>NC_092050.1:47071585-50008924 GCF_003086295.3 Arachis hypogaea
CTTACTTTGGGGCATTTTGTCCCCTTTTTGCTTAATTGCTCTTTTTTTCTTTTCTTTTTCTCACTTCTTTTTTTATATATATATATTTTTTATTTTCTTTTATTTTTCTCAATGCATATGATTAAATTATTGGATGCATGAATCATGTCCTAAACATTTCTTCCACATTTTCAGAAAATTCTAACATACTCAATTCTCAAACCAAATGTTTCCAAATTCAATTTCTCCACACTTAAATTATAAGCACTCTCACTAGTCTAAGCTAACCAAGGATTCAAATTAAGGGTATTATTGTCTTTTGCTTAGAGTTAATGATGTGCTAAAGTAAAGAACAAAGGAGTATAATAGGCTCAACATTGATTTGCAAAGAATAATGAAAGGGTAAGGCCATATGGGTATGTAACCTCAGTGAAACAAAGGCCTTAATCATGTAAGTGTATGCATACATCAAATAATGGAAATATAGAATTAAGCAAGACAAAGATCACAATTTTAGAGAGAAAAATACACACTAAAACAGAATATTGGTTGATAAAATGCAATCAATTCAAATAAGCTCAAAATCTCACTGGTTTTGTGTTTTCGAGCTCTAAACTATGTTCCAGTATAATATTTCTTCAAACAAGTTTAACATTAAATTTTATTCAAATTAGTGAAATACTTTAAAAAAGTTTTTTGAAAAAGAAAATATTTCTTCAACAAGTAGTAAAATATGCCCAAAATCAAACAAATATGCAATCAAACAAGTAAATGCAACAACTAACAAGGAAAATAAACCATTGGTGTTGAGATAGAAGAGTAACTAACCCATGGAGATCGATATCGACCTCCCCGCACTTAAAGATTGCACCGTCCTCGGTGCATGCTAAGATGTACAAGTGGATGGGTGGCTCCAAGTGATGCTTTTCTTTGAAGATTTTGCAGATGGACTTGTCTGTCTCCCCATGTAAACGTCTTCCGGTTCCCTTCCGGGTGGCCATCCTAAAAGAAAAAGGGAAGAAGAGTAACTCAGAAATAAAGATAAGAAAATAAATGAAGTATGGGTGGGTTAATGCCAAATGATAAGGGTCTCAATTACATTGTAGCTACAACATGCAAGTGAGAAAACAATAAAAGTACGTGGCATATCAATAGTGCAAACATTGCAACAAAGGGGAAGAGACAACAGATAATGAAGGACAATATAGATATAAATGCATGTCAATATAAAAAGGAACACAGATATCATAAAAGATTGGCGTTGACAGATAGATATCATCCAACAGTGTAAAACAAGTCACTAAGCACCAAATAATACCAGAAAAGATATAACAGCTGAATAAGAACATTTAACACCAATGGAAAAATAAATTTAGAAAAGAAAATAAAAATATGCGCAAAATTAAAATGCAATGAGTGAAAGTAGGCAAATAAATTAAATAAAATAGAATGGAAGTGAAGAAGGATGATGAAGAAAAAGAAAGTAGGAAAGAAAGAAGAAAGAAGAAAAGATAGAAGAAATTAGGATTAGAGAAGAAAAGATAAGATAATTGGCACTAATCTAGATAGGTTGTGCGACGCTAGCGACGCGGACGCGCGAGGTACGCGTTCGCGCGAATTGTGCTTATAGGAATCGACGCGGACGCGTCGGTCACGCGAACGCGTGACTCGTTCTATGCTACTGGCGCGAGGGCAGCCTCGCGCCCGCACAATTCTCTGTTCAAAACTCATTGTTGCCAATTTTCGAGGTGACGCGTTTGCATGGTGGACGCGATCGCCTGAATGGCCAAGATTGGAGGATGACGCGGACGCGTGGGGCACGCGTTCGCGTGGTAAAGCTTGTGCGTCTAGCGCCAGTCCAGCCCTACTCCAGCACAACTTTCGGCCATGCACCCCTTTTACGTCAATTTGTTGGAGCACGCGTTCGCGTGGGTGACACGGATGCGTGGGCATATTTGTGCCTAAAGTGCGCCTCCAGCCACGCTTTCGCGTGACTTTCTGTTTACTTTTTTTTCTTCACAACGCACTAGTGACGCGGACGCGTCAGGGACGCTGCCGCGTCGCGTGCGTGTTTTTTTTTTTAAATAATGCAGTATGCAGAATGCAATGCTAATATGAATGTTATGCAAAACTCCAGGTTCAATACAATAAAATAAAATAAAACTTGAAAACAAATAAAACTAAATAAAAAATGAAAAAGGAACGATCATACCATGGTGGGTTGTCTCCCACCTAGCACTTTTAGTTATTGTCCTTAAGTTGGACATTTGGAGAGTCCTTTGTTATGGTTGCTTGTGCTTGAACTCATCCTGAAACTGCCACCAATGCTTGGACTTCCAATGGCCTCCGGGATCCCAAATCTTGTTTCTACACTCGTCTTCAAGTTGATTATCATGATTCCATCCGGGTGGTTCAGCCTTAGAATTCTCACTGAAGCATCCAAACAACTTTCCAGACCCATTCAATTGAGCTCTACACCAACCTTTGCGTTTAAACTTAAATCTTCCAACCATAATGAACCTTGCAGGATAATTCTTACCACTGACCATCTTCCTCTTACTCTTAATGCCACAAAGAGCTCTAAGTTGACCATCCGTCTCCAGTAGCCCATATTCAAGTGGGAAGGTAAAGGTCAAGGGTAGGAATTTTACCCACTTGAACGTTGTGTTGGACGGTAATGGCCTTGGGAGAGGTGTTTCTAATGAACTTGCAAGCTCCACTCCCTTGTGCTCTTCTCTAATAGCTTCCACCTCCTTGTAAGCTTCTTCAATTTCAACCTCTTCCTCTTGGTAGCTTTCTTCCAATTCAATCTCCTCTTCACTACTTTCCAAGGGCATGGGAGGTTGTGCTTCTTCTTCTTGAATCTCCATCTCTTGATCGACCTCTTCCATGTCCTTAACCATGACATGCCTTGGAGGTTGTACACCCTCCTCAACATCAAATGCAACCGTCTTAGAAGGAGGCTCTATGTCTTGACTTTCCCATGGAGGTTCAGCATCTCCCAGATCTTCAACCACTTCTTCCTCTTCAATAATTACTGCTTTGTCCTGTAGTTTTAATATAAAATCATACTCATCCTTGATGATTTTCTTTCCATGACAACTCATTTCAACTATTCTTTCATCTTCAAAGGTCTCTCCTATCTCCACATTTTGGGCCTCCTCTTGCTCTAAGACAAAATCAGACTCCTCCTTGATGTCTTCCTTCACTGATTCTTCAACCACTCCTTCGACTTCAAGGGTCTTTACTACCTTCATCTTTAGGGCCTCCTCTAGCTCCTTATGAAGTATGGATTCGCGAAGATGATCCCTTCTCTCTTGTTCCATGTCAATAGCATCATTGGGATCATGTTGCTCTTGGATTGATGGATGTGGGTGCTCTTCCTTGGATGGTAGTGATGGGATGAAGAGATCATTCTGTGGTTGAAAAAGAAGTGCACTAGAGCTTGAGGGTTGATTGTTGAAGGTATTTGGTGGTCCGATTTGGGCGATGAGAGCTTGTATAGTAGAGTTTAGATCGGTAAGTGCTTTCTCCAAGGAGGTTTGGGGTGGATAGGAGGGTTCATTTGTTGGGAGAAAGGGTTCATGGTAGGAAGGTGGTTCATCTTGATAATGATAAGGAGATGGTGTATATTAAGGTGGTGGTTCATGAGAGTAGTTGTGTTAGAATGGGGGTGATTCTGTGTATGGTTCATTTGGCTCATAAGGTGGTTGGTATGGTGGATATGGGTTAGGGTCATGTGGAGGTGAATGGTAGAAAGGGGCTTGTGAGTATGGTGGTCCAAAGCTATTTTGAGGAGGTGGTTCATTGGCATATGATGGAGCTTGCTGGTAACTACAAGGGGGTCCACCATATCTATTCTCTTGGCATGCATTGTAGGATGGTCGTTGTCCATGGTATCTTGGAAGGTGATGTTGCCGAAAGGGTTGATCAGATCCTCGTGACTCCTTCCATCTCTGATTGTTTTGACCTTGATGCATGTTCCTGTTATAATTTCCATTCCTTGCAACAGCATTAGGACCAAACTCAAAGCGATGGGGGTGAGAAATCATAATAGCAAATAAAAATTAAAAAAACAAAAATAAAAACAAATTTATATTAAAAGGTTATTGAAATTTAAATTTTTAATTTGAAAATTAAATTTTGAATTTTAAAATTTGAAATTTGAAATTTGAACATTTTTAAATTTGAATTTTTTTAAATTTTGAAATTTGATTTTTGAAATAAGATAAGATAAGATTTTGAAAAAGATATATTTTTTTGTGATTTTTGAAAAAAAATCAATTAAAATAAAGAGCAATAACCTCTTAATTTATGAAAAAGCAAAAATAAAAACAAATAAACAAGCAAAAAGTAAATATTTACAATAACCAATAATAAGGCACATGTTTGCAATTTCCCGGCAACGGCGCCATTTTGAAGAGAGAACTTTTGCGTGGTCTAGAAATTCACAGATAAATTCTCGTTGCAGGTATAGCTTCTAAACCAACAAAAGTCCTTTCATACAAACGTTTTGGTTGTCACAAGTAACAAACCCAATAAAATTTATAAACCGAAGTATTCAAACCTCGGGTCATCTTCTCAAGGAATTGCAGGGAGGTGTTCTTATTATTAGTTATGGAAAACAATGTTTTTGGGTTTTGAAAGGTTTGAACAAGGAAAATAAATTGCAGGGATTAATAAATTAATATCTAATAAAACCCTTGGCAATGTATGAAAATTCGGAAGTCCTATCCTAGTTATTCTTATGAGAATTGAATTTAACCCCACTTAGTTAACCTTTATAAAAGCAAGGGAAAGTTAAGTGGACTAATTAGTTAGATTCCCAAGTCCTAGCCAACTCCTAAGGAAAGACTAGAGTTAGTGGAATTCCAGTCAATTAGAGGAATTAATTAACAATCACGATAAGTTTAATAACTCAAGAGCCTCCAGTTAATCAATTAAAGCCAAGAATATAAAAAAGCTAAATAAGAATCATAAATCTGAAATACCTCAATTACATTTAATAAAAGGAAATTAATCCAAAAATACAAAGAGTTCATAAGCCAATTTGACAACATAAGTAATTAAATGAGAGCATTAAAGTATCTGAAAGTAAAAGAGAAATATAAGGTAAAAGAAATATTGAACCTCATGAAGAGTTGAAATCCTAAATCCTTTAAGAGGAATCCTAATCCTAAAACCTAAGAGAGAGGAGAGAACCTCTCTCTCTAAAAACTACATCTAAACTTATGAAAAGTGAATAATGATCGACCCCTTAATGAATGGATGCATTCCCCCACTTTATAGCCTCTAATCTGTGTTTTCTGGGCTGAAAACTGGGTCAGAAACAGCCCAAAAATCGCCTCCAGCGATTTCTGTTACGTTCAGGTTGCGGCAAAGTGACGCGGAGGCGTCGTCCACGTGTTTGCATGGATTACGTTTCTGCCAGGTCACGCATCCGCGTGATCCACGCATTCGCATCACCTGGCTTCGGGGCGACTATGAAAAATTATATCTCGTTGCAAAGCCCCGAATGGTAGCTTTCCAACCCAACTGGAACCATCTCATTTGGACCTATGTAGCTCAAGTTATGACCGTTTGAGTGCGAAGAGGTCAGGCTGGACAGCTTAGCAATTTCTTCAACTTCTTGTATTCCTTCCATTTTTGCATGCTTCCTTTCCATCCTCTAAGCCATTCCTGCCCTATAAACTCTGAAATCACTTAACACACATATCAAGGCATCTAATGGTAATAAGAGATGATTAATATTAGCAATTTAAAGGCCCAGGAAACATGTTTTCAATCATAGCACAAAATTAGGAAGAAAAACGTAAAACCATGCAAATAGTATGAATAAGTGGGTAAAGAGTTGATAAAAATCACTCAATTGAGCACAAGATAAACCATAAAATAGTGGTTTATCAACCTCCCCACACTTAAACATTAGCATGTCCTCATGCTAAGCTCAAGAGAAACTATAAAGGGGTGAAGAGGAATGGTAGAATGTATGAAATGCAACCTATCTATATGAATCCAACTACATGAAGAATGCTTTTTCCTACTTGGTTTAAAAGTAAATAAATTCTCCAAGAATAAATATGAACTGGATTTCACTAATTCAAATCATAAAAATGAAGTACAAATAGGCTTGTAGAAGAAAATAGCTCATCAAAGCCGGGAACAAAGAATCGAGCATCGAACCCTCACTGGGAGTGTATGCACTCTAATCACTCAAGAGTTTTAGGTTCGATTCTCTCAATTCTCTACTAACCTATCTTTCTAAGTCTTGCTCTTCATCTAACAATCAACATAAATTTAATGCACAGATACACATATCAAGAGGTCTTTTAAGGGTTGTAATGGGGTTAGGGTCAAGGTAGGAGTGTATTTGGCCAAGTGGACTAAAATCTGAATCCTTAATTAACTTAAAATTTCCACCTAACTTTAGACAATCTATGTAATCATAATACCACATCTATCTATCCATTAACCATATTTTCCACATATTCATGCATTCTAATTTCAAGTACAGTACATATGCATTGCTTTCACCACTTACTTTGGGGTATTTTGTCCCCTTTTTGCTTAATTGCTCTTTTTTTCTTTTCTTTTTCTCACTTTTTTTTATATATATTTTTTCTTTTCTTTTATTTTTCTCAATGCATATGATTAAATTATTGGATGCATGAATCATGTCCTAAAAATTTCTTTCACATTTTCAGAAAATTCTAACATACTCAATTCTCAAACCAAATGTTTCCAAATTCAATTTCTCCACACTTAAATCATAAGCACTCTCACTAGTCTAAGCTAACCAAGGATTCAAATTAAGGGCATTATTGTCTTTTGCTTAGAGTTAATGATGTGCTATAGTAAAGAACAAAGGGGTATAATAGGCTCAATATTGGTTTGCAAAGAATAATGAAAGGGTAAGGCCATATGGGTATGTAAGCTCAGTGAAACAAAGGCCTCAATCATGTAAGTGTATGCATACATCAAATAATGTAAATATAGAATTAAGCAAGACAAACTTAACACACAGATCACGACATCGAATGGAATAAAGGAGAATTAAAATACATAATTAAAAGTCTCTAGGAAGCAAGTTTTCAACCATGGAGTAATTTTGGGAAGGAATTGTAAATACATGCTAATTTAATGAATAAATGGGTAAAGATTTGATAAAACCACACAATTAAATACAATATAAACCATAAAATAATGGTTTATCAACCTCCCCACACTTAAACAAAAGCATGTCCTCATGCTTAGTTGAAGGAGATAAAATAAATGAGCAGGAACATGTAAAACTCATGTTATGCAATGCAACCTATACGTATGAATGCAACTATATGATTCTTGTCCACTTGGTTAAAAGTAAATAACCTCCTTAAGACAAGCACAAATCAAATTCAACTAATTCAATTCTTATGTAGTAACAACAAATAAAAATGCAAGAAGGTAGCTCATGAAAGCAGGGAACATAGAATTTAAGCATTGAACCCTCACTGATGATGTGTGTATGCTCTAATCTCTCTAGTGTATAGGGTAATCACTCTATCCTTCTCTAATCATGCTTTCTAATTTTTTTGTTCTTCACCTAACCAATCAACAACATTTAATGTACCAATGCAAACATCATGAGGTCTTTTCAAGGTTGTAATGGGGCCAAGATAAGGGTAAGGGTATATATATGGCTAAGTAAGCTTATAAATTGAATCTTTAATTAACACAAGTTTTCACCTAACACACATATATACATTCTATATAACTTAAATTTCATACCTAGCTGCCCAAAATTTCCCTTTCACATTCCTTACTCATGTATCAACTTTTATTTTAATTTTATCATATATGCATTGATCCTTGAATTTTAACTTAGCATTGGGGTAATTTTGTCCCCTTATTTATTTATTGAATATTTTTGGATTTTTTTTTAACATAAACACAGCTTATCAATGCACATAGAATTTTAATTTTTCTTTTATAGTTTCACATGAGTAGGTACCCAAATTTCCATTATATTATCATGACACATTCCCTTATTATCTTTTGTTCCCACAATCTTCCCATACTCAATTAACACACAATTCTATCTCAAGCTAACCAAAGATTCAATTGGGATATATAATTATTTTTCCGCTTAAGGCTAGTGATGTGGTAAAATAAAGAACAAATGGGTTTAAAGGCTCAAAGTGGCTAACAAAGGTAATTGGAAAGGGTAGGCTTATTTGAGATAAGTAAGCTAAACAAATAATGGCCTCAATCATATGAAAGCATAGAAATATATTAAACATTGGACATATAGGATGAAACAAAATATAGATTACAATCATAGAGAAGTAAACACGCAAGAATAAAATAATTATGGTTAAATAATGTAACCATGTATTTAGGCTCAAAGTCTCACAGGTTGTGTGTTCTCTAGCTCAAAAACCATGTTCCAAATACAACTTCAAGCAAATTTAACATAAAAGTTTTGATTAAAATTAGCGAAATATTGTTCTAAAAATAGAGTCTTAGAAGAAACTTATTATCTTTTCAATCAAGCCACTCATACGGATCATTACCCCTTGCCATTCATTGATCAGATGCTTGATCGCCTGTCAAGTAAATCACATTATTGCTTTTTAGATGGTTATACAGGCTATTTTCAAATCCATATAGCTCCTGAAGATCAGGAAAAGACTACTTTTACATGTCCTTTTGGCACTTATGCTTATAAGAGAATGCCATTTGGCTTGTGCAATGCACCAACTACTTTCCAAAGGTGCATGATGAGTCTTTTCTCTGACCTTATTGAGAACTATATGGATGTTTTTATGGATGATTTTAGCGTTTATGGTGATTCATTTAGCCTTTGGTTGGATAGTTTATCTAGAGTATTAGATAGATGTGTCAGTACAAACCTTGTATTGAATTTTAAAAAATGTCACTTTATGGTAAAACAAGGGATTGTACTAGGACATGTTGTGTCTAATACTGGCATTTCTGTAGATCCAGCAAAGGTGGATGTTATTTCTAGTTTACCTTACCCCTCCTCTGTGAGGGAAGTCCGTTCATTCCTTGGCCATGCAGGTTTTTACCGGAGATTCATTAAGGACTTTAGTAAGGTAGCACTACCCTTATCCAGACTACTGCAGAAAGATATTGAGTTCGAGTTTAGTGAAGATTGCAAACAAGCGTTTGATAAGCTGAAGACCGCCCTGACTCAAGCTCCAATTGTGAGAGGACTAGACTGGAGCCAGCCATTTGAAATCATGTGCGATGCTTCCAACCATGCAGTAGGAGCAGCGCTGGCTTAGGGTGAAGGTAAGGATCCTTTTGTAATTGCCTATGTGTCTAAGACTTTAGACACTGCTCAGTCTAATTATACTACTACTGAGAAATAGCTTCTGGTTATTGTTTTTGCTCTGGATAAATTCCAAGCCTATTTACTTGGTGCTAAAGTAGTAGTGTACTCAGACCACGCAGCTCTAAAGTATTTATTAGCTAAAAAGGAGTCCAAACCAAGGCTTATACGTTGGATACTACTACTACAAGAATTTGATTTAGAAATTAAGGACAGGAGTGGTAACCAGAATCTAGTGGCAGACCACTTGAGTTGCCTTGAGCACATTACGGATACCTCCACTCCTATAAATGATAATTTCCCATTCGACAACTTACAAGCAGTATTTGAAGTAGTCCCTTGGTATGCACCTGTAGCTAATTATCTAGTTAGCTGCACTTTTCCTCCAAACTTTACTAAGCATCAAAGGGACAAGCTGAGAAACGAGTCCAAATATTATATATGGGATGACCCATATTTATGGAGATGTGGTGCTGACCAGGTAATTAGACGGTATGTGCCTCAATCAGAATTCCAGTCCATTTTAGAGGCCTGCCACTCATCTGAGAGTGGAGGACATTTTGGCCCTCAAAGAACAGCTAGAAAAATTTTAGACTGTGGATTCTGGTGGCCTACTCTTTTTAAAGACGCTGCTCAATTTTGTAAATCTTGTTCCCCATGCCAAAGGTTTGGTAATATATCCAAGAGGGATGAGATGCCTCAACAGACTATGCTTTTCTGTGAAATTTTTGATGTTTGGGGCATTGACTTCATGGGTCAATTTCCAAATTCTAATGGTTATTTTTATATATTGTTAGCGGTAGATTACGTTTCTAAATGGGTGGAAGCAATTCCTACCCGTGCTGATGATGCTAACACCGTTGTTTCCTTTGTTAGAACCCATATTATTTGTCGATTCAGATCACCACGAGCAATCGTGAGCGATCAAGGTACCCATTTCTGTAATAGGAGACTAACAGGATTTCTGAAGAAGCATGGGATAGTTCATAAAGTGGCAACAGCCTACTATCCCCAGACTAATGGGCAAGCTGAGGTGTCTAACAGAGAGATAAAGAGTATATTGCAGAAGATAGTCAAACCTAATAGAAGAGACTGGAGCACTAGGCTACAAGATGCACTCTGGGCATACAAGACAGCATACAAGACACCCATTGGAATGAGTCCCTTCCGCTTAGTTCATGGAAAAACCTGTCACCTCCCAGTTGAGGTAGAGCACAAAGCCGTTTGGGCAGTAAAGGAGTGCAATATGGAATTTGAGAAAGCCGAAGTTGAAAGGAAGTTACAACTGCAAGAATTAGAAAGCCTTCGCCTAGAAGCTTATGAAAACTCAAGGCTGTACAAGGAAAAGATGAAGGCTGTGCATGATATGCACATTAAGAGGAGAGAGCTCCAACCTGGGGACTTTGTCCTCCTTTACAACTCTAGACTGAGGCTCATGCCAGGCAAGTTATGATCAAGATGGGAAGGTCCATATAGAGTAGAGAAGGCCGAGCCATACGGAGTTTTCCAGCTAAGTCATCCTTCAAGCTTTGAATTCATCAAAGTTAATGGACATCGCTTAAAGCTATATCTTGGTGAGAAGGTGACGAAAACCAAGGAGCTAGAGATCTTCCTCTTGGAGGATCCACCCAGAGCAGAAGACTGAGCTAGTGGAGCGTCCAACTTAAGGACGTTAAAGCAAAGTGCTGGGTGGGAGACAACCCACCATGGAATGATCGTTTCTTTCTTTATTTCTTTATTTCCTTTCTCAATAACTTCTCTCATTACTAGTGCCTATAGTTTACATCTTTATTTGCATATTGCATAAAAAAAGGGGGGGGGGGGGGCACGTGACGCGACAGCGTCACCGATGCGTCCGCGTTGCAGGTGAGTAAGAAAGAAAAATAAATCGAACAGAAAGTCACGCGGGAGCGTGGCTGGAGGCGTGCCTTAAGCACAAATTGATCCACGCGACCGCGTCGTTGACGCGTCCGCGTCACCCATGCAGACGCGTGACCTGAAAATCGACGTAAGAAAGGGTGCATGGCGAAAGTTGTGCTGGAGTGGGGCTGGACTGGCGCTAGACGCACAAGCCTTACCACGCGAACGCGTGCCCCACGTGTCCGCGTCGTATTCCAATATTGGCCATCCACGCGATCGCGTCCACCACGCGACCGCGTCACCCTGGAATTTGGAAACAATGAGTTTCGAACAGAGAGTTGTGCGAGCGCGATGCTGCCCTCGCGCCAGTAGCACCAAACGAATCACGCGTCCGCGTGACCGACGCGACCACGTCGATTCATATAAGCGCCATCCGCGCGAACGCGTACCCCACGCGTCTGCGTCGCTTGCTTCGCACAACTTATCCTAAATCTTCCAAAATATCTTATCTTTCTCTTCCCCAAATCCTACTTTTTCTTTTCCCTTCTTATTTCTTTCTTCCCCTTTCTTCCTTCTTCCCTCTTTCTCACTTTCTTCTTTCTCTCTCTCTCACCACCATTATCAAGGTTATTCTTTTCTTCTTCCCTCTTTAATTTTCTATTCTTCTTCTTTATTTTATGTTTTCTTCTTCCATTCTTTTTTTCTTTTTACTTTCATTATCCATATTTTCTTTTTCTTTCTTTTTCTTTTAATTGGTGTCGAAAATTTATTTGGGCCATTGTTTCTTATTATTTGCTTGTGGATTGTTGCAAAAATTGTTTGGCAATTATATATTAATTTTTAAGGGTTGCTTGCATTTTCAATTTATTATTTTTATTAGCTTATTTACCATGCATGCTATGTGTTTGTGAAAACGCCCATATGGCATTGTGCACTGTTTTGCGATATCTTTTATCCTACTACTCTAAAATGCTTGCTTTTCACAAAACCCTTTTTCATATCATATTAATTCAATATAATTGTCATTACAAACAGATTATTAGTTTGAAAGGCTTG
The DNA here is from genome assembly GCF_003086295.3 of Arachis hypogaea. Taxonomy (NCBI): domain Eukaryota; kingdom Viridiplantae; phylum Streptophyta; class Magnoliopsida; order Fabales; family Fabaceae; genus Arachis; species Arachis hypogaea. The sequence goes on from NC_092050.1 coordinate 47,083,815, forward strand.
GTAATCTAACTTGAACATTGAATGCTTGATCTATGCTACTCATGCCTTTGCCTGCATGCCAATAAACACCTTGCATTTAATTATCATCATATGCACTTGCTATTTCCATTAATGTTTTTTACATGTATTCATGACCATGTGTTAACATCTTCATCTTTTAATGTGCATTAATTACCACCTTTCCCGTTCTCTTCCTTGCTCCAACCCTTGTCATTTTAACATACTTTCTGTTTTCTTTCTTTTAGGATGGCCACCAAGAAAGGCAAGGAGAAAGCTACTCCCAAAACACCAGCAAGAAGAGGAACAAAGAGAACATTAGTGGTAGAGCCATCTTCAACTGCAGTTAAGCCCTCAACAAAAAGAATTAAGAGTATTATAAAGGTTGATGAAAAAGAGAAAGCCTTCCCAGCAAAGGACACTGTGCGATTTATCAATCGCTACTGTGAGCAGATGTTCCCCATACTGGCAGAAAGGAGTTACAACAATGAATACCTTCTTTTCCTTCCGCCCGTATTGCTGAATTTGTTGAGCTGCAAATTGAGCGAAGACAATGGAGTTTCCTACAGAGACAGCCACGACAGGTTAATCTTTCCTGGGTAGTCGAGTTCTACTCTAATTTTCACCTGCCAACCCTGCAGTCTGTCTATGTCCGACAGAAGCAAGTCCCCATTACAGAAGAGGCCATTCAGCGAGCTTTAGATCTTCCCCCTACTCTAGAAGGACTAGATGCATTTCAAGAGGCCGCACTCAAGTGCCAGATGTACTAATTTGACTGGGACGCTGTTCTCAAAGTTATCGCACTACCTGGCAGCAGATGGATCTACGGATACCATCGTTCCCGACCTAAGGAAATATTGGCTTCTGCACTTACCTTGGAGACTCGCGTATGGGCACAGATTATGTCCCATTACGTCTTTCCGAGCACCCACGAGTCCTCTTTCACTGCAGACATGGCCGTTCTACTATGGTACATCCTTACAGACCAGCCTCTGAACCTACCAAGACACATCTGGAATGCTATAGGACACATACAAATTGCGGGCAACTTACCTTTTCCCGCCTTGGTTTCAGATCTCGTCTCAGCAGCCGGAGTCTCCTACAGAGCTGGAGACACCAAAGCCATGCTCCCACGGGATGATCAGTAATCCCTAACAGGAAATATATCAGACTTCCAGCAGCCACTACAAGCCAGCCTACTGAACCGGCTGAAGACATTCCTCCTTCAACACCACAAGCACCTACAACAAACCAACTTCTCCATTAGGTACTTGAGAGGTTGGATCGGCAGGAACACAAAGCAAAGCTAAGAGACCGCCGTAACAAGCGCCGATTCACCTACCTCAAGGAGCTACTTATGGGAAAATACAAAGACCTAGACACCCCGGACTCGACTTTATTTACCAGCACAGGGAGCCATGACGGTCCCGACTGTGGAGATACTGCTACCAACCCACCTTTGTTCCTGACAGATGGCACCGAGGACGGTGCAAAGCCTTAAGTGTGGGGAGGTCGGTCAGTACCTGACTTCCGGAGGTAATTTCTCTTCCTTAACACCAATAAAATAGGATATTTAGTTAGTTTTTCTTTTGTAGAATAGGATAAATTACATAGTAATAGGTTAGCTGCACTACTTGATTGAAAAGATAATAAGTTTCTTCTAAGACTCTATTTTTAGAATAAAATTTTGCTAATTTTAATCAAATCTTTTATGTTAAATTTCCTTGAAGTTGTATTTGGAACATGGTTTTTGAGCTAAAGAACACACAACCTGTGAGACTTTGAGCCTAAATACATGGTTACATTATTTAACCATAATTATTTTATTCTTGCGTATTTACTTCTCTATGATTGTAATCTATATTTTGTTTCATCCTATATGTCCAATGTTTAATATATTTCTATGCTTGCATATGATTGAGGCCATTATTTGTTTAGCTCACTTATCCCAAATAAGACTACCCTTTCCAATTACCTTTGTTAGCCACTTTGGGCCTTTAAATCCCATTTGTTCTTTATTTTACCACATCACTAGCCTTAAGCGAAAAAATAATTATATATCCCAATTGAATCTTTGGTTAGTTTGAGATAGAATTGTGCGTTAATTGAGTATGGGAAGATTGTGGGAACAAAAGATAATAAGAGAATGTGTCATGATAACATAATGGGAATTTGGGTACCTACTCATGTGAAACTATAAAAGAAAAATTAAAATTCTATGTGCATTGATAAGCTGTGTTTATGTTAAAAAAATCCAAAAATATTCAATAAATAAATAAGGTGACAAAATTACCCCAATGCTAAGTTAAAATTCAAGGATCAATGCATATATGATAAAATTAAAATAAAAGTTGATACATGAGTAAGGAATGTGAAAGGGAAATTTTGGGTAGCTAGGTATGAAATTTAAGTTATATAGAATGTATATATGTGTGTTAGGTGAAAGCTTGGGTTAATTAAAGATCCAATTTATAAACGTACTTAGCCATATGTGTACCCTTACCCTTAACTTGGCCCCATTACAACCTTGAAAATACCTCATGATGTTTGCATTGGTACATTAAATGTTGTTGACTGGTTAGGTGAAGAACAAAAAAAATTAGAAAGCATGATTAGAGAAGGATAGAGTGATTACCCTATACACTAGAGAGATTAGAGCGTACATACATCATCAGTGAGAGTTCAATGCTTAAATTCTATGTTCCCTGCTTTCATGAGCTACATTCTTGCATTTTTATTTGTTGTTACTACATAAGAATTGAATTAGTGGAATTTGATTTGTGCTTGTCTTAAGGAGCTTATTTACTTTTAACCAAGTGGACAAGAATCATATAGTTGCATTCATACGTATAGGTTGCATTGCATAACATGATTTTTACATGTTCCTGCTCATTTATTTTATCTCCTTCAACTAAGCATGAGGATATGCTTATGTCTAAGTATGGGGAGGTTGATAAACCATTATTTTATGGTTTATATTGTATTTAGTTGTGTGGTTTTATCAAATCTTTAGCCATTTATTCGTTAAATTAGCATGTATTTACAATTCCTTCCCAAAATTACTCCATGGTTGAAAACTTGCTTCCTAGAGACTTTTAATTCTGTATTTTAATTCTCCTTTATTCCATTTGATACCGTGATCTGTGTGTTAAGTGTTTCAGGCTTTATAGGGCATGAATGACTTGGAGATTAGAAAGGAAGCTTGCAAAAATGGAAGGAACACAAGAAATTTAGGAGATGACCAGCGAAAAGTGATGCGGACGCATGGCTCACGCGACCACGCGAATTAGAGGAAATTTCAGTGAGGCGCTCGCGTGCCTGACGTGAACTCATGGATTGGAAACTGCACAAGTGACCTGAATGCGTAGACGACGCGCACGCATGGCAATGCAAAACACTGGATAACGCGAACGCGTGGATGACGCAATCGCGTGACGTGCACAATCTGCAGAATCTGCAGAATTCGCTGGGGGTGATTTTGGGCCCTGTTTTGACCCAGTTTTCGGCCCAGAAAATCAGATTAGAGCCAGGGAACATGCAGAGACCAGGAACAACATTCATTTTGCATAATTTTAGTTTTAGATCTGATTTTACTCCTCCTCTAGGTTTTCCCTCTACACATTCATAGTTCTTAGGAATTTGATTTTATTGCTTTTTGGATTGGGATATTGAGAAGAGTTGTTACCTCCGTCAAGACTTCGTCATTCTAGTTTGTTTCCTTACTTGTCACTTACTCTTTCATATCCTTAATTTCTTTAGAGTTACTATTAGATTATTTTCAGAATTTATTAATACAAGAACTATTTTTATTTTAATTGATCCTTTTGATTATTATTTATCATCTCTTTTTTTATTTCCCTTTCTTATTTCGTGAATTTTACATTCATAATGAGCGAGTAGTTCCATAACTTGATTGGGAGTTGGTTGAAAGGAATACCTTGAGTTGGAATGCCCAAGAGTAAAATTATAGTAGGGTTTAGCATTGGGTCACCATCTAATCACTAACACTAGTCCTTCCCAAGGGAGAGGATTAGAACTTGTGAGTATAAACTGACTTCCAACTTGTTTAACTTTCCTTTATCCGGTAACAGATAACTGAGCAAACAACCTTCAATTATCAATTGATCTTGGGAGAACTCCAACAAGGATAGGCCTTCCAACTAATCTACTCCCGGTCAAAGTTTTTTTTTATTTAAATAACATAAATTCTCTGATTTAATTTCCTGTTTATCAACTCAAACCATTTTAGAAAACATCTGATTAATAAAATAGCACATCTTTCTGCAACTCATTGGGAGACGACCTGGGATTCATACTCCCAGTATTTTAATTCTAATTTTGTGACAACCCTTCTAAATTGATAAGCGGATTTTTGGTTGGTTAAGAACTATGCTTGCAACGTATCTCTTATAATAATTTCTTAACTCGCCAATTTCTGCCACGTCATTCATCAAGAAGAAATAGAAGGGCTGAACATGGAGCAAGGTGCAAGTGTGGGGAAATCCTCTGAGCTTACTGAAGATACCTTGCCACTACCAATGGCTCCAGATGATCACGTGCCTAGCCATGAGCAGAAAATGGAGTTGAAGCCGCTTCCATTCCACCTCAAGTATGCTTACCTTGAGGAAAATTAGACACTCCCAGTTATCATTGCAAGCGAACTCACTTCCCAACAGGAGGAGCAGTTTCTTAGTGTGTTGAGAAGACACAAGAAAGCTATTGGGTGGAGCTTGGCAGATATAGTAGGCATCAGCCCTCAAGTGTGTGAGCACCGTATATTTTTAGAAGAGGGAGCAAGGCTTGTCCGACAACCTCAAAAGCGGCTAAACCCCACTATTCTAGAGGTTGTCAAGAAGGAAGTGACCAGACTGCTTGAAGCCGACATCATCTATCCAATTTCGGATAGTGAATGGGTCAGCCCAATACAGGTGGTACCAAAGAAGTTTGGTGTCACAACAGTGAAGAATGAGCATGGGAAACTCATGGCAACTAGAGTGCAGAACTCCTGGAGGGTGTGCATTGATTATAGGCGCCTCAACCAAGCTACTCGCAAGGATCACTACCCCCTGCCCTTTATCGATCAAATGCTTGATCGCCTGTCAGGTAAATCACACTACTGTTTTCTAGATGGTTACACTGGCTATTTTCAAATTCATATAGCTCCTGAAGATCAGGAGAAAACTACCTTTACATGTCCCTTTGGAACGTATGCATACAAGAGGATGCCTTTTGGCTTATGTAATGCACCAGCTACGTTTCAAAGGTGCATGATGAGTATTTTCTCAGATCTTCTTGAGAATTGTATAGAAGTTTTCATGGATGACTTTAGTGTGTATGGTGGTTCGTTTAACTATTGCTTGGATAGTTTAGCTAGAGTATTAGACAGGTGTGTTAGTTCAAATCTTGTATTGAATTTTAAAAAATGTCATTTTATGGTAAAACAAGGTATTGTTCTAGGACATGTTGTTTCTAATACTGGTATTTCAGTTGATCCAGCAAAGGTAGATGTCATTTCTGGTTTACCTTACCCCTCCTCCGTGAGAGAAGTCCGTTCATTTCTTAGTCATGCAGGTTTCTACCAGCGATTTATCAAGGACTTCAGTAAGGTAGCTTTGCCTTTATCCCGACTGCTGCAGAAGGATGTTAAATTCGAGCTGAGTGAGGACTGCATGGAAGCGTTTGATAAGCTGAAAATTGCCTTGACTCAAGCTACGATTGTGAGAGGGCCAGATTGGAGCCAGCCATTTGAGATAATGTATGATGCCTCCAACTATGCAGTAGGAGTGGCGCTGGCTCAGCGCGAAGGTAAGGACCCTTTTATAATTGCATATGCTTCTAAGACCTTGGACGCTGCTCAGTCTAATTATACTACCACTGAAAAAGAGCTTCTGGCTATTGCTTTTGCTCTGGATAAATTCTGAGCCTACTTACTTGGTACTAAGGTGGTAGTATACTCAGACCATGCAGCTCTAAAATATTTATTAGCTAAGAAATAGTCCAAACCAAGGCTAATACGTTGGATATTGTTGCTGCAAGAATTTGATTTAGAAATCAAAGATAGGAGTGGTTCCCAAAATTTAGTGGCGGACGACATGAGTCGCCTAGAGCACATTAAGAATGACTCCACTCCTATCAATAATGCTTTTCCATTTGATAGCTTGCATGCAATATCCGAAGTAGTTCCTTGGTACGCACCTATAGCTAATTATTTTGTTAGTCGTACCTTTCCTCCTAATTTTACTAAGCATCAAAGAGACAAGCTTAAAAGCGAGTCCAAATATTATATATAGGATGACCCATATTTATGGAGATGTGGTGCAGACAAAATAATTAGAAGCTGTGTTCTACAATCAGAATTCCAGTCAATATTATGGGCCTGCCACTCTTCAGAGAGTGGTGGACATTTTGGTCCTCAAAGAACAGCTAGAAAAATTTTAGATTGTAGATTCTGGTGGCCTACACTATTTAAGCATGCAACTGCTTTCTGTAATTCTTGCCCCCGATGCCAAAGGTCTGGGAATATATCCAAGAGGGATGAGATGCCCCAACAACTTATGTTGTTCTGTGAAATTTTTTATGTTTAGGGTATTGACTTCATGGGTCTATTTCCAAACTCTAATGGTTTCTTATACGTACTGTTAGCTGTTGATTATGTTTCCAAATGGGTAGAAGCAATTCCTACCCGTACTGATGATGCTAACACTGTTGTCTTCTTTGTTCGAAATAATATTATCTATCGCTTTGGATCACCACGAGCAATCGTGAGTGATCAAGGCACTCACTTTTGTAATAGGAGATTAACAGGTCTACTGAAGAAACATGGCATTGTTCACAAGGTGGCGACGGCTTACCATCCCCAGACCAATGGGCAGGCCGAGGTGTCGAACAGAGAGATAAAGCGTATCCTGGAGAAGGTCGTCAAGCCTCATAGAAAAGACTGGAGTGCCAGGCTTGCAGATGCGCTTTGGGCTTATCGGACAGCATACAAGACACCAATCGGAATGAGTCCATTCCGCCTAGTCTATGGAAAGGCTTGTCACCTCCCAGTGGAGGTGGAGCATAATGCTTTCTGGGCAGTATGGGAATGTAACATGGGATTGGAGAGAGCCAGAGCTGAAAGGAAGTTACAACTACAGGAATTAGAGAACCTTCGCCTAGAAGCATATGAGAACTCCAGGCTATACAAGGAGAAGGTGAGGATTGTGCATGACAAGAATATCAAGCGAAGAGAGTTCAGACCTAGAGAGTTAGTTCTTCTTTACAACTCAAGGTTGAGGCTCATGGCAGGCAAGCTGAGATCAAGGTGGGAAGGACCCTATAGAGTGGAGAAGGCAGAGCCATACGGAATTTTCCACCAGAGTCATCCTTCAAGCTCCAAATTCATCAAAGTCAATGGGCACTGCTTGAAGATGTATCACGGTGAGAAAATGAAAAACAATAAGGAGCTAGATGTCTTCCTGTTGGAGGATCCACCAACAGAAGAAGACTGAGCTTGTGGACCATCCAACTTAAGGACGTAAAAGAAAAGTGCTAGGTGGGAGATAACCCGCCATGGTATGATCGTCCCTTTTTATTCTTAGTTTTATTTTATTTTATTTTTATCAGTGTTCATTCACAATTTCTGTATCATCCCCTGCATTCTACATAAAAAAGGGGGGGCATTCGACGCGCAAGGGTCTATGACGCGTACGCGCCATACGTGAATGCGAAATATATTGGATTGAACAGAGAGTTGCACAGGAGTTGAGCAGGAAGCATGCTTTGTGCACAATCAAGCCCACGCGTACGCATATCTCACGCGTGCGCGTCACCTGAAGTTTTTGCAACCCACGCGTACGCGTCTAGGACGCGCACGCGTGGATATGGAAATCGGCGTTAATATGCTTTTGAACAGAAAGTTGTGATGGTCTGGGACTGGCGCTGTGCTAGAGGCACAAAATCAATCACGGGTACGCATCCCTGACGTGTGCGCATCATTTTCACCTAATGGCCATCCACGCATGCGCAGGCGTGACGCGCACGCGTCGTATGAAATTTTGGCCCCAACCCAGAATGAACAGAGAGTTGTGTGTGTGCGGGGCTGGTCTCGCGCGACTAGCACGACCAAGGGCACGCTTACGCGTTGCCTTCCTTTTTGCGCAACCCACGCGTACTCGGGGTGTACGCGTGCGCGTCGCATCACTTAATCAGCGCGCCGTCTGTTTCAATTATTCCTCCCTCCCAAATCCTAATTCTCATTCAATCCTCTTTCTTCCTTCTTTCTTCTTTCTTCTTTCCTCCTTCTTACTTCTTACTTCCTACTCCTTTCTTCTCCCCTTTTTTCATCTTCTTCCTCAGGTTTCTTTCCTTCCTCTCCTACTCTTTCATTCTCCTTTCATTTATTGCATTTAATTATTTTTCTTTCTTCTCAATTTTATATTAGTTTAGTTTTTTATGGTTTCTTTTTCATTCTTTTCTCATGCATTTTTTTATGTTGGTGTTGGACCTTTATTTGGGTATTATTTATTATATTTGAACTTGTGGATATTATAAGGAGTAACTTGACAATTGATATTTTATTATAGATCTCATATACACTTGACTACTTATTTTATTTCCTATTTTAACTTGCCCACCAAGTGTTTGTGAAAAAGCTCTCATGGCATTTTGTACTCTTTTCTACTTTACTCTTACACTTTAATGCCTCTCTTTTTCACAACACTTGCATTCCACATGTATTGGGATTATCAATCACAATTGTCATCATACAAGTGCTCTTTAATTTGGTACATTTAATAATTGATGCTTGAGTTATGCTTCTCATGCCTATTACTTGCATACTTTTACACTCTTGCATCCCATTGTTATGAATTGCCTTCTTGATCTTAATTGCTGCCTTACCTACATGTTGTAGCTACCATGTATTTAAGTTATTATCTTGTATTTGGCATTCATTATCACTTGGAATTTCTTCCTTCCGGTTTTTAGTTATCTATCTTTAACATTCTTCCTCGTTCTTTCTTCCTTAGGATGGGTACCAAGAAAGGAAAAGAGAAGGCCACTGATAAGACACCGGCAAGGAAAGGCACTAAAAGAATCATGGCTAAGGCACAACCCACTACAAGAGTTAAGCCACCCACGAAGCGAGTGAAGCGGACAATCAAAGTTAATGAGGTGGAAAAGGCGTTTCCTGCTAGGGACTCTGCTCGGTTCACTAACCGTTACTGTGAGCAGATGTTCCCTATCCTGGCTAAGAAAAACTACAATAATGAGCACCTGCTAATTCTTCCAACACACTTTGTTGATTTTGTGGAGCCCCGCATCGAAAAGAGACAATGGGAATTCTTGAGAAGGCAGCCACGGGAGGCCAATTTATCATGGGTAGTCGAGTTCTACTCCAACTTCCACTTGCCTACCCTGTAGTCTGTTTATATTCATCAAAAGCAAGTACCTGTCTCCGAAGGGGCCATCTAGCACGTATTGGATCTTCCACCTAGCCCGGAGGGGTTGGACGCCTATCAGGAGGCCTCTCTCAAGCGCCAGACGTACCAGTTTGACTGGAATAGCGTCCTTGGCGTCATAGCACAACCTGGCAGCACATGGATCTACGGACAACATCGGACTCGACCTAAGAGCATCTCAGCTCCTGCACTTACCTTGGAAGCTCACGTGTGGGCACAGATTATGTCCCACTATGTTTTTCCGAGAACTCACGAGTCCACCTTCACTACAGACATGGTTGTCCTCATCTGGTGCATTTTTACAGAGCAGCCCTTCAACTTACCAAGAAACATCCGGCAGGCCATGGGACTGATGCACGAAAAACTTGTCTCTCAACAAATCTCCCTTCGGCAAGTGTACCAAATTTGTCGTCAAGTAAAAACTCACAATAGAGTGAGGTCGAATCCCATAGGGATTGATTGATCAAGCAACTTTAATTAGAAGAATGTTCTAGTTGAGCGAATCCAGAATTTGGGTTGAGAGTTGCAGAAAGTAAAATGGCGGGAATGTAAATAACAGAAAAGTAAATGCTAGAATTAAAGGACTAGAAGTAAATGACTGAAAATAAATTGCAGAATTGTAAATGGGAATGGGGGATTTGCTCATAAAAGTAAATAGCAGAAATTAAAGAGAATGGGTAAGATCAGAGATGGGGAATTCATTGGGCTTAGGAGATGTTGCAATTCTCCGGATCAAGTTCATTTTCATCTCTTCCTCAATCAATGCACTCATTGATCTCCTTGGCAATCTTAAGTGATTGAATTACAATTTCTTGCAATTCAATCTCTCAAATCTTGATCAATAGCCAATTCCTTGGTCAATTGCTCATGAGAAGAGATGAAGTATGGTCACTGATTATACCACATGTATTTCCCAAATCAAGTATTGAGAGGGTTATAGTCACATACCCATCCAAACCCAATTTGGTCCAGCATGAGAAAGCATTTCTAGCTTGATCTCTTCATTCCTCTTTCAAGGTTCAAAAGAGATCCAAGTTTGAATAGCTTCTCTTCCAAGATAACTACTCAATTGGATGAAGATCGAAAGCTTTCAAGTAAAATCAAGAGGAAAGATAGAAGAAGAATAATGAAAATTAGTATTGATCCATCAAATTACAACAGAGCTACCTAACCCAATGAAAGGGGTTTAGTTGTTCATAGCTCTTGAAAATGAAAACAAAGATGGAGAATACATCATAAAACTAGAAATTTGCAAAGAAAGTAAAATACAGAGAGCCTCCAGAACTCCTTATCAATTCAAAGCTACTCCTATATATACTACTCTTCTCAGCTTCTAGTGTGATTCTTCAAGTCTTGGGCCTTTGGATCTTGAGTTTGAAGCAGTTCCTTTCTTTATTTGGGCTTGGCTTTACTTGCAGAGAGAAAGTGCGAAGTGGGCGGAGACTTTAGTTCAGGACGTTAGGGGTGTTAATATTTAGTGAGAATATAAGTTCGAGAACGTTAGTGACACTTAACATTGTCACTAACGTTCCAATGCACCCTTTGGTTCATGTTAAAACCCATGTTAACTAGGTTAACGTGGCTTTTAACGTTGCCTTGTTAACCTTCGAGAACGTTAGTGACACTCAACATTGTCACTAACGTTCCAGTGTGCCCCTTCTTGCTTCACGTTAAAGCCCACGTTTACTAGGTTAACGTGGCTTCTAACGTGGCCTTTGCCATCCTTCGAGAACATTAGTGACATTCAACATTGTCACTAACGTTCCAATGTGCCCCTAGGTCTCACGTTAGAGTCCACATTAACTAGGTTAACGTGGCTTCTAACGTGGCCATCCTTAGCCATCCCAACGTTAGTGACAATGTTGAGTGTCACTAACGTTGGCTCATCCTTCATTCCTCATCGTTAGCTTCCACGTTAACCAAGTTAACGTGGAAGTTAACGTGACTCTTGGGGGTTGTGTGGTTGCTTCAACGTTAGTGACAATGCTGAGTGTCAATAACGTTGTCGACAACTCTTCATCCCTTACGTTAGTTCCCACGTTAACCAAGTTAACGTGGTACTTTGCATCATAGGCCAACGTTAGTGACAATGTTGAGTGTCACTAACGTTGGCTTCTCTTCTCCCCTTAACGTTAGAGGCCACGTTAACTAGGTTAACGTGGCTTCTAACGTGGCCACGTATGAGTAATTGCCAATGTTAGTGACAATGTTAAGTGTCACTAACGTTGGCTCAACTTCTCTTCTCCACGTTAGAGTTCACGTTAACTTAGTTAACGTGACTCTCTAACGTGGGCATTGATGGCTTTTTGAGAGTGTTATTGGCAATCACTTTTCTCATTAACCTTGCAAGTTACCTCCCCTTTTCTTGCTTCCTTTTGGTCCTGAAATCAAGCAATAAAGTGCATCAAAGCTCTAGTCCAAGTCATGAGTAATGCAACAAAATATTTGTCACTAAACTTATGCAAAATCCTCATGAAATTATGTAAAATGCACAATGTATGCTTGAATCAAGGCATAGGTGAATATCTACCCAAAACTAGCTTATTTCCTAAAGAAATACATGAAACTAACCTAAAAACAGTAAAGAAAAGGTCAGTGAAACTGGCCAAGATGCCCTGGCATCACAACACTAAACTTAAAGCTTGCTTGTCCCTAAGCAAGTACTGGAACAAGAGAATGATGAATGGAATGTCCAGAGGAATGAGTCATTCTTGTGGAAGTTATGTTACTGATTTTATGGTGGTTTCATGCATAGCAACTTAGGTTCATTCCATTACTGGCTTTCAGACCTTTATCATGTCCTAAAACACCCACTTTGTGTATATCCCATGAGACTTTTATTCATTGATCCTTTTATTGTTATTTCAAGGGTTGTTTGTGTTATTTAGGCTAAGTGCTCTGTAAGGGGGCAACTCTTTAAGATAAGTTTTCAGCCAACACTCCCGAACCAGTTGGTTCAAGGTGCTAGGTGTTGAAGCACCCCTAAGGACTTACTCCCTCAAGCCTATCCCCCATACATACACACCACAGGCATTTAGTTTATTTATTTTCTTTTCTTGAGACCTTGGTGTCCAGCACCTCTTTGGGTTACTAAGTGTTTTGTAGTGAAGGTTACTCTTGATAGTGGACTTTCAGCTGATAATCCCGAGTTAGTTAACCCAAGTTACCAAGTGATAAGGCACCCCTAAGAGCTTATTCATCCAAGTAGATCCCTCACACAGGAGCACCACAGACACTTGCCTCAAGATTAAAACCATTGATGCCTAGCCTTATTGCTTACTCTTTTTCTTTTGTTTTTCACTTCCATTGTTCTTTCCCTTTTCTCTTCTTAGGATCTTGTTATTAACTTAGTCTCATGAGTGTATCAAAAGCAAAGTATTCAGGCCATATAATTGTCATCCCAGCCTTGTGGTTGAACCAACTTAGCTAACTTATGACTACCCCAAAGATTTATGAATGCACTTCCACAATATGAACTCCACTCTGGTCTTTTAAAAAAAACATAATCATTCTCTTCTTCAATTTGATTTAAAATGGACAAGCTTACAAATAAATAAGGGAATGATGCAGTGACATTTAAACCAGAAATCATGAACCTATTCAGAAGGAAAACTTAAAAGACAGAATTTTAAAAAGTTTAAACATAACATGGAAGCAGGTTCTATTTCATACAAGATGTTGCTTATTTAAAGCATAGAAAACGATGGACTAAAAAGAACTCCGCCACCTTTCATTCATGTGGATGTCCATGCTCCCATCCTTGTTTGTCCTCATTGTGTCTCTCTTGAGTGCTTGTACTTCCACTTCCCTTCCCTTTTCCAAGCAGCTTCCTCCAGAAACCACTATCTTCCATCTTCTTCTTGAGTGTCTCCTTTTGCTGTTTCACTTTCCTCTCTTCTTGTTCTACAAATTCTTTTTGGACCTCATCATATGTAGGGATGGCATAGTGTAGCTTATGCATATTACTGGTCATGTAGTTCAACTCGGCTTGAGTGTTTACATAGAACTCCTCCCTATGTAATTGCCTTCCTTCATTGAGTATACTGAACTCATTGAAAGTTTTCATTTGGGCTATCTGCCGCTGGTTGAGTTCTTGCAAGTGCTTCTCTTGAATCTCTTGCCTCTCATTCACTTGGTTGATGGCTTGAGTAAGCTGGGAGTATTGTTCCTGCTACTGCTCCATTTGTTGTTTTTGCCATGCTTCCTGTTGGCTCAGCCGGTTCAGTATTTGCTCTTGTCCTTCCATATGTCTCTGTCCCAAATCTTCAATGGCTCTTAGAAAGTGAGTCATATTCAAGTTGGCTGGGTCATGATGCTCTTCTTGTTGATATTCTTCCTGATGATATTCCTCTTGATGAGCTTCTTCCTGGACCCTTTGCCTTCCTATATGTGGCCTTCTTAGTTGCTGAGCCGGTGTGGTATAGACCATTCGCTCGAGTGTGACTGGCCTCCCTGGGTTCACCCAATCTGGGCTGCTGTCCTCAAATATTACCCTGGCCTTGTTGCACAAGCGGAGAATGGTGCTGGGGTACCAAAGTCTGGCACCTGAGTCAGCTTTCTCAGCTGACTCTTGAATCCCTTCGGCAATGAGCTCATGCACTTTGATTTCCCCACCTTGTACTAAGCATTGTACCATAGTGGCTCGATTGATGTTGACCTCTGAATTATTAGCAGCTGGTAGGATGGACCTCCTTACAAGCTCAAACCACCCTTTGGCTTCAGGGTGAAGGTCTCCCCTTTTTATGAATTTTGGTCTCCCATCTGAGTACCTCTCCCAGTCAGCGGCTATGACACTGATGTCTGATGCTATCTCTGAGAGCTCATCCTTATCGGGGCTTCTACTTATCCTTGTCTGATAACTCTCTTCATCAAAATGAGGTGATTTCAAGTGAAGAGCTTTTGTTATGGCACTTGGACTGAAGTCCACCTCCCTTCCTCTTACATAGCTTTTGAAGGTTGGGGCTTTGGTCTTATCCTCTCTAACTACATTTGCATAGAATTCTTTGATGACATCTCCATTGATCTTCCCTTCTGGACTGGTGAGCAATTGCCACCCCCTCTGTTCGATTTTTCTCCAAATCTGTGGTGATTCATTGGCATTGATTTGGAAGATTAACTCTGGCAATATCTTTCTGGCCCTTATCCGCTCAAATTCATGCTCATGAAAGGCAGTCTTGAATCTCTTGTCATCAAAAGGAGCACTCACCATAGGTTCCTTCCTCTTTTGCCTCTTTGAGCTTGATGATGCCATGACTTGAGTTGTTGTTTGAGGGGGTTTGAGGCTTCGGATAGATGAAGAGTGGGTTGGTTAAAGCAATGTGTGATGAAGGGTTTAGTGTGCCAATAGAAGTGTGGAGAGTGGGGATTTGAATGTGAGGAGTGAGCATGCACTAAGGTTCACTTATATAAGAAAATCATGAGTGAATGAAGGGTGTGGATTGCATGAATGTTTACTAGATGGACGGATGGGGTTGTTTATGAAGGAAAGACAAGGATCATCACTTAATGAGAGTGATTGGTTCGGTCTTCAAGGGTCTTCTTTCTCCAATGTTGCATGGCAGCGTTTCCCCATGCGTTCCCTCTTGAGACATGTGTGTAGTGCTCTTCATTAAGTGGCGAAATCTCCCCTATTTAATTGTCCAATCAATCCCTTTTCATGCTTCTTTTCCTTTCCTATAAAGAATTGAAATAAGGAAATTAATATCATAAAAAAAATTAAACTCTACGGCTAGAATAAAATGAAAGAAAGGATTTGATTGTTTATTTATGAATTCCAACTAACTAACTAACTATTGGTGGGTCCTTATATGCATTTTGGTGGCACCATGAGGTGACACCAAACTTAGTTTGGAGCAATGTGATGAAAGTTTTGTGTTTAAAGCTCCCAAGACTAGCATGCGTCTTGATTTGCTTTGAACACCAAACTTGTTCCTCACTATATTCTGCATAAGAAGATTTTCACCAATTGTTTGTCAAGTTTGGATTAAAGCTCATATAGATTGACTTATTCATTATCATCTGAAAGCATATAAAACATGGGTTGCCTCCCATGAAGCGCTTCTTTAGCGTCACTAGCTTGACGTTTTTCCTTCATCATGGTGGTTGGTAGTGCTTAAAGTCCTCCCCTCTTGCTGTGGACTTGTATCCATTGGTTGGATCAATGATCTCCACATGTTCCAGGGAAAGAACTCTGTTGATAGTGAAGACCTTAGGTAATTGAGATGGTACAGTAGGGAGATTAGGGGGAATATCTGGGAAGTAAGCTGATACAACTCTATCCCGTGGAGAGAAATCTTTCGTAGGGATCTTCTTGTTCCTCCATCTCCTTGGTACCTTCTTCTTTGTTTCTTTTGAGGTTGCCTTCCCCTTGGTGACCTCTTTTCTCCAAGGAGTTGTGATGCTGTCTTCACCTGCCTCTAGAGGTTTGGGTTCCTCCTACTTTTCTTTGAGCTGTGGCAATTGCTGTTTTCCTTGTTTATCAATTGAGGGGTTTCAGAATGAACTGGCTGTGCTTCAGTGCTTGTCTCCTCCTTCAGTGTCTCCTTATCGTTTGTGCTTAGTTCCTTGTCCTCTTGATCTGTTTCTTGTGAGAGTTTGAAGACATTGAAGCTGAGTCGTTCATCATGGATTCTCAATATTAGCTCCCCTTTCTCTACATCGATAAGTTCTCTGGCCGTAGCTAGGAATGGTCTTCCCAATATGATTGGGTGAGTGTGACTCTCTTCCATGTCCAGAATGACAAAGTCTGTTGGGAGAAAGTACTTCCCAACCTTTAGCAACACATTTTCCACCACTCCTATTGCTTGCTTTTGAATTTTGTCAGCCAGTCTGATGATTACATCTGTGGGCATTATCTCATTAATCTGCAGCCTCTTCACCAGGGATAAAGGCAATAAGTTGATGCTGGCCCCTAAATCACATAGTGCTCTATCGAACATAGTTTCACCTATGGCACAAGGGATATGAAAACTCCCTGGGTCTCTTTTTTTCGTAGGCAGCTCAGGTTGAATAAGGGCACTACATTCCTTGTTCATCACTATAGTCTGGCCTCCTTTGAGTGAGCTTTTCCTGGGAAGAAGTTCCTTCATATACTTGATGAATGCAGGCATTTGTTGAATTGCCTTGATGAATGGTATGTTTACATGCAGAGATGCAAACAAGTCTAGGAACCTTGAGTATATTCTCTTTCCCACAGCACCATTGAGCAGTTGAGGGAAGGGAGCATAGAGCTTCAGCAACTCTTGTTGTGAAATTTCTGGTCCTTGGTGATTTCTATCCTCCTCCTTTGTTGAGTTGTCTTCAGGTTGTTTGCAAAGTTTGCCTTGCTTGTCTTCAGTCTCTTGATCACTCGTAGTGACCATTTTGCAATCTTCCCATCTTACTTTCTTTGCTTCTCCTTTGGGGTTTTTCTCCGTGTCACTTCAGCAGGAAAGCAGGGGGAGAATCATCAAGAAACCACAATTACACAGAAAGAGCTGACACAGAAAGAGCTGTTGAGACTCTATGCACCCTTTTCCCAATTACTAAATGGCTGTGTGGAGAAGAGAATATACTCAAGGTTCCTTGACATATTTGCATCTCTCCATGTAAACATACCATTCATCAAGGCCCTCCAACAAATGCCCTCATACATCAAGTATATGAAGGAGCTGCTGACCAGGAAAAGCTCACTCAAGGGAGGACAAACCATAGTGATGAATAAGGAGTGCAGTGCTCTCATTCAACCAGAGTTTCCTAAAAAAAGGAAGGACCCAGGGAGTTTTTACATCCCCTGTGCCATAGGAGAAATAATGTTTGATAAAGGACTCTGTGATCTGGGAGCAAGCATCAACTTAATGCCTTTATCCCTTATGAAGAGGCTGCAGATCAATGAGATAATGCCCACAGATGTAGTCAGCAGGTTGGCTGACAAAACTCAAAAACAAGCAGTGGAAGTAGTTGAAAATGTGCTGGTGAAGGTTGGAAAATACTTCCTGCCCACAGACTTTGTCATCTTGGACATGGAAGAGAGTCACCTCCACCCAATCATATTGGGAAGACCATTCCTAGCTACAGCTCAAGAACTTATAGATGTGGAGCGAGGGGAGCTAATTTTGAGGATCCATGACGAACAACTCACCTTCAATGTTTTCAACCTTTCACAAGAAACAGATCAAGAGAACAAAGAACCAAGCAAAGATCACAGTGAGATACTGAAGGAAGAAGCAAGCACTGAAGCACAACCAGCACATCTGGAAATCTCCTTAGTTGAGGAACAAGGCAATCAGCAGTTGTCACAGCTCAAAGAAAATCAGGAGGAACCTAAAACACCAGAGCTATATGAGACCAGCAAAAAAATTTCCTTAGAAGAGGAGGTCACAAAGAGCAAGGCAACATCAAAAGGGACAAAGAAGAAGGCACCAAGGAGGTGGAGGAACAAGAAGATCCCTACAGAGGATTTTTCTCCAGGGGATTAAGTGATCTCAGCCTACTTCCCAGATATTCCACCTCATCTCCCCACTATCCCATCTCAGCTACCTAAAGTTTTTACCATCAACAGAGTCCTCTCCTTGGAACACGTGGAGATCCTTGATGAAGCCAATGGAGATAGATTTACTGCAAAGGGGGAGGACTTGAAGCACTACCAACCACCCTGATAAAGGCAGAACGTCAAGCTAGTGACGCTAAAGAAGCGCTTCATGGGAGGCAACCCATGTTTTACATGCTTTTAAAAATAGTTACTAAATCAAGGTTCATGAAATTCAAATCAACTTGATATGCACCTGAATGAATCATTGTGTGTAACATATAGTGAGGAACAAGTTTGGTGTTCAAGGCACACTAACAGAACATGAATGTAACCCACATCATGTCACTCTTAGGAGCCTTGAACAAATCTTTTACACCACATGGCACCAAACTAAGTTTGGTGTTGCCAATGTTGCATACATGGATATTCAGTTAATCAGTTGGTTAGCATTCATAAGTACTACTTAGTTAGTTACAAACAAAAACTAAAAAAAAAAGTGGTAGTTGTTCCCATTTTTATTTTGCCGCCACTATCCACACAATTAATAATTACACTTTTTTTTGTTTTGTAGGAAAATTGATGGACAATAGAAAGGAAGATTCGGCTACCACAAAAGGAGAGTATTTCACACGTGTCTCAAGGAGGAATGCATTGGAAAATGTTGCCATGCAAAAATTAAAAGAATGAGACCCTTGGAGACCGAACCAATCTCCTTCATAAAGATGAGGATCCTTGTGCTCATCCTATGCTAAAACCCATCCGTTCATCACACAACCACTCCATCAATCCAAACCTTTCATCCACACACCATTTTCCTATATAAGTGGTTCGCACTAAGTACACCCTTAACATTCCAATTTCACTCCCCACACTTCTCAGTCTCGAAACCAAACATTCTTCCCCTTCATTGCACCAAATCTTAACCCAACCGAATTCCCTCGCCTATCCATACCTTCCACCACCTTCACACACCAACTCCTACTTATGGCATCATTAAGCTCCAAGAGGCAAAAGAGGAAAGAACCGGTTGAGAGCGTCCCTTTCGATGAAAGGAGATTCAAAACTGCGTTCCATGAACAGGAATTTGAGCGGATAAAGCTCAAAAAGATACTGCCTGAGTTAACATTCAAAATCAACGAGGATGAATGCCCACAGATTCGAGAGAAAATTGAACAAAGAGGGTGGCAAAGGCTCACGAACCCAGAGGGGAAGATCAATGCAAACCTCATCAAAGAGTTCTATGCAAATGTGGTTAGAGAAGACAAAACCAAGGCCCCAACCTTCAAAAGTTACGTAAGAGGAAGAGAGGTGGACTTCAGCCCAAATGCTATAACAAGAACTCTTCAGCTGAAATCACCACATTTTGATGAGCTTAGTTATCATGCAAGGATAAGTAAGAGCCCTGACAATGATGAACTCGAATAAATAGTGATTGACATATGTGTCATAGGAGCTGACTGGGAAAGGTATGTGGATAAGAGACCCCGGTTCATCAAGAGGGGAGATCTTAGCCTGGAAGCCAAGGGATGGTTTGAACTCGTGAGGAGGTCTATCCTCCCAGCTGCAAATAATTCAGAGGTCAATATTAATCGAGCGACTATGGTACATTGCCTAGTACAGGGTGGAGAAATCAATGTGCATGAACTCATAGCTGAGGGGATTCAAGAGTCAGCTGAGAAGGTTGACTCGGGTGCCAGGCTTTGGTACCCAGCACCATTCTCAGATTGTGTACGAAGGCCAATGTAGTCTTCGAGGATAGCAATCCAGACTGGGTGAACCCTGGGAGGCTAGTCACACTTCAGCGTCTGATCTGTACTACGCCCGCCCAACAACAAAGAAGACCTCAAATAGGAAAGCGAAAACCAAAAGAAGGAGCCCACCGAGAAGAATCTCATCAGGAAGAACACCAACAAGAAGAATACTATGACCCAAACAATTTTAATATGAGCCACCTTCAAGAAGCCATTGAAGATTTGGAGAGAAGACAAATGGAAGGACAAGAGCAACTACTACACCTTCAATCCCAACAGATGGATCGTCAGGAAGAACTACTTGCCAACTGGATGAGTCAACAAGGAGAGTGGCAGAAACAACAAATGGAGCAGCAACAGGAACACTACTCCCAGCTCACTCAAGCCATCAACCAAGTGAATGAAAGGCAAGAGCGTCAAGATAAGTGCTTGCAAGAACTCAACCAGTGGCAGCTAGCTCAGATGAAAGCATTCAACGAGTTCAGTGTACTTAATGAAGGACGGCAACTACATAGGGAGGAGTTCAACATAAACACTCAAGCCAAGTTGAACTACATGTCTAGTCATATGCATAATCTACACTATGCCATCCCTACATATGATGAGGTCCAAAAAGATTTTGTAGAACAAGAAGAAAGGAAGGTGAAACAGCAGAAGGAAACACTAAAAAAGAAGATGGAAGATGCTGGTTTTTGGAAGAAGTTGATTGGAAAAGGCAAGGAAAGTGGGAGTACAAGCACTCAAGAAAAACACCAAAAAGACAAGCAAGAGGAAGAGCATGGGCAACCCCATGAATAAAAGGTGGTGGAGTTCCCTCATTGTCCCATCTTTTTCAAGTTTTAAATAAGGAAAATCATGTATGAAATAGAACATGCTACCATAGTAGTTTAGGATTTTCAATTCTGTTTTTAGTATTCTCATTGCTTAGGTCTGTGATTGCTCGTCAAATTGCCTGTTTTCAATTCCATCTTGCTTATTGTGTTGCTTGCCTCCTTTTTAATCAAATAAAAAGAGAATGTGTGTTATCAAAGACCAGAGTGGAGTTCATATTGTGGAGTAAGTTCCTAATTTTGTGGTGTGGTCATAGATTAGCTAAGTTGGTTCACCAACAAGGTGGGAAGACAACTATCTGTCCGGAATCATATGCTTGAGGCACACCCCATGAGATTAACTAAATAATAAGATCCTAATATGAAAGAAGGAAAAAAAGAAAAAGAGTAAGAAATAAGGCTAGGCACCAAGGGTTGAATCTTGAGGCAAGTGTCTGTGGTGTTCCTGTGTAAGGGATTTACTTGGATGAATAAGCTCTTAGGGGTGCCTTATTACTTGGAAACTTGGGATTAACTAACTCGGGATTATCAGCTGAAAGTCCACTATCAAGAGTAACCCTTGCTACAGAACACTTAGTAACCCAAAGAGGTGCTGGACACCAAGGTCTCAAGAAAAAAAATAAACAAACCATGTGCTTGTGGTGTGTATGTATGAGGGAAAGAGACTTGAGGGAGTAAGTCCTTAAGGGTGTCTTAACACCTAGCACCTTGAACCAACTGGTTCGGGAGTGCTGGCTGAAAGCTTATCTTAAAGAGTCGCCCCCTTACAGAGCATCTAGTCTAAGAACTCAAATAAGCCCTGAAATGACAAAAAGGATCAGAGAATAAGAGTCTCATAGGGTGCAGTCAAGTGAGCATTCCAGGACATGATAAAGGTCTGAAAGCCAGTGAAGGAATGAACCTAATTGCTATGCATGAAACCACCATAATACCAAGGACATAACATCCACAATAATGACTCATTTCTCTTGGCATTTCATTCATCATTCTCTTGTTCCAGTACTTGCTTAGGGACAAGCAAGCTTTAAGTTTGGTGTTGTGATGCCAGGGCATTTTGGCCAGTTTCACTGACCTTTTCTTTACTGTTTTAGGGTAGTTTCATGCATTTTCTTAGGAAATAAGCAAGTTTTGGGTAAAATTTCACTTACATCTTGATTCAATCAAACATGGTGTACTTTATGTGATTTCATGAGAATTTTGCATGAATTATATGACAAATTGGATGATACATGTCTCATGACTTGGATTAGAACTTTGATGCACTTTATTGTTTGATTTCAGGACAAAGGAAGCAAAGAAGAACCACGTTAGCAGTCATGTTAGTCTAACTAACGTGACCACTAACGTGGAATGGGAGCTAGCTTGCAACGTTAATGAGAAAAATAATCGCCAATAACGTCCTCGAAAGCCATAAAAGCCACGTTAAGAGTCACGTTAACTAAGTTAACATGAACTCTAATGTGGAAGAAAGAAATAAGGCCAACGTTAGTGACACTCACCTTTGTCACTAACGTTGGACCAAGCTCATAAGTGGCCACGTTAAGAGCCACATTAACTCAGTTAACGTGGACTCTAACGTTGGGAAGCAAAAGAGAAGCCAGCGTTAGTGACACTCACCTTTGCCACTAACGTTGGCCAAGCCACAATAAGCCACGTTAGTTGCCACGTTAACTTAGTTAACGTGGAAGCTAACGTGGAGAAAGCAAGTGATCGCCAACGTTAGTGACACTTACCTTTGTCACTAACGTTGGGATGTACTACCACAAGCCACTATGAGCAACGCTAGCTCCGACGTTAACTTAGTTAACGTGGAAGCTAACGTGGATAAAGGAGATGATGAGCCAACGTTAGTGACACTCACCTTTGTCACTAACGTCAGAGATGGCTATCAACACCACGTTAAAAGCCACGTTAACCTAGTTAACGTGGACTCTAACGTGGCAAGAAGGGGCATCTTGGAATGTTAGTGACAAAAGTAAGTGTCACTAACATTCTCGAAGGATTGGCAAGCCTACGTTAAGAGCCACGTTAACTAAGTTAACGTGAACTCTAACGTAGGGGGAGGGAGGACTCTCAACGTTATTGGAAAAGGTGAGTCCCAATAACGTGTGCGAAGGATCAAGAGGCAACGTTAGTGGTCACGTTGATGCCACTAACATTGAAGTTAACGTGGATCATCCCTGGGTGAGGAACGTTAGTGAAAAAGGTGATTGTCACTAACGTTCTCGAACCAACACTCTCACTTAACGTTAACGCCACTAACGTCCTGAGCTAAAGACCCTGCCTACTTCACACTTTCTCTCTGCAAGTAAAGCTAAGCCCACTGCGGAAGATAACTGCTTCAAACTCAAGATCCAAAGGCCTATATCAAAGACTTGAAGAATCAACTAGAAGATCAGAAGAGTAATATATATAGGGGTAGTTTTGAATTAGAAAGTAGCTTTGGAGAGTGAGAAATTTTGAGAACTATTCTCTGTAATATTTTACTTTCTCTACACTTCTAGTTTACTTTTCATAATGTATTTTCCATCTTTGTTTTCGATTTCCAGAGCTATGAACAACTAAACCACTTTCATTGGGTTAGGGAGCTCTGTTGTAATTTGATGGATCAATATTAGTTTTCATTATTCTTCTTCTATCTTTTCTCTTGATTTTACTAGAAAGCTTTCAATCTTCATCCAATTGGGTAGTTATCTTGGAACAGAAGCTATTGATACTTGGATCCCTTCTGAACCTTGGAAGAGGAATGAAGAGATCATGCTAGAAATACTTTCTTATGTTGGACCAAATTGGGGTTGGATGGATATGGTGACTATAATTCTACCAACACTTGATTTGGGAATGCATGTGATATAATCAGTGACCATACTTCATCTCTTCTCATGAGCAATTGACCAAAGAATTGGCTATTGATCAAGATTTGAGAGATTGAATTACAAGGAATTGTAATTCGATCACTTAAGATTGCCAAGGAGATCAATGAACGCATTGATTGAGGAAGAGATGAAAATGAACTTGATCCGGAGAATGCAACATCTCCTAAGCCCAATGAATTCCCCATTTCTGATCTTACTCATTCTCTTTAATTTCTGCAATTTACTTTTATGAGCATCTTCCCCATTCCCATTTAAGATTCTGCAATTTACTTTCCGCCATTTACATTCAGCTCTTTATTTCCAGCAATTTACATTTTCTGCTATTTACTTTCCCGCCATTTAATTTTCTGCAAATCTCAAATCAAATTCTGCTTCGCTCAACTAGAACATTCCTCTAATTAAAGTTGCTTGACCAATCAATCCCTGTGGGATTCGAACTCACTCTATTGTGAGTTTTTACTTGACAACAATTCGGTATACTTGCCGAAGGAAAATTGTTGCGAGACAAGTTTCCGTGCTATCAAGTTCCCACTTCTCAGTTGAATAGCTTGGCATTCCTCTGTTATCTGCTTAGATAACTACTACCTTGTTTGACTCAGCTAGGCATCTACATTCCTGTTAGAAGCCTGAATTTCTCACAAAGCCTCTTACAGTTCCAGTAGTTGCTGGGCAAGGGTGTGCAGTTGCTGAGTCAATGGACCATCTTACTCTGGAGGGTTAGGTTCAGTAGATATTGCCTTAACCTCTCCTTTCATAGAAGTCTCAGCAGCTGAGTACAGATGCTGATTTATAGCAACTGTCTCAATAAGCTCATGAGCCTCTTCAATGGTCTTTCTCATATGTTTGGAACCACCAGCAGAGTGGTCCAGAGACATTTTAGCCATGTCTTAAAGTCCATAGTAGAAGATGTCTAATTGTATCTATTCTGAAAACATTTCAGTGGGACATTTTCTTAGCATCCTTCTATACCTCTCACAGGCATCATAAAGAGATTCACTGTCTCCTTGTTTGAAACCTTGGATGTCGACTCTCAGCTAGGTCATCTTCCTTGGAGGGAAGTATTGATTTAAAAACTTGTCTACTAGCTGTTTCCAAGTTTTTAAGCTAGCTTTAGGCAGGTTATCCAACCTCCTCTTTGCTTGGTTCTTTATAGCAAAAGGAAAAAGTAGTAGTCTATAGACATCTTGGTCTACTCCCTCACTGTGTACTGTTTTAGCAATCTGTAAGAGATCTGCCAGAAACTCAGTAGGTTCTTCCTACGGAAGTCCAGAGTACTAGCAATTTTGCTGCACTAGAGTGATGAGTTGAGGGTTTAGTTCAAAGCTACTTGCTCTGATGGGGGGGTAAGCTAATACTTCTTCCATAGCAGTCAGCAGTGGAATTTGTATAAGACCCCAGAGTTCTTCTAAACTCTTCATTCCCATTTGGGTTCATGATGAAGAAAGGTAGAAGAAGAGAAAGAATAAAGGATAAAGATGTAATTTGTAATTAAAATATTTTTATTTTTTTATTTGTTGATTAAATTAAAAAATAAGGGTTAATTAATTAAGAATTAATAAATTTGAAAAAATAAGAGAGGGAGGAATAGAAGAAGAAATTTCAAAAATTAGAAGAGATAAGAAGTAGTTAGGAAGTTTTGAAAAAGAAGAAAGAGGAAACAAGTAACTAATTAGGAAAGATTTTAAAATAAGAGAAGATAGAAGATTAGAAAAATTTTGAATTTAAACTTTGAAATTAGAAAAGATAAGATAAGAAACTAAAAGTATTTGAAAAAGATTTGATTTTAAAATTTGAAATTTAGAAAAGATAAGATAAGCTAGGTAAGAGAGATAAGATAAACAAGTTAGGAAAAGATAAGTTTTAAATTAAAAAGATTTGAAATCAAAATGAAAAAGTTAGTTTCTAATTTAAAAATATTTGAAATTTAAAATTTAAATGAAAGATAAGATAAGAAAGAATCAAACTTTAAAATAAAAGATTTGAAAAGAATTTGAAGAAGATAAGATTTGAAATTTTAAATTTTAAATTTGAAAAAGTTTTGATTTTGAAATTTGAATTTTGAATTTTGAATTTTGAATTTTGAAATTTGAATTTTGAATTTGAAACAAGATAAGATAAGAATTTTGAATTTTGAATTTGAAACAAGATAAGATGAAGATTTAAAAAAGATGTGATTTTTAAAAAAAATTAGATTTTAAAATTTAAAATTAAGATAAGATAAGATAATAATTTGAAATTAAAATCTAAATTTTTAATTAAAATAAAGATAGAAAAGATATTTTTTATTTTTGAATTTAATGAAGAAAGAAAAAAACAACAAAAAGACACCAAACTTAAAATATTTAGATATAAAACACTAAATTTTTGAAAATTGAAAGGAAAAACACCAAAAGATACCAAACTTAAATCTTTTAAGATCAAAACAAGAAGAAAAAGAAGAACACTTTGAAGATCAAGAAGAACACCAAGAACAAAACTCAAAGAATTCAAAGAAAATAAGAACATGCAAAAGACACCAAACTTAAAAATTTTGAAAACAAGAACACAATTTTTGAAAATTATAAAGAAAAGACAGAAGACTCAAAAAATAGACACTAATTTTGAAAATTTTTAGAAAAAAGACTCAAAGAATTCGAAAATTCAACAAGAACAAAAACAAAAGACTCAAACCAAAAACAAAGATTAAACAAAGAAAAGAAAAGGTTTTTGAAATCTTTTTTTCGAAAAAAGGAAGAAGAAAATAAAAGAAGCTAACAAAATTAAAAACAATACCTAATCTAAGCAACAAGATAATCCGTCAGTTGTCCAAACACAAACAATCCCCCGTAACAGCGCCAAAAACTTGGTGCACGAATTCCCACACTTCGTACAACTGAACCAGCTAGTGCACTAGGTCGTCCAAGTAATACCTGAGCGAGTCAGGGTCGATCCCATGAGTATTGTGGTTTGAAGTAAGCTATTGTTATCTTGTAGATCTTAATCAGGCGGATAGAAGAGTTGTTGGATTTATTTAAATGCATAAGAAGAAAATAAAGAGATCTTAACTAGGTTGATATGTTTGCAATGATAAGGAGATGGTTAAGGCTTGGAGATGCTTTATCCTTCTGGATTAACTCTGGTCTTACTGACTTCTTCAATTGTGAATGATTTCTTCTATGGCAGGCTGTATGTGATCGACGCTAGTTCAGAGCCCGCCGATGCTCCTCCAGATCTGAACCCCAGGGTTGGTGTGGATCCATTCTGATTGAAGGTGAAGCTCCTACAGTTCATTCTCCTTAATGATCCTACTCAAAATGCCACAGACAAGGTCGAATCTTCTGGATCAGAGAATGTTGCGCCTTTGGGTTCTAGCCTCTACCACAGAGATCCTAATCTCCCGATACCTCGGCTTTACTGGTGTCTCGAGAAGTCCCCAACGAAGTTGTGGATTAGCCGTCTAAGAGATGTATAATCAAGCTGGTAGTTCAATGCTTTCCAGTCACGTATTCACACGAATCCAAGAAGACACGGGTGGTTCTCAGGCATGCGGTCTTAGAATGAAGAACGAAGATGATTGTCACAGATCATCCCATTCATCATGTTGAAGAACGAAGATACATCTTAGAATTGAATCAAAGATGGATTGAAGAGAAACAGTAATACTTTTATTAATCCATAAAACTCAGCAGGGCTCCTCCCTTTAACCTAAGAGGTTTAAAAACTCATACTGATAGAAAATACAATCATAAAGGTGTAAAGTGTCAAAAGGGTCTGAATAATGTAAAAATTCTCAAATAAATACTAGGCTAATAAATAAGAATTATATAAGAAGGGTAAAACAGTCTTTTAGTGCTAAAATCCACTTCTGGGTCTCACTTGATGAATGTTTGGGCTGAGATTGATTGAGATCCACGTGCTAGGAGGGCTCTAGGGTGTTGAACGCTGGCTAGAGGCACCTCTTTGGGCATTTGGACGCTGGTCTCCCCTTGGTGGGCACTGGACGCCTGGACTGGGGTAGATGGCTGGCGTTGAATGCCGGTTTTGGGCCTTCTATTTTGAAGCAAAGTATGTGCACTATTATATATTTCTGGAAAGCCTAGGATGTTAGCTTTCCATAAACGTTGAGAAGGCTCCGTTTTGACTTCTTTAGCTCTAGAAAAGCTCTTTCGAGTTCAAGGAGGTCAGATCCGGATAGCATCTGTAGTGCTTTCTCTGTCTCTGAATCAGACTTTTTCTCGAGCTCCTCAATTTCAACCAAAAAATACCTGAAATTACACAAAAACGCACAAACTCATAGTGAAATCCAAAAATGTGAATTTAACATTAAAACCTATGAAAATATAATAAAACTTAAACAAAACATACTAAAAACTATATGAAAACAACGCCAAAAAGCGTATAAAATATCCGCTCATCAATTACCCACTCAATTTGTAATTTGGATGGTGACTTAGCAAGGAAGGTATCCAATGGCTTTGACCATGTAAGCTTCAATCTTTTTGGCTCCTCCTTGATGAGTTCCACCTCTTGGATACTTCTCTCAACTTTCACTTGTTTGTCAACTTCTTCCTACTCTTCCTAATCATCAATCAAATCAAATTTTGGAGGTTGTGTGAAGTCCACTTCAACATCAATTTCACATCCAATGGAAGAAGCTTCAACAAGTTCACCAATGTCACTTGGTGTAGAGTTGTCTTCAATGATGGAACTTGCCTCTTGTTCAACCTCCCCTATATCTTCAACTATTCCTTCATCTTCAAGGGTCTCTACTTCCTCCACCTTTTGAGCCTCCTCTTGCTTCTTTTGAATTATGGTTGCCTGAATCCGATCCATTAATTCCTTGAGACAATCCCTTTTCTCTTGTTCCACTTTGCTAACATAATTGGGATCATGTTGCTCTTGGATTGATGGATATGGGTATTCTTCCATGGATGATTGTGGTAAAAAGGAGAGTTCATCAAATGGTTGAAAAGGAAGTGTACTAGAGCTTCGAGGTTGAGAGGGATTTTGGTTGTTATTAGATAGTAGAGGTAGGAAGGACATAAGCTCTTGGAGTATCATTTAAAGCACTCTTTGCTCTTGAAGAATAATACCAAGGGTATCATCCATGGGAGCTTGGTTGGAGGGAGAAAAAGGGTTGTAAGGGTAAATATGTTGGAGAGGTGGTGGTTCAATGGGTGCTTGTTCATAATGGTCATAAGTGTGTGCATAGGGAGGATAGGAATTTGGATTGTGTGGAGGTAATTGGTGGAAATAGAATGTGGATTGAGAGTATGGTGGTTGGAATGATGGTGTTTGAGGACTATGCTGAGAGTATAGTGCATGGAATGATGGTGATTGAGTGGCATAATCATGATAGGAACTATCATAACCATTGGAATGATATGCATTATTGGAGGCCTTGCAATCATAGTAGCTTGGTTGAGGAGGTTGCCATGATGATTGCTCATATGGATGTGGCTCCCTTCTCAAGAATTCTTCCCTCCTATAATGTGAGCCATCATTAAAGTTTCCATTACCTACAACATAGTCATAGCCATATCCAAAATTACAAGTGTAACGACCTAATTTCTGGTACGTCATGATCATACTAGAAACTGAGCGCTACCAACTTGTCTACCTAATTATTATCTATTATTTATTATATGAGCCTTATTCGTTGTTAAAAGAGTAGTTATTTTACGAGGTACTTTTTTTTTAAAAAACGTTTGGATTAACAAACAGTATCATTCATAATCAATTCACAACTGATAATATATAAAACAATTATAAACAACCACACATAAATACATCACAAGCAGTTGACAATATTCGGTGATCCAACCTTTATTAAAGAATAGACTTTTAGTTAGAACACCCCTAGATATAGCTAGATAATAACTATATACATATACATATTGATGTGCGGAAAATGATCCGACACAAAACTCACCGGTAAGTGCACCGGGTCGCATCAAGTAGTAAAACTCACGTGAGTGAGGTCGATCCCACAGGGATTGATGGATCAAGCAACTTTAGTGGATGATTAGTTTAGTCAAGCTATCATTTAAGTGAGATTGGGTGAAATTGTATCCAACAGAAAGTAAATGACAATGAATTTAAAGTTGCAGAGTGTAAATTGGTGAGTAACTTAAAGAGCAAGAAATGTAAATTACAAGAATCTTAAATTGCAAGAAAAGTAAAATTGCATTAAATGTAAAGGGCAGTGGGTGCTGGAAATTAAAGAGAGCAATAGATCAAAGCTTAGAGAAAATTAAACTTGCAGGAAAAGTAAATCAGATCATGAACAGAAATGTAAAATGCAGAGCACTTGCAGAAGAATTAAATTGCTTGAATGTAAATTGAATTCAGTGAGAACAGAAAGCAATGAGAACCAAAGATCAAAATCAAGCTCAATGTAAATTAAATTGTAAACTTGCAGCAAAGGAACTTGTAGTAGAGGAGAAATTAAAATTGCAGAAGAAGAAAACAGAGAGAATTCTCAAGATGAGATTGAAACAGAATTTTTTCAATTCTCAACCCAAGATTTAAAAAGAAAAACTAAAGAGAGAGAGTTCTATATTCCTAATGCTCCCTAGTGGAGCTCGCCTCCTATTCTCTCTATTCGGGCTTACTTTCTAAAATGAGGATGATGCCTTATATAGGCATTTTTACAAAATGAAAATGAAATTCAAAACAAATTACAATTAAAATGAAATTTCTATTCTAACTATCTCTTGTGCCTTTGAGTGGTGTCAATTGGGCCCTTGCTCTTGATGGAATTGGGTTGACAAAAGCCTCTGTTGATTGCTCTTGGAGTTGGAGAGAAACCCATTGTGAACCGGGCCATGAATCATAAAAGTTTGAGTAAAAGTTTGAGTAAAAGTTTGAGGCAAACTTTTACTCAAACTTTTTATACCAGCTGCCCTTATTTGCTGCTACCAACGTTTGGGCTAAAGTTTGAGGTCAAACTTTTAGCCAAACGTTGGGCCTTCTTGCATGCATGTTGGGGTACTACTTTGTCTGCTTGTCAACGTTGCAAATTTCATGACCACTATAGACTATTATATATGGTTAGAAAGCTATGAATGTCAGCTTTCTAACCCAATTAGAATCACCTCAATTGAACATCTACAACTCAAGTTATGCTCATTTGAAGAGGACAAGGTCGCTGGCCTTGGTGTGCAGCGTTTGAGGTAAAGTTTGCCTCCAACGTGGTCGAAAACGCCAGTTCTGGAGGCTCAAACATATTGTCCACCCCATACTATTATACATTGTTGAAAAGCTCTAAATGTCTACTTTCCAATGCCATTGAAAGCGCATCATTTGGAGCTCTACAGCTCGAGTTATACTCCGTCAAAAGTGCAGAGGTCAGTTGGCCTCACTGCAAGTTGCCACCATGTTCATTTATGCTCATTGCGGGGCAGTTTTCTCCCTCAATTTTAGTGTCCACCATGCAGTGCCATATATGCCTGGAAAGCTCTTGATTCCTACTTTCCATTGATTTTTGAATCACCTCATTTGGAGCTCTGTAGCTCAAGTTATTCTTGTTGGAAGTATACCCCTTGTATGCCTTGTGGCGCCAACGTTTGCCAAAAAGCTTGAGGCAAACGTTGGCGCAAGCTTTTTCTCCCCTGGGTATGTTGGTGTGGCGCCAACGTTTGCCAAAGAGTTTGAGGCAAACGTTGGCGCAAGCTTTTCTCCCTCCAGGGTGTAGTCAAGCTCCTCCAAAAGTTTGAGCTAAAGTTTGAGGCAAACTTTAGCTCAAGCTTTTTTGTCCTCTCTTGCTCTTTGTTTTGAGCCACGCTTTTCTTTCTTTGGGCCACGCTTCTCTTCCTTGATTTGGTCATGGGTCACGCTTTTAGAAGCGTGGCCTAAGCCTCCAAAGTGTGCTCCAACTTCAAAGTGTGCCCAAAATTCCTCTTTTCTTCTTTTTAGCTTATTTTGTGCTCTTTTTGCTTCTTTTTCTTCTTATTTCCTACAAAGTTTATCAAATCAAAAGATCAAAGAAATATACCATTTAAGCACCAAAGAATGCAATATTTAAGCACTAATCATAAATTTCTTGTATGAAAAAGCATAGAAAAACATGACATGATGACATGTCATCACATATACAACATCCCAGGTCCTGACCTGTTCAAGAAGTCCCTAAGCTGGCACCCAAGCTAGCTTAGACTCTATACTCACCTAGTCCTTCTAAACTACTAAAGCGAGGGAAAGTACGTTCTAGGTCTTCAAAACTCAAGTCAGGTGGAACATCATCAACGAACTACGGAAGGGTACCCATGCTTCCATCGGAAGGGGGAAGGGAGAGAGAAGGGGTAAGAACTGGGGAGTTCTTAGTAGGGCCGGGGTTATTAGTTAAGTTCATTAATTCCGTGTTGTTTAGCGGATAAATAGCAGAATACTGAGAAGTAGTGAACAGAAGAAACAGAAAACTAGAGAAAACAGAGAAAATAGAAAGCAAAACAAAAACAAGAGAATACAAGAAAATAAAACATAGACACAGTGAATAGAATACAAACAAAGAAAGCATACATTCAAACAACAACCATAATAGAGTAAATGCGCAACCAAATATGATGCATGTCTAGCCCTAGTGCAGGTAATGAACTCATCTGTCGGTTACATACCCGCTCCCGACGTTACCCAGCAACCTCTGTCTGGATAAGGCTTTCCTGTTGGCAATATCCACTGCAAGCAACCTTTGTCTTGCAGGGCGGCACTTATTAGCCGATATACGCCCAACAGACTCACTATAAGCAACCTCTGTCTTACAGGAGCAACAACATACTCACTATAAGCAACCTCTGTCTTATAGGAGCAACAACACACTCACTGTAAGCAACCTCTGTCTTACAGCAAAGCATTATAGCAAGGTATCCCAGGAAAGCGTTCTCAGTGGTCGTACCACCATCTATCTGACTACCTCTCTGCTACAGATTCTTACATAATCACTCTCATTATCATCACTCATTAACATTCTCATTATTCATCATCACTTTCACATTCTTATGCATTACCTCTTTCTTTCTTTGTTCAATCGTGCTATACAAACTCTACAGCTTTTACTTTTACAACATCTTAACTCAAACTATTTCCCTTTATCACATTACACTTTTCTCTATATCCCTTTATTCTACTCTGGTTACTCTTTTCTCTGTATCTCTTTACTTTTTTCTGATTACTCTGTTCTTTGTGTTTCTCTACTCTGCTCTGATTTCTCTGTTTAACGTATGTATTTAAAGCTTATGTAAATTTCGGTATGAATAGTTAGTCTGTCCCAAGTATAGGTTCATTAAGTCTATACTGAAACAGTCTAACTTTTCATATAATATCTAACCCTAGTCGCAATTCAATGACTAACTATGTTGCCCTAGTTTGTTCACTAATCTCTGTCTGATTTTCTGTTATTAAAACTTTACAGACTTTTTCTTCGACTTTTATTTTTTTCTTCAACTTTTTCTTTCTTTTATCTTTGCCTCACTAACATGTTATTACCACTCCCTAAGTATTTTATGAAGGTAATTATGAGATTCTGCACTTAAAGTTATCTTTCTAAAGCTTTTACAGAAAACTGCCTTTTCGCATTATTTTATTATTTTTATTAAAATATTATTTTTAATTAAATATTATTATTTAATATTTTATTATTATTTATTATTTTAATATTAAATTTTCGAAAATTATCTTACTTTTACTTTTAACCTTTAAAATTCACTTTTTACCACCCGTAACTTTTAATATTTCTACTTTTACCACCCTAACTTTCAGAAATTACAAAACAACCCCCCAAACACCAAAATATTCACTTCCTTGCCCTTTTATGGATCAAAAAGGTGTTTTTCATTGTTCTTCATCATACTCAAAGTGTTCTTCGTGTTCTTCGTATATTCTTCAAATTCTTTCTCTATTTTTCCCCGTTTTTTAGTCTTTTCAGCAACTGATTTTTACCAAAATTCAAAATAAATTTCCAGCCACTAAAACCCCATCTTTTCTATATGATTTTAACACAAATTGAACCTCAATTTAAGCTCTAGGGTTTTGTTTTCCAGCAGCCACAAGAACACACATTCATAGCTTGAATTTCATCAAATTTCATCAAATTTTCACCAAAATTTCAACAAGAATTACTCATACAAACAATCAATTTCAAGCACAGCCAACCCATATCATAATCAAACAACTCAAAAACAATCAATCAAGATTAAATTTGTCAAACCCTACCTGGTTTTGCTGCTCCTAATTCGGTTAGACTTTCAGGTGGTCCTTAGGCACTTTTTCCTCCTAAATCACATCAAGAACAACTTTAAATCCAAAAACCCTCAACTAACCAAATCTCACTTAGCATGTTAGGAAGTGATTTCTAACCTTAGACTTGCTTTAAATTCACGTTTCTTGGCCCTCAAGTCAAGTTAAGCATGATTCCTAAGGAAAAACATCAAGAAAACACATGTTTTGCATGGTTTTCCTTGAAAACCGAATTGAAAAGGGAGGGAGACAGCCATCTCACCTTATTTCCAGCCTTGATATGTTATATGGTTATGTAGAGGAAGAAGAGAAGATCATTTTGGTGAAATCGGAGTTTTGATTTGAGTTTTAGTTCAGAAGAAATCAAGCTTTGAAGATTAAGTGTTCATGAAATTTTCTCTCTTTTCTCTCTTGTTATTTTCGGCCAAAATGATGAAATGAGACAGCCTTGGAGGTCTTGGGGGTGTAAGGTGAGTTGTGATTGGTTGGCTTGGAGGTGGATTAAAATAATATTAAAATATCTCTGGTGTACAACTACTAAAACTAGGTGTATCGGAACACTCGTAAAAACATCTCTAAAAATTATTTTCTGAGCTACTAGCATAAATGACACTAGTAAAATATTTATTATGATAATAGAACATGTATAATGAGGCCTTAGCATTGCTAAATTCATCAGAGAGTGCTGGTGCTAAGCTGCACCAGTAAACCATAAACCTGGTTAAACCGATTTTCTATTTTTAACTAAAACAGACCAGGTAACCTTATAATATCATTCAAGCATTTTCTAATACTAATATAATGATAATATTATACTATTATCTCTTTCCTCTCATGAATCGAGTCCGGTTTGTCAAACAAAGACTATTTACGAAAACTAGAATCAAAACTCATAACTGATACGGTTCAAAAATTAGGTTCTTCGCAATTGCGTTGTCGGGCTTATCTCCACTAAGGTTCTGAATTAAAGATAATATAATGACAATGAGGATTGAGATGCTTGATGATATAGCATAGGTTCTCCCCTTAGTGATCTTCCGGAGAAATCCGTACTTTCAGAAAAGATCACACGTACTCGAAAATCGGGGTTGTTACATTCTACCCTCCTAATAGAAAATTTTGCCCTCAAAATTTCAGCCACATGCAGAATCCATCTTCAAGCAGTCTATTTCCTTCAAGCCATCCTGACGAAGATATTAGTTCGTTCCTTACAGCATCCAAATCTCACACAACCATGGCCATGAAGATCATAACAACTATAAAGATAGCTGTGGCTCACGTCGATTCATCGTTCGGAGCTCGATTAAACCATGCCTATTCATAGTCATTGAGGTCTTATCCGCACCAAACAATCAACATTAAGGTGATCAATCTTAATGTCTCAAGTTAAGCACGAACATTCCCAAAATGAGCAATCATAGACATTCATGCCAAATGTATCTTAAAGATACCCTAATAGCATGAGACACACAAGTAGAGTATACAATGAAGCATAGTCAGTCCACTCCCCAGGCTCTATTGGGAATAAACTGCTCTGATACCAAAT
Source organism: Arachis hypogaea (assembly GCF_003086295.3). Classification (NCBI taxonomy): domain Eukaryota; kingdom Viridiplantae; phylum Streptophyta; class Magnoliopsida; order Fabales; family Fabaceae; genus Arachis; species Arachis hypogaea. The sequence goes on from NC_092050.1 coordinate 47,118,976, forward strand.
TGTAACGACCCAATTTCTGGTACGTCATGATCATACTAGAAACTGAGTGCTACCAACTTGTCTACCTAATTATTATCTATTATTTATTATATGAGCCTTATTCGTTGTTAAAAGCGTAGTTATTTTACGAGGTACTTTTTTTTTAAAAAATGTTTGGATTAACAAATAGTATCATTCATAATCAATTCACAACTGATAATATATAAAACAATTATAAACAACCACACATAAATACATCACAAGCAGTTGACAATATTCGGTGATCCAGCCTTTATTAGAGTATAGAATTTTAGTTAGAACACCCCTAGATATAGCTAGATAATAACTATATACATATACACATACAACATCCCAGGTCCTGACCTGTTCAAGAAGTCCCTAAGCTGGCACCCTGGCTAGCCTAGACTTTATACTCACCTAGTCCCTCTAAACTACTAAAGCGAGGGAAAGTACGTTCTAGGTCTTCAAGACTCAAGTCAGGTGGAACATCATCAACGAACTACGGAAGGGTACCCATGCTTCCATCTGAAGGGGAAAGGGAGAGAGAAGGGGTAAGAACTGGGGAGTTCTTAGTAGGGCTGGGGTTATTAGTTAAGTTCATTAATTCCGTGTTGTTTAGCAGATAAATAGCAGAATACCGAGAAGCAGTGAACAGAAGAAGCAGAAAAGTAGAGAAAACTGAGAAAATAGAAAGCAAAACAAAAACAAGAGAATACAAGAAAATAAAACACAGACACAGTGAATAGAATACAAACAAAGAAAGCAAATATTCAAACAACAACCATAACAGAGTAAATTTGCAACCAAATATGATGCATGTCTAGCCCTAGTGCAGGTAATGAGCTCATCTGTCGGTTACATACCCGCTCCCGACGTTACCTAGTAACCTCTGTCTGGATAAGGCTTTCCTGTTGGCAATATCCACTGCAAGCAACCTTTGTCTTGCAGGGTATCCACTGCAAGCAACCTTTGTCTTGCAGGGCGGCACTTATTAGCCGATATACGCCCAACAGACTCACTGTAAGCAACCTCTGTCTTACAGGAGCAACAACATACTCACTATAAGCAACCTCTGTCTTACTGGAGCAACAACACACTCACTGTAAGCAACCTCTGTCTTACAGGAGCACACTCATCTCGATACCTCTGTAAGCAACCTCTGTCTTACAGCAAAGCATTATAGCAAGGAATCCTAGGAAAGCGTTCTCAGTGGTCGTACCACCATCTATCTGACTGCCTCTCTGCTGCAGATTCTTACATAATCATTCTCATTATCATTATTCATTAACATTCTCATTATTCATCATCACTTTCACATTCTTATGCAGTACCTCTTTCTTTCTCTGTTCAATCGTGCTATACAAACTCTACAGCTTTTACTTTTACAACATCTTAACTCAAACCATTTCTCTTTATCACATTACACTTTTCTCTATATCCCTTTATTCTACTCTGGTTACTCTTTTCTCTGTATCTCTTTACTTTTTTCTGATTACTCTGTTCTTTGTGTTTCTCTACTCTGCTATGATTTCTCTGTTTAACGTATGTATTTAAAGCTTATGTAAATTTCGGTATGAATAGTTAGTCTATCCCAAGTATAGGTTCATTAAGTCTATACTGAAACAGTCTAACTTTTCATATAATACCTAACCCTAGTTGCAATTCAATGACTAACTATGTTGCCCTAGTTCGTTCACTAATCTCTGTCTGATTTTCTGTTATTAAAACTTTACAGACTTTTTCTTCGACTTTTATTTTTTTCTTCAACTTTTTATCTTTCTTTTATCTTTGCCTCACTAACATGTTATTACCACTCCCTAAGTATTTTATGAAGGTAATTATGAGATTCTGCACTTAAAGTTATCTTTCTAAAGCTTTTACAGAAAACTGCCTTTTTGCATTATTTTATTATTTTTATTAAAATATTATTTTTAATTAAATATTATTATTTAATATTTTATTATTATTTATTATTTTAATATTAAATTTTCGAAAATTATCTTACTTTTACTTTTAACCTTTAAAATTCACTTTTTACCACCCGTAACTTTTAATATTTCTACTTTTACCACCCTAACTTTCAAAAATTACAAAATAACCCCCCAAACACCAAAATATTTACTTCCTTGCCCTTTTACGGATCAAAAAGGTGTTCTTCAATGTTCTTCATCACACTCAAAGTGTTCTTCGTGTTCTTCGTATATTCTTCAAATTCTTTCTCTGTTTTTACCCGTTTTTCAGTCTTTTCAGCAACCGATTTTTACCAAAATTCAAAATAAATTTCCAGCCACTAAAACCCTATCTTTTCCACATGATTTTAACACAAATTGAACATCAGTTTAAGCTCTAGGGTTTCGTTTTCCAGCAGCCACAAGAACACACATTCATAGCTTGAATTTCATAAAATTTTCACCAAAATTTCAACAAGAATTACTCATACAAACAATCAATTTCAAGCACAGCCAAACCATATCATAATCACACAACTCAAACACAATCAATCAAGATTAAATTCGTCAAACCCTACCTGGTTTTGCTGCTCCTAATTCGGTTAGACTTTCAGGTGGTCCTTAAGCACTTTTTCCTCCTAAATCACATCAAGAACAACTTTAAATCCAAAAATCCTCAACTAACCAACTCTCACTCAGCATGTTAGGAAGTGATTTCTAACCTTAGACTTGCTGTAAATTCACGTTTCTTGGCCCTCAAGTCAAGTTAAGCATGATTCCTAAGGAAAAACATCAAGAAAACACATGTTTTGCATGGTTTTCCTTGAAAACCGAATTGAAATGGGAGGGAGACAGCCATCTCAACTTATTTCCAGCCTTGATATGTTATATGGTTATGTAGAGGAAGAAGAGAGGATCATTTTGGTGAAATCGAAGTTTTGATTTGAGTTTTAGTTCAGAAGAAATCAAGCTTTGAAGATTAAGTGTTCATGAAAGTTTCTCTCTTTTCTCTCTTGTTATTTTCGGCCAAAATGATGAAATGAGACAGCCTTGGAGGTCTTGGGGGTGTAAGGTGAGTTGTGATTGGTTGGCTTGGAGGTGGATTAAAATAATATTAAAATATCTCTGGTGTACAACTACTAAAACTAGGTGTATCGGAACACTCGTAAAAACATCTCTAAAAATTATTTTTTGAGCTACTAGCATAAATAACACTAGTAACATATTTATTATGATAATAGAACATGTATAATGAGGCCTTAGCATTGGTAAATTCATCAGAGAGTGCTGGTGCTAAGCTGCACCAGTAAACCATAAACCTGGTTAAACCGATTTTCTGTTTTTAACTAAAACAGACCAGGTAACCTTATAATATCATTCAAGCATTTTCTAATACTAATATAATGATAATATTATACTATTATCTCTTTCCTCTCATGAATCAAGTCCGGTTTGTCAAACAAAGACTATTTACGAAAACTAGAATAAAAACTCATAACTGATACGGTTCAAAAATTAGGTTCTTCGCAATTGCGTTGTCGGGCTTATCTCCACTAAGGTCCTGAATTAAAGATAATATAATGACAATGAGGATTGAGATGCTTGATGATATAGCATAGGTTCTCCCCTTAATGATCTTCCGGAGAAATCCGTACTTTCAGAAAAGATCACACGTACTCGAAAATCGGGGTTGTTACAACAAGGATGAGAATTCATATGGAAAAGAGAAAATCAAAACAAGAATGTTAAAAAGCAAAGAAAAAGCAAACTCTTAATTACTAGCAAAACCAAGAAATAACCAAAAAGCATGTTATTCACAATATGAACATATTCACAATAGCCAATAATATAACACCATTGTAATTCCCTGAAAACGGCGCAAAAAACTTGATGTAGGATAAATGTCGGTTACGAATTTTAACAAAATAATTCCGTTGATAGTATAGATCCAAACCGACAAACAACCCTCAATCAAAGTTTAACTTGTTTGTCACTTAATCCAAACCCAATAAAAACCAAGAGTATTTAAAGCTCGAGTCGTCTCTCAAAGGAATTGCAGGAAAGTTTGCACATTATTGGTTATGAAATTGTATATTTTTGGGTTTTGGGTTTGACAAGCAAGAAAATAAATTGCAAGAAAATAAACTAATAACTAATATGGTTCTTGGCAAGGATCAAGAGTCAAAGTTTCCTATCTTTAGAAATGAGTTAGATTGGGCTTCAGCGCCCCAGAAATCGCCCCCAGCGTGCTTCATTAAGTTGGTCACGTACTGCTTGTCACGCGTACGTGTGGGTCACGTATACGCATCGCCTGGCAAATTTCCTCTCCACACCTATGCATGGGCCACGTATACGCGTTGCCCTAAATTCTGCAAATCCTCATTTCTTCATGAATTCTCCACTTTACATGCTTTTCTTCCATTTCTTTCAAGCCATTCTTGCCTTCAAAGCCTTAAATCACTCAAACAAACATATCAAGGCATCGAATGGGAGAAAAGTGAGTTAATTTTAGCAATTTTAAAGCCTAAACAACATGTTTTCAATCATTAAGCACAAATTAGTGAATAAATATGGGAAAAGTTGATAAAATCCACCAAATTCAATACAAGATAAACCATAAAATTGTGGTTTATCAAGCGCATCACTCACGATCGAGTAAACGTAGAAAGGTAGATAAGATCGAGTGGAAAACGTAATGTATATATAAGATCAGAGTTCCAAAGATACAAATAACAAGCTCTAGGCTCGGCCTGTGAAGTAAAGATCGACCAGAGTATACATATACATATATATAACCCTAAGGGCAACCCAAAACATATGACAAAACACCCGTTTCTCCAAGTTAGCCTCTAAGAGGGACAAAACAAAATATATAGAAGGTGGAGAATCTATATACATATACAAATTTAAACAAAATACAAACACCAAGTCCCACGATAGTTCTTCACTTCCAAGAGTCTCTAGAATGCTCAGTGCGGTGCCTTGCATCCTGCATATATAACATATGTGTGGAATGAGACCGGAGGTTCTCAGTATGGTAAAGGTGCCTTCGTACATAATGTATAAGGTCCCACAAAAACCAGAGACAATCCTAGAACTCTGGTGCGCGAATTGTGAACTCGTACAACTTAACCAGCAAGTAGTTGATGAGCGGATAATTTGTACGCTTTTTGGCATTGTTTTTAAGTAGTTTTTAGTATGATTTAGTTAGTTTTTAGTATATTTTTATTAGTTTTTAAATAAAAATCACATTTCTGGACTTTACTATGAGTTTGTGTGTTTTTTTGTGATTTCAGGTATTTTCTGGCTGAAATTGAGGGACTTGAGCAAAAATCTGATTCAGAGGCTGAAGAAGGACTGCAGATGCTGTTGGATTCTGACCTCCCTGCACTCAAAGTGGATTTTCTGGAGCTACAGAATCCCAATTGGCGCGCCCTCAATTGCGTTGGAAAGTAGACATCCAGGGCTTTCCAGCAATATATAATAGTTCATACTTTGCCCGAGTTTTGACGACGCAAACTGGCGTTCAAACGCCAACCTCCTACCCTATTCTGAAGTTAAACGCCAGAAACAGGTTGCAAATCAGAGTTAAACGCCAGAAACAGGCTACAACTTGGCGTTTAACTCCAAGAAGAGTCTCTACACATGAAAGCTCAATGCTCAGCCCAAGCACACACCAAGTGGGCCCGAATGTGGATTTCTGCATCATTTACTTATCTTATGTAATTCTAGCTACTAGTTTAGTATAAAAACTACTTTTAGTGATTTATTTCACATCTTTTGGATACTTTTATGTTCAGAGATCACGTTTAGGGGGCTGGCCATTTGGCCATGCCTTGACCACTTTCACTTATGTATTTTTCAACGGTGGAGTTTCTACACCCCATAGATTAAGGTGTGGAGCTCTGTTGTTCCTCATGAATTAATGCAAAGTACTATTGTTTTTCTATTCAATTCAAGCTTATTCTTATTCCAAGATATTCACTCGTACTTCAACCTGATGAATGTGATGATCCATGACACTCATCATCATTCTCAAATATGAACGCGTGCCTGACAACCACTTCCGTTCTATCCGCAATAGCTTGAGTGTTTATCTCTTGGGCTCCTGGTTCAGATTAGAGTCTTTGTGGTATAAGCTAGAATCAATTGGCAGCATTCTTGAGATCTAGAACATCTAAACCTTGTCTGTGGTATCCTGAGTAGGATTTGGGATGAAATGACTGTGACGAGCTTCAAACTCACGAGTGCTGGGCGTAGTGACAGACGCAAAAGGATCAACGGATCCTATTCCAGCATGAGTGAGAACCGACAGATGATTAGCCGTGGGGTGACAGCGCATTTGGACCATTTTCACTGAGAGGACGGACGGTAGCCATTGACAACGGTGATCCCCTAACATACAGCTTGCCATGGAAAGGAGTATGAAGGATTGAATGGAGGCAGTGGGAAAGCAGAGATTCAAAGGGAATAAAGCATCTCCATACGCTTATTTGAAATTCTTACCAATGAATTACATACGTATCTCTATCTTATTTTATGTTTATTTATATTTTAATTATCAAAATCCTATAACCATTTGAATCTTCCTGACTGAGATTTACAAGATGACCATAGCTTGCTTTAAGCCGACAATCTCCGTGGGATCGACCCTTACTCACGTAAGGTTTATTACTTGGACAACCCAGTGCACTTGCTGGTTAGTTGTGCAGAGTTGTGAAAAGGAGTTGAGATTATAATCGTGTGCACCATGTTTTTGGCGCCGTTGAGATCACAATTTCGTGCACCAGGTTTTTGGCGCCGTTGCCGGGGATTGTTCGAATTTGGACAACTGACAGTTCATCTTGTTGCTCAGATTAGGTAATTTTATTTTAATTTTAAGCTTTTTGCTTTTATTTTAATTTTCAAAAAAAATATTTTTTTTCAAAAAATAAATTATTCTATGGTCTTCAGAATTTTTAAGAATGAATTCTAGAGTTTCATGAGATATGTTGAATCCTGGCTGGCTGTTAAGCCATGTCTAATCTTTTGGACCGAGGTTTCAACTATCCTTAGAAGAGCTTCTTTGTCTTTCTCAGCAATTTAGCTGTTGTATGTAATGATCTGCTAAAGCTTGGCTGGCCATTGGCCATGTCTAGTGATTTGGACCGAAGCTTTCATTGAGAGCTTGGCTGGCTAGTAAGCCATGTCTAATTCCTGGACCGGAGTTTTAGACTAACATTGCATGATTCCTGGAATTCTTATTAAAAATTTTGAAATCCATATTTTTCTTTTTCCAAATAATTTTTGAAAAATCCAAAAAAATTTATAAAATCATAAAACCAAAAATAATTTTGTGTTTCTTGTTTAAGTCTAATGCCAATTTGTAAGTTTGGTGTCAATTGCATTTTTTTTAATTTTCATTAAAATTTTTGAAAACTCATGCATGGTGTTCTTCATGATCTTCAAGTTGTTCTTGATGATCTCCTTTGTTTGATCTTTAATTTTTCTTGTTTTGTGTCTTTTCTTGTTTTTCATATGCATTTTTGAATCCTTAGTGGCTAAAGTTTGAAAATTTCTAAGTTTGGTGTCTTGCATGTGTGTATTTTCTTAAAAATTTTCAAAAATAAGTTCTTGATGTTCATCTTGATCTTCAAAGTGTTCTTTGTGTTCATCTAGACATTTAAGATGTTCTTGCATGCATTGTGTGTTTTGATTTATAATTTTCATGTTTTGAGTCTTTTTATTATTTTTCTCTTTCCCAATTAAACATTCAAAAATAAAAAAAATATCTTTCCCTTATTCTTCTCATAAATTTTGAATATTTGAGTTGACTTATTCAAAATTTTTTAAAATTTAGTTGTTTTTTTTAAATCAAGTCAAATTTTCAATTTAAAAATTCTATCTTTTTCAAATCTTTTTCAAAAATAAAATCTTTTTCATTTTTTCTTTCATATTTTCGAAAATTTCAAAATGATTTCAAAATCTTTTTCTTATTTTTTTGAAATTAATACAAAATATTTGATGTGATTGATTCAAAAATCTCAAGTTGTTACTTGCCTATTAAGAAAGGTTCAAATCTTTAAATTTTAGGATCATATCTTTTAGTTTCTTGTTAGTGAAGTAATCAACTTTAATTTTCAAAATCAAATCTTTGTAATTTGATGACAAGTCATCCTAGCCTAGTTTTACTAATCTTTTTCTTTGATTTTCAATAGGTTTTATGCACTTTCTTGCGCCACAAGTAAGTCAATTGGGTGGAATTTCATGTTTCCTTAGATTCAATCAACCATGGATGAATTGATGCATTTTCATGAGTTTTGTGCCATAATTGCTTAGATGACAAGAAAAAGAATAACTCTCATGATTATAGCATAGCTTTGATGCAATTGTTGATTGATGATAGGTGGAATAAAGCTTGGAAGAAGGTTGAAGAAAAAGGGATAGCAAGGGGAAAGAAAAAAAGGACTCACGTTTGAGCTAAAGTTTGCCGCAAACTTAAACTCAAACGTGAGGAAGATTACATATTCACCCTGGAGGCACACCAAGTTTGCGCCAACGTTTGCCTCAAACTTGAGGTCAAAAGTTGGCTTGAAGATTCTTCACCCATGAGAAGCAACGTTTGCGCCAACGTTTGCCTCAAACTTGAGGTCAAACGTTGGCGCCACAAGAACAAGCAAAAGCACCCCTGGAGCTTGGCAACGTTTGCGCCAACGTTTGCCTCAAACTTGAGGTCAAACGTTGGCGCCATTTTAGCATGGAAGAGCACTCTGTTTAATGCCTTGGAAAAGCCAACGTTTGCGCCAACGTTTACCTTAAACGTTAGGCCAAACGTTGGCCAAAAGAAATGCATGGGAGGAGCCACGTTTGAGCTCACGTTTAACCTCAAACGTTGAGCCAAACGTGGATGGCAGCAAATGGGGTTCTGCATGATGTTTAGTACGAAGTCGTTTGAGTCAACGTTTGCCTCAAACGTTGACTCAAACGTGAATGGTTCATGGCCCGGTTCACAAGTGAATTTCTTCCCAATACCAAGAGCAATCAACAGAGGCTATTATCAATCCAATTCCATCAAGACCAAGGGCCCAATTCAAGGCTTGAAGATCATTAGAAGAGAGTGTATAAATAGATTAGAATTTAAGTTTTTCGGGAGCTTCCCTTTTTAGAATTTTTCATACTTACAGTAAAGAGCTCATCTTTACATTTTTGAGTTGTTGCTTTTAGAATTTGAGAGTTCCTGGGAAGGAGAATTGAATTCTCTTCCTCTTGGTTGTTTTTGCTTTCCTTTCTACGCACTTTGTTTGAGTCTTGGTGATGACAAGTCATATTAGCCTAGTTTCACTAGCCTTTTTCTTTTGTTTTCAATTGATTTTATGCACTTTCTTAAGCCATAAGCAAGCCAATTGGGTAGATTTCCATGTTTCCTTTGATTCAATCAACCATGTATGAATTAATGCAATTTCATGAGATTTTATGCTATAATTGTCATATATTATGAAAGAATAACAAACTCATGATTTTGAGCAAAGCTTTGATGTGTTTGGTTGATTGATGATAGGTGAAAAGAGTTTTGAAGAAGGTTGAAGAAAGAAGGAATGGCTAGGAGCAAGAGAGAACAAAAAGCTTGAGCAAAAGTTTGCCCCAAACTTTAGCTCAAACTTTCAATTGAGTTGAAAACACTCCAGAAAAAAAAAAAAGCTTGAGCAAAAGTTTGACCTCAAACTTTAGCTCAAACTTTTGGGAGAAAAGCTTGAGCCAACGTTTGCCTCAAACTTTTTGGCAAACGTTGGCATCACAAAATCAATACCTGGAGGAAAAAGCTTGCGCCAACGTTTGAGGTCAAACTTTTGCTCAAACGTTGGCGCCACACTTGCACACCCTGGAGGAGAAAAGCTTGCGCCAACGTTTGCCTCAAGCTTTTTGGCAAACGTTGGCGCCACACACATTTACAAGGGGGCCAACGTTTGAGCAAAAGTTTGACCTCAAACTTTGGCTCAAATGTTGGTAGCAGCAAAGTGAAGCCATCTGGTGTAAAAAGTTTGAGTAAAAGTTTGCCTCAAACTTTTACTCAAACTTTTACTCAAGCTTTTATGTTTTTCAACCCGGTTCACAATGGATCTTTCTCCAACTCCAAGAGCAATCAACCAAGGCCTTTATCAACCCAATTCCATCAAGAAAAAAGGCCCAATTCAAGGCTTGAAGACCATTTGAAGAAAGTGTATAAATAGCTTAGGATTTAAGTTTTCAGGGGAGTTTTTTTCTTTCCTTTCAGAACTTTCTGTTTTAGTTTTGCTGAGAGCTTTTGGTTTTGGAATCATTTTGAGTTTCTGAGTTTCGGAGAGGAGAATTGAATTCTCTTCTTCTTAGTTTTCTTGTTTTTAATTTCAATTACATTTGTCTTGGATCTTGGGTTGAAGAATTGAGGAAATTCTGTCTCAATCTCACCTTGAGATCTCTCTGTCTCACTTTACTGTAACTTTTGGAATTTGAATTTGGTTTTGCTTCTTCTACTGCTTGATCTTTAAATTCTCTTGCAATTGATTTCTGGATTGGATCTAGGAAGGCATTGAGATCTAGACTTGGTTATCTAGTCTCTTGGGTCCTGAGATCTGAAATTCCCTTTTTATTTCTCTGTTGAACGCTTCTTCAAGCGATTTACATTTTCTGTTTGAGATCTACTGCAATTAAATCCATCTTTTACTTCCCTGCTTGTTGCAATTTTACTTTTTCTTGTTTAAATTCTGCAAATCCACTTCCCAATTCCCTTTACAATTCAAGCCATTTACATTTCTTGCACTTTAAGATTCTGCAATTTACATTTCTTGCAATCTAAGTTTCTGCAATTTACATTACTTGTTCTTTAAGATTCAGCTTATTTACTTTCTTTGCTCTATAATTTTCTGCAATCTATCCCTCTCCCTTTTAATTTCATGCAATTTAGCTTCTGTCGAATACAAACCACTCAAATCAACTCTTGATTCGCTTGACTAAATCAACCACTAAACTAAAATTGCTCAATCCTTCAATCCCTGTGGGATCGACCTTACTCCCGTGAGTTTTATTACTTGATTCGACCCGGTGCACTTGCCGGTTAGTTTTGTGTGTTTGGAATTCGTTTTTCGTTTTCCGAAAATACACATCAAGTTTTTGGCGCCGTTGCCGGGGATTGAAATAGATTGACAATGATTAAGTGAAGTGGAGATATAGATCAAGCACTTTTTCTTTTCTGTTTCTTTAATTTTTGACTAACCCACTAACTATTTGAATTTTTGCTTAAGCTAACTCAAACTTCATTCTAGCAATAGATTGAAGTGTCACTGGTTTTTGTGTGTTTCTTGTGTTTTGCTTGTATGTCAGATACAAGAAGAGAGATCCCCACCTTTCATGAAACTGACGAAAGAATCCTCCAAAGGCTAAGAAGAGAAGCAAGAGAAAAAAATGTTGCTGGAGAGGAAGAATCAGATGAAGAATATCATGAATTGGAGGAACACTCATCAAATCCAACAAATCCACCAGTGAGAATGGCCAACAACAATGGTCAACCCCAGAGGAGAGTCTTGGCTTCATATACACTTGCTAATCTAAGGCATTGTGGGAGTAGCATCCTTACCCCAAATGTCGATGCAAATAGCTTTGAATTGAAGCCCCAACTCATCACCTTGGTCCAGAACAACTGTTCCTATGGAGGAGGCCCCTTGGAAGATCCAAACCAGCACCTATCCACCTTCCTGAGGATATGTAACATAGTGAAGACCAATGGTGTGCATCCTGACAGTTACAAATTGCTGCTATTTCCATTTTCCCTCAAAGACAAAGCCACTCAATGGTTGGAATCCTTCCCAAGAGACAGCATCAACAACTGGGATGATCTAGTAACCAAGTTCCTTGCCAATTTTTACCCACCTCAAAGAGTTATTAGATTGAAGACTGAAGTACAAACATTCACACAAATGGATGCTGAACCCTTGTATGAAGCATGAGAATGATACAAAGCTCTAATCAGGAAGTGCCCTCCTGAGATGTTTAATGAATGGGATAAACTCCAAAATTTCTATGAAGGACTGACAATGAAAGCTCAAGAGGCACTTGAATATTCAGCAGGAGGCTCAATGCAACTCATGAAGACAGCTGAAGAGGCCCAAAACCTCATTGATATGGTGGCAAACAATCAATATTTCTTTGCTCATCAGAGACAACGCCAGCCATCACAAAGGAAAGGAGTGATGGAGTTGGAAGGAGTGGACTCAATTCTGGCTCAAAACAAAATGATGCAGCAGCAAATTCAACAACAATTTGATCAAATGGCCAAGAGGATTGATAGTCTCCAAGTTGCAGCAATCAACACAAGCCAATCATCAACCAAATGGGGGCAAAATGAAGAAAACCAAGAAGATCAGCAGCAGGAACAACCTCAATATGTGCACACCCAAAGCTGCGGCCAAAATGAAGTCTATGGTGACACCTACAATCCATCCTGGAAGAACCATCCAAACATAAGATGGGGAGATAACCACACTCAAAACCAGCAACCATGGCAACAAAATTCAAACCAAAACAACTCAAGAAACAACCAAAACCATAACCAGCAAAACACTAACCCCAATCCATATAGAAAACCCCAAAACAACCATCCAAATTCTAGCTACTGTCCACCCAATAACCAAACCACTAACCAAAACACCTACCATCAACCTTCAAAACCCCACAACCAGCCACAAACATCACAAGACACTCAAAGGATCTCCAACTTGGAGATAGTGATGGAAAAGATGATGAAGCACCAAGAGACAATGATGGAGAAACTCATGAAAAATCAAGAGATGGCAAGACAAGATCAAGAAGCAGCAAGAAAAGATCAAGAAGCAGCAAGAAAAGATCAAGCCCCAACAAGCAAAAACCAAGAAGCTTCAATCAGAAATCTCGAGAGGCATATGGAACAAATGGCTAAACAAATTACAGATGCATCCCCTAGTGCCACTCAAGACCACCCAAGGGACAAAGGAAAAGCTACAAAGTGGAAGGAGTGCAAAGCAATCATAGTGAAAAGTGAGAAGAAAGCCATCAATCAGGAAGAACACAACAGAGAAGTTCCACAAGAAGAGACAGAAGAGAGAAGTGAAGAGGATCAGAAAATCAAGAATGCAAAAAGCTCAAAGAGAGATAAGGACATCCTTGAAACACAACTACAAGAGAAGAAGGAAGGGGTGAAGCCACATATCCCCAAACTTCCATACCCTCAGAGGTTCAAAAAAGAGAATGAGGATAAGCAATACTCAAAGTTCCTGGACATATTCAAGACCCTCAGCATCAATATTCCTTTCTTAGAAGCACTTGAACAGATGCCAGTGTATGCCAAATTTATTAAGGAAGTGCTGACAAAGAAAAAGTCCCTAAAAGAAGGACAAATTGTTGAGATGACAATAGAATGTAGTGCTATTCTCCAAAGAGAGTTACCAGAGAAGAAAGATGATCCTGGGAGTTTTTATATACCTTGTGATGACAAGTCATCCTAGCCTATTTTAACTAGTCTTTTTCTTTTGTTTTCATTAGAATTATGCACTTTCTTGAGCTACAAGCAAGCTATTTGAGTAGATTTTCATGTTTCCCTTGATTGAATCAACCATATATGAATTCATGCCATTTCATGAGGTTTTATGCTATATTTGTTGCATATTATAAAAGAATGAATATCTCATGATTTTGAGCATAGCTTTGATGTGTTTGGTTGATTAATGATAGGTGAAGAAAGCTTGGAGAAAGGTTGAAGCAAGAAGGAATGGCTAGGAGTGAAGAGAGGACAATGGAATAAGTGAAATTGAACCAGGAAGCAAAAAGCTGGACCTAAAGTTAGCATCAAACTTTTGCACAAACTTTTGGTTGAAAAGTTAGCCCCCTAACTTGGAGTCTAACGTTGGAACTTGAAAATTCTCCCCTGGGCTCCAAAAGTTTGCGCCAACGTTAGCCCCCTAACTTTGAGGCTAACGTTGGCACATGAATTTCTCCCCTGGGCACCAAAAGTTTGCGCCAACGTTAGCCCCCTAACTTGGAGGCTAACGTTGGCATGAGAAACTCCTCCCTGGCTACCTAACGTTTGCGCCAACGTTAGACCCCTAACTTGGAGGCTAACGTTGGCACATGAAATTACAAGGGAGAGGAGCAAAAGTTTGCGCCAACGTTAGACCCCTAACTTGGAGGCTAACGTTGGCGCCACAAGCACACTAGGCAAGGCCAACGTTGGAGAATTGAATTCTCTTCTTCTTAGTTTTCTTCTTTTTAATTTCAATTACATTTGTCTTGGATCTTGGGTTGAAGAATTGAGGAAATTCTGTCTCAATCTCACCTTGAGATCTCTCTGTCTCACTTTACTGCAACTTTTGGAATTTGAATTTGGTTTTGCTTCTTCTACTGCTTGATCTTTAAATTCTCTTGCAATTGATTTCTGGATTAGATCTAGGAAGGCATTGAGATCTAGACTTGGTTATCTAGTCTCTTGGGTCCTGAGATCTGAAATTCCCTTTTTATTTCTCTGTTGAACGCTTCTTCAAGCGATTTACATTTTTTGTTTGAGATCTACTGCAATTAAATCCATCTTTTACTTCCCTGCTTGTTGCAATTTTACTTTTTCTTGTTTAAATTCTGCAAATCCACTTCCCAATTCCCTTTACAATTCAAGCCATTTACATTTCTTGCACTTTAAGATTCTGCAATTTACATTTCTTGCAATCTAAGTTTCTGCAATTTACATTACTTGTTCTTTAAGATTCAGCTTATTTACTTTCTTTGCTCTTTAATTTTCTGCAATCTATCCCTCTCCCTTTTAATTTCATGCAATTTAGCTTCTGTCGAATACAAACCACTCAAATCAACTCTTGATTCGCTTGACTAAATCAACCGCTAAACTAAAATTTCTCAATCCTTCAATCCCTGTGGGATCGACCTCACTCCTGTGAGTTTTATTACTTGATACGACCTGGTGCACTTGCCGGTTAGTTTTGTGTGTTTGGAATTCGTTTTTCGTTTTCCGAAAATACACATCACTTGGGTGTTGAGAATTGGGGAAATTATGTCTCAATCTCACCTTGAGATCTCTTGTTTACTCTTTCTGCACAATTTGTAACAACCCTAGTTTTTGAAAATTAAATAATTAATTATTTCTGATTTATTTTAAGAAAATTATTTTGCTAAAGGTAATTAAATAGAGTTTCATGATAATTAGAGTATAAATTAATTAGAATTTTTATATAATCTTTATTAGATATTTGGTATAATTGAAATTATAATTTTAATAATTGAATAATAAGAAAGAATTGTATAATTTAATTTAAATAAATTCTATTTTGAATGAATTATGTTATTAATTTGAACTCCTAGAAATTATTTTATTAGAAATTATTAGATTAATTTTTATAAATACTTTAAGTTTAAGTTAATTAATATTTATGTACAACTTTATTATAATTAATTATTTTATAAATTGAAATTAAAGTTTCAGAGATAGGAAAATAATAGAGATTTGTATGATTTAATCTAGAAAATTGATATTTGAATTTAAATTGTACTTTACAAAATATAATTAACTTGTTCATTTTATAATGTAAATTAGAAATAATTGATTGAACTTAGCAATATGATGAAAAATAATGTTCCTAAATATTTTTAATAAATTATATTTGATTTTAAAATTACTCTACCCTTCAATTTTATCAAAATATATATTCATATCTATCCATATTCTTTTATAAAATCCTAATTTCTAATCCCAAATTCCCAAATTGAATCAGAAACCCTAATTCCCAAATCTCAAAAACCCTAACCCTGGCCCCCTCACCACAGCCGCAGCCTTTCCTCAAACCCAAACGCCCCAGCGGACTCACCAAGCATGAGACACACATAGCAGCAGCCGTCACCCCCCCTAACCACCCTCTTCTTCACTCTCAGTGGCACACAATCAAACACACACACAGAGGAGAGCCCGCCGGCCAGGAAGGTTGCTGTCGCCGCTAACTGGTCGCCGTCGATCCCATCACTGGCGTCGTTGCCAGCCGTGCCATCAGAGAGAGAGAGATCGGGCAGAAAGGGGAGAAAGGGAGAGACGAGCGCAAACCAGATCGGGAGGGAGAAGGCGCCGTGTCTGGTAGCTACCGTCGCGTCGCCACCGTCGCCCTCACTGCACCGCCGTCGTCCTCGTCACAAAGCCAGCCGCCGCCACTTATAGCAATGTCAGAGAGATAGAACTCGCGAACAGAGGAGGAAGAAGTCTTCTGTCATCAACGCCACGTCTCATCACCGCTATTGCCGTCGATGGAAGTCGCTGCCGTCGCCAAACCACCGCGCCGCCGTAGCTATCCCCGAGAAGGTCGTTGGAGCTTGCTGAGGTCTGAAGCAATTCATCCATGTCAGTGCTCATTTTTATCCCCTGTTCTGCCTCTGCCACTGGGTTCTGTGAGTTGCCGGAGCTCTCTGCCACCAGGAGCCAACATTCGAGCTGCCCAGGAAACCACCATTAGAACCACTACTATTTTGGTAAGCTCTGCCCCCTGTTTCTGCTTCCTTGTCCTACCAATTTGTTTCTACCAATTTATTGTAAAATTACCTTGCCGCCGCCGTTACTGGAGGCAGCTGCCGGCTCTATTTGGAGATTCCTAGTGCCATTGGAGTCGCCGGGAACCAATATTGGAGCCGCTCTTGATGATTCTGATGATGCTACATAGGTCCCGAGCTGCTGTGTTGTTGCCAGAGGAAGGGAACTCATAGGAAAAACGTCACCGAGGCTGCTGATTGGTTTAATTGCATTGTTAATGCGACATTGAGGTAGGGGATTTAACGTTTTTCATTTAGAATGCCTACAAAGTTATTGGATAAGTATAAATGGTTAACAAAGGTTAAGAATTTCTTAATTAACATGAATGACTTGAAATGCATGTGGAATTAGTTGGTTGTTGTGATTATTCTGAGCTGTGATTGAATTTAGATGCTGTTGTGAATAATGATTAATTTAGTATAGTTTATTAAATTGAAATATGCCGAGTTAATTATTGAAAAGCTGTGGTATGGATAACTGATGAATTGAGTTTTGATCATTGCTGTGAATGTAATTAGTTTTGTTATTATGAGAGACTAATTGATAGAAATAAGCTTGGTTTGAGGTTGTGAAATTTGGAATAAGTTTGTTGATGTTTTAGTGCTTCAATTGGATTATTGAATTCAGGTTAAGGCTGCGAATGTCTTTGGGCTTTGTTGTGAGTGTTTGAAGTTGTAATTGATATTGTTTTCTCTGATGTGGATGGAATTGAGTTGAATTATAACTGTAGTTGGTGATTGATTTGATGATTGTGCGTACTGAATGTTGTAAGCGATAGAATAAATGGTGTTACTTTTATTGCTGAGCTTGCTGGTGTGAATTGATGAGTTATTGTGTGTTTGAGTGATGATGAGTGTATATGGAAAATTATGCTTGGCATAGTGTAGAAAAGAAAAGGTTTGATGATGCTTAAGTACTTGACATCGTTTGAATTATTGATTTTGGGCTCGTGGGCTGTGTTGGCAATGAAGACAATTTTGAATAACTGGAAAGAGGTTAAACGTGTGATTTTGGAAGGGTTATAAGTTCAAATGTGGTTTTTGGTAAGTAAGGTTGTTGAAAATGCTTAAGGCAGAATTTCTGCATACATGACAGTAGAAAGAATCAATTTCTGGGAGCATCCCAGGTCATATACTTGAATGAAACTATTTTTTCATGAAACTCTACTGTGTTTTGAGCATCTCATAAAAAATTCAGAATTTATTGATGAGTATTTTGGGAGAAATGAATTTTTGAAGATTGATGGTTTCTGCAGAAAATTCTGTTTCTTTACTGCAGAAGCACCAACTTCCAACTCACTTAGCTTTCAATTCTGGTAAGTATTTGAGCTGAAACCAACGGCATTTTCAAGCTTCCTGTGTCCACAATCTTCATTTTAAATTTCATGTCAATATCCTATTTAACCAAGTAGATATGTTGAAAAGAGTATGGATAACTCACTGGATTTTGGAAACCGAATTCTAAAAGGCCTGGCTGTGTTTCTCACTTCATAACTTTTTCATATGACATGGTATTAATCTGGAATTTGATTCAATAAAAAGCTAAAAGAGTCTTGTTTGAGGTCGTGAATTTTGAAAGGCATTGGGTGAAAACTGGATTTTTAAGAAATTTATCAAACTTACTACTTGCTGCTGTTTTTCTGCATTTGCTTAGGAAACAATAACAGAATTATAAGAGAGATGGTATAAGTTTTTATTGTGACCAAATTACCTCAACACCAAGTTTCTTGGAATACTAGTTTATTGAGTTTAATTTTGAAAGAATCCTATGATAAGTGAAAGTTTGTTACGAATTGATGAGGTGAAAGTTGAATTGATGGGTTATGTGGGAATTGTGGGTTATGACCGAACTGTTGGCTATTATAAATTGTGAATTTTCTGACTGATTTGAGAACCTCTTATTTGGTAGTTGTTGAGGAAAGGGGGAGACTTGTTGAGAAAGAGGGAACCCGTAAGGGTGGCTAAGTCCGAGTTTTAGGGGAGGTGCTTGCGAAATTTTATAAAATTTGAGGTTTTATTTGAGAAGTTATTTTAGAAGATTTGGATTTGAAAAATGATTATTTAAGTTTTATTTGATTACTTCTAATGAGAGGCTATGTTTTGAAAGGTGTTTAATGAAATTAAAATAAATGATTTTCTTGAGTCTTTTGATAGAGGACTAAACTGAAAAATAGTTTTAAAGTTGGCTTGACTCAAGGTTGCTAAAGCAGAGATTATGAACTGAATTGATGATTGAGATTTTTGTGAACGAATGCTTGAGAAAGTTAAGAAAGGTTTAAGAAAATATGTTAAGGATTTAAAGGGAAAAGAGAATGGGGAACTGATATATGGATTGTTGAGTTTTAGAAAGGAAAATGAAAAGTGATAAAATACGGGAAAAACCCCACGAACTGTTAGTTGTTTAACTACGGGGAAAATCCATGAATTGATAATTGGTAAAATTTGGGAAGTACCCAGGAACTGAATGATCATTGATCTCGGGGAAAACCTATAGACTGTTATTTGTTTTATATGCGGGAAATGATGCGGGTGGAAACTGTCTCTCAACAAATTTCCTTCGGCAAGTGTACCGAATTTGTTGTCAAGTAAAAACTCACAATAGAGTGAGGTCGAATCCCACAGGGATTGATTGATCAAGCAACTTTAATTAGAAGAATGTTCTAGTTGAGCAAATCCAGAATTTGGGTTGAGAGTTGCAGAAAATAAAATGGCGGGAATGTAAATAATAGAAAAGTAAATGCTAAAATTAAAGGACTCGAAGTAATTGACTGAAAGTAAATTGCAGAATTGTAAATGGGAATGGGGGATTTGCTCATAAAAGTAAATGGCAGAAATTAAAGAGAATGGGTAAGATCAGAGATGGGGAGTTCATTGGGCTTAGGAGATATTGCAATCCTCCGGATCAAGTTCATTTTCATCTCTTCCTCAATCAATGCACTCATTGATCTCCTTGGCAATCTTAATTGATTGAATTACAAATTCAATCTCTCAAAATCTTGATCAATAGCCAATTCCTTGGTCAATTGCTCATGAGAAGAGATGAAGTATGGTCACTGATTATACCACATTTATTTCCCAAATCAAGTATTGAGAGGTTTATAGTCACATACCCATTCAAACCCAATTTGGTCCAGCATGAGAAAGCATTTCTAGCTTGATCTCTTCATTCATCTTTCAAGGTTCAAAAGAGATCCAAGTTTGAATAGCTTCTTTTCCAAGATAACTACCCAATTGGATGAAGATCGAAAGCTTTCAAGTAAAATCAAGAGAAAAGATAGAAGAAGAATAATGAAAATTAGTATTGATCCATCAAATTACAACAGAGCTCCCTAACCCAATGAAAGGGGTTTAGTTGTTCATAGCTCTAGAAAATGAAAACAAAGATGGAGAATACATCATAAAACTAGAAAATGCAGAGAAGGTAAAATACAGAGAGTAGTTCTCTTTTTCAACTTTTTTGAACCCCTCAATAATTCAAAGCTACTCCTATATATACTACTTTTCTCAGCTTCTAGTTGGCTCTTCAAGTCTTGGGCCTTTGGATCTTGAGTTTGAAGCAGTTCTCTTCTTCATTTGGGCTTGGCTTTATTTGCAGAGAGAAAGTGTGAAGTAGGCAGAGACTTTAGCTCAGGACATTAGGGTGTTAACGTTCAGTGAAAATATGAGTTCGAGAACATTAGTGACAATCAACTTTGTCACTAACGTTCCTAAGTAAAAGCCACGTTAACTTCAACCTTAGTGGCACAAACGTTGCCACTAACGTTGCCTCTAAGTCCTTCGCACACGTTATTGAGACTTAACATTCCCAATAACTTTGAAAAGCCCCCTTTGTTCCCACGTTAGAGCCCACGTTAACTTAGTTAACGTGGCTCTTTAACGTGGGCTTGCCATCCTTCGAGAACGTTAGTGACACTCAACATTGTCACTAACGTTCCAAGGTGCCCCTATGTCTCACGTTAGAGTCCACGTTAACTAGGTTAACGTGGCTTCTAACGTGGCCATGCTTAGCCATCCCCAACGTTAGTGACAATGTTGGGTGTCACTAACGTTGGCTCATCATTCACTCATCAACATTAGCTTCCACGTTAACTAAGTTAACGTGGGAGTTAACGTGGCTCTTAGTGGCTTGTGTGGCTCCTTCCAACGTTAGTGACAATGTTGAGTGTCACTAACGTTGGCCATCATCCTCTTTCTCACACGTTAGCCTCCACGTTAACTAAGTTAACGTGGAAGTTAACGTGGCTCCTTGGGGGGTTGTGTGGTTGCTTCCAACGTTAGTGACAATGTTGGGTGTCACTAACGTTGTCGACCACTCTTGCTTCTTACGTTAGCTACCACGTTAACCAAGTTAACATGGGGGTTAATGTGGTATGTTTCTCCTTAGGCCAACGTTAGTGACAATGTTGAATGTCACTAACGTTGGCGTTTCTTCCCCCTTTTAACGTTAGAGGCCACGTTAACTAAGTTAACGTGGACTCTAACATGGCCACTTGTGAGGATTTGCCAACGTTAGTGACAATGTTAAGTGTCACTAACGTTGGCTCAACTTCCCCTCTCCACGTTAGAGTTCACGTTAACTTAGTTAACGTGACTCTTAACGTGGTCAATGATGGCTTCAAGAGCGTTATTGACAATCACTTTTCTCATTAACTTTGCAAGTTACCTCCCATTCCTTGCTTCCTTTGGTCCTGAAATCAAGCAATAGAGTGCATCAAAGTTCTAGTACAAGTCATGGGTAATGCAGCATACAATTTGTCACTAAACTGATGCAAAATCTTCATGAAATAATGTAAAATGCACAATGTATGCTTGAATCAAGGTGTAAGTGAATATCTACCCAAAACTAGCTTATTTCCTAAGAGAATGCATGAAACTAACCTAAAAACAGTAAAGAAAAGGTCAGTGAAACTGGCCAAGATGCCCTGGCATCACAACACCAAACTTAAAGCTTGCTTGTCCCTAAGCAAGTACTGGAACAAGAGAATGATGAATGGAATGCCAAGAGCAATGAGTCATTTTTGTGGAAGTCATATCACTGATTTTATGGTGGTTTCATGCATAGCAACTTAGGTTCATTCCTTTACTGGCTTTCAGACCTTTATCATGTCCTAAAACACTCACTTTGCTTACATCCCATGAGACTTTTATTCATTGATCCCTTTATTGTCATTTCAGAGCTTATTGGTGTTCTTAGGCTAAGTGCTCTGTAAGGGGGAAAGTTTTTAAGATAAGCTTTCAGCCAACACTCCCGAACCAGTTGGTTCAAGGTGCTAGGTGTTGAAGCACCCCTAAGGACTTACTCCCTCAAGTCTCTCCCCCATACATACACACCACAGGCATATAGTTCATTTATTTTCCTTCTTGAGACCTTGGTGTCCAGCACCTCTTTAGGTTACTAAGTGCTCTGTAGTGAGGGTTACTCTTGATAATGGACTTTCAGCTGATAATCTCGGGTTAGTTATCCCAAGTTACCAAGTGATAAAGCACCCCTAAGAGCTTATTCATCCAAGTAGATCCCTCACACAGGAATACCACAGACACATATCTTATATAAGATCAAAACCATTGGTGCCTAGCCTTATTGCTTACTCTTTTTCTTTTGTTTTTCCACTTTCATTATTCTTTTCTCTTTCTCTTATTAGGATCTTGTCATATACTTAGTCTCATGAGTATATTCAAAGCTAAGTATTTAGGCCAGATAGTTGTCATCCCACCTTATGGTTGAACCAACTTAGCTAACTTATGATCATACCACAAACTCATGAATGTACTCCATAGTATGAACTCCACTCTGGTCTTTTGAAACATAAACATTCTCTCTTCATTTAATTCAAAAGGAACAAGCATACAAGTAAGTAAAGTAAGGATGCAGTGACATAAAGACTAGCACACAGAGACCTTCTTCAATACCAAAGACTTAAAAGACAGAATTGAAAAAGGTTTAAACATAACATGGAAGCAAGTTCTATTTCATACAAGATCTTCCTTATTTAAAACATAGAGAAACGTGGAATAAAGAAGGAACTCCACCACCTTTTACTGTTGTGGATGTCCATGCTCTTTTCCTTGCTTGTCCTCCTTGTTTCCTCTTGCATTTCCTCGCATCCGTTCCAATCTTGCTTGCTTCCAATCCTCAAGTGCCTTCTTCAATGACTCATGACTCTCTTCTACCCTTTGTCTTTCCTCTCGTGCTAATTCATCCTTCATTTCTTCATACCTGGCTATTCTTGGATGCAATATTGGCAGCTGTCCCACTAAGTAGCCAAGCCTGGCTTGAGTGTTTATGTGATGTCCTGTCTCGCTCATGTAAACTCCTTCTGCGAATGCCCTTTGCTCGTCCAATAGTTCTGCCTGTTCTATTTGTCTTTGATGCATCTCATGTATGTGTGCCCCTTGATGTGCTTGGATGTTGATTAGCCTCTGGATGGATTCTTGTTGCTCATTTTGCCTTTGTTCCATCCTGTTGAATGTTTCTCCCCATTGTTGTCCTTGACTTAGTTGCTGTTCCATTATTTGCCTCTGCCACTCACCTTGCTGAGTCATCCATCTTGAGAGTGCTTCCTCTTGCTGTCCCATCATCTGTAATTGAAGCTCTTTCTGTGCTCCTTGGCTTTCCAAATATTGTCTGGACAAGCCATTAATGGCTTCCTGCAATTGGTGCATGTCCAAGGTCTGTGGTGCTTGCCCCTCTAAGACTTGTCCTTCCACTACTTGAGGGGCTGTTCTCTTCCTTTGCTTCCGTTGAGGCAGGGGGGATGCTGCAGCATTCATCCTTCGTACAGTTATTGGGATGCCTTCCTTTATCCACACGAGGTCCTCATCTTCAAAAACCACCCCAGCTTTCTTGCATATTCGGTAAATAGTGCTGGGGTAACCTATTGTTCCTCTTGAGTCGCTTTTCTCTGCCATCTTTCTAATGCCTTCAGCTATGAGTTCATGGACCTTGATTTCTCCTCCCTTCAGTATACAGTGCACCATTGTGGCTCTCTTGACATTCATTCCCGAGTTGTTTGCAGCTGGGAGAATAGACCTTCTCACTAGCTCAAACCACCCCTTGGCTTCAGGAGTGAGATCTGTTCTCTTCATGAACTTTGGTTTATTTCCCGCACCCCTTTCCCAGTCAGCTCCTGGTACACAAATATCTTGCAGAATCTGGTCATAATTGGGGTTGTCCAATCTTGAGTGATAGCTTTCTTCTTCAAACTGTATAGACCGTAGCATCAATGCCCTCATGACACTCATGGGACCAAAGTCCACCATCTTTCCTCTCACAAATCTTGTATAGGACTCATCCTTCTTATCATATCGAACAGCATTTGCATAAAATTCTCTTATGAGGTTTGCATTCACCTTAATGACCAAGTCAGTGAGGAGCTCCCATCTTCTCCTTTCTATCTTCTCTGTGATTTCGGGGCACTAAGTCTTTTTAACTTGAAATTCCAGCTCATAAATGATTTCCTTATCAACCATCCACCCGTATTGCAATGCATGATGCAAGCTTCTAAATCTCTTTTCATCATATGGGTGTTCTTCCATGGGTTCCTTTACCTTCCTTCTTTTAGAACCCGAAGATGCCATGAATGATAGTTAATATGTGAAGGTGGCAAAGTTGTGGAGATTTTTGGTTGTTTAGAGTTTTATTGCAATGAAGAGAGTGAGGTGGGAAAAAGGTTTTTAATGGGGTAGGGAGTGTCTTGTACCGAAATAGAGAGTGGTGAAGAGTGGGTAATGACAATGAAGGTGGGTACGGAACAAGGGTCATTTATATAGAGAAGTTGTGAGAGAATGGAGGGTGTGGATTGATGGGGTGGTTACTTGATGGACGGTTGGGGTGATGCATGGATAAAAGACAAGGATCATCACTTTATGAATGAGATTGCTCGGTCTTTTAGGGGTCCCATTTTTCCAATGTTGCATGGCAACATTTTCCAATGCATTCCCATTTCGGAACAAGTGTGTAGTCCTTCCTTTTGTGGTGTCCGAACCTTCTTTGTTTAACTGTCCAATCACTCTCCTTTAACGACCCTTTCCGTTTTCCTATAAGAATTAAAATAAGGAAAAAAATCAAACTCTATGGCTAGAATAATAAAGAGAAAAAAAATAGTTTGTATATTTATGAATTTCAACTAGCCAACTACTTGTGTATCCTTATAGGCAGATTGATGGCACCTTGGGGTGACACCAAACTTAGTTTGGAGCACTGTGATGAAAAGTTTTTTTCAAAGCTCCAAGAGTTCTGCTTTGAACACCAAACTTGTTCTTCACTATATACTGCATGATAAAGATTTCACCAAGTGTTTGTCAAGTTTGGGTTGAAATTCATAAACATTGCTTTTTTTTTTTCACTATTTTCTAAAAACATATAAAACATGGGTTGCCTCCCATGAAGCGCTTCTTTAGCATCATTAGCTTGACGTTTTCCCTCATCACGGTGGTTGGTAGTGCTTAAAGTCCTCCCCTCTTGCTGTGGACTTATATCCATTGGTTGGATCAATGATTTCTGCATGTTCCAGGGAAAGAACTCTATTGATAGTGCAGACCTTAAGTAACTGAGATGGTACAGTTGGGAGATTAGGGAGAATATCTGGGAAGTAAGCTGAGACAACTCTATCCCCTGGAGAGAAGTCTTTCGTAGGGATCTTCTTGTTCCTCCACCTCCTTGGTACCTTCTTCTTTGTTTCTTTTGAGGTTGTCTTGCCCTCGGTGACCTCTTTTTCTAAAGGAGTTGTGATGATGTCTTTACCTGCCTCTAGAGGTTTAGGTTCCTCCAACTTTTCTTTGAGCTGTGGCAATTGCTGTTTTTCTTGTTTGTCAATTAAGGGGATCTCAGAATGAACTGGCTGTGCTTCAGTGCTTGTTTCCTCTTTCAGTGTTTCATTATCATCTGTGCTTAGTTCCTTGTCCTCTTGATCTGTTTCTTGTGAGAGTTTGAAAACATTGAAGCTGAGTCGTTCATCATGGATTCTCAATATTAGCTCCCCTTTCTCTACATCGATAAGTGCTCTGGCCATAGCTAGGAATGGCCTTCCCAATATGATTGGGTGAGTGTGACTCTCTTCCATGTCCAGGATGACAAAGTCTGTTGGGAGAAAGTATTTCCCAACCTTTAGCAACACATTTTCCACCACTCCTATTGCTTGCTTTTGAGTTTTGTCAGCCAGTCTGATGATTACATCTGTGGGCATTATCTCATTGATCTGCAGCTTCTTCACCAGGGATAAGGGCAATAAGTTGATGCTGGCCCCCAAATCACATAGTGCTCTATCGAACATAGTTTCACCTATGGCACAAGGGATGTGAAAACTCCCTGGGTCTCTTCTTTTTGTAGGCAACTGAGGTTGAATAAGGGCACTACATTCCTTGTTCATCACTATAGTCTGGCCTCCTTTGAGTGAGCTTTTCCTGGGAAGAAATTCCTTCATATACTTGATGAATGTAGGCATTTGTTGAATTACCTTGATGAATGGTATGTTTACATGCAGAGATGCAAACAAGTCTAGGAATCTTGAGTATATTCTCTTTCCCACAGCACCATTGAGCAGTTGAGGGAAGGGTGCATAGAGCTTCAGCAGCTCTTGTTGTGAGATTTCTGGTTCTTGGTGATCTATATCCTCCTCCTTTGTTGAGTTGTCTTCAGGTTGTTCGAAAAGTTTCCCTTGCTTGTCTTCAGTCTCTTGATCACTTGTAGTGACCATTTTGCAATCTTCCCATCTTACTTTCTTTGCTTCTCCTTTGGGGTTTTTCTCTGTGTCACTTGGGAAGCTATCAGTAGGTTTGGAAATCTTCTCAGCTAAACATCCCACTTGGAATTTGATGCCAGGGCATCTTGGCCAGTTTTACTGACCTTTTCTTTACTGTTTTTAGGCTAGTTTCATGCATTTTCTTAGGAAATAAGCTAGTTTTGGGTAGATATTAACTTACACCTTGATTCAAGCATACATTGTGCATTTTACATTATTTCATGAGGATTTTACATGAGTTTAGTGACAAATTATATGCTGCATTGCCCATGACTTGGACTAGAACTTTGATGCGCTCTATTCCTTTTTTTCAGGACCAAAGGAAGCAAGGAATGGGAGGTAACTTGCAAAGTTAATGAGAAACGTGATTGCCAATAACGCTCTCGAAGCCATCATTGACCACGTTAAGAGTCACGTTAACTAAGTTAACGAGAACTCTAACGTGGAGAGGGGAAGTTGAGCCAACGTTAGTGACACTTAACATTGTCACTAACGTTGGCAAATGCTCATAAGTGGCCACGTTAGAGTCTACATTAACTTAGTTAACGTGGCCTATAACGTTAGAAGGGGGGAGAAACGCCAACGTTAGTGACATTCAACATTGTCACTAATGTTGGCCTAAGGAGAAACATACCACGTTAACTCCCACGTTAATTTGGTTAACGTGGGAGCTAACGTAAGAAGCAAGAGTGGTCGACAACGTTAGTGACACCCAACATTGTCACTAACGTTGGAAGCAACCACACAACCCCCCAAGGAGCCACGTTAACTTCCACGTTAACTTAGTTAACATGGAAGCTAACGTTGATGAGTGAAAGAAACGCCAATGCTAGTGACATTCAATATTGTCACTAACGTTGGGGATGGCTAAGCATGGCCACGTTAGAAGCCACGTTAACTTAGTTAACGTGGACTCTAACATGAGACATAGGGGAACCTTGGAACGTTAGTGACAATGTTGAGTGTCACTAACGTTCTCGAAGGATGGCAAGCCCACGTTAAAGAGCCACGTTAACTAAGTTAACGTGGGCTCTAACGTGGGAACAAAGGGGGCTTTTCAAAGTTATTGGGAATGTTAAGTCTCAATAACGTGTGCGAAGGACTTAGAGGCAATGTTAGTGGCAACGTTTGTGCCACTAACGTTGAAGTTAATGTGGCTTTAACTTAGGAACATTAGTGAGAAAGTTGATTGTCACTAACGTTCTCGAACTCATATTTTCACTAAACGTTAACACCCCTAACGTCCTAAGCTAAAGTCTCTGCCCACTTTACACTTTCTATCTGCAAGCAAAGCCAAGCCCAAATGAAGAAGAAAACTGCTTCAAACTCAAGATCCAAAGGCCCAAGACTTGAAGAGCCAACTAGAAGCTGAGAGAAGTAGTATATATAGGAGTAACTTTGAATTGTTGAGGGTTCTAAAAGAAAGTTGGAAAAGGGAATTACTCTCTGTATTCTACCTTCTCTACATTTTCTAGTTTTATGATGTATTCTCCATCTTTGTTTTCATTTTCTAGAGCTATGAACAACTAAATCCCTTTCATTGGGTTAGAGAGCTCTGTTGTAATTTGATGGATCATTACTAACTTTCATTATTCTTCTTCTATCTTTTCTCTTGATTTTACTTGAAAGCTTTCGATCTTCATCCAATTGGGTAGTTATCTTGGAAAAGAAGCTATTCAAACTTGGATCTCTTTTGAACCTTGAAAGAGGAATGAAGAGATTAGGCTAGAAATGCTTTCTCATGCTGGACCAAATTGGGTTTGGATGGGTATGTGACTATAACCCTCTCAATACTTGATTTGGGAAATGCATGTGGTATAATCAGTGACCATACTTCATCTCTTCTCATGAGCAATTGACCAAGAAATTGGCTATTGATCAAGATTTGAGAGATTGAATTTGTAATTCAATCAATTAAGATTGCCAAGGAGATTAATGAGTGCATTGATTGAGGAAAAGATGAAAATGAACTTGATCCGGAGGATTGCAATATCTCCTAAGCCCAATGAACTCCCCATCTCTGATCTTACCCATTCTCTTTAATTTCTGCCATTTACTTTTATGAGCAAATCCCCCATTCCGATTTACAATTCTGC
Source organism: Arachis hypogaea (assembly GCF_003086295.3). Taxonomy (NCBI): domain Eukaryota; kingdom Viridiplantae; phylum Streptophyta; class Magnoliopsida; order Fabales; family Fabaceae; genus Arachis; species Arachis hypogaea. Next base: position 47,147,320 of record NC_092050.1, read on the forward strand.
AAATTTACTTTCAGTCATTTACTTCCAGTCCTTTAATTCTAGCATTTACTTTTCTGTTATTTACATTCCCACCATTTTATTTTTTGCAACTCTCAACCCAATTTCTGGATTCGCTCAACTAGAACATTCTTCTAATTAAAGTTGCTTGATCAATCAATCCCTGTGGGATTCGACCTCACTCTATTGTGAGTTTTTACTTGACGACAAATTCGGTACACTTGCCGAAGGAAATTTGTTGAGAGACAGTTTCCACCCGCATCAAGTTTATGGCGCCGTTGCCGGGGATTGATTGTGCATTAGCAATGATTAAATTGGAAGATCACTAGATTGAGCATTTTTATTTTGTGAATTTCATTTTCTGTTTGAGTGATTTACTTTTTGTTTTAGTTAAACTTCTTCCCTTCCTCCTCTACTTTTTTGTTTTTTCTTTGTTATTTTCAATTCTGTTTGCTAACCCACTAACTATTTGATATATTGCATCACCCACAACTAACAGTAATTCTGACAAAAATACTTTCTGCACCTATCTTTTCTTGCTTGCACTTGATGGTTGTATGACAGGGAGAAGAAGCGGGACTTCAACTTCCTTCGATTCTGAACCTGAGAGGACCTTCCTTAGATTAAGGAGGGAGGCAAGAGGAAAGAAAGTGGTTGGTGCTGAGGAAGAGGAGGAATTCTTTGAACCAAACATGGAAGACAACATGGAAAACCATCATGAAGAAGAGGATCACAACCATGGGGGAGAAGGTAGAGCAAATCATGCTGGGAAGGATAGAAGAGTTTTGGGCTCTTACATCAATCCAAACCCAGGCAATTGTGGAAGTAGCATCCAAAAGCCAACAATCCATGCCAACAACTTTGAACTTAAACCACAGCTCATCACCCTTGTTCAGAACAACTGTTCGTTTGGAGGAGGTGTTCAAGAAGACCCCAATCAACATTTAACCACCTTCCTGAGAATATGTGACACAGTGAAGTCTATTGGTGTTCATCCTGACGCTTATAGACTACTCTTATTTCCATTCTCACTCAGGGACAAGGCAGCCAAGTGGCTGGAATCTTTTCCAAGGGAAAGCTTGACAACTTGGGAAGACGTGGTGAACAAATTCTTAGCAAGATTTTACCCTCCTCAACGAATCAATAGGCTAAGAGCTGAGGTCCAAACTTTCAGGCAACAAGATGGTGAGACTCTATATGAAGCATGGGAGAGGTTTAAAGACCTAACAAGGAGGTGCCCACCAGATATGTTCAACGAATGGGTGCAGCTGCACATTTTCTATGAAGGGCTCTCTTATGAGTCAAAGAAGGCCGTAGACCATTCATCCGGAGGATCTTTGAACAAGAAGAAGACTATTGAGGAAGCCATAGATGTTATTGAAATAGTAGCAGAGAACGACTACTTCTATGCTTCCGAAAGAGGGAACACAAGAGGAGTAATGGAGCTAAACAATGTAGATGCTCTGTTGGCCCAAAACAAGCTCATTACCCAGCAGCTGGCTGACCTCACCAAGAAGATGGAGAGGAACCAAGTAGCAGCAATCTCCACTTCATCAACAACCTAAGAAGGAGTGAATGAAGAAGCAGAGGGTAGTCAGGAGCAAGCCAACTACATTGGGAATTCACCAAGGCAAAAGTATGATCCATACTCCAAGACCTACAACCCTGGATGGAGAAACCACCCAAACTTTGGGTGGGGAAGTCAGCAAGATCAAAACCAAGACCAAAGACGTTACAACTCCAACAACAATGCAGCTCACCAACAATTCACACAGAGGACATCTCAACACCCCCACGACAACACTTCTCCACAAGCCTATCAAAACCAAAACAGCACATCTGCTCCGAATCACCCATCAATTGATGACAAGCTCTCTAAGATTGAAACCCTACTTGAAGGAGTATGCAAGGACATTCGAAATAGTAAAGCATTCCGAAAGGAAGTGCAGTCAAACATGCAGAATCAAAATGCTGCCATCAAGAAACTGGAGACACAAATCAGCTATCTATTTAAGCAGCTTCCTAACCACAACCTTTGCAATGATGCCAATTTAAGAAAAAGGGAGGAGTGTCAAGCTATCACACTTAGGAGTGGGAAGGAACTGAAGGAACTGCCCCAAAAACCACAAGAAGAAGGCTCAAATGAAAAGGGAGAAGAGCAAGATGGAGTTCAACCTCCCACGCCATGTCCACAGAAAGAAAAAGGGATGCCACAAGTGAACATCTCAAGAGCTCCATACCCCCAGCTATTGAAGAAAAAGGAAGATGACAACCAGTTCTTGAGATTTTTGGAAATCTTCAAGAAACTACAAATCAACATACCCTTTGCTGAAGCCATAGAACAAATGCCACTCTATGCCAAGTTTTTGGAGGAGCTAATGACTAAGAAGAGAAGCTGGAAGAACAATGAGACTGTGATACTAACCGAAGAGTGTAGTGCTATCATTCAGCACAAACTACCCCAGAAACTGAAGGATCCGGGGAGTTTTCAGATCCCTTGTATTATAGGGGAAATCACAATAGAGAAGGCTCTTTGTGACTTAGGGACCAGCATCAATTTGATGTCAGTAGCTATGATGAGGAAGATGAAAATTGAGGAGGCTAAACCAATAAAAATAGCCTTACAACTGGCAGACCGATCGTTCGAATTCCCTCATGGGGTAGTAGAGGATTTGCTGGTAAAAGTGGGAGATTTCATATTTCCAGCAGATTTTGTGGTGCTAGACATGCAGGAGGACGCCAAGACCTCCATCATCCTAGGAAGGCCATTCTTGGCCACTGCTGGGGCTGTCATTGATGTTCAGAAGGGTGACCTCACCCTGAGATTACATAATGAAAAGATGACATTCAATGTGTTCAAGGCCATGAGTTACCCACCAGAACAATTGGGGGAATGCATGAGGTTAGATGCACTTGAGGATGAAGTGCAGGAGAATTTTGAAGAAGAAGAACCTGAAGAGGACGAGAGATTGGTGGAGGAAGAATCTGAATCAAGTGAAGAGGTGGCCACAGCAAAAATTCATATACCAGATGCACCAAAGGAAGGGAACGAAAAGTCAGAAGCACCCAAACTTGAACTCAAAGCACTGCCACCCACTCTCAAATATGCATATCTAAGAGAAAATGAAAACTACCCAGTGATCATAAATTCATCCCTCAGTCAAGATCAAGAGGACGAGCTACTCAAAGTGCTGCGGGTAGGGGTGGAAAAAGGCCAGGTGGCCTGCCAGGGGCCTGCAGCCTGGTCTGTGTTTGGCCTGGCCTGTTATAAAATAGGCACAGGCCCAGGCTCGCTAATTAGCCTTATTGGCCTGTCAGGCCTGCTTGGACCTGTTAAAATATAAATAAATATATAAATAATTATTTATTATAACAAAATTATGAAATATTTTAAATCTATTATATTTTATTATAAATATTTTTGTATATTTTAAATACATTAAAAGTTTAAAATTTTTTATAAATATTAAATATATGACATATTACATATAAATATTTTTATTAAAAAATAATTTTTTTAAATAATATTTTTATTTTTGTAAAAAAAAATTATCAGGCCTTTTAATAGGCTTCCGGCCAGGTCAGGCTGAATAACAGGCCAGGCCTAGTACCTTATAAAGAGCCTATAACAGGCTGCAGGCCAGGCTCAGGCCAATTAACTGTATGACAGGCCAGGCTTGTTAAGAGCAAAGCCTGGCCTGGCCTGGCCTGTTTCCACCCCTAGCTGCGGGAGCATAAGGATGCCATTGGATGGACCCTTGCTGACTTGAAAGGAATCAGTTCAGCCATATGCATGCATAAAATACTGTTGGAAGATGATGCTAAGCCATCCATTCAATCCCAAAGAAGGCTGAACCCAATCATGAAGGAAGTGGTACAGAAAGAGGTTATGAAGCTTTGGCAAGGAGGGGTAATATACCTAATTTCGGACAGCCCTTGGGTTAGCCCCGTAAATGTTGTGCCCAAGAAGGGAGGAATCACTGTGGTTCCCAATGAGAAGAATGAACTCATACCTACAAGGACCGTCACAGGATGGCGGATGTGCATAGACTACAGAAAACTCAATGAGGCTACACGAAAAGATCATTTTCCCCTTCCATTCATGGATCAGATGTTGGAAAGACTTGCAGGGCACGCATATTATTGTTTTCTCGACGGTTATTCAGGATATAACCAAATAGTGGTTGATCCCAGAGACCAAGAGAAAACCTCATTTACTTGTCCGTATGGAGTGTTTGCCTATAGGCGCATGCCATTTGGGCTATGTAATGCACCTGCAACTTTCCAACGCTGCATGCTTTCTATCTTTTCAGATATGATAGAAAAATTCATTGAAGTTTTTATGGATGATTTCTCGGTATTCGGAGATTCCTTTCCTAGTTGCCTACATCACCTCGCCTTGGTATTGAAAAGATGCCAAGAGACCAATTTGGTCTTGAACTGGGAAAAATGTCACTTTATGGTGACAGGAGGAATAGTCCTTGGTCACAAGGTCTCCCACCAAGGAATTGAGGTTGATAGAGCTAAAGTAGAACTTATTGAAAAATTACCCCCACCCAGTGATGTCAAGGCAATTAGGAGTTTTTTAGGGTATGCTGGTTTTTACAGAAGGTTCATTAAAGATATTTCAAAGATAGCCAAGCCCTTAAGCAATCTCCTTGTATCTGATACACCATTTATCTTTGATGAAACATGCATGCTAGCATTTGCACATTTGAAAATGAGGTTGTCCTCTGCTCCTATCATTTCCCCACCTGATTGGAACCTACCATTTGAATTGATGTGTGATGCATCTGATTTTGCAGTTGGGGCAGTGTTAGGACAAAGGAAAGATAACTTAGTTCATGTGATATACTATGCTAGCAAAGTCCTTAATGAAACTTAAAGAAATTATACCACTACTGAAAAGGAGTTGCTAGCAATAGTTTTTGCATTTGACAAATTTAGATCATACCTCATTGGAGCTAAAGTGATTGTCTTTACAGATCACACAGCACTTAAATATTTGTTTGCCAAGCAAGAATCAAAGCCAAGACTAATAAGGTGGATCTTACTGTTGTAGGAATTCAATATTGAAATCAGAGACAAGAAAGGAGTGGAGAACAAGGTGGTAGATCACCTATCCAGAATCCCTCATGATCAAGGTGGAGGAAATGATACAAATTTGAACGAGCTCTTCCCTGATGAGCAGTTGATGACAGTTCACAAAGCACCATGGTTTGCAGATATTGCAAATTTCAAGGCAATTGGGGCATTACCCCCAGGGATCAATAAACATAAAAAAAGGAAGCTCATGAATGATGCAAAATACTTTGTCTGGGACGAGCCATATCTCTTCAAGAATTGTTCAGATGGAATCCTTAGAAGATGTGTTTCGGAAGAAGAAGGAAGAGAAGTCCTGTGGAATTGCCACGGTTCATGTTATGGAGGCCACTTTGGAGGGGACAGAACTACAGCAAAGGTGTTACAAAGCGAATTCTTTTGGCCCACCCTTTTCAAGGATGCCAAGGAACTAGTAAAAAGCTGCAATGAATGCCAAAGATCTGGAAACTTGCCCAAAAGAAACGCCATGCCACAAAATTTCATCTTGGAACTGGAACTGTTTGATGTGTGGGGAATAGATTTCATGGGACCATTCCCAACCTCATATGCAAACAAGTACATTTTGGTAGCAGTGGATTATGTTTCCAAGTGGGTAGAGGCTATTGCAACCCCAACTAATGATAATAAGGTAGTCATGAACTTCCACAGGAAGAATATCTTTAGCCGGTTTGGAGTCCCAAGAGCCCTCATCAGTGATGGAGGGAGCCACTTTTGTAACAAACCACTAGAAGCTCTCCTCCTACGATATGAGATAAAACACAAAGTAGCCACACCTTACCATCCTCAAACAAGTGGGCAAACTGAGATATCCAACAGAGAGCTGAAGAAGATCCTGGAAAAGACTGTGGGTACATCTAGAAAGGATTGGTCGAAGAAGCTGGATGATGCTCTTTGGGCATACAGAACAACATTCAAAACTCCACTTGGAATGTCTCCATATCAACTGGTCTATGGGAAGGCTTGTCATTTACCACTGGAGCTGGAACACAAAGCTCTCTGGGCTATCAAGATACTAAATTTTGACAGCATTGCTACTGGTGAAAAAAGGATCTTGCAGCTGTAAAAGATGGAGGAATTCAGGTCACAAGCCTATGAAAACACTAAGATGTATAAAGAAAAGGCAAAGAGAAAACATGACATGCATCTTGCGCCCAGGAGTTTCAAAAAGGGGTAGCGAGTACTCCTTTACAATTCTAAATTAAGGCTGTTCCCAGGAAAACTCAAGTCAAGGTGGTCCGGACCTTTCATGGTTACAAAAGTATCACCATATGGCCACATCGAAATCACGGATGAAGGTTCAGAGAGGACTTTTACAGTGAATGGACAAAGACTCAAGCATTATCTGGGCAACATGGGGGAAAACCCCAGAGTAAAGTACCATCTCAAGTAATTAAGGACTCGTCGAGCTAGCGATGATAAAAGAGCGCTCTGTTGGGAGGCAATCCAACCTCAGGTAGTTTCACTTTCATCTTTATTTCAATAAAAATCACAAGTTGTTTCCCCTGCATTGTAAGTTTGGTGTTCCACACCAGAACAATCCAAGAGTGATAGTGTAATTCTAAGTTTGGTGTTCCACCAAAGGACATTGGTTAGAATTACACTCCACTCCAAAATAACATTGCTAGCTCCATCCAATCAAGAGAAACCACTTAGATGTAGTTAGACTATAGGTGATCATTGCTTTGTTGATAACAAGATATGAGGTTCTCTGCATATATGCAATGTTTTGTACTGGGCAAGGAACTAAGTTTGGTGTTCACACACCAAATTGAGTTCAAGAGGCACAAGCATACATGCAAGCTAACTATGTCTCAAGTGCTTTGGGAACAAGCAACTTCCAGTAACCTTGCAGGAATCTTATGAGGAAATGGTGCACCTTCACCCAAAGAAGCGAGGCAGCAAAAACTAGGATGATGACAAAGAGAGAGGGCAACCAGAAATCATCACCCGAAGGCTGTATTGTTACTTAATTCCATTGTACTCAGAATTGTTGAAAGTTGGAAGTCCGAATGCACTTTTGATTTGTAGTTACGCGTAGTTGAAACCTTTTTCAATTCTGTCTTTTAAGTCTTTGGTATTGAAGAAGGTCTATGTGTGCTAGTCGTTATGTCACTGCATCCTTACTTTACTTACTTGTATGCTTGTTCCTTTTGAATCAAATGAAGAGAGAATGTTTATGTTTCAAAAGACCAGAGTAGAGTTCATACTATGGAGTACATTCATGAGTTTGTGGTATGATCATAAGTTAGCTAAGTTGGTTCAACCATAAGGTGGGATGACAACTATCTGGCCTGAATACTTTGCTTTGAATATATTCATGAGACTAAGTATATGACAAGATCCTAATAAGAGAAAGAGAAAAGAATAATGAAAGTGGAAAAACAAAAGAAAAAGAGTAAGCAATAAGGCTAGGCACCAATAGTTTTGATCTTAAGATATGTGTCTGTGGTGTTCCTGTGTGAGGGATCTACTTGGATGAATAAGCTCTTAGGGGTGCTTTATCACTTGGTAACTTGGGTTAACTAACCCGGGATTATCAGCTGAAAGTCCATTATCAAGAGTAACCCTCACCACAGAGCATTTAGTAACCCAAAGAGGTGCTGGACACCAAGGTCTCAAGAAGGAAAATAAATGAACTATATGCCTGTGGTGTGTATGTATGGGGGAGAGACTTGAGGGAGTAAGTCCTTAGGGGTGCTTCAACACCTAGCACCCTGAACCAACTGGGTGGAAACTGTCTCTCAACAAATTTCCTTTGGCAAGTGTACCGAATTTGTCGTCAAGTAAAAACTCACAATAGAGTGAGGTCGAATCCCACAGGGATTGATTGCTCAAGCAACTTTAATTAGAAGAATGTTCTAGTTGAGCGAATCCAGAATTTGGGTTGAGAGTTGCAAAAAATAAAATGGCGGGAATGTAAATAACAGAAAAGTAAATGCTAAAATTAAAGGACTGGAAGTAAATGACTAAAAGTAAATTGCAGAATTGTAAATGGGAATGGGGGATTTGCTCATAAAAGTAAATGGCAGAAATTAAAGAGAATGGGTAAGATCAGAGATGGGGAGTTCATTGGGCTTAGGAGATATTGCAATCCTCCGGATCAAGTTCATTTTTATCTCTTCCTCAATCAATGCACTCATTGGTCTCCTTGGCAATCTTAATTGATTGAATTACAAATTCAATCTCTCAAATCTTGATCAATAGCCAATTTCTTGGTCAATTGCTCATGAGAAGAGATGAAGTATGGTCACTGATTATACCACATGCATTTCCCAAATCAAGTATTGAGAGGGTTATAGTCACATACCCATCCAAACCCAATTTGGTCCAGCATGAGAAAGCATTTCTAGCTTGATCTCTTCATTCCTCTTTCAAGGTTCAAAAGAGATCCAAGTTTGAATAGCTTCTTTTCCAAGATAACTACCCAATTGGATGAAGATCGAAAGCTTTCAAGTAAAATAGAGAAAAAAGATAGAAGAAGAATAATGAAAATTAGTATTGATCCATCAAATTACAACAGAGCTCCCTAACCCAATGAAAGGGGTTTAGTTGTTCATAGCTCTAGAAAATGAAAACAAAGATGGAGAATACATCATAAAACTAGAAAATGAAGAGAAGGTAAAATACAGAGAGTAGTTCTCTTTTTCAACTTTTTTGAACCCCTCAACAATTCAAAGCTACTCCTATATATACTACTTTTCTCAGCTTCTAGTTGGCTCTTCAAGTCTTGGGCCTTTGGATCTTGAGTTTGAAGCAGTTCTCTTCTTCATTTGGGCTTGGCTTTATTTGCAGAGAGAAAGTGTGAAGTGGGTAGAGACTTTAGCTCAGGACGTTAGGGTGTTAAGGTTTAGTGAAAATATGAGTTCGAGAACGTTAGTGACAATCAACTTTCTCACTAACGTTCCTAAGTAAAAGCCACGTTAACTTCAACGTTAGTGGCACTCAACATTGTCACTAACGTTCCAAGGTGCCCCTATGTCTCACGTTAGAGTCCACATTAACTAGGTTAACGTGGCTTCTAACGTGGCCATGCTTAGCCATCCCCAACGTTAGTGACAATTTTGGGTGTCACTAACGTTGGCTCATCATTCACTCATCAACGTTAGCTTCCACGTTAACTAAGTTAACGTGGGAGCTAACGTGGCTCTTAGTGGCTTGTGTGGCTCCTTCCAACGTTAGTGACAATGTTGAGTGTCACTAACGTTGACCATCTTCCTCTTTTTCACACGTTAGCCTCCACGTTAACTAAGTTAACATGGAAGTTAACGTGGCTCCTTGGGGGGTTGTGTGGTTGCTTCCAATGTTAGTGACAATGTTGGGTGTCACTAACGTTGTCGACCACTCTTGCTTCTTACGTTAGCTCCCACGTTAACCAAGTTAACGTGGGGGTTAACGTGGTATGTTTCTCCTTAGGCCAACGTTAGTGACAATGTTGAATGTCACTAACGTTGGCGTTTCTTCCCCCTTTTAACGTTAGAGGCCACGTTAACTAAGTTAACGTGGACTCTAACATGGCCACTTGTGAGCATTTGCCAACGTTAGTGACAATGTTAAGTGTCACTAACGTTGGCTCAACTTCCCCTCTCCACGTTAGAGTTCACGTTAACTTAGTTAACGTGACTCTTAACGTGGTCAATGATGGCTTCGAGAGCGTTATTGGAAATCACTTTTCTCATTAACTTTGCAAGTTACCTCCCATTCCTTGCTTCCTTTGGTCCTGAAATCAAGCAATAGAGTGCATCAAAGTTCTAGTACAAGTCATGGGTAATGCAGCATACAATTTGTCACTAAACTCATGCAAAATCCTCATGAAATAATGTAAAATGCACAATGTATGCTTGAATCAAGGTGTAAGTGAATATCTACCCAAAACTAGCTTATTTCCTAAGAGAATGCATGAAACTAACCTAAAAACAGTAAAGAAAAGGTCAGTGAAACTGGCCAAGATGCCCTGGCATCACAACACCAAACTTAAAGCTTGCTTGTCCCTAAGCAAGTACTGGAAGAAGCGAATGATGAATGGAATGCCATGCGCAATGAGTCATTCTTGTGGAAGTCATATCACTGATTTTATGGTGGTTTCATGCATAGCAACTTAGGTTTATTCCTTTTATGGCTTTCAGACCTTTATCATGTCCTAAAACACTCACTTTGCTTACATCCCATGAGACTTTTATTCATTGATCCCTTTATTGTCATTTCAGAGCTTATTGGTGTTCTTAGGCTAAGTGCTCTGTAAGGGGGCAACTTTTTAAGATAAGCTTTCAGCCAACACTCCCGAACCAGTTGGTTCAAGGTGCTAGGTGTTGAAGCACCCCTAAGGACTTACTCTCTCAAGTCTCTCCCCCATACATACACACCACAGGCATATAGTTCATTTATTTTCCTTCTTGAGACCTTGGTGTCCAGCACCTCTTTGGGTTACTAAGTGCTCTGTAGTGAGGGTTACTCTTGATAATGGACTTTCAGCTGATAATCCCGGGTTAGTTATCCCAAGTTACCAATTGATAAAGCACCCCTAAGAGCTTATTCATCCAAGTAGATCCCTCACACAGGAACACCACAGACACATATCTTAAGATCAAAACTATTGGTGCCTAGCCTTATTGCTTACTCTTTTTCTTTTGTTTTTCCACTTTCATTATTCTTTTCTCTTTCTCTTATTAGGATCTTGTCATATACTTAGTCTCATGAGTATATTCAAAGCTAAGTATTCAGGCCAGATAGTTGTCATCCCACCTTATGGTTGAACCAACTTAGCTAACTTATGATCATACCACAAACTCATGAATGTACTCCATAGTATGAACTCCACTCTGGTCTTTTGAAACATAAACATTCTCTCTTCATTTAATTCAAAAGGAACAAGCATACAAGTAAGTAAAGTAAGGATGCAGTGACATAAAGACTAGCACACAAAGACCTTCTTCAATACCAAAGACTTAAAAGACAGAATTGAAAAAGGTTTAAACATAACATGGAAGCAAGTTCTATTTCATACAAGATCTTCCTTATTTAAAACATAGAGAAAGGTGGAATAAAGAAGGAACTCCACCACCTTTTACTGTTGTGGATGTCCATGCTCTTTTCCTTTCTTGTCTTCCTTGTTTCCTCTTGCATTTCCTCGCATCCGTGCCAATCTTGCTTGCTTCCAATCCTCAAGTGCCTTCCTCACTGACTCATGACTCTCTTCCACCCTTTGTCTTTCCTCTCATGCTAATTCATCCTTCATTTTTTCATACCTGGCTATTCCTGGATGCAATACTGGCAGCTGTCCCACTAAGTAGCCGAGGCTGGCTTGAGTGTTTATGTGATGTCCTGTCTCGCTCATGTAAACTCCTTCTGTGAATGCCCTTTGCTCGTCCAATAGTTCTGCCTGTTCTATTTGTCTTCGATGCATCTCATGTATGTGTGCCCTTTGATGTGCTTGGATGTTGATTAGCCTCTGGATGGATTCTGGTTGCTCATTTTGCTTTGTTCCATCCTGTTGAATGTTTCTCCCCATTGTTGTCCTTGACTTAGTTGCTGTTCCATTATTTGCCTCTGCCACTCACCTTACTGAGTCATCCATCTTGAGAGTGCTTCCTCTTGCTGCCCCATCATCTGTAATTGAAGCTCTTTCTATGCTCCTTGGCTTTCCAAATATTGTCTGGACAAGCCATCAATGGCTTCCAGCAATTGGTGCATGTCCAAGGTCTGTGGTGCTTGCCCCTCTAAGACTTGTCCTTCCACTACTTGAGGGGCTGTTCTCTTCCTTTGCTTCCGTTGAGGTAGGGGGGATGCTGCATCATTCATCCTTCGTACAGTTATTGGGATGCCTTCCTTTATCCATACGGGGTCCTCATCTTCAAAAACCACCCCAGCTTTCTTGCATATTCGGTAAATAGTGCTGGGGTAACCTATCGTTCCTCTTGAGTCACTTTTCTCTGCCATCTTTCTAATGCCTTCAGCTATGAGTTCATGGACCTTGATTTCTCCTCCCTTCAGTATACAGTGCACCATTGTGGCTCTCTTGACATTCACCTCCGAGTTGTTTGCAGCTGGGAGAATAGACCTTCTCACTAGCTCAAACCACCCCTTGGCTTCAGGAGTGAGATCTGTTCTCTTGATGAACTTTGGTTTATTTCCCGCACCCCTTTCCCAGTCAGCTCCTGGTACATAAATATCTTGCAGAATTTGGTCATAATTGGGGTTGTCCAATCTTGAGTGATAGCTTTCTTCTTCAAACTGTATAGGCCGTAGCTTCAATGCCCTCATGACACTCATGGGACCAAAGTCCACCATCTTTCCTCTCACAAAGCTTGTATAGGACTTATCCTTCTTATCATATCGAACCGCATTTGCATAAAATTCTCTTATGAGGTTTGCATTCACCTTAATGACCGGGTCAGTTAGGAGCTCCCATCTTCTCCTTTCTATCTTCTCTGTGATTTCGGGGCACTCAGTCTTTTTAACTTAAAATCCCAGCTCATAAATGATTTCCTTATCAACCATCCACCCGTATTGCAATGCATGATGCAAGCTTCTAAATCTCTTTTCATCATATGGGTGTTCTTCCATGGGTTCCTTTCCTTTCCTTCTTTTAGAACCCGAAGACGCCATGAATGATAGTTAATATGTGAAGGTGGCAGAGTTGTGGAGATTTATGGTTGTTTAGGGTTTTATTGCAATGAAGAGAGTGAGGTGGGAAAAAGGTTTTTAATGGGGTAGGGAGTGTCTTGTACCGAAATGGAGAGTGGTGAAGAGTGGGTAATGACAATGAAGGTAGGTACGGAACAAGGGTCATTTATATAGAGAAGTTGTGAGAGAATGGAGGGTGTGGATTGATGGGGTGGTTACTTGATGGACAGTTGGGGTGATGCATGGATAAAAGACAAGGATCATCACTTTATGAATGAGATTGCTCGGTCTTTTAGGGATCCCATTTTTCCAATGTTGCATGGCAACATTTTCCAATGCATTCCCTTTTCGGAACAAGTGTGTAGTCCCTCCTTTTGTGGTGTCCGAACCTTCTTTGTTTAACTGTCCAATCACTCTCCTTTAACGTCCCTTTCCGTTTTCCTATAAGAATTAAAATAAGGAAAAAAATCAAACTCTACGGCTAGAATAATAAAGAGAAAAAAAATAGTTTGTATACTTATGAATTTCAACTAGCCAACTACTTGTGTATCCTTATAGGCAGATTGATGGCACCTTGGGGTGACACCAAACTTAGTTTGGAGCACTGTGATGAAAAGTTTTGTTCAAAACTCCAAGAGTTCTACTTTGAACACCAAACTTGTTCTTCACTATATACTCCATGATAAAGATTTTACCAAGTGTTTGTCAAGTTTGGGTTGAAATTCATAAACATTGCTTTTTTTTCACTATTTTCTAAAAACATATAAAACATGGGTTGCCTCCCATGAAGCGCTTCTTTAGCATCATTAGCTTGACGTTTTCCCTCATCACGGTGGTTGGTAGTGCTTAAAGTCCTCCCCTCTTGCTGTGGACTTATATCCATTGGTTGGATCAATGATTTCTACATGTTCCAGGGAAATAACTCTGTTGATAGTGAAGACCTTAGGTAACTGAGATGGTACAGTTGGGAGATTAGGGGGAATATCTGGGAAGTAAGCTGAGACAACTCTATCCCCTGGAGAGAAGTCTTCCGTAGGGATCTTCTTGTTCCTCCACCTCCTTGGTACCTTCTTCTTTGTTTCTTTTGAGGTTGCCTTGCCCTCGGTGACCTCTTTTTCTAAAGGAGTTGTGTTGCTGTCTTTACCTGCCTCTAGAGGTTTAGGTTCCTCCAACTTTTCTTTGAGCTGTGGTAATTACTGTTTTCCTTGTTTGTCAATTAAGGGGATCTCAGAATGAACTGGCTGTGCTTCAGTGCTTGTTTCCTCTTTCAGTGTTTCATTATCATCTGTGCTTAGTTCCTTGTCCTCTTGATCTGTTTCTTGTGAGAGTTTGAAAACATTGAAGCTGAGTCGTTTATCATGGATTCTGAATATTAGCTCCCCTTTCTCTACATCGATAAGTGCTCTGGCCGTAGCTAGGAATGGTCTTCCCAATATGATTGGGTGAGTGTGACTCTCTTCCATGTCCAGGATGACAAAGTCTGTTGGGAGAAAGTATTTCCCAACCTTTAGCAACACATTTTCCACCACTCCTATTGCTTGCTTTTGAGTTTTGTCAGCCAATCTGATGATTACATCTGTGGACATTATCTCATTGATCTGCAGCTTCTTCACCAGGGATAAGGGCAGTAAGTTGATGCTGGCCCCCAAATCACATAGTGCTCTATCGAACATAGTTTCACCTATGGCACAAGGGATGTGAAAACTCCCTGGGTCTCTTCTTTTTGTAGGCAACTCAGGTTGAATAAGGGCACTACATTCCTTTTTCATCACTATAGTCTGGCCTCCTTTGAGTGAGCTTTTCCTGGGAAGAAGTTCCTTCATATACTTGATGAATACTGGCATTTGTTGAATTGCCTTGATGAATGGTATGTTTACATGCAGAGATGCAAACAAGTCTAGGAACCTTGAGTATATTCTCTTTCCCACAGCACCATTGAGCAGTTGAGGGAAGGGTGCATAGAGCTTCAGCAGCTCTTGTTGTGAGATTTCTGGTTCTTGGTGATCTCTATCCTCCTCCTTTGTTGAGTTGTCTTCAGGTTGTTCGAAAAGTTTCCCTTGCTTGTCTTCAATCTCTTGATCACTTGTAGTGACCATTTTGCAATCTTCCCATCTTACTTTCTTTGCTTCTCCTTTAGGGTTTTTATCCGTGTCACTTGGGAAGCTATCAGTAGGTTTGGGAATCTTCTCAGCTAAACATCCCACTTGGAATTCCAGCTTCCTAATGGTCTCTCCCTGGTTCTTAATATTGGCTCGCACCTCCTCTTTGAACACCTTATTTTCTTGAATCTCTTGGCATATTCCTTCAAGTAAGGTTTCAATCTTAGAGAGCTTGTCATCAATTGATGGGTGATTCGGAGCAGATGTGCTATTTTGGTTTTGATAGGTGTGTGGAGAAGTGTTGTTGTGGGGGTGTTGAGATGTCCTCTGTGTGAATTGTTGGTGAGCTGCATTGTTGTTGGAGTTGTAACATCTCTGGTCTTGGTTTTGATCTTGCTGACTTCCCCACCCAAAGTTTGGGTGGTTTCTCCATCCAGGGTTGTAGGTCTTTGAGTATGGATCATAGTTTTGCCTTGGTGAATTCCCAATGTAGTTGGCTTGCTCCTGACTACCCTCTGCTTCTTCATTCACTCCTTCTTGGGTTGTTGATGAAGTGGAGATTGCTGCTACTTGGTTCCTCTCCATCTTCTTGGTGAGGTCAGCCAGTTGCTGGGTAATGAGCTTATTTTGGGCCAACAGAGCATCTACATTGTTTAGCTCCATTACTCCTCTTGTGTTCCCTCTTTCGGAAGCATAGAAGTAGTCGTTCTCTGTTACTGTTTCAATAACATCTATGGCTTCCTCAATAGTCTTCTTCTTGTTCAAAGATCCTCCGGATGAATGGTCTACGGCCTTCTTTGACTCATAAGAGAGCCCTTCATAGAAAATGTGCAGCTGCACCCATTCGTTGAACATGTCAGGTGGACACCTCCTTGTTAAGTCCTTGAACCTCTCCCATGCTTCATATAGAGTTTCACCATTTTGTTGCCTGAAAGTTTGAACCTCAGTTCTTAGCCTATTGATTTGTTGAGGGGGGTAAAATCTTGCTAAGAATTTGTTCACCACATCCTCCCAAGTTGTCAAGCTCTCCTTTGGGAAAGACTTCAGCCATTTGGCTGCTTTATCCTTAAGTGAGAATGGAAATAAGAGCAGTCTATAGGCGTCAGGATGAACACCATTAGACTTCACTGTGTCACATATCCTCAGGAAGGTGGTTAGATGTTGATTGGGGTCTTCTTGAACACCTCCTCCAAATGAACAGTTGTTCTGAACAAGGGTGATGAGCTGTGGTTTATGTTCAAAGTTGTTGGCATGGATTGTTGGCTTTTGGATGCTACTTCCACAATTGCCTGGGTTTGGATTGATGTAAGAGCCCAAAACTCTTCTATCCTCACCAGCATGATTTGCTCTACCACCTCCCCCATGGTTGTGATCCTCTTCTTCATGATGGTTTTCCATGTTGTTTTCCATGTTTGGTTCAAAGAATTCCTCCTCTTCCTCAGCACCAACCACTTTCTTTCCTCTTGCCTCCCTCCTTAATCTAAGGAAGGTCCTCTCAGGTTCAGAATCGAAGGAAGTTGAAGCCCCGCTTCTTCTCCCTGTCATACAACCATCAAGTGCAAGCAAGAAAAGATAGGTGCAGAAAGTATTTTTTTGTCAGAATTACTGTTAGTTGTGGGTGATGCAATATATCAAATAGTTAGTAGGTTAGCAAACAGAACTGAAAATAACAAAGAAAAACAAAAGAGTAGAGGGGGAAGGGAAGAAGTTTAACTAAAACAGAAAGTAAATCACTCAAACAGAAAATGAAATTCACAAAATAAAAATGCTCAATCTAGTGATCTTCCAATTTAATCATTGTTGATGCACAATCAATCCCCGGCAACGGCGCCATAAACTTGATGCGGGTGGAAACTGTCTCTCAACAAATTTCCTTTGGCAAGTGTACCAAATTTGTCGTCAAGTAAAAACTCACAATAGAGTGAGGTCGAATCCCACAGGGATTGATTGATCAAGCAACTTTAATTAGAAGAATGTTCTAGTTGAGCGAATCCAGAATTTGGGTTGAGAGTTGCAGAAAATAAAATGGCGGGAATGTAAATAACAGAAAAGTAAATGCTAAAATTAAAGGACTGGAAGTAAATGACTGAAAGTAAATTGCAGAATTGTAAATGGGAATGGGGGATTTGCTCATAAAAGTAAATGGCAGAAATTAAAGAGAATGGGTAAGATCAGAGATGGGGAGTTCATTGGGATTAGGAGATATTACAATCCTCCAGATCAAGTTCATTTTCATCTCTTCCTCAATCAATGCACTCATTGATCTCCTTGGCAATCTTAATTGATTGAATTACAAATTCAATCTCTCAAATCTTGATCAATAGCCAATTCCTTGGTCAATTGCTCATGAGAAGAGATGAAGTATGGTCACTGATTATACCACATGCATTTCCCAAATCAAGTATTGAGAGTGTTATAGTCACATACCCATCCAAACCCAATTTGGTCCAGCATGAGAAAGCATTTCTAGCCTATTCTCTTCATTCCTCTTTCAAGGTTCAAAAGAGATCCAAGTTTGAATAGCATCTTTTCCAAGATAACTACCCAATTGGATGAAGATCGAAAGCTTTCAAGTAAAATCAAGAGAAAAGATAGAAGAAGAATAATGAAAGTTAGTAATGATCCATCAAATTACAACAGAGCTCTCTAACCCAATGAAAGGGATTTAGTTGTTCATAGCTCTAGAAAATGAAAACAAAGATGGAGAATACATCATAAAACTAGAAAATGCAGAGAAGGTAGAATACAGAGAGTAATTCCCTTTTCCAACTTTCTTTTAGAACCCTCAACAATTCAAAGTTACTCCTATATATACTACTTCTCTCAGCTTCTAGTTGGCTCTTCAAGTCTTGGGCCTTTGGATCTTGAGTTTGAAGCAGTTTTCTTCTTCATTTGGGCTTGGCTTTGCTTGCAGATAGAAAGTGTAAAGTGGGCAGAGACTTTAGCTTAGGACGTTAGGGGTGTTAATGTTTAGTGAAAATATGAGTTCGAAAACGTTAGTGACAATCAACTTTCTCACTAACGTTCCTAAGTAAAAGCCACGTTAACTTCAACGTTAGTGGCACAAACGTTGCCACTAACGTTGCCTCTAAGTCCTTCGCACACGTTATTGAGAATTAACATTCCCAATAACTTTGAAAAGCCCCCTTTGTTCCCACGTTAGAGCCCATGTTAACTTAGTTAACGTGGCTCTTTAACGTGGGCTTGCCATCCTTCGAGAATGTTAGTGACACTCAACATTGTCACTAACGTTCCAAGGTGCCCTTATGTCTCACGTTAGAGTCCACGTTAACTAGGTTAACGTGGCTTCTAACGTGGACCTGCTTAGCCATCTCCAATGTTAGTGACAATGTTGGGTGTCACTAACGTTGGCTCATCATTCACTCATCAACGTTAGCTTCCACGTTAACTTAGTTAACGTGGGAGTTAACGTGGCTCTTAGTGGCTTGTGTGGCTCCTTCCAACATTAGTGACAATGTTGAGTGTCACTAACGTTGGCCATCATCCTCCTTTTCACACGTTAGCCTCCACGTTAACTAAGTTAACGTGGAAGTTAACGTGGCTCCTTGGGGGGTTGTGTGGTTGCTTCCAACGTTAGTGACAATGTTGGGTGTCACTAACGTTGTCGACCACTCTTGCTTCTTACGTTAGCTCCCACGTTAACCAAGTTAACGTGGGGGTTAATGTGGTATGTTTCTCCTTAGGCCAACATTAGTGACAATGTTGAATGTCACTAACGTTGGCGTTTCTTCCCCCTTTTAATGTTAGAGGCCACGTTAACTAAGTTAACGTGGACTCTAACGTGGCCACTTGTGAGCATTTGCCAACCTTAGTGACAATGTTAAGTGTCACTAACGTTGGCTCAACTTCCCCTCTCCATGTTAGAGTTCACGTTAACTTAGTTAACGTGACTCTTAACGTGGTCAATGATGGCTTCGAGAGCGTTATTGGCAATCACTTTTCTCATTAACTTTGCAAGTTACCTCCCATTCCTTGCTTCCTTTGGTCCTGAAATCAAGCAATAGAGTGCATCAAAGTTCTAGTACAAGTCATGGGTAATGCAGCATACAATTTGTCACTAAACTCATGCAAAATGCTCATGAAATAATGTAAAATGCACAATGTATGCTTGAATCAAGGTGTAAGTGAATATCTACCCAAAACTAGCTTATTTCCTAAGAGAATGCATGAAACTAACCTAAAAACAGTAAGGAAAAGGTCAGTGAAACTGGCCAAGATGCCCTGGCATCAGGAAAAACCCACGGACTGATAATCATTGATTGCGGGAATAACCCATGAATTGTTGTATGTTGATCTCGGGTATAGCCCATGAACTGAAGATCATTGTTTGCTGTGTATTGATCTCGGGTATAACCCACGAACTCAGGATCGCTATGTTATTGTGTATTGATCTCGGGGAATAACCCACGAACTGAAGATCTCTGTTTTGTTTGTGAAATGATCCCGGGGACGCCCACAAACTGAGGATCACTGCTTCCCCTTGTGCGTATATAATGGGGTCGGGCTTTGCACCGACTGCCGGTAGTCACGAAGGAGTGGTATTCTTACCACCGACACATATGCACTAAGGACACAAAGGGAAGCCATATCTGGGATTTGTTCCTAGGTAATGTCGGGTTGTAGGGTGTAAACCGACACGTGAGCTCATGGCCTGCTTAGGACAGACATGCATCATATTAGTTGTGCATTTGCATTTGGTTGTGTTTGCTTATATTACTTCTCTGTGATTGTGTTGTTTGTTTTATTGCGATTTGTTTGTGTGTTTAATTGAGTTTCTTACTTGTGCTAGTAGTTTGTGAATGTATAGAGATGATTGATAACTGTTTGTTGTGACTGAGAATCAATTATGTGGCTGAAAGATATTTAATATGTCAAATTTTGTGATTGAGATTTGTTTTGGGTTTAGGGATCTAAAGAAAGTAACTATTTATCTAAAGTAAGATTAAAAAGTATTTCAAATGGTTGACAAAGAATGTTTATTAAGCAAAGTTAATTATTTGCATGTTAATCATTACTTTTACGGCATTCCCATTCCCTACTGAGAACGTGTGGTTTGTTCTCACCCCAAAATCTTCCACCCTTTTCAGTGATACAGGTTTGAAGATTCAGTTTGAAGCTGCGGGCGATTCTAGAATTTATTTATGAGTTAATTTGCTTTCATAGAGTTCCCTCGCCCTTATTGCTTAAGATTTTTATTTTATACAGAGGGATAGGATTTGTATCTAAGTTTTATTTTAAATATTTTGTATGACAGAAATTATTATTAGTAATTATGTGATTATTATTACTTGGTGATGTTTGCTATATGATTTTAATAAACAAAAACAAAAATTTCTGGTATTTTTACTAAAATTGAATCGCGATATCGAACTAAAGGCTTAATAGTAAATAGTTAATAAGGAAAACAGGTCAGTAACGCCTTACTTTTGGTACAATCATGACGTATTGGAAGTTGGGTCGTTACACAATTGAATTTGAATTTCTCTTTACTGTTTCATGTTCTCTTTAATTCTGCAATTTACTTTTCTTTATTTCTTTTGCAATTGCTCTTGTTGGATCAAGGAAGGATTTGAGATCTAGACTTGTTTTCTAGTCTCTTCCACTCCGGAGATCTTCAACTACTTTAATTTGCTGCAATTTAAGCACAAGTCATTCTCTGTTTTAATTTCTCAAGCATTTCTACTTTTCTGTTTAGATCTACTTTATTTCAATTCACTTTCTACTCTTCTGTTTAATTGCAATTCACTTGTTCTTGTTTAATTTCTGCAATTCCAATTCCCAACTCCTTTTATAATTCAAGCAATTTACATTTCTTGCACTTTAAGATTCAGCCATTTACATTTCTTGGAATCTAAGTTTCTGCAATTTACATTACTTGTTCTTTAAGATTCAGCTTATTTACTTTCTTTGCTCTTTAATTTCCTGCAATCTACTCCTCTTCCTTTACATTTCAAGCAATTTAGTTTCTGCAATCACAAATCACTCAACCAACACTCGATTCGCTTGACTAAATCAACCACTAAACTAAAATTGCTCAATCCTTCAATCCCTGTGAGATCGACCTCACTCATGTGAGTTATTATTACTTGATGCAACCCGGTACACTTGCCGGTGAGTTTTGTGTTGGATCGTTTTCCACACATCATAATTCCCTTTTCAAATCTTTTTCAAAATGGATTTCAATCATATCTTTTTCAAAACTTAATTTCAAAATCTTTTCTAACTTCTTATCTTTTCAAAATTGATTTTCAAATCTTTTTCAATTAATCTTACTTTTTGTTTGATTTTAAAGTTTACTATTTCTCATCTTTTTCAAATTTTATTTCTCTTTTGACTTTTCGAATTTTAACTAATATTTGAAATAAAAACAAAAATATTTTCCTTTTATTTTAAAATAAATTCAAATTCTCTACCCTCTCTCATCTCCTTCTATTTATTTATCTACTAACACTTCTCTCCCACCCAAAATTCGAACCCCATCTTCTTCTCTGTGTTCGAGTTTTTCTCTTCTCCTTCTTCTATTCTTCTCTTCTTATACTCACATAAGGAATCTCTATACTGTGACATAGAAGATTCTATATTTTCTTTTCTGTTCTCTTCTTTTTCATATGAGCAGGAACAAGGATAAGAATATTCTTGTTGAAGCTGATCCTGAACCTGAAAGGACTCTGAAGAGGAAGCCAAGGGAAGCTAAAGCATAACTCTCTGGAGAGAATCTGACAGAAATTTTCGAAAAAGAAGGAGACATGGCCGAACCTAATAACAATGGTGGAGATGCAAGGAAGATGCTTGGTGACTTTATTACACCGTCTTCTAACTTCTATGGAAGAAGCATCTCACTTCGTGCAATTGGAGCAAACAACTTTGAGCTTAAGCCTCAATTAGTTTCTCTAATGCAGCAGAACTGCAAGTTTCATGGACTTCCAATGGAAGATCCTCATCAGTTTTTTGCTGAATTCTTGTAAATCTGTGACACTATCAAGACCAATGGAGTTGATCCTGAGGTCTACAGGCTTATGCTTTTCCCTTTTGCTGTAAGAGACAGAGTTAGAACATGGTTGGATTCACAACCTAAGGATAGCCTGAACTCTTAGGATAAGCTGGTCAGTACTTTCCTGGCCAAATTCTTTCCACCTCAAAAGATGAGCAAGCTTAGAGTGGAAATCCAAACCTTCAGACAGAAGGAAGGAGATTCCCTCTATAAAGCTTGGGAAAGATACAAGCAACTGATCAAAAGGTGTCCTACTGACATGCTTCTAGAATGGAGATCATAAGTATATTCTATGATGGTCTGTCTGAGTTGTCAAAAATGTCATTGGACCATTCTGCAGGAGGATCTCTTCATTTGAAAACCCCTGTAGAGGCTCAGGAACTCATTGAAATGGTTGCAAATAACCAGTTCATGTACACTTCTGAGAGGAATCCTATGAACAATGGGATGCCTCAGAAGAAAGGAGTTCTTGAAATTGATAATCTGAATGCCATATTGTCTCAGAACAAAATATTGACTCAGCAAGTCAATATGATTTCTCAGAGTCTGAATGGATTGCAAGCTGCATCCAACAGTACTAAAGAGGCATCTTCTGAGGAAGACGCTTATGATCCTGAAAACCCTGCAATAGCAGAGGTGAATTACATGGGAGAACCCTATAGAAACACCTATAATCCTTCATGGAGAAATCATCCAAATTTCTCATGGAATGATCAACAGAAGCCTAATCAAGGCTTCAATAATAATAATGGTGGAAGAAATAGGTTTAGCAATAGTAAGCCTTTTCCATCATCTTCTCAGCAACTGACAGAGAATTCTGAGCAGAGCCATTCTGGCCTGGCAACCATAATCTCTGATCTATCCAAGACCACACTAAGTTTCATGAATGAAATAAGGTCCTCCATTAGAAATTTGGAGGCACAGGTGGGTCAGCTGAGTAAGAAGATTACTGAAACTCCTCCCAGTACTCTCCCAAGCAATACAGAAGAAAATTCCAAGAGAGAGTGCAAGGCCATAACCATGATCAACATGGCCGAACTTGGAGAGAGTGAAGAGGACGTGAGTCTCAGTGAGGAAATCCCCATGGGACGCCTTCTGGACAGAAAGGAGTTTCCCTTTGAGGAACCAAAAGAATCTGAGGCTCATACTGAGACCATAGAGATATCACTGAACTTCCTTCTGCCATTCATGAGCTCTGATGAATATTCTTCCTCTGAAGAGGATGAAGACATCACTGAATAGCAAGTTGCTAAATATCTAGGAGCAATCATGAAGCTGAATGCCAAGTTATTCGGTACTGAGACTTGGGAGGATGAACACCCCTTGTTCACCAATGAACTGAGTGCATTACTGAGGCAGACATTACCTTAGAAGAAACCGGATCCCGGAAAATTCTTCATACCTTGTACCATAGGCACCATGACCTTTGAGAAGGCTCTCTGTGACCTGGGGTCAGGGATAAACCTCATGCCCCTCTCTATAATGGAGAAATTGGGAATCTTTGAGGTACAAGTTGCAAGAATCTCACTAGAGATGGCAGACAAATCAATGAAACAGGCTTATGGACTAGTAGAGGACATGCTAGTAAAGGTTGAAGGCCTTTACATTCCTGCTGATTTCATAATCCTACACACTGGGAAGGATGAGGATGAATCCATCAGCCTTGGCAGACCCTTCCTAGCCACAGCAAAAGCTGTGATTAATGTTGACAGAGGAGAGTTGGTCCTTCAGTTGAAAGAGGACAACCTTGTATTCAAGACTCAAGGTTCTCCTTCTGTAACCATGGAGAGGAAGCATGAAAAGCTTCTCTCAATACAAAGTCAAACAAAACCCCCACATTCAAACTTTAAGTTTGGTGCTGGGAGGCCACAACCAAACTCTAAGTTTAGTGTTGAGAGGCCACAACCAAACTCTAAGTTTGGTGTTGAGAGGTCCCAACCCTGCTTTGATTATCTGTGAGGCTCCATGAGAGCTCACTGTCAAGCTATTGACATTAAAGAAGCGCTTATTGGGAGGCAACCCAATGTTATTTAGTTATATCTATCTATTTTCCATTGTTATTTTATGTTCCCTTTAGGTTGATGATCATGTGAAGTCACAAAAGCAACTGAAAAATAAAAAAACAGAATGAAAAAAGCATTAAAAATAGCACACCCTGGAGGAAGAGCTTACTGCCGTCTAAACACCAGTAAGAGTAGCAGAATGGGCGTTAAACGCCCAGTCTGGCACCATTCTGGGTGTTTAACGCCAGAAACAGGCACCAGACTGGCATTTAACGCCAGAATAGAGCATCTACTTGGCGTTTAATGCCAAGAATGGGAGAAAAGCTGGCGTTAAACGCCAGAAACAAGCAGCAACCTGGCGTTTAACGCCAGAAGTGCACTCTAAGGGCATTTTGCACGCCTAAATGGAGCAGGGATGCTAAGTCCTTGACCCCTCAGGATCTATGGACCTACAGGATCACCACCTACCCCACCTCTTCTTCTCTCCTCTTCACACCCTTTCATAACACTCTTCCCCAAATATCCTTCACCAATCACCTCCATATCTCTTACCCAAATACTCTTCACCACTCACATCCATACACTATTCTCCTTCATCTCCTCTATTTTCTTCTTCTTCTACTATTTTCCTTCTTATTTTGCTCGAGGACGAGCAAACCTTTTAAGTTTGGTGTGGTAAAAGCATTGCTTTTTGTTTTTTCATAACCATTAATGGCACCTAAGGCCAGAAAAACCTCAAGAAAGAGGAAAGGGAAGGCAATTGCTTTCACCTATGAGTCATCGAAGATGGAGAGATTCATCTCAAAGGTCCATCAAGACCACTTCTATGAAGTTGTGGCCAAGAAAAAGGTGATCGATCCCCGAGGTCCCTTTTAAGCTCAAAAAGGGTGAATATCCGGAGATCTGACAAGAGATTAGAAGAAGAGGATGGGAAGTACTCTCATATCCTATTCAACAAGTCAGAATCTTAATGGTTCAAGAGTTCTATGCAAATGCATGGATCACTAGGAACCATGATCAAAGTATGAACCCAAATCCAAAGAATTGGCTTACAATAGTTCGGGGGAAATACTTAGATTTCAGTCCGGAAAATGTAAGGTTGGCGTTCAACTTGCCAATGATGCAAGAAAACGCACACCCCTACACTAGAAGGGTCAACTTTGATCAAAGGTTAGACCAAGTCCTCATAGACATATGTGTGGAAGGAGCTTAATGGAAAGTTGACTCAAGAGGCAAGCCGGTTCAATTGAGAATACCGGACCTTAAGCCTGTGGCTAGAGGATGGTTGGAGTTCATCCAACGCTCTATCATTCCTACTAGCAACCGATCCGAAGTAACTGTGGATCGGGCCATCATGATCCATAGTATCATGATTGGGGAGGAAGTGGAAGTTCATGAGATTATACCTCAAGAACTCTACAAGGTGGCTGATAAATCCTCCACTTTGGCAAGGTTAGCCTTTTCTCACCTCATTTGTCACCTCTGCAATTCAGCTGGAATTGACATAGAGGAAAACATCCTCATTGATGAGGATAAGCCCATCACTAAGAAAAGGATGGAGCAAACAATAGAGCACACTCATGGACCTCAACAAGAGCATGTGGAAATTTCTCATCATGAAATCCCTGAGATGCCTCAAGGGATGCATTTTCCTCCACAAAACTATTGGGAGCAAATCAACACCTCCCTAGGAGAATTGAGTTCCAACATGGGACAACTAAGGGTGGAGCATCAAGAGCACTCCATCATTCTCCATGAAATTAGAGAAGATCAAAGAGCTATGAGGGAGGAGCAACAAAGGCAAGGAAGAGACATAGAGGAGCTCAAGAGCACCATTGGTTCTTCAAGAGGAAGAAGACGCCACCCTCACCAAGGTGGACCCATTCCTTAATCTCCTTGTCTATTTATTTTTTTCTGTTTTCATTCTCTATGCTTTATGTTTATTTATGTTTGTGTCTTTATTACATTATCATTAGTGTCCATTGTCTATGTCTTAAAGCTATGAATGTCCTATGAATCCATCACCTTTCTTAAATGAAGAATGTTCTAAAAGCAAAAGAACAAGAAGTACATGAATTTCGAATTCATCCTTGAGATTAGTCTAATTATTTTGATGTGGTGGCAATACTTTTTGTTTTCTGAATGAATGCTTGAACAGTGCATATTTTTGATATTGTTGTTCATGAATGTTAAAATTGTTGGCTCTTGAAAGAATAATAAAAAAGGAGAAATGTTATTGATAATCTAAAGAATCATAAAATTGATTCTTGAAGCAAGAAAAAGCAGTGAAGAACAAGGCTTGTGAAAAAAAAGAGAAAATGGCGAAAATAAAAAAAGAAAGAAAAAGAAAAAGCAAGCAGAAAAAGCCAAGAGGTCTTTAAAGCAAAAGGCAAGAGCAAAAAGCCAATAACCCTTTAAACCAAAAGGCAAGGGTAAAAAAAAAGGGATCCAAGGCTTTGAGCATTAATGGATAGGAGGGCCTAAAGGAATAAAATCCTGGCCTAAGCGGCTAAACCAAGCTGTCCCTAACCATGTGCTTGTGGCGTGAAGGTGTCAAGCGAAAAGCTTGAGAATGGCATTCAAACGCCAACTTCCTGCCCTATTCTGAAGTTAAACGTCAGAAATAGGTTGCAAATCAGAGTTAAACGCAAGAAACAGGCTACAACCTGGCGTTTAACTCCAAGAAGAGTCTCTACACATGGAAGCTCGATGCTCAGCCCAAGCACACACCAAGTGGGCCCGGAAGTGTCTCTGCATCATTTACTTATCTTATGTAACCCTAGCTACTAGTTTAGTATAAAAACTACCTTTAGTGATTTATTTCACATCTTTTGGATAATTTTATGTTCAGAGATCACGTTTAGGGGGCTGGCCATTCGGCCGTGCCTTGACCACTTTCACTTTTGTATTTTTCAACGGTGGAGTTTCTACACCCCATAGATTAAGGTGTGGAGCTCCGCTGTTCCTCATGAATTAATGCAAAGTACTATTGTTTTTCTATTCAATTCAAGCTTATTCTTATTCTAAGATATTCACTTGTACTTCAACCTGATGAATGTGATGATCCGTGACACTCATCATCATTCTCACATATGAACGCGTGCCTGACAACCACTTCTGTTCTATCCGCAATAGCTTGAGTGTTTATCTCTTGGGCTCCTGGTTCAGATTAGAGTCTTTGTGGTATAAGCTAGAATCAATTGGCAGTATTCTTTAGATCCGGAATGTCTAAACCTTGTCTGTGGTATTCTGAGTAGGATCTGGGATGGGATGACTGTGACGAGCTTTAAACTCACAAGTGTTGGGCGTAGTGACAGACGTAAAAGGATCAACGGATCCTATTCCAGCATGAGTGAGAACCGACAGATGATTAGCCGTGCGGTGATAGTGCATTTGGACCATTTTCACTAAGAGAACGGACGGTAGCCATTGACAACGATGATCCCCCAACATACAGCTTGCCATGGAATGGAGTATAAAGGATTGAATGGAGGCAGTGGAAAAGCAGAGATTCAAAGGGAATAAAGCATCTCCATACGCTTATCTGAAATTCTTACCAATGAATTACATAAGTATATCTATCTTATTTTATTTTTATTTATATTTTAATTATCAAAATCCCATAACCATTTGAATCTGCCTGACTGAGATTTACAAGATGAGCATAGCTTGCTTTAAGCCGACAATCTCTGTGGGATCGACCCTTACTCACGTAAGGTTATTACTTGGACGACCCACTGCACTTGCTGGTTAGTTGTGCGGAGTTGTGAAAAGGAGTTGAGATTATAATCGTGTGCACCAAGTTTTTGGCACCGTTGAGATCACAATTTCGTGCACCAGTAGTGCATCAGGTCATCCAAGTAATATCTCACGTGAGTGAGGGTTGATCCCATGAGGATTGTCAGAATAAACAACAATGTTTATCCAATTGGCTTAGTTAGACAAACAAAAAAGTTTGTTTGATGGTGTAGTTTGCATAAAATAATAAACAAAAGAATAACGAAAGCACATAAAAGGTTTGGTGTAAAAACATTGAGAGAAAACAGTTAAGGTTTCGGAGATATTTGCTTTTTCAGATTAAAAGTTCTTACAAACTTTTTTAACAATGCATGATTCATTCCATGATAAACTGTAAATGACTAAACCCTAATCTCTTAGTGATTTAGCCTCCTTTATCCTTCATTAACCGCCACTCTCGTGGTCACTTAATTCCGATTAGAGGGTTAAGTGCAAAACTAGTTTATAGCCACAAAACCCTAATTACCCAAATTTAACAGGATTATATGTCACATATCCCAATTAGTTCATGTAATTAGAAATTTAGGAGAAATTTGTTTCCATGTTGTTGTTCAAGAGAGATAACTCTCTCAAGAATCACAAGAACTCATGTAGAATAAGGGTCATACTCTCGTTCTACCTAGATTCATAAGATTAAGAACGAAAACAATCCTTGAAATTGAATTAATACATTAATTAAAATAGAAAAGCAATAGTCTTAACCCATAGAAATAAACAGAGCTCCTAACCTTAACCAAGGAGGTTTAGTGGCTCATGACTTACAGAGAAAATCTAGGGTTCTGAAATGTGAAGAGTGCGGAAGAGAGAAGCTCCCCTTGAAGGGTAAATCTTTTTCCTTTTTTATCTAACCTAGTTTTATTTGATACTAAAATAAAATAATAAAGTCTAAACCTAAAAGATTTTGTTTGTAAATAAAAATAAGTAAAATAAGATAAAAGATAACAATTAAAAGCTAAATCTCACTAAAGATGCTCCCTTGGGTGAGTTTGACCCAAATTTTGGCATTTTTCTAGCATTCAGCGCTGGAAATGGCTAGTTCTGGCATTTTTCTGGTGTTGAGCGCCAGAAATGGGTAGTGAGTTTTGTCTTCCTGGGCGCTAAACGCCAGGCTCGGCGTTTAGCGCTAGATTTGGCAGTGATTCCAGAAGAAAAATATAGACTACTATATATCGTTGGAAAGCTCTAAAAGTTGGCTTTCTAGCGCCGTTAAAACCACATCAATTAGACCTCTGTATCTCAAATTATACTCATTGGAATGCAAAGAGGTTAGGTTTGACAACATCTACTTTTTTCCTTTGTTTTTGCACAAAACTCTGCAAAATTTGCTCGAATTTAACCCGAAATCATAAAAACACCAAAACAACTCAAGGTAGCATCCAAAGAGAATTTTTGCACTAAAATAATGATAAAACTTAATAATTTCTAACTAAAAACAACTAGAAAATGAAGGGAAAAAGGGTACAAGATGCTCACGCATCACAACACCAAACTTAAACTGTTGCTTGTCCTCAAGCAACCAAAATAATATAGGACCAAGAAGAGAAAATGCCTAAGACTCGAGTGTTCATTTAAGCTCATATGTAGTCACTGAGTGGGTGATACGCACAAAACTTGTCTCTCAACAAATTTTCTTCGGCAAGTGTACCGAATTTGTCGTCAAGTAAAAACTCACAATAGAGTGAGGTCGAATCCCACAGAGATTGATTGATCAAGCAACTTTCATTAGAGGAATGTTCTAGTTGAGCGAACCAGAATTTGATTTGAGATTTGCAGAAAATTAAATGGCGGGAAAGTAAATAGTAGAAATAGTAAATGCTAGAAATGAAGAGCTGAATGTAAATGGCAGAAAGTAAATTGCAGAATCTTAAACGGGAATGGGGTAATTGCTCATAAAAGTAAATGGAAGAAATTAAAGAGAATGAGTAAGATCAGAAATGGGGAGTTCATTGGGCTCAGGAGATGTTGCATTCTCCAGATCAAGTTCATTTTCATCTCTTCCTCAAACAATGCATTCATTGATCTCCTTGGCAATCTTAAGTGATCGAATTCCAATTTCTTGGTAATTCAATGTCTCAAATCTTGATCAATAGCCAATTCCTTGGTCAATTGCTCATGAGAAGAGATGAAGTATGGTCACTGATTATACCACATGCATTTCCCAAATCAAGTGTTGGTAGGATTATAGTCACATATCCATCCAAACCCAATTTGGTCTAGCATGAGAAAGCATTTCTAGCATGATCTCTTCATTCCTCTTTCAAGGTTCAGAAGAGATCCAAGTATGAATAGCTTCTTTTCCAAGATAACTACCCAATTGGATGAAGATCGAAAGCTTTCTAGTAAAATCAAGAGAAAAGATAGAAGAAGGAGAATGAAAACTAATATTGATCCATCAAATTACAATAGAGCTCTCTAACCCAATGAAAGGGGTTTAGTTGTTCATAGCTCTGGAAAATGAAAACAAAGATGGAGAATACATGATGAAAGTAAAACTAGAAGTGCAGAGAAAGTAAAATACAGAGAGTAGTTCTATGCCAAAGGCTACCTAAAGTTTTCCCAACCCCCAAACTAATTCAAAGCTACTCCTATATATACTACTCTTCCGATCTTCTAGTTCGCTCTTCAAGTCTTGGGCATGGGCCTCTGAATCTTGAGTTTGAAGCAGTTATCCTTTCCATTAGGCTTAGCTTTGCTTGCAGAGAGAAAAGGTGAAGTAGGCAGGGACTTTAACTCAGGACGTTAGTGGTGTCAACGTTAAGTGAAAGTGTGGGTTCGAGAACGTTAGTGACAATCACCTTTTTCACTAACGTTCCTAACCAAAATATGATCACGTTGACTTCAACGTTAGTGTCACTAACGTGACCACTAACATTGCCTCTTGGTCCTTCGCACACGTTATTGGGACTTACCTTTCCCAACAACGTGGAGAGTCCTCCCTCCTCCCTACGTTAGAGTCCACGTTAACTAGGTTAACGTGGCTTCTAACGTAGCAGTGCCAATTCCTCGAGAACGTTAGTGACACTTACTGATGCCTGGGCATTTTGGCCAGTTTCACTGACCTTTTCTTTACTATTTTTAAGGTAGTTTCATGCATTTTCTTAGGAAATAAGCTAGTTTTGGGTAGATATTCACTTACATCTTGATTCAAGCAAACATTGTGAACCTTGAATGATTTCATGAGAATTTTGCATGAATTATATGATAAATTGGATGATGCATGATCCCATGAATAAGAGCAAGACTTTGATGCACTTTGTTTGATTGATTTTAGGCCAAAAGAAGAAGAGAAGAAGCCACGTTAGTGGCTACGTTAGTTACACTAACGTGGGCACTAACGTGGAAGGAAGAAAAGCCCCAACGTTAGTGAGAAAAGTTAGTGGCATTAACTTTGAAGAAAGGAAATGGAGCCAACGTTAGTGACACTTAACATTATCACTAACGTTGGACCAAGCTCATAAGTGGCCACGTTAGTTGCCGCGTTAACTTAGTTAACGTGGCCTCTAACGTTAAGAAGAAAGAAGGGAAGCCAACGTTAGTGACATTCAACATTATCACTAACGTTGGCCAAGTCACATTAAGCCACGTTAACTTCCACGTTAACCTAGTTAACGTGGAAGCTAACGTGAGGAAACAAAGTGGTCGACAACGTTAGTGACACCAAACATTGTCACTAACGTTGGGATGAACACACACTATCCCCAAGAAGCCACGTTAACTCCCACGTTAACCTAGTTAACGTGGAAGTTAACGTGAAGAAGAAGAAGTTGTCGACAACGTTAGTGACACCAAAAATTGTCACTAACGTTGCCAACACAAGCCACAAAGAGCCACGTTAACTCCCACGTTAACTTAGTTAACGTGGGCAAAAGTCCCACTTGGCAGCCTGACCATGCCTTCTTCAAACACGCATAACTTGAGCCACAAAACTCCAAATGAGGTGATTTCAGTGGCATTGGAAAGTAGGATTCCAGAATTTTCCAAGCATATATGGCACTGCATGGTTGACACTAAATTTGACGGAGAAAACCTGCCCCGAAAATGCAATGATGAACATGGTATCAACCTGTATTAAGGCCAACTGACCTCTTCACCTTCCAAGAAGTGTAACTTGAGTTGTAGAGCTCCAAAGGATGCGCTTCCAAAGGCATTGGAAAGTAGACATCCAGGGCTTTCCAACAATATACAATAGTATGGGGTGGACACTAAGTTTGAGCTTCAGAAACTGGCAAAAAAAAGCCCTGATCGCTAGCGTTATTGACAATCAACATTTCCAGTAACATTGGCATATATGCCAGCGACCATGTCCACTTCAAATGAGCATAACTTGAGCTACAGACATCCAATTGAGGTGATTCCAGTTGCGTTAGAAAGCTGACATTCAGAGCTTTTCAAGATATATAATACTCTATAGTGGGCATGAAATTTGAGCACAAACAAGAGGCATCTTTTAAGCCCCAAAAACACCAACTAGGCAGCAAGTGCAACATTAGCCACAATAACTTTAGCACTAACGCCACACTTGTAAAGTTAGTGTGGCTAAATTTAGCACTAACTTTAGCACCTGGGCCTCAACTTAACTCACTTCTCTCTCAAGTCCACTTCAAAGCTCAAGCAAGCAAGCCCACAATTGTCAACCAATCAAGACCACAATTGTCAACCAATCAAGACCACAAGATGCATCTAGAATAGGAATTTTCATTTTATTGTAATTTGCTTTTATTTTCATTTTCTAATTTAGGAAAGCCTATATAAAGCCCTTAGTTTTTACATTCAAAACATTCTGGAATTCTGGAGAATTAAAGGAAGGGGGAGAGAGTAAAGACCAATTCGAACTTCTGTGAATTGGCACACTCCAAGGGGAGTGGGTCTTCGGACCCCTCCCCTCAACCACTCTTCTTCCTTTTCTCTTCTTTTCTTCCTTAGGAGTAGTTTCATTTTAGTTGTAATTTTCATTTATGAATTTTGAAGTTTCAATTTCAGTTTCAATCTTCATCTTTACTTTTCTGCACTTTCTTTCTTTTCTATTTTGGTAGAGCAATGATCAACTAACTCTTTTCATTGGGTTAGAGAGCTCTATTGTGATTCAATGGATCAATTGTAGTTCTTATTCTTCTTCTTCTTTCTTTTCTCTTGATTTTACTTGAAAGCTTTCGGTCTTCATCCAATTGGGTAGTTATCTTGGAAAAGAAACTATTCATACTTGGATCTCTTCTGAACCTTGGAAGAGGAATGAAGAGATCAAGCTAGAAATGCTTTCTCATGCTGGACCAAATTGGGTTTGGATGGATATGTGACTATAATCCTCTAAACACTTGATTTGGGAAATGCATGTGGTATAATCAGTGACCATACTTCATCTCTTCTCATGAGCAATTGACCAAGGAATTGGCTATTGATCAAGATTTGAGAGATTGAATTACAAGAAATTGTAATTCAATCACTTAAGATTGCCAAGGAGATCAATGAGTTCATTGATTGAGGAAGAGATGAGAATGAACATGATCCGGAGGATTGCAATATCTCTTGATCCCAAAGTTCATTTTATTTTTAGTTCTTACATTTACTTTTCTTGTCATTTTACTTTTCTGCACTTTATTGCTTTCTTTACTTTTCTGTCAGTTTACATTTCCTTGTTACTTATCACTCCAATATGATTCGTCTAACTAGGATAATCCATTAACCATTGATTGCTTAATCCGTTAATCTCTGTGGGATTCGACCTCACTCTATTGTGAGTTTTTACTTGACGACAAATTCGGTACACTTGCCGAAGGGAGATTTGTTGAGAGACAAGTTTCCACCCGCATCAAGTTTATGGCGCCGTTGCCGGGGATTAATTGTGATTAACAAACTACCGGTTGGTTGATTACCTAGATTAGACATTTTCTTTTGTTTTGCTTTATTCATGTAATTGCTTTATTTCTTTATTTTCTATGCTCTCTAACTGTTTGTGTTAATGCATCACCAAGAAGCCCCTGTTCGTGACAGCTTTGGCTCTTGGTGATTTTGTTATTAATACAACAGTTTTTTACTCAGCTTCTTTCCAAATAAAATTGGCATATGATCACATTCTAAGTTTGGTGTTGACCTACAACAATCTGTTTTCAATCTTTCTGGATACTTGCATCAATTCTAAGAGAAAGTGTCACACTAAATTTGGCGTGCCACTTATTTTTCTATGCAATGTATCCAGCAACACCACTTGTTTGTATAATCATAATCCCTTTGCTTCTTAGGCTTGCAGTGTTACCCTTAATTTTTGCTTGCTCAACCACATACATCACTTACATTTCAGTATGTAAGACGTTCATGACCCATCATAGACCCCACCACCACTGTTTTATTTGCTGCTTGAAGACAAGCAATTAGTCTAAATTGGTGTGGGAAGGGAGAAAAGTAGGAGAAGAAGGGCAACAACAATAAAGATGAACTACAAGGTGGTAAAGTTCCTTTTTCCTCTTACTTATTTCCAGTACATTCAATTACATGATTGTCTTCTAAGTTCTTTGTATGTATGTGTGCTTGTTCCTTGTGAATAAGCATGATAATTCTGTCTTTTAAACTTTTTATTGATTAAGGCTGTGCTTTCTAGTCTGAATGTCATTACTGCATCCTTACTTTGCTTACTTGTGTGCTTGTCCCTTTTGAATCAAATGAAAGGAGAATGAGTGTTTTTAAAAGACCAGAGTAGAGTTCATACTATGGAATGAGTTCATGAGTTTATGGTGTGATCATAAGTTAGCTAAGTTGGTTTAACCACAAGGGTGGGAAGACAACTATCTGTCATGAATACTATGCTTGAGACACACCCCATGAGACTAGCTAAATAAGAAGATCCTAATAAGAAAGAGGGAAAGAACAATGAAAGTGGAAGAATAAAAGAAAAAAAAGTAAGCAATAAGGCTAGGCACCAATGGTTTTAATCTTGAGGCATGTGTCTGTGGTGCTCCTGTGTGAGGGATCTACTTGGATGAATAAGCTCTTAGGGGTGCCTTATCACTTGGTAACTTGGGTTGACTAACTCGGGATTATCAGCTGAAAGTCCACTATCAAGAGTAACCCTCAATACAGAGCATTTAGTAACCCAAAGAGGTGCTGGACACCAAGGTCTCAAGAAAAGAAAACAAACAAACTATGTGCCTGTGGTGTGTATGTATGGGGGAGAGACTTGAGCAAGTAAGTCCTTAGGGGTGCTTCAACACCTAGCACCTTGAACCAACTGGTTCCGGAGTGTTGGCTGAAAGCTTATTTTAAAGAGTTGCCCCCTTATAGAGCACTTAGCTTAAGAACAAAAATAAGCCCTGAAATGACAACAAAAGGATCAATGAATAAAAGTCTCATGGGATGCAATCACAGTGAGTATTCTAAGACTTGATAAAGGTCTGAAAGCCAGGAATGAATCTAAGTTGCTATGCATGAAACCACCATAAAACCAGGGACATGACTTCCACAAGAATGACTCATTTCTCTTGGCATTCCATTCATCATTCTCTTGTTCCAGTACTTGCTTAGGGACAAGCAAGCTTTAAGTTTGGTGTTGTGATGCCTGGGCATTTTGGCCAGTTTCACTGACCTTTTCTTTACTGTTTTTAAGGTAGTTTCATGCATTTTCTTAGGAAATAAGCTAGTTTTGGGTAGATATTCACTTACATCTTGATTCAAGCAAACATTGTGAACTTTGAATGATTTCATGAGAATTTTGCATGAATTATATGATAAATTGGATGATGCATGATCCTATGAATAAGAGCAAGACTTTGATGCACTTTGTTTGATTGATTTCAGGGCAAAAGAAGAAGAGAAGAAGCCACGCTAGTGGCTACGTTAGTTAGACTAACGTGGGCACTAACGTGGAAGGAAGGAAAGCCCCAACGTTAGTGAGAAAAGTTAGTGGCATTAACTTTGAAGAAAGGAAATGGAGCCAATGTTAGTGACACTTAACATTATCACTAACGTTGGACCAAGCTCATAAGTGGCCACGTTAGTTGCCGTGTTAACTTAGTTAACGTGGCCTCTAACGTTAAGAAGAAAGGAGGGAAGCCAACGTTAGTGACATTCAACATTATCACTAACGTTGGCCAAGTCACATTAAGCCACGTTAACTTCCACGTTAACCTAGTTAACGTGGAAGCTAACGTGAGGAAACAAAGTGGTCGACAACGTTAGTGACACCAAACATTGTCACTAACGTTGAGATGAACACACACTATCCCCAAGAAGCCACGTTAACTCCCACGTTAACCTAGTTAACGTGGAAGTTAACGTGAAGAAGAAGAAGTTGTCGACAACATTAGTGACACCAAACATTGTCACTAACGTTGCCAACACAAGCCACAAAGAGCCACGTTAACTCCCACGTTAACTTAGTTAACGTGGAAGTTAACGTGGGCAAAAGTCCCACCTGGCAGCCTGACCATGCCTTGTTCAAACACGCATAACTTGAGCCATAAAACTCCAAATAAGGTGATTCTAGTGGCATTGGAAAGTAGGATTCCAGAGCTTTCCAAGCATATATGACACTACATTGTTGACACTAAATTTGAGGGAGAAAACCTGCCCCAAAAGTGCAATGATGAACATGGTATCAACCTGTATTAAGGCCAACTGACCTCTTCACCTTCCAAGAAGTGTAACTCGAGTTGTAGAGCTCCAAATGATGCGCTTCCAAAGGCATTGGAAAGTAGACATCCAGGGCTTTCGAACAATGTATAATAGTATGGGGTGGACACTAAGTTTGTGCTTCAGAAACTGGCAATAAAGAAGCCCTGATCGCTAGCGTTATTGGCAACCAACATTTCCAGTAACGTTGGCTTATATGCCAGCGACCTTGTCCACTTCAAAGGAGCATAACTTGAGCTACAGAGGTCCAATTGCGGTGATTCTAGTTGCGTTAGAAAGCTGACATTCAGAGCTCTCCAACGATATATAATACTCTATAGTGGGCATGAAATTTGAGCACAAACAAGAGGCATCTTTTAAGCCCCAAAAACACCAACTGGGCAGCAAGTGCAACGTTAGCCACAATAACTCTAGCACTAACGCCACACTTGTAGCGTTAGTGTGGCTAAATTTAGCACTAACTTTAGCACCTGGGCCTCAACTTAACTCACTTCTCTCTCAAGTCCACTTCAAAGCTCAAGCAAGCAAGCCCACAATTGTCAACCAATTAAGACCACAAGAAGCATCTAGAATAGGAATTTTCATTTTATTGTAATTTGCTTTTATTTTCATTTTCTAATTTAGGAGAGCCTATATAAAGGTCTTAGTTTTTACATTCAAAACATTCTGGAATTCTGGAGAATTGAAGGAAGGGGGAGAGAGTAAAGACCAATTCGAACTTCTGTGAATTGGCACACTCCAAGGGAAGTGGGTCTTCGGACCCCTCCCCTCAACCACTCTTCTTCCTTTTCTCTTCTTTTCTTCCTTAGGAGTAGTTTCATTTTAGTTGTAATTTTCATTTATGAATTTTGAAGTTTCAATTTCAGTTTCAATCTTCATCTTTACTTTTCTGCACTTTCTTTCTTTTCTATTTTGGTAGAGCAATGATCAACTAACTCTTTTCATTGGGTTAGAGAGCTCTATTGTGATTCAATGGATCAATTGTAGTTCTTATTCTTCTTCTTCTTTCTTTTCTCTTGATTTTACTTGAAAGCTTTCGGTCTTCATCCAATTGGGTAATTATCTTGGAAAAGAAATTATTCATACCTGGATCTCTTCTGAACCTTGGAAGAGGAATGAAGAGATCAAGCTAGAAATGCTTTCACATGCTGGACCAAATTGGGATTGGATGGATATGTGACTATAATCCTCTAAACACTTGATTTGGGAAATTCATGTGGTATAATCAGTGACCATACTTCATCTCTTCTCATGAGCAATTGACTAAGGAATTGGCTATTGATCAAGATTTAAGAGATTGAATTACAAGAAATTGTAATTCAATCACTTAAGATTGCCAAGGAGATCAATGAGTGCATTGATTGAGGAAGAGATGAGAATGAACATGATCCGGAGGATTGCAATATCTCTTGATCCCAATGTTCATTTTATTTTTAGTTCTTACATTTACTTTTCTTGTCATTTTACTTTTCTGCACTTTATTGCTTTCTTTACTTTTCTGTCAGTTTACATCTCCTTGTTACTTATCACTCCGATATGATTCGTCTAACTAGGATAATCAATTAACCATTGATTGCTTAATCCGTTAATCTCTGTGGGATTCGACCTCACTCTATTGTGAGTTTTTACTTGACGACAAATTCGGTACACTTGCCGAAGGGAGATTTGTTGAGAGACAAGTTTCCACCCGCATCACTTACCTTTGTCACTAACGTTCCAATGTGCCCCTTTCCCACGTTAGAGTCCACGTTAACTAGGTTAACATGGCTTCTAACGTAGTAATGCTAGCCATCCCCAACGTTAGTGACAAAGGTGAGTGTCACTAACGTTGGCTCATTATCTCTTTATCCACATGAGCTTCCACGTTAACTAAGTTAACGTGGGAGTTAACGTTGCTCATGGTGGCTCTTGGTGGTTTACCCCAATGTTAGTGACAAAGGTAAGTGTCACTAACGTTGGCTATCAATTGCTCTCTCCACGTTAGCTTCCACGTTAACTAAGTTAACGTGGGAGTTAACGTGGCTTATGGAGGCTTGGCCAACGTTAGTGACAAAGGTGAATGTCACTAACGTTGGCTTCTCTTTTGCTTCTTAACGTTAGAGTCCACGTTAACTAGGTTAACGTGGCAACTAACGTGGCCAATTATGAGCTTGGTCCAATGTTAGTGACAAAGGAGAGTGTCACTAATGTTGGCCTTGTTGTCTTCTTCCACGTTAGAGTCCACGTTAACTTAAGTTAACGTGACTCTTAACGTGGGCTTATGATGGCTTCGAGGGCGTTATTGGCGATTACCTTTCTCATTAACTTTACAAGTTAGCACCCATTCCACGTTAGAGGTCACGTTGGTGGTGCTAACGTGGTTCTTCTTTACTTCCTTTGTCCTGAAATCAAGCAACAAAGTGCATCAAAGTTCTAGTCCAAGTCATGAGTCATGCATCATCCAATTTGTCATATAATTCATGCAAAATTCTCATGAAATCATGTAAAATGCATAATGTATGCTTGAATCAAGATGTAAGTGAATATCTACCCAAAACTAGCTTATTTTCTAAGAAAATGCATGAAACTACCTTAAAAACAGTAAAGAAAAGGTCACTTGATAGTGGACTTTCAGCTGATAATCCCGGGTTAGTTAACCCAAGTTACCAGGTGATAAAGCACCCCTGAGAGCTTAGTAATCCAAGCAGATCCTTGGTACAGGAACACCACAGACACATCCCTCAAGACTCAAACCCTTGGTGCCTAGCCTCTTTTCTTGCTATTTTTCTTTTATTCTTCAACTTTGATTGTTCTTTCCCTTTTTCTTATTAGGATCTTGTTATTTAGCTAATCTCATGGGGTGTGTTCAAGCATATGATTCATGACAGATAGTTGTCTTCCCACCTTGTGGTTGAACCAACTTAGCTAACTTATGACCACACCACAAACTCAGGAACTTACTCCATAGTATGAACTCCACTCTGGTCTTTTATAAAACACTCATTCTCTTTTCATTTGATTCAAAAGGACAAGCATACAATTAAGTAAGGAAATGATGCAGTAATGACATTCAGACTAGCAAACACAGCCCTAATCAACAAAAAGTTTAAAAGACAGAATTAAAAAAGGTTCAAACTAACATGGAAGCATGTTCTATTTCATACAAGATCTTCCTTATTTAAAGCATAGAAAAAGATGGATCAAAGAGGGAACTCCACCACCTTTTACTCATGAGGATGCCCATGCTCCCCTCCTTGTTTGTCTTCTTTGTGTCCTCTTGCATTTCCTCGCATCGGTGCCAATCTTGCTTGCTTCCAATCCTCAAGTGCCTTCCTCACTGATTCATGACTCTCTTCCACCTTTTGTCTTTCTTCTCGTGCTAATTCATCCTTCATTTCTTCATACCTTGCGATTCCCGGATGCAATATAGGCAGCTGTCCTACTAAGTATCTGAGCTGTTGGCTTGAGTGTTTATATGATGCCCAGTCTCGCTCATGTAAACTCCTTCTGCGAATGCCCTTTGCTCGTCCAATAGTTCTGCCTGTTCTATTTGTCTTCGATGCATCTCATGTATATGTGCACCTTGATGTGCTTGGATGTTGATTAGTGATGAGCGGATAATTTATACGCTTTTTGGCATTGTTTTTAGTATGTTTTTAGTAGGATCTAGTTACTTTTAGGGATGTTTTTATTAGTTTTTATGTTAAATTCACATTTCTGGACTTTACTATGAGTTTGTGTGTTTTTCTGTGATTTTAGGTATTTTCTGGCTGAAATTGAGGGACTTGAGCAAAAATAAGATTTAGAGGTAGAAGAAGGACTGCTGATGCTGTTGGATTCTGACCTCCCTGCACTCAAAGTAGATTTTTTGGAGCTACAAAACTCCAAATGGCGCGCTTCTAATTGCGTTGGAACGTAGACATCCAGGGCTTTCCAGCAATATATAATAGTCCATACTTTGGCCGAGTTTAGAGGACGCAAAAGGGCGTTGAACGCCAGTTCTACGCTGTAGTCTGGAGTTAAACGCCAGAAACACGTCACAAACCAGAGTTGAACGCCAAAAACACGTTACAACTTGGCGTTCAACTCCAAAAGAAGCCTCTGCACGTGTAAACTTCAAGCTCAGCCCAAGCACACACTAAGTGGGCCCCAGAAGTGGATTTATGCATTAATTATTTACTTCTGTAAACCCTAGTAACTAGTTTAGTATAAATAGGACTTTTTACTATTGTATTAGACATCTTATGATTTTTAGTTCAACTTTGGATCATATTGATCACATTTGGGGGCTGGCCATTCGGCCATGCCTGGACCATTATCACTTATGTATTTTCAAACGGTAGAGTTTCTATACTCCATAGATTAAGGTGTGGAGCTCTGCTGTTCCTCATGATTTAATGCAAAGTACTACTATTTTCTATTCAATTCAACTTATTCCGCTTCTAAGATATCCATTCGCACCCAAGAACATGATGAATGTGATGATTATGTGACGCTCATCATCATTCTCACTTATGAACGCGTGCCTGACAAACACTTCCGTTCTACATGCAACCAAGCTAGAATGAGTATCTCTTAGATATCTAATATGGGAGACCGAGTCCGAGTTATTAGTATCTTCGTGGTATAAGTTAGAACCCATGGATGGCCATTTCTGAGATAATTCTAAACTTTGTCTGTGGTATTCCGAGTAGGATCTGGGAAGGGATGGCTGTGACGAACTTCAAACTCGCGAGTGCTGGGTGTAGTGACAGACGCAAAAAGATAGTAAATCCTATTCCAGTATGATTGAGAACCTCCAGATGATTAGCCATGCCGTGACAGAGCATTTGGACCATTTTCACAGAGAGGATGGGATGTAGCCATTGACAACGGTGATGCCCTTACAGAAAGCTTGCCATGGAAAGGAGTAAGACTGATTGGATGGAGACAGCGGAAAAGTAGAGATTCAGAGGAACGAAAGCATCTCTATACGCTTATATGAAATTCTCACCAATGAATTACATAAGTATTTCTATCTTTATTTTCTGTTTATTAATTATTATTATTCGAAAACTCCATAACCATTTGATATCCGCCTGACTGAGATTAACAAGATGACCATAGCTTGCTTCATACCAACAATCTCCGTGGGATCGACCCTTACTCACGTAAGGTTTTATTACTTGGACGCCCAGTGCACTTGCTGGTTAGTTGTGCGAAGTTGTGAAGTTATGTTTGGACCATGGTATTGTGCACCAGTTATTGACGCCATTGCCAGGGAGAGAACGAACAACAAATTTTACAACCTCAGAGTAGCAATTTCGCATACCAAGTTTTTGGCGCCGTTGCCGGGGATTGTTCGAGTTTGGACAACTGACGGTTCATCGTGTTGCTCAGATTGGGTAATTTTCTTCTTATTTTGTTTTCAAAAAGTTTTCAAAAATTTTTCAAAAATATTTTCTTCTTTTTCGTTTTTCCCAATTAATATTCGAAAAAAAATAATTTCCTTTTGTTTTCGAAAATTATTTCAGAATTTTTAAGAATGAATTCTAGTGTTTAATGATGATTTGTTGAATCCTGGCTGGCTGTAAAGCCATGTGTAAATTCCTTTTGACTGAGGATTCAACTAATCACTTCAATGCATGTAATAGCATACTAAAGCTTGGCTGGCTATTAAGCCATGTCTAACCCTCAGATTGGAGCTTTAGACTAAAGAGCACAAGATTCCTGGAATTCATATTAAAAATTTTGGAATCCTTATTTTTCTTTTTCACATTAATTTTCGAAAAAATAAAAAAAAATTTATAAAATCATAAAAAATCAAAAATATTTTGTGTTTCTTGTTTGAGTCTTGAGTCAATTTTTAAGTTTGGTGTCAATTGCATTTTTTTTCTAAAAATGTATGCATTTTTCGAAAATTCATGCATTCATAGTGTTCTTCATGATCTTCAAGTTGTTCTTGGCCAGTCTTCTTGTTTGATCTTCATATTTTCTTGTTTTGTGTCTTTTCTTGTTTTTCATATGCATTCTTGCATTCATAGTGTCTATACATGAAAAATTTCTAAGTTTGGTGACTTGCATGTTTTCTTTTCTTGAAAATTTTTCAAAAATAAGTCTTGATGTTCATCTTGATCTTCAAAGTGTTCTTGGTGTTCATCGTGACATTCATAGTGTTCTTGCATGCATCATGTGTTTTGATTCATAATTTTCATGTTGTGAGTCATTTTTTTTGTTTTTCTCTTTCATCATTGAAAATTCAAAAATCAAAAAAATATCTTTCCTTTTTTCTCTCATAAATTTCGAAAATTTGGATTGACTTTTTCAAAAATTTTTAAAATTCAATTGTTTCTTATGAGTCAAATCAAATTTTCAATTTAAAAATCTTATCTTTTTCAAAATCTTTTTCAAAAATCAAATCTTTTTCATTTTTCTTATTTATTTTCGAAAATTTTAAAAATATTTTTCAAAAATCTTTTTCTTAATTTTACATCATATTTTCGAAAATATCATCAACAATTAATGTTTTGATTCAAAAATTTCAAGTTTGTTACTTACTTGTTAAGAAAGATTCAAACTTTAAGTTCTAGAATCATATCTTGTGATTTCTTGTGAATCAAGTCATTAATTGTGATTTTAAAAATCAAATCTTTTTCAAAACTAATTTCAATCATATCTTTTCAAAAATATCTTTTTATCTTATCTTTTTCAAATATCTTTTCTAACTTCTTATCTTCTTATCTTTTAAAATTTGATTTTCAAAATTTGTTTCAACTAACTAATTAACTTTTTGTTTGTTTCTTATCTCTTTCAAAACCACCTAACTAACTATCCCTCTCTAATTTTCGAAAATCCCTTCCCTCTTTTTCAAAATTTCTTTTTAATTAACTAATTAATTTAATTTTTTATTTTAATTTTATTTCATTCCTAATTTTCGAAAATTACTAACCCTTTTCAAAAACTATTTTTGAAATTTAACTTTAAATTTTAATTTTTAATTTTCAAAAATCCTGTCACCTCTCATCTCCTTCTATTTATTTATTCATTTACTAACACTTCTCTTCATCTCATATCTCTGCTCTCCTCACCCTTGTGCTTGGATTCTCCTCCCTTTTCTTTCCTTACATTACATTCTTTTCTTCTTCTACTCACACAAAGGAATCTCTATACTGTGACATAGAGAATTCCATATTTTCTTTGTTATTCCCTTCTTTGTCATATGAACAGGAGCAAGGACAACAACATTCTTGTTGAAGCAGATCCTGAACCTGAAAGGACTCTGAAAAGGAAACTAAGAGAAGTTAAAATACAACAATCCAGAGACAACCTTACAGGAATTTTCGAACAGGAAGAGGAGATGGCAGCCGAAAATAATAATAATGCAAGGAGGATGCTTGGTGACATTACTGTACCTAATTCCAATTTAAATGGAAGAAGCATCTCCATCCCTACCATTGGAGCAAACAATTTTGAGCTTAAGCCTCAATTAGTTTCTCTGATGCAACAAAACTGCAAGTTTCATGGACTTCCATCTGAAGATCCCTTTCAGTTTTAACTGAATTCTTGCAAATCTGTGATACTGTTAAGACTAATGGAGTAGATCCTGAAGTCTACAGGCTCATGCTTTTTCCTTTTGCTGTGAGAGACAGAGCTAGAATATGGTTGGATTCTCAACCTAAAGATAGCCTGAACTCTTGTGATAAGCTGGTCAAGGCTTTCTTAGCCAAGTTCTTTCCTCCTCAAAAACTGAGTAAGCTTAGAGTGGATGTTCAAACCTTCAGACAAAAAGAAGGTGAATCCCTCTATGAAGCTTGGGAGAGATATAAGAAACTAACCAAAAAGTGTCCTTCTGACATGCTTTCAGAATGGACCATCCTGGATATATTCTATGATGGTCTGTCTGAATTAGCTAAGATATCATTGGATACTTCTGCAGGTGGATCCATTCACCTAAAGAAAACGCCTGAAGAAGCTCAAGAACTCATTGACATGGTTGCTAATAACCAGTTCATGTACACTTCTGAGAGGAATCCTGTGAGTAATGGGATGCCTCAGAAGAAGGGAGTTCTTGAAATTGATACTCCGAATGCCATATTGGCTCAGAACAAAATATTGACTCAGCAAGTCAATATGATTTCTCAGAGTCTAAATGGAATGCAAGCTGCATCCAACAGTACTCAAGAGGCATCTTCTGAAGAAGAAGCTTATGATCCTAAAAACTCTGCAATAGCAGAGGTGAATTACATGGGTGAACCATATGGAAATACCTATAATCCCTCATGGAGAAATCACCCAAATCTCTCATGGAAGGATCAACAAAAGCCTCAACAAGGCTTTAATAATGGTGGAAGAAACAGGTTTAGCAATAGCAAGCCTTTTCCATCATCCACTCAGCAACAGACAGAGAACTCTGAACAAAATACCTCTAATTTAGCAAACTTAGTCTCTGATCTATCTAAGGCCACTCTGAGTTTCATGAATAAAACAAGGTCCTCCATTAGAAATTTGGAGGCACAAATGGGCCAGCTGAGTAAGAAGATCACTGAAACCCCTCCTAGTGCTCTCCCAAGCAATACAGAAGAAAATCCAAAAGGAGAGTGCAAGGCCATTGATATAACCATCATGGCCGAATCTAAGAAGGAAGGGGAGGACGTGAATCCCAAGGAGGAAGACCTCCTGGGACGTCCAGTGATCAACAAGGAGTTTTCCTTTGAGGAACCAAAGGACTCTGAGGCTCATCTAGAGACCATAGAGATTCCATTAA
This sequence comes from Arachis hypogaea, assembly GCF_003086295.3. Lineage (NCBI taxonomy): Eukaryota > Viridiplantae > Streptophyta > Magnoliopsida > Fabales > Fabaceae > Arachis > Arachis hypogaea. The sequence continues at coordinate 47,192,293 of NC_092050.1, forward strand.
ACCTCCTTATGCCCTTCATGAGCTCTGATGAGTATTCTTCTTCTGAAGAGAATGAAGATGTTACTGAAGAGCAAGTTGCCAAGTTCCTTGGTGCAATCATGAAGCTGAATGCCAATTTATTTGGTAGTGAGACTTGGGGAGATGAACCTCCCCTGTTCACCAATGAACTAAATGCATTGGATCAACTGAGATTGCCTCAGAAGAAACAGGATCCTGGAAAGTTCCTAATACCTTGTACCATAGGCACCATGACCTTTGAGAAGGCTCTATGTGACCTTGGGTCAGGGATAAACCTCATGCCCCTCTCTGTAATGGAGAAATTGGGAATCTTTGAGGTGCAAGCTGCCAAAATCTCACTAGAGATGGTAGACAACTCAAGAAAACAGGCTTATGCACTAGTAGAGGACATGTTAGTAAAGGTTGAAGACCTTTACATCCCTGCTGATTTCATAATCCTAGATACTGGGAAGGATGAGGATGAATGCATCTTCCTTGGAAGACCTTTCCTAGCCACAGTAGGAGCTGTGATAGATGTTAACAAAGGTGAATTAGTCCTTCAATTGAATGGGGACTCCCTTGTGGTTAAAGCACAAGGTTATCACCCTGTAAACATGGAAAAGAGGCACAGTAAGCTTCTCTCAAAACAGAGTCATACAGAGCCCCCACAATCAAACTCTAAGTTTGGTGTTGGGAGGCCACAACCAAACTCTAAGTTTGGTGTTGAACCCCCACAACCAAACTCTAAGTTTAGTGTTGGGAAGTCTCAACCTTGCTCTGATTATCTGTGAGGCTCCATGAGAGCCCACTGTCAAGCTATTGACATTAAAGAAGTGCTTGTTGGGAGGCAACCCAATTTTTATTTATCTAATTTTATTTTTATTTTCATTGTTCTTTCATGTTTTATTAGGTTCATGATCATGTCGAGTCACAAAATAAATAAAAAAATCAAAAACAGAATAAAAAATAGCAGAAGAAAAATCACACCCTGGAGGAAGGGCTTACTGGTGTTTAAACGCCAGTAAGGAGCATCTGGCTGGCGTTGAACGCCAGAACAGAGCATGGATCTGGCGTTGAACGCCCAAAACAAGCAGCATCCTGGCGTTCAGACGCCAGGAATGCACACTGAGGAAAGCTGGCGCTGAACACCAGAAGCAAGCATAGAACTGGCGTTCAACGCCATAAACATGCTGCATCTGGGCGCTGAACGCCCAGAACAAGCACCAATTCGGCGTTTAAATGCCAGAATTGCATGCAAAGGCATTTTACATGCCTCAATGGTGCAGGGATGTAAATCCTTGACACCTCAGGATCTGTGGACACCACAGGATCCCCACAAACTTCCACTCACCTTACCTCCTCATAATCCTATATCACCCTTTCTCAAGAACCCTTCACCAATCACCGCCAATTCCCCTCCAAAACCATCATACAGTCCACCTACCTTCAAAATTCAAAATCTCTTTCCCACCCAATCCCACCCATATAGCCGAATACACACATCCCTCCATCTCCTCCATATCTTCTTCTTCTTCTACTATTCTTTCTTCTTTTGCTCGAGGGCGAGCAACATTCTAAGTTTGGTGTGGTAAAAGTATAGCTTTTTTGTTTTTCCATAACCATTGATGGCACCTAAGGCCAGAGAAACCTCTAGAAAGAGAAAAGGGAAGACAAAATCTTCGACTTCCAAGTCATAGGAGATGGAGAGATTCATCTCAAGGGTCTATAGCTCAGTGGTAGAACATTTGACTGCAAATCAAGAGATCCCTGAGATACCTCAGGGGATACATTTTCCTCCACACAATTATTGGGGAAAACTAAGGGTGGAACATCAATAGCACTCTATCATCCTCCATGAAATTAGAGAAGATCAAAAAGCAATGGGGGAGGAGCAACAAAGACAAGGAAGAGACATAGAAGAGTTCAAGGACATCATTGGTTCCTCAAGAAGAAAACGCCACCATCACTAAGGTAGACTCATTCCTTGTTCTCAAATTTTCTATTTTTCGTTTTCTTTATGTTAAGTGCTTAACTATGTTAGAGTCTTATTACATGATCATTAGTATTTAGTAACTTTGTCTTAAAGTTATGAATGTCCTATGAATCCATCACCTCTCTTAAATGAAAAATGTTTTTAATTCAAAAGAACAAGAAGTACATGAGTTTCAAATTTATCCTTGAACTTAGTTTAATTATATTGATGTGGTGACAATACTTTTTGTTTTCTGAATGAATGCTTGAACAGTGCATATGTCTTTTGAAGTTGTTGTTTAAGAATGTTAAATATGTTGGCTCTTGAAAGAATGATGAACAGGAGACATGTTATTTGATAATCTGAAAAAATCATAAAAATGATTCTTGAAGCAAGAAAAAGCAGTGAATACAAAGCTTGCAGAAAAAAAAAAGAGAAGAAAAATGGCGAAAAAAAAAGAAAGAAAAAGAAAAAGCAAGCAGAAAAAGCCAAAAGCTCTTAAAACCAAAAGGCAAGAGCAAAAAGTCAATAACCCTTAAAACCAAAAGGCAAGGGTAAATAAAAAGGATCCCAAGGCTTTGAGCATCAGTGGATAGGAGGGTCTAAAGGATTAAATCCTGGCCTAAGCGGCTAAACCAAGCTGTCCCTAACCATGTGCTTGTGGCGTGAAGGTGTCAAGTGAAAACTTGAGACTGAGCGGTTAAAGTCAAGGTCCAAAGCAAAAACAGAGTGTGCTTAAGAACCCTAGACACCTCTAATTGGGGACTTTAGCAAAGCTGAGTCACAATCTGAAAAGGTTCACCCAATTATGTGTCTGTGGCATTTATGTATCCGGTGGTAATACTGGAAAACAAAGTGCTTAGGGCCACGGCCAAGACTCATAAAGTAGCTGTGTTCAAGAATCAACATACTGAACTAGGAGAATTAATAACACTATCTGAACTCTGAGTTCCTATAGATGCCAATCATTCTGAACCTCAATGGATAAAGTGAGATACCAAAACTATTCAAGAGGCAAAAAGCTACAAGTCCCACACATCTGATTGGAGCTATGTTTCATTGATAATTTGGAATTTATAGTATATTCTTTTCTTTTTATCCTATTTGATTTTTAGTTGCTTGGGGACAAGCAACAATTTAAGTTTGGTGTTGTGATGAGCGGATAATTTATACGCTTTTTGGCATTATTTTTAGTATGTTTTTAGTAGGATCTAGTTACATTTAGGGATGTTTTTATTAGTTTTTATGTTAAATTCACATTTCTGGACTTTACTATGAGTTTGTGTGTTTTTCTGTGATTTCAGGTATTTTCTGGCTGAAATTAAGGGACTTGAGCAAAAATCAGATTCAAAGGTAGAAGAAGGACTGCTGATGCTGTTGGATTCTGACCTCCCTGCACTTAAAGTGGATTTTCTGGAGCTACGGAACTCAAAATGGCACGCTTCCAATTGTGTTGGAAAGTAGACATCCAGGGCTTTTTAGAAATATATAATAGTCCATATTTTGGCCGAGTTTAGACGATGCAAAAGGGCGTTGAACGCCAGTTCTACGCTACAGTCTGGAGTTAAATGCCAGAAACACGTCACAAACCAGAGTTGAACGCCAAAAACACGTTACAACTTGGCGTTCAACTTCAAAAGAAGCCTCTGCACGTGTAAACTTCAAGCTCAGCCCAAGCACACACCAAGTGGGCCCCAAAAGTGGATTTATGCATCAATTACTTACTTCTGTAAACCCTAGTAACTAGTTTAGTATAAATAGGACTTTTTACTATTGTATTAGACATCTTATAATTTTTAGTTCAATTTTGGATCATATTGATCACGTTTGGGGGCTAGCCATTCGGCCATGCCTGGACCATTATCACTTATGTATTTTCAAATGGTAGAGTTTCTGCACTCCATAGATTAAGGTGTGGAGCTCTGCTGTTCCTCATTATTTAATGCAAAGTACTACTATTTTCTATTCAATTCAACTTATTCCGCTTCTAAGATATCCATTCGCACCCAAGAACATGATGAATGTGATGATTATGTGACGCTCATCATCATTCTCACTTATGAACGCGTGCCTGACAAACACTTCCGTTCTACATGCAACCAAGCTAGAATGAGTATCTCTTAGATATCTAATACAGGGGACCGAGTCTGAGTTATTAGTATCTTCATGGTATAAGTTAGAACCCATGGATGGCCATTCCTGAGATCTGGAAAGTCTAAACCTTGTATGTGGTATTCCGAGTAGGATCTGGGAAGGGATGGCTGTGACGAACTTCAAACTCGCGAGTGCTGGGCGTAGTGACAGACGCAAAAGGATAGTAAATCCTATTCCAGTATGATCAAGAACCTCCAAATGATTAGCCATGCCGTGACAGAGCATTTGGACCATTTTCACAGAGAGGATGAGATGTAGCCATTGACAACAGTAATGCCCTTACAGAAAGTTTGCCATGGAAAGGAGTAAGACTGATTGGATGGAGACAGCGGGAAAGCAGAGATTCAGAGGAACGAAAGCATCTCTATACACTTATCTGAAATTCTCACCAATGAATTACATAAGTATTTCTATCTTTATTTTCTGTTTATTAATTATTATTATTCGAAAACTCCATAACCATTTGATATCCACCTGACTGAGGTTAACAAGATGACCATAGCTTGCTTCATACCAACAAACTCCGTGGGATCGACCCTTACTCACGTAAGGTTTTATTACTTGGACGACCCAGTGCACTTGCTGGTTAGTTGTGCAAAGTTGTGAAGTTATGTTTGGACCATGGTATTGTGCACCAGTTATTGGGGCCATTGCCAGGGAGAGAACGAACAACAAATTTTACAACCTCAGAGTAGCAATTTCGCATACCAATTAGCTTCTGGATGGATTCTTGTTGTTCATTTTGCCTTTGTTCTATCCTGTGGAATGTTTCACTCCATTGTTGTCCTTGACTCAGTTGCTGCTCCATCATTTTCTTTTGCCACTCCCCTTGTTGAGTCATCCATCTTGAAAGTGATTCCTCTTGCTGCCCCATCATCTGTAATTGAAGCTCTTTCTGTGCTCCTTGGCTTTCCAAATATTGTCTAGATAGGCCATCAATGGCTTCCTATAGTTGGTGTTTGCCCCTCTAAGACTTGTCCTTCTACTACTTGAGGGGCTGGCCTCTTCCTTTGCTTCCGTTGAGGCAGGGGGGTTGCGGCAGCATGCATCCGTCGAACGGTTATTGGAATGCCCTCTTTTATCCACACGGGGTCCTCATCTTCAAACACCACCCCAACTTTCTTGCATAGTCGATAAATAGTGCTGGGGTAACCTAACTTTCTTCTTGAGTCGCTTTTCTCTGCCATCTTTCTAATGCCTGCGGCTATGAGTTCATGAACCTTGATCTCTCCTCCTTTGAGTATACAGTGCACCATTGTGGCTCTCTTGAGGTTTACCTCCAAGTTGTTCCCTGCTGGGAGGATGGATCTCCTTACAATTTCGAACCACCCCTTTGCTTCCGGAGTGAGGTCTGCTCTCTTGATGAACCTTGGTCTCCTATCCTCATATCTTTCCCAGTCAGCTCTGGGTACACAAATATCTTGCACAATCTGGTCATAATTGGGGTTGTTGTCCATTCTTGAATGATAACTCTCTTCTTCAAACGGTATGGACCGTAGCTTTAATGCCCTCTTGACACTCATGGGATTGAAATCCACAATCTTTCCTCTCACAAAGCTTGTATATGACTTATCGGCCTTATCATATCGGACCGCATTTGCATAAAACTCACTTATAAGATTTGCATTTACCTTAACAACTGGATCAGTGAGGAGCTCCCATCGCCTCTTTTCTACCTTCGTCGTGATTTCCGGCACTCATTCTTTCTGACTTGAAATCCAAGTTCATATATTATTTCCTTATCAACCATCCACCCGTACTGCAATGCATGGTGCAAGCTTCTAAATTTCTTTTCATCATATGGGTGTTGCTCCATAGGTTCCTTTCCCTTCCTTCTTTTAGAGCTCGAATATGCCATGAATGGGAGTTAATGTGTGAAGGTGGTAAGGGTGTGGAGACTTTTGGTTGTTTGGGATTGAGTGCAATGAAGGCAGTGAGGGGGAATGTTTTTAATGTGGTAAGAATGGTTTGGTTCTGAGAGGGGGATGTTAAGCTGGGCATTTGGAATGTGAAGGGGGTATGGAGGGAGAGCTACTTATATATGGAAGTGATGGGCAAATGAAGGGTTTGGATAGATGATTTGAGTGTGAGATGGACGGATGGGGTTCAGCATGGAGAAAGGACAAGGATCATCAACTTTATGAAGGGTGTTGCCCGGTCTTTGAGGGTCTCATTTTTTTTAATTGTTGCATGGCAATATTTTCCAATGCATCCCTCCTTGAGGCACGTGTGTAGTACCCTCCTTTTGTGGTGTCTGAACCTTCCTCATTTAATTGTCCAATCAATCCCCTTCAATGCTCCTTTCCCTTTTCCTATAAAAATAAGAAAAATTAATATCGTTGAGAAATTAAACTTTATGGCTAGAATAATAAAGAAAACGAACAAGATTGTTTATTCATGAACACCAACTAACTAACTAACTGTGTATCCTTATATGCACATTGGTGGCACCTTGGGTGACACCAAACTTAGTTTGTAGCACTGTGATGAAAAGGTTTTGTTCAAGGCTCCAAGATTAGCATGCTCTGGTTTGCATTCATGCTCTCTCGGCATGCTTTGAACACCAAACTTATTCTTCACTATATACTGCCTAATAAGGATTTCACCAAGTGTTTGTCAAGTTTGGGTTGGAATTCATGAATATTGACTTATTAACTATTTTCTAAAAGCATATAAAACATGGGTTGCCTCCCATGAAGCGCTTCTTTAGCGTCACTAGCTTGACGTTTCTCCTTCATCAGGGAGGTTGATAATGCTTCAAGTCCTCCCCTCTTGCTGTGGACCTATATCCATTGGTTGTATCAATGATCTCTACATGTTTCAAGGAGAGAACTCTGTTGATAGTGAAGACCTTAGGTAACTGAGATGGTACAGTGGGGAGATCAGGGGGGATATCTGGGAAGTAAGCTGAGATCACTTTATCCCCTGGAGAGAAGTCCTCGGTAGGGATCTTCTTGTTCCTCCACCTCCTTGGTACCTTCTTCTTTGTTCCTTGTGATGTTGTCTTACTCTTTGTGACCTCCTCCTCTAAGGAAATGTGGTTACTAGTCTCATATGATTCTGGTGGTTTAGGTTCCTCCTGATTTTCTTTGAGCTGTGGCAGTTGCTGTTTGCCTTGTTCATCAATCAAGGAGTTCCCAGATGTGCTGGTTGTGCTTCAGTGCTTGTTTCTTCCTTCAGTATCTCACTGTGATCCTTCCTTGGTTCCTTGTTCTCTTGATCTGTTTCTTGTGAGTGTTTGAAAATAGTGAAGTTGAGCTGTTCATCATGGATCCTCAAGATTAGCTCCCCTCGCTCCACATCTATGAGTGCTCTGGCTGTAGCTAGGAATGGTCTTCCCAATATGATTGGGTGAGTGTGACTCTCTTCCATGTCCAATATGACAAAGTCTGTGGGAAGAAAGTATTTCCCAACCTTTATCAACACGTTTTCCACCACTCCTATTGCTTGTTTTTGAGTTTTGTCAGCCAGCCTGATGACTACATCTGTGGGCATTATCTCATTGATCTGCAGCCTCTTCATAAGGGATAAGAGCATTAAGTTGATGCTTGCTCCTAAATCGCAGAGTGCTTTATCAAACATTGTTTCTCCTATGGCACAGGGGATGTGAAAGCTCCCTGGGTCCTTTCTTTTTGTAGGCAACTCTGGTTGAATGAGGGCGCTGCACTCCTTGTTCATCACTATAGTTTGGCCTCCCTTGAGTGAGCTTTTCTTGGGAAGCAGTTCCTTCATATACTTGATGTATGCAGGCATTTGTTGGATGGTCTTGATGAATGGTATGTTTACATGCAGAGATGCAAACAAGTCAAGAAATCTTGAGTATATTCTCTTCTCCACAGCACCATTGAGTAGTTGGGGAAAGGGTGCATAGAGTCTCAGCAGCTCCTGTTGCGAGATTTTTGGTTCTTGGTGATCTTTTTCCTTCTTCTCTGCTGAGGTATCTCCAGGTTGTTCTGACGGCTTGTTTGGCTTGTCCTCAGTCTCCTTACCACTTATAGTGACCATCTTGCAATCTTCCCATCTTACTTTATTTGTTTCACCTCTCGGATTTTTCTCTGTGTCACTTGGGAATCCATCTGTAGGTTTGGGAATTTGCTCAGAGAGATACCCAACTTAAGATTCCAACCTCTTGATGGTGTCTCCCTGGTTCTTAAAATTTGCTCGCACTTCCTCCTTGAACACCTTGTTGTCTTGAATCTCTTTGCATATGCCTTCAAGCAGGTTCTCAATCCTTGAGAGTCTGTCATCAGATAATGGTAGGTTGGGATTGGAGGTAGAAGGATTAGGAGTGTTATTTTGGTTTTTATATGGATGAGGAGAGGTGTTGTTATGGTGGTGTTGATATGTTCTCTGTGTGAATTGTTGGTGAGCTGCATTGTTATTGGGGTTGTGACGTCTCTGATCTTGGCTTTGATCTTGTTGATTCCCCCACCCAAAGTGTGGGTGATTCCTCCAACCAGGATTATAGGTCTTGGAGTATGGGTCATGATTTTGTCTAGGTGAATTCCCAATGTAGTTGGCTTGCTCCTGCTCACTCTCTGCCTCTGCATTCACTCCCTCTTGGGTTGTTGATGAGGTGGTGATTGCTGCTACTTGGTTCCTCTCCATCTTCTTGGTGAGGTCAGCTAATTGCTTGGTAATGAGCTTCTTTTGGGCCAGCAGAGCATCTATATTGTTTAGCTCCATTACTCCTCTAGTGTTCCCTCTTTCGGAGGCATAGAAGTAGTCATTCTCTGCTACAGTTTTAATGACATCTATGGCCTCCTCAATGGTCTTCTTGTTCAGAGATCCCCCGGATGAGTGGTCTACTGCTTTCTTTGATTCATAAGAAAGGCCTTCATAGAAAATGTGTAGCTGCACCCATTCATTGAACATATCTGGTGGACACCTCCTTGTTAGGTCCTTAAACCTCTCCCATGCTTTATATAGAGTCTCACCATCCTGCTGCCTGAAAGTTTGATCCTCAGCTCTCAGCCTGTTGATTCTTTGAGGATGATAGAATCTGGCTAAAAATTTGTTCACCACATCTTCCCAGGTTGTCAAACTCTCCTTAGGGAAGGATTTCAGCCATTTAGATGCCTTATCCTTGAGTGAGAAAGGGAACAAAAGTAGTCTATAGGTGTCAGGATGAACGCCATTAGACTTCACAGTATTGCATATCCTCAGGAAGGTGGTTAGATGTTGATTGGGGTCTTCTTGGACGCCTCCTCTGAATGAACAGTTGTTCTAAACAAGGGTGATGAGCTGAGGTTTTAGTTCAAAGTTGTTGGCATGTATGGTTGGCTTTTGAATGCTACTCCCACAGTTTCCTGGTTTTGGGTTGATGTAGGAGCCTATAACTCTTCTCTCTTGCCCAGCATGATTTGCTAGACCTTCTCTGCCATGGTTGTGAGCCTTTTCTTCATGAATGTTCTCCATATTCTCCTCCATGTCTAGTTCAAAGTATTCTTCCTCTTCCTCAGCACCCACTATTCTTTTTCCTCTTGCTTCCCTCCTTAATCTAAGGAAGGTCCTCTCAGGTTCAGAATCAAAGGAAGTTGAAGCCCCGCTTCTCCTCCCTGTCAAACAACCAACAAGGTACAAGCAAGGAAACAGATCTAGAAAGTATTCTGTTAGAATTATTGTTAGTGTGAGTGATGCAATATATCAAACAGTTAGTGGGTTAGTGAACTGAATTGTAAATAACTAAAAAAAATAAACGAAAAAGTAGGGGGAAGGGAAGAAATTAACTAAAACTGAAAGCGAATTGACTCAACAGAAATTTAAATCAAACAAAAGAAAAATGCTCAATCTAGTGATCCTTCAACTTAATCATTGTTGATACAAAATCAATCCCCGGCAACGGCGCCATAAACTTGATACGCACAAAACTTGTCTCTCAACAAATTTTCTTCGGCAAGTGTACCGAATTTGTCGTCAAGTAAAAACTCACAATAGAGTGAGGTCGAATCCCACAGAGATTGATTGATCAAGCAACTTTAATTAGAGGAATGTTCTAGTTGAGCGAACCAGAATTTGATTTGAGATTTGCAGAAAATTAAATGGCGGGAAAGTAAATAGCAGAAACAGTAAATGCTAGAAATGAAGAGATGAATGTAAATGGCGGAAAGTAAATTGCAGAATCTTAAACGGGAATGGGGTAATTGCTCATAAAAGTAAATGGAAGAAATTAAAGAGAATGGGTAAGATCAGAAATAGGGAGTTCATTGGGCTCAGGAGATGTTGCATTCTCCGGATCAAGTTCATTTTCATCTCTTCCTCAATCAATGCATTCATTGATCTCCTTGGCAATCTTAAGTGATCGAATTCCAATTTCTTGGTAATTCAATCTCTCAAATCTTGATCAATAGCCAATTCCTTGGTCAATTGCTCATAAGAAGAGATGAAGTATGGTCACTGATTATACCACATGCATTTCCCAAATCAAGTGTTGGTAGGATTATAGTCACATATCCATCCAAACCCAATTTGGTCCAGCATGAGAAAGCATTTCAAGCATGATCTCTTCATTCCTCTTTCAAAGTTCAGAAGAGATCCAAGTATGAATAGCTTCTTTTCCAAGATAACTACCCAATTGGATGAAGATCGAAAGCTTTCTAGTAAAATCAAGAGAAAAGATAGAAGAAGGAGAATGAAAACTAATATTGATCCATCAAATTACAATAGAGCTCCCTAACCCAATGAAAGGGGTTTAGTTGTTCATAGCTCTGGAAAATGAAAACAAAGATGGAGAATACATGATGAAAGTAAAACTAGAAGTGCAGAGAAAGTAAAATACAGAGAGTAGTTCTATGCCAAAGGCTCCCTAAAGTTTTCCCAACCCCCAAACTAATTCAAAGTTACTCCTATATATACTACTCTTCCGATCTTCTAGTTGGCTCTTCAAGTCTTGGGTATGGGCCTCTGAATCTTGAGTTTGAAGCAGTTATCCTTTTCATTGGGCTTAGCTTTGCTTGCAGAGAGAAAAGGTGAAGTAGGCAGGGACTTTGACTCAGGATGTTAGTGGTGTCAACGTTAAGTGAAAGTGTGGGTTCGAGAACGTTAGTGACAATCACCTTTTTCACTAACGTTCCTAACCCAAATATGATCACGTTGACTTCAATGTTAGTGGCACTAACGTGACCACTAACGCTGCCTCTTGGTCCTTCGCACACGTTATTGGGACTTACCTTTCCCAATAACGTGGAGAGTCCTCCCTTGTCCCTACGTTAGAGTCCACGTTAACTAGGTTAACGTGGCTTCTAACGTAGCAGTGCCAATTCTTCGAGAACGTTAGTGACACTTACCTTTGTCACTAACGTTCCAATGTGCCCCTTTCCCACGTTAGAGTCCATGTTAACTAGGTTAACATGGCTTCTAACGTAGTAATGCTAGCCATCCCCAACGTTAGTGACAAAGGTGAGTGTCACTAACGTTGGCTCATCATCTCTTTATCCACGTTAGCTTCCACGTTAACTAAGTTAACGTGGGAGTTAACGTTGCTCATGGTGGCTCATGGTAGTTTACCCCAACATTAGTGACAAAGGTAAGTGTCACTAATGTTGGCTATCAGTTGCTCTCTCCACGTTAGCTTCCACGTTAACTAAGTTAACGTGGCTTATGGAGGCTTGGCCAACGTTAGTGACAAAGGTGAATGTCACTAACGTTGGCTTCTCTTTTGCTTCTTAACGTTAGAGTCCACGTTAACTAAGTTAACGTGGCAACTAACGTGGCCAATTATGAGCTTGGTCCAACGTTAGTGACAAAGGAGAGTGTCACTAACGTTGGCCTTGTTGTCTTCTTCCACGTTAGAGTTCACGTTAACTTAGTTAACGTGACTCTTAATGTGGGCTTATGATGGCTTCGAGGGCGTTATTTGCGATTACCTTTCTCATTAACTTTGCAAGTTAGCACCCATTCCACGTTAGAGGTCACGTTAGTGGGACTAACGTGACTGCTAACGTGGTTCTTCTTTGCTTCCTTTGTCCTGAAATCAAGCAACAAAGTGCATCAAAGTTCTAGTCCAAGTCATGAGTCATGCATCATCCAATTTGTCATATAATTCATACAAAATTCTCATGAAATCATGTAAAGTGCACAATGTATGCTTGAATCAAGATGTAAGTGAATATCTACCCAAAACTAGCTTATCTTCTAAGGAAATGCATGAAACTACCTTAAAAACAGTAAAGAAAAGGTCAGTGAAAATGGCCAAAATGCCCTGGCATCAGTGGGTCTAATGTAACTTTAGTTCTGACTATGTTTGGCATCTCACTATCCTTTGAAGCTTAGAAGCATTGGTATCCTTCAGAACGAGAACTCGGATGATATTATAGATTTTCTTCTTTAGGCTCTATTTGATTCTTGAACATAGCTTTTTTTTCTTTCTTTTCTTTAGTGCTTTGCACATTGAGCCTAGTCGTGACTCTAAGTGTTTTGTGCTCAAGCTTAACTTTATACCCTTCTTGGCATTGTTTTTACATAGTTTTTAGTATGTTTTAGTTACTTTTTATTATATTTTTATTAGTTTTAATGCAAAAATCACTGATGAGCGGATAATTTATACGCTTTTTGGCATTGTTTTTAGTATGTTTTTAGTAGGATCTAGTTACTTTTAGGAATGTTTTTATTAGTTTTTATGTTAAATTCACATTTCTAGACTTTACTATGAGTTTGTGTATTTTTCTATGATTTTAGGTATTTTCTGGCTGAAATTGAGGGACTTGAGCAAAAATCAGATTCAGAGGTAGAAGAAGGACTGCTGATGCTGTTGGATTCTGACCTCCCTGCACTCAAAGTGGGCTTTCTGGAGCTACAGAACTCAAAATGGCGCGATTCCAATTGCGTTGGAAAGTAGACATCCAGGGCTTTCCAGCAATATATAATAGTTCATACTTTGGCCGCGTTTAGACGACGCAAAAGGGCTTTGAACGCCAGTTCTACGCTGTAGTCTGGAGTTAAACGCCAGAAACACGTCACAAACCAGAGTTGAACGCCAAAAACATGTTACAACTTGGCGTTCAACTCCAGAAGAAGCCTCTGCACGTGTAAACTTCAAGCTCAGCCCAAGCACACACCAAGTAGGCCCCGGAAGTGGATTTTTGCATCAATTACTTACTTCTGTAAACCCTAGTAACTAGTTTAGTATAAATTGGACTTTTTACTATTGTATTTACATCTTCGGATCATCTTATGATTTTTAGTTCATCTTTAGATCATATTGATCATGTTTGGGGGCTGGGCATTCGGCCATTCCTGGACCTTTCACTTATGTATTTTCAACGGTAAAGTTTCTACACTCCATAGATTAAGGTGTGGAGCTCTGCTGTTCCTCACGAATTAATGCAAAGTACTACTGTTTCTCTATTCAACTCAACTTATTCCGCTTCTAAGATATTCATTCACAATTCAATATGAATGTGATGAACGTGACAATCATCATCATTCCCATACGAACGCATGCCTAACAACCACTTCCGTTCCACCATAGATTGGATGATTATCTCTTGGATCTCTTAATCAGAATCTTCATGGTATAAGCTAGATTGATGGCGGCATTCATGAGAATCCGGAAAGTCTAATCCTTGTCTGTGGTATTCTGAGTAGGATTCAGGGATTGAATGACTGTGACGAACTTCAAACTCGCGAGTGCTAGGCGTAGTGACAGACGCAAAAGGATAGTAAATCCTATTCCAGTATGATCGAGAACCTCCAGATGATTAGCCATGCAGTGACAGCGCATCGGACTATTTTCACAGAGAGGATGGGATGTAGCCATTGACAACGGTGATGCCTCCAGATGATTAGCCATGCAGTGACAGCGCATCGGACCATTTTCACAGAGAGAATGAGATGTAGCCATTGACGACGGTGATGCCCTTACATAAAGTTTGCCATGGAAAGGAGTAGGACTGATTGGATGAAGACAGCAAGAAAGCAGAAGTTCAGAAGAACAAAAGTATCTCTATACGCTTATCTGAAATTCCCACCAATGAATTACATAAGTGTTTCTATCTTTATTTTCTATTTATTTATTATTTATTTTCGAAAACTCCATAACCATTTGATATCCGCCTGACTGAGATTTACAAGGTGACCATAGCTTGCTTCAAACCGACAATCTCCGTGGGATCGACCTTTCTCACGTAAGGTTTTATTACTTGGACGACCCAGTGCACTTGCTGGTTAGTTGTGCGAAGTTGTGAAGTCATGTTTGGACCATGGTATTGTGCACCAGTTTGTTGGCGCCATTGCCAGGGAGAGAATGAACAACAAATTTTACAACCTCAGAGTAATAATTTCGCATACCAAATTTTTGGCGCCGTTGCCGGGGATTGTTCGAGTTTGGACAACTGACGGTTCATCGTGTTGCTCATATTGGGTAATTTTCTTCTTATTTTATTTTCAAAAAGTTTTCAAAAAATTTTTCAACAATCTTTCAAAAATTTTTCCTTTGTTTTCGAAAATTATTTCAGAATTTTTAAGAATGAATTCTAATGTTTCATGAAGCATGTTGAAGCCTGGCTTGCTGTAAAGCCGTGTCTAAATTCTGTTGGACTGAGGCTTCCAAACCATCATCACAAGAGCAAGCTAGCTGTTCCTAATCCACCTGCTGTTGTATGACTGATTTGTATCTTCTAAATCTTGGCTGGCTATTCAGCCATGTCTAACCCTCAGATTGGAGCTTTAGACTAAGAGTGCAAGATTCTTGGAATTCATATTAAAAATTTTGGAATCCTTATTTTTCTTTTTCACATTAATTTTCGAAAAATCCAAAAAAAAAATCATAAAATCATAAAAATCAAAAATATTTTGTGTTGTTTGTTTGAGTCTTGAGTCAATTTTTAAGTTTGGTGTCAATTGCATTTTTTCTAAAAAATTTTATGCATTTTTCGAAAATTCATGCATTCATAGTGTTCTTCATGATCTTCAAGTTGTTCTTGGCCAGTCTTCTTGTTTGATCTTCATATTTTCTTGTTTTGTGTCTTTTCTTGTTTTTCATATGCACTCTTGCATTCATAGTGTCTATACATGAAAAATTTCTAAGTTTGGTGTCTTCCATGCTTTCTTTTCTTGAAAATTTTTCAAAAATAAGTTCTTGGTGTTCATCGTGACATTCAAAGTGTTCTTGGTGTTCATCTTGACATTCATAGTGTTCTTGCATGCATCACATGTTTTGATCCAAAATTTTCATGCATTGCATCATTTTTCATGTTTTTCTCTCTCATCATTAAAAATTCAAAAAAATCAAAAATCATTTTTCATGTTTTTCACACATAAAATTTCGAAAATTTGGATTGACTTTTTCAAAAACTTTTAAAATCTAGTTGTTTCTTATGAGTCAAATCAAATTTTCAATTTGAAAATCTTATCTTTTTCAAAATTATCTTCAAAAATCATATCTTTGTCATTTTTCTTATTTATTTTCGAAAATTTTAAAAATATTTTTCAAAAATCTTTTTCTTAATTTTATATCATATTTTCGAAAATATCATCAACAATTAATGTTTTGATTCAAAAATTTCAAGTTTGTTACTTACTTGTTAAGAAAGATTCAAACTTTAAGTTCTAGAATCATATCTTGTGATTTCTTGTGAATCAAGTCATTAATTGTGAATTTAAAATTCAAATCTTTTTCAAAACCAATTTCAATCATATCTTTTCAAAAATATCTTTTTATCTTATCTTTTTCAAAATTATATCTTTTTAATCATATCTTTTTAAAAAAATATCTTTTCTAACTTCTTATCTTCTTATCTTTTCAAAATTGATTTTCAAATCTTTTTCAACTAACTAATTGACTTTTTGTTTGTTTCTTATCTTTTTCAAAACTACCTAACTAACTCTCTCTCTCTCTAATTTTCGAAAATCTCTTCCCTCTTTCTTAAAAATTCTTTTTAATTAATTAATTATTTCAATTTTTAATTTTAATTTTAATTTTTTCCTAATTTTTGAAAATCACTAACCCCTTTTCAAAATTTTATTTTCGAAAATCATCTTTCTCTCTCATCTCCTTCTTTTTATTTATTCATCTACTAACACTTCATCTCACCCAAATTCGAACCCCCTCTTCCATCTGTGTTCGAATTTTCTCTTCTTCCCTTCTTCACATTACATTCTTTTCTTCTTCTACTCACACAGGGGAACCTCTATACCTGGGTAAAAAGGATCCCTATTATTATTATTTTTCTGTTCCCTCTTTTTTATATGAGCAGGAACAAGGACAAGAACATTCTTGTTGAAGCAGACCCTGAACCTGAAAGGACTCTGAAGAGGAAACTAAGAGAAGCTAAAATACAACAATCCAGAGATAACCTTACAGAAATTTTCGAACAGGAAGAGGAGATGGCAGCCGAAAATAATAATAATGCAAGGAGGATGCTTGGTGACTTTACTGCACCTAATTCCAATTTACATGGAAGAAGCATCTCCATCCCTACCATTGGAGCAAACAATTTTGAGCTGAAACCTCAATTAGTTTCTCTGATGCAACAAAACTGCAAGTTTCATGGACTTCCATCTGAAGATCCTTTTTAGTTCTTAACTGAATTCTTGCAAATCTGTGATACTGTTAAGACTAATGGAGTAGATCCTAAAGACTACAGGCTCATGCTTTTCCTATTTGCTGTAAGAGACAGAGCTAGAGTGTGGTTGGACTCTCAACCCAAAGATAGCCTGAACTCTTGGGATAAGCTGGTCACGGCTTTCTTAGCCAAGTTCTTTCCTCCTCAAAAGCTGAGTAAGCTTAGAGTAGATGTTTAAACCTTCAGACAGAAGGAAGGTGAATCCCTCTATGAAGCTTGGGAGAGATACAAGCAAATGACCAAAAAGTGTCCTTCTGACACGCTTTCAGAATGGACCTTCCTGGATATATTCTATGATGGTCTGTCTGAATTAGCAAAGATGTCATTGGATACTTCTGCAGGTGGATCCATTCACCTAAAGAAAACGCCTGCAGAAGCTCAAGAACTCATTGACATGGTTGCTAATAACCAGTTCATGTACACTTCTGAGAGGAATCCTGTGAGTAATGGGACGCCTCAGAAGAAGGGAGTTCTTGAAATTGATACTCTGAATGCCATATTGACTCAGAATAAAATATTAACTCAGCAAGTCAATATGATTTCTCAGAGTCTGAATGGAATGCAACCTGCATCCAACAGTACTCAAGAGGCATCTGCTGAAGAAGAGGCCTATGATCCTAAGAACCCTGCAATAGCAGAGGTGAATTAGATGGTTGAACCATATGGAAACACCTATAATCCCTCATGGATCAATCACCCAAATTTCTCATGGAAGGATCAACAAAAGCCTCAACAAGGCTTTAATAATGGTGGAAGAAACAGGCTTAGCAATAGCAAGCCTTTTCCATCATCCACTCAGCAACAGACAAAGAACTCTGAACAAAATATCTCTAATTTAGCAAACTTAGTCTCTGATCTATCTAAGGCCACTATAAGTTTCATTAATGAAACAAGGTCCTACATTAGAAATTTGGAAGCACAAGTGGGCTAGCTGAGTAAAAGAATCACTAAAACCCCTACTAGTACTCTCCCAAGCAATACAGAAGAGAATCTAAAAGGAGAGTGCAAGGCCATTGATATAACCATCATGGCCGAACCCATAAGAGAGGAGGAGGACGTTAATCCCAAGGAGGAAGACCTCCTGGGACGTCCAGTGATCAATAAGGAGTTTCCCTCTGAGGAACCAAAGGACTCTGAGGCTCATCTAGAGACCATAGAGATTCCATTAAACCTTTTTACGCCCTTCATGAGCTCTGATGAGTATTCCTCTTCAGAAGAGAATGAGGATGTCACTGAAGAGCAAGTTGCCAAGTTCCTTGGTGCAATCATGAAGCTGAATGCCAATCTATTTGGTAATGAGACTTGGGGAGATGAACCTCCCCTGTTCACCAATGAACTAAACGTATTGGATCAACTGAGATTGCCTCAGAAGAAACAGCATCCTGGAAAGTTCCTAATACCTTGTACCATAGGCACCATGACCTTTGAGAAGGCTCTATGTGACCTTGGGTCAGGAATAAACCTCATGCCACTCTCTGTAATGGAGAAACTGGGAATCTTTGAGGTGTAAGCTGCTAGAATCTCATTAGAGATGGCAGACAATTCCAGAAAACAGGCTTATGGACAAGTAGAGGACATGTTAGTAAAGGTTGAAGGCCTTTACATCCCTGCTAATTTTATAATCCTAGATACTGGGAAGGATGAGGATGAATCCATCATCCTTGGAAGACCCTTCCTAGCCACAGCAAGAGCTGTGATTGATGTTAACAGAGGTGAACTAGTCCTTCAATTGAATGGGGACTCCCTTGAGTTTAAGACCCAAGGACATCCTTCTGTAAACATGGAAAAGAGGCACAGTAAGCTTCTCTCAAAACAGAGTCAACCAGAGCCGCCACAGTCAAACTCTAAGTTTGGTGTTGAACTCCCATATCCAAACTCTAAGTTTGGTGTAGGGGAGTCTCAACAATGCTCTGAACATCTGTAAGGCTCCATGAGAGCCCATTGTCAAGCTATTGACATTAAAGAAGCGCTTGTTGGGAGGCAACCCAATTTTTATTTATCTAATTTTATTTTTATTTTCATTGTTATTTCATGTTTTATTAGGTTCATGATCATGTGGAGTCACAAAATAAATATAAAAATTGAAAACGAAATCAAAAATAGCAGAAGAAAAATCACACCCTGTAGGAGGATCTTACTGGCGTTTAAACGCCAGTAAGGAGCATCTGGCTGGCGTTCAACGCCAGAACAGAGCATGGATCTGGCGTTGAACGCCAGAAACAAGCAGCATCCTGGCATTCAGATGCCAGAAATGCACACTGAGGAAGAGCTGGCGCTGAACGCCAGAAACAAGCATCTGGCTGGCGTTCAACGCCAGAAATATGCTACATCTGGGCGCTGAACGCCCAGAACAAGCATCAATTCGGTGTTTAAATGCCAAAATTGCATGCAAAGGCATTTTACATGCCTAATTGGTGCAGGGATGCAAATCCTTGACACCTCAGGATCTGTGGTCCCCACAGGATCAACACAGCATCCGTGGACCCCACAGGATCCCCACCTACCACCACTCACTCTCTTCCCTCTTCTCAATGTTCATCCTCTCTTCCCAATAAACACTCTTCCCTAAAACTCTTCACCAATCACCTCAATCTCCCTTCCCTATCACCACTTCACCACTCACATCCATCCACTCTTCCCCATAAACCTACCTCATAAACTCCACCTACCTTCAAAATTCAAAATCAATTTCCCACCCAAACCCACCCTATATGGCCGAAACTAAACCCCCTCCCCTCCCTATATAAAGCCTTCCATTCTTCCTCATTTTCACACAACACCACCTTCTCTTCCCCTTCTTGGCCGAATATACCTCTCCCTCATCTCCTCCATATTTTCTTCTTCTTCTTCATCTATTCTCTCTTCTCTTGCTCGAGGGCGAGCAATATTCTAAGTTTGGTGTGGTAAAAGCATAAGCTTTTTTGTTTTTCCATTACCATTGATGGCACCCAAGACCGGAGAATCCTCTAGAAAATGGAAAGGGAAGACAAAAGCTTCCACCTCCGAGTCATGGGAGATGGAAAGATTCATCTCCAAAGCTCATCAAGACCACTTATATGATGTTGTGGCCAAGAAGAAGGTGATCCCCGAGGTCCCTTTCAAGCTCAAGAGAAATGAGTATCCGGAGATCCGACATGAAATCCAAAGAAGTGGTTGGGAAGTTCTAACAAACCCCATCCAACAAGTCGGCATCCTAATGGTTCAAGAGTTCTATGCCAATGCATGGATCACTAAGAACTATGGTCAAAGTAAGAACCCGAACCCAAAGAATTATCTCATCATGGTTCGGGGGAAATACTTAGATTTTAGTCCGGAAAATGTGAGGTTGGCGTTTGACTTGCCTATGATGCAAGGAGATGCATGCCCCTACACTAGAAGGGTCAATTTTGATCAAAGGTTGGACCAAGTCCTCACGGACATATGTGTGGAAGGAGCTCAATGGAAGATTGACTCAAAAGGCAAACCAGTTCAACTTAGAAGACTGGACCTCAAGCCTGTGGCTAGAGGATGGTTGGAGTTCATCCAACGCTCTATCATCCCCACTAGCAACCGATCTGAAGTTACTATAGATCGGGCCATCATGATTCATAGCATCATGATTGGTGAGGAAGTAGAAGTTCATGAAGTCATCTCCCTTGAACTCTACAAAATAGCCGAAAAGCCCTCCTCCTTGGCAAGGCTAGCTTTCCCTCATCTTATTTGCCATCTATGTTACTCAGCTGGAGCTTTCATAGAAGGAGACATTCCCATTGAGGAAGAGAAGCCCATCACTAAGAAAAGGATGGAGCAAACAAGAGAGCCCACTCATGGAGCACAAGAAACGCATGAGGAAGCTCACCATTAAGAAATCCCTGAGATACCTCAAGGGATGCACTTTCCTCCACAGAATTTTTGGGAGCAAATCAACACCTCCCCAGGAGAATTAAGTTCTAACATGGGACAATTAAGGGTGGAACATCAAGAGCACTCCATCATCCTTCATGAAATTAGAGAAGATCAAAAAGCAATGAGGGAGGAGCAACAAAGACAAGGAACAGAGATAGAAGAGCTCAAGGACATTATTGGTTCCTCAAGAAGAAAACGCCACCATCACTAAGGTGGACTCATTCCTTGTTCTTAAATTCTCTGTTTTTCGTTTTCTTTATGTTAAGTGCTTATCCATGTTTGTGTCTTATTACATGATCATTAGTATTTAGTAACTTTGTCTTAAAGTCATGAATGTCCTATGAATCCATCACCTCTCTTAAATGAAAAATGTTTTAATTCAAAAGAACAAGAAGTACATGAGTTTTGAATTTATCCTTGAACTTAGTTTAATTATATTGATGTGGTGACAATACTTTTTGTTTTCTGAATGAATGCTTGAACAGTGCATATGTCTTTTGAAGTTGTTGTTTAAGAATGTTAAATATGTTGGCTCTTGAAAGAATGATGACAAGGAGACACGTTATTTGATAATCTAAAAAATCATAAAAATGATTCTTGAAGCAAGAAAAACCAGTGAATACAAAGCTTGCAAAAAAAAGAGAAGAAAAATGGCGAAAAAAAATAGAAAGAAAAAGAAAAAGCAAGCAGAAAAAGCCAAAAGCTCTTAAAACCAAAAGGCAAGAGCAAAAAGCCAATAGCCCTTAAAACCAAAAGGCAAGGGTAAATAAAAAGGATCCCAAGGCTTTGAGCATCAGTGGATAGGAGGGCCTAAAGGAATAAAATCCTGGCCTAAGCGGCTAAACCAAGCTGTCCCTAACCATATGCTTGTGGCGTGAAGGTGTCAAGTGAAAACTTGAGACTGAGCGGTTAAAGTCAAGGTCCAAAGCAAAAACAGAGTGTGCTTAAGAACCCTGGACACCTCTAATTGGGGACTTTAGCAAAGCTGAGTCACAATCTGAAAAGGTTCACCCAATTATGTGTCTGTGGCATTTATGTATCCGGTGGTTATACTGGAAAACAAAGTGCTTAGGGCCACGACCAAGACTCATAAAGTAGCTGTGTTCAAGAATCAACATACTGAACTAGGAGAATCAATAACACTATCTGAACTCTGAGTTCCTATAGATGCCAATCATTCTGAACCTCAATGGATAAAGTGAGATGCCAAAACTATTCAAGAGGCAAAAAGCTACAAGTCCCGCTCATCTGATTGGAGCTATGTTTCATTGATAGTTTGGAATTTATAGTATATTCTCTTCTTTTTATCCTATTTGATTTTCAGTTGCTTGGGGACAAGCAACAATTTAAGTTTGGTGTCGTGATGAGCGGATAATTTATACGCTTTTTGGCATTGTTTTTAGTATGTTTTTAGTAGGATCTAGTTACTTTTAGGGATGTTTTTATTAGTTTTTATGTTAAATTCACATTTCTGGACTTTACTATGAGTTTGTGTGTTTTTCTATGATTTCAGGTATTTTCTGGCTGAAATTGAGGGACTTGAGCAAAAATCAGATTCAGAGGTAGAAGAAGGACTGCTGATGCTGTTGGATTCTGACCTCCCTGCACTCAAAGTGGATTTTCTGGAGCTACAGAACTCAAAATGGCACGCTTCAAATTGCGTTGGAAAGTGGACATCCAAGGCTTTCCAGAAATATATAATAGTCCATACTTTTGCCGAGTTTAGACGATGCAAAAGGGCGTTGAACGCCAGTTCTACGCTGCAGTCTGGAGTTAAACGCCAGAAACACGTCACGAACCAGAGCTGAACGCCAAAAACATGTTACAACTTGGCGTTCAACTCCAGAAGAAGCCTCTGCACGTGTAAACTTCAAGCTCAGCCCAAGCACACACCAAGTGGGCCCCGAAAGTGGATTTATGCATCAATTACTTACTTCTGTAAACCCTAGTAACTAGTTTAGTATAAATAGGACTTTTTACTATTGTATTTATATCTTCGGATCATCTTATGATTTTTAGTTCATCTTTAGATCATATTGATCACGTTTGGGGGCTGGCCATTCGGCCATGCCTGGACCTTTCACTTATGTTTTTTCAACGGTAGAGTTTCTACACTCCATAGATTAAGGTGTGGAGCTCTACTGTTCCTCACGAATTAATGCAAAGTACTACTGTTTCTCTATTCAACTCAACTTATTCCGCTTCTAAGATATTCATTCGCAATTCAATATGAATGTGATGAACGTGACAATCATCATCATTCCCATACGAACGTGTGCCTGACAACCACTTCCGTTCCACCTTAGATTGGATGATTATCTCTTGGATCTCTTAATCAGAATCTTCGTGGTATAAGCTAGATTGATGGCGGCATTCATGAGAATCCGGAAAGTCTAAACCTTGTCTGTGGTATTCCGAGTAGGATTCAGGGATTGAATGACTGTGACGAACTTCAAACTCGCGAGTGCTGGGCATAGTGACAGACACAAAAGGATAGTAAATCCTATTCCAGTATGATCGAGAACTTCCAGATGATTAGCCATGCAGTGACAGCGCATCGGACCATTTTCACAGAGAGGATGGGATGTAGCCATTGAGAACGGTGATGCCTCCAGGTGATTAGCCATGCAGTGACAGCGCATCGGACCATTTTTACAGAGAGGATGAGATGTAGCCATTGACGACGATGATGCCCTTACATAAAGTTTGCCATGGAATGGAGTAGGACTGATTGGTTGAAGACAGCAGGAAAACAGAAGTTCAGAAGAACGAAAGTATCTTTATACGCTTATCTGAAATTTTCACCAATGAATTACATAAGTGTTTCTATCTTTATTTTCTATTTATTTATTATTTATTTTCGAAAACTCCATAACCATTTGATATCCGCCTGACTGAGATTTACAAGGTGACCATAGCTTGCTTCATACCGACAATCTCTGTGGGATCGACCCTTACTCACGTAAGGTTTTATTACTTGGACGACCTAGTGCACTTGCTGGTTAGTTGTGCGAAGTTGTGAAGTCATGTTTGGACCATGGTATTGTACACCAGTTTGTTGGCGCCATTGCCAGGGAGAGAATGAACAACAAATTTTACAACCTCAGAGTAACAATTTCGCATACCAATCACATTTCTGGAATTTACTATGAGTTTGTGTATTTTTCTGTGATTTCAGGTATTTTCTGGCTGAAATTGAGGGACCTAAGCAAAAATTTGATTCAGAGGCTGAGAAAGGACTACAGATGCTGTTGGATTCTGACCCTCCTGCACTCGAAGTGGATTTTCTAGAGCTACAGAAGCCCAATTGGCGCGCTCTCAAATGTTTTGGAATGTAGACATCTTGGGCTTTCCAGCAATATTTAATAGTCCATACTTTGCCCGAGATTTAATGGCCCAAACTGGCGTTCAAACACCCACCAAAGACCCTTTTCTGGCGTAAAACGCCAGAACTGGCACCAGAACTGGAGTTAAATGCCCAAACTGGCACCAAAGCTGGCGTTTAACTCCAAGAATGGCCTATGCACGTGAAAGCTTCAATGCTCAGCCCAAGCACACACCAAGTGGGCCCTGGAAGTGGATTTCTGCACCATTTGCACTTAGTTACTTATTTTCTATAATCCCTAGTAACTAGTTTAGTATAAATAGCACTTTTTACTATTGTATTTGCATGGTTGAAAACCCTCTTTTCACCTTTATGTTACATTTGGAAGGCTGGCCACATGGCCATGCCTAGACCTCTTTTCTCTTATGTATTTTCTACGGTGGAGTTTCTACACCTCAAAGATTAAGGTGCGGAGCTCTGCTGTTCTTCATGAATTAATGCAAGTACTATTGTTTCTCTTTTAATTCACGCTTACTTCTTCTCCAAGATATACTCTTGTACTTAATTCAGTTAAGTCAGAATGAAGAGGTGACCCGTGACAATCACCCACTATCTTCGTTACTCGCTTAGCCAAGATCCGCATGCCTGACAACCACAAGCAGTCTACATGATGTTTGATAAACCCCATTTGTAGGGTTTATCTTATGTTTAATTTAGAGGGTTTTATCATCTTTTCCCACATTTATTCAATGAAATAGCATAGTTTTGTTAATTCTCCTTTAATTGTGCTTAAGAGTGAACACATACCTTTTAAGACTTAGAATAGCTAAATTTAGTTCACCTTGATTCCATTAGATGCCTTGATATTTTGTTAAGTGGTTTCAGATTTAGGAGGCAAAGATTGGATCAAGGGAATGAAGAAAAAGCATGTAAAAATGGAGAACTCATGAAGAAATGAAGGAATCGCAAAAGCTGTCAAGCCGACCTCTTCGCACTTAATCGACTATAACTTGAGCACAGAGGTCCAAATGATGCGGTTCTAGTTGCGTTAGAAAGCTAACATCCGGGGCTTCGAAACACGATAAGATTTGTCATAGTTGCTACACATATGGTGATACGTACGTGCACTGTACATGCACGCATCATTGCTGCCATATGATCCACTTAAAGCAATTAGTGGCCAGCAAATTCTAAAGCCTTGTGGGCCCAATCCAACTCATTTATGATGCTATTTGACCCAAGGATTGAAGGGGGATGGGACATCTAGTCATTAGTGTAGTTTTATTTTAGTTTTATGATGCTCTAGTTAGTTTCTAGAGAGAGAAGCTCTCACTTCTCTCTAGGATTAGGAGTAGGTTAGATCTAGATTAGAATTTGTTAGATCTATGTTTAATTCATGCTTTGATTTACTTTTCCTTTACAATTTCTAGTTCCTCTTCTTCTCCTCTCTCTAATTTTATAATTCATTCTTGTGATTCTCTACTTTTATGTTCATGCACTTTTGTTTCTTCTATTTTCATTTAAATGCAATTTGTGTCTTCATGTTCCTTTATTGTTCATTTGATTTGTTGTTGTTTAATTTCTTGCAATTGAGTAGTGTAGATTTACTTTCCTTGCATTTTTTACTATGCTTTCCTTTTATGCCTTCCAAGTGTTTGATAAAATGCTTGGTTGGATTTTAGAGTAGATTTTAGTGCTCTTGGCTTGGGAAGGTAACTTAGGAACTCTTGAGTTACTAATGTTCAAGTAATTGACGATTGGGGGCCATTAACTCTAGATCTCACTAATTGATTTGGTGGAGAACTAGGACTTATGGACTTGGATTGATATAGCTTACTTGACTTTCCTCTACTATTAGTTAGGGGTTAACTTAGTGGGCTTAATTCTTGCCAATTCTCATGTTGTGGTTAGTGATTAGGATACAGATCCTTAACCACCAACCCTTGCCAAGGCTTTTCTAGTTGTTATTTTATTTTCTTTGCCATTTATATTTCTTGCCTATTATCCCCAAAACCCCATAATACATCTCATAACCAATAACAAGACACTTCATTGTAATTCCTAGGGAGAACAACCCGAGGTTCAATACTTCTGTTTATAAATTTAGGGGTTTGTTACTTGTGACAAAAAAAATTTTGTATGAAAGGACTATTGTTTGGTTTAGAAACTATACTTGCAACGAGAATTCATTTGTGAATTTCTAAACCGTCTAAAATCCATTCATCAAAATGGCGCCGTTGCCGGGGAATTGCAATGGTGTTGTGTTATTGGTTATTGTATATATGTTAATATTGTGAATAGCTTGCCTTTTTCTTGTTTTCTAGTTTTTGTTAGTTTTATTTTACTTTTCCATTATGAATTCTCACTTTGGCTATGAGTTTGGTTCTAACTATATTGTAGGAAATGAGAGCTTCAATGAGGATGTGTATCAAGGATGGGACCATCAAAGGTCGGAGGAGCCATATGCATATGATCAATCCTCTTGGCAACAACCTCCACCAATGCACTATGAAGAAGAGCCATTCTATGATGCATACCAATCCAATGGCTATGGTGAATCTCCTTGTGACTTTCAAAAACCACCACCATATGCCTATGAATCATATCCTCAACATGAACCTCAACCATACTCACAAGCCTCTTTTCACCAAACACCTCCATATGACCTTGACCCATATCCACCCTACCAACCACCTTTTGAACCATATGAGCCATACATGGAACCACCTTTCGAAGATTACTACTCCTAGAAACCATCTCAATATACACCACCACACCCTTACCAAGAAGAACTACCCTCCTATTATGAACCCCTTCTCTAAGACAATGAACCTTCTTACCCACCCCAATCCTCAATGGATGAAATCCTTAGCCTCATACTTCAAGGGCAACGAGAAATGCAAAAGGAGACACTAGAATTTGTGGCTACCTTAACCAAGATAGTAAGAACTTTAGCCTCCCAATACTTGAGCACTCAAAACACTCCCATGGTCACATGTGGAGAATTAATTGAAAAGCATAGCATGAAGGAGAGATTGGAAACTCCGGTGGAAAATGAGGGATGTTATTTTGTGTTAGAACAATTGGAGGAGCCTATGCTCATTGAAGAAGAGGAAGAAGTGGTTGAAGACTTAGGAGATGCGGAACCTCCTTGGGAACCTAGAGTTGAAGAGAACCTCTCCAAGAAGATTGAATTTGATGTTGAGGAGGAGAGTGCACAACCTCCAAAACAATTTTTGAATGAAGACTTGGAAGGAATGAAGCAAGAAGTAATTTCCCTTGGTGATGAAGATCATGCATCCAACTTTCTTGGTGGTGAATCCTTTGACTTTGAAGAACCTTCTCCCAATGAGATGGAGAGTAATATGGAGATAGATTTTTCCCTTCCTTCCATTTATGATTTGAGTGATGGAGAAGAGTTGGATGAAAATGATGAACAAAGGATTGAAAGTGAAGAAATTTGTTAAGAGGTGGAGACAATCAAGGAAAAACACAAGGGAGTAAAGCTTGCTAGCACATTGGAGATACCTCTCCCCAAGCCACCACCATCCATTCTTTCATTCAAGTGGGTAAATTCCTTGTACTCAAGCTTTATTATTCCCCTTGAATATGGTTTGCTAGAGACGGATGGTTAACTTAGACATATTTGTGGCTTTATGAGTAAAAGGGAGATGGTTAGTGGTTGGAAACATTATTCTAGGCTCATTATGGTTGCATGTTCAAAGTTTAATTGCAAGGTTTGGTGTAGACCTAGATTTTTTGGGTCTAGGAGAATGTTTGGTCACTTTATTGAGAATTCTAAGGCCATGCCACCCAATTGGACTCATGAGGATCAATTAGAAGATGGGTGCCAAAACAAAGTGTGGGATCCCGGATCGGACAAGGAGAATCAATTTTGGGAGCCCCAAGCTTGTGTAGAACTCCATCAACACTTGGTGCAACAAATAGAGAATCTTGGAGAACAATGGAGGACCAAGCATTGGTGGGTGTTCAAAGATAGCTTCAAGCACAAGCCACCTTGAGAGGAGCTCCCCATAAGTCCAACTTAAGGACAATAAACAAAAGTGCTAGGTGGGAGACACCCCACCATGGTAACTTCTTTTCATTTTTTATTTTTGTACATATTGGTAATTAGTTAAATTCATGTTTTGATTAGTTTGTTGAGCTTATTTGGTAGTTTAGTATGTTAAATAAGGTTTTATGGTGTTTTGGTAGCTGTTTGGAGGTTTGGAATGCTTAGATTGGTGCAAAAACATAGAAAAATTTTGGAAAAAAAAACAGAGCACCATCCGCGCGTATGTGCACTGCGTGCGTACGCGTGCATCAAGCATTTTTGGCCACACACGCGGACACGCCATGTACGCGTACGCGTGGATTGAGAAATTCCACCCCCAAGCCAAAAACCCGAGAGTTGTGCGAACGTTGTGCGCGCATTGTGCCTTTTGCACAAAATAACTCGCGCGTACGCGCACATGACGCGTACACATCACTCTCAAAATAAGCCATCGACGCGGACGTGCCATGTACGCGTACGCGTCGCGTCCATTGCACCACCATCCGTGCGCCGCGCCATGCGCGCGTACGCGCCGATGTTCTTCCTTCAACACATCTCTTTTCTTCTCCTCTTTCCATTTCTTTCCTTCTCCTTTCTTCTTCCCTTCTCCTACCCTTCATCCAACACTCCCAAACACCATTGATAACAATTTATTTTAGTTAACTAATTAGTTAGTTAGTTAGTTGATTAGTTAGTTTTAGTTATTTTTCATTTTATTTTCTCTTTTTTCATTGTAAGTGTTAGATTGTTATTCTTGTTTACCATTAATTGCTGCTGAGTATTAAAAAGGGATGTTATCTTAACATCATTATGTTTATAAACTTTGTTGGATTCTATTGTTGAGGTTATATTTTGCTACTTGATTTTGAGTTTTTCATGCTTACCCTTTAAGAATACCAAGTGATGAGAATTGCCTTCGAGCTTGTAACTCTTCTTGAATTGCATGATTTGGCCACCATGTGATTTGAACCTTATTCTTTGATTAGGCAATCTCTTGATATTGGATGTTGTGCATTTACTTCAATGCATTGTATTTCATGATCATATGCATCCATAAGTTTATAGCTTGAATGCTCTCATGCTTCTTTAATGCTTGTTTTACCTTACAAGCTTACTTAAAGCATCTCAAGCACACTAGAATAAGTGAAGTGCATGCTTCTTTTGTGACATAAATTTTTATGCTAATGTGTGTTCTAAAAGGCGCAATTTAGAATTCACACACTTATTTGTCATTAATGTCACACTAATTCACTCACTCAATTCTAGTGATTAGTACCTCATTCCAACAATGTATGCTTCCTTGCTTTTGTATTATCTCATCTTATGGTGTTATATTTTTGTCTTTTCATGAATGCTGCACCGCAAGCAAAAATGGAAGCGGAAGAAAGAACACGCAGCACCGGTTGACTTACCAGCTGAAGGTAGCAATCCGGAAAGTCGCCATACCCCCCATGCTCATCTTTGGATGCACCGAGGACGGTGCAATCTTCAAGTACGGGGAGGTCGTCCGACCAATCGGCGATTTTGGGTGACAAGTTTCTAATCTCAACACTTTTGCATTTCATTTCATTTTAGGTTTTTAGGATTTCTACTTGCATTTTTCTTATTTTTGCATATATATATATATATATATAATAACCTTAGTCAAAATAATGAAATTTTTCAAGAAAATTATCTATAGGGCACCTCAATTGATTTGAGTGAAAACTTTTCATTAAACTTGCTTGAATTATATATATTGTGGAACATGTTTTGAGCTAAGAACACAAGCAAGTGAGATTTGAGCCAAATTGTGTGGTTACATCATATAACCACTTATTTTTCCTTCTTGTGTGCATTATTCTCTTCCTATGATTGTGATCTTTGATTTGATTGATTCTTTATGTCCATTATTTTGTGTATTCATGCATTTATATGATTGAGGCCATCGTTTCATTTAGCTCACTTACCCAAATAGCCTTACCTTTTACTTTCCATTGTTAGCCAATTTGAGCCTATGATTAACCCACTTTGTTCTTAATTTAGCACATTACAAGCCTTGAAGTGAAAAATAATAAAAGTCCTTAATTTGGATCTTTGATTAGCTTAGGCTAGTGTGGGTATCATTCAAGTGTGGGAACCTTAGGACATTAGGTGAATAAAAGGGTAGTTTTGTATTTTTGTTGTAAATATTGGGAATTGGGTATATGCTCATGTGTTAATTAAAATGTATAGACCTTATGCATTGACATTCTTGTATATGAAATAAAGAAAGAAAAAAAATAAATAAAAGAAAAAGAAAAAAAAAATATATAAGAAAAGAAAAAAAAAGAGAAAAAAGAAAGAAATAAAAAGGGGACAAAATGCCCCAAAGCAAAGCTCAATAAGGATCAATGCATAAGTGTTGTGAAATAAAAAAAATGCATGAGTATGTTAAAAAGTGAAAAATGGGTAGTTAGGTTAGTTTTGACTTGTATAGGATGTCATAGGCTAAGTGGGAAGTCTAAGTTAACCAAAGATTCAAATTTTAATCTCACTTGACCATATATGCATCCTACCTTGACCCTAGCCCCATTACAACCAATGAAAAGACCTCATGATACTTATATGCATGCATAAAATAAATGTCGATTGTTAGAAGAAAAACAAATCTTGGAAAGCATGATTAGGGGAGAATTGAGTGAATCAACCCTAAACACTTGAGCGAATAGAGTGCAAACACATCCGGTGAGGGTTTGATGCTCAATTACATGTTTTCACCTATGATCATCATTCTTCATGCAAGTTTATAAAAATACTTAATAGCTCAATTCAATTATGGTTTGGCATGGTTGCTAATACCTTTAGCCCTTGTGCATATATACTTCTTAGAAATTGATTTATTTTGACCAAGCAATTGCATTCATGTAGATAATTGCATATAGTTTAGGGTGTATTTAGTTAGATTTCATTGAATAAATGTTGATACCCCTTTGCCTTCTCTTGGTTTAAGCATGAGGACATGCTTGGTTTAAGTGTGGGGAGGTTGATAAACCCCATTTGTAGGGTTCATCTTGTGTTGAATTTAGAGGGTTTTATCATCTTTTCCTACATTTATTCAATGAAATAGCATGGTTTTGTTAATTCTCCTTTAATTGTGCTTAAGAGTGAACACATACTTTTTAGGACTTAGAATAGCTAAATTTAATTCACCTTGATTCCATTAGATGCCTTGATATTTTGTTAAGTGGTTTCAGATATAGGAGGCAAAGATTGGATCAAGGGAATGAAGAAAAAGCATGTAAAAATGGAGAACTCATGAAGAAATGAAGGAATCGCAAAAGCTGTCAAGCCGACCTCTTCGCACTTAATCGATGATAACTTGAGCTACAGAGGTCCAAATGATGCGGTTCCAGTTGCGTTGGAAAGCTAACATCCGGAGCTTCGAAATGATATAAGATTTGTCATAGTTGATACACGTATGGTGACGCGTATGCGCACTGTACGCACACGCATCGTTGCTGCCATATGATCCACTTAAAGCAATTAGTGGCCAGCAAAATCTAAAGCCTTGTGGGCCCAATCCAACTCATTTATGATGCTATTTGACCCAAGGATTGAAGGGGGATGGGACATCTAGTCATTAGTGTAGTTTTATTTTAGTTTTATGATGCTCTAGTTAGTTTCTAGAGAGAGAAGCTCTCACTTCTCTCTAGGATTAGGAGTAGGTTAGATCTAGATTAGAATTTGTTAGATCTATGTTTAATTCATGCTTTGATTTACTTTTCCTTTACAATTTCTAGTTCTTCTTCTTCTCCTCTCTCTAATTTTATAATTCATTCTTGTGATTCTCTACTTTTATGTTCATGCACTTTTGTTTCTTCTATTTTCATTTAAATGCAATTTGTGTCTTCATGTTCCTTTATTGTTCATTTGATTTGTTGTTGTTTAATTTCTTGCAATTGAGTAGTGTAGATTTACTTTCCTTGCATTTTTTACTATGCTTTCCTTTTATGCCTTCCAAGTGTTTGATAAAATGCTTGGTTGGATTTTAGAGTAGATTTTAGTGCTCTTGGCTTGGGAAGGTAACTTAGGAACTCTTGAGTTACTAATGTCCAAGTAATTGACGATTGGGGGCCATTAACTCTAGATCTCACTAATTGATTTGGTGGAGAACTAGGACTTATGGACTTGGATTGATATAGCTCACTTGACTTTCCTCTACTATTAGTTAGGGGTTAACTTAGTGGGATTAATCCTTGCCAATTCTCATGTTGTGGTTAGTGATTAGGATACAGATCCTTAACCACCAACCCTTGCCAAGGCTTTTCTAGTTGTTATTTTATTTTCCTTGCCATTTATATTTCTTGCCTATTATCCCCAAAACTCCACAATACATCTCATAACCAATACCAAGAGACTTCATTGTAATTCCTAGGGAGAACGACCCGAGGTTTAATACTTCAGTTTATAAATTTAGGGGTTTGTTACTTGTGACAAACAAATTTTTGTATGAAAGGACTATTATTTGGTTTAGAAACTATACTTGCAACGAAAATTCATTTGTGAATTTCTAAACCATCAAAAATCCATTCATCAATGTTCAACGTAGTCATCGGACAACAGCCGGAGTATATTTTCTTGGGTCTCTAAGCCATGATTCACATCATCTCTCCTGACAACAGAGCATCCGAATCCGTGATTACAACCTTTGTGGTATAGGCTAGAACCAATTGGCAGCATTCCTAAGATCCGGAAAGTCTAAACCTTGTCTGTGGTATTCCGAGTAGGATCTGGGAAGCAATGACTGTGACGAGCTTCAAACCTGGGAATGTTGGGCGTAGTGACAGTGTGCGAAAGGATAGAGAGATGCTATTCCGACGCTAGTGGGAACCGACAGATGATTAGTCATGCAGTAGCTGTACCTGGTATTTTTCATCCGAGACGAGAAATCCGACAGTTGATTAGCCATGCAGAGATCGTACCTGGTATTTTTCATCCGAGAGGATCACACAGCTTGCCATGGAAGGGAGCACGCATGATTGGAAGAAGACAATAGGAAAGCAGAGGTTCAGAAGCAACAAAGCATCTCCAAACGCTTATCTAAAATTCCCACCAACGAATTACATAAGTATCTTTATCATATTTTATGTTTTATTTATCTTTTAATTATCAAAACCTCATAACCATTTGAATCCGCCTGACTAAGATTTACAGGATGACCATAGCTTGCTTCATGCCGACAATCTCTGTGGGATTGACCCTTACTCACGTAAGGTATTACTTAGACGACCATGTGCACTTGCTGGTTAGTTGTGCGGAGTTGTGAAAAGTGTGAATCACAATTTCGTGCACCAAGTTTTTGGCGCCGTTGCCGGGGATTGTTCGAGTTTGAACAACTGATGGTTCATCTTGTTGCTTAGATTGGGTAATTTTATTTTATGTTTAAGCTTTTTATTTTTAATTTCGAAAAAAAATACAAAAATATTTAGTTTTCGAAATATTCATAAAATTTTTAAGAATGAATTCTAGATCTTCATGAGATATGTTGAAACCTGGCTGGCTGTTAAGCCATGTCTAATCTTTTGGATCGAGGTTTCTACTTTCCATTGGAGAAGGGACATGTCTGTATTTGTTATGCTAAAGCTTGGCTGGCCATTTGGCCATGTCTAATTCTTTTGGACCAAAACTTTAGAATAACATTGCATGAGCCTTTGGACTCTCATTTATAATTCTTTGCTAAAGCTTGGCTGGCCATTTGGCCATGTCTAATTCTTTTGGTCCGGAGCTTTAGACTAACATTACATGAATCCTGGAATTCTTATTAAAAATTTTGAATTTCTTTATTTTCTTCTTCCAAAATTTTTGAAAAAAATACAAAACAATTTTTAAAATCATAAAAACCAAAAAAATTTTGTGTTTCTTGTTTTAGTCTAGTGTCAAATTTTAAGTTTGGTGTCAATTGCATGTTTTAATTTTTCTTTAATTTTTAAAAATATATGCATTATGTTCTTCATGATCTTCAAGTTGTTCTTGATGATTTTTCTTGTTTGATCTTTAAATTTTGTTGTTTTGTGTTTTTTGTTGTTTTTCATATGCATTTTCGAACTTATAGTGTCTAAACATTAAAAATTTCTAAGTTTGGTGTCTTGCATGTGTTTCTTTTCTTAAGAATTTTCAAAAAAAAAAATATGTTCTTGATGTTCATCTTGATCTTCAAAGTGTTCTTGGTGTTCATCTTGACATTCAAAGTGTTCTTGCATGCATTATTTGTTTTGATCTTAAATTCTTATGTCTTGTGTCATTTTGTTGTTTTTCTCTTTCTTCATTAATTCAAAAAAATAAAAAATAATACCTTTCCCTTATTTTACTCATAATTTTCGAAATTTTGGGTTGACTTAGTAAAAAATTTTTAAAACTTAGTTGTTTCTTGTTAGTCAAGTCAAAATTTCAATTTAAAAATTCTATCTTTTCAAATCTTTTTCACTTTTCTTTTAATATTTTCAAATTCTTTCTTAAAATTTTTCAAAATCTTCTTCTTAATTTTATTTCATATTTTTCGAAATAATTGCTAACAATTAATGTTTTTATTCAAAAATTTCAAGTTTGTTACTTTCCTGTTAAGAAAGGTTCAATCTTTAAATTCCAGAATCATATCTTTTTGTTTCTTGTTAGTCAAGTCATCAACTTTAATTTTCAAAATCAAATCTTTTTAAATTTCCTTTTCAATCTTTTTCAAAATAAATTTCAATCATATCTTTTTCAAAATTTAATTTCAAAATCTTTTTCTAACTTCTTATCTTTTCAAAATTTATTTTCAAATCTTTTTCAATTAACTACTTGAATTTTTGTTTGATTTTAAAAGTTTACTATTTCTTATCGTTTTTGAAACTACCCAACCACTTTTCTCTCTCTCTAACTTTCGAAAACCACTAACCACTTTTTCAAAATTCTTTTTAATTAACTAATTATTTTAAATTCTAATTTTATTTTATTTCTTTTAATATTTTCGAATACTAACCAATAATTAAAATAAAAACAAAAATATTTTTCTTTTCTTTTATTCAAAAATTCAAATACTCTCTCTCATCTCTTTCTATTTATTTATTTTATTTACTAACACTTCTCTTCTACTCATAATTTGAACCCCTCTCTCTTCTCTCTGTTCGAATTACTCATCTCTTCTCTCTACCTCATTCTTCTATTCTTCTACTCACATAAAAGAATCTCTATACTGTGACATAGAGGATTTCTCTTCTTTTCTGTTCTCTTCTTTTTTATATGAGCAAGAATAGGGATAAAGACATTCTTGTTGAAGCTGATCCTGAACCTGAAAGGACTCTGAAGAGGAAGCTAAGAGAAGCTAAAGCACAACACTCCAGAGAGGACCTTACAGAAATTTTTGAAAAAGAAGAAGACATGGCAGGCGAACCCAATAACAATGGTGGAGATGCAAGGAAGATACTTGGTGACTTTACTGCACCAACTTCTGACTTCTATGGAAGAAGCATCTCAATTCCTGCAATTGGAGCAAACAATTTTGAGCTTAAGCCTCAATTAGTTTCTCTAATGCAGCAGAATTGCAAGTTTCATGGACTTCCATTGGAAGATCCTCATCCGTTCTTAGCTGAATTCTTGCAAATCTATGACATTGTTAAGACCAATGGGGTTAATCCCGAGGTCTACAGACTTATGCTTTTCCCCTTTGCTGTAAGAGACAAAGCTAGGATATGGTTGGACTCACAACCTAAAGAAAGCCTGAACTCTTGGGAAAAGTTGGTCAATGCTTTCTTGGCCAAATTCTTTCCACCTCAAAAGATGAGCAAGCTTAGAGTGGAAGTCCAAACCTTCAGACAGAAGGAAGGTAAATCCCTCTATGAAGCTTGGGAAAGATACAAACAATTGATTAGAAGGTGTCCTTCTGACATGCTTTCAGAATGGAGCATCTTATGCATATTCTATGATGGTCTATCTGAATTGTCCAAGATGTCATTGGACCACTCTGCTAGTGGATCTCTTCATCTGAAGAAAATACCTGCAGAAGCCCAGGAACTCATTGAAATGGTTGCAAATAACCAGTTCATGTATACTTCTAAAAGGAATCCTGTGAATAATGGGATGACTCAGAAGAAAGGAGTTCTTGAGATTGATACTCTGAATGCCATATTGGCTCAGAATAAAATATTAACTTAGCAAGTCAATATGATTTCTCAGAATCTGACTAGAATGCAAGCTGCATCCAGCAGTACTAAAGAAGCCTCCTCTGAAGAAGAAGCTTATGACCCTGAGAATCCTGCAATGGAAGAGGTGAATTACATGGGAGAATCCTATGGAAACACTTACAATCCTTCATGGAGGAATCATCCTAATTTCTCATGGAAGGATCACCAGAAGCCTAATCAAGGCCTCAATAATAATAATGGTGGAAGAAATAAGTTTGGCAATAGCAAGCCTTTTCCATCATCTTCTCAGCAACGATAGAGAATTCTAAGCAGAGCCTCTCTAACTTAGCAACCATAGTCTCTGATCTATCTAAGACCACTCTCAGTTTCATGATTGAAACAAGGTCCTCCATCAGAAATTCGGAGGCACAAGTGGGTTAGATAAGTAAAAAGAGTTACTGAAATCCCTCCTAGTACTCTCCCAAGCAATATAGAAGAGAATCCAAAGAGAGAATGCAAGGCCATCAAGATACCCAAAGTGGCCGAACCTATAGAGGAGGAAGAGGCAGTGATTTCCAGTGAGGAAGACCTTGCTGGACGTCCACTGACCACTAAGGAGTTCCCTAATGAGGAACCAAAGGAATTTGAGGCTCATACAGAGACCATAGAGATTCCACTGAACTTACTGTTGCCATTCATGAGCTCTGATGAGTATTCTTCCTCTGAAGAGGATAAAGATATTGTTGAAGAGCAAGTAGCTCGGTATCTAGGAGCAATCATGAAGATGAATGCCAAGTTATTTGGTAATAAGACTTGGGAGGATGAACCTCCATTGCTCATCAATATACTGAATGCCTTGGTTCAACAGAAATTACCTCAGAAGAAACCGGATCCTGAAAAGTTCTTAATACCTTGCACCATAGGTACCATGACCTTTGAGAAGGCTCTGTGTGACCTAGGGTCAGGAATAAACCTCATGACACTCTCTGTAATGGAGAAACTAGGGATCTTTGAGGTACAAGCTGCAAGAATCTCACTAGAGATGGCAAACAAATCAATGAAACAAGCTTATGGACTTGTAGAGGATATCTTAGTGAAGGTTGAAGGCCTGTACATCCCTGCTAATTTCATAATCTTAGACACTGGGAAGGATGAGGATGAATCTATTATCCTTGGAAGACCCTTCCTAGCCACAGCAAGAGCTGTGATTGATATGGACAGAGGAGAGATAATCCTTCAATTGAATAAGGACTACCTAGTGTTTAAGGCTCAAGGACCTTCTTCTGTAACCATGGAGAGGAAGCATGAAAATCTTCTCTCAATACAGAGTCAAACAGAGCCCCCACATTCAACTTCTAAGTTTGGTGTTGGGAGGCCACCATTAATCTCTGAGTCTCTGTGAAGCTCTCTAAGAGCTCACTGTCAAGCTATTGACATTAAAGAAG
The DNA here is from genome assembly GCF_003086295.3 of Arachis hypogaea. Taxonomy (NCBI): domain Eukaryota; kingdom Viridiplantae; phylum Streptophyta; class Magnoliopsida; order Fabales; family Fabaceae; genus Arachis; species Arachis hypogaea. The sequence goes on from NC_092050.1 coordinate 47,229,808, forward strand.
TGCTTATTCGGAGGCAACCCAATGTTATTTAATTATATTTATTTTCCATTATCATGTTATTTTTTCTTTAGGTTGATGATCAAGTGGAGTCATAAAAACAGCTGTAGAATTAAAGCAGAATCAAAAATAGCATAAAAAATAGCACACCCTGGAGGACAGGTTTACTGGCGATTAAACACTAGTAAGGATAGCAGAATGGGCATTTAACGCCCAGTTTGGCAGCATTTTGGGCGTTAAACGCCAGAATTGGTAGACAGACTGGAGTTTAACGCCAGAAAAGGGTGTCTGGCTGGAGGCTGGCGTTAAACACTAGAATTGGCAGATAGATTGCGTTTAACGCCAGAAAAGGGTGTCTAGTTAGCGTTAAACGCCATAAAAGGGCATCAGCCTGGCGTTTAACGCCAAAAAAGGTAGCAGAGTTGGCGTTAAACGCCAGAAATGGCATACAGAGGGTGTTTAAATGCCAGAAAGGTGCAGGGAGTAGAATTCCTTGACACCTCAGGATCTGTGGACCCCACAGGATCCCCACCTACCTCACTTCTTCTCCTTTCCTCTTCATACCTTTCCATAACACTCTTCCCCAAATACCCTTGACCAATCACATCAACACCTCTTCCCCAAACACCATTCACCTATCTAATCCTACCCTCTTCCCCACAATCTCTTCACCACTCATATCCATCCACTACTCCCCAAAAACCCATCATAAAACCCCACCTACCTCACCATTCAAATTCAAAACATTTCCCTCCCAAACCCAACTCCCTCATACACGACTGATAAACCCATATTTCATGAGTTCTTTTGTGCTTAATTTGAGTGATTTATACAATCCTTCACCTGCTTATTCACATTAATTGCATGGTTTTACTTTCCCTTCCTTATTATGTCATATTGTGAAAAATATGTTTCCTAAGCTTTAAAAATTAATTATTTTAATTACCTTTATTTCCATTCGATGCCGTGATTAGTTTGTTGAGTAGTTTCAGATTTTCTAAGGCAAAATGACTTAAAGGATGGAAAAGAAAACATACAAAATAGGAAGGAGAAGGCAAAACGGAGCTTTAAGGAAACTGGTATCCACGCGATCGCATGGATGACGCGATCGCGTGCCAAGCACGAATCAGTAGCGACGCGGCCGCATGACTGACGCGACCGCGTGCCTTAAGCAGAATGCACATGACGCAGTCGCATGACTGACGCGACCGCGTGGCAAGGAAAAGCTCCGAATGACGCGATAGCGTGACCCACGCGGACGCGTGACAGAGGCCACGCACCAGAAATTGCAGAAAACGCTCATAGCGATTTCTGAAGCCCTTTTTGGCCCAGATCCAAGTACAAACAGCATAGACCAAAGGTTATAAAGTGTGGGAATGCATCCATTCAAAGAGAGCTCGCGTATTTTAATTTTCAATGATTTAGATTTAGTTGAGAGGGAGATCTTCTCTCTCTCTCTCTCTTACGATTTAGGATTTCTTCTTGTTTTAAGAGTGACTCTCAATCCAGGTTTTACGTTCCTTTGTTTTAGCTTCCTTTTACCTTTATTTATTCCAGCACTTGAATTGATCACTGAATTTATGAATTTCTTCCATGTTACAGACTGTTATTTGAATTAATGATAATTGAGGTATTTTCAGTTTATGATTGTTCTCTTTGAATTAAGTTACCATTGCTTCCCATCTAAGGATATTTTTATTATTCTACAAATTTTACCTTTTTCCCTTTTGGTTCTGGTTAAGAATTTAGTAGCTCAACAGTTATTAAACTCAACATAATTGATAATCGTTATCTTGCTAATTGAGCTGAACTTAAGTAATCCCAACCTTTTCTTAGGAAATAAATAGAATTCAAAGGTCAATTTAATTAGTCCCTTAACTTTCCTTTGCCCTAGTACAGGTTGATCAAGTGGAGTTTAGATTCAACTTTTATTATAGTTGAGAGAGATAACTACGTTGGACCTCCAACTTCTCATACCTTGCCAAAAGTCTGCTTTACAGTATTTATTTATTTTAATTGCCATTTACTTTACTTGTCATTTAAATTACTTGCTTCTCATCTTCTAAACCCCGATTACAACCTTTATAGCCAATAATAAGAACATACTTCCTCGCAGTTCCTTGAGAAGACGACCCGAGGTTTGAATACTCGATTAACAATTTCTAAAGGGGTTTGTTACTTGTGACACCCAAAACGTTTGTATGAAAGGACTTTTGAAGGTTTAGAAACTATACTTGCAACGAGGATTTATCCGCAAATTTCTAGACCACGCAAAAGTTCTCTCATCAACGACTTCCCTCTCTCTCTTACCCTATAAATACCCCTCCTTACCTCCTTCAATTTCACATATCATACATACTTCTCCCTCCACCTTGGCCGAATCCAACACCACACTCCATCTCCTCTATTTCTTCTTCTTTTCCTCCTTTCTTTCTTCTTTTTTCTCGAGGACGAGCAAACCTTTTAAGTTTGGTGTGGGAAAAAGCTCTGCTTTTTGTTTTTCCATAACCATTAATGGCACCTAAGGCCGGAGAAACCTCTAGAAATAGGAAAGGGAAGGCAATTGCTTCCACCTCCGAGTCATGAGAGATGGAGAGATTCATCTCAAAAGTCCATCAAGACCATCTATGAAGTTGTGGCCAAGAAAAAAGTGGTCGCCGAGGTCCCCTTCAGGCTCAAAAAGAGTGAATATCCGGAGATTCGATGTGAGGTTCGAAGAAGAGGTTGGGAAACTCTCACCAACCCCATCCAAAAAGTCAGAATCTTAATGGTTCAAGAGTTCTATGCTAATGCATGGATCACTAAGAACCATGATCAAAGTGTGAACCCGAACCCAAAGTATTGGCTCACAATGGTTCGGGGGAAATACTTGGATTTCAGTCCAAAAACTGTGAGGTTGGCATTCAACTTGCCAATAATGAAAGAAGATTCTCATCCTTTCACTAGAAGAGTCAACTTTGATCAAAGGTTGGACCAAGTCCTCACAGGCATTTGTGTGGAAGGATCACAACGGAAGAGAGACTTGAGAGGCAAGCCGGTTTAATTGAGAAGGCCTGACCTCAAACCCATGGCTAGGGGATGGTTGGAGTTCATTCAACGCTCTATCATTCCTACTAGCAACCGATCTGAAGTTACTGTGGACCGGGCTATCATGATCTATAGAATCATGATTGGAGAGGAAGTAGAAGTTCATGAGATCATATCTCTAGAACTATACAAGGTGGCTGACAAGCCCTCCACTTTGGCAAGGTTAGCCTTTCCTGATCTCATTTGTCACCTATGCAATTCAGCCGAAGTTGTCATAGAGGAAGACATCCTCATTGAAGAGGACAAGCCCATTACTAAAAAGAGGATGGAGCAAACAAGAGAGCCCACTCATGGACCTCAACAAGAGCATGAGAAAATTCCTCATCAAGAAATCCCTGAGATGCCTCAAGGGATGCATTTCCCTCCATACAACTATTGGGAGCAACTCAATACCTCTTTAGGAGAATTGAGTTCCAACATGGAGCAATTAAGAATAGAGCACCAAGAGCTCTCCATCATCCTCCATGAAATCAGAGAGGACCAAAAAGGCCATGAGAGAGGAGCAACAAAGGCAAGGAAGAGACATAGAGGAGCTCAAGCACTCCATAGGATCTTCAAGAGGAAGAACTAGCCGCCGTCACTAAGGTGGACCCGTTCTTTAATTTCCTTGTTCTTATTTTTATGTTTTTCGATTTTTATGCTTTATGTTTTGTCTATGTTTTTTTGTCTTTATTACATGATCATTAGTGTCTAATGTCTATGTCTTAAAGCTATGAATGATTCCATGAATTGCTCACCTTTCTTAAATAAAAAAAATGTTTTCTAAAAAAGAAAAAGAAGTACATGAATTTCGAATTCTATCCTGAAAATAGTTTAATTATTTTGATGTGGTGGCAATACTTTTTGTTTTCTGAATGTTAAAATTGTTGGCTCCTGAAAGAATAATAAAAAAAGAGAAATATTATTGATAATCTGAAAAATCATAAAATTGATTCTTGAAGCAAGAAAAAGCATTGAAAAACACAAAGCTTGCAAAAAAAAGGGGCAAAAAATAAAGAAAAAAAGAAAGAAAAAGAAAAAGCAAGCAGAAAAAGCCAATAACCCTTTAAACTAAATGGCAAGGGTAAAAAGGATCCAAGGCTTTTGAGCATCAATGGATAGAAGGGCCCAAAGGAATAAAATCCTGGCCTAAGCGGCTAGATCAAGCTATCCCTAACCATGTGCTCGTGGCGTGAAGGTATCAAGTGAAAAGCTTGAGACTGAGCGGTTAAAGTCGTGGTCCAAAGTAAAAAGAGTTTGCTTAAGAACTCTGGGCACCTCTAACTGTGGAATCTAGCAAAGCTGAGTCACAATCTGAAAAGGTTCACCCAGTTATGTGTCTGTGGCATTTATGTATCCGGTGGTAATACGGGAAAACAAAATGCTTAGGGTCACGGCCAAGACTCATAAAGTAGCTGTGTTCAAGAATCAAACATACTGAACTAGGAGAATCAATAACACTATCTGAATTCTGAGTTCTTATGGATGCCAATCATTCTGAACTTCAAAGGATAAAGTTAGATGCCAAAACTGTTCATAAGCAAAAAGCTACTAACCCCGCTCATCTAATTAAAACTAATCTTCATTAATATTTTGGAATTTATTGTATATTCTCTTCTTTTTATCCTATTTTGTTTTTAGTTGCTTGGAGACAAGCAACAATTTAAGTTTGGTGTTGTGATGAGCGGATAATTTATACCCTTTTTGGCGTTGTTTTTACATAGTTTTTAGTATGTTTTAGTTACTTTTTATTATATTTTTATTAGTTTTTATGCAAAAATCACATTTCTGGACTTTAATATGAGTTTGTGTGTTTTTCTATTATTTTAGATATTTTCTGGCAGAAATTGAGGGACCTGAGCAAAAATCTGATTCAGAGGCTGAGAAAGGACTGCAGATGCTGTTGGATTCTGACCCTCCTGCACTCGAAGTGGATTTTCTGGAGCTACAGAAGCCCAATTGGTGCACTCTTAATTGCGTTGGAAAGTAGACATCTTGGGCTTTCTAGAAATATAAAATAGTCTATACTTTGCCCGAGATTTGATGGCCCAAACTGGGGTTCAAACGCCCACCAAAGACCCTTTCCGGGCGTAAAACGCCAGAACTGGCACCAGAACTGGAGTTAAACGCCCAAACTGGAACCAAAGGTGGCGTTTGACTCCAAGAATGGCCTATGCACGTGAAAGCTTCAATCCTCAGCCCAAGCACACACCAAGTCGGCCCCGGAAGTGGATTTTTGCACCATTTGCACTTAGTTACTTATTTTCTGTAATCCCTAGTAACTAGTTTAGTATAAATAGCACTTTTTACTATTGTATTTGCTTGGTTGGAAACCCTATTTTCACTTTTATGTTACATTTGGGAGGCTGGCCACACGGCCATTCCTAGACCTCTTTTCTCTTATGTATTTTCTACGGTGGAGTTTCTACACCTCATAGATTAAGGTGCGGAGCTCTGCTGTTCTTCATGAATTAACGCAAGTACTATTATTTCTCTTTCAATTCATGCTTACTTCTTCTCCAAGATATACTCTCGTACTTAATTCAGTTAAGTCAGAATGAAGGGGTGACCCGTGACAATCAACCACACTATCTTTGTTACTCGCTTAGCCAAGATCCGCGTGCCTGACAACCACAAACGGTCTACATGATGTTCAGCGTAGTCATTGGACGACAGCTGGAGTATATTCTCTTGGGTCTCTAAGCCATGATTCGCATTGTCTCTCCTGATAATAGAGCATCCGAATCCGTGATTACAACCTTCGTGGTATAGGCTAGAACCAATTGGCAGCATTCCTGAGATCCTGAAAGTCTAAACCTTGTCTGTGGTATTCCGAGTAGGATCTAGGAAGGGATGACTGTAACGAGCTTCAAACCTATGAATGTTGGGCGCAGTGAGAGTATAAAAAAGGATAGAGAGATCCTATTTCAACGCTAGTGGGAACCGACAAATGATTAGCCGTGCGGTAGCTGTACCTGGTATTTTTCATCCGAGATGAGAAATCCGACAGTTGATTAGCCATGCAGAGATCGTACCTGGTATTTTCATCCAAGAGGATCATATAGCTTGCCATGGAAGGGAGGACGCATGATTGGAAGAAGACAATAGGAAAGCAGAGGTTCAGAAGCAACAAAGCATCTCCAAACGCTTATCTGAAATTTCCACCAATGAATTACATAAGTATGTTTATCTTATTTTATGTTTTATTTATCTTTTAATTATCAAAACCTCATAACTATTTGAATCCACCTGACTAAGATTTATAGGATGACCATAGATTGCTTCAAGCCGACAATCTTCGTGGGATCGACCCTTACTCACGTAAGGTATTACTTGGACGACCCAGTGCACTTGCTGGTTAGTTGTGCGGAGTTGTGAAAAGTGTGAATCACAATTTCGTGCACCAGTTACTTGATACTTTCACACCACAAGCATACGTTTAGGGAAAACTACTCTTTTGAGCTTTAGATCAATTTTGACCCTCCTAACCATTGATTATCAAAGCCTTGGACCCTTTCTCTTTATTTTTCTTTTTATTTCTTTTTGCTATTTGTTTTGCTTCAAGAATCAATGTCTCTCTTATTTTAGAGAATCTATAATACTTCTCTAAGTTCCTCTTCCTCAAGAACCAATATTCTCAACTCCAATATCAAATATGCTCTGTTCAGTTCAAACATTCAGAAATAAAGATAGTGCCACCACATCAAAGTAACTAGAGTAACTTATAATATAAAACTCAAATCTCATGCATTTTACTACTTTTTCTTTTGATTTTTCTTTAAACTCAGTGAGCAATACATGAGACATCTTTCAGAATAAACAAAAAACAAAATAAGGGACTAAACTAGAAAGCGAGAAAATTTTACTTGTGATCATGCAAAAATTAGAATAGAAAACAAGAAATAAACTAAAAATAATGGAAAAACAGAAGATAAAATAAGGAAAGGGATAACGAAACTTAACCACCTCAGTCATGGTGGCTGCTGCTCCCTCCTCAGGCTGTGATCTTTGATAAACCACTATTTTATGGTTTATCTTGTGCTCAATTGAGTGGTTTTTATCTACTCTTTACCCACTTATTCATACTATTTGCATGGTTTTACATTTGCCTTCCTAATTATGTGCTTTGATTGAAAACATGCTTCTTTGATCTTATATTTGCTTATTATTAATCCTCTCTTATCACCATTAGATGCCTTGATATGTGTGTTAAGTGTTTTCAGATATTATAGGGCAGGAATGACTTGGAGGATGGAAAGGAAGCATGCAAAAGTGGAAGGAATACAAGAAGATGAAGAAGTTGCTAAGCTGTCCATCCTGACCTCTTTGCACTCAAACAGCTATAACTTTAGCTACAGAAGTCCAAACAACGCGGTTTTAGTTGCGTTGGAAAGCTAACGTTCGGGGCTTCGATTTGATATATAATATTCTATAGTTCCCTGATGCTAGGCAACGCGACCGCATGATCCATGCAGCCGCGTCACAGTGACGGAAATCAGCGTGTTTGAATTCTTCTCCAGCGATTTTCGGGCTGTTTTCGACCTAGTTCGCGGCCCAGAAAACACAGATTAGAGGCTATAAAGTGGGAGATTGCATCCATTCAAAAACAAGCTTTCACATTCAGAATTTTAGGAGTAGATGTAGTTTTTAGAGAGAGAGGTTCTCTCCTCTCTCTTAGGATTAGGATTTAGGACTTCTCTTAGTTTTAGGAGTGACTCTCAATCTCAGGTTCAATGTTCTTTTTATTTATTTCTCCAATTTAATTTGTATATCAAATTTAAGTTCTTTTGTAAATGCAATTCGAGGTATTTTCAGACTTAATTTTGCTTTGCTTTATTTATATGAATGCTTTTAATTTAATTTAGATATTTTCCCTTTTGGTCTTGGTTAAGAAATCAGTAACTCAGGAATTATCCAACTCAATAGCATAATTGATAATTGTTATCCTTGCTAATTGAATTGATCTTCAATAATCCCAATCTTTTCTTAGGAATTAACTAGGATTCAAAGATCTAACTAATTAGTCGCTTGACCTTCCCTTGTTATAGCAAAGGTTAACTAAGTGGAATAAGATTCAGTTTTTATTGTTATTGATAAGAATAACTAAGTCTGGACTTCCAATTTCTCATACCTTGCCAAAAGTTTGCTTTACAGTATTTAGTTATTTTTAATTGCCATTTAAATTATTTGTCATATAACATATTCCCACCTTACTTCCAAAACCCCAATTTACAAACTCATAACCAATAATAAGAACATACCTCCCTGCAATTCCTTGAGAAGACGACCCGAGATTTAAATACTTGGTTATCAATTTTATAGGGGTTTGTTACTTGTGACAACCAAAACATTTGCACGAAGGGATTTTTGTTGGTTTAGAGACTATATCTACAACGCGACTGTTTTTATGAACTTCTTTACTGGCAAATATCCTAACATCAATCTTCCATAAAGATGATTCACCTCCCTTTGGTGCCATTGATGATAATATAAACCGAGAGCTCACTCTTCAATTAACACCAAACTTAAAAGTTTGCTTATCCCCAAGAAAAGAAAACTGAAAACAGGAAGGGACATGAAGAGCACTTGGATGAGTAAAAATAATACAAAAGAAGATAAGAGTGATAGAAGGGGAAGAAAAAATTTAAATTTAAAACTCTCTCTCTGTTTTTTTTTTTGGATGGCCCCTTGGCACTAAACGCCGATTCCCTTGGGGAGGCTAAAACTTGAAGAAAATGCCCATTCTGGGCGTTAAATGCCCATTCATCCATATCCCTTTTGGGCGTTAAACACCCTCCTAGTATTTAACGCCAGCTTCTCTGCCCCTTCCTAGCGCTAAACCCCAGGCTTGGCGTTTAGCACCAGAACCTTCTTGCTCCGTAGCCTTTTGTTCTTGCTTTTGAGTCCTCCTGTCCTTGTTCTAAGCAATGTGCATGATCACAAACTAGATTAAACCTAGGAAAACTATGGAAATCAATGAAAAATAATATAAAAATCAAACTAGAATAAAACTGAAATAAAACAGAAATAAACTTAAGGATATTTATGGTTGGGTTGCCTCCCAACAAGCGCTTCTTTATCGTCACTAGCTTGACGGTCAGCTCCACTAAGGAGGATGGTCATAGGGCTTAAATCCTTACCCCTCACTGTGAACTTCTTTCTTGTTCTCTCATGATTCAGCTTAATATGCTCAAGGGATAGGATCCTGTTCATTGTATGACACAAGATTGGGCTTGCAGTGAATACCACTCTCATCCCTGGTGAGAAGCCTTCAGTAGGAATCTTTTTGTTCTTCCATTCTCTGGATATTCTTCTTAGGAACCTCCTCCTTGGTGGATGATGCATTGCCAACACCAAACCTGATTTGATGTCATGGGGGATTTTGTTGATTGTCACCAAAGGAGGTTTGAGCTGCAGATCCTGTTGTGCATCATCAGGGGATACTTGAAGGTTTGGATCAATAAGCTCAGTCTGCATGCACCTTTCCTCTCCACCTGATGGATGCATATCCTTGAAGGCATTAAAGACCAGTTGCTCATTATGCACTATAAGTACTAATTCACCCTCTTCTACATCGATTAGAGCTCTTCTAGTGGCTAGAAATGGTCTTTCTGGGATTATAGAGGCATTTGCATCCTCCCCTATGTCAAGAATCACAAAGTCCACTGGGAGGAAGAACTATCCCACCTTAACCAAGATATTTTCCACTATTCTATGTACATGTTTCAGAGATTTATTTGCCATTTGTAATGCTATCCTTGTTGGTTGTTCCTCCTTAATTTGTAGCTTCTTCATTACAACAAGGGCATTAAATTTATGCTAGATCCTATATCACATAAGGATTTTTCAAAGATTGTGTTTCCAACAGTACATGGTATTTAAAAGCTCCCTGGATCAGGCATCTTCTTTGGCAAGTTACTCTAAATTATGGCACTACATTCCTTGGTCAAAATCACTATCTCATCTCCCTTTAAAGTCCTCTTCTTGGAATGTAATTCCATCATGATCTTGAAATAGACAGGCATTTGCTCTAAAGCCTCAGCAAAAGAAATATTAATTTGTAAATTTCTAAAGACTTCTAAGAACTTTGAAAATTGCTTGTCCTTGATCTCCTTTTGAAGCCTCTGAGGATATGGAATTTTTGTCTTGTACTCAGGTGCCGTAGGTAATGTCGGATGTGTCTCAAGAGTGATAGAAAAAGGATTGTCTGGATGCCTAGGAGGGTTGTGCTCTACCTTCTCTGGAGCTTCTTTTTCAACCAGCTTCTTAGTAACTTGAGCCTCCATTCTTGCCACTTGTCCACTTACCATGGTGATGGCCATGCACTCCTCTCTGGAATTGGAAACCGTGTCACTAGGAGGATTGTCGAAGAATCTCTCAAGTGTTCGCTTGGCTAACTAGTCTATTCGCATCTCCAGATTCCTAAAGGAGGCTCGAGCTTCCTGTACAAAGCTTTGTTGGCTTTTTGCGAGTTTTGCAACAATGGATGCCAAGTCAGGGGTACTCTGAGGTTGGGGAGGCTGAGAAGGAAGGTTGTTGACCTAATTCTGATTAAAACCTCCCTGAGGGTTGCTGGCATAATTTGGTTGCTATCTCCAAGGCTGCTCCACCCACCCAAAGTTTGGGTGATTCCTCCAACCCTGGTTAAAGTTTTGAGAATAAGGAGTATCATAAGGAACATCTGGAGGAGCACTATGAACTTAAGCAACTAAGCTTTGCATGCTACTCAATTGTTGAGTGATAAGACTCATTTGTTGAGATAGGAGTTTGTTCTGAGCAAGAATTGCATCTACAACATCCACTTCCATGACTCCTTTCTTCACTGAAGTCCTCTCAGATGAGTATAAGTACTGGTTATTGGCAACCATCTCGATGAGCTCAAAAGCCTCTTCAGGTTCTTCTTCGTGTGAAAGAAACCACCTGTACAGAGTTATCCAGAGACATCTTAGATATATCAGAAAGTCCTTTATAGAAAATATATACTCTGGTCCACTCTGAGAACATGTCAGGAGGACACTTCCTGAGCATCAACTTGTACCTCTCCTAAGAATCATAGAGTGACTCATTTTCTCCTTGCCTAAAGGTATGAACATCTGTCCTCAGCTTAGTCACTCTCTAAGGGGGGAAAAACTTGTTTAGGAACTTGTTGACCACTTTATCCCAGGTGTTCAAGCTTTCTTTGGGTTGAGAATCAAGCCACTACTTTGCTCAATCCTTCATAGCAAATGGGAAGAGCATGAGCTTGTAGACCTCAGGATCCACTCTATTAGTCTTCACAGTGTCATAGATCTGCAGGAAGTTGGAGATGAACAAATTAGAATCTTCCTGCAGGAGTCCATGAAATTGGCAAGTTTGTTACACTAGAATGATCAGTTGTGGCTTCAGCTCAAAATTGTTTACACCAATAGGAGGCACAACAATACTGCCATAGAAGTCAGTAGGGGTAGCAGTGTAGTAGCCCACGCTCCTTCTAGGTTGTTCATTCCCAATTGGATCCATAGTGAACTTCTCCCTATTTCTGCAAACACACAAACAGAAAACAAAAAAAAGTGGGAGTCTCTATGTCAGAGTACAGAGAGCTCCCAATGTGATATCCTATGTAAAAAGAAATAAAATAAAACAAAGCAAGCAATTAATAAAAATTTTCACAAATAAATAAGAAAGAAATAAACCAAAAAATTCAAAAATCAAGTAAGGAAAACCACTAATAATTTTGAAAATTTGGGAAAAGAAAAACCACTAGCGGGACACCAAACTTAAAATAAAAAATTAAGGGAGAATAAACACAGCCAAATTTGAAAATTTAAAGAGAATTAAACAAATAAACAAAACTAAGAAAAATAAGATACCTAATCTAAGCAATCAGACAACTAGTAGTTGTCAATGACAAACAATACCCGAAAACGGCGCCAAAAACTTGGTGCGCGAATTGTGAACTCGCACAACTTAACCGGAAAGTGCACTGGGTCATCAAAGTAATACCCCAAGTGAGTGAGGCTCGATCCCATGAGGATTGTCGGATTGAGCAACAATGGTTATCCAATTGGCTTAGTTAGACAAACAGAAAAGGTTGTTTGACAGTATAATTCGCATAAAACAATAAACAAAGGAATAATGAAAGCAAATCAAAGGTTTGGTATAAAAACAGTGAGAGAAAATAGTTAAGGTTTTGGAGATACTTGCTTTTCGAGATTAAAAGTTTTTACCAACTATTTTAATAATGCATGATTCATTCCATGGCAAACTGTAAATGACTAAACCCTAATCTCTTGGTGATTTAGCCTCCTTTAACATTCATTAACCACCACTCTCGTGGTCACTTAATTCCAATTAGAGGGTTAAGTGCAAAATTAGTTTATAGCCACAAAAACCTTAATTACCCAAAGCTAACAGGATTATATGTCACATATCCTAATTAGTTCATGTAATTAAAAATTTTGGAGGAATTTGTTTTCAAGCTATTGTTCAAGTGAGATAACTCTCTCGAGAATCACAAGAACTCATGTAGAATAAGGGTCATACTCTCGTTCCACCCATATTCATAAGATTAAGAACGAAAATAATCATTGAAATTAAATCAATACATTAATTAAAATAGAAAAGCAATAGTCTTAATCCATTGAAATAAACAGAGCTCCTAACCTTAACCAAAGAGGTTTCATGGCTTATAGAGAAAAACTAGAGTTCCGAAAAGAGAAGAGTGCAGAAGAGAGAAGCTCCCCTTGAAAGGTAAATCTTTTCCCTTTTATATCTAACCAAGTTTTATTTGATACTAAAATAAAATAATAAAGTCTAAACCTAAAAGATTTTGTTTGAAAATAAAAATAACTAAAATAAGATCAAAGATAACAATTAAAAGCTAAATCCCACTAAAGATGCTCCCTTGGGTGAGTTTGACCCGTATTCAGGCATTTAACTGGCATTTTTCTGGCTTCAGCACTAGAAATGGACAGTTATGGAATTTTTCTGGCGTTCAGCGCCGAAAATGGGCAGTGAGTTCTGTCTTCCTGGGCGCTAAATGCCAGGCTCGGCGTTTAGCACCAAATTTGGCAGTGATTCCAGAAGAAAAATATAGAACATTAAATATCATTGGAAACTGCTGGAAGTTGGCTTTCCAACGCCGTTAAAACTGCATCAATTGTACCTCTCTAGCTCAAGTTATGCTCTTTGGAATGCAGGGAGGTCAGGGTTGACAACATATACTTTCTTCCTTTGTTTTTGCACAAAACTCTGCCAAATTCGTCCGAATATCTCCTTAAATCAAAAAAACACCAAAACAACTCAAAGTAGCATCTAAAGAGGATTTTTGCACTAAAATATAATAAAACTTAATAATATCTAACTAAAAATAGCTAGAAAATGAAGGGAAAAAGGGTACAAGATGCCCACGCATCAAACTCCAACACTTAGATTAAAACTTAATGAAATATACTAAACCATAAGTTAGAGTGGTTGTCTAAGGTATTCAAGTTCTATATCCATCTTTAACTTGACACCCCGCCTTCTATCTCCTCCTAACCCTCCGAATTACCAGTAGAACAACCCTTGTGACGCCTTCATCACACGAGGGATTTCTCAGTTACAAAGACATACAATGTATACAAGGAAAGCCCAACTATGGATAGCAAGTATAGCATATAGGACAAGTAAAACTTAATTACAAATAAGTAATTAGGCAAACCAAGATAAATGTATTCCCAAATAAATCACACAAATGCACATGATGCATGTCTTCCTTATAGCCAATGACTCACATCTGTCAGTTATAAAGCCAAACCCGACATGTCCAGTAGCTAACCCTGGACAAAACACCAAATATGGAGCAAGTTGGCAATGCCGCAACCTTTGTATCTTACCCGTGTACCCGGAGCAGGGAAAAGCCTCACCACTGCCTCTTACCCAGGCAGTGTTACAGTTCTCGACCCGGAGCAAGCGGCGACAAAACTCAACCCTTGCATCATACCCGAAGCCTTAAACTCTTTCCCGGAGCAAGTGGCTAACACCACTGAATTTTATCTGGTGTCTTGAATCTTACCTAGAGCAAGTGGATCACTGATGCACCACTATTTTGTGGTACATATTGTGCTTGATTGAGTGGATTTTATCCACTATTCTCATACTTATTCATGTAAATTACATGTTTTACATTTTCCTTCCTGATTTTGTGCTATGATTGAAAACATGTTTCTTTGGTCTTAATTTAGCTAATTTTAATCCTCTCTTATTACCATTCAATGCCATGATATGTGTGTTAAGTGTTTTCAGAGATTACAGGGGAGGAATGGCTTAGAGGATGGAAAGGAAGCATGCAAAAGTGGAAGGAATACAAGAAATTGAAGGAACTGCAAAGCTGTCAGCCCTGACCTTTTCGTACTAATACGACCATAACTTGAGCTACAGAGGTCCAAATGAGGCGGTTCTAGTTGCGTTGGAAAGCTAACATCTGGGGCTTCATAAAGATATATAATTTGCCATAGTTTCTCTGAAGATAAGTGACGTGCACGCATGGATAACGTGTACGCGTGATAGAGCTACGTGCTAGACATATTAGAAATCGCTGGGGGTGATTTTTGCGCTATTTTTGACCCAGTTTTCAGCCCAGAAAACACAGATTAGAGGCTACAAAGTGAGGGTATCAATCCATTCATTCACATAACTTCAATTTATGTTATTGATGCTTTTAATTTAATTTAGATTTCTCTCCTTTTGGCTTTGGTTGAGTAATTGGTGACACTTGAGTTATCAAACTCCTTTGGTGATTGATAATTGGAATTTGCTGGTTGATTTGGATCCTTCTAAAGCTAGTCTTTCCTTAGGAGTTGACTATGACTTGAGGAATCAAATTGATTAGTCCACTTGACTTTCCTTTATTTAGTAAGGGTTAACTAAGTAGGAGCAATAAACAATTTTCATCATAATTGATAAGGATAACTAGGATAGGATTTCCAGTTCTCATACCTTGCCAAGAGCTTTTCTAGTTAATAATTTACTTCCTTGCAATTTACATTCCCTATTCAACCTTTCAAAAATCCAAAAGATACTTTTCTCCTAACCAATAATAAACACACGTCCCTGCAATTCCTTGAGAGACGAACCGAGGTTTAAATACTTCGGTTATCAATTTTATTAGGGGTTTTTTACTTGTGACAACCAAACTTTTGTACGAAAGGACTCTCAGTTGGTTTAGAAACTATACTTACAATGAGGATTTATTTGCAAAATTCTTTACTGACAGAAAGTCCGCTCGTCAAAATGGCGCCGTTTCTGGGGAATTGCAAACGTGTGCCTTATTATTGGTTGTTGTAAATGTTTACTTTTTGCTTGTTTGCTAGTTTTTGTTAGTTTAGGAATTAGTTGCTTATTTTTACTAGTTTTTGTTTTTATTTTCTTTAGCTACTATGAAATATTACCCCTTTGACTATGAGTTTGGTTATAATTATGTTGTAGGGAATGGAAGCTATAATGAGAACATGCATCAAGGTTGGAACAATCAAAGATGGGAGGAGCCATGAGGATTTGATCAACCCTCTTGGCAACAATCCCCTCCAATGCGCTATAACCAACAACCATTCTATGATGCATACCAAGACAATAGTTATGGTGGAATTCTTCGTGAGAACCAACCTCCACCAAATTACTATGGTCAAGAACCATTCCAGGGTGTGTACCAAGATGATGAATATGGTGGACCCCCTTGTAGTTACCAACAAGCCCCACCATATGCTTATGAACCCCCTCCTCAACATAACTTTGAACCACCATACCCACAAGCCCCTTTTCACCATTCACCTCCATATGACCCTAACCCTTATCCACCATATAAAACACCCTATGAGCCTTATGAGCCATACATAGATCCACCCCAATTCTAACCCAATTACTCCCAGGAACCACCACCTCCATATATACCATGTCCATATCCATCAACCAAAGAGCCATATGATCCTAATCATGTTATTCAAGCTAGACAAGAGTCAAGGGATCATCTCAAGGAAGCAATGGATCAACTTCAAGCAACCATCCGTCAAAAGTTTGGCCCAAGAGACTCATGCAATGAACAAAGCATTACCACGGATGAGCGTGTTGAGCAACAAGTGGAAAAGATGGAGAGTGTTGAGCCGCCACATAATGATCTCTCCATCCCATCATCGCCCTCCATAGAAGAACACCCACATCCATCAACTCAAGAGAAACACGATCCCAATTGTGCTAGTGACATGGAACAAGAGAGAAGGGAGGGTCACAATGGATCAGTTACATGCGGCCTTATTTCCAGTGGAGCAAGAGGAGGCCCTACAGGTGGAGGTAGGAAAGACCTTTGAAGATGAAGGAATAGTTTAAAGGAGTTGTCATGGGAAGGAAATCAACAAGGAGGAGTATGATTTTATACTAAAACAACTGGACAAAGCAATAATTATTGAAGAGGAAGAAGTGGTTGCAGACTTAGGAGATGCTGAACCTCTATGGGAAAGTCCAGTCATAGAGCCTCCTTCCAAGATATTTGATGTTGATGTTGAGGAAGGTGCACAACCTCCGAGGCATATCATGGTTGAAGACTTTGCAGAGGTTGATCAAGACATGGGGATTAAAGAAGAAAAAGTACAACCTCCTATGCCCTTGGTGAGCAATGAAGATGAGATTGAATTGAAAGAAAGCTACCAAGAGGAAGCGGTTGAACTTGAAGAAGCTTGCAAAGAGGTAGAAGTTGTCAAGGAAGAGCTCAAGGGAATGGAGCTGGAAATCACCTTGCCAGAGTTGTTGGAGACCTCTTCCCCAAAGCGATCACCATCCATTCCTTCATTCAAGTGGGTAAATCTTTCATCTCTAAGCTTAATTAGCCCACTTGAATATGCTTTGCTTGAGACGGATGGGCAACTTAGAGCTCTTTGTGGCTTTAAGAGTAAGAGGGAGATGGTTAGTGGTAAGAGTTGTCATGCAAGGTTCAATACGGTTACACGTTCCAAGTTGAAGTGCAAGGATTGGTGTAGAGCTCGATTGAATGGGTCTAGGAAGTCATTTGGGTACCTCATTGAGAATTCAAGTTGCGTGCCACCCGGTTGGAACAGTGATGATCAGTGCGATGACGGGTGCAAAAGCAAGGTTTGGGACCCCAAAATTCAGTCTAACAATCAACACTCCTGGAACCTTGCCACTTGCTGTAACCTGATTGAAGGCTTCATGTACCTAGTTTGGGACCCCGGAGGCTATTGGAACTGCAAACATTGGTGGAGATACCTCGATGAGTTCAAGCACAAGCCACCATGACAGGGAGCTCACCAAATGTCCAACTTAAGGACTTTAACTAAAAGTGCTAGTTGGGAGACAACCCACCATGGTATGATCGTTCTTCTTCAGTCTTAGCTTTACTTAATTTTGTTTTGTTCTTAGTTTTACTTTATTCTATTTTTGTTAGTGTTCATTCATCATGTCTGCATCAGCATCTACATTCTTTATTCTGCATTTCGATAAAAATAAAGAGGGGATCGACGGGCAAGTGTCCATGATGCACGCGCGTCATTTTCGTATGCGCACCTGAATAGGGAGTTACGCGAGAGACGCGTGGGAAGGGTGCATGGTGCACAAGCCACGCCACGCGTACGCGTACCTCACGCGTACGCGTCCCCTACAAAAAGTTCAACCCACGCGTAAGCGTCAGCGACGCGTACGCGTGGGTATGAAAATCGGCGTCAATGGCGTGCTGAACAGAGAGTTGTGATGGTTTGGGGCTGGCACTGTGCTAGAGGAACAAAATCATCCCACGCGTATGCGTCCCTAACGCGTGCGCGTCCTTTCGCTTTCAGACCATCCACGCGTACGCGTGGGCGACGCTTACGCGTCAAATGGCCAACTCAGTTTTCACGCGTACGCGTGATGCATGCGTACGTGTCTCACCCTGTTTTTCATTTCTTACTTCTTTCTTCTATCCTTTCTACTTCTTTCTTCTTCTTCTTCATCTCTTTAACTTCTCATCCTTATTCTCTTTCATTCTCTTTTACATACTACATTTGCAGACTTTCTTTCATTCCATTTTAATTTTATTCATATTTCTACCCCCTTTTCTAATTTCCTATTTTACTATTGGTGTTAACTGTTCTTATTCAACTGTTGTATCTTTTCTGGTATTATTCTTGGTGCTTAGTGACTTGTTTTACACTGTTGGATGACATTATTTATCTATTAATGCCAATCTTTTATGATACCTGTGTTCCTTTTGCATTGACATGAATTTATATTATCTTTCATTACCTACTATCTCTTCCCCATTGTTGCAACTTTTGCACTATTGATATGCCATTTGCTTCCACTATTTTCTCACTTGCATGTTGTAGCTACCATGTAATTGAGACCCTTATTATTTGGCATTAACACCCATATTTTATTTGTTTTCTATCTTTGTTTCTGGGTTACTTTTCTTCTTTTCCTCTTCTTTCAGGATGGCCACCGGAAAAGGAAAGGAAAAGAACTTCTATATGGGGCGACAGACAAGCCCATCTGCACAATCTTTGGAGAAAAGCATCAGTTGTAGCAACCCGTCCACTTGCACATCTTAGCATGCACTGAGGACGGTGCAATCTCTAAGTGTGGGGAGGTCGATAATGACTTCCGTGGGTTAGTTATCCCTTCTCAACACCAATGTTTAATTTTCTTTGTTAAATTAGTTGTTGCATTTGCATATTTGATTGCATGTTTTCTTGATTTTGTGCATATTTTACCACTACGTGGTTGGAGTGATCAATTCTTTTCAAGACCCTATTTTATAATATTTCACTAATTTAAATTGAAAAATTTTCGTTAAACTTGTTTGAAGATTGTAATTTGGAACATGAATTATAGCTAAGAACACACAACCCATGAGTTTTTGAGCTTAACTACATGGTTACATTATTTAATCATAATATTTTATTCTTGTGTGTCTTCTTTACTATAATTGCAGACTTTATTTTGTTCTATTCTATATGTCCATTATTTAGTGTATTTACATGTTTGCATATGATTGAGGCCATCATTTGTTATTAGCTCACTTATCCCAAATAGCCTACCCTTTCAATTACCTTTGTTAACCACCTTGAGCCTTTTAATCCCCGTTTGTTCTATATTTTACCACATCCCTAGCCTTAAGCGGAAAAATAATTAAATACCCCAATTGGATCTTTGGTTAGCTTAAAATAGAGATTGTGTGTCAATTAAGTGTGGGGAATTGTGGGAACTTGGGTTGATAAAAGTGTACAGTGTTTCATTGACAAAATATTGGGAATTTGGGTACCTACTCATGTGAAACCAGAAAAATTGAAAATTCATGTGCATTGATATGTTATGTTTACTTTTATATTTTAATTCAAAAAAAATAAAGAGAAAATATATATATATATATATATAATATAAATAAATAAATAGGGGATAAAATTACCCCAATGCTAAGTTTAATAAAAGATCAATGCATATGTGGTGAAATTAAAGAAATTTGGTACATGAGTATGTGATACAAAAGTGGGACTTATGGGTAGCTAGGCATGAATTTAGAGTTACATAGAGTGTGTGTATGTTAGGTGAGAGCTTAGGTTAGTCAAAGATTTATATTTTAGCTCACTTGGCCATACATATATCCTTACCCTTACCTTAGCCCCATTACAACCCTGAAAAGACCTCATGATGTTTGCATTGGTATACTAAATACTTGTTGATTGGTTAGATGAAGAACAAAGTTTTAGAAAGTATGATTAGAGAAGAGTAGAGTGATTGCTATACACTTGAGAGATTAGAGCGCATATACACCACCAGTGAGGGTTCAATGCTTAATTCTATGTTCCCTGCTTTCATGAGCTATCTTCTTACAAGTTTACTTATCTTTACTGTATGATTTGAATTAGTGGAATCTGATTTATTTTTGTCTTGGAAACTTATTTACTTTTTTAACCAAGTAGATAGAAACATCTTAGCATGTAGTTGCATTCATATAGATAGATTGCATTTCATAAGTTTTACCATTCCTCTTCACTTCTTTGTAGCTTCTCTTGAGCTTAGCATGACGACATGCTAATGTTTAAGTGTGGGGAGATTTGATGCACCACTATTTTGTGGTACATCTTGTGCTTGATTGAGTGGATTTTATCCATTATTCTCACACTTATTCATGTAAATTGTATGTTTTACATTTTCCTTCCTGATTTTGTGCTATGATTGAAAACATGTTTCTTTGGTCTTAATTTAGCTAATTTTAATCCTCTCTTATTACCATTCGACCATGATATGTGTGTTAAGTGTTTTTAGAGATTACAGGGCAGGAATGACTTAGAGGATGGAAAGGAAGCATGCAAAAGTGGAAGGAATACAAGAAATTGAAGGAACTGTAAAGCTGTCAGCCCTGACCTCTTCGTACTAATTTGACCATAACTTGAGCTACAAAAGTCCAAACGAGGCAGTTCTAGTTGCGTTGGAAAGCTAACATCCAGGGCTTCGCAATGATATATAATTTCCCATATTTTCTCTGAAGATATGCAACAGGCACGCGTGGATCACGCGTATGCGTGACCTGGCGAAAACTCAATCCACGCGTGCGCGTGGACGACGCGTACGCGTGACAGAGCCACGTGCTGGACATATCAGAAATTACTGTGGGCGATTTCTGGGATGTTTTTGACCCAGTTTTTGGCCCAGAAAACACAGATTAGAGGCTACAAAGTGGGGGAATCAATTCATTCATTCACAAAACTTCAATTCATAATTTTAGGTTTTAGATGTAGTTTTCTAGAGAGAGGCTCTCTCCTCTCTCTAGGTTTTAAGAATTAGGATTTCTCTTAGTTTTAGGTTTGATTCTTTTCAATTCCAGGTTCAATGTTCCTTTAATTTAGTTTCTCTTCTACTTTTATTTGTTCTAGCTTTCTAGTTTATCTAATTCCTCTATTGATTACTTTATGTTACTACTTAGTTTATGAATTCTCATGTTTAAATTGATTTTCTATTTAATGTAATTTAAGGTATTTCAGATTTATGATTGCTTTCTTCAATTTATGTCATTGATGCTTTTAATTTAATTTAGATTTCTCTCCTTTTGGCTTTGGTTGAGTAATTGATGACTCTTGAGTTATCAAACTTCTTTGTTGATTGATAATTGGAATTTGCTGGTCGATTTGGATCCCTCTAGAGCTAGTCTTTCCTTAGGAGATGATTAGGACTTGAGGAATCAAATTGATTAGTCCACTTGACTTTCCTTTATTTAGTAAGGGTTAACTAAGTGGGAGCAATAAATAATTCTCATCATAATTGATAAGAATAACTAGGATAGGATTTCCAGTTCTCATACCTTGCCAAGAGCTTTTCTAGTTAATAATTTACTTCCTTGCAATTTACATTCCTTGTTCAACCTTTAAAAAACCGAAAAAGATACTTTTCTCCTAACCAATAATAAATACACCTCCCTGCAATTCCTTGAGAGACGACCCGAGATTTAAATACTTCGATTATCAATTTTATTAGGGGTTTGTTACTTGTGACAACCAAACTTTTGTACGAAAGGATTCTCTGTTGGTTTAGAAACTATACTTACAACGAGGATTTATTTGCAAAATTCTTTACTGATAGAAAGTCCGCTCGTCAATCACACCACTACATCTTACCCGGAGTCTTAACTTATACCTGGAGGGAGTGGACAACGCCACCGCCTCTTACCCGGTCACATATATCTTAATATCATTCAATTTATTCAAATATCATATTCAATATCAATCCTCATCATCCTTAATTCAAATTTAAACTTTGTCATCCTTCATTCTCAATATCATTTTAATTCTTTTATATTCATTTAAAATTCATAATTAACTCAGTTTTTATCACTCTTCTTCCTCATCTCTTACCAGGAGCAAGTGGACAATGCCAATGCCTCTTACCCAGGGTCACATATATCTCATCTAACTACAAATTGTCATTAATTCAATCATCATCATCAATATTCTCTCATTCAATATTACCAACGCTTCATTAATTCAGTTAATACTTTGCAAAACCCTTCCAAATATCTTCTCAATTTATTTGACACGCTCATCCTCATTCTAAGGCCTAAAAGCTCACTAATGGACCTTAAAAAAGTGTAAAAGAAGTTTG
Organism: Arachis hypogaea; assembly: GCF_003086295.3. Lineage (NCBI taxonomy): Eukaryota > Viridiplantae > Streptophyta > Magnoliopsida > Fabales > Fabaceae > Arachis > Arachis hypogaea. The sequence continues at coordinate 47,251,969 of NC_092050.1, forward strand.
GGAAGATAGAGAATTAGTTTAGTATGCGAAAATTCCAATTTTTGCCAAAACGTGGGTCTCGCATATGCAAGCTTATGTCCGTATATGCAAGAGGGCAAAACAGGAGGAACATCTCGCGTAGCGTGTGCCGCTTGTGTACGTGAGCGTCCGATTTAGCAGGTCTGCATATGCGGGACCGTGTCTGCATACGCAAGATATCAAGGCAGTGAGTAAATCTCACGTCACGTGTGCATGCTTGGGTACGCAACTCTTCCTTTTTTTTCCTTAAAAAGTTGCTATGTTGCAGAATTTCAAAATTTAATACCAAAGACAAACACGCATAACTCTTTCATTGTTAATTATTTTTCATCTATTCCTCAAATGTCATAAACTTCACGGACACAATTTTCATTTGAAATAAGTTTGACAAAATTTGAGGTTCCGGAAACCGAGTTATGACCTGCCGAAATTGGTCAAAAATCAAGTTTTACCAAAAATCCCAAAACCACTTTTTTTTCCAAATTCTCAATTTCACAACCAAATTTCACACCTTAAAACAACTTGAAATACACTCAAAGCAATCCCCTAACCATTTCATCCCTTCCACAAAATTTCCGTACTCTATTTTATCAATTTTACCCAACAAATAATAACCAAAACGTTTGTATGAAAGGACTTTTGAAGGTTTAGAAACTATACTTGAAACCAGGATTTATCCGCAAATTTCTAGACCGCGCAAAAGTTCCTCTCATCACCTCCACATATGCACATAGTTCAACTTATCCTATGGTCAACTAGTCTAATTTTTCACATTACATTATACGTTATCTACGAGAAACTAAAACCATACCTTGGCTGACTCCTCCCTAGCCAAAAACACCTTAAATTGACTCTCATTCACAAGCTCCAAGCCACAATTTCCAATTCCACAGGCCCAAACACCCAAAGGTCGTTCCAAACTGCCAAATTGAACTTCAATTCAATAAAAATACAATCTACTTCAAACAACATCATTATAATAATTATATCGCTCACTAATCTAAGGATTCACTAGAGTTAACAAATTCTTACCTTACCCACGAGTCAAATGGGAAAAACCTAGTGATTACCCGCTGCAGGAGTTCACCTAAACCATCAAAATCATTCAGTTTCTCAATACCAAGACCTAAGTTTTTGAAATTGAAAAGGAGAGAACTGGGTGAGAAAATGTGATTTTCTTACCAAATTGTTCAGTGGATATTGTAGAGAATTCCGAAACAAATACGTGGCCATTAACGGCTCGTCAATCAGAGCTCCAGATTGAAAGTTACGTGGAATTGAAGATTTGGAAGAAAAGGGTTTGGGGTTTCCTTCTTGGTCCTTCCCTTTCAGCGTGAAGAGTGATGAATGGGGAAAGAAGGTGGCTGAATATGTTACTTATATGTTGGGTCATTGGCCCGGTTTGAACCCGGTCCAATCGGTTTGGCCCATTGGCCCATTTCTAGGCCAAAAACTTTAAAATTAGGGATAAATTTTATATTTTAATTATTTTTACTTCATTAATCTGTAAGATTTAAAAAGATTGTCACAATACAAACCAAAATAACCGGGAGTAGAATCCCGGGTCGTTTTCCCTAGGAATTGCAATCGAGTGCTCAATTATTTGCTATGAGGGAAATCGGTGGTGAGATAGCAATTGACACAAAATTAAATAGCAGGAAATTAAACTCCAAACAATTAATCAAATGAAAGGAAATTCAAATGGTAAAGAAGATCTTAGCAAGGGTTGATGGTCAAGGATCACTTTCCTTATCACTAACCACAATATGATAATTATAAGGAGCAATCCCACTTTGTCATCCCCAACATCGGAAAAAAGTCAAATGGACCAAATTAATCCCAATCCATAAGTCCAAGCGAACTCACTAATTAGCTTAGTGAAAGACTAGCGTCAATGGAAACAAGGCGGATTAAGATATCTAAATTATCAATCACTTGGACATTAGTAACTCAATGTCACCCAAGTTACCAACCCAAGCCAAGAACACAAAAATCTACTTCATAACTAAAGGAAGCATTTCACCAAACACTTAGCATGCACAAAAGTGAAATATGGCAAATTACAAGAATTATAAAAGCTACAACTACCAAGACAAGAAGGCAACAATAACCAATCAAAGAAGCAATGTTAAACATGAAATACATCAAATTGTATTAAAGAGAATTGGAATCCAACAATTGATCATAAACTATAATAGATAAAATAAAGGAATTAACAAGAGAAGCTAGATAAACTAGGATACTAGAACAATAAAAAGTAAAGAAAACTATGTTAAAACAAGATGCAATCCTAAAATCAAGAAGAAATTAACTAAGAACCCTAAATTCTAGAGAGAAGAGAGAGCTTCTCGCTTTAGAATTGACCTAAAACATAATAAAACCTAAAACTAACACTACTTGGTTCCTCCCTCTTAAATCCTTGGTTCAATAGCATTAGAAATGAGTTGGATTGGGCCCAAAATGGGCTAGAAATTGCAGATCACGTGTTGCATTATGTGAGTCACGCGCTGCATGTCATGCGTACGCATGAAGCATGCGTACGCGCAACTAGGCGATTTTACAGGTCATGCGTATGCATGAGGCATGCGTGCGCGCAAATGGACAAATTTCCAAAACTCAATTTCTTCATGATTTCTCCACTTTTACATGCTTTTTCTTCATTTCTTCAAACCATCCTTGCCTTCTAAGCCTGAAATCACCCAACAAACACATTAAGGCATCGAATAGCATTAAAGTGAATTAAATTTAGTAATTTAAGAACCTAAAATGTATGTTTTTAACTATTAAGCACAATTAGGAGAAATTCACAAAACCATGCTATTTCAATGAATAAATGTAAGATAAGTTAATAAAACCCACTTAATGCAATCCAAAATTTACCATAAAATTGTGGTTTATCAACCTCGCCATACATAAACAATAGCATGTCTTCATGCTAAACATCAAGGAAGAAATAGGAAAAGGGGTGTCAATATTTATTCGATGCAAACTATCTATATGCAATCTATCTAAATGCATGCAACTACATGGTCAAAATAAATCAATTTCCAAGAATACATACAAGAACATAACAACTAAAGCAATCATAACCAAGTCAAATTGAACAATTGATTAAAGTTCTTAGAAAAGAATTCACAACTTGCAAGATAAGAAATAGTAATTGGTGGAAACATAGAATTGAGCAATCGAACCCCTCACCAGATGTGTATATGCTCTAATTGCTCAAGTGTTTAGGGTTGATTCACTCAATTCTCCTCTAATCTTGCTTTCCAAGACTTGTTCTTTTTCTACCAATCAACAAGTATTCAATGCATTCATACAAATATCAAGAGGTCTTTTCAAAGGTTGTAATGGTGTTAGGGTCAAGGTAAGATTATATTTGGTCAAGTGGACTCAAATTTGAATCTTTGATTAACTTAAACTTCCCACCTAACCTAACACAACCTATTTAATTATAATGCAAAGTCCAACTACCCATTATTCACATTTTTCCTCACACATTTATGCATTCTCTCAATTTATGCCACATATGCATTATTCTTATTACTTTACCACGAGGTTAACCTTTTGTCCGCTTTTTATTACTTTTCTTCCTTTTTTTTCTTTTCTTTTTCTTCTTTCTTTCTATTTTCTTTTCTTTTTCTTCTTTCTTTCTATTTTCTTTTCTTTTCTTTTTTTCTTCTTTCTTTAATTTTTTCTTTTCTTTTTTTTCTTTTCTTTTTTCTCTTTTAACACATTGTTATAGATTTTGAGAATATCCACAACTAAACCGGTAAGTGCACTGGGTCGTCCAAGTAATACCTCAGGTGAGTGAAGGTCGATCCCATGAGGACTGATGGACTGAGCAACAATGGTCGATTGGTTGGTTTAGTTAGGCAGACAGAAAATTTATTTTGGTGAATTAAGCATTAAAAAGTAATTCAAGAGTAGAGAAAGCAAATAAGAGAATTGGTGAAAAATCAATGAGAGAAAGTAGTTAAGGTATTAGAAATGTTTACTTTTCCAGATCAAGTTTTCTTACCAACTATTTTAATCATACAAGATTCATTTCATGACAAACTGTAATTGATTAAACCCTAATCTCTTAGTGATTTAGTCTCCTCTAATCTTCATCAACTGTCAATCCCTTAGTCACTTTATTCCGATTAGAGGGCTAAGTTCAAATCTAGTTTATGGCTACAGAAACCCTAATTACCCAATGCTAAACGGATTATATGTCACGTATCCAGATTAGTTCAACTAATTAGGAATTTAGGAGGAATTTACTTTCAAGCTGTGTTCAGGTGAGGGACTTCTCCCAAGGGTCACAAGAACGCATCTAGAATAAGGTTCATACTCTCGTTCCATCCAGATTCATAAAATTAAGAATGAAAGTAATCTTTGAAACTGAATCAGTATATTAATTAAAATAGAAAAGTAATAGTCTTAATCCATAGAATTAAATAAAGCTCCTAACCTTAACCAAGGAGGTTTAGTGGATCATGACTTACAGAGAAAACAAGGGTTCTAAAAAGTGTGAAAATGTGAAAGTGAGAAGATCCCCCTAAAGGGTGAATCTTTTCCCTGTTATATCTAACCTAATTTTGATTTGAAAATAAAATAAAATAATAAATCCTAAAACTAAAAGATATTGTTTGTAAATAAAAATTATAGAAATAAAATAAAAGATAACTAATAAAAGCTAAATCCACTTGAAGATGCTTCCTTGATGGGCTTTAACTCGGATTGCTTGGCGCGAAATTCCAATTTAGGCATTTAGTGCCCAAGAAGGCAGAGATGCTTTGGATTTGCAAGGCTTGCTGGCGCTAAATACCAGTTTGGCGTTTAGCCCCCAAACAGGAAGTACCAAATCTTCTCTTTTTTGCACAAGACTCTGCCAAATTGCTCCGAATTTCACCTGAAATCAATAAAAATACTAAAACACTCAAAGTAGCATCTAAAGAAGATTTTTCACTAAAATATAATAAAACTTAATAAATTCTAACTAAAAATTACTAGAAAATAAGTGGAAAAAGGGTACAAGATACTAACGCATCACACATGTATAAAACATTAATGCATATGGTTTCTCTTTTGATGCATGGATGTGTACCCAATTTTCCAAAGTTTTCAACATGAAATATAAAATACCCAATGCTCCCAATATCATTTCAATTATTTCATACTCATTCAAAATTCATAATTAACTCAGTTTTCATCATTCTTCTTCTTCGTCTCTTACCCGAAACAAGTGGACAATGCCACTACCTCTTACCCGGGGTCACATATATATCATATAATTACAAATCATCATGCCTTCCATCATCCTCATCAATCTCCTCTCATTCAATATTATCAACGCCTCATTAATTCAGTTAATACTTCGCAAAACCCTTCCAAATATCTCCTCAATTTATTTGACACACTCATCCTCATTCTGAGGCCTAAAGGCTCACTAACGGACCTTAAACAAGTGTAAAAGAAGTTTAGAAAGTTATAGAATTGGTTTAGTATGCAAAAATCCCACTTTTAGCCAAAACAGGGGTCTCGCATACGCAAGTTTATGTTTGCGTTCACAAGAGGGAAAAATAGGAGGAATTAAATTTTAGTGTTAAAATCCTCTTTACCCATAGTATAATTAATGTGTGAGCATCTTATACCCATTTTCTGCTTATTTTCTAGTTTAATTTAGTCATAATTTAGTAAGTTCAATTATATTTTAGTGTTAAAATCCTCTTTGGATCCTACTTTGAGTTTTTTGGTGTTTTTATTATTTTAGGTGAAATTTGATCAAATTGGCAGAGTTTTGTGCAAAAAAAGAGAAGAATTGAAGCTGCCCCTTTGGGCGCTAAATGTAAAGCTGGCTTTTAGCGCAAGCAACCCAGCAAAATTAGAGGCGTTCTTCCCCTTTAGGCATTTTTCACTCTTGGAGCATCTTTAGTTGGATTTAGCTTTTAATTAGTATTTTATCTTTTATTTTTGTTATTTTTATTTACAAAAAAAATCTTTTAGTTTTAGAATTTTTTATTTTATTTTAGTTTCAAATCAAATTAGGTTAGATATAAAAGGAAAAAGATTCACCCTTTAAGGGAGATATTCTCTCACTTCTGCACTTTCATACTTTTTAGAACCCTTGTTTTCTTTGTAAGTCATGAGCCACTAAACCCCCTGGATTAAGGTTAGGAGCTCTATTTATTTCTATAGATTAAGACTATTGTTTTCAGTTGAAAGGGTTGCTTTTCTTCTTCATCTTATGAATCTAGGAAGAATGATAGTATAACCCTTATTCTATATGTGTTCTTGTGATTCTCGACAGAGTTATCTCGCTTGAACAATAGCTTAAAAGCAAATTCCTTCTAAATTGCTAATTACTTAAACTAATGGGGGATACGTGACATATAATCCTCTTAGCTTTGGGTAATTAGCATTTTTGTGGCCATAAACTAGAATAGAACTTAATCCTCTAATCTATATTAAGTGACAAAGACATTGGCGATTGATTTGGATTAGAGGAGGCTAAATCACTAAGACATTAGGGTTTAGTCAATTACAGTTTGCCATAAAATGAATCTTGCATGATTAAAATAGTTGGTAAGAAAACTTAACCCAGATGAATAAACAACCCCGAAACCTTAACTGCTTTCTCCTATAGATTTCACCTAACTTTTATTATTTGTGGTCTTAGTTTCTGAATTCTTATTTAATGCGTTTTATAACCCTCAAAACACAACTTTTTGCTGGCCTGACTAAGTGAATCATTCAACCATAGTTGCTCAATCTATCAATCCTCATGGGATTGACCCTCACTCACCTGAGGTATCACTTGATACGACCCAGTGTACTTGATCCACACCAAGATTTTGGTGCCGTTGCTGGGATTGACTATGATTGACAACTACCAGTTGTCTGATTGCTTAGATTAGGCGTTCTTAATTTTTTATTGTTTTCAATTTTGTTTTCTTTTTTTTTTTCAAAAATTAAGTTTTCTCTCATTTAAAAATTTTGCCTTAATTTTTTGAAATTAAGTTTGGTGTCCCCTAGTCATTTTATTTTCAAAATTTTTGAAAATATTAGTGTTTGTCTTGTTTAATTTTTTAATCATTTAGCTTGTGTTATTAGTTGATTTCAAATTTTCCCTAGTTATTTGCTTAGTAGCTTTTAAATTCTATTGCTTTATTTATCTAGATTATCTTAATTTATTTTTTTTACATAGGATTTCTCACTGGAAATCCTCTACACTCTAACGTAGAGATTCCCACCTTTTCTTTATTTTCTGTTAGTTTATGATTAGGAACAGGAAAAAAGAATCCCTTCTTGATTTTGACCCTGAACTTGAGAGGACTTTGACGTGGCATTTGCAACAAGCAAGAGCTTACAAAGCTAGTGAAAATCTCAGGGACACTTTTGAGAAGGAAGTTGAAGAGCTCACCATGGATCCCAATGCCAATGTTGAGAATCCGAATGGTAATGAGCAGCCTAGAAAGATGCTTCGCTCATAACCTGCTCCCATCCCTGATTTCTTTGGGAACAATATTATGGTGCCCCCTATAGGTGCAAACAACTTTGAGTTGAAGCCATAGTTGATCACTCTGATGCAACAAAACTACCAGTTTCATGAACTCCCGCAGGAAGATCCAAATTTGTTCAACTCTAATTTCCTACAGATTTGTGATACTGTGAAGACTAATAGAGTAAATCCAAATCTCTATTAGTTGATGCTCTTCCCATTTGCTGTGAGGGATAAAGCAAAGCAGTGGCTTAGCACTCAACCCAAAGAGAGCTTGGACACTTGGGACAAGGTGGTTAACAAGTTCCTAACCAAGTCTTTTCCTCCTCAAAAGCTGATTAAGCTGAGGACATATGTTTAGATCTTTAGAAAGAGAGATAGTGAGTCCCTCTATAAAGCCTAGAAGAGATACAAGTCAATGATCAGGAGGTGCCCTCCTTACATGTTCTCAGACTGGATCAGGCTACAAATCTTCTATGATGGACTCTCATAGATGGCCAAAATGTCTCTTGACGATTCTGCAGGTGGATCTCTGCGTATAAAGAAGACTCCCGAAGAGGCTAATAGGTTAGTTAAGTTGGTTGCTAAAAACCAATAGTTGTACACTTCTGAGAGGAATCTTGTGAAGAAAGGAATCATGGAGTTGGATACCCTGGATCCTATTCTTTCTCAGAAAAAGGCCATGTCTCAACAGATTAGTATGATTACTCAGCACTTGAGTGGGATGCAAGTCTTAGCTGTGAATACTCAAGATGCATCTTATGACATGAGTAGTGACCTCAACCAAGGGGAGACTTATGGTTATGCTCAACCTGCTCCTAAACAGGTTAACTATGTGGGAAATTCCTCCAGAAATTCCAATAATGACCCTTACTCTAACATATTTAAATAGATATGGAGGAATCACCAAAATCGTGGGTGGAGAGAGTAAGCCCGAAGGCGTCAACCGAATTTCAACAACTCTCAAGGCAGTTTTAATCAGAATAAGTTCAACAACCGTCAGTTCCAACCCTCTCAGCAACAACAAGCAACTTCACAGCCTTAGAACACTCCTGATCTAGCTTCTATAGTTGCAGAACTTTCCAAGAAAACTCAGAGTTTCATGTAGGAAACCAAAGCTTCAATTCAGAACTTGGAAGTACAAGTGGGTCAGTTGAGCAAAAATATACCTGAGAGGCCCCTAACACTCTTTCTGGTGACACAGTGGTAAATCCAAGCAAAGAATGCAAGGCCATCATAGTGGCTAGTGAATTTGTGCCAGAGGAGGTGTAGATTACTGAGGGATCAAATAAAATAGAAGCTCTAGAGAAGGCTAAGGGTGCCATAGAACACGCCCTATCCAAGGCATCCGAGCATAAGCCGAATTCATTATACCCTCAGAAGCTGCAAAAGGAGACCAAGGACGGGTAATTCTCACAGTTCTTAGAAGTCTGTAAAAAGTTACAAATCAATATTCCTTATGTTGAGGTGCTGGAGTATATGCCTCAATATATTGAGTTCATGAAGGGTTTACTCTCTGAAAAGAAGACCCTAAAGGGAGATGAAACAGTAGTCCTAAATGAGGAATGCAATGCATTAAGAGAAAATTTCCATGGAAGATGCCAGATCTAGGGACTTTCAGATTCCATGTACTATTGGGAACATCAATTTTGACAAGGCCCTGTGTGATCTTGGTGCAGGCATCAACCTAATGCTTTTGTCTGTGATGGAAAAGCTTCAAATTTAAGAGGCTCACCCAACAAGGATAGCATTGCAGATGGCAGAGAAATCTCTAAAGCAGGCACATGGAATAAGGGAGAATGTTCTGATCAAGGTTGGAGAACTTTTCCTCCATGCAGATTTTCTAATTCTAGATATGGGAGAGGATGAAAGTGATTCTGTAATCCTGGGAAGACCATTCCTAGCCATTGAGAGAGCTCTGATTGATGTGGAAAAAGGGAAATTTGTTCTGAGGATTTATGAGGACTACTTGGTGTTCAAGTTTTTTAGACCTTTACATCACTCTGGTGAAGGAGGCACCTGCATGAAGGGTAAACTCACTAACCCAAGTCTTCAAGGACTCTTGATTGATGTAAGGTAGAGTTCACTACACAAGCCTCCTATGGTGGAAACCAATAAAATTCCTTCTGACATCAAACCTAAGTTTGGTGTTGGATGTTCATCACTCACCAAAGAGGCAGTGCCAAGAAGAAGGTATCAAGGGGATAGAGGAACAAGAAGATTTCCACTGAAGACTTCTCTCTAAGAATGAAGGTGGTATTCACTGCAACCCCAATCCTGCCTTATACCATGAACAGGATCCTATTTCTTGAGTATAGAGTTAATCCATGAGAGCACATGAAAAAGAATCACAGTAAGAGGATAAGAGCTAAGCCCCTACGATCATCTCCATCCTTAGTGGAGCTGACCGTCAAGCTAGTCACGGTAAAGAAGTGCTTGTTGGGAGGCAACCCCACCATGAGTATCCTTTAGTTTTACTTTCAGTTTGATTCTCCTTTATCCTTTTTCATTTTTTATTTATACTTTTCCTTGGTTTTGTTTTGTTGTGGTCATGCAAAATATTTAAAACAGGAACAGAGAGCTCAGAAGGAGGAACAGAACATCCTAGGGAGCATTGAACTCAAAAGCATTGGCGCTAGACACCAGCTAAGCATTTAGCACTGAAATTGGCAGCAGAAACTGGCGTTAAACGCCAGGTGGGTGTTTAACACCCACAAGGGACTCAGTTTCTAAAGCCAACCTATGCCTTATTGGGTGCTAAATGACAGCTGGGCATTTAGCGCCAAGTGACTCGTCCAAAAAAATTGCCATCTCTTGCGTTAAACCCTGAGGCTGGCATTTAGTGCCTACAGCACAAGCTTTGAATATGGAGAAGGGGCTTAACCGTTACCATCGGTCCCTTCCCCATCCTGCCCCCCTTTGACCATTCAAACCCCACTCTCTCTTATCCTCAACCTACTTTACCATCCACATTCATCCTCCCATTTCTCTATACGCTTATCCACCTTTCCTTCACCCTATCAAATCCCATCAATCCCTCCACTTTCCTCTTCCCCATGTTCACCTACCTCTATCCCTATTAATCATATTCATTTCCCTCCAAACCCCCACCGTTCATACTATAACCGTTCTTACCCCCTCTCTATATAAACCCCATTCTTCATTTCACTTTCACCATACTTCCATGCATTTTCCTTCTTTACATACTTCCACTCCCTTCCATTTTCCTTCCTTCATAACCGTGCCCCTTTTCTCCCCCTTACCCTATTCTTCATCTTTTTACTTCACTTTCACCACTTTTCCTACCCTAACTGAACCCTTCCCCCCACCTCTATCTATACTCCACTTCTTCATCTATTTTCAGCATACTTCCAACTACCATCCCCTTCTTACTCTTTTCACCCTTCACTCACTTCCCTTTCTTTCTCTCTTGACCGAACCATCACCAATCCTTCCACTATCTTGTTCCTTTCGTACATCCACCTTACTTCCCTTTTATACCCTAATTTCTTCTATATCTCTATTTTTCTTTGCTCAGAGACGAGCAAACATTTTAAGTTTAGTATTGGAGCATTCTGTTTTTCTTCATTTTTATTATCCATATGGCACCAAAAGCTGGAGAATCCTCTTCAAGGAAGAGAAAAGAGAAGGCCCCTATATCTGGTACTGATGACTTCACCCGATTCTTCTCCAAGACCCAAAAGGATGATTTTAATGAAATTGTGAGCAAAAGAAAGGTGATCCTAGAAGTTCGCTTTGATCTTCAGCCGAAGGAGTACCCAAAAATTTGGGAACTAATTCAGAGAAGGGGTTTGGATGTTTTGACCAACACCATGACTGACGTGGGCGTACTTATCGCCAAGGAGTTCTACACCAATGCTTGGGTGACTTACAAGCGTGTTACAGGCGTGAAACCAAACTCGAAGAACTAGCGCACTATGGTCTGAGGGAGCATCCTCGAATTCAGTCTAGAGAGGGTGAGGGAGATACTTTATTTGCCACCATTCAGAGACGACCCTCTTTTTTACACTCAAAGGGTCAACACTGACAAGAGATTGGACCAGGTCCTTGATGATATTTTCCTCCTCGGAGCACAATGGAGGAAGGATGCCAAATGTTAGCCGTACCAGCTTGGCAGGCATGATCTAAGGCCAGTTGCTCAGGGAAGGTTTGAGTTCATTCAGCACTCCATCATTCCTATGAATAACCAGTCTGAGGTTACTATTGACCAAGTCATAATGATTCACTGTATCATGCTTGGTAATGAGATGAAGGTACACTGTGTAATTCCTCCAGAGCTGAATAGAATAGCTGATAAGGCCTCCACCATTGCTATATTGGCCTTTTCTCACCTCATCTTTCGCCTGTGTGCGGAGGCCTGAGTCTGGATTGATGGTGATACCCCTATTGATGTTGACAAACCTATCACTAGGAGGGGTATGGAGCATGCTAGGGACCTTGGACATGCATCACCACATGAGCTAGTTCCCCTCCTCAGCAGGAGCTTTCGGAGATGCCTCAAGGATTCTATTTTCCTCCCCGTAATTACTGGGACCAGTTGATCATATCTATTTGGGAGTTGACATCTTCTATTAATCAACTGAGGATTAAGCATCACGATCACGCAACCCTCCTCCATCAGCTAGTGGAGGAGCAACTGAGGCAGAGGCGCGACTTTGATGAGCTGAAGTGCCATAGATGATTCCCGTAAGGGAGCATCAGCAACCATGATTGAGGTGGTTGAGTTTCTTTATCTTCTACTTATTTTATTTTCTCTTTTTCAGTATTTTCTCATATTTCCTATTTTCTGTTTGAAAGCCTTTGCATGATCAGTAGTAGTACTTTATTATTTTCCTAGTTTAGTTATTTACTTTGTAATTTTACGTTTATTTTGAAAAATTGTCTCATGTATTACTCACTGAGCTTGAAAAATCAAAAAGAAAAAGAAAAGAATTAGTAAAATGCATGAGACTTGCGTTATATGTTATAAGTTGTTCTGATTACTTTAATGTCGTGGTATTATTTGTGATTCTGAATGCATGAACTGAATACTGCATAATTATATTGAGGTTAAGAATGTTGATTCCTGAGGTACAAGAACTTAGAAAAATGTTACGGATTCTCTAAAACTCAGTGAGAAATTGATCCTTGAAGCAAAACCACAGCAAAAAGAAAAGAAAAAAAAATTAAAAAGCCAGGTCCAAGGCTCTAAGCATCAATGGTTAGGAAGGTAAGAAATGATTAAAAGCTCAAAGAGTTGTTTTCCTAACCATATGTTTGTGGTGTGAATGTGTCAAGTAACCTTTGAGACAAAACATTAAGAGTTGAGTTCAAGTGCAATTACAGAGTATGCCAAAGGCTCTGAGCACTATTGATTGGGAGAAATTAAAAGAAAAATTAGAACTCAAAGAGTTCTCCAGTTAAGTACTTGTGGTGTTCTTGGGACAAGTTAAGTTTGAGGATAAAACACTAAGAATCACGACTAGGCTCAAGGTGTAAAGCACCAAAGAAAAGAAAAGAAAAAGCTGTGTTTAAGGATCAATCAAAGCTTAAGTAAAAAGAGAATTCATAATATTATCCGAGTTCTAGTTCAGAGAGACATCGATACTTTTGAGCTTCAAAGGATAGTCTGATGCCAAACCTGTTCAGAATCACAATGTCGCTAACCCCACTAATTAATTAGGTAAGAGCCTAAATGAGCACTCAAGTCTTGGGCAATCTTCTACTTCTCAGTCCTACATTGTTTTTAGTTGCTTTAGGACAAGCAACAGTTCAAGTTAGGTATTTTGATGCGTGAGCATCTTTAAATTTCGTTAGAATATAGTAAGTTTAATTATATTTTAGTGTTAGAATTCTCTTTGTATGCTACTTTGAGTTGTTTTGGCATTTTTATTATTTCAGGTGAAATTCGGATCTAATTAACAGAATTTCGTGCAAAAAAAAGAGAAGAATTGAAGCTTCCCCTTTGGGCGCCAAACACCAAGCTGGTGTTTAGTGCCAGCAACCCAGCAAAATCAGAGGCATTCTGCCCCCCTTAGGGCGCTAAACGCTAAAGCCGGCGTTTAGTGCCAGGCAATTCCGGATCTCACCTCATCTTGGAGCATCTTTAGTTGGATTTAGCTTTTAATTAGTATTTTATCTTTTATTCTTTTTTATTTTTATTTACCAAAAAAATTTTTTAGTTTTAGAAGTTATTATTTTATTTTAGTTTCAAATCAAATTAGGTTAGATATAAAAGGAAAAAGATTAATCCTTTAAGGGGGATCTTTTCACTTCCGCACTTTCATACTCTTCAGAACCCTTGTTTTCTCTGTAAGTCATGAGCCACTAAACCTCTTGGGTTAAGGTTAGGAGCTTTGTTTATTTCTATGGATTAAGACTATTGCTTTTCTATTTTAATTAATGTATTGATTCAGTTTCAAGGATTGCTTTTGTTCTTCATCTTATGAATCTGGGTAGAACAATAGTATAACCCTTATTCTATACTTGTTCTTGTGATTCTTGATGAGCGGATGTTTTATACGCTTTTTGGCATCATTATCATATAGTTTCCATTATGTTTTGTTTAAGTTTATTATATTTCCATAGGTTTTAGTGCGAAATTCATATTTTTGGATTCTACTTTGAGTTTGTGTGTTTTATGGTGATTTCAGGTATTTTCTAGCTGACATTGAGGAGTTTTGGCAAAGTTTGAACCAGAGACAGAGAAAGGACTGCAGATGTTGTCAGGATCTGACCTCCATGCACTCGAAAGAGCATTTCTGGAGCTACAGAAGTCCAAATGGCACATTCTCAATGGCTATGGAAATCTAACATCCAGGGCTTTCCAGAAATATTTAATAGTCCATACTTTTCTTCGGAAATGAAGGCCTAAATCTGGCATTCAACGCCAGCCACTAACCGCATTCCTGGCATCCAATGCCCAAGGAGGAGTAGTTGGCATCCAACGCCCATTCAGGAGTCCAAAGCTGGCGTTGGACGCCCAAAAGGGAGCATTAGCTTGTGGCTTCACTCAAGCCCAGCCCAAACACTCACCAAGTCGGCCCAGAAAGTGGATTTTCGGACTACAAGACTAGGTTATCTGATTTCTGTAATTCTTAGTTAGCAGATTAGTATATATAGACAAAAGTTCAACCTTGTTAGGAACTCTTGCCCACTTTTACTTTTTACATTACCTTTTGTAAGCTATGAGTCACTAACCTTCTAAGGTTAAAATTAGGAGCTCTGCTGATTCTTATGAATTAATAATATCACTATTCTACTTCAATCTATGCTTGATTCTATTCTAAGATGTATCTTCGTTCTTCATCCTAACAAATTGGGAGTGTAACTTGACCGTCATCCCTATTCACATGGGTTCTTGTGAGTCCTTGACATGGATAGTACTAAACCACAAGCTAGATTATACATCTCTTAGACGGCTAATCCAGGCTTCATTGGGGACTTCTCAAGATATCAGTTCAGTCGAGGTGCGGGGTGATTAGTGCCTTTGTGGTATAGGCTAGAACCCAAGGAGCAGCATTCTCTAATCCATAAGATCCGACCTTGTCTATGGCATTTTGAGTAGGATCACCAAGGGAATGGATTGCTAGAGCTTCACCCCCGTTCAGATTGGATGACCGCTGACCCGGCGTTTGATCTAAAGCAGAGGAGATTAATGACCGCTGACCCGGCATTAATCATATATAGCCTGCTATGGAATGAATCAATCAAAAGTTGGAGTAGATGGTTAGAAAAGTTGATCCCGAAGAAAGAAGCATCTCCGAAGCCTCAACCGTTCTCATACCATTGATTTCACACCTATCTAGTAACGTTTTATTTATTTATCTTTTTTATGTGTTTTCTTGTGACAACTATATTTTCTATCCGCCCGACAAGGATCTGCAAAATATCCATTGCTTGCTCAAACCAATAATCTCGGTGGGATCGACCCTCACTCACTTGAGGTATTACTTGGACGACCCGGTATACTTGTCGGTCTATCTGTGCAAAACGTGCGGAGCCAATTTCGCGCACTAAGTTTTTAGCGTCTTTGTCGGGGATTGTTCAGAGTTGACAAACTACCGGATTATCTGGTTGCTTAGATTAGCGTCTTTTCTTTGTCTTTTGTTTGAGTCTAGTGTCAATTCTTAAGTTTGGTGTCCTTTGTGTTTTCTTTATTTTCATCAAATTTTCGAAAATTGTTCTTGGTGTTCTTTTTGGTATTCAAGTTGTTATTGTTTCTTTTCTTGTTTTGATCTTAAAATTTTTAAGTTTGGTGTCTTTTGGTATTTTTCTTTTTAATTTTCAAAAAAGCTAGTGTCTTTAATCCAAAAATTTTATGTTTAGTGTCTTGTGGTTGTTTTTCTCTTTCTTCATTAATTCAAACAAATCAAAAATATATCTTTCCTATCTTTATGCAAACAATTTTCGAAAATCTTGCTTATTTTGATTTAAAAAATTTTTAAAGATAGTGTTTCTTGTTAGTAAAGTCAAATCTCAAATCTTATCTTTTTAAATCTTTTCAAATCTTTTCTTTTAATTTGATTCTTTACTATCTTATCTTTCTTTTAAAATTTCAAAATTCAAAAACTATTTCAAATCATTATCTTATTGTATCTTAGTTTTAAATTTCAAAATTAAATCTTCTCAAAAATCAAATCTTTTTCGTATCTTTATCGCATCTTGTTTCAATTTCAAAATTCAAAAACGAATCTTTTCAAATCTTTTCAATTCTTATCTTATCTTATTAACATTTCCTTTCCAATTTTAAATTTCAAAATTTTTAAAATCAAATTTTTTCAAATCTCCTATCTTATCTTGTTTTCAAATCTTTCTTAATTAGTTACTTGTTTTCTCTTCCTTCTTTTTCAAAACTTCCTAACTGATTCCTCTCTCTTCTATTTTCGAAAACTTCTTACTTCTTTAACTCTCTTCTTTTTCAAAAATCACCTATTTAATTTTCAAATCTTTTTAATCAATTAATTATCTTAGTCTTTAATTTTCTTTTTCTTTCTGAATTTAATTAATAAGTAAAAAATAAAAAGAAAAATATTTTAATTCTAGTTTCCCCTTTTTACTTCTTAATATCCAAATTCTCCCACCTTTCTTCACCTTGAACCCAAATAGGAATGAACAGTTCAGAAGAACTTTTGGGGTCCTACATGGCCCCCACTCTTGACTTCTATGAGAGAAGTATCAGTATACCCCCCATTGGAGCAAGTAATTTTGAGCTAAATTCTCAGCTCAATACTCTGGTGCAGCAAAACTGCCAATACTCTAGACTTCCACAGGAAGGGCCTACTGAGTTCCTGACAAACTTTTTACAAATTGCTGACACAGTACACACTGAAGGAGTAGATCAGGATGTCTATAGACTGCTACTCTTTCCCTTTGCTGTAAGAGATCAAGCAAAGAGGTGGTTAGATAACCAACCCAAATCCATCTTGAATCAATACTTTCCCCCAAAGAAGTTAACCCAGTTAAGGCTGGACATCCAAGGCTTCAAGTGGTGCAGGAAACTGGCTCCGCACGTTTCACACAGATAGACCGGCAAGTATAC
This sequence comes from Arachis hypogaea, assembly GCF_003086295.3. Taxonomy (NCBI): domain Eukaryota; kingdom Viridiplantae; phylum Streptophyta; class Magnoliopsida; order Fabales; family Fabaceae; genus Arachis; species Arachis hypogaea. Next base: position 47,269,014 of record NC_092050.1, read on the forward strand.
TGGGTCGTCCAAGTAATATCTCAGGTGAGTGAGGGTCGATTCCACAGAGATTGTTGGTTTGAGCAAGCAATGGTTACCTTGCAGATCTTAGTTAGGTGGACAAAAATTATAGTTTGTCACAGAAAACGCATAAAACAGAACAAATAATTAAAATGTTACTAGATAGATGAGGAATCGATGGTATGAGAATAGTTGAGGCTTCGGAGATGCTTTGTCTTTCCAGATTAACTTTTCTTACTGTCTACTTCAATAACTTTCTGAAAAATACCAGGCACAGCTACCGCACGACTAATCATCTGTCAGTTCTTACTGGTGTCGGAATAAGACCTCTCTGTCCTTTTGCACACAGTCACTGCGCCCAACATTTGTGAGTTTGAAGCTCATTTGTTCTAGCCTTCACCACGAAGGTTCTGATCTCATGGGTTTGAATGCTCTGTTGTTAGGAGATGCAAGTCAAACTCGTGGATTAGAAACCTAAGAGATACGCACTCAAGCTGTCGCCAATGACTACGTTGAGCTCAGATAGAACGGGAGTGGTTGTCAAGCACGCGTTCATAAATTTGAAAATGATGATGAGTGTCACGGATCATCATATTCTTTATATTAAAGTACGAGTGAGTATCTTATAACAGAATCAAGCGTGATCGAATAGAAAATAATTGTAATTGCATTAATCCATTGAGACACAGCAGAGCTCCTCACCCCCACCTATGGGGTTTAGAGACTCATGCCGTAGAAGATACAATATGAGATGTAAAATGTCATCCCTCCCAAAATGAATCTCTAAAAGTAGTTCTTATACTAAACTAGTAACTTAGGTTTACAGAATCAATTTTATGATTTTTCAGATCATCAATAACATGTCTCCTTTTTCATTATTCTTTCAAGAGCCAACTTTTCTTAATTTCAATTTCAAATATGCACTATTTAAGCATACATTCAGAAAACAAAAAGTATTGCCACCACATTCAAGATAAAATTCAAAATTCATGTACTTCTTTTTCTTTTGCAAATAAAAGTATTTTTTCATTTAAGAAAGGTGAGAGATTCATGAAATCATTCATAGCTTTATGACATAGACTCTAAACACTAATGATCATTTAATAAAAACAAGACTTAGACAGAAAATAAACATAAAAATAGACAAATAACAATATAAGCAAGGAAATTAAGGAGCGGGTCCACCTTAGTGACGGCGGCTACTTCTTCCTCTTGATGGTCCAATGGAGTGCTTGAGCTCCTCTAGTTTGCTCTATCCTCTTTCTTAGTGATGGGCTTTGGTGATTAATTTCTCCATCTCCCAAGGTTCGGAGGTGGAAGCAATTGCCTTCCCTTTCCTCTTTCTAGAGGATTCTCCGACTTTGGGTGCCATAAGTGGTAATGGAAAGCAAAAAGTAGAACTTTTCCACACCAAAATTAAAAGCTTTGCTCGTCCTCAAGCAAAATAAGATAGAAGGGAGTAGAAGAAGAATGAGGTAATTAATTTTGAAAAACTTGTTAATCTTAAAAAAAATTAAAAGGATTTGAAAAGAATTTGAGAAGATATTTAAGTTTGGAAAAAGATATGGACAAGAATTAAAAAGAATTAAAAAGGAATAAAAAAGAATTGAAAGGATTATTAGTTTTTGAAAATAGAAATTGAAAAATGAACATTTGAAATATTTTTTATGCAAAAAAATTATGAATTAAAACATGAAAAATTGAAAAAAAATCAAATTGGAAACAAAATTACCTCCCCTTTGCTGTTCTGGCGTTAAATGCCCAGAATGATAGCCATTCTGGTGTTTAATGCCCATCTGGCAGCCAATTTGGGCGTTTAACGCCCAGCCAGGTATCCTGGCTGGTGTTAAACGCCAGAATTTATTTGTTACTGGGTTTTTTTTCTGAACGCCCAGGATGCTGCTATTTCTGGCATTAAACGCCTAGAATGATAGCCATTCTGGCGTTTAACGCCCAAAATGCCCCTTTACTGGCGTTTTGACGCTAGTAAGCTCTTTTTCTCTGTGATTCCTCTGCTTTATGTCCTGAACCTTCATTTCCCCGACTTATTCACTGAAATGCATTAACGAACATGAATAACAAAATTAAATAGACTCATATAATTGTAATAAACATCTAATTTTTGATAATGGCTGGGTTGCCTCCCAACAAGCACTTTTTTACTGTCTTTAGCTGGACTTTACTAAGCTTTTAATTTAGTCTCAGTTTTGAGCATTCTTGCTCAACATTGCCTTCAAGATAATGTTTGACTCTCTGTCCATTAACAATGAACTTTTTGTCAGAGTCAATATCCAGAAGCTCTACAAATCCATATGGTGACACACTTGTAATCATATATGGTCCCTTCCACAGGGATTTCAATTTCCCAGGGAACAATCTTAGCCTAGAGTTAAACAGCAGAACCTTCTGTCCTGGCTCAAAGACTCTAGATGACAGCTTTCTGTCATGCCACCTTTTTGCTTTCTCCTTGTAAATTTTAGCATTTTCAAAAGCATTGAGTCTGAACTCCTCTAGCTCATTCAATTGGAGTAATCTTTTCTCTCCAGCTAGTTTAGCATTAAGGTTTAGGAATCTGGTTGCCCAGTAGGCCTTGTGTTCCAATTCCACTGGCAGATGACAGGCTTTTCCATACACAAGCTGGTATGGAGAGGTCCCTATAGAAGTCTTGAATGCGGTTCTGTATGCCCACAGAGCATCGTCCAGACTTCTTGCCTAATCCTTTCTACGGGTACTTACAGTCCATTCCAGGATTCGTTTTAGTTCTCTATTTGAGACTTCAGCCTGCTCATTTTTCTATGCATGATATGGAGTTTCCATTTTGTGGTTAATTCCATATCGGATCAGAGCAGAGTCAAGCTGTTTATTGCAAAAATGAGTGCCTCCATCACTGATCAGTACCTTAGGGACACCGAACCTGCTGAAGATATGCTTTTGGAGGAACTTCATTAGTGTCTTAGTTTCATTAGTGGGTGTTGCAATTGCCTCTACCTATTTAGATACATAGTCTACTGCCACCAGAATTTAAAGAGCTATTGGCTATTTGCTATTGCTTTTTAGTTTAAAGAGCTACTACTTCTAAAAAAATCAAAATTTTATTCAAGTTCAATGAGATGATAAGAGGAACATTTTATAGCTAATATAAATCCCAATAATGCTTATGCAATTCTGAAATTTAAAAGACAGAAACTTAAATAGAAACTTAAATACTACTAGTGATCATGTAAATCTAAATGTAAAAAACAGGAATTAGAATACACACAGAAGTAGGGAGGTTGAATTCAACCACCTTAATCATGGGAAGCATTAGGCTCTTTAGGGGATAATTTCTGATGCTTCAGTTCTTCTAGCTCACGCCCCTACTTCTCTTGTTCCTTGACTAGTTTGGAAAGAATGCGTCTTTTTGCTCCTCTCTTAATTGATCTAAGGTGTTTTTGCAATTGTGCAATAGATGTTTCCAACTGGGTCTAATATTCAATTAGAGGGACCTTTTGTGCTTGCTCAGGTGCCTTCCTTTTGGGTTGGTCAGCTGGTACTTGGGCTCTTTCCATCACCTGCTTGGTGATTGGGCTTTCTAATGGGATAAATGAGTCTTTGTTAATCATGACTCCATCTTCTTTATACAAGCGAAGGATAAGGTTTGGATAGGCCAATCTAGCTTGAGTTGACATCATGTTTGGAACCTTGTATAGCTAAAAGGGAATTAGTTGGTGGACTTCCACCTCATGTCCCATCATAATGCAGTGAATCATCACAACCCTTCTGATGGTAACTTCAGAATGGTTGCTAGTAGGGAGTATAGAACGCCCAATGAAATCCAACCAACCCCTAGCAACTGGTTTGAGATCTACTCTTCTCAGTTGGTTTGGATTACCTTTTATATTGTTGATCCACTTAGTTCCAGGCAGATATATGTCTTCTAGAATTTGATCCAACTTTGGATTAGCCACCACTCTCCTATTAAATGATTCTAGATCATCCTTTTGTGGAGGTAATTTGAAGATCTCTCTCATCATGTCAAGATGAAAATAGAGAGTCTTCCATCGCACCATAGTGTGAAAAGTATGGAATCCTTGTCCATCTTTCTTTTGCTTATCTGTTATCCACAGATTTGCATAGAATTCATGGATCATTGTTATTCCAACATTGATCTCAGAATCAGCCAGGATATTCTAGCCTCTCTTTCGAATTTGTTCTTGGATCTCCAGGTACTCATCTTCTTTTAAATCGAATTTGGCCTCCGAGATCACTATCCTCTTGCACATTATTTTGTAATAATTTTCTTCATGCTGCTTTGTGTAGAATCTGAAAGGTTTGAAAACAACTGTTTGGTTGTCGTCTTTCTTGCTTCTTGAAGTTAGATTTCCACTTTTTGGAGCCATGGAATTCGAATAGAGTGAGAAGAAAAGACTCTTTCCACACCAAACTTAAAAGGTTTGCTCGTCCTCGAGCAAAAGAGAGTAAAGAATACAAAGAGGAGAAGAAAAATTCGAATGGAAGGAGGATGAGCGTGGCGAAATGGTATAAATAGGGATGGGGAGGGTGGGATTTCGAAATTCAATTGGATAAATGATAAATAAGATATGATTCACACTTTAGTAAAAGATAGAAAAAGATAAGTTTTTTAAAATCAAAAGATATGAAAAAGATAAAAAGATGAGATAGAAGGTATGAAAAAGATTTTAAATTTAAATAAAATATTTGAAAAGGAATTGAAAAAGATATGAAATTTTGAAAAAGATTTAGAAAAGAGTTGAAAAAGATATGAGGTTTTGAAAAATATTTGAAAAAAAAAATTGAAAAAGATTTGAAAAGATTTTAGATTTGAAGGGAATTTAAAATTAAAAGATGAAGGTTAAAAAATCTTGTTTAGAAGATATGATTTAAAAAGGTAAAAATTGGAAAAGATAAGTGATTTGAAGATATATACCGATTAGGAATTTACCAAAATAATTTCGTTGTGAGCATAGCCCAAACCGATGATCGATCCTCAAATCAAAGTTTAGAATTTGGTTGTCATGAGTCCTACCTAATAAAAGTAACCGAGAGTATTAGTCCCGGGTCATCTTCTCAAGGAATTGCAGTGAGGTATGCATATTATTGGTTATGGTATTCATGGGGTAGGTTGGTAAAAGTGCAAAGAAATAAATGGCAAGAAAACAAAGGTAACAACTAAATAAAGAAAGTAATAAAGAGAGACATTCATGGCAAGGATTAAGAGTATAGGCATTCTATCCTAGTCATTAATTATCATACAAAGATTTACAAGAATTTATCCTATTTCGTCATCTCCAACATCGGAAGAAGGTACAATGTCATCTTCAACATAGGGAGAAAGTCAAATAAGACTAGTTAATCTTAATCCAAAAGTCCTAATCAACTCACTAATTGAATTAGCAAGAGATTAGAGTCAATGAAAATAATATTAACTAACTACTCTAGATCACCAATCTAAATTGGGTATTGATGACTCAAGATTGCCTAATTTCTCTCTCCAAGCCAAGAATGCTCAAAAAGCTACTCTAACATCCAACCAAGCATTTTGTCAAACACTTGGAAGGCATAAAAGGAAAGCATAATAAATTTTAAGGAAAGGTAACTTCTACAACTACCAATTGTAAGAAAATAACAATAACAACTCAAATCAACAATGGAAGAACATCAAACATCAAATTGCATTAAAAGAAATCCAAATCCAACAAGGGTTCATCAACATAAAAAGAGGCATAAAAAGGGAAATTAACAAGAGAACTAAGAGGAATAAAGATGTAGGAACAAGAAATTATAAAGAAAACTAGATGAAAACAAGAATTAAATCCTAGATCTAAGATGCAATTAACCTAAGAACCCTAATTCTAGAGAGAAGAGGGAGATTCTCTCTCTAGAAAACTAACCTACATGATGCTAACCTAAAACTAATTGCTCCCCCTTTGTCCAATCTTCAGTTCTGCATGAAATAGCCTCAAAACGAGTTGGATTTGGGCATGGGAAGCTCAGAAATCACCCCCAGCAAGTTCACTTTATTGAGGTCACGTGCCTGATGTCACGCGTGTGCGTGGACGACGCGTGCGCGTCACTGGCAAATTTCCTCCTCGCGCGTACGCGTGGGAGATGTGTGCGCATGGCCATGAAAGTCCTTCTCATGCGTACGTGTGAGTGACGCGTACGCGTGGCCTCTAATTCTCCAAATGCTCATTTCTTCATGAATTCTCCACTTTGCATGCTTTTCTCTTCACTTCTTCCATCCAATACTTGCCTTATGAATCTGAAATCACTCAACAAACATATAAAGGCATTGAATAGAATTAAAGTGAATTAAAATTAACTATTTTAAGGCCTAAAAAGTATGTTGTCACACTTAAGCACAAAATTAGGAAGAGTTACAAAACCATGATATTTCATTGAATAAATGTGAGATAAGTTGATAAAATCTCCCAAATTAAGCACAAGATAAACTACAAAATTGGGGTTTGTCAATAAGCTTTGAAAAAGTCAACAACTTCCCTAACCTGTTTTGGGCATTGAACGCCCAGAATGCCTTGATTCTGGCGTTCAACGCCATGCTGGTGCTCCTTCTGGGTGTTGAACGCCCAGCCAGTGCCCCCTGACTGGCGTTCAATGCCAGCTTCCCATTCCTTCTTGGGCGTTGAATGCCCAGCCAGTGCCCTCTGGCTGGCATTTAATGCCAGTCTTGCCTTCCCCTTCAAGGCATTGAATGCCCAGCCAGTGCCCCATGGCTGGTGTTCAACGCCAGTCTTGTCACCCCTTAAGGGCGTTCAACGCCCAACCAGTACCTCCTGGCTGGCGTTGAACACCAGTCTTGTTGCCTCTTGGGGGCGTTCAACTCCCCTCTTTCCCTCTTGCCTAGCGTTCAACGCTAGGAAGGGGCCTTTCCCAGGGTGCTCTGTTTTCTACTCTGACTGTTTCTGTTTCTATTCTAACTACTGCACACAATCACAAACTTAAATACATGTAAAAATTAAACTGAGATAACTGAAATAAACTTAACAAAAAACATAAATAACTTTAATTATGGCTTGGTTGCCTCCCAACAAGCGCTTCTTTAATGTCACTAGCTTGACGGTGTTGCGCTCATGTCATCAATAGGGTGGATTTGTCTTGCTCAATCTCACCACCCAAGTAATGTTTCAATCTCTGGCCATTAACAGTAAATTGTTTATCAGAGTAATTGCACTAGAGTTCTATATGACCATAGGGTGATACATTAGTGATCAGGAAAGGTCCTGTCCAACGTGACTTAAGATTTCCAGGGAAGAGCTTCAGTCTAGAATTGAAGAGCAGAACTTTCTGTCCAGGTTCAAAGACTCTGGAAGAAATCTTTCTGTCATGCCATTTCTTGGCCCTTTCTTTATAGATCTTTGCATTTTCAAATGCAGCAAGTCGGAATTCATCTAACTCATTTAGCTGGAGCAACCGTTTCTATCCTGCTGCCTTTGCATCAAGGTTTAGGAGTTTAGTTGCCCAATAGACCTTGTGTTCTTGCTCTACTAGCAGATGGCACGCCTTTCCATACACCAATTGATATAGTGATGTTCCTATAGGGGTCTTGAAGGCTGTTCTGTATGCCCATAGAGCATCATCAAGCTTTCTTGCCTAATCCTTTCTAGAGGTATTCACCATTCTTTCCAAGATTCTTTTTAGTTCTTTATTCAAAACTTTAGCTTGCCCATTTGTTTGTGGATTATATGGGGTGGCCACTTTATGGCGAACTCCATATCGGCTCAGCACGGAGTCAAGCTATTTATTGCATAAATGAGTTCCTCCAACACTGATCAGTGTCCAAGGGACACCAAACCTGCTGAAGATATTCTTTTGAAGGAACTTCATTATTACTCTAGTGTCATTTGTGGGTGATGCAACTGCTTCAACCGATTTAGACCCATAATCTACGGCCACAAGGATGTAGGTGTTTGAGTATGAATGTGGGAAAGGACCCATGAAGTCTATACCCCATATATCAAATAGCTCAGTCTCTAGGATTCCTTGCTGAGGCATGTCGTGACCATGAGAGAGATTGCCAACTGATGAGCAGATATTTTATATGCTTTTTGGCATCAATTTCAGATAGTTTTTTAGTATATTTTGTTTAGTTTTTATTAAGTTTTTATAGGTTTTAGTGTTAAATTCATATTTTTGGATTCTACTTTGAGTTTGTGTGTTTTTGTGCCATTTTAGGTATTTTCTGGCTGAAATTGAGGAGCTGGAGCAAAAGTATGATTCAGAGACAGAGAAAGCATTGTAGATTTTGTCTGGATGTGACCTTCTTGCACTCGGAAGAGCTTTTCTGGAGCTACAGAATTCCAAGTGGAGTGTTCTCAACAGCTATGGAAATCTGACTTCCAAAGCTTTCGAGCAATGTATAATAGTCTATACTTTGCTTCAGATTAGAAGGCCGAAAACTGGCATCCAACGCCAGCCTCCTGCCCGCTTCCAGGCATCCAGCGCCCAAAGAGCAGAGGCCAGCATCCAAACACCCAAAGATGACCTCCTAGCCAGCGTTCAATGCCCTAGAGGTCCCCTAGCACGTGGATCTCATCAAAGCTTGGTCCAAACACTCACCAAGTGGGCCCCAAAAGTGGATTTTAGCACTAAATAGACTGTTTTACTCTTACTAGTCATCTGTTTAGTATTTAAGAGTTCTTTTACATAATCATTATAACAGAATGAAGACTTTACACATTATTTTTGTTTATCATTGTATTTTTCCATCAGTATGAGTTTCTAAACCTCCTAGGTTCAGGGGAGGAGCCCTGCTGAGTCCTATGAATTAATAAAAGTATTACTGTTTCTCTTCAATCCGTGTTTGATTCAATTCTAAGATGTATACTCGTTCTTCAACATGGTGAATAGGATGATCTGTGACAATAAGCTCTATTCATCATACTAAGACAGCGTGCCTGACAACCACCTGTGTCTACTTGGGTTCATGTGAATACGTGACTGGAAAGCGTGAACCGCCAGCTTGATTATACATCTCTCAGACGGCTAACCCACGACTTCGTTGGGGACTTCTCGAGACACCAATTCAGTCAATTTCTGGGGAGATTAGGGTCTCAGCTAGAACCTAAAGAAGCAGCATTCTCTGATCTAGAAGATTCGACCATGTCTGTGTCGTTTTGAGTAGGATCACCAACAGAATGAACTGCTAGAGCTTCACCCTCCGTCAGATTGGATGACCACGGCCAATGGCGTTTGATCTGAAGCAGAGGAGATTGATGACCACAGCCAATGGCGTTGATCATATACAACCTGCTGATGCCAGGGCATTTTGGCCAATTTCACTGACCTTTTCTTTATGGTTTTAAGGTAGTTTCATGCATTTTCTTAGGAAATAAGCATGTTTTGGATAAATAATCACTTACATTTTGATTCAAGCAAACGTTGTGAATTTTACATGATTTCATGAGAATTATGCATGAATTAAAGGACAAATTGAATGATGCATGTCTCATAACTTGGATCAGAGCTTTGATGCACTTTATTGCTTGATTTCAGGATAAAGGAAGCAAGGAAGAACCACGTTAGCAGCCACGTTAGTCTAGCTAACGTGACCACTAACGTGGAATGAAGGCTAGCTTGCAACGTTAATGAGAAAAGTGATTGCCAATAACGCCTTCGTGAACCATCATAGCCCACGTTAGTTGCCACGTTAACTATGTTAACGTGGAAGCTAACGTGGAAGAGAAGTAGAACTCCAACGTTAGTGGTAAAAGTAAGTGCCACTAACGTTCCAAAAGGGGCAATTGGCCATGTTAAGAGCCACGTTAACTTAGTTAACGTGAGCTCTAATATGGAAGAAGAAGATGATGCCAACATTAGTGACACTCATATTTGTCACTAACATTGGACTAAGCCCATATTGGCTACGTTGAAAGTCACGTTAACCTAGTTAACGTGGACTCTAATGTGGAGGGAGCAAGAATCACCAACGTTAGTGATACTCACCTTTGTCACTAATGTTGGATTGAGCCACTATGAGCCACGTTAGTTGCCACGTTAATTACATTAACGTGGAAGCTAACGTGGAGAAGAGGGATGATGAGCCAACGTTAGTGACACTCACCTTTGTCACAAACGTTGGAGATGGCTATCAATACCATGTTAGAAGTCACGTTAACTTAGTTAACGTGAACTCTAACGTGGGAAGTAGGGGCGTTCTGAAGCGTTAGTGATAAAGGTAAGTGTCACTAACGCTCTCGAAGATTTGGCAAGCCTACGTTAAAGGCCACGTTAACTATTCTAACCTGAACTCTAACGTAGGGAGAAAGGGGTACTCTCAACGTTATTGAAAAAGGTAAATCCCAGTAACGTTTCCGAAGGGCCAAGGGTCAATGTTAGTGGTCACATTAGTGCCACTAACGTTGAAGTTAACGTGGACCACTTTGGGTTAGGAACGTTAGTGAAAAAGGTGATTGTCACTAACGTTCTCAATCCCACATTTTCACTTAACATTAACACCACTAACACCCTAAGCTAAAGTCCCTACCTACTTCACACATTCTCTGCAAGTAAAGCTGAGCCCACTGAAGAAGATAACTACTTCAACTCAAGATCCAAAGGCCCATATCCAAGACTTGAAGAGCCAACTAGAAGATCAGAAGAGTAGTATAAATAGGGAGAGCTTTGAACTAGAAAAGAGGAGCTTTTGGCATTATTAGAATTACTCTCTGTGTTTTACTTTCTCTGCACTTCTAGTTTAACTTTTAGAATGTACTCTCTATCTTTGCTTTCCATTCCCAGAGCTATGAACAACTAAATCCCTTTCATTGGGTTAGGGAGCTCTGTTGTAATTTGATGGATCAATAATAGTTTTCATAATCCTTCTTCTTTCTTTTCTCTTGATTTTACTAGAAAGCTTTCAATCTTCATCCAATTGAGTAGTTATCTTGGAAAAGAAGCTATTCATACTTGGATCTCTTCTGAACCTTGGAAAAGGGATGAAGAGATCATGCTAGAAATATTTTCTCATGTTAGACCAAATTGGGGTTTGGGCGGATATGGTGACATATAATTCTCCCAATACTTTGATTTGGAAATACATGTGGTATAATCAGTGACCACACTTTATCTCTTCTCATGAACAATTAGACCAAGGAATTGGCTATTGATCTGATTTGAGAGATTGAATTACCAAGGAATTGGAATTCAATCACTTAAGATTGCCAAGGAGATCAATGAATGCATTGATTGAGGAAGGGATGAAAATGAACTTGATCCGGAGAATGCAACATCTCCTAAACCCAATGAATTCCCCATTTCTGATCTTACCCATTCTCTTTACTTATTGCCATTTACTTTCATGCTAAACTTCCCTTCCCTATTTAATATTCTGCAATTTACTTCCCGTCATTTATTTTCTGCTATTTACTTTCCCGCCATTTAATTTCCTGCAATTCTCAACTCACTTTCTGCTTAGCTCAACTAGAACGTTCTTCCAATTAAAGTTGCTTGACCAATCAATCCCTGTGGGATTCGACCTCACTCTACTGTGAGTTTTTACTTGAGGACAATTCGGTATACTTGCCGAAGGAAATTTGTTGAGAGACAAGTTTCCGTGCATCAAGTTTATGGCGCCGTTGCCGGGGATTGATTTTGTATCAACAATGATTAAATTGGTAGATAACTAGATTGAGCATTTGTTTTTATTTTGTTTGATTTAAGTTCATTTGAGTAATTTACTTTCTGTTTAGCTATTTTCTTCCCTTTCCCCTACCCATTTTCTTACTTGTTTACAAATCAGTTACTAACCCATTAACTGTTTGATATATTACATCACTCACACTAACAGCATTTCTGTAGAAATTACTGTCTGTATCTATCTCTCTTGCTTTTGCTTTGTTGGTTGTATGACAGGTAGAAAAAGCGGGGCTCAACTTCCTTTGATTCTGAACCTGAGAGGACCTTCCTTAGATTAAGGAGGGAAGCAAGAGGAAAGAGAATAGTTAGTGCTGAGGAAGAGGAAGAGTACTTTGAACCAGACATGGAGGAGAATATGGAGAACCATCATGAAGAAGAGGCTCACAACCATGGCAGAGAAGGTCCAGCGCATCAGGCTGGACAAGAGAGAAGAGTTCTGGGTTCTTACATCAACCCAAACCCAGGAAACTGTGGAAGTAGCATCCAAAGGCCAACCATACATGCCAACAACTTTGAACTAAAGTCACAGCTCATCACCCTTGTTCAGAACAATTGTTCATTCGGAGGAAGTGTCCAAGAAGACCCCAATTAACATCTAACCACCTTCCTGAGGATATGCGATACTGTGAAGTCTAATGGTGTTCATCGTGACACCTATAGACTACTTATGTTTCCTTTCTTACTCAAGGACAAAGCATCTAAATGGCTGGAATCCTTTCCAAAGGAGAGTTTAGCAACCTAGGAAGATGTGGTGAACAAGTTCTTGGCAAGATTCTATCCTCCTCAATGGATCAACAAGTTGAGAGCTGAGGTACAAATATTCAGGCGGCAGGATGATGAGACTCTATATGAAGCATGGGAGAGGTTTAAAGACTTGACAAGAAGATGCCCGCCAGATATGTTCAATGAATGGGTGCACTTGCACATCTTCTATGAAGGCCTTTCGTATGAATCAAAGAAGGCAGTAGACCACTCATCCGAGGGATCTCTGAACAAGAAGAAGACCATTGAAGAAGCCATAGATGTCATTGAGACTGTATCAGAGAATGACTACTTCTATGCTTCTGAAAGAGGCAATACTAGAGGAGTGATGGAACTGAACAATGTGGATGTACTGCTAGCTCAAAACAAGATGATTACCAAGCAATTAGCTGACCTCACCAAGAAGATGGAGAGGAATCAAGTAGCAGCAATCACCACTTCAGCAGCAACCCAAGAAGGAGTGAATGAAGAAGCAGAGGGTGATCAGGAACAAGCCAACTACATTGGGAATTCACCTAGGCAGAACCATGACCCATACTCCAAAACGTATAATCATGGTTTGAAGAACCACCCAAACTTTGGGTGGGGAAATCAACAAAACTAAGGCCAAGATCAGAGACGCCACAACCCCAACAACAATGCAACTCACCAACACTCCACACAGAGGTCATACCAACACTCACCCAACAACACTTCTCAACATCTATACCAAAGTCAAAATGGCCCTTCTCATCCTTCCAATCTCAACTCTCCATCATCGGAAGAAAGACTATCAAGGATTGAGACTCTACTTGAAGGCATATGCAAGGAGATTCAAGATAATAAGGTGTTCAAAGAGGAGGTGCGAGCCAATATCAAGAATCAGGGAGACACCATCAAGAGGCTGGAAATTCAAGTGGGATACCTATCTGAGAAGATTCCCAAACCTACTGATAGCTTCCCAAGTGACACAGAGAAAAATCCGAGAGGTGAAGCAAAGAAAGTCAGATGGGAAGATTGTAAGATGGTTACTATAATTGATAAGGAGACTGAGGAAGAGCCGAACAAACCATCAGAACAACCTGAAGATATATTAGCAGGAAAGCAGGAAGAGAATCATCAAGAAACCACAATTACACAGAAGGAGCTGCTGAGACTCTATGCACCCTTTCCCCAATTACTCAATGGTGGTGTAGAGAAGAGAATATACTCAAGGTTTCTTGACATATTTGCATCTCTCCATATAAATATACCATTCATCAAGGCCCTCCAACAAATGCCCTCATACATTAAGTACATGAAGGAGCTGCTGACCAGAAAAAGCTCACTCAAGGGAGGACAAACCATAGTGATGAATAAGGAGTGCAATGCTCTCATTCAACCAGAGCTGCCTACAAAAAGGAAGGACCCAGGGAGTTTTCACATCCCCTGTGCCATAGGAGAAACAATGTTTGATAAAGGACTCTGTGATCTGAGAGCCAGCATCAACTTAATGCCTTTATCCTTTATGAAGAGGCTGCAAATCAATGAGCTGATGCCCACAGACGTAGTCATCAGGCTGGCGGACAAAACTCAAAAACAAGCAATAGGAGTGGTTGAAAATGTGCTGGTGAAGGTTGGGAACTACTTCCTTCCCATAGACTTTGTCATACTGGAAATGGAAGAAAGTCATCTTCACCCAACTATATTGGGAAGACCATTCTTAGCTACAGCCAGAGCACTCATAGATGTGGAGCAAGGAGAGTTAATACTGAGGGTACATGATGAACAACTCACCTTCAATGTCTTCAAACCCTCACAAGAAGCAAGTCAGGAAGGCAAGGAACTAAGGACAGAGCATGACAGAGCGATGGTGGGAGAAACAAGCATTGAGGCACAAGCTGTACACTCAGGGATTCCTTTGGGTGATGAACAAAATAATCAGTAGCTGTCACAGCTAAAGGAAACTCAAGTGGAGCCAAAATCACCAGAATCGTATGGGACCAGCAACAAAATCCCCCTAGGAAAAGAGACCACAAAGAACAGGATAACAGCAAGAAAAACAAAGAAGAATATACCAAGGAGATGGAGGAACAAAAAGATCCCTACAGAAGATTTCTCTCCAGGGGATAAAGTGATCTCAGCTTACTTCCTAGATATCCCACCTCATCTCCCCACCATCCCATCTCAGTTACCTAAGGTTTTCACCATCAACAAATTTCTCTCCCTAGAACATGTAGAGATCATTGATGAAGCCAATGGAGACAGGTTTACTGCAAGAGGGGAAGATTTGAAGCATTACCAACCACCCTGACAAAGGAAGAACGTCAAGCTAGTGACGCTAAAGAAGCGCTTCATGGGAGGCAACCCATGTTTTACATGCTTTTAAAGTAGTTAATAAAGCAAGGTTCATGGATCGCAAATCAACTTTGACATATCCTTGAATAAATCCTTTTATGCAACATATAGTGAAGAACAAGTTTGGTGTTCAAGGCACACTAAGAGGACATGAATGCAGCTCATAGCATGTCACTCTTAGCACCTTGAACAAATCATCTTACACCACATTGCCACAAACTAAGTTTGGTGTCACCAAGGTTGCATACATGGAAATTTAATTAGTTAGTGGTTTGCATTTGTGAATAGCACTTAGTAGTTGACAAAAACAATTTTAAAAAAGTAGTTACTCTTTCTTGTCTTTTAAATTTTGCCGCCACTTTCCACAAGTTTTCTTTTAATCAAATTTCTTTTATTTTGAAGGAGAATTGATGGGGCAATTGAAGGGTTTGGCCACCACAAAAAGAGAAGATCATACACGTGTCTCCAGGGGGATTGCATTGGAAATTGTTGCCATGCAACATTGGAAGGAGAACAAGCTTGGAAACTGAACCAACCCCATCATAAAGTTGATGATCCTTGTGGTCATCCCATGCAAAACCCCATCCGTCGATCACACAACCACCCCATCAATCCACACCTTTTGTTTACTCATCATTTTCCTATATAAGTGATTCCTAGTCCGTACTTCCCTTCACATTCTAGCAACCACTTCTTCAAACTTCTCACTCTCAAAGTACAATTCTCCAAGATACACCCTATCCAAACCCAACCGAATTCCACCACTCATCACTAACCTCAACACCTTCACTTTTCAAAAATCATTCATGGCATTATCAAGCTCCAAGAGGCAAAAGAGAAAGGAACCGGTTGAGAGCAGCTCTTTTGATGAAGGGAAATTCAAAACTGCATTCCATGAACGTGAATTTGAATGGATAAAGCTCAAAAAGATATTGCCTGAGTTAACATTCCAGTTCAATGAAGATGAATGCCCACAGATTCGAGAGAAGATCGAACAAAGGGGTTGGCAAAGGCTCACGAACCCAGAAGCAAAGATAAATGCAAACCTCATCAAAGAATTCTATGCAAATGTGGTCAGAGAAGACAAAACCAAGGCCCTTACCTTCAAAAGTTACGTGAGAGGAACAGAGGTGGACTTTAACCCCAATGCCATAACAAGGGTTCTTCAGCTGAAATTACCACATTTTGATGAGCCCAGTTACCATATGAGAATAAGTAACAGCCCCGACAATGATGAACTTGAAGAAATTGTGAATGATATGTGTGTTATAGGATCTGACTGGGAAAGGTATTCAGATAGAAGACCTCGGTTCATCAGGAGATGAGACCTCATCCCGGAAGCCAAGGGATGGTTTGAACTTGTGAGGAGATCTATCCTCCCAGCTGCAAACAATTCTGAGGTCAACGTTACTCGAGCTACTATGGTACACTGCTTAGTAAAGGGTGGAGGCATCAATGTGAACGAAATTATAGCTGAGGGGATTCAAGAATCAGCCAAAAAGAATGATCCAGGTGCTAGACTTTGGTTCCCCAGCACCATCCTTAGGCTGTGTACGAAAGCCAAGGTAGTCTTCGAGGACAGCAATCCAACTTGGGTAAATCCTGGAAGGATGGTTACACTCCAGGGTATAACGTATGTGACACCCGCACAACAACAAAGAAGGCCTCAAATAGGGAGAAGAACACCACAAGAAGAACCTCACCAAGAAGAACCTCAACAGGAAGAATATCAGCAAGAAGAGTACTATGATCCAACTAACATCAACTTGAATCACATTCACAGAGCCATTGAGGAGCTAGCGAGGAGTTATATGGAGGGACAAGAACAACAACTGCACATTCAAGCCCAAAGGATGGATCGTCAAAAAGAACTGCTTTCTAATTGGATGAATCAACAAGGGGAGTGGCAGAAACAGCAAATGGAACACTACTCCCAGCTTACTCAAGCCATCAATCAAGTGACTGAAAGGCAAGAGCATCAAGACAAACGCCTTCAAGAACTCAATCAACGACAGCTAGCTCAGACGAAGGCATTCAATGAGTTCAGCGTACTGAATGAAGGACGGCAACTACATAAGGAGGAGTTCAACATAAATACTCAAGCCAAGTTGAACTATATGTCTAGTCATATGCATAATCTACACTCTGTAATCCCTAGGTATGATGAGGTCCAAAAAGATCTCACAGAACAAGAGGAAAGGAAGGTGAAACAGCAAAAGGAAACATTGAAAAAGAAGATGGAAGATGATGACTTCTGGAAGAAGTTGATTGGAAAAAGTAAGGGAAGTGGGAGTGCAAGCACTCAAGAAAAACACAAGGAGGACAAACAGGAAGGAGAGCATGAGCACCCCCAAGAGTAAAAGGTGGTGGAGTTCCCTCATTGTTCCATCTTTCTTTTTCAAGTTTTTTTTTAAATAAGGAAAATCATGTATGAAATAGAACATGCTTCCATAGTAGCTTAGGAATTTTCAATTCTGTCTTTAAGTTTGCTTTTGCCTAGGTCTATGCTTGCTAGTCAAATTGCCTGCCTTCATTTTCATCTTGCTTATTGTATGCTTGTCCTTTTAAGTCCAATAAAAAGAGATGTTATGAAAGACCAGAGTGATGTTCAAGTTGTGGAGTAGGTCCTTAAATTTGTGGTGTAGTAATCACTTAGCTAAGTTGGTTCACCAACAAGGTGGGAAGGCAACTATCTGTCTTGAATCATATGCTTGAAACACATCCCATGAGACTAGCTAAATAATAAGATCCTAATAAGAAAAAGGAAAAAACAATAAGGGTTGAAAAAAGAAAGAAAAGTTAATAAAGAATAAGGCTAGGCACCAAGGGCTTGAAACTTGAGGGATGTGTCTGTGGTGCTTTTGTACCAAGGATCTGCTTGGATGAATAAGTTCTTAGGAGTGCTTCATCACTTGGTAACTTGGGTTAACTAACCTGGGATTATCAACTGAAAATCCACTATCAAGAGCAACCTTGCTACAGAACATCTAGTAACCCAAAGAGGTGCTGGATACCAAGACCTCAAGGAAAGAAAATAACAAACCATGTGCCTGTGGTGTGCATGTATGGCAGAGAGAGACTTGAGGGAGTAAGTCCTTAGGGGTGTTTCAACACCTAGCACCTTGAACCAACTGGTTTGGGAGTGTTGGCTGAAAGCTTATCTTAAAGAGTCGCCCCCTCACAGAACACTTAGCCTAAGGAAGAAATAAACCTTGGAAAGACAAAGGGATCAATAAATAAAAGTCTCAAAGGGTGCAATCAAGTGAGTATTCCAAGGCATGATAAAGGTCTGAAAGCCAGTAAAGGAATGAACCTAAGTTGCTATGCATGAAACCCCATAAAACCAAGAACATGACTTCCACAATAATGATTCATTCATCTTGTTATTTCATTCATCATTCTCTTGTTCCAGTACTTGCTTAGGGACAAGCAACCTTTAAGTTTGGTGTTGGGATGCCAGGGCATTTTGGCCAGTTTCACTGACATTTTCTTTATGGTTTTAAGGTAGTTTCATGCATTTTCTTAGGAAATAAGCAAGTTTTGGGTAAATAATCACTTACATTTTGATTCAAGCAAACATTGTGAATTTTACATGATTTCATGAGAATTATGCATGAATTAAAGGACAAATTGAATTATGCAAGTCTCATAACTTGGATCAGAGCTTTGATGCACTTTATTGCTTGATTTCAGGATAAAGGAAGCAAGGGAGAACCACGTTAGTAGCCACGTTAGTCTAGCTAACGTGACCACTAACGTGGAATGAAGGCTAGCTTGCAACGTTAAGGAGAAAAGTGATTGCCAATAACGCCTTCGTGAGCCATCATAGCCCATGTTAGTTGCCACATTAACTATGTTAACGTGGAAGCTAACGTGGAAGAGAAGTAGAACTCCAACGTTAGTGGTAAAAGTAAGTGCCACTAACGTTCCAAAAGGGGCAATTGGCCACGTTAACTTAGTTAACGTGAGCTCTTACGTGGAAGAAGAAGATGATGCCAACGTTAGTGACACTCACCTTTGTCACTAACGTTGGACTAAGCCCATATTGGCTACATTAAAAGCCACGTTAACCTAGTTAACGTGGACTCTAACGTGGAGGGAGCAAGAATCACCAACGTTAGTGACACTCACCTTTGTCGCTAACGTTGGATTGAGCCACTATGAGCCACGTTAGTTGCCACGTTAATTACATTAACGTGGAAGCTAACGTGGAGAAGAGGGATGATGAGCCAACGTTAGTGACACTCACCTTCGTCACTAACGTTGGAGATGGCTATCAATACCACGTTAGAAGTCATGTTAACTTAGTTAACGTGAACTCTAACATGGGAAGTAGGGGCGTTCTGAAGCGTTAGTGACAAAGGTAAGTGTCACTAACGCTCTCGAAGATTTGGCAAGCCTACGTTAAAGGCCACGTTAACTATTCTAACGTGAACTCTAACATAGGGAGAAAGGGGTACTCTCAACGTTATTGAAAAAGGTAAACCCCAGTAACGTTTGCAAAGGGCCAAGGGTCAACGTTAGTGGTCACGTTAGTGCCACTAACGTTGAGGTTAACATGGACCACTTTGGGTTAGGAACGTTAGTGAAAAAGGTGATTGTCACTAACGTTCTCAACCCCACATTTTCACTTAACGTTAACACCACTAACACCCTAAGCTAAAGTCCTTGCCTACTTCACACTTTCTTTGCAAGTAAAGCTGAGCCCATTGAAGAAGATAACTACTTCAACTCAAGATCCAAAGGCCCATATCCAAGACTTGAAGAGCCAACTAGAAGATCAGAAGAGTAGTATAAATAGGGAGAGCTTTGAACTAGAAAAGAGGAGCATTTGGCATTATTAGAATTACTCTCTATATTTTACTTTCTCTGCACTTCTAGTTTAACTTTCAGAATGTACTCTCCATCTTTGCTTTCCATTCCCAGAGCTATGAACAACTAAACCCCTTTCATTGGGTTAGGGAGCTCTGTTGTAATTTGATGGATCAATAATAGTTTTCATAATCCTTCTTCTTTCTTTTCTCTTGATTTTACTAGAAAGCTTTCAATCTTCATCCAATTGAGTAGTTATCTTGGAAAAAAAGCTATTCATACTTGGATCTCTTCTGAACCTTGGAAAAGGGATGAAGAGATCATGCTAGAAATGTTTTCTCATGTTGGACCAAATTGGGGTTTGGGCGGATATGGTGATATATAATTCTCCTAATACTTTGATTTGGAAATACATGTGGTATAATCAGTGACCACACTTCATCTCTTCTCATGAGCAATTAGACCAAGGAATTGGCTATTGATCTGATTTGAGAGATTGAATTACCAAGGAATTGGAATTCAATCACTTAAGATTGCCAAGGAGATCAATGAATACATTGATTGAGGAAGAAATGAAAATGAACTTGATCCGGAGAATGCAACATCTCCTAAGCCCAATGAATTCCCCATTTCTGATCTTACCCATTCTCTTTACTTATTGCCATTTGCTTTCATGCTAAACTTCCCTTCCCCATTTAAGATTCTGCAATTTACTTTCCGTCATTTATTTTCTGCTATTTACTTTCCCGCCATTTAATTTCCTGCAATTCTCAACTCACTTTCTGGTTAGCTCAACTAGAACGTTCTTCCAATTAAAGTTGCTTGACCAATTAATCCCTGTGGGATTCGATCTCACTCTACTGTGAGTTTTTTCTTGACGATAATTCGGTATACTTGCTGAGATGCCAAGGCATCTTAGGCTAGTTTCACTAGCATTTTTCTGCTATTTTTAGTTGTTTTATGCATTTTCTTGAGCCTTAAGTAATCATTTGGGCCAAATAGTCATGCTTGTCTTAAATCATTCAAACATGAAGATTTTGATGCAAATTCCATGAGTTTTTAGTTATATTCCTTGAATGCTATGAATGAAAGATTTCTCATGAAATTTTGCAAGACTTTGATGCAGTTTTTTGGATGATTTCAGGGAAGAAGAGGCTAGGCAAGGAAGCAACAAAATCAATAAAGGAAGCTTGAATATCACATGTGGAGTTTAAGTTCCAGTTTAAGCTTAAACTGGAGCTTAAACGCCAAAACCATGAGAGCTAAGGAAATGCTGAAAGTGGCGTTTAACCTCCAGTTTAACCTTAAACTGGAAGTTAAACGCCAGAATTAGAAATGCACCAGGGAGCATTTCCACGTTTAAGCTCCAGTTTAACCTTAAACTGGAGCTTAAACATGTTCGACTATTCTTTCTCCTCCAGGGTTGCTTTCTCATTTCCACGTTTAAGCTTCAGTTTAACCTTAAACTGAAGCTTAAACATGCTCGAGCTTGTGCCTCCAGGGAGTGCCAGCGTTTAAGCTCCAGTTTAAGCTTAAACTGGAGCTTAAACGTGTTATATGGAACAGCTTGACCATGCCTTCTTCAAACATAAATAACTTGAGCTACAAAACTCCAAATGAGGTGATTCAAAATGCATTGGAAAGAAGACATCTAGAGCTTTCCAAGCATATATGGCATGCATGGTGGATACTAAAAATTGAGGGAGAAAACAGCCCCGTAATGTGCATAGAAGAGCATAGTACCAACATGCAATCAGGCCAGCTGACCTCTTCACCTTCCATGGAGTATAACTCGAGTTGTAGAACTCCAAATGATGCGCTTCCAGTTGCATTGGAAAGTAGACATCCAGAGCTTTCCAACGATGTATAGAAGTATGGGGTGGACAATGCAACTGAGCGCCCAAAATTGGCATTTTCGAGCACGTTTAAGTGACTTAAACGTTGGCTTAAACGCTGTCAAACCAACCAGCAACCTTGTCACCTTCAATCAAGCATAACTTGAGCTATAGAGATCCAATTGAGGTGCTTCCAGTTGCGTTAGAAAGCTGACATCCATAGCTTTCCAACGAGGTATAATAGTCTATATTTGGCATCAAATTGGCAAGGTTGACAAGAGAACAAAGTGACGACTCAAGAAAGGGGGGTGCAACGTTTGAGTGTAGTTTAATGGATCATTATCCTTTTTGGATCAATTATGTCACTCTACCCTTCAAGCAAGCAAGGCCCATCGACAACACCAAATCAAGGCCACAAGAATCATCTAGAATAGTTTATTTTCATTTGATTGTAATTTGCTTTGAATTTCATTTTCATTTTGTAATTTAGGGAGCCTATTTAAAGGCCTTAGTTTCTGCATTGGAGACACACGGGGGATTGAGGGGGAATCCAGCCCCTGAGGGGGAGAGTTTTTTGGGACACACAGAGAACTTTGGATCATTTTCCTTTAGTTTTGTAATTGAATTCAGAGCTATGACTCACTAAACCCCTTTCATTGGGTTAGGGAGCTCTATTGTAATTCAATGAATCAATAATAGTTTTATCTTCTTCTTCAATCTTTTCTCTTGAATTTTGTTAGAAAGCTTCTCGATCTAATTCCATTGGGTAGTTGTCTTGGGAAAGAAACTGCCCATAATTGGAATCCTTCGGAACCTTGGGAAAGGAATGGAGGATTCATGCTAGAGAAGCTTTCTCACAGTGAATTGGATTGGGGTTTGGATGGATATTGTGACATGTAATCCTACCAAATTGTGGTTCATGAAACTGTGTGGTATAATCAGTGATCGAGCATCATCTCTTCTTATGAACATTTAAACCAAGGGATTGGGAATTTGTTTGTTTTTAGAGAGAATTGGTGAGCCAAGGGATTGGGATCCAATCATATAAGATTGCCAAGCAAAATTCAATGAATGCATTGGTTGAGGAAGGGATAAAAGTTGTTTTGATTCGGAGATCTCAATATCTCCTAACACCCAATGAACTCCCCATTTCTGATTTACCACTTTCTCTTTACATTCTGCAATTAAATTCATGCAATCACCCCCATCCCTTTTAATTTCAGCAATTTAGCTTCTCGCTCTTTAATTCATGCAATTTTACATTCCGCAATTCTCATCTAAATCTTGATTCCGCTCAACTAGAACATACTTCTAATCCGAATTGCTCACTCAACCAATCCTTGTGGGATTCGACCTCACTCTATTGTGAGTTTTTACTTGACGATAACCGGTGCACTTGCCGGAAGGAATTTTGCCGATCGTGCAATTTCCTAAATCGTAGCATAACAAGTTTATGCGCATCAAGTTTATGGCGCCGTTGCCGGGGATTGGTTTTCGATTGACAATTCTCCAATTGGAAGTTAACTAGATTGAGCAATTTTTCTTTTCTTTTGTTAATAGTTTTTGTTTCAGTTTATTACTGCTAATTTCTGAAAATTTTAATTTGTTTTCTTCGCTTATTCACTTGTTAGCATACTAACCACTAGCTGTTTGTGATATTGCCTCACTATGGAATTTCCACTATCTTTGGATGAGTATTGTTTGAGACTGAGCACATTGCAAAAAAGAAAGGAGTATCCATCATCTTTTGGTCAATCAAAATTCATGAGAAACTCTCCACCACCACAGAATGATTCATGTTATTATGCTCATGGTGGGTGGGAGTATCAGGAACAGGAAACGGGGTACTTCCCAGAGCCACAAAATGGTCCATGTTTTGGTGAATTTGATCACTACTCAAGTTGTGGCTGGGAAGATCAAAACCAAAGAGATTTCACTTATTCACACCCCATTCATCAAGAGCCATCACCTCTGAATTATCCAACCTCACCTCCTAGTTTTACATATCCAAATTCTTCATCACTTGAGCATTTCTCAGCACAAAATTCCTTCTCAAATTCATACAATTCATTTCACTATCCACAAGACTCATTCCACTACACACAAGAGTCATACCACTACCAACACTCCAACCAAAGACTCTATCAGCCCACACAAAACACATACTCCCAGCCACCATATCACAGCCAAGATAATCAACCTCATCAACCCAATCCGAACCAATCACTTCATGATCAGTTAACCAGGATAGAAGGAATGCTTGCAACTATGGGCAGAGATGTGGCCGATTTGAAAAGCTTTAAGGAAGAAGTGATATCCAACTTACAAAATCAAGGTGCTGCCATTCAAAAGCTAGAAGCACAAATTGGATATCTATCAAAGCAAATCCCTACCCACAATTCTTCTAGTGATACCATGGCAAACCCAAGGGACGAATCAGAAGAACAAGAAAGGGAGAAAGTCAATCAAGGGAGATCACACTCCAATGAAACAGAGAGTTGCAAAGAGGAAGGGTTCATTGAACCACAAATTCAGGAAGCTTTTGATGAACAGGATACTCCAACTGTCCAACAACAACCAAGTTCTGAGATCAAGGATGTGAAGGCAGTAGAAACAAGCACCAAAATGAGGATTGTGACCGAGAAACAAAGGACCATATCCATGAAGAAGAGAAGGTCGAAGAACAATCCAACTCCTGAGCCAACAAGCAAGTTCACTCAAGCCAATCACAAGGGAAAGCTTGCTGGAAAGAGGCATTCACAACAAGGGGCACTAACTAGCTACTTTATCCACTTGAAGTCATTCCTCTTAACAAACTGGAGGAAGAGGAAGAAAGTCAGGAACAGCATGTCAAGCTAATGACAGTAAACGAGCATTTGTTGGGAGGCAACCCAACCAAAGGTAGTTTTTCTTTTCTAGTTATTTCAATAAAAGAGTTAAGTAGATTTATCTGTATTGCAAGGAGCTAAGTTTGGTGTTGCACACCAAAACAATTCAAGGGTGAATGTGAGATTCTAAGTTTGGTGTTCCACCAAAAACTTCATTAAAAGCACATTTCTACCTCAGCATGACTAGTCACTAGCTCCAACCAATCAGGGAAACTACTTAAACAATAGTTTAATTTCTAGTTCATAGTTTCTTTTTCTAGTTCATAGTTATTTTCTTAATAAAAGCACATGAGGTTTTCTGCATATGATCCAAATTGCTGCATATGGCAAGGAACTAAGTTTGGTGTTCACACACCAATCTAAGTTCAGAGGCCTACAAACATACATGCATGCTAACCAATTCTCAAAGTGCTTGGGGAACAAGCAACTTCTAATAGCTCTGCAGGAAGACAATCAATCTCATGGAAGGAATATACATCATCATCAAAGAGAACACCAAGGCTAGGAAGGATGATGAACAACAAAGAAGATGCTAAAAGGTTGTATTGTCACTTAATTGCTTGTACTTTGAATTGCTGATATTGGAAGTTTGCATGCACCCCTGCTTTAAGTTTGAGTCATTGCAGTTTTTGTTTGTCTGTTTGTTTAATTTCCAAATAAGTGATAGTCTAAGTGTCTGGATAAACATCACTTGCTTAAATGTATGCTTGCCATGCTTGTTCTGTTTCCAAAAATAAAAGAAAAGTTTGAACAAAAGTAACTTGGCTCAATTAGTGACAAATCAAGTAGAATTAAGTGGTGGTATGCATGCTTGATTGTTTAGTCAGATCACTGGAAATTGAGTGTAGAATTATCATTTTTTGTGTAGAATTTGAAAAACTGTCTATGGATCTTGATGAATAAATGTCTTTGGCCATGAAAAAGAAAGAAAAAGAAGAAGAAAAAGCCACTGAAAAAGGGCAACCAAAAAAAAAAAGCAAAAAAATTGAGAAAATAAGCTAGGCACCAATGGTTTGAACTTCTGAGACAAATGCCTGTGGTGTTTATGTATTAAGGATATGCTTGGATGAATAGGTTCTGAGGAGTGTTTCAACACTTGGTAACTTGGGTTAACTAACCCGGGATTATCAACCAAAAGTCCATTATCAAGAGCAACCTAAATACAAAACATTTAGTCACACAAAGAGGTGCTGGGCACCAATGTCTCAAGAAGAAATGTGAACTAAAATGCCTGTAGTGGATATGTGTAGTGCACTGGTAAGAAAAAGAAAATGCCAAAGGCTTGTGCAACACATGACACTGAGCAAACAAGGAGGAAAGGAGCTCTAAGAAAAAGAAAAACAAAGAAGAGAAAAGTGCCAAGGACATAAGAATAACAAGGGGCCATAGCAGTGTTTGATGGATGCAATGAAAAAGTGATAATCTTACTTGATAAAAATGAAAAAGTGATGCTGCAACTTTCTGCATAAAACCCTTCTGATGAACTTCAAGTGCTTACTAATATAGCCAATGTAATTGCTTTCTGTTTCATACTTTCTTCTCAAGTAACTCAGGACTTGCTTAGGGACAAGCAAGTATTAAGTTTGGTGTTGTGATGCCAAGGCATCTTAGGCTAGTTTCACTAGCATTTTTCTGCTATTTTTAGTTGTTTTATGCATTTTCTTGAGCCTTAAGTAATCATTTGGGCCAAATAGTCATGCTTGTCTTAAATCATTCAAACATGAAGATTTTGATGCAAATTCCATGAGTTTTTAGTTATATTCCTTGAATGCTATGAATGAAAGATTTCTCATGAAATTTTGCAAGACTTTGATGCAGTTGTTTGGATGATTTCAGGGAAGAAGAGGCTAGGCAAGGAAGCAACAAAATCAATAAAGGAAGCTTGAATATCACATGTGGAGTTTAAGTTCCAGTTTAAGCTTAAACTGGAGCTTAAACGCCAAAACCATGAGAGCTAAGGAAATGCTGAAAGTGGCGTTTAACCTCCAGTTTAACCTTAAACTGGAAGTTAAACGCCAGAATTAGAAATGCACCAGGGAGCATTTCCACGTTTAAGCTCCAGTTTAACCTTAAACTGGAGCTTAAACGTGTTCGACTATTCTTTCTCCTCCAGGGTTGCTTTCTCATTTCCACGTTTAAGCTTCAGTTTAACCTTAAACTGAAGCTTAAACGTGCTCGAGCTTGTGCCTCCAGGGAGTGCCAGCTTTTAAGCTCCAGTTTAAGCTTAAACTGGAGCTTAAACGTGTTATATGGAACAGCTTGACCATGCCTTCTTCAAACATAAATAACTTGAGCTACAAAACTCCAAATGAGGTGATTCAAAATGCATTGGAAAGAAGACATCTAGAGCTTTCCAAGCATATATGGCATGCATGGTGGATACTAAAAATTGAGGGAGAAAACAGCCCCGTAATGTGCATAGAAGAGCATAGTACCAACATGCAATCAGGCCAGCTGACCTCTTCACCTTCCATGGAGTATAACTCGAGTTGTAGAACTCCAAATGATGCGCTTCCAGTTGCATTGGAAAGTAGACATCCAGAACTTTCCAACGATGTATAGAAGTATGGGGTGGACAATGCAACTGAGCGCCCAAAATTGGCATTTTCGAGCACGTTTAAGTGACTTAAACGTTGGCTTAAACGCTGTCAAACCAACCAGCAACCTTGTCACCTTCAATCAAGCATAACTTGAGCTATAGAGATCCAATTGAGGTGCTTCCAGTTGCGTTAGAAAGCTGACATCCATAGCTTTCCAACGAGGTATAATAGTCTATATTTGGCATCAAATTGGCAAGGTTGACAAGAGAACAAAGTGACGACTCAAGAAAGGGGGGTGCAACGTTTGAGTGTAGTTTAATGGATCATTATCCTTTTTGGATCAATTATGTCACTCTACCCTTCAAGCAAGCAAGGCCCATCGACAACACCAAATCAAGGCCACAAGAATCATCTAGAATAGTTTATTTTCATTTGATTGTAATTTGCTTTGAATTTCATTTTCATTTTGTAATTTAGGGAGCCTATTTAAAGGCCTTAGTTTCTGCATTGGAGACACACGGGGGATTGAGGGGGAATCCAGCCCCTGAGGGGGAGAGTTTTTTGGGACACACAGAGAACTTTGGATCATTTTCCTTTAGTTTTGTAATTGAATTCAGAGCTATGACTCACTAAACCCCTTTCATTGGGTTAGGGAGCTCTATTGTAATTCAATGAATCAATAATAGTTTTATCTTCTTCTTCAATCTTTTCTCTTGAATTTTGTTAGAAAGCTTCTCGATCTAATTCCATTGGGTAGTTGTCTTGGGAAAGAAACTGCCCATAATTGGAATCCTTCGGAACCTTGGGAAAGGAATGGAGGATTCATGCTAGAGAAGCTTTCTCACAGTGAATTGGATTGGGGTTTGGATGGATATTGTGACATGTAATCCTACCAAATTGTGGTTCATGAAACTGTGTGGTATAATCAGTGATCGAGCATCATCTCTTCTTATGAACATTTAAACCAAGGGATTGGGAATTTGTTTGTTTTTAGAGAGAATTGGTGAGCCAAGGGATTGGGATCCAATCATATAAGATTGCCAAGCAAAATTCAATGAATGCATTGGTTGAGGAAGGGATAAAAGTTGTTTTGATTCGGAGATCTCAATATCTCCTAACACCCAATGAACTCCCCATTTCTGATTTACCACTTTCTCTTTACATTCTGCAATTAAATTCATGCAATCACCCCCATCCCTTTTAATTTTAGCAATTTAGCTTCTCGCTCTTTAATTCATGCAATTTTACATTCCGCAATTCTCATCTAAATCTTGATTCCGCTCAACTAGAACATACTTCTAATCCGAATTGCTCACTCAACCAATCCTTGTGGGATTCGACCTCACTCTATTGTGAGTTTTTACTTGACGATAACCGGTGCACTTGCCGGAAGGAATTTTGCCGATCGTGCAATTTCCTAAATCGTAGCATAACAAGTTTATGCGCATCACTTGCCGAAGGAAATTTGTTGAGAGACTAGTTTCCGTGCATCACCTGTCATAGAAGAAATCACTCACAAGCAAAGAAGACAGTAATACCAGAGTTAATTCAGAAAGACAAAGCAACTCCAATCCTTAACCATATTCCTATTACTGATTCCAATTTTAAAATACAAATTATGAATAGCGAACCCTTCTGATTCGCCTGACTAAGACCTGTAAGATAACCATAGCTTGCTTCAAACCACAATCCTCGTGGGATAGACCCAGACTCGCTCAGGTATTACTTGGACGACCCAGTGCACTTGCTGGTACAGCTGTACGAAAGTGTGGGGATTCGTGAACCACCAGCCCTTTGGCAACTGTCACAGCGACGGACAAGCTCTCAGGAATCCTTAAAGAGTGTGGGCCAATAGAAACCACTTTGGAGGACTTTATGTGCCTCTTCGTCAGACACACAGCGGCGGATTATCCCATCAGAGCATCTCTTAAAGGGAAATGGTTCATCCTACAAGTAGTATCCAACATCATGAATGAGCTTTCGGGCTTGCTGCCTACCGTATTCCTTAGGGATAAATTTTATAGCCTTGTAATTCACAATGTCTGCGAACCAGGGTGTTATCCGTATGGCAAAGAGTTGCTTATCCGTAAAGGTCTCAGATACCTCAGTAGAGGGAGGAGATGTCCCTTTTACTGGTTCAATCCGAGATAAAAGGTCAGCCGCTTGATTTCTTGACCCTTTTCTGGCTCTAATTTCTATATCAAACTCTTGCAGGAGTAGTACCCATCTTATCAGCCTGGTCTTGGAATCCTGCTTGGTGAGTAGATATTTGAGAGTAGCATGGTCAGTGTAGATAATGAACTTAGATCCTATTAGATAGGATCTGAACTTGTTAATGGCATACACCACTGCAAGTAATTCCTTTTCTGCAGTATTATAGTTCTTCTGCCCGTCATCTAGAACACGGCTGGCATAATAAATGACACACAGAAGCTTGTCATGCCTCTGCCCTAAGACTGCGCCAATGGCATGGTCACTGGCGTCACATATCATTTCGAATGGTAAGTCCCAGTTGGATGCAGAGATGACAGGCGCAGTGATAAACTTAGCTTTTAGAGTCTCAAAGGCCTGCAGACACTCTTGGTAAAAGACAAACAGAGTGTCGGTAGCTAGTAAGTTGCACAGGGGTTTTGCAATTTTAGAGAAATCCTTTATAAACCTTCTGTAGAATCCTGCAAGTCCCAGAAAACTTCTGATTCCTTTGACATTAGTGGGTAGTGGTAATTGCTCAATTACCTCCACCTTTGCTTGATCCACTTCTATTCCCTTGTTTGAAATCCGATGCCCAAGGACAATCTCTTTAGTCACCATGAAGTGGCATTTTTCCCAATTTAAAACCAGGTTTGCCTCTTGGCATCATTTGAGAACTAGGGCCAGATGGTCAAGGCAAGAGTCAAATGTGTCTCCGAAGACAGAGAAGTCATCCAAGAATACTTCAAGGAACTTCTCAACCATATTAGAGAAGATGGAGAGTATACACCTTTAAAAGGTGGTAGGTGCATTGCACAGGCCAAATGGCATCCGCCTATAAGCAAATACGCCATATGGGCATGTAAATGCTGTCTTTTCTTGGTCCTGATTATCTACTGCAATTTGGTTATAGCCTGAATAACCATCCAAAAAGCAGTAGAATGAATGACCTGCTAGTCTCTCCAGCATTTGGTCTATAAATGGTAAAGGAAAATGATCCATTCAGGTGGCGTTATTAAGCCGCCTGTAGTCGATGCACATACGCCACCCTGTAACTGTCCTTGTAGGAATCTGTTCATTCTTTTCATTGTGAACCACTGTTATACCTCCTTTTTTGGGGACAACTTGGACAAGGCTCACCCAGGGGCTATCAGAGATGAGATAAATAATCTCAGCCTCCCATAATTTTGTGACTTCCTTTTGCACCACTTCCTTCATGGCTGGATTCAGTCGCCTTTGTGGTTGTACCACTTTTGGCGTCATTCTCCAGTAGGATCTTGTGCATGCATTGGGTCGGGATAATGCCCTTAAGGTCACTTATTATCCACCCAAGAGCTATCTTGTGTGTCTTTAGCACTTGGATTAATGCTTTTTCTTCCTGTGGTTCTAAGGCCTTATAATCATAGGATAAGTATCCCCATCCCCAAGAAGTGCATATTTCAAGGATGATGCTAATGGCTTGAGCTCGAGTTTAGGTGGCTTGTCCTCCTCCTTAGGAGTTTTTAGAGGTTCCTTTATTTTCTCTAGCTCCTCTATATCAGGCTAAACATCATAAAAGATGTCGTGCAGCTCTTCTTCGAGTCTCTCAACCATATTCACTTCTTCCACCAGGAAATGATGATATCAATACTCATGCACTCCTCTGGAGTGTCTGCATGCTGCATGGCTTTGACAGCATTTGGTACGAACTCATCCTTGTTGACTCTCAGGGTTACTTCCCTTTTCTAAACGTCAATGAGGGTTCATCTTGTAGCTAGGAAGGGTCTGCTTAGAATGAGGATTACACTCTTATGCTCGACTATTTCCAGCACCACAAAGTCTGTGGGGAAAACAAAGGGTCCAACCCTAACAATCATGTCCTTAATCACGCCTGATGGAAGCTTAACAGAGCCATTAGCAAGTTGAAGACATATGTGGGTAGGTTTAACTTCGTGTGTTAAACAGAGTCTCTTTATTAGTCATGTAGGTATTAAGTTAATACTTGCTCCGAGATCACATACAACTGTCTTTGTACAGGCATCCCCTAAAATATAGGGTATCATAAAGCTCCCAAGATCTTTGAGTTTCTTTGGTAAGCTCTTTTCAATTACTGCACTGCACTCTTTAGTGAGGAGGATTGTTTCTGCCTCTCTTCAATCCTTCTTATGACTTAAGATGTCTTTCATGAACTTAGCATAAGAAGGTATCTGCTCAAGAGCCTCTCTAAAAGGGATCTTGATCTGAAGTGTCTTGAGATAATCCGCAAAGCGGGCAAACTGTTTATCCCTTTGGCACAGCTTCTGAGGATATGGCATCTTAGCCCTGTACTCATCAACCTTAGTTGATGTAGGTTGGATGCCTACAGAATCGGAAGGGGGGTTAGTAGCTAGCTTAGGAAGGGTCTTATCAGCACTTGCATGGGTCTGACCATTCCTAGTTGGGTGTTTAACACCCTTGCTGCCCCCTTCCTCGCGTTCAATGCCAGGAACACTGTTCCCTTGTGGGCATTCAATGCCAAGGGTGGGTATCCCTTCTTGCCGTTGAACGCCAAGAGTGTTGCTCTCTTTTGGGCATTCAACGCCAGGGATGAACACCCCTTCTTGGCATTGAATGCCAATGACATTCCTCTTTGGACGTTCAACGTCTAAAGAGGAGTCTTGGACAGTAGTCTGGTTGTCCTCTGTTAGCATTTCTTTTTCTGGTCTCCTGTTGCTCTGAGGTTGAGTGTTAAACATTTTCCCACTCCTCAGTTGGATTGCCAGACATTCATCTTTTATCTGTTTAGATAATTGCTGCCTTGTTTGACTCAGCTGTGCTTCTACAATCCTGTTGGAAGCCTGAGTTTCTCGCAAAGCCTCTTGCAGTTCCAACAACTGCTGTGCAAGGGCGTGCAGCTACTGAGTCAATGGGCCATCTTGTTCTAGAGAGTTGGACTCAACCGAGTACAGATGCTTGATGAGCGGATATTTTATACGCTTTTTGGCATTATTTTCATATAGTTTTCATTTTGTTTTATTTAAGATTAGTATATTTTTATAGGTTTTAGTGCAAAATTCACATTTTTGGATTCTACTTTGAGTTTGTGTGTTTTATGACGATTTCAGGTATTTTCTGGCTGAAATTGAGGAGCTTGAGATAAAGTCTGATTCAGAGACAGAGAAAGGACTGCAGATGCTGTCAGGATCTGATCACCTTGCACTCGAATAAGCTTTTCTAGAGCTACAGAAATCCAAATGGCGCGCTCTAAACGTCTATGGAAAGCTAACATCTAGGGCTTTCCAGAAATATATAGTAGTCCATACTTTGCTTTGGAAATTGATGACTTTCATTATCTACCTATTTTCTCATCATAAAGGACCATAGAATTGATAAATTCTCACTGATTTAATGCATTATTAAGAGCTATATCATGAGTTAGTAGAACATTACTTGAAATTAGTTCTTGTATGCATTTCAGGAGAAAAGAGTAGCAAAAGAAGAAGAAAGCAAGCAAAGAAGACTAGGTGTGTGTATGGGCATGCCACTTTGAACAAGCGAGGCTGGCATGTCACGAGGCGTGTCCATTGGCGTGCTTGAAGGCGTGCCACACCAAGGATTACAATGGGCATGGCACACCAGGCTTAGTCTCCAGAGAAGGTTGCTCAGCATCATACTATAGGCGTGGCACGCCAGTTCTACTTTCCAGAGAAGTTTGCTCAAGTCTCACTATGGGCGTGGCACGCCAGTTCTACTCTCCAGAAAGGATTCTCAACACAACACTATGGGCGTGACATGCCAACCCTGGGCGTGGCACGCCAGGATGATGAATCACTATTGAATTGAACTTCTTCTATTCATCTCTCTTTGATTTACTAGAAAGCATTTTGTTCTTCATTTTAACATTCAATTATCTTGGAAAAGAGATTAAATGTAATTGGATTTTATGTGAACCTTAGAAGAGGAATCATAAAATCATGCTTGAAATCCTTTCTCACATTGAGTAGATCTGAGTTTTGGGATTGGATATTGTGACGCTAGATCTACCCACTACTTTGATCTATGAGGATGTGTGGTATAATCAGGAACCAAGCTTAATCTCTTTTCATGAGAAATTAGACCAAGGAATTGGCTATTGATCAAGATCTGGGAGATTGAATTACCAAGGAATTGGGATTTGATCACTCATGATTGCCAAGAGGACAATGAGTTGCATGATTGAAGAAGAGGTGACATGAAATTAATTCGGAGAATACAATATCTCCTAACTCCAATGAATTTCCCTTTTCTTATGTTCCCGTTCTTTATAGTTTTATTTAAATTCTGTTCATCACCTATTCCCCTTTACATTTCAGTCATTTAGATTCCTTTCTTTTCACCTTCATTTACCTTATGCAATTTAAGTTTCCAGCACTTTATATTCCTGCACTACTTCAGCAGTTTAATTTCCAAGTATTTTACAATTCTGCTATTTTAATTCTTGCAATCATTACCCATTAATGTTTAGTTCAACTGGAATCTCCTAAAGACTAAAGTTTCTCACCTAATCAATCTCTATGGAATTCAACCTCACTCTTTTGATTTTTTACTTAACGACAATTCGGTATACTTGCCGAAGAAATTATTGTAATGGTACAATGATCTTGTGATCAGAAATGAAGGCCCAAAACTAGCGTTCAACGCCAGCCACCTACCCCATTCCTGGCGTCCAACGCCCATAGGGAAGTAGCTGGCGTCCAACGCCCAAAGGGGAGTCCCTAGCCAGCGTTCAATGCCCCTAAGGGGTACTAGCTCATGGAGACACTCAAAGCTCAGCACAAACACTCACCAAGTGGTCCCTAGAAGTGCATTTTCATACTACAAGACTGGTATATCTGATTTCTGTAATTCTGAGTTAGCAGATTAGTATATATACAACAAAGATCACCTTTGTTAAGGATCTTTGCCCACTTTTACGTTTTTCATTACTTTTTGGTACAGTATGAGTCACTAACCTCCTAAGGTTAAGGTTAGGAGCTCTGCTGAGTTTCATGAATTAATAATATTACTGTTCTAGTTCAATATGTCTGATTCTATTCTCTTATGCATTCTCATTCTTCATCTCATGAATTGAGGATGACCCGTGACAATCACCCTTGTTCTACATGGGTTCCGTGCGAGTCCTGACCCGGATAGCATTGAACCAAAGCTAGAGATTGTATTGCAGATTCCAATAGAATACTTGGGCAACTTTGGATAGTGACATGAAATCCCATTGACCATGGATATGTGAGGTCTCTGCGGTGCTAAGGCTAGAGTTTGAGAAGCAGCGTTCCCTGATCCGAAAGATTTGTCTTGTCTGTGGCACCTTGAGTAGGATCATGAAAGAGAGTGGATTGTTTAGAGCTTCATCTTCTGCTATAGTAAGAAACCTAGAGGTGGCTTGATGAGAGGACATGAGTCACTTGTAACATGGTAGATTACTGCAGTGGAGGAGGTTAACTTGATGAGAGGACATGAGTTAATCACTTACGGCTGCCATTGAATGAATCAGAAAGTTATTGAAGTAGACCGTAAGAAAAGTTAATCCGAAAAGACAAAGCATCTCTGAAGCCTCAACCGTTCTCATACTATTGATTCCTCATCTATCTAGTAACATTTTATTTATTTATTTATTCTGTTTTATGCATTTTCCATGACAAACTATAATTTCTGTCTGTCTAACTAAGATCTGTAAGGTAACCATTACTTGCTCAAACCATCAATCTCTATGGGATCGACCCTCACTCATCTGAGGTATTACTTGAATGACCCGGTATACTTGCCGGTCTATCTGTGCAAAATTGCAGAGCCAGTTTCGTGCAGCAAGTTTTTTGCGCCGTTGCCGAGGATTGTTCGGATTTGACAAACAACTGGATTATTTTGTTCCTTAGATTAAGTACTTTTTACTTTTGTTTTGAGTCTTGTGTTTTCTTTTCAAAAAATTTTTTCAAAACTTTTTCTTTTCTTTATTAATCTTTGTCTTTTGTTTGAGTCTTTTGTTCCTGTTCTTGTTAAAGTTTCGAACTTTCTTACTTTCTTTTGCCAGAATTTCAAAAATAGTGTCTTTTGTTTGAGTCTAGTGTCAGTTCTTAAGTTTGGTGTCCTTTGTGTGTTCTTTATTTTCTTTAAATTTTCGAAAATCACTCTTAGTGTTCTTTCTTGGTATTCTAGTTGTTCTTGTTTCTTTTCTTGGTTTGATCTTAAAATTTTCTTTGTTTGGTGTCTTTTGGTCTTTGTTTTCTTAATTTTTGAAATTTTTTGTCTTTTGATCTAAAAATTTTAAGTTTGGTATCTTTTGGTTGTTTTTGTCTTTCTTCATTAATTCAAAAAATAAAAAATATCTTTTCTATCTTTATTTCAAAAAAAAAACAAAATTTTTTTCGAAAATTTCAACAAAAATTTTCAAATTTTAATTTCAAATCATTATCTTATCTTATCTTAATTTCAAATTTCAATTTTCAAATCTTATCTTTTTAAATCTTTTCAAATCTTTTCTTTTAATTTTGATTCTTTCTTATTTTATCTTCCTTTTAAATTTTAAAATTCAAAACTTTTTAAAATCTTTATCTTATCTAAAGTTTAAATTTTAAATTCAAATTTCAAACTTCAAATTTCAAAATCAAATCTTTTTCAAATCTTATCTTATTTTCAAATCATTCTTAATTAGTTACTTGTTTTCTCTTTCTTCTTTTTCAAAACTTTCTAACTAATTCCTCTCTCTTCTATTTTCGAAAACTTCTCACTACTCCTTTCTCTCTCTTCTTTTTCAAAATTCATCTATTTAATTTTCAAATCTTTTTAATTAATTATCTTTTAATCCCCTTCTTGTTTTTGAATTTAATTAATAAATAAAATAAAAACAAAAATATTTTAATTTTAATTTTCGTTTTTACTTCTTAATATCTAGTCTCTCCTACCTTTTTTCACCATGAACCCAAATGGGAATGAACAGTTCAAAAGAACTTTGGGGTCATACATGGCCCCCACTCCTAACTTCTATGGGAGAAGTATCAGTATACCCCCCGTTGGAGCATGTAATTTTGAGATAAATCCTCAGATCATTATTTTGGTGCAGCAAAATTACCAGTACTTTGGACTGCCACAAGAAGAACCTACTAAATTCCTGGCAAACTATTTACAAATTGCTGACACAATACGCACTGAGGGAGTAGATAAGGATGTCTACAGACAGTTACTCTTCCCCTTTGCTGTAAGAGATCAAGCAAAGAGGTGGTTAAATAACCAACCCAAATCTAGCTTGAAAATATGGAAGCAGCTAGTAGACAAGTTTCTGAATCAATACTTTCCTCCAAGGAAATTGACCCATTTAAGGCTGGACATCTAAGGCTTCAAGAAAGAGAATAATGAATCTATTCATGATGCCTGGGAAAGGTATAGAAGAATGCTACGGAAATGCCCCACTGATATATTTTCAGAATGGGTGCAATTAGACATCTTCTATTATGGCCTCACAGACTTGGCCAAGATGTCTCTAGACCACTCTGCTGGTGGTTCTATACATATGAGAAAAACAATTGAATAAGCTCACGAACTTATTGAGACAGTTTCCATGAATCAGTATATGTACTAGGCTAATGAGACTACCATCAAAGGAGAGGTTAAGGCAATATCTGCTGAGTCCAACTCTCTAGAACAAGATGGCCTATTGAGTGAGCAGCTGCACGCCCTTGCACAGCAGTTGCTGGAACTGTAAGAGGCTTTGCAAGAAACTCAGGCTTCTGACAGGAATGTAGAAGCCCAGCTTAGTCAAACAAGCCAGCAATTATCTAAGCAGATAAAAGATGAATGTCAGGCAATCCAACTGATGAGTGGGAAAATGTTGAATACTCAACCTTAGAGCAACAGGAGACCAGAAGAAGAAAGGCTAACAGAGGACTAATAAACCCTATTTTTTGGGGTTTATCTTGTGCTTAATTTGGGGGATTATATTACCTTTTACTCACATTTATTCAATGAAATAGCATAGTTTCATGGTTGTCTCCTAATTTGTGCTTAAAGTGTGAAAACATGCTTTTTGGGCCCTTAATTGCTAATTTTGATTCACCTTTGATTCCGCTAGATGCCTTGATATGTTTGTTAATGAATCTAGGATGGAAAGGCTAGGAATGGATCAAAGGGATGAAGAGGAAAAGCATGCAAGTGGAGAAATCATGAAGAAACAAGGATTTGGGATGCTGAGATCGATGCGCACGCACAGTAGACGCGCACGCGTGGATTGTGATGTCGCAAGGCGACGCGTACGCGTACATGACGCGCACGCGTGGAAGCAAAATGCCAAAGTGACGCGTACGCATGACCTATGCGTACACGTGATAAACCCATATTTTATGATATATTTTGTGCTTAATTTGAGTGATTTATTCAATCCACCACCCACTTATTCATATTAATTGCATGGTTTTACTTTCCCTTCCTTATTATGTGATGTATGTGAAAAACATGTTTCCTATGCTTTAATATTAATTATTTTTTTATTACCTTTATTTCCATTCGATGCCGTGATTAGTGTGTTGAGTAGTTTCAGATCTTCTAAGGTAGGAATGACTTAAAGGATGGAAAGAAAACATACAAAAATGGAAGGAAAGCACAAAACGGAGCTTCTGAAGAAACTGGCATCCACGCGATCGCATGGACGAAGCGATCGCGCGCCAAGCGCGAATCAGCAGCGACGCGGCCGCATGACTGATGCGACCGCGCGCCTTAAGCAGAACGCACATGACGCGGTCGCATGAATAACGCGACCGCGTGGCAAAGAAATGCTCCGAATGACGCGACCGCGTGCCCCACGCGGACGCGTGACAGAGGCCACGGACCAGAAATTACAGAAAACGCTCATAGCGAATTCTGAAGCCCTTTTTGGCCCAAATCCAAGTCCAGAAGGCATAGACCAGAGGTTACAAAGTGGGAGAATGCATCCATTCAGAGAGAGCTCGCCAATTTTCACTTTCCATGATTTAGATTTAGTTTGAGAGAGGTTCTCTCCTCTCTCTCTTAGGATTAGGATTAGGATTTAGGACTTCTCTTAGTTTGTAAGAGTGACTCTCGATCCAGGTTTAATATTTACTTCAATGCTTTTATTCGTACCTATAAATGTTGCCAACTTGACTTATGAAACCTTTCCATGTTAAGATTTGAATTAATGATTATTTGAGGTATTTCAGTTATTGATTGCTTTCTCCTTAATTTGTGTTACCATTGCTTTCTATCTAAGGATATTTATATTCCAACAATTTTACTTTTTCCCTTTTGGTCTTGGTTAAGAAATCAGTAACTCAACATTATTAAACTCAGCATAATTGATAATCATTATCTTGCTAATTGAACTGAACTTCAATAATCCCAACTTTTTCTTAGGAAATAAATAGGATTCGAAGGTCAAACTAATTAGTCCCTTGACTTTCCTTTACTTTAGTAAAGGTTAACTAAGCGGAATTTAGATTCAACTTTCATTATTGTTGAGAGAGATAACTAAGTTGGACTTCCAATTTCTCTTATCTTGCCAAAAGTTTACTTTAGAGTATTTATTTACTTTAAGTGCCATCTACTTCACTTGTCATTTAAATCACTTGCCTCTCACCTTCTAAACCCCGATTACAACCTTTATAGCCAATAATAAGAACATACTTCCTTGCAGTTCCTTGAGAAAACGACCCGAGGTTTAAATACTCGGTTATCAATTTTAAGGGGTTTGTTACTTGTGACAACCACAACTTTTGTAAGAAAGGTTGATTGCTTGGTTTAGTAACTATACTTACAACGAGAGTTTCTATAACCTCTAAACCATCAATCCCCAGTTCTTCAAAATGGCGCCGTTGCCGGGGAACTGCTAACGTGTGCCTTATTATTGGTTATTGTAAATATTTTTCTTTTGCTTGTTTCTCTATTTTTGTTCTTCCTTTTCATCTTTATTTGCTACCATGAACTCTCACCCCTCTCGCTTTGAGTTTGGTTCTAACTTTGTTGAAGGAAATAGAAGTTACAGCAGGAATGTGCATCAAGGTCAGACCAATCAAGGATGGATGGAGCCAAGAGGATCTAATCAACCCTTCAGGCAGCAACACCCTCCGAGATACCCTGGACAAAGACCATTCTACAGTGCATACCCAGCTGAAGGATATGGTGGACAACCTTGTAACTACCAACAAACCCCACCCCGTGCATATAAACCATCCTTTCAACATAACCTCGAACCACCACACTCACGAGCTTCTCTTCACCATTCGCCACCATATGATCCTTCCTTACCCCAGTACCAATCCAATCACTCCCAATCACCACCACTTTCCTATGTATTATGCCCAAGTCCGGCAACCCGAGAAGCAGAGGTTCGCCTAAAGGAAACAATAAATAAATTTCAAATAACCATTCGACAACTGGAGCAAGTAGTAATTCAATGGGTTTCTAGACGCTCAAATACACAAGGATCAGCCACAGCCCCATGTGAACAGTCTAACGAAGAGTGTAGCATGAAGGAAATACCAGAAACTCTAGTGGATAAGATAGAGAACGAATTCGTACTAGAACAAGTAGAAGAAGCTGTCATTGTTCAAGAAGAAGAGTTGGTTGAAGATCTAGGAGATGCTGAACCTCCATGGGAATCCAGAACTGAGGAGAACTCCGTCAAGGACGCTACAGTTGATGCTAAGGAGGATATTGTACAATCTCCAAGGCAAGTTGTTTATGAAAAATCAGACAGAATAACCCAGGACACAAATTCCCTTGATGATGATAGTCACAAGTCAAATTCTCTTAGTAATGAACTTGCATCCGCAAGTGAATTCTCTGAGATCGAAGAATCTTCCCCAAGTGAATATAAAGATGATGAGGAGGTAGATTTCTCTCAACCTCCAATCTATGACTCAAGTGATGAGGAAGACATAGAAGACTTTGACCAGGGTGATACTATATTTGAAGACTCTTACAAGGAAGTGGAGAAATTCACAGAAGAACCCAAGGGAGTAGAACTTGCAGAACCACCAGAAACACCTATCCCAAGGCCATTACCACCTAATACAAGCTTCAAGTAGGTACAATCCTTAACCTATAACTTTACTTATTCACTTGAATATGGTTCACTTGAAACAGATGGCCAGCTTAGAGCTCTTTGCGGCTTTAAGAGTAAGAGGGAAATGGCTCATACTCAGAGTTGGTTCACAAGGTTCAATAAGGTTCCACGCTTCACCTCGAAGTACATGGATTGGTATCATGCTCAATTGCATGGATCACGGAGAACATTTGGTCACCATGGTGAGATTCTACTTTTTAAACCGCCCAGATGGAAACATATAGATCAAGATGGAGGCGGATTTAATAGCAAAGCTTGGGATCCTGGAATCTATTCTGACGTTTGTCACCCCGAGAGCCTGAAAATTTGTCTGAAGCTGCTCAGAAGCTTTACATGCCTAGTTTGGGACTCCGGAGGCTTTTGGCATTCCAAGCACTGGTGGAAATTTCTGGATGAATTTAAACACAAGCCACCATAACAGGAAGCCCTTCCAATGTCCAACTTAAGGACTTTAACTAAAAGTGCTAGATGGGAGACAACCCACCATGGTATGATCGTTCCTTTTGCAATTTTAATTTTATTTCGTTTTGTTTGTTTTTGAATTTTATTTTTATTTTATTTAAACTTGGAATCATGCATAGCATTCACATTAAGCATTGCATCCTGCATTCAGTTAAAAAAAAAAGGATGCACGACGCGACCGCATGCCCTATGCGATCGTGCGGGCCCTTGTGCGGGCTGGAATCCAACGTCCAGAGAGTTAGGCTGGAATCGTGCGGGCCCTTGTGCGTTTTGCACAAATTGGCCCACGCGATCGCATGCCCTATGCGATCGCCTCACTTGCACAAAACCAATCCCATGCGACCGCGTGAGCGACACGATCGCGTCGCATGGATTGCAAAACACCCTAGGACGAGACAGAGAGTTGCGCTGAAATGGTGCTGGAGTCGTGCATTTAGCACAATGTCCAGCGACGAGATCGCGCGACCCACGCGATCGCGTCATCCCCTCTCCTACCCCTCTCACGTGATCGCGCGACCTACACGATCGCGTCACCCCCATTTTCACCCCCACCACGCGACCGCGTCCCCCACGCGATCGCGTGGATTTGAAAATATAACCCCCCAGCCACGCGAACCCTATCAGTCGCGCAGCCCCCCAACCCTCTTCTCCCTCTCTTCCTCCTCTTCTCTCAACCACCACCCAGCCACCATTGCCACCGCCCCGACCACCACCCAATCGCCGCCGCCGCCCAGACGCCACCGCCACCG
Source organism: Arachis hypogaea (assembly GCF_003086295.3). Lineage (NCBI taxonomy): Eukaryota > Viridiplantae > Streptophyta > Magnoliopsida > Fabales > Fabaceae > Arachis > Arachis hypogaea. The sequence goes on from NC_092050.1 coordinate 47,310,285, forward strand.
ATCCTCTTCCTCCCTCCCCTTCTTTCTTTCTCCTTCTTCCTCTTTATCCCTCCTTCTCCGCCACTGCCCTCCGCCACTGCCCACCTCACACCGCCGCACCCAACCTAGCCGCGCCCCCTCCGCCACCCACAAGCAACCCCCCTCCCTTCCTCTATCAATTACCCTAAACCCTATCCCCATTACCCCCTTCTCCACTGCCCCCCTCAGCCGCCACCGCGCCACCATACCCCTCCACCGCGCCGGACGCCGCCGCAGCCACCACCCAACCACTTTCTTACCCTGTTCTACTCCTCACGCCTACCAGGTTCCGATGAACGCCGCCTTCCTATCCTTCGCAGTTATTTTACAATTTTTTCTATTTCTGTTCATAATTAGGATAGATAGATATGCATGCTGTAGTGGATTTTTAGGTTGTTAGGTAGCTTAGACTGTGGTTAGTGGATCTAGGTCTGTTTACTTGCACTGTTCATGCTTCTGTTTTATCGAAACTGCAATTCTGCTGTTCCTGTGACCTTGTTCATATGCTGTGATTTCCTGTATTTGCTGCTTGTTACTCTGAATTTTCATGTTTCTATTAATTATAGATAACTGCAGCAAGTTTTTAATTCATATGAACTGCCTTGTTTGCTGTTTATTTTCCGAGACAATCCAATTTTAGCCGGAATGTTGCCCAAATTTTTTGTGAATTGTTTTCATTCATGTTTTGGTTTGGCAATCTAAACTTTGTTGTCCTCTGCCTTACCCAAACCACTTCATGAATGCTATGGCAAACTTTCTTATCCTCTTTGATTCCCTGGTTTATAAACTACATCTGTGATATTCTGATTCCAATTCTTGCTTTCTTTATATCTCTTTGAATCAACATCACCCTGTTTTCCTTGTTAGGTTTTGAGTTATTTTTAGTCATAATTGTGAATCCTTGTTATATGGAATATTTTCTTTATGCCACTTACCTTAACCCACATTTTACTGACTCACTAATTTTAATTTAATAACTTCTTTTTCAAATTCTAACCATACTAACCTTTTCAAAATCTCTTTTCTGATTTTTTTTTTACTTTCCTCTAACTTTCTAACCATGGCATAATGACAATTTTTCTATTTAACTTGAATTCTGCTACATTTTGGATCGCCAATTCTTCCTTTCCAAATTTTAACCTACTAAACAATCCTTAATGCACATTTACTTGACTCATTTACCTCATTCTAATTCTCCTTTGCCGCTTTGAGTTTTCTTTGTTTAAATTGCCTATTTGCTTCCCTATTTTTATCCATCTCCTGGTTTCCCATTTTTTAGGATGTCTGCCTCACAGAGGAAAGGAAAAGGCAAGGCTACTGGCAAGCGCAAGAGAGGAGATTCCTCCCAGTCCATCATCGCCCTCATGCATGATTCCTCATGGCGGGAGAAGAACTTTACACAGCAGGAAAAAGCTGACCAGCTGCTCCCTGCAATTGATCCAATAAAATTTGCAAACCGGTACTGTGAGCTGAAGTACCCGGCTTTTGCAAACTCCAGGAATCCATACCTGGAGAGAACTCTGAAGATTCCAGAAGCACTCCAGCAGTACACCACTGAGCAAATCAAGCGAAGGGGCTGGTTCTTTCTGGAGAAAACACTGACAGAGGTCAATGCATCTTGGGTCTGGGAATTCTACTGCAACTACTACCTCACCACCTTAGATGCCGTACACCTGAGAGGAAAACAAATTCTGGTCACTGAGGAGGCCATCGAGGACATTCTCCAGCTCCCAGCCAAGTCCGATCAGCCTGATGGTTATTCAAAGGCTGAGGAGGACATGCACCTGATGCAGTTTGATTGGGATGCTGTAAAGGCACGGATAGCTCTCGACTTGACTGTTCCTTGGGAGATGGGTCAGGACACCACCATGCCTAGAGGGATCAAGAGGGCGTACTTAAATGATGAGGCTCGGTTATGGCACCAGATCTTGAGCAATTATGTCATGCCGAGTACTAATGAGATGGAAATCTCAGCTGCTATGATCACCCTCCTATGGTGTGTGCTGGAGGGTAAGGACCTTTATCTACCACACTTTATCCGGCATTATATGGCCAGGGTCCACGTCCGAGGCACCCTCCCTTTTCCGTACCTGGTTACACAGCTAGGCCGTCGAGCTGACGTGCCATGGGAGGATGCCGATGAGAGACCACCAGCGGTGGACTGCAGGAAGATCATTCCTCACAGCAAGAACTTCCTAGCCTTGGGCTACAGACCACCACCCTTTACTGCTACTGATGAGACAGCCCCACCGTCTGCTGGACCCTCTTCCTCCACAGATGCCACTGCTGCCCCTGCTGCTACCACTGCACCTCCACCTGCCTCTGAGCCCGTATACCGCCTCGTGCACCGCCTATTTCGACAGCTTGATCAGATGGAGCGCCGTAACCGGCGCCGGTATGAGAGATTGGAGCGTCGCATCCAGCGACGCTATTCGCATCTGAAGCTGATGATCCGACAGGGTGGTGACATCCCCTCTGAGCCCGACACACCATCTGAGCCATCAGAGGAGGAGGAGGATGAGCACGAGGAGGAGACTCATTTCCAGGAGGAGACCCATCAGCAGGCAGCCACAGAGCAGGCCGCCCCGCATCAGGAGGTTACGCATCAGATAGAGGCTGCAGATCCGGAGATCCCGATCCAGTCAGCACCGCCTCTACAGCAGCTAGACCCTCAACCCACCACCACCACAGAGCCTCCAGCTACCATCCCTACCAGTGATGACACCCCTTCACACCCGGCCTGACTGAGCATCAGGGACGATGCTTCATTTTAAGTGTGGGGAGGTCGCCATCTCTGGCGTTTTATTTTGGTGAACCACTACATCTCTTTTTTCTTTTATTTTGGATATTTTTCTGTATTTTTCTTTTTTTCTGAGTACTGATACATTGCTGCTTTTATGTATTTTTACTCTATTTTTGCATTTTTGCATTTTTAGTTCATATTTTTAGTTATTTAGTTTAGTTTGCAATTCTGACTTATTAGTGGATTAATTAGTATAGTTTACCCTTTTTAGCATAAGATAGCATAGTTAAATTGAAAAATATAAAAAGGAAGTATGCTAGAAAATTGAACATAACATATTTAAATCCATAAACCTTGTATATATAGCATTACATCATATAGTTAAGTTGACAACATTTCATCAAGGAGGAACATTAAAACTTTAAAGGCTACCCTAAATAATTTTTTTATGAGAATAATGGGAATTTTTAACCAAACCTGCATAACATATATGAATGATATATGATGCTTGAGTTAGAGAACACACAGCCTGTGAGAATTGAGCTTAATTGTATGGTTGCATTCAAACCATAATTTCATTCCTGTGTGTTTCGCTTCTTTTTATTCTGATGTTCTTTACTTTGCCTTAATCTATATGTCCAATTATAGAATATAGATACATACCAAAAGAATGATTGAGGCCATCATTTGATTTTAGCTCACTTACCCCAAAATAACCTACCTTTCACATCACCCTTGTTAGCCTCCTTGAGCCTTTAAAATCCCTTTTATTCTATTTAGCCACATTACTAGCCTTAAGCAGAAAAATAAAATAAAATCCCAAGTTGAATCCTTGGTTAGCTTAAGATAGAAAATTATGAATAGATTAAACTATGGGAAACCTATTGGGAACATGGATGATAGAAACAAAAGGTAGAAAAGTTGAAAGAAATAAAATAATTCAGAAAATTTGGAAAGCATGCTCATGAGAAATCAAAGTGATCAATTACCATGTGCATTAAAAAAAAAAGAAGTTATTTTTCAGCATTTAATAAAAGGGAATACAAAAGAATTCCCCAATGCAAAATAAAAGCAATGCACATGGGATAAAAACAAAAATTGAAACATGAGCATGTGACAACAAGTGGGATAATATGGGAAAATTGGTAAAGAAGCTTATTCTACTAAATATGTATGTTAGGTGAGATCTTGGTCTAATTAAGGATTCACTTATTAGCTCACTTAGCCTTATACATATATCCTTACCTTTACCTTGGCCCCATTACAACCTTAATTAAAGACCTCATGACTTTTGGTATGACTGTACTCTATAATTGTTGATTGGTTAGATGAAGAACAAAATTATAGAAAGTAAGAATAAAAAGAAAAATAGAGTGAATAAACCCAATAAACACTGAGTGACTAGAGGGTAAACACAAAATCCAGTGAGGTTTCAATAACTCATCAACATATATCGGTGCTTAATTTACTAATTGTTTTGCAAGTTTGTACAATATTTTTATTTCCTATCTCATTTGCTAAAATGCTTTATTATTTAAGGGTTGGCTATATAAATATATATATATATATATATATATGACTCCTTGAGGATGTAAATTAATTTGACTACATGTAAGCTTTATATATGAGTGGATAAATTGGAATTGCATGACTCATTTAGGTAGATGCATTTAGAATAGGTTGCATTGCATAACATTCCACCACTTTAACCTTACCTTATTCTTTACCTTGGATTTAGCATGAGGACATGCTATTGTTTAAGTGTGGGGAGGTTGATAAACCCATATTTTATGATATATTTTGTGCTTAATTTGAGTGATTTATTCAATCCTTCACCCATTTATTCATATTAATTGCATGGTTTTACTTTCCCTTCCTTATTATGTGATGTATGTGAAAAACATGTTTCCTATGCTTTAATATTAATTATTTTTTTATTACCTTTATTTCCATTCGATGCCGTGATTAGTGTGTTGAGTAGTTTCAGATCTTCTAAGGTAGGAATGACTTAAAGGATGGAAAGGAAACATACAAAAATGGAAGGAAAGCACAAAATGGAGCTTCTGAAGAAACTGGCATCCACACGATCGCATGGACAAAGTGATCGCGCGCCAAGCGCGAATCAGCAGCGACGCAGCCACATGACAGACGCGACCGCGTGCCTTAAGCAGAACGCACATGATGCGGTTGCGTGACTGACGCGACCGCGTGGCAAAGAAATGCTCCGAATGACGCGACCGAGTGCCCCACGCGGACGTGTGACAGAGGCCACGCACCAGAAATTACAAAAAGTGCTCATAGCAAATTCTGAAGCCCTTTTTGGCCCAAATACAAGTCCAGAAGGCATAGACCAGAGGTTACAAAGTGGGGGAACGCATCCATTCAGAGAGAGCTCGCCAATTTTCACTTTCCATGATTTAGATTTAGTTTGAGAGAGGTTCTCTCCTCTCTCTCTTATGATTAGGATTAGGATTTAGGACTTCTCTTAGTTTGTAAGAGTGACTCTTGATCCAGGTTTAATATTTACTTCAATGCTTTTATTCGTACCTATAAATGTTGCCAACTTGACTTATGAAACCTTTCCATGTTAAGATTTGAATTAATGATTATTTGAGGTATTACAGTTATTGATTGCTTTCTCCTTAATTTGTGTTACCATTGCTTTCTATCTAAGGATATTTTTATTCCAACAATTTTACCTTTTCCCTTTTGGTCTTGGTTAAGAAATCAGTAACTCAACATTATTAAACTCAGCATAATTGATAATCGTTATCTTGCTAATTGAACTGAACTTCAATAATCCCAACTTTTTCTTAGGAAATAAATAAGATTCGAAGGTCAAACTAATTAGTCCCTTGACTTTCCTTTACTTTAGTAAAGGTTAACTAAGCGGAATTTAGATTCAACTTTCATTGTTGTTGAGAGAGATAACTATGTTGGACTTCCAATTTCTCTTATCTTGCCAAAAGTTTACTTTAGAGTATTTATTTACTTTAAGTGCCATCTACTTCACTTGTCATTTAAATCACTTGCCTCTCACCTTCTAAACCCCGATTACAACCTTTATAGCCAATAATAAGAACATATTTCCTTGTAGTTCCTTGAGAAGACGACCCGAGGTTTAAATACTCGGTTATCAATTTTAAGGGGTTTGTTACTTGTGACAACCACAACTTTTGTAAGAAAGGTTGATTGCTTGGTTTAGTAACTATACTTACAACGAGAGTTTCTGTAACCTCTAAACCATCAATCCTCAGTTCTTCAATGCGTCGGTGCTTGCACGTAACTCACTTAAAGGAAATCTGCTGGGGGCGATTTTTGGGGTTCCCAGGCCCAAATCCAACTCACCTCTGATGCTATTTAACCCAAGGATTGAAGGGGGATCAAGGATCCAGTCAACTAGTTAGTTTTAGTTTGAGTTTTGGAGGGAAAGTTAGTTTCTAGAGAAAGAAGCTCTCTCTTCTCTCTAGAATTAGGATTAGGTTAGATCTAGATTAGGATTTCTTAGATCTAGGTTAATTTTATGCTTTGATTTACTTTTCCTTTATTAATTCTTGTTCTTCTACATCTCCTCTCTCTAGTTTAGCATTTAATTCTTGTAATTCTCTACTTTTATGTTGATGCACTTTTGTTTCGTCTATTTCTCTTTAATGCAATTTATGTTTCATGTTCCTTTATTGTTGATTTGAATTGTTGTTGTTTAATTCCTTGTAATTGAGTAGTGTAGATTTTCTTTTCTTGCAATTTGATTTTACTTTCCTTTTATGCCTTCCAAGTGTTTGTTAAAATGTTTAGAAGGATGTTAGATTAGAATTTTATGCTCTTGGCTTGGGAAGGTAACTTAGGAATTCTTGAGTCACTAATGTCCAAGTGATTGATAATTGGTAGCCATAGACTATAGCTTTCATTAATTCAATTAGTGAGTGGTTAGGACTTATGGACTTGGATTGATATAACTCATTTGACTTTTCTTTACTTGTTAGAGGATGACTTAATGGGATTGATCCTTGCAATTATCATGTTGTGGTTAGTGATAAGGATAGAGATCCTTGACCACCACACCTTGCCAAGACCTTCTTATCATTTGAATTTCATTACAATTTACTTTTTTTGTTTCTTATCTAAAACCCCAAAATATACCTCATAGCCAATAACAAGAACACTTTATTGCAATTCCTAGGGAGAAGGACCCGAGTTTTGAATACTTCGGTTATTATTTTTAGGGATTTGTACTTGTGACAAATAATCTTTTGTATGAAAGGATTTTTTGTTGGTTTAGAAACTATACTTGCAACGAGATTTCATTGAGAAATTCTATACCATCAATTTTCCAATCATCAAAATGGTGTCGTTGCCGGGCAGTTGCAATTATGTGCGTTGTTATTGGTTATTGTATATATGTGAATATTATGAATATGTTTGTCTTTTACTTGTTTGTTAGTTTTGCTAGCTTTAGGACTTTGTTAGTCTATTTTTGCTTCCACTATGAAGTCTCACCCTTTTGGCTATGAGTTTGGTTCTAATTGTGTTGTAGGAAATGTGAACTTCAATGACCACGTGTATCAAGGATGGAAACAACAAAGGTGGGAGGAGCCTCAAGGAATTGATCACTCCTATTGGCAACAACCTCCGGATACTTGTAGGTATAATTTCCATCCTAATGCATATCAATTCAATGGCTATGGTTAATCATTTTGTGACAATCACCAACTACCATCGTATGCCTATGAATCTTATCCTCAACATGAACCTCAACCATACTCACAAGCCTTTCTTCATCAAACACCTTCATATGACCCATATCCATCATATGACCAATCACCCAAACCATATCCTTGTGACACTTATGAGCAAGAACCTTTAGAACCACTACAACCCTATCATGATTATTACCAAGAACCACCTCAATACATACCATCTCTATACCCTTACCAAGAAGAACTACCTTCCTACTATGAACCCTTTCTCTAAAATGATGAACCCTCCTATCCACCCCAAGCCCCAATAGTTGATTCTCTCACTTTGCTGCTTCAAGGACAAGCGGACATGCAAAGGGAGACACTAGAATTTGTGGCTACCTTGACCGAGGTAGTAAGCCGATTAGCCTCCCAATGCTTGACTACTCAAAGCACTCCCATGGTTACATGTGGAGCATCAAATGAAGAGCATAGCATGGAGGAGAGATTGGAACCTCCGATGGAGAAGGAGGAATGCTATGTTGTGATAGAATAATTGGAGAAGCCTATGATCATTGAAGAAGAGGAAGAAGTGGTTGAAGACTTAGGAGATGCAGAAACTCCTTGGGAACCTAGAGTTAAAGAAAACCTCTAATAAAGAAACTCTGTTTAACTCACGAAGTTAAACCAACCCGCATATGTCTTCAACTTGCTGATGGCTCTGTTAAGCTTCCATCAGGCGTAATTGAGGACATGATTGTTAAGGCTGGACCCTTTGCTTTTCCCACAGACTTTGTGGTGCTGAAAATAGACAAGCATAAGACTGCAACCCTCATTCTAGGAAGACCCTTCTTAGCTACAGGACAGACTGACGTTCAGAAATAAGAAGTAACCCCGAGAGTCAATGAGGATGAGTTCGTACTAAATGCTGTCAAAGCCATGTAGCATCCAGACACTCCAGAGGAGTGCATGAGTATTGATATCATTGATTTCTTGGTGGAAGAAGTGAATATGGCTGAGAGACTCAAAGAAGAGATGCACGACATCTTTTATTATGTTCATCCTGATTTAGAGGAGCCAGAGAAAATAAAGGAACCTCTGAAAACTCCTATGGAGGTGGACAAGCCTCTTAAACTCGAGCTCAATCCATTACCATCATCATTGAAATATGCATTTCTTGGGGATGGGGATACTTATCCTGTGATTATAATCTCTGCCTTAGAACCATAGAAAAAAAAAAAGCACTAATCCAAGTGCTAAAGACACACAAGACAGCTCTTGGGTAGACAATAAATGACCTTAAGGGAATTAGCCAGACCCGTTGCATGCACAAGATCCCGCTGGAGGATGACGCCAAACCAGTGGTACAACCATAAAGGCCACTGAATCTAGCGATGATGGAAGTGGTGCAAAAGGAAGTCACAAAATTTTGGGAGGCTGGGATTATTTATCCCATCTCTGACAGCCTCTGGGTGAGCCCTGTCCAAGTTGTCCCCAAAAAGTGATGCATGACAGTGGTTCACAATGAAAAGAATGAACTGATTCCTACAAGGACAGTTACAGGGTGGCATATGTGCATCGACTATAGGCGGCTCAATAACTCCACATGAAAGAATCATTTTCCTTTACCATTTATAGAACAAATGCTGGAGAGACTAGCAAGTCATTCATTCTACTGCTTTTTAGATGGCTATTCAGGCTATAACCAAATTGCAATAGATCATCAGGATCAAGAAAAGACAGCATTTACATGCCCATATAGCATATTTCCTTATAGGCGGATGCCATTTGGCCTGTGCAATGCACCTGCCACCTTTCAGAGGTGTATGTTCTCCATCTTCTCTGATATGATGGAGAAGTTTCTTGAAGTATTCATGGATGACATTTCCGTCTTCGGAGATGCATTTGTCTCCTGCCTAGACCATCTAGCCCTAGTTCTCGAACAACACCAAGAGACTAACCTATTTTTAAATGGGTTAAAATGCCACTTCATGGTGACTGAAGGGATTGTCCTTGGGCATCAGATTTTGAACAAGGGAATAGAAGTGGATCAAGCTGAGGTGGAGGTAATTAAGCGATTACCACCACCCACTAATGCCAAAGGAATCAAAAGTTTCCTGGGACATGCAAGATTTTACAAGAGGTTTATAAAGGATTTTTCTAAAATCACGAAACCCCTATGCAACTTACTAGCTACCGACACTCTGTTTGCCTTTGACCAAGAGTGTCTATAGGCCTTTGAGACTCTGAAAGCTAAGCTTATCACTGGCCTATCATCTCTGCACCCAACTGGGACTTACCATTCGAACTGATGTGTGACGCCAGTGACCATGCCATTGGCACAGTCCTAGGGGCAGAGGTATGACAAGCTTCTTGAAAGAACTGAAGATTGATGGTTTAGAAGTTATAACAAATACTCATTGTAAGTATAGTTACTAAACCATGCAATCAACCTTTCTTACAAATGTTTTGGTTGTCACAAGTAACAAACCCCTTAAAAATTGTTAACCGAGTATTCAAACCTCGGGTCGTATTCTCAAGAAACTGCAAGGAAGTATGTTCTTATTATTGGCTATAAAGGTTGTAATCGGGGTTTAGAAGGTGAGAAGCTAGTGATTTAAATGACAAGTAAAGTAAATAGCAATTAAAATAAATAAAACTATAAAGCAACTTTTGGCAAGGTAAGAGAAATTGGAAGTCCAACTTAATTATTTCTCTCAACAATAATGAAAGTTGAATCTAAATTCCACTTAGTTAACCTTTACTAAAGCAAAGGAAAGTCAAGGGACTAATTAGTTTGACCTTCGAATCCTATTTAATTCCTAAGAAAAAGTTGGGATTATTGAAGTTCAGTTCAATTAGCAAGATAGCGATTATCAGTTATGTTGAGTTTGATAATGTTGAGTTACTGATTTCTTAACCAAGACCAAAAGGAGGAAAAGTAAAATTGCTGGAATAAAAATGTCCTTAGATGGAAAGCAATGGTAACACAAATTAAAGAGAAAGCAATCAATAACTGAAATACCTCAAATAATCATTAATTCAAATCATAACATGGAAAGGGTTCATAAGCCAAATTGGCAACATTTATAGATACGAATAAAAGCATTAAAGTAAAAGTAGCATAGAAACATAAGTTAAAGTAAATACTAAACCTGGATCGAGAGTTACTCTTAAAAACTAAGTGAAGTCCTAAATCCTAATCCTAAGAGAGAGAGGAGAGAACCTCTCTCAAAATAAATCTAAATCATGGAAAGCGAAAATTGGCGAGCTCTCTCTGAATGGATGCATTTCCTCACTTTATAGCCTCTAATCTATGTTTTCCGGGCCAAAAACTGGGTCAAAAATAGCCCAGAAATCGCCCCCTGCGTATTCTGGTACGTTCAGGTCGCGGACAAGTGACACGGAGGCGTCGTCCACGCGGCCGCCCGGATTGAAGTTCGCAGATGCAATGCGTTCACGTAGATCACGTGTTCGCGTCGCCTAGCATTAGAGCAACTATGGCATATTATATATCAAATCGAAGCTCCGAATGTTAGCTTTCCAATGCAATTGGAACCGCGTCATTTGGACCTCTGTAGCTAAAGTTATAGCCATTTGAGTGCGAAGAGGTCAGGCTGGACAGCTTAGCAATTTCTCCAACTTATTGTATTCTTTCCACTTTTGCATGCTTCCTTTCCATCCTCTGAACCATTCCTGCCCTGTAATCTCTGAAAACACTTAACACACATATCAATGCATCTAATGGTAATAGAAGAGGATTAATAATAAGTAAATATAAGATCAAAGAAGCATGTTTTCAATCATAGCACAAAATCAGGAAGGAAATATAAAACCATGCAAATATTATGAATAAGTGTGTAAAGAGTTGATGAAATCTACTCAATCGAGCACAAGATAAACCATAAAATAGTGGTTTATCAACCTCCCACACTTAAACACTAGCATGTCCTTATGCTAAGCTCAAGAGAAGCTATAAAGATGAAGAGGAATGGTAGAAAGTATGAAATGCAATCCTATCTATATGAATGCAACTAAATGCAAAATGTTTCTACCTACTTGGTTAAAAGTAAGTAAGCTTTTCAAGACAAACATAAATCAAATTTCACTAATTCAAATTATACAATAAAAGACAAGTAAACTTGTAAGAAGATAGCTCATGAAAGCAGGGAACATAGAATTAAGCATTGAACCCTCACTGGTAGTGTATATCACTCAAACTCTCAAGTGTCTAGGGTCAATCACTCTATTCTCCCTAATCATGCTTTCTAAACTTTGTTCTTCATCTAACCAATCAAAAAATATTTAGCATACCAATGCAAATATCATGAGGTTTTTTCAGGGTTGTAATGGGGCTAAGGTAAAGGTAAGGATATATGTATGGTCAAGTGAGCTATAATATGAATCTTTGACTAACCTAAGCTCTCACCTAATATACATATACTCTATATACTTTTAAATTCATGTCTAACTACCCATAATTCCCACTTTTGTATGATTCCCATACTCATGTACCAAATTTTTGATATTTCTTTACTTTTATCACATGTGCATTGATCTTTTATTAACTTAGCATTGGGGTAATTTTGTCCCCTTATTTATTTATTGAATTTTTTTTAATCATATAAGTAAACATAACTTATCAATGCACATGGATTTTCCATTATTTTTCTATTTTGGTTTTTCATGAGTAGGTTTCCCAAATTCCCAATATTCAAATAAATTAGAAACATGATACATTCCCTTATTAACCCATGTTCCCACAGTTTTCCCACACTTAGTTGATGCACAATTTCTATCTTAAGCTAATCAAAGATTCACTTGGGATTTTTAATTTGTTTTTCTTCTTAAGGCTAGTAATGTGGTTATAGAACAAGAGGGGATTAAGCTCAAGGGGCTAACAAAGGTGATGTAAAAGGTAGGCTTATTTGGGATAAGTGAGTTAATAACAAATAATGGCCTCAATCATATGCAAGTATGTAAATACACTAAATATTGGACATTTAGAATGGAACAAAGCAAAGATTGCAATCATAGTGAAGAAAACACACAAGAATAAAAATTTATGGTTAAATAATGTAACCATGTAAATAAGCTCAAAATCTCACAGGTTGTGTGTTCTTTAGCTCAAAAACCATGTTCCAAATACAACTTCAAACAAGTTTTAACAGAAAATTTTTTTTTTAATTTAAATTAGTGAAGTACTATAAAAGTTTCTTGAAAAAGAAAATATTACTTCAACCAAGTAGTAACTAAATGTACAAAATCAAATAAACATGCAATCAAATATGTAAATGCAACAATGAATTAACAAAGAAAATAAGACAATGGTGTTGAAAGGAGGAAAATAGCTAACCCATGGAGATCGGTATCGACCTCCCCACACTTAAAGATTGCACCATCCTCGGTGCATACTGAAATATGCGGTGGACGGGCTACTACAACTGATGCTTTTCTCCAAAGATTGTGCAGATGGACTTGTCTTATCTTCTCATGTAAACGTCTTCCAGTTCCCTTCCGGGTGGCCATCCTAAAAGAAAAAGGGAAGAAAGGTAACCCAGTAATAAAGATGAGAAAATAAATGAAGTATGGGTGGGTTAATGCCAAATGATAAGGGTCTCATTTACATGGAAGCTTCAACATGTACGTGAGAAAATAATAGAAGCCATGGCATACCAGTGATGCAAGATTTGAAACATAGGGGAGGAGAGTGTGGGTAATGAAAGATAGTATAAGCTCATGTCAATGCAAAAAGGAATACAAATATCATAAAAGAATAGCATTGATTTAAATAATATTACCCAACAGTGTAAACAAGTCACTAAGCACCAAATAATACCAGAAAAGTTGCAACAGTTAAATAAGAAAATCAACACCAAAGAAAAAATAATAAATGTAGAAAAGAAAAGAAAAAAATATGCACAAAATTAAAATGTAATGAATGAAATATGCAAATAAATTAAGTAAAATAAAATAAAAGATAAGAAGAATGAGAAGGGATAGAAGGGAAAAAGAGGTAAGTAAGAAAGGAGGGAGGAAAAATTAGGATTGGGGGAGAAAAGATAAGATATTTGGCAAATTAGGATAAGCTGTGCGGCGCAAGCGACGCGGACGCGTGGGGCACGCGGTCGCATGACTTGCGCTTAAACTGATTGACGCGGTCGCGTCGGTCACGCGGTCGCCTGACCCGTTTTATGCTACTGGCGCGAGGACAGCCTCGCTCTCGCACAACTCTCTGTTCAAAAATCATTAATTGCCAAATATTGGGTGACGCGATCGCGTGGGGCACGCGATCACGTGAGTGGGCACTTAGTAGGATGTGACGCGGCCGCGTGAGGCACGCGGTCGCGTGAGATAGACTGTGCGTCCAGCGCCAGTCCAGCACCATTCTAGCACAACTTTTGGCTGTGCACCATTATTACGTCGAAATCCTGGTCACGCGGCCACGTGGGGCCCGCGGTCGCGTGGGAGGCCAGTATTCCCACTCGGGACGATTTGTGCCACGGGCACGCCTCTAACCACGCTCCAGCGTGACTCTCTGTTCGTTTTTATTTTCTCCCCTCTCCTTGCGACACGGACGCGTCGCTGATGCGGTCGTGTCGCATGGCGTTTTTTTTTTTATTAATGCAGAATGCAGTATGCAGAATGCAATGCTTAATGTGAATGCTATGCATGATTCTAGGTTCAATAAAATGAAATAAAATTCAAAAACAAACAAAACTAAATAAAATTAAAATTGCAAAAGGAACGATCATACCATGGTGGGTTGTCTCCCACCTAGCACTTTTAGTTAAAGTCCTTAAGTTGGACATTGGAAGAGCTTCCTGCTATGGTGGCTTGTGTTTAGATTCATTCAGAAATCTCCACCAATGTTTGGAATGCCAGCAGCCTCCGGGGTCCCAAACTAGGCATGTGAAGCTTCAGATCAACTTCAAGCAGATTTTCAGGCTCCCGGGATGACGAATGTCAGAACAGAATCCATGATCCTAAGCTTTGTTTTTAAATCCGCCTCCGTCTTGATCTACATGTTTCCATCTGGACGGTTTAAAAAGTAGAATCTCACCATGGTGACCAAACGTTCTCCGTGATCCATGCAATTGAGCATGATACCAATCCGTGTACTTCGAGGTGAAGCGTGGAACCTTATTGAACCTTGTGCACCAGCTCTGAGTACGAGCCATTTCCCTCTTACTCTTAAAGCCGCAGAGAGCTCTAAGCTGGCCATCTGTTTCAAGCAAACCATATTCAAGTGAATAAGTGAAGTTAAGGATTAAGGATTGTACCCACTTGAAGCTTGTATTAGGCGGTAATGGCCTTGGGGTAGGTGTTTCTGGAGGTTCTGTAAGTTCTTCTCCCTTGTGCTCTTCTGTGAATTCCTCCACTTCTTCGCAAGATTCTTCAATTATATCTGTGTCCTGGTCAAAGTCTTCTATGTCTTCCTCATCACTTGAGTCATAGATTGGAGGTTGAGAAAAATCTACCTCTGCATCATCTTCGTATTCATCTGGGGAAGATTCTTCGATCTTAGAGAATTCACTTGCGGATGCAAGTTCATTACTAAGAGAGCTAGACTTGTGACTATCACTATCAAAGGAATTTGCTTCTTGGATTATTCCGTCTAATTCTTTATAAACGACTTGCCTTGGGGGTTGTGCGCTATCCTCCTTAGCATCAACTGTAACGTCCTTGACGGAGTTCTCTTCAGCTCTGCATTCCCATGGAGGTTCAGCATCTCTTAGATCTTCAACCAACTCTTCTTCTTGAATGAAGACAGCTTCTTCTACTTGTTCTAGTATGAATTCATGTTCTGTCTTGTCCACTGGAGTTTCTAATATCTCCTTCATGCTACGCTCTTCATTAGTCTGTCCACATGGAGCTGTGGTTGATCCTTGCATATTTGAGCGTCTAGAAACCCATTGAATTACTGCTTGCTTCAGTTGTCAAATGGTTGTTTGAAGTTTATTCACTGTTTCCTTTAGGCGAACCTCTGCTTCTCGGGGTGCCGGATTTGGACATGATACATAGGAAAGTGGTGGTGGTTGGGAGTGATTGGATTGGAATCGGGGTAAGGAAGGATCATATGGTGGCGAATGGTGAAGAGAAGCTTGTGAGTGTAGTGGTTCGAGGTTATGTTGAAAGGATGGTCTATAGGCACGGGGTGGGGCTTGTTGGTAGTTATAAGGTTGTCCACCATATCTTCCAGCTGGGTATGCATTGTAGAATGGTCCTTGTCCATGATATCTCGGAGGGTGTTGTTGCCTAAAGGGTTGATTAGATCCTCTTGACTCCATTCATCCTTGATTGGTCTGACCTTGATGCACATTCCTGCTGTAACTTCTATTTCCTTCAACAAAATTAGAACCAAACTCAAAGCGAGAGGGGTGAGAGTTCATGGTAACTAATGCAAATAAAAATAAAAATAAGCAAATAAACAAGTAAAAGAAAAATATTTACAATAACCAATAATAAGGCACACGTTAGTAGTTCCCCGGCAACGGCGCCATTTTGAAAGAACTGAAGATTAATGGTTTAGAAGTTATAACGAATACTCGTTGTAAGTATAGTTACTAAACCAAGCAATCAACCTTTCTTACAAACGTTTTGGTTGTCACAAGTAACAAACCCCTTAAAAATTGTTAACCGAGTATTCAAACCTCGGGTCGTCTTCTCAAGGAACTGCAAGGAAGTATGTTCTTATTATTGGCTATAAAGGTTGTAATCGGGGTTTAGAAGGTGAGAAGCTAGTGATTTAAATGACAAGTAAAGTAAATAGCAATTAAAATAAATAAAACTATAAAGCAACTTTTGGCAAGGTAAGAGAAATTGGAAGTCCAACTTAATTATCTCTCTCAACAATAATAAAAGTTAAATCTAAATTCCACTTAGTTAACCTTTACTAAAGCAAAGGAAAGTCAAGGGACTAATTAGTTTGACCTTCGAATCCTATTTAATTCCTAAGAAAAAGTTGGGATTATTGAAGTTCAGTTCAATTAGCAAGATAGCGATTATCAGTTATGTTGAGTTTGATAATGTTGAGTTACTGATTTCTTAACCAAGACCAAAAGGGGAAAAAGTAAAATTCTTGGAATAAAAATGTCCTTAGATGGAAAGTAATGGTAACACAAATTAAAGAGAAAGCAATCAATAACTGAAATACCTCAAATAATCATTAATTCAAATCATAACATGGAAAGGGTTCATAAGCCAAATTGGCAACATTTATAGATACGAATAAAAGCATTAAAGTAAAAGTAGCATAGAAACATAAATTAAAGTAAATACTAAACCTGGATCGAGAGTTCCTCTTAAAAACTAAGAGAAGTCCTAAATCCTAATCCTAAGAGAGAGAGAGGAGAGAACCTCTCTCAAACTAAATCTAAATCATGGAAAGTGAAAATTGGCGAGCTCTCTCTGAATGGATGCATTCCCTCACTTTATAGCCTCTAATCTGTGTTTTTTAGGCCGAAAACTGGGTCAAAAACAGTTCAGAAATCGCCCCCTGCGTATTCTGATACGTTCAAGTCGCGGACAAGTGACGCGGAGGCGTCGTCCACGCAGCCGCACGGATTGAAGTTCGCAGATGTGACGCATTTGCGTGGATCACACATTCGCATCGCCTAGCATTAGGGCAACTATGGCATATTATATATTAAATCGAAGCCCCGAACGTTCGCTCTCCAATGCAACTGGAACCGTGTCATTTGGACTTCTGTAGCTAATGTTATAGCCGTTTGAGTGTGAAGAGGTCAGGCTGGACAACTTAGCAATTTCTCCAACTTATTGTATTCCTTCCACTTTTGCATGCTTCCTTTCCATCCTCTGAATCATTCTGGCCCTGTAATCTCTGAAAACACTTAACACACATATCAAGGCATCTAATGGTAATAGGAGCGGATTAATAATAAGTAAATATAAGATCAAAGAAGCATGTTTTCAATCATAGCACAAAATCAGGAAGAAAATATAAAACCATGCAAATGTTATGAATAAGTGTGTAAAGAGTTGATGAAATCCACTCAATTGAGCACAAGATAAACCATAAAATAGTGGTTTATCACTTCTGCATGTCATTTATTATTCCAGCCCTGTTCTAAATGATGCGCAGAAGAACTATACTACAACAGAAAAGGAATTACTTGCAGTGATGTATGCGGTTGAAAAGTTCAGATCCTATCTAATAGGATCTAAGGTCTTTATCTACACTGACCATGCTGCTCTCAAATATCTATTCACCAAGCAGGATTCTAAGCCCAAGCTGATAAGATGGGTACTACTCCTGCAAGTGTTTGATATAGAAATCACAGACAGAAAAAGGGTCAAAAAATTAAGTGGCTGACCACTTATCTCGGATTGAACCAATAGAAGGGACATCCCCTCCCTTTATTGAGGTATCTGAGACCTTCCGGGATGAGCAACTCTTTTCCATCCGGACGACACCCTGGTTCGAAGACATTGCGAATGACAAGGCTATAAAATTCATCCCCAAGGAATACAGTAGGCAGCAAGCCCGAAAGCTCATTCATGATGCTAGATACTACTTGTGGGATGAACCATATCTCTTTAAGAGATGCTCTGATGGGATAATCCATCGCTATGTGCTTGAAGATGAGGCACATAAAATCCTATGGCATTGCCATGGCTCAGATTATGAAGGACACTTAGGAGGAGAGCGAACAACCACTAAGGTCCTCCAAAGCGGTTTCTACTGGCATATACTCTTTAAGGATTCCCGAGAGTTTGTCCGTTATTGTGATAGTTGCCAAAGGTCTGGCAATCTCCCTCATGGTCATGAGATGCCTCAGTAAGAAATCCTAGAGATTGAGTTGTTTGATGTGTGGGGTATAGACTTCATGGGTCCTTTTCCACCTTCATACTCAAACACCTACATCCTTGTGGCCGTAGATTATGTGTCTAAATCAGTTGAGGTAGTCGCATCACCCACAAATGACACTAGAGTAGTAATGAAGTTCCTTCAAAAGAACATCTTCAGTAGGTTTGGTGTTCCTCGGACACTTATCAATGATGGAAGAACTCATTTCTGCAATAAACAGCTTGAATCCGTACTGAGCCGATATGGAGTTCGCCATAAAGTGGCAACCCCCATATCATCCACAAACAAATGGGAAAGCTGAAGTTTCGAATAGAGAACTGAAAAGAATCCTGGAAAGAACGGTGAATACCTCTAGAAAGGATTGGGCAAGAAGGCTTGATGATGCTCTCTGGGCATACATAATAGCCTTCAAAACCCTCATATGAACATCATCATATCAATTGGTGTATGGGAAGGCGTGCCACCTGTCAGTGGAGCTGGAACACAAGGCCTACTGGGCAACCAAACTCCTAAACCTTGTTACAAAGGCAGCATGAGAGAAACGGTTGCTCCAGCTAAATGAGTTGGATGAATTCCGACTCCCTGCATTTGAAAATGCAAAGATCTACAAAGAAAGGGCCAAGAAATGTGGTGAAAGAAAGATTTCTTCCAGAGTCTTTGATCTTAGACAGAAAGTTCTGCTTTTCAATTTTAGACTGAAGCTCTTTCCTGGAAAGCTTAAGTCATGTTCGACAGGACCTTTCCTGATTAGTAATGTATCACCCTATGGTAATATAGAACTCTAGTGCAATTACTCTGATAAACGATTTACTGTTAATGGCCAAAGAGTGAAACATTACTTGGGTGGTGAGATTGAGTAAGACAAATCCACCCTATTGCTGACATGAGCGCAGTACCGTCAAGCTAGTGATGTGAAATAAGTACTTGTTGGGAAAGGATAAATAGTTTGCCCGCTTTGCGGATTATCTCAAGACACTTGAGATCAAGATCCCTTTTGCAGAGGCTCTTGGGCAGATTCCTTCTTATGCTAAGTTCATGAAAGACATCTTAAGTCATAAGAAGGATTGGAGAGAGGTAGAAATGGTCTTCCTTACTGAAGAGTCTAGTGCAGTAATTCAAAAGAGCTTACCAGAGAAACTCAAAGATCCTGGAAGCTTTATGATACCCTGTACTTTAGGGGATACCTGTACAAAGACAGCCCTATGTGATCTCGGAGCAAGTATTAACTTAATACCTGCATCACTAATAAAAAGACTCTGTTTAACTCACGAAGTTAAACCAACCCACATAAGTCTTCAACTTGCTGATAGCTCTATTAAGCTTCCATCAGGCGTAATTGAGGACATGATTGTTAAGGTTTGACCCTTTTCATTTCCCACACACTTTGTGGTGTTGGAAATAGACGAGCATAATACTGCAACCCTCATTCTAGGAAGACCCTTCCTAGCTACAGGACGGACTGACGTTTAGAAATGGGAAGTAACCCTGAGAGTCAATGAGGATGAGTTTGTACTAAATGCTGTCAAAGCCATGTAGCATCCAGACACTCCAGAGGAGTGCATGAGTATTAATATCATTGATTTCCTGGTGGAAGAACTGAATTTGGCTGAGAGACTCAAAGAAGAGATGCACGGCATCTTTTATTATGTTCATCCTTATTTAGAGTAGCTAGAGAAAATAAAGGAACCTCCGAAAACTCCTATGGAGGAGGACAAGCCTCTTAAACTCGAGCTCAAGCCATTACCATCATCTTTGAAATATGCATTTCTTGGGGATGGGGATACTTATCCTGTGATTATAATCTCTGCCTTAGAACCATAGGAAGAGAAATCACTAATCCAAGTGCTAAATACACACAAGACAGCTCTTGGGTGGACAATAAATGACCTTAAGGGCATTAGCCAGACCCGATGCATGCACAAGATCCTACTGGACGATGATGCCAAACCAGTGGTACAACCACAAAGGTGACTGAACCCATCCATGAAGAAAGTGGTACAAAAGGAAGTCACAAAATTATGGGAGGCTGGGATTATTTATCCCATCTCTGACAGCCCCTAGGTGAGCCCTGTCTAAGTTGTCCCCAAAAAGTGATGCATGACAGTGGTTCACAATGAAAAGAATAAACTGATTACTACAAGGACAGTTACTGGGTGGCGTATGTGCATCGACTACAGGCGGCTCAATAACTCCACACGAAAGAATCATTTTCCTTTACCATTTATAGACCTAATGATGGAGAGACTAGCAAGTCATTCATTCTACTACTTTTTGGATGGCTATTCAGGCTATAACCAAATTGCAATAGATCATCAGGACCAAGAAAAGACAGTATTTACATGCCCATATAGCGTATTTGCTTATAGGTGGATGCCATTTAGCCTGTGCAATGCACCTGCCACCTTTCAGAGGTGTATGCTCTCCATCTTCTCTGATATGATGGAGAAGTTCCTTGAAGTATTCATGGATCACTTTTCCATCTTCGGAGACGCATTTGACTCCTGCCTTGACCATTGGGCCCTAGTTCTCAAACAATGCCAAGAGACAAACCTGGTTTTAAATTGGGAAAAATGCCACTTCATAGTGACTGAAGGGATTGTCCTTGGGAATCAGATTTCGAACAAGGGAATAGAAGTGGATCAAGCTAAGGTGGAGGTAATTAATCGATTACCACCACCCACTAATGTCAAAAGAATCAGAAGTTTCTTGGGACATGCAAGATTCTACAAGAGGTTTATAAAGGATTTTTCTAAAATCGCGAAACCCCTGTGCAACTTACTAGCTACCGACACTCTATTTGCCTTTGACCAAGAGTGTTTGCAGGCCTTTGAGACTTTGAAAGCTAAGCTTATCACTGGCCTATCATCTCTGCACCCAACTGCAACTTACCATTCGAACTGATGTGTGACGCCAGTGACCATGCCAATGGCGTAGTCCTAGGGGCTGAGGTATGACAAGCTTCTGCATGTCATTTATTATACCAGCCGTGTTCTAAATGATGCGCAGAAGAACTATACTACAACAGAAAAAGAATTACTTGCAGTGATGTATGTCGTTGACAAGTTTAGATCATATCTAATAGGATCTAAGGTCTTTATCTACATTGACCATGCTGCTCTCAAATATCTATTCACCAAGCAGGATTCCAAGCCCAAGCTGATAAGATGGGTACCACTCCTGTAAGAGTTTGATATAGAAATCACAGACAGAAAAGGGTAAAAAAAAATAAGTGGCTGACAACTTATCTCGGATTGAACCAATAGAAGGGACATCCCCTCTCTCTACTGAGGTATCTGAGACCTTCCCAGATGAGCAACTCTTTGCCATCCGGACGACACCCTGGTTCGTAGACATTGCAAATGACAAGGCTATAATATTCATACCTAAGGCATACAATAGGCAGCAAGCCCGAAAGCTCATTCATGATGCTAGATACTACTTGTGGGATGAACCATATCTCTTTAAGAGATGCTCTGATGGAATAATCCGCCGCTATGTGCTCTAAGAAGAGGCACATAAAATCCTATGGCATTGCCATGGCTCCGATTTTGGAGGACACTTAGGAGGAGAGCGAACAGCCACTAAAGTCCTCCAAAGTGGTTTCTACTTGCCCATACTCTTTAAGGATTCTCGAGAGTTTGTCCGTCACTGTGATAGTTGTCAAAGGGCTGACAATCTCCCTCATGGTCATCAGATACCTTAGCAGGAATCCTAGATATTGAGTTATTTGATGTGTGGGGTATAGACTTCATGGGTCCTTTCCTACCTTCATACTTAAACACCTACATCCTTGTGGCCGTAGATTATGTGTCTAAGTCAGTTGAGGCAGTCGCATCACCCACAAATGACACTAGATTAGTAATGAAGTTCCTTTAAAAGAACATCTTCAGTAGGTTTGGTGTCCCTCGGACACTTATCAGTGATGGAAGAACTCATTTCTGCAGTAAACAGCTTGAATCCGTACTGAGCCGATATGGAGTTCGCCATAAAGGGGCCACCCCATATCATCCACAAACAAATCGGAAAGCTAAAGTCTCGAATAGAGAACTGAAAAGAATCCTGAAAAGAACAGTGAATACCTCTAGAAAGGATTGGACAAGAAGGCTTGATGATGCTCTCTGTGCATACATAACAGCCTTCAAAACCCCCATATGAACATCATCATATCAATTGGTGTATGGGAAGGCGTGCCACCTGTCAGTTGAGCTGGAACACAAGGCCTACTGGGCAACCAAACTCCTAAACCTTGATGCAAAGGTAGCAGGAGAGAAACGGTTGCTCTAGCTAAATGAGTTGGATGAATTCCGACTCCTTGCATTTGAAAATGCAAAGATCTACAAAGAAAGGGCCAAGAAATGAGGTGAAAGAAAGATTTCTTCCAGAGTCTTTGATCCTGGACAGAAAATTCTGCTCTTCAATTTTACACTGAAGCTCTTCCCTGGAAAGCTTAAGTCACGTTGGACAGGATCTTTCCTGATTAGTAATGTATCACCCTATGGTAATATAGAACTCCAGTGAAATTACTCTGATAAACGATTTACTGTTAATGGCCAGAGAGTGAAACATTACTAGTATGCGAAATTGTTACTCAGGTTGTGAATTATTGTTCGAAATTGATTCCCTGGCGATGGCACCAAAAACGGATGCACAGAACCATGGGTCGATCCCACGGAGATTGTTGGTATGAAGCAAGCTATGGTCACCTTGTAAATCTCAGTCAGGAGGATATAAAATAGTTATGGAGTTTTCGAAATTAATACTAAAATAAGGATAGAAATACTTATGTAAATCATTGGTGAGAATTTCAGATAAGCGTATGGGGATGCATTCATTCCTCTGAACCTCTGCTTTCTTGCTGTCTTCATCCAATCCGTCTTACTCCTTTCTATGGCTGGCTTTATGTAAGGATGTTACCGGTGCCAATGGCTACTTTCAATCCTCTCGGGAAAATGGTCCAAATGCTCTGTCACAACACGGCTAATCGTCTGGAGGCATCACCCTTGTCGTTGGTTGCATCCTATTCCTCTCTGTGAAAATGGTTCGATGCGCTGTCACTGCATGGCTAATCATCTTGGAGGTTCTCGATCATACTGGAATAGAATTTACTATCCTTTTGCGTCTGTCACTACGCCCAACACTCGCGAGTTTGGAGTTTGTCACAGTCATTCAATCCCAGAGTCCTACTCGAAATACCACGGACAAGGTTTAGACTTTCCGGACTCTCATGAATGTCGCCATCAATCTAGCTTATACCACGAAGATTCTGATTAAGAGATCTAAGAGATACTCATTCAATCTAATGTAGAACGGAAGTGGTTGTCAGGCACGCGTTTATAGGGAATGATGATGATTGTCACGTTCATCACATTCAGGTTGAAGTGCGAATGAATATCTTAGAAACTGAATAAGTTGAATTGAATAGAAAACAGTAGTACTTTGCATTAATCCTTGAGGAATAGCAGAGCTCCACACCTTAATCTATGGAGTGCAGAAACTCTACCATTGAAAATACATAAGTGATAATGGAGTTCATTGGTCTCGGCCCCAGAGGGGAACCGGAGTAACCAAGACTACTAATACAATGATAAAAAGTTTTATTTATAATAAACTAGTCACTAGGGTTTACAGAAGTAAGTAATTGATTCATAAATCGACTTCCGGGGCCCACTTGGTGTGTGCTTGGGCTGAGCTTGAAGTCTACACGTGGAGAGTTCATTCTTGGAGTTGAACGCCAGCTTTTGTGCCAGTTTGGGCGTTGAACTCCACTTTGCAACTTGTTTCTGGCGCTGGACGCCAGAATTGGGCAGAGAGCTGGCGTTGAACGCCAGTTTGCGTCGTCCAAACTTGGGAAAAGTATGGACTATTATATATTTCTGGAAAGCTCTGGATGTCTACTTTCCAATACAATTGGAAGCGCGCCATTTTGAGTTCTGTAGCTCCAGAAAATCCATTTTGAGTGTAGGGAGGTCAGAATCCAACAGCATCAGGAGTCCTTCTTCAACCTCTGAATCTGATTTTTGCTCAAGTCCCTCAATTTCAGCGAGAAAATACCTGAACTCACAGAAAAACACACAAACTCATAGTAAAGTCCAAAAATGTGAATTTAACATAAAAACTAATGAAAACATCCCTAAAAGTAACTAGATTCTACTAAAAACATACTAAAAACAATGCCAAAAAGCGTATAAATTATCCGCTCATCACAACACCAAACTTAAATTGTTGCTTGTCCCCAAGCAACTGAAAATAAAATAGGATAAAAAGAAGAGAATATACTATAAATTCCAAACTATCAATGAAACATAGCTCCAATCAGATGAGCGGGACTTGTAGCTTTTTGCCTCTTGAATAGTTTTGGCATCTCACTTTATCCATGGAGGTTCAGAATGATTGGCATCTATAGGAGCTCAGAGTTCAGATAGTGTTATTGACTCTCCTAGTTTAGTATGATGATTCTTGAACACAGCTTCTTTATGAGTCTTGGCCGTGGCCCTAAGCACTTTGTTTTCCAGTATTACCACCGGATACATAAATGCCACAGACACATAATTGGGTGAATCTTTTCAGATTGTGACTCAGCTTTGCTAAAGTCCCCAATTATAGGTGTCCAGGGTTCTTAAGCACACTCTTTTTTTTGCTTTGGACCTTGACTTTAACCGCTCAGTCTCAAGTTTTCACTTGACACCTACACGCCACAAGCACATGGTTAGGGACAGCTCGGTTTAGCCGCTTAGACCAGGATTTTATTCCTTTAGGCCCTCCTATCCACTGATGCTCAAAGCCTTGGGATCCTTTTTATTTGCCCTTGCCTTTTGGTTTTAAGGGTTATTGGCTTTTTGCTCTTGCCTCTTGGTTTTAAGAGCTTTTGGCTTTTTCTGCTTGCTTTTTTTTTCTATTTTTTTTCACCCTTTTTTTTCTTTTTTTTTTTCTGCAAGCTTTGTTCTTTGCTGCTTTTTCTTGCTTCAAGAATCATTTTTATGATTTTTCAGATTATCAAATAACATGGTTCCTAGTCATTGTTCTTTCAAGAGCCAACATATTTAACATTCTTAAACAACAACTTCAAAAGACATATGCACTGTTCAAGCATACATTCAGAAAACAAGAAGCATTGTCACCACATCAATATAATTAAACTAAGTTCAAGGATAAATTCGAAACTCATGTACTTCTTGTTCTTTTGAATTAAAACATTTTTCATTTAAGAGAGGTGATGGATTCATAGGACATTCATAACTTTAAGACAAAGTTACTAACTACTAATGATCATGTAATGAAGACACAAATATAGATAAGCACTTAACATAGAGAAAACGAAAAATAGAGAAAGTAAGAACAAGGAATGAGTCCACCTTAGTGATGGTGGTGTTTCCTTCTTGAGGAACCAATGATGTCCTTGAGCACTTCTATGTCTCTTCCTTGTCTTTGTTGCTCCTCCCTCATTGCTTTTTGATCTTCTCTTATTTCATGAAGGATGATGGAGTGCTCTTGATGTTCCACCCTTAGTTGTCCCATGTTGGAACTTAATTCTCCTAGGGAGGTGTTGATTTGCTCCCAAAAATTCTGTGGAGGCAAGTGCATCCCTTGATGTATCTCAGGGATTTCATGATGATGAGCTTCTTCATGTGCCTGTTGAGATTCATGAATGTGCTCTCTTGTTTGCTCCATCCTTTTCTTAGTGATGGGCTTGTGAGATGAATCTTTCCATCTCCCATGGCTCAGAGGTGGAAGCATTTGTCTTCCCTTTCCTCTTTCTTGAGGTTTCTCTGGCCTTAGGTGCCATCAATGGTAATGGAAAAACAAAAAGCTTATGCTTTTACCACACCAAACTTAGAATATTGCTCGCCCTCGAGCAAGAAAATAAAGAATTAGATGAAGAAGAAGAAGAAAAGATGGAGAAGAGGGGGAGGTGTGTTTCGGCCAAGAAGAGAAGAGAGGGTTGTGTTGTGTGAAAATGAGGAAGAATGGAAGGCTTTATATAGGGAAGGGAGGGGGGGTTAAGGTTCGGCCATATGGGTGGGTTCGGGTGGGAAATTGATTTGAATTTTGAAGGTAGGTGGAGTTTATTGGGTAGGTTTATGGGGAAGAGTGGGTGGATGTGAGTGGTGAAGGGTTAATAGGGAAAGAGAGATGGAGGTGATAGGTGAAGGGTTTTGGGGAAGAGTGTTTATTGGGAATAGAGGATGATTGAGAAGAGAGAAGAGAGTGAGTGGAGGTAGGTGGGGATCCTGTGGGGTCCACAAATCCTGAGATGATCCTGTGGGGTCCACAGATCCTGAGGTGTTCAAGGATTTACAACCTTGCACCAAATTAGGCATGTAAAATGCCCTTGCACACAACTCTGGGCATTCAGCGCCAGGTTGGTGCCCATTTTGGGCGTTCAACGCCCATTTGTTGTCCATTTCTGTCGTTGAACGCCAGAACCATGCTTGTTTTGGGCGTTCAGCGCCAGCTCTTCTCCAGGGTGCAATTCTGGCGTTCAGCGCCCAGATGCTGCCCATTTTGGGCGTTCAGCGCCCAAATACTGCCCATTTTGGGCGTTCAGCGCCAGAACCATGCTTTGTTCTGGCGTTGAACGCCAGACAGGTGCTTCCTCCAGGGTGTGATTTTTCTTCCGCTATTTTTGATTCTGTTTCTAAATTTTTCGTTTATTTTGTGACTCCACATGATCATGAACCTAAGAAAACATGAAAAACAAAAATAAAATTAGATAAATATACATTGGGTTGCCTCCCAACAAGCACTTCTTTAATGTCAATAGCTTGACAGTGGGCTCTCATGGAGCCTCACAGATGTGCAGAGCTTTGTTGAGACCTTCCAACACCAAACTTAGAGTTTGGATATGGGGGTTTGACACCAAACTTAGAGTTTGGTTGTGGCCTCCCAACACCAAACTTAGAGTTTGACTGTGGGGGCTTTGGTTGACTCTGCTTTGAGAGAAGCTTTTTCTGCTTCCTCTCCATGGATGCAGAGAGAGATCCTTGAGTTGTAAACACAAGGTTGTCCTTATTTAATTGAAGGATCAATTCTCCTCTGTCCACATCAATCACAGCTCTTGCTGTGGCTAGGAAAGGTCTTCCTAGGATGATGGATTCATCCTCTTCCTTTCCAGTATCCAGGACTATGAAATCAGCAGGGATGTAAAAGCCTTCAACCTTTACTAACACGTCCTCTACTTGTCCATAAGCCTGTTTTCTTGAATTGTCTGCCATCTCTAATGAGATTTTAGCAGCTTGCACCCCATAGATTCCCAGTTTCTCTATTACAGAGAGGGGCATGAGGTTTATTCCTGAACCAAGGTCACACAAAGCCTTAAAGATCATAGTGCCTATGGTACAAGGTATTATGAACTTTCCAGGATCCTATCTCTTCTGAGGCAATGTCAGTTGATCCAGATCACTTAGTTCATTGGTGAACAAGGGAGGTTCATCTTCCCATGTTTCAACACCAAATAATTTGGCATTTAGCTTCATGATTGCACCAAGGAACTTGGCAGCTTGCTCTTCAGTAACATCCTCATTCTCTTCAGAAGAGGAATACTCATCAGAGCTCATGAATGGCATAAGGAGGTTCAATGGAATCTCTATGGTCTCTAGATTAGTCTTAGACTCCTTAGGTTCCTCAGAGGGAAGCTCCTTATTGATCACCTGACGTCCCAGGAGGTCTTCCTCCTTGGGATTCACGTCCTTCTCCTCTCTTGTGGGTTCGGCCATGGTAATTAATTCAATGGCCTTGCACTCTCCTTTTGGATTCTCTTCTGTATTGCTTGGGAGAGTACTAGGAGGGATTTCAGTGATCCTTTTACTCAGCTGGCCCACTTGTGCTTCCAAATTTCTAATGGAAGACCTTGTTTCATTCATGAAACTCACAGTGGCCTTAGATAGATCAGAGACTAAATTTGCTAAGCTAGATAGATTCTGCTCAGAATTCTCTGTCTGTTGCTGAGTGGATGATGGAAAAGGCTTGCTATTGCTAAACCTATTTCTTCCACCATTATTAAAGCCTTGTTGAGGCTTTTAATCCTTCCATGAGAGATTTGGGTGATTTCTCCATGATGGATTGTAGGTGTTTCCATATGGTTCACCCATGTATTTTAACTCTGCTATTGCAGGGTTCTCAGGATCATAAGCTTCTTCCTCAGAAGATGCCTCTTGAGTACTGTTGGATGCAGCTTGCATTCCATTCAGACTCTGAGAAATCATATTGACTTGCTGAGTCAATATTTTATTCTGAGCCAATATGGCATTCAGAGTATCAATTTCAAGAACTCCCTTCTTCATAGGCGTCCCATTACTCACAGGATTCCTCTCAGAAGTGTACATGAACTGGTTATTAGCAACCATGTTAATGAGTTCTTGAGCTTCTGCAGGCATTTTCTTTAGGTGAATGGATCCACCTGCAGAAGTATCCAATGACATCTTTGATAGCTCAGATAAACCATCATAGAATATATCCAGGATGGTCCATTCTGAAAGCATGTCAGAAGGACACTTTTTGGTTAGTTCTTTGTATCTCTCCCAAGCTTCATAGAGGGATTCACCTTCTTTCTGTCTGAAGGTCTGAACATCCACTCTAAGCTTACTCAGCTTTTGAGGAGGAAAGAACTTGGCTAAGAAAGCCTTGACCAGCTTATCCCAAGAGTTCAGGCTATCCTTAGGTTGAGAGTCCAACCATATTCTAGCTCTGTCTCTCACAGCAAAAGGGAAAAGCATGAGCCTGTAGACTTCAGGATCTACTCCATTAGTCTTAACAGTATCACAGATCTGCAAAAATTCAGTTAAGAACTGAAAGGGATCTTCAGATGGAAGTCCATGAAACTTGCAGTTCTGCTGCATCAGAGAAACTAGTTGAGGTTTCAGCTTAAAATTGTTTGCTCCGATGGTAGGGATGGAGATGCTTCTTCCATGTAAATTGGAATTTGGTACAGTAAAGTCACCAAGCATTCTCCTTGCATTATTGTTGTTGGGTTCGGCTGCCATCTCCTTTACTTGTTCGAAATTTTCAATAAGGTTGTCTCTGGATTGTTGTAATTTAGCTTCTCTTAGTTTCCTTTTCAGAGTCCTTTCAGGTTCTGGATCAGCTTCAACAAGAATGCCTTTTTCCTTGTTCCTGCTCATAAGAAAGAGAAGAGAACAAGAAAAGAAGAGGAATCCTCTAGTCACAGTAAAGAGGTTCCTTATTGTTAGTAGAAGAAGAAAAGGAATAGGGGTGAAGAAGAATGAAGAATCCAAACACAAAGGTAAGGATAGGAGCAGTGATTTGAGATGAGGAGATGTTAGTAGATGAATAAATAAATAGAATAAGATGAGAGAGGGAGAATTTCGAAAATAATTTTTGAAAAAGAGTTAGTGATTTTCGAAAATGGTTTTTAAAAAAAATTAGAAATTTTCGAAGATTAAAATCAAAAATTAAAATAATTAGTTAATTAAAAAGAAATTTTGAAAAAGAGGGGAGATATTTTCGAAAATTAGAGAGAGAGAGTTAGTTAGGTAGTTTTGAAAAAGATGAGAAACAAACAAAGAGTTAGTTAGTTAGTTGAAACAAATTTTGAAAAGATAGGAAGTTAGGAGGTTAGAAAAGATATTTTGAAATCAAATTTTTGAAAGAGATAAGATAAGAAGATATTTTTGAAAAGATATGATTGAAATTAGTTTTTGAAAAAGATTTGATTTAAAATCACAATTAATGACTTGATTCACAAGAAATCACAAGATATGATTCTAGAACTTAAAGCTTGAATCTTTCTTAACAAGTAAGTAACAAACTTGAAATTTTTGAATCAAAACATTAATTGGTGATGTTATTTTCAAAAATTATGTGATAAAGATAAGAAAAATATTTTTGAAAGTTATTTTTAAAATTTTTGAAAATAACTAAGAAAAATGAAAAAGATTTGATTTTTGAAAAAGATTTTGAAAAAGATAAGATTTTTAAATTGAAAATTTGATTTGACTCATAAGAAACAACTAGATTTTAAAATTTTTTGAAAAAGTCAACTCAAATTTTCGAATTTTATGAGAGGAAAAAGGGAAAGATATTTTTTGATTTTTGAATTTTTAATGATGAGAGAGAAAAACATGAAAATGATGCAATGCATGAAAATTTTTTTTGATCAAAGTATGTGATGAATGCAAGAACACCATGAATGTCAAGATGAACACCAAAAACACTTTGAAGATCATGATGAACATCAAGAACATATTTTTTAAAATTTTTATATGCAAAGAAAACATGCAAGACACCAAACTTAGAAATTTTTCATGTATAGACACTATGAATGCAAAAATGCACATGAAAAACAAGAAAAGACACAAAACAAGAAAACATCAAGATCAAACAAGAAGACTTACCAAGAACAACTTGAAGATCATGAAGAACACTATGAATGCATGAATTTTTCAAAGAATGCAAGATGAATATGCAATTGACACCAAACTTTCAACTTGACTCAAGACTCATACAAGAAACACAAAATATTTTTGATTTTTATGATTTTATAATTTTTTTTTTGTATTTTCTTTTAATTTTTTCGAAAATCATTTTGAAAAAAGAAAAATAAGGATTCCAAAATTTTTAATATGAATTCCAGGAATCTTATGCTCTTTAGTCTAAAGCTCCAATCAAATGGTCAGGCATGGCTTAATAGCCAGCCAAGCTCTAGCATGTAAATTACATCCATTGAGGTGATTAGTTGAAGACCAGTCCCAAAGCAGTTTGGGTATGGCTTTACAGCCAGATAGGATTCAACATGTTTCATGAAACACTAGAATTCATTCTTAAAAATTCTGAAGAAAAATATTTTTTTGAAAACACATTTTTTCTTTTTTTTTTTCGAAAACAAAGGAGAAATTTTTGAAAATAAAACAAAAAGAAAGTTACCTAATCTGAGCAACAAGATGAACCGTCAGTTGTCCAAACTCAAACAATCCCCGGCAACGGCGCCAAAAACTTGGTGCACGAAATTGTGATCTCTGGTAATGGCTCCAAAAACTTGGTGCTCTAATCTCAATTCATAATTTGTCACAACTTAGATACAACTAACCAGCAAATGCACTGGGTCGTCCAAGTAATAAACCTTACGTGAGTAAGGGTCGATCCCACGGAGATTGTTGGTATGAAGCAAGCTATGGTCACCTTGTAAATCTCAGTCAGGAGGATATAAAATAGTTATGGAGTTTTCGAAATTAATACTAAAATAAGGATAGAAATACTTATGTAAATCATTGGTGAGAATTTCAGATAAGCGTATGGGGATGCATTCATTCCTCTGAACCTCTGCTTTCCTGCTGTCTTCATCCAATCCGTCTTACTCCTTTCTATGGCTGGCTTTATGTAAGGATGTCACCGGTGCCAATGGCTACTTTCAATCCTCTCAAGAAAATAGTCCAAATGCTCTGTCACAGCACGGCTAATCGTCTGGAGGCATCACCCTTGTCGTTGGTTGCATCCTATTCCTCTCTGTGAAAATGGTCCGATGTGCTGTCACTGCATGGCTAATCATCTTGGAGGTTCTCGATCATACTGGAATAGAATTTACTATCCTTTTGCGTCTGTCACTACGCCCAGCACTCGCAAGTTTGGAGTTCGTCACAGTCATTCAATCCCAGAGTCCTACTCGGAATACCACGGACAAGGTTTAGACTTTCTGGACTCTCATGAATGCCGCCATCAATCTAGCTTATACCACGAAGATTCTGATTAAGAGATCTAAGAGATACTCATTCAATCTAATGTAGAACGGAAGTGGTTGTCAGGCACGCGTTCATAGGGAATGATGATGATTGTCACGTTCATCACATTCAGGTTGAAGTACGAATGAATATCTTAGAAATTGAATAAGTTGAATTGAATAGAAAACAGTAGTACTTTGCATTAATCCTTGAGGAACAGCAGAGCTCCACACCTTAACCTATGGAGTGTAGAAACTCTACCATTGAAAATACATAAGTGATAATGGAGTTCATTGGTCTCGGCCCCAGAGGGGAACCGGAGTAACCAAGACTACTAATACAATGATAAAAAGTTCTATTTATAATAAACTAGTCACTAGGGTTTACAGAAGTAAGTAATTGATCCATAAATCCACTTCTGGGGCCCACTTGGTGTGTGCTTGGGCTGAGCTTGAAGTCTACACGTGGAGAGGTCATTCTTGGAGTTGAACGCCAGCTTTTGTGCCAGTTTAGGCGTTGAACTCCACTTTGCAACTTGTTTCTGGCGCTGGACGCCAGAATTGGGCAGAGAGCTGGCGTTGAACTCCAGTTTGCGTCATCTAACCTTGAGAAAAGTATGGACTATTATATATTGCTGGAAAGCCCTGGATGTCTACTTTCCAATGCAATTAGAAGCGCGCCATTATGAGTTCTGTATCTCCAGAAAATCCATTTTGAGTGCAGAGCGGTCAGAATCCAACAGCATCAGCAGTCCTTCTTCAACCTCTGAATCTGATTTTTGCTCATGTCCCTCAATTTCAGCCAGAAAATACCTGAAATCACAGAAAAACACACAAACTCATAGTAAAGTCCAGAAATGTGAATTTAACATAAAAACTAATGAAAACATCCATAAAAGTAACTAGATTCTACTAAAAACATACTAAAAACAATGCCAAAAACCGTATAAATTATCCGCTCATCAATTACTTAGGTGGTGAGATTGAGTAAGACAAATCCACCCTATTGCTGATATGAGCGCAATACCGTCAAGCCAGTGATGTTAAAGAAGTACTTGTTGGGAAGCAACCCAGCCGTAATTAAAGTTATTTCTGATTTTTCAAATCTTTTTCAAAACCTCATATCTTTTTCAACTATTTTTCAAATTTTTTTTTCAAAATTTGATATCTTTTTCAATTCCTTTTTAAATCTTTTTTTTTAACTTTAAAATCTTTTTCATACTTTCATATCTTTTGATTTTAAAAACTTATTTTTTCTATCTTTTACTAAAGTGTGAATCATATTTTATTTATCTTTTATCCAATTGAATTTCGAAATCCCACCCTCCCCATCCCTATTTATACCGTTCGGCCACCCTCATCCTCCTTCCATTGGAATT
The DNA here is from genome assembly GCF_003086295.3 of Arachis hypogaea. Taxonomy (NCBI): domain Eukaryota; kingdom Viridiplantae; phylum Streptophyta; class Magnoliopsida; order Fabales; family Fabaceae; genus Arachis; species Arachis hypogaea. The sequence continues at coordinate 47,343,601 of NC_092050.1, forward strand.
TTTCTTCTCCTCTTTGTCTTTTTTCCTCTCTTTTGCTTGAGGATGAGCAAATCGTTTAAGTTTGGTATGGAAAGAGCCTTTCCTTCTCATTCCATTCGAATTCCACGGCTCCAAAAAGTGACCTATCCAAACCAGATTGGCCTATCCAAACCTTATCTTTCGCTTGTGTAAAGAGGCTAGAGTCATGATTATTAGAGACTCATTTATTCCAGTAGAAAGCCCAATCACCAAGCAGGTGATGGAAAGCACCCAAGTACCAGCTGACCAACCCAAAAGGAAGGCGCCTGAGCAAGAACAAAAGATCCCTCCAATTGAATATTAGACCCAGCTGGAAGCATCTGTTGCACAATTACAAAACACATTAGATCAATTAAGAGAGGAGAAAAAAGACCGATTCTTTGCAAACTGATCAAGGAACAAGGGAAGCAGGGGCGTGAGCTAGAAGAACTGAAGCATCAGAAATTATCCCCTGAACAGCCTAACACATCCCATGATTAAGGTGGTTGAGTTCAACCTCCCTACTTCTGTGTCTATTCTAATTCCTATTTCTTATATTTAGATTTACATGATCACTAGTAATATTTAAGTTTCTATTTAAGCTTCTGTCTTTTAAATTTCAGAATTGCATAAGCATTATTAGGATTTAAATTAGCTATAAAATGTTCCTATTATCATTTCATTGAACTTGAACAAAATTTTGATTTTTTTAGAAGTAGTAATGATACGTAAATTTTGAATTTTATATTAAGAATAGTTCAATTATTTGATGTGGTGGCATTGCTTTTGTTTTCCGAATGCATGAGTAAACAGTGCATATTTGATGTTGGAGTTAAGAATGTTGGCTCTTAAAAGAATGATAATAAAAGTGAAGTGTTATTGGTAATCTAAAAAATCCAAAAGTTGATTCTTGAAGTAAGAAAAATAGCAAAGAGAAAGAGAAAGAAAAGTAGCGAAAAAAAGAGCAAGTAGAAAAAGAAAGAAACAAAAAAGCAGTAGCCCTTAAAACCAAAAGCCAAGAGCAAAATGCAAATACCTCTTTAAACCAAAACGCAAGAGCAAGGATCCAAGGCTTTAAGCATCAATGGTTAAGAGGCCCTAAAGGAAATAAAATCTTGGCCTGAAAAGTTCAAATGAACTCCCCCCTAACTATATGCTTGTGGTGTGAAGGTGTCAAGTGAAAAACTTGAAGACTGAGCAGTTAAAGTCGTGGTCCAAAACAAAGAGTGTGCTTAAGAACTCTGGACACCACTTGCTGGAGATTCTAGCAAAGCTGAATCACAATCCTAAGGGGTTCACCCAGTTAAAGTGTCTGTGTCATTTATGTATCTGATGGTAATACTGGAAAACAAGGTGCTTAGGGTCACGGCCAAGACTCTAAAGAAGCTGTGTTCAAGAATAAAAAAGAACTAAAATAGGAGAATCAATAATATCATCTGGATTCTAAGTTCCTAAAGATGCCAATTATTCTGAGCTTTAAAGGAAAGTAAGATACCAAAACTATTCAGAAGCAAAAAGCTATTAGTCCTGCTCATCAAATTGAAACTGAGCTTCATTGAGAATTCTGAGATTTATTGTATGCTTTTCTTTTTTTTAATCCTACTTTGTTTTAGTTGCTTGGGGACAAGCAACAGTTTAAGTTTGGTGTTCTGATGAGCGGATATTTTATACGTTTTTTGGCATTATTTTCATATAGTTTTCATTATGTTTTGTTTAAGTTTTATTATATTTTCATAGGTTTTAGTGCAAAATTCATATATTTAGATTCTTCTTTGAGTTTGTGTGTTTTATGGTGATTTCAGGTATTTTCTGGCTGAAATTGAGGAGCTTGAGCAAAACTATGATTCAGAGACAAAGAAAGGACAACAGATGCTGTCAGGATCTGACCTCTGTGCACTCGAAGGAACTTTTCTAGAGCTACAGAAGTCCAAATGTCACGCTTTTAATGGCTATGGAAAGCTAACATCCAGGGCTATCCATAAATATGTAATAGTTTATACTTTGTTTTGGAAATGGAGGCCCAAAACTAGCATTCAACGCCAGCCACCTGCCCCGTTCCAGGTGTCCAATGCCCACAGGGAAGTAGCTGGCGTCCAACACCCAAAAGAGAGTCCCTAGCTAGCGTTCAATGCCCCTAAGGGGTACTAGCTCATAGAGACACTCAAAGCTCAGCCCAAACACTCACCAAGTGTGCCCCATTAGTGGATTTTCGCACTACAAGACTAGTTTATCTGATTTCTATAATTCTGAGTTAACAGATTAGTATATATACAACAAAGATCACCATTGTTAAGGATCTTTGCCCACTTTTACGTTTTTCATTACTTTTCTGTATAGTATGACTCACTAACGTCCTAAGGCTAAGGTTAGGAGCTCTACTAAGTTTCATGGATTAATAATATTACTGTTCTAGTTCAATATGTCTGATTCTATTCTCTTATGCATTCTCGTTCTTCATCTCATGAATTGAGGGTGACCCGTGACAATCATCCTTGTTCTACATGGGTTCTGTGCGAGTTTTGGCCCGGATAGCGTTGAACCAAAGCTAGAGATTGCATTGCGGATTCCAATAGAATACCTGGGCAACTTTGGATACGTGACATGAAATCTCGTTGACCATGGGTAAGTGAGGTCTCTATGGCGCTAAGGCTAGAGTCTGAGAAGTAAGCAACATTCCTTGATCTGGAAGATCTGCCTTTTCTGTGGCACCTTGAGTAGGATCATGAAGGGGAATGAATTGCTTAGAGCTTCATCTTCTGCTATAATGAGAAACCTAGAGGTGTATTGATGAGAGGACATGAGTCACTTGTAACATGGTGGATTGCTGCAGTGGAGGAGGTTAACTTGATGAGAGGACATGAGTTAATCACCAACGGCTGCCATTGAAAAAATCAGAAAGTTATTGAAGTAGATGGTGCAGAATTTACAACCACAAACTAACCGGTAAGTGCACCGGGTCGTACCAAGTAGTACCTCAAGTGAATGAGGGTCGATCCCACGAGGATTGATGGATCAAGCAACAATGATTGAGTGATTGGCTTAGTCAAACAAACAGAAAATGGTGATTTGAGAGTTCAAACGCATTAACAGTAAATTCAGAATATTAGAAAGAAAGCAATAAACAAGTTGTGAAGTATATATAGAGAAACAGTTAAGGCTTCAGAGATATCTATCTTCCAGATTGACTTTTCTTACTAACTATTTTAATCATGTAAGATTTAATTCATGGCAAAATGTAAGTTGCTAAACCCTAATTCCTTAGACCTTTTTAGTCTCCTCTAACCTTCATCAACTGCCAATTCCTTGGTCACTTAATTCCAATTAGAGGTTAAAGTTTAATTCTAGTTTATATGCCACAAAAACCCTAATTATCCAAATATAAGAGGATTATATGTCACGTATCCTGTTAAGTCCAGATAATTAGAAGTTTAGGAGAAATTGTTTTCAAGCTGTTGTTCAAGTAAAGAGCTTTTCCAAGTTATACAAGAACTCAATTAGAATAAGGGTCATACTTCCGTTCCACTCAGATTCATAAGATAAAGAACGAAAACAATTCTTGAAATAGAAATCAATACAAGAATTAAAATAGAAAAATAATAGTATCAATCCATACAATAGACATAGCTCCTAACCTTAACAGTGGAGGTTTAGTTGCTCATGGTTCAGAGAGAAAACTAGGATTCTGAAAAATTGTAAATTACGGAATGAGGAAGAAGAGAAGAGAGAAAGCCCTGAAGGGCTGTTTTTTTCCCATTTATATCTAATCCTAATTAAATGTAAATCATATTTTCTAAAAATAAATAATATCTTTTCCTATAAATAAAATAAGAGTTTAATTAAAATTAATAAAAGATTGCGTGCTGGCTCATCAGCGAGAAGGGGACCACTGCAAACTCCAAAGCTGGCACCAAACATGGAGTTTCTCAAGTTTGGCGCCACCAAGGTAGCAAGCAAGGAAGGCGTTGTGATGATCATGGTGCCAAACTTGGGATTTCCCAAGTTTGGTGCCACCAAGGAAGCAATTCCATATGAAAAGTGTAGACTATTATATATCGTTGGAAAGCTCTGAAAGTTGGCTTTCCAATCTGCTGGAATCACGTCAATTGACCCTCTATAGCTCAAGTTATTTGTGTTTGGGTGCAAGGAGGTCAGGGTTGACAACATCATCTACTTTCTTCTTCTTCTTCTACAGAAACTCCATCAAATCCATCTGAATGCTACCTGAAATAAATAGAATTGCACACAACTTAAAGTAGCATTCATAGTGGCTAAAAAATATTTAAATCTTGATTAAACTTAACAATTTGAATGCAAATTCACTAGGAAAAGATAGAGAAGATGCTCACACATCAGTAGACAGTAAGAAAAGTTAATCCGGAAAGACAAAGCATCTTCGAAGCCTCAACTATTCTCATACCATCAATTCCTCATCCATTTAGTAACGTTTTATTTATTTATTCTGTTTTATGCATTTTTCATGACAAACTATAATTTCTGTCCGCCTAACTAAGATCTGCAAGGTAACCATTGCTTGCTCAAACCAACAATCTCTATGGGATCGACCCTCACTAACCTGAGGTATTACTTGGACGACCCGGTATACTTGCCGGTCTATCTGTGCAAAACGTGCAGAGCCAGTTTCGTGCACCAATGCTGATTCATGGCAACTCTCTCAATAAGTTCGTGAGCTTCTTCAATTATTTTTCTCATATGTATAGAACCACCAGCAGAGTGGTCTAGAGACATCCTAGCCATGTCTGTGCGGCCATAATAGAAGATGTCTAATTGCATCCATTCTGAAAATATTTCAATAGGGCATTTCTGTAGCATTGTTCTATACCTTCCCCAGGCATCATGAAGGGATTCATTATTCTCTTGCTTGAAGCCTTGGATGTCCAGCCTTAACTGGGTAAATTTCCTTGGGGGAAAGTATTGATTTAGAAACTTGTCTACTAGCTGCTTCCATGTTTTCAAGCTAGATTTGGGTTGGCTATCTAACCACCTCTTTGCTTGATCTCTTACAGAAAAGGGGAAGAGTAGCAGTCTGTAGACATTGATGGTGGCAGAAATTGGCGAGTTAAGAATGATTATAAAATATGCATTGCAAGTATAGTTCTCAACCAACCAGAAATCTGCTTATCAATTTAGAAGGGTGTCACAGAAATTAAAATTGAAATACTGGGAGTATGAATCCCAGGTCGTCTCCCAATGAGTTGCAGAAAAGTGTGCTATTTTATTAATCAGATGTTTTCAAAAAGGTTTGAGTTGAATGGCAGAAAATTAAATTAGAGAATTTATATAAATTTAAATAAAAGCCTTGACTGGGAGTTGATTAGCTGGAAGCCCTATTCTTGTTGGAGTACTCTCAAGATTAATTGACAATTGAGGGTTATTATGTTTAGTTGTCCCTCACTAAGTAAGGGAAAGTTAAACAAGTTGGAATGTTGTTTCTATCCACAAGTTCCAATCCGCTCTTGGGAGGATTGGTGTTAGTGACTAGAGAGCAATCCAACAATAAACCCAATTACAATCTTTCTCTTGAGCATCCCAACTCAAGGGTTCCTTTCAATCAACTCCCCATCAAGTTAGGGAACTACTCGCTCATTGTAAATGTAAAATTCATAACATAAGAAAGGGAATTAAAGAAAGACATGATAAATAATGATCAAAAGATTAACTAAAAATAAAAGTAATTCTTGTATTAATAAATGCTAAAATAATCCAATAGTAAAATTAAGTAAATTAAGGAACATGGAAGAGTAAGAGACAAGTAAAGAGAACGAACTAGAATGTCGAAGTCTTGATGAGGCAATAACTCTTCTCAATATCCCAATGCAAAAACAATGAAAATAACAAATCCTAAAAACTATGAATGTGTATAGAGAAAACCTAGAGGAGAGGAAAACTAGATCTAAAAACTAAAACTATGCGGAATGAATGTTGTTTTTGGTTTCTGCATGTTCTCTGGCTCTAGTCTGCTTTTCTGGGCCGAAAACTGGGTCAAAATAAGGCCCAAAATTGCCCCCAGCGATTCTGCAGATTATGCAGATCGCGCATGTCACGCGGACGCGTCATTCAGGCGGACGCGTCATTCGGCGTTTCGCTTTGCCACGCGGGCGCGTCATCCACACCTCCGCGTCACTTGTGCAGTTTCCAATTCGCGCGGCCGCGTCATCCATGCAGCCGCGTCATTGCGATTTCCTCTCTTCCGCGCGGTCGCATCATCCATGCGGCCGCGTCGCTTCTCACTGGTCATCTCCTCAATTTCTTGTGTTCCTTCCATTTTTTGCAAGCTTTCTTTCCAATCTCTAACTCATTCATGCCCTATAAAGCCTGAAACACTTAACACACAGATCATGGCATCGAATGGAATAAAGGAGAAATAAAATACATAATTAAAAGTCTCTAGGAAGCAAGTTTTCAATCATGCAATAACTTTAGGAAGGAATTATAAATGCATGCTTATTTAATGAATAAGTGGGTAAAGATCATGATAAAACCACATAATTAAGCACAATATAAACCATAAAATAGTGGTTTATCAACCTCCCCACACTTAAACATTAGCATGTCCTCATGCTTAGTTGAAGGAGATAAAAGGAATGAGTAAGAACATGTAAGACCCATGCAATGCAATGCAGCCTATATATGCGAATGCAACTATATGATTCTTGTCCACTTGATCTAAAGTAAATAAGCTCTTCAAAACAATTACAAATTAAATTTCACTAACCCAATTCTTATACAGCAAGAACAGCTAAAAATGCAAGAAGATAGCTCATGAAAGCAGGGAACATAATATTTCAAGCATTGAACCCTCACTGACGTGTATGTACACTCCAGTCTCTCTAGTGTATAGGGTAATTAATCTATCCTTCTCTAATCATGCTTTCTAGTTTTTGTTCTTCTCCTAACCAATCAATAACATTTAATACACCAATGCAAACATCATGAGGTCTTTTCAAGGTTGTAATGGGGCCAAGGTGAGGGTAAGGATATATATATGGCTAAGTAAGCTTATAAATCGAATTTTTAATTAACCCAAGCTTTAACATAACCTATATATATTCTATATAACTTTTAAAATTCATACCTAGCTACCCAGAAATTTCCTTTCACATTCCATACTCATGTTTCAACCTTTTATTTTAATTTTATCATACATGCATTGACCCTTGAATTCTTAATTTAACATTGGGGTAATTTTTGTCCCCTTATTTATTTTTTTGAATATATTTTTTTTAACATAAACATAAACATAAACATAGCTTATCAATGCACATAGATTTTAATTCTTACAGTTTCTCATGAGTAGGTATTCAAATTCCCAGTATATTATCATGACACATTCCCTTATTATCTTTTGCTTCCACAATTTTCCATACTTAAATAACACACACAATTCTATTTTAAGCTAACCAAAGATTCAATTTGGGATATATAATTGTTTTTCCGCTTAAGGCTAGTAATGTGGTAAAATATAGAACAAATGGAATTTAAAGGCTCAAAGTGGCTAACAAAGGTAATTGAAAGGGTAGGCTTAATTTGGATAAGTAAGCTAAACAAATAATAGCCTCAATCATATGCAAACATATAAATATAATAAACATTGGACATATAGGATGAAACAAAATATAGATTACAATCATAGAGAAGTAAACACACAAGAATAAAATAATTATGGTTAAATAATGTAACCATTCATAAAGGCTCAAATCTCATAGGTTGTGTTCTTTAGCTCAAAAATCATGTTCCAAATACAACTTCAAGCAAATTTAACATAAAAGTTTTAATTAAAATTAGTGAAATTTTGTTCCAAAGATAGGGTCTTATAAGAAACTTATTGTCTTTTCAATCAAGCAGAACATGCATGCAACTAATCTATTACTATGCAATTTATCCTATTCTACAAAAAAAATCTAACTAAATATCCTAATTTATTGGTGTTTAGGAAAGAGAAATTACCTCTGGAAGTCAGGTACTGACCGATCTCCCCACACTTAAGGCTTTGCACCGTCCTCGGTGCCATCTGTCGGGAACAAAGGTGGGTTGGTAGCAGTATCTCCATCGTCGGGGCCATCGTGGCTCCCTGTGCTGGTAAAGGAAGTGGAGTCCAGGGTGTCTGAGTCCTTGAATTTTCCAATGATCAGCTCCTTGAGGTATGTGAATCGGCGCTTGTTACGGCGGTCTCTCATCTTAGCTTTCTGTTCATGCCGATCCAACTTTTCAAGTATTTACTGGAGCAGTTGGGCTGTTGTAGGTGCCTGTGGTGTTGAAGAAGGAATATCTTCAACTGGTTCAGTAGGCTGGCTAAAAGTGGCTGCTGGAAGTCTAAGGTACTTCCCGTTGGGGACATACTGATCATCCCGTGGAAGCATGGCTTTGGTGTCCCCAGCTTTATAGGAGACTCCGGCTACTGAGACAAGATCTGAGACCAGGGCGGGAAAAGGTAAGTTGCCAGCGATTTGTACGTGTCCCATGGCATTCCGGATGTGTCTTGGTAGATTCAGAGGTTGGTCTGTAAGGATGCACCATAGTAGAACGGCCATGTCCGCAGTGAAGGAGGACTCGTGAGTGCTCAGAAAGACGTAATGGGACATAATCTGTGCCCATACGCGAGCTTCCAAGGTAAGTGCTGAAGCCGAAATTCCCTTAGGGCGGGTACGATGGTATCCGTAGATCCATCTGCTGCCAGGTAGTGCGATAACTCTGAGAACGGCGTCCCAGTCAAATTGGTACATCTGGCACTTGAGTGTGGCTTCTTGAAAGGTGTCCAATCCTTCTGGAACAGCGGGAAGACCTAGAGCTTTTTGAATGGCTTCTTCAGTAATGGGGACTTGCTTCTGACGAACATAGACAGACTGCAGGGTTGGCAGGTGGAAGTTGGAGTAGAACTCGACTACCCAAGAAAGATTGACCTGCCTTGGCTGTCTCTGTAGGAAACCCCATTGTCTTCGGGCAATTTACGGCTCAACAAAGGTAGCAATATTGGGCGGAAGGAGAAGAAGGTATTCGTTGTTGTAACTCCTTTCAGCCAGGATGGGGAACATCTGCTCACAGTAGCGATTGGGGAATCGCACAGTGTCCTTTGCTGGGAAGGCTTTTTCTTTATCATCAACCTTTATGATCCTCTTAATCTTCTTTGTGGAGGGCTTTACCACAGTTGAAAAGGGTTCTACCACTAATGCTCTTTTTGTACCTCTTCTTGCTGGTTGTTTGGGGGTAGCTTTCTCCTTTCCTTTCTTGGTGGCCATCCTGAAAAAGGAAAGAGAGTAAATTAAATTTACAGGGGTAGAGCAAGGAAGAGGGTGGTGTAAGTGATACTCAATGCACAATAAAGAAGAATGACGTTAACTCATGGTTATGACCACATGGTAAAAGTCATCAATGGAAATATAGCAAGTTCATATGGGGATAAATAAATGCAAGGGGTTTATTGGCATGCAGGCAAAGGCATGAGTAGCATAGATCAAGCATTCAGTGTCCAATTAAAATATGTTATCACTCGTAACTAACCATCACCTTTGTATTGACAATTAAATTCAATGAATAAAATAGTAAAGGGAATTTGTGGAAAGCAAGCATTGAATATTAGAGTAGAAAAATGTAAAGAAGTTCATAATGCCATATGGGCTTTTTCACAAACACATAGCATGCATGTAGAAGAAGCTCTTGAAAATAAGAATTTGAACTTGCAAGTAATCCCTTAAAAAGCAATATATAATTGTCAAACAAATTTACAACAATCCACAAGCATATAATGAAAAATAATGACTCAAATAAATTTATAACTCCAAGTAAAAAGGAAAAAAAAGGAAGAAAAAAAAGATATGAGTAATGAAAGTAAAAAGAAAAGAGAAGAAGATAACATATAAAAATAAGAAGAATAATAGAAAAGTAAGGAGGGAAGGAGAAAAAAAAAGGAAAAACCTTGTTAATGGGGGTCAGAGAGAGGAAAAAGTGAGAAAGAAGGAAGAAGGGAGGAAGGGAGGGAGAAGAAATAAGGAGGGAAAAGAGAAAATAGGATTTGGGGAGAAAAAGATATGATAATTGGCAAATTAGGAAAACTGTGCGGCGCAAGCGACGCGGTCGCGCGACGTGCGTTGAAACTAATTGACGCGGTCGCGTCGATCACGCGGTCGCGTGACCCGTTTTATGCCATTGGTGCGAAGGCAGCCGTGCACTCGCACAACTCTTTATTCAAAATCATTAAATGCCAAATTTTGGGTGACGCGATCGCATAGGGCATGTGATCGCGTGAGTGGTCAATTATTGGGGTACGACGCGGATGCATGGGGCACGCGATCGCGTGAGAGGGACTGCGCGTCCAGCGCCAGTCCAGCACCACTCTAGCACAACTTTCGCGTGTGCACCACTTTGACGTCGAAATCCTGATTATAAAATATGCGTTGCAAGTATAGTTCTCAACCAACCAGAAATCCGCTTATCAATTTAGAAGGGTGTCACAGAAATTAAAATTGAAATACTGGGAGTATGAATCCCAGGTCGTCTCCCAACGAGTTGCAGAAAAGTGTGCTATTTTATTAATCAGATGTTTTCAAAAGGGTTTGAGTTGAATGGCAGAAAATTAAATTAGAGAATTTATATAAATTTAAATAAAAGCCTTGACTGGGAGTTGATTAGCTGGAAGCCCTATTCTTGTTGGAGTACTCTCAAGATTAATTGACAATTGAGGGTTATTATGTTTAGTTGTCCCTCACTAAGTAAGGGAAAGTTAAACAAGTTGGAATGCTGTTTCTATCCACAAGTTCCAATCCGCTCTTGGGAGGATTGGTGTTAGTGACTAGAGAGCAATCCAACAATAAACCCAATTACAATCTTTCTCTTGAGCATCCCAACTCAAGGGTTCCTTTCAATCAACTCCCCATCAAGTTAGGGAACTACTCGCTCATTGTAAATGTAAAATTCATAACATAAGAAAGGGAATTAAAGAAAGACATGATAAATAATGCTCAAAAGATTAATTAAAAATAAAAGTAATTCTTGTATTAATAAATGCTAAAATAATCCAATAGTAAAATTAAGTAAATTAAGGAACATGGAAGAGTAAGAGACAAGTAAAGAGAACGAACTAGAATGTCGAAGTCTTGATAAGGCAATAACTCTTCTCAATATCCCAATGCAAAAATAATGAAAATAACAAATCCTAAGAACTATGAATGTGTAGAGAGAAAACCTAGAGGAGAGGAAAACTAGATCTAAAAACTAAAACTATGCGGAATGAATGTTGTTTTTGGTTTCTGTATGTTCTCTGGCTCTAGTCTGCTTTTCTGGGCCAAAAATTGGGTCAAAATAAGGCCCAAAATCACCCCTAGCGATTCTGCAGATTATGCAGATCGCGCATGTCACGCGGACGCGTCATTCAGGCGGACGCGTCATTCGGCGTTTCGCTTTGCCACGCGGGCGCATCATCCACGCCTCCGCGTCACTTGTGCAGTTTCCAATTCGCGCGGCCGCGTCATCCATGCAGCCGCGTCATTGCGATTTTCTCTCTTCCGCGCGGTCGCGTCATCCATGCGGCCGCGTCGCTTCTCGCTGGTCATCTCCTTAATTTCTTGTGTTCCTTCCATTTTTTGCAAGCCTTCCTTTCCAATCTCTAACTCATTCATGCTCTATAAAGCCTGAAACACTTAACACACAGATCACGGCTTCGAATGGAATAAAGGAGAAATAAAATACATAATTAAAAGTCTCTAGGAAGCATGTTTTCAATCATGCAATAACTTTAGGAAGGAATTATAAATGCATGCTTATTTAATGAATAAGTGGGTAAAGATTATGATCTACTCCCTCAGTGTGTACTGTGTCAGCAATTTGTAAAAAGTTTGCCAGGAACTCAGTAGATTCTTTCTGTGGATGTCCAGAGTACTGGCAATTTTGCTGCACCAAAATAATGAGTTGATGATTTAGCTCAAAATTACTTGCTCCAAAGGGGGGTATACTGATACTTCTCCCATAGAAGTCAGGAGTGGGGGCTATGTAGGACCCCAAAGTTCTTTTGAACTGTTCATTTCCATTTGGGTTCACAATGAAGACAAGTAGGAGAGACTACATATTAAGAAGTAAAAAGGGAAATTAAAATTAAAATATTTTTGTTTTTATTTTATTTATTAATTTAATTCGAAAATAAGTAGGAGATTAAAAGCTAATTAGTTAAAAAAATTGAAAAATAAATGGATGATTTTCAAAAAAGAAGTGAGAGAAATGAGTGAGATGATTTCGAAAATAGAAGAGAGAGGAATTAGTTAGGAAGTTTTGAAAAAGAAGAAAGAGAAAACAAGTAATAATTAAGAAAGATTTGAAAATAAGATAAGATTTGAAAAAGATTTGATTTTGAAATTTGAACTTTAGATAAGATAAAGATTTTAAAAAGTTTTGAATTTTAAAATTTAAAAAGAAGATAAAATAAGAAAGAATCAAAATTAAAAGAAAAGATTTGAAAAGATTAAAAAAGATAAGATTTGAAAATTGAAATTTGAAATTAAGATAAGATAAGATAATGATTTGAAATTAAAATTTAAAATTTTTTGTTGAAATTTTCAAAAATTTTTTTTGATATAAAGATAGAGAAGAGATTTTTTTTTATTTTTTTAATTAATGAAGAAAGATAAAAACAACCAAAAGACACCAAACTTAAAATTTTTAGACCAAAAAACAAAAAATTTCGAAAATTAAGAAAATGAACACCAAACAAAGAAAATAAAGAACACACAAAGGACACCAAACTTAAGAACTGACACTTGAATCAAACAAAAGACACTATTTTTGAAAATTTTGGCAAAAGAAAGCCAGAAAGTTCGAAACTTTAACAAGAACAAGAACAAAAGACTCAAACAAACGACAAAGATTAAGAAAGAAAAGGAAAGGTTTTGAAAAATTTTTTTGAAAAGAAAACAAAAGACTCAAAACAAAAGTGAAAAGTACCTAATCTAGGCAACAAGATAATCCAGTTGTTTGTCAAATCCGAAAAATCCCCGGCAACGCCACCAAAACCTTGGTGCACGAAACTGGCTCTGCATGTTTTGCACAGATAGACCAACAAGTATACTGGGTCGTCCAAGTAATACCTCAGGTGAGGGAAGGTCGATCCTACGGAGATTGTTATTTGAGCAAGAAACGGTTACCTTGCATATCTTAGTTAGGTGGACAGAAATTATAGTTTGTCATGAAAAACGCATAAGTGATTAACTTTTCTTACTGTCTACTTCAATAACTTTCAGATGAGGAACCAATGGTATGAGAACGGTTGAGGCTTCGGAATTGCTTTGTCTTTCCGGATTAACTTTTCTTTCTGTCTACTTCAATAACTTTCTGATTCATTAAATGGCAGCCGTAAGTGATTAACTTATGTCCTCTCATCAAGTTAACCTCCTCCACTGCAGCAATCCACCATGATGCAAGTGACCCATGTCCTCTCATCAAGCCACCTCTAGGTTTCTCACTGTAGTAGAAGATGAAGCTCTAATCAATCCACTCCCCTTCATGATCCTACTCAAGGTACCACAGACAAGGCAGATCTTCTGGATCAGGGAACGATGCTTCTCAGACTCTAGCGTTAGCGCCTGATGACTGCACATCGTGTTATGTTTTTCTATGCTTTTTCATACAAGAAATTAATGATTAATGCTTAATTATTCAGTGTTTTAGTGCTTAAATAGTATATTGCTTTCATCTCTTTGATTTTGATCTATTTTGAAGAAAATGATGGAAAAAGAAGCAAAAAGCACAAATTAAGCTCAAAAGAAGAAAAGAAGAAATTTTGGACACACTTTGGAGTTTGAGCACGCACTAGAGCCTTAGGCCACGCCTTTAAAAGCGTGGCTCATAATTAAATCAAGGAAGCTTGGCGCTCCATTTTTCTCAAAGAGCGCTCTGTGTGTCCAGGAGGAGCTACGCTCTTCACCTAAGAGCGCTCCGTTCGTTACCAAGAGCACCTGCGATAGAAGAGAAAAAAAATCAGATGCGTACGCGTAAATGACGCGTACGCGTAAAAATGTATTTTTGAAGAGTGACGTGAAAGTGGCAATCTTGAAGGGCCACGCGTACGCGTGGGCGACGTGTACGCGTGGAAGAGCGCTCTTAGCGCGAATGCTACACTCTTCTCAAGAGCGCTGAAGGCGACGCGTATGTGTGGGTGACGCATACGCATGGGTGACGCGTACGCGTGGAAGTGCCGAAATGAAAAATGACACGCACGTGTAGGTGACGCGTGCGCGTGGGTGTAATGAGCGCTCCATTCTCCAAAATAATGCTACGCTCTACTGGAAGCAAAATTCAAATTCAATTAACTTTACTCCAAGTCCATTTAAACTGCAAGCAAGCAAAGCCCATTAACATCACTCAATCAAAGGCACAAGAAGCATCTAGAATAGGAATGTTCATTTAATTGTAATTTGTTTTCAATTTCATTTCAATTTGTAATTTAGGAAAGACTATATAAAAGCTTTAGTTTCAGAAGAAGAGGGACTAGGAGTTCGGGCAGTACAGTAGGAGTAGGAGTAGGAGTAGAGGCTGGACGATTAGAGACTCCGGAACTCTCTTGGAGGATTAGAGACTCCAGAGAGCTTAGTGTAGAATTTCTCTTTTGTACTTGTTTTACTTTCTTCACTTTCTTCTTAGTTTGTACTGAGTTCAATTTTACTTTTATGCAATTTTTCAATTTCTTGCACTTCTACCTTTCTGACAATCTGCAATTTTACTTCTGAGTTCAAGTTGATTTACTTTCATGCAATTTAAATTCCTGCAAGGAACTATGATTCAATGAACCCCAACTCAATAGGGGGAGGAGCTTTATTTTAATTCATATGAAGTGAATGAAATTCTTCTTCCTCTCTGTCAGCTTGGGTAGCTAAGAGATAACTTCTGTTTTGAGTTGATCCATTCACTCCAGAAAGGGGTTTGGATCCATTGAATTTCCATGTGAGCCTCGGAAGGGGAATCATGGAAGTTAGAACTGAAGCTCTATCTCTCACAACTCTCTTGATCAACACTATTCAGGAGGAATTGAGATCTTGAGAATTTGTGTGGCTTATGGATGAGAGACATGCACTTAACCTCTTCTCATGACAATTGAATCAAGGAATTGGCAAGATTTATTGTGATTATACAGATTGGATTTCCAAAGAATTGGGATCCAATCAATTTCAACCTGCCATAGATCTACTCATGTGATTCAGAAGGACGTTGAAACCCATTTGATTCATTGTGGATTATGATATCTCCAATCCCTAATGAATTTTCCTTTCTGTTACTTGTTCTTGAGTTCACTTTAATTGCTTTGATTTACTGCTTCCTTTAATTTTCTAGCACCCAATTCCCATTTACATTTCCAGCAATTTACTTTTCATGCATTTAAGTTTCTGTCAATTTACATTCAGCAATTTACAATTCTTGCAATTTATATTCTGCTGATTTAATTTCAATCAATTCATAACTTGTTAGCATGACTAGACTAATCACCTCACTAGAGTTGCTTGATCCATCAATCCTCGTGGGATCGACCTCACTCTAAGTGAGTTTTACAACTTGATGCGACCTGGTATACTTGTCGGTGAGTTCATACGTGTGAAATCTAATTCTCACGTATCAGTACCACAGAGACCTCACTTACCCACGGTCAACGGGATTTCATGTCACATATCCAAGGTTGCCTAGGTATTCTATTGGAATCCGCAATAAAATCTCTAGCTTTGGTTCAATGCTATCTGGGTCAGGACTGATGAGTATTTTGGTGGAAAAATGAATTTCTCCCAAAACACACAAATCTAACCGGCAAGTGTACCGGGTCGCATCAAGTAATAAAAACTCACGGGAGTGAGGTCGATCCCACAAGGATTGAAGGATTGAGCAATTTTAGCTTAGTGGTGAATTTAGTCAAGCGAATCAAAATTTGGTTGAGTGTTTTGTGATTTGCAGAAATTAAATTGCATGGAATTAAAGAGAACAGGGAATTAAAGTGCTGAATCTTAAAGAACAAGAAATTAAATGGCAGAAACTTAGATTGCAAGAAATGTAAATTGCAGAATCTTAAAGTGCAAGAAATGTAAATGGCTTGAAATGTAAAGGGGATTGGGGATTGGATTTGCAGAATTTAAACAAGGAAAAGTAAATTGCATCAAGCAGAGAAGTAGAAGAGGAGTGGGATCAAATTAGATCTCAGAGCAGAAAAGTAAATGAACATGGAAAATAGTAACAGAGAATGTAAAATTGGGAAATTAGATCTCAGGACCCAGAGACTAGAAAACCAAGTCTAGATCTCAATGCCTTCCTAGATCCAACAAGAACAATTGCAAGGGAATTGTAAATTGCAAGGAAAATAGATGAAGAACAATTAACAGAAACTGAAATTTAATTAAGCAGTGAATAAAGCAAGATCCAAGGTGAGATTGAAACAGAATTTCTTCAATTCTCCAACCCAAGATCCAAGACAATTGCAATTGAAATTGAAAGCAATAAAATGAAGAGGAAGAGAGTGGAATTCTCCTTCCCCCAAACTAAGAAATTAAAGATCACTCAATATCCAAAGCTCTTCGAAAACTATTATGAAAACTCCCAAGGAAAGCTCCCCGAAGAACTTGAATTCTATCCTATTTATACACTTTCTTCAAATGATCTTCAAGCCTTGAGTTGGGCCTTTGCTCTTGGTGGAATTGGGTTGAAAGAGGCCTTGGTTGATTGCTCTTGAAGTTTGGAGAAGAACCAAAGGGAACCAATTGAACCGGATTGGAGTTTTGCAAAAGTTGGACCAAAAGTTGGAGCAAAAGTTAGGGTCTAACTTTTGGTCCAACTTTTCATATCAGCCAACATAATTTGCTGATACTCACGTTGGTGCAAAAGTTAGGGGTCTAACTTTTGCACCAACGTTGGCCT
The DNA here is from genome assembly GCF_003086295.3 of Arachis hypogaea. Lineage (NCBI taxonomy): Eukaryota > Viridiplantae > Streptophyta > Magnoliopsida > Fabales > Fabaceae > Arachis > Arachis hypogaea. The sequence continues at coordinate 47,360,488 of NC_092050.1, forward strand.
TCCTTGGTGCACTTGTGGCGCCAACGTTAGCCTCAAAGTTAGGGGCTAACGTTGGCGCAAACTTTTGCTCCTCCCCTTGTAGTTTTCATGTGCCAACGTTAGCCTCAAAGTTAGGGGCTAACGTTGGCGCAAACTTTTGGTGCCCAGGGAGTGTTTTTCTCATGCCAACGTTAGCCTCAAAGTTAGGGGCTAACGTTGGCGCAAACTTTTGGTGCCCAGGGGTGATTTTCATGTGCCAACGTTAGCCTCAAAGTTAGGGACTAACGTTGGCGCAAACTTTTGGTACCCAGGGAGTGATTTTCAAGTTCCAACGTTAGCCCAAAAGTTAGGGGCTAACGTTGAGGCTAACTTTTCACCCAAAAGTTTGTGCAAAAGTTTGAGGCTAACTTTAGGTCCAGCTTTTTGCTTCCTGGTTCAATTTCACTTATTCCATTGTCTTTTCTTTACTCCTAGCTATTCCTTCTTGCTTCAACCTTTCTCCAAGCTTTCTTCACCTATCATTAATCAACCAAACACATCAAAGCTATGCTTAAAATCATGAGATATTCATTCTTTCGTAATATGTGACAATTATAGTATAAAACCTCATGAAATAGCATGAATTCATACATGGTTGATTAAATCAAAGGAAACATGAAAATCTACCTAATTGGCTTGCTTGTAGCTCAAGAAAGTGCATAATTCTAATGAAAACAAAAGAAAAAGACTAGTTAAAATAGGCTAAGATGACTTGTCATCACAACACCAAACTTATAGCTTGCTTGTCCCCAAGCAAGAAAAGATTTATTGAGAAGAAAGAATGAAATGGAAGAGGATGTTCATGCTAGCAGAGTATTATTGATAGTTCATGGGATTTTGTGTGGATATGTAAATACTCACTTCTTATTGACTCCTAGGCCTAGAAAATCTCCTTCAAGCTTCAAGTAACATACTGCTATGACCTCTCATTATTCCTTTATCCTTGGCTATTACTTTGTTTATAAGCTTTATTTGAGTGTCATGTGTAGCAAGTTCATTTCCTTTTCTTTATACTTGACACATTATTCACCAAAGACACTTGGCTCACATTCCTTCTTAAAACATTGATGCCCAGCACCTCTTTGGGTTACTAAATGCCTTGTAGTTAGGTTGCTCTTGATAGTGGACTTTCAGCTGATGATCCCGGATTAGTTAACCCAAGTCACCGAGTGTTGATGCACTCCTAAGAGCTTACTAATCCAAGCAGATCCTAGTACAAAGACACCACAGGCATATATTTTAAAGTTCAAGCTATTGGTGTCCAGCTTTGTTTCTTCTTGTTTCCTTTTGTTCTGCCACTTTTTGGCTATCTCTTTTCTTTCTTTCTTTTTGTTTTTCTTTCTAACCAAGGAATTTTTTTATTTAATTGAGATTCATAGACAGTAGGCCACTCTTTACTTAGAATGAGATATCCTAGCTCTTTATTCACTAAAAGTGAGCTATCATACAATCACACACATACCACCACTTACTTTTATTCTACTTCTATCTAACAGAGATCATCTTGCTTCACATTCAAACATTTTTTTTATTGAACTTAAAGATGCAGGGGACAAAACATGCTTCTTGTCAAGTGAAAGTAAACACACAAGCACACACATAGACTAGCTTACTTATTTTAAAAGAAACAATCATAATGCAAAGACTATTAATTAAAAAGAACTACTTAAAGATGCAAAGACAACTTAGAACAGATAGAATGCATGTTTTTTTTTTGTAGTGATGAACAAGGAGCAAGTCCACCTTTCATTTGTCATGCTTTTTCTTTCTCCTTTCATACACTTGGTTGCTAGTGTTTCCACCATCCGAGTTTGTTGTCTCTTGGCCTCGCCAGAATCCAGCCTTATTCATAGCCTCCTCTACTCTATCTTCAAGTCTCATAGCATTGCTTACCTCTACCTCACTTCTCTTTTTGAAGAATTCATCAAAAGTTGGGAAAGCCGGATCCATGTTGTGCAAATGTTCTCCAATATAGTTCAGTTTGATTTGGCTATTGATGTTGTAATCGGCTTGTACTCCATACCTTGCATCTTAGAGTGTTGTGAACTCTTTGAGAGCCCTCAAATTTTCAGCTTGCATTTGCTCCAACTTTCCAAAAGATTCATGAGATTGAAAAGCATGTTCTTCTTGCATCACAAGGAATCTTGACTCGAATTCACTTTGTTTGTTCAACATTTTTAGCTCCCTTTCTTCTTGTGCTTGTTGGTTTTTCATGTATAGAGAATGGTATTCCTCTTGCCTTTCTTGAATTCTCATGTACAGTTGTGACAATCTTCCTATTGCTTCTTGCATTTGAGTCATATCCATATTGCCATGTGGGAAAAAGTGTGGCTGTTCCTCCTCCTCTTGTGGCTCTTCTTCTATGTGTGGCTCATCTTCTTCCATTAGTTCTTCTCTTTCCCTTCTTCCATGTGGTCTTCGGCCTTGATGTGCTTCAATGGGCATCATCATTCGTTCAATGGTTATGGGCATGCCTTGGCTTAACCACATTGGATTCTCCTCTTCCATTGGAACTTTGGCCTTTGCACACAACCTCCAAATGGTACTCGGATAGTACAACCAAGATCCGGCCGAATTCTTCTCAGCCAGCTTTTGAATGTCTTTTGCAAGGATTTCATGAACTCTTATCTCTCCTCCCACAGTGATGCAATGCAGCATCAAGGCTCTCTCCTTGTTAACTTCTGAGGTGTTCACTGTGCCCAGAATTGATCTTTTCATCAACTCATACCATCCTTTTGCTTCCGGGGTGAGGTTACATCTCTTCAGATACTTATATTTGTTCTTGTCATCTCCTTCCCACTCTGAGTTCTCCATACAAATGTCTCTTGCAATCTCATCATAATCCTGATCCTCATTCAATCTTTGTTGGTATCTCGGTTCACTAAAGCAGACTGACTTTAGTTTCAAGACTTTCTTGATTGCATCCGGGCTAAAGTCTACTTCCACCCACCGCACATAGCTCTTGTACGTTGGGGGCTCACGTATGTCAAGCCTTGAGACATTTGCATAGAACTCTCTTATGATATTGGCATTGATTCGGGTGGCTGGTGATGCAAGTTCCTCCCACCTCCTCTTTCGAATTTTGTCCTTCATTTCTTGGCATCCATCATCCGGCAACAAGAGTGGAATTTCAGGATAGATCCTTTTCTCGTTCATCCATTCAATTTGCATTTGATGGTACCGAGACTTGAATCTCCATTGGTCATATTCATGTGTGTCTTCCTCCACCATGGGATCTTTCCCTTTTCTTCGTTTGGTTCTTGAGGAGGAGGCCATGATCACTTGGTTGGTTGAGTCTTGTGAGGTTAGAAGGAGTGTGAAGAATGTTGGAGAGTTTGATGTGTGGTTGGAGCAAGAAGAAATTTAGGCCGAATTTGCTATGACAGGAAATGATGAGAACAAGTTTAAATGGTTGGAGTTTAAAGCAAGAGAAATGTTGAACCGAGCTTGTTATGTTGAGGAGTGATGAAGAGAATGAAGTTCCAAGGGTTAGAGTGATTCGGTCATGTGCATGGCTTGAAGGTGGTATGTTTTTAAATGAACAATGAAAGGCTAGGATGCAATTAGACTTATAGGAATCAAAGGTGTGCATGTAAGGATAAATGAAGACAAAACTTGCTTCTTCACTTGCTTTTGCCGTGATCATTCTCAAGGAGTGGCAGATTTCCTTTTTGAAGCATGTGATGAGATTTTGTCCTCATGCTATGCTTTCCTTTGTCTTGTCTCTTTCATTGAAGATTCTTTGACCACCTAGTCATCACCACAAGACAACATATATCAGTTTTGTTCAACCGTGGTAAGAATGTCCCTTTTATTAATATTATATGAATCATCAATTCTCATATCCATTTAAACCGTGACTCTCCCTGGAGGACACCAAACTTGATGTTTGGTCATGTATGAAGAAATTGTGTCTCTTCCTCCAATTAGTGAAATCCCAATGTCACTCTTAGTTAAATGTTTATAAGAATTGCTTTCATCCTAATTTTCTTTTTCTCTCTTTTTTTTCATGAAGGATCAATTGTGTCCCTAAATCGGTGCATCAAGGTTTGATGAACACCAAACTTGTTTCTTGTCAAAGGATACGTCACAATTGATGCTTTCATTACTGGAAAAGAATTTTCCCATTTATAAGATTTTGCAAAACAACAATTGTATGATTATTGATGCATGAATTTCTAATTTTCATGAAGCTGTGTGGACACCAAACTTAGTGTTTGGCCATATGCTTTGTCAAAACACTCCCAGCATGCAAAATGGAATTATTTGTAACATTGGTTTAGTGTGCTTGAAAGCACACCAAACTTAGCATATATTTCAAAACAGTGCATGCAGTCAATGGACACGTTCATGAAAAGAGAAAAGAATTCATGCTCAAATGATCATAACTTATTGAATTTAAATTGACATGAATCTTAAAGCATGGGTTGCCTCCCATGGAGCGCTCTTTTATTGTCATTAGCTTGACATTGAGGCTTTCTTTTATGGTGGTTGGTGCTTGTAGGGCCTCAATTTGTCTCCTCTGACCGTGATCCTCTTCTTTGTTCTCTGGTGTTCAATTTCAGCATGCTCTAATGAGAGTATGTTGCTGACAGTGTAGTAGTCCTCGGTTTGTTGATTTGCCCCCAGCTGTTGATATATCAGTTGCACTTTGTCACCTTTGGAAAGCCCCTCTGTTGGAATCTTTCTGTTCTTCCAACCCCTTTTTGCTTTGTTTTTTCGTTTCATCTTTCCTTTTGTTGATCCTTCTTTTCTGGCCGTAGGCTTTCCTTGGGGACCTCTCTTTTCAGTGGCTAGTACTCTAATATCCTCTTAGGCTTCTTCATCAGTCTGCACAATCCTTAGCATTGGGATGTTGCTGTGACCTTCCTGGTCATTTTTCGTATAGTCTTTCTTCTCCTTGCTAAATTGTGCCTCTGGTAGTACCTTCAGAGTGACACTCTGGTCATGCATCCTGAGAGTTAATTCCCCTTCCTCTACGTCTATGATAGCTCTAGCAGTGGCCAAGAATGGCCTTCCCAGTATAACAGAGTCACCATCATCATCGTTTGATTCTAGAACCACAAAATCAGCAGGGTATATTAAACTGTCCACCTTGACCAAAAGATTTTCAATTACGCCCCTGGGGTATACCATTGACTTATCTACCAGCTCCAGAGACATTTGTACTGGTTTGACCTCCTCTATATGCAGCGTTTTCACCAGGGAGGATGGTATTAAGTTAATACTTGCTCCGAGATCGCACATTGCTTTAGTGATGGTCAATTCCCCAATGGTGCAAGGCAACAGGAAGCTCCCTGGGTCCTCAAGCTTGGGAGGAAGCCCCTTTTGAATCAAGGCCTTACATTCCTCAGTAATCATTATAGTTTCTTTCTCATCCCAGCTTCTTTTCTTGTTGACAAGCTCCTTCAAGAATTTGGCATACAGAGGCATTTGCTCAAGTGCTTCAGCCAAGGGAATATTGATTTTCAGGTTCTTAAAAATCTCAAGGAATTTATGAAAATGCTGGTCTTTAACCTCTTTGTTGAACCTCTGGGGATAAGGCAGTGGAGGTGTGATGCTCTTTCCTATTTGCTGCTGTCCCTGAGCCACTTTCTTTGAGCTATGTAGCTGGTTGTCCTTCTCTTTAAGTTTCTCAGTGCTTTTGTTTGGCATCACAACTTGCTCCTTAGCTTCATCGTCCTTTGCTTGCTTCTCATCCTCTGTTGGTTCTTTGATGTTCTCTGCTTGTTTCTTTGTAGTGTCATTGTTGCTTATCAATGTTCTCCTACTCCTTAATTGTATTGCCTTGCACTCCTCCTTGGGATTTGGGATTGTGTCACTGGGCAGTGAGTTTGAAGGTCTCTCAACAGATACTTGCTTGGAGAGTTGCCCAATCTGACTCTCTAGGCTTTTTAATGATGCTTCATGGTTTTTGTTTGTTATTTCCTGGTGTTTCATCATTTTCTCTATCAAGGTCTCTAAGTTGGTGAGTCTTTGAGGTTCAGGTGGTGCTTGTGGTGGGTTGTGAGATGTGGGTGGTGGGTGGTAACCATTTTGGTTGGTGGAATGCTTGTTGGATTGGTACTGGTTGAGATTAGGGTAGTTATTTTGGGGTTTTCTGTATGTGTTTTGGTTAGTCTGCTGCTGGTTGTAGTTTTGGTTGTTTCTTGGGTTGTTTTGGTTTGAGTTCCTCTGCCATGGTTGTTGGTTTTGGTTGTGAGTGTCTCCTCATCTGAGGTTGGGGTGATTTTTCCATGAGGGGTTGTAGGTATCACCATAGAATTCATTTGGATTTGAATGCATGTACTGGACTTGTTCCTGCTGTTGCTCCTCTTGGATTTCTTCATTTTGCCTCCATGTGGCTGATGGTTGGTTGGTGTTAACTGCTGCAATTTGGAGGCCATCAATCCTCTTGGTCATTTGCTCAAATTGTTGTTGAATTTGCTACTGCATTAATTTGTTTTGAGCCAGGATTGAATCCACTCCTTCTAGTTCCATTACTCCTCTCCTTTGTGATGGTTGGCGGCCTCTTTGATGAGCAAAGAAATATTGGTTGTTGGCCACCATATCAATGAGTTCTTGAGCTTCCTCTGCAGTTTTCATGAGTTGCAAGGAACCTCCAGCTGAATGATCCAAAGCTTCCTGGGATTTCAGTGTTAAGCCTTCATAGAAGTTCTGCAGCTTCTCCCACTCATTAAACATGGCAGGGGGACATTTCCTAATTAGAGCCTTGTACCTCTCCCATGCCTCATAGATGGGTTCAGCCTCCATTTGGGTAAATGTTTGTACCTCAGCCTTCAACCTTATAATCCTCTGAGGTGGGTAAAACTTGGCAAGAAACTTGGTTACCAAATCATCCCAGTTATTGATGCTGTCCCTTGGAAAAGATTCCAACCATTGAGTGGCCTTGTCCCTGAGAGAAAATGGGAATAGCATCAGTTTGTAACTGTCAGGAGGCACTCCATTAGTTTTGACAGTGTTGCATATCCTCAAGAAAGTGGACAAATGTTGGTGTGGGTCTTCAAGTGGTCCTCCACCAAAAGAGCAATTGTTCTGAACCAAGGTGATGAGTTGTGGCTTGAGTTCAAAATTGTTAGCATTGACATTTGGAGCCACGATGCTGCTCCCACAATGTCTAGGATTTGCAAAGGTATAGGAAGCCAAAACTCTCCTCTGGGGTGGGTTGTCATTGTTGTTGTCTGCTCCACCTGGTGGATTGGTTGAATGTTCCTCCATCTCTTGGAATTCTTCGTCTGATTCCTCTTCTCCAACAATGTTTTCCCTCTTTCAGCTCTTCTTAACCTCCTGAGAGTTCTTTCATCTTGTTCATGAAAATTGGGTGTGGTTCTTCTTGTACCTGACATACAAGCAGAGCATGAGAAATGCACAAAACCAGTGACACTTCAATCTACTGCTATATTGAAGTATTAGTTAGTTTGAGCAAAAAATCAAACAGTTAGTGGGTTAATCAAAATTAAAGAAAAAATGCTTGATCTAGATTACCACCTCACTTAATCATTGTCAATCTAATCAATCCCCGGCAACGGCGCCAAAAACTTGATGAGTATTTTGGTGGAAAAATGAATTTTTCCCAAAACACACAAATCTAACCGGCAAGTGTACCGGGTCGCATCAAGTAATAAAAACTCACGGGAGTGAGGTCGATCGCACAAGGATTGAAGGATTGAGCAATTTTAGCTTAGTGGTGAATTTAGTCAAGCGAATCAAAATTTGGTTGAGTGTTTTGTGATTTGCAGAAATTAAATTGCATGGAATTAAAGAGAACAGGGAATTAAAGTGCTGAATCTTAAAGAACAAAAAATTAAATGGCAGAAACTTAAATTGCAAGAAATGTAAATTGCAGAATCTTACAGTGCAAGAAATGTAAATGGCTTGAAATGTAAAGGGGATTGGGGATTGGATTTGCAGAATTTAAACAAGGAAAAGTAAATTGCATCAAGCAGAGAAGTAGAAGAGGAGTGGGATCAAATTAGATCTCAGAGCAGAAAAGTAAATGAACATGGAAAATAGTAACAGAGAATGTAAAATTGGGAAATTAGATCTCAGGACCCAGAGACTAGAAAACCAAGTCTAGATCTCAATGCCTTCCTAGATCCAACAAGAACAATTGCAAGGGAATTGTAAATTGCAAGGAAAATAGATGAAGAACAATTAACAGAAACTGAAATTTAATTAAGTAGTGAATAAAGCAAGATCCAAGGTGAGATTGAAACAGAATTTCTTCAATTCTCCAACCCAAGATCCAAGACAATTGCAATTGAAATTGAAAGCAATAAAATGAAGAGGAAGAGAGTGGAATTCTCCTTCCCCCAAACTAAGAAATTAAAGATCACTCAATATCCAAAGCTCTCCGAAAACTATTATGAAAACTCCCAAGGAAAGCTCCCCGAAGAACTTGAATTCTATCCTATTTATACACTTTCTTCAAATGATCTTCAAGCCTTGAGTTGGGCCTTTGCTCTTGGTGGAATTGGGTTGAAAGAGGCCTTGGTTGATTGCTCTTGAAGTTTGGAGAAGAACCAAAGGGAACCAATTGAACCGGATTGGAGTTTTGCAAAAGTTGGACCAAAAGTTGGAGCAAAAGTTAGGGTCTAACTTTTGGTCCAACTTTTCATATCAGCCAACATAATTTGCTGATACTCACGTTGGTGCAAAAGTTAGGGGTCTAACTTTTGCACCAACGTTGGCCTTCCTTGGTGCACTTGTGGCGCCAACGTTAGCCTCAAAGTTAGGGGCTAACGTTGGCGCAAACTTTTGCTCCTCCCCTTGTAGTTTTCATGTGCCAACGTTAGCCTCAAAGTTAGGGGCTAACATTGGCACAAACTTTTGGTGCCCAGGGAGTGTTTTTCTCATGCCAACGTTAGCCTCAAAGTTAGGGGCTAACGTTGGCGCAAACTTTTGGTGCCCAGGGGTGATTTTCATGTGCCAACGTTAGCCTCAAAGTTAGGGGCTAACGTTGGCGCAAACTTTTGGTACCCAGGGAGTGATTTTCAAGTTCCAACGTTAGCCCAAAAGTTAGGGGCTAACGTTGAGGCTAACTTTTCACCCAAAAGTTTGTGCAAAAGTTTGAGGCTAACTTTAGGTCCAGCTTTTTGCTTCCTGGTTTAATTTCACTTATTCCATTGTCTTCTTTTTACTCCTAGCTATTCCTTCTTGCTTCAACCTTTCTCCAAGCTTTCTTCACCTATCATTAATCAACCAAACACATCAAAGCTATGCTTAAAATCATGAGATATTCATTCTTTCGTAATATGTGACAATTATAGTATAAAACCTCATGAAATAGCATGAATTTATACATGGTTGATTAAATCAAAGGAAACATGAAAATCTACCTAATTGGCTTGCTTGTAGCTCAAGAAAGTGCATAATTCTAATGAAAACAAAAGAAAAAGACTACTTAAAATAGGCTAAGATGACTTGTCATCAAGGACTCACACGGAACACATCTAGAACAAGGGTGATTGTCACGGGTCACCCTCAATTCATGAGATTAAGAACGAGAATGCATAAGAGAATAAAATCAGACATATTAAACTAGTACAGTAATATTATTAATCCATGAAACTCAGCAGAACTCCTAACCTTAACCTTAGGAGGTTAGTGACTCATATTGTACAGAAAAGTAATTAAAAACGTAAAAGTGGGCAAAGATCCTTAACAATGGTGATCTTTGTTGTATATATACTAATCTGCTAACTCAGAATTACAAAATCAGATAAACTAGTCTTATAGTGCGAAAATCTACTTCGGGGGCCCACTTGGTGAGTGTTTGGGCTGAGCTTTGAGTGTCTCCACGAGGTAGTACGCCTTAGGGGCATTGAAAGCTGGCTAGGGACTCCCTTTTGGGTGTTGGATGCCAGTTGGTTCCCTATGGACGTTGGACGCCAGGAATGGGGCAGATGGCTAGCATTGAACGCTAGTTTTGTGCCTTCATTTACAAAGAAAAGTATGAACTATTATATATTTCGGGAAAGCCCTGCATGTTAGCTTTCCATAGCCATTGAGAGTGCGCCATTTGGATATCTGTAGCTCTAGAAAAGCTTCTTCGAGTGCACGGAGGTCACATCCTGACAGCATCTGCAGTCTTTTCTCTGTCTCTGAATCTGACTTTTGCTCAAGCTCCTCAATTTCAGCCAGAGAACACGTGAAATCACCATAAAACACACAAACTCATAGTAGAATCCAAAAATGTGAATTTTGCACTAAAACCTAAGAAATTGTAATAAAACTAAAACAAAACATAATGAAAATAATATGAAAATAATGCCAAAAAGTGTATAAAATGTCCGCTCATCATCAAGAAAGAGAATAATGAATCTCTTCATGATGCCTGGGAAGGTATATAAAAATGCTACGTAAATGCCCCACTGAAATGTTTTCAGAATTGGTGCAATTAGACATCTTCTATTATGGCCTCACAGACATAGACAGGATGTCTCTAGACCACTCTGCTGGTGGTTCTATACATTTGAGGAAAATAATTGTAGAGGCTCACGAACTTATTGAGACAGTTGCCATGAACCAGCATCTGTACTCAGTTGATGAGGCTTCCATAAAAGGAGAGGATAAGGCAATATCTACTGAATCTAACCCTCCAGAATAAGATGGCCCATTGACTAAACAACTACACACCCTTGCATAGCAGTTGTTGGAATTGCAAGAGGCTTTGGGAGAAACTCAGACTTCTAACAGGAATGTAGAAGCCTAGCTAAGTCAAACAAGGCAGCAATTATCTAAGTAGATAAAAGATGAATGTCATGCGATCTAACTGAGGAGTGGGAAATCATTGAACACCCAACCTTAGAGCAACAGGAGACCAGAAGAAGAAAAGCTGATAGAGGATAACCAGACTACTGTCCAAGATACCTTTGAGGATGTTGCACGCCCTAAGAGGAATGTCATCGGCGTTCAATGCCAAGAAGTGGTGCTCACCCCTGGCGTTGAATGCCCAAATGGGGGTAGCACTCTTGGCGTTCAACGCCAAGAAGGGATACCCACCCATGGTGTTAAACTCCTAAAAGGGGGCAGTTCTCCTAGCGTTTGGGTAGCAAGGGCGTTGAACGCCCAACCAGGGATGGTGAGACATATACAAGTGCTGATAAGACCCTTCCTAAGCAAGCTACTGACCCCCCTTGCAATTCTGTAAGCATTTAACCTACATCAACTAAGGTTGCTACATACAAGGCCAAGATGCCATTTCTTAGAAACCCCGCCAAGCGAAAAAGGATAAATAGTTTGCCTGCTTTGCGGATTATCTCAAGACACTTGAGATCAAGATACCGTTTGTAGAGGCTCTTGAGCAGATACCTTCTTATGCTAAGTTCATTAAAGACATCTTAAGTCATAAGAATGATTGGAGAGAGGCAGAAACAGTCCTCCTCACTGAAGAATGCAGTGCAGTAATCCAAAAGAGCTTACCAAGGAAACTCAAAGATCCTGGGAGCTTTATGATACCCTGCACCTTAGGGGATTCCTTCACAAAGACAGCCCTATCTGACCTCGAAGCATGTATTAACTTAATACCTGCATCATTAATAAAGAGGCTCTGTTTAACTCACGAAGTTAAACATACCCGCATATGTCTTCAACTTGCTGATGGCTCTGTTAAGCATAAGGCGTGATTGAGGACATAATTGTTAGGGTTGGATCCTTTGCTTTTCCCACAGATTTTGTGGTGCTGGAAATGGACGAGCACAAGAGTACAACCTCATTCTAGGAAGACCCTTCCTAGCTACAGGGCGGACCCTCATTGACGTTCAGAAAGGGGAAGTAACCCTGAGAGTCAATAAGGATGAATTTGTGCTAAATGTTGTCAAAACCATGTAGCATCTAGACACTCCAGAGGAGTGCATGAGTATTGATATCATTGATTCCCTGGTGGAAGAAGTGAATATGGCTGAGAGTCTCGAAGAAGAGCTGAACGACATCTTTTATGATGCACAGCCTGAGTTAGAGGAGCCAAAGGAAATAAAAGAGTCTCTGAATATGCATTTCTAGGAGATGGAGATACTTATCCTGTGATTATAAGCTCTGCTTTAGAACCACAGGAAGAAAAAGCACTAATCCAAGTGCTAAAGACACACAAGACAGCTCTTGGGTGGATAATAAGCGACGTTAAGGGCATTAGACCAACCTGATGCATGCACAAGATCCTGCTGGAAGATGACGCCAAACCAGTGGTTCAACCACAAAGGCGAATGAATCCAGCCGTGGGAGGCTGGGATTATTTATCCCATATCTGACAGCCCCTGGGTGAGCCCTGTCTAAGTTGTTCCCAAGAAGGGAGGCATGATAGTGGTTCATAATTAAAAGAATGAACTTATTCTTACAAGGACAGTTTAGGGTGGCATATGTAAATTGAATATAGAAGGCTCAATAGCACCACCAGAAAGGATCATTTTCCTTTACCATTTATAGATCAAATGCTGGAGAGACTAGCAGGTCATGCATTCTACTACTTTTTGGATGGCTATCCAGGCTATAATCAAATTGCAGTAGATCCTCAAGACCAAGAAAAGACATCATTTACATGTCCATATGGCATGTTTACTTATAAGTGGATGCCATTTGGCCTGTGCAATGCACTTGCCACTTTTCAGAGGTGTATGCTCTCCATCTTCTCTGATATGGTGGAGAAATTCCTTGAAGTGTTCATGGATGATTTCTCCGTGTTTTGAAACTCATTTGACTTCTGCCTTGACCATCTGGCCCTAGTTCTCAAACGATGTCAAGAGACAAACCTAGTTTTAAACTGGAAAAAATGTCACTTCATGGTGACTGAAGAAATTGTTCTTGGGCATCGGATTTCAAACAAAGGTATAAAGGTGGATCAAGTAGGAATTGAACCAGTAGAAGTTTCCTGGGACATGCAAGATTCTGCAGGAGGTTTTATTAAGGATTTTTCTAAAATCGCCAAACCCCTGTTCAACTGACTAGCTACCAACACTCCATTTGTCTTTGACCAAGAGTGTCTGCAGACCTTTGAAACTCTAAAAGCAAAGCATATCACTGCGCCTATCATTTCTGCACCCAACTGGGACTTACCATTCGAACTGATGTGTGATGGTAGTAACCATGCTATTGGCATAATTATGGGGCAGAGGCAAGACAAGCATTTGCATGTCATTTATTATGCCAATCGTGTTCTAAATGATGCGCAGAAAAACTACACTACCACAGAGAAGGAATTACTTGCAGTGGTTTATGCCATTGAAAAGTTCATATCCTATCTACTATGATCTAAGGTCATTATCTACACTGACCATGTTGCTCTCAAATATCTACTCACCAAGCAGGATACTAAGCCCTGGCTGATAAGATGGGTATTACTCCTGTAAGAGTTTGATATAGAAATCAGAGACAGAAAAGGGTTAGAAAATCAAGTGGCTGACCACTTGTCTCAGATTGAACCAGTAGAAGGGACATCTCCTCCCTCTACTGAGGTGTCTGAAACCTTCCCGGATGGGCAACTCTTTGCCATTCGGAAGACACCTTAGTTTGCAAATATTGCAAATTACGAGGCTATAAGATTCATCCCCAAGGAATACAGTAGGCAACAAGCCCGAAAGCTCATTCATGATGCTAGATACTACTTGTGGGATGAACCATATCTCTTTAAGAGATGCTCGATGGGATAATCCACTGTTGTGTGTCTAAAGAAGAGGCATATAAAATCCTATGGCATTGCCATGGCTCCGATTATGGAGGACGCTTTGGAGGAGAGCGAACAGCCACTAAAGTCCTCCAAAGTGGTTTCTACTTGCCCATACTCTTTAAGGATTTCCGAGAATTTGTCCGTCGCTATGACAGTTGCCAAAGGGCTGGCAATCTCCCTCATGGTCATGACATGCCTCTGCAAGGAATCTTAGAGATTGAGCTATTTAATGTATGGGGTATGGACTTTATGGGTCCTTTCCCACCTTCATACTTAAACACCTATATCTATGTGGCAGTAGATTATGTGTCTAAATTGGTTGAGGCAGTCGCATCACCCACGAATGACACTAGAGTAGTGATGAAGTTCCTCCAGAAGAACACTTTCAGTGGGTTTGGTGTCCTTCGAACACTGATCAATGATGGAGGAACTCATTTCTGCAACAAACAACTTGACTTTATGCTGAACCGATATGGAGTTTGCCATAAAGTGGCCACCCCATATCAGCAACACACAAATGGGCAAGCATAAGTCTCAAATAGAGAACTAAAGAGAATCCTGGAAATAACGGTGAATACCTCTAGAAAGTGTTGGGCAAGAAAGCTTGATGATGCTCTCTGGGCATACAGAACAGCTTTCAAGACCCCTATAGGAACATCACCATATCAATTGGTGTATGGAAAGGCATGCCACCTGCCAGTGGAGCTGGAACACAAGGCCTACTGGGCAACCAAACTCTTAAACCTTGATGCAAAGGTAGCAGGAGAGAAACGGTTGCTCCAGCTAAATGAGTTGAATGAATTCTGACTTACTGCATTTGAAAATGCAAAGATCTATAAAGAAAGGGCCAAGAAGTGGCATGACAAAAAGATTTCTTCCAAAGTCTTTGAACCTAGACAGAAAGTTCTGCTCTTCAATTCTAGACTGAAGCTCTTCCCTGGAAAGCTTAAGTCACGTTGGACAGGACCTTTCCTGATCACTAATGTATCACCCTATGGTCATATAGAACTCTAGAGTAACTACTCTGACAAAAGATTTACTGTTAATAGTCAAAGAGTGAAACATTACTTGGGTGCTGAAGTTGAGCAAGAAAAATCCACCCTGCTGCTGACATAAGCGTAGTACCGTCAAGCTAGTGATGTTAAAGAAGCGCTTGTTGGGAGGCAACCCAACCATAATTAAAGTTATTTTTGTTTTCGTTAAGTATATTTCAATTATATCAGTTTAATTTTCCTAATTGTTTCCTTAGGCTTGTGATCATGTGCAGTAGTTAAAACAGAAGCATAGACCATCAGAGCTAAAAATAGAGCACCTTGAGAAAAGCCCTTGCTGGTGTTGAAAGCCAGACAAGAGGGAAAGAGGGGTGTTGAATGCCCCCAAGAGGCAGCAAGACTGGCGTTCAACGCCAGCCAGGGAATACTGGTTGCGCGTTGAACACCCTCAAGGTGCAGTAAACCTGGCGTTGAATGCCAGCCAGGGAACTGGCTGGCGTTCAACGCCCAGAGAAGAGTAGTAGGCTGGCGTTGAACTCAAGCCAAGAGGCACTGGCTGGGCATTCAACACCCAGAGGGAGCACCAAGATGGCATTGAACGCCAGAATCAAGGTATTCTGGGCATTCAATACCCAACAAGGGTTGGGAAAGTTTTTGACTTTTTCAAAACTTATCTTTTCTAGATCTTATCATTTTAATCATATCTTCTAAACAAGAATCTTTCAACACTTTTGATTTCGAATTCCTTTCAAATTTAAAATCTTTTCAAATCTTTTTCAAACCTTTTATTAAACTTTAAAATCTTTTTCATACCTTCTATCTTATCTTTTTATCTTTTTCATATCTTTTGATTTTAAAACTAATCTTTTTTCTACCTTTTACCAAGGTTTGAATCATATCTTCTTTATCTTTTCACTAATTAATTTCGAAAACCCACCCTACCCTCCCTATATATATACCAGTAGACCCACACACTACCTCATCCATACTCCTTTCGAGTTCTTCTCCTCCTCTTCATCTTCTTTCTTTTCTTTTGCTTAGGGACGAGCAAACCTTTTAAGTTTGGTGTGGAAAGAGCCTTGCCTTCTCACTCCATTCGAATTCCATGGCTCCAAAAAGTGGAAAAACCCACTTCAAGAAGCAAGAAAGAAGACAACCAAAAAGTTGTTTTCAAACCTCTTAGATTCTACACAAAGCAGTATAAATAAAATTATTACAAAATAATGTGAAAGAGGACAGTGATCCCGGAGGCCGAATTCGAATTAAGAGAAGATGAGTACCCGGAGATCCAAGAGTAAATTCGAAAGAGAGGCTGGGAGATCCTGGCCGACCCTGAGATCAATATTGGAATAATAATGATCCATGAATTCTATGCAAATCTGTGGATGACAGATAAGCAAAAGAAAGATGGACAAGTATTCCATACTTTTCACACCATGGTCCGAGGGAAGACTCTCTATTTTCATCTTGACAAGGTGAGAGAGATCTTTATGTTACCTCCAGAAAGGGATGATCCAGAATCCTTTAATAGGAGGGTGTTAGCCAATCCAAAGTTGGATCAGATTCTAGAAGACAGATGTCTGCCTGGAACTCAATGGATCAATAACACAAAAGGGAATCCAAACCAACTGAGAAGAATAGATCTCAAACCAGTTGCTTGGTGTTGGTTGGATTTTATTGGCCGTTCCATACTCCCTACTAACAACTGCTCTGAAGTTACCATCAGAAGGGCTGTGATGATTCACTGCATCATGATGGAAAATGAGGTGGAAGTCCACCAACTGATCCCCTTTGAGCTGTACATCGTTGCAAACAGGATGTCAACTCAAGCCAGATTGGCCTATCCAAACCTTATCTTTCGCTTGTGCAAAGAGGCGGGAGTCCTAATTAACAGAGACTCATTTATTCCAGCAGAAAGTCCAATCACCAAGCAAGTGATGGAAAGCGCCAGACTACCAGATGATCAACCCTAAAAGAAGACGCCTGAGCAAGCACAAGAGATCCCTCCAATTGAATATTGGACCCAGCTGGAAGCATCTGTTGCACGATTGCAAACCACCTTGGATCAATTAAGAGAGGAGCAAAAAGACTAGACTAGCATGCTTGGCAAACTAGTTAAGGAACAAGAGAAGCAAGGGCGTGAACTAGAAGAACTGAAGCATTATAAATTATCCCCTGAAGAGCCTCACGCATCCCATGATTAAGGTGGTTGAGTTCCACCTCCCTATTCCTGTGCTTATTCTAATTCCTGGTTCTTATGTTTAGATTTACATGATCACTAGTAGCATTTAAGTTTCTATTTAATTTTCTGTATTTTAATTTCAAAATTGCATGAGTATTATTAAGTTTATATTTCTTTTATCCAATTAGCTATAAAATCTTCCTCTTTTCATCTCATTGAACTTAAATAAAATTTTGATTTTTTTAGAAGCAGTAAAGATGCATAAATTTCGAGTTATATATTAAGAATAGTTCAATTATTTGATGTGGTGGCATTACTTTTATTTTCTGAATGCATGATTGAACAGTACATATTTGATGTTGGAGTTAAGAATGTTGGCTTTTGAAAAAATGATAATAAAAGTGAAGTATTATTGGTGATCTGAAAAATCAAAAAAATTGATTCTTGAACCAAGAAAAAGTAGCAAAAAGAAAGAAAAATGCGAAAAAACGAGGGAAAAATGCAAGCAGAAAAAGAAATAAAAAGAAGAAAAAGCCAATAGCTCTTAAAACCAAAAGGCAAGAGAAAAAAGCCCATAACTCTTTAAACCAAAAGGCAAGAGTAAGGATCCAAGGCTTTGAGCATCAATGGTTAGGAGGGCCTGAAAGAAGAAAAATCTAGGCCTAAACAGTTCAAATGAGCTGCTTACCTAACTACATGCTTGTGGTGTGAAGGTGTCAAGTGAAAAGCTTGAGACTGAGCAGTTAAAGTCGTGATCCAAAGCAAAAGGGTGTGCTTAAGAACTTTGGACACCACTGGCTGGGAATTCTAGCAAATCTGAATCACAATCTGAAAGGGTTCACCCAGTTAAGTGTCTGTGGCGTTTATGTATCTGGTGGTAATACTGGAAAACAAAGCGCTTAGGGTCATGGCCAAGACTCTAAAGAAGCTGTGTTCAAGAATAAAAAAGAAATAAACTAGGAGAATCAATAATATCATCTGGATTCTGAGTTCCTAAAGAATAATTGGCATTTGAACTTCTGTAGCTCCAGAAATGCTCTTTCGAGTGCATGAAGGTCAAATCCTAACAACATCTGTAGTCCTTTCTCTGTCTCTAGATCAGACTTTGCCAAAACTCCTCAATTTTAGCCAAAAAATACCTGAAATTACCATAAAAGCACACAAACTAAAAGCAGAATCTAAAAATATGAATTTTGCACCAAAACCTATGAAAATATAATAAAACTTAAAAAAAACATAATGAAAACTATATGAAAATGATGCCAAAAATCTTATAAAATATCCGCTCATCAGAACACCAAACTTAAACTGTTGCTTGTCCCCAAGCAACCAAAAACAAAGTATGATTAAAAAGAAGAGAAGGATATAATAAATCTCAGAGTTTTCAATGAAGCTCAGTTTCAATTAGATGAGCGGGACTAGTAGTTTTTTACTTTTGAATAGTTTTGGCGTCTCACTTTCCTTCATTAAAAACTATTTAAAAGCAAAAAGCTACTAGTCCCGCTTATCTAATTGAAACTGAGCTTCATTGAAAACTCTGAGATTTATTATATCCTTCTCTTCTTTTTAATCATACTTTGTTTTTGGTTGCTTGGGGACAGGCAACAGTTTAAGTTTGGTGTTCTGATGAGCGGATATTTTATAAGCTTTTTGGCATCATTTTCATATAGTTTTCATTATGTTTTGTTTAAGTTTTATTATATTTTCATAGGTTTTAGTGCAAAATTCATATTTTTAGATTCTGCTTTTAGTTTGTGTGTTTTATGGTAATTTCAGGTATTTTCTGGCTAAAATTGAGGAGTTTTGGCAAAGTCTGATCTAGAGACAGAGAAAGGACTACAGATGTTGTCAGGATTTGACCTTCATGCACTCGAAAGAGCATTTCTGGAGCTACAGAAGTTCAAATGGCACGATCTCAATGGCTATTGAAAGCTAACATCTAGGGCTTTTCAGAAATATATAATAGTCCATACTTTCCTTCAATGCCAGCCACCAGCCCCATTCCTGGCATCCAATGCCCAAGGGGGAGTAGCTGGCATCCAACGCCCATTCAGGAGTCCAAAGCTGGCGTTGGACACCCAAAAGGGAGCATTAGCTTGTGGCTTCACTCAAGCTCAGCCGAAATACTCACCAAGTGGGCCCGAAAAGTGGATTTTCGCACTATAATATTAGTTTATCTGATTTCTGTAATTCTTAGTTAGCAGATTACTATATATAGACAAGAATTCACCCTTGTTAGGAACTCTTGCCCACTTTTACGTTTTACATTACCTTTTGTAAGCTATGAGTCACTAACCTCCTAAGGTTAAGCTTAGGAGCTTTGCTGATTCATATGAATTAATAATATCACTATTCTACTTCAATCTATGCTTGATTCTATTCTTAGATGTATCTTCGTTCTTCATCCTAACGAATTGGGAGTGTAACTTGACCGTCATCCCTATTCAAATGGGTTCTTGCGAGTCCTTGACTGGATTGTACTGAACCACAAGCTTGATTATACATCTCTTAGATGGCTAATCCGCGGCTTCATTAGGGACTTCTCGAGACATCTGTTCAGCCAAGGTGTGGGACAATTAGGGCCTTTGTGGTATAGGCTAGAACCCACGGAGCAGCGTTCTCTGTTCGGAAGATCTAACCTTGTCTGTGGCGTTTTGAGTAGGATAACCAAGGGAATGGACTACTAGAGCTTCACCCTCGTTTAGATTGGATGACCGCTGACCCGACGTTTTATATGAAGCAGAGGAGATTAATGACTGTTGACCCGGCGTTAATCATATATAGCCTGCCATGGAATGAATCAATCAAAAGTTTGAGTAGTTGGTGAGAAAAGTTGATCCAGAAGGAAGAAGCATCTCCAAAGCCTCAACCGTTCTCATACCATTAATTTTACACCTATCTAGTAACGTTTTATTTATTTATCTATTTTATGCGTTTTCTCGTGACAACTATATTTTCTATCCGCCTGATTAAGATCTGCAAGATATCCGTTGCTTGCTCAAACCAACAATCTCTGTGGGATCGACCCTCACTCACCTGAGGTATTACTTAGATGAACCGGTATACTTGTCGGTCTATCTGTGCGAAATGTGCGGAGCCAGTTTCGCGCACCAATTCTCGACAAAGCTATCTCTCTTGAACAACAGCTTGAAAGCAAATTCCTCCTAAATTGCTAATTTATTGAACTAATTGGGATACGTGACATATAATCCTGTTAACTTTGGGTAATTAGGGTTTTTATGGCCATAAACTAGAATTGAACTTAACCCTCTAATCTACATTACGTGACCAAGATATTGGCGGTTGATTTGGGTTAGAGGAGACTAAATCACTAAGACATTAGGGTTTAGTCAATTACAGTTTGCCATCAAATGAATCTTGCATGATTAAAATAGTTGGTAAGAAAAACTTAATCCGGATGAATAAATAACTCCAAAACTTTAACTACTTTCTCCTATAGATTTCAGCTCACTTTTATTGTTTGTGTTCCTACTTTCTGAATTCCTATTTAATGCTTTTTATAACCATCAAAACACAACTTTCTGCTGGCCCAACTAAGTGAGTCATTCGACCATAGTTGCTCAGTCCATCAATCCTCGTCGGATCGACCCTCACTCACCTGAGGTATTACTTGGTAAGACCTGGGGAACTTGCTGATAAGTTTATGGATTTAGGAAACTTGCACCAATAATTCATAATCATTCATCAATTCTCATCAATTACCACTATCATAAATTATCACACATTTACATATTTAAACTCAACATTTTCACTAGAAATCACCAAGCCTCCACATATGCACATAGTTCTACTTATCATATGGTCAACCAGCCTAAGTTTTCACGTTACATTATATGTTATCAACAAGAAACCAAAACCATACCTTGGCCGATTCCTCCTTAGCCAAAAACACCTTAAATTGCCTTTCCTTCACAAGCTCCAAGCCATAATTTCCAATTCCGCAGGCCCAAACACCCAAAGGTCATTCTAAACCACCAAATTGAATTTCAATTCAACAAGAATACAATCTACTTCACACAACATCATTATAATCATTATATGGCTCACTAATCCAATGATTCACTAGATTTAACAAGTTCTTACCTTACACATGAGTCAAACAAGAAAAACTTAGTGATTATCCACTGCTAAAGTTCACCTAAACCATCAAAATCATTTAATTTCTCAATACCAATACCTAAAATTTTTGAAACAAAAAAGGGGAGATATGGGTGAGAAAATGTGATTTTCTTACCAAATTATTTTGTGAGTTTTGTAGAGAATTCCGAGACAAACGCGTGGCCACTGACGACTCATCAATTGGAGCTCCGGATTGAGAGTTATGTGGAATTGAAGATTTGGAAAAAAAGGGTGTGGCGTTTCCTTCTTGCTCCTTCCCTTTCTACTTCATTAAACTATAATATTTAATTTCCTAATTTCTTTTAATAATAATTAATTTATTAGTTAATTATTTAGTAATTACCTGGGGTTTATAGATCCCATCATAGAATATCTGGGGTTAGACCCAATCTGCAAACATATCCGAAAGGCACTTCCTGAGCACTCTCCTTCATGTTGTCTGAAGGTATGAACGTCAGTTCTGAGCTTAGTCAACCTCTAAGGCAAGAAGAACTTGTTTAGAAACTTATTGATCAAGTCCTCCCATGTGTCTACTCTCTCCTTGTGTTGAGTATCCAACTACTACTTAGCCTGATCCCTTATAGCAAAAGGGAAGAGCAATAATCGGTAAACCTCAGTCGGGATGCAATTTGTCTTGACAGTGTCAAAAATTTGCAAGAAATTAGAGACAAATAAATTCAGATCTTCTTGCGGGATCCCACTAAATTCACAATTTTATTGCACCAATGCAACAAGTTGCGAGTTCAGTTCAAAATTGTTAGCATTAACAATAGGTGTTCAATGTTACTTCCACAACTCCCTGGATTAGGAGTAGTGAAAGATACAAGAGTCTTCCTAAGAGAAAGAGCATTATCATTGTTATTCTTTGCCATGTTTTGCTCATATTCTTCTTTAACTAGTTCTTCAATCTCTTCTTCAACTCTTTGATTTCTAACTTGTTTCCATTGTTGCAAAGAGTTCTTTTGATCTCAGGATGGTATTGAAGAGGTTCTTTCTCCCGATTATTATGCATAGACAAAAACAACAAGGAAATCAAATTGAAATTCCCTTCACAGTGTGAAGAGAATTCCCAGCGGGGAAATAAAATGAAAGTAGTAAATAAACAAAAAGTAAAAAGGTCTAATCTAGGTGATCAATTGATTACTAGTTTGTTAACCACGATTAATCCCCGGCAACGGCGCCAAAAACTTGATGTAGATTTTACAAACAACAAAACACCGGCAAGTGCACCGGGTCGTACCAATTAATAACTCACGATGAGTGAGTGTCGATCCCACAAGGATTAACAAATTAAGCAAACAATAGTCAATCAATTAATCTAGTTAGACAATCAAATTAGGGTTTTGAATAACTTGTAACATAAGCAATAAAGTATGAAAGCAAACAATGAATATTGAAAAGATTTTATGATTAAGAAAGTTAAGGTTTTGGAGATATTAAAACTTCCAAATTAATACTTTTCACTTTCCACCTTAATCATGCAAAGATACTTCTATGGCATACCGTTCATAATCAAACCCCAATTCCTTGGTGATTCAATTACTCTTTAACTTAATTAATCGCTAATCCCTTAGTCAATTAGTTAAAAAAAAGATTTATGCACATTCACTAATTTATAAAGCCACACAATTCATAAGAATCTTCCCTAGTTGATTCGATGTCACTTATCAAGTCTAGTTTCAAAACTTAAGAGTTGTCAGAATTATTTTCAAGCTTAATTCAATTAAGAGAATACAAGTTAAAGAAGAATTATTTTCTAACATATTCAAATTCTTTAAGATAAAGAACGAAAGTCTTTTCTTAAGAAGGAATCAATGAATGAATTAGAGGTAGAAAAGCTATTATATTAAACCATGGAATCAACAGAGCCCCTAACCTTAACCAAGGAGAATTACACTATAAGAAAAACACCTATTTAGCCACATTTGTTTAAGCTAAATTTGAAAAGTATAGCCTATTCATAGAATAGGATACGCTTTTCTCCGTGTTACCCTTTTATAAGAGAATAGGAAACACAATTGTGGAATCATTTAAAAAGTGTAGCCTTAGATATAATAAAAATCACTTATAAAGTGTAGCCTTATGTTAATATCTATGGGTACACTTTTCATACCAAAGAGAGCGCTTTTAAAGGGTAACCTATTTGTTATGTTTTAGGTACGCTTTAAAAGTGATTCAGAATGTATCTAGGGACAAATACTGATGCTTAGTGAATTTTTCCCCCTTCCCCCCAAAAGCATATATAGTTCTTATTTTTTGAAGAATATAGAACCCGGTATCAATAAACTCTGGAAAATCATAGATTGATTTTGACTCTCCACCTCCTTCTTGTCAAGGTCTAGTTCGTAGACTTTTTTGCAAGGATAATAAGCACCATCATAATAAGCATCAATTTTGCATATATATTTGATACCTCCAATGTGATGAATCTTAGAATCCAACTCCAAAGCGAACATGCGGCCCCATGGCAGATTGATGAGCGGATAATTTATACGCTTTTTGACATTGTTTTTAGTATAATTTTAGTATATTTTAGTTAGTTTTTCTTATGTTTTTATTAGTTTTTAAATAAAAATAACATTTCTGGACTTTACTATGAGTTTGTGTATTTTTCTGTGATTTCAGGTATTTTCTTGCTAAAATTGAGGGACCTGAGCAAAAATCTGATTCAGAGGCTGAAAAAGGACTGCAGATGCTGTTGGATTCTAACCTCCCTGCACTCGAAGTAAATTTTCTGGAGCTACAAAAGCCCAATTGGCGCGCCCTTAATTGGGTTGGAAAGTAGACATCCTGGGCTTTCCAGAAATATATAATAGTCCATACTTTGTCCGAGATTTGATAGCCCAAACTGGCGTTCCAAGTCAGCATAAAAATTCTGGCGTCAAAACGCCAGAACTGGCATGAAAGCTGGAGTTAAACGCCCAAACTGGCACAAAAGCTAGCGTTTAAATCCAAGAAAAGTCTTTGCATGTGAAAGCTTCAATGCTCAGCCCAAGCACACACCAAGTGGGCCCGGAAGAAGATTTCTGCATTAATTACTTATTTCTGTAACCCTAGGCTACTAGTTTTCTATAAATAGGACCTTTTGCTATTGTATTTTCACACCATCACATATATATCTTTCGAACTTATATGTTCATCTTTGGGAGGCTGGCCATTCGGCCATGCCTAGACCCTTTTGTTCTTATGTATTTTCAACAGTGGAGTTTCTACACACCATAGATTAAGGTGTGGGGCTCTACTATTCTTCATAAATTAATGCAAAGTACTATTGTTTTTCTATTCAATTCAAGCTTATTCTTATTCCAAGATATTCACTCACACTTCAACCTGATGAATGTGATGATCCATGACACTCATCATCATTCTCACCTATGAACGCGTGCCTGACAACCACCTCCGTTCTACCTTCAATTGAGTGTGTATCTCTTAGCCTCCTGGTTCATGATGCATGGTTGCCTCACCTGACAACCGAGCCTTCCATTCCATGAGATCAGAGTCTTCGTGGTATAGGCGAGAATCAATTGGCGGCCATTCCTGAGATCCGAAAAGTCTAAACCTTGTCTGTGGTATTCCGAGTAGGATCTGGGAAGGGATGACTGTGACGAGCTTCAAACTTGCAAGTGTTGGGCGTAGTGACAGACGCAAAAGGATCAATGGATCCTATTCCAACATGATCGAGAACCGACAAATGATTAGCCGTGCGGTGACAGCGCATTTGGACCATTTTCACTGAGAGGACGGGAGGTAGCCATTGACAACGGTGAAACCCAACATAAGCTTGCCATGGAAAGGAGTATGAATGGTTGGAAGAAGGCAATAGGAAAGCAGAAGTTTAGGAGGAACGAAGCATCTTCATACGCTTATCTGAAATTCTCACCAATGAATTACATAAGTATCTCTATCTTATTTTATGTTTTACTTATCTTTTAATTATCTTAAACTCCATAACCATTTAAATCCACCTAACTGAGATTTACAAGATGACCATAGCTTGCTTCAAGCCGACAATCTCCGTGGGATTGATGCGCATAAACTTGTTATGCTACGATTTAGGAAATTGCACGATCGGCAAAATTCCTTCCGGCAAGTGCACCGGTTATCGTCGTCAAGTAAAAACTCACAATAGAGTGAGGTCGAATCCCACAAGGATTGGTTGAGTGAGCAATTCGGATTAGAAGTGTGTTCTAGTTGAGCGGAATCAAGATTTGAGATGAGAATTGCGGAATGTAAAATTGGCGGGAAAAGTAAATGACAAGAAAATTAAATGGCTGAATCTTAAATTGCATGAATTAAAGAGCAGAATGTAAATTGCTGAAATTAAAAGGGAATGGGGGTGATTGCAAGAATTGAGTTGCAGAATGTAAAGAGAAAGTGGAAATCAGAAATGGGGAATTCATTGGGTTATAGGAGATATTGAGATCTCCGAATCAAAACATGTTTATCTCTTCCTCAACCAATGCGTTCATTGAATTTTGCTTGGCAATCTTATATGATTGGATCCCAATTCCTTGGCTCACCAATGCTCTCTAAAAACAAACAAATTCCCAATCCCTTGGTTTAAATGTTTATAAGAAGAGATGATGCTTGATCACTGATTATACCACACAATTTCATGAACCACAATTTGGTAGGATTACATGTCACAATATCCATCCAAACCCCAATCCAATCCACTGTGAGAAAGCTTCTCTAGCATGAATCCTCCATTCCTTTCCCAAGGCTCCGAAGGATTCCAAGTATGAGTAGTTTCTTTCCCAAGACAACTACTCAATGGAATTAGATCGAGAAGCTTTCTAACAAAATTCAAGAGAAAAGATTGAAGAAGAAGATAAACTATTATTGATTCATTGAATTACAATAGAGCTCCCTAACCCAATGAAAGGGGGTTTAGTGAATCATAGCTCTGAATTCAATTACAAAGAAAAGGAAAACTAGCTAAAAGTGAAAGTAAAAGTCCAAGTCCCCATCAGGGGCTGGATTCCCCTTCAATCCCCCCCGTTTCAAATGCAGAAACTAAGGCCTTTAAATAGGCTTCCTAAATTACAAAATGAAAATGAAATTCAAAGGAAATTACAATCAAATGAAAATAAACTATTCTAGATGATTCTTGTGGCCTTGATTTGGTGTTTGTTGATGGGCCTTGCTTGCTTGAAGGGCTGAGTGACATAATTGATCCAAAAAGGATAATGATCCATTAAACTACACTCAAATGTTGCACCCCCTTTCTTGAGTCGTCACTTTGTTCTCTTGTCAACCTTGCCAATTTGATGCCAAATATAGACTATTATACCTCGTTGGAAAGCTATGGATGTCAGCTTTCTAACGTAACTGGAAGCACCTCAATTGGATCTCTACAACTCGAGTTATACTCCATGGAAGGTGAAGAGGTCAGCTGGCCTGATTGCATGTTGGTACTATGCTCTTCTATGCACATTACGGGGCTGTTTTCTCCCTCAATTTTTAGTATCCACCATGCATGCCATATATGCTTGGAAAGCTCTAGATGTCTTCTTTCCAATGCATTTTGAATCACCTCATTTGGAGTTTTGTAGCTCAAGTTATTTATGTTTGAAGAAGGCATGGTCAAGCTGTTCCATATAACACGTTTAAGCTTCAGTTTAAGGTTAAACTGAAGCTTAAACGTGGATAAAGGAAGGGCAGCCCTGGAGGTCGAACACGTTTAACCTCCAGTTTGAGGTCAAACTGGAGGTTAAACGTGGAAGCTTAGAATGGTAGCCCTGGAGGTGTCGAACACGTTTAACCTCCAGTTTGAGGTCAAACTGGAGGTTAAACGTGGAACTCCTTCCTGAGTGGCATTATTATTCTGGCGTTTAACCTCCAGTTTGAGGTCAAACTGGAGGTTAAACGTGGAAATGCTTCTTTGGTGAGACCTTCCATTCTGGCGTTTAACCTCCAGTTTGAGGTCAAACTGGAGGTTAAACTTCATTTCCAGCATTTCTTATCCTTCATGATTTTTGGCGTTTAAGCTCCAGTTTAGGCTTAAACTGGAACTTAAACTCCACATGTGATATTCAAGCTTCCTTTATTGATTTTGTTGCTTCCTTGCCTAGCCTCTTCTTCCCTGAAATCATCCAAACAGTTGCATCAAAGTCTTGCTAAAATTCATGAGAATTCTTCCATTCATAGCATTCAAGGAATATAACTAAAAGCTCATGGAATTTGCATAAAAATCTTCATGTTTGAATGATTTAAGACAAGCATGACTATTTGGCCAAAATGATTACTTAAGGCTCAAGAAAATGCATAAAACAACTAAAAATAAAAGAAAAAGGCTAGTGAAACTAGCCTAAGATGCCTTGGCATCACAACACCAAACTTAATCCTTGCTTGTCCCCAAGCAAGTTCTGAATTATTGAGAAGAAAGAATGAAACAGAAAGTAAATTCATTAGCCATATCAGTAAGTAATTGACATTGATTAATGGGGTGTTCATGCAGAAAGTTGTTGCAGCATCACTTTATTGTTTCTTAGGTAAGAAAGTCACTTTTTATGTTTCCACTAAAACACTGCTTATGGCCTCTTGTTATTCACATATCCTTGGCAAGTTTCTTTTCTTTGTTTTTCTTTTTATTTGAGCTTATTTGCTCCTTGTTGCTCAGTGTCATGTGTTGCTCAAGCCTTTGGCATTTTCTTTTTCTTATTAGTGCACTACACATATCCACTACAGGCATTTTAGTTCACATTTCTTCTTGAGACATTGGTGCCCAGCACCTCTTTGTGTGACTAAATGTTTTGTATTTAGGTTGCTCTTGATAATGGACTTTTGGTTGATAATCCCGGGTTAGTTAACCCAAGTTACCAAGTGTTGAAACACTCCTCAGAACCTATTCATCCAAGCATATCCTTAATACATAAACACCACAGGCATTTGTCTCAGAAGTTCAAACCATTGGTGCCTAGCTTATTTTCTCAATTTTTTGCTTTTTGGTTGCCCTTTTTCAGTGGCTTTTTCTTCTTCTTTTTCTTTCTTTTTCATGGCCAAAGACATTTATTCATCAAGATCCATAGACAGCATCCTAATTTCCACTAAAAGTGACAATTCTAACTTTATTTCTTAGTGAGCTGACTATTCAATCAAACATGCATACCACCACTTAATCTTATTTGATTTCTTACCAAATGGAATTGAGTTACTTTTGTTCAAACATTTCTTTTATTTTATGGAAACAGAACAAGCATGGCAAGCATACATTTAAGCAAGTGAAGTTTATCCAGACACTTAGACTATCACTTATTTGGAAATTAAACAAACAGACAAACAAAAACTGCAATGACTCAAACTTAAAGCAGGGATGCATGCAAACTTCCAATATCAGCAATTCAAAGTACAAGCAATTAAGTGACAATACAACCTTTTAGCATCTTCTTTGTTGTTCATCATCCTTCCTAGCCTTGGTGTTCTCTTTGATGATGATGTATATTCCTTCCATGAGATTGATTGTCTTCCTGCAAAGCTATTAGAAGTTGCTTGTTCCCCAAGCACTTTGAGAATTGGTTAGCATGCATGTATGTTTGTAGGCCTCTGAACTTAGATTGGTGTGTGAACACCAAACTTAGTTCCTTGCCATATGCAGCAATTTGGATCATATGCAGAAAACCTCATGTGCTTTTATTAAGAAAATAACTATGAACTAGAAAAAGAAACTATGAACTAGAAATTAAACTATTGGTTAAGTAGTTTCCCTGATTGGTTGGAGCTAGTGACTAGTCATGCTGAGGTAGAAATGTGCTTTTAATGAAGTTTTTGGTGGAACACCAAACTTAGAATCTCAC
Source organism: Arachis hypogaea (assembly GCF_003086295.3). NCBI lineage: Eukaryota > Viridiplantae > Streptophyta > Magnoliopsida > Fabales > Fabaceae > Arachis > Arachis hypogaea. The sequence goes on from NC_092050.1 coordinate 47,389,276, forward strand.
ATTCACCCTTGAATTGTTTTGGTGTGCAACACCAAACTTAGCTCCTTGCAATACAGATAAATCTACTTAACTCTTTTATTGAAATAACTAGAAAAGAAAAACTACCTTTGGTTGGGTTGCCTCCCAACAAGCGCTTGTTTATTGTCATTAGCTTGACATGCTGTTCCTGACTTTCTTCCTCTTCCTCCAGTTTGTTAAGAGGAATGACTTCAAGTGGATAAAGGAGCTAGTTAGTGCCCCTTGTTGTGAATGCTTCTTTCCAGCAAGCTTTCCCTTGTGATTGGCTTGAGTGAACTTGCTTGTTGGCTCAGGAGTTGGATTGTTCTTCGACCTTCTCTTCTTCATGGATATGGTCCTTTGTTTCTCGGTCACAATCCTCATTTTGGTGCTTGTTTCTACTGCCTTCACATCCTTGGTCTCAGAACTTGGTTGTTGTTGGACAGTTTGAGTATCATGTTCATCAAAAGCTTCCTGAATTTGTGGTTCAATGAACCCTTCCTCTTTGCAACTCTCTGTGTCATTGGAGTGTGATCTCCCTTGATTAACCTTCTCCATTTCTTGTTCTTCTGATTCCTCCCTTGGGTTTGCCATGGTCTCACTAGAAGAATTGTGGAAGGGATTTGCTTTGATAGATATTCAATTTGTGCTTCTAGCTTTTGAATGGCAGCACCTTGATTTTGTAAGTTGGATATCAATTCTTCCTTAAAGCCTTTCAAATCGGCCACATCTCTGGCCATAGTTGCAATCATTCCTTCTATCCTGTTTAATTGATCTTGAAATTGTTGGTTCGGATTGGGTTGATGAGGTTGATTATCTTGGCTGTGATATGGTGGCTGGGAGTATGTGTTTTGTGTGGGCTGATAGAGTCTTTGGTTGGAGTGTTGGTAGTGGTATGACTCTTGTGTGAAGTGGGATGAGTCTTGTGGATAGTGAAATGAATTGTATGAATTTGAGAAGGAATTTTGTGCTGAGAAATGCTCAAGTGATGAAGAATTTGGATATGTAAAACTAGGAGGTGAGGTTGGATAATTCAGAGGTGATGGCTCTTGATGAATGGGGTGTGAATAAGTGAAATCTCTTTGGTTTTGATCTTCCCAGCCACAACTTGAGTAGTGTTCAAATTCACCAAAACATGGACCATTTTGTGGCTCTGGGAAGTACCCCGTTTCCTGTTCCTGATACTCCCACCCACCATGAGCATAATAACATGAATCATTCTGTGGTGGTGGAGAGTTTCTCATGGATTTTGATTGACCAAAAGATGATGGATACTCCTTTCTTTTTTGCAATGTGCTTAGTCTCAAACAATACTCATCCAAAGATAGTGGAAATCCCATAGTGAGGCAATATCACAAACAGCTAGTGGTTAGTATGCTAACAAGTGAATAAGCAAAGAAAACAAATTAAAATCTGCAGAAATTAGCAGTAATAAACTGAAACAAAAACTATTAACAAAAGAAAAGAAAAATTGCTCAATCTAGTTAACTTCCAATTTGAGAATTGTCAATCGAAAACCAATCCCCGGCAACGGCGCCATAAACTTGATGCGCATAAACTTGTTATGCTACGATTTAGGAAATTGCACGATCGGCAAAATTCCTTCCGGCAAGTGCACCGGTTATCGTCGTCAAGTAAAAACTCACAATAGAGTGAGGTCGAATCCCACAAGGATTGGTTGAGTGAGCAATTCGGATTAGAAGTGTGTTCTAGTTGAGCGGAATCAAGATTTGAGATGAGAATTGCGGAATGTAAAATTGGCGGGAAAAGTAAATGACAAGAAAATTAAATGGCTGAATCTTAAATTGCATGAATTAAAGAGCAGAATGTAAATTGCTGAAATTAAAAGGGAATGGGGGTGATTGCAAGAATTGAGTTGCAGAATGTAAAGAGAAAGTGGAAATCAGAAATGGGGAATTCATTGGGTTATAGGAGATATTGAGATCTCCGAATCAAAACATGTTTATCTCTTCCTCAACCAATGCGTTCATTGAATTTTGCTTGGCAATCTTATATGATTGGATCCCAATTCCTTGGCTCACCAATGCTCTCTAAAAACAAACAAATTCCCAATCCCTTGGTTTAAATGTTTATAAGAAGAGATGATGCTTGATCACTGATTATACCACACAATTTCATGAACCACAATTTGGTAGGATTACATGTCACAATATCCATCCAAACCCCAATCCAATCCACTGTGAGAAAGCTTCTCTAGCATGAATCCTCCATTCCTTTCCCAAGGCTCCGAAGGATTCCAAGTATGAGTAGTTTCTTTCCCAAGACAACTACTCAATGGAATTAGATCGAGAAGCTTTCTAACAAAATTCAAGAGAAAAGATTGAAGAAGAAGATAAACTATTATTGATTCATTGAATTACAATAGAGCTCCCTAACCCAATGAAAGGGGGTTTAGTGAATCATAGCTCTGAATTCAATTACAAAGAAAAGGAAAACTAGCTAAAAGTGAAAGTAAAAGTCCAAGTCCCCATCAGGGGCTGGATTCCCCTTCAATCCCCCCCGTTTCAAATGCAGAAACTAAGGCCTTTAAATAGGCTTCCTAAATTACAAAATGAAAATGAAATTCAAAGGAAATTACAATCAAATGAAAATAAACTATTCTAGATGATTCTTGTGGCCTTGATTTGGTGTTTGTTGATGGGCCTTGCTTGCTTGAAGGGCTGAGTGACATAATTGATCCAAAAAGGATAATGATCCATTAAACTACACTCAAATGTTGCACCCCCTTTCTTGAGTCGTCACTTTGTTCTCTTGTCAACCTTGCCAATTTGATGCCAAATATAGACTATTATACCTCGTTGGAAAGCTATGGATGTCAGCTTTCTAACGTAACTGGAAGCACCTCAATTGGATCTCTACAACTCGAGTTATACTCCATGGAAGGTGAAGAGGTCAGCTGGCCTGATTGCATGTTGGTACTATGCTCTTCTATGCACATTACGGGGCTGTTTTCTCCCTCAATTTTTAGTATCCACCATGCATGCCATATATGCTTGGAAAGCTCTAGATGTCTTCTTTCCAATGCATTTTGAATCACCTCATTTGGAGTTTTGTAGCTCAAGTTATTTATGTTTGAAGAAGGCATGGTCAAGCTGTTCCATATAACACGTTTAAGCTTCAGTTTAAGGTTAAACTGAAGCTTAAACGTGGATAAAGGAAGGGCAGCCCTGGAGGTCGAACACGTTTAACCTCCAGTTTGAGGTCAAACTGGAGGTTAAACGTGGAAGCTTAGAATGGTAGCCCTGGAGGTGTCGAACACGTTTAACCTCCAGTTTGAGGTCAAACTGGAGGTTAAACGTGGAACTCCTTCCTGAGTGGCATTATTATTCTGGCGTTTAACCTCCAGTTTGAGGTCAAACTGGAGGTTAAACGTGGAAATGCTTCTTTGGTGAGACCTTCCATTCTGGCGTTTAACCTCCAGTTTGAGGTCAAACTGGAGGTTAAACTTCATTTCCAGCATTTCTTATCCTTCATGATTTTTGGCGTTTAAGCTCCAGTTTAGGCTTAAACTGGAACTTAAACTCCACATGTGATATTCAAGCTTCCTTTATTGATTTTGTTGCTTCCTTGCCTAGCCTCTTCTTCCCTGAAATCATCCAAACAGTTGCATCAAAGTCTTGCTAAAATTCATGAGAATTCTTCCATTCATAGCATTCAAGGAATATAACTAAAAGCTCATGGAATTTGCATAAAAATCTTCATGTTTGAATGATTTAAGACAAGCATGACTATTTGGCCAAAATGATTACTTAAGGCTCAAGAAAATGCATAAAACAACTAAAAATAAAAGAAAAAGGCTAGTGAAACTAGCCTAAGATGCCTTGGCATCACAACACCAAACTTAATCCTTGCTTGTCCCCAAGCAAGTTCTGAATTATTGAGAAGAAAGAATGAAACAGAAAGTAAATTCATTAGCCATATCAGTAAGTAATTGACATTGATTAATGGGGTGTTCATGCAGAAAGTTGTTGCAGCATCACTTTATTGTTTCTTAGGTAAGAAAGTCACTTTTTATGTTTCCACTAAAACACTGCTTATGGCCTCTTGTTATTCACATATCCTTGGCAAGTTTCTTTTCTTTGTTTTTCTTTTTATTTGAGCTTATTTGCTCCTTGTTGCTCAGTGTCATGTGTTGCTCAAGCCTTTGGCATTTTCTTTTTCTTATTAGTGCACTACACATATCCACTACAGGCATTTTAGTTCACATTTCTTCTTGAGACATTGGTGCCCAGCACCTCTTTGTGTGACTAAATGTTTTGTATTTAGGTTGCTCTTGATAATGGACTTTTGGTTGATAATCCCGGGTTAGTTAACCCAAGTTACCAAGTGTTGAAACACTCCTCAGAACCTATTCATCCAAGCATATCCTTAATACATAAACACCACAGGCATTTGTCTCAGAAGTTCAAACCATTGGTGCCTAGCTTATTTTCTCAATTTTTTGCTTTTTGGTTGCCCTTTTTCAGTGGCTTTTTCTTCTTCTTTTTCTTTCTTTTTCATGGCCAAAGACATTTATTCATCAAGATCCATAGACAGCATCCTAATTTCCACTAAAAGTGACAATTCTAACTTTATTTCTTAGTGAGCTGACTATTCAATCAAACATGCATACCACCACTTAATCTTATTTGATTTCTTACCAAATGGAATTGAGTTACTTTTGTTCAAACATTTCTTTTATTTTATGGAAACAGAACAAGCATGGCAAGCATACATTTAAGCAAGTGAAGTTTATCCAGACACTTAGACTATCACTTATTTGGAAATTAAACAAACAGACAAACAAAAACTGCAATGACTCAAACTTAAAGCAGGGATGCATGCAAACTTCCAATATCAGCAATTCAAAGTACAAGCAATTAAGTGACAATACAACCTTTTAGCATCTTCTTTGTTGTTCATCATCCTTCCTAGCCTTGGTGTTCTCTTTGATGATGATGTATATTCCTTCCATGAGATTGATTGTCTTCCTGCAAAGCTATTAGAAGTTGCTTGTTCCCCAAGCACTTTGAGAATTGGTTAGCATGCATGTATGTTTGTAGGCCTCTGAACTTAGATTGGTGTGTGAACACCAAACTTAGTTCCTTGCCATATGCAGCAATTTGGATCATATGCAGAAAACCTCATGTGCTTTTATTAAGAAAATAACTATGAACTAGAAAAAGAAACTATGAACTAGAAATTAAACTATTGGTTAAGTAGTTTCCCTGATTGGTTGGAGCTAGTGACTAGTCATGCTGAGGTAGAAATGTGCTTTTAATGAAGTTTTTGGTGGAACACCAAACTTAGAATCTCACATTCACCCTTGAATTGTTTTGGTGTGCAACACCAAACTTAGCTCCTTGCAATACAGATAAATCTACTTAACTCTTTTATTGAAATAACTAGAAAAGAAAAACTACCTTTGGTTGGGTTGCCTCCCAACAAGCGCTTGTTTATTGAGATTACAATTGTGCGTACCAAGTTGTTGGTGCCATTGATGATCACAATTTTGTGCACCAAAGATCTACGCCGAAATCAAAGAGAAACAGAGGTATATTTTCCCAATCCACAACCTCCTCCTCCTTCTCAGGTGTTATCAGTTTCATGGGGTCAATGCCGTAGATCGTTGTATGCATTAGCACCATAAGGTATCGTTGATTGTTCCTTCTCATAGAAAACTCAATCAACGCAATTGAATACTCTAAAAAAGGGGACAAACCTTAGTTGTAACTCATCACCTTCACCATTCTCACTGTCGCCATTGACCGTCACCCCCTACTCACCACTCACCACATCGCTGCACTGACCGTCGCTCCTCTTCGTTGTCCCGGACTAATCATCGCTGTGCCGCCCTCACCATCGTCGTTTCTGCGCTTGTCATCGTCCTCTCTATGCTCACATCATGAAATAGGTATCTTGATGAGCCGGAATCACTCCCCATATAAAATGAATCCGTGCTTTGGCAAGCGCACCAAAATATCGTCAAGTAATAACCCACAGTGGAGTGGGATTGTATCCACAGAGATTGATTGATTGAGCAATTTTAGTTCATGAATCAATTTAGTTATGCTAAGTAATAGAAGAGTATTGGATACAGAAAATTTAAATAACAGAATTGTAAAGGGCTCAAATGTAAAAGAAAGCAATAAAGTGCTGAAGATTAAATGGCTGGAATGTAAAGAACTGAATAGTAAATGGCAGAAAAGTAAATGGGAATGGGGAATAATAGAATGTAAAGAAAGCTATAATGGAGGTGGAAGATAAGAATAGGGGGAATTCATTGGGATTGGGAGGTGTTGATCTCTTTGGATTAAATTCAGCTCATCTCATCTTCAATCATGCAACTCATTGACCTCTTGGCAATCATGATTGATTGAACCCCAATCTCTTGGTGATTCAATCTCTCTACTCTTGATTATCAGCCAATTCCTTGGTTTAATTGCTCATGAAGAGAGATATGCTTGGTTCCTGACTATACCACACAACATCATAGATCCAAATAGTGGGTGGATTATATGTCATCATATCCAATCCCAAAACCCAGATCTACTCAAGTGTGAGAAGGGATTTCAAGCTTGGTTTCATGTTTCCTTTTCCAAGGTTCCCATGAAACCCATTTTGCATTCAACCTCTTTCCCAAGATGATTAAACACTAGCATTAAAAATGAAATTTCTTCTAGAAAATCGAAGAGAAGATGAAGAGAAGAAGAAATTCACTATCATTAATCCATCAAGTACAACAGAGCTCCCTCTCCCAAAGAGAGGGAGTTTAGCTACTCATAGCTTAAAGAAAAGTACAAGAGATGGAAGAGATCAAGTGTAAAGTTAAACTAAAACTAGACTAAGTAATCCAACCCAAGCCAACCCCTTTTTTCAGTACTTCTAGGGGTTATTTATACTATTCCTATCACTAGAAATAAAAAAATACAAAAGAGAAAAGAAAATTACAGCGGGAGGGAAAAGGAAAAATCCATGAAAATGATGCATGTTAGAGGCGTGTGCTTGGCGCTTGAGTGGCGTGCCACGCTTAGCCACTTAATTTGGCTTGGCGCGCTATGCCCAGGTCCTCAAGTGGCACGCCTCTTGCATTAACATCCCTGGCGTGCCACACCTTCGAGATCAAGTGGCACGCCCAGGGTCTTCTTTAGCTTGGTCAGCCTGGCGTGCCATGCCTTCGAGCTCAAATGGCACGCCCAGGTTCATTCCTCTTACTCCTCTTCCTTGGAATCTTGAACTGGCGTGGCACGTCCAAGGTCTGGTGTGCCACACCCATTGTGTTCACTTCATCCATCCTCTTTGGAAATTTATTCTGGCGTGCCACGCCCATGAGAAACCTTCTTTAAATCTCTGGAAGACATAACTGGCGTGCCACGCCCAATAGGTGGCGTGCCATGCCCATGTGTTGCATGTATGGTTCCCTTGTTCCAGTAGCTGGCGTGCCACGCCTTAAGCCTCAAGTGGCATGCCCAGTCTTCTTCTTCTTTAGTTGCTGGAGTTGGCGTGCCACGCCTTTGACACTAAGTAGCACGCCCAGTAGGTAGTTAGGCCTCTTCAAGCACGGGCGTGCCACGCCTGAGACTCAAGTGGCACGCCCAAGTTAAGAATGATACCTGGCGTGCCACGCCTTCGTTATCAAGTGGCACGCACAAGTGTTTAGACCCTCACTTCCTTCTCTGGAGAATTGAACTGGCATGCCACGCCTTCACATTCAAGTGGCACGCCCATGTTGGTGTGGACTCCTTCAAGCCTGGCGTGCCATGCCTAGAGCCCCAAGTGGCACGCCCAAGTGTTGGGTGATAGTTGGCATGCCACGCCTTCGATACCAAGTGGCATGCCCAGTGTGTCCTTCTTCTGGATCAGTGTATTGGCGTGCCACGCCTACAAGTTAAAGTGGCACGCCCATAGTCCGTATTTGGGTTGGCGTGCCATGCCCAGCCTGGCGTGCCACGCCCCCTTCGTGGTCTTCAACCTTGCTCTCTAGAATGTATAACTGGCGTGCCATGCCTGGCCCCTGGCGTGCCACGCGCTTGTTAAAGCTTCAAGAACTTTTCTCTGGAAAATATAACTAGTGTGCCACGCCTGGCCCCTGGCATGCCACGACCTTGTTAAGGCTCCAAACATTCTCTCTGGAAGATATAGTTGGCGTGCCATACCCTGGTGCTGGTGTGCCACGCCCATACAAATTCGTGCGTTTGTTCTAAGTGGCACGCCCAGCTTCCTTTATTGTTTCCTTCCCCTTTTTGTTGCTCTTTTTCCCCGAAATTCAACACAAACTCATTTCAAAGCAATGTACTATAATGTTTATCATTTACTTCATGAAATTGCATTAATTCAATGAGATTATGTCCTTTTTATGGTCTTTTTAGATAAGAGAGAGGTAGATGATGCAAGTCATCACAACACCAAACTTAGGCTTTTCTTGTCCCCAAGCAAATTAATGTGAGTTATTCTTAAATGGATTGAGACTTAACTGTAAAGAAATGCATTCATTGCCAAGGATAGGGGCTAAGTGTTAACTCATGCATGAATTTTATTGTTCTTATGTCACAATGAATTCCTAGACTCTTAAGGATTCTTTCAATTGTTTGCCTTAGGAGCCCTTTCTATTGATTGTCACCTTGAAGTAGCAAGGATTATTCCTTTTCCCTTTCACTTTTCTTTTCAATTGACCACGACTCTAAGTGTTTTGTCTCAAGACGACCCTTTAGATTAAGCTTTCAATTAGCACTCCCAAACCAGTTGGTTTTAGGGTACTAGGTGTTGAAACACCCCTAAGAATTTACTTGCCCAGGTCTCTCTTCTGACACGTCTTCACCACAAGCATTTCTAGGATCTTTGGCTCTTTTGAACTATTTATTTCTTTCTTTTGTCCTAGTAGTTGATGCTCAGAGCCTTGGGTCTTTTGCTTACTACTTCTTGGTTCTATGGATATTCAAGAGTCATCCTTAGCATCTACTTGTCATCTCCCCTAAGTCCAATTATTCATTATGACTTATTTTTTTTCAAATTCATTCAAGGTTCTATACTTAGTTCCTTATCTCTTAGTTTTGAAATTTCTCTCATGGTCTTAGTCTCTTTACTCTTGTTTTTACAATAACTCACCATTGACTCATTTGGAAACAAAACTTACTTTTTATTGATGCTAATGAAACTTGAACAACATTATATTTTCTTTCTTCAAATTTAAAGCATAAGAGTAAAGGACTCATAAACAAAATACTTCAAAACATAAGGAAATTAAAGCAACAACTAATGCAACTACTATCAAACTACTAACAGAAATTCAGAATTTATGTTTCGAAATTGTCAACCATGGGACTCAACAACCTTTAATTTTCTTGGAGCAGCTTCAATTTATTGGCCCTTTTCACTTGTCTTTCTTCTTGGGGGAGGAGTCATCATCTTCTTTCTTTCTCTTGGATGATCCTTCCTGTGATTTGGTGTCCTTGGGCTTCCAGAATCCTAGCCTTCTCATATAATTCCTTTCACTTTCTTTATGTTTGTCGGCAATTTCCTCCTGCCTTGCACTGAGTTCTTCCATCTTTTGCATGTATGTTGGATAATTGAGGTTCATATTCGCCACTGCATTACACAAGTGGCTCAATTTCGCTTGTGGATAGCAGTCATATTTCCTTCTTGTTATAGTTCTGGCCTCAAAAAGGGCTCTGAATTCAGCAAGACTCCCTTGTTGGATTTGATGTTGCTCCATGATTGTGTTAAGACTGTTTTTCATTTCTCACCAATTGAACTGGCCTTGTTGCTCTTTCATGTACTCCATGCTTTCTTGGAGTTGTTGTATGCTCTTCTGCACTTGGTCCCAGTATTATTGTTGTTCCTTGACTTGGTTGACATCTTATCTCAAGTGGTGTATATCTCCCTTCATTTGGTGAATGTCTCCTTGCATTTGCTCCTAGTTAAAACCTTCAAGAAATTATGGATATGGTGGTGGTGGAAGTGGTAGGTATTGTGGTTGATCCCTAGCTTTTTCTTCTTGTTGTGGTGGCCCTTGTGGTTCATGAGCATGAGCTCTGTGCTCTCTTGCTCTCTGCAGTGGGTTAACAGCCACTACTTTGGCCATCTTCTTGGCAGTTATGGGCTTGTCTTGGTCCACCAAGACTTCATCAATGATCTTCTCCACCCCAGCCTCATCACACAACCTTTGGATAATGCTATCCTTGGTGCTTTTTAGCACCCTATGTATGTTGTTGGCTATCATTTCTCCAATATTAACATTTTCTCCCCTCATTATGATATATATAAGTACAGTTCTTTCCAATGTTACCTCTGAAGTGTTGGATGTGGGGTTGAGAGACCTTCTCACAAAGTCTAGCCACCCTCTAGCTTGGGGCTCAAATCCCTTATCCTCAGCTGATTAGGCCTTCCGTCTTTGTCATTGATCCACTGCACATTCAGCATACATATTTCATTCAGGATCTCTTCAAAGCCAGGGTCTTGTTGCTTCACCCTCTATTTATAGCTCCGAGTGGAGTTTGTTTGCTTCACCATCAATATCCTATCTATGCTAGCGGGGCTATAATCAATTGTTTTCCCTCGCACATAGCTTAGATAGTCAAAGGGATGCCCAGGCTGTGGCATAGCATTGGCATAGAATTCCCTAACCAAACTCTCCACCACCTTCTTTGGTGGGTTACACAAGATTACCCATCCTCTGTTGTTGATTTCTCTATTGATCTCTGGATGTTCATTTCTCCCAAGTTGGAAGCCTACCTCCAGAATGATTTGCCTCTCACTCACCCAACCATAGAATTGGTTTTGGTTGAATGATGAGAAGAATTTGTATTCATTGAAGCTTGAGGATCCGGAGGTAGTTTTCTTGGTCTTTCTTTTCTTTGATGAGAAGGCTCTTGGTGGTGCCATTAAAGTGAGAAAAGAGGGTTTGAAAGGTTGAAGAAAAGTTGAAAAAAGAAGCAGAGAAGGAGAGGAAAACAAGGATTTGCTCCAACACCAAACTTAAGACTTGATTGTCCCAATCAAGAGAAGGAGAATAGTAAGGAAAAGAAAGAAAAGAGGAGAGGGAGTGCAGAGGGTTGTTTCAGATGTGAGGTTGGTTTTAAAGTGTGGGGAAAAGTGGAAAGGTGAGTGGCTTTTATAGGGGTGAGAAAGAGAATCTAGAAGGTGGAAAGTAAAAAGTATTCAATGTTTTCCCACTTGGGAGTGGCGCCCAGCGTGGGAAGAGGCGCCAACCCCTATCCTTTTAGCTTTCTTCAGATCTTGAGTTCCAAAGTACAAGTACACTTTGACTCCTTGACTTGAAGAACTATCAGTCATGTGGGCCCTACCTTTCCTGAAAATTCAATCCGAAAACCACCATTAGTAATGATACAAAAAAATTGCTTCGCATTCCTTTAATTAAAATGAAATTAAAATGCAATTGATGAGTGTCTTTTGGGACACCAAACTTAAATCCATTGCATATGGTAAATTGGTTTCATCATTGGACTTTAATGTGTACATAATGGGTGGAATAAATTTAATTTATTTACACTCTTCCACTTCTGTTCCCTTCGTACACAATAAAGTAGCCTTTTATGCACCCACCAATTTACTAAACTCTTTCAAACTTAAACCATGTTGGGCTTGCTGTGTGAATTTCCTATGGTGGTGGCCACACCAAACTTAATTCTTGGGCTTACTTCCAGAGTTAATTCAATTCATTTTATTGTAAGCATAAATTAAGTGGGTTAATGGCTACACCAAACTTAGCTTTCTAGCTAGTTTCTTAGCCCAATCAATCAACCTCAATTAGTGTATCTTGCAACCTTGCACTTCCAGCAAACATGAAAACAATTCAAAGAGCCATCAACTAATGAACTAATACTCAAGACTAAAAATTAAACTACCTAAGTTAACAACATAAACTGCTTCTAGAAAACAGAAAAAAAATGAAAGGATAATGAGTGTTGGGGTGCCTCCCAACTAGTGCTTCTTTAACGTTACTAGCTTGACATTCCTTCCTCCTCAGTTGAGGTTGTAGCTCACTCTCTGCTTATCTAATGAAGTCCGCAGGTAGTGCTTGAGCCTGTGGCCATTGACAGTGAAAGTCCTCTGTGTCTTGTCCTCCATAAGCTCTACATGACCATAGGAAGAGACCTTAAGGATTGTGAAGGGTCCAGACCATCTTGACTTTAGCTTCTTTGGGAAGAACTTGAGCCTTGAATTGTATAGCAGCACTTTTTGCCCTTCTACAAACTCTCTTCTTGCGAGCTTTTGATCATGTCACTTCTTTGCTTTCTCGTTGTAAATTCTGGCATTCTCATATGCTTGAGATCTGAATTCTTCTAGCTCATTGAGTTATAGCAGCCTTCTTTCTCCAACAGCTTGATTATCAAAGTTCAACATCTTTAGAGCCCAAAATGCTCTATGTTCAAGTTCCACTGGTAGATGACAAGCTTTTCTAAACACCAATTGGTATGGAGACATGCCAATAGGTGTCTTGAAAGCTGTTCTATAGGCCCATAGTGCATCATCCAGCTTCTTGGACCAATCCTTTCTTGAGTTTCCAATAGTCTTCTCAAGGATTCTCTTGAACTCTCTATTTGAAATTTCAGCTTGACCATTGGTTTGTGGATGGTATAGAGTTGCCACCTTGTGCTTGACACCATATTTTAGGAGGAGTGTCTCAAGTTGCTTGTTGCAAAAGTGAGTTCCCCCATCACTTATAAGATCTCTTGGGACTCCAAACTGGCTGAATATGTTCCTTCTCAAGAAGTTGATCACCACTTTGTTGTCATTTGTTGATGTAGCTATGGCCTCTACTATTTTGACACATAGTCCACAGCCACCAATATGTAGTTGTTTGAGTATGAGGGTGGAAATGGCCCCATGAAGTCAATCTTCCAAACATCAAACAACTCTAACTCCATGATGAACCTCTATGGCATCTCATTTTTCTTAGGTAAATTGCCAGCTCTTTGACATTCATTGCATTTTATCACAAACTCTTTTGCATCTTTGAATATTGTTGGCCAATAGAACCCACATTGAAGCACCTTGGCTGCAGTCCTTTTTCCACTAAAATGTCCTCCATATGTGAATCCATGGAAATGCCAAAGGACCTCATGTCCCTCCTCATGGGAGATGCACCTCCTCAAGATCCCATTAGCACACCTTTTAAACAAATAGGGTTCATCCCTGATGTAATGTTTAATATCATTGATTAGTTTTCTCTTCATATGCTTGTTGATGTTAGTGGGTAGTTCCCCAATAACTTTGAAGTTGGCTATATCTGCAAACCATGGGGTTTCTTGTATCATTATCAACTACTCATCAGGAAAGCTCTCATTCACTGCATGGTTGTGTGCTTTATCTTCTTCTTGTAGGATTCTTAATAAGTGGTCAGCCACCTTGTTCGCTGCTCCACTTCTATCCTTAATCCCAGTATTGAACTCTTGGAGTAGCAAGATCCACCTTATCAACCTAGGCTTGGACTCTTGTTTGGTCAGCAAATATTTGAGGGCTGCATGGTCAATAAACACAATGACTTTAGATCCAATAAGATATGATCTAAACTTATCAAATGCAAATACTATGGCAAGAAGTTCTTCCTCTATGGTGGTGTAATTCCTTTGATTCTCATTGAGAACTTTGCTAGCATAATAGATGACATGCACTAGCTTGTCTCTCCTTTGTCCAAAAATAGCACCAACAGCAAAATTTGATGCATCACACATCAATTCAAAAGGTAAGTCCCAGCTAGGTGGTGCTATAATAGGTGCAGAGGAGAGTCTGATTTTAAGCTCCTTAAAGGCTAGCATGCATTCTCTATCAAAAATAAAAGGTACATTAGAGATAAGCAAGTTGCTTAAAGGTTTGACAATCTTTGAAAAATCTCTAATGAACCTCCTATAGAACCCAGCATGTCCTAGGAAATTTCTAATTGCTGTGATATTGCAAGGTGGGGACAATTTCTCAGTCACTTCCACCTCTATGTCTCTCTTAGAGATTTTGTGACCAAGAATCACCCCTTCTGTGACCATAAAGTGACACTTTTCCCAGTTCAAAACTAGGTTGGTTTCTTGGCATCTCTTTAGCACCAAGGCAAGGTGGTGCAAGCACTTAGAATATGAGCCACTAAACACAGAAAAATCATCCATGAAGATTTCAATAAGCTTTTCAATCATGCCAGAAAATATGGAGAGCATGCACCTTTGGAATGTTGCAGGTGCATTGCACAATCCAAAGAGCATTCTCCTGTATGCAAAATCACCATAAGGGCAACTAAAGGAAGTCTTCTCTTGGTCTTTAGAGTCTACTACAATCTAATTGTAGCCCGAATATCCATCCAAAAAATAGTAATACTCATGCCCAGCCAATCTCACCAGCATTTGATCCATAAAAGGAAGAGGAAAATGATCCTTTCTTATGGCTTCATTAAGCTTCCTATAATCTATGCACATGCGCCATCCAGTCACTGTCCTTGTTGGTATCAACTCATTTCTTTCATTAGGTACAACAGTGACTCCTCCCTTCTTAGGAACTACTTACACTGGGCTTACCCAAGGGCTGTCTGAGATTAGGTAAATTACCCCTATTTAACACAATTTCAGCACCTCTTTCTGTACTACTTCATTCATTATTGGGTTAAGCCTTCTTTGTTGCTGTCTTGAGGGCTTGGCACCTTCCTCAAGGAGGATTTTATGTATGCACATTGAAAGACTAATCCCTTTTAAATCTGCAAGTGTCCTTCCTATGGCATCCTTGTGTTGCTTCAGCACATGGATAAGTTCCTCTTCTTGTCCCCCACTCAAGCTTGAATTAATGATGACTGGGTATGTGTTGTTGTCACCCAAGTAGGCATACTTCAAGCTTGGAAGTAGGGTTTTCAACTCTAGTTTTGGTGCCTCCACTTCCTTGTTACTTGTCTTGTCCATCATGATTGAGTCTTCCATGATTTCTTGTGGTAGTCCACTACAAGATATTTGTTGATCTTGCTCCATAATTTATTTACATTGTTCTTCTTCTAGAACTCCTTGAACTATCTTTTCCATTGTGTTTACCATCATGCATTCACCAATGGACTCCTTGGGATAGCTTATTGCCTTGAAGACAGTGCAGACCATCTTTTCTTTATGCAGTCTCAAGACTAACTCTCCCTTTTGTACATTAATTATGGCTCCAGCAGTAGCCAAAAATGGTCTTCCCAAGATGATGGATGTGTTAGCCTCTTCCTCCATATTAAGTACAACAAAATCGGCTGGGAAGATAAACTCTCCCACTTTCTCCAACAAATCTTCCACCACACCATGGGGGAATTTGAATGTCCCATCCGCCAATTGAAGAGCCATTCTTGAAGGCTTGGCCTCTTCTATCCTTATTTTTTTCATCATGGCCAAAGACATAAGGTTGATGCTGGCTTCTAGATCACATAGTGCCTTCTCAATGTTAATATCCCCTATGATGCAGGGAATTTAGAAGCTCCCAGTGTCCTTCATCTTTTGGGGAAGCTTCTTTTGTATGATGGCACTACATTCTTTAGTGAGCACCACAATTTCATTTTCACCCCAGTTTCTCTTCCTTGTCATGAGCTCCTTTAAGAACTTGGCATAGAGTGGCATTTGCTGTAATGCCTCAGCAAAGGGTATGTTAATTTGAAGCTTTTTAAAGATCTCCAAGAACCTAGAAAACTGGTTGTCTTTTCCATCCTTCCTCAGCCTCTATGGATAGGGTGCTTTTGGTACATAAGGCTTTAGAACTTGCTTTGGTGGGGATGGTGCAAAAGTCTCTTCTTCCTTCTTGGTTTTTGGCTCACTTGCAGCTTCTTCTTCTTGCTTGTTGTGACTTGAGGATCCCTCATTTATCACCTTTTAACTCTTTAATGTAATGGCCTTGCATTCCCTTCTTGGGTTGGCCATGGTATCACTAGGGAATGTATGTGTGGGCATTGGTATTTTCTTGGACAAGCTTCCCAGTTGTGCTTCTAATTTTCAAATTGCTGCCCCTTGGTTCCTCATGTTAGATCTGACCTCCTCTTGAATTGCATCTATCTTTTTGTCAGCTTGCATTTGTCTCTCTACAACAGTGGAAATTGTCCCTGTTAGTTGTGCTATAGCAGCCTCCAAGCTTGCAAAGTTACTGCTGATATCACATGGTTGCATGGTTGAGGATGATACATCTTGAGGGTGGTTGTTGTATTATTGTTGTGTGGAATGGTAGGGTGCACTTTGTGAGCTATGGTAGGGTCTGTTATTGCTTGATTGATGGTTGAATAGCTGAGACTTGGCTCTTCTCTATTTACTTGGTCAGAGTTGCTAGTTGAGCTGTTATCACCTTATTTTGGGCTAAAAGAGCATCCATGGAATTGAGCTCCATTACTCCTCTCTTTTGGGTTCTATCAGAGGTATATAAATACTCATTGTTGGCAACAGTTTCAATAATATCTATAGCCTCTTCAATGGTCTTCTTCTGTTGAGGGAGCCTCCTGAAGAGTGGTCTAGAGCCTTCTTAGATTCATAAGACAGCCCCTCATAGAAGATATGCAGCTGTACCTATTCATTGAACATATCCGGAGGGCACTTCCTTGTCAAGTCCTTGTATCTCTCCCATGCTTCATAGAGAGTCTCCCCATCTTGTTGTCTAAATGTTTGGACCTCAGCTCTCATTCTATCAATTCTTTGTGGAGGGTAGAACCTTGCTAAGAACTTGTTTACAACATCCTCCCAAGTGGTGAGGCTTTCTTTGGGGAATGATTCCAGCCACTTTGATGCCTTGTCCCTAAGAGAGAAAGGAAACAAAAGTAATTTGTAAGTATCTGGATGAACTCCATTTGACTTCACAATGTCACAAATCCTCAAGAATGTTGTTAGATGTTGATTAGGGTCCTCTTGAGCATTTCCTCCAAATGAACAATTATTCTGAACAAGAGTTATGAGTTGTGGCTTGAGCTCAAAATTGTTAGCATGTATGTTGGGTCTGAGAATACTGCTACCACAATTCCTAGGATTGGGATTTATATAAGAGCCTAGTACTCTTCTTTCTTATGGGGCATGGTTGCCAATAGCTTCTCTTCTCAATCTCAAAAACGTTCTCTCTGGTTTAGAATCGTAGGAGATATCAACTACTCTTCTCCCTGTCATACACAAACTAAAATGACCAAAAGGAAAAGGTTATCACCCTTGGAAGAAGGGTGGGTAAGTCTAGATTAATTGATGCAAAGTATGAAACAGTTAGTGTGCTTTTTATTAATGTTAATATTTAAACAATGAAAAATTAAAATACTAAAAGGAACGTGTAGAGTAGAGACTGAAATTAAAAAAACTAACAAAAATAAAAAAGAATGCTTAATCTAAATATTCATCAACTTGATCATTGTCAAATCAAAATTAAACCCCGGCAACGGCGCCATAAAATTTGATGAGCCAGAATCACTCCCCATATAAAATGAATCCGTGCTTTGGCAAGCGCACCAAATTATCATCAAGTAATAACCCATAGTGGAGTGGGATCGTATCCATAGAGATTGATTAATTGAGCAATTTTAGTTCATGAATCAATTTAGTTAAGCTAAGTAGTAGAAGAGTATTGGATGCAGAAAATTTAAATAACAGAATTTTAAATGGCTCAAATGTAAAAGAAAGCAATAAAGTGCTGAAGATTAAATGGCTGGAATGTAAAGAACTGAATAGTAAATGGCAGAAAAGTAAATAGGAATGGGGAATAACAGAATGTAAAGAAAGCTATAAAGAAGGTGGAAGATAAGAATAGGGAGAATTCATTGGGATTGGAAGATGTTGATTTCTTTGGATTAAATCTAGTCCATCTCATCTTCAATCATGCAACTCATTGACCTCTTAGCAATCATGATTGATTGAACCCCAATCCCTTGGTGATTCCATCTCTCTAATCTTGATTATCAGCCAATTCCTTGGTCTAATTGCTCATGAAGAGAGATATGCTTGATCCCTGACTATACCACACATCATCATAGATCCAAATAGTGGGTGGATTATATGTCACCATATGCAATCCCAAAACCTAGATCTACTCAAGTGTGAGAAGGGATTTCAAGCTTGGTTTCATGTTTCCTTTTCCAAGGTTCCCATGAAACCCATTTTGCATTCAACCTCTTTCCCAAGATGATTGAGCACTAGCATTAAAAATGAAATTCCTTCTAGCAAATCAAAGAGAAGATGAAGAGAAGAAGAAATTCACTATCATTAATTTATCAAGTACAACAGAGCTCCCTCTCCCAATGAGAGGGAGTTTAGCTACTCATAGCTTAGAGAAAAATACAAGAGATGGAAGAGATAAAGTGTAAAGTAAAACTAAAACTAGACTAAGTAATCCAACCCAAGCCAACCCCTTTTTCAGTACTTTTAGGGGTTATTTATACTACTCTTATCACTAAAATTAAGAAAATACAAAATAGAAAAGAAAATTACAGCTGGAGGGAAAAAGAAAAACCCATGAAAATAATGCATGTGATTGGCGTGTGCTTGGCGTTTGAGTGGCGTGTCACGCCTAGCCACTTAATTTGGCTTGGCGCGCCACACCCAGATCCTCAAGTGGCACGTCCCTTGTATTAACATCCCTGGTGTGCCACGCCTTCGAGCTCAAGTGGCACGCCCAGGGTCTTCTTTAGCTTGGTTAGCCTGGCGTGCCATGCCTTCGAGCTCAAGTGGCACGCCCAGGCTCATTCCTCTTACTCCTCTTCCCTGGAATCTTGAACTGGCATGTCTTACGTGCCACGCCCATTGTGTGCACTTCATCCATCCTCTCTAAAAATTTATACTGGCGTGCCACGCCCATGAGAAACCTTCTTTACATCTCTGGAAGACATAACTGGCGTGCAACGCCCAATACGTGGCGTACCACGCCCATGTGTTGCATGTATGGTTCCCTTGTTCCAGTAGCTAGCGTGTGATGCCAAGGCATCATAGGCTAGTTTCACTAGCATGTTTCTGTTAGTTTTAGTTGTTTTATGCATTTTCTTGAGCTTAAAGTAACCAAAAATGGTTAAATGAAGAACAAAGTAATGAACCATCCAAACAATATGATTTTGATGCAAATTCCATGAGTTTTAGTTATATTACTTAAATGCTATGAATGAAAGATTTCTCATGAAATTTTGCAAGACTTTGATGCAATTGTTTGGATGATTTCAGGGAAGAAGAGGCTAAGCAAAGAAGCAACAAAATCAATAAAGGAAGCTTGAATATCACATGTGGAGTTTAAGTTCCAGTTTAAGCCTAAACTGGAGCTTAAACGCCAAAATCATGAAGGATAAGAAATGCTGGGATTGAAGTTTAACCTCCAGTTTGACCTCAAACTGAAGGTTAAACGCCAGAATGAAAAGCCTCACTTAAGGAGCATTCCACGTTTAACCTCCAGTTTGACCTCAAACTGGAGGTTAAACGCCAGAATGAGTATGCCACCCAGGGAGGAGTTCCACGTTTAACCTCCAGTTTGACCTCAAACTGGAGGTTAAACGCCAGAACCAGGAAGAGTACCAGGGGCCATTCCACGTTTAAGCTCCAGTTTGACTCAAACTGGAGCTTAAACGTGTTCGATAGTTTTTTCACTCCAGGGTTGCTCTCTCCATCTCCACGTTTAACCTCCAGTTTGACCCCAAACTGGAGGTTAAACGTGTTCGACACCTCCAGGGCCACCATTCCAAGCTTCCACGTTTAACCTCCAGTTTGACCTCAAACTGGAGGTTAAACGTGTTCGACTTCCAGTATGCCTCCACCCTTTTCCACGTTTAACCTCCAGTTTGACCTCAAACTGGAGGTTAAACGTGTTCGACCCCCAGGGCTGCCCCTCCTATCTCCACGTTTAAGCTTCAGTTTAACCTTAAACTGAAGCTTAAACGTGTTCGACTACATGACTCTCCAGGGCTACCTTCTTCCATTTCCACGTTTAAGCTTCAGTTTAACCTTAACTGAAGCTTAAACGTGCTTCTACAAATGGCCTCACTGGAAGTGTCTGGCGTTTAAGTTGCAGTTTAAGCTTAAACTACAACTTAAACGCCACTCTTGAAAAGGGTTTCTGGGCCAAAAATATTGTGATTTAAGTTAGTCTTTGAGCACAATTATTAACTTAAACTTACTTTGGTATGAAACCCAATTGAATATCATGGTTTATGGGATTGGGCCTGAAGGATTGATGAGTTTGAAATCTCAATTTATTGAGTCATGTGTCATTATTTGATTATCACTAAGTTGGCTCAATAAATGTTACAGGATCTGGATCAACAACCTCATCAAGATTATGGATCATAAACCCAAGGCAAAAGGAAAGCAAGGAGAGGCCTCAAAGCCCAAGAAGCACAACTGAAGCTCAATATAGAAAGTGTATAAATAGGATAGAAGTTAAGTTAGAAGGACCCTTTTACTTTTACTTTTAGCTAGTTTCTTTTTCTTTGTAATTGAATTCAGAGCTATGATTCACTAAACCCCCTTTCATTGGGTTAGGGAGCTCTATTGTAATTCAATGAATCAATAATAGTTTATCTTCTTCTTCAATCTTTTCTCTTGAATTTTGTTAGAAAGCTTCTCGATCTAATTCCATTGAGTAGTTGTCTTGGGAAAGAGACTACTCATACTTGGAATCCTTCGGAGCCTTGGGAAAGGAATGGAGGATTCATGCTAGAGAAGCTTTCTCACAGTGGATTGGATTGGGGTTTGGATGGATATTGTGACATGTAATCCTACCAAATTGTGGTTCATGAAATTGTGTGGTATAATCAGTGATCAAGCATCATCTCTTCTTATGAACATTTAAACCAAGGGATTGGGAATTTGTTTGTTTTTAGAGAGCATTGGTGAGCCAAGGAATTGGGATCCAATCATATAAGATTGCCAAGCAAAATTCAATGAATGCATTGGTTGAGGAAGAGATTTACATGTTTTGATTCGGAGATTTCAATATCTCCTAAACCCAATGAATTCCCCATTTCTGATTTCCACTTTCTCTTTACATTCTGCAATTCAATTCTTGCAATCATCCCCATTCCCTTTTAATTTCAGCAATTTACATTCTGCTCTTTAATTCATGCAATTTAAGATTCAGCCATTTAATTTTCTTGTCATTTACTTTTCCCGCAAATTTTACATTCCGCAATTCTCATCTCAAATCTTGATTCCGCTCAACTAGAACACACTTCTAATCCGAATTGCTCACTCAACCAATCCTTGTGGGATTCGACCTCACTCTATTGTGAGTTTTTACTTGACGACGATAACCGGTGCACTTGCCGGAAGGAATTTTGCCGATCGTGCAATTTCCTAAATCGTAGCATAACACGTTTATGCGCATCAAGTTTATGGCGCCGTTGCCAGGGATTGGTTTTCGATTGACAATTCTCAAATTGGAAGCTAACTAGATTGAGCAATTTTCTCTTGCTTTGTTAATTCTGTTCTAAATACTTGTTGAATTTTAATTTCTGCACTTGGTTACATGCTTTCCTTCTTTATGCCTTTAAATTCATGCAACTAACTCACTGACTCACTAACTGTTTGAATTAATTCCTCAATTGAGCTAACCATACTCTTCCATTAACCAAGAGTATTTTACTTGTTTGTGTTTGAGCTGTGTTCTTGTATGACAGGTAGGAGAGGAGAGACATCAACTCCTCCATATACCGAACCGGAAAGGACCCTTCATAGACTTAGAAGGGAAGCAAGAGGGAAGAGAGTAGTGGGAGAAGAGGAATCTGAAGGAGAATCTGAGGACAATTTTGAGGAAGCTCTAGATCTCAACATGGATAGAGAAGTTCACAACCATGAGAGAGCTGATGGAAACAATGCCATTCCCGAGAGGAGGGTTCTTAGTTCATACATAAACCCAACCTCTGGGAATTGTGGTAGTAGCATCCAGAAACCACCCATTCAGGCCAACAATTTTGAGCTCAAGCCACAGCTAATATCATTGGTGGAAAATCATTGTTCCTTTGGAGGAAGTGCTAATGAAGACCCAAACCAACATCTCACAAAATTCCTGAGAATTTGTGACACTGTGAAGTCCAATGGAGTCCAGGAAGATGCCTATAAACTGCTCTTGTTCCCATTTTCACTTAGGGACAAGGCAGCTAAGTGGCTGGAATCATTCCCAAGGGGGAGTCTAACCACATGGAATGAGGTGGAAGGCAAGTTTCTGGCACGTTTCTACCCTCCACAAAAGGTCAATAGGCTTCGATCTGAGGTCCAAACTTTTAGACAACAAGATGGTGAAACTCTCTACGAGGCATGGGAGAGATTCAAGGACTTGACAAGGAAATGCCCACCAAACATGTTCCATGATTGGGTGCAATTGCACATCTTCTATGATGGGCTCTCTTATGAATCAAAGAAGGCTGTAGACCATTCATCAGGAGGTTCATTGAACAAGAAAAAGACCGTGGAAGAAGCCATTGAAGTGATCGAGACAGTGGCTGAGAATGAGTACTACTATGCATCAGAAAGGCACAACACTAAGGGAGTCATGGAGCTGAACCATGTTGATACAATTCTAGCCCAAAACAAGGTGTTTGCCAAGCAACTAGCAGAGCTTACCAGGCAATTAGAAACAAAGCAAGTGGCTGCAATACACACACAAGATCAAGAGGAAGTAGGCATTGAAGGAGGTGATTGGGATGAGGTTAACTATGTGGGAAACCAACAAAGGCAATCATATGATCCACCCTCCAACACTTACAACCCAGGCTGGAGAAACCACCCAAACTTTGGGTGGGGAAACCAACAAACCCAACCACAAAACCACAAACCTTACAACCACAACCAACAAAACAATTCCACATACCAAAACTCCAACCAAAGATCATACCAAGCCACACAAAGCACTTACCCCCAATCATCATATCATGGCCAAAATAATCAACATACCCAACCTAATCCGAACCAACAATTTCAAGATCAATTAAACCGGATGGAAGGAATGATGGCAACCATGAGCCAAGACATAATTGAATTGAAGAGCTTCAGGGATGATGTGAGAACTACCTTAAGAAACCATGGTGAAAAACTCAAAAGGTTGGAATCTCAAGTAGGAGAGCTATCTCAACAGGCACCCAAATCAACTGCAGTGTTCCCTAGTGACACAGAAAAGAATCCTAAGGGGGAACAAAAAAGAGTAAGATGGGAAGAGTGCAAGGCCATCACCATATTGAAGGAAGTCTCAGAAGAAGGAGGAATCAGGTCCTCACAGCAGGAACCAGAAATCTTGAAAGAAGATATGGAAGAAGTTAAGCAGGAAAGTGGAACTGAGCAAGCCAAGGATCTGCAAAAAGGCATGATGGAAGTATACCAACCAAAAGCACCATTTCCTGAGAGGTTAGGAGGAGGTGAAAAAAGGAAAACCTATTCAAGGTTTCTAGAGACATTTAATTCTCTGCATGTCAATATTCCCTTTCTTGAGATTCTTCATCAAATGCCCACACACATCAAGTATTTAAAGGAATTGTTAAGCAAGAAAAGAGTTTTGAAGGGAGGACAAACGGTAACAATGAACAAAGAATGCAGTGCTCTCATCAAGAAGGACACACTCTCTAAGAAAACGGACCCAGGAAGTTTTCATATCCCTTGCATCATAGGGGAATCAAAAATTGACAGAGGATTCTGTGATCTAGGAGCTAGCATAAATGTGATGCCTCTAACTCTTATGAAGAGGCTACAACTGAACGAGGTGAGATCCACTGATGTAATCATACAACTGGCTGACAAAACTCAGAAGCAAGCTGAAGGGGTAGTTGAAAATGTGCTGGTGAAAGTAGGGGATTATTATTTCCCCACAGACTTTGTCATTGTGGACATGGAGGAAAGCTATTTACACCCTATCATTCTGGGCAGACCATTTCTAGCCACTACTAGAGCGCTCATAGATGTAGAACAAGGAGAACTAATTCTGAGAATACATGATGAACAGCTCATTTTCAAAGTCTTCAAACCTGCATCTGAGCCTGAACCAGAATCTGAAAAGCCTAAAGATGATAGTAGCCATCCGTGTTTGGAGGAAAGTAATCCAGCAGCTGAGACTCTAAAACAGTCATTGGAAGGCAAACAAGAGTTGCAAGAGTTAGAGCCACAAGAATCAGTGGAAACAGATCAGAAGGATCCTCCTGACATAAAGGTCAATGAAGAAATCCTCAAGAGAAAGGGAAGAGTGATAGGGAGATTGCCAAGAGGATGGAGAAACAAGAAAATTCCCACTGAAGGTTTTTCTCCGGGAGATAAAGTGATCTCAAGTCATTATCTGCCAATCCCACCTGGCCTCAAGACCATTCCTTCCCAGCTCCCTCAAGTGTTCACAATCAAGAAAGTTCTTTCTATGGAACATTTAGAGGTCATGAATGAATCAAGAGGGGACGTTTTCATAGTGAGAGGAGAGGACGTCAAACACTACAATCCACCCTAACAAGGGACAACCGTCAAGCTAGTGACGTTAAAGAAGCGCTTCATGGGAGGCAACCCATTTTTTTTTAGTATCCTTAATCTTTAGTGCTTTGCTTTACATCTAATAAAGCATGGTTTCTTATGCATGAACTTGAATCCTCAGGACAACTATTGATTAAGTGCACTAAACCGTGCATGTAAATTACAATTGGTCTCTAAGTTTGGTGTGCCTGATGGCACTCCCAAATCTTACTCAAATTGAATTCCATCTTTCATTCAAGGTGCACAACCAAACATTAAGTTTGGTGTTCTTTTTGAACACAGTTTATGAAAAGCAAGAAGTTCCTCTGGATTTCAAAATTCATGACAAGTATACCATTCACATGTTTTAATGCTTTAGTTTCAATTACTTAGGGTAGTCACTTCGTTTAGAATCAAAGAGCCAAGGTGACTATGATTTATTAGAAATATGCACACTCATTAAGGACAACCAATATGGATTTCATGTCATCAGGAGACTTAACCAAAAACTAAGTTTGGTGTCCAAATAATAAGTGTGCATACATGTAGAAGTCACGGCTATAAGCTCATAAAGACAAGCATTGATTTACATGTGCAAATACTATTCATAATTCACATGGACCGAAAAATGATAGCAAATTTGTTTGTTTGTGCAGGTACAAAAGAAAAGACAAAAATGGAGGAAAAAGACAAAGGGAGGTACGTGCTTGGTCAAAAAGAAAATTCATAAATCTTTGAAACTAACACATGGGAAAAGGAAGTTCTGCAAGAAAAGAAAGCTACATGTACAACCTAATGCATCCAGAATACTTCCAAGAAAATGAAAAGCCAATCGTCCTTATCTACAATTCATATATTTACCATCAAGCCACCCTTCACAAACCACCCTAGCCGTTCATTTTTCACTCATGGGCACTATAAAGAACCACTTGGGGAACGAGTCCCACACCATCAATCCTCCTTCATACACTTTTTCCTTCATCATAGCATAACCATCTCTTGCCGAAAACAATCTCACCACACCTCCAACAACACTTCTTGCTTCACCTTGTCAACTTTAGTTGTCACTTACCAAAATGGCAGCTTCATCTAGCCACAAAAGAAGAAAAGACAAGCAGCCAATGGAGGAAAACAGGGGATTCGATGCATGGAGATACAGATCAGTGTTCCATGAGATTCAAGCCGAATGGATGAGACCTAAAACGGTACTAGCTGAGGTCCCCTTTGAACTTGAAAAGGATGAGTTCCCAGGTGTTTGGGAAAAGATCAAAAAGAGGAAGTGGGAGCTCCTAACTAAGCCAATCACTAGAATCAACATCAACTTGGTGAAGGAGTTTTATGCAAATGCAGTAAGGGAGGATCAAACCAAGAACCCCACATACAAAAGCTATGTGAGAGGGGTGGAAGTTGACTTCAGTCCCAAAGCAATCATGAAAACTCTTGGCCTGAAAAACATACATTTCAGCCAAGCAAGTTATGAAGAAAGGATGAGAGGAGAACCTGACTATACAACTATTGCTGAAGACCTTTGTGCCATCAGAGCTGAATGGGTGAGAAAAACAAGAGGGGCTCCAAGAGTCTTGAGAAGAGGAGACCTAACACCTGAAGCTAAAGGGTGGTATGCAATAGTTAGGAGATCCATCCTACCCACTGCAAACTCTTCAGAAATAGTCCCTAAAAGAGCCATCTTGCTACATTGCATTATGGTTGGAGGAGAGATCAAGGTTCATAAACTCATTGCTGAACAGATACAAGAGTTTAGTGAGAAAAGTGACCCTGAATCCTGGCTTCATTTCCCTAGCACCATCATTAGACTATGCATCGATGCCCAAGTATCACTTGAGGATGAAAGACCTAATTGGCTATATCCTGGGCTGGCCATAACTGCACACAGAATGACTCTTGGCCCAACTCCTCCAAGACATACAAGAAGAAGAAATGAAGAAGGGCAACAAGTGGAAGCCGAGCAAGAAGCAGAACAAGAAAGACAGGAAGGAGAAGACAGAGAAGAAGAGCAAGAAGAGCAAGCAACTCCTGAAAGAAGACAACGAATTCCCAGAGACTCCATGGATATGAGCAGAATGCAGGAAATCATGGAAGGAATGTCTCAACAATACATGAGGTCTCAGGAAAGACAAGAAGACTTTCATCTAAAAATGATGGATATGCAAAGGAACTTTGAATCAAGATTCTTTGATCTGCAAAGGGAACAAAATCTACACTTACAGGAATCCTTCAGCCACATATGCCAACACCAAGATGCCAATGTCTTGGCAATCAAGGAAGCCACTACTTTACAGAATGCAAGATACTCAGTCCAAGCTGATTACAACATCAGTTCGCAAATCAAGCTTAACTACATAGGGGAACATCTACACAAGATGGACCCAGCATTCCCAGCTTATGATGAGTATTTCAAAGGGAGGAAAGAAGGAGAAATAAACAAGGCAATGATCCTTGAAAAAGGAGTGGAAGAAACGATGAAAAAGGCTGGATTCTGGAAAAAGCTCATAAGAAAAGACAAAGGAAGCACAAGTGGTCAAAAAGAGGCAGGAAGCAAGAAGAAGCAGGATCCCAAGAATTAAGAAGAACCAAGCAATAAATAAGAGGTGGTCTCGTTCCTTAACAATCAAATGATAATTGGTGAATTGTCTTTATGAACGTGTTTTCATCATAAGTCATTTAAGTGTTAGGTGGAATCTTTTTTTTTATGAGTCGTTTTTTTAGTATGTGTGTTTGTTAATTGCTTTGAATAAAGTGAATGCTTAGATGTTTGGATATAACTTCACCTTCTTAAACAAGTGCCTGCCATGCTTGTTCTGTTTCCAAAAATAAAAGAAAAGCTTGAACAAAAGTAACTTGGCTAAATTAGTGACAAATCAAGTAGAATTAAGTGGTGGTATGCATGCTTGATTGTTTAGTCACATCACTAAAATTAGAGTGTAGAATTATCATTTTTTATGTAGAAGTAAAAATTGTCTATGGATCTTGATGAATAAATGTCTTTGGCCATGAAAAAAAGAAAGAAAAAGGAAAAGAAAAAGCCACGGAAAAAGGCAACCAAAAAGCAAAAAAAAAAAAATTGAGAAAATAAGCTAGGCACCAATGGTTTGAACTTCTGAGACAAATGCCTGTGGTGTTTATGTATTAAGGATATGCTTGGATGAATAGGTTCGGAGGAGTGTTTCAACACTTGGTAACTTGGGTTAACTAACCCGGGATTATCAACCAAAAGTCCATTATCAAGAGCAACCTCAATACAAAACATTTAGTCACACAAAGAGGTGCTGGGCACCAATGTCTCAAGAAGAAATGTGAACTAAAATGCCTAAAGTGGATATGTGTAGTGCACTGATAAGAAAAAGAAAATGCCAAAGGCTTGTGCAACACATGACACTAAGCAAACAAGGAGCAAAAGAAGCTCTAAGAAAAGGAAAAGAAAAACAAAAGAAAAGTGCCAAAGACATAAGAATAACAGGAGGCCATAGCAATTTTTGATGGATGCAATGAAAAAGTGATAATCCTACCTGATAAGTATGAAAAAGTGATGCTGCAACTTTCTGCATAGAACCCTTCTGATGAACTTCAAATGCTTGCTAATATAGCCAATGTAATTACTTTCTGTTCATACTTTCTTCTCAAATAACTCAGGACTTGCTTAGGGACAAGCAAGTATTAAGTTTGGTGTTGTGATGCCAAGGCATCATAGGCTAGTTTCACTAGCATGTTTCTGTTAGTTTTAGTTGTTTTATGCATTTTCTTGAGCTTAAAGTAACCAAAAATGGTTAAATGAAGAACAAAGTAATGAACCATCCAAACAATATGATTTTGATGCAAATTCCATGAGTTTTAGTTATATTACTTAAATGCTATGAATGAAAGATTTCTCATGAAATTTTGCAAGACTTTGATGCAATTGTTTGGATGATTTCAGGGAAGAAGAGGCTAAGCAAGGAAGCAACAAAATCAATAAAGGAAGCTTGAATATCACATATGGAGTTTAAGTTCCAGTTTAAGCCTAAACTGGAGCTTAAACGCCAAAATCATGAAGGATAAGAAATGCTGGGATTGAAGTTTAACCTCCAGTTTGACCTCAAACTGGAGGTTAAACGCCAGAATGAAAAGCCTCACTTAAGGAGCATTCCACGTTTAACCTCCAGTTTGACCTCAAACTGGAGGTTAAACGCCAGAATGAGTATGCCACCCAGGGAGGAGTTCCACGTTTAACCTCCAGTTTGACCTCAAACTGGAGGTTAAACGCCAGAACCAGGAAGAGTACCAGGGGCCATTCCACGTTTAAGCTCCAGTTTGACTCAAACTGGAGCTTAAACGTGTTCGATAGTTTTTTCACTCCAGGGTTGCTCTCTCCATCTCCACGTTTAACCTCCAGTTTGACCCCAAACTGGAGGTTAAACGTGTTCGACACCTCCAGGGCCACCATTCCAAGCTTCCACGTTTAACCTCCAGTTTGACCTCAAACTGGAGGTTAAACATGTTCGACTTCCAGTATGCCTCCACCCTTTTCCACGTTTAACCTCCAGTTTGACCTCAAACTGGAGGTTAAACGTGTTCGACCCCCAGGGCTGCCCCTCCTATCTCCACATTTAAGCTTCAGTTTAACCTTAAACTGAAGCTTAAACGTGTTCGACTACATGACTCTCCAGGGCTACCTTCTTCCATTTCCACGTTTAAGCTTCAGTTTAACCTTAACTGAAGCTTAAACGTGCTTCTACAAATGGCCTCACTGGAAGTGTCTGGCGTTTAAGTTGCAGTTTAAGCTTAAACTACAACTTAAACGCCACTCTTGAAAAGGGTTTCTGGGCCAAAAATATTGTGATTTAAGTTAGTCTTTGAGCACAATTATTAACTTAAACTTACTTTGGTATGAAACCCAATTGAATATCATGGTTTATGGGATTGGGCCTGAAGGATTGATGAGTTTGAAATCTCAATTTATTGAGTCATGTGTCATTATTTGATTATCACTAAGTTGGCTCAATAAATGTTACAGGATCTGGATCAACAACCTCATCAAGATTATGGATCATAAACCCAAGGCAAAAGGAAAGCAAGGAGAGGCCTCAAAGCCCAAGAAGCACAACTGAAGCTCAATATAGAAAGTGTATAAATAGGATAGAAGTTAAGTTAGAAGGACCCTTTTACTTTTACTTTTAGCTAGTTTCTTTTTCTTTGTAATTGAATTCAGAGCTATGATTCACTAAACCCCCTTTCATTGGGTTAGGGAGCTCTATTGTAATTCAATGAATCAATAATAGTTTATCTTCTTCTTCAATCTTTTCTCTTGAATTTTGTTAGAAAGCTTCTCGATCTAATTCCATTGAGTAGTTGTCTTGGGAAAGAGACTACTCATACTTGGAATCCTTCGGAGCCTTGGGAAAGGAATGGAGGATTCATGCTAGAGAAGCTTTCTCACAGTGGATTGGATTGGGGTTTGGATGGATATTGTGACATGTAATCCTACCAAATTGTGGTTCATGAAATTGTGTGGTATAATCAGTGATCAAGCATCATCTCTTCTTATGAACATTTAAACCAAGGGATTGGGAATTTGTTTGTTTTTAGAGAGCATTGGTGAGCCAAGGAATTGGGATCCAATCATATAAGATTGCCAAGCAAAATTCAATGAATGCATTGGTTGAGGAAGAGATTTACATGTTTTGATTCGGAGATTTCAATATCTCCTAAACCCAATGAATTCCCCATTTCTGATTTCCACTTTCTCTTTACATTCTGCAATTCAATTCTTGCAATCATCCCCATTCCCTTTTAATTTCAGCAATTTACATTCTGCTCTTTAATTCATGCAATTTAAGATTCAGCCATTTAATTTTCTTGTCATTTACTTTTCCCGCAAATTTTACATTCCGCAATTCTCATCTCAAATCTTGATTCCGCTCAACTAGAACACACTTCTAATCCGAATTGCTCACTCAACCAATCCTTGTGGGATTCGACCTCACTCTATTGTGAGTTTTTACTGGACGACGAT
The DNA here is from genome assembly GCF_003086295.3 of Arachis hypogaea. Classification (NCBI taxonomy): domain Eukaryota; kingdom Viridiplantae; phylum Streptophyta; class Magnoliopsida; order Fabales; family Fabaceae; genus Arachis; species Arachis hypogaea. The sequence goes on from NC_092050.1 coordinate 47,419,651, forward strand.
AACCGGTGCACTTGCCGGAAGGAATTTTGCCGATCGTGCAATTTCCTAAATCGTAGCATAACACGTTTATGCGCATCAGCGTGCCACGCCCAGCATTCAAGTGGCATGCCCAGGGTCATCTGGTCTTGGCGTGCTACGCCTTAAGCCTCAAGTGGCACGCCCAGTCTTCTTCTTCTTTGGTTCCTGGAGTTGGTGTGCCACGCCTTTGACACTATGTGGCACGCCGAGTAGGTAGTTAGGCCTCTTCAAGCACTGGCATGCCATGCCTGAGACTCAAGTGGCACGCCCAAGTCAAGAATGATAGCTGGCGTGCGATGCCTTCGATACCAAGTGGCACCTCCAAGTGTTTGGACCCTCACTTCCTTCTCTGGAGAATTGAACTGGCGTGACATGCCTTCACGTTCAAGTGGCACGCCCATGTTGGTGTGGACTCTTTCAAGCCTGGCGTGCCACGCCTAGAGCCCCAAGTGGCACACCCAAGTGTTGGGTGATAGTTGGCGTGCCACACCTTCGATACCAAGTGGCACGCCTAGTGTGTCCTTCTTCTAGATCAATGTATTGGCGTGCCACGCCTACAAGTTAAAGTGGCACGCCCATAGTACGTACTGGGGTTGGCGTGCCACGCCCCCTTTGTAGTCTTCAAACTTGCTCTCTGGAATGTATAACTGGCGTGCAACGCCTGGCCCCTAGCGTGCCACGCCCTTGTTAAGGCTCCAAACATGCTCTCTGGAAGATATAGTTGGCGTGCCACGCCCTGGTGCTAGCGTGCCACGCCCATACAAATTCGTGGCGTTTGTTCTAAGTGGCACGCCCAACTTCACACGCCCAGCTTCCTTTATTATTTTCTTCCCCTTTTTGTTGCTCTTTTTCCCTGAAATTCAACACAAACTCATTTCAAAGCAATATACCATAATGTTTATCATTTACTTCATGAAATTGCGTTGATTCAATGAGATTACGCCCTTTTTATGGTCCTTTTAGATAAGAGAAAGAGGTAGATGATGCAAGTCATCATATCTATTGATTTCTATTTGGTTTTGAAATTTCAGGGGTTTAGGGTTGCGATCTTAGGGGTTTTGATTTGGGGGTTTGGTACAATAATCTGTAAAATATGGGTTTGTGAATTGTGATTTAATAACATGCATGTTCTTGTTTATGAAGATGCACGCTATTTTAGAAAAATTACATAATTAGGATGAGTTATAAGCTCTGCACATTGCTTTTTGAAAATGTATAGAGAGATATATGTCACCTACATTATATTCTCTTGAATTTTCACCCTGCAGCTCTTACATTAATTAGTTTGTCTGAAAATCTTATGAAGCAAGAACTGCTATATGAAGATTATTATTATCTTACGGTTCTAGATGCTTAAGTTGCTTTCATGTGCTAAATCCGGTTACTGATGAGTGATGACTCTGCTTCTGTCATATTCATATATATATATATATATATATATATATATATATATATATATATATATATATATATATATATATATATATATATATATATATATATATATATACAGAAAATTAAGAAAAAATAATGAAGGACCTAAGGCTACACTTATATAGAGTAGCTATGGTATATAATGTGGCTACACTTTATAGATGATGCAGTAGCAAGGATAAGTGTAACTTATTCTGGTAAGCACGGAAGTTAAAAATTGTAGCCTTTGGTCCTGAACAGCCCCACTTAAAAAGCACACGCTATTTCCAAACGCCAAAAGTGTAGCCTTTGGTACAGAAAAGTGTAGCCTTTGAGAATAGGCAACAGCTAAATAGGCATCCCCATTAAAGCATCTCCATAACCCAAAAAAGCGTAGCCTGTGCCTAAGGCATCATTTTTTTTCACTTTTGGCTACGCTTTTCAAGTGTACCTAAATGGGTGTTCTTCTTGTAGTGTTAGTTGCTCATATTCTTCAGAGAAATCTTTAATGATCAAAACTAAAAACTGCCGAAGAAGAGAAGAGATCAGTGTCCTCTTCCCTTATATACTAACCTTAGAAAATAACTTCAAATTCAAACTTGAAAATAGAATCAAAACTAAAGTAAAATAAAATCTCTTTCATAATTGTCCTCTCATCCCCAAAGTTCTTCTCCTTAATTGCTTGCAATATTCAATTAATGCCATCCTTGGTGGGCTCTTGATTGATCATCCAAAGGCTGAAGAAGTAGAGAATGGAGAAGTTTTGTTTGAGGCCCTGGAAGGTGGGCTTAACTCCATGTCCCACGTGAAGTTCCCTGCATGCCACGTGAAGTCTCTTCTTAGGTTGAAATGCCTTCTGCCAAACTCACTACCACATGAGCAAGGCTGTGTTATACGTGCTTCAATTTCCTTCAATTGTATTGCCCTTCATGTTGTATGTGGTGAATTTCAGATCCCACGTGAACCAAAGGTCATGTGTACGCATGCATGCATGCCTATGCATAATGGCCAAAACGTTTCCTCATGCGTACGCACACATACATGCATACGCACAATGGCCACGTCTTACATGAAATCTCTCACGTCCTACGTGAAAAGGTAAAGTCATGCATACACACGCTTGCATGCATACAAATGATAGATAAATTGGTCCCAACGTGGTACATGGTCCTTTCCACGTTGCACGTCCCTATCTATGGAGAGCCTCCTATTCATCGTAGATAGTGTTCTGCTTGTCACAGAGAGATTCCTACTTGTTGCTCTCTATCCTCTTTTATTCTCTGTTTCTTGTTGTTTTCCTTCCAAAGTTTCTTGTAATCAATGAAATTCAACTAATCAAAGTAATGTTAATTTTAACCTTAAAATCATTTCTTATTTAATAGGAATTCTTAGTAAATCAATTGAAATAAAGAAGGAAAATACCAAATATGCGAATGCATCACACCTAACCATTAAGTTCCCTAAATTATCAACTCTTTCAACCATTCCTACTCATAAATTACCAATCTCAACAATTATCAATCCAAGCATTAATTCATCATTATCAACACTCATCAGCATCAATAATCATCATAAATCCTCGTTAACATCAACAATCATCATCAATTATCATCAACATCAATACCCATTATCAATTCAATCTTATCCAAAGGTCTACTAGCCTAAGTTGCCTACAACATTACATATTATTTAAAGAAAACCGAAACCATGCCTTGGCTGATTCCCACAAAAGCACAAAATCACCAAAATAATCACTTCCTCACAAGCCTCCAAGCTTAGCCACCTAAATCAAGAAGTCCCAACCAAATTTATCAACTCCAGGTGCACCAATTCTTAAATTCAATTGCAATCAACAATAATTCAAGCTATATCCATACAAATTACCATAATCAATCCTAGGGTTCACAAATATGACAAACCACAAGGGTATAGCATGTTTTTACCTTACCCACTATGAATTAGGATAAAACTCAACAATTTTTCAATGTTAGATCACACATAAATAACAAAAATCGCAAAACTAACTCAATCACCATAGCCAAAAACTCAAAATTATGTGGAAGAGAGAATTAGAAAAAAAATAAAAGTTTTTTACCACTTTGTTTAGATGAAATCAAAGAGCTTGGCAACAGCTTTACGTGGCCGTAAACGGCACGCAAATTGGAGCTCCGTAGCTCAAGATATGAGTGATTGAAGAAGAGAGTGAATAATGTTCTTCCTATTGTCTCTTGCCACTCTTTAGCTATCATAACCCTCTTTTTGTGGTGAAATGGGATGAATGCTCATTAATTGGAGCTTTTATATGTTAGGCTTGATCCCATCTTCGACTCGGTCCAATCATTTTGCGTTTTAGGTTTGTTTGGCCCGACTTTAGGCCGAAACCTTTAGAATAAGCATCCAGTTTTCAATTCTAAATATTTTTCTAAGTATTTCTGTAGTTTTATTTTTCTCACACATAGTACCTGATAGACTTAAGCCGGTATTACCGGCTTATTTACCAGTACGTGTTGTTACGTAATTTTTCGCAGAAAAATACGTTTTTCCACTTAGAAAATTTGCTGAATTCAAATCTTACCTTCAAATTTTTTAATTAATATTTCTAAATATTTCGAACCTATTCTAGGCAATTGAATTATTATTTTATTTTAATTAAATGGTTAACGAAATTTCGGTTTTTACACAAGACAAACAAATAATACCCAAGTAAATTCAGGTAAAGCAATTAGTTCATAGTCACTTAATATATACAAATAAACAAGCCATGACAAATAGCAAACCCAAAGAAATCAATCAAATGCAAATGATGCATGTCTGTTCTACTAGCCATGAGCTCAGGTGTCAGTTATCATGCCAAACCCGACATACCTAGTAGCTAACCCGGATGTCGTTCTCTTTGAAGCTTGTAGGCGGTAAAGAACCATGATCCCTACCTAATGGGCGGTACAACACCATGATCCCCACAACATGCGTGGGCGGTAGACAACCGTGATCCCCATGTCAACTGCTATGGCCGGTAAATAATCACGATCCACATGTCTACAACAACACTGGACAAGCAGTACACCACCACGATCTTTGCCAGGTGCATAGGTCACATTCTAACAACCCCATGGGCGGTAAATAACCACGATCCCTACATCTACTTCAACACTAGACAAGCGGAACACCACCATGATCCTTTCCAGTCAGTAATCTTATTCATAATCAATTTCATCATCTCGTGAGTGGGATAACACTACCATCCTCATTGCGGGCAGGATAAAACCATTATCCTCGCATCCATATTGCAACCACGAACAAGTAGGACGAGGCCACCGTCCTTTCTGGGTGCTGGTGCCAAATCAATACCCATGAACAAGCAAGATTAAACCACCGTCCTTGTCGGGATAAACTTATTAATCAATAACCACGAACAAGTGGCATTAAACCACTGTCCTTGTCGGGACAAAACTCATCAATCAATAACCACGAACATGCAGGATTAAACCAACGTTACTAAGCTCATTAACCCCAATCTGTTATCCATTTTCAAACTCCGATTCATTAACCCTAGTCTTTTATAAATTTCTCATTCTCATTAACTTGTGAGTGGGATGAAACCTCCGTCCTTACCACGAGTGGGACAAACCACCGTCTGCGCTATAACATCTTTTGGCTAACGAGGCATCTAACCAGGAACAGTTTTAATTCAACTCATGTTTAACCTCATACTCAGTTCAGGGCTCAAAAGTTGGTTATCATATTTAAAATAGGGTTTAGGCGACTTACAAGCTTGCCGGGCAAGCCAAATAGTAAAAACAGAGTTCTAGTGAAAAACAGAACTTGCGAGGCATGCTTACACACGAGCTCAAATTTAGCGGTGTCGCGTACGCATGCACTTCCGCATACGCATGACAATTGTCCTAAATTGAAACACCACGCACGCGACCTTATCTCGCGCATTAACTCATTATATGATAAATTCTCAACTCGTCTCTTTTAAAACCCGTCCAAAACCATATTTTATACATTCTCAGTGTTCCGTCATCATTCTCAAATCATTTCTTATTCATTCAAGACCTATAACATCAACTCCTAGCAATTAGTGAATACCCAAATTCTCATCAATCTCCATTAATCCTAATCAAACATCAATCCAAATTCACATAATTCCATAAATAATCAACCAATTCAATCTCAACATTTCATCAATGCGACTACATATAGTAACTTACCCAATTACAGCCTCCGTGTAACGACCCAATTTTTGGTATGTCATGATCATAATAAAAACCGAACACTACTAATTTGGTTTCCTTAACTTTATCTAGTGTTTATTATATGAACTTGATTCATTGTTAAAACATTATTATTTTACGAGGTAAAATTTTTTTGTAAACGTTTGGTCTAACATTTGAGTTGATAAGCAGAATTATTCATAATCAGTTCACAAATAATAATAAGTAAAACAGTTATAAAACTACTACACATATGTATATCTCAAATAGTTAACAACATATAGTTTTCCAGCCTTTATCAGAGTATAGATCTTAGTTAGAACACCCCTAGAAATAGCTAGATAATAACCATATTCATATATATACATACAACATCGCAGGCCCTGACCTATTCAAGAAGTCTCTAAGCTGGCATGCAGGCTAGCCTAGACTCTACATCCACCTAATCCCTCTAGACTATAAGAGTGAGGGATAACACATTGTAGATCTTCAAAACTTGGGTCAATTTAAATGTGATCAAAAGCGGAATGTCATCTACTACTCCTCTACACGATTATACGTTTGCATGGGGAACTCATTGGTGCTTCGTCAAGTAGCTACATATTAGGAACCTCGTACGGCGAATCTAAGTTATGGTCCGTAGATAAACAGGGTGTAGACATTGGCTAGTCTTACAGCATTTACATATAAATAGAGAATGAAGTTCGCCCTAGACTTAGAAGACTACTCAGAGTGGAACCCTTTTGCGGAATGTTCACTGGCAGCTCACGGAAATGTACTCCTGCCTCCAGTTGAAGGGGGAAAGGAAGGGGTAAGAACTAGTGAGTTCTTAGTAGGGTCGGGATTATTAGTTAAGTTCATTAATTCTATGTTGTTTAAGAGACAAATAATAGAATACAGAAAAGTAGTAAACAGACAAAGAATACAGAAAAATATTACTTAGAAAGAGAATACAGATAATACACATACACAGAAAATACACAACAGAGTAATATCCACAAACAAGGATGATGCATGTCTAGTCCTATGCAGGCTACAAGCTCATGTGTCGGTTGACTACCCGCAACCAGACATTATCTAGGAACAAGTCTCAGATATGGCTTTTCGTTGCATCAATTGTATAGTAGTCTAATGGCCGAAGCCATATCAGTTGAATTGAATATACGTACTCCTAGAAAATAGTTTCCATTGCATCAGTTGTATATTAGTCTAATGGCCAAAGCTAGATCAGTTGACTTGAATATGCGTTCCCCTAGAAAATAGTTCCCGCTGCATCAGTTGCATACCGGTCGCATGGCCGAAGCCGCATCAATTAACTTTAATATGCATACCCTTGGGAAATAATTCTTAGTTGTGGACATCCCCACTCACATTTTCCTTTTTCTTTTTGTAAACCTTTTTCAATTTTCTTCTTTTGTTTCACTTCCTTAGCCACTCCTTTCAGTTACTAGTTCTCAATCTCTGTTTCTGGTTATTATATGGCTTAGTCCTTTCTCTGATCTCTTTTAATTTCTTAACTAAATCATGTTCATTCAGTTTCTATTTCACTTCTTTATTTTATTAACTAAATTTCAACTTTTCTACTTCCTTATTCTTTCCTTCTTTATCTTTTCAACTTTTATTTTGTAATTATTTCAGTTTCTGTATGAATAACCAACCTGTTCCAAGCATAGTTCATTAAGTTTATGCTGAACCAGTTTAACTTTTCATATAATACCTAACCCTAAACGCAAATCAAATACTAACTATATTGCTCATAGATTAATTCTCTAATCGACATTTATGTTTGCCGCAAAAGCTTTACTGACAGTTTCTTCGGTTTTTATCTTTTCTTTAACATTTTATCTTTCTTTTATCTTCTCCTCACTAACATGTTCTTACCACTCCCTAAGTATTTTATGAAGGTAATTATGAGATTCTGAGCTTAAAGTTCTCTTCCTAAGGCTTTTAGGAAAAATTGCCTTTTCGCTATTATTTTATTATTATTAATAAAATAATATTATTAATAAAATAATATTATTAATAAAATAATAATTAATATTTTATTAGTAAATGGTTTTTAATAATATTTTATTATGAATTTTCAAAAATTACATTTTTATCCCAAAATTTTATTAAATTATATTTTGACCCTCTTAACTTTTGATATTTATACTTTAACCCCCTAAACTTTTAGTATTTATACTTTTTTCTTCAAAACATAAAAATATTTGTACTGTGACCTCTAACAAGATCAAAGAACTGTTCTTGAGTATTTTTTAGCATATTCAAAGTTTTCTTTTTTTCTTCGTAAATTCTTTAAATCTGACCCGTTTTTCAATCTTTTCGGTAACGATTTTTACCATAATTCAAATTAAATTAGACGCCACTAAAACTCTATAATTTACACTTGATTTCAACACTAATTAATCACCAATTTGAGGCCTAGGGTTTATTTTTCCAGGTGCACTCAAGAGCATGTTTCATATCTTGAATATCATCAAATTTTATCAAAATTTCAACAAACTTTCACCAAGAATAACTCATATAAGTAATCAATTTCAAGCATAACCATACCATAAAACAATCACACAACTCAAACACAATTAATCAAGATTAATTTTACCAAACCTACCTTGATTTGTGATGAATGGATTTTTGACGGTTTAGAATTTCACAAATGAAATCTCGTCGAAGTATAGTCTCTAAACCAACAAAGAATCCTTTCATACAAATATTTTTTTGTCACAAGTACAAATCCCTAAAATTATAAACTGAAATATTTAAACCTCGGGTCGTCTCTTAAAGGAATTGCAGGGTAGTGTTCTTGTTATTGGCTATGGACATGTATATTTTGGGGTTTTGAATGAGAGATAAGAAAAGTAAACGGTAATGGAAATCAAATGACAAAAATGTCTTGGCAAGGTTTGGTGGTCAAGGATCTCTATCCTTATCACTAACCACAATCTGATAATTGCAAGGATCAAACCCACTAAGTCATCCTCTAACAAGTAAAAGAAAGTCAAATGAGCTATATCAATCCAAGTCCATAGGTCCTAGCTATCCACTAATTGAATTAATAAGAGCTAGAGTCAATGGCTACCAACCATCAATCACTTGGACATTAGTAACTCAAGAATTCCTAAGTTACCTTCCCAAGCCAAGAGCATAAAATTCTACTCTAACATCTTCTCAAGCATTTTTACAAACACTTGGAAGGTATAAAAGGAAAGCATAGTAAATTGATAACAACAATGAAATCTAACAACAATTATTGCAAAGAATTAACAACAACAATCAAAAAGAACATTATTGACATGAATTACCTCAAATTGAATTGAAAGAAAGTAGAAGAGACAAGAGTGAATCTACAATAAAGCATAGTAACAAAATAGAAGAAATTACAACAAAGAAATAGGAGAACAACATGTAACAACAAAGAATTGAGAGGTAGAAGTAGATGAAGGCATGAATTAAAGCCTAGATCTAAGATTATTTACCTAAACCTAATCCTAATTCTGGAGAGAAGTGAGAGCTTCTCTCTCTAAAACTAACTACAACTAATCTGAATGTCACTAATGTTGCAATCCCCCCTTTGCTCTTCTTGTGATCCTTCACATGTGGTCATGGAAGCACCTTGAGTGTTCAAGCATTGGTAGGCTAAAGTGTGCACTACCTTGGTCAAGTTAGTCACAAACTCTAGGGTGTTTCTTTGCATATCCGCTTGCCCTTGAAGTAGCAAGGCGAGAGGGTCATCTATTAGGGCTTGGGGTGGATAAGAGGGTTCATTATTTTGGAGAAAGGGTTCATAGTAGGAAGGTGATTCTTCTTGGTAAGGGCTTGGAGATTGTGTGTATTGAGGTGGTTCTTGGTAGTAATCATGATGGAGTTGTGGTTGTTCTAAAGGTTCTTGCTCATAATGGTCACAAGGATAGTCATATGATGGATATGGATCATAGGAAGGTACTTGGTATGGAAAGGCTTGTGAGTATGATTGAGGTTCATGTTGAGGATAAGATTCATAGTCATATGATGGTGGTAATTGATTGTCACAAAAAGTTTCACCATAGCCAGTGAATTGACATGCATTGGGATGAGAATTATACCTATAAGTGTCCGGAGGTTGGTGCCAATAGGAGTGATCAATTCCTTGAGGCTCCTCCCATCTTTGTTGTTGCCATTGATAAACCACTATTTTATGGTTTATCTTGTGCTCAATAGAGTGGTTTTTATCAACTTTTTACCCACTTATTCATACTATTCGCATGTTTTACGTTTTCCTTCCTGATTTTGTGCTATGATTGAAAACATGCTTCTTTGGCCTTTAAATTGCTTATTATTAATCCTCTCTTATTACCATTAGATGCCTTGATATGTGTGCTAAGTGTTTTCAGAGATTACAGGGCAGGAATGGCTCAGAGGATGGAAAGAAAGCATGCAAAAGTGGAAGGAATACAAAAAGTTGAAGAAATTGCTAAGCTGTCCAACCTGACCTCTTCGCACTCAAACGGTCATAACTTGAGCTACAGAGGTCCAAATGAGATGGTTCTAGTTGTGTTGGAAAGCTAATGTCTGGGGCTTCACAACAATATATAATTTTTCATAGCTGCCCCGACGCCAAGTGACACGAACGCGTGGATCACGCGGACACATGACCTGGCAAAAATGCAATCCACGCAAACGCGTGGACGACGCCTCCGCGTCACTTTGCCGCGACCTGAACGTAACAGAAATCGCCCCAGTTTTCGGCTCAGAAAACATAGATTAGAGGCTATAAAGTGGGGGAATGCATCCATTCATTAACAGGTCTTCGATTATTCACTTTTCATAATTTAGATGTAGTTTTTAGAAGGAGAGGTTCTCTCCTCTCTCTTAGGTTTTAGCATTAGGATTCCTCTTAAAGGATCTAGGATTAGAACTTCCTCTTAGGTTCAATATTCTTTTTACTTTATATTTCTCTTTTACTTTCAGATACTTTAATGCTTTTATTTAATTACTTATGTTACCAAATTGGCTTATGAACCATTCATGTTAGGATTTTCTTTATTTAATATAAATTGAGGTATTTCAGATTTATGATTCTTATTTAGCTTTTTATATTCTTGGCTTTAATTGATTAACTGGAGATTCTTGAGTTGTCAAACTTATCGTGGTTGTTAATTGTTATTTTTGCTAATTAAATTGAATTCCACTAACTCTAGTCCTTCCTTAGGAGTTGGCTAGGACTTGGGAATCTAACTAATTAGTCCACTTGACCTTCCCTTGCTTTAGTAAAGGTTAACTAAGTGGGATTAAAACTCAATTCTCATCACCATCGTTAAGGATAACTAGGATAGGGCTTCCGAATTTTCATACCTTGCCAAGAGTTTATTTTATAGTTATTTATTTATTTTTCTTGACATTTAAATTATCTGTTCCTTATTTTAAAAACTCCCAATTTACAAGAATCATAACCAATAATAAGAACACCTCCCTGCAGTTCCTTGAGAAGACGACCCGAGGTTTAAATACTTTGGTTATCAATTTATTTAGGGGTTTGTTACTTGTGACAACTAAACTTTTGTAAGAAAGGAGTTCTTGTCGGTCTAGAAGCTATACTTACAACGCGAATTTATTGTGAAAATTCTAGATCGCGCGGGAGTTTCGTTCTTCAAAATGGCGTCGTTGCCGGGGAATTGCAAACGTGTGCCTTATTATTGGTTAATGTAAATATTTTCTTTTGCTTGTTTATTTGTTTTTATTTTTGTTTTTATTTTTTCTTTTTCATAAATTAAGAGGTTATTAGTTTTTATTTAGTTATTAAAAATTTTTCAAAAATTTGTTCTTCGTGTTCATCTTGACCTTCAAGTTGTTCTTAGTTGTTCTCTTCGTTTTGATCTAAAAAATTTTAAGTTTGGTGTCATTTTATTGTTTTTCTCTTTCCTCATTTAATTTAAAAATATCTTTTCTCTTTATTTTAATTGAATTTTCGAAATTTGCATAAAAAAAATTCCAGATTTCTATTTTAAAATTTTTTATCTTATCTTATCTTAGTTTTAAATTTCAAAATTCAAATCTTTTTCAAAATTCATATCTTTTTCAAAACCTTATCTTATTTCAAAATCAAATTTCAAATTTCAATTAAATTTCAAAATTCAAAATTCAAATTCAAAATTTAAATTTAAAATTTTAAAAATCAAACCTTTTCAAAATTTAAATCTTTTTCAAATCTTTATCTTATATTGTTGACTTTTTCAAAATTCAGAATTCAAAATTTAAAATTCAAAAATGAAAATTCAAAATTTAATTTTCAAATTCAAAAATTTAAATTTCAATAACCTTTTGATTTAAATTTGTTTTTAATTTTTATTTGCTATTATGAGTTCTCACCCCCATCGCTTCAAGTTTGGTTCCAATGTTGTTGTAACGAATGGAAACTATAATGAAAATAGGCATCAAGGTTGGAAGAATCAAAGATGGGAGGAGCCACAAGGATTTGATTAACCCTCTTGGCAACAACCCCCTCCAATGCACTATAACCAACAACCATTCTATGATGCATACCAAAATGATGACTATGGTGGACCCCCTTGTAGTTACTAACAAGCCCCGCCATTTGCTTATGAACCATCTCCTCAACATAACTTTGAACCACCATACTCATAAGTCCCTTACCACCAAAGACCACCATATGACCCTAACCTGTATCTACCACACCAACCACCATATGAACCACACCCAGAACCACCACCTCAATATTCACCATCTCCATATCCTTATCAAGAAGAACCACCTTCCAATTATGAACCCTTTCTCCAAAATAATGAACCCTCATATCCACCCCAATCTCCAATGGATGATAAACTTCGTGTTCTTCTTCAAGGGCAAGCGAAGATGCAAAGGGATGTACTGAAACTCGCGACTGCCTTAACCGAGTTAGTAAATAAATTAGCTTTCCAACATCTGAGCACTCAAAGTACTCCCATGGCTACATGTAGAGAATCAAAAGAAGAGCGTAGCATGAAGGAGACACTAGAAACTTCGGTGGATAATGAGGAACATGGCTTTGTATTAGAACAAGTGGAGGAAGCCATAATAGTTACAGAGGAAGAAGTGGTTGAAGATTTAGGAGATGCAGAACCTCCATGGGAAAGTCAAGTTATAGAGCCTCCTTCAAAGACGTTTGAAATTGATGTTGAGGAGGGTGTACAACCTCCAAGGCATATCATGGCTAAAGACTTTGAAGAGGTTGATCAGGAGATGGAGATTAAAGAAGAAGAAGAAGCTTGCAAAGAGGTGGAAGTTGTCAAGGAAGAACTCAAGGGAGTGGAGCTTGATATCACTTTGCCAAAGTTGCTGAAAACCCCCCCCCCCACCTAAGTCACCATCATCCTTCACCACATTTAAGTGGGTAAAATTCATATCTCTCAGCTTTCTCATTCCACTTGAATATGGTTTACTTGAGACAGATGGTCAGCTTAGAGCTCTTTGTGGCTTTAAGAGCAAGAGGGAGATAGTTAGTGGTTGGCAACACAATCCTAGGTTCCTTGTGGTTGGAAGCTCAAAATCTAAATGCAAAGGTTGGTGTAAAGCTCAACTGAATGGGTCTAGGAAGTTGTTTGGCTGCTTTAGTGAGAATTCAGATTGCCTGCTACCCGGTTGGAACACTAATGATCAACAAGAAGACGGGTGCAAAAACAAGATTTGGGACCCCATAATTCAATCTGGAAATCAACACTCTTGGGGCCTTATCACTTGCTTTAACCTGCTTGATGGCTTTCTGTGCCTAGTTTGGGATCCCAGAGGCCATTGGAATTACAAACATTGGTGGAGATTCCTGGATGAGTTTAAGCATCAGCCACCATGAGAAAGAGTTCACCAAATGTCCAACTTAAGGACTTTAACTAAAAGTGCTAGGTGGGAGACAACCCACCATGGTATGATCGTTCCTTTTCAATTTTAATTTTATTTCATTTTGTTTGTTTTTAAGTTTTATTTTATTCCATTTTATTGAACTTGGAATTATTCATAACATCCATATCAGCACTGCATTTGCATATGCATATTGCATAAAAAAAAAGAAAGAACGCACGCAATGCGGCAGCGTCGCTGACGCGTCTGCATCACAAGTGCATTAGGAAGAAAAGAAAAGTGAGCAGAGAGTCACGTGAGAGCGTGGCTGGAGGCGTGCCTTAGGCACAAATATGCCCACGCGTCTGCGTCTCCCACGCGAACGCGTGGCTCTATAAAATCGACGTAAAGGGGTATATGGCAGAATGTTGGGTTGGAATGGGGCTGGACTCGTGCTGGAAGCCAAAGCCCTCCCACGTGAACGTGTTCCCCACGCAGCCGGGCTGTTTTTCAAAGTATGGCCATTCATGCGATCGCGTCAACCACGCTACCGCGTCACCCAGATTTTTGGCAAAATGCATTTAAAACAGAGAGTTGCGTGACCGCGAGGCTGCCCTCGCGCTAATTGCACAAATCACTCCACGCGAACGCGTGACCCACGCATCCGCATCACTTCATAGAAGCGCTATCCGCGCGAATGCGTGACCCATTTTCGCTCGCGTCGCCTGCGTCGCACAGCTTATCCGGATCAACGCCAATTATCTTATCTTTTCTTTTCTAATCCTAATTTCTTCTATCTTTTCTTCTTTCTTCTTTCTTTCTTACTTCATCTTTTTAACTTCTCATCCCTCTTCACTTCCATTCTATTTTATTTAATTTATTTGCATACTTTCATCCATTGCATTTTAATTTTGGATATATTTTTATTTTCTTTTCTAAAATTATTATTTTTTCATTGGTGTTAAAATTTTCTCATTCAACTGTTACATCTTTTTGAATTATTCTGGTGCTTCATGACTTGTTTTATTCTAATTGGGTATTATTATTCATAAGTCAATGCTAATTTTTATAATACTGATAGTCCTTTTGTATTGATATGCACTTATACTATTTTGCATTACCCACACCATCTTCCCCGTTGTTGCAATTCTTGCACTGTTGATATGCCGTATACTTCTACTATTTTCTCACTGCATGTTGTAGCTACCATGTAATTGAGACCTTTATTATTTGGCGTTACCAACCTATATTTTATTTATTTTTCTTATCTTTATTTCTGGGTTACTTTTCTCCCTTTTCCTCTTCTTTCAGGATGGCCACAGAGGAAGGAAAAAGGAAGAACTTCTATATGGGGAGACAGGAAAATCAATCTGCACAATCTATAGAGAAAGGCATCAGTTGGAGCAGCCCGTCCACTTGTCCATCTTAGCATGCACCGAGGACGGTGCAATCTTTAAGTGTGGGGAGGTCGATACCGATCTCCGTGGGTTAGTACCTTCATGTCTTAACACCAATGTTTAAATTTTCTTTGTTTGTTCATTTGTTGCATTTGCATGTTTGATTGCATATTTGTTTGATTTTGTGCATATTTTACCACCACCTGGTTAAAGTAATATTTTCTTTTTCAAGAAACTTTTTATAGCATTTCACTAATTTGAATTAAACTTTTTGAAAAACTTGTTTGAAGAAATTTTATTTTGGAACATGGTTTTAGAGCTCGAACACACAAAACCAATGAGATTTTGAGCCTATTTGACTGTTGCATTTTATCAACTAATATTTTATTTTGGTGTGTGTTTTTCTCTCTAAAATTGTGATCTTTGTCTTACTTAATTCTATATTTCCATGGTTTGATGTATGTATGCACTTATATGATTGAGGCCTTTGTTTCACTGAGCTTACATACCCATATGGCCTTAACTTTTCATTATCCATTGCAAACCAATTTTGAGCCTATTTTACCCCTTTGTTCTTTACTTTAGCTCATCACTAACTCTAAGCGAAAAATAATAATGTCCTTAATTTGAATCCTTGGTTAGCTTAGACTAGTGAGAGTGCTTATGATTTAAGTGTGGGGAAAGTGGGTTTGGAAACGTTTGGTTTAAGAATTTGGCATTGTATATCTTTATGAAAATGTGAAAGAAATGTTTAGGACATATTTATGCATTCAATAATTTAATCATATGCATTGAGGAAAATAAATAAATAAATAAATAAAAAGAAAGAAAAGAAAAAGAGAAAAAGAAAAGAAAAAGAGCAAATAAATAAAAGGGGACAAAATGCCCCAAAGTAAATGGTGAAAGCAATGCATATGTACTGTACTTGAAATTAGAATGCATGAATATTTGGAAAACATGGTTAATGGACAGTTAGATATGGTATTACGATTATATGGATTGTCTAAAGTTAGGTGGAAAGTTTAAGTTAATTAAGGATTCAAATTTTAGTCCACTTGGCCAAATACAATCCTACCTTGACCATAATCCCATTACAACCCTTAAAAGACCTCTTGATATGTGTATTTGTGCATTAAATTTGTGTTGATTGGTAGAAGAAAAGCAAGCCTTAGAAAGCAAGGTTAGTAGAGGATTAAGAGAATCGAACCTTAAACACATGAGTGATTAGAGTGTATACACTTCTAGTGAGGGTTTGATGCTCGATTCCTTGTTCCCGGCTTTCATGAGCTATCTTCTTCTTGCAAATCTATTTGTACTTCATTTTTATGATTTGAATTAGTGAAATCCAGTTCATGTATGTTCTTGGAAGATTTATTTACTTTTAACCAAGTGGGTAGAAATATTCTATATATAGTTGCATTCATATAGATAGGTTGCATTTCATACATTCTATCATTGCTCTTCACCCCTTTATAGCTTCTCTTGAGCTTAGCATGAGGACATGCTAATATTTAAGTGTGGAGAGGTTGATAAACTACTATTTTCTGGTTTATCTTGTGCTCAATAGAGTGGTTTTTATCAACTCTTTACCCACTTATAGATACTATTCGCATGTTTTACGTTTTCCTTCCTGATTTTGTGCTATGATTGAAAACATGCTTCTTTGGCCTTTAAATTTCTTATTATTAATCCTCTCTTATTACCATTAGATGCCTTGATATGTGTGTTAAGTGTTTTCAGAGATTACAGGGCAGGAATGGCTCAGAGGATGGAAAGAAAGCATGCAAAAGTGGAAGGAATACAAGAAGTTGAAGAAATTACTAAGCTGTCCAGCCTGACCTCTTCGCACACAAACGGTCATAACTTGAGCTACAAAAGTCCAAATGAGATGGTTCCAGTTGCGTTGGAAAGCTAACATTCGGGGCTTCACAACGATATATAATTTTCCATATCTGCCATGACGCCAAGCTACGCAAATGCATGGATCACGCGGACGCGTGACCTGGCAAAAATGCAATCCACGCAAACGCATGGACGACGCCTCCGCGTCACTTTGCCGCGACCTGAACGTAACAGAAATTGCTGGATTTCTGGGTTGTTTTTGACCCAGTTTTCGCCCCAGAAAACATGGATTATAGGCTATAAAGTTGGGGAATGCATCCATTCATTAACAGGTCTTCGATTATTCACTTTTCATAATTTAGATGTAGTTTTTAGAGGGAGAGGTTCTCTCCTCTCTCTTAGGTTTTAGGATTAGGATTCCTCTTAAAGGATTTAGGATTACAACTTTCTCTCAGGATCAATATTCCTTTTACTTTATATTTCTCTTTTACTTTCAGATACTTTAATGCTTTTATTTAATTACTTATGTTGCCAAATTGGCTTATGAACCATTCATGTTAGGATTTTATTTATTTAATATAAATTGAGGTATTTCAGATTTATGATTCTTATTTAACTTTTAATATTCTTGGCTTTAATTGATTAACTGGAGATTCTTGAGTTATTAAACTTATCGTGGTTGTTAATTATTATTTTTGCTAATTGAATTGAATTCCACTAACTCTAGTCCTTCCTTAGGAGTTGGCTAGGACTTGGGGATCTAACTAATTAGTCCACTTGACCTTCCCTTGCTTTAGTAAAGGTTAACTAAGTGGGATTAAAACTCAATTCTCATCACCATCGATAAGGATAACTAGGATAGGGCTTCCGAATTTTCATACCTTGCCAAGATTTTATTTTATAGTTATTTATTTATTTTTCTTGACATTCAAAGTATCTGTTCCTTATTTTAAAAACCCCCAATTTACAAGACTCATAACCAATAATAAGAACACCTCCCTGCAGTTCCTTGAGAAGACGACCCGAGGTTTAAATACTTCGGTTATCAATTTATTTAGGGGTTTGTTACTTGTGACAACCAAACTTTTCTAAGAAAGGAATTCTTATCGGTCTAGAAGCTATACTTACAATGCGAATTTATTGTGAAAATTCTAGATCGCGCGAGAGTTTCGTTCTTCAGCCATCCTTGACACATGTTGTTATTGAAGTTCACATTTCCTACAACACAATTAGATCCAAACTCATAGCCAAAAGGGTGAGAATTCATAGTGGAAGCCAAAACAAACTAACTAAGTCCTAAAACTAACGAGAACTAACAAACAAGCAAGAGACACACATATTTACAATATTCGCATAGATACAATAACCAATAACAAGGCACACAATTGCAATTCCCCGGCAACGGCGCCATTTTGATGAATGAATTTTTGACGGTTTAGAATTTCACAAATGAAATCTCGTCGAAGTATAGTCTCTAAACCAACAAGGAATCATTTCATACAAACATTTGTTTGTCACAAGTACAAACCCTTGAAATTATAAACCGAAGTATTTAAACCTCGGGTTGTCTCTCAAAGGAATTGCAGGGTAGTGTTCTTGTTATTGGCTATGGACATGTATATTTTGGGGTTTTGGATAAGAAACAAGAGAAGTAAATGATAAAGGAAATCAAATGACAAAAAGGTCTTGGCAAGGTTTGGTGGTCAAGGATATCTATCCTTATCACTAACCACAATATGATAATTGTAAGGATCAATCCCACTAAGTCATCCTTTAACAAGTAAAGGAAAGTCAAATGAGCTATATCAATCCAAGTCCGTAGGTCCTAGCTATCCACTAATTGCATTAATGAGAGCTAGAGTCAATGGCTACCAACTATCAATCACTTGGACATTAGCAACTCAAGAATTCCTAAGTTACCTTCCCAAGCCAAAAACACAAAATTCTACTTTAACATCTTCTCAAGCATTTTGACAAACACTTGGAAGGTATAAAAGGAAACCATTGTAAATTGACAACAACAATAAAGTCTAACAACAATTATTGCAAGGAATTGACAACAATAATAAAAAAACATTATTGACATGAATTACCTCAAATTGAATTGAATGAAAATAGAAGAGACAAAGTGAATCTACAACAAAGTATAGTAACAAAATAGAAGAAATTACAACAAAGGAATAGAAGAACAACATGTAACAACAAAGAATTGAGAGGTAGAAGTAGATGAAGGCATGAATTAAAACCTAGATCTAAGATTATTGACCTAAACCTAATCATAATTCTGGAGAGAAGTTAGAGCTTCTCTCTCTAAAACTAACTAAAACTAATCCTAATGTGTGTGAATGATAAAAAGATGATCCAAGATGCCTCTTCCCTTCAATCCTTGGTCCTTTAAAGAATTTTGGCGCCAAAGTTGGTTGTAAACTGGGCCCCACAGCTTCTGAGAATTCGCTGGGCACGTTTTCACTTAAAAATGACGTGTGGCCACTGACGCGTACGCGTACAGCATGCGTGCGCATCCCTTGAAATTTGCGATCTACGCGTGCGTGTACAGTGTGCGTGCGTGTGGATGATGCAACTCAAATCTTTGACTTTTCCATGTGTTCTCCACTTTGCATGCATTCCTCTTCACTCTTTTGATCTATTCCTAGCCTTTTCTACCTGAAATCACTTAACAAACAATTCAAGGCATCTAGTGGAATCAAAGGTGAATCAAAATCATCAAATTAAAGGTCTAAAAGCATGTTTTCACATTTAAGCACTAAATTAGGGAAAATCACAAAACCATGCTATTTCATTGAATAAATGTGAGAAAAGGTTGATTAAATGCTCTAAATTTAACACACGATAAACCCTAAAAATGGGGTTTATCAATTTTCTACTCCTAATTTAGCTATCCTTCAAAGTGTTCCAAGAGCACTTTTTCCTCTTAAATCACATCAAGAATAACTTTAAATCCTTAAAACCTCAACTAACCAAATCTTAATCAACATGTTAGGAAGGGATTACTCACCTTAAACTTGCTGGAAATGGAAGATTCTTGGCTCACAAGTCAAGTTAAGCACGAGATCTATGGAGAAACATCAAGAAAATACAAGTTTAACAAGGTTTCCTTGTAACCAAACTAAAGAGGAGGGATAGAGCAGCCATCTAACCTGATTTTGTTCCATGAAAAGTGACATGGATTTGAAAAGGAGGAAGAGAGGATCACCTTAATTGGTTTGAAATTTTGATTTGAGTTTTGGTTTGGAAGAAATCAAGATTTGAAGTCCTATGTGTTCAAAGTTTTCTCTCTTTTCTTTCTCTTTTATTTTTCGCCATTCAAGGTAGAAATGAGCAGGTTGGAGTGTCTTGGGGGGTGAGAGAAAAACATGCTTGATGATGATTGGCTATTTAGGGAGGTGGTTGAAAAATATTTCAGGTGTATAATTACTAAAACTATATGTATTAGAGCACACACTTAACAACACATCTAGAGATTAATATCTGAGCTACTAGTATAGATGACAGTAGTAACATGATTAACATGAGAATAAAAGATATATGATGAGGCATTAGCATCGCTAAAGTCATCAGAGAGTGCTGGTATTAACCTGCACCAATAGACTGTGAACCCGGTTAAATCGATCTCCTATTTTTAACTAAAACATATCAAATAATATTATAATATTATTCAAACAGCTCTAATATTAATATAGTAATATTATTATATTATTATTTTTCTTCTCTCGCATATCGAGTTCGGCTCGTCAAATTGAGACTAACTATGGAAACCAGAATGTAAAACTCCTAACCGATGTGGCTTAAAAACCAGGTTCTATTATCAAGCTTAACTCGGAAGAGGTCCTTGCTTAATGATGACATAATGATGATACAAATTGAGGTACTTGATGATACAACAAAGGTATTTCTTTCGCTGATCCTCTGAAAAAGTCTGTTTCTCAGAAAAACCCAGTGTATCTAAAAACTAGGTTGTTACACTTTAACACAAATTTCACCCTAATCACCATCATAGTCCATAGTTGGTAGCACGAATCCCCACACCTTCATATTGTTGTACCAGCAAGTGCACTAGGTCATCCAAGTAATACCTGAGTGAGTCAGGGTCGATCCCGCGAGGATTGTGGTTTGAAGCAAGCTATGGTTATCTTGCAGATCTTAGTCAGGCAGATCAGAAGACTTAGTTGTTGGATACGGAGTTGTATTAGGATTACGGGTTAAATGACAGGAATAGAGTTGAGGATACGAATTGCTTTATCTTTTTGAATTAACTCTGATATTACTGCTCTCTTTGTTTGTGAGTGATTTCTTCAATGGCAGGCTGTATGTGATTGACACTGGTTTGAGCAGTTGCCAATACTCCTCTAGATCTGAACCCCAAGTTTAGTGCGGATCCATTCTGATTGAGGGTGAAGCTCATACAGTCCATTCTCCTTAATGATCCTACTCAAAATGCCAAAGACGAGGTCGGATCTTCCAGATCAAAGAATGCTGCATCTTTGGGTTCTAGCCTCTTCCACAGAGACCCTAATCTCCCCGAAAATTGGCTGAACTGATGTCTCGAGAAGTCCCCAATGAAGTCATGGATTAGCCATCTGAGAGACATATATTCAAGCTGTTGGTTCATCATTGTCTGGCGAAAGACGCACTCTGAACCCAAGTAGATGCGGGTGTTTGTTAGACACGTTCTTCTTAATGTGATGAACAGAGCTAATTTGTCAGATCATCCTATTCATCACGATGAAGTATGAATATACATCTTAGAATTAATCAAACACGGATCGAAAAGAAACAGTAGCACTTTTATTAATTCATAGGACTCAGCAGGGCTCCTCCCCTCAACCTAGGAGGTTTAGAAACTCATACTGAAGGTAAAAACAATGATGATTTCAAAAATATCATAAAGTCCTCTTTTGTTTATGTAAAAATAACACTTGAATACTAAACAGATGACTAGTAAGGGTAAAATAGTCTATGTAGTGCTAAAATTCACTTTTGGAGCCCACTTGGTGAGTGTCTGGGCTGAGCTTTGATGAGATCTACATGCTATGAGGTCTCTTGGGCATGGAACGCCAGCTAGAGGGTCCTCATTCGATGTTTGGACGTTGGTCTCTGCTTTTGGGTGTTGGACACCAGGAAGGGGGTAGGTAGCTGGCGTTGGACACCAGTTTTGGGCCTTCAAATCCGAAACCAAGTATGGACTATTATATATTTCGGGAAAGCTCTAGAAGTCAGCTTTGATAGCTGTTGAGATCACTCAATTTGGACTTCTGTTCCTCCAGAAAAGTTCTTCCGAATGTAGGTAGGTCAGATCCAAACAGCATCTGTAGTGCTTTCTCTGTCTCTGAATCAGACTTCTGCTCCAGCTCCTCAATTTCAGCCAGAAAATACCTGAAATTGTACAAAAACACAAAAACTCATAGTAGAATCCAAAAGTGTGTGTTTAATACTAAAACCTATAAAAATATATTCAAAACTAAATAAAAACATACTAAAATTATATGAAAATGATGCCAAAAAGCGTATAAAATATCCGCTCATCACAACACCAAACTTAAACTATTGCTTGTCCCTAAGCAACTAAAAACATAGTAGGATAAAAAGAAAATTACGATACAATAAATTTCTAAGTTTCAAATGAAACTTAGTTACAATAAGATGAGCGGGATTTAGTAGCTTTTTTCTTCTGATTAGTTTTGGCATCTCACTATCCATTGAAACTCAGAGATGTTGGCATCCTTAGGAACTTAGAATCCAGATGATATTATTGACTTTCCTACTTAAGCTTATTTTGATTCTTGAACACAGCTTTCTAAGTCTTAGCCGTGACTCTAAGCACTCTGTTTTCCAGTATTACCACCGGATACATTCATGCCACAGACACCTTAACTGGGTGAACCTTTTCAGATTGTGACTCAGCTTTGCTAGAGTCCCTAGATAGAGGTGTCCATAGTTCTTAAGCGCACTCTTTTTGCTTTGAACCACGACTTTAACCGCTCAGTCTCAAGCTTTTCACTTCACACCTTCACACCACAAGCACATGGTTAGGGGCAGCTTGGTTTAGCCGCTTAGGCCAAGATTTTATTCCTTTGGGCCCTCCTAACCACTGATGCTCAAAGCCTTGGGCCCATTTACCCTTGCCTTTTGGTTTAAAGGGTTACTGGCTTTTTACTCTCGCCTTTTGGTTTAAAGAGCTCTTAGCTTTTTCTAATTACTTATTTATTTTTCTTTTTATTTTTTGCCCTTATATATATATATATATATATATATATATATATTTCGCATGCAAGCTTTTTCCTTTTCTTTTTGCTGCTTTTTCTTACTTCAAGAATCAATTTTTAGATTTTTTCAGATTACCAATAATACTTCACTTTCATCATCATTCTTTTAAGAGCCAACATTCTTAAATTTTAACTTCAAATATGCACTGTTTATTCATACATTCAGAAAACAAAAACAATGCCACCACATCAACATAAGTATATTAATCTTATTTTAAACTTGAAATTCATGCAACTCTCAATTCCTTTCAATAAAAATTTTCTTTTAAGCAAGATGAGAGATAAATGGAACATTTTACAACTTTAAGACATCAATACAAATGATCATACAACTAGAACAGGAGAACAGAAAATAAAACAGACAGAAAATAGAAAAATAATAAAGGAAAGGAATAAAAGAGAAAGACTCCACCTTTAATGGTGGCATCTAGTGATCCTCCTTGAGGATCCAATGTGATGCTTGATCTCTTCTATTTCATCCCTTTGCGTTTGTTGTTCTTCCCTCATAGCCCTTTGGTCTTCCCTTATGGCTCTTTGATCTCCTCTTATTTCATTGAGGGTTGTAGCATACCCTTGATGCTCCATCCTCAATTGCTCTATGTTGGTGCTTAACTCTCCAAGAGAAGTCTGCCATTGACCCCAATAGCTTTGGGGAGGAAAATACATCCCTTGAAGCATCTCAGGAATCTCAAACTGAGGCAGTTGCACAGGCTCTTGTGCATGCTCTTTGGTTTGCTCCATCCTCTTCTTAGTGATGGGCTTATCCTCCCCAATGAAGATATCTCCATTTATGGCAATTCCAACTAAATTGCATAGATGACAGATGAGGTGTGGGAATGCCAACCTGGCATTGGTGTAAGGCTTCTCAGCTACCTTGTACAATTCTTGAGGAATCACCTCATGTACTTCAACCTCAGTTTTAATCATGATGCAATGAATCATGATGGCTTTGTCAATAGTCACTTCTGACCGGTTGCTAGTAGGGATGATGGATCTTTGGATGAATTCCAACCATCCTCTAGCTAAGGGCTTTAGGTCAATCCTTCTTAACTGAATGGTTTTGCATTGGGAATCCCTTTTTCACTGTGTACCTTCTACATAGATATCTGAGAGTACTTGATCCAATCTCTGATCAAAGTTTACCTTGCAATAGAGGCAAGTTGAATGCCAACCTCACACTTTCTGGGCTGAAATCTAAGATTCTTCCTCGAACCACGGTGATCCAATTTCCGGGCTGAAATCTAAGATTCTTCCTCGAACCATGGTGATCCAATTCCTTGGGTTTGGGTTCACACTAGTGTCATGGTTTTTAGTAACCCATGCATTAGCATAGAACTCTTGCACCATGAGAATCCCAACATCTTGAATGCGATTGGTTAGGACTTTCCAACCTCTTCTCCAGATCTCTCTTCGGATTTCTGGATACTCATTCTTCTTGAGATTGAAAGGGACCTCAGGGATCACTTTCTTCTCAACCACTACTTCATAGAAGTGGTCTTGGTGGGCTTTGGTGATGAATCTCTCTATCTCCCAAGATTCAGAGGGATTGGCTACTGCCTTTCCTTTCCTCTTCCTAGAGGAGTCTCCAACCTTGGGTGCCATGAATGATAATAGAAAGAACAATATGCTATTCCAACACCAAACTTAAAACTTTGCTCGTCCTCGAGCAAAAATAAAGTAAGGAGAAGAATGGAGTAGAAGAAGAAGAAAATAGAAGGATAGAGAGGGAGAGAGAGGGCTCGACCTTGTGGGGTGTGTTAGGGTGTGAGAGGTGTGTGTATGAAGGTTTATGGAGAGGGGTATTTATAGGATGGGGGTAGGTTAGGTTTCGGCCATAGGGTGGGTTTTGGGTGGGAAATTGATTTTTGAAGTAGGTGGGGGTAGGTAGGGTAGGTGAGGATGCTGTGGGACCTACAGGTCATGAGAGGCTAGGGAATCCAGATTCCCTGCTTCTCTGCACTGGCGTTTGAACACCCAGGGGCTGCTCCCTGGCTAGTGTTCAATGCCAGCAATGCTCCCCTCTTGGGGTGTTGAACGCCCAGTGACTACTCCCCTCACTAGCGTTCAACTTTGACACTCCATCTAGAGTGCTCTGTTTTCACTACTGTGAAATTTTGTCTCTGTTTTGACTGATGTATATGATCATGACTCTGACAACTGAAAGAAAAACAAAATTAAAATAAATATAGTTGAGTAAAGTTGGGTTGCCTCCCAATAAGTGCTCTTTTAACGTCACTATCTTGACCTTTGGTCTCCTTACGGAGGTGAGTATAGGCTAAGATTTTTGCCCTTGACAGTTAATTTTCTTTCTGCCTCTCATGAATGAGCTCTACATGCTCTAGAGATAGGACACGACTCACTGTATACGGTAGAACTGGATTCTTAGTGAAGACAACTCTCATGCCAGGTGAGAGGCCTTCAGTTGGGATTTTCTTTTTAGTACCTTTGTGCTTAGATCTTGGTGAGGGCTGCCCAACACCAAACTTAGAATTGATGTCTAGGGGCTCTGTAAAGCTCTGCAAAGAAAGAAAGGGTTAGAATACTAGGTATTGCACAGTTATCTCTCTTTTAGAGGGAGAATTAGGATGAGGCATCTTGAATAAGATGTGATCTTCTCCTAACTGTAGGGTCAATTCTCCCTTAGCCACATCAACGATAGCATTGGCAGTGGCTAGGAAAGGTCTTCCAAGGATGACACAGTCATCCTCATCCTCTCCTATGTCTAAGACTATGAAGTATGCA
This sequence comes from Arachis hypogaea, assembly GCF_003086295.3. Classification (NCBI taxonomy): domain Eukaryota; kingdom Viridiplantae; phylum Streptophyta; class Magnoliopsida; order Fabales; family Fabaceae; genus Arachis; species Arachis hypogaea. The sequence continues at coordinate 47,445,373 of NC_092050.1, forward strand.
AGGATGTAGTGGTTTTCAACGTTCACCAATATATCCTCTACTAAGCCATATGGCTTCCTCATGGTCTTGTCTGCCATGTCTAACGAGATGTTTGCAGCTTATACCTCAAGGATGCCCAGCTTCTCCCTTACAGAGAGTGGCATGAGGTTAATACTTGACCCTAGGTCACATAGAGCCTTATCAAAGGTCATAGTGCCTATGGTGCAAGGAATCAGAAAGCATCCAAGGTCTGGAAGCTTCCGAGGTAGCTCTTGCTAAACCAAAGCATGGAGTTCCTTGATAAGCAGTGGAGGTTATTCCTTTAGAGGCTTTGTACCAAATAGCTTGGCATTCAGCCTCATTAGAGCTCCTAGGAAACGAGCAACTTGCTCTTCCCTAGTGTCTTCATCCTCATCAAAGGATGAGTTGTCATCAGAACTTATGCACTGTAGAAGTGCATTCAAAGGAACCTCAATTGTCTTTATGGTTTCCTTTGGTTCTGGGCTAGAGGGTTCTTGAGTGGGATTTAGGCACTCAAAGGGTGTGCTTTGACTAGCATTCAACGCCAGCTCTGTTAGCTTTTTGGGCGTTAAACGCCCTTACTGTCCACCATGACCTCTAGCATCATGGGCGTTGAATTCCCAGCAGGGATGTCCTTGCTGGCATTCAACACCAGCTTCCCTGGGTGAGTGGGTGTTGAACGCCCAGTGAAGGGTTCCTCACTGGCGTTCAGTGCCAGAATGGCTGGGAGTTTGGGCGTTGAACGCCCAGTGAAGGGTTCCTCACTGGCGTTCAGCACCAGAAAGCCTGGGTGTTTGGGCATTGAATGCCCAGCCAGTGCTCCCTAACTGGCGTTCAATGCCAGCTCTGCTGCCAGGATGGGCATTGAATGCCTAGTGAGGGCTTCCTCACTGGTGTTCAACGCCAGGCTTGCTGCCATTGTGGGCATTGAACACCCAGTGAAGGCTTCTTCACTGGCGTTCAATGCCTTCCCATTCTTCTCTAATTTAGCCTCTACCTCCATGGTTATGGCTTTGCACTCTTCTCTAGGATTAACCTCAGTGTTACTGGGAAGAGTGTCAGCAGGAGTCTCAGGGATCCTCTTGCTCAGTTGACCAACCTTACCTCCAAGTTTCTAATGGAGGACCTTGTTTCATTAATGAAACTATGGGTGGTCTTAGTGAGGCTGGAGACTAGAATGGCTAAGTCAGAAAGCTCTACTTAGAGGTCTCCATATTCTCTTGAGAAGATGGGAATGGTGGTTGACGATTAGATTTCTGCTAGTAAAGAAATTCACAAATATAATCGCGTTGTACGTATAGCTACTAAACCAACAGAAAATCCTTTCGTACAAAAGTTTTGTTTGTCACTTAAGCAAACCCAATAAAATTGATAACCGAGTATTTAAACCTCGGGTCGTCTTCTCAAGAAATTGCAGGGAGGTATGACTTATTATTAGCTATGAAAAAGGTAGAATTTTGGGTTTTTAATGTATAAGATAAAAAGCAAGAATAGTAAATGGCAAGAAAGTAAATTGTAAGGAATTAATTTAAATAAATAACAAAACTCTTGGCAAGGTGTAAGAACTGGAAGTCCTATCCTAGTTATCCTTATCAATTGTGATGAGAATTGGATTTTCCTCCCACTTTGTTAACCTCTAACTATGAAGGTAAATCAGGTGGACTAATTAGCTTGATCCTCAAGTCCTAGTCAATCCCTGTGGAAGGACTAGCTTTAGAGCGATCTAGATCAATTAGTAATCTGCCAATTTCAACCACTGCTTTATTTGATAACTCAAGCGTCACCAATTACTTAACCAGAGCCAAAAGGGAAGAGAATCTACTCGAATGAAAATAATTTGGATAAATCGAAAGCATTCATAGCATAAATAAAACAATCTTATAACTGAAATACCTCAAATTATATTAAATAGAATATTCAAATCTAACATAAAAAAGTTCATAAATTAAATTGGAAAAATAAATAAAAGGAACATTGAACCTGAGAAGAAGTTGAAATCCTAAATCCTTTAAGAGGAATCCTAATCCTAAAACCTATGAGAGAGGAGAGAACCTCTCTCTCTAAAATCTACATCTAAATTATGAAAAGTGAATAATAGAAGACATGTTCATGAATGAATGGATTTCCTCACTTTATAGCCTCTAATATGTATTTTCTAGGCCGCAAACTGGGTCGAAAACAATCCAGAAATCGCTGGAGAAGAAATCTGCCACGCTGATTTTTGTCACTGTGATGCATCCGCGTAGATCACGCGTTCGCGTCACTTCTCGTCAGGGAAACTATGGCAAATTATATATCAAATCGAAGCCCCTGATGTTAGTTTCCAACGCAACTAGAACTGCATCATTTGGACCTCTGTAGCTAAAGTTATAGCCGTTTGAGTGCGAAGAGGTCAGGCTGACAGCTTTGCAGTTCCTTCAACTTCTTGTATTCCTTCCATTTTTGCATGCTTCATTTCCATCCTCTAAGCCATTCCTGCCCTATAAACTCTGAAATCACTTAACACACATATCAAGGCATCTAATGGTAATAAGAGAGGATTAATATTAGCAAATTAAGACCAAAGAAACATGTTTTCAGTCATAGCACAAAATTAGGAAGGAATATATAAAACCATGCAAATAGTATGAATAAGTGGGTAAAGAGTTGATAAAAATCACTCAATTGAGCACAAGATAAACCATAAAATAGTGGTTTATGAACCTCTCCACACTTAAACACTAGCATGTCCTCATGATAAGTTCAAGAGAAGCTATAAAGGAGTGAAGAGGAATGGTAGAATGTATGAAATGCAACCTATCTATATGAATGCAACTACATGCAAAATGTTTCTACCTACTTGGTTAAAAGTAAATCAAATTCTCCAAGAATATACATAAATCAGATTTCACTAATTCAAATTATATAATAAAAGACAAGTAAACTTGTAAGAAGATAGCTCATGAAAGCAGGGAACATAGAATCAAGCATTGAACCCTTACTGGTAGTGTATATCACTCTAATCTCTCAAGTGTCTAGGGTTAATCACTCTACTCTTTTCTAGTTATGCTTTCTAAAACTTTGTTCTTCATCTAACCAATCAACAAAAATTTAATGTACCAATGCAAACATCATGAGGTCTTTTCAAGGTTGTAATGGGGCTAAGGTAAGGGTGAGGGTATATATATATATGGCTAAGTGAGCTATAAATTGAATCTTTAATTAACCCAAACTTTCACCTAACATACATATACTCTATATAATTCTAATTCATGCCTAGCTACCTGAAATTCCCACTTTTGCATCACATACTCATGTATCAACTTTTCTTTTTAATTTATCACATGTGCATTGATCTTTCATTATTAAACTTAGCATTGGGGTAATTTTATCCCCTTATTTATTTATTTACTTATTTATTGAATATTTTTTTCTTTTTTCTTTTTTCTTTTTTTTTAATAGAAAAATAAACATAACTTATCAATGCACATGGATTTTTTATTTTTCTAGTCTCACATGAGTAGGTACCTGAATTCCCAATATTTTATCAAAGTAAAAACATAACACATTCCCTTATTAACCCATGTTCCCACAGTTTTCCCACAATTAATTGTTACACAATCCCTATCTTAAGCCAACCAAAGATTCAATTGGGATATTTAATTATTTTTCTACTTAAGGCTAGTGATGTGGTAAAATATAGAATAAATGGGGTTTACAAGGCTCAAAGTGGCTGACAAGGATGATTTAAAGGGTAGGCTTATTTGGGATAAGTGAGCTAAACAAGTAATGGCCTCATTCATATGCAAGCATGTAAATACACTAAATATTGGACATATAGAATGGAACAAAGCAAAGATTGCAATCATAGAGAAGAAAACACACAAGAATAAAAATTTATGGTTAAATAATGTAACCATATAAATAAGCTCAAAATCTTACAGGTTGTGTGTTCTTAGCTTTTTAAACTATGTTCCAAATACAACTTCAAACAAGTTTTAATAGAAAAGTTGTTAATTTAAATTAGTGAAATACTATAAAAATTTCTTGAAAAAGAAAATATTACTTCAACCAAGTAGTAACTAAATGCATAAAATCAAACAAACATGCAATTAAATATGCAAATGCAGCAATTAACAAAGAAAATAAAATATTGGTGTTGAGAAGAAAATAACTAACCCATGGAGATCGGTATCGACCTCCCCACACTTAAAGATTGCACCGTCCTCGGTACATGCTAAGATGTGCAAGTGGACGGGTTGCTTCAACTGACGCTTTTCTCATCAAGGAATGTGCGTAGGAACTTGTTTGTCTTTCCCATGTAAACATCTTCCAGTTCTCTTCCTGGTGGCCATCCTAAAAGAAAAAGGGAAGAAAAGTAACCCAGAACAAAGATAAAAAACAAATAAAACATGGGTTGGTCAATGCCAAATAATGAGGGTCTCAATTACATAGTAGCTACAACATGCAAGTGAGAAAACAATAGAAGCACATGGCATACCAGTGGTGCAAAATTTTGCAATAATGAGGGAGAGTGTGGGTAAGGAGAGGTAATGTAAATTCATGTCAATGCAAAATTAATACAGGTATAAAAGATTGGCATTGATTTAAATAATATTACCTAACCAGAATAAAACAAGTCTCTAAGCACCTAAAATAATTCAAGAGAAGATGCAACAGTGAAATAAGAAAATTCAACACCAAAAGAAAAATAATGAATTTAGAAAAGAAAATATGCACAAAATTAAAATGTAATGAATGAAAGTATGCAAATAAATTAAATAAAATAGAATGGAAGTGAAAAAAAGATGAGAAGTTAAAAAGATGAAGAAGAAGAAAGTAAGAAAGGATAAGAAAAATTAGGATTGGGTAAGAAAAGATAAGATATTTGGCTGATCTGGATAAGCTGTGCACCGCATGTGACGCGGACACGTGGGTCACGCGTTCGCGTGGAGTGATTTGTGCCTTTAGCGCAAGGGCAGCCTCACGGTCGCGCAACTCTCTGTTTTAAATGCATTTTGCCAAAAATCTGGGTGACGCGGTCGCGTGGTTGACGCAATCGCGTGAATGGCCATACTTTGAAAAATGACGTGGACGCGTGGGGCATGCGTTCGCGTGGGAGGGCTTAGGCTTTTAGCACGAGTCCAGCCCCACTCCATCACAACTTGCTGCCATACACCCTTTTTACGTCGATTTTTAGGGCATGCGTTTGCGTGGGTGACGCGGACGCGTGGGAGGCATTTTTCGCAAATGACGCAGACGCATCGGCGACGCGGTTGCGTGGATCAATTTGTGCGAAAGGCACGCCTCTAGCCATGCCCTCGCATGACTCTCTGTCCAATTCTCTTTTCTTCAAAATGCACTGGTGACGCGGACGCGTCAGCGACGCTACCGCTTCGCGTGCGTGCTTTTTTTTTTAATAATGCAGTATGCAGAATGCAATGATAATATGAATGTTATGCAAAATTCCAGTTTCAATACAATAAAATAAAATAAAACTCGAAAATAAATAAAACTAAATAAAAATGAAAAAGGAACGATCATACCATGGTGGGTTGTCTCCCACCTAGCACTTTTAGTTAGAGTCCTTAGGTTGGACATTTGGTGAGTCCTTTGTTATGGTGGCTTGTGCTTGAACTCATCTAGGAATCCCCACCAGTGTTTGTGCTTCCAGTAACCTCTGGGATCCCAAACTAGGCGCAGAAAGCCTTCAAGTAAGTTAAAGCAAGTGACAAGGCCCCAAGAGTGTTGATTGCCAGAATGAATTCCGGGGTCCCAAATCTTGCTTTTGCACCCGTCTTCTTGTTGAGCAATATTGTTCCATCCGGGTGGTAAGCAATCTGAATTCTCACTGAGGCATCCAAACAGCTTCCTAGACCCATACAATTTAGTATTCTTCCAACCATGATACTTTAGTTTGGAGCATGAAACCATATTGAACCTTGCATGACAATTCTTACCACTAACCATCTCCCTCTTACCCTTATAGCCACAAAGAGCTCTAAGTTGACCATCTGTCTCAAGTAAACCATATTCAAGTGGAATGAGAAAGCTAAGGGATATCAGTTTTACCCACTTGAATGTTGTATTGGGTGGTAATGGCCTTTGGGGAGAGGTCTCCAGCAACTTTGGCAAGGTGATTTCCAGCTCCATTCCCTTGAGTTCTTCCTTGACAATTCCCACCTCTTTGCAAGCTTCTTCAATATCAACCTCTTCCTCTTGGTAGCTTTCTTAGAATTTAATCTCTTCTTCATTGTTCACCAGGGGCATGGGAGGTTGTGCTTCTTCTTCTTTAATCTCCATGTCAAGTCCAATGGCAGAGGATTCAATTGTAGATAAGAATTCAGTAATGATTGAATCCATCTCTTGATCATTCCCTTCAAAGTCTTCAACCATGATATGATTTGGAGGTTGTACACCCTCCTCAACATCAATTTCAAACTCCTTAGAAGAAGGTTCTATGACTTCAGGTTCCCATGGAGGTTCAGCATCTCCTAAGTCTTCAACCACTTCTTCCTTTGCAACTATTATGGCTTCCTCCACTTGTTCCAATACAAAGGCATGCTCCGTACTGTCCACTGGAGTTTCTAGTATCTCCTTCATGCTACGTTCTTCATTAGATTGCCCACATGAAGCCATGGGGGTTCCTTGAGTGTCCGAACGTCGGGAAGGTAGTCTGTTTATCGCTTGATTCAATTGGTGAAGTGTGGCATGAAATTTTTCAAATGTTTCCTTGAGTTGCTCCCCTGATTCTTGGGGTGATGGATATGGACATGGTGTATAGGGAGGTGGTGGTTCTTGGGAGTAATTGGGTTGGAATGGGGGTGGTTCTGTGTATGGTTCATTTGGCGTATAAGGTGGTTGGTATGGTGGATACGGGTTAGGGTCATATGGAGGTGAATGGTGGAAAGGGGCTTGTGAGTATGGTGGTCCAAAGTCATGTTGAGCAGATGGTTCATAAGCATATGGCGGGGCTTGTTGGTAACTACAAGGGGGTCCACCATAGTCATTATTTTGGTATGCATCACAGAATGGTTGTTGGTTATAGTGCATTGGAGGGGGTTGTTGCCAAGAGGGTTGATCAAATCCTTGTGGCTTCTTCCATCTTTGATTCTTCCAACCTTGATGCTTGTTCTCATTGTAATTTCCTCTTCCTACAACATAATTGTAACTAGACTCATAGCCAAAGGGGTGAGAGTTCATAAAAAATAAAAACGAAAATAAAAACAAATTTAAATTAAAAGGTTATTGAAATTTAAATTTTGAATTTGAAAATTAAATTTTGAATTTTGAATTTTAAATTTTGAATTTTGATTTTTGAAATTTTGAATTTTGAATTTTTGAATTTTGAAATTTGAAATTTGAAATTTAGATATTGAGTTTTAAATTTTGATTTTTGAAATAAGATAAGATAAGATTTAAAAAAAAAAAGATATGATTTTTGAAAAGGATTTGAATTTTTAAATTTAAAACTAAGATAAGATAAGATAAAAATTTTAAAATAAAAATCTGAATTTTTTTTATGCAAATTTCGAAAATTCAATTAAAATAAAGAGAAAAGATATTTTTGAATTAAATGAGGAAAGAGAAAAACAATAAAATGACACCAAACTTAAAATTTTTAGATCAAAATGAAGAAAACAACTAAGAACAACTTGAAGATCAAGATGAACACAAAGAACAAATTTTTGAAATTTTTTTTTTTAATAACTAAATAAAAACCAATAACCTCTTAATTTACGAAAAAGAAAAAATAAAAAACAAAAATAAAAACAAATAAACAAGCAAAAAGTAAATATTTACAATAACCAATAATAAGGCATACGTTTGCAATTCCCTGTCAACGGCTGATGCCAGGGCATCTTGGCTAGTTTTACTAGCCATTTTTTGTATGCTTTAGGTTGGTTTCATGCATTTTCTTAGGCAATAAGCAAGTATTTGGATGAGAATTGTATGCATGCCTTGATTCAATCAAACATTGTTAATTATGTGCATTTTTATGAGATTTATGCAAGAATTGTTTGATGTTATGAATGATGCAAAATCTTGTGATTTAGCAAGGCTTTGAGGCATGTGTTTGGTTAATGATAGGTAATGAGGCAAGAAGTCAATGGAGCAAGAATTGGAGCAAGAAGGTTTGAAGATACATCAATCTTTGCAAGGAAACAGGGGATTGCACATTGCCAACTCCAGCGTGTTTGTGAACAATGCCAGGAAGCTTGACAAGGAGGCTTGAGCACGTTGTTGGCTTGGGATAACATGGGAGTGTTCATCAACAATGCAAGCAACAACGCTGGCCACTACAAGGCAGCCCTGGAGAGTGATCTTGAGCGTTGCCAATGTTGGGAAAGCTAGCGTGTTCCTTGGCAACTCCAGCAACAACGCCAAGGCCAAGGCCAAGAATTTGGGCTAAGGGGAGTTCACTGGCGTTGGCACTAGAGTGTTTGGTAACAACTTCACCAACAACTCCAGCAAAGTTGGCAGCTTGACCTTACCTTCTTTAAGGATACATAACTTGAGCTACAAAACTCTAAATGAGGTGATTCTAGTTGCATTGGAAAGTAGACATCAAGAGCTTTCCAACCATATATGGAACTACATGGTGGACACTAAATTTGAGGGAGAAACTCGGCCTGAAAGTGCATAGATGAATATGGTATCAACCTGTAGTAAGGCCAGCTGACCTCTTCATCTTTCATGCAGTATATCTTGAGCTCTAGAGCTTTAAATGATGAAATCTCAATGGCATTGGAAAGTAGACATTCAGAGCTTTCCAACGATATATCATAGTATGGGTTTGGCATTCATTTGAAGCTTCAAAAGCCGGCTTCATTTAGAGCTTCAGAATCTGAGCACGTTGGCAACGCTGGAAACAAAGGCATGTTCACCAAAAACGCCTGCGATTTTGGCAGGCTGACCTTATCCTCTTCAATAGAGCATAACTTGAGCTACAGAGATCCAATCGAGGTGCTTCTAGTTGCGTTGGAAAGCTGACATCCAGAGCTTTCCAACGATATGTAATAGTCTATAGTGTATTGTGAAATGGAAGCTCAAATCAGAGTCATCTTTAGGCCCCTGATAAACCCATATTTCATGAGTTATTTTGTGCTTAGTTTGAGTGATTTATTCAATCCTTCACCTACTTATTCATATTAATTGCATGGTTTTACTTTCCCTTCCTTATTATGTGATGTACGTGAAAAATATGTTTCCTAAGCTTTAAAATTAATTATTTTAAATACCTTTATTTTCATTCGATGCCGTGATTAGTGTGTTGAGTAGTTTCAAATTCTCTAAGATAGAATGACTTAAAGGATGGAAAAGGAAACGTACAAAAATGGAAGGAAAGTGCGAAACAGAGTTTTGAAGAAATTGGTATCCACGCGATCGCATGGACGACGCGATCGCGTGCCAGGAGCGAAGAAGCAGCGACGCGGCCACGCGACTTGAGCATAGTGCATTCGATGCGGACGCGTGACCGACGCGACCGCACCACAAGGAAAACTCCAGATGATGCGACCGCGTGACCCATGTGAACGCGTGACAGAGGCCACGTATCAGAATTTACAGAATACGCCCCCAGTGATTTCTGAAGCCCTTTTGGCCCAGATCCAGGTATAGAACACACAGACTAGAGGCTATAAAGTGGAGGAATGCATCCATTCAAAGGAGAGCTCGCATTTTTACTACTTTCCATGATTTAGATTTGGTTTGAGAGAGGTTCTCTCCTCTCTCTCTTAGTTTTAGGATTTAGGACTTCTCTTAGTTTTTAAGAGTGACTCTTGATCCAGGTTTAATATTTACTTTAATTTATGTTTCTATGCTACTTTTACTTTAATGCTTTTATTCGTATCTACAGATGTTGCCCAATTGGCTTATGAATTATTCCATGTTACAGATTATTATTTGAATTAATGATTATTTGAGGTATTTCAGTTTATTATTGTTCTCTTTAATTTAAGTTATTATTGCTTCCCATTTAAGGACATTTTTATTCCAACAATTTTACTTTTTTCCTTTTTGGTCTTGGTTAAGAAATCAGTAACTCAACATTATTAAACTCAGCATAATTGATAATCGTTATCTTGCTAATTGAACTGAACTTCAATAATCCCAACTTTTTCTTAGGAAATAAATAGGATTTGAAGGTCAAACTAATTAGTCCCTTGACTTTCCTTTACTTTAGTAAAGGTTAACTAAGCGGAATTAAGATTCAACTTTCACTATTGTTGGGAGGAATAACTAAATTGGACTTCCAATTTCTCTTACCTTGCCAAAAGTTTGCTTTACAGTATTTATTTATTTTAATTGCCATTTAAATTATTTGTCATATCTACTCTTCACTCTCAACCCCGATTTTACAACCTCCATAACCAATAATAAGAACATACTTCCCTGCAGTTCCTTGAGAAGACGACCCGAGGTTTAAATACTCGGTTATAAACTTTAAAAGGGGTTTGTTACTTGTGACAACCAAAACGTTTGCACGAAGGGATTTTTGTTGGTTTAGACACTATATCTACAACGCGACTGTTTTTATGAAATTCTTTACTGGCAAAAATCCTAACGTCAAATTGGCGCCGTTGCTGGGGAACTGCTAACGTGTGCCTTATTATTGGTTATTAAAAAAATTTTTCTTTTACTTGTTTATTTATTTCTGTTTTTCTTTTTCATTTTTCATTTGCTACCATGAATTCTCACCCCTTTCGCTTTGTGTTTGGTTCTAACTTTGTTGAAGGAAATAGAAGTTACAGCAGGAATATGCATCAAGGTCAGACCAATCAAGGATGGATGGAGCCAAGAGGATCTAATCAACCCTTTAGGCAGCAACACCCTCCGAGATATCCTGGACAAAAACCATTCTACCGTGCATACCCAGCTGAAAGATATGGTGGACAACCTTGTAACTACCAACAAGCCCCACCCCGTGCATATAAACCATCCTTTCAACATAACCTCGAACCACCACACTCATAAGCTTCTCTTCAACATTTGCCACCATATGATCCTTCCTTACCCCAGTACCAATCCAATCACTCCCAATCACCGCCACTTTCCTATGTATCATGTCCAAGTCCGGCAACCCGAGAAGCAGAGGTTCGCCTAAAGAAAACAGTAAATAAACTTCAAACAACCATTTGACAACTGGAGCAAGCAGTAATTCAATGGGTTTCTAGGCGCTCAAATACACAAGGATCAGCCACAGCCCCATGTGAACAGTCTAACGAAGAGCATAGCATGAAGGAGATACCAGAAACTCCAGTGGACAAGACAGAGCATGAATTTGTACTAGAACAAGTAGAAGAAGCTGTCATTGTTCAAGAAGAAGAGTTGGTTGAAGATCTAGGAGATGCTAAACCTCCATGGGAATCCAGAACTGAGGAGAACTCCGTCAGGGACGCTACAGTTGATGCTAAGGAGGATATTGTACAATCTCCAAGGCAAGTTGTTTATGAAGAATCAGACGGAATAACCCAGGACACAAATTCCCTTGATGATGATAGTCACAAGTCAAATTCTCTTAGTAATGAACTGGCATCCGCAAGTGAATTCTCTGAGGTCGAAGAATCTTCCCCAAGTGAATATGAAGACGATGCGGAGGTAGATTTCTCTCAACCTCCAATCTATGACTCAAGTGATGAGGAAGAAATAGAAGACTTTGACCAGGACATAGATACAATTGTAGAGCCTTGCAAGGAAGTGGAGGAATTCACAGAAGAGCACAAGGGAGTAGAACTTACAGAACCACCGGAAACACCTATCCCAAGGCCATTACCACCTAATACAAGCTTCAAGTGGGTATAATCCTTAACCTATAACTTTACTTATTCACTTGAATATGGTTTGCTTGAAACAGATGGCCAGCTTAGAGCTCTTTGCGGCTTTAAGAGTAAAAGGGAAATGGCTCGTACTCAGAGCTGGTGCACAAGGGTCAATAAGGTTCCACACTTCACCTCGAAGTACATGGATTGGTATCATGCTCAATTGCATGGATCACGGAGAACGTTTGGTCACCATGGTGAGATTCTACTTTTTAAACCGCCCGGATGGAAACATATAGATCAAGACGGAGGCAGATTTAATAGCAAAGCTTGGGATCCTGGAATCTATTCTGACATTCGTCACCCCGGGAGCCTGAAAATTTGTCTGAAGCTGCTTAGAAGCTTTACATGCCTAGTATGGGACCCCGGAGGCTATTGGCATTCCAAGCACTGGTGGAGATTTTTGGATGAATTTAAACATAAGCCGCCATAGCAGGAAGCTCCTCCAATGTCCAACTTAAGGACTTTAACTAAAAGTGCTAGGTGGGAGACAACCCACCATGGTATGGTCGCTTCTTTTTCAATTTAATTCTTGTTAATTGCTTTCATTTTTTATTTTCTTTTCATTTTACTTTATTGAACCTGGAATCATGCATAGCATTCATATTAATCATTGCATTCTGCATTTATCTTACATATAAAAAAAAAGGGGATGCACGACGTGACCGCATGCCCCATGCGATCGCGTCATATTGCGAATACACTATCCACGCGACCGTGTCACCCACGCGACCGCGTGCCTTGGAGATCAGCGTCAAGATCCAATGTCCAGAAAGTTAGGCTGGAATCGTGCGGCCCTTGTGCGTTTTGCACAAATTGGCCCACGCGATCACATGCCCCATGCGATCGCGTCACTTGCACAAAAACAATCCCACGCGACAGCGTGAGCGACGCGATCGCGTCTCATGGATTGCACAACACACTAGAAGGAGACAGAGAGTTGCGCCGAAACGACGCTGGAATCGTGCGTCTAGCACAAATTCCAGCGATGCGATCGCGTGACCCACGCGATCGCGTCATCCCCTCTCCTACCCCTCTCACGCGATCGCGTCACCCCCGTTTTCACCCCCACCACGGGACCGCGTGGATTTCAAAATATAACCCCCCCAGATCACGCGAACCCTATTATCGCGCCGCCCCCTGAACCCCCCTCCCTCTCTCTCTCCCCAACCCTCAACCACCACCACCCAGCCACCATTACCGCTGCACCAACCACCGCTGGGAACCGCCGACCACCCACCGCCGCCGTCCACCCCCAGCCGCAACCAACCCCCTCTTCTTTCTTCCTATTTCTTCTTCCTCCCTCCTCCCCTACCACTGCCCCCCCCTCCGCGCCACCACACACTGCCGCCACCGTCCAACCACAACCCCCCTTCAACCAGCAACACCACCCCTTTTCCCCTTCCCTTTCCCTACCCCCATCACTCTCTCCTTTCCCCTGCCGAACAGCCGCGCCACCGTGCCCACCACCGCCAGCCACCGTGCCAACCACCGGACGCCACCATCACCACCACCCAACCACCTTCCTGCCTACTCTCCTTATTCCGCCTTCCAGGTTCCGCAACACACAATCCCTTTTATCCGTTCATAGTTCTTCTTATTTTTTCCGTTTCTGTTCATAATTAGGATAGATAGTCTTGCATGTTGTAGTGGATTTTAGGTTGTTAGGTAGATTAAGCTGTGGTTAGTGGATCTAGGTCTATTTATTTACACTGTTCTTGCTTCTGTTTTATCATATTTGCAAATCTGCTGTTGCTGTAATCTTGCTCATATGCTGTATTTCTTGTATATTGCTGCTCTTTACATTGAATTTTCATGTTTATATTATATATATGTACCTGCAGCTTGACTTTTTAATCCATATGAACTGCTTTGATTGCTGTTTATTTTTCGGGATAATCCAATTTTAGCCGAAATGCTGCCCAAATTTCTATAAAAATGTTTTCATTCATATTTCGGTTTGGCAATTTGAACTCTATTTTCCACTGCTTTAACCAAACCATTTCATAATTGCCAGGGCATGCTTTCTTATCCTTTTTGATTTCCTAGTTTATAAACTGCATTTGTGATGTTTTGATTCCAATTTTTGCTTTCTTTATATCTATTTGAATCAGCATCTACTTGTTTTTCTTGTTTGGTTATGAGTCACTATAGTTCCTACCTGTGAATCCTTGTTACATGGAATATTTTCTTTATGCCACTTACCTTAACCCACTTTTTACTGACTCACTAATTTTAATTTACTGACTTTTTTTTCACATTCTCACCATACTAACCTTTTAAAATATCTTTTCTGATTTTTCACTTTCCTCTAACTTTCTAACCATGGCATAATGACAATTTTTCTATTTAACTTGAATTCTGATACATTTTGGATTGTAACTTCTTCCTTTCAAACTTTTAAACTACTATACAATCCTTAATGCACATTTACTTAACTCATTTACCTCATTTAAATTCTCCCATGCCACTTTGTGTTTTCTTTGCCTATATGCCTACTTGCTTTCCTATTTTTATATATCCTGGTTTTCCATTTTTCAGGATGTCTGCCTCACAGAGGAAAGGAAAGGGCAAAGCTACTGGCAAGCGCAAAAGAGGAGATTCATCCTAGTCCATCATTGACCTAATGCATGATACCTCATGGCGGGAGAAGAACTTTACACAGCAGGAAAAAGCTGACCAATTGCTCCTTGCATATAATTCAATAAAATTTGCAAACCGATACTGTGAGCTGAAGTATCCGGCATTTGCAAACTCCAGGAATCTATACCTGGAGAGAACTCTGAGGATTCCAGAAGCACTTCAGCAGTACACCACTGAGCAAATCAAGCAAAGAGGCTGGTTCTTTCTGGAGAGAGCACTGATAGAGGTCAATGAATCTTGGGTCCGAAAATTCTACTGCAACTACTACATCACCACCCTCGATGCAGTGAACCTGAGAGGAAAGCAGATTCTGGTCACTGAGGAGGCCATAGAGGACATTCTCCGGCTCCCAGCCAAGTCCGATCATCCTGATGGTTATAAAAAGGCTGAGGAGGACATGCGCCTGATGCGGTTTGATTGGGATGCTGTGAAGGCACGGATAGCTCTCGACCCGACCGTTCCTTGGGAGATGGGTCAGGACACCACCATGCCTAGAGGGATCAAGAGGGCGTACTTAAATGATGAGGCTCGGTTATGGCACCAGATCTTGAGCAACTATGTGATGTCGAGTACTCATGAGACGGAGATCCCAGCTGCTATGATTACCCTCCTATGGTGTGTGATGGAGGGTAGGGATCTTTATCTACCACGCTTTATCCGGCATTATATGGCCAGAGTCCACGTCCGAGGCACCCTCCCTTTTCAGTATCTGGTTACACAACTAGGCCGTCGAGCTGACGTGCCATGGGAGGAGGCCGATGAGAGACCACCAGTGGCGGACTGCAGGAAGATCATTCCTCACAGTAGGAACTTCCTAGCTTTGGGCTACAGACGACCACCCTTCACTGCTACTGATGAGACAGCCCCACCGTCTGCTGAACCCTCTTCATCCACGGCTGCCCCTGCTACCCCTGCTGCCACCACTGCACTTCCACCTGCCTTTGAGCCCGTATACCACCTCGTGCACCGCCTATTCCGACAGCTTGATCAGATGGAGCGCCGTAACCAGCGCCGGTATGAGAGATTGGAGCGTTACAGCCAGTGACGCTATTCGCATCTGAAGCTGATGATCCGACAGGGTGGTGACATCCCCTTCGAGCCCGACACACCATCAGAGCCATCAGAGGAGGAGGAGGATGAGCACGAGGAGGCGACTCACTTCCAGGAGGAGACCCATCAGTAGGCAGGCACAGAGCAGGTTGCACCACATCAGGAGGTTACGCATCAGATCGAGGCTGCAGATCCGGAGATCCTAATCCAGTCAGCACCGCCTCTACAGCAGCCAGACACTCAGTCCACCACCACCACAGTGCCTCCAGCTACTATCCCTACCAGTGATGACACCCCTTCACACCCGTCTTGACTGAGCATCAGGGACGATGCTTCATTTTAAGTGTGGGGAGGTCGCCATCTCTGGCGTTTTATTTTGGTGAACCACTACATCTCTTTTTTTCTTTTATTTTGGATATTTTTCTGTATTTTTCTTTTTACTGTTATTTTCTGAGTACTTATACATTGCTGCTTTTATGTATTTTTACTCTATTTCTGCATTTTGCATTTTTAGTTCATATTTTTAGTTATTTAGTTTAGTTTGCAATTCTGACTTATTAGTGGATTAATTAGTATAGTTTATCCTTTTTAGCATAAGATAGCATAGTTAAATTGAAAAATATAAAAAGGAAGTAAGCTAGGAAATTGAACATAACATATTTAAATCCATAAACCTTGTGTATATAGCATTACATCATATAGTTAAGTTAACAACATTTCATCAAGGAGGAACATTATAACTTTAAAGGCTACCCTAAATAAGTTTTTTTATGAGAATAATGGGAATTTTTAACTAAACCTGCACAACATATATGAATGATATATGATGCTTGAGTTAGAGAACACACAGCCTGTGAGTCTTGAGCTTAATTGTATGGTTGCATTCAAACCATAATTTCATTCCTGTGTGTTTCACTTCTTTTTATTCTGATATTTTTTACTTTACTTTAATCTATATGTCCAATTATAGAATATAGAATATAGATACATACCAAAAGAATGATTGAGGCTATCATTTGATTTTAGCTCACTTACCCCAAAATAACCTACCTTTCACATCACCCTTGTTAGCCCCCTTGAGCCTTTAAAATCCCTTTTATTCTATTTAGCCACACTACTAGCCTTAAGCAGAAAAACAAAATAAAATCCCAAGTTGAATCCTTGGTTAGCTTAAGATAGAAAATTATGAATAGATTAAAATGTGGGAAACCTATTGGGAACATGGATGATAGAAACAAAAGGTAGAAAAGTTAAAAGAAATAAAATAAAATTTGGGAAGCATGCTCATGAGAAATCAAAGTGAGTCAATTACCATGTGCAATAAAAAAAAGTTATTTTTCAGCATTTAATAAAAGGGGATACAAAAGAATTCCCTAATGCAAAATAAAAGCAATGCAGATGGGATAAAAATAAAATTGAAACATGAGCATGTAACAACAAGTGGGATAATATGGGAAAATTGGTAAAGAATTTTGTTCTACTAAATATGTATGTTAGGTGAGATCTTAGTCAAATTAAGGATTCACTTATCAGCTCACTTAACCTTATACATATATCCTTACCTTTACTTTGGCCCCATTACAACCTTAATTAAAGACCTCATGACTTTTGGTATGACTGTACTCTATAATTGTTGATTGGTTAGATGAAGAACAAAGTTATAGAAAGTAAGAATAAAAAGAAAAGTAGAGTGAATAATGATGGGGAAATTTTGTGGAAAAACGAATTTCCGAAACACCCAAATCTCACCGGCAAGTATACCGGGTCGCATCAAGTAGTAAAACTCACGTGAGTGAGGTCGATCCCACAGGGATTGATGGATCAAGTAACTTTAGTGGGTGATTAGTTTAGTCAAGCTAACATTTGAGTGATAATTGATGCAGCAGAAAGTAAATGACAAGGAAATTTAAAGTGCAGAAAGTAAATTGGACAGTAACTTAAAGAACAAGAAAGTAAAATAGCTGAAACTTAAATTGCAAGAAATGTAAATTGCATTAAATGAAAAGGGGAGTGGGTGCTGGAAATTAAAGAGAGCAATAGATCAAAGCTTAGAGAAAATTAAACTTGCAGGAAAAGTAAATCAGATCATGAACAGAAATGTAAAATGCAGAGCACTTGCAGAAGAATTAAATTACTTGAAAGTAAATTGAATTCAGTGAGAACAGAAAGCAATGAGAACCAAAGATCAAAATCAAGCTCAATGTAAATTAAATTGTAAACTTGCAGCAAAGGAACTTGTAGTAGAGGAGAAATTAAAATTGCAGAAGAAGAACAAGAGAAATCTTAGACCGAGAGGGAAACAGAATTCCTTCTCCCCTCAATCCAAGATTCAAATTCAAAGAAAGAAAAACTAGAAGAGGGAAAGCTCTCCAATCCTAATGCTCCCTAGTGGAGCCAGCCTCCTTTCTAAGATGAAAATGATGCCTTATATAGGCTTTTTACAAAATGAAAATGAAAATGAAAGTGAAATTAAAGACAAATTACAATTAAATGAAATTCTTATTTTATCTATCTCTTGTGCCTTTGAGTGATGATAATGGGCTTTGCTTGCTTTGGATTTGGGTTGAAGATGGCCTCTGTTGATTGCTCTTGGTGTTGGAGAGAAACCCATTGTGAACCGGGCCATGAATCATAAAAGCTTGAGTCAAAGTTTGAGGTAAACTTTGACTCAAACTTATTCACCAAACTTATCATGCAGATGGCCATTTTGCTGCCATCCACGTTTGAGCCAAAGTTTGAGGTCAAACTTTGAGCCAAACGTGGATCCCTCTTGTTGCATATCAAGCCTTGGGGTGCTACTTTGTCCTCTTGTCAACGTTGCCAATTTTATGTCCACTATAGACTATTATATATGGTTGGAAAGCTCTGAATGTCAGATTTCTAACCCAATTGGAATCACCTCAATTGGACATCTACAACTCAAGTTATGCTCCTTTGAAGAGGACAGGGTCGCTGGCTTTGGTGCCCAACGTTTGAGGTAAAGTTTGCCTCAAACGTGGTCGAAAACGCCAATTTTGGAGGCTCAAACGTATTGTCCACCCAATACTATTATATATTGTTAGAAAGCCCTGGATGTCTACTTTCCAATGCCGTTGGAAGCACATCATTTGGAGCTCCACAGCTCGAGTTATACTCCGTCGAAGGTGCAGAGGTCAGTTGGCCTTACTACAGGTTGCCACCATGTTCGTTTATGCACATTCCGGGGCAGTTTTCT
The DNA here is from genome assembly GCF_003086295.3 of Arachis hypogaea. Taxonomy (NCBI): domain Eukaryota; kingdom Viridiplantae; phylum Streptophyta; class Magnoliopsida; order Fabales; family Fabaceae; genus Arachis; species Arachis hypogaea. The sequence continues at coordinate 47,464,081 of NC_092050.1, forward strand.
CCCTCAATTTTAGTGTCTACTGATGAGATATTTTGGAGGAAAAATAAATCTCCTCTAAAACACACCAATCTAACCGGCAAGTGTACCGGGTCGCATCAAGTAATAAAAACTCACGGGAGTGAGGTCGATCCCACAGGGATTGAAGGATTGAGCAATTTTAGTTTAGTGGTTGGTTTAGTCAAGCGAATCGAGTGTTGGTTGGGTGATTTGTGACTTGCAGAATTAAATTGCATTGAAGTAAAGAGAACAAGAAATAAATTGCTGAAACTTAAAGAACAAGAAATTAAATGGCAAAAACTTAAAAGGCAAGAAATGTAAATTGCAGAATCTTAAAGTGCAAGGAATGTAAATTGCTTGAAATGTAAAGGGGATTGGGATGTGGATTTGCAGAAATTAAACAAGGAAAAACTAAATTGCATCAAACAGAAGAGGGAAAGGGAATTGGGATTGAACCGGATGTGAAGCAGAAAAGTAAATGAACATAGAAAGCAGTAAACAGAGAAGTGAAATGGGAAATTCAGATCTCAGGACCCAGAGACTAGAAAACCAAGTCTAGATCTCAATGCCTTCCTAGATCCAACAAGAACAATTGCAAGGGAATTGTAAATTGCAAAGAGAATAGATGAAGAGCAATGAACCGGAAATGAAATTCAATTAATAGTAAAGAAACAGAGAGATCCAAGATTGAGATTGAAACAGAATTTCTTCAATTCTCCAATCCAAGATTCAAGACAAATGTAAAATGAGATTGAAAGCAATGAAAACAAGAAATTAAAGTTCACTCAAGTTCAAAAGCTCTCTGAAAACTATTATGAAAATTCTAAAAGGAAAGCTCCCCGAATAACTTGAATTCTATCCTATTTATACACTTTCTTCAAATGATCTTCAAGCCTTGAGTTGGGCCTTTGCTCTTGGTGGAATTGGGTTGAAAGAGGCCTTGGTTGATTGCTCTTGAAGTTTGGAGAAGAACCGAAGTGAACCAATTGAACCGGTTTTGAGGTTAGCAAAAGTTGGACCAAAAGTTTGAGCCAAAGTTAGGGTTCTAACTTTGGCTCCAACTTTTCATATCAGTTGGCACATTTTTCTGGTTTGGACGTTGGTGCCAACGTTAGGGGTCTAACTTTGACCCTAACGTTGGCCTTCCCTTGGTGCTAGTGGCGCCAACGTTAGCCTCCAAGTTAGGGGGCTAACGTTGGCGCAAACGTTGGCCCTTCTCCCTTATGTTTTCATGTGCCAACGTTAGCCCCCAAGTTAGGGGGCTAACGTTGGCGCAAACGTTGGCCCTTCTCCCTTATGTCTTCATGTGCCAACGTTAGCCTCCAAGTTAGGGGGCTAACGTTGGCGCAAACGTTGGCTAGCCAGGGAGGAATTCATGTGCCAACGTTAGCCTCCAAGTTAGGGGGCTAACGTTGGCACAAACGTGGGATGGCCAGGGAGGAAATTTCAAGTTCCAACGTTAGCCTCCAAGTTAGGGGGCTAACGTTGGGGCTAACTTCTTGCTTCCTGGTTCAATTTCACTTATTCCATTGTCCTCTCTTCACTCCTAGCCATTCCTCTTTTCTTCAACCTTTCTCCAAGCTTTCTTCACCTATCATTAATCAACCAAACTCATCAAAGCTATGCTCAAAATCATGAGATATTCAATCTTTCATAATATGCAACAAATATAGCATAATACCTCATGAAATGGCATAAATTCATATATGGTTGGTTCAATCAAGGGAAACATGAAAATCTACTTAATTAGCTTGCTTGTAGCTCAAGAAAGTGCATAATTCTAATGAAAACAAAAGAAAAAGACTAGTTAAAATAGGCTAGGATGACTTGTCATCACAACACCAAACTTAAAGCTTGCTTGTCCCCAAGCAAGAAATGAATTATTGAGAAGAAAGAATGAAATGGAAGAGGAAGTTCATGCTAGCAGAGTATTATTGATAGTTCATGGGGTTTTGTGTGGATATGCAAATACTCACTTCTTATTGACTCCTAGGCCTAGAAAGTCTCCTTCAAGCTTCAAGTGACATACTGCTATGACTTCTCATTATTCCTTTATCCTTGGCTATTACTTTGTTCATAAGCTTTATTTGAGTGTCATGTATAGCAAGTTCATTTTCTTTTCTTTATACTTGACACATTATTCACCATAGACACTTGGCTCACATTCCTTCTTAAAACATTGATGCCCAGCACCTCTTTGGGCTACTAAATGCCTTGTAGTTAGGTTGCTCTTGATAGTGGACTTTCAGCTGATGATCCCGGGTTAGTTAACCCAAGTCACCAAGTGTTGAGGCACTCCTAAGAGCTTACTAATCCAAGCAGATCCTAGTACAAAGACATCACAGGCATATATTTCAAAGTTCAAGCTATTGGTGTCCAGCTTTGTTTCTTTTTGTTTTTCTTTTGTTCTGCCACTTTTTGGCTATCTTTTTCTTCTTTCCTTCTTTTTGTTTTTCTTTCTAACCAAGGAATTTAATTCAATTGAGATTCCTAGACAGTAGGCCACTTCTTTACTTAGAAGGAGATATCCTAGCTCTTTATTCACTAAAAGTGAGCTATTATACAATCACACATATACCACCACTTACTTTTATTTCACTTCTAACTAACAGAGACTATCTTGCTTCACATTCAAACTGTTCTTTTATTGAATTTAAAGATGCAGGGGACAACACATGCTTCTTGTCAAGTGAAAATAAACACACAAGCACACACATAAACTAGCCTACTTATTTTAAAAGAAACAAACATAATGCAAAGACTTTTAAGAAAAACTACTTAGAAATGCAAAGACAACTTAGAACAGATAGAATGCATGCTTTTTTTCTTTGTAGTGATGAACAAGGAGCAAGTCCACCTTTCATTTGTCATGCCTTTTCTTTCTCCTTTCATACACTTGGCTGCTAGTGTTCCCACCATCCTTGTTTGGTGGCTGTTGATCTTGCCAAAAGCCAGCCTTATTCATAGCCTCCTCCACTCTATCTTCGAGTCTCATAGCCCTGTTCACTTCTACCTCACTTCTCATTTTGAAGAATTCATCAAAAGTTGGGAATGCCGGATCCATGTTGTGCAAATGTTCTCCAATATAGTTTAGTTTGATTTGGCTATTGACATTGTAATCGGCTTGCACTTCATACCTTGCTTCTTGGAGTGTTGTGAACTCCTTGAAAGCCTTCAAACTTTTAGCTTGCATTTGTTCCAACTTCCCAAAAGATTCATGAGATTGAAAGGCATGTTCTTCTTGCATTGCAAGAAATCTTGACTCGAATTCATTTTGTTTGTTTATTATTCTTAGCTCTCTTTCTTCTTGTGCTTGTTGGTTTTGCATGTACAGAGAATGGTATTCCTCTTGCCTCTCTTGGATTCTCGTGTACTGTTGAGACAATCTCCCTATTACTTCTTGCATTTGAGTCATATCCATATTGCCATGTGGGAAAAAGTGTGGCTGCTCCTCCTCCTCTTGTGGCTCTTCTTCTATGTGTGGCTCATCTTCTTCCATTGGCTCTTCTCTTTCCCTTCCTCCATGTGGTCTTCGGCCTTGATGTGCTTCAAGGGGCATCATCATTCGTTCAATGGTTATGGGCATGCCTTGGCTTAACCACATTGGATTCTCCTCTTCCAATGGAACTTTAGCCTTTGCACACAACCTCCAAATGGTGCTCGGATAGTACAACCAAGATCCGGCCGAATTCTTTTCAGCTATCTTTTGAATGTCTCTTGCAAGGATTTCATGAACTCTTATCTCTCCACCCACCATGATACAATGCAGCATTAAGGCTCTCTCCCTGTTAACTTCTGAGGTGTTCACTGTCCCCAGAATTGACCTTTTCATCAACTCATACCATCCTTTTGCTTCCGGAATGAGGTTACATCTCTTCAGGAACTTGTATCTGTTCTTGTTGTCTCCTTCCCATTCTGAGTTCTCAAAACAAATGTCTCTCGCAATCTCCTCATAATCTTGATCCTCAGTCAATCTTTGCTGGTATCCCGGTTCATCAAAGCGGACTGACTTTAGTTTCAAGACTTTCTTGATTGCCTCCGGGCTAAAGTCTACTTCCACCCCACGCACATAGCTCTTGTACGTTGGGGGTTCACGCATGTCAATCCTTGGGACATTTGCATAGAACTCTCTTATGATATTGGTATTAATTCGGGTGGCTGGTGATGTAAGTTCCTCCCATCTCCTCTTCCGGATTTTGTTCTTTATTTCTTGACATCCATCCTCCGACAACATGAATGGGATTTCAGGATAGATTCTTTTCTCGTTCATCCATTGAATTTGCATTTGATGAGACCAAGACTTGAACCTCCATTGGTCATATTCATGTGTTTCTTCCTCCACTATTGGATCTTTTCCTTTTCGTCGTTTGGTTCTTGAGGAGGATGCCATGATCACTTGGTTGGTTGAGAGGGAATGTGAAGAATGTTGGAGAGTTTGATGTGTGTTTGGAGGAAAAAGAGATTAGGTCCGAACTTGCTATGACAAAAAGTTATGAAGAGAAGTTTAAGTGGTTGGAGTTTAAAGTAGAAGAAAGGTTGCACAAGGCTTGTTATGTTGAGGAGTGATTCGGTCATGTGCATGGCTTGAAGGTGGTATGCTTTTAAATGAGCAATGAAGGGCTAGGATGCAATTAGACACTATGGGAATCAAGGGTGTGCATGTATGGATGAATGAAGACAAAATTTGCTCCTTCCCTTGCCTTTGCCGTGATCATTCTCAAAGAGTGGCAGATTTCTTTCTTGAAGCATGTGATGGGATTTTGTCCTTATGCTATGCTTTCCTTTGTCTTGTCTTTTTCTTTGAAGATTCTTTGACTTCCTAGTCACCACAACAAGACAACATACATTAGTCTTATCCAACCGTAGCAAGGGTGTGCTTTTTATTAAAACTTTGTGAACCATCAATCCTTGTCTCATTTGAACCGTGACACTTTCTTTGGAGGACACCAAACTTAATGTTTGGTAATGTATAAAGAAAATGAGTTTCTTCCTCCAATTAGTGAAGTTCAAACATTAAATGTTCATAAGGATTGTTTCCATTACACTTTCTTTTTTCTCTTTTTTTTTTTCATGAAGGATTAATTGTATCCTTGAATCGGTGCATCAAGGTTTGATGAACACCAAAATTGTTTCTTGTCAAAGGGTACATCACAATTAATGCCTTCATTACTGAATAAGAATTTTTCTATTTATAGGGTTTTTGAAAATAACAAATGTATGATTATTGATGCATGAGTTTCAAATTTTCATGAAGCTATGTGGACACCAAACTTAGTGTTCGGCCATATGCTCTATCAAAACATTTCAAGCATGTGAAACAAAATTCTTTGTAACATTGGTTTAGTGTGCTTGGAGGCACACCAAACTTAGCATATGTTTCAAAACAGTGCATGCAGTCAATGGACATGTTCATGAAAAGAGAAAAGAATTCATGCTCAAATGATCATAACTTATTGAATTTAAAATGACATGAATCTTAAAGCATGGGTTGACTCCCATGGAGCACTCTTTTATTATCACTAGCTTGACATTGAGACTTTCTTTTATGGTGGTTGGTGCTTGTAGGGCCTCAATTTGTTTCCTCTGACCGTGATCCTCTTTTTTGTTTTCTGGTGTTCTATTTCAGCATGCTCTAATGATAGTATGTTGCTGACAGTGTAGTAATCCTCGGTTTGTTGATTTGCCCCCAGCTGTTGATATATCAGTTGCACTTTGTCACCTTTGGAAAGCCCCTCTGTTGGAATCTTTCTATTCTTCCAGCCCCTTTTTGCTTTGTTTCTGCGTTTCATCTTTCCTTTTGTTGATCTTTCTTCTCTGGCCATAGGCTTTCCTTGGGGGCCTCTCTTTTCAGTGGCTAATACTCTACTACCTTCTTGGGCTTTTTCATCAGTCTGCACAATCCTTAGCATTGGGATGTTGCTGTGACTTTCCTGGTCATTTTTCATATAGTCTTTCTCTTCCTTGCTAAATTGTGCTTCTGGCAACACCTTCAGAGTGATGCTCTGGTCATGCATCCTTAGAGTTAATTCCCCTTCCTCTACGTCTATGATAGCTCTAGCAGTGGCCAAGAATGGCTTTCCCAGTATAACAGAGTCACCACCATCATCGTTTCATTCTAGAACCACAAAATCAGCAGGGTAAATAAAACTGTCCACCTTGACCAAAAGATTTTCAATTACACCCCTGGGGTATACCATTGACTTGTCTACCAGCTCCAAAGACATTTGTACTGGTTTGACCTCCTCTATATTCAGCTTTTTCACCAAGGAGGATGGTATTAAGTTAATACTTGCTCCGAGATTGCACATTGCTTTAGTGATGGTCAATTCCCCAATGGTGCAAGGCAACAGGAAGCTCCCTGGGTCCTCAAGCTTGGGAGGAAGCCCCTTTTGAATCAAGGCCCTGCATTCCTCAGTAATCATTATGGTTTCTTTCTCATCCCAGCTTCTTTTCTTGTTGATGAGATCCTTCAGAAACTTAGAGTATAGAGGCATTTGCTCAAGTGCTTCAGCAAAGGGGATATTAATTGCTAGCTTCTTAAAGATCTCAAGGAATTTGTGAAAATGCTGGTCTTTAACCTCTTTGTTGAACCTCTGGGGATATAGCAGTGGAGGTGTGATGCTTTTTCCTATTTGCTGCTGCCCCTGAGCTACTTCTTTTGAGCTATGTGGCTGGTTGTCCTTCTCTTTGAGTTTCTCAGTGTCTTTGTTTGGCATCACAACTTGCTCCTTAGCCTCATCTGCCTTTGTTTGCTTCTCATCCTCCGTTGGTTCTTTGATGTTCTCTACTTGCTTCCTTGTAGTGTCATTGTTGCTTATCAATGCTCTCCCACTCCTTAATTGTATTGCCTTGCATTCCTCCTTGGGATTTGGAATTGTGTCACTGGGCAGTGAGTTTGTAGGTCTCTCAATAGATACTTGCTTGGAGAGTTGCCCCATCTGTCTCTCTAGGCTCTTCAGGGAGGCTTCTTGATTCTTGGCTACCATTTCCTGGTGTTTCAGCATTTTGTCTATCATGGCCTCCAAGTGAGTGATTCTTTGGGCTTCAGGTGATATTTGAGGTGGGTTATGAGATGTGGGTGGTGGATGGTAGGCATTTTGGTTGGTTGGTTGGTTATTAGATTGGTATTGGTTGATGTTGGGGTAGTTGTTTTGAGGTTTTCTGTAGGGGTTTTGGTTAGTCTGCTGCTGGTTGTGATTTTGGTTGCTTCTTGGGTTGTGTTGGTTTGAATTCCTCTGCCATGGTTGTTGGTTTTGGGCATGGTTATCTCCCCATCTGAGGTTTGGGTGGTTTTTCTAGGATGGATTGTATGTATCACCATACACTTCATTTGGTCCTTGGTTGTGCATATACTGTACTTGCTCTTGTTGTTGTTCTTCTTGAGTTTCTTCACTCTGTCCCCATGTGGTTGATGATTGGCTAGTGTTGACTGCTGCAACTTGGAGACTATCAATTCTCTTGGCCATTTGCTCAAATTGTTGCTGAATTTGCTGCTGCATCATCTTGTTTTGAGCCAGGATTGAATCCACTCCTTCTAGCTCCATTACTCCTCTCCTTTGTGATGGTTGGCGGCCTCTTTGATGAGCAAAGAAATATTGGTTGTTGGACACCATATCAATGAGTTCTTGAGCCTCTTCTGCAGTTTTCATGAGTTGCAAGGAACCTCCAGCTGAATGATCCAAAGCTTCCTGAGATTTTAGTGTTAAGCCTTCATAGAAGTTTTGAAGCTTCTCCCACTCATTAAACATAGCAGGGGGACATTTCCTGATCAGAGCCTTGTACCTCTCCCATGCCTCATAGATGGGTTCGGCCTCCATTTGTGTAAATGTTTGTACCTCAGCCTTTAACCTTATAATCCTCTGAGGTGAATAAAATTTGGCAAGAAACTTAGTTACCAAATCATCCCAGTTGTTAATGCTGTCCCTTGGAAATGATTCCAACCATTGAGTGGCCTTGTCCCTGAGAGAAAATGGGAATAGCATCAGTTTGTAACTGTCAGGGGGCACTCCATTAGTTTTGACAGTGTTGCATATCCTCAAGAAAGTGGATAAATGTTGGTGTGGGTCCTCAAGTGGTCCTCCACCAAAAGAACAATTATTCTGAACCAAAGTGATGAGTTATGGCTTGAGTTCAAAATTGTTAGCATTGACATTTGGAGCCAAGATGCTGCTCCCACAATGTCTAGGATTTGCAAAGGTGTAGGAAGCCAAAACTCTCCTCTGGGGTGGGTTGCCATTGTTGTTGTCTTCCCCACCTGGTGGATTGGTTAAATGTTCCTCCATCTCTTGGAATTCTTCGTCTGATTCCTCTTCTCCAACAATATTTTTCCCTCTTTCAGCTCTTTTTAACCTCCTGAGAGTTCTTTCGTCTTGTTCATGAAAATTGAGTATGGTTCTTCTTGTACCTGACATACAAGCAGAGCATGAGGAATGCACAAAACCAGTGACACTTCAATTTACTGCCAGATTGAAGTGTTAGTTAGTTTAAGCAAAAAATTAAACAGTTAGTGGGTTAATCAAAAATTGAAGAAAAATAAAGAAAAAGTGCTTGATCTAGATCACCACCTCACTTAATCATTGTCAATCTAATCAATCCCCGGCAACGGCGCCAAAAACTTGATGAGATATTTTGGAGGAAAAATAAATCTCCTCTAAAACACACCAATCTAACCGGCAAGTGTACCGGGTCGCATCAAGTAATAAAAACTCACGGGAGTGAGGTCGATCCCACAGGGATTGAAGGATTGAGCAATTTTAGTTTAGTGGTTGGTTTAGTCAAGCGAATCGAGTGTTGGTTGGGTGATTTGTGACTTGCAGAATTAAATTGCATTGAAGTAAAGAGAACAAGAAATAAATTGCTGAAACTTAAAGAACAAGAAATTAAATGGCAAAAACTTAAAAGGCAAGAAATGTAAATTGCAGAATCTTAAAGTGCAAGGAATGTAAATTGCTTGAAATGTAAAGGGGATTGGGATGTGGATTTGCAGAAATTAAACAAGGAAAAACTAAATTGCATCAAACAGAAGAGGGAAAGGGAATTGGGATTGAACCGGATGTAAAGCAGAAAAGTAAATGAACATAGAAAGCAGTAAACAGAGAAGTGAAATGGGAAATTCAGATCTCAGGACCCAGAGACTAGAAAACCAAGTCTAGATCTCAATGCCTTCCTAGATCCAACAAGAACAATTGCAAGGGAATTGTAAATTGCAAAGAGAATAGATGAAGAGCAATGAACCGGAAATGAAATTCAATTAATAGTAAAGAAACAGAGAGATCCAAGATTGAGATTGAAATAGAATTTCTTCAATTCTCCAATCCAAGATTCAAGACAAATGTAAAATGAGATTGAAAGCAATGAAAACAAGAAATTAAAGTTCACTCAAGTTCAAAAGCTCTCTGAAAACTATTATGAAAATTCTAAAAGGAAAGCTCCCCGAATAACTTGAATTCTATCCTATTTATACACTTTCTTCAAATGATCTTCAAGCCTTGAGTTGGGCCTTTGCTCTTGGTGGAATTGGGTTGAAAGAGGCCTTGGTTGATTGCTCTTGAAGTTTGGAGAAGAACCAAAGTGAACCAATTGAACCGGTTTTGAAGTTAGCAAAAGTTGGACCAAAAGTTTGAGCCAAAGTTAGGGGTCTAACTTTGGCTCCAACTTTTCATATCAGTTGGCACATTTTTCTGGTTTGGACGTTGGTGCCAACGTTAGGGGTCTAACTTTGACCCTAACGTTGGCCTTCCCTTGGTGCTAGTGGCGCCAACGTTAGCCTCCAAGTTAGGGGGCTAACGTTGGCGCAAACGTTGGCCCTTCTCCCTTATGTTTTCATGTGCCAACGTTAGCCTCCAAGTTAGGGGGCTAACGTTGGCGCAAACGTTGGCCCTTCTCCCTTATGTCTTCATGTGCCAACGTTAGCCTCCAAGTTAGGGGGCTAACGTTGGCGCAAACGTTGGCTAGCCAGGGAGGAATTCATGTGCCAACGTTAGCCTCCAAGTTAGGGGGCTAACGTTGGCGCAAACGTGGGATGGCCAGGGAGGAAATTTCAAGTTCCAACGTTAGCCTCCAAGTTAGGGGGCTAACGTTGGGGCTAACTTCTTGCTTCCTGGTTCAATTTCACTTATTCCATTGTCCTCTCTTCACTCCTAGCCATTCCTCTTTGCTTCAACCTTTCTCCAAGCTTTCTTCACCTATCATTAATCAACCAAACTCATCAAAGCTATGCTCAAAATCATGAGATATTCAATCTTTCATAATATGCAACAAATATAGCATAAAACCTCATGAAATGGCATAAATTCATATATGGTTGGTTCAATCAAGGGAAACATGAAAATCTACTCAATTAGCTTGCTTGTAGCTCAAGAAAGTGCATAATTCTAATGAAAACAAAAGAAAAAGACTAGTTAAAATAGGCTAGGATGACTTGTCATCATCTACCATGCAGTGCCATATATGCTTGGAAAGCTCTTGATTCCTACTTTCCATTGCTTTTTGAATCACCTCATTTGGAGCTCTGTAGCTCAAGTTATTCTTGTTGGAAATATACCCCTTCAGGCTATGAGAAGCCAACGTTTGCCTAAAAGCTTGAGGCAAACGTTGGCGCAAGCTTTTTCTCCCTGGGTGTGTTGGTTGTGGCGCCAACGTTTGCCAAAAAGCTCGAGGCAAACGTTGGCGCAAGCTTTTCTCCTCCAGGGTGTTGGTGTGTGGTGCCAACGTTTGCCAAAAAGCTTGAGGCAAACGTTGGCACAAGCTTTTGCTTCTTCCAGGGAAATTTCAACTTTTCCAAAAGTTTGAGCTAAAGTTTGAGGCAAACTTTGGCTCAAGCTTTTTGTTCTCTCTTGCTCCTAGCCATTCCTTCTTTCTTCAACCTTCTTCAAAGCTCTTTTCCCCTATCATCAATCAACCAAACATATCAAAGCTATGCTCAAAATCATGAGATTGTTATTTTTTTCATAATATATGACAATTATAGCATAAAATCTCATGAAATTGCATTAATTTATCCATGGTTGATTGAATCAAAGGAAACATGAAATTTCACCCAAATGGCTTACTTATTGCATAAGAATGCATGAAAACTAAGTAAAAAAACTAGTGAAAAAGCATAGGAAAACATGACATGGTGACATGTCATCACAACACCAAACTTAAACCTTGCTTGTCCTCAAACAAGAAAAGAATCATGCAATAGAGATTGACAATCCAAGGTAAGAAGAATAGCAACTCAATGTTCATGGCAAGCTAGTTTTCTATGCATGCTACAATTACAAAAGAGATGTAAATGATTGATGCTTCTCTCTAGCTCAATTTATGAAATCTTTCTCTTATATTTCTTCCTTGAAACAAGCTTTTGATTTTCTTATTAGCTTCTCCTTTTGGGTGCTTTGCCCCATGAGTTGATAACAAAGCTACGACTTCTAAATGCTTTGTTTTCAAGTATTACCACTTGATACATAAGCACCACAAGCATTTGATTAGAGGACTTCATTAAGCTCATTTTTCTTTTCTTTTCTTGACTCTCTAATCATTGATGCTCAGAGCCTTGAGCTTTGAGGGAGTGCTTTTGCACTTTGAGCCTAACCTTGACTTCTAAGTGTTTTATTTTCAAGCATTTGGCTTGATACATAAACACCACAAGTACTTAACAAATAAATTGCCATTGGTACTCAGAGCCTTCAGATTTCTCATTCTTTCCCTTTTTCTTTTCTTGCTTTAATTGTATTTGCCTCTTCAAGGTTTTCATGATTTTCAAAAGATTTCACAAAATGTTCTAGATGAAAACTTCAATTAAATAAAATCCAATGCAATTAAGCAACAATCAAACATACTAGCTTTCCAATACTTTTATGCACATGATAAATTCTTCTTTAATTCCTTGTTTGTTTATGATCATGATACTTTATTGCTTTTGAATTCACAAAACTCAAGTTGGTAATCATAATGGCACAGCACCATGTTGCAATTTAGAAATCAAATTATGCCTTTTCATACACACATGCATACAGAGAAGGTAAAGACAATCATGCAGTTTATAGTGCTTGAAACAAATGAGAAGAAAAGGAACTCTACAACCTTGTAGTTCATCTTCATTATTGTTGTCCTTTTTCCTCTATTCTTCTCTTTCCCTTGCCAAACTCAGAATGCTTGCTCATCCTCAAGCAACAATTAGAACAATGGCTATGGGGCTAAGATGGATTATGAATGTCTTACACAATGAAATGTTAGTAGCACATGTGTTTTAAGCAAGCAAAATAATAGATAACAATCAAGGCACAAGAGACAGAGACATTATGATTGCATAGATAAGAAGGTGTGCATAATACATTGCATAAAAGATAAGTGGCACACCAAACTTAGTGTGACACTTTCACTTGGAATCAATGTAAGTATCCAGTAAAGATTGGAAGTAAATTTTGTTGCATAGCAACACCAAACTTAGAATGCAATCCTATGTCTATTTTATTTAAAACAAAACTAAATGAAATTGTTGTATGTTAAATACAATCACCAAGCCAAGAATCTGTCATGAATAAAGCTCTCTTGGTAATGTATTAACAAACACAGTAAATAAAAGAAAGCATTTAAAATAAGGAAATGACTAAAAACAAAGAGAAAACTAAAATTGTCTAACTAAAAGAAAGATAATAGTGCAAAGAACATTATGATTATGCAAACAAGTGGTGTTGCTGAATGATTTGCATAGAAAAATAAGTGGCACACCAAACTTAGAATCTTGGTGTGTCACTTTCATTTTTTTGATTTGATGCAATCATCCAAAAAGATTGAAAACAATTTATTGCAAGGTAACACCAAACTTAGAATGTAACCATATGCCAATTTATTGAATTTTAAACAAAGCAAAGAAAAAGAAAACAAAGCAGAGAAGAAATGTTACCTATGGTTGGGTTACCTCCCAACAAGTGCTCTTTTAGTGTCATTAGCTTGACATGCTGTTCTTCACTTTCTTCCTCTTCTTCCAGTTTGTTAAGAGAAATGACCTCAAAGGAGGGAAAGATTCAGCTAGTGTCCCTTGTCTTGGCCTTTCCTTAGCAAGCTTCCTTTTGCGAATGGCTTGATTGATCTTGCTTGCTGGATTAGGGACAGAATTGGTGTTCTTGCTAGTTGCCTTCACTTCTTTGGATTCAAGACTTGGTTGCTGTGTGATTATTGGAGTTTTGTATTCATCCAGAGCCTTTTGAATTGGTGGTTCCATGTACTTCTCTGCTTCACTTGAGTTTGAAATTCTTTGGTTGTCTTTCTCACTTTCTTGCTCTTCCACTTCCTCCCTTTCACTCAACATTTGACTTAGTAGCTTTTTCATTGAGGAGGTTTGTTGATCTTCCCAACATTTCTTCATCTCCTCTTCATATTTTTCAATCACAAATTCAATTGTTGAGAGTTTTTGGGTCAGGGACGTTTGTGAGAGTTGTGAGTCTTTATGTTCTCTTGTCATCTCAAGTGCAGTTTCATTTTCAACCACCTCATTCTTTATTAAAAGTTCACTTGATGCAGTAGCCTCCTCATCTTGCTCTTCCACTTTATCCTTCACATCCATCAATTGGTCTTCATCCTTATTGTTTGATGGTTCTAAGTTTTTCCTTATGTTCTTCAGGTGCTCATTCGTCCTCTGACGGATGATTTCTTTCCTTTTCCAGGCTTGTTCTTGTCTTTCAAAAAATCCTCTGGACTTTTGAAGGAGATCCTCTGAATCACAATTTGAAGAATTATTGAACTCATCACAGTATGGATTACTAGGATTTCGTTGATTTTGACTTTCCCAGCCACAATATGAGTAGTTGTTAGAATCATCAAAATCTGGATCATATTGTGTCTCTGGGAGGTGTCCCATTTTATCTGATTGTTCACATTCTTCTTGATATGTCCAGACACCATGAGAATAATGATATAAGTCATTTTGTGGTTCTGGACAGTATCTCATGTGCTCAGCTTGATCAATTTGTGGCTCTGTTGCAAGTCTCCATGGATTGGAGTGCTTAGAATTTGTAAATTCTTGGTGATATTCCCAGCCACCATTAGAGATTTGTGATGGTGGGTGATATCCCAGAAAATTTGTTTGAGCACAAGATGAGTTGAACTCCATTTGAATTTTGTAAAACACAACACCAAGGAAAATTGAAATTCATATCTCAGAGATGAATTTCTTAGTGAGGCAATAACTCAAACACCTTGGTTTCAACTTAGAACAGAGAACAAAAATAAAGAAAATACTTGATCTAGACTTCTCACCCACTTAATCATTGTTGATCTAAATCAATCCCCGGCAACGGCGCCAAAAACTTGATGGGGAAATTTTATGGAAAAACGAATTTCCGAAACACCCAAATCTCACCGGCAACTATACCGGGTCGCATCAAGTAGTAAAACTCATGTGAGTGAGGTCGATCCCACAGGGATTGATGGATCAAGCAACTTTAGTGGGTGATTAGTTTAGTCAAGCTAACATTTGAGTGATAATTGATGCAGCAGAAAGTAAATGACAAGGAAATTTAAAGTGCAGAAAGTAAATTGGACAGTAACTTAAAGAACAAGAAAGTAAAATGGCTGAAACTTAAATTGCAAGAAATGTAAATTGCATTAAATGTAAAGGAGAGTGGGTGCTGGAAATTAAAGAGAGCAATAGATCAAAGCTTAGAGAAAATTAAACTTGCAGGAAAAGTAAATCAGATCATGAACAGAAATGTAAAATGCAGAGCACTTGCAGAAGAATTAAATTGCTTGAAAGTAAATTGAATTCAGTGAGAACAGAAAGCAATGAGAACCAAAGATCAAAATCAAGCTCAATGTAAATTAAATTGTAAACTTGCAGCAAAGGAACTTGTAGTAGAGGAGAAATTAAAATTGCAGAGGAAGAACAAGAGAAATCTTAGACCGAGAGGGAAACAGAATTCCTTCTCCCCTCAATCCAAGATTCAAATTCAAAGAAAGAAAAACTAGATGAGGGAAAGCTCTCCAATCCTAATGCTCCCTAGTGGAGCCAGCCTCCTTTCTAAGATGAAAATGATGCCTTATATAGGCTTTTTAAAAAATGAAAATGAAAATGAAAGTGAAATTAAAGACAAATTACAATTAAATGAAATTCCTATTTTATCTATCTCTTGTGCCTTTGAGTGATGATAATGGGCTTTGCTTGCTTTGGATTTGGGTTGAAGATGGCCTCTGTTGATTGCTCTTGGTGTTGGAGAGAAACCCATTGTGAACCGGGCCATGAATCATAAAAGCTTGAGTCAAAGTTTGAGGCAAACTTTGACTCAAACTTATTCACCAAACTTATCATACAGATGGCCATTTTGCTGTCATCCACGTTTGAGCCAAAGTTTGAGGTCAAACTTTGAGCCAAACGTGGATCCCTCTTGTTGCATATCAAGCCTTGGGGTGCTACTTTGTCCTCTTGTCAACGTTGCCAATTTTATGTCCACTATAGACTATTATATATGGTTAGAAAGCTCTGAATGTCAGATTTCTAACCCAATTAGAATCACCTCAATTGGACATCTACAACTCAAGTTATGCTCCTTTGAAGAGGACAGGGTCGTTGGCTTTGGTGCCCAACGTTTGAGGTAAAGTTTGCCTCAAACGTGGTGGAAAACGCCAGTTTTGAAGGCTCAAACGTATTGTCCACCCCATACTATTATATATTGTTGGAAATCCCTGGATGTCTACTTTCCAATGCCGTTGGAAGCACATCATTTGGAGCTCCACAGCTCGAGTTATACTCCGTCGAAGGTGCAGAGGTCAGTTGGCCTTACTACAGGTTGCCACCATGTTCGTTTATGCACATTCCGGGGCAGTTTTCTCCCTCAATTTTAGTGTCTACCATGTAGTGCCATATATGCTTGGAAAGCTCTTGATTCCTACTTTCCATTGCTTTTTGAATCACCTCATTTGGAGCTCTGTAGATCAAGTTATTCTTGTTGGAAGTATACCCCTTCAGGCTATGAGAAGCCAACGTTTGCCTAAAAGCTTGAGGCAAACGTTGGCGCAAGCTTTTTCTCCCTGGGTGTGTTGGTTGTGGCGCCAACATTTGCCAAAAAGCTCGAGGCAAACGTTGGCGCAAGCTTTTCTCCTCCAGGGTGTTGGTGTGTGGTGCCAACGTTTGCCAAAAAGCTTGAGGCAAACGTTGGCACAAGCTTTTGCTTCTTCCAGGGAAATTTCAACTTTTCCAAAAGTTTGAGCTAAAGTTTGAGGCAAACTTTGGCTCAAGCTTTTTGTTCTCTCTTGCTCCTAGCCATTTCTTCTTTCTTCAACCTTCTTCAAAGCTCTTTTCCCCTATCATCAATCAACCAAACATATCAAAGTTATGCTCAAAATCATGAAATTGTTATTTTTTTCATAATATATGACAATTATAGCATAAAATCTCATGAAATTGCATTAATTTATCCATGGTTGATTGAATCAAAGGAAACATGAAATTCCACCCAAATGGCTTCCTTATTGCATAAGAATGCATGAAAACTAAGTAAAAAAACTAGTGAAAAAGCATAGGAAAACATGACATGGTGACATGTCATCAAATAAACCCAATAAACACTGAGTGACTAGAGGGTAAACACAAAATCCAGTGAGGGTTCAATTACTCATCAACATATATCTGTGCTTAATTTACTAATTGTTTTGCAAGTTTGTACAATATTTTTATTTCCCATCTCATTTGCTAAAATGCTTTATTATTTAAGGGTTGGCTATATATATGTATATATATATATATATATGACTCCTTGAGAATGTGAATTAATTTGACTACATGTAAGCTTTATATATGAGTGGATAAATTGGAATTGCATGACTCATTTAGGTAGATGCATTTAGAATAGGTTGCATTGCATAACATTCCACCACTTTAACCTTGCCTTATTCTTTACCTTGGATTTAGCATGAGGACATGCTATTGTTTAAGTGTGGGGAGGTTGATAAACCTATATTTCATGAGTTATTTTGTGCTTAGTTTGAATGATTTATTCAATCCTTCACCCACTTATTCATAGTAATTGCATGGTTTTACTTTTCCTTCCTTATTATGTGATGTACGTGAAAAATATGTTTCCTAAGCTTTAAAATTAATTATTTTAATTACCTTTATTTCCATTTGATGCCGTGATTAGTGTGTTAAGTAGTTTCAGATTTTCTAAGACAAAATGACTTAAAGGATGGAAAAGGAAACGTACAAAAATGGAAGGAAAGTGCGAAACAGAGTTTTGAAGAAACTGGCTTCCACGTGATCGCATGGACGACGCGATCGCGTGCCAGGAGCGAAGAAGATGCGACGCGGCCGCATGACTGACGTGGCCGCGTGACTTGAGCATAGCGCATTCGATGCGGACGCGTGACTGACGCGACCGCGCCACAAGGAAAACTCCAGATGACGCGACCGCGTGACCCACGCGGACGCGTGACAGAGGCCACGTATCAGAATTTACAAAATACGGCCCCAGTGATTTCTGAAGCCCTTTTGGCCCAGATCTAGGTATAGAACACACAGACTAGAGACTATAAAGTGGAGGAATGCATCCATTTAAAGGAGAGCTCGTATTTTTACTACTTTCCATGATTTAGATTTAGTTTGAGAGAGGTTCTCTCCTCTCTTTCTCTTAGGATTAGGATTTAGGACTTCTCTTAGTTTTTAAGAGTGACTCTCGATCCAGGTTTAATATTTACTTTAATTTATGTTTCTGTGCTACTTTTACTTTAATGCTTTTATTCGTATCTACAGATGTTGCCCAATTAGCTTATGAATTATTCCATGTTACAGATAATTATTTGAATTAATGATTATTTGAGGTATTTTAGTTTATTATTGTTCTCTTTAATTTAAGTTATTATTGCTTCCCATCTAAGGACATTTTTATTCCAACAATTTTACTTTTTCCCCTTTTGGTCTTGGTTAAGAAATCAGTAACTCAACATTATTAAACTCAGCATAATTGATAATCGTTATCTTGCTAATTGAACTGAACTTCAATAATCCCAACTTTTTCTTAGGAAATAAATAGGATTCGAAGGTCAAACTAATTAATCCCATGACTTTTCTTTACTTTAGTAAAGGTTAACTAAGCGGAATTAAGATTCAACTTTCACTATTGTTGGGAGGAATAACTAAGTTGGACTTCCAATTTCTCTTTCCTTGCCAAAAGTTTGCTTTACAGTATTTATTTATTTTAATTGCCATTTAAATTATTTGTCATATCTACTCTTCACTCTCAACCCCGATTTTACAACCTCCATAACCAATAATAAGAACATACTTCCCTGCAGTTCCTTGAGAAGACGAACCGAGGTTTAAATACTCGGTTATCAATTTTAAAAGGGGTTTGTTACTTGTGACAACCAAAACGTTTGCACGAAGGGATTTTTGTTGGTTTAGAGACTATATCTACAATGCGACTATTTTTATGAAATTCTTTACTGGCAAAAATCCCAACGTCATCGCACAAACAAGGGTGCATCTGCTCTCATGTGGCAGACAGCCTTTTAAAGTCCTTTAATCTTTGTCCTCTACTCTCGTTGGTAGAGATCTGCTCCCCTGTGGCAGTTATTCCTTTAGTTAATACATTCTTTTTATTTTTGTGCTCTGCTCTCTTGTGGCAAAGGTTCATTAGAATCTTTTAGTCTTTGTTCGAGCAGCTCTAGTCTTCCATCATGATCGTGGACCAAATATAGTATTTCAGTGGGATGCGATGGTTCTTCCTCTTCAAGTGGATGTACTTCTGAATGGATCTGCCTTAGCTGGGGGTTTTCGGAAGTTCCTTCTCAATGAGGAATGTGCGTCCTCTCGCATGGTGGCGGTATTGAAAGTGCGAGATGGTCATGTTGAGGTTTGGGTTCTGATTTCGATGCCATATGGCCATCTTCATACAGATTATCTACCGTTATCGAGGGTCGAGCTCCAGGTCCTCGGCAATGGTGCCAATGTTCTGGTGGTTACCTGAAACGTTGATTTTGGGCCTGATCATGAGGTCCAGACTCCTTCTAAGGCAGCATCCGACTTGTTCTTACACTAAGGTGCCATTGTCCGAGTTCCTCGTGAGGAGGTTGGGGGTGGTACTTGCAAGAGACTTCGATGCTTAAGTCTACAAGGACTTTAGGCAGGTATTTATTAGATTAGAACGTAAAATATACTTTGATACTTAAGTCAGCAAGAGTTGTTAACCATCTTTGTTGAAGTAGTTCCATCTTTATTGATGGATAACCATTCCTTTTAACTGGAGAATTTGTTAGGATCTATCTTAAAGGGAAGATAGAGATGGTTGGAGTGATTCGCAGAGGCAGTTAATTGCTTGGGCGAGTAGAGCTGGGCTCATTCACAGTGTCCGACCTCCTTAAAGAGGTTGGGTATGTGTAGAGACCACCTTTTTGGGTTGGGCCTTTTATCTTTATTGGACCTGGCTTTCATGAGTTTAGGCCAGGGTATGAACAGTGCTCCTGCTTGAGTTCGAGCATTATATGAGGTCGGATTCAAGCATTTTGTGGTTCTAGTTTTGACGTCGAGTACGCCACCTTCAAGAGGCCAGGTACTTGATGTGTTTTTGAAAAATTTGAATGTTGCCTCTTTAAATGAGGGCGAACGTTTTGCAGCAGTTCCCTTGAAATTCGCGCATGTCTTTAAGAGGGGAATGATAGGACTATTTTCCCCTTCTTTCTTATAAAAATGCTTCAACTCTTCTTCTTCTTCTTTCCCCATTTCTGAAAGTACTTCATTTGCCCCCTTTATCACGAAAATTCCTTCTATTTCTCCTTATCTTATTACTTCTTGACCATTCTTAGTTCTAAGATTTCTCCATCTTGGATCTTCTGAAGATTTTTGTGTTGCTATGTGGAAGGGAACATTCATGTTTATTGCCATTTGACATGCCCCTTTCCTTCTTCGAATTCCTCAACATGGTTGGCGCTCTCGACTCTTGGTTCGTAACTGTTCTTTGGTCCTTTGAATCTGTTTGCATTTTCGGGTAGTAGCAGAGGTTCTTCACATTTGTTGGTTTTATTTTTATCTTTGAAACTTTTCTCTATAAAATTATTGTCTGCTACTACTTTGTCTATTGATGAAAAATTCTTTCGAAACTAGCTTGTTGAAACTGCTTTTGCCATTTGTGGTGTATTTGAACTATGTTTCTAGAGTTTTGAGGGATTGTAGACTTTTGTGACTCGTTGGTTGTGTTTGTGTTGCCCCCAATGGTGTCGCTGCTGTCGGTGTAGGAGAGATGCCATTTCTACTTATTCTTGTTTCGAAAAGATATTTTTCAAATCATGTTTTGCAGTTTGTTTCTTTTCTCCGACTTTATTTAAATTATGCACGAGTTCTATAGTGACAATTTGTTTATTTGTATTTGTAGGTGTAGCTTTTATGTCACGATCTATAACATGCCGTCAAAGGTCCTGCCTTCTTTGTTGTCTTGGTTAGATAATTTTGTCTTTCTCCCTGTTCCCGTAGTTAACAAAGAGTATATTGATGCATTTCGTAAACACCATAAGATATCTGAAAATCGGGAAGATGAGAGGAATTATGAGTTAATAGTGCCAGACTCTGAGGAGAGAGTGTGCTCCCTCCTTTAGATAACTCGGAACGCCTCTTTTTCTATGCATACAATTGCTTTTTTATGAAATTAGGCATAAAACACCATTTTTATGATTTTGAAACAAACATCCTTTGGTCTTGTAATGTCACTCTGCCCATCTTCACCTAAATTTGTGGGCATTCCTCAAAATATACCGACTTTTATGCCAATGACTTGATCCATTAAGGTCTTTTTTCACCTTTTTGTCTTGTCCAAACCCAAGTCTTCGAAAGGGAAGTCGTCTTGGTTTTCCTTTTGCGTTGTCCTGGGTAGGAAGGTTTTTTCCATCTTAGATGAATCATTCCATGACTTCAAAAATTATTTCTTCAAAGTTTGGGCTGTAGAGAGTGTCTGACCTTTCTATATGGATGAGAACGATAAACCTTCCTTTCCACTATTTTGGAAAGAAAAACCCGTAATAACCAAGTACAGTGTAGATACCATAGACAAGCTCGGAAAGTGTTTTGTAGACATTTTGGAAGAGTGTTGGGGTCGGGCTCCTCACTTGGATACTAAAAAGTTCCTAGGTGACCCCAGTCAGCTTCGGCTTGAGCTAGGTAACTTCCCAACTTTGAGCTTTATGCTTTTTAATTTTTATTTGTTCAGCTGAGATGCCTTCTATCTTTGTTTTCGGAGATCATGGCTCCAAAATCTGCAGCAATGAAATAGCTATGCCAAACCAAAAAAACTATAGTGGCTTAGAGTATTCAAGAGAAAGAAACCCGGGATATCTCAGCCCAATCTTCTCCGAAGAAATCAGACTCGGGATATTCGGACCAAAAGAAGATAATCTCTACTCCCTCAAGCCGGTTGATCTCTCTTGACCCTCCTCCAGAGAGCTCCGTTATTCCCCCTTCCCCTTCATCTTTGGAACTTCCCCTTGAAAAACAAAAGACTAGTGAAAACGAGAGCATTTATGATAAAAGGTTTGACGGGATTGCCTGCAGTGAGAAAAACATCCTTACCCATAGCCGTATTAGCATGGACGATGTGGCTATACAGAACCATCTCCATCTTATGGCCCGAAATGGAATTCGGATAGCTGGGGTATGTACATCCTTGGCCAAGGAGCTACAGAAGACTCCTCTTAGTTCCACCCACAGCTCTTTGGTGGCTGCCCGAGCTGAGGTGGAAAGGCTTAAAGAGATAAGGAAGGAACAGGAGGAGGAGAAGGACGGGGTTGCGTCCGACTTAGAGAAAACTTGATCTCGGGTAAAGAAGATGGAAGTGGCTCTGCCATGGCTGAGGAAATAAAGAAGAAAGGAATGAAAAGCTATACTCGGATTTATGGGGAGAAAACTGACCTTCAAGAAGAGTTAAAAAATGGCACAGAGGAATATGCTTCTCTTCAATAGTCTGTGATCGAGGGGATGGACGAAATGTTTAACAATTTGAAGGCTCAAGTCCATGTCCTTGCCCCCTGGGATCGATCACTCCTTGTTCAGTCAAGACAATATAGTGGTGGATGAAAAGATCGTCCCGGCCCCTGAGGACGAAGAGGAGAATCCTTTTCCCGACCCAAAGTCCTCGGGAGCACAAGGCGAGCAAGCTTCTCAAACCCCCCGAGGTCCAGCCCAAAGTCATTAATGCTGAACTCCCTCCTTCACCTCCTGGTCCAATCTCGACTGTGCCGATCTCTGTTCATCCTCCGATCCCTCTTGCCTAAGGTCAAGACCTCGTGACGAGGGAGGACCTTAACCCTCTTGATGGCCCCTCTTTATAGCGTTTCTTAGTTTCCTTTTTATTGTTGGATGACCCGAATTGTGGGTTTTAACAAATAATTTTAATAGTTAGCAGGTTTTTGGACACTTTATTTTATAACAGTTGAAGTTTTAACAACTCTTTTTAAAGTCGTATTCAAACAACTTTGAAATTTGAAGAGCCTTTTTTGCTCCTTAAATAATAAAGTTAGGCCCGAAATTAGCTTTCGTATAGTTGCTTAGCTGGGTATTATACCTTAGCAACTTTCTTGATGCTGTTCTTTTGCTGAATCTATGCAATGAGTTTATCTGTATAGATTTCCTTTCTCAAGTTCTGACTTCATGTAAGTAGACTTTGTTAAGTTACTTCTACACTTCATTTTTGTTTCGCCTTATGATTGAGGTCAGTTTTTGCGAGTTGTTTATATAACTTCTTAAATTAATTTGTACCTCGTCGCTTCATTTTTCCAACCGTTTTAGGTCGGGCAATTATTTTCACGGTTTGTCAAGTTTAAATTAATGCGTTTTTATAGGAAACATTTAAAGAAAAACAGGAATTTCATTAATAAATGAGAAATTCCTTTACATAAGCCTACTTACTAAGGGTTTGAGTACCCTTAGCCCTTGCTTTGGTGCCTCATTAAAATCCCCTTTAGAAAAACCCTTTTTTAGGAAAAAAATCTTTGAGGTTGGGAAGAAGAGTACATCAGGGAACATGCTTACTTCCTAACTGTGGTATTTCTTTAGGTTATACGCGTTCCACGACCTCGGGAGTTCCGGTCCTCACTGTAACACCCTACCACACAGAATTTTATGCTTAAGTCGTAAAGCCGAGATGATGTGGTATTATGACCTCTAAAATAATATATACGTATAATAATTGAAAGAACGAAGTATACGAGGAGCCTTGAAGAATAGGTAAAGCAAAATCGTAAAAATAAAAGCGCAACACTCAGAAATAATGTAATTTGCGTACGAAGAAAGGTACATAACATATATATACAGAAAACAAGATTACAGGGTCAAGAGTACAAATAACAAGCTCCTAACTCAGCCTGCAAAGCTAAGATTTGCCGGAAAATATTTACATATATATATATATATTAAACCCATTAGCAGAATACATATATAAAACCCTAGTTCTCCATACACCTCTAAGAGGTACAAAAGTAAAACAAGTTATCAGGAGAGCTCTATACATATGATCATATGTAAACTATACAGCAAAATAAAGACCCAAAAGATACACTTCACTGCAGAGCTCCAGATGCCTAGCAAGGTGCAGCTCGATTTGCATATGAAAATAGAAAATATCCGTATGGAATGAGAATCAGGGTTCTCAACATGGTAAAGGTTCTGCGTACATAAGATATAAGGTCTTGGGAAAGCCAGAGGTAATCCTAGAATGCCGACACTCAGATTATAAGACTTAAAGAGCTAAAACAGAAATCATAGATGGGTGGTTCTCTATGGATTCCTAAACTTAACTAAAATCTAAGTAAAACCCTTAATCTCTCTGCCTTTTTTCTGTTCCTCTAACTCCGGTGAAATAACATAGACAAACAAGCAAACAATGGCAAACGTAGATAGAATACAAGTAATACAGATATCGAGTTTAACAATTAGCATATTAAAATCACTTAGGCATTCCCAAATAATGCACAAACAAGAAATTCAAATAATATTCATATGATGTATGCCTGTCCTATGGCTGATAAGTCTCATCTGTCGATTATCAAGCCAACCTGACAAGTCCGGCTGCTAAATCCTGGACTGTCCCCCGATGCGCATCCCCAAGAGTCTATGCATAGCTTTTTCTCATATATAAAACTGCTCAATGGGGGTACCCTTCCTTGGAATTTATAAGTGCCTGGTCACCCTTACATCGTTGGGTCAATAGAGTATCGAGTCTCAACCTAGAACACGTGGTGGCAAGCCTAGTACTTTACCCAGGGAAATTTGTATCTCAAATAAATTGAGTGCATAAGCCACATAGATATTCATAATCATTCATAATCATTGTATAATCATTCATTGTAAATATACTTCACTTTTTTACACTTTTCATACATAACTCATCATTTTTCAACCTTACTTCCCCCCAAGTTACCACCTTTTCCTAGCATCATCTCAATACTAGGCATACTATTAAGATCTAGGGCTAAAAGAATAAAAATAGAGGTTTAGAGGTTCGAAAATAGGCTTTAAAACACAAAATTCATGTTTGCTAAAACAGGGGCCACGCGTAGGCATAGGCGTGCAGTTTTCCATGCTCGCATACGCGAGATGCCCAACCCGAAAAGGTTGGTCGCGTCGCGTGCAGGTGGTCGCATACGCCACCCCTCAAAAACCACTAATCACATAGGCAAGCACCCTGCTCGCATACGCAATATGCCCAACCTAAAAAGGTTGGTCGCGTCGCGTGCAATAGTCGTGTACGTGATGAGCGGATATTTTATACACTTTTTGGCATCATCTTCATATAGTTTTTGGTTTGTTTTATTTAGGTTTTATTAAGTTTTTATAGGTTTTAGTGTTAAATTCACATTTTTGAATTCTGCTATGAGTTTTTGTGTTTTTGGACAATTTCAGGTATTTTCTGGCTGAAATTGGGGAGCTAAAGCAAAAGTCTGATTCAGAGTCAGAGAAAGCACTGCAGATGCTGTCCAGATCTGACCTACCTGCATTCAGATGAGCTTTTCTGGAGCTAAAGAAGTCCAAATAGAGTGCTCTCAATGGCTATGGAAAGCTAACTTCTGGAGCTTTCTAGCACTGTATAATAGTCCATACTTGGCTTCGGATTAGAAGGCCCAAAACTGGCGTCCAACGCCAGCTACTACCCCCTTCCAGGCGTCCAACGCCCAAAGAACAAAGACCAATGTACAAACGCCCAGAGAGAACCCCCTAGCAGGCTTTCCACACCCAAGGAGCCTCATAGCACGTGGATCTCATCAAACCTCAGCCTAAACACTCACCAAGTGGGCTCCAAATGTGGATTTTAGCATTAAATATAATGTTTTACCCTTACTAGTCATTGTATAGTTTTTAAGGGATTTTATTCATGTTATTCGAATACTTTTACATTACTTTTACCAGCATACACGTTTTACATTGTGTTGTACCTCAGTATGAGTTTCTAAACCTCCATGGTTGAGGGGAAGAGCCCTACTGAGTCCTATGAATTAATAAAAGTATTAGTATTTCTTCTCCGATCCATTTTGATCTGTTTCTAAGATGTATATCCAATCTTCATCGTGGTGAATAGGATGATCTAACAAATTAGCCCTGTTCTTCACACTACTATGAACGTGCCTGACAAACACTAGCGTCTACTTGGGTTCGTGTGAATACGTGACTGGAAAGCACGAGCCAACAACTATGTTTATACATCTCTCAGATGTTTAATCCATGACTTCGTTGGAGACTTCTTGAGACACCAGTTCAACCAATATCCAGGGAGATTAGGGTCTCCATCGTATGGGCAGAGAATGGGTCGTTGAATTCCAAGAAAGGGCAGAGAATGGGCGTTCAAATGCCCAAGGGGGTAGCACAAGAAAGGGAAGTCAGTCACTTAATAACAACAACCCTGCTAAACAAGGTAGTAACCCACCTTCCAGCACACATAGCATTCGGCCTCCATCAACTAAGGTTGATGAGTACAAGGCTAAGATGCCATTTCCTCTAAAACTCTATCAAGAGAAAAGGAATAAACAGTTTGCCTGCTTTGTGGAGTATCTTAGAACATTAGAGATAAAGATCCCTTTTGTAGAAGCTCTTGAACAGATACCTTCTTATGCAGTGTTCATGAAGGACATTCTAAGTCATAAGAAGGATTGGAGAGAGACACAAATAGTCCTCCTCACTGAGGAATGCAGTGCAATCATTCAGAATAGCTTACCAGAGAAGCTTAAATACCCTGGAAGCTTTATGATACCATGCACTCTAGGTGATGCTTGTACAAGGACAGCTCTATGTGACCTTGGAGCAAGCATCAACCTAATATCTGCTTCACTAATAAAGAAGCTTAGTTTGACTAATGAAGTCAAACCAACCTGCATGTGCCTTCAACTTGCTGATGGTTCTATTAAGATACCATTAGGAGTAGTTAAAGACATGATTGTCAGGGTTGGACCCTTTGCCTTTTCTACTGACTTTGTGGTATTGGACATGGAGGGGCACAAGAGTGCATCCCTTATCCTAGGAAGACCTTTTTTTTGTCACAGGACGGACCCTCATTGATGTTGGAAAAGGGAAAGTAACCCTAAGAGTCAATAAGAAAAAGTTCGTCCTGAATGCTGTCAAAGCTATGCAGTAACCAGACATTCCTAAGGAATGTATGAGCATTGACCTCATTGATTCCCTGGTGGATGAGGTCAACATTATTGAAAGCCTCAAGGAAAGGCTAGATGATATCCTTGATGATACCCAGCCTGATTTAGAGAAACCTCTGAAAACCTCTGAGGAAAAGGAGAAGCCTCCTAAGCTTGAGCTTAAGCCATTACCTTCTTCCCTGAAATATGCATTTTTGGGAGAGGGAGATACCTATCTTGTAATCATAAGCTCTACATTAGAGCCGCAGGAAGAAGAAGCACTAATTCAGGTGCTTAAAACACATAGGACCGCCCTTGGGTGGACTATAAGTGACCTTAAGGGCATTAGCCCAGCCCGATGCATGCATAAAATCCTACTGGAGGACAATGCCAAATAAGTGGTACAACCACAGAAGAGATTGAATCCAGCTATGAAGGAGGTAGTACAGAAGGAGGTCACTAAGCTTTGGGAGGCTGGGATCATTTATCCCATTTCTGACAGCCCCGGGGTGAGCCCTATCCAGGTTGTTCCTAAGAAGGGAGGAATGACAGTGGTTCACAATGAAAAGAATGAGCTGATCCTAAAAAGGACAATTATAGGGTGGCACATATGCATTGACTACAGAAGACTAAATGACGCCACCAGGACAGATCACTTTCCTTTACCCTTCATTGACCAAATGCTAGAAAGACTAGCAGGTCATGCTTTTTATTGTTTCCTAGATGGATATTCCGGGTACAGTCAAATAGCAGTGGATCCACAGGATCAAGAGAAGACAGCATTCACATGTCCATCTGGCGTGTTTGCCTATAGATGAATGCCATTTGGCATGTACAATGCGCCTGCCAGCTTTCAGAGATGCATGTTATCCATCTTCTCTAATATGGTAGAGAAATTTTTTGAAGTATTCATGAATGACTTCTCTGTTTATGGAGACTCATTTGACTCCTGTCTTGATCATCTGACCCTGGTCCTGAAAAGATGCCAAGAAACAAACCTAGTTCTAAACTGGGAGAAATGCCACTTCATGGTAACTGAAGGCATTGTTCTTGGGCATCGGATCTCAGATAAGGGGATAGAGGTGGATCAAGCTAAGGTGGAAGTGATGATAGAGCGCTTGCCTCCAACTACTAGCGCAAGACAATCAAAAGCATCCTAGGACATGTAGCATTTTACAAGCGGTTCATAAAGGATTTTTCTAAAATCGCTAAACCCCTGTGTAATCTCTTGGCCACTGATGTTCCATTCTTCTTTGACCAAGAATGCCTACATTCCTTTGAAACTCTGAAAGCCAAGCTTGTCACTGCTCCTATCATCTCTGCACCCAATTGGGACTTGCCATTTGAGCTAATGTGTGATGCAAGTGATCATGCAATTGGCGTATTCCTTAGTCAGAGACATGATGAATCCATATTTGATGATCATTTTTGGTTGAAATTGAATGGATTTTATCATATAAACCTGCACTTATTCCCTAAAATAGCATGCTTTTGAGCTTTCCTCCTAAAATATGCTTGATTATGAAAACATGCTCTTTTGTGCCTAATTTAGCCTATTTTATTCCATTTACCTTCCATTCGATACCTTGATGTTGTTTGTGAGTAATTTCAGATGTATAAGATAGGAATGGCTTGGTGAGAATGGAAGAGGAGCATGCAAGGAGGAGGAAGCATGAAGAATCAAAGGAGAAGAGTAAAGCGATGTGTGCGTGCGAGCAGCATCTCATGCGTCTCACGACCATCCTGAACATCGCGAAGTGTGCGTGCACACATCCTCTTGTGCGTGCGCACAACAAGAGATTTTGGCCGAGGGTGCGTGCACACACATCTGTGCGTATGCACAGGAACCTGCACATAGCCGCATTAAAAATGCACCTGACTCGCATTTTTGATGGTTTGAGGGCCCAATTCTAAAGCCAATTGTTCATAATGAAGGGGAAAACAAGACCATACCATAGCATATCATTAGGATAGTTTTAGGGGTAGTAGTAGGAGGTTTTAGTATAGTTTTCTTTTCTTTAAGTTTTCTCTCATCTCCATTAGGTTTTATACTAGGGTTTTACATTTCAAGTGCAATTTCCATTTTTGATATTGGATTTCGCTAGCCTCCATTGTAAGCATTTCTTAATTACTAATCTTTATAGTTACACTTTTGATACTTTTACTTGTAATTAAATTCTTAGTGTTAATACATATACTTTTTGCAATTTTTATTTCTTGTTGATAATTTTGATGATTGATAATTGTTATATGCTTGATTGAGTTGCTATTGTTGCTTTTGATCATTTGTTGCTCATAGTTCCAAGCATTTTCTTAATTTCACCATGATTTGCATTTATGCCCACCAAGTGTTTATGGAAATGTCAATTTTGATTATGGGCTAAATTTCCACCTCTTGGCTTGGGGGAAATGAGCAATTGGGTTCCTAGAGTTGGAATGTCCAACATTTAGTGATGATTCTTGGATTGTTAATTGTTCTTGTTCCTACTAACGATAACTTGTTGCTAAGGTAATTAGCAAGTGAGTTAGGATTTGTGGGTTAAGAACACTTATGCTCATTTGATATACTTTCTGATGTGAGGGTTAAATAAGTGAGATTAATCCATTACAATTGTCATAGTTATGGTTCCTACAAGAAAAGGACCCTTAGCTCATCCCAAGCCAAGATGTTAGTTATGTTTTAAATTACACACACATACATACATCAATCACTTCTATTGCTTACATGTTTATATTACATAGTTAGTTCCTTAATTCCTTTATTATTTTATTACTTGCAATTTTGAGTTCTTTTATTTCTTAATTGTTTATCTCTTCATTGAAAAATCTATTGTTGCCTCCACAAAAAAAATGTGCACTCATTGGTCACTAGGTCCTTGGGAGACAACCCGGGGATTAAAACTCCCAGAATTTATATTAGTTTTGAACTGTGACATCCTTTGTCCTTCCAAACTTTGGTGGGGATGTTGATTGTCGGTTAGGACTGTGCTACCAACGAAGCATTTCCTAATTTGATAATTCCTAACCGGCGGTAACGCCCCCACTAAGTTTTTGGCGCTGTTGCCGGGGATATTAAGTGCAATGTGTGCTATAGTTTTGGTTGTTGTGAATATGTGAATAGTGTTAATACTTGATTTTTGTGAATACTTGATTTTTGTTTGTTACTTGACACTAATGGGTAGATGGCGCCTCTATCTAACTAGTAGTAGTAACTAACATTTTTTTCTTGTTTAGTCCTAGGTAAATAGATATAGTTAGGGTATATATTCATTTGTTTATTGCTTTCGTTAATATTGTTGAGTCTCATCTTTCCTTATGATCATGAGTTATCACCCTTTTGGCTTGGAGTTTGGTTGTTATCATGTTGTAGGGGATGACAATACTGATGAGTATTTTGGTGGAAAAATAAATTTCTCCCAAAACAGACAATTCTAACCGGCAAGTGCACCGGGTCGCATCAAGTAATAAAAACTCACGGGAGTGAGGTCGATCCCATAGGGATTGAAGGATTGAGCAATTTTAGTTTAGTGGTTGATTTAGTCAAGCGAATCAAGATTTGGTTGATTGATTGGTGATTTGCAGAATTTAAATTGCAAGGAAAGTAAAGGGAACGGGTGATTGGCATGAAATTAAAGAGAACAAGAATTAAATTGCTGAATCTTAAAGTACAGGAAACATAAATTGCAGAAACTTAGATTGCAAGAAATGTAAATTGCAGAATCTTAAAGTGCAAGAAATGTAAATGGCTTGAAATGTAAAGGGGATTGGGGATTGGATTTGCAGAATTTAAACAAGGAAAAGTAAATTTCATCAAGCAGAGAAGTAGAAGAGGAGTGGGATCAAATTGGATCTCAGAGCAGAAAAGTAAATGAACATGGAAAACAGTAACAGAGAATGTAAAATTGGGAAATTAGATCTCAGGACCTAGAGACTAGAAAACCAAGTCTAGATCTCAATGCCTTCCTAGATCCAACAAGAATAATTGCAAGGGAATTGTAAATTTCAAGGGAAGTAGATGAAGAGCAATTAACAGAAAATTAAATTCAATTAAGCAGTGAGTAAAGCAGAGAGATCCAAGGTTGAGATTTAAACAGAATTTCTTCAATTCTCCAACCCAAGATCCAAGACAATTGCAATTGAAATTGAAAGCAATAAAATGAAGAGGAAGAGAAGTGAATTCTCCTTCCCCAAGACTAAGAAATTAAAGATCACTCAATATCCAAAGCTCTCCGAAAACTATTATGAAAATTCCAAGGGAAAGCTCCCCGAAGAACTTGAATTCTATCCTATTTATACACTTTCTTCAAATGATCTTCAAGCCTTGAGTTGAGCCTTTGCTCTTGGTGGAATTGGGTTGAAAGAGGCCTTGGTTGATTGCTCTTGAAGTTTGGAGAAGAACCAAAGTGAACCAATTGAACCGGGTTGGAGTTTTGCAAAAGTTGGACCAAAAGTTGGAGCAAAAGTTAGGGTCTAACTTTTGGTCCAACTTTTCATATCAGCTCCCACATCTTGCTGATACTCACGTTGGTGCAAAAGTTAGGGGTCTAACTTTTGCACCAACGTTGGCCTTCCTTGGTGCACTTGTGGCGCCAACGTTAGCCTCCAAGTTAGGGGCTAACGTTGGCGCAAACTTTTGCTCCTCCCCTTATAGTTTTCATGTGCCAACGTTAGCCTCCAAGTTAGGGGCTAACGTTGGCGCAAACTTTTGGTGCCCAGGGGTGATTTTCATCATGCCAACGTTAGCCTCCAAGTTAGGGGCTAACGTTGGCGCAAACTTTTGGTGCCCAGGGGTGATTTTCATGTGCCAACGTTAGCCTCCAAGTTAGGAGCTAACGTTGGCGCAAACTTTTGGTACCCAGGGAGTGATTTTCAAGTTCCAACGTTAGCCCAAAAGTTAGGGGCTAACATTGAGGCTAACTTTTCACCCAAAAGTTTGTGCAAAAGTTTGAGGCTAACTTTAGGTCCAGCTTTTTCTTCCTGGTTCAATTTCACTTATTCCATTGTCTTCTCTTTACTCCTAGCCATTCCTTCTTGCTTCAACCTTTCTCCAAGCTTTCTTCACCTATCATTAATCAACCAAACACATCAAAGCTATGCTTAAAATCATGAGATATTCATTCTTTCATAATATGTGACAATTATAGTATAAAACCTCATGAAATAGCATGAATTCATACATGGTTGATTCAATCAAAGGAAACATGAAAATCTACCTAATTGGCTTGCTTGTAGCTCAAGAAAGTGCATAATTCTAATGAAAACAAAAGAAAAAGACTAGTTAAAATAGGCTAAGATGACTTGTCATCACAACACCAAACTTAAAACTTGCTTGTCCCCAAGCAAGAAAAGATTTATTGAGAAGAAAGAATGAAATGGAAGAGGATGTTCATGCTAGCAGAGTATTATTAATAGTTCATGGGATTTTGTGTGGATATGTAAATACTCACTTCTTATTGACTCCTAGGCCTAGAAAGTCTCCTTCAAGCTTCAAGTAACATACTGCTATGACTTCTCATTATTCCTTTATCCTTGGCTATTACTTTGTTTATAAGCTTTATTTGAGTGTCATGTGTAACAAGTTCACTTCCTTTTCTTTATACTTGACACATTATTCACCATAGACACTTGGCTCACATTCCTTCTTAAAACATTGATGCCCAGCACCTCTTTGGGTTACTAAATGCCTTGTAGTTAGGTTGCTCTTGATAGTGGACTTTCAGCTGATGATCCCGGATTAGTTAACCCAAGTCACCGAGTGTTGATGCACTCCTAAGAGCTTACTAATCCAAGCAGATCCTAGTACAAAGACACCACAGGCATATATTTTAAAGTTCAAGCTATTGGTGTCCAGCTTTGTTTCTTTTTGTTTCCTTTTGTTCTGCCACTTTTTGGCTATCTCTTTTCTTTCTTTCTTTTTGTTTTTCTTTCTAACCAAGGAATTTTTTATTTAATTGAGATTCATAGACAGTAGGCCACTCTTTACTTAGAATGAGATATCCTAGCTCTTTATTCACTAAAAGTGAGCTATTATACAACCACACACATACCACCACTTACTTTTATTCTATTTCTATCTAACAGAGATCATCTTGCTTCACATTCAAACTTTTCTTTTATTGAACTTAAAGATGCAGGGGACAACACATGCTTCTTGTCAAGTGAAAGTAAACACACAAGCACACACATAAACTAGCCTACTTATTTTAAAAGAAACAAACATAATGCAAAGACTTTTAATTAAAAAGAACTACTTAAAGATGCAAAGACAACTTAGAACAGATAGAATGCATGCTTTTTTTCTTTGTAGTGATGAACAAGGGGCAAGTCCACCTTTCATTTGTCATGCTTTTTCTTTCTCCTTTCATACACTTGGCTGCTAGTGTTCCCACCATCCGTGTTTGGTGTCTCTTGGCCTCGCCAGAATCCAGCCTTATTCATAGCCTCCTCTACTCTATCTTCAAGTCTCATAGCATTGCTTACCTCTACCTCACTTCTCTTTTTGAAGAATTCATCAAAAGTTGGGAAAGCCGGATCCATGTTGTGCAAATGTTCTCCAATATAGTTCAGTTTGATTTGGCTATTGATGTTGTAATCGGCTTGTACTCCATACCTTGCATCTTGGAGTGTTGTGAACTCTTTGAGAGCCCTCAAATTTTCAGCTTGCATTTGTTCCAACTTCCCAAAAGATTCATGAGATTGAAAAGCATGTTCTTCTTGCATCACAAGGAATCTTGACTCGAATTCACTTTGTTTGTTCATTATTCTTAGCTCCCTTTCTTCTTGTGCTTGTTGGTTTTTCATGTACAGTGAATGGTATTCCTCTTGCCTTTCTTGAATTCTCATGTACTGTTGTGACAATCTTCCTATTGCTTCTTGCATTTGAGTCATATCCATATTGCCATGTGGGAAAAAGTGTGGCTGTTCCTCCTCCTCTTGTGGCTCTTCTTCTAAGTGTGGCTCATCTTCTTCCATTGGTTCTTCTCTTTCCCTTATTCCATATGGTCTTCGGCCTTGATGTACTTCAAGGGGCATCATCATTCGTTCAATGGTTATGGGCATGCCTTGGCTTAACCACATTGGATTCTCCTCTTCCATTGGAACTTTAGCCTTTGCACACAACCTCCAAATGGTACTCGGATAGTACAACCAAGATCCGGCCGAATTCTTCTCAGCCAGCTTTTGAATGTCTTTTGCAAGGATTTCATGAACTCTTATCTCTCCTCCCACAATGATGCAATGCAGCATCACGGCTCTCTCCCTGTTAACTTCTGAGGTGTTCACTGTGCCCAGAATTGATCTTTTCATCAACTCATACCATCCTTTTGCTTCCGGGGTGAGGTTACATCTCTTCAGGTACTTATATTTGTTCTTGTCATCTCCTTCCCACTCTGAGTTCTCCATACAAATGTCTCTCGCAATCTCATCATAATCCTGATCCTCATTCAATCTTTGTTGGTATCCCGGTTCACTAAAGCGGACTGACTTTAGTTTCAAGACTTTCTTGATTACATCCGGGCTAAAGTCTACTTCCACCCCTCGCACATAGCTCTTGTACGTTGGGGGCTCACGCATGTCAAGCCTTGGGATATTTGCATAGAACTCTCTTATGATATTGGCATTGATTCGGGTGGCTGGTGATGCAAGTTCCTCCCACCTCCTCTTCCGAATTTTGTCCTTCATTTCTTGACATCCATCATCCGGCAACAAGAGTGGAATTTCAGGATAGATTCTTTTCTCGTTCATCCATTGAATTTGCATTTGATGAAACCAAGACTTGAATCTCCGTTGGTCATATTCATGTGTGTCTTCCTCCACCATGGGATCTTTCCCTTTTCTTCGTTTGCTTCTTGAGGAGGAGGCCATGATCACTTGGTTGGTTGAGTCTTGTGAGGTTAGAAGGAGTGTGAAGAATGTTGGAGAGTTTGATGTGCGTTTGGAGCAAAAAGAAATTAAGACCGAACTTGCTATGACAAGAAATGATGAAGGGAAGTTTAAATGGTTGGAGTTTAAAGTAAGAGAAATGTTGCACAGAGCTTGTTATGTTGAGGAGTGATGAAGGGAGTGAAGTTTCCAAGGTTGGAGTGATTCGGTCATGTGCATGGCTTGAAGGTGGTATGCTTTTAAATGAGCAATGAAGGGCTGGGATGCAATTAGACTTATGGAGATCAAAGATATGCATGTAAGGATGAATGAAGACAAAGTTTGCTCCTTCCCTTGCCTTTGCCGTGATCATTCTCAAGGAGTGGCAGATTTCTTTTTCGAGGCATGTGATGGGATTTTGTCCTCATGCTATGCTTTCCTTTGTCTTGTCTTTTTCTTTGAAGATTCTTTGACCTCCTAGTCACCACAACAAGACAACATACATTAGTTTTATCCAACCATAGCAAGAGTGTTCTTTTTATTAATACTATGTGAACCATCAATTCTTATATCATTTGAACCGTGACACTCTCCTTGGAGGACACCAAACTTAATGTTTGGTCATATATAAAGAAAATGAGTATCTTCCTCCAATTAGGGAGATTCAAATGTTAAATGTTCATAAGAATTGTTTTCATCATACTTTCTTTTTCTCTTTTTTTTCATGAAGGATCAATTGTATCCCTAAATCGGTGCATCAAAGTTTGATGAACACCAAACTTGTTTCTTGTCAAAGGGTACATCATAATTAATGCCTTCATTACCGGAAAAGAATTTTTCCATTTATAAGATTTTGGAAAACAACAATTGTATGATTATTGATGCATGAGTTTCTACTTTTCATGAAGCTATGTGGACACCAAACTTAGTGTTTGGCCATATGCTTTGTCAAGATACTCCAAACATGCAAAATGGAATTATTTGTAACATTGGTTTAGTGTGCTTGAAGGCACACCAAACTTAGCATATGTTTCAAAATAGTGCATGCAGTCAATGGACATGTTCATGAAAAGAGAAAAGAATTCATGCTCAATTGATCATAACTTATTGAATTTAAAATGACATGAATCTTAAAGCATGGGTTGCCTCTCATGGAGCGCTCTTTTATTGTCATTAGCTTGACAAAGAGAACTTTCTTTTATGGTGGTTGGTGCTTGTAGGGCCTCAATTTGTCTCCTCTGACCGTGATCCTCTTCTTTGTTTTCTGGTGTTCAATTTCAGCATGCTCTAATGAGAGTATGTTGCTGACAGTGTAGTAGTCCTCGGTTTGTTGATTTGCCCCCAGCTGTTGATATATTAGTTGCACTTTGTCACCTTTGGAAAGCCCCTCTGTTGGAATCTTTCTGTTCTTCCAACCCCTTTTTGCTTTGTTTCTGCGTTTCATCTTTCCTTTTGTTGATCTTTCTTTTCTGGCCGTAGGCTTTCCTTGGGGGCCTCTCTTTTCAGTGGCCAATACTCTAATATCCTCTTGGGCTTTTTCATCAGTCTGCACAATCCTTAGCATTGGGATGTTGCTGTGACTTTCCTGGTCATTTTTCATATAGTCTTTCTTCTCCTTGCTAAATTGTGCCTCTGGTAATACCTTCAGAGTGACACTCTGGTCATGCATCCTGAGAGTTAATTCCCCTTCCTCTACGTCTATGATAGCTCTAGCAGTGGCCAAGAATGGCCTTCCCAGTATAACAGAGTCACCATCATCATCGTTTGATTCTAGAACCACAAAATCAGCAGGGTATATAAGACTGCCCACCTTGACCAAAAGATTTTCAATTACACCCCTGGGGTACACCATTGACTTATCTACCAGCTCCAGAGACATTTGTACTTATTTGACCTCCTCTATATGCAGCTTTTTCACCAGGGATGATGGTATTAAGTTAATACTTGCTCCGAGATCGCACATTGCTTTAGTGATGGTCAATTCCCCAATGGTGCAAGGCAACAGGAGGCTCCCTGGGTCCTCAAGCTTGGAAGGAAGCCCCTTTTGAATCAAGGCCCTGCATTCCTCAGTAATCATTATGGTTTCTTTCTCATCCCAACTTCTTTTCTTGTTGACAAGCTCCTTCAAGAATTTGGCATACAGAGGCATTTGCTCAAGTGCTTCAGCCAAGGGAATATTGATTTCCAGCTTCTTAAAAATCTCAAGGAATTTGTGAAAATGCTGGTCTTTAACCTCTTTGTTGAACCTCTGGGGATAAGGCAGTGGAGGTGTGATGCTCTTTCCTATTTGCTGCTGTCCCTGAGCCACTTTCTTTGAGCTATGTAGCTGGTTGTCCTTCTCTTTAAGTTTCTCAGTGCTTTTGTTTGGCATCACAACTTGCTCCTTGGCCTCATCGTCCTTTGCTTGCTTCTCATCCTCTGTTGGTTCTTTGATGTTCTTTGCTTGTTTCTTTGTAGTGTCATTGTTGCTTATCAATGTTCTCCCGCTCCTTAATTGTATTGCCTTGCACTCCTCCTTGGGATTTGGGATTGTGTCACTGGGCAGTGAGTTTGAAGGTCTCTCAACAGATACTTGCTTGGAGAGTTGCCCAATCTGCCTTTCTAGGCTCTTTAATGATGCTTCATGGTTTTTGTTTGTTATTTCCTGGTGTTTCATCATTTTCTCTATCAAGATCTCTAAGTTGGTGAGTCTTTGAGGTTCAGGTGGTGCTTGTGGTGGGTTGTGAGATGTGGGTGATGGGTGGTAACCATTTTGGTTGGTGGAATGGTTGTTGGATTGGTACTGGTTGAGATTAGGGTAGTTGTTTTGAGGTTTTCTGTATGTGTTTTGGTTAGTCTGCTGATGGTTGTAGTTTTGGTTGTTTCTTGGGTTGTTTTGGTTTGAGTTCCTCTGCCATGGGTGTTGGTTTTGGTTGTGGGTGTCTCCCCATCTGAGGTTGGGGTGATTTTTCCATGAGGGGTTGTAGGTATCACCATAGAATTCATTTGGGTTTGAATGCATGTACTGGACTTGTTCCTGCTGTTGCTCCTCTTGGATATCTTCATTTTGCCCCCATGTGGCTGATGGTTGGCTGGTGTTAACTGCTGCAACTTGGAGGCCATCAATCCTCTTGGTCATTTGCTCAAATTGTTGTTGAATTTGCTGCTGCATTAATTTGTTTTGAGCCAGGATTGAATCCACTCCTTCTAGTTCCATTACTCCTCTCCTTTGTGATGGTTGGCGGCCTCTTTGATGAGCAAAGAAATATTGGTTGTTGGCCACCATATCAATGAGTTCTTGAGCCTCCTCTACAGTTTTCATGAGTTGCAAGGAACCTCCAGCTGAATGATCCAAAGCTTCCTGGGATTTCAGTGTTAAGCCTTCATAGAAGTTCTGCAGCTTCTCCCACTCATTAAACATGGCAGGGGGACATTTCCTGATTAGAGCCTTGTACCTCTCCCATGCCTCATAGATGGGTTCAGCCTCCATTTGTGTAAATGTTTGTACCTCAGCTTTCAACCTTATAATCCTCTGAGGTGGGTAAAACTTGGCAAGAAACTTGGTTACCAAATCATCCCAGTTGTTGATGCTGTCCCTTGGAAAAGATTCCAACCATTGAGTGGCCTTGTCCCTGAGAGAAAATGGGAATAGCATCAGCTTGTAACTGTCAGGAGGCACACCATTAGTTTTGACAGTGTTGCATATCCTCAAGAAAGTGGACAAATGTTGGTGTGGGTCTTCAAGTGGTCCTCCACCAAAAGAGCAATTGTTCTGAACCAAAGTGATGAGTTGTGGCTTGAGTTCAAAATTGTTAGCATTGACATTTGGAGCCAAGATGCTGCTCCCACAATGTCTAGGATTTGCAAAGGTATAGGAAGCCAAAACTCTCCTCTGGGGTGGGTTGTCATTGTTGTTGTCTGCTCCACCTGGTGGATTGGTTGAATGTTCCTCCATCTCTTGGAATTCGTCGTCTGATTCCTCTTCTCCAACAATATTTTTCCCTCTTTCAGCTCTTCTTAACCTCCTGAGAGTTCTTTCGTCTTGTTCATGAAAATTGGGTATGGTTCTTCTTGTACCTGACATACAAGCAGAGCATGAGAAATGCACAAAACCAGTGACACTTCAATCTACTTCTAGATTGAAGTGTTAGTTAGTTTAAGCAAAAAATCAAACAGTTAGTGGGTTAATCAAAATTAAAGAAAAAGTGCTTGATCTAGATTACCACCTCACTTAATCATTGTCAATCTAATCAATCCCCGGCAACGGCGCCAAAAACTTGATGAGTATTTTGGTGGAAAAATAAATTTCTCCCAAAACACACAATTCTAACCGGCAAGTGCACCGGGTCGCATCAAGTAATAAAAACTCACGGGAGTGAGGTCGATCCCATAGGGATTGAAGGATTGAGCAATTTTAGTTTAGTGGTTGATTTAGTCAAGCGAATCAAGATTTGGTTGATTGATTGGTGATTTGCAGAATTTAAATTGCAAGGAAAGTAAAGGGAACGGGTGATTGGCATGAAATTAAAGAGAACAAGAATTAAATTGCTGAATCTTAAAGTACAGGAAACATAAATTGTAGAAACTTAGATTGCAAGAAATGTAAATTGCAGAATCTTAAAGTGTAAGAAATATAAATGGCTTGAAATGTAAAGGGGATTGGGGATTGGATTTGCAGAATTTAAACAAGGAAAAGTAAATTTCATCAAGCAGAGAAGTAGAAGAGGAGTGGGATCAAATTGGATCTCAGAGCAGAAAAGTAAATGAACATGGAAAACAGTAACAGAGAATGTAAAATTGGGAAATTAGATCTCAGGACCTAGAGACTAGAAAACCAAGTCTAGATCTCAATGCCTTCCTAGATCCAACAAGAACAATTGCAAGGGAATTGTAAATTTTAAGGGAAGTAGATGAAGAGCAATTAACAGAAAATTAAATTCAATTAAGCAGTGAGTAAAGCAGAGAGATCCAAGGTTGAGATTGAAACAGAATTTCTTCAATTCTCCAACCCAAGATCCAAGACAATTGCAATTGAAATTGAAAGCAATAAAATGAAGAGGAAGAGAAGTGAATTCTCCTTCCCCAAGACTAAGAAATTAAAGATCACTCAATATCCAAAGCTCTCCGAAAACTATTATGAAAATTCCAAGGGAAAGCTCCCCGAAGAACTTGAATTCTATCCTATTTATACACTTTCTTCAAATGATCTTCAAGCCTTGAGTTGGGCCTTTGCTCTTGGTGGAATTGGGTTGAAAGAGGCCTTGGTTGATTGCTCTTGAAGTTTGGAGAAGAACCAAAGTGAACCAATTGAACCGGGTTGGAGTTTTGCAAAAGTTGGACCAAAAGTTGGAGCAAAAGTTAGGGTCTAACTTTTGGTCCAACTTTTCATATCAGCTCCCACATCTTGCTAATACTCACGTTGGTGCAAAAGTTAGGGGTCTAACTTTTGCACCAACGTTGGCCTTCCTTGGTGCACTTGTGGCGCCAACGTTAGCCTCCAAGTTAGGGGCTAACGTTGGCGCAAACTTTTGGTGCCCAGGGGTGATTTTCATCATGCCAACGTTAGCCTCCAAGTTAGGGGCTAACGTTGGCGCAAACTTTTGGTGCCCAGGGGTGATTTTCATGTGCCAACGTTAGCCTCCAAGTTAGGGGCTAACGTTGGCGCAAACTTTTGGTACCCAGGGAGTGATTTTCAAGTTCCAACGTTAGCCCAAAAGTTAGGGGCTAACGTTGAGGCTAACTTTTCACCCAAAAGTTTGTGCAAAAGTTTGAGGCTAACTTTAGGTCCAGCTTTTTCTTCCTGGTTCAATTTCACTTATTCCATTGTCTTCTCTTTACTCCTAGCCATTCCTTCTTGCTTCAACCTTTCTCCAAGCTTTCTTCACCTATCATTATTCAACCAAACACATCAAAGCTATGCTTAAAATCATGAGATATTCATTCTTTCATAATATGTGACAATTATAGTATAAAACCTCATGAAATAGCATGAATTCATACATGGTTGATTCAATCAAAGGAAACATGAAAATCTACCTAATTGGCTTGCTTATAGCTCAAGAAAGTGCATAATTCTAATGAAAACAAAAGAAAAAGACTAGTTAAAATAGGCTAAGATGACTTGTCATCAAATACCCACATCGGGACGAATCAAAGTTTGGAAGCCATATTGAGGGAGGGTCGCAAGCAAGCAATTCTTGGCAACAAGGACCTCCGCATTGACCCTATGATCCTACTGCCTATCGACCTCTCATACCTAGTGGAACACACCATCATTATAATTTTTTTTCTCCACATGTTCATGCGCCATACCCTCTACAAGAGACACAACCACTAAACTCTCAAGCCCCTTTGCCATTTCCACAAACCAATTTCTCTTCAATAAGCTTACCCATCACCATACTTGGGGCAACTTAACCTCCATCATCATTCCACTCACTCCAACTTTCCTCACAAAGAGAATGAGCTTCAAGCCTTCATTCAAGAACAACAGAAATTTCAAAGGAAACAAGACAATTGCATGGCAACTCTTGCCGAAGTCTTGTCCCGTTTAACACCTTCTCCTTCTACCTCTAACAACCTTGCTCCTCCACTAACTCTAAAATCTAGCATTGATGCTATAATTCCAAAAGGATGCGAGCCTCTTGAGAGTATAGACTCCCAACCCACTCTGGCCAAGGAAGAGTGATGAGCGGATAATTTATATGCTTTTTGGCATTGTTTTAGTATGTTTTTAGTAGGATCTAGTTACTTTTAGGGATATTTTTATTAGTTTTTATGTTAAATTCACATTTCTGGACTTTACTATGAGTTTGTGTATTTTTCTGTGATTTCAGGTATTTTCTGGCTGAAATTGAGGGACTTGAGCAAAAATCAGATTCAGAGGTAGAAGAAGGACTGCTGATGCTGTTGGATTCTGACCTCCCTGCACTCAAAGTGGATTTTCTGGAGCTACAGAACTCAAAATGGCGCGCTTCAAATTGATTTGGAAAGTAGACATCCAGGGCTTTCCAGAAATATATAATAGTCCATACTTTAGCCGAGTTTAGATGATGCAAAAGGGCGTTGAACGCCAGTTCTACGCTGCAGTCTGGAGTTAAACGCCAGAAACACGTCACGAACCAGAGTTGAACGCCAGAAACACGTTACAACCTAGCGTTCAACTCCAAAAAGAGCCTTTGCACGTGTAAACTTCAAGCTCAGCCCAAGCACACACCAAGTGGGCCCCGGAAGTGGATTTATGCATCAATTACTTACTTCTGTAAACCCTAGTAACTAGTTTAGTATAAATAGGACTTTTTACTATTGTATTTAAATCTTCGGATCATCTTATGATTTTTAGTTCATCTTTGAATCATATTGATCACGTTTGGGGGCTGGCCATTCAGCCATGCCTGGACCTTTCACTTATGTATTTTCAACGGTAGAGTTTCTTCACTCCATAGATTAAGGTGTGGAGCTCTGCTGTTCCTCACGAATTAATGCAAAGTACTACTATTTCTCTATTCAACTCAACTTATTCCGCTTCTAAGATATTCATTCACAATTCAATATGAATGTGATGAACGTGACAATCATCATCATTCCCATACGAACGCGTGCCTGACAACCACTTCCGTTCCACCTTAGATTGGATGATTATCACTTGGATCTCTTAACCAGAATCTTCGTGGTATAAGCTAGATTGATGGTGGCATTCATGAGAATCCGGAAAGTCTAAACCTTGTCTGTGGTATTCCGAGTAGGATTCAGGGATTGAATGACTGTGACGAACTTCAAACTCGCGAGTGCTGGGCGTAGTGACAGACGCAAAAGGATAGTAAATCCTATTCCAGAATGATCGAGAACCTCCAGATGATTAGCCATGCAGTGACAGCGCATCGGACCATTTTCACAGAGAGGATGGGATGTAGCCATTGACAACGGTGATGCCTCCAGATGATTAGCCATGCAGTGACAGCACATCGGACCATTTTCACAGAGAGGATGGGATGTAGCCATTGACAACGGTGATGCCCTTACATAAAGTTTGCCATGGAAAGGAGTAAGACTGATTGGATGAAGACAGCAGGAAAGCAGAAATTCAGAAGAACAAAAGTATCTCCATATGCTTATCTGAAATTCTCACCAATGAATTACATAAGTATTTCTATCTTTATTTTCTATTTATTTATTATTTATTTTTGAAAACTCCATAACCATTTGATATCTGCCTGACTGAGATTTACAAGGTGACCATAGTTTGCTTCATACCGACAATCTCCGTGGGATCGACCCTTACTCACGTAAGGTTTTATTACTTGGACGACCCAGTGCACTTGCTGGTTAGTTGTGCGAAGTTGTGAAGTCATGTTTGGACCATGGTATTGTGCACCAGTTTTTTGGCGCCATTGCCAGGGAGAGAATGAACAACAAATTTTACAACCTCAGAGTAACAATTTTG
The DNA here is from genome assembly GCF_003086295.3 of Arachis hypogaea. Taxonomy (NCBI): domain Eukaryota; kingdom Viridiplantae; phylum Streptophyta; class Magnoliopsida; order Fabales; family Fabaceae; genus Arachis; species Arachis hypogaea. Next base: position 47,506,937 of record NC_092050.1, read on the forward strand.
CATACCAAGTTTTTGGCGCCGTTGCCGGGGATTGTTCGAGTTTGGACAACTGACGGTTCATCGTGTTGCTCAGATTGGGTAATTTTCTTCTTATTTTGTTTTCAAAAAGTTTTCAAAATTTTTTCAAAAATATTTTCTTCTTTTTCGTTTTTCCAATTAATATAAAAAAAATTTATATTATGTTCTTCAGAATTTTTAAGAATGAATTCTAGAGTTTCATGAAGCATGTGAAGCCTGGCTGGCTGTAAAGCCATGTCTAAATTCTTTTGGACTGGGGCTTCCAACCCAACATTATCAAGAGCAAGCTAGTTGTTGCTAATCCATCAGCTGCTGTATGCTTGATTTGTCACTTAAAGCTTGGCTGGCCATTGGCCATGTCTAGTGTTTTGGACCGGAGCTTTCATTTAAAGCTTGGCTGGCTAGTGAGCCATGTCTAATTCCTGGACTGAAGCTTTAGACTAACAATGCAAGATTCCTGGAATTCATATTAAAAATTTTGGAATCCTTATTTTTCTTTTTCAAATTAATTTTTGAAAAAAAAAATTAGAAAATCATAAAAATCAAAAATATTTCATGTTTCTTGTTTGAGTCTTGAGTCAAATTGTAAGTTTGGTGTCAATTGCATATTCATTTTGCATTTTTCGAAAATTCATGCATTCATAGTGTTCTTCATGATCTTCAAGTTGTTCTTGGTAAATTATCTTGTTTGATCTTCATATTTTCTTGTTTTGTGTCTTTTCTTATTTTTCATATGCATTCTTGCATTCATAGTGTCTATACATGAAAAATTTATAAGTTTGGTGTCTTGCATGTTTTCTTTTCTTAAAAATTTTTCAAAAATAAGTCTTGATGTTCATCTTGACATTCAAAGTGTTCTTGGTGTTCATCTTGACATTCATAGTGTTCTTGCATTCATCACATGTTTTGATCCAAAATTTTCATGCATTGAGTCAATTTTGTGTTTTTCTCTTTCATCATTAAAAATTCAAAAATCAAAAAAATATCTTTCCTTTTTTCTCTCATAAATTTCAAAAATTTGGATTGACTTCAAAAATTTTTAAAATTCAATTGTTTCTTATGAGTCAAATCAAATTTTCAATTTAAAAATCATATCTTTTTCAAAATCTTTTTCAAAAATCTTTTTCTTTATTTTATTTCATAATTTTCGAAAATATCATCAAAAATTAATGTTTTGATTCAAAAATTTTAAGTTTGTTACTTACTTGTTAAGAAAGATTCAAACTATAAATTCTAGAATCATATCTTGTGATTTCTTGTGAGTCAAGTCATTAATTATGATTTTAAAAATCAAATCTTTTTCAAAACTAATTCTAATCATATCTTCCTATCATATCTTTTTAAAACATATCTTTTTCAAAAAAATTTTGATTTTAAAATATCTTTTCTAACTTCTTATCATCTTATCTTTTGAAAATTGATTGTCAAATTTGTTTCAACTAACTAACTAACTTTTTGTTTGTTTCTTATCTCTTTCAAAACTACCTAACTAACTATCCCTCTCTAATTTTCGAAAATACCTCCCTTTTTTTCAAAAATTCTTTTTAATTAATTAATTGTTTCAAATTTTAATCTTAATTTTAATTTTTTCCTAATTTTCGAAAATCACTAACCCCTTTTCAAAATTTTATTTTCAAAAATCCTCTTTCTCTCTTATCTCCTTCTATTTATTTATTCATCTACTAACACTTCATCTCACTCAAATTCGAACCCCCTCTGCCATCTGTGTTCGAATTTTCTCTTTTTCCCTTCTTTACATTACATTCTTTTCTTCTTCTACTCACACAGGGGAACCTTTATACCTGGGTAAAAAGGATCCCTATTATTATTATTTTTCTGTTTCCTCTTCTTCATATGAGCAGGAGCAAGGATAAGAATATTCTTGTTGAAGCAGATCCTGAACCTGAAAGGACTCTGAAAAGAAAACTAAGAGAAGCTAAAATACAACAATCCAGAGATAACCTTACAGAAATTTTCGAACAGGAAGAGGAGATGGCAGCCGAAAATAATAATAATGCAAAGAGGATGCTTGGTGACTTTACTGCACCTAATTCCAATTTACATGGAAGAAGCATCTCCATCCCTACCATTGGAGCAAACAATTTTGAGCTGAAACCTCAATTAGTTTCTCTGATGCAACAAAACTGCAAGTTTCATGGACTTCCATCTGAAGACCCTTTCCAGTTTTTAACTGAATTCTTGCAGATCTGTGATACTGTTAAGACTAATGGAGTAGATCCTGAAGTCTACAGGCTCATGCTTTTCCCATTTGCTGTAAGAGACAGAGCTAGAATATGGTTGGATTCTCAACCTAAAGATAGCCTGAACTCTTGGGATAAGCTGATCAAGGCTTTCTTAGCCAAGTTCTTTCCTCCTCAAAAGTTGAGTAAGCTTAGAGTGGATGTTCAAACCTTCAGACAGAAGGAAGGTGAATCCCTCTATGAAGCTTGGGAGAGAAACAAGCAACTGACCAAAAAGTGTCCTTCTGACATGCTTTCAGAATGGACCATCCTGGATATATTCTATAATGGTCTGTCTGAATTAGCTAAGATGTCATTGGATACTTCTGCAGGTGGATCCATTCACTTAAAGAAAACGCCTGCAGAAGCTCAAGAACTCATTGACATGGTTGCTAATAACCAGTTCATGTACACTTCTGAGAGGAATCCTGTGAGTAATGGGACGCCTCAGAAGAAGGGAGTTCTTGAAATTGATACTCTGAATGCCATATTGGCTCAGAACAAACTATTGACACAGCAAGTCAATATGATTTCTCAGAGTCTGAATGGAATACAAGCTGCATCCAACAGTACTCAAGAGGCATCTTCTGAAGAAGAAGCTTATGATCCTGAGAATCCTCCAATCGCAGAGGTGAATTACATGGGTGAACCCTATAGAAACACCTATAATCCCTCATGGAGAAATCACCTAAATCTCTCATGGAAAGATCAACAAAAGCCTCAACAAGGCTTTAATAATGGTGGAAGAAACAGGTTTAGCAATAGCAAGCCTTTTCCATCATCCACTCAGTAACAGACAGAGAATTCTGAACAAAATACCTCTAATTTAGCAAACTTAGTCTCTGATCTATCTAAGGCCACTGTGAGTTTCATGAATGAAACAAGGTCCTCCATTAGAAATTTGGAGGCACAAGTAGGCCAGCTGAGTAAGAAGATCACTGAAACCCCTCCTAGTGCTCTCCCAAGCAATACAGAAGAAAATCCAAAAGGAGAGTGCAAGGCCATTGAATTGACCATCATGGCCGAACCCACAAGAGAGGAGTGATGAGTATTTTGGTGGAAAAATAAATTTCTCCCAAAACACACAAATCTAACCGGCAAGTGTACCGGGTCGCATCAAGTAATAAAAACTCACGGGAGTGAGGTCGATCCCACAGGGATTGAAGGATTGAGCAATTTTAGCTTAGTGGTTAATTTAGTCAAGCGAATCAAGATTTGGTTGAGTGTTTTGTGATTTGCAGAAATTAAATTGCATGGAATTAAAGAGAACTGGAAATAAATTGCTGAATCTTAAAGAACAAGAAATTGAATGGCAGAAACTTAGAATGCAAGAAATGTAAATTGCGAAATCTTAAAGTGCAAGAAATGTAAATGACTTGAGTTGTAAAGGGGATTGGGACTTGGATTTGCAGAAATTAAACAAGGAAAAGTAAATTTGCATCAAGCAAAGAAGTAGAAGAGGGTTTGGGTTAAATCGGATCTTGAAGCAGAAAAGTAAATGAACATGAAAACAGTAAACAGAGAATTAGAAATTGAAAGTTCATATCTCAGGACCCAGAGACTAGAAAGCCGAGTCTAGATCTCAATGCCTTTCTAGATCCAACAAGAACAATTGCAAGGGAATTGTAAATTGCAAGGAAAGTAGATGAAGAGCAATTAACAGAAACTGAAATTCAATCAAGCAGTAAATAAAGCAGAGAGATCCAAGGATGAGATTGAAACAAAATTTCTTCAATTCTCCAACCCAAGATCCAAGACAATTGTAATTGAAATTGAAAGCAATAAAACTAAGAGGAAGAGAAGTGAATTCTCCTTCCCCAAGACTAAGAAATTAAAGATCACTCAATATCCAAAGCTCTCCGAAAACTATTATGAAAATTCAAAGGGAAAGCTCTCAAAGGAAAAGCTCTCTGAAGAACTTGAATACTATCCTATTTATACACTTTCTTCAAATGATCTTCAAGCCTTGAGTTGGGCCTTTGCTCTTGGTGGAATTGGGTTGAAAGAGGCCTTGGTTGATTGCTCTTGGAGTTTGGAGAAGAACCAAAGTGAACCAAATGAACCGGGTTGGAGTTTTGCAAAAGTTGGAGTAAAAGTTTGAGCAAAAGTTAGGGGCTAACTTTTGCTCCAACTTTTCATATCAGCCACCATAACTTGCTGCTATCCACGTTAGGACAAAAGTTAGGGGTCTAACTTTTGCTCCAACGTTGGCCTCCTAATATGTACTTATGGCGCCAACGTTAGCCCAAAAGTTAGAGGCTAACGTTGGCGCAAACTTTTGCTCCTCCCCTTGTATTTTTCATGTGCCAACGTTAGCCCAAAAGTTAAGGGCTAACGTTGGCGCAAACTTTTGGTGGCCAGGGAGGTTTTTCTTATGCCAACGTTAGCCACCAAGTTAGGGGCTAACGTTGGCGCAAACTTTTGGTGCCCAGGGGTGATTTTCATGTGCCAACGTTAGCCCAAAAGTTAGGGGCTAACGTTGGCGCAAACTTTTGGTGCCCAGGGAGTGATTTTCAAGTTCCAACATTAGCCCAAAAGTTAGGGGCTAACGTTGGGGCTAACTTTTCACCCAAAAGTTTGTGCAAAAGTTTGAGGCTAACTTTAGGTCCAGCTTTTTGCTTCCTGGTTCAATTTCACTTATTCCATTGTCCTCTCTTTACTCCTAGCTATTCCTTCTTGCTTCAACCTTTCTCCAAGCTTTCTTCACCTATCATTAATCAACCAAACACATCAAAGCTATGCTTAAAATCATGAGATATTCATTCTTTCATAATATGTGACAATTATAGTATAAAACCTCATGAAATAGCATGAATTCATACATGGTTGATTAAATCAAAGGAAACATGAAAATCTACCCAATTAGCTTGCTTATGGCTCAAGAAAGTGTATAATTCTAATGAAAACAAAAGAAAAAGACTAGTTAAAATAGGCTAAGATGACTTGTCATCACAACACCAAACTTAAAGCTTGCTTGTCCTCAAGCAAGAAATAAATTTATGCTCCAAGGTTCTTTCAATTAAGATGGATTGAAGAATAACTTGTAAAGTCCAGTGAGTGAAGTGATCAGGTACAGTGGGGTGAACTCTAAATCATGTGCTCTTGCAAGGGCTTCAGTGCTTACTAGTCCTCACATATTGGGAGTCTTAGGTCTTAGGATTTTCATCCAAATGGTATCATGGAGATCTCTTTATATGTAATCACCTTGAAGCAGCTTATAGTTTCTGTGCTTTGGCCTTGACTCTTAGTGTCATGTCTCAAAGCGGCTCTTTTAAATAAGCTTTCAATCAATACTCCTAAACCAGTTGGTTTTAAGGTATTAGGTGTTAAAGCACCCCTAAGGATTTACTTGCTCAAGCCTCTTTCTTTGACACAACTCAACCACAAGCATTTACTAGGCTAACAACTCTTTGAGTCATTGTTTCTTCTTTCTTTTCTGCCTAGTAATTGATGCTCAGAGCCTTGGGCCATGTTCTTTTTATCTTTGTATTTTCTTTTCTTTCTTTTGTTTTGTTTGCTGCTTCTTGGATCAATAAATTTTTGAGAATCTCCACAATACTTCTTTGAACTTCATGTCCTGCCTATGAGCTCCCATGCAAGTTTTCACAAGCATGCAACCTCAATACATAATCATACAACTAGAACCACCACTTCTCCTAATCTTTTGCTTGCCTCAAAATTGTTTAATTCCTCAATCCTTCTTTTCAAAGAACTTTCATGTGATGCAATTCTTGAATCATTGAGTACAAACAAGTTTTGAAGAGAAAAATGTTGTGAATGATCAAGCATCTTGCTTATTGAATTACAGAAAAACTATACTATGCAGATAGATAATCAGGGAAACTAAACCACTCTCAATCATAGCAGTGTTTGATGTAAGATAATCACTTAACAATACAACCTTTTGGAGTTCACTTGCTTTCCTTCTTCTCATCATCATCATTGCTGGCCTTTAGGTTCATCTTTTGTTTCTTTGGTTGATGATGCTTAATCCTTCCAAAAGCTTGTATGGACCTCTGTAATGATATTGAAAGTTGCTTGTTCCCCAAGCACTTGGAAACAATGGTTAGTCTGGCTGATTTATTTGTGGGCTTTTGAACTTACTTTGGTGTGGGAACACCAAACTTAGTACCTTGCCAATGGTTTTCATGCATCAAATTAACCATGTGTGAAACTCTTTTTCTTTTTTTCTTTTTCAAAAGCAATAAAACTGAAAACTAGGAAACAGCAGAATAGTTAACTAGTTCATCCAACATGCTTGAAGCCAACATTATGTAGAAAGTGAGAATGTATTTTATGATGGGATTTTGGTGGAACACCAAACTTAGAATCCTTCATTCTCCCTTAGATTGTTTTGGTGTGCAACACCAAACTTAGCTTCTTGCAATATAGGTAAAACTATTTAACCTTTTTATTGAAATAGATATGAAAAGAGAACTACCTCAGGTTGGGTTGCCTCCCAACAAGCGCTCTTTTATTGTCACTAGCTTGACATCTTGCTCTTTGATTATGGAGGCTGGAAATCATAATGCCTCAATTTTTCTCCTCTTGCTGTAGGATTCCTTTCCTCCATGACCTGCACAATCACAAACAATCCAAATGAAAATTGGATATTCTCATGCCAGAATGTAGTCAGAGGATTAGTTGACACCATGTGTCAAACAGTTGGTAAACTTGAGAGATTAATGAACGAAAATCACTTCTCTCGTTTATTTATCAAGCTATGAGAATCATATTCAGCAAGATAAACCAAGAAAACTTCACTCTATTGCTAAAGTGAGGTTTCAATTAGCTCAGGCAAAAATTCAAACAGTTAGTGTGTCAGTTAAAAATTAAAGAAAAAGTGCTTGATCTAAATTGCTACCTCACTTAATCATTGTCAATCTAATCAATCCCCGGCAACGGCGCCAAAAACTTGATGAGTATTTTGGTGGAAAAATAAATTTCTCCCAAAACACACAAATCTAACCGGCAAGTGTACCGGGTCGCATCAAGTAATAAAAACTCACGGGAGTGAGGTCGATCCCACAGGGATTGAAGGATTGAGCAATTTTAGCTTAGTGGTTAATTTAGTCAAGCGAATCAAGATTTGGTTGAGTGTTTTGTGATTTGCAGAAATTAAATTGCATGGAATTAAAGAGAACAGGAAATAAATTGCTGAATCTTAAAGAACAAGAAATTGAATGGCAGAAACTTAGAATGCAAGAAATGTAAATTGCGAAATCTTAAAGTGCAAGAAATGTAAATGACTTGAATTGTAAAGGGGATTGGGACTTGGATTTGCAGAAATTAAACAAGGAAAAGTAAATTTGCATCAAGCAAAGAAGTAGAAGAGGGTTTGGGTTAAATCGGATCTTGAAGCAGAAAAGTAAATGAACATGAAAACAGTAAACAGAGAATTAGAAATTGAAAGTTCAGATCTCAGGACCCAGAGACTAGAAAGCCGAGTCTAGATCTCAATGCCTTCCTAGATCCAACAAGAACAATTGCAAGGGAATTGTAAATTGCAAGGAAAGTAGATGAAGAGCAATTAACAGAAACTGAAATTCAATCAAGCAGTAAATAAAGCAGAGAGATCCAAGGATGAGATTGAAACAGAATTTCTTCAATTCTCCAACCCAAGATCCAAGACAATTGTAATTGAAATTGAAAGCAATAAAACTAAGAGGAAGAGAAGTGAATTCTCCTTCCCCAAGACTAAGAAATTAAAGATCACTCAATATCCAAAGCTCTCCGAAAACTATTATGAAAATTCAAAGGGAAAGCTCTCAAAGGAAAAGCTCTCTGAAGAACTTGAATTCTATCCTATTTATACACTTTCTTCAAATGATCTTCAAGCCTTGAGTTGGGCCTTTGCTCTTGGTGGAATTGGGTTGAAAGAGGCCTTGGTTGATTGCTCTTGGAGTTTGGAGAAGAACCAAAGTGAACCAAATGAACCGGGTTGGAGTTTGCAAAAGTTGGAGTAAAAGTTTGAGCAAAAGTTAGGGGCTAACTTTTGCTCCAACTTTTCATATCAGCCACCATAACTTGCTGCTATCCACGTTGGGACAATAGTTAGGGGTCTAACTTTTGCTCCAACGTTGGCCTCCTAATATGTACTTATGGCGCCAACGTTAGCCCAAAAGTTAGAGACTAACGTTGGCGCAAACTTTTGCTCCTCCCCTTGTATTTTTCATGTGCCAACGTTAGCCCAAAAGTTAGGGGCTAACGTTGGCGCAAACTTTTGGTGGCCAGGGAGGTTTTTCTTATGCCAACGTTAGCCACCAAGTTAGGGGCTAACGTTGGCGCAAACTTTTGGTGCCCAGGGGTGATTTTCATGTGCCAACGTTAGCCCAAAAGTTAGGGGCTAACATTGGCGCAAACTTTTGGTGCCCAGGGAGTGATTTTCAAGTTCCAACGTTAGCCCAAAAGTTAGGGGCTAACGTTGGGGCTAACTTTTCACCCAAAAGTTTGTGCAAAAGTTTGAGGCTAACTTTAGGTCCAGCTTTTTGCTTCCTGGTTCAATTTCACTTATTCCATTGTCCTCTCTTTACTCCTAGCTATTCCTTCTTGCTTCAACCTTTCTCCAAGCTTTCTTCACCTATCATTAATCAACCAAACACATCAAAGCTATGCTTAAAATCATGAGATATTCATTCTTTCATAATATGTGACAATTATAGTATAAAACCTCATGAAATAGCATGAATTCATACATGGTTGATTAAATCAAAGGAAACATGAAAATCTACCCAATTAGCTTGCTTATGGCTCAAGAAAGTGTATAATTCTAATGAAAACAAAAGAAAAAGACTAGTTAAAATAGGCTAAGATGACTTGTCATCAAGGAGGAGGATGTGAATCCCAAGGAGGAAGACCTCCTGGGACGTCCAGTGATCAACAAGGAGTTTCCCTTTGAGGAACCAAAGGACTCTGAGGCTCATCTAGAGACCATAGAGATTCCATTGAACCTCCTTACGCCCTTCATGAGTTCTGATGAGTATTCTTCTTCTGAAGAGAATAAGGATGTTACTGAAGAGCAAGTTGCCAAGTTCCTTGGTGCAATCATGAAGCTGAATGCCAATTTATTTGGTAATGAGACTTGGGGAGATAAACCTCCCTTGTTCACCAATAAACTAAACGCATTGGATCAACTAAGATTGTCTCAGTAGAAATAGGATCCTGGAAAGTTCCTAATACCTTGTACCATAGGCACCATGACCTTTGAGAAGGCTCTATGTGACCTTGGGTCAGGAATAAACCTCATGCCACTCTCTGTAATGGAGAAACTGGGAATCTTTGAGGTGCAAGCTGCTAGAATCTCATTAGAGATGGCAGACAATTCCAGAAAACAGGCTTATGGACAAGTAGAGGACATATTAGTAAAGGTTGAAGGCCTTTACATCCCTGCTGATTTCATAATCCTAGATACTAGGAAGGATGAGGATGAATCCATCATCCTTAGAAGACCCTTCCTAGCCACAGCAAGAGCTGTGATTGATGTTAACAGAGGTGAACTAGTCCTTCAATTGAATGAGGACTCCCTTGAGTTTAAAACTCAAAGACATCCTTCTGTAAACATGGAAAAGAGGCACAGTAAGTTTCTCTCAAAACAGAGTCAACCAGAGCCCCCACAGTCAAACTCTAAGTTTGGTGTTGGGAGGCCACAACCAAACTCTAAGTTTGGTGTTGAACTCCCATATCCAAACTCTAAGTTTGGTGTTGGGGAGTCTCAACAATGCTCTGAACATCTGTGAGGCTCCATGAGAGCCCACTGTCAAGCTATTGACATTAAAGAAGCGCTTGTTGGGAGGCAACCCAATATTTATTTATCTAATTTTATTTTTATTTTTGTTGTTCTTTCATGTTTTATTAGGTTCATGATCATGTGGAGTCACAAAATAAATAGAAAAATTAAAAACAGAATCAAAAACAGCAGAAGAAAAATCACACCCTGGAGGAAGGACTTACTGGCGTTTAAACGCTAGTAAGGAGCATCTGGCTGGCGTTCAACGCCAAAACAGAGCATGGATCTGGCGTTGAACGCCCAAAACAAGCAGCATCCTAGCGTTCAGATGCCAGGAATGCAAACTGAGGAAAGCTAGCACTAAACGCCAGAAACAAGCATGAAGCTGGCGTTCAACGCCAGAAACATGCTGCAGATGGGCGCTGAACGCCCAAAACAAGCATCAATTCGGCGTTTAAACGCCAGAATTGCATGCAAAGGCATTTTACATGCCTAATTGGTGCAGGGATGTAAATCCTTGACACCTCAGGATCTGTGGACACCACAGGATCCCCACATACCTCCACTAACCTTACCTCCTCATAATCCTATATCACCCTCTCTCTCTCCATTCACAGTCATCCCTTCTGTTTTCCATTCACCACTCACATCCATACACCCCACCTACCTTCAAAAATTCAAAATCTCTTTTCCACCCAAGCCCACCTATATAGCCGAATACACACACCCCTCCATCTCTTCCATATCTTCTTCTTCTTCTACTATTCTTTCTTCTTTTGCTCGAGGGTGAGCAACATTCTAAGTTTGGTGTGGTAAAAGCATAGCTTTTTTGTTTTTCCATGACCATTGATGGAACCTAAGGCCAGAGAAACCTCTAGAAAGAGGAAAAGGAAGACAAAAGCTTCCATCAAGGGTCTATAGCTCAGTGGTAGAACATTTGACTGCAAATCAAGAGATCCCTGAGATACCTCAGGGGATACATTTTCCTCCACACAATTATTGGGAGCAACTAAAGGTGGAACATCAAGAGCACTCCATCATCCTCCATTAAATTAGAGAAGATCAAAGAGCTATGAGGGAGGAGTAACAAAGACAAGGAAGAGACATAGAAGAGCTCAAGGACATCATTGATTCCTCAAGAAGGAAACGCCACCATCACCAAGGTGGACTCATTCCTTGTTCTTAAATTTCCTGTTTTTCGTTTTCTTATGTTAAATGTTTATCTATGTTTGTGTCTTTATTACATGATCATTAGTGTCTAAGTGTCTATGCCTTAAAGTAGTGAATATGAATCCATCACCTCTCTTAAATGAAAAATATTTTTAATTCAAAAGAACAAGAAGTACATGAGTTTTGAATTTATCCTTGAACTTAGTTTAATTATATTGATGTGGTGACAATACTTTTTGTTTTCTGAATGAATGCTTTAACAGTGCATATGTCTTTTGAAGTTGTTGTTTATGAATGTTAAATATGTTGGCTCTTGAAAGAATGATGACAAGGAGACATGTTATTTGATAATCTGAAAAATCATAAAAATGATTCTTGAAGCAAGAAAAAGCAATGAATACAAAGCTTGCAGAAAAAAAAAAGAGAAAAAAAATGGCGAAAAAAATAGAAAGAAAAAGAAAAAGCAAGCAAAAAAAGCCAAAAGCTCTTAAAACCAAAAGGCAAGAGCAAAAAGCCAATAGCCCTTAAAACCAAAAGGCAAGGGTAAATAAAAAGGATCCCAAGGCTTTGAGCATCAGTGGATAGGAGGGCCTAAAGGGATAAAATCCTGGCCTAAGCGGCTAAACCAAGCTGTCCCTAACCATGTGCTTGTGGCGTGAAGGTGTCAAGTGAAAACTTGAGACTGAGCGGTTAAAGTCAAGGTCCAAAGCAAAAGAAGAGTGTGCTTAAGAACCATGGACACCTCTAATTGGGGACTTTAGCAAAGCTGAGTCACAATCTGAAAAGGTTCACCCAATTATGTGTCTGTGGCAATTATGTATCTGGTGGTAATACTGGAAAACAAAGTGCTTAGGGCCACAGCCAAGACTCATAAAGTAGCTGTGTTCAAGAATCAACATACCGAACTAGGAGAATCAATAACACTATCTGAACTCTGAGTTCCTATAGATGCCAATCATTTTGAACCTCAATGGATAAAGTGAGATGCCAAAACTATTCAAGAGGCAAAAGGCTACAAGTCCCGCTCATCTTATTGGAGCTATGTTTAATTGATATTTTGGAATTTATAGTATATTCTTTTCTTTTTATCCTATTTGATTTTCAGTTGCTTGGGGACAAGCAACAATTTAAGTTTGGTGTTGTGATGAGCGGATAATTTATACGCTTTTTGGCATTATTTTTAGTATATTTTTAGTAGGATCTAGTTACTTTTAGGGATGTTTTTATTAGTTTTTATGTTAAATTCACATTTTTGGACTTTACTATGAGTTTGTGTGTTTTTCTGTGATTTCAGGTATTTTCTGGCTAAAATTGAGGGACTTGAGCAAAAATCAGATTCAGAGGTAGAAGAAGGACTGCTGATGCTGTTGGATTCTAACCTCCCTGCACTCAAAGTGGATTTTCTGGAGCTACAGAACTCAAATTGGCACCATTCCAATTGCGTTGGAAAGTAGACATCTAGGGCTTTCCAGAAATATATAATAGTCCATACTTTAGCCGAGTTTAGACGACACAAAAGGGCGTTGAACGCCAGTTCTACGCTGCAGTCTGGAGTTAAACGCCAGAAACACGTCACGAACCAGAGTTGAACGCCAGAAACATGTTACAACCTGGCGTTCAACTCCAGAAAGAGCCTCTGAACGTGTAACCTTCAAGCTCAACCCAAGCACACACCAAGTGGGCTCCGGAAGTGGATTTATGCATCAATTACTTACTTCTGTAAACCCTAGTAACTAGTTTAGTATAAATAGGACTTTTTACTATTGTATTTAAATCTTCGGATCATCTTATGATTTTTAGTTCATCTTTGAATCATATTGATCACGTTTGGGGGCTGGCCATTCGGCCATGCCTGGACCTTTCACTTATGTATTTTCGACGGTAGAGTTTCTACACTCCATAGATTAAGGTGTGGAGCTCTGCTGTTCCTCACGAATTAATGCAAAGTACTACTGTTTATCTATTCAACTCATCTTATTCCGCTTCTAAGATATTCATTCGCAATTCAATATGAATGTGATGAACGTGACAATCATCATCATTCCCATACGAACGCGTGCCTGACAACCACTTCCGTTCCACCTTAGATTGGATGATTATCTCTTGGATCTCTTAATCAGAATCTTTGTGGTATAAGCTAGATTGATGGCGGCATTCATGAGAATCTGGAAAGTCTAAACCTTGTCTGTGGTATTCCAAGTAGGATTTAGGGATTGAATGACTGTGACGAACTTCAAGCTTGCGAGTGCTGGGCGTAGTGACAGACGCAAAAGGATAGTAAATCCTATTCCAGAATGATCGAGAACCTCCAAATGATTAGCCATGCAGTGACAGCGCATCGGACCATTTTCACAGAGAGGATGGGATGTAGCCATTGACAACGGTGATGCCCTTACATAAAGTTTGCCATGGAAAGGAGTAAGACTGATTGGATGAAGACAGCAGGAAAGCAGAAATTCAGAAGAACGAAAGTATCTCCATACGCTTATCTGAAATTCTCACCAATGAATTACATAAGTATTTCTATCTTTATTTTCTATTTATTTATTATTTATTTTCGAAAACTCCATAACCATTTGATATCCGCCTGACTGGGATTTACAAGGTGACCATAGCTTGCTTCATACCGATAATCTCCATTGGATCGACCCTTACTCACGTAAGGTTTTATTACTTGAACGACCCAGTGCACTTGCTGGTTAGTTGTGAGAAGTTGTGAAGTCATGTTTGGACCATGGTATTATGCACCAGTTTGTTGGCGCCATTGCCAGGGAGAGAATGAACAACAAATTTTACAACCTCAGAGTAACAATTTCGCACACCAAAGAGCCTGATGATGAATTGATTGATGGGGAAGAGAATTCCGTTGAAGATGGAAGAAAGGAAAACTCATAGTGGATACTCAACATGAGCTCTGAGAAGGTTTAGTTGTTGAAGGAAGCTTAAGAGTGAGAGAACTTGATGACGATGATGAAGATTCCTTACCAATCCCTCATGACCAAGAGGAGAGACTACCACACCAAGAAGTAAAGGAATATTTGAAGCCTCTTCCACCTCATGTCAAATATGAATTTCTTGATGAGGAGCATAAATTCTCGGTGATAGTCGCAACCGATCTTTCCAAGCAAGAGGAACAACAACTCCTTGAGGTTATCTGGAAGTACAAGAAAGCGATTAGATGGAGCCTAAGTGACACTGCGGGAATAAGCCCTCAAGTATGCCTTCATATGATTTTCTTGGATGAAGGTGCTAAGCGAATCCATCAACCACAAAGACGGTTAAACCCCACAATCCTTGATGTGGTCAAGAAAGAAGTGACTCGCCTCTTGGAAGCAGACATCATCTATCCCATCTCAAACAGCGAGTGGGTGAGCCCGGTCCAAGTGGTTCCTAAGAAATCTAGGGTGAGCATGGTGAAGATGGAAAGTTGAGAGCTTGTTGCAACACGAATTCAGAATGCTTGGTGGGTGTGCATTGATTACCGCCATCTGAATCAAGCAACGCGGAAGGACCATTACCCGTTGCCGTTCATTGATCAAATGTTGGATCGCTTGGCAGGTAAATCCCATTACTGATTTTTGGATGGATATACTGGATACTTCCAAATTCATATAGCTCCTGAAGATCAGGAGAAAACTACCTTTACTTGTTCCTTTGGAATGTTTGCATATAAAAGAATGCCATTCGGCTTGTGCAATGCACCGACAACGTTCCAAAGGTGCATGACAAGCATTTTTTCAGATCTTTTGGAAAATTGTATGGAAGTATTCATGGACGATTTCAGTGTTTATGGTAGCTCTTTTGATGATTGTTTAGGAAACTTAGCTAGGGTACTAGAATGATGCACCAATACAAACCTTGTGTTGAACTTTGAGAAATGTCATTTTATGGTGAAGCAAGGCATAGTATTGGGTCACATTGTATCTAAGGACGGAATTTCCGTCGACCCAAATAAGATTGATGTCATTTCGAGTTTACCTTACACCTCCTTAGTGAGGGAGATCCGTTCCTTTCTTGGTCATGCAAGCTTTTACCGTTGGTTCATCAAGGATTTTAGCAAAGTTGCTTTACCCCTCTCCCGCCTACTTCAAAAAGATGTAGAATTCCATTTTGATGAGGATTGCAAAAGGGCTTTTGACAAATTGAAGGAAGCGCTAACCACGACCCTTATTGTGCGAGGCCCAAATTGGAACCAACCTTTCGAGATTATGTGCGATGCCTCAAATCACGCCGTAGGTGCTGCGCTAGCACAACGCGATGGTAATGCTCCTTACACTATAGCATATCCTTCAAAAACCCTAGATTCGGCCCAGTCGAATTACACTACTACCGAAAAAGAGCTTTTAGCCATTATTTTTGCACTAGATAAGTTTTGACCTTATTTGCTAGGCTCTAAAGTAGTGGTGTATTCAGACCATGCCGCTTTGAAGTATTTATTGAAGAAGAAGGAGTCAAAACCTAGGCTAATTAGGTGGATATTACTTTTGCAAGAATTTGACTTGGAGATCAAAGATAGAAGTGGGTCCCAAAATCTAGTAGCAGACCATTTGAGTCAGCTTGAACATTTAGCCGTGGACCCTACTCCTATCAATGACTCATTCCCCTTAGATACCTTGCAAGCAATATCCCAAAGTGCTCCTTGGTTTGCCCCAATTGCTAATAACTTGGTCGCTCGTGTTTTTCCCCCACAATTTTTGAAGCATCAAAATGATAAATTAAAGAGTGATGCTAAGTACTACCTTTAGGATGATCCACATCTGTGGAGGCGTGGAGTAGACCAAGTAATTAGGAAGTGTGTGCCAGAATCTGAGTTTCAGTCTATCCTTCAATTTTGCCACTCATATGAGAGTGGGGGGCATTTTGGCCCACAAGGAATAGCAAGGAAGGTTTTAGACTGTGGATTTTGGTGGCCCACTTTATTTAGGGATGCGAACCAATTTTTCAAATCTTGTCATCAATGCCAGAATCTAGAAATACCTCACAAAGAGATGAGATGCCCCAATAACTGATGATTTTTTGTGAAATTTTTTATGTTTGGGGCATAGATTTCATGGGGCCATTTCCAAATTCAAATGGGTTTATGTACATTTTGTTAGTCGTGGATCATGTCTCGAAATGGGTGAAAGCAATTCCTACCCGTTGTGATGACGCTATACCATTGCTTCATTTTTTAAAAATAATATCATTTGTAAATTTGGGTCGCCACGAGCAATCGTGAGCGACCAAGGAACCCATTTTTATAACAGGAAAATTGAGGTGTTGAAGAAAAAGTATGGAGTTCTTCACAAACTGTCCATAGCCTATCACCCCCAAACCAATGGGCAAGTGGAAGTATCTAACAGGGAGATCAAGCGAATCTTAGAGAAAGTGATCAACCCACAACGAAATGATTGAAGTTCTAGATTGGGAGATGCATTATGGGCATATAGGACCGCCTACAAGACCCCAATTGGAATGAGCCCCTTCCGTATTATTTTTATGAACCCTTGTCATCTTCCAGTTGAAATCCAACACAAGGCATATTGGGCGGTGAAGCAGTGCAATCCAGATTTAAAGGGAGCGAAAATGGAACGTAAGCTCCAATCCGGATATTACTTTCTTGTCAATTTACTATGCTTTTCTTTTATACCTTCCAAGTGTTTGTCAAAATGCTTGAGAAGATGTTAGAGTAGAATTTTATGTTCTTGGCTTGGGAAGGTAACTTAGGAATTCTTGAGTTACTAATGTCCAAGTGATTGATAGTTGGTAGCCATTGACTCTAACTCTCATTAATTCAATTAGTGAATAGCTAGGACTTATGGACTTGGGTTGATATAGCTCATTTGACTTTCCTTTACTTGATAGAGGATGACTTAATGGGATTGATCCTTGCAATTGTCATAGTGTGGTTAGTGATAAGGATAGAGATCCTCGACCACCAAACTTTGCCAAGACCTTTTTGTCATTTAATTTCCTTTATCATTTACTTTCCTTGTTTCCTATCCAATCCATAGCCAATAACAAGAACACTACCCTGCAATTCCTTTGAGAGACGACCCGAGGTTTCAATACTTCGGTTATTAGGTTTATTAGGGGTTTGTACTTGTGACAAACAAATTTTTGTACTAAAGGATTATCTTGGTTTAGAAACTATATTGCGACGAGCTTTCATTTGTGAAATTCTAAACTGTCAAAATTCCATTCATCACAACCCTTCTGGCGGGGGGCGTTAGCACAGCTTGTGCGTGTGAACCCCTTCTGTTTTCACTTCTATGCGTGCGCACAGACCTGTGTGCACACGCACACATATACCCTTCCCTAAGCAATCTTGAAAGAAAAAAAAAAGAGAGTCTTCTGTGTGAGCGCACAGCCTGGTGTGCCCAAACGTCTTGGTGCAGCCCCTCTGGTGGGAGGTTCGCATGTTATATGCGGTCACACACACCCCTCTATTCATGTTCTCTGTGCGGACGCACAGCTTTGTGCGCCCGCACACCTCTTTTTGCACCCTTTGTTTTGAGCGTTCGCACGCTGTGTGCGTTCGTACCCTTCTCTTTTTCACGTTCTGTGCGTGCGCCTGGACCTGTGTGCGCACGCACACGTCTCGACCTGGGCATTAACAGGGCAAACACCCCTGTTAAACCAGCAGCTTCTTTTTTTCCCTTCTCTGCTACTGCTGTTGTTCACCCCTCCGCCCAGCTTCTGCAGGCAACCCTGCCGCTGGCCCTCCGCCGCCGTCAGCCACCGCCACCACACTCTCTCTCTCTTCTCTCTTTCTTCTACTTTTCTTTCTTCTCTTTCACTTTTATTTCTCTACTACCGGTGATCTCCCCACTCTTCGATGCATCTCCAGCAAATCCAACCGCCGTGAGCTCGCAGTGGCTCTAATACTTGCCATTGTTCCTCTCTCTCATCTTGCTTTCTTCTTGCTTGGATTTTCAGGTTTTTATTTTATTTTCATGTTATTTTTAAGGTTGTTTCCTGTCCTTTTCATGTTGATTGTATTAACTTTATAGCTTCTTTTTTGTTATCTTTGTGTTGCAGGTGTTGATATTTGAATTGTTGGGTTGCTTTTGATTGAATTTGAGCTTAAATGTAATAAGTTTGCACAATGCACATAACATGTTTGATGAGATGCCTAAATCAAATTCTTGTTTGATTCATATGAGATGGCCATCATATGCTTTCAATATTCTCTTGTGTGGCATATTCTATGATATG
The DNA here is from genome assembly GCF_003086295.3 of Arachis hypogaea. Taxonomy (NCBI): domain Eukaryota; kingdom Viridiplantae; phylum Streptophyta; class Magnoliopsida; order Fabales; family Fabaceae; genus Arachis; species Arachis hypogaea. The sequence goes on from NC_092050.1 coordinate 47,525,288, forward strand.
TGAACCTTTAAAAATTATTTTTGACGATAAATTTACCAATGCATTCCCTTGATTCATGAGCTTAAGGTTCCAAACACCCATCTTTTACATAACTTTTATTCCTTTGTTAATGGGTGATTTGTGGTGAATGCATTGCTCTTAATTGAATTCAAACTTCTCATTGTTCCTCTTAGCACTTGGATTGAGTAATCACATTACAAATGTTCACTTTTTGATGTCTTGATCAAACATCTTTTGGCTTTAACTCAAGAACATTGTATATTGATTATAACTTCTTGTAGATGAACAAATGACACTTTGCTTTGTTTGAATGGCTATTGTTGTTGTGCAACATTTTTAACAATGCACTTTCATGCCCAGAACCTCAATAACCATTTCCTTCAAGGAATTCAATTAATCCAATTGGTGCTTGCTTAAGGTTGCTTACTGATGACAAGTCATCTTAGCCCATTTTAGCTAGTCTTTTTCTTTTGTTTTCATTAGAATTATGCACTTTCTTGAGCTACAAGCAAGCTAATTGAGTAGATTTTCATGTTTCCCTTGATTGAACCAACCATATGTGAATTCATGCCATTTCATGAGGTTTTGAACTATATTTGTTGCATATTGTGGAAGATTGAATACCTCATGATTTTGAGCAAAACTTTGATTAGTTTGGTTGATCAATGATAGGTGAAGAAGGCTTGGAGAAAGGTTGAAGCAAAGAGGAATGGCTAGGAGTGAAGAGAGGACAATGGAATAAGTGAAAATTGAACCGGGTTGCATGAAGTTAGCCCCAACGTTAGCCCCCTAACTTGGAGGCTAACGTTGGGCATATGAATCACTCTTTGGAAGTAGCCAACGTTAGCTCCAACGTTAGCCCCCTAACTTGGAGGCTAACGTTGGAACTTGAGAGTTTCTCCCTGGGCTACCAACGTTTGCGCCAACGTTAGCCCCCTAACTTGGAGGCTAACGTTGGCACTTAAATCACAATGGGGGAGTAGGCAACGTTTGCGCCAACGTTAGCCCCCTAACGTGGAGGCTAACGTTGGCACCAATCACACCAAGCAAGGCCAACGTTAGGGTCAAAGTTAGACCCCTAACGTTGGCGCCAACGTCTAAACCAGAAGAATGTGGTTTGCTGATATGAAAAGTTAGGGTCAAAGTTAGACCCCTAACTTTGACCCTAACGTTGAAGACCAACGTTGGCTAACTCCATTTCCGGTTCAATTGGTTCACTTCGGTTCTTCTTCAATCTTCAAGAGCAATCAACCAAGGCCTCTTTCAACCCAATTCCACCAAGAACAAAGGCCCAACTCAAGGCTTGAAGATCATTTTGGAAAGTGTATAAATAGGATAGAATTCAATTTGTTTAGAGAGCTTTTTCGGGAGAGTTTTCTTTTAGAGCTTTCCTTTTAGAATTTTCATAATAGTTTTCGAAGAGCTTTTGAACTTGAGTGAACTTTAATTTCTTGCTTTCATTGCTTTCAATTTCATTTGACTTTTGTCTTGGATCTTGGATTGGAGAATTGAAGAAATTCTGTTTCAATCTCAATCTTGGATCTCTCTGTTTCCTTTACTGTTAATTGAATTAGCATTTCTGTTTCTGTTACTTACTTCATCTATTCTCTTTGCAATTTACAATTTCCTTGCTATTGTTCTTGTTGGATCTAGGAAGGCATTGAGATCTAGACTTGGTTTTCTAGTCTCTGGGTCCTGAGATCTGAATTTCTCATTTCAATTCCCTGCTTATTGCTTTTTCTGTTCATTTACTTTACTGTTTCAAGATCCGGTTTAATCCCAATTCCCTTTCCCTCTTCTGTTTGATGCAATTTAGTTTTTCCTTGTTTAAATTCTGCAAATCCATTCCCCAATTCCCTTTACATTTCAAGCAATTTATATTCCTTGCACTTTAAGATTCCGCAATTTACATTTCTTGCACTTTAAGTTTCTGCCATTTAATTTCTTGTTCTTTAAGATTCAGCAATTTAATTCCCTGCTTTCTTTAATTTCATGCAATTTACATTCTGCAAGTCACAAATCACTCAACCAACACTTGATTCGCTTGACTAAATCAACCACTAAACTAAAATTGCTCAATCCTTCAATCCTTGTGGGATCGACCTCACTCCCGTGAGTTTTTATTACTTGATACGACCCGGTACACTTGCCGGTTAGTTTTATGATGTTTTGGAAAAGATTCGTTTCTCACCAAAATATCTCATCAAGTTTTTGGCGCCGTTGCCGGGGATTGATTAGATTGACAATGATTAAGTGAGGTGGTAATCTAGATCAAGCACTTTTTCTTTATTTTTCTTTAACTTTTGATTAACCCACTAACTGTTTGAATTTTTGCTTAAGCTAACTAAAACTTCATTCTAGCAGTAGATTGAAGTATCACTGGTTTGTGTGCTCTTATGTTCTGCTTGTATGTCAGGTACACAAAGAGCCATACCCAATTTTCATGAACAAGACGAAAGAACTCTCAGGAGGTTAAGAAGAGCCGAAAGAGGGAAAAGTATTGTTGGAGAAGAAGAATCTGAGGAAGAAGACCACGAGATGGAAGGAGATACATCTAATCCAGGAGAAGGAGTTAATAATCCACCACAACAGAGGAGAGTATTGGCTTCCTATACTTTTGCAAATGCTAGACATTGTGGAAGCAGCATTCTCACCCCTAATGTCAATGCAAATAACTTTGAACTGAAGCCACAACTCATCACATTGGTCCAGAATAACTGCTCATTTGGAGGAGGACCATTGGAGGATCCAAATCAACATCTATCTACCTTCTTGAGGATCTGTGACACTGTCAAATCCAATGGTGTGAATCCTGAGACTTACAAGCTTCTGCTGTTCCCGTTCTCATTAAGGGATAAGGCTGCACAATGGCTTGAAACTTTTCCCCAAGCAAGTATCACTAGTTGGGATGACTTGGTGGCTAAATTTCTAGCCAAATTCTATCCACCCCAGAGAGTCATCAGGCTGAAAACTGAGGTGCAGACATTCACACAATTAGATGCTGAATCCTTGTATGAAGCATGGGAGAGGTACAAAGCCTTAATCAGAAAGTGCCCTCCAGAGATGTTCAATGAATGGGATGTGCTGCAAAATTTCTATGAAGGCCTGACATTGAAATCTCAGGAGGCATTAGATCATTCTGCTGGAGGTTCACTACAACTAATGAAAACTGCTGAGGAAGCTCAGAATCTTGTGGACATGGTGGCCAACAATCAATATTTCTTTGCTCATCAAAGAAGCCGCCAACCATCACAAAGAAGAGGAGTAATGGAACTAGACGGAGTGGATTCAATCCTAGCTCAAAACAAGATGATGCAGCAGCAATTTCAACAACAATTTGAGCAAATGGCTAAGAGGATTGACAGTCTCCAAGTTGCAGCAGTCAACACTAGCCAGCCATCAACCACATGGGGTCAGAGTGAAGAGACTCAAGAGGAGCAACAACAAGAACAAGTCCAGTACATGCACAACCAAAATTCTGGGCCAAATGAAGTATATGGTGACACTTACAACCCTTCTTGGAAGAACCACCCAAACCTTAGGTGGGGAGACAATCACAACCAAAATCAACAACCATGGCAGAGAAACTCAAACCAAAACACTTTAAGAAACAACCAAAACCACAACCAGCAGCAAACCAACCAAAACCCCTACAGAAAACCTCAAAACAACTACTCCAACCCCAACCATTACCAATCTAATAACCAACCCACCAACCAAAATGTCTACCATCCACCATCCACATTTCACAACCCACCACAAGCATCACCTGAATCTCAAAGACTCACCAACTTGGAAACCTTGATAGACAAAATGTGGAAACACCAAGAAATGACAACCAAGAACCATGAAGCCTCCATGAAGAGCCTAGAGAGGCAAATTGGGCAAATCTCCAAACAGATTTCTGTTGAGAAATCTTCAAGCTCACTGCCAAGTGACACAATCCCAAATCCTAAGGAAGAATGCAAGGCAATACAATTGAGGAGTGGAAAAGTCTTGGTGAAAAATGAAGAAGCAACCAAGAAGCCAAAGGAAAGTGACAAGAAACAAGCTGAAGAAGAGAAAGTCAATGACAAGAAGGAGGCAGCAAGCAAGCCAACTCAGGATCAAGCTCAAGAAAAAGAAGATCAGCCACAAAAATCAAGAAAGGGAAAGGAAGTAATTGAAGAGCCAACTGAGGACCAAAGGCAGGGAAATAACTTCACTCCTCCCTTGCCATATCCTCAAAGGTTTAACAAGGAAACTAAGGACCAACACTTCCCAAAATTTCTTGAAATCTTCAAGAAGTTAGAAATCAATATTCCCTTAACTGAAGCACTTGAGCAAATGCCCCTGTACGCAAAGTTCTTGAAGGAACTTATCAACAAGAAGAGGAGTTGGCAAGTTAATGAAACTGTACTGCTCACTGAGGAATGCAGAGCACTAATCCAGAAGGGACTTCCTCCCAAACTTGAGGACCCTGGGAGTTTCTTTCTACCCTGCGCCATTGGCAGTATGACTATCAAGAAGGCGATGTGTGACTTGGGAGCTAGTATCAATCTGATGCCTGCTTCTCTAGTGAAAAAGTTAGGCATAAAAGAGGTAAAACCGGTACAGATGTCTCTAGAATTGGTGGACAAATCAGTGATATGCCCCAGTGGTATAATTGAGAACCTTCTAGTCAAAGTAGACAGATTCATCTTCCCAGCAGATTTTGTGATCCTGGATTCGAATCAGGATGAGGGCGATTCCATTATACTGGGAAGACCGTTTTTAGCCACTGCTAGGGCCATCATAGACATAGAGCAAGGAGAATTAACCCTCAGGATGCATAATGAAAGTATCACTCTGAGTGTACTACCAGAAACACCGAACAGTAATGAAAAGAAGGATGGTACAGAAACAGACAAGGAGAATCTGCAGTGGAGGGAGGAAATCAACAAGACAAACAACAACTGCCCTCCCAAGCAAGAGATAGACGATACAGCAGGCCAAAAAGAGAAAGAGACTGTGCAAAGTAATGAAGAAGCTCAAGGGAACATTGTAGTATTGGCAACTAAGAAAAGGAATTTCAAAAGGGAGCCTGTTTTCAAAGAAGAAGAATTAACAAAAGGAAGGAAGAAAAACAAAAACAGAATCAAAAAGGGGTGGAAGAACAAAAAAATCCCAACAGAAGGGCTCTTCAAAGGTGACAAAGTGCAGTTAGTCTATCAACAACTGGGAACAGACCAACAGACTAACGATTACTACACTGTGAGCAAAATATTATCACTAGAACATGCTGAGATAGAGCACCAAGGAACAAAGAAGAAGCTCACAATCAGAGGGGACAAGTTGAGGCACTACAGTCATCAACCACCATAAAAGAAAGCTTCAATGTCAAGCTAGTGACAATAAAAGAGCGCTTGTTGGGAGGCAACCCAACCCGAGGTAGTTTTCTGTTCATAACTATTTTAATAAAAAGGTTAATTAGTTTTATCTATAATGCAAGAAGCTAATTTTGGTGTTGCACACCAAAACAATCTAAAGGAGAATGCAGGATTTTAAGTTTGGTGTTTCACCAAAATCCCATTATAAAACACATTCTCACTTCTTGCATAATGTAGGCTTCAAGCATACTGGATGAACTAGTTAGCCATTTTACTGTTTTTCTTAGTTTCCAGTTCTTTTACTTTTGAAAAAGAAAAAAAAAAAAAGAAATTATCACACATGGTTAATCCGATGCATTGGCAAGGTACTAAGTTTGGTGTTCCCACACCAAAGTAAGTTCAAAAAGCCCACAAATAAATCATGCAGATTAACCATTATTTCCAAGTGCTTGGGGAACAAGCAACTTTCAATATCATTGCAGAGGTCCATACAAGCTGTTGGAAGGATTAAAGCATCATCAACCAAAGAAACAAAAGATGAATCTAGAAGACAGCAATGATGATGATGAGAAGAAGGAAAGCAAGTAAACTTCAACAGGTTGTATTGTTAAGTCATTGTTTTGCATCAAATATTGCTGTAATTGAAAGTTGAATTGTATTCTGATCTGCCCTGCCTATCTGCATAGCATAGTTTCTCTTTTTTTTTATTTTCCCCTGCCTGCATAGCATAGTCTTTCTTTATAATTCAATAAGCAAGGTGTCTGATCATTCACAACATTCTTATCTTCAAAACTTGTTTGCACTCCAGTTTCAAGAAATGCATCACATGAAAGTTCTTTGAAAAGAAAGATTGAGGAATTAAACAATTTTGAGGCAAGCAAAAGATTAGGAAAAGTGGTGGTTCTGGTTATATGATTTTGTATTGAGGTTGCATGCTTGTGAAAACTTGCATGGGAGCTCATAGGCGGGACATGAAGTTCAAAGAAGTTTTGTGGAGATTCTCAAAAATTTATTGATCCAAGAAGCAGCAAACAAAAAAAAAAAAAAAAAAAAGAAAGAAAAGAAAATACAAAAACAAAAGAAATATGGCCCAAGGCTCTGAGCATCAATTACTAGGCAGAAAAAGAAAGAAAGAAACAAAAACTCAAAGAGTTGTTATCCTAGTAAATGCTTGTGGTTGAAGTGTGTCAAGGAAAGAGGCTTGAGCAAGTAAATCCTCAGGGGTGCTTCAACACCTAATACCTTAAAACCAACTGGTTTAGGAGTATTGATTGAAAGCTTATCTAAAGAGCCGCCTTGAGACATGATACTTAGAGTCGAGGCCAAAGCACATAAACTATAAGCTGCTTCAAGGTGACTACATATAAAGAGATCTCCATGACACCATTTGGATGAAAATCCTAAGACCTACGACTCCCAATATGTAAGGACTAGTGAGCACTGAAGCCCTTGCATGAGCATATGATTTAGAATTTATCCCACTGATACTTGATCACTTCACTCACTGCACTTTACAAGTGTTCCTCAATCCATCTTAATTGAAAGAACCTTGGAGCATAAATCTATTTCTTGCTTGGGGACAAGCAAGCTTTAAGTTTGGTGTTGTGATGACAAGTCATCTTAGCCCATTTTAGCTAGTCTTTTTCTTTTGTTTTCATTAGAATTATGCACTTTCTTGAGCTACAAGCAAGCTAATTGAGTAGATTTTCATGTTTCCCTTGATTGAACCAACCATATGTGAATTCATGCCATTTCATGAGGTTTTGAACTATATTTGTTGCATATTGTGGAAGATTGAATACCTCATGATTTTGAGCAAAACTTTGATTAGTTTGGTTGATCAATGATAGGTGAAGAAGGCTTGGAGAAAGGTTGAAGCAAAGAGGAATGGCTAGGAGTGAAGAGAGGACAATGGAATAAGTGAAAATTGAACCGGGTTGCATGAAGTTAGCCCCAACGTTAGCCCCCTAACTTGGAGGCTAACGTTGGGCATATGAATCACTCTTTGGAAGTAGCCAACGTTAGCTCCAACGTTAGCCCCCTAACTTGGAGGCTAACGTTGGAACTTGAGAGTTTCTCCCTGGGCTACCAACGTTTGCGCCAACGTTAGCCCCCTAACTTGGAGGCTAACGTTGGCACTTAAATCACAATGGGGGAGTAGGCAACGTTTGCGCCAACGTTAGCCCCCTAACGTGGAGGCTAACGTTGGCACCAATCACACCAAGCAAGGCCAACGTTAGGGTCAAAGTTAGACCCCTAACGTTGGCGCCAACGTCTAAACCAGAAGAATGTGGTTTGCTGATATGAAAAGTTAGGGTCAAAGTTAGACCCCTAACTTTGACCCTAACGTTGAAGACCAACGTTGGCTAACTCCATTTCCGGTTCAATTGGTTCACTTCGGTTCTTCTTCAATCTTCAAGAGCAATCAACCAAGGCCTCTTTCAACCCAATTCCACCAAGAACAAAGGCCCAACTCAAGGCTTGAAGATCATTTTGGAAAGTGTATAAATAGGATAGAATTCAATTTGTTTAGAGAGCTTTTTCGGGAGAGTTTTCTTTTAGAGCTTTCCTTTTAGAATTTTCATAATAGTTTTCGAAGAGCTTTTGAACTTGAGTGAACTTTAATTTCTTGCTTTCATTGCTTTCAATTTCATTTGACTTTTGTCTTGGATCTTGGATTGGAGAATTGAAGAAATTCTGTTTCAATCTCAATCTTGGATCTCTCTGTTTCCTTTACTGTTAATTGAATTAGCATTTCTGTTTCTGTTACTTACTTCATCTATTCTCTTTGCAATTTACAATTTCCTTGCTATTGTTCTTGTTGGATCTAGGAAGGCATTGAGATCTAGACTTGGTTTTCTAGTCTCTGGGTCCTGAGATCTGAATTTCTCATTTCAATTCCCTGCTTATTGCTTTTTCTGTTCATTTACTTTACTGTTTCAAGATCCGGTTTAATCCCAATTCCCTTTCCCTCTTCTGTTTGATGCAATTTAGTTTTTCCTTGTTTAAATTCTGCAAATCCATTCCCCAATTCCCTTTACATTTCAAGCAATTTATATTCCTTGCACTTTAAGATTCCGCAATTTACATTTCTTGCACTTTAAGTTTCTGCCATTTAATTTCTTGTTCTTTAAGATTCAGCAATTTAATTCCCTGCTTTCTTTAATTTCATGCAATTTACATTCTGCAAGTCACAAATCACTCAACCAACACTTGATTCGCTTGACTAAATCAACCACTAAACTAAAATTGCTCAATCCTTCAATCCTTGTGGGATCGACCTCACTCCCGTGAGTTTTTATTACTTGATACGACCCGGTACACTTGCCGGTTAGTTTTATGATGTTTTGGAAAAGATTCGTTTCTCACCAAAATATCTCATCACTTACATGATTGATTCTTTATCCGGCCGGTGTGTGTGTTCCAACCGTGCGCACTCTTGGAATACACACATTATTACCTCTTAAATCGCACTATTTTGAAAGCTTTCAATTGAGAATTTAAACTCTTCTTCATTTTATTTGTGCTTCCTCAATGATCTTGTTTTATGTGTTGCCGGATAATCTTGAAATCTTTTGTTTTTGATTTTTTAGGATGCAAAAGAAAGGTAAAGCACCGGTTACATTACCAGTTGTGCAACCAACAACTAACCCTCCTAAAACTTGGTTCATGGATGGCCAAAGTGAGAAATCAAATATCTTGGTTAACCGAAGAGCTGACTTCCAATATAAAGAAATCAAGAAAAGAAAAATCCATTGGGATAGGACACTAAAGGTTCCAAGCAAATACAAGGCGATCATCCATGAAAGGATTGCCTCGCTTCATTGGGATTTCTATAGCAAGACCCTGTTGAAGTTAATGAATCCATGGTGCGAGAATTCTACGCTAACTACCAAGCTTGGGAAGCGGAGTTTGTATTTCTTCGGGGAAAGATGTTGGACACTTCCAACAAGGCTCTAGAAACTATTTTGAAGATCCCACACATCTCGTCTGCAAAGGATGATTATTCGAAGATCAAAGCGGATGTGTTCAAGGGGAGGACATCCTTGGCTCCTATTCTTAAGAGAATTGGCTGTCCCGGTGCGTCATGGGAGTATAGCAAAGCGAGAAAATCTGTTCTCGCGAGTATTGCATACTCTGATTTGAATGCCGAGGCTCGTATATGGCATCAGATTGCGGCTGACTATATCGTTCCTAGCACCCATGCTACCCATGTCAGACTTAAAGCTGCTTTGCTAATTTGGGCTATTATGGAAGGTAAGAAAATAGCCATTGTGCCTTTGATATGCACATCGATTTGAAAACTCATTGAAAAGAAGAAGATCAACATTCCTTTTCCATCGATGGTGATGCGTGGCTATAGCAGCGGGGGTAGAGAAGCAACCGACGGACGTCATGCTCAAGATACCATTAGGCAACAAATTCATTCTGTGGGGGATTTGGATGGATCAACAAAGAAGACACCCCCCAAGAGGAAGGCACCCACAGCACCACCATCAATTCTACCAACTTCATCAACTCCTCTACCTTTTCTCCGGTCTCTTTCGGACCTCTTTCAAGACATCTTGCATGATATCCATGCCATGGAGCAGCTTGAGCACAAGCGTTTTGAGTGGATAGCGGCAATGCTACAAGGAAGAGACCCCGGCCCAACTTCTGAGGCTTCATCAGAGTTAGTTAGGAAGGAGGATGATGGAAGTTATCAACCCATGTCCGTGACCATCAGCTGAAGGTGGAGCTCCCGAGTTCTCGTTCTCCCAGATTATGAGCATGCACGGAGGACCGTGCATTATTCAAGTGTGGGGGAGGATCGACAACTCCGAGGGGGTAAAAATCTCTTTTCTTAAACACTTTGCAATACCTCTTTTTAGTCCTTTTTCTTCATTTTTGGTAATTTTGTTCTTATTGTACTTTGTTTGGTTTGTTTGTATACATTTCTTTAATGCTTATAGTTATATGGTAGTAAATATTTGCATGTTGCATGATAGAGTGAATAAGTTTGGTAAAACAACAAGAAATTTTCATGAAATCCTTCTTAGGGCATGCCATTGATTGAATTAAAAATTTTCTTTTCAACTTGCTTGGAGTATTCTTTTCATAGAACATAGAAAAAGAGCTAGAACAACATACCTTGTGAGATTTGAGCTCTAATTGATGGTTGCATATTCTCAACCATGAAGTTTATTCTTGTGTGATTATACTCCTTTTTTATTATGATCTTAGATTTGCATGAATCTCTATGTCTTGTATTTGCTGTTTGGAATGCATTTAGTATGAACTCACTAAACCATATGGTCAACCCCTGCATTCACCTTTGTAACCCCTTTTGAGCCTTTAAACCCTTTTTGTTCTGATATTGAGCACATTATTCTCCCTAAGGCGAAAAACCATTAATGTCCTTGAATTACTCTTTGATTAGCTTGGGTGGAGTAGTGTGTATACTCTAAGTATGGGGAAAATTGTTGAGAAACATTGTTGATGAAAGTACATGGGGTATTCATTGTGAAAAATTGGAAAATGGGAAATATTCATGCATTCATTGTTCAAGACATATGCATCTCTTGTTGTTAATAGAAACAAGGAAATTTTTATTATAAAAAAAAACAAACTTGTACATAGTAGCATATAAACAGAAAAGTTAAATAAAGGATGCATATGTCTGTGTTTTGGAAAAGAAAATGCATGAGTAAATCTGAGATTGGAGATAAATGGGTAGTTAGGTAGTTTTATTATATGTATATAGGATGGTATAGGATTAGGTTGTCACTTGAGCTAATCAAAGATATTATTTACTGAGTCCACTTAACCATATTAATCCCACCTTAACCCTAGCCCCATTACAACCCTCCAAAGACTTCATGATATTTGTTTTTCATGCATCAAATATTAGTTGATTGTTAGATGACTTGAAAATCTTTGAAAAACATGATTAAAGGAGAATTGAGTGATTAAGCCCTAAACACTGAGTGACCAGTGTGAATACACATCCGGTGAGGGGTTCGATCGCTCAATTCTATGTTCTTGTTCCTTATATTATATCTTTTTACAAGTTGTTTGTTGGTTAGTTTTGAAAATTTCAATTCAATTCTTTGGACATTGATCATAGTGCATTTACCCTTTGCCTTGGCCCCAAAGCTTTCTTGTGATGGATTGGAATTTCATGGTTTATTTCTACTAAATTTTAGTAGAGTAGATATTAGTAAGTGATGTTTAAAATAGTTGCATGCAGTTAGGTAGTACATAGAATAAATTGTTTTCCCTTTTATAAATCTCCTTGAATGTGATTAGCATGAGGACATGCTAGTGTTTAAGTGTGGGGGAATTGATGAATCCATATTTGATGATGATTTTTGGTTGAAATTGAATGGATTTCATCATATAAACCTGCACTTATTCCCTTAAATAGCATGCTTTTGAGCTTTCCTCCTAAATTGTGCTTGATTTTGAAAACATGCTCTTTTGTGCCTAATTTAGCCTATTTTATTCTATTTACCTTCCATTCAATACCCTGATATTATTTGTGAGTGATTTCAGATGTATAAGGTAGGAATGGCTTGGTGAGAATGGAAGAGGAGCATACAAGGAGGAGGAAGCATGAAGAATCAAAGGAGAAGAGTAAAGTGATGTGTGCGTACGCACAGACCTACGTGCGTACGCACAGGTACCAAAGCGGAGCAAAGCGTCCGCGCGAGCAGCATCTCATGCATCGCACGACCATTCTGAGCATCGCGAAGTGTGCGTGCTCATAACAAGAGATTTTGGCCGAGTGTGCGTGCACACACATCTGTGCGTACGCACAGGAACTCGCATATGCCCTCATTAAAAATGCACATGACTCGCGTTTTTGATGGTTTGGGGGCCCAATTCTGAGGCCAATAGCTCGTAATGTAGGGGGAAAACAAGACCATACCATAGCATATCATTAGGATAGTTTTAGGAGTAGTAGTAGGAGGTTTTAGTATAGTTTTCTTTTCTCTAAGTTTTCTCTCATCTCCATTAGGTTTTATACTAGGATTTTACATTTCAAGTGCCATTTTCATTTTTTATCTTGGATTTTGCTAGCCTCCATTGTAAGCATTTCTTAATTACTACTCTTTATAGTTACACTTTTGATACTTTTACTTGTAATTAAAGTCTTAGTGTTAATACATATACTTTTTGCAATTTTGATTTCTTGTTGATAATTTTGATGATTGATGATTGTTATATGCTTGGTTAAGTTGCTATTATTTATTTTGATCATTTGTTGCTCATAGTTCCAAGCATTTTCTTAATTTCACCATGATTTGTATTTATGCCCACCAAGTGTTTGTGGAAACGTCAATTTTGATTATGGGCTAAATTTCCACCTATTGGCTTGGGGGAAATGAGCAATTGGGTTCCTAGAGTTCGAATGTCCAACATTTAGTGATGATTCTTGGATTGTTAATTGTTATCGTTCCCATTAACGCTAACTTGTTGCTAAGGTAATTAGCAAGTGAGTTAGGATTTTGGGTTAAGAACACTTATGCTCATTTGATATACTTTCCAATGTGAGGGTTAAATAAGTGAGATTAATCCATTACAATTGTCATAGTTGTGGTTCCTACAAGGAAAGGACCCTTAGCTCATCCCAAGCCAAGATGTTAGTTATGTTTTAAATCACACACACATACATACATCAATCACTTTTATTGCTTACTTGTTTATATTACATAGTTAGTTCCTTAATTCCTTTGTTATTTTATTACTTGCAATTTTGAGTTCTTTTATTTCTTAATTGTTTATCTCTTCATTAAAAAATCTATTGTTCCCTCCACAACCAAAATTGTGCACTCATTGGTCACTAGGTCCTTGGGAGATCACCCGGGAATTAAAACTCCCGGAATTTATATTAGTTTTGAACTGTGACATCCTTTGTCCTTCCAAACTTTGGCAGGGATGTTGATTGTCGGTTGGGACTGTGCTACCAATGAAGTGTTCCTAATTCGATAATTCCTAACCGGCGGTAACGCCCCCACCAAGTCATGAAAAGCTTCTGCATGTCATTTATTATGCTAGTCACATACTAAATGATGCGCAAAAAAACTACACTACTATAGAAAAGGGGCTACTTGTAGTGGTTTATGCCATTGACAAGTTCAGATCCTACCTAGTAAGATCTAAGGTCATTATTTATACTGACCATGCTGCTCTAAATTATCTACTCACTAAGCAAGATTCTAAACCCAGACTCATAAGATGGGTATTACTCTTGCAAGAGTTTGATATAGAAATTAGAGACAGAAAAGGGACAGAAAATCAGGTGGCTGAGAACTTGTCCCGGATTGAGCCAATAGCAGGGACTTCTTCTCCCTCCACTGACATATCCGAATCATTTCCAGATGAGCAACTTTATGCCATCCGGACAGTACCTTGGTTTACAGACATTGCAAACTATAAGGCCATATGGTTCATTCCCAAGGAGTTTACCAGGCAGCAAGCCCGGAAACTCATGCATGATGCAAAATACTACCTATGGGATGAACTATATCTCCTTAAGAGATGCTCGGATGGAATAATCTGACGCTGTGTGTCCGAAGAAGAGGCACAGAGAATTCTATGGCATTGCCATGGTTCAAACTATGGAGGACACTTTAGAGGTGAGTGGACAGCCACTAAGGTACTCCAAAGTGGCTTTTACTGGCCTACTCTCTTTAAGGATTGATGACAAGTCATCTTATGCTAGTTTCACAAGCCTTTTTCATTCGTTTTTACTTGGTTTTCATGCATATTTAGGCAATAAGTAAGTGTTTGAGTGAGAATTTCATGCTTGTCTTGATTCAATCAAACATTGGTAATTTTATGCATTTTCATTAGATTTCTTGCAAGATTTAGTTGATAATATTAATGATGCAAGATTTGAAGATTATGCCAAGTCTTTGATGTATCTGTTTGGTTGATGATAGGTGAAAAGATAAAGAAAAAGAAGCAGAAAACACAAAATAAGCTCAAAAGAAGAATTCTAGACACATTTTGAAGTTTGAGCACGCTTTTGGAGTCATAGGCCACGCTTTTAAAAAGAGAAAAAGTCACGACGCGCACGCATACAAGACGCGCACGCATCCGGCAAGGAATTTTGAAGAACCACGCGTACGCGTGGATGTAATTAGCGTTCAATTGCAAAGAGACCTACATTGCATGAGTGAGCGTTTTAAAGAAAAATCTAAATTTGGAATGAAAGTTTAGCCGTCGACGCATACGCGTGCGTTACGTGTACGCGTGGGTTTAACTTACCTGAAGAAGGATTTAACGACCCAACTTCCAATACGTCATGATCGTACCAAAAGTAAGGCGTTACTCACCTGTTTTCCTTATTAACTATTTACTATTAAGCCTTTAGTTCGATATCGCGATTCAATTTTAGTAAAAATACCAGAAATTTTTGTTTTTGTTAATCAAAATCATATAGCAAACATCACCAAGTAATAATAATCACATAATTATTAATAATAGTAATATTATACAAAAGAATTTAAATAAAATTCAGGTACAACTCCTATCCCTCTGCATAAAATAAAAACCTTAAGCAGTAAGGGCGAGGAAATTCTATGAAAGAAACTCAAGTCATAAACTTAACTCGTAAATAAGGTTTAACAATCACCCGCAGCTTCAAATGGAGTCTTCGAACCTGTGTCACTGAAAGGGTGGAAGATTTTGGGGTGAGAACAAACCACACGTTCTCAGTAGGGAATGGGAATGCCGTAAAAGTAATGATTTACATGCAAATAATTAACTCAAGTTTCCAATGTAGTTTTCTTTATCAAACCTTTTCAAAAATTTCTTAAGACTTACTTGAAACCGTTTAAATTCCTTTCTTTAAATCATATTACTTACATAAAGTCTCAACCGCATTAGCAATTCATCAGCTACAAATAGCATTCCTCAACCATCACAGTAACTAAGTAAATCAGCAACATAAATAATATACCCAAACCTCATTTCACAAATACCATTCCTCAATACTTTACTAAGTTCACAGCATCAACAAAAATACCTAATCAAACACACAAGCAAGTCACTAAGACAAACAGCACAATCACAAAGAAACAAGACAAGCAACACAAATTATAAAGAAATAAAACAAGCAAACACAATCAAATGCAGATGCGCAAATAAGGATGATGCATGTCTAGCCCTAGTACAGGTAATGAGCTCATTTGTCGGTTACATACCCGCTCCCGACGTTACCCAGCAACCTCTTTCTGGATAAGGCTTTCCTGTTGGCAATACCCACTGCAAGCAACCTTTGTCTTGCAGGGTATCCACTGCAAGGAACCTTTGTCTTGCAGGGCGGCACTTATTAGCCGATATATGCCCAACACACTCACTGTAAGCAACCTCTGTCTTACAGGAGCAACAACACACTCACTGTAAGCAACCTCTATCTTACAGGAGCACACTAATCTTGATACCTCTGTAAGCAACCTCTGTCTTACAGCAAAGTATTATAGCAAGGTATCCCAGGAAAGCACCCTCAGTGGCTGTACCACCATCTATCTGACCGCCTCAGTGCAGCAGATGATCATACAAATAACTCTGGAGTTGCCTTAATGCAACAAATGAATAAACACATCTCTTGGGTTGCCTCAAGCAACAAATAAACATCTCTTGGGTTGCCTCAAGCAACAAATCATCACATAACCATTCTCATTATCATCATTCATTATCATTCTCATTATTCATCATCACTTTGACATTCTTATGCAATACCTCTTTCTTTCTCTGTTCAATCATACTATACAAACTCTCGATCATACTATACAAACTTTACATCTTTCACTTTTACAACATCTTAGCTCAAACCATTTCTCTTTATCATTCGGATTCAAACCTTATAAATTCACCAAACTCCTGAAAAGTAATCCTTTATTTCAAGCTTAAAACATGATTCTTTTCATACTAAATCAATCTTGAAATATAGTTTCTTTCTTAAATAATTTAATTTTGAAACATAAATCTTTCTTTGGTAAGTCAAAATTAAAATAGAATAATTCTTTTCTTTACTAAATAAAGCTCAAGTAATATAATTTTCCAAATTCAAAGCTTCTAAAATAACTTTTCAAATGAAACCTCAGATTTTTATAAAATTTCGGCAGCACCTCCCCTAAAACTCGGACTTAGCCACCCTTACGGGTTCCCTCTTTCTCAACAATTCAACAATCCTTTCTCAACAATTATCAAATACAAGATTCTCAAGTAACCAGAAAATCCACAATTCGCCATTCTCACATAATCCAACAATCCAATTTTCATCTCATCAATTTACAATTAAATTCATAAGTCATAGAATCCTTTCAAATTAAACTCAATCAATTCTCCATCTATTTATTAGCAACTATCATGACAGATTCTCAATAATTATCTCATCACAATTCAGTTTAAGAACTAACATTCTTTCATCAATTAAAATCAGAATTTTCATAAACCATTCTTTAAAAGTAAATCGGTCCAATTTCAAGAATTCATAACAAATACCCCAACATCAACTCTTCATATTTCTTGTTATTTTTAAAGTTATTTAGTTATTAGCAAAGTTACCATTTTATTCTAAAGATCACACCTTAGGAAAATATTTCAGTAATCATCCTCCAATCCTTTAACCGTTCTCAAAATCAACTCTAGTTAACCTTAAATCAACAATAACAACCAAATTAAGAAATCAATGTAACCCGAAATCAAGCATAACCTCAAACCAAAATCAACCTCATCAATTAATCGCTTACAACAATGAAACCAGTCACAATCACAGCCAAGTCAGAATCAATAAATCATGACACAAAAAATTAGTGTAACCATTAATAAATTATTTATATACTCTTAAAGTTTACTATATTATTTCAGAAAATCACAGGTTCTCTAAACAGTTTAATCCCTTAGTTTTCCAATCCTTCAATAACCACCAAAACCAATCTCAACTAGTCACAAGTAAACTTCACAGCCATTCCCATACATCAAATATCTAATTCAACATCAAACAAGTCAATAATTCATTCAAAATCAGAATCTCAACCAATTCATCGCAGAATCAATAATTCAGTCACATTTCACAACCGCATCTAATTTCAATTATAATTCAAAGTAACCACAACCACATTTCAACCAATTCAGTAATATCACATGAAATCAGAATTGTCAACAAATCCATTAAAGTCAGAAAACAAATATCAGTCATAGCATTAACCAATCACAATTCAAACTCAACTCATCAGTCATCAACATGTCAGTTTTTCTCAATAAGAAACTCAACATATTTTCAATTTAGTAAGTAACACAAGCTTAATCACCATTCACTACCATATATAATTCATATCATAACTCAGAAAAGTTGCAATAGCTAACCATTCTCAAACACATTTCAAGTCATTCACGTAAATTAAGAAGTCCTTAACTATTATTAACCATTTGCACTTATCTAATTAACTTTTTAGGCATTCTAAATTAAAAACGTTAAATTCCCTACCTCAAAGTCGAAACTTGCGAAAATCACTAAACCCAGCAGCTCCATTGGCAGTTCTAACATCCGTTCTGCTCTCTTAGCAGCTACCATGATGATTCTGGGCAGCTCTAGTGATGGTGAAAGGTCTCAGCTTCAGCCAGGCAGCAGCAATTTCTTCGTCAATATCTCCTTCCCCGGCAAGCTTCACTGGTTACAGTGGCAGCGTCCTCCTCCAAAATTGATGGTGGCAGAACAGCGACTCTGATAGTGGCACAAGACTCACCAACGACCCTGACAGCGGCGGAAATCCTTTCTCCCTCTCCTCTGTGTGTATTCTGCAATGGTGACAGCTTGGACAGCAAAGGCGGCATCAACCAAGCAGAACAGCGACAGAATGACGGCGCAACACAGAGGTTTGCGTTCCTCTCTCAGGCTCCCTCTCTCTCTGCGGGTTCTTCTCAGGCGGCGGCGGTGGCTTCCATCGATGGCATATAGGCTCAACGGCGATGGCGCGGCTATGCTTTCTACGATGAGCAAGCTCTCTCTTCTCCGCCCTTCATGCTTGACGGCGATGACTGCGGGCAAGGCTGGGCGACGCTGGGGATGGTGGCGTGGTTTCCTTGCGTGCGGCAGTCCGGCGATCACGGTGGCGGCGGGGCAGCAACTCTTCCCACTCTTTTTCCTCTCTGTTTCGCTGCTGTGTGTGAGTGTTACGCTAAAGGAAGGTGAGGGTGAGGTTGCGGCTGAGTGTGGTGAGGGAGTGAGGGTTAGTATTTCCAATTTGGGAAATTAGGGTTTCTGAGTTGGATTTGGGAATTAGGGTTAGAAATTAGGGATTTTATAAAGTAATATAGATAGATATGAATAGATATTTTGATAAAATTGGAGAGTAGGATAATTTTAAAATCAAATATACTCTCTTAAAAATATTTAGGAACATTATTTATCAACATATTGCTAAGTTCAATCAATTATTTCTAATTTACATTATAAAATGAACATATTAATCATATTTCTATAAAATATAGTTTAAACTCAATATTAATTATTCAAATTAAATAATATAACTTCTCATTAGATTTCTATCTCCAAAACTTTAATTTCAATTTATAAAATAACTAATTATAATAAAAATTGTACACAAATATTAATTGACTTAAACTTAAAGTATTTATAAATATTAATCTAATCATTTCTAATAAATTAATTTTTAGGAGTTCAAATTAATAACATAATTCATTCAAAATAGAATTTATTTAAATTAAATTATACAATTCTTCTTATTTTTCAATTATCAAAATTATAATTTCAATTATACCAAATATCTAATAAAGATTATATAAAAATTCTAATTAATTTAAACTTCAATTATCATGAAACTCCATTTAATTACCCTTAGTAAAATAATTTTCTTAAAATAAAATTATCAACAAATAAAATAAATCACAAATAACTAATTATTTGATTTTCAAAAACTAGGGTTGTTACATTCCACTTAGATCAACTGATTTGGGATTGCCAGCTGAAAGTCCACAATAAAGAGCAACCTAGCTACAAAACATTTAGTGATCCAAAGAGATGTTGGGCATCAATGATCCTAGGAAGAAAAAGGTGAGCCATGTGTCTGTGGTGAAGAAATGTTGAGTGAAATTAAGCCAAAGGCCACTGCAACATTTGCCACCAAGCCTTCAATAAGTAATAAGCTCTTTATGCAAAAGAAAAAAAGGAAAAACTAACAAGGGAAATGAGCAAAAAGTGAGGAGTTATAGCAGCAACCTTGGTGAACCCTTAAAGAAACATTGTTTGTTTTGACAGCAAGCAATAAATGAGCTACTTTTGATCTGCACAAAGCCCCATAGACCAAATTCAACTATCTGTTGAATAAGAACATATAGCCTTATCTATTTCATTCTATCTTCTCTTATGTTTGATGCTTGCTTGGGGACAAGCAAGTTCTAAGTTTGGTGTTGTGATGACAAGTCATCTTAGCCTAGTTTCACTAGCCTTTTTCTTTGTTTTTATTAGGTTTTATACACTTTCTTGCAGTCTAAGTAAGTAATTTGGAATGGAAAAGCATGACTTCTTTGAATCAAACAACCACCATTTAATTGATGCTAAATCATGAGGTTTAGGCTAAATTTCATTGATTTTTTATGATTTATAAACCTTGTAAATTTGGTGATACTTTGATTGGTTGTTTTGATTAATTGTAGGTGAAGAAAAGAAGAAAAGAAGAAAGCGTGGCCTAAGAAGCGTAGCCAAGGAAGGAAGAAGTGTGGCTCAACAATGAAGGAAAACCATGAAGCTCACTCCAAGAGCACCATGCTCACCAAGGGAGCGCTACATTTTCTCTCAAGGAACCAAGGCACAATGCTCTGCTCACTTGGTGAGCTGAGCACAATATGAGGCCAAGAAACAAGGAAAGGAAAGACCAAGCTCAGCTCTCCAAGTGAGCATTATCGGGCACTCATCTAAATAAATTCAAGGAAATTGTTTGCCAAGTTCCTCCTCCAAGATTCGAACCAAGGACCAAAGGGGAGTGGGGGAGCGCTACTCACAAGGAAAACAAGCCAAAAATTGGCCAAATGCATCACCCAAGGTTCGAACTCAACACCTTGAGGAAGTAAGGAGCAAGGAGCTACAAGGAAACCAAGAAAATACCACCAGCGCATGCTTCCTTCAAGTTTCGAACCAAGGACCTCCCTTGGAAGCACCAATGCACAGCTCACTTGGAGAGTTGAGCGCTACTCATGGTACACCACACACATGCTTGACACGGTCCAGGAAGCAAGACACGCAACATTTGACAAGGCAAGGAGCACAAGGCGCGCACAAGACATGCACCAAGGCACCAATGCTCAGCTCACTTTGTGAGCTGAGCATTCCCCTGATGCCTTCTCCCAGCAAGGCACTTGAGCTGAGCATTCCCCTGATGCCTTCTCCCAGCTCACACTAAGCCTCAATGCTCAGCTCCCCACTTGAGCTGAGCATCCCCCTGGAAGCAATTTCTCCATGGGCTGAAAATTGAATTAAAAATCCAACTTAATTCATTTCTTCACCAAATCAAAAGCCCATCCAAATTCCAAAATCCAAGAATAGAAAGTGTATAAATAAGAGTTAGTTTGATGTAATTAGAACCTTTTGACACCTCTAGACTTTACTTTGAATTTTTCCTTTTAATTTTCATTTTCATTTGGAGCTTTTACTTTTGAATTTAGATCTTAGAGAATTGGGAAGGAGAATTGATCTCTCTTCTTCCTTGTTCTTACTTGAGTACTCTTTACTTTTCTTGCTTTGGATCTTGGGTGAAGAATTGAAGAACTTCTGTTTCAATCTCACCTTGAGATCTCTTGTTTAATTCTTCTGCATAATTGAATTTCAATTACTGTCTATTGCATCCTCTTCTACTCTCTG
The DNA here is from genome assembly GCF_003086295.3 of Arachis hypogaea. Classification (NCBI taxonomy): domain Eukaryota; kingdom Viridiplantae; phylum Streptophyta; class Magnoliopsida; order Fabales; family Fabaceae; genus Arachis; species Arachis hypogaea. The sequence continues at coordinate 47,546,507 of NC_092050.1, forward strand.
CAATCTTCTTCTGCAATTTACTTTTCTTTATTTCTTTTGCAATTAATCTTGTTGGATCAAGGAAGGATTTGAGATCTAGACTTGTTTTCTAGTCTCTTCCACTCCTGAGATCTTCAACCTCTTTTAAATTTGCTGCAAATTAAGCACAAGTCATTTTTTGTTTTCATTTTTCAAGCATTTTTATCTTTCTGTTTGAGATCTATTACACTTCAACACATCTTTAGTTCTTCTGCTTGTTGCAATTTATTTCTGTCTTGTTTAAATTCGGTAATTCCAACTCCCACTTCTTTTTATAATTCAAGTCATTTACATTTCTTGCACTTTAAGATTCAGCCATTTACATTTCTTGCAATCTAAGTTTCTGCAATTTACATTACTTGTTCTTTAAGATTCAGCTTATTTACTTTCTTTGCTCTTTAATTTCCTGCAATTTACCCCTCTCCCTTTACATTTCAAGCAATTTAGTTTCTGTCAATTATAAACAACTCAACCAATACTTGATTCGCTTGACTAAATCAACCACTAAACTAAAATTGCTCAATCCTTCAATCCCTGTGGGATCGACCTCACTCATGTGAGTTTTTATTACTTGATGCGACCCGGTACACTTGCCGGTGAGTTTCGTGTTGGATCGTTTTCCACACATCAAGTTTTTGGCACTGTTGTCGGGGATTGAATTAGATTGACAATGATTAAGTAAGGTGGTGGTCTAGATCAAGCACTTTTTATTTTCTGTTTCTTTAACCTTTAACTAACACACTAACTGTTTGAATTTTTGCTTAAGCCAATTAACATTTCACTTCAGCAATGGATTGAAGTGTTATTGCCTCTCTGGTGTTGTGTGATTCTTATACTTTGGTTGTATGTCAGGTACAAGGAGAGTTATACCCACTTTTTGTGAACAAGACGAAAGAACCCTCAAGAGATTAAGAAGAGCTGAAAGAGGGAAAAACATTGTTAGAGAAGAGGATTCAGAAGAAGAATTCCAAGATATGGAGGAACATTTAACAAATCCACCAAATCAACCAGAAGGAGCAGCCATTAACAACAATAATCCACCACAGAGAAGAGTTTTGGCTTCCTACACATGTGCAGATCCTAGACATTGTGGGAGTAGCATTCTCACCCCAAATGTTAATGCAAATAACTTTGAACTAAAGCCACAACTTATCACCTTGGCTCAAAACAATTGTTCTTATGGAGGAGGACCACTTGAAGATCCTAACCAACACTTGTCCACCTTCTTGAGGATTTGTGACACTGTCAAAACCAATGGTGTGCACCCTGACAGTTACAAGCTACTGCTATTTCCATTTTCTCTCAGAGACAAAGCCACTTAATGGTTGGAATCCTTCCCAAGAGACAGCATCAACAACTGGAATGATCTAATAACCAAGTTCCTTGCCAAGTTTTACCCACCTCAAAGAGTTATTAGATTGAAGACTAAAGTGCAAACATTCACACAAATAGATGCTGAACCCTTGTATGAGGCATGGGAACGATACAAAGCTCTAATCAGGAAGTGTTCACTTGGAATGTTCAGTGAGTGGGACAGATTGCAGAATTTCTATGAAGGCTTAACACTGAAATCTCAAGAGGCTTTGGATTATTCAGCAGAAGGCTCTTTGTAACTCATGAAAACTGCAGAGGAAGCACAAAATCTCATTGATATGGTGGCCAACAACCAGTATTTCTTTGCTCACCAAAGGCAACGCCAACCATCACAAAGGAAAGGAGTGATGGAGTTAGAAGGAGTGGACTCAATCTTGGCTCAAAACAAGATGATGCAGCAGCAAATTCAACAACAATTTGAGCAAATGGCCAAGAGGATTGATAGCCTCCATGTTGCAGCAGTTAATACAAGCCAACCATCAACCACATGAGGGCAAAATAAAGAAACTCAAGAGGAGCAATAGCAAGAATAAGTCCAGTACATGCACAACCAAAATTCTGGGCCAAATAAAGTCTATGGTGATATGTACAACCCTTCATGGAAGAACCATCCCAACCTCAGATAGGGAGACAACCACAATCAAACTCAACAGCCATGGCAGAGAAACTCAAACCAAAACAATTGGAAAAATACAAACCAAAACAACCAACAGAACAATAGCCAAGCCACATACAGAAAACCACAAAACACCTACCCTAATTCTAACCATCATCCATCCAATAACCAAGCCTCAAATCAAAACACTTACCCTCAACCCTCAACACCCCACAATCAACCAATCTCACAAGACTCTCAGAGGATTAACAACTTGGAGCTCTTAATGGAAAGGATGATGAAGCACCAAGAGATGACATTAAGGAACCAAGAAGCCTCCATGAAAAATATGGAAAGGCAAATTGGACAACTCTCCAAGCAAATTACCATTGAAAGGCCATCAAGCTCACTACCAAGTGACACCATTCCTAATCCAAAAGAGGAGTGCAAGGCAATACAACTAAGGAGTGGAAAGATCCTGGTGAAAAATGAAGAAGCAACCAAGAAACCAAAGGAAAGTGACAAGAAACAAGCTGAGGAAGAGAAAGCCAATGATAAAGAGGTAACAGCAGGCAAGCAAACCTCAGAGGAGCTCAAAGAAAGGGAATTAAGGAAAGAGAAGGAAGCAATGAGAGAGCCAACCAAGGAACAAAGGCAGGGAGTGAACTTCACACCACCTTTGCCATATCCTCAAAGGTTTAACAAGGAGACTAAGGACCAACACTTCCCAAAATTTCTTGAAGTCTTCAAGAAGTTGGAGATAAATATTCCCTTAGCTGAGGCACTGGAGCAAATGCCCCTGTATGCAAAGTTCTTAAAAGAACTCATCAACAAGAAGAGGAGTTGGCAAGAGAAGGAAACTATACTTCTCACTGAAGAATGTAGTGCTGTGATTCAAGGAGTTATCCCACCAAAGCTCAAAGATCCAGGGAGCTTTGTAGTTTCATGTACCATAGGCAGAATGACCCTAGACAAAGCTCTCTGTGACCTTGGTGCTAGCATCAATCTGATGCCGTTATCAATGATGAAAAAGCTTTCCATAGAGGAACTCAAACCTACCAGGATGTCTTTGGTGATGGCTGACAGATCAATCAAGACACCCAATGGCATTGTGGAAAACCTGTTAGTGAAGGTTGGGGAGTTTATCTTTCTAGCAGACTTCGTAATTCTGGATACAGAGGAAGAAAAAAATAACTCAATCATCTTGGGAAGGCCATTTTTAGCCACAGCCAAAGCCATTATTGATGTAGAGAAGGGAGAAATAATTTTTAGAGTACATAATGAGCGAATGGTCATCAATGTCTTCAAATCAATGCAACACCCTCCTGAACAAGAAAATTACATGAAGGTGGACATGATAGAAAGTCTGGTGGAGGAAATGTTAGAAGCCACTTGTCATGAGCAACAGGAAGAAGAAGTGGTAGAAATCTCTAGTGAAGACAAGGAGAAAGAGAAGCCAAAACAGGAATTGAAACCTCTTCCCCCTCACCTCAAATATGTGTTCCTGGGAGAAGATGAGACCCTACCAGTGATCATTAACTCCTCCTTTTATATGGAAGAAGAAACAAAGCTGATTGAAGTGTTGAAAGCTCACAAAGCAGCCTTGGGTTGGACAATTGATGATATCAAAGGTATTAGCCCAGCCATTTGTATGCATAAAATTTTGCTAGAAGAATAATCAAAGCCTGTGGTTCAACCCCAAAGAAGGCTTAACCCAGCCATGAAGGAGGTAGTTTAAAAAGAAGTCATGAAGTTGTGGAATACTGGAATAATTTTCCCAATCTCTGACAGCTCATGGGTGAGCCCGGTTCAAGTTGTACCAAAAAAGGGAGGAATGACGGTCATCACCAATGAGAAGAATGAGTTGATCCCTACTAGGACAGTGACTGGGTGGAGGATGTGCATAGACTATAGAAGATTGAATGATGCAACAAGGAAAGACCATTTCCCTCTCCCATTCATTGATCAGATGCTGGAAAGATTAGCCGGCCATGCCTATTATTGTTTCTTAGATGGGTATTCTGGTTACAATCAAATCGTGGTGGACCCTAAAGATCAAGAGAAAACTGCCTTCACATGTCCATTTGGAGTTTTTCCATACAAGAAGATGCCCTTTGGGCTGTGCAACGCCCCAGCCACATTTCAGAGGTGTATGCTTTCCATTTTCTCGGATATGGTTGAAAAATTTTTAGAAGTCTTCATGGATGATTTTTCTGTCTTTGGCAATTCATTTAACACCTGTTTGCATCATTTAACTCTTGTTTTGAAAAGATGCCAAGAAACTAACTTGGTCTTAAACTGGGAAAAATGCCATTTCATGGTTCCTGAAGGGATAGTTCTTGGGCATAAAGTGTCATGCAGAGGTATAGAAGTTGATAAAGCTAAAATAGAAATTATTGAAAAACTTCCTATACCCGTTAATGTGAAAGCAGTAAGGAGTTTTCTTGGGCATGCTGGTTTCTACAGAAGGTTCATCAAAGATTTCTCAAAAATAGCAAAGCCATTGAGCAATTTGCTAGTGATTGACAACCCTTTCATCTTTGATGGCAACTGTAAGCATGCCTTTGAAACCTTAAAGAGAAAACTCATCACAGCACCAATCATCACACCCCCTGATTGGAACTTGCCTTTTGAACTTATGTGTGATGCAAGTGACCTTGCCATTGGTGCTGTGCTAGGACAAAAGAAAGATAGATTGCATCATGTCATATATTATGCCAGCAAAGTGTTAAATGAAACACAGAAAAATTATACCACCACAGAGAAAGAACTTTTGGCAATTGTTTATGCATTTGATAAGTTTAGGCAATACTTGATTGGCTCAAAAGTTATAGTATACACTGATCATACTACTCTCAAGTATTTAATGTCTAAACAGGATTCAAAGCCAAGGCTTATTAGGTGGGTACTGCTACTTCAAGAGTTTGATATTGAAGTAAGAGATAGAAAGGTAAGTGAAAATCAAGTAGCAGATCATTTATCAAGAGTACCACAAGAAGCCTGTCAAGATAGACCACAACAAGTAAATGAGAACTTCCCTGATGAACACCTGTTCCAAGTTCAACAAACACCCTGGTTTGCTGACATAGCAAATTACAAAGTGGGAAGGAAGATACCTCAAGAATGTTCTAAGCAATAAGTGAAGAAGTTGCTCAATGAAGCGAGGAAGTTCTTGTGGGATGAACCCTTTTTGTTCAAGAGGTGCTCTGATGGAATGATTAGGAGGTGTGTCCATGAAAATGAAATGAGGGACATATTGTGGTATTGTCATGGTTCAGCATACGGTGGACACTTTGGACCAGAGAGAACAGCTGCAAAGGTATTACAAAGCAGTTTCTATTGGCCAACTATCTTCAAGGATGCCAGAGAGTTTGTTCACCAATGCAATGAATGCCAAAGAGCTGGAGGATTGACAAAAAGGAATGAGATGCCTCAGAATTTCATCTTGGAAGTTGAGCTATTTGACTTATGGGGCATTGATTTCATGGGACCTTTTCCCCCTTCTTATTATTTCAGATACATCTTGGTAGCAGTAGAGTATGTCTCAAAATGGGTGGAAGCCATATCCACAACCACTTGTGATGCACAAATTGTCCTTCAATTCCTTAAGAAGCATATCTTTACTAGATATGGAGTGCCCAAGGGTCTTGTCAGCGATGGTGGTGGTCACTTCTGCAACAAACAAATGGAGAAACTCCTCCAAAAATATGGAGTAATCAATAAAGTAGCCACACCATACCATCCTCAGACTAATGGCCAGGCTGAATTAGCAAACAGAGAGTTGAAGAGAATTTTAGAAAAAACAGTGGAAAGCACAAGGAAAGATTGGGCCAGGAAGTTAGAAGATGCACTCTGGGCATACAGGACAGCTTTCAAAACTCCCATTGGAAAGTCCCCATTTCAGCTATTATATGGAAAATCTTGTCACCTCCCTGTGGAGCTTGAACATAAAGCTTTTTGGGCCACTAAACTCCTCAACCTTGATTCTCAAGCAGCAGGAGAAAAGAGGCTGCTACAACTAAATGAGTTGGATGAGTTTAGACTAGAAGCTTATGAGAATGCTAAGATATACAAGGAGAGAGCTAAGAGGTGGCATGACAAGAAGATCTCAAAGAAAGAATTCAAGCCAGGACAGCAAGTGCTCCTGTATAACTCAAGGCTCAAGATCTTCCCTAGCAAGCTCAAGTCCAAATGGACAGGTCCGTATCTAGTAACAAAAGTTTTTCCTTATGGAAGTCTTGAGCTGCTAGATGAAGCTACACAGAGCCACTTCACAGCAAATGGGCATAGAGCAAAGCCTTATTTAGGAGGACAATGAGACAAGGAAAAGGAAGTTCAGTATCTGAACTGAACAAACACAGAGGATGTCAAGCTAGTGACGATAAAAGAGTGCTTGTTAGGAGGCAACCCAACCTGAGGTAGTTTTCTTTTTCATAGTTATTTCAATAAAAAGGTTAATTAGCTTTATCTATATTGCAAAAAGCTAAGTTTGGTGTTGCACACCAAAACAATATAAGGGAGAATGAAGGATTCTAAGTTTGGTCTTTCACCAAAAATCCCATCATAAAACATATTCTCACCTCCTGCATAATGCTAGCTTTGAGCATTTAGATAAACTAGGTAACTATTTTGCTGTTTCCAAGTCATTAGTTTATTTCTTTTGAAAAAGAAAAAGAGTTCACATATAATTTGTTGCATGAGAAACATTGGCAAAGAACTAAGTTTGGTGTTCACACACCAAAGTAAGTTCGAGAGACCACACATAAGCTTTGCAGATTTACCAATACCTAAAAGGGTTGAACAGCAAGCAACATTTGAGGAGCAGGCAGAAAAATAGCCGACAAATTAAAAGAACACCTGAATTACAACTCAAAAGGAGCAAATAAAAGGAAGAATGGAAAACTGCAACTCAACAGGTTGTATCTATTCTTGATCCTTGTTGTTATGTAATGATTTAATTCAGAGAGTCCTTTATGTCTGGCTGGAATGATTATTTAGTTGCAAGTGGAAGTACATGTTGAAGAAAGCCATCTGCATAATAAATGTCATCACTCATTAACTTGAATACTTTGTTTTGTTCCCCCTTGCTGTTTGAATAAAAGAGAGATGTTTGGTTTAGAAAAGTAATTGTTCAATGTTGCAAAAGTTAGAATAAAAGTTAGTGGTGGTATATGTATTTGATTTAATTGATAGCTCATAGAATAACTGCTACAAAATGACTTGTTACTTGAAGCCTAAGCTAGTTTGCTGCTATTATTTCTCAATTATTGAAGGTCCCTCAAAAATAAACCAAAACAGAAAGAAAAAGAAGAAGAAAAGCCAAAAGTTGGCAAAAAAACAAATAATAAGGCTAGACACCAATAGCTTGGACTCTAGGACATATGCCTATGGTGTTTATGTACTAGGATATGCTTGGACAAGTAAGTTCTAAGGAGTATCTCAAAACTTGGCAACTTAGATCAACTGATTTGGGATTGCCAACTGAAAGTCCACAATAAAGAGCAACCTAGCTACAAAACATTTAGTGATCCAAAGAGATGCTGGGCATCAATGATCCTAGGAAGAAAAAGGTGAGCCATGTGTCTGTGGTGAAGAAATGTTGAGTGAAATTAAGCTAAAGGCCACTGTAACATTTGCCACCAAGCCTTCAATAAGTAATAAGCTCTTTATGGAAAAGAAAAAAAAGGAAAAACTAACAAGGGAAATGAGCAAAAAGTGAGGAGTTATAGCAGCAACCTTGGTGAACCGTTAAAGAAACATTGTTTGTTTTGATAGCAAGCAATAAATGAGCTACTTTTGATCTGCACAAAACCCCATAAACCAAATTCAACTATCTGTTGAATAAGAACATATAGCCTTATCTATTTCATTCTATCTTCTCTTATGTTTGATGCTTGCTTGGGGACAAGCAAGTTTTAAGTTTGGTGTTGTGATGACAAGTCATCTTAGCCTAGTTTCACTAGCCTTTTTCTTTGTTTTATTAGGTTTTATACACTTTCTTGCAGTCTAAGTAAGTAATTTGGAATGGAAATGCATGACTTCTTTGAATCAAACAACCACCATTTAATTGATGCTAAATCATGAGGTTTAGGCTAAATTTCATTGATTTTTTATGATTCATAAACCTTGTGAATTTGGTGATACTTTGATTGGTTGTTTTGATTAATTGTAGGTGAAGAAAAGAAGAAAAGAAGAAAGCGTGGCCTAAGAAGCGTGGCCAAGGAAGGAAGAAGTGTGGCTCAACAATGAAGGAAAACCATGAAGCTCACTCCAAGAGCACCATGCTCACCAAGGGAGCGCTACATTTTCTCTCAAGGAACCAAGGCACAATGCTCTGCTCACTTAGTGAGCTGAGCACAATATGAGGCCAAGAAACAAGGAAAGGAAAGACCAAGCTCAGCTCACCAAGTGAGCATTATCGGGCACTCATCCAAACAAATTCAAGGAAATTGTTTGCCAAGTGCCTCCTCCAAGATTCGAACCAAGGACCAAAGGGGAGTGGGGGAGCGCTACTCACAAGGAAAACAAGCCAAAAATTGGCCAAATGCATCCCCCAAGGTTCGAACTCAACACCTTGAGGAAGTAAGGAGCAAGGAGCTACAAGGAAACCAAGAAAATACCACTAGCGCATGCTTCCCTCAAGTTTCGAACATAGGACCTCCCTTGGAAGCACCAATGCTCAGCTCACTTGGAGAGCTGAGCGCTACTCATGGTACACCACACACATGCTTGACACGGTCCAGGAAGCAAGACACGCAACATTTGACAAGGCAAGGAGCACAAGGCGCGCACAAGACATGCACCAAGGCACCAATGCTCAGCTCACTTTTGTGAGCTGAGCATTCCCCTGATGCCTTCTCTCAGCAAGGCACGCAACAAGGATCCTCACACTAAGCCTCAATGCTCAGCTCCCCACTTGAGTTGAGCATCCCCCTGGAAGCAATTTCTCCATGGGCTGAAAATTGAATTAAAAATCCAACTTAATTCATTTCTTCACCAAATCAAAAGCCCATCCAAATTCCAAAATCCAAGAATAGAAAGTGTATAAATAGGAGTTAGTTTGATGTAATTAGAACCTTTTGACACCTCTAGACTTTACTTTGAATTTTCCCTTTTAATTTTCATTTTCATTTGGAGCTTATACTTTTGAATTTAGAATTTAGAACTTAGAGAATTGGGAAGGAGAATTGATCTCTCTTCTTCCTTGTTCTTGCTTGAGCACTCTTTACTTTTCTTGCTTTGGATCTTGGGTGAAGAATTGAAAAACTTCTATTTCAATCTCACCTTGAGATCTCTTGTTTAATTCTTCTGCATAATTGAATTTCAATTACTGTCTATTGCATCCTCTTCTACTCTCTGCAATCTTCTTCTGCAATTTACTTTTCTTTATTTCTTTTGCAATTAATCTTGTTGGATCAAGGAAGGAATTGAGATCTAGACTTGTTTTCTAGTCTCTTCCACTCCTGAGATCTTCAACCTCTTTTAAATTTGCTGCAAATTAAGCACAAGTCATTTTCTGTTTTCATTCTTCAAGCATTTTTATCTTTCTGTTTGAGATCTATTACACTTCAACACATCTTTAGTTCTTCTGCTTGTTGCAATTTACTTCTGTCTTGTTTAAATTCTGCAATTCCAAATCCCAATTCCTTTTATAATTCAAGTCATTTACATTTCTTGCACTTTAAGATTCAGCCATTTATATTTCTTGCAATCTAAGTTTCTGCAATTTACATTACTTGTTCTTTAAGATTTAGCTTATTTACTTTCTTTGCTCTTTAATTTCCTGCAATTTACCCCTCTCCCTTTACATTTCAAGCAATTTAGTTTCTGTCAATTATAAACAACTCAACCAATACTTGATTCGCTTGACTAAATCAACCACTAAACTAAAATTGCTCAATCCTTCAATCCCTGTGGGATCGACCTTACTCATGTGAGTTATTATTACTTGATGCGACCCGGTACACTTGCCGGTGAGTTTCGTGTTGGGTCGTTTTCCACACATCAGTAAGCAATCAGATTCATAGGCATGCAAAGATATACAAGAATGACAAGGTATGGTTGGGAAACAATCAAATCACATTCTAAGGAGGAAATTCAAACTAGAGAATTCTAATGAAAGCAACTAAGAAAAAGATGGCACGAGTTCATGTGGCACGAATAAAGATTATACGTCGAATCGAAGCTAACTTCATAACTTCTAACGCTCCCAAACCCCGTGAATCGCATTACCTATTCTTCTATTTCGTCTATGATAACCCATTAGTGTCCCCATATACCTAAATCATTAGTATTAAGTTGGCCAGACCTAATACCATGAAGTATGAAATGGTAACCTAACAGCATTAATCATCAGACAGTCATGCATATAAAACTCAAACTCTTGTTATCAGAACAAGTCACAAAGCAAGACAGACACTCAGAGTATGCAGTGAAGCATAGTCAGTCCATTCCCAAGGCTCTAACAGGAACGAACTGCTCTGATACCATTTTTAACGACCCAACTTCCAATACGTCATGATCGTACCAAAAGTAAGGCGTTACTCACCTGTTTTCCTTATTAACTATTTACTATTAAGCCTTTAGTTCGATATCGCGATTCAATTTTAGTAAAAATACCAGAAATTTTTGTTTTTGTTAATCAAAATCATATAGCAAACATCACCAAGTAATAATAATCACATAATTATTAATAATAGTAATATTATACAAAAGAATTTAAATAAAATTCAGGTACAACTCCTATCCCTCTGCATAAAATAAAAACCTTAAGCAGTAAGGGCGAGGGAATTCTATGAAAGAAACTCAAGTCATAAACTTAACTCGTAAATAAGGTTTAACAATCGCCCGCAGCTTCAAACGGAGTCTTCGAACTTGTGTCACTGAAAGGGTGGAAGATTTTGGGGTGAGAACAAACCACACGTTCTCAGTAGGGAATGGGAATGCCGTAAAAGTAATGATTTACATGCAAATAATTAACTCAAGTTTCCAATGTAGTTTTCTTTATCAAACCTTTTCAAAAATTTCTTAAGACTTACTTGAAACCGTTTAAATTCCTTTCTTTAAATCATATTACTTACATAAAGACTCAACCGCATTAGCAATTCATCAGCTACAAATAGCATTCCTCAACCATCACAGTAACTAAGTAAATCAGCAACATAAATAATATACCCAAACCTCATTTCACAAATACCATTCCTCAATACTTTACTACGTTCACAGCATCAACAAAAATACCTAATCAAACACACAAGCAAGTCAGTAAGACAAATAGCACAATCACAAAGAAACAAGACAAGCAACACAAATTATAAAGAAATAAAACAAGCAAACACAATCAAATGCAGATGCGCAAATAAGGATGATGCATGTCTAGCCCTAGTGCAGGTAATGAGCTCATTTGTCGGTTACATACCCGCTCCCGACGTTACCCAGCAACCTCTGTCTGGATAAGGCTTTCCTGTTGGCAATACCCACTGCAAGCAACCTTTGTCTTGCAGGGTATCCACTGCAAGGAACCTTTGTCTTGCAGGGCGGCACTTATTAGCCGATATATGCCCAACACACTCATTGTAAGCAACCTCTGTCTTACAGGAGCACACTAATCTTAATACCTCTGTAAGCAACCTCTGTCTTACAGCAAAGCATTATAGCAAGGTATCCCAGGAAAGCACTCTCAGTGGTTGTACCACCATCTATCTGACCGCCTTAGTACAGCAGATGATCATACAAATAACTCTGGAGTTGCCTTAATGCAACAAATGAATAAACACATCTCTTGGGTTGCCTCAAGCAACAAATAAACATCTCTTGGGTTGCCTCAAGCAACAAATCATCACATAACCATTCTCATTATCATCATTCATTATCATTCTCATTATTCATCATCACTTTGACATTCTTATGCAATACCTCTTTCTTTCTCTGTTCAATCATACTATACAAACTCGATCATACTATACAAACTTTACATCTTTCACTTTTACAACATCTTAGCTCAAACCATTTATCTTTATCATTCGGATTCAAACCTTATAAATTCACCAAACTCCTGAAAAGTAATCCTTTATTTCAAGCTTAAAACATAATTCTTTTCACACTAAATCAATCTTGAAATATAGTTTCTTTCTTAAATAATTTAATTTTGAAACATAAATCTTTCTTTGGTAAGTCGAAATTAAAATAGAATAATTCTTTTCTTTACTAAATAAAGCTCAAGTAATATAATTTTCCAAATTCAAAGCTTCTAAAATAACTTTTCAAATGAAACCTCAGATTTTTATAAAATTTCGGCAGCACCTCCCCTAAAACTCGGACTTAGCCATCCTTACGGGTTCCCTCTTTCTCAACAAATCAACAATCCTTTCTCAACAATTATCAAATACAATATTCTCAAGTAACCAGAAAATCCACAATTCGCCATTCTCACATAATCCAACAATCCAATTTTCATCTCATCAATTTACAATTAAATTCATAAGTCATAGAATCCTTTCAAATTAAACTCAATCAATTCTCCATCCATTTATCAGCAACTATCATGACAGATTCTCAATAATTATCTCATCACAATTCAGTTTATGAACTAACATTCTTTCATCAATTAAAATCAGAATTTTCATAAACCATTCTTTAAAAGTAAACCGGTCCAATTTCAAGAATTCATAACAAATATCCCAACATTAACTCTTCATATTTCTTGTTATTTTTAAAGTTATTTAGTTATTAGCAAAGTTACCATTTTATTCTAAAGATCACACCTTAGGAAAATATTTCAGTAATCATCCTCCAATCCTTTAACCGTTCTCAAAATCAACTCTAGTTAACCTTAAATCAACAATAACAACCAAATTAAGAAATCAATGTAACCCGAAATCAAGCATAACCTCAAACCAAAATCAACCTCATCAATTAATCGCTTACAACAATGAAACCAGTCACAATCGCAGCCAAGTCAGAATCAATAAATCATGATACAGAAAATTAGTCTAACCATTAATAAATTATTTATATACTCTTAAAGTTTAATATATTATTTCAGAAAATCACAGGTTCTCTAAACAGTTTAATCCCTTAGTTCCAGTCCTTCAATAACCACCAAAACCAATCTCAACTAGTCACAAGTAAACTTCACAGCCATTCCCATACATCAAATATCCAATTCAACATCAAACAAGTCAATAATTCACTCAAAATCAGAATCTCAACCAATTTATCGCAGAATCAATAATTCAGTCACATTTCACAACCGCATCTAATTTCAATTATAATTCAAAGTAACCATAACCACATTTCAACCAATTTAGCAATATCTCATGAAATCAGAATTGTCAACAAATCCATTAAAGTCAGAAAACCAATATCAGTCATAGCATTAACCAATCACAATTCAAACTCAACTCATCAATCATCAACATGTCAGTTTTTCTCAATAAGTAACTCAACATATTTTCAATTTAGTAAGTAACACAAGCTTAATCACCATTCACTACCATATATAATTCAAATCATAACTCAGAAAAGTTGCAATAGCTAACCATTCTCAAACACATTTCAAGTGATTCATGTAAATTAAGAAGTCCTTAACTATTATTAACCATTTGCACTTATCTAATTAACTTTTTAGGCATTCTAAATTAAAAACGTTAAATCCCCTACCTCAAAGTCGAAACTTGCGGAAATCACTAAACCCAGCAGCTTCATTGGCAGTTCTAACATCCGTTCTGCTCTCTTAGCAGCTACCATGATGATTCTGGGCAGCTCCAGTGATGGTAAAAGGTCTCAGCTTCAGCCAGGCAGCAGCAGTTTCTTCTGTCAACATCTCCTTCCCCGGCAAGCTTCACTGGTGACAGTGGCAGCGTCCTCCTCCAAACTTGATGGTGGTAGAACAGCGACTCTGATAGTGGCACAAGACTCACCAACGACCCTGACAGCGGCGGAAATCCTTTCTCCCTCTCCTCTGTGTGTATTCTGCAATGGTGACAGCTTGGACAGCAAAGGCGGCATCAACCCAGCAGAATAGCGACAGAATGACGGCACAACACAGAGGTTTGCGTTCCTCTCTCGGGATCCCTCTCTCTCTGCAGGTTCTTCTCAGGCAGCGGCGGTGGCTTCCATCGATGGCATCTAGGCTCAACGGCAATGGCGCGGCTATGTTTCCTGCGATGAGCAAGCTCTCTCTTCTCCGCCCTTCATGCTTGACGGCGATAACTACGACTCCCTTCGAAGCAGCGGCGACGGCGTCCTCGTGGCAGCAAAGTGCGACGACAATGAAGCTTCATCTCCCTCCTCCGCGTCACTCTTTTCTCCTGGCGACGGCACTCCTCGCCGGCACCGCAAACGGCGACAAGGACGGCGGCGATTGCAATGGCGTCTCCCTCCTCTCTAGTTCCTTCTGCGACGGCATGGCTTCAACGGTGATGCTTTCCGCGGCTCCACGAACGGCTGACAGGCTGCGCTGCAGCGCGGGCAAGGCTGGGCGACGCTGGGGATGGTGGCGTGGGATCCTTGCGTGCAGCAGTCTGGCGATCACGGCGGCGGCGGGGCAGCAGCTCTTCCCTCTCTTTTTCCTCTCTGTTTCGCTGCTGTGTGTGAGTGTTACGCTAAAGGAAGGTGAGGGTGAGGTTGCGGCTGAGTGTGGTGAAGGAGTGAGGGTTAGGGTTTCCAATTTGGGAAATTAGGGTTTCTGAGTTGGATTTGGGAATTAGGATTAGAAATTAGGGATTTTATAAAGTAATATGGATAGATAAGAATAGATATTTTGATAAAATTGGAGAGTAGGATAATTTTAAAATCAAATATACTCTCTTAAAAATATTTAGGAATATTATTTATCAACATATTGCTAAGTTCAATCAATTATTTCTAATTTACATTATAAAATGAACATATTAATCATATTTCTATAAAATATAGTTTAAACTCAATATTAATTATTCAAATTAAATAATATAACTTCTCGTTAATTTTCTATCTCCAAAAATTTAATTTCAATTTATAAAATAACTAATTATAATAAAAATTGTACACAAATATTAATTGACTTAAACTTAAAGTATTTATAAATATTAATCTAATCAATTCTAATAAAATAATTTTTAGGAGTTCAAATTAATAACATAATTCATTCAAAATAGAATTTATTTAAATTAAATTATACAATTCTTCTTATTTTTCAATTATCAAAATTATAATTTAAATTATACCAAATATCTAATAAAGATTATATAAAAATTCTAATTAATTTAAACTTCAATTATCATGAAACTCCATTTAAATACCCTTAGTAAAATAATTTTCTTAAAATAAAATTATCAACAAATAAAATAAATCACAAATAACTAATTATTTGATTTTCAAAAACTAGGGTTGTTACAAAGGACGCGCAAGCGTGGGTTGAGCGACAGCGTGGAAGTGGCATGTTTGAAGACCCACGCGTACGCGTTGGTGACGCGTACGCGTGGGGAGCGCTCAATTGAAGAATGCTACGCTCATTTAGAGAACGCTGCAAGGGACGCATACGCGTGGGTAACGCGCACGCATCGATGGGCAAACACGCAAAAGCACGCGCAAGCATGCAGGATGCGTACGTGTGGTTGAATGAACGCTGCGCTCAATTTGAAAATGCTCCATTTCTCCTGGAAGTGCAACTCTGGCTCAATTAATCTGATTCAAAGCCCATTAAAGCTCCAAAGCAAGCAGAACCCATTGAACATCACTCAAAGGCACAAGACACAGTTAGAATAGGAATTTCATTTGAGTTGTAATTTTTTTCGATTTCAATTTCATTTTGTAAAGCCTATATAAAGGCATCAGATTCATTTCATTAAGGGATCACGGACAGTAAGAGTAGAAGTAGAATAGAGGCTCAGGCTGGAGGATTAGAGACTCCAGAGCTCTCTTAGAGGATTAGAGACTCCAGAGAGCTTAGTATAGTTAATACACTTTTACATTTCAATTGCATTGAATTCAATTTACTTTTATTACAAATCTCAATTTCTACACTTCTATTTCTCTGCAACTTTATATTTCTGTTCATGATTCAGTCTGATTTAATCTTCCTGCAATTTAAATTTCCTATTAACTGTTCTTGAGTTCTTTTCGATTGCTTGATCTACTGCTTTCTTTTATTTCCCTGCACCCAAATCCCTTTACATTTGATGCAATTTACTTTTCTTACTCTTTAAGCTTCTGCTGATTTACATTCTGCACTTTAAATTCACTACAATTTACTTTCTGCTGCTTCAATTTCACCTAATTCACCACTGTTAGCTTGACTAAACTAATCACCTCACTAAAGTTGCTTGATCCATCAATCCCTGTGGGATCAACCTCATTCCTGTGAGTTATTACTACTTGATGCAACCTGGTACACTTGCTAGTGAGTTTGTGTGGAATCATTTTTCCCTCATCAAGGATTCTAGAGAATTCATCCGTAACTGTGATAGTTGCCAGAGGGCTGGCAATCTTCCTCATGGTCACAACATGCCTCAACAAGGAATATTAGAGATTGAGTTGTTTGACGTGTGGGGCATAGATTTCATGGGACCATTCCCGGCTTCATACTCAAACATCTATATCCTTGTGGCAGTAGATTATGTGTCTAAATGGGTTGAAGCAATAGCAACACCCACCAATGATACCAAAGTAGTAATAAAGTTCCTCCAGAAGAACATCTTCAGCAGATTTGGTGTCCCTAGGACACTAATTAGTGATGGAGGAACTCATTTTTGCAACAGTCAGCTGGATTCTATCTTGAGCCATTACGGAGTTTGCCATAAAGTAGCAACACCGTATCATCTCCAAATAAATGGGCAAGCTGAAGTCTCAAATAGAGAACTAACGCGAATCCTAAAGAGGATAGTAAGTGCCTCTAGAAAGGATTGGGCAAGAAAGCTGGATGATGCTTTGTGGGCATACAGAACAGCTTTCAAAACCCCAATTAGAACTTCACCATATCAGTTTGTATATGGGAAGTCTTGTCATTTGCCATTGGAACTAGAACACAAAGCCTATTGGGCTACTAGATTCCTTAACCTTGATGCTAAAGTAGCAGGGGAGAAATGGCTGCTCCAACTAAATGAGTTGGATGAATTCCACTTAGATGCATTTGAAAATGCAAAAATCTATAAGGAAAAGACAAAAAGGTGGCATGACAGGAAGTTATCTTCTAGAGTCTTTGAACCAGGACAGAAAGTCCTGCTCTTCAACTCAAGACTCAAACTGTTTCCTAGGAAACTTAAATCCCGTTGGACAGGACCATTTGTGATTACTAGTGTATCACCTTATGGGCACATAAAGCTTCAAGGTAAAGAAAGAAGGTTCACTGTCAATGGACAGAGGGTCAAACATTACCTTAAAGGAGATATAGAGCCAGGAGGCTCAACACTGCTACTAAGTTAAGTACAGTGAAATCCAGCTAAAGACATTAATGAAGTGCTTGTTGGGAGGCAACCCAACCTTACTCAACTTTATTTATTTTCTTTCATTTTGTTTTATTTCAGAGTCATGAACATATGCAACATTCAGCCAAGAGACAGAATTCACAGCAGTGAAAACAAAACAATCCGGATAGAGTGTCAAAGTTGAACGCCAGCCAGGGAGCAACCCCTGGGCATTCAAATGCCAATGCAGAGAAGCAAGGAATCTGGATTCGCTAGCCTCTCAAGACCAGTAGGTCCCACAGAAGCTCCACCTACCCCACCTTCTTCTTACCCATTGATCATATTTGCTCAAGGACGGGAAAAACTCTTAAGTTTGGTGTTGCAAAAGCTTTGCTTTGTGACTTCTACCACTCTTAAGTATAAAAGAAGAGGATGGAGCAAACTAGAGATCATGCACATGAACCTGTGCAGCTGCCTCAACAAAGACAAAGGAGTGACATTAAAGAGATCAAGCACTACATTGGATCCTCAAAGAGGAGCATTAGCCACTATCATTCAGGTGGATTCATTTTTTTTACTCTTTTCCTGTTTTATTTTTTCTGTTTTCTGTCTGTTTATTTGTTCTCTTGTTCTAGTTGCATGATCATTTGCATTTGATGTCTTAAAAGTTGTAAAATATTCCATATATCTCTCATCTTGCTTAAAAAGAAATTTTTTTATTGAAAAGAATTGAGAGATACATAAATTTCAAGTTTAAAATAAGAGTAGTTTAATTATGTGATGTGGTGTCATTTGCTTTTATTTTCTGAATGTATGAATAAACAATGCATATTTGAAGTTGAAATTTATGAATGTTGGCTCTTTAAAAAAAATGATGATGATATTAAAGTATTATTGGTAATATGAAAAATCCAAAAAAAAAAATTGATTCTTGAAGCAAGAAAAAGCAGCAAAAAGAAAAAGAAAAGCTTGCATGCGAAAAAAAAGGGGGGCGAAAAAGAAAGAAAAATAAAAAAATAAAAGCAAGCAGAAAAAGCCAGTAACCCTTTAAACTAAAAGGCAAGGGAAAATGGGCCCAAGGCTTTGAGCATCAGTGGTTAGGAGGGCCTAAAGGAATAAAATCCTGGCCTAAGCGGCTAAACCAAGCTGTCCCTAACCATGTGCTTGTGGTGTGAAGGTGTCAAGTGAAAAGCTTGAGACTGAGCGGTTAAAGTCATGGTCCAAAGCAAAAAGAGTGTGCTTAAGAACTCTAAGCACCTCTATCTGGGGACTCTAGCAAAGCTGAGTCACAATCTGAAAAGGTTCACCTAGTTAAAGTGTCTGTAGCATGAATGTATCCAGTGGTAATACTGGAAAACAGAGTGCTTAAGGTCACGGCCAAGACTCTAAAAGCTGTGTTCAAGAATTAAAATAAGCTTAACTAAGAGAATCAATAATATCATCCAGATTCTAAGTTCCTAAGGATGCCAACATCTCTGAGTTTCAATAGATAGTGAGATGCCAAAACTATTCAGAATAAAAAAGCTACTAAGTCCCGCTCATCTGATTTTAACTAAGCTTTATTTGAAACTTAGATATTTATTGTATCTTAATTTTATTTTTATCCTATGGTATTTTTAGTTTCTTGGGGACAAGCAACGGTTTAAGTTTGGTGTTGTCGTGAGCGGATATTTTATACGCTTTTTGGCATCATCTTCATATAGTTTTTAGTATGTTTTATTTAGTTTTTATTAATTTTTATAGGTTTTAGTGTTAAATTCACATTTTTAGATTCTGCTATGAATTTTCGTGTTTTTGGACAATTTTAGGTATTTTCTGCCTAAAATTGAGGAGTTAGAGCAGAAGTCTGATTCAGAGATAGAGAAAGCACTGCAGATGCTGTCTAGATCTGACCTACCTGCATTCGGAAGAGCTTTTCTAGAGCTACAGAAGTCCAAATGGAGCGCTCTCAATGGTTATGGAAAGCTAACTTTCAGAGCTTTCCAGCAATGTATAAATAGTTCATACTTTGCCTCGGATTAGAAGGCCCAAAACTGGCGTCCAATGCCAGCTACCTGCCCCCTTCCAAGCGTCCAGCGCCCAAACAGCAAAGACCAATGTACAAACGCCCAGAGAGGACCCCGTAGCTGGCGTTCCATGCCCAAGAAGTCTCATAGAACTTGGATCTCATCAAAGCTCAGCCCAAATACTCACCAAGTGGGCTCCAGAAATGGATTTTAGCACTAAATAGACTGTTTTACCCTTACTAGTCATTGTTTAGTATTTAAGGGATTTTATTCATGTTATTCGAACACTTTTACATCACTTTTATGAGCATACACATTTTACATTGTGTTGTACCTCAGTATGAGTTTCTAAACCTCCTAGGTTGAGGGGAGGAGACCTGCTGATTCCTATGAATTAATAAAAGTATTATTATTTCTTCTCCGATCCGTGTTTGATCTGTTTCTAAGATGTATATCTGATCTTCATCGTGGTGAATAGGATGATCTGAAAAATTAGCTCTGTTCTTCATACTAAGACGAACATGCCTGACAAACACCCGCGTCTACTTGGGTTCGTGTGAATACGTGGCTGGAAAGCACAAGCCAACAACTATGTTTATACATCTCTCACACAGTTAATCCACGTCTTCGTTGGGGACTTCTCGAGACACCAGTTCAGCCGATTTTCGGGGAGATTAGGGTCTCTGTGGTATAGGCTAGAATCCAAAGAAGTAGTGTTCTCTGATACGGAAGATATGACCTTGTCTGTGGCGCTTTGAGTAGGATCGCCAGGAGAATGACTTGCTAGCGCTTCATCCTTCGTCGGATTGGATGGCCACGGCCAATGGCGTTCAATCTGTAGCAGAGGAGATCAATGACCATGGCCCATGGCATTGATCACAAACAGCCTGCCATAGAAGAGATCACCTACAAGTAGAGAAGATAGTACTACCAGCATTAATTCAGAAAGACTAAGCAACTCTAACCCTTAACTGTTCTCTTTTCATAGTTTACACAACTTTTGAGTTCTAATTACCCTATTTCTCTATTCCCTTTTCTCTTATGCAATTAAAAATAACATACCAACATCTCCTATTCCTTCATCTACCTGACTAAGACCTACAGGATAACCATAGCTTGCTTCAAACCATAATCCTCGTGTGATCGACCCTGACTCACTCAGGTATTACTTGGATGACCTAGTGGACTTGCTGGTACAACAGTACGAAGGTGTGGGGATTCGTGCTACCAGTATGCAAGCTTTGCAGAATGGCAAAAATGCTTAATGTTACAGAATTATCAGTTTTTTCCTCCAAACTTCCGACGTTCATAACTTTTTTGTTTTAAAACATTTTTCATCCGTTCTTTAAACGGCATAAACTTTACGGACTAATTTTCATATAAAGCAAGTTTGAAACAATTTGGGGATCCGGAAGCCAAGTTATGGCTCGCCAAAGTTCGGCTAAATATCAAATTTACACAAAAGCCCTCAACCTCTATTTTCATTAAAAATCAATCTCAAACCTCAACATTCTATATATATAATCAGCACCACAACATACCATATCACATTAACAGAATACCACACCCTTCCATCAGCCACGATACCTCACTTTCACAAAACTCCCATACATAAACTTCACAAATATACCAACAACCATCAACATACCATCATACATACATATTCATTATTACCCACTTATCAATCATCATCAAACCATCATTTATCATTCTATTTCCATCATAATCAATAAACACCAATAATTGCTCAATCCATATCAACAAATATCATCAAAGGTACTAAAAAATTAACATACTCATACATTCATACCTATCCTATAGTCACCTAGCCTAAGTTTTCACAAGACATTATATATTAAATACGAGAAACCAAAACCATACCTTGGCCGATTTTCACGTATAATCCAAGACAACCCACTTAGGCAAGAAGCAAGCCCTCAACACCAAAATTTAGCAACTAGCACCAATTTCAAGCTTCCAATTAAGCTTTCAACATTTCCAATTGCTTCATATCACACACACACACACACACACACACACACACACACACACCCACACACACACACACACACACACACACACACACACACATATATATATATATATATATATATATATATATATATATCACATATACATAGCCAAAATTTAATACCCAACCACTTAATTATTGAATTAGCTAGGATTCTAGGATTCTCACCTTGTTCAAGCACCAATGAAGCAAGATTGAATGTTTTCCTTAAGCTAATCGGATCCTATAACATAAAAGAGCCAAAACCTCAACAACTTATATAATTTTCAAAAATTTTGGGAAGGTGAGGCTGAGAATGAAAATGGAAGTTCTTTACTAAATTGTTCACCGGGCTTTGTAGAGCTAGACGCTGCAGACGTGTGGCTGCAAACGGTGCGGCAATCAAAGTTCGGAGTAGCAAGATATGGTGGTTTGAAGTGGAACAAGGGTTTTATTCTCTTCCTTCTTCGTCGCTTATGTTTTGGAACGTGAATGATGAACGGGGGAAAGGAAATGAGCTAAAGCTCATTAGTTGGTGAAGTGTGGTTTGGGCCTTGGGCCTAATATGGGCTCGATTCGGTCTATTTGGCCCAATCTTGGGCCAAATTCTTTGACATTAGTATCAAAATTGTTGTTTTAATTAGCTCTATCTTAGCAAACTATAAAATTCATATTTCTAATTTTTTTATTAAAAATTAATTTATTGATTAACTATTCACTGATTTTACGGGGTTTACACTTACAGATTGGACACCGTGTAATAACCTTTCCCTAAGACCTCGATAATCTTGTATGGTCCTTTCCAATTTGCTGCTACCTTCCCTTTGCCTGAACTCTGAGCTCCGATGTCACTTCCAATCAATACAAGGTCGTTTGTGGTGAAGTTTCTTTTTATCACCTTCTGATTATACCTTAGGGTCATCCTCTGCTTTTGTAGAATATAACCCGAGGTGATTCTTCAATGATTTCTATGGGAATCATGGCTTCTATTCTGCAAGCAAGTCAGAAAGAGGACTCCCTCATTGTGGAATGATGGGTTTTCCGATATGCCCATAAGACTTGAGGGAGCTCATTTGCCCATGCTCTCTTTGCTTCTTGTAGTCAACATTTCAGTCTGGCCAGTATGACTTTGTTTGCTACTTCAGCTTGTCCATTGGCCTAAGGATGCTCCACCAACGTGAATTGGTGTTTTATTTTTAAATCGGCCACAGAATTTCTGAAGGTTGAGTCGGTAAACTGGGTTCTATTATCTGTGGCAATGGAGTAGGGAACTCCAAGCCTTGTGATGATGTTCTTATAGAGGAACTTCTGACTTTTTTAGGCCATGATAATTACTAGTGGTTCTGCCTCGATCCATTTAGTAAAGTAGTCAATCCCTACTATGAGGTATTTGACTTGTCTTGGAGCTTGGGAAAATGGTCCAAGAAGATCGAGTCCCCACTTTGCAAATGGCCATTGTGAAGTAACACTAATAAGTTCTTCGAGAGGTGCCACATGAAAGTTGGCATGTTTCTGATAAGGCAGGCACCTTTTAACAAATTCGACGGCCTCTCTTTGTAAGGTCGGCCAGAAGAAGCCGGCCTGGATTACCTTCTTTGCTTGTGATCGAGCTCCCAGGTGGTTACCACATATGCCGCTGTGTACTTCCTCTAAGACTTCATTTGTGTTGGAGGTCGGAACGCACTTTAAGAGAGGTGTAGACATCCCTCTTTTATATAGGACATTGTGGACCAATGTATAATTTTGTGCCTTCCTTATGAGCCTTTGGGCATTTTCTTCATTGTCGGGGAGGACATCAAATTTGAGATAGTTGACTATAGGGGTCATCCATACTAAATTTTGATAGATATCGCCATTACTTCCGAATTTCATCTCCCTTTGATATCGACGGTGTACGTAGAGTTTCCTGAATGAGGCTTCTATTGTTGTCACCTGGTTTGGTACTGGCTAATTTGGAAAGGGCATCAGCTCGGGCATTTGATTTTTGGGTTATATGCTAGACCTCTCCTTTTGAGAATTGTGCTAGTTGTTCTCGTGCTTTATCTCAGTAATTTTTCATGTTGGGGTCCTTGGCTTGATAGGTACCATTAATCTATGAAGTTACCACTCGAGAGTCACTGAGCACTATCAACCTTTCTGCTCCCACTTTTTTTGCCAGCTTCAAGCCAGCAAGTAAGGCTTCATATTCTGCTTGGTTATTAGAAGCGGGAAACTCGAACCTTAAAAAGAGTTCTATCCGAGTTCCTTGCTTGCTTTTCAGGATAACTCCGACCCCACTGTTGGCTTTATTAGATGACTCATCTACACATAAGCTCCATTTTGTTGGGCTTCCTTGATTTTCCGTATATTCAGCAATAAATTCGACAAGATATTAAGATTTGATTGTTGTTTGGCTTCATATTTTAGGTTCAACTCAGACAACACCGCAACTCATTGCAGCATCCATCCTTGTTAGGTTCATCTTTTATAGAATGTGTTTCATGGGTTAATTAGTGTGGACCATTATGGTGTGAGCCTAGAAATAAGGTCTGAGCCTTCGAGAAGTGAGGATAAGGGAATACACGAACTTTTCTATCTTTTGATAGTTTAATTTGGCTCCTTGCAAAGCTTTACTGACAAAGCAGACGGGTTGCTATCCACTCTTATGTTCTTTAATCAAGGCCAAAGCGCTCGGCTTGCTACTGCCAAGTAGAGTACGAACTCTTCTCCCGCTGTAGGTCGGGTAAGTATGGGGGCTGTCCCAGGAAGGCTTTGCAGTCTTGAAAAGCTTGCTCACATTCTGTGGTCTACTCAAATTGCTTTCCCTTGCTGAGAATTGAATACAGGGGTAGTGATTTCAGTGATGACCATGCTAAGAATCTAGATAGAGATATCAACCTTCCATTTAATTGTTGAACTTCTTTGAAACAGGTCAGCCTCTTCATGTCGAATATAGCTCTACATTTGTCCGAGTTTGCTTCGATGCCCCCTCTGAGTTAGCATGAAGCCTAAGAAATTTTTTTCCTCTACTGCGAAGGTGCATTTTGATGGGTTTAGCCTCATGTCATGCTTCCTTATTGTAGAAAACACCTCAAAGAGGTCAGACAAAAGTGTTGAGTCGACTTGGTTTTAATGAGCACGTCGTCCATATATACCTCCATAAGTTTTCCTAAGTGGGGAGAAAACACCTTGTTCATCAGTCTTTCATATGTTGCTCCAACATTCTTTAACCCAAAGGACACTATCACATATCAAAAGTTAGCTTTTGGGGTTGTGAACGAGGTCTTCTCTTACTCTAGCTTATGCATCGGGATTTGGTTGTATCCCGGGTAAGCATCCATGAAGGATAGGTATCGATAGCCAAAGGCTGAGTCAATCAGTACATCAATACTGGAAAGAGGGTATGGATCCTTGAGACAAGCCTTATTGAGGTTGGTGTAATCAACACACATCCTCTACTTTCCATTTTGTTTCTTTACCAAAACTATCTTAGCCAGCTATAATGGGTACTTTAACTCCCTTATGAATCCTGCTTCTAATAGGGCTTGAAGTTGTTCCTCCATGACCAGTGTCCTTTCAGGCCTGAGCTTTTCCCACTTTTGCTGGATAGGCCTGGAACCTGGGTAGACGACGAGATTGTGGGATATCAAGTTGGGATCTATGCCAGGCATGTCGGAGGCTTTCCAAGCGAAGAAATCGGCATTCCTTCTTTCAAGGTCGATGAGTTGCTTTTTTAGACCTTCTTCCAAGTTAGCCCCTATATTCATTGTTTTGCACTTCTTTTACTTTTCCTCCGAGTTGGAGACGTAGTTCCTCTCGAGTTCGGACACCTCCAAGCTCAATGGTGTTGACTTCTTCCCTTCCAAGTCCACCTTTGAAATTAAGGCTTTCATTGTAGCACTTGCGTGCTAGTTTCTGATCTCCCTTTATGATGGCAATCCCTTATGCTGTAGGAAACTTCATGCATAGGTGGGGTGTAGAGACAACAATTGCAAGTCAGTTCAAGGTTGTCTATTGATGAGCGGATAATTTATACGCTTTTTGGCATTATTTTTAGTATGTTTTTAGTAGAATCTAGTTACTTTTAGGGATGTTTTTATTAGTTTTTATGTTAAATTCACATTTCTGGACTTTACTATGAGTTTGTGTATTTTTCTATGATTTCAGATATTTTCTGGCTGAAATTGAGGGACTTGAGCAAAAATCAGATTCAGAGGTTGAAGAAGGACTGCTGATGTTGTTGGATTCTGACCTCCCTGCACCCAAAGTGGATTTTCTGGAGCTACAAAACTCCAAATGGTGCGCTTCCAATTGCGTTGGAAAGTAGACATCCAGGGCTTTCCAGCAATGTATAATAGTCTATACTTTGAACGAGTTTAGACGACGTAAAAGGGCGTTGAACGCCAGTTCTACGCTACTGTCTGGAGTTAAACGCCAGAAACAAGTCACAAACCAGAGTTGAACGCCAGAAATACGTTACAACCTAGCGTTCAACTCCAGAAAGAGCCTCTGCACGTGTAACATTCAAGCTCAGCCCAAGCACACACCAAGTGGGCCCCGGAAGTGGATTTATGCATCAATTACTTACTTCTGTAAACCCTAGTAGCTAGTTTATTATAAATAGGACTTTTTACTATTGTATTAGATCATCTTTGGATTATATTTTGATCTATTGATCATATTTGGGGGCTGGCCATTCGGCCATGCCTGGACCTTTAACTTATGTATTTTCAACGGTAGAGTTTCTGCACTCCATAGATTAAGGTGTGGAGCTCTACTGTTCCTCAAAGATTTATGCAAAGTACTACTGTTTTCTATTCAATTCAACTTATTTCGCTTCTAAGATATTCATTCGCACTTCAACCTGAATGTGATGAACGTGACAATCATCATCATTCCCTATGAACGCGTGCCTGACAACCACTTCCGTTCTACCTTAGATTGAATGAGTATCTCTTGGATCTCTTAATCAGAATCTTCGTGGTATAAGCTAGATTGATGGCAATTCATGAGAGTCCGGAAAGTCTAAACCTTGTCTGTGGTATTCCGAGTAGGACTCTGGGATTGAATGACTGTGACGAACTTCAAACTCGCGAGTGCTGGGCGTAGTGACAGACGCAAAAGGAGGGTGAATCCTATTCCAGCATAATCGAGAACCTCAGATGATTAGCCGTGCTCTGACAGAGCATTTGGACCATTTTCACAAGAGGATAGGATGCAGCCATTGACAAGGGTGATGCCTCCAGACGATTAGCCATGTAGTGACAGCGCATCGGACCATTTTCCAGAGAGGATTAAAAGTAGCCATTGACAACAGTGATGTCCTTACATAAAGCCAGCCATGGAAAGAAGTAAGATTGATTGGATGAAGACCACAGGAAAGCAGAGGTTTAGAGGGACGAATGCATCTCTATATGCTTATCTGAAATTCTAACCAATGAATTACATAAGTATTTCTATCCTTATTTTCTATTTATTATTAATATTCGAAAACTCCATAACTATTTGATATCCGCCTGACTGAGATTTACAAGGTGACCATAGCCCATAGCTTGCTTCAAGCCGACAATCTCCGTGGGATCGACCCTTACTCACGTAAGGTTTATTACTTGGACGACCCAGTGCACTTGCTGGTTAGTTGTATCGAAGTTGTGAATGAAAAACGATTTATTAAGACGTGCGTACAGAGTTTCTGGCGCCATTGCCTGAGATCACAATTTCGTGCACCATCTATCCTATTAAGGTATTATATGCCGAAGTGACATCAACAACAATGTAGTCGATGCTCAATGTCTTTGACTTTACACCCTTTCTAAAAATGATGTAAAGAGAAATGAACCCAAGAGGTCGGATCGACGTGTCCCCTAGTCCAAAGAGACTATTCAGGTATGCCTTTAGATCCTTTTCTTCTAGTCCAAGCACGTCAAAAGCAGGTTTAAATAGTATATCTACCAAGCTGCCTTGACCTATTAGTGATCTATAGAGGTTTGCATTGGCGACGATCATAGTTGTCACCACGGGGTCATCATGGCCAAATGTAACCCCTTGAGCATCTTCTTTAGTGAACGAGATTGTTGGCAAGTCGAGAGATCTGCTATCTTTCCCGTCTTGGTACGCCTCTTTAAGATGCCTTTTCTGTGATGATTTAGATATTCCTCCTCCAGCAAATCCTACATTAATCATGTGTATATTTTGTTCGGGGTTTTAAGGTGGACGATCTGGTCGTCCCCCTTCTTCATCTCTTTTCTCTTCTTCGAGTCATTGGTGCACAAAACTGGCTCCACAGAATTCGCACAGATAGACCAGCAAGTATACTGAGTTGTCCAAGTAATACCTGAGGTGAGTCAGGGTCGATCCCACAAGGATTGTTGTTTTAAGCAAGCAGTGGATACCTTGTAGATCTTAGTCAGGTGGAATGAAAAGATGAGTGTTGTTGGAAAATGCATAAAATAAATAAAGATAGAAATACCAGATTGATTTACGAAAATAGTGATGGACAAATAGTTAAGGCTTCGAAAATGCTCTGTCTTTCTGGATTAACTTTTCTTATTGTCTATCTCAATAACTTTCTGATTTATTCAATGGCAGCCGTAAGTGATTAACTCATGTCCTCTTATTGAGTTAACCTCCACTACTGCAGCAATCCACCACGTTGAGATGACTTATGTCTTCTCATCAAGCCACCTCTAGATTTCTTATTGTAGCAGAAGATGAAGCTCTAAGCAATCCACTCCCCTTCGCGATACTACTCAAGGTGCCACAGACAAGGCAGATCTTCTAGATCAGAGAGGGTTGCTTCTCTGACTCTAGCTTTAGCGCCACAGAAACCTCACGCACCCATAGACAACGAGATTATATGTCACATATCCATAGTTGCTCAGATGCTCTGTACGAATCCGTAATGCAAACTTTAGCTTTAGTTCAACACTATCTGGGTCAGGAATTGCATAGAACCCAAGTAGAACACAGGTGATTGTCACGGGTCACCCTCAATTCATAAGATGAAGAACGAGAATGCATAAGAGATTAGAATCAGAATTGTATTGAAAATAGAACAGTAATATTATTAATCCATGAAACTCAGCTGAGCTCCTAACCGTAACTTAGGAGGTTAGTGACTCATGCTGATAGAAAATACAATGAATAGTTAGAATGGGCAAGAGTCAAAAGTCCCTAACAATGGTGAACTCTTGTCCATATATACTAATCTAATGACTAAGGATTACAGAAATAAGATAAACTGAGTTGATAGTGCAAAAATTCACTTCTGGGGCCCACTTGGTTAGTGTTTGGGCTGAGCAAAGAGTGTCTCTGATAAACCACTATTTTATGGTTTATAATGTGTTTAATTGCATGGTTTTATCATGATCTTTACCCACTTATTCATATGATTAGCGTGCATTTATATTTCCTTCCTAAAATTATTACATGATTGAAAACTTGCTTCCTAGAGACTTTTAATTATGTATTTTAATTCTCCTTTATTTCATTCGATGCCGTGATCTGTGTGTTAAGTGTTTCAGGCTTTACAGGGCATGAATGAGTTGGAGATTGGAAAGGAAGCTTGCAAAAAATGGAAGGAATACAAGAAAATAAGGAGATGACCAGCGAGAAGTGACATGGCCGCATGGCTCACGCGGCCGCGCGAAAGAGAGGAAATCGCAGTGACGCGGCCGGATGGCTCACGCGACCATGCGGATTGGAATAGCACAAGTGACACAGAGGTGTGGACGACGCGCCCGCGTGGCAAAGCAAAACGCCACATGACGCGTCCGCATGAATGACGCGATCGCGTGGCATAATCTGCAGAATTCGCTGGGGGCGATTTTGGGCCCTGTTTTGACCCAGTTTTCGGCCCGGAAAAGCAGACTAGAGCCAGAGGACATGCAGAAACCAAAAACAACATTCATTCTACACATCTTTTAGTTTTTAGATCTAGTTTTACTCCTCCTCTAGGTTTTCTCTCTACACATTCATAGTTCTTAGGATTTTTATTTCGATTGCTCTTTGCATTGGGATATTAAGAAGAGTTATTACCTCATCAAGACTTCGTCATTCTAGTTCATTTTCTTTACTTGGCTTTACTCTTCCATGTCCTTTAATTTACTCAATTTTACTATTGGATTATTTTAGAATTTATTAATACAAGAGTTACTTTTATTTTTAATTGATTTCTTTGAGTTTTATTTATCAAGTATTTCTTTAATTCCCTTTCCTATGTTATGAGTTCTACATTCACAATGAGCGAGTAGTTCCCTGACTTGATGGGGAGTTGATTGAAAGGAACCCTTGAGTTGGAATGTTCAAAGGAGAAATTGTAATTGGGTTTATTGTTGGATGGCTCTCTAGTCACTAACGCCAATCCTTCCAAGTAAGCGGATTGGGACTTGTGAGTAGAAACATCATTCCAACTTGTTTGACTTTCCCTTACTTAGTAAGGGATAACTAAACAGAACGACCTTCAATTATCAATTAATCTTGAGAGTACTGCAACAAGAATAGGGCTTCCAACTAA
This sequence comes from Arachis hypogaea, assembly GCF_003086295.3. Classification (NCBI taxonomy): domain Eukaryota; kingdom Viridiplantae; phylum Streptophyta; class Magnoliopsida; order Fabales; family Fabaceae; genus Arachis; species Arachis hypogaea. The sequence continues at coordinate 47,576,391 of NC_092050.1, forward strand.
TCTACTCCCAGTCAAGGCTTTTATTTAAATTACTTAATTTCCCCAATTTAATTTCCTGTTTATTCAACTCAAACTCTTTCTGAAAATATCTGATTGATAAAATAACACACCTTTCTGCAACTCGTTGGGAGACGACCTGGGATTCATACTCCCAGTATTTTAATTTTAATTTTTGTGACAACCCTTCTAAATTGATAAGCGGATTTCTGGTTGGTTAAGAACTATACTTGCAATGCACAACTTATATCAATTATTAATTAGCCAATTTCCGCCACGTCAATTTTTGGCACCATTGCCGGCGAGTTGCAATAAAGTGCTAAAGTTATTAATTGGATTTTATTTATTTGCATTTTATTTTATCTTGCTACCATGAGCTGCTTGTTTCTTTCGTTAGATGACGCGTTCACTTCCTGATCCAAACTTGCTAGTATTCGATCCTGAGATTGAAAGAACTATTTCACGAATAAGGCAAGCTCGGCGTCGGTTAGTCCTCTCTGAGAGAGGATCTGAAACGTCACTTGAGAAAGAAACCAGCCCTCGTTCTACTGATTTTTGTTGATTTACGTGCAAGTAACATGGCAGCAGCTAGGAGAGTTACTATCCAAGAGGCTGGAGCCCTTGATTTTACAATGCAACCATTTCAAGCGCATCACCGAGCGGTGGCTACAGACTTTGAAATAAAGACCGCACTGCTCAATTTGATGCCTAAGTTTCATGGCTTACCTGCTCAAGAGCCTATCAAGCACCTGAGAGATTTTCAAGCAGCCTGTTCTACATCAGGCGTGATGGTGCAGAGGAAACTTCAATTTTGCTGAAAGCTTTCCCGTTTTCTCTTGAGGGGAAGGCAAGAGAGTGGTACTACACTCAACCAGTAGCAACTGTATCCAACTGGGATACAATGAGAAGAGAATTCTTGGAAAAATTCTTTCTAGCTGAAGTTACTGATAAACTGAGGAAAGACATTTCCATGATTGTTTAGGATGAATCTGAGACTCTTTATGAATACTGTGAGCGCTTCAATAATCTTCTGGAAGCATGCCCTCACCATATAATTGACAAGATAGTGTTACTCGGTTACGTCACACAGGGCATGAGGCCCCAAGATAAGACCACATTGGAAAGTGCTAGCAATGTGTCTATGAAAAAGTTCAAGACCACTGATGAGGCATGGCAATTGATCAGCGACTTAGCTGAATCTACTCGGAATCACAGACAGAAACAAGGCCGTTCAAAAGCCGTTACAGAAGTATCCTCTAGCAGAGAGACTGCTGCTCTGACTCAGAGTATCTGTGAAATGACCAAGTTGCTGAAGCAGATGCAATTGAATCAACAACAAGTTCAGCAAGCTCAACCTTCTCCACCACAGCAAGACCAACAGTTAGTCCCACAGAGAGTTTGCAGAATTTGTGCTGATTATAGCCACTATACTGATGAATGTCCGCAGCTCCAGCAGGAAGACAACACCATAGCAGCCACTCATAACTTCTATGACCGCCCCAACCAAGGGTACAATCAAGGTGGCAATTACAACCATGGATGGCAGGACAATTCTAACAAGAATTGGAGGGACAACAACAACAGAGGAGGCAGAGACAATCAGGGAAATCAGAGGTGGAATAATAACAACAACAGGCAGCAGAACCAGAACCAGCCTTACAGAGCACCTCACCTAAGACAATCCCAAGGACCACAGAATACCCAACAGCAGACCTCTCAAATTACTTATCCTTCCTCATCTTCTAATGATGATTTACTACAATCTATTCATCGGAGACAACAGACCATGGAAAATAACATTAATGCCACTCTAAATGGTCTGAACGCTACTCTGCAAGCTCTTGTCTCACAGATTGGATCAATGAATAACTCCAATAACCAGCCTTTGAGCTCCAGTGGAATCCCCTCTCAACCATTACCCAATCCCAAGGGTGGCATTAATGCCATCACCCTGAGGTCCGGAACCACACTACAGGAGAGGAATCAGGAGGAGCCAAGCCTACCAGAACACGCCTCAGCTGAAGAGGTAGTGAAAATAGAAGATGCTGAAGAGGAAGAGGACATACAGGACATAGCTGAAAAAGAAGAAGTTCAACCACAGAAGGAAGCACCACAGGGCGCAGATACTGCAGAAGACACCACTCCTATCCCATTTTCACAACTTGCAAGGAAGCCCAGGAAGCAGCTGGAACCTGATCCCAAAATGGTAGAGATATTCAAAAAGGTTGAGGTAACTGTTCCTCTTTTTGATGTTATTCAACAAGTACCTAAATATGCAAGGTTTCTAAAAGATTTATGTATACATAAAGACAAAATTAATGAATTAGAAACTATTCCTTTAGGTAGTTCCATATCTGCTTTAATGGGAGGTTTACCTGAAAAGTGTAATGACCCAAGTCCTTGTATAGTTAATTGTACTATTGGTGGTGTGATAATTTCTGACTGCATGTGTGATTTAGGAGCATGTGTGAGTATAATGTCTTTGTCAATATATGATATTTTGAGGCTTCCTCCCTCAAAAAGGTTGGCAGCTCATTTTGTGTTAGCAGATAAGAGCATTATTACAGTGGTTGGAGTTGCTGAAGATGTATTAGTGGACATTAAGGGACTCACATTCCCCACTGATTTTTATATTCTGGAGATGCCCCAAAATGACTCAGAGAAGCCATCATCAATCCTACTTGGAAGACCTTTTCTGAAGACATCAAAGTTCAAATTGGATGCTTTTTCAGGAACATACTCTTTTCAAATTGGAACATACTCTTATGAAGCACCCTCCAGAAGATCATTCTATCTTCCAGTGTGACATCATAGATGAAACTGTAGCTGAAGTTCACCAGGAGGAATTAGAGGAGAAGCACACAGGACAAGGTCCAAGTGTGGGGACATTCTCAGAGGACAATGACAGTGCTTTACCATTGTTACTAGCTCCAGACAACCCAGAGCCTGACCATGATCAGAAGTTAGACTTGAAACCCCTTCCTCCACACCTCAAATATGCTTACCTTGAGGACAAGCAACAGTGTCCAGTTATCATTGCAAGGGAACTCACTTTTCAACAAGAAGAGCAGTTACTTAGTGTGCTGAGGAAGCACAAGAAGGCAATTGGGTGGAGTTTGGCAGATATAGTAGGCATCAACCCTCAAGTATGTGAGCACAGAATATTTTTAGAAGAGGGAGCAAGGCCTGTTCGTCAACCCCAGAGAAGACTGAACCTCACTATCTTAGAGGTTGTCAAAAAGGAAGTGACCAGACTACTGGAGGCAGATATCATCTTTCCCATCTTAGACAGTGAATGGGTAAGCCTAGTACAAGTAGTACCAAAGAAGTCTGGAGTCACTACAGTGAAGAATGAGCATGGAGAGCTCATAGCAACCAGAGTACAGAACGCTTGGAGGGTCTGCATTGACTACAGACGCCTCAACCAAGCAACCCGTAAGGATCACTATCCTCCTCCATTCATTGATCAAATGCTGGATCGCCTGTCAGGTAAATCACATTATTGTTTTCTAGATGGTTACACAGGTTATTTCCATATTCATATAGCTCCTGAGGATCAGGAAAAGACTACTTTTACATGCCCTTTTGGGACTTATGCTTACAAGAGAATGCCATTTGGCTTGTGCAATGCACCAGCTACCTTCCAAAGGTGCATGATGAGTCTTTTCTCTGATCTTATTGAGGACTGTATGGAAGTTTTTATGGATGATTTTAGTGTTTATGGCGATTCCTTTAGCCTTTGCTTAGATGGATTATCTAGAGTATTAGATAGATGTGTCAGTACAAACCTTGTATTAAATTTTGAAAAATGTCACTTTATGGTTAAACAAGGGATTGTACTAGGACATGTTGTGTCTAATACTGGCATTTCTATAGATCCAGCAAAGGTGGATGTTATTTCTAGTTTACCTTACCCCTCTTCTGTGAGGGAAGTCCGCTCGTTCCTTGGCCATGCAGGTTTTTATAGGAGATTCATTAAGGACTTCAGTAAGGTAGCACTTTCCTTATCCAGACTACTGCAGAAGGATATTGAGTTCAAGTTCAGTGATGATTGCAAACAAGCGTTTGATAAGCTGAAAACCACCTTGACTCAAGCTCCAATTGTGAGAGGACCAGACTGGAGCCAGCCATTCGAAATAATGTGCGATGCTTCCAACCATGCAGTAGGGGCAGCATTGGCTCAGCGTGAAGGTAAGGATCCTTTTGTTATTGCTTATGCGTCTAAAACTCTAGATGCAGCACAGTCCAATTACACTACTACTGAGAAAAAGCTTCTTGCTATTATTTTGGCTCTGGATAAATTTCGAGCCTATTTACTTGGTACGAAGGTAGTAGTGTACTCAGACCACGCAGCTCTAAAGTATCTATTAGCTAAAAAGGAGTCCAAACCAAGGCTTATACGTTGGATACTGCTATTACAAGAATTTGATTTAGAAATTAAGGATAGGAGTGGTAACTAGAATTTAGTAGCAGACCACTTGAGTCGCCTTGAGCACATTTCAGATGACCCCACTCCTATAGCTGATAATTTCCCATTTGATCACCTGCAAGCAGTATCCGAGGTAGTCCCTTGGTATGCACCTATAGCTAATTATCTAGTTAGCCGCACTTTTCCTCCAAACTTTTCTAAGCATCAAAGAGACAAGCTGAAAAGCGAGTCTAAATATTATATATGGGATGACCCATATTTATGGAGATGTGGCGCTGACCAGGTAATTAGACGGTGTGTGCCTCAATCAGAATTTCAGTCCATCTTAGAGGCCTGTCACTCATCTGAGAGTGGCGGATATTTTGGCCCTCAAAGAACAGCTAGAAAAATCTTAGACTGTGGATTCTAGTGGCCTACACTTTTTAGAGACGCTGCTGAATTTTATAGATCTTGTTTCCCATGCCAAAAATTTGGTAATATATCCAGGATGGATGAGATGCCTCAACAAATTATGCTTTTCTGTGAAATTTTTGACGTTTTGGGCATTGACTTCATGGGTCCATTTCCAAATTCTAATGGTTATTTTTATATATTTTTAGCTGTGGATTATGTTTCCAAATGGGTGGAAGCAATTCCTACCCGCACTGATGATGCTAACACTGTTGTTTCCTTTGTGAGAAACCACATTATTTGTCGCTTTGGATCACCACGAGCAATCGTGAGCGATCAAGGCACCCATTTTTGTAACAGGAGACTAACAGGATTAATGAAGAAGCATGGAATAATTCATAAGGTTGCAACAGCCTACCATCCTCAGACTAATGGGCAAGCCGAGGTGTCAAACAGAGAGATAAAGCATATCTTGTAGAAGATAGTCAAACCTCATAAAAGAGATTGGAGCACCAGGCTACAAGATGCACTTTGGGCGTACAGAACCGCATACAAGACACCCATTTGGATGAGTCCTTTCCGCTTAGTCTATAGAAAAGCTTGTCATCTCCCTGTTGAAGTCGAACACAAAGCCTTTTGGGCAGTAAATGAGTGCAACATGGGAATTGAGGAAGCCGGAGCTGAAAGGAAATTGCAACTGCAAGCATTGGAAAGCCTTCACCTAGAAGCTTATGAGAACTCCAGACTATACAAGGAGAAGATGAAGGCTGTACATGATCAGCACATTAAGAGAAAAGAGTTCCAACCTAGGGACTTAGTCCTCCTTTACAAATCTCGACTGAGACTCATACCAGGCAAGTTGAGATCAAGATGGGATGGTCCATACAGAGTAGAGAAGGTCGAACAGTATGGAGTTTATCACCTAAGCCATCCTTCAAGCTCTGAACTTATCAAAGTTAATGGACATCGTTTAAAGCTGTACCATGGAGAGAGAGGATGCAGAAAAACAAGGAGCTCAAGATCTTCCTCTTGGAAGATCCTCACATAGCCGAAGATTGAGCTAATGGAGCGTCCAACTTACGGACGTTAAAGCAAAGTGCTAGGTGGGAGACAACCCACCATGGTATGATCGTTCTTTTCTTTATTTTTAGTTTTTTCTATTTAATAACTCTTCTCTTTTTTAGTACATTTCGTGCATCTGCATTTACATACTTTTACTTTAAAAAAAAATGTTACGCGACGCGACCGCATCATTGACGCGTCCGCGTCGCAAGGAGATGGGAGAAAATAAAAACAAACAGAGAGTCACGCAGGAGCATGGCTGGAGGCATGCCAATGGCACAAATTGCCCCACACGACCGCGTCGCCGACGCATCTGCGTCACATGGGAACATTGGCCTCCCACGCGAACGCATGACCCATGCGGCCGCATTCCCTAGAATTCGACGTCAAAAGGGCGCACAACCGAAAGTTGTGCTAGAGTGGTGCTGGATTGGTGCTGAAAGCACAATCCTTCCCACGCGGCCGCGTGACCGACGCGACCGCATCATATCCTTCTAATGGCCACTCACGTGATCGCATGCCCCACGCAATCGCGTCACCCAATATTTGGCAATTAATGATTTTGAACAGAGAGTTGTGCGAGTGCGAGGCTGCCCTTGCGCCAGTGGTATAAAACGGGTCACGCGACCGCGTCAATCAGTATCAGCGCAAGTCACGCGACCGCGTCGATTGCACCGCACAACTTCCGTGATTTGCCACTTATCTTATCTTTTTCTCCTCACATCCTATTTTCTCTTTTCCCTCCTTATTTCTTCTTCCTCCCTTCTCCTTTCTTCCTTCTTCCTTCTTTCTCACTTTTTACACCCTCACTCTCTCTCTCTCCCTCATTAACAAGGTTTTCTTTTTATTCTTCTCTCTTTACTTTTCTATTTTTCTTCTTATATTTCTATGTTATCTTCTTTTCTTTTCTTTTTACTTTCATTATTCATATTTTCTTCCTTTTTACTTGGTGTTAGAAATTTATTTGAGTCATTATTTCTCATTATATGCTTGTGGATTGTTCTAAATTTGTTTGGCAATTATATATTACTTTTCAAAGGGTTTCTTGCATGTTCAATTTAATACTTTCCATACATTATTTCACCATGCATGCTATGTGTTTGTGAAAAAGCCCATATGGCATTTTGTACTTTTCTCCGTTATTCTACTCTACTATTAAATGCCCATTTTTCACAAAACCCCTTTTATATTTTATTCGTTATAAATAATTGTCAATACAAACGTGATGGTTTGTTACGAGTGATGCTTGATCTATGCTACTCATGCCTTTGCCAGCATGCCAATAAACACCTTGCATTCACTTGTCATCATATGCACTAACTATTTTCCATTGATGACTTTTCACATGTAGTCATGACCATGTGATAACATCATTTACCTTTTACTGTGCATTCATAACCACCCTTTTCCGTTCTCTTCCTTGCTCTCTCTCTTTGAATTTAATTTACTTTCTCTTCCCTTTTTCAGAATAGACACCAAGAAAGGAAAAGAGAAAGCTACATCCAAATCAACAGCAAGAAGAGGAACAAAAAGAGCAATAGTGGCAGAACCCTCTTCAACTGCGGTTAAACCCTCAACAAAGAGACTTAAGAGGATTATAAAGGTTGATGATAAAGAAAAAGCCTTCCCAGCAAAGGACACTGCACGATTTCCCAATCGCTACTGTGAGCAGATGTTCCCCATCCTGGCAGAAAGGAGCTACAACAACGAATACCTTCTTCTCCTCCCAAACCATATTGCTACCTTTGTTGCGCCGCAAATTGCACAAAGACAATGGGGTTTCCTACAGAGACAGCCGAGGCAAGTCAATCTTTCTTGGGTAATCGAGTTCTACTCCAACTTCCACCTGCCAACCCTGCAGTTTGTCTTTGTCCGTCAGAAGCAAGTCCCCATTACAGAAGAGGCCATTCAAAAAGCTCTAGGTCTTCCCCCTATTCCAGAAGGTTTGGACACCCTTCAAGAAGCCGCACTCAAGCGCCAGATGTACCAATTTGAATGGGACACCGTTCTCAGAGTTATCGCACTACCTGACAGCTGATGGATCTACGGATACCATTGTACACGCCCTAAGGGAATTTCGGCTTCAGCACTTACCTTGGAGGCTCGCGTATGGGCACAGATCATGTCCCATTACGTCTTTCTGAGCACTCATGAGTCCTCCTTCACTGCGGACATGGCCATTCTACTATGGTGCATCCTTACAGACCAGCCTCTTAACCTACCAAGACACATCCGGAATGCCATGGGACACGTACAAATCACGGGCAACTTACCTTTCCCCGCCTTGGTCTCCGATCTCGTCTCAGCAGTCGGAGTCTCCTTCAGAGCTGGGGACACCAAAGCCATACTTCCACAGAATGATCAATATGTCCCTAATGGGAAATATATCAGACCCTCAGCAGCCACTACAAGCCAGCCCACTGAACTGGCTCAGGACATTCCTCCTTCCGTACCACAAGCACCTACCACAGACCAACTGCTCCATCAGATACTCGAAAGGTTGGATCGGCAGGAACACAAAGCTAAGATGAGAAAGCGCCGTAACAAGCGCCGATTCACATACCTCAAGGAGCTGATTATGGGAAAATTCAAGGACTCAGACACCCCAGACTCCACTTCCTTTACCAGCACAAGGAGCCATTATGGTCCCGACTGTGGGATACTGCTACCAGCCCACCCCTGTTCCTGACAGATGGCACCGAGGACGGTGCAAAGCCTTAAGTGTGGGGAGGTCGGTCAGTACATGAATTCCAGAGGTAATTTTTCTTCCCTAAACACCAATAAATTAGGATATTTAGTTAGTTTTTCTTTTATAGAATAGGATAAATTGCATAGCAATAGATTAGTTGCATGCATGTTCCACTTGATTGAAAAGACAATAAGTTTCTTCTAAGACTCTATTTTTGAAACAAAATTTCACTAATTTTAATTAAATTTTTATGTTAAATTTGCTTGAAGTTGTATTTGGAACATGATTTTTGAGCTAAAGAACACACAACCTGTGAGATTTGAGCCTTTATGCATGGTTGCATTATTTAACCATAATTATTTTATTCTTGTGTGTTTACTTCTCTATGATTGTAATCTATATTCTGTTTCATCCTATATGTCCAATATTTATTATATTTATATGTTTGCATATGATTGAGGCCATTAATTGTTTAGCTCACTTATCCAAATTAAGCCTACCCTTTCAATTACCTTTGTTAGCCACTTTGAGCCTTTAAATCCCATTTGTTCCATATTTTACCACATTACTAGCCTTAAGCGGAAAAACAATATATCCCAAACTGAATCTTTGGTTAGCTGAAGATAGAATTGTGTGTGCTAATTAAGTATGGAAAATTGTGGGAACAAAAGATAATAAGGGAATGTGTCATGATAATATAATGGGAATTTGGATACCTACTCATGTGAAACTATAAGAATTAAAAATCTATGTGCATTAATAAGCTATGTTTATTTTTATGCTTATATTAAAAAAAATAAAAAAAATAAAAAAATAAATAAAATAAATAAAAAATATTCAATAAATAAATAAGGGGATAAAATTACCCCAACGTTAAGTTAAGAATTCAAAGGTCAATGCATGTATGATAAAATTAAAATAAAAGTTGATACATGAGTATGGAATGTGAAAGAGAAATTCTGGGTAGCTAGGTATGAATTCTAAAGTCATATAGAATATATACATAGGTTATGTTAAAGCTTGGGTTAATTAAAGATTCAGTTTATAAGCTTACTTAGTCATATATATATCCTTACCATTACCTTGGCCCCATTACAACCTTGAAAAGACCTCTTGATGTTTGCTTTGGTATATCAAATGTTGTTGATTGATTAGGAGAAGAACAAAAATTAGAAAGCATGATTAGAGAAGGATAGAGTGATTGCCCTTTACACCAGATAGATTAGAGCGTACATACATCATCAGTGAGGGTTCAATGCTTAAAATTCTATATTCCCTGCTTTCATGAGCTGCCTTCTTGCATTTTTATCTATTCTTACTGCATGAGAATTGAATTAGTGGAATCTAATTTGTAATTGTTTTGAAGAGCTTATTTATTATTGATCAAGTGGATAAAAAAAATCATATAGTTGCATTCATATATATAGGTTGCATTGCATTGCATGAGTTTTACATGTTCCTACTCATTTATTTTATCTCTTTCAACTAAGCATGAGGACATGCTAATGTTTAAGGGTGGGGAGGTTGATAAACCACTATTTTATGGTTTATAATGTGTTTAATTGCGTGGTTTTATCATGATCTTTACCCACTTATTCATATGATTAGCATGCATTTATATTTCCTTCCTAAAATCATTACATGATTTAAAACTTGCTTCCTAGAGACTTTTAATTATGTATTTTATTCTTCTTTATTCTATTCGATGTCGTGATCTGTGTGTTAAGTGTTTCAGGCTTTACAGGGCATGAATGAGTTGGAGATTGGAAAGGAAGCTTGCAAAAAATGGAAGGAACACAAGAAATTAAGGAGATGACCAGTGAGAAGTGACGCGGCCGCATGGCTCACGCGACCGTGCAGATTGGAATAGCACAAGTGACGCGGAGGCGTGGACGACGCGCCCGCGTGGCAAAGCAAAACGCCGCATGACGCGTCCGCATGAATAACGCGATCACGTGACATGCGTGATCTGCATAATCTGCAGAATTCGCTGGGGGCGATTTTAGGCCCTGTTTTGACCCAATTTTTGGCCTGAAAAAGCAGACTAGAGCTAGAGGACATGCAGAAACCAAAAAAAACATTCATTCTACACAGCTTTTAGTTTTTAGATCTAGTTTTACTCCTCCTCTAGGTTTTCTCTCTACACATTCATAGTTCTTAGGATTTTTATTTCGATTGCTCTTTGCATTGGGATATTGAGAAGAGTTATTACCTCATCAAGACTTCGTCATTCTAGTTCGTTTTCTTTACTTGGCTTTACTCTTCCATGTCCTTTAATTTACTCAATTTTACTATTGGATTATTTTAGAATTTATTAATACAAGAGTTACTTTTATTTTTAATTGATTTCTTTGAGTTTTATTTATCATGTCTTTCTTTAATTCCCTTTCCTATGTTATGAGTTCTACATTCACAATGAGCGAGTAGTTCCCTGACTTGATGGGGAGTTGATTGAAAGGAACCCTTGAGTTGGAATGTTCAAAGGAGAAATTCTAATTAGGTTTATTGTTGGATGGCTCTCTAGTCACTAACGCCAATCCTTCCAAGTAAGTGGATTGGGACTTGTGAGTAGAAACATCATTCCAACTTGTTTGACTTTCCCTTACTTAGTAAGGGATAACTAAACAGAACGACCTTCAATTATCAATTAATCTTGAGAGTACTGCAACAAGAATAGGGCTTCCAACTAATCTACTCCCAGTCAAGGCTTTTATTTAAATTACTTAATTTCCCCAATTTAATTTCCTGTTTATTCAACTCAAACTCTTTCTGAAAATATCTGATTGATAAAATAGCACACCTTTCTGCAACTCGTTGGGAGACGACCTGGGATTCATACTCCCAGTATTTTAATTTTAATTTTTGTGACAACCCTTCTAAATTGATAAGCGGATTTCTGGTTGGTTAAGAACTATACTTGCAACGCACAACTTATATCAATTCTTAATTAGCCAATTTCCGCCACGTCAGTCTCCACGTGCTAAAACTCCCTAGGGGCATTGAACTCTGGCTAGGGGTCCCCTTTTGGGCGTTGGACGCCAGGAGTGGGCTAGGTGGCTGGCGTTGAACGCCAGTTTTGGTCCTTCAATTCTGAAGCAATGTATGAACTATTATATATTTCTGGAAAGCCCTAGATGTTAGCTTTCCATAGCTGTTTAGAGCTGGCTATTTGGACCTCTGTACCTCCAGAAAACCTCTTTCGAGTGCACGGAGGTCAAATCTTGACAGCATCTGCAGTGCTTTCTCTGTCTCTGAATCAGACTTTTGCTCTAGCTCCTTAATTTTAGCCAGAAAATATCTGAAATTGCACAAAAACACACAATGATATGGAATTATGTTGGGCTTTAAGGGTTTAATACATTCAAAGTAATAAAATCGTACTGGAAAGGGGACAAGAAAAGAATGACATCAAAAAGAGGAATTTATTGGCATAAAGAGACACAGCGGAAACATAAAAGATAGATAAAGGAAAAACAAAGGATAGATAAGGTTTTCCTACTAGACCTCTAAGAAACCTGTTCTTAGCAACCTAGGTCACCGGAAGGGGCTCCCTACTAGACCTTCAAAGAACTTGGCCTTGACAACCTAGATCAGAGGGATGAAAATTGAATCACTCAATCTTCTTCATGCAACAAGCGAAGCAAATCACTCACCTCACTCCTCACACAATAAAAACGTGCTTAAAAGCAACTGAAAATTTAGAGGAATGCTAGGAGGCCAGCAATTTTGTGATTTGTAGCCATCAAATAGCCATCAATGATGGTTTTAATAGTGTGAGATTTCATCTAATGGCTCACTTTGTTTTGCTGGCTACATGCTGGCCAGAATTTAACAAAGTTGCTGGCCCCCTAAACTTTTCCGAAAATTTATTCATCAAAAGTTATTTAAATGGTCTCACCAAAGGTGTTTAAATAGACCCCTAACAAACTAGCTAAAAGATAAGATAAGATAACTAATTTAAATCAGATTTGATCTTATTGAATTAGATCAGATTTGATTTAAATTTTAAAATCCTAAAGATATGATAACTAATTTAAATCAGATTTGATCTTATTAGATTAGATCAGATTTGATTTAAATTTAAAATCCCTAAAAATACTACTAAGCAAATCAGAAGTAAATCAAATCTTCCAACAAACTCTAACAACAAAACAAACTAAAATAAATGCTTGAAAAATTCAAAAATTAATAATAAATTATGCCTCCCATTGAATTTGAAAAGCATTATTGGGCTTCTTGCTGTCCTGACTTAGCCCAATGAACCTTATGAGTTGTTGCCCTTTCAGCACCACTGTTTTTGAGACACACTTTTGGTCTTCTTGATGTCCAAGACTGGCATGGTACAATTCTTTTAGTATTCAGATCCTTGAATATAACAAGATTACCATTCTGCCCCCTTAACTCCAAAATGACAAAAATGCCCTCCTGAGCACGTATCATCCTCCTCCTCTTTAAAAAGATTCGTCCTCGAATCTTAAATGAGAAGCGCTTCTTCCCTCCAAGGAATCCATATCTAGTTTCCGGGTTCAAATACCATGGTTTGTTGACTATTCTCTATCCACTGAATTGTGGCTATGTGTCCTATGTGTGCAAGTTCAATCTTTCCAACTATACATTCACCATCTTGTCCAAAGTGTGCAATTTGTCTTTCTTCCTTTTCATCTATATTAATGCCTCCATAATTGGCCAGCGAATCTACAAAGCCTGGAAAAGTTGATGTAAAAACACTAGGAATTTCATGGTTAGATATATAAGAAACTAAGGACTCTGTGGATTTCAATGAGACTAATGCACTCATGTCTAGGCTAGAACTTTCTAGATCTCTCTCACAAGTGTGTTTATTGAACTCAGTTTCTTTTTCGCTCATTGACTCCTCTCGCTCACTATTCTCATTTTTCTCTCAAAACTCTCTCTTTCAATCAAACATGGATTCTTTTCACTCAAACACTCAATCTCTTTCTCAATTTCTTTTCTCTCATATTCTTCAAATTGCTCACATCCCAAGGATCCAATTCAGAAATTCTGCACTGTTAAATCTTCCAAGGACACATCACCATCTACAGCATACTCAACAAATTCTTCAATTTATGGCTTTAAAGAAGAATGAAAGATAGGCGTAGAAGAATTCCTCTTGTTATGGCGATCTATCATTTGTTACACTTGCTCCCAGTCAATGGCCAATTTGACCAAATTGTCCATGGTCATGTAACGGTAACGTTGGACTTCATCTGCAAGTTTTTCACGTAATCCAAACAAAAATCGGTCCTTAAGAACCTCAGGACTCCTTTTAATATTAGCCATGGCCATCAAATATAGAAACTCCTTGTGGTACTCCATCACTGATTGTGAGCCTTGTTGTAACGTAAAAAATTTGCCAAAAAAGTATTGTGGTATGATGATGGCACAAGCTGCCTCCTCATGAATTTCTTCATCTTCTCCCAGCTACTAATTAGGTGCTTTCCGTACCGTCTTCTAGATCTTCCTAATTCAGTCCACCATATACGGGCAGCATTGGAAAAATTGGCTTGTACCAGTTGAACCTTCTTTTCTTTTGAAAGGATGCAATTTGCAAAAATCATTCTACCTTCCTTTCCTATCTGAAATACGCTTCAGGATCATTCCTCCCTTTGAATGCAGGGATTTGAAACTGAGAACTCTTTTTCGCATATGAGCTTCCTTCATCATTACTATCGTAATACTCAATCATTTTTTTATTATTATTTTTTTCCAGACATTGACTTAAAGATAGAATGATTGTAAAAACAAAATTAAAAAAAAAGAATTTTTTTTTCGTTTGACTCTAACGTGAATTTACAGAAATTAAAGAGAAAAAAAAAGAAAAAGAGACTAAACAAGACCCATAGAACGTGTAGATAAATAAGAATTTACCTATGACCTGTAACTGATACCAGATGAAAAAATCCTAACGGAAGAGGACAAGGAAAGAATGACATTAAGAAGAGGAATTTATTGGAATAAAGAGACAAGCGAAAACATAAAAGATAGATAAAAGGAGGGGGTTCCTACTAGGTCACCAGAAGGGGCTCCCAATTAGACCTTGAAAGAACCTGTCCTTGACAACCTAGATCAGAGGGATGAAAATTGAATCACTCAATTTTCTCCATGCAACAAGTGAAGCAAATCACTCACCTCACTCCTCACACAATAAAAACGTGCTTAAAAGCAACTGAAATTTTATTCATCAAAAATTATGTAAATGGTCTCACCAAAGGTGTTTAAATAGACCCCTAACAAACTAGCTAAAAAATAAGATAAGATAACTAATTTAAATCAGATTTGATCTTATTGAATTAGATCAGATTTGATTTAAATTTTAAAATCCTAAAGATATGATAACTAATTTAAATCAGAATTGATCTTATTAGATTAGATCAGATTTGATTTAAATTTAAAATCCCTAAAAATACTACTAAGCAAATCAGAAGTAAATCAAATCTTCCAACAAACTCTAACAACAAAATAAACTAAAATAAATGCTTAAAAAATTCGAAAATTATTAATAAATTATGCCTCCAATTGAATTTGAAAAGCATTATTGGCCTTCTTACTATCCTGACTTAGCCCAATGGACCTTATGAGTTGTTGCCCTTTCAGCACCATTATTTTTGAGACGGACTCTTGGTCTTCTTGATGTCCAAGACTGGCATGGTACAATTCTTTTAGTATTTAGATCCTTGAATATAACAAGATTACCATTCTGCCCCTTAACTCCAAAATGACAAAAATGCCCTCCTGAGCACGTATCATCCTCCTCCTCTTCAAAAAGATTCGTCCTCGAATCTTGAATAACAAGCGCTTCTTCCCTCCAAGGAATCCAAATCCAGTCTCTGGGTTCAAATACCATGGTTTGTTAACTCTTCTCTATCCACTGAATTGTGGCTATGTCTCCTATGTGTGCAAGTTCAATCTTTCCAACTATACATTCACTATCTAGTCCAAGGTGTGCAATTTGTCTTTCTTCCTTTTCATCTATATTAATGCCTCCATAATTGGCCAGTGAATATACAAAGCCTGGAAAAGTTGATGTAAAAACACTAGGAATTTCATGGTTAGATATATAAGAAACTAAGGACTCGGTGGATTTCAATGAGACTAATGCACTCTTGTCTAGGCTAGAACTTTCTAGATCTCTCTCACAAGTGTGTTTATTGAACTCAGTTTCTTTTTTCCTCATTCACTCCTCTCGCTCACTATTCTCATCTTTTCTCTCAAAACTCGCTTTCAATCAAACATGGATTCTTTTCACTCAAACACTCAATCTCTTTCTCAATTTCTTTCCTCTCATATTCTTTAAATTGCTCACATCCCAAGGACCCAATTGAGAAATTCTGCACTATTAAATCTTCCAAGGACACATCACCCTCTACAGCATACTCAACAAATTCTTCAATTTCTGGCTTTGAAGAAGAATGAAAGATAGGCGTAGAAGAATTCCTCTTGTTATGGCGATCTATCATTTGTTGCACTTGCTCCCAGTCAATGGCCAATTTGACCAAATTGTCCATGGTCGTGTAACGGTAACGTTGGACTTCATCTGCAAGTTCTTCACGTAATCCAAACAAAAATCGGTCCTTAAGAACCTCAGGACTCCTTTTAATATTAGCCATGTCCATCAAATATAGAAACTCCTTGTGGTACTCCATCACTAATTGTGAGCCTCGTTGTAGCGTAAAAAATTTGCCAAAAAATGTATTGTGGTATGATGATGGTACAAACTGCCTCCTCATGAATTTCTTCATCTTCTCCCAGCTGCTAATTGGCTTGTACCAGTTGAACCTTCTTTTCTTCCGAAAGGATGCAATTTGCAAAAATCATTCTACCTTCCTTTCCCATCTGAAATACGCTTTAGGATCCTTCCTCCCTTTGAATGCAGAGATTTGAAACTGAGAACTCTTTTTTGCATATGAGCTTCCTTCATCATCACTATCGTAATACTCAATCATTTTTCATTATTATTTTTTTCCAGACATTGACTTAAAGATAGAATAATTGTAAAAATAAAATTAAAAAAAAAGAATTTTTTTTCGTTTGACTCTAACATGAATTTACAAAAATTAAAGAAAAAAAAGAAAAAAAGACTAAACAAGACCCATGAAACGTCTAGATAAATAAGAATTTACCTACGACCTGTAACTGATACGAGATGAAAAAATCATAACGGAAGGGGGACACGGAAAGAATGACATTAAGAAGAGGAATTTATTGGAATAAAGAGACAAGCCGAAACATAAAAGATAGAAAAAGGGGGGGTTCCTATTAGACATCTAAGAAACCTGTTCTTAGCAACCTAGGTCACTAGAAGGGGCTCCCTACTAGACCTTCAAAGAACCTGTCGTTGACAACCAAGATCAGAGGGATGAAAATTAAATCACTCAATTTTCTCCATGCAACAAGCGAAGCAAATCACTCACCTCACTCCTCACACAATAAAAACGTGCTTAAAAGCAACTGAAAATTTATTCATCAAAAATTATGTAAATGGTCTCACCAAAGGTGTTTAAATAGACCCCTAACAAACTAGCTAAAAGATAAGATAAGATAACTAATTTAAATCAGATTTGATCTTATTGAATTAGATCAGATTTGATTTAAATTTTAAAATCCTAAAGATATGATAACTAATTTAAATCAGATTTTATCTTATTAGATTAGATCATATTTGATTTAAATTTAAAATCCCTAAAAATACTACTAAGCAAATCAGAAGTAAATCAAATCTTCCAACAAACTCTAACAACAAAACAAACTAAAATAAATGCTTAAAAAATTCGAAAATTAATAATAAATTATGCCTCCCATTGAATTTGAAAAGCATTATTGGGCTTCTTACTATCCTGACTTAGCCCAATGGACCTTTATGAGTTGTTGCCCTTTCAGCATCACTGTTTTGGAGACAGACTCTTAGTTTTCTTGATGTCCAAGACTGGCATGGTACAATTCTTTTAGTATTCAGATCCTTGAATATAACAAGATTACCATTCTGCCCCTTAATTCCAAAATGACGAAAATACCCTCCTGAGAACGTATCATCCTCCTCCTCTTCAAAAAGATTCATCCTCGAATCTTGAATGAGAATCGCTTCTTCCCTCCAAGGAATCCAAATCCAGTCTCCGGGTTCAAATACCATGGTTTGTTGACTCTTCTCTATCCACTGAATTGTGGCTATGTCTCCTATGTGTGCAAGTTCAATCTTTCCAACTATACATTCACCATCTTGTCCGAGGTGTGCAATTTGTCTTTCTTCCTTTTCATCTATATTAATGCCTCTATAATTGGCCAGCAAATCTACAAAGCCTGGAAAAGTTGATGTAAAAACACTAGGAATTTCATGGTTAGATATATAAGAATCTAAGGACTTTGTGGATTTCAATGAGACTAATGCACTCTTGTCTAGGCTAGAACTTTCTAGATCTCTCTCACAAGTGTGTTTATTGAACTCAGTTTTTTTTTCGCTCATTGACTCCTCTCGCTCACTATTCTCATCTTTTCTCTCAAAACTCTCGCTTTCAATCAAACGTGGATTCTTTTCACTCAAACACTCAATCTCTTTCTCAATTTCTTTTCTCTCATATTCTTCAAATTGCTCATATCCATTACAAGAAAAACACCCATTCAGCCACACTTTTTTTAGGTTACATTTGGAAAGCGTAGCCTATTCCTAGAATAGGCTACGTTTTTCTCCGTGTTTCCTTTTCGTAAGAGAATAGAAAACACATTTGTAGCATCACTTGAAAAGTGTAGCCTTAGATATTATAAATATCACTTATAAAGCGTAGCCTTATCTTAAAAGCTATAGGTTCACTTTTTACACCAAAGAGTACACTTTTAAAGAGTAACCTATTTATCAAGTTTCAGGTGCACTTTAAAAGTGTTGCCTAATATATCTCAAATCAAATATTCAACACTTAGTAAATTTTTTTTCAATATTCAGCAAATGATACACATACAAACACTTAACCAAAATTAAAATGAAAAAATAAAACCCCACCTTAGTTTTTCCCTTCTTCGCGCCACCCCCAAATCAGAGAAGATTCTGCACCATCACCACTCATGGTAACATCCCTAATTTCTAATCCTAAATTCCAAAATCCCCAAATTAACTCAGAAAATCCTAATTTCCCCAGTTTCTAACCCTAACAGCCGCAACCTCACCCTCCTTCAACGTACAAACAAAAGCAGCCACTATAGAGAGAAGAGGGATCGGGAGAAGAAAAGAAGAGAGGAAAGGCCTGCCCAGCCGTCACCACCGCAGTGCCGCTGCAACTATTGCCACCTTCAGAGCTGCGGAAAGTCGTCCTCCCTGCCGTCGAATGCCGCCGTCGTGTCGCACATGAGAGAGAGAGAGAGAGAGACAGATTCGAGAGGAGCTACCCACGATCGCTGCCGTCGAAGCCAGGCTCGTCGCCGTCACCACCCACGAAGCTGCGAGGAGCCGCTGTCGTGCTCGTGTCACTGTGCGCCGTCGAGCTTCCCTCACCCTGAGTCGTCGATCTGTCGCCATCGCTACAAAGGCTTGTCGCTGGAGCCACGACTGTCACTGAGCTTCCGTCGCCGCTACCGTTCAAGCCGCTGCTGCCGTCGATTTGGAGTTGCTGTGATTGGAGCCACTAGCGGGGGTGAGTTGCTACTTCCCTGTTGCCGTCCTAATCATATTCAACGTCCACTGCCCTGAGCTGTTTCTGCCCTTGAGTTCGTTGAGTTCGGATTCCTTGTGCTACTGTAACTGTCATTACTGTTGTGGGAACCAACGTTTCTGTTTGGCTGCTGTTGAAGGTCTTCCACCATCACTAGAGCTGCCCAGAATCATCGTGGAAGCTGCCAAGATATATGGTTGATTTCTAATTATGCCAAGACATAATCACTAATTAATTTTTATGTTGATTTTTTTATTTTATTTTATGTCCTGACTGCATTATAACTTGTGAATCCCATTTCCTTTTTGATATTCAATGTTTTGACAAACTGCCATGGTTTATAATCTATTGATACTTGCATTTTACATGCTTAATCAGTCTAATTTAGAGATATTTTGGAGCTGACTAAGGCTTTTAACATGAAAGAGACTGAGGCAAAGGCATATATATATTTAAAATCCAGACTGAGGCAAAGGCAAATGCCTTATGATTTTGCACTTACAGACTATGTTTGTTCAAGATTAGTAGTAAGTCCTGTATGGCTGTATAATTTTCCTTTCACGTGTTTATATTGCTTTGAGAATGTTGGCACAAAGAATGTAAAATGGTTGTCATATCGATATTGTATTTGTACTGATATTCCCATTTCTTGGTTTCTCCTAGAATAGTAATTTTTTTTTTATTTTTAGTGAAAAAAGTAATTTAACCTCTCTGAACTTTAAGCTCACATGCACTTTACACCCAAAATCAATTTACTTTTTGTAATATTTTGATTTAGTACCTATTTATTAACTCACTGCCTCCCCTTATTCGTCAGTTATCTGTTTTGAAGCATGAAAATGAAGTATTATCAAATGCAGAAAAGCGAGCATCTGATGAGGTTCATAGTTTATCTGAAAGGGTGTAGCACCTGCAGGTACTGCTCATTTCTTATTTGTGTTTCTTTGATATGGCCTAAGAACAAATGAGTCCCGTAATGAGGTTCGGGTGAGATTGTGGGGTTATGGTAAGGATAAGAGGATGAAAGCATTTTTGTAGATTGAACCCTTTTGATCTTCTGTGTTTTTTCCAGTTCTAACTGACTAAACAAGTAAGAGACTACTTGCTATATTATGCATATTCAAGATGATGCTTATCTTAGCTTGCTATATTATGTTTATTCAAGATGATGCTTATCTTATGCTTCTGTTGCAGGCTAGCCTAGGTACCATACAGAGTGCTAAGGAAGTTCGAGAGGTGTGTTATTATTATTATTATTATTATTGTACAACTCACTTCGATTTTGCTTTCATAATTTTCTTATGAAAGTTTTATTGGTTCGTAGATTACACAATTGAATTCTAAATCTAACTTGAATCCATATCTACAATTACCGTTTCATGATCCTCACTGCTGGTTGTAAATGGTGCACAAAGAATGTACATAAAGCTTGCTGCAAAAGCTGTATATGAATTTGCTTTTGGCCATGAAATCCGAGGGTTGTGTTCGATTTTTATCTCACCTCCCCACCACCCAAAAATTAACTGAGTGCAAAATCATTTTCCTTTAAAGAGCCTTCATGAGAACAAATTATTAGAAAATTGTGCATTGCTCTTATGACTCTTATTTTTCTTTACTCTGATCTGATCATGATGGCTGGATGCATTGTTTTGTTCCTTTTTTGGAGCTGCTCATTTGCATAGTTATTAGTTCTTTTTTTGCCATGGCCTTATGCTTATACACTCAATATTTCATAACTTAGCTTGTTTATCTAATATCCTTATACCACATTTGTGAATTAGTGGTTTATGTTGTGTGGATGCTTAAATAAGCAACAGTTTTAAACTTGGATTACTATTGAGTAATTCAGATGCATCAGCTATAGTTAAAAGTTTGGTGGATTAAGTTTAGAATTTTAATATGCTTAAAATTTTATGGTTGTAGATCGTGGGAAGGTCAGGTCAGAATTTGGATTGGATACTAAATGAAATTTGATTTCCAGCAATGTCCTTCCATTTTGATTTCATGAAATTGAATGAATCCATTTTCTAAATTTATAGATCTATGCCTTTCTTCTACTCATAAGCACTAAAATAATTTTTTTTGTATTCTTTTAGGAACAAGTAAAGCTGCAAAATTCTTGAGAGCCAATTGAATTTCTCTTTTCAAAGTACCAGAAGAAACAGCAGAGCTACTTGGGAAATCTGACCTGTATTTCTTTAGCCCCGAGCATCCTCCATTGACCGAACCAGCTCAGAAAGCCCTTGACTGGGCCGGATGAGAAATTGAAGTCAGGTATTATGGTTTCTGCCTTTCAGTTCCATGCCAAAATTTGTTTAATAAATGAGTTAGACTCATTGTCAGTTCAGATTTTCCATTTCGTGTTGTACTACTTTGCAAGTTACTGTTGCACGAAATTAAAATGAACTGGAAAGAAACTTTGAGTTGTCTTGTGCCCCATCTGAAAATGATTTTAATCTGTGTATGACTGTGGTAATATTACATGTCAGAAACATATAGGATTTTAATCTCTTTATGTACTTCTTTGAAACTTACTTGATGGAAAAGCCAGATTGCAATATTAACCGCTTGACATTGCTGCTCTTTTACTCAGCCTTATGTACAAGAATCTGATAACAACTTTGAATGGACCAGTGTTAAAGAAAACTGCTCTGAAATATATGGTGATCATGGAAAAAACAAATTTTTCTGCTGCCTTTACTAACTACTTTTTTTGAATTTGATCTTTCCAGGATTTTGGGAACTCCAACTGAGGAGCAATGGCCGGGAGTTACTTTGCTTCGTGATTGGCATACCTACCCAAAGTGGGAACCTCAGAACTTGGTGAGGACTGTGCCAACTTTGGGACCTGATGGAGTAGACCTTCTCACGGTTAGTGTTCCTCTATAAAAGCATTATTCTAATGAGTTCCTAAGAATAGGATCCTCTAAAGTGAGGACAGATAACTGTAAAGCAACAATGTTAGGGCCTAAACACAATGAAGTTATTGATGCAATGGTGCAAGATGATTAGTTTCTCACTTTCTCACTTGACATTCTAATAGCGGTAGAAACTCGCAGTTCTAATATTAGTTCAAAGGTTGAACTAGTCTGGACTAGACTTGAATAGCATTTGTTAAACAGTGCTCTTCATAGTAATATATCTAAAGTTTTTTAAGTTATCTGAAGTAGCTCACAAGGTGTTACTTGGGAAGTATTATCTATTGTAGCATTTGAAATAACTGGAATTCATGTTACCTTCAATTTGGCTATAATAATACGTTTACTTATATTCTG
This sequence comes from Arachis hypogaea, assembly GCF_003086295.3. NCBI lineage: Eukaryota > Viridiplantae > Streptophyta > Magnoliopsida > Fabales > Fabaceae > Arachis > Arachis hypogaea. The sequence continues at coordinate 47,598,888 of NC_092050.1, forward strand.
TACAAACTTAGGACTGACTATACTAGATATTTCGTCGTGCAGAAAATGCTCAAGTATAATCCTGTTGAGAGAATCTCTGCCAAGGCAGCACTTGATCATCCTTACTTTGACAGTCTTGACAAGTCTCAGTTTTAACAGCAGATACTGTCCAATGCTTTTGTGCAGATGTTGTATGTCAATGATAGTGATATATGTAAGTAAATGAAAGTTCACTCCTGGCGTGGAATTTAAGCATATGTGAGATTGATGTTGTTTGGTGTTAAGTAATAGTTTGTCATCATCTTGGTGATATGATCAGTTAAGTAGAAACTCTACTGAACCTTTATCACTCTGTATTACTCATGTAGGCTGTGCATGATCACCATTGTCCTTGTGTACTTGAAAAAATGTCCTTGTGAGATGTATGAATTTTTACAATGAACTTCATTCTAGTACTTTTGAATCATTATTATAAATATATTTTGGTTAGAGATAATTTTTGTTATTTAAAGAAATTATTTAGTATAATTATGTATTTATTTTTATTTTATAATATTCAACTCATTTAAATAAAAATGCAGAATTATTATACATGTAATTATATTAACTATTATGTTGTATTAATAATTATTAGATATATATATAAAAACGAGACTTAAGGCTACACTTATATACAGTAGCTATAGTATACAAAAAAAAAAAGAGACCTAAGGCTACACTTATATATAGTAGCTATAGTATACAAAAAAAAAAAAAAAACGAGCGACCTAAGGCTACACTTAAAAAATATAGCCAGGGTATACAATGTGGCTACGCTTTACAAGTGATGCAGTAGCATTGAAAAGCGTAGCCTATTCTGGCAAAAATGGAAGCTGAAAAGCGTAGCCTTTGGTCCTGGACAGCATCACTTGAAAAGCGTAGCCTATTCCCAAACGCCAAAAGCGTAGCCCTTGGTGCAGAAAAGCGTAGCCTTTGAGAATAGGCAACGGCCGAATAGAAATCACCCCAAAAAGCGTAGCCGTAGCCCAGAAAGCGTAGCCGTAGCCTAAGGCATCATTTTTTTCCACTTTTGGCTACACTTTTCAAATGTACCTGAATGGGTGTTTTTCTTGTAGTCATCCCAAGATTGAGAAATTCTGCACTGTTAAATCTTCCAAGGACAGATCACCCTCTACAGCATACTCAACAAATTCTTTAATTTCTGGCTTTGAAGAAGAAAGAAAGATCGGCATAGAAGAATTTCTCTTGTTATGGCGATCTATCATTAGTTGCACTTGCTCCCAGTCAATGGCCAATTTGACCAAATTGTCCATGGTCGTGTAAAGGTAACGTTGGACTTCATCTGCAAGTTTTTCACATAATCCAAACAAAAATCGGTCCTTAAGAACCTCAGGACTCCTTTTAATATTAGCCATGTCCATCAAATATAGAAACTCCTTGTGGTACTCCATCACTGATTGTGAGCCTTGTTATAACGTAAAAAATTTGCCAAAAAATGTATTGTGGTATGATGATGGCACAAACTGCCTCTTCATGAATTTTTTCATCTTCTCCCAGCTGCTAATTAGGCGCTTTCCGTACCATCTTCTAGATCTTCCTAATTCAGTCCACCATATACGGGCGGCATTGGAAAAATTGGCTTGTACCAGTTGAACCTTCTTTTCTTTTGAAAGGATGCAATTTGCAAAAATCATTCTACCTTCCTTTCCTATCTGAAATACGCTTCAGGATCATTCCTCCCTTTGAATGCAGGGATTTGAAACTGAGAACTCTTTTTCGCATATGAGCTTCCTTCATCATTACTATCGTAATACTCAATTATTTTTTATTATTATTTTTTTTCCAGACATTGACTTAAAGATAGAATAATTGTAAAAACAAAATAAAAAAAAAGAATTTTTTTTCGTTTGACTCTAACGTGAATTTACAGAAATTAAAGAGAAAAAAAAAAGAAAAAGAGACTAAACAAGACCCATGGAACGTGTAGATAAATAAGAATTTACCTACGACCTGTAACTGATACCAGATGAAAAAATCCTAACGGAAGGGGGACAAGAAAAGAATGACATTAAGAAGAGGAATTTATTCGAATAAAGAGTCAAGCGAAAACATAAAAGATAGATAAAGGGGGGGTTTCCTACTAGACCTCTAAGAAACCTGTTCTTAGCAACCTAGGTCACCAGAAGGGGCTCCCTACTAGACCTTGAAAGAACCTGTCCTTGACAACCTAGATCAGAGGGATGAAAATTGAATCACTCAATTTTCTCCATGCAACAAGTGAAGCAAATCACTCACCTCACTCCTCACACAATAAAAATGTGCTTAAAAGCAACTGAAAATTTATTCATCAAAAATTATGTAAATGGTCTTACCAAAGGTGTTTAAATAGACCCCTAACAAACTAGCTAAAAGATAAGATAAGATAACTAATTTAAATCAGACTTGATCTTATTGAATTAGATCAGATTTGATTTAAATTTTAAAATCCTAAAGATATGATAACTAATTTAAATCTGATTTGATCTTATTAGATTAGATCAGATTTGATTTAAATTTAAAATCTCTAAAAATACTACTAAGCAAATCAGAAGTAAATCAAATCTTCCAACAAATGCTAACAACAAAACAAACTAAAATAAATGCATAAAAAATTCAAAAATTAATAATAAATCATGCCTCCCATTGAATTTGAAAAGCATTATTGGGCTTCTTACTATCCTGACTTAGCCCAATGGACCTTATGAGTTGTTGCCCTTTCAGCACCACTGTTTTTGAGACGGACTCTTGGTCTTCTTGATGTCCAAGGCTGGCATGCTACAATTCTTTTAGTATTCAGATCCTTGAATATAACAAGATTACTATTCTGCTCCTTAAATCCAAAATGACGAAAATGCCCTCCTGAGCACGTATCATCCTCCTCCTTTTCAAAAATATTCGTGATCGAATCTTGAATGAGAAGTGCTTCTTCCCACCAAGGAATCCAAATCCAGTCTCTGTGTTCAAATACCATGGTTTGTTGACTGTTCTCTATCCACTGAATTGTGGCTATGTCCCTAGTGTGCAAGTTTAATCTTTCCAAATATACATTCACCATCTTGTCCAAGATGTGCAATTTGTCTTTCTTCCTTTTCATCTATATTAATGCCTCTATAATTGGCCAGCAAATCTACAAAGCTTGGAAAAGTTGATGTAAAAACACTAGGAATTTCATGGTTAGAAATATAAGAACCAAAGGACTCTGTGGATTTCAATGAGACTAATGCACTCTTGTCTAGGCTAGAACTTTCTAGATCTCTCTCACAAGTGTGTTTATTGAACTCAGTTTCTTTTTCGCTCATTCACCCCTCTCGCTCACTATTCTCATCTTTTCTCTCAAAACTCTCGCTTTCAATCAAACATGGATTCTTTTCACTCAAACACTCAATCTCTTTCTCAATGTCTTTTCTCTCATATTCTTCAAATTGCTCATATCCCAAGGACCCAATTGAGAAATTCTGCACTATTAAATCTTCCAAGGACATATCACCCTCTACAGCATACTCAACAAATTCTTCAATTTCTGGCTTTGAAGAAGAATGAAAGATAGGCGTAGAAGAATTTCTCTTGTTATGGCGATCTATCATTAGTTGCACTTGCTCCCAGTCAATGGCCAATTTGACCAAATTGTCCATGGTCGTGTAACGGTAACGTTGGACTTCATCTGCAAGTTCTTCACGTAATCTGAACAAAAATTGGTCCTTAAGAACCTCAGGACTCCTTTTAATATTAGCCATGTCCATCAAATATAGAAACTCCTTGTGGTACTCCATCACTGATTGTGAGCCTTGTTGTAGCGTAAAGAATTTGCCAAAAAATGTATTGTGGTATGATGATGGCACAAACTGCCTCCTCATGAATTTCTTCATCCTCTCCCAGCTACTAATTGGGCGTTTTCGTACCGTCTTCTAGATCTTCCTAATTCAGTCCACCATATACGGGCAGCATTAGAAAAATTGGCTTGTACCAGTTGAACCTTCTTTTTTTCCGAAAGGATGCAATTTGCAACAATCATTCTACCTTCCTTTCCCATCAGAAATACGCTTCAGGAACATTCCTCCCTTTGAATGCAGGGATTTGAAACTGAGAACTCTTTTTCGCATATGAGCTTCCTTCATCATCACTATCGTAATACTCAATCATTTTTTATTGTTATTTTTTTCCAGACATTGACTTAAAGATAGAATAATTGTAAAAACAAAATTAAAAAAAAGAATTTTTTTCGTTTGACTCTAACATGAATTTACAAAAATTAAAGAGAAAAAAAAGAAAAAAAAAGACTAAACAAGACCCATGGAATGTGTAGATAAATAAGAATTTACCTATGACCTATAACTTATACCAGATGAAAAAATCCTAACGGAAGGGCGACACGGAAAGAATGACATTAAGAAGAGGAATTTATTGGAATAAAGAGACAAGCGGAAACATAAAAGATAGATAAAGGGGGGGTTCCTACTAGACATCTAAGAAACCTGTTCTTAGCAACCTAGGTCACCAGAAGGGGCTCCCTACTAGACCTTCAAAGAACCTGTCCTTGACAACCTAGATCAGAGGGATGAAAATTGAATCACTCAGTTTTCTCCATGCAACAAGTGAAGCAAATCACTCACCTCACTCCTCACACAATAAAAACGTGCTTAAAAGCAACTGAAATTTTATTCATCAAAAATTATGTAAATGGTCTCACCAAAGGTGTTTAAATAGACCCCTAACAAACTAGCTAAAAGATAAGATAAGATAACTAATTTAAATCAGATTTGATCTTATTGAATTTGATCAGATTTGATTTAAATTTTAAAATCCTAAAGATATGATAACTAATTTAAATTAGATTTTATCTTATTAGATTAGATCATATTTGATTTAAATTTAAAATCCCTAAAAATACTACTAAACAAATTAGAAGTAAATCAAATCTTCCAACAAACTCTAACAACAAAACAAACTAAATGAAATGCTTAAAAATTTCAAAAAATTAATAATAAATTATGCCTCCCATTGAATTTGAAAAGCATTATTGGGCTTCTTGCTGTCTTGACTTAGCCCAATGGACCTTATGAGTTGTTGCCCTTTCAGCACCACTATTTTTGAGACGAACTCTTGGTCTTCTTGATGTCTAAGACTGGCATGGTACAATTCTTTTAGTATTCAGATCCTTGAATATAACAAGATTACTATTCTGCTCCTTAAATCCAAAATGACGAAAATGCCTTCCTGAGCACGTATCATCCTCCTCCTCTTCAAAAAGATTCGTGATCGAATCTTGAATGAGAAGTGCTTCTTCCCACCAAGGAATCTAAATCCAGTCTCCGTGTTCAAATACCATGGTTTGTTGACTCTTCTCTATCCACTGAATTGTGGCTATGTCCCTAGTGTGCAAGTTTAATCTTTCCAACTATACATTCACCATCTTGTCCAAGATGTGCAATTTGTCTTTCTTCCTTTTCATCTATATTAATGCCTCTATAATTGGCCAGCAAAATCTACAAAGCTTGGAAAAGTTGATGTAAAAACACTAGGAATTTCATGGTTAGATATATAAGAACCAAAGGACTCTGTGGATTTCAATGAGACTAATGCACTCTTGTCTAAGCTAGAACTTTCTAGATCTCTCTCACAAGTGTGTTTATCGAACTCAGTTTCTTTTTCGCTCATTGACTCCTCTCGCTCACTATTCTCATCTTTTCTCTCAAAACTCTCGCTTTCAATCAAACATGGATTCTTTTCACTCAAACACTTAATCTCTTTCTCAATTTCTTTTCTCTCATATTCTTCAAATTGCTCATATCCCAAGGACCCAATTGAGAAATTCTGCACTATTAAATCTTCCAAGGGCACATCACCCTCTACAGCATACTCAACAAATTCTTCAATTTTTGGCTTTGAAGGAGAATGAAAGATAGGCGTAGAAGAATTTCTCTTGTTATGGCGATCTATCATTAGTTGCACTTGCTCCCAGTCAATGGCCAATTTGACCAAATTGTCCACGGTCGTGTAACGGTAACATTGGACTTCATCTGCAAGTTCTTCACGTAATCCAAACAAAAATCGGTTCTTAAGAATCTCAGGACTCCTTTTAACATTAGCCAGGTCCATCAAATATAGAAACTCCTTGTGGTACTCCATCACTGATTGTGAGCCTTGTTGTAACGTAAAAAATTTGCCAAAAAATGTATTGTGGTAAGATGATGGCACAAACTGCCTCCTCGTGAATTTCTTCATCTTCTCCCAGTTCCTAATTGGACGCTTTCCGTACCGTCTTCTAGATCTTCCTAATCCAGTCCACCATATATGGGCAGCATTGGAAAAATTGGCTTGTACCAGTTGAACCTTCTTTTCTTCTGAAAGGATGCAATTTGCAAAAATCATTCTACCTTCCTTTCCCATCTCAAATACGCTTCAGGATCATTCCTCCCTTTGAATGCAGGAATTTGAAACTGAGAACTTTTTTTCGCATATGAGCTTCCTTCATCATCACTATCGTAATACTCAATCTTTTTTTATTATTATTATTTTTCCAGACATTGACTTAAAGATAGAATAATTGTGAAAACAAAATTAAAAAAAAAAGAATTTTTTTTTGTTTGACTCTAACGTGAATTTATAGAAATTAAAGAAAAAAAAAAGAAAAAGAGACTAAACAAGACCCATGGAACGTGTAGATAAATAAGAATTTACCTACGACCTGTAACTGATACCAGATGAAAAAATCCTAACGGAAGGGGGACAAGGAAAGAATGACATTAAGAAGAGCAATTTATTGGAATAAAGAGACAAGCGGAAACATAAACGATAGATAAAGGGGGGGTTTCTTACTAGAACTCTAAGAAACCTGTTCTTAGCAATCTAGGTCACCAGAAGGGGCTCCCTACTAGACCTTGAAAGAACCTGTCCTTGACAACCTAGATCAGAGGGATGAAAATTGAATCACTCAATTTTCTCCATGAAACAAGCGAAGGAAATCACTCACCTCACTCCTCACACAATAAAAATGTGCTTAAAAGCAACTGAAAATTTTTTCATAAAAAATTATGTAAATGGTCTCACCAAAGGTGTTTAAATAGACCCTAACAAACTAGCTAAAAGATAAGATAAGATAACTAATTTAAATCAGATTTGATCTAATTGAATTAGATCAGATTTGATTTCAATTTTAAAATCCTAAAGATATGATAACTAATTTAAATCAGATTTGATCTTATTAGATTAGATCAGATTTGATTTAAATTTAAAATCCCTAAAAATACTACTAAGCAAATCAGAAGTAAATCAAATCTTCCAACAAACTCTAACAACAAAACAAACTAAAATAAATGCTTAAAAAATTCAAAAATTAATAATAAATTATGCCTCCTATTGAATTTGAAAAGCATTATTGGGCTTCTTGTTGTCCTGACTTAGCCCAATAGACCTTATGAGTTGTTGCCCTTTCAGCACCACTATTTTTGAGATGGACTCTTGGTCTTCTTAATGTCCAAGACTGGCATGGTACAATTCTTTTAGTATTCAGATCCTTGAATATAACAAGATTACCATTCTGCTCTTAACTCCAAAATGACAAAAATGCCCTCTTGAGCACGTATCACACAAACTCAAAGTAGTTTCCAAAAATGTGAATTTTACACTAAAACCTACGAAAACTTAATAAAACTTAAACAAAACATAGTGAAAACTATATGAAAACAATGCCAAAAAGTGTATAAAATATCCCCTCATCAGAACACCAAAATTAAACTGTTGCTTGTCCCCAACCAACCAAAAACAAAGTAAGATAAAAAGAAATATAAGGATGCAATAACTTTCAGAGTTCTCAATGAAGCTTAGTTTCAAATAGATGAGTGGGACTAGTAGCTTTTTGCTTCTGAATAGTTTTAGCACCTCACTTTTAATTGAAGCTCAAAATAGTTGGCATCTCTAGGAACTTAGAATCCATATGATATTATTGATTCTCCTAGTTAAGTTCTTTTTTATTCTTGAACATAGCTTTTAGAGTCTTGGCCGTGACCCTATGCACTTTGTTTTCCAGTATTACCACCGGATACATAAATGCCACAGACACTTTAACTGGGTGAACCCCTTAGGATTGTGACTCAACTTTGCTAGAGTCCCCAGCCAGTGGTGTTCAGATTTCTTAAGCACACTCTTTGCTTTGGACCACGACTTTAACTGCTCAGTCTCAAGTTTTTTACTTGACACCTTCACACTACAAGCATATAGTTAGGGAAGCAGCTCATTTGAACTGCCTAGGCTAAGATATTTCCTTTACGCACTCCTAACCATTGATGTTCAAAGCCTTAGATCCTTACTCTTTCCTTTTGGTTTAAAGAGCTATTGGCTTTTTGCTCATGCCTTTCGGTTTAAAGAGCTTTTGGCTTTTTCTTATTTTTATTTCTTTTATGCTTGCTTTTTTTCGCATAATAATGATTTTTTTTCTTTTATTGCTTTTTGCTGCTTTTTCTTGCTTCAAAAATCAAGTTTTAGATTTTTTAGATTACCAATAATACTTCTCTTTTATCATCATTCTTTCAAGAGCCAACATTCTTAACTCTAATGTCAAATATGCACTATTTACTCATTCATTCAGAAGATAAAAACAATGCCAAATAATTGAACTATTCTTAAGATAAAACTTGAAATTCATGCATCCTAATTTTTCTTTTTCAATAAAATAATTTTTCTTTTAAGCAAGGTGAGAGATGCATGGAATATTTTATAGCCTTAAGACATAAAAATGATCATGCACTAGAAACAGATAATAAAACAAAATACATGGAAATAGAAAAAATAACATAACCAACAGCAGGTAAAGGGAACGAATCCACCTTAGTGATGGCGGCTACTACTCCCTCTGTTGTTCTTTCCTCATGGATCTTTGATCTTCTTTTATTTCATGAAGGATGGTGGAGTGCTCTTGATGTCCCATCCTCAACTGATCCATGTTTGTGCTTAATTCTCTAAGAGAAGTCTGTAATTGGTCCCAATAACCTTAGGGAGGAAAGTGTATCCCTTGAGGCATCTCAGGGATTTCTTGTTGAGGTGGTTGCACAAGTTCTTGTGCATGCTCTCTTACATGCTCCATCCTCTTCTTAGTGATGGGCTTGTCCTCCTCAATGAAGATGTCTCATTCTATGATAATTCCAGCTAAATTGCATAGATGATAGATAAGGTAAGGGAATGCCAACCTTGCTAAGGTGGAAGGCTTCTCAGCTATCTTGTACAACTCTTGAGGTATTACCTCATGTACGTCCACCTCACTCCCAATCATGATGCAATGAATCATGATGGCTCTGTCAATGGTTACTTCTGACCGATTACTAGTAGGGATGATAGAGCATTGGATAAATTCCAACCATCCTCTAGCTACTGGCTTAAGGTCAAGCCTGCTCAGTTGGATAGGCTTGTCTTGGGCATCCTTCTTCCACTGAGCTCCTTCAACACAAATGTCTGAAAGGACTTGGTCTAGCCTCTGGTCAAAATTGACTCTCCTAGTGTAGGGATGTGGGTCTCTGATGCCAGGGCATCATAGCCTATTTTTCTATGCTTTTTCACTAAATTTTAGTTTAGTTTTCACACAAATTTTGTTGATAAAGGAGCAAAAGCATGAAAAATCTCTGCATTAAGAAAATCTCAAGCATAAGTGAATTTTTGTTAGTGTACAAGATAAACACGATAGATTAGATCACACTAAGTGAAGTTATGATTTTGAGCATTATTACCACGCTTAGTATAGTAAAGATTATCTTGTATGTTACTTTGATACACTTGTTTGTTTGATGATAGGATAAATAGAACCAGAAAAGCAGAGAAAAGCAGAGTTGGAGAGCCAACATTGATGGCAAAGTTTGAGTAAAAGATGGCAATGAACCAGCGTTGTAAGGAAAAATTAAAGAAGCAATGTTGGAAGGAACGTTGGTGATCCAACGTTACCCCCAACGTGCGCGAAAAGAAGCCTGGAAAAATTTGCAGCCACACGTACGCATCCCTCACGCGTACGTGTGAATGATGAAGAAATGGCAAACCACGTGTACGAGTAACCCATGCGTAAGCGTGAGTGGTGAAAAATGACAAGCCACGCATGCGCATCACCTACGCGCATGCGTGAAAAGGCCAACGTTGGAGGTAACGTTGGGGATCAAATGCTGGGTCCAACGTCCATGATGTCATTCCTGGCAAAAATTTGATATAACGCATACGCGTGGGTCACGCGTACACGTCGATTGGCAAAAAGCATCATGCACGTGTACGCGTGGGAGACGCGTATGCGTGGATTGGAAAACGTTGGAGGGAACGTTTACATGCCAACATTGACACAAACGCGGAAGACAGAGTCTGGGAACAATTTTTAACGCTGCAACATTACTAAAGGCCCCAATTACACCCCAGGATCATGCAAGCAAGCAAAGCCCATCAAACATCACTCAATCCATGGCACAAGAAGCATCTAGATTAGGAATTTTGATTCATTTTGTAATTTGCATTTTCATCTTTGTAAGCCTATATATAGGTGTTAGCTGGATTGGAGAAAGCATTCTGGATTGGAGGGGAGTCCAGAATCATGCATCTACATCCCCTGACACACACCTTTCATGCACTTTTCTTTCTTTTCTTTTCTTTTCTGCTTTTCTGGTAGCTTAATTTTAGTTTGTAATTTCCATTATGAATTTAAAGTTTCATTTTCTGTTTGAATTCTAATTTTTCTTCTTCTATTTTTTGCATTTTATTTCTTCTTTGTAAATAGAATAGAGCAATGAACTAAACTAACTCTTTTCATTAGGTTAGAGAGCTCTATTGTTATTTAATAGGATCAATTGTAATTTTCATCATCCTTTCTCTGTCTTTTCTCTTGGTCTTACTAGAAAGCTTTCGATCCTAATTCAATTGAACAATTGTCTCGACGGAGAAATTATTTATAATTGGATTTCCTCGGAACCTTGACCGAGGAATGAGGAAATCATGCTAGAAATGCTTTCTCACATTGGATTAGGTTGGGGGTTGGATGGATATTGTGACATTCAATCCTACCAATACTTTGATCTATGAATGTGTGTGGTATAATCAGTGACCAAGCTTCTTCTCTTCCCAAGAATAATTAAACCAAGATATTGGGAAATTGTTCAAGCTTAGAGAGATTGGTAAGCCAAGACATTGGGATCCAATCACTTCAAATTGCCAAGAAGATCAATGAATGCATTGATTGAGGAAGAGATGAGGATGAACTTAATCCGGAGAATTGCAATATCTTTTGATCCCAATTTTCATTTTATTTTTCTTTTTTTACTTTCTGTCATTTACTTCCTGCACTTTACATTTATGTCAATTTACTTTTCTGCACTTTACTGCTTTTATTTACTTTGATGCAATTTACTTTTCTGCTGCTTATCACTCTAAACTGAATCGTCTAACTAGGCTAATCAATTAACTGTTGATTGCTTAATCCGTTAATCCTCATGGGATCGACCTCACTCTTTAGTGAGTTTTATTACTTGATACGACCCGGTGCACTTGCCGGTAGTTATTGCGCGGAACTCATTTTTTGCAAATCAGTCTCTTTGTATCATAGGCAAACCTTACACTCTCTGGGCTGAAATCCAAGAGACGCCCTTGGACCATGGTGCTCCAATTCTTGGGATGTGGGTTCACACTAGTGTCATGGTTTTTAGTAACCCATGCAATAGCATAGAACTCTTGCACCATCAAGATCCCAACTTCTAGGATAGGATTGGTTTGAACTTTCCAACCTCTCCTCCAGATTTTTCTTCAGATCTTCATTCTTTTTTAGCCTAAAGGGGACTTCAAGAATCACCCATTTCTTTGCCACTACTTCATAGAAGTGGTCTTGATGAGCTTTGGTGATAAATCTCTCTATCTTCCAAGATTTGAAGGTGAAATAAACTGCTTTCCCTTTCCTCTTTCTAGAGGATTCTCCAACCTTGGGTGCCATAAGTGTGAATGTAAAGAAAAAGCAAGGCTTTTCCAAAACCAAACTTAAAAGCTTTGCTCGTCCTCGAGCAAAATATGAAGAAAATAGTAGAAGAAGAAGAGAATAGAGGAGATAGAGAAGGATAATGGATTCGTCCAAAGGATGGTATAAGTGTATGGATGGTGTGTGTATGAAGGGTAGGAAGAAGGGGTATTTATAGGGGTGGGATAGAGTAGGGTTCGAATGAATGGGAGGAAATTGGGTGGGTAATTTTGAATTTAGAGTGGGTGGGGGTTGGTGGGAGTTATGATAGTTTTAGGAAGTGATATGGATGTGATTGGGTTAGGGTTTATAGGGAAGAGTGTGTATAGAAGAGTGAAAGTAAGGGAGAGAAGAAGTGGGGTAGATGAGGAATCTGTGGGACCTACTGATCCTGAGGGGTTAGGAAATTCGAGTTCCCTGCCCCCTTGTAGGCATTGAACGCCCAGCTGTTGCTCCTGGCTGGCATTCAACGCCTGCTATATACCTCTTATTGGGCGTTGAATGCCCTTGAGGGTGCTCCTACCTGGCGTTCAGCGCCAGGTCTGTGCCTCTATTTGGGCGTTGAACGCCCTGGCGTTTAACACCAGGTATCTGCCCCATCACTGGCGTTCAACGCCAGTAATGTACTCCTTGGCGCATTGGCATTCAACGACAGCACTGTGCTCCCTGGCTAGCGTTCAACGCCAGCAATGTGCTCTTCATGGGCATTGAATGCCCACTCTGGCCTCCCTGGCTGGCGTTCAACGCCAGCAAGGCCGCTGCCCCAGGGTGTTCTATTTCCCACTCTGACTGTTTCTGTTTCTATTCTAACTACTGCACATGATCATAAACTTAAACAAATATGAAAATTAAACTGAAAGAATTTAAATAAACTTAAATAAAAATAAGAAAACATTAATTATTGATGGGTTGCCTCCCAACAAGCGCTTCTTTAACGTCACTAGCTCGACGGTTAGCCCCTTATGGAAATGGATAGGGGCTCAGAATTTTGCCCCTTACAGTGAACTTCTTGCCTGTGCTCTCATGGATAAGTTTCACATGTTCCAGAAATAGGATCCTGTTCACAATGTGTGGAATGACTGGGTTGTCAGTGAAGGTGACTCTCATGCCAGGTGAGAGGCCTTCAGTGGGGATCTTCTTATCCCTACAGCCTTTAGGTACTTTCTTCTTAGTACCTCTATTCTCAATGCTTGACAATGGCTGTCTAACACTAAATTTATAGTTGGTGTCTGGGGGTTCTGTATAACTTTGCACTGAAAGAAAAGGTTGGAACACTATGTGTTGCACAACTAGTTCTCTTTTGTCAGGGGGAGAGTTAGGGCTAGGCATCTTGAACAAGATGTGGTCCTCCCATAATTGTAGAATTTGCTCTCTCTTTGCCACATCAATGATAGCATTGGCAGTGGCTAGGAAGGGTCTTTCAAGGATGATGGATTCATCCTCTTCCTCCCCAGTATCCAGGATTATAAAATTAGCAGGGATGTAAAGGTCTTCAACCTTCACTAAGACATCCTCTACCAATCTATAAGCCTTTTTCATAGACTTGTCTGCCATCTCTAGTGAGATTCTTGCATCTTGTACCCCAAAGATTTCCAGCTTCTCCATGAAAGAGAGTGGCATAAGGTTTATGCTTGACCCTAGGTCACACAGAGCCTTCTCAAAGGTAATGGTGCCTATGGTGCAGGGAATCAGGAAGCATCCGAGATCCAGCAGCTTCTGAGGTAGTTTCTGGTGAACCAACGCATTGAGTTCGTTGGTGAGCACTGGAGGTTCTTCCTCCAATAGCTCTGTGCCAAATAACTTGGCATTTAGCTTCATGAGGACTCCTAGGTAACAAGCAATTTGCACTTCCCTAGCTTCCTCTTCCTCATTAGAGGAGGAGTGATCCTCATAATCCATGATTTGCAATAATACATTCAAGAGAACTTCTATAGTATCATCATGAGCCTTAGTTGCCTTCAAATCTTTAACAAGGAAAGTTGTAGTGAGAATTGAACGCCCAGCAAGAACCTCTTTACTGGCGTTCAACGCCAGCTTCTCTGCCAATTTGGGCATTGAACTCCCAGTAAGGTCTTCCTTACTGGCGTTCAACACCAACTTATCCTCTTCAGATTCGGCCCCAGCCTCTGTGGTGATGGCCTTGCACTCTTCTCTTGGGTTTACTTCAGTATTACTAGGAAGAGTCTTAGGAGGGGTATCAGGGATTCTCTTGCTTAGCTGACCAAATTGCACCTCTAAATTTCTAATGGAGGACCTAATTTTTGTTATGAAACTATGAGTGGTCTTAGAGAGTTCAGAGACTACGGTTGCTAAGTCATAAAGGCTCTGCTTAGAAGTTTCCATCTGTTGCTGAGAAGATGGGAATGGTGGTCTGTTGTTAAACCTATTCTGGGTTCTTCCACCTTGATTATTGTTGAAGCCTTGCTGAGGCTTCTGTTGATCCTTCCATGACAGGTTAGGATGATTCCTCCATGAAGGGGTTGTAGGTGTTTTCATAGGGTTCTCCCATGTAATTCACCTCCTCCATTGAAGGTTGATCTGGATCATAGGCATCACCATCATAGCAGGTATCTTGGGTGCTGCTAGTTGTAGCTTGTGATCCAGTCAAGTGCTGAGAGATCATATTGACTTGTTGAGTCAATATCTTGTTCTAAGCCAATATGGCATTCAGAGTGTCAACTTCCAGAACTCCTTTCTTCTAAGCTACCCCATTGTTCACAGGGTTCCTCTCAGAAGTATACATAAATTGGTTGTTTGCAACCATGTCAATGAGTTCCTATGCCTCTTCAGGCATTTTCTTCAGGTGGAGTGATCCACCTGCAGAATGATCCAAAGACATTTTGTATATCTCAAATAGACCATCATAGAAGATTTCTAAGATAGACCATTCCGATAGCATGTTAGGAGGACACCTCCTGATCATTTGCTTGTATCTTTCCTAACTTTCATCGAGGGATTCACCCTCTTTTTGTCTGAAGGTTTGAACTTCTACCCTGAGCTTGCTCATCTTTTGAGGTGCAAAGAACTTCGACAAGAAAGCATTGACCAACTTCTCCCAAGAGTCTAGGCTTTCCTTAGGTTGAGAATCTAACCATATCCTAGCTCTGTCTCTAATAACAAAGGGGAAAAGCATAAGTCTGTAGACCTTAGGATCTACTCCATTGGTCCTAACATGTCACAGATTTGCAAGAATTTAGATAGAAACTGATGTGGATCTTCCAGTGGAAGTCCATAAAACTTGCAATTTTGTTGCATTAGGGAAACTAATTGAGCCTTAAGCTCAAAGTTATTAGCTCTAATGGTAGGTATAGAGATACTTCTGCCATACAGGTTAGATGTTGGTGCAATGAAGTCACCAAGAACCTTCCTTGCATCTTCTCCAATATTTTGCTTAGCTGCCATATATGTGTTTTCAGCTTCTTGTTCGAATAGCTGTATGAGGTTTCCTCTAGAATTTTGTACTTTCACTTGTTGTAAACGCTTCCTTAGTGTCCTCTCAGGTTCAGGATCAAGATCAAAGAGAGGTTCTTTATCTCTGTTCTTGCTCATAAACAAGAAAAAGAAAACAAGAAAGAAGAAGAATAGGAGCTCTATGTTCAAGAACAAAGGACTCCCTATGAGATGTGAAGAAGAAAGAAGAATGAAGATAGAGGAAGGAGATAAAGAATTTGAATAAAAGGGAAGAAGGATTCGAAAATTAAGAAGTAAAAAGAGAAACTAGAATTAAAATATTTTTATTTTTATTTTATTTATTGATTAAATTCAAAAATAAAAGCTAATTATATAAAAGGATTTGAAAATTAAATGATGAATTTCGAAAAAGAAGGGAGAGAAAGAAGTAAGAGATTTTCGAAATAAGAAGAGAGAGGAATTAGTTAGGAAGTTTTGAAAAAGAAGAAAGAGAAAACAAGTAACTAATTAAGAAAGATTTGAAAATAAGATAAGATAGAAGATTTGAAAATATTAAATTTTAAATTTTGAATTTTGAATTTGAAACAAGATAAGATAAAGATTTGAAAAAGATTTGATTTTTGAAAAGATTTGATTTTAAAATTTAAAACAAAGATAAGATAAGATAATAATTTGAATTTTAATGAAGAAAGATAACAAAAGATAAGATAAAGATTTGAAAAAGTTTTGAATTTTAAATTTTAAAAGAAAGATAAGATAAGATAGAATCAAAATTAAAAGAAAGGATTTGAAAAGATTTTAAAAAGATAAAATTTGAAATTTGAAATTTGAAATTAAGATAAGATAAGAAAATGATTTTGAAATTAAAATTTGAAATCTTTTTGAGATTCTCGAAAATTAAGGTAAAAAGATTGGAAAGATATTTTTTATTTTTTATTTTTGAATTAATGAAGAAAGAGAAAAACAATCAAAAGACACCAAACTTAAAATCTTTAGATCTAAAACACTAAGTTTTCGAAATTTAAAAAGAAAACACCAAAAGACACAAACCTTAAAAATTTTAAGATAAAAACAAGAACAACTTGAATACCAAGGAAGAACACAAAGAAAAATTTGAAATTTCAAAGGAAACAAAGAACAACTAAAGAACACCAAACTTAAAAACTTTGAAAATCAAAGACACTAATTTTGAAAATTTTAAAGGAAACTACTCAAAGATTCCAAACTTAAGAATTTTGAAATCAAAGACTCTAATTTTAGAAAAGAAAAGAAAAGAAACTTAAGGACTCAAGATGACTCAGAATGACACTAAACTAAAAGATTGACACAAGACGCAAACAAAAGACACTATTTTTGAAAATTTTTTGAAAAGAACACCAAGAAAATTCGAAACTTCAACAAGAACAAGAACAAAGACTCAAACAAAAAGATAAAGATCAATAAAGAAAACAAAAGAGAATTTTTTTTTTCAAAAAAGGGAAACAAAAGACTCAAACAAAATTAAAAAGTACTTAATCTAAGCAACAAGATAATCCGGTTGTTTGTCAAATCTGAACAATCCCCGGCCCGGTGCCAAAAGCTTGGTGCACGAAACTGGCTCCGTAGAATTTGCACAGAGAGACCGGCAAGTATACCCGGCAGTCCAAGTAATACCTGAGGTGAGTCAGGGTCGATCCCACGAGGATTGTTGTTTTGAGCAAGTAGTGGACACCTTGTAGATCTTATTCAGGCAGAATGAAAATATGAGTGTTGTCGGAAAATGCATAAAATAAATAAAGATAGAAATACTGGATTGATTTATGAAAACAGTGATGGACAAACATTTAAGGCTTCGGAGGTGCTTTGTCTTTCCGGATTAACTTTTCTTACTGTCTATCTCAATAGCTTTTTGATTTCTTCAATGGCAGCCGTAAGTGATTAACTCATGTCCTCTCAGCAAGTTAACCTCCGCTACTACAGGAATCTACCACGTTGAGAAGACTCATGTCCTCTCATCAAGCCACTTCTAGGTTTCTTACTGTAGCAGAAGATGAAGCTCTAAGCAAGCCACTCCCCTTTGCGATCCTACACAAGGTGCCACAGACAAGGCAGATCTTCTAGATCAGAGAGCGTTGCTTCTCTGACTCTAGCCTTAGCGTCACAGAAACCTCACGCACCTATAGACAATGGGATTATATGTCATATATCCAAAGTTGCTCAGATACTCTATACGAATCCACAATGCAAACTCTAGCTTTAGTTCAATGTTATCTGGGTCAAGAATCGCACGGAACCCAAGTAGAACAAGGCTAATTGTCACGGGTCACCCTCAATTCATGAGATGAAGAACGAGAATGCATAAGAGAATAGAATCAGAATTGTATTAAAAATAGAAGAGTAATATTATTAATCCGTGAAACTCAGCAGAGCTCCTAACCCTAACTTAGGAGGTTAGTGACTCGTGCTGATAGAAAATACAATGAAAGTTTCGAATGGGCAAGAGTCAAAAGTCCCTAACAATGTTGAACTCTTGTCTATATATACTAATCTAATGACTAAGGATTACAAAAATAAGATAAACTGAGTTGATAGTGCAAAAATTCACTTCTGGGGCCCACTTGGTGAGTGTTTAAGCTGAGCAAATAGTGTTTCCACGTGAACGCCAGGAGTGTTTAGGCTGGCCACCCCCTTTTGGCCATTGGACGCCAGGAGTGGGGTTGGTGGCTGGTGTTGAACACCAGTTTTGGGCCTTCAATTTTGAAGCAAAGTATGAATTATTATATATTTCTTGAAAGCCCTGGATGTTAGCTTTCCATAGCCGTTGAGTGCACACCATTTGGACTTCTGTAGCTCCAAAAAAGCTCTTTCAGATGTCAGATCCTAACAGCATTTGCAGTCCTTTCTCTGTCTCTGAATCAGACTTTTGCTCTAGCTCCTTAATTTCAGACAGAAAATACCTGAAATTGCATGAAAACACACAAACTCAAAGTAGAATTCAAAAATGTGAATTTTGCACTAAAACTTAATAAAACTTAAACAAAACTAATGAAAACTATATGAAAACAATGCCAAAAAGCATATAAAATATCCGCTCGTCGGTCGTCTGACCTACTCGCCAAGTATCTATCTAGTCGGCCTTCTCTGGCCAACTCTTCTATGACATTCTTTGAATCATAACAGTCATTGGTAGAATTTCCATAGAGTTTGTGGTACTCAGAGTATTCTGTCCATCTTCTAGCCTTTTGTGTTTAATTGGACGAGGAGATGGAAGCTTCTCGGTGTGACATATCTCTTTGTAAACATCTACAAGAAAAACCTAGAGAGGAGTATAATTATGATATCTTTGAGGTTTCTCCGATTTGTATTCTTCCTTCTTCTTAGCTTCTTTGTCTTTTCCCCGAGATAGATAAGGCAGACTGGGTCTCAGAAGTAGTTCTCTTAGTCGTGAGTTCAACTCCATATTGATGTACTTTTTAGCCCGTTCTTGTACTTTGTACAAAGAAGCTGGGTGTAGTTTGGATATGAATTGAGAAAATGGTCATTCTTTAAGGTCGTTAGCCAATCCCATTATTACTGCTTTAGTAGGTAAGTTTTGAATCTCCAGGCAAGCCTTATGAATCTTTCCATGTAATCTCGGAGTGTTTCCCTGACCTCTTGCTTAACTCCCAACAAGCAGCGGGTATGCTTTACCTTATCCTTATGAATCGAGAACCTTATCAGAAATTTCCTTGCTAAGTCGCCAAAACAAGTCACCGAATTAGGGGGTAAGTTGTCGAACCACTTCATCATAGCTTTGGTCAAAGTTGTTGGAAATACTTTGCAGCAGGTAGCATTAGATGTCTCAGACAAATATATCTGACTTTTGAAGTTGTTGATATGGAGCCTCAGATCGGTCATTCCATCATAGAAATCCATGTCAATAGTTTTGAAATTCCTTGAAACTTTAGCCCGCATGATCTCTTCCACAAACAGATCTTCTCCTCATAGGGGCTTTCTTCCCGATCTTCTTGGTTACTACATTTCTGGATGCCGGCTTCCAATCATAAAAGCTTTTCTTCCAGCTCCCTTCATCGTCATACCTCCTTTCTTAGTTCTTGCTATGCTTCTTATTGTCGTTCAACTTCTTGTTTGAGCTGCTCTAGTCTTCTATCATGGTCGTGGAATGGGAGGTTATCGAAGTAACTCTTATTGAAGCCTCTCTAAGAATTTGGTTGCTGCCTCTGAGGGTGCTCTCTCCATCCATAATTTGGTAGATTCCTCCATCCTTAATTAACATTGTTGGCGTATGGACCATAGTTGGGGTTTCTGGAGAAATTCTCTATGAAATTAACCTACTCAGGAATGGAATTACCGTATTCATAATTCTCACTTTGAGGGTAGCCACCACTCATATCATAAGAAATATCCTGGGCGTTAATGGCTGAGACTTGCATTCCACCTAGGTGTTATGTAAGAGCATTAATTTGTTGAGACATAGCCTTGTTTTGAGCAACAAGTTCATTCAAGGCATCCGATTCCATGACTCTTTCCTTCACAGCTGTCCTCTCAGAATAATATAAATATTGGTTACTGGCAACCATTTCAATCAACTCAGTAGCTTCTTCTAGGGTCTTCTTCATATGGAGGGATCCACCTACATAATTATCAAGAGACATTTTGGCGATCTCAGAGATGCCATCATAAAATATCTATAGCTACGTCCATTTTGTGAACATATCTGGAGGGCATCTTCTGAACATTAACTTGTACCTCTCCCAGACAATATAGAGGGACTCACCATCTTCCTACCTGAAAGTTTGGACATCAGTCCTCAGCTTAGTTAGCATCTGAGTTAGAAAGAACTTGGTCAGAAATCTGTTAACCACCTTGTCCCAAGTGTCCAAGCTTTTCTTAGGCTGAGTGTCAAGCCACTACTTTGCTCTATCCCTCACAGAAAATGGGAAGAAAAGTAGCTTGTAAACATTTGGATTCACCCCATTACTCTTTACATTGTCACAGATCTACAGGAAATTAGATATGAACAAGTTGGGATCCTCCTGCAGGAGACCGTAAAACTGCCAATTTTGCTACACTAGAGAAGTCAACTGAGGCTTCAGCTCAAAGTCGTTTGCAGCAACAGGGGGCACAACAATACTATTCTCGTAGAAATATGGGCTAGGCACAGTATAAGAGCCAAGTGTTCTCCTTAGTTGTGCTGCCATATTAAGAGAGGTTTGATATTCCTATTCCTGCTTGTAAACAACAGAGAAACAAAAAAGGATGGCAATCTCTACGTCAAAGTGTAGAGAATTTCTTGTGAGGTATCCTGTGTGAAAGAAATAAAACAAAAACAGAATAAAATAAATAAATAACTCTAAAAATTCAAAAAATTAATGCAAAAAAGTAGACCATTAAATTCGAAAATAAAGAAAGGAAAATTAATCAGAAAAAATAAAATAAAATCACTATAGTAGAGCACCAAAATTAATTTTTGAAATTAAGGAAAAATTTTAACTAAAACAAAACTCAAATTTTCAAAATTAAAATGGCAAAATAAAAATAAAAATAAATCAAAAACTAAAAACGCCTAATCTAAGAAATCACACAACTAGTAATTGTCAATAACAGTCAATCTCCGGCAACAACGCCAAAAACTTGGTGCAGAATTTTTCAATCCACAAACTAACTGGTAAGTGCACCGGGTCGTACCAAGTAATACCTCAGGTGAGTGAGGGTCGATCCACAATGATTGATGGATCGAGCAACAATGGTCAAATGAATCACTTAGTCAGGTAAGCAGAAAGTTGTGTTTTGAGGGTTGTAAAATGCATTAAACAGTAAATTCAAAGAATTAGAAAGTGATAAACCCTAATTTTGTGGTTTATCTTGTGCTTATTTTAGGGGATTTTATCACCTTTTCCCACATTTATTCAATGAAATAGCATGGTTTTATAATTCTCCTTTAATTTATGCTTAAGTGTAAAAACATGCTTTTTAGAACCTTAAATTGGTGATTTTAATTCACTTTAATTCCATTCGATGCTTTGATGTGTTTGTTGAGTGATTTCAGGTTCATAAGGCAAGTATTGGATGGAAGAATTGAAGAGAAAAAAGCATGCAAAAGGGAGAATTCATGAAGAAATGAGCTTTTGGAGAATTGAGGGTCATGCGCACGCGTCAAGCACGCGTACGCGTGCATTGGAGATTTTCAAGCCACGCGCACGCGTCATGCACGCGCACGCATGACGCATGGCACGTGACCCACTTAAAGTGAAATTGCTGGGGCGATTTCTGAGCTACCCAGGCCCAAATCCAACTCGTTTCTGAGGGTATTTCATGCAGAATTCAAGCTTGAGCAAAGGGGGAACACTTAGTTAGTCATGATGAGCCTTTAGTTAGTTTTCTAGAGAGAAAAGCTCTCTCTTCTCTCTAGAATTAGGTTAGGATTAGGTTAATTTCTCTTAGATCTAGGTCCAATTTTATGTTTTCATCTTGTTTCCTTTATGATTTCTTGCTTCTACACTCTAATTCTCTTAGTTTCCATGTCAATTTCCCCTTTTATGTCTCTTTTATGTTAATGAACTCTTGTTGTATTTGGATCTACTTTAATGAAAATTGATGTTTGATGTTCTTTTATTGTTAATTTGAGTTGTGAATTTTACTTTCTTTGCAATTGGTAGTTGGTAGATTTATATTTCTTGCACTTTTATTATGCTTTCCTTTTATGCCTTCCAAGTGTTTCACAAAATGCTTGGTTGGATGTTAGAGTAGATTTTAAGCATTCTTGGCTTGGAAAGAGTAATTAGGTGATCTTGAGTCATGAATACCCAACTCATGTTGGTGATCTAGAGTTGTTAGCTAGTATTGTTTCCATTAACTCTAATCTCTTGCTAATTCACTTAGTTAGTTGATTAGGACATTTGGATTGAGATTAGCTAGTCTTGTTAGACTTTCTTCGAGTGTGAGGATAACATGATACCTTCCTCCATCATTGGAGATGACGTAATAAGATAAATTCTTGTTTATTATTGTGACATGATTGACTAGTCTTGTTTGACATTCTCCCTATGTGAAGATAACATGATACCTTCTTCCATTTGTTGGAGTTAACTAAATAAGATGAATTAATCATTGCATGACTAGGATAGAAAGCCTATATTCTCAATCTTTGCCATGAATGTCTCTCTTTATTAATTGCTTTCTTTAAATTTCTTGCTTGATTTACTCTTCTTGTCATTTAAATTCTTGTCATTTATTTTATTGCCCATTTATCAAACCAAACCCCCTATGTTCCTTCATAGCCAATAATTGACCACTTCATTGTAATTCCTTGTAAGACGACCCGAGGTTTAAATACTTTGGTTATATTTTATTGGGGTTTGTACTCGTGACAAAACCAAATTTTTTATGTGAGAATTGTTTGTTGGTTTGGAGCTATGCTTACAACGAAGTTCTTATTTCTATAAGAGAAATTCTAGGCCGACACGACAATTTTTCATTATCAAAAAGCAAACAATAAAAGTGGTGTGAAATATATGAGAGAAAATAGTTAAGGCTTCAGAGTTGTTTATTCATTCGGAATAAGTTTTCTTATCAACTATTTTAATCATGCAAGATTCATTTTATGGCAAACTGTAATTGACTAAACCCTAATGTCTTAGTGATTTAGTCTCCTCTAACCCAAATCAACCACAAATGTCTTCGTCACTTAATGTAGATTAGAGGGTTAAGTTCAGTTCTAGTTTATGGCTGCAAAAAACCCTAATTACCCTAAGCTAAGAGGATTATATGTCACGTATTTCAATTAGTTCAAGTAATTAGCAATTTAGGAGAAATTTACTTTCAAGCTGTTGTTAAAGTGAGATAACTCTGTCGAGAATCATGAGATGAAGAACAAAAGCAATCCTTGAAACTGAATCAATACATTAATTAAAATAGAAAAGTAATAGTCTTAATCTATAGAAATAAATAGAGCTCCTAACCTTAACCATGGAGCTTTAGTGGCTCATGACTTACAGAGAGAACAAGGGTTTCAAAAATTGTGAAAGTGCGAAAGTGAGAAGATCCTCCCAAAGGGTGTATCTTTTCCCTTTTATATCTAACCTAATTTGATTTGAAACTAAAATAAAATAATAAATTCTAAACCTAAAATATTTTCTTTGTAAATAAAAATTACAAAAATAAAAGATAAGATAATAAGAAAAAATCTAAATCCACTAAAGATGCTCCTTTGAAGAGGTTGGATCCGGATTGATTGGCGCTAAATGCCAGGTGTGGCGTTTAGCACCCCCAGAGGCAGAAAGCCCTCCTTAATTCGCTGGTTACTGGCGCTGAATGCCAACTTGGCGTTTAGCGCCCAAAGGGGTAGCTCGGAAGTTCTCCTTTTTGCTCAAAACTCTGTTGAATTGATCCGAATTTCACTTGAAATAATAAAAACACCAGAAAAACTCAAAGTAACATAAAGAGGATTTTAACACTAAAATATAATTAAACTTACTAGATTCTAATGAAATTTAACTGAAAAATAAGTCGAAAACGGGTATAAGATGCTCACGCATCACAACACCAAACTTGAACTGTTGCTTGTCCTCAAGCAACTAAAACAATATAGGACTGAGAAGAGAAAATGCCTAAGACTTGAGTGTTCATTAAAGCTCATATCCAATCACTGAGTGGGGCTAATGACACTATAATTCTGAGTAGGTTTGGCTTCTCACTATCCTTTGAAGCTTAGAGATGTTGATATCCTTCAGAACCAGAACTCGGATGATATTATGGATTCTCTTCTTTAGGCTCTAATTAATCCTTGAAAAAAGCATTTTCTTTTCTTTTTTTTTTGGTGCTTTGCATCTTGAGCCTAGCCATGACTCTAAGTGTTTTGTCCTCAAGCTTAACTTGATACAACAACACCACAAGCACTTAACTGGGAAACTTTTTTGAGTTCTAATCTTTCTTTTTATTTCTCCCAGACATTGGTGCTCATAGCTTTTGGCATACTCTATAATTGGACTTGGTCTTGACTCTTAGTGTTCTGTCTCAAAGGTTACTTGACACATTCACACTACAAGCATATAGTTAGAAAAATAACTCATTTGAGTTTTTAATCATTTTAGACCTTCCTAACCATTGATGCTTAGAGCCGTGGGCCATTTTTTTATTTTTATTTTCTTTTTACTGTTTATTTTGCTTCAAAAGCCAATTTCTTACTTACTTTAGAGAATCCATAATACTTCTCTAAGTTCCTATACCTCAGGAATCAATATTCTTAACTTCAATATTTAATATGCACTTTTTAGTTCATACATTCAGAATTATAGACAATACCACCACATCAAAGTAATCAGAATAACTCATAATATATAACTTAAGTTTCATGTATTTTACTACTTTTTTTCTTTTTCTTTTGATTTTTCAAGCTTAGTGAGTAATCCATGAGACATTTTTCAAAATAAAAGTAAAACATCAAAATAAAAAACTAAACTAGAAAGCAATAAAATACTACTACTAATCATTCAAAGGCTTTCAAACAAAAGACAAGTAATAAGGTAAAGCACTAAAAACAGAAAATAGAATAAGTAGATAGTAATGAAACTCAACTACCTCAGTCGTGATGGCTGCTGCTCTCTCCTAGAAATCCTCTCTGGTGCTTCAGCTCATCCAAGTCGTGCCTCTGCCTCAGCTGCTCCTTTACTAGCTGATTGAGGAGTGCTGAATGGTCTTGATGCTCAATTCTCAGCTAGTCAACAGAGGATGTAGACTACCCAATAGATGCTGCTAGCTGATTGATGAGCGAATATTTTATACGCTTTTTGGCATCATTTTCATATAGTTTTTAGTATGTTTTGTTTAAGTTTCATTAAGTTTTCATAGGTTTTAGTGCAAAATTCACATTTTTTATTCTACTTTAAGTTTGTGTGTTTTTGTACAATTTAAGGTATTTTCTGGCTAAAATTGAGGAACTGGAGCAGAAGTCTGATTCAGAGACAAAAAAGGTACTGCAGATGCTGTCCGGATCTAACCTCCAAGCCAAGACTTATCAGGTGGGTGCTGCTGCTACAAGAATTTGATATTAAAGTGAGAGATAGGAAAGGATGTGAGAACCAAGTTGCAGACCATCTGTCAAGACTACCACTAGAGATCAACCAGGATGCACGACAACCAGTGAATGAGAAGTTCCCAGATGAACATCTTCTTCAAGTCCAACAAGCACTTGGTTTGCTGATATTGTAAACTACAAGGTGGGAAGAAGGATTCCTCAAGAGTTCACCAGGCAACAAGTGAAGAAGTTGCTCAATAAAGCCAAGAAATTCTTGTGGGATGAGCCCTTCTTATTCAAGAGGTGTTCAGATGGAATGATCAGAAGGTGCGTTCCTGAAAATGAAATGAGGCACATATTGTGGCATTGTCATAGTTCAACTTATGGTGGACACTTTGGGCCAGAAAGAACAGCTGCTAAGGTGCTTCAAAGTGCTTTTTATTGGCCATCCATATTCAAATATGCCAGAGAATTTGTGCACCAATGCAATGAATGCCAAAGGGCTGGAGGACTAACAAGGAGGAACGAAATGCCTCAAAACTTCATTCTAGAAGTGGAACTGTTTAATCTCTGGGGCATAGACTTCATGGGACCGTTTTCCCCCATCATATTCCTTCAAATATATATTGGTATCAGTGGAATATGTCTCCAAATGGGTAGAGGCCATATCAACAACTACATGTGATGTGCCAATTATTCTTCAATTTCTTAAGAGACACATCTTTACCAGATATGGGGTGCCTAAAGGCCTTATTAGTGATGGTGGCAGCTACTTTTGTAATCGACAAATGGAAAAGCTGCTCCACAAATATGGGGTAATTCACAAAGTGGCCACACCATACCACCCTGAAAACCAATGGCCAGGCTGAATTGGCAAACAGGGAACTGAAGAGAATCCTAGAGAAGACGGTTGGAGTCACAAGAAAAGACTAGGCAAGGAAATTGGATGATGCTCTATGGGCATGTAGAACCGTATTCAAAACCCAAATTGGGAAGTCACCCTTTCAGCTAATCTATGGCAAATCCTATCACCTTCTTGTGGAGCTAGAACACAAAGCTTTCTGGGCCACTAAGCTACTCAATCTTGACTCTCAAGCAGCAGGAGAGAAAAGGCTATTGCACTCAATGAGTTGGATGAATTCAGATTGGAAGCTTATGAGAATGCTAAGATATACAAGGAGAGAGCTAAAAGATGGCATGACAAGAAAATCTCAAGAAGGGAACTTGAACCAAGTCAACAAGTGCTGTTATACAACTCCAGGCTCAAGATTTTTCCTGGCAAACTCAAGTCCAAATGGACTGGTCCTTATCTGATGACTAAAGTACTCCCATATGGCAGTCTTGAACTTCTGAATGAAGCTACAAAGGACACTTTCACAACAAATGGTCACAGAGCAAAGCATTACCTGGGAGGACCTTGGAACAAGGAGGATAGCATTCATGAACTGAGTTAAACAAGAATGGAGGATGTCAAGCTAATGACGATAAAGAAGCGCTTGTTGGGAGGCAACCCAACCAGAAGTAACGTTCTTTTCTTTGTTGTATCAATAAAAGAGTTAAGTAGATTTATCTGTATTGTAAGGAGCTAAGTTTGGTGTTGCACAACAAAACAATTTAAGGGTGAATGTGTAATTCTAAGTTTGGTGTTCCACCACAGATTTCATTAAGAACTCATTGCAACCCTCAGCATGACTAGTCACTAGCTCCAAACAATCAAAGAAACTACTTAACATGTGTTTAGTTTCTAGTTCATAGTGTGTTTTCTAGCTCATAGTTAGTTTTCTTAATAAAAGCATAAGGTTTCATGTGTATGATTAATCTGCTGCATAATAAACATTGACAAGGAACTAAGTTTGGTGTTCACGCAACAAAGTAAGTTCAAAAGCCTAGAGCCATTCATGCATGCTAACCATTTTTCAAGTGCTTGGAGGACAAGCAACTTCAACTATCATTGCAGAAAGTCATTCAATTTCTTGGAAGGGCTATGCATCATCGCTAAGAAGAAGACAAAAGCAAAAGGGGAGGATAAAAAACCAAGCAGGAAGACACCAAGAGGTTGTATTGTTGCCTATCTATTTCTGCTTTGAAGTGCTCTAAATTGGAAGTCTAAATGTACCCCTGCTGATTAGTTTAAGTTGTTTGCATTCTGTTTGTTACTGTCTTTTAATTGTCAATTAAGTGTGCTAGGTGCCTGCTTCATTTTCATCTGCTTAAATGTATGCCTTGTCCCTTTTACTTTCAATTGAATAAAAGAAAATGTTGAAACAGAAAGTGAAATAGTCCAATTTGATAGGAAATAGAATAAGTTACAGTGGTGGTTTAGGTTTGAATGTTTAGCAAGCTCACTAATAAAAATGAAGGGTAGAATGTCTCTTGAGTATGAACTTGGCTATTGTCTGTGAACCCTGAATGAATAAATCTCCTTAAAAGAAAGAAAGAAACAAAGAATAAGCTAGACACCAATAGCTCAACCCTTAAGACACATGCCTGTAGTGCTTTTGTACTAGGATCTGCTTGGATAATTAGGTTCTAAGGAGTGTTTTAACACTTGGTAACTTGGGTTAACTAACCCGGGATTATCAACCGAAAGTCCACTATTAAGAGCAACCTAGTTACAAGGCATTTAGTGACCCAAAGAGGTGCTGGGCATCAATGTCTCTAGAATTAAATTGTGAGCCAAGTGTCTGTGGTGGGTATGTGTTGAGAAGAGGCTTGAGTTAGTAGGTCTGAGGGGTACTTCATCACCCAACACCTTGAGCCAACTGGATCGGGAGTGTTGACTGAAAACTTACTTAAAAAGCTGCCTCAAATACAGAACACTTAGCTGCAAATAAAGTATAAGTTTCTAAGCAAAAGAAAGAAAAAAAATCAAACATCAAGGATCAGTGAATAACAAGGTTTCATAGCCGCACCATAGTTAAACACTTAAAGAGATATCTCAAACCTGGAAACCAATAAAAGTAGAGCTTCGAATATATCCTGCATGAAACCCCATGAACCTAGACTAAGTGCTTTCAAATAAGGACATATATGCTTATCTGTGTTCATTCATTTTTCTCATGTTTTACTACTTGCTTGTGGACAAGCAAGATTTAAATTTGGTGTTGTGATGACAAGTCATCTTAGGCTAGTTTTCATTAGGTTTCATGCACTTTCTTGAGCAATAAGTAAGTAATTGGATTGGAATTTCATACATCCCCTGATTCAATTAAACATGGTTGTTTATGTGCTTTTTCATAAGATTTTATGCAAATTTTAATTGATGATATGAATGATGCAAAAACCTTGTGATTATAGCAAACTTTGTATGCAATTGTTTGATTAATATTAGGTGGAAAAGAACCAGGGGAGAAGAGCACCTTAGCGCTACTCTTGTTTGAAGAACGTTACTTTCACCTGCAGCACAACCCTTAGCGCTACGCTGCCTTTCAAAGATCACTACGTTCTTTACCCAAGAAAATTTTACTGGCGACACGTACGCGTGGGTAATGCGTATGCATAGAAGTGGAATTTTTTGAAAGGCCACGCGTACGCGTGGATGACGCGTACGCGTGGGAAGGAACAGCGTTCTTCAAACCAAAAGTGCTATGTTCCCCACCAAGAGCACCTGCGATGCTTTCGGAAGTTGGATTTAAAATTTGGCTATCGACACATACGCGTCGTGGAAGTGGCATTTGTGAACAAGCACGTGCACACACGGATGAAGCTACAGCGTGGAAGTGAAAATTTGAAATCCACGCGTACGCGTGAAGGACGCGTACGCGTGAGAGAGCGCTCTTGGCGCGAATGCTACGTTCGCTTGGATAGCGCACTGAAGATGACGCCTATGCGTATGTGACGCGTACAATGACTAGGACTACAGAGGGTAATGACGCGCACGCGTGGGTGACGTGTACGCGTTGATGCATAAGCACTCCACTCTTCTAAAAAATGCTACATTCTCCTGGAGCAGAATAAAAGTACAAACTAAAAAGACCCACTCTAGCTTGCTTCAACAAAGGCCAAAGGCCCAATCAAAGGACTTGAAGACTGAATTGGAAAGTGTATAAATAGCAGAGAATTTGATTTAGAAAGGGGGTCTGGAAGGCTGGGAAGTCAGGGACCTTAATTGGAAACTCTGCACTCAATTTCATTTGTAATTCCTTTTCTGCATTTTTCTGCACTTTTTTTGTTTTTCTGATTTTACTTGAGCAATGTGAACTAAACCCCAAATTCATTAGGGGGAGGAGCTCTATTGTAATCACAATGAATCAATGAAATTCTTCTTCCTCTCAATCCACTTGGGCAGCTATAGGATATCTTCTGTTTTGATTTTGAATTATTCACTCCGGAAGGGGGTTTAATTCAGCTGAATGCTTGTGTGAGCCTCAGAAGGGGAATCACTTGCATTAGAATTGGAGCTCTATCCTTCACAATTCTCTTCAGGGGTGGCAAAGCGGGCCGACCCGTTCCGCCCAAACCCATCCTGCCAATTAAGATGGGTTCAAAATGCTAGTCCGCCCCACTTTATGACGGATTGGCGGGTCGGCGGGTTAGCCCGCTTGATTTTTTTTTAAATAAAATTAATTAAAATTAACAAAAAATAATAATTAAAAAATCAAATACAAATAAAAAATAGACAAATTATAATATAATTTTTTTCACTATATTTTTTTTTAATTTTTAACTTCAATAAAATTGTTCAAAATAATATTTGTCAACAAAATCATCCTTATTTTAAAAAATAAGTTACATAATTTGAGCAAAAATATGAAATTGTAAAATAAAATAAATAAAGTTAATAATTGAAAGAAAAATAAAAATAAAAACAAAAAAAGTGTTTGAAAATTCTATAATTATTAATTTTATAATAGTAATCACTCTTTTATTTAATAAAAAAAAGAAAAATAAAAATTTTTGGCCCGGTGGACCGCCCCGCCAAAATCCACCAATTTGGCGGGCTCCAAATCCTAGCCCGACCTGCCTTTTTGAGCGGGTTTAGTGGATCAGCCCTGACGGGTTCAACCCGTTTTGCCACTCCTAATTCTCTTAACCAACACCATAGAATTGAGGTTTTGAGAATTTGTGTGGCTAATAGATGAGAGATATGCACTTAACCTCTTCTCATGACAATTAGATCAAGGAATTGGCAAGATTGATTGTGATTAGAGATATTAGATTGCCAAGGAATTGGGATCCAATCAATTTCAATCTGCCATAGATCTATCCATATGATTGAGGAAGGAGTTGAGACTCAATTGATTCATGACGGATTATGATATCTCCAATCCCTGATGAATCATTTTCTTTGAATTTCCTCAATTTAGATCTCTCTGATTTCACTTCAATATTGTTCACTGCTGTTTTGATTCCCTGCACCCAGTTTCCTTTTATAATTCAT
This sequence comes from Arachis hypogaea, assembly GCF_003086295.3. NCBI lineage: Eukaryota > Viridiplantae > Streptophyta > Magnoliopsida > Fabales > Fabaceae > Arachis > Arachis hypogaea. Next base: position 47,629,653 of record NC_092050.1, read on the forward strand.
GCAATTTAAGTTTTACTACAATTTAGATTATGCAATTTTACTTTTTCGCACTCTAAGATTCAGTCATTTACATTTCTTACAATTTAAATTTCTGCCAATTTACTTCCAGCACTTTACATTTCAAGCAATTTACATTCAGCTCTTAAATTTCTTGCAATCCACTTTCTAATAATCAAATTTCACTCGATTCATCAATATTCACTTGACTAGATTAATCACCCGACAAAAATTGCTTGATCCATCAATCCTCATGAGATCGACCTCACTCATGTGAGTTTTACTACTTGATGCGACCCAGTATACTTGCCGGTTAGTTTGTGCAAATTTAATTTTTTGCCATCAGCCAGGCTATTCAACTGAGGAGTGGGAAATCCTTAAACACCCAACCTCAGAACCACAAGAGATCAAAGGGAGAAAAGCTAACAGAGGAACACCAGACTGATGTCCAAGACGTCTCTGAGGACATTGAATGCCCAATGAGGAATGTCATTGGTGTTCAACGCCAAGAAGGGGCATCCATCCTTGGCGTTGAACGCCAAATTGGGGGCACCAACAAGGGCGTTGAATGCCCAAAAGGGAATAGTATCCCTGGCGTTGAACGCCAGGAAGGCGGCAGCAACAAGGGCGTTGAACGCCCAAGAAAGGGAGGCCAGTCACATACTGATAACAACCCTCCTAAGCAATCTAGTAACCCCTCTTCCAATACACACGACACTCAGCCTTCATCAACCAAGATTGATGAGTATAAGGCTAAGATGCCATTTCCTCAGAAACTCCATCAACAAGAAAAAGATAAACAGTTTGCCCGCTTTGCGGATTATCTCAGAACACTAGAGATCAAGATCCCTTTTGTAGAGGCTCTTGAACATATACCTTCTTATACTAAGTTCATGAAGGATATTTTGAGTCATAAGAAGTATTGGAGAGAGACAATAACAGTCCTCCTCACTAAAGAGTGCAGCACAATCATTCAAAATAGCTTACTAGAGAAACTTAAGGATCCTGGAAGCTTTATGATACCATGCACTCTACGTAATGCTTGCACAAAGATAGCTCTATGTGACCTTGGAGCAAGCATCAACCTAATACCTGCTTCATTAATAAAGAAGCTTTTCTTGACTGATGAAGTCAAACCAAGCCGCATATGCCTTCAACTTGTTGATGGTTCTACTTAGGTACCATTAGGCGTAATTGAAGATATGATTGTTAGGGTTGGACTCTTTGCTTTTCCCACTGACTTTGTGGTGTTGGATATGGAAGGGCATAAGAGTGCATCCCTTATCCTAGGGAGACTCTTCCTAGTTACAGGACAGAAACTCATTAATGTTGAAAAAGGGGTAGTAACCCTGAGAGTCAATAAGGAAAAGTTCGTGCTGAATGCTATCAAGGCTATGTAGCATCCAAACACCCTAGAGGAATGCATGAGCATTGACCTCATTGATTCCTTGGTGGAAGAATTAAACATGGCTTCGGGACTCAAAGAAGGGCTGGATGACATCCTTACTGATGCCCAGCCTGATTTAGGGGAACCTCTGGAAACTCCAAAGGACAAGGAGAAACCTCCAAAGCATGAGCTCAAGACATTACCATCTTCCCTGAAATATGCATTTCTGGGAGATGAAGACACTTATCCTGTAATCATAAGCTCTGCTTTGGAGCAACAGGAAGAAGAAGCACTAATTCAAGTGCTCAAAACACACAAGACCACCCTTGGGTGGTCTATAAGTGACCTTAAGGGCATTAGCCTGACCCGATGCATGCATAAAATCCTGCTGGAGGATAACGCCAAACCAGTGGTGCAACCACAAAGGCGACCGAATTCGGCTGTAAAGAAAGTAGTGCAGAAGGAAGTCACTAAACTCTGGGAGGCTGGAATTATTTATCCCATTTCCGATAGCCCCTGGGTGAGTCCTGTCCAAGTTGTTCCCAAGAAGGGAGGCATGACAGTGGTTCATAATGAAAAGAATGAACTGATTCCTACAAGGACAGTCACAGGATGGCGTATGTGTATTGACTATAGAAGACTCAATGACACCACCAGGAAAGATCATTTTTCTTTACCATTTATTGACCAAATGCTAGAAACACCAGCAGGGCATGCTTTTTATTGTTTCCTGGATAGATATTCCGGGTACAATCAAATAGTAGTGGATCCACAGGATCAAAAGAAGACAGCATTCACATTCCCATCAGGCGTGTTTGCCTACAGGCGAATGCCATTTGGCCTATGCAATACACCTGCCACCTTTCAGAGATGTATGCTATCTGATGAGTGGATAATTTATACGCTTTTTGGCATTGTTTTTAGTATGTTTTAATTAGTTTTTATTATATTTTTTTTAGTTTTTAAATAAAAATCACTCTTCTGGACTTTACTATGAGTTTGTGTGTTTTTCTGTGATTTCAGGTATTTTCTGGCTGAAATTGAGGGACCTGAGCAAAAATTTGATTCAGAGGATGAAAAAGGACTGCAGATGCTGTTGGATTCTGACCTCCCTGCACTCAAAGTGGATTTTCTGGAGCTACGAAGCCCAATTGGCGTGCTCTCAATTGCGTTGGAAAGTAGACATCCTGGGCTTTCCAGCAATATATAATAGTCTATACTTTGTCTGAGATTTGATGGCCAAACAGGCGTTCCAACTCAGCTCAAGAATTCTGGCGTTTAACTCCAAAACTGGCACAAAAGCTGGAGTTAAACGCCCAAACTGGCACAAAAGCTGGCGTTTAACTCCAAAAAAAGTCTCTACACATGAAAGCTTCAATGCTCAACCCAAGCACACACCAAGTGGGCCCGAAAGAAGATTTCTGCATTAATTACTGATTTCTGTAAACCCTAGGCTACTAGTTCTCTATAAATAGGACCTTATACTATTGTATTTTCATCTTTGGACGTTTAGTCCCTAGACTTTGATAGACCTTTTCACATTTGGGGGCTGGCCTCACGGCCATGCCTAGACCTTGTTCTTATGTATTTTCAATGGTGGAGTTTCTACACACCATAGATGAAGGTGTGGAGCTCTGCTGTTCTTCATGAATTAATACAAAGTACTATTATTTTTCTATTCAACTCAAGTCTATTTCTTCTCCAAGATATTCATTCGTTCTTCAACTTGATGATTGTGATGATCCGTGACACTCATCATCATTCTCACCTATGAACATGTGCCTGACAACCACCTCTGTTCTACTAGCAATGGCTTGAATGCGTATCTCTTGGGTTTCTAATCTAAGATTGGAACCTTCGTGGTATAGGATAGAATTATTGGCGGCCATTCCTGAGATCCGGAACGTCTAAACCTTGTCTGTGGTATTCAGAGTAGGATCTGGGAAGGGATGACTGTGACGAGCTTCAAACTCGCGATTGTTGGGCGTGTGACAGACGCAAAAGGATCAATGGATCCTATTCCAGCATGATCGAGAACCGACAGATGATTAGCCGTGCGGTGACAGCGTATTTGGAACGTTTTCACTGAGAGGACGGCAAGTAGCCATTGACAACGGTGATGCCCAACATAAAGCTTGCTATGGAAAGGAGTATGAATGATTGGAAGAAGGCAATAGGAAAGCAGAGGTTCAGGAGGGACAAAGCATCTTCATACGCTTATCTGAAATTCCAACCAAAGAATTACATAAGTATCTCTATCTTTATTTTATGTTTTATTTATCTTTTAATTATCAATTCTCCATCACCATCTGAATTAGCCTGACTGAGATTTACAAGGTGACCATAGCTTGCTTCAAGCCGACAGTCTCCGTGGGATCGACCCTTACTCACGTAAGGTTTATTACTTGGACGACCCAGTGCACTTGCTGGTTAGTTGTGCGGAATTGTGACAAAGTGTGATTCACGTTTAAGAGCTCCAAGTTCTTTGGCGCCATTGTTGATGATCACAATTTCGCATACCAAGTTTTTGGCGCCGTTACCGGGGATTGTTCGAGTTTGGACAACTGACGGTTCATCTTGTTGCTTAGTGGTATGCAAAATTGTTACTCTGAGGTTGTAAAATTTGTTGTTCGTTCTCTCCCTGGCATGGCGCCAATAACTGGTGCACAATACCATGGTCCAAACATAACTTCACAACTTCGCACAACTAACCAGCAAGTGCACTGGGTCGTCCAAGTAATAAAACCTTACGTGAGTAAGGGTCGATCCCACAGAGATTGTCGGTATGAAGCAAGCTATGGTCATCTTGTAAATCTCAGTCAGGCGGATATCAAATGGTTATGGAGTTTTCGAAAATAAATAATAAATAAATAGAAAATAAAGATAGAAACACTTATGTAATTCATTGGTGGGAATTTTAGATAAGCGTATAGAGATACTTTCATTTTTCTGAACTTCTGCTTTCCTGCTGTCTTCATCCAATCAGTCCTACTCCTTTCCATGGCAAACTTTATGTAAGGGCATCACCGTCGTCAATGGCTACATCTCATCCTCTCTGTGAAAATGGTCCGATGTGATGTCACTGCATGGCTAATCATCTGGAGGCATCACCGTTGTCAATGGCTACATCCCATCCTCTCTGTGAAAATGGTCTGATGCGCTGTCACTGCATGGCTAATCATCTGGAGGTTCTCAATCATACTGGAATAGGATTTACTATCATTTTGCGTCTGTCACTATGCCCAGCACTCGCGAGTTTGAAGTTCGTCACAGTCATTCAATCCCTGAATCTTACTCGGAATACCACAGACAAGGTTTATTCTTTCCGGATTCTCATGAATGCTGCCATCAATCTAGCTTATACCACGAAGATTCTGATTAGGAGATCCAAGAGATAATTATCCAATCTAAGGTGGAACGGAAGTGGTTGTCAGGCACGCGTTCGTATGGGAATGATGATGATTGTCACGTTCATCACATTCATATTGAATTGCGAATGAATATCTTAGAAGCGGAATAAGTTGAGTTGAATAGAAAAACAGTAGTACTTTGCATTAATTCGTGAGGAACAGCAGAGCTCCACACCTTAATCTATGGAGTGTAGAAACTCTACCGTTGAAAATACATAAGTGAAAGGTCCAGGCATGGCCGAATGGCCAGCCCCCAAACGTGATCAATATTTGATTTAAAGATGAACTAAAAATCATAAGATGATCCGAAGATCTAAATACAATAGTAAAAAGTCCTATTTATACTAAACTAGTTACTAGGGTTTACAGAAGTAAGTAATTGATGCATAAATCCACTTCCGGGGCCCACTTGGTGTGTGCTTGGGCTGAGCTTGAAGTTTACACGTGCAGAGGCTCTTTCTAGAGTTGAATGCCAGGTTGTAACGTGTTTTTGGCGTTCAACTCTGGTTTGTGACGTGTTTCTGGCGTTTAACTCCAGACTGCAGCGTAGAACTGGCGTTCAACGCCCTTTTGCGTCATCTACACTCGGCCAAAGTATGGACTATTAAATATTGCTGGAAATCCCTGGATGTCTAATTTTCAACGCAATTGGAAGCGCGCCATTTTGAGTTTTGTAGCTCCAGAAAATCCACTTTGAGTGCAAGGAGGTCAGAATCCAAAAGCATCAGCAGTCCTTCTTCTACCTCTGAATCTGATTTTTGTTCAAGTCCCTCAATTTCAGCCAGAAAATACCTGAAATCACAGAAAAACACACAAACTCATAGTAAAGTCCAGAAATGTGAATTTAACATAAAAACTAATAAAAACATCCCAAAAAGTAACTAGATCCTACTAAAAACAATGCCAAAAAGCGTATAAATTATCCGCTCATCACAACACCAAACTTAAATTGTTGCTTGTCCCCAAGCAACTGAAAATCAAATAGGATAAAAAGAAGATAATATACTATAAATTTCAAAATATCAATGAAACATAGCTCCAATCAGATGAGCGGGACTTGTAGCCTTTTGCCTCTTGAATAGTTTTGGCATCTCACTTTATCCATTGAGGTTCAGAATGATTGGCATCTATACGAACTCAGAGTTCAGATAGTGTTATTGATTCTCCTAGTTCAGTATGTTGATTCTTGAACACAGCTACTTTATGAGTCTTGGCCGTGGCCCTAAGCACTTTGTTTTCCAGTATTACCATCGGATACATAAATGCCACAGACACATAATTGGGTGAACCTTTTCAGATTGTGACTCAGCTTTGCTAAAGTCCCCAATTAGAGGTGTCCAGGGTTCTTAAGCACACTCTTCTTTTGCTTTGGACCTTGACTTTAACCGCTCAGTCTCAAATTTTCACTTGACACCTTCATGCCACAAGCACATGGTTAGGGACAGCTTGGTTTAGCCGCTTAGGCCAGGATTTTATCCCTTTAGGCCCTTCTATCCACTGATGCTCAAAGCCTTGGGATCCTTTTTATTTACCCTTGCCTTTTGGTTTTAAGGGCTATTGGCTTTTTGCTCTTGCCTTTTGGTTTTAAGAGCTTTTGGCTTTTTCTGCTTGTTTTTTCTTTTTCTTTCTATTTTTTTCGCCATTTTTTTTCTCTTTTTTTTTTCTGCAAGCTTTGTATTCACTGCTTTTTCTTGCTTCAAGAATCATTTTTATGATTTTTTAAATTATCAAATAACATGTCTCCTTGTCATCATTCTTTCAAGAGCCAACATATTTAACATTCATAAACAACAACTTCAAAAGACATATGCACTGTTCAAGCATTCATTCAGAAAACAAAAAGTATTGTCACCACATCAATATAATTAAACTAAGTTCAAGGATAAATTCGAAACTCATGTACTTTTTGTTCTTTTGAATTAAAAACATTTTTCATTTAAGAGAGGTGATGGATTCATATTCACTACTTTAAGGCATAGACACTTAGACACTAATGATCTTGTAATAAAGACACAAACATAGATAAACATTTAACATAAGAAAATGAAAAACAGAAAATTTAAGAACAAGGAATGAGTCCACCTTGGTGATGGTGGCGTTTCCTTTTTGAGGAATCAATGATGTCCTTGAGCTCTTCTATGTCTCTTCTTTGTCTTTGTTACTCCTCCCTCATAACTCTTTGATCTTCTCTAATTTAATGGAAGATGATGGAGTGCTCTTGATGCTCCACCTTTAGTTGCTCCCAATAATTGTGTGGAGGAAAATGTATCCCCTGAGGTATCTCAGGGATCTCTTGATTTGCAGTCAAATGTTCTACCACTGAGCTATAGACCCTTGATGGAAGCTTTTGTCTTCCATTTCCTCTTTCTAGAGGTTTCTCTGGCCTTAGGTGCCATCAATGGTTATGGAAAAACAAAAAAGCTATGCTTTTACCACACCAAACTTAGAATGTTGCTTGCCCTCGAGCAAAAGAAGAAATAATAGTAGAAGAAGAAGAAGATATGGAGGAGATGGAGGGGTGTGTGTATTTGGCTATATGGGTGGGCTTGGGTGGGAAAGAGATTTTGAATTTTTGAAGGTAGGTGGGGTATATGGATGTGAGTGGTGAATGGAAAACAGAAGGGATGACTGTGAATGAAGAGAGAGAGGGTGATATAGGATTATGAGGAGGTAAGGTGAGTAGAGGTGTGTGGGGATCCTGTGGTGTCCACAGATCCTGAGGTGCCAAGGATTTACATCCCTGCACCAATTAGGCATGTAAAATGCCTTTGCATGCAATTCTGGCGTTTAAACGCCGAATTGATGCTTGTTTTGGGCGTTCAGCACCCATCTGCAGCATGTTTCTGGCGTTGAACGCCAGCTTCATGCTTGTTTCTGGCGTTCAGCGCCAGCTTTCCTCAGTGTGCATTCCTGGCGTCTGAACGCTAGGATGCTGCTTGTTTTGGGCGTTCAACGCCAGATCCATGCTCTGTTCTGGCGTTGAATGCCAGCCAGATGCTCCTTACTGGCGTTTAAACGCCAGTAAGTCCTTCCTCCAGGGTGTGATTTTTCTTCTGCTATTTTTGATTCTGCTTTTAATTTTTCTATTTATTTTGTGACTCCACATGATCATGAACCTAATAAAACATGAAAGAACAACAAAAATAAAAATAAAATTAGATAAATAAATATTGGGTTGCCTCCCAACAAGTGCTTCTTTAATGTCAATAGCTTGACAGTGGGCTCTCATGGAGCCTCACAGATGTTCAGAGAATTGTTGAGACTCCCCAACACCAAACTTAGAGTTTGGATATGGGAGTTCAACACCAAACTTAGAGTTTGGTTGTGGCCTCCCAACACCAAACTTAGAGTTTGACTGTGGGGGCTTTGGTTGACTTTGTTTTGAGAGAAGCTTACTGTGCCTCTTTTCCATGTTTACAGAAGGATGTCCTTGAGTTTTAAACTCAAGGGAGTCCTCATTCAATTGAAGGACTAGTTCACCTCTGTTAACATCAATCACAGCTGTTGCTGTGGCTAAGAAGGGTCTTCCAAGGATGATGGATTCATCCTCATCCTTCCCAGTATCTAGGATTATGAAATCAGCAGGGATGTAAAGGCCTTCAACCTTTACTAATATGTCCTCTACTTGTCCATAAGCCTATTTTCTGTAATTGTCTGCCATCTCTAATGAGATTCTAGCAGCTTGTACCTCAAAGATTACCAGTTTCTCCATTACAGAGAGTGGCATGAGGTTTATTCCTGACCCAAGGTCACATAGAGCCTTCTCAAAGGTCATGGTGCCTCTGGTACAAGGTATTAGGAACTTTCCAGGATCCTGTTTCTTCTGAGACAATCTCAATTGATCCAATGCATTTAGTTCATTGGTGAACAAGGGAGGTTCATCTCCCCAAGTCTCATTACCAAATAAATTGGCATTCAGCTTCATGATTACAACAAGGAACTTGGCAACTTACTCTTCAGTAACATCCTTTTTCTCTTCAGAAGAAGAATACTCATCAGAACTCATGAAGGGCGTAAAGAGGATCAATGGAATCTCTATGGTCTCTAGATGAGCCTCAGAGTCCTTTGGTTCCTCAAAGGGAAACTTCTTGTTGATCACTGGATGTCCCAGGAGGTCTTCCTTATTGGGATTCACGCCCTCCTCCTCTCTTGTGGGTTCGGCCATGATGGTCAATTTAATGGCCTTGCACTCTCCTTTTGGATTTTCTTCTGTATTGCTTGGGAGAGCACTAGGAGGGGGGTTTCAGTGATCTTCTTACTCAGCTGGCCCACTTGTGCCTCCAAATTTTTAATGGAGGACCTTGTTTCATTCATAAAACTCAGAGTGGCCTTAGATAGATCAGAGACTAAGTTTGCTAAATTAGAGGTATTTTGTTCAGAGTTCTCTGTCTGTTGCTGAGTGAATGATGGAAAAGGCTTGCTATTGCTAAACCTGTTTCTTCCACCATTATTAAAGCCTTGTTGAGGCTTTTGTTGATCCTTCCATGAGAGATTTGGGTGATTTCTCCATGAGGGATTATAGGTGTTTCCATAGGGTTCACCCATGTAATTCACCTCTGCGATTGCAAGATTCTCAGGATCATAAGCTTCTTCTTCAGAAGATGCCTCTTGAGTACTGTTGGATGCAGCTTGCATTCCATTCAAACTTTGAGAAATCATATTGACTTGCTGCATCAATAGTTTGTTCTGAGCCAATATGGCATTCAGAGTATCAATTTCAAGAACTCCCTTCTTCTGAGGCGTCCCAATACTCACAGGATTCCTCTCAGAAGTGTACATGAACTGGTTATTAGCAACCATGCCAATGAGTTCTTGAGCTTCTGCAGGAATTTTCTTTAGGTGAATAGATCCACCTGCAGAAGTATCCAATGACATCTTAGCTAATTCAGACAGACCATCATAGAATATATCCAGGATGGTCCATTCTGAAAGCATGTCAGAAGGACACTTTTTGGTCAGTTGCTTGTATCTCTCCCAAGCTTCGTAGAGGGATTCACCTTCCTTCTGTCTGAAGGTTTGAACTTCCACTCTAAGCTTACTCAGCTTTTGAGGAGGAAAGAACTTGGCTAAGAAAGCCTTGACCAGCTTATCCCAAGAGTTCAGGCTATCTTTAGGTTGAGAATCTAACCATATTCTAGCTCTGTCTCTTACAGCAAATGGGAAAAGCATGAGCCTGTAGACTTCAGGATCTACTCCATTAGTCTTAACAGTATCACAGATCTGTAAAAATTCAGTTAAGAACTGGAAAGGGTCTTCAGATGGAAGTCCATGAAACTTGCAGTTTTGTTACATCAGAGAAACTAATTGAGGTTTCAGCTCAAAATTGTTTGCTCCAATGGTAGGGATGGAGATGCTTCTTCCATGTAAATTGGAATTAGGTGCAGTAAAGTCACCAAGCATCCTCCTTGTATTATTATTATTTTCGGCTGCCATCTCCTCTTCCTGTTCAAAAATTTCTGTAAGGTTATCTCTGGATTGTTGTATTTTAGCTTCTCTTAGTTTCCTTTTCAGAGTCCTTTCAGGTTCAGAATCTGCTTCAACAAGAATGTTCTTGTCCTTGCTCCTGCTCATATGAAAAAGAGGGAATAGAAAAATAATAATAATAGGGATCCTTTTTACCCAAGTATAGAGGTTCCCCTGTGTGAGTAGAAGAAGAAAAGAATGTAATGTAAAGAAGGGAAGAAGAGAAAATTCGAACACAGGTGGCAGAGGGGGTTCGAATTTGAGTGAGATGAAGTGTTAGTAGATGAATAAATAAATAGAAGGAGATAAGAGAGAAAGAGGATTTTTGAAAAGGGGTTAGTGATTTTCGAAAATTAGGAAAAAATTAAAATTAAGATTAAAATTTGAAACAATTAATTAATTAAAAAGAATTTTTGAAAAAGAGGGAGGTATTTTCGAAAATTAGAGAGGGATAGTTAGTTAGGTAGTTTTGAAAGAGATAAGAAACAAACAAAAAGTTAGTTAGTTAGTTGAAACAAATTTGAAAATCAATTTTGAAAAGATAAGAAGATAAGAAGTTAGAAAAGATATTTTAAAATCAAATTTTTTTTGAAAAAGATATGTTTTAAAAAGATATGATAGGAAGATATGATTAGAATTAGTTTTGAAAAAGATTTGATTTTTAAAATCATAATTAATGACTTGACTCACAAGAAATCACAAGATATGATTCTAGAATTTAAAGTTTGAATCTTTCTTAACAAGTAAGTAACAAACTTAAAATTTTTGAATCAAAACATTAATTGTTGATGACATTTTCGAAAATTATGAAATAAAATAAAGAAAAAGATTTTTGAAAAAGATTTTGAAAAAGACAAGATTTTTAAATTGAAAATTTGATTTGACTCATAAGAAACAATTGAATTTTAAAAATTTTTGAAAAAGTCAATCCAAATTTTTTAAATTTATGAGAGAAAAAAGGAAAGATATTTTTTTATTTTTGAATTTTTAATGATGAAAGAGAAAAACACAAAATTGACTCAATGCATGAAAATTTTGGACCAAAACATGTGATGAATGCAAGAACACTATGAATGTCAAGATGAACACCAAGAACACTTTGAATGTCAAGATGAACATCAAGACTTATTTTTGAAAAATTTTTAAGAAAAGAAAACATGCAAGACACCAAAATTAGAAATTTTTCATGTATAGACACTATAAATGCAAGAATGCATATGAAAAACAAGAAAAGACACAAAACAAGAAAATATGAAGATCAAACAAGAAGATTTACCAAGAACAACTTGAAGATCATGAAGAACACTATGAATGCATGAATTTTCGAAAAATGCAAAATGAATATGCAATTGACACCAAACTTACAATTTGACTCAAGACTCAAACAAGAAACATGAAATATTTTTTATTTTTATGATTTTCTAATTTTTTTTTTCGAAAATTAATTTGAAAAAGAAAAATAAGGATTCCAAAATTTTTAATATGAATTCCAGGAATCTTGCATTGTTAGTCTAAAGCTTCAGTCCAGGAATTAGACATGGCTCACTAGCCAGCCAAGTTTTCAATGAAAGCTCCGGTCCAAAACACTAGACATGGCCAACGGCCAGCCAAGCTTTAAATGACAAATCAAGCATACAGCAGCTAATGGATTAGCAACAACTAGCTTGCTCTTGATAATGTTGGGTTAGAAGCCCCAGTCCAAAAGAATTTAGACATGGCTTTACAGCCAGCCAGGCTTCACATGCTTCATGAAACTCTAGAATTCATTCTTAAAAATTCTGACGAACATAATATAAATTTTTTTATATTAATTGGAAAAACGAAAAAGAAGAAAATATTTTTGAAAAATTTTTCAAAACTTTTTGAAAACAACATAAGAAGAAAATTACCCAATCTGAGCAACACGATGAACTGTCAGTTGTCCAAACTCGAACAATCCCTGACAACGGCGCCAAAAACTTGGTATGCGAAATTGTTACTCTGAGGTTGTAAAATTTGTTGTTCGTTCTCTCCCTGGCATGGCGCCAATAACTGGTGCACAATACCATGGTCCAAACATAACTTCACAACTTCGCACAACTAACCAGCAAGTGCACTGGGTCGTCCAAGTAATAAAACCTTACGTGAGTAAGGGTCGATCCCACGAAGATTGTCGGTATGAAGCAAGCTATGGTCATCTTGTAAATCTCAGTTAGGCGGATATCAAATGGTTATGGAGTTTTCGAAAATAAATAATAAATAAATAGAAAATAAAGATAGAAACACTTATGTAATTCATTGGTGGGAATTTCAGATAAGCGTATAGAGATACTTTCGTTCTTCTGAACTTCTGCTTTCCTGCTGTCTTCATCCAATCAGTTCTACTCCTTTCCATGGCAAACTTTATGTAAGGGCATCACCGTCGTCAATGGCTACATCTCATCCTCTCTGTGAAAATGGTCCGATGCGTTGTCACTGCATGGCTAATCATCTAGAGGCATCACCGTTGTCAATGGCTACATCCCATCCTCTCTGTGAAAATGGTCTGATGCGCTGTCATTGCATGGCTAATCATCTAGAGGTTCTCGATCATACTGGAATAGGATTTACTATCCTTTTGCGTCTGTCACTACGCCCAGCACTCGCGAGTTTGAAGTTCGTCACAGTCATTCAATCCCTGAATACTACTCGGAATACCACAGACAAGGTTTAGACTTTCCGGATTCTCATGAATGCCGCCATCAATCTAGCTTATACCACGAAGATTCTGATTAAGAGATCCAAGAGATAATCATCCAATCTAAGGTGGAACGGAAGTGGTTGTCAGGCACGCGTTCGTATGGGAATGATGATTATTGTCACGTTTATCACATTCATATTGAATTGCGAATGAATATCTTAGAAGTGGAATAAGTTGAGTTGAATATAGAAACAGTAGTACTTTGCATTAATTCGTGAGGAACAGCAGAGGTCCACACCTTAATCTATGGAGTGTAGAAACTTCACCGTTGAAAATACATCAGTGAAAGGTCTAGGCATGGCCGAATGGCCAGCCCCCAAACGTGATCAATATGATCTAAAGATGAACTAAAAATCATAAGATGATCCGAAGATCTAAATACAATAGTAAAAAGTCCTATTTATACTAAACTAGTTACTAGGGTTTACAGAAGTAAGTAATTGATGCATAAATCCACTTCCGGGGCCCACTTGGTGTGTGCTTGGCCTGAGCTTGAAGTTTACACGTGAAGAGGCTTCTTCTGGAGTTGAACGCCAAGTTGTAACGTGTTTTTGGCGTTCAACTCTGGTTTGTGACGTGTTTCTGGCGTTTAACTCCAGACTACAGCGTAGAACTGGTGTTCAACGCCCTTTTACGTCGTCTAAACTCGGCCAAAGTATGGACTATTATATATTGCTGGAAAGACCTAGATGTCTACTTTCCAACGCAATTAGAAGCGCGCCAGTTTGAGTTCTGTAGCTCCAGAAAATCCACTTTGAGTGCAGGGAGGTCAAAATCCAACAGCATTAGCAGTCCTTCTTCTACCTCTGAATTTGATTTTTGCTCAAGTCCCTCAATTTCAGCCAGAAAATACCTGAAATCACAGAAAAATACACAAACTCATAGTAAAGTCCAGAAATGTGAATTTAACATAAAAACTAATAAAAACATCCCTAAAAGTAACTAGATCCTACTAAAAACAATGCCAAAAGGCGTATAAATTATCCGCTCATCACTTAGATTAGGTACTTTTCTTTTTATTTTTCAGAATTTTTAAGAATGAATTCTAGAGTTTCAAGGTGATGCTCTTATCATCACAAAAGAGGATTGATTCTCATCAATTTAGCTGCTGAATGTAATGTCCTGCTGAAGCTTGGCCAAACATGTCTAATCTTTTTAGACTGAAGCTTTAGAGTAATATTGCATGATTCCTGGAATTCTTATTAAAAGTTTTGAATCCCTTTATTTTATTTTCCATATAAGTTTCGAAAATCACAAAAAAATTTATAAAATCATAAAAATAAAAAATATTTTATGTTTCTTATTTGAGTCTAGTATCAATTTTTAAGTTTGGTGTCAATTGCATTCTTCCTGCATTTTTCGAAAACATGCAATATGTTCTTCATTAAACTTCAAGTTGTTCTTGATGATTTCATTGCTCTGATCTTTAAATTCTCTTATTTTGTGTGTTTCGTTGTTTCTCATATGCATTCTCAATTTGTTAGTGTCTCCTATATGAAAATTTTTAAGTTTGGTGTCCTGCATGCATTGTTTATTTGATCTTAGTCGCAATTTTTATTGTTTCTCATCATTAAAAATTCAAAAATATTTTCAAAATTGTGTTTTTTTGGTGCACGAAATTGTGATCCCTGGTTATGGCTCCAAAAACTTGGTACTCTAATCTTAATTCATAATTTGTCACAACTTCGATACAACTAACCAGCAAGTGCACTGGGTCGTCCAAGTAAAAAACCTTACGTGAGTAAGGGTCGATCCCACGGAGATTGTCGGCTTGAAGCAAGCTATGGTCACCTTGTAAATCTCAGTCAGGCGGATATCAAATGGTTATGGAGTTTTCGAATAATAATAATAAATAAACAGAAAATAAAGATAGAAATACTTATGTAATTCATTGGTGAGAATTTCAGATAAGTGTATAGAGATGCTTTCGTTCCTCTGAACCTCTGCTTTCCTGCTGTCTTCATCCAATCATTCCTACTCCTTTCCATGGCAAGCTTTATATAGGGCATCACCGTTGTCAATGGCTACATCCCATCCTCTCTGTGAAAAAGGTCCAAATGCTCTGTCACGGCACGGCTAATCATCTGGAGGTTCTCGATCATACTGGAATAGGGTTCACCCTCCTTTTGCGTCTGTCACTACGCCCAGCACTAGCGAGTTTAAAGTTCGTCACAGCCATCCCTTCCCAGATCCTACTCGGAAGACCACAGACAAGGTTTAGACTTTCCAGATCTCAGGAATGGCCATCCATGGGTTCTAACTTATACCACGAAGATTCTAATATCTCGAACTCGGTCCCCTGTATTAGATATCCAAGAGATACTCATTCTAGCTTGTTTGCATGTAGAACAGAAGTGTTTGTCAGGAACGCGTTCATAAGTGAGAATGATGATGAGCGTCACATAATCATCACATTCATCATGTTCTTGGGTGCGAAGGGATATCTTAGAAGCGGAATAAGTTGAATTGAATATAAAACAGTAGTACTTTGCATTAAATCATGAGGAACAGCAGAGCTCCACACCTTAATCTATGGAGTGTAGAAACTCTACCGTTGAAAAATACATAAGTGAAAGGTTCAGGCATGGCCGAATGGCCAGCCCCCCAAACGTGATCAATAGATCAAAAGATAATCCAAAGATGGTTCCAAAGATGTAAATACAATAGTAAAAAGTCTTATTTATACTAGACTAGCTACTAGGGTTTACAGAAGTAAGTAATTGATGCATAAATCCACTTCTGGGGCCCACTTGGTGTGTGCTTGGGCTGAGCTTGAAGTTTACACGTGCAAAGGCTTCTTTTGGAGTTGGACTCCAAGTTGTAACGTGTTTTTGGCGTTCAATTCTGGTTCGTGACGTGTTTCTGGCGTTTAACTCCAGACTGCAGCGTATAACTGGCGTTCAACGCCCTTTTGCGTCATCTACACTTGGGCAAAGTATGAACTATTATATAATGCTGGAAAGCCCTGGATGTCTACTTTCCAACGCCGTTGAGATCGCGCCATTTGGAGTTCTGTAGCTCTAGAAAATCCACTTTGAATGCAGAGAGGTCATAATCCAACAGCATCAGCAGTCCTTCTTCAACCTCTGAATCTGATTTTTGCTCAAGTCCCTCAATTTCAGCCAGAAAATACCTGAAATCACAGAAAAATACACAAACTCATAGTAAAGTCCAGAAATGTAAATTTAACATAAAAACTAATAAAAACATCCCTAAAAGTAACTAGATCCTACTAAAAACATACTAAAAACAATGCCAAAAAGCGTATAAATTATCCGCTCATCACAACACCAAACTTAAAATGTTGCTTGTCCCCAAGTAACTAAAAATCAAATAGGATAAAAAGAAGAGAATATACTATAAATTCCAAACTATCAATGAAACATAGCTCCAATCAGATGAGCGGGACTTGTAGCTTTTTGCCTCTTGAATAGTTTTGGCATCTCACTTTATCCATTGAGGTTCAGAATGATTGGCATCTATAGGAACTCAGAGTTCAGATAGTGTTAGTGATTCTCCTAGTTCAGTATGTTGATTCTTGAACACAGCTACTTTATGAGTCTTGGACGTGGCCCTAAGCACTTTGTTTTCCAGTATTACCACCGGATACATAAATGCCACAGACACATAATTGGGTGAACCTTTTCAGATTGTGACTCAACTTTGCTAAAGTCCCCAATTAGAGGTGTCCAGGGTTCTTAAGCACACTCTTCTTTTGCTTTGGACCTTGACTTTAACCGCTCAGTCTCAAGTTTTCACTTGACACCTTCACGCCACAAGCACATGGTTAGGGACAGCTTGGTTTAGCCGCTTAGGCCAGGATTTTATTCCTTTTGGCCCTCCTATCCACTGATGCTCAAAGCCTTAGGATCCTTTTTATTTACCCTTGCCTTTTGGTTATAAGGGTTATTGGCTTTTTGCTCTTGCCTTTTGGTTTTAAGAGCTTTTGGCTTTTTCTGCTTGCTTTTTCTTTTTCTATTTTTTTCTTTTTTTTTTTTTGCAAGCTTTTGTATTCATTGCTTTTTCTTGCTTCAAGAATCATTTTTATGATTTTTCAAATTATCACATAACATGTCTCCTTGTCGTCATTCTTTCAAGAGCCAACATATTTGACATTCATAAACAACAACTTCAAAAGACATATGCACTGCTCAAGCATTCTTTCAGAAAACAAAAAGTATTGTCTCCACATCAATATAATTAAGCTAAGTTCAAGGATAAATTTGAAACTCATGTACTTCTTGTTCTTTTGAATTAAAGATATTTTTCCTTTAAGAGAGGTGATGGATTCATAGGACATTCATAACTTTAAGACAAAGTTACTAAATACTAATGATCATATAATAAGACACTAACATAGATAAGCACTTAACATAAAGAAAACGAAAAACAGAAAATTTAAGATCATGGAATGAGTCCACCTTAGTGATGGTGGCGTTTTCTTCTTGAGGAACCAATGATGTCATTGAGCTCTTCTATGTCTCTTCCTTGTCTCTGTTGCTCCTCCCTCATAGCTCTTTGATCTTCTCTAATTTCGTGAAGGATGATGGAGTGCTCTTGATGTTCCACCCTTAATTGTCCCATGTTGGAACTTAATTCTCCTAGGGAGGTGTTGATTTGCTCCCAAAAATTCTGTGGAGGAAAGTGCATCCCTTGAGGCATCTCAGGGATTTCTTAGTGATGATCTTCTTCATGCATCTCTTGAGATCCATGAATAGGCTCTCTTGTTTGCTCCATCCTTTTCTTAGTGATGGGCTTGTCCTCATCAATGAGGATATCTCCCTCTATGTCAATCCCAGCCGAATTGCATAGATGGCAAATGAGGTGAGGAAAAGCTAACCTTGCCATAGTGGAGGACTTGTCAGCCATCTTGTAGAGTTCTTGAGGTATAATCTCATGAACCTCCACCTCTTCTCCAATCATGATGCTATGGATCATGATGGCCCGGTCTATAGTAACTTCAGACCGGTTGCTAGTGGGAATGATTGAGCGTTGAATGAACTCCAACCACCCTCTAGCTACAGTCTTAAGGTGCAATCTTCTTAGTTGAACCGGTTTGCCTTTTGAGTAAATCTTCCATTGAGCTCCTTCCACACATATGTCCATGAGGACTTGGTCCAATCTTTGATCAAATTTGACTCTTCTTGTGTAGGGGCGTGCGTTCTCTTCCATCATTGGCAAGTTGAACGCCAACCTCACATTTTTCGGACTGAAATCTAAGTAGTTCCCCCGGACCATGGTAAGATAATTCTTTGGGTTCGGGTTCTTACTTTGATCATGGTTCCTGGTGATCCATGCATTAGCATAGAACTCTTGAACCATTAGAATTCCGACTTGTTGGATGGGTTTTGTTAGAACTTCCCAACCTCTTCTTTGGATTTCATGTCGGATTTCTGGATACTCAATTCTCTTGAGTTTGAAAGGGACCTCGAGGATCACCTTCTTCTTGGCCACAGTATCATAGAAGTGGTCTTGATGGGCTTTGGAGATGAATCTTTCCATTTCCCATGACTCAGAGGTGGAAGCTTTTGTCTTCCCTTTCCCTTTTCTAGAGGATTCTCCGGTCTTAGGTGCCATCAATGGTAATGGAAAAACAAAAAGCTTTATGCTTTTACCACACCAAACTTAGATTATTGCTCACCCTCGAGCAAGAGAAGAAAGAAAAGAAGAAGAAGAAGAAGAAATGGAAGAGAGGGAGAGAGGGTTGTGTCCCAGCCAAG
Source organism: Arachis hypogaea (assembly GCF_003086295.3). Classification (NCBI taxonomy): domain Eukaryota; kingdom Viridiplantae; phylum Streptophyta; class Magnoliopsida; order Fabales; family Fabaceae; genus Arachis; species Arachis hypogaea. The sequence goes on from NC_092050.1 coordinate 47,648,349, forward strand.
AAGGGGATGAGAGGGTTTTGTTGTGTGAAAAATGAAAAAGAATGGAGTGGTTTATATAGTGGAGGGAGAGGGGTTAGGTTCGGCCATTTAGGGTGGGTTTGGGTGAGAAAGTAATTTTGAATTTTGAAGGTAGGTGGGGTTTATGAGGTAGGTTTATGGGGAAGAGTGGATGGATGTAAGTGGTGAAGGGGTAGTAGGGAAGAGAGCTTGATGTGATTGGTGAAGGGTTTTGGGGAAAGGTGTTTATTGGGAAGAGAGAATGAACATTGAGAAGAGGGAAGAGTATGAGTGGAGGTAGGTGGGGATCCTGTGGGGTCCACAGATGCTGAGGTGTCAAGGAATTGTATCCCTGCACCAATTAGGCATGTAAAATGCCTTTGCATGCAATTCTGGCGTTTAAACGCCGAATTGGTGCTTGTTCTGGGCGTTCAGCGCCCAGATGCAGCATGTTTCTGGCGTTGAACGCCAGTTCTATGCTTGTTTCTGGCGTTCAGCGCCAGCTTTCCTCAGTGTGTATTTCTGGCGTCTGAACGCCAGGATGCTGCTTGTTTCTGGCATTCAACGCCAGATCCATGCTCTGTTCTGGCGTTGAACGCCAGCCAGATGCTCCTTACTGGCGTTTAAACGCCAATAAGCTCTTCCTCCAGGGTGTGATTTTTCTTCTACTGTTTTTGATTCTGTTTTTAATTTTTTTGATTTATTTTGTGACTCCACATGATCATGAACCTAATAAAACATGAAATAACAATAAAAATAAAATAAAATTAGATAAATAAAAATTGGGTTGCCTCCCAACAAGCGCTTCTTTAATGTCAATAGCTTGACAGTGGGCTCTCATGGAGCCACACAGGTGATCAGGTCAATTTTATAGACTCCCAACACAAAACTTAGAGTTTGACTGTGGGGGCTTTAGTTGACTCTGTACTGAGAGAAGCTTACTGTGCCTCTTTTCCATGCTTACAGAAGGATGACCTTGAGTTTTAAATACAAGGGAGTCCTCATTTAATTGAAGGACTAGTTCACCTCTGTCAACATCAATCACAGCTCTTGCAGTGGCTAGGAAGGGTCTTCCAAGAATGATGGATTCATCCTCATCCTTCCCAGTATCCAGGATTATGAAATCAGCAGGGATGTAAAGGCCTTCAACCTTTACTAACACGTCCTCTACTTCTCCATAAGTCTCTTTTCTTGAGTTGTCTGTCATCTCTAATGAGATTCTAGCAGCTTGTACCTCAAAGATTCCCAGTTTCTCCATTACAAAGAGGGGCATGAGGTTTATTCTTGACCCAAGGTCACATAGAGCTTTCTCAAAGGTCATGGTGCCTATGGTACAAGGTATTAGGAACTTTCCAGGATCCTGTTTCTTCTGAGGCAATCTCAGTTGATCCAATGCATTTAGTTCATTGGTGAACAGGGGAGGTTCATCTCCCCAAGTCTTATTACCAAATAAATTGGCATTCAGCTTCATGATTGCACCAAGGAACTTGGCAACTTGCTCTTCAATAACATCCTCATTCTCTTCTGAAGAGGAATACTCATCAGAGCTCATGAAGGGCGTAAGGAGGTTTAATGGAATCTCTATGGTCTCTAGATGAGCCTCAGAGTCCTTTGGTTTCTCAAAGGGAAACTCCTTTTTGATCACTGGACGTCCCAGGAGGTCTTCCTCCTTGGGATTCACGTGAAGGATTCGGCCATGATGTTTATATCAATGGCCTTGCACTCTCCTTTTGGATTTTCTTCTGTATTGCTTGGGAGAGCACTAGGAGGGGTTTCAATGATCTTCTTACTCAGCTGGCCCACTTGTGCCTCCAAATTTCTAATGGAGGACCTTGTTTCATTCATGAAACTCAGAGTGGCCTTAGATAGATCAGAGACTAAGTTTGCTAAATTGGAGGTATTTTGTTCAGAGTTCTCTGTCTGTTGCTGAGGGGATGATGAAAAAGGCTTGTTGTTGCTAAACCTGTTTCTTGCACCATTATTAAAGCCTTATTGAGGCTTTTGTTGATCCTTCCATGAGAGATTTGGGTGATTTCTCCATGAGGGATTAGAGGTGTTTCCATAGGGTTCACCCATGTAATTCACCTCTGCAATTGCAGGATTCTCAGGATCATAAGCTTCTTCTTCAGAAGATGCCTCTTGAGTACTGTTGGATGCAGTTTGCATTCCATTCAGACTCTGAGAAATCATATTGACTTGCTGAGTCAATATTTTATTCTGAGCCAATATGGCATTCAGAGTATCAATTTCAAAAACTCCCTTCTTCTGAGGCGTCCCATTACTCACAGGATTCCTCTCAGAAGTGTACATAAACTAGTTATTAGCAACCATGTCAATGAGTTCTTGAGCTTCTACAGGCGTTTTCTTTAAGTGAATGGATCCACCTGCAGAAGTATCCAATGACATTTTAGCTAATTCAGGCAGACCATCATAGAATATATCCAGGATGGTCCATTCTGAAAGCATGTCAGAAGGGCACTTTTTGGTCAGTTCCTTGTATCTCTCCCAAGCTTCATAGAGAGATTCACCTTCTTTTTGTCTGAAGGTTTGAACATCCACTCTAAGCTTACTCAGCTTTTGAGGAGGAAAGAACTTGGCTAAGAAAGCCTTGACCAGCTTATCCTAAGAGTTCAGGCTATCCTTACGTTGAGAGTCCAACCATATTCTAGCTCTGTCTCTTACAGCAAACGGGAAAAGCATGAGCCTGTAGACTTCAGGATCTACTCCATTAGTCTTAACAATGTCACATATCTGCAAGAATTCAGTTAAGAACTGAAAGGGATCTTCAGATGGAAGTCCATGAAACTTGCAGTTTTGTTGCATCAGAGAAACTAATTGAGGTTTAAGCTCAAAATTGTTTGCTCCAATGGTAGGAATTGATATGCTTCTTCCATGTAAATTGGAATTAGGTGCAGTGAAGTCACCAAGCATCCTCCTTGCATTATTATTATTTTCGGCTGCCATCTCCTCTTCCTGTTTGAAAATTCCTGTAAGGTTGTCTCTGGATTGTTGTATTTTAACTTCTCTTAGTTTCCTTTTCAGAGTCCTTTGAGGTTCAGGGTCTGCTTCAACAAGAATGTTCTTGTCCTGGCTCCTGCTCATATGAAAGAGAAGGAAACAAAAAAATAATAATAGGGATCCTTTTTACCACAGTATAGAGGTTCCCTTGTTGTGAGTAGAAGAAAAGAAGAGTAGAAGAGAAAAGAAAGGAGAATCCAAACAGAAGGGTGAGGTGAGCAGAGATATGAGATGAAGAGAAGTGTTAGTAGATGAATAAATAAATAGAAGAAGATGAGAGAGAGAATTTCGAAAATTAAATTTTGAAAAAGAGTTAATGATTTTCGAAAATTAAGATAAAATTAAAATTAAAATTAAAAATTAAAACAATTAATTAATTAAAAAGAATTTTTGAAAAAGAGGGAGGTATTTTCGAAAATTAGAGAGGGATAGTTAGTTAGGTAGTTTTGAAAGAGATAAGAAACAAACAAAAAGTTAATTAGTTAGTTGAAACAAATTTTGAAAATCAAATTTTTAAAAGATAAGAAGATAAGAAGTTAGAAAAGATATTTGAAAAAGATAAGATAAAAAGATATTTTTGAAAAGATATTATTGAAATTAGTTTTGAAAAAGATTTGATTTTTAAAATCACAATTAATGACTTGATTCACAAGAAATCACAAGATATGATTCTAGAACTTAAAGTTTGAATCTTTCTTAACAAGTAAGTAACAAACTTGAAATTTTTTAATCAAAACATTAATTGTTGATGACATTTTCGAAAATATGATGTAAAATTAAGAAAAAGATTTTTTTTAAATATTTTTAAAATTTTCAAAAATAAATAAGAAAAATGAAAAAGATATGATTTTTGAAAAAGATTTTTAAAAAGATAAGATTTTTAAATTGAAAATTTGATTTGACTCATAAGAAACAATTGAATTTTAAAAATTTTTGAAAAAGTCAATCCAAATTTTTGAAATTTATGAGAGAAAAAAGGAAAGATATTTTTTTTATTTTTGAATTTTTAATGATGAGAGAGAAAAACATGAAAAATGATGCAATGCATGAAAATTTTGGATCTAAACATGTGATGCATGCAAGAACATTATGAATGTCAAGATGAACACCAAGAACACTATGAATGTCAAGATGAACATCAAGAACTTATTTTTGAAAAGTTTTCAAGAAAAGAAAACATGCAAGATACCAAACTTAGAAATTTTTCATGTATAGACACTATGAATGCAAGAATGCATATGAAAAACAAGAAAAGACACAAAACAAGAAAATATGAAGATCAAACAAGAAGACTGGCTAAGAACAACTTGAAGATCATGAAGAACACTATGAATGCATGAATTTTCGAAAAATGCATAAATTTTTTTTGAAAAAAATGCAATTGACACCAAACTTAAAAATTGACTCAAGACTCAAACAAGAAACACAAAATATTTTTTATTTTTACTATTTTATAAATTTTTTGGATTTTTCGAAAATTATTTGAAAAAGAAAATAAGGATTTCAAAATTTTTAATATGAATTCCAAGAATCTTGCACTCTTAGCCTAAAGCTCCAATCCAAGGGTTGGACATGGCTTAATACCCAGCCAGCTTTAGTATTCAAATCAGACATACAACAGCTGATACTTCAAATTAACTTGCCTCTATGCTGATGGTTTGGAAGCCTCAGTCCAAAAGAATTTGGACATGGCTTTACAGCCAGCCAGGCTTCTACATGCTTCATGAAACACTAGAATTCATTCTTAAAAATTCTGAAGAAAAATATATTTTTGAAAAGATTTATATATTTTTTTTTCGAATATTAATTGGGAAAAACGAAAAAGAAGGAAATATTTTTGAAAAATTTTTGAAAACTTTTTGAAAACAAAATAAGAAGAAAATTACCTAATCTGAGCAACAAGATGAACCGTCAATTGTCCAAACTCGAACAATCCCCGGCAACGGTGCCAAAAACTTGGTGCACGAAATTGTGATCCCTGGTTATGGCTCCAAAAACTTGGTGCTCTAATCTTAATTCATAATTTGTCACAACTTCGATATAACTAACCAGCAAGTGCACTGGGTCGTCCAAGTAATAAAACCTTACGTGAGTAAGGGTCGATCCCACGGAGATTGTCGGCTTGAAGCAAGCTATGGTCACCTTGTAAATCTCAGTCAGGTGGATATCAAATGGTTATGGAGTTTTCGAATAATAATAATAAATAAACAGAAAATAAAGATAGAAATACTTATGTAATTCATTGGTGAGAATTTCAGATAAGTGTATAGAGATGCTTTCGTTCCTCTGAACCTCTGCTTTCCTGCTGTCTTCATCCAATCATTCCTACTCCTTTCCATGGCAAGCTTTATATAGGGCATCACCGTTGTCAATGGCTACATCCCATCCTCTCTGTGAAAAAGGTCCAAATGCTCTGTCACGGCACGGCTAATCATCTGGAGGTTCTCGATCATACTGGAATAGGGTTCACCCTCCTTTTGCGTCTGTCACTACGCCCAGCACTCGCGAGTTTGAAGTTCGTCACAGCCATCCCTTCCCAGATCCTACTCGGAATACCACAGACAAGGTTTAGACTTTCCGGATCTCAGAAATGGCCATCCATGGGTTCTAACTTATACCACGAAGATTCTAATATCTCGGACTCGGTCCCCTGTATTAGATATCCAAGAGATACTCATTCTAGCTTGTTTGCATGTAGAACAGAAGTGTTTGTCAGGCACGCATTTATAAGTGAGAATGATGATGAGCGTCACATAATCATCACATTCATCATGTTCTTGGGTACGAATGGATATCTTAGAAGCGGAATAAGTTGAATTGAATATAAAACAGTAGTACTTTTCATTAAATCATGAGCAACAGTAGAGCTCCACACCTTAATCTATGGAGTATAGAAACTCTACCGTTGAAAAATACATAAGTGAAAGGTTCAGGCATGGCCGAATGGCCAGCCCCTCAAACGTGATCAACAGATCAAAAGATAATCCAAAGATGGTTCCAAAGATGTAAATACAATAGTAAAAAGTCCTATTTATACTAGACTAGCTACTAGGGTTTACAGAAGTAAGTAATTGATGCATAAATCCACTTTCGGGACCCACTTGGTGTGTGCTTGGGCAGAGCTTGAAGTTTACACGTGCAGAGGCTTCTTTTGGAGTTGGACGCCAAGTTGTAACGTGTTTTTGGCATTCAACTCTGGTTCGTGACGTGTTTCTGGCGTTTAACTCCAGACTGCAGCGTAGAACTGGCGTTCAACGCCCTTTTGCATCGTCTACACTTGGGCAAAGTATGGACTATTATATATTGCTGGAAAGCCCTGGATGTCTACTTTTCAACGCCGTTGAGAGCGCACCATTTGGAGTTCTGTAGCTCCAGAAAATTTACTTTGAGTGCAGGGAGGTCAGAATCCAACACCATCAGCAGTCCTTCTTCAACCTCTGAATCTGATTTTTGCTCAAGTCCCTCAATTTCAGCCAGAAAATACCTGAAATCACAGAAAAACACACAAACTCATAGTAAAGTCCAGAAATGTGAATTTAACATAAAAACTAATAAAAACATCCCTAAAAGTAACTAGATCCTTTCTAAAAACATACTAAAAATATTGCCAAAAAGCGTATAAATTATCCGCTCATCACTTTTCAAGTCAATAATACAGAGAATTGAAGATTCAGAACATTCAGCAGAGGAATCAAACAGAAAAAGCTGGGCGTTCAAAATGCCCAGTGAAGAAGGAAAACTGGCGTTTAAACGCTGGCCAGGGTACCTGGCTGGGCGTTTAACGCCCTAAAATCTAGCATTTTGGGCGTTAAATGCCAGAATGGATGCCATTCTGGGCGTTTAATGCCAGGATGACACTAGAGGGAAGATTTTGTTTTTAACTCAAATTTTTTTCAAATCTTCATAATTTTTCAAAATCAAATCTTTTTCAAATCATATCTTTTCAATCATATCTCTTCAAAATCAATTTCTTTCCAATTTTTATTATTTTCGAAAATCCTTGTTATAATTAATGATTTACTTCAAAATTTTCTAGTTGTTACTTGCCTATTAAGAAAGGATCAAAAGTTTTAATTCTAGAATCATATCTTCTAATTTCTTGTTAGTCAAGTAAATCAACTTTAATTTTAAAACTTTCTCTTTTTAGTTTGATTTTCAATCATATCTTCTCAATCATATCTTTTCAATCACATCTTTTTCAAAATCAACTCTCAATCATATCTTTTTGATTTCTAATTTCAAAATATTTTTCAAAAATCACTTAATTTCTTTCCCAATCTTAATTTTTGAAAATATCAATAAAATTTTCAAATTTCTTTTTATTATTTCAAAATCTTCTTAATTTATTTTCGAAAATTCTTCCCATCTTCTCACATCCTTCTATTTAAGGGACTAACACTCCTCCTCAAGGTGCAATTCGAACTCTATCCTTCTTTATGTGTTCGAATTCTCTTCTATCTACCTCCTCCTTCTATTCTTCTTTTCCTCTGACACCTCAAGGAATCTCTATACTGTGACATAGAGGATTCCCTACTTTCTTGTTCTCTTCTCTTTCATATGAGTAGGAACAAAGATAAAGGCATACTTGTTCAAGCTGATCCTGAACCTGAAAGGACCTTGAAGAGAAAACTAAGATAAGCTAAATTCTCTCTAGAGGGCCTAATAGAGCTTTTCAAAGAAGAAGAAACCATGGCAGCCAAAAACAACAATGCCAACAATGCAAGAAAGGTGCTTGGTGACTTTACTGCACCTACTCCCGACTTCTATGGGAGAAGCATCTCAATCCCTGCCATTGGAGCAAACAACTTTGAGCTTAAGCCTCAATTAGTTTCTCTAATGCAACAGAATTGCAAGTTTCATGGACTTCCATTGGAAGATCCTCATCAGTTCTTAGCTGAATTCTTGCAAATCTGTGACACTTTCAAGACCAATGGGGTTGACCCTGAAGTCTACAGACTTATGCTTTTTCCTTTTGCTGTAAGAGACAGAGCTAGGACATGGTTAGATTCACAACCTAAAGAAAGCCTGAACTCTTGGAAAAAGCTAGTCAATGCCTTCTTGGCAAAGTTCTTTCCACCTCAAAAATTGAGTAAGCTTAGAGTGGAAGTCCAAACCTTCAGACAGAAGGAAGGTGAATCCCTCTATGAAGCTTGGGAAAGATACAAGCAACTGATCAGAAGATGTCCTTCTGACATGCTTTCTGAATGGAGCATCATAGGAATTTTCTATGATGGTCTGTCTGAACTATCCAAGATGTCATTGGATAGCTCTGCTGGAGGATCTCTTCATCTGAAGAAGACGCCTGCAGAAGCTTAGGAACTCATTGAAATGGTTGCAAATAATCAATTCATGTACACTTCTGAAAGGAATCTTGTGAATAATGGGATAGCTCAGAAGAAAGGAGTTCTTAAGATTGATACTCTGAATGCCATATTGGCTCAGAATAAAATATTGACCCAACAAGTCAATATGATTTCTCAGAGTCTGTCTGGAATGCAAGCAGCAACAGGCAGTACTAAGGAAGCTTCCTCTGAAGAAGAAGCTTATGATCCTGAGAACCCAGCAATGGAAGAGGTGAATTACATGGGAGAACCCTATGGAAACACCTATAATCCTTCATGGAGAAATCATCCAAATCTCTCATGGAAGGATCAATAGAGACCTCAACAAGGTTTCAACAACAATAATGGTGGAAGAAACAAGTTTAGCAATAGCAAGCCTTTTCCATCATCTTCTCAGCAACAGACAGAGAATTCTAAGCAAAGCCACTCTGACTTAGCAACAATAGTCTCTGATCTAATCAAAACCACTCAAAGTTTCATGACTGAAACAAGGTCCTCCATTAGAAATTTGGAGGCACAAGTGGGTCAGCTGAGTAAGAAAATTACTGAACTCCCTCCTAGTACTCTCCCAAGCAATAAGAAGAGAATCCAAAGAGAGAGTGCAAGGCCATAAACACGTCTCACATGGCCGAACTTGGAGAGGAGGAAGAGGTAGTGATCTCCACTGAGAAAGACCTCAATGGACATCCACTGACCTCCATGGAATTCCCTAATGAGGAACCATGGGAATCTGAGGCTCAGACTGAGACCATAGAGATTCCATTAAATTTTCTTCTGCCATTCATGAGCTCTGATGAATATTCCTCCTCTGAAGAGGATGAAGATGTTACTAAAGAGCAAGTTGCTAAGTACCTTAGAGCAATCATAAAGCTAAATGCCAGGTTGTTTGGTAATGAGACTTGGGAGGATGAACCTCCATTGCTCATCAAAGAACTGAATGACTTGACTAGGCAGAGATTACCTCTGAAGAGACAAGACCCTGTAAAGTTCTCAATACCTTGTACCATAGGCACCATGACCTTTGAGAAGGCTCTATGTGACCTGGGATCAAGTATAAACCTTATGCCTCTCTCTGTAATGGAGAAGCTAGGGATCATTGAGGTACAAGCTGCAAGAATCTCACTGGAGATGGCAGACAATTCAAAGAAATAGCCTTATGGACTTGTAGAGGATGTCTTGGTAAAGGTTGAAGACCATTACATCCCTGCTGATTTCATAATCTTAGAAACTGGGAAGTGTATGGATGAATCCATCATCCTTGGCAGACCCTTCCTAGCCACAGCAAAAACTGTGATTGATGTTGACAGAGGAGAATTGATCATTCAAGTGAATGAAGACTCCCTTGTGTTTAAAGCTCAAGGATATCCCTCTGTCACCATGGAGAGGAATCATGAAGAGCTTCTCTTAATACAGAGTCAAACAGAGCCCCCACAATCAAACTCTAAGTTTCGTGTTGGGAGGCCACAACCAATCTTTAAGTTTGGTGTTGAACCCCCACACTCAAACTCTAAGTTTAGTGTTGGGAAGTTCCAACATTGCTCTGAACATCTGTGAGGCTCCATGAGAGCCACTGTCAAGCTATTGACATTAAAGAAGCGCTTGTTGGGAGGCAACCCAATTTTTACTTATCCATGTTAAATTTCTATTTTCTTTTGTTATTCTGTAGGTTGATGATCATGTGAAGTCACAAAAACAATTGAAAAAAAAAACAGAAGGAAAATAGAATGAAAAACAGAACACCCTGGAGGAGAAACTTAATGGCCTTTAAACGCCAGTAAGGGTAGCAGAATGGGCGTTAAACGCCCAGTCTGGCACCATTCTGGGCGTTTAACGCCAGAAATGGGCACCAGACTGGCGTTTAAAGCCAGGAATGGGCAAGAAGCTGGCGTTAAACGCCAGAAATGGGCAGCAGCCTGGCGTTTAACGCCAGGATTGGCAGTAAGGGGCGTTTTGCACGCCACATGGTGCAGGGATGAGAAATCCTTGACACCTCAGGATCCGTGGACCTCACAGGATCCCCACCTACCCCACCTCTCTCTCTCTCTTCTTCACCCATTCACTAATCACCTCAATACCTCTTCCCCAAAAAATCCCTCACCTATCAAATCCCACCATTCTCTTCACCACTCACATCCATCCTTCATAAAACCCCACCTACCTCACCACTCAAATTCAAACCACTTTCCCTCCCAAACCCACCCATAGTGGCCGAACCATACTCCCCTCTCCACCCCTATATAAACCCATCTTCACTCCTTCTTTTTCACACAACATACACACTACCTCTCCCCCTTGGCCGAAACACAAAGCCCACTCCATCTCCTCTATTTCTTCTTCTTCTACTCTCTTCTTTCTTCTTTTGCTCGAGGACGAGCAACCTTCTAAGTTTGGTGTGGTAAAAGCTAAAGCTTTTTGTTTTTCCATAACCATTTATGGCACCAAAGGCCGGAGAAACCTCTAGAAAGAGGAAAGGGAAGGCACAAGCTTCCACCTCCGAGTCATGGGAGATGGAGAGATTCTTCTCAAGGGTGTATCAAGACCACTTCTATGAAGTTGTGGCCAAGAAGAAGGTGATCCCCGAGGTCCCTTTTAAGCTCAAAAAGGGCGAATATCCGGAGATCCGACATGAGATTCGAAGAAGAGGTTGGGAAGTTCTCACCAACCCCATTCAATAAGTCGGAATCTTAATGGTTCAAGAGTTCTATGCCAATGCATGGATCACCAGGAACCATGATCAAAGTGTGAACCCGGACCCCAAGAATTGGCTTACAATGGTCTGGGGGAAATACTTAGACTTTAGTCCGGAAAATGTAAGGGTGGCATTCAATTTGCCTATGATGCAAGGAGATGCACACTCATACACTAGAAGGGTCAACTTTGATCAAAGGTTGGACCAAGTCCTCATGGACATCTATGAAGAGGGTGCTCAATGGAAGAGTGATTCAAGAGGAAAGCCGGTTCAACTAAGAAGGCATGACCTCAACCCCGTAGCTAGGGGATGGTTGGAGTTCATCCAACACTCAATCATTCCTGCTAGCAACCGATCTGAAGTTACTATAGACCGGGCTATCATGATTCATAGCATCATGATTAGAGAGGAAGTAGAAGTTCATGAGGTTATATCCCAAGAACTCTACAAGGTAGCGGACAAGTCCTCTACTGTGGCAAGGTTAGCCTTCCCTCATCTCATTTGTCACCTCTGCAATTAGCTGGAATTGACATAGAGGAAGACATCCTCATTGATGAGGACAAGCCCATCACTAAGAAAAGGATGGAGCAAGTGAGAGAACCTCACCAAGAGCATGAGGAAACTCCTCATCATGAAATCCCTGAGATGCCTCAAGGGATGCATTTTCCTCCACAAAACTATTGGGAGCAAATCAACACCTCCCTAGGAGAATTAAGTTCCAACATGGGACAACTAAGGGTGGAGCACCAAGAGCATTCCATCCTCCTCCATGAAATTAGAGAAGACCAAAGAACCATGAGAGAGGAGCAACAAAGGCAAGGAAGAGACATTGAGGAGCTCAAGCACTCCATAAGATCTTCAAGAGGAAGAACAAGCCGCCATCACTAAGGTGGACCCGTTCTTTAATTTCCATGTTCTTTATTTTCCTATTTTTCGAATTTTTATGCTTATGTTTATTTATGTTTGTGTCTTTATTACATGATCATTAGTGTCTAAGTGTCTATGCCTTAATGCTATGAAAATGAATACATCACCTTTCTTAAATAAAAAATGTTTTTAATTGAAAAAGAAAAAGAAGTGAATGAATTTCAAATTTTAAAACAGTTTAATTATTTTGATGTGGTGGCAATACTATTGTTTTTCTGAATGAATGCTTGAACAGTGCATATTTTTGAATTTGTTGTTTAAAGAATGTTAAAATTGTTGGCTCTTGAAAGAATGATGGGAAAAGGAGAAATGTTATTTGATAATCTAAAAAATCATAAAATTGATTCTTGAAGCAAGAAAAAGCAGTGAAAAGCTTGCAGAAAAAGGATATATGCGAAAAAAAAAAGAAGAAAGAAAAAGAAAAGCAAGCAGAAAAAGCCAATACCCCTTTAAACCAAAAGTCAAGGGTGATAAAAAGGATCCAAGGCTTTGAGCATCAGTAGATAGGAGGGCCCACAGGAATAAAGTCCTGGCCTAAGCGGCTCAACCAAGCTGTCCCTAACCATGTGCTTGTGGCGTGAAGGTGTCAAGTGAAAACTTGAGACTGAGCGGTTAAAGTCGAGGTCCAAAGCAAAAAGAAGAGTGTGCTTAAGAACCCTGGACACCTCTAATTGGGGACTCTAGCAAAGCTGAGTCACAATCTGAAAAGGTTCACCCAGTTATGTGTCTGTGGCATTTATGTATCCGGTGGTAATACTGGAAAACAAAGTACTTAGGGCCACGGCAAAGACTCATAAAGTAGTTGTGTTCAAGAATCAACATACTTAACTAGGAGAATCAATAACACTATCTGGATTCTGAGTTCCTATAGATGCCAATCATTCTGAACTTCAAGGAATAAAGTGAGATGCCAAAACTGTTCAGAAGCAAAAAGCTAAAAGCCCCGCTCATCTAATTAATACTGATCTTCATAGATGTTTTTGGAATTTATTGTATATTCTCTTCTTTTTATCCTATTTGATTTTCAGTTGCTTTGGGACAAGCAACAATTTAAGTTTGCTGTTGTGATGAGCGGATAATTTATACGCTTCTTGGCATTGTTTTTATTATGTTTTTAGTATATTTTAATTAGTTTTTATTACATTTTTATTAGTTTTTAAATAAAAATCACTCTTCTAGACTTTACTATGAGTTTGTGTGTTTTTCTGTGATTTCAGGTATTTTCTGGCTGAAATTGAGGGACCTGAGCAAAAATCTGATTCAGAGGCTGAAAAAGGACCGCAGATGCTGTTGGATTCTGACCTCTCTGCACTCAAAGTAGATTTTCTGGAGCTACAGAGGCCCAATTGGCGCGCTCTTAATTGCATTGGAAAGTAGACATTCTGGGCTTTTCAGCAATATATAATAGTCCATACTTTGCCGAAGATTTAATGGCCCAAACAGGCATTCTAAGTCAGTTCAAGAATTCTGGCGTTTAACTCCAAAACTGGCACAAAAGCTGGAGTTAAACGCCCAAACTGGCATAAAAGCTGGCGTTTAACTCCAAAAAAAGTCTCTACACATGAAAGTTTCAATGCTCAGCCCAAGCACACACCAAGTGGGCCCAGAAGAAGATTTCTGCATTAATTACTGATTTCTGTAAACCCTAGGCTACTAGTTCTTTATAAATAGGACCTTATACTATTGTATTTTCATCTTTGGACGTTTAGTCCCTAGACTTTGATAGACCTTTTCACGTTTGGGAGCTGGTCTCACGGCCATGCCTAGACCTTGTTCTTATGTATTTTCAACGGTGGAGTTTCTACACACCATAGATTAAGGTGTGGAGCTCTGCTGTTCTTCATGAATTAATACAAAGTACTATTGTTTTTCTATTCAACTCAAGTCTATTTCTTCTCCAAGATATTCATTCGTTCTTCAACTTGAAGAATGTGATGATCCATGACACTCATCATCATTTTCACCTATGAACATGTGCCTGACAACCACCTCTGTTCTACTAGCAATGGCTTGAATGCGTATCTCTTGGGTTTCTAATCTAAGATTGGAACCTTCGTGGTATAGGCTAGAATTATTGGCGGCCATTCCTGAGATCCGGAACGTCTAAACCTTGTCTGTAGTATTCTGAGTAGGATCTGGGAAGGGATGACTGTGACGAGCTTCAAACTCACGATTGTTGGGCGTGTGACAGACGCAAAAGGATCAATGGATCCTATTCTAGCATGATCGAGAACCGACAGATGATTAGCCGTGCGGTGACAGCACATTTGGAACGTTTTCACTGAGAGGACGGGAAGTAGCCATTGACAACGGTGATGCCCAACATAAAGCTTGCCATGGAAAGGAGTATGAATCATTGGAAGAAGGCAATAGGAAAGCAGAGGTTCAGGAGGAACAAAGCATCTTCATACGCTTATCTAAAATTCCAACCAAAGAATTACTTAAGTATCTCTATCTATATTTTATATTTTATTTATCTTTTAATTATCAATTCTCCATCACCATCTGAATTAGCCTGACTGAGATTTACAAGGTGACCATAGCTTTCTTCAAGCCGACAGTCTCCGTGGGATCAACCCTTACTCACGTAAGGTTTATTACTTGGACGACCCAGTGCACTTGCTGGTTAGTTGTGCGGAATTGTGAAAAAGTGTGATTCACATTTAAGAGCTCCAAGTCCTTTGGCGCCATTGTTGATGATCACAATTTCGCATACCACTATCCATCTTCTCTGATATGGTAGAGAAGTTCCTTGAAGTGTTCAAGGATGACTTCTTTATTTTTGGACACTCATTTGACTCCTACCTTGATCATTTGGCCCTTGTTTTGAAAAGATGCCAAAAAACAAACCTACTTCTAAACTGGGAAAAATGCCACTTCATAGTGACTGAAGGCATTGTTCTTGGGCATTGGATTTCAAGCAAGGGAATAAAAGTAGATCAAGCTAAGGTGAAAGTGATTGAACAATTTCCACCACCTGCTAATGTCAAGGCAATCAGAAGTTTCCTAGGACATGCCGGATTCTACAGGAGGTTCATAAAAGATTTTTCAAAAATCGCAAAACCCCTGTGTAATCTCTTGGCCATTGATGTTCCATTTGTTTTTGACTAAGAATGTATGCATGCCTTTGAAACCCTGAAAGCCAAGCTTGTCACTGCTCCTATTATCTCTGCACCCAATTGGGAATTGCCATTTGAACTAATGTGTGATGCCAGTGACCATGCCATTGGCGCAGTTCTGGGGTAGCGACATGATAAGCTTCTGCATGTCATTTATTATGCCAGTTGGGTTCTGAATGGCGCACAGAAGAACTATACTACTACAGAAAAGGAATTACTTGCAGTGGTTTATGCCATTAACAAGTTCAGATCCTACCTAGTAGGATCTAAGGTCATTATCTATACTGACCATGCTGCTCTAAAGTATCTACTCACCAAGCAGGATTCTAAGCCCAGACTTATAAGATGGGTATTACTCCTGCAAGATTTTGATATAGAAATTAGAGACAGAAAAGGGACAAAAAATCAAGTAGCTAATTACTTGTCTCGGATTGAGCCAGTGACAGGGAATTCTCCTCCCTCCACTGACATATCCGAAACCTTTCCAGATGAGCAACTCTTTGCCATCCGGACAGCACCTTGGTTTGCAGATATTGCAAATTACAAGGCTATAAGATTCATTCTCGAGGAGTTTAACAGGCAGCAAGCCCGAAGACTCATGCATGATGCAAAGTACTACTTGTGGGATGAACCATATCTCTTTAAGAGATGCTCGGATGGAATAATCCGACACTGTGTGTCCGAAGAAGAGGCACAAGAATCCTATGGCATTGCCATGGCTCAAACTATGGAGGACACTTTGGAGGTGAGCGGACAACCACCAAGGTTCTCCAAAGTGGCTTCTACTGGCCCACACTCTTCAAGAATTCTAGAGAGTTTGTACGTAACTGTGACAGTTGCCAAAGAGCTGGTAATCTCCCTCATGGTCACAACATGCCTCAACAAGGAATCCTAGAGATTGAGTTATTTGGCGTATGGGGTATAGACTTCATGGGACCCTTCCCACCTTTATACTCAAACACATACATCCTTGTGGTAGTAGATTACGTGTCTAAATGGGTTGTAGCAATAGCATCACCACTAATGACACTAGAGTAGTAATGAAGTTCCTCCAAAAGAACATCTTTAGCAGATTTGGTGTCCCTAGGACACTGATTAGTGATGTAGGTACTCATTTCTGCAATAGACAGCTTGATTCTGTCTTAAGCCGTTACGGAGTTCGGCATAAAGTGGCAACGCCATATCACCCCCAAACAAATGGGCAAGCTGAAGTCTCAAATAGAAAACTAAAGCGGATTCTAGAGAGGACAATAAGTGCCTCTAGAAAGGATTGGGCTAGAAAGCTTGATGATGCCCTATGGGCATACAGAACAGCTTTCAAAACCCCTATAGGAACATCACCTTATCAACTCGTGTATGGGAAGTCCTGTCATTTGCCAGTGGAACTAGAACACAAGGCCTATTAGGCAACTAGATTCCTCAACCTTGATGCTAAAGCAGTAGGAGAAAAATGGCTGCTCCAACTACATGAGTTGGATGAATTCCGCTTGGCTGCATTTGAAAATGCAAAGATTTATAAGGAGAAAGCAAAAAGGTGGCATGATAGAAAGATATCTTCCAGAGTCTTTGTGTAAAACCCGGTTAATTAATGACTAATTAACCCATAAATTAAAATTTATTCTAGAAAATTAGAAATGCTATGTACTTACTTAGATACTTATTATCTCCATTGTAAATATATATGCTGTATTAACTCCTCTTAGAGGTTATTTTGGAGAAACAGGTTCTGTAGCTTGTCTTTTGTGTTTTTTTTTTTTAGGTTCTTCTACTATATATATGTATGTATACTTTTATGCTCAGACCGGTTACCTTCGCAAACCGAGTCTTGAGCCTTGATATCTGTATTTTTGGCATTCTCTTGTATATATACTCGCTTTAGCTTATCCCTTACCTGCTTCGTTACGTTATCGATCAGAGTGTTGCGCTTTTCAATTTAACAATTTTGATTTGCCCCTTTTTCTTCAAAGGCTCCTAGTTATAACATTTTTGCACTACTATATATACTAAATTTTATTTTTTGAAGTCGTAATACCTCGCCACCTCTGTTTTATGACTTAAGCATAAGACTCTGTGTGGTAGGGTGTTACACTTTGAACCAGGACAGAAGGTCCTGCTCTTCAATTCGAGACTCAAATTATTTCCTGGGAAACACAAATCCCATTGGAAAGGACCCTATGTGGTTACTGGTGTATCACCTTATGGGTACATAGAACTTCAAGGTAAAGATCCTGACATAAGGTTCACTGTCAATGGACAGAGGGTCAAACATTACCTTGGAGGAGATATTGAGCTAGGAGGCTCAACACTGCTACTAAGTCAAGTAAAGTGAAGTCCAGCTAAAGACATTAAAGAAGTGCTTGTTGGGAAGCAACCCAACGATTAATCCTATATTATTTTCTCATTTTTTTTATTATTTCTGTTTTAATTAATTTTCCTTATAATTAGTTTTTTTAATTAGGTTGATTTTAATGTTAGTGATCATGAATAGTGTTTAAACAGAGACAGAATGATGCAGAACAAAAAGCAGAACACCCTGCAGAGGGCATCTCTCTGGCGTTGAATGGTAGAAAAGGGTGGAAAATGGGCGTTCAAACGTCCATGGAGGTAGCAAGCCTGGCGTTGAACGCCAGCCAAGGAGCTTGGCTGGGCGTTCAAACGCCCAATGGGGAAAACAAGACTGGCATTGAACGCCAGCCAGGGAGCCCTGGCTGGGTGTTCAACGCCAAAGAATGAGGGCAGTATGGCGCTGAACGCCAGAATGGGTGCCATTATGGGCGTTCAAGGCCCAGCAAGCAGAGGCAGCAGCGTTAAACGCCAGAATGCAGCCATTATAGGCGTTTAAACGCCAGCAAGACAGCATGGGAGGTAATTTCCAAAATCTTATCTTTTCCTTATTCAATTTATCTTTCTTCAAATTCAATTTTGAATTTCTTTGATTTTTAAATCAATTATTGGTCAAATATTTCAATTTCAATTTAATTTCAAATTTAAAATATTTTCAAACCTTTTCAAATCTTTTTCAAAATTTCATATGTTTTCCAACTTGTTTTCAAATTCTTTCAAAATCTTTTCTTATCTTTAGTAACTCTTGTTCATATCTTTCAAGTTTAACAACTTATCCTTTTTATCTTTTTCAAAACTTTTTTATCTTTCTTTAAACATTGTGTTTGAAAATCCCTCCCCCTCCCTATATATATATCCGTGCTTCCTTTCCCTCAATCATCACCTCTCATTCGAATTCTCTTCATCTATTCTCCATTCCTTCACTTTCTTCTTTTTCCTTTCTTACCTTTTGCTCAAGGATGAGCAAATCTTTTAAGTTTGGTGTGGAAGGAGCCCTGGTCTCTCATAAAAAAAATTCGAATCCCATGGCTCCAAGAAGTGGCAAGACCGCTCTAAGAAACAAGAAGGAAGATGACCCAACAGTTGTTTTCAAACCTGTTAGATTCTATACCAAGCAACATAAAGAACATTATCACAAGATAATGAGTAAAAGGCCAGTAATCCCTAAGGTGTGATTCAAAGTAGGAGAAGAAGAATACCCGGAGATTCAAGAGTGAATTCGAAAGAGAGGCTGGGAAATTCTAACTAATCCCGAGATCACTGTTGGATATAACATGATCCATGAATTCTATGCAAATCTGTAGATGACAGATAAGCAAAAGAAAGATGGAACAGCATTCCATACTTTTCAAACTATGGTCAAGGGGAAGCTCATCTATTTTCATCTAGATAGGGTGAGAGAGATCTTTAAATTACCCTTACAAAGGGATAACCATGATTCCTACAATAGAAGGGTGGTAGCCAACCCTAAGCTGAATCAAGTCCTAGAGGACATCTACTTGCCTGGAACTCAATGGATTGAGGATGCAAAAGACAAGCCAAACCGGCTGAAAAGAATGAACCTCAAGCCAATTGCTAGAGGATGGCTAGACTTCATTGGGTGTTCTATACTCCCTACAAGTAACCGCTCTAAAGTCAATATTCAGAGAGCTGTGATGATTCACTGCAAGATGATGGAGAATGAGGTAGAAGTTCACCAAATAATCCCCTGTGAGATGTACAAGTTGGCAAACAGGATGTCTACTAATGCCATGCTGGCCTATCCAAACCTTATCTTTCGCCTATGCCAAGAGGCTAAGGTCCTGATCCACGTGGACAATTTTATTCCAGTGGAAAGCCTTATCACCAAGAAAGTGATGGAAAGCTCCAAGATACTAGAGGATCATCCCAAAAGGATGGCACCTGAGCCTCCCCAAGAGATCCCTCCAATTGAATATTGGGATCAATTGAAGCATCTATGATGCACCTGCAAACCACCTTGGATCAACTAAGAGAGGAGCAGAAAGATCAGACTAGCATGATTTACAAACTGATCAAGGAACAAGAGAAGCAAGGGCATGAGATAGAAGAATTGAAGCGCCAGAAACTATCCCTTGAAGAGCCCAGGCCCTCCCAAGCTAAAGGTTGTTGAGTTTTAGCCCTATGACTATTCCAATTCTTATTTTTCATATTTCTATTATTCTAATTCCTATGTCTCATGTTTAGGTTTACATGATCACTAGTAATATTTAAGTTTTTATTTTATTTTTCTGTCTATTAAATTTTTCGAATTAAATAAGCATTAGCATTAATTAATTTTTATTTTCCAATTAGCTATAAAATATTCCTTTTATCATCATTAAACATGAATAAAATTGTGAATTTTTTTAGAAGAAATAGAGATGCATAAATTTTCGAGTTTCATAATAATAATAATCAATTATTTTGATGTGGTGGTATTGCTTTTGTTTTCTAAATGTATAAATGAATAGTGCATATTTGAAATTGGAGTTTATGAATGTTGGCTCTTGAAAGAACAAAGAAAAAGGAGAAGTATTATTGGTAATCTGAAAAATCCAAAAATTGATTCTTGAAGCAAGAAAAAGCAACAAAGAAAAAGAAAAAGCATATTTCAAAAAAAAGGGTGAAAAGAAAAATGGAAAATGAAAGAAAAAGCCAATAGCTCTTTAAACCAAAAGGCAAGAGCTAGGATCTAAAGATCCTAAGAGTGTGCTTAAGAACTCTGGACAACTCTACCTGGGGATTCTAGCAAAGCTGAATCACAATTCGAAAGGGTTCACCCAGTTAAATGTCTGTGGCATTTATGTATCCGGTGGTAATACTGGAAAATAAAGTACTTAGGGCCACAACCAAGACTCTAAAAGCTATGTTCAAGAATAAAAAAGAACTAAACTAGGAGAGTCAAAAATATCATCTGGATTCTAAGTTCCTAAAGAGACTAACACTTTTGAGTTTCAATGGATAGTGAGGTGCCAAAACTATTCAGAAGCAAAAAGCTACTGAGTCCCGCTCATCTAATTGAAACTAAGGTTCATTGGAAACTCTGAGATTTATTGTATCTTACTCTTCTTTTCATCCTATTTTGTTTTTAGTTGCTTGAGGATAAACAACAGTTTAAGTTTGATGTTGTGATGAGCGGATATTTTATATACTTTTTGGCATCATTTTCATATAGTTTTTAGTATGTTTTGTTTAAGTTTCATTAAGTTTTCATAGGTTTTAGTGCAAAATTCAAATTTTTGGATTCTACTTTGATTTTTTGTGTTTTTGTATAATTTCAGATATTTTCTGGCTGAAATTGAGGAGCTGGAGCAGAAGTCTGATTCAGAGACAGAGAAAGCACTGCATATGCTGTCCGGATTTAACCTCCTTGCACTCGAAAGCGCGTTTCTGGAGCTACAAAAGTCCAAATGGAGCGTTCTCAATGGCTATGGAAAGATAACATCCAGAGCTTGCCAAAAATCTATAATAGTTTATACTTTGCTTCAGAATTGAAGGCCCAAAACTGATATCCAACGCCAGCCTTCTGCCCAATTCTGGTGTCCAGCACCCACAAGGAGGAAACCAGCGTCCAAACGCCCAACGAGGACCCCTTAGCCAGCGTTCAATGCCCTAGAGGCCTCCTAGCACATGGATCTCAATCAAGCTCAGCCCAAACACTCACCAAGTGGGCCTCAGAACTGGATTTTAGCAATAAAAGACTGTTTTACCATTCTTATGTAATCCTTAGTCTTTAGCCTAGTATTTATTTGATAATTTTTACATTTTTCAGAACCTTTTGACACTCTACACATTTTTCACATTGTATTTCTACCAGTATGAGTTTCTAAACCTCCTAGGTGGAGGGGAGGAGCCCTGCTGAGTTTTATGGATTAATAAAAGTATTACTATTTCTCTTCAATCCGTGTTTGATTCAATTCTAAGATGTATCTTCATTCTTCAACTTGATGAATGGGATGACCCATGACAATCATCTTTGTTCTTCATTCTAAGACCGCGTGCCTGACAGCCACCCGTGTTCTTCTTGGGTTTGTGTGAATACGTAACTGGAAAGCATCGAACCACCAGCTTGATTATACATCTCTTAGACAGCCTAGACACCACCATCTTGTACAGCCCGAGTACCAGGTTGTTCCCACACTGGACCCAACTGAGCAGCACTTGCCTGAGCCTGTGCCTGAGTGGGATCTTCCTCTAGAGCCGATTTCATCACGTTCGTCTAGTGCACAGATCGGATAGCGGTTTAGACCTTCTATAGAGACATTAGATCAGATACCTGCAATCGAACCTTCATTCTTGATCGATGCAAATGGACTCGTGTTCTCAATCAAACCTACACTCCTAGATATTAGTAGTGACAGCACATCGGAGATGCTTCAGAGGTTATAGAGATTTCTAATTATGATGATGATGAGGACCCTGAGAAGTACCTAGATGTGATAGAGATTTCATCTTCTGATAGCGACGACTGATGGTTTGAGGTTGACAGCATGCTTTGGGAGTGTTTCAGTTTAGCATAGATTTTGTGTTATAGTCTCTCACTTTTAGTTAGATCACCGGGAGATTAGGAGTTGCATAGTTTTGCTAGGCTAGTTCGGGTTCCAGATTAGGGGTTTCTTTTATGGACCAAGGCCCAGAGTGTTATATATATAGTCATACGCTGTGTTGAGGTACACTAACTGGTTCTTTTTGTATGATGTTTTATATATATTTTATATGATGTATATTATTATATTACCCTGCGTGTTACTCTATTTATTTCCGTATTGTTACTTGTGTCTATTTAATTTTTTGCAATCATTCGTTTCTCGCATAAAAAAATATAATAATAAAATCGATTGCATGCTAACTCAACTACAAGCTTAATAATAAATATTAGATATGTTTTAGGAAAGTAAGTTAGTAACGTTTGCTTTTTATTATGATCATGACGTATTGAAAATTGGGTTGTTACATATGACAAGAAGAAGATGATGAATTCCAACATCCTTTCAGGACTTGTAGCATTTCTCCATCATTGTTTTTGTGCTAATTCATGTAGGGACCACTTTGTTTTGTTTCCCACGTGTCATTTAATAGTTGAGTTATTAGCTTAATGTGTCACGTTGAACTCTGCTATCAGGATTTAACAAAAAAATCTAACGGAAGAACTATATATATACTGTTTGATGCCAAAAATTATTGAGAATCAATTGAGTAATTAATTTTTATTAGAGATCAAAATGTCCACTTTGAATTCGTTCGGATCAATTTGGATAAATACTTCAAATTTTTTTAATGGTGTAAAAAAATTATTTAAATTTTATAATGGGTTAATAATATTAATACTATATAAAAATCTATTTTTTATATTGTAAAAATATAAAATTGCTATCTATGCAAAATTGCTGACGTGGCACAATTACAAAAAGCATATAGTATAGACTCATTTTATTATATGTTGTTATCAACTTTTAAATGATATAAATAGACAGATTAATTTTTTATTTGAATTTGTTAATTTAGTTTTGATAATGTTTGACTTTGATTGATCTTACCTGAAATCTTAAATTCTAAGTTTGTCTATGAAAAACAGATATAATTATATTAGTGCCTATAGTTCTTTTTATGTATAATACTGATTGATAGAGCCCCGTTGGTGATTGATAGTCTCGTTGGTAAGTGTTACAAGATTTGTTATTTTATTTTTTTGATTTTGATTTGAATTTACTGATTTACAATGATAGTGTGTTTGTATTTTTTCAAAGTGTAAGACATTAAAGCACGAGGTTTGTTTTTTCTTAAATCTTTACTCGTTATTGGCCGAAATACTAATTTCGATGGATTATCTTACCTAGTTATACTGTAATTAATAATATATCAAGGAACATTATTTTGGAAAGTAAAGTGGAAAGGTTTAGAGAAAAAGTAATTTGAAATTATTTTATTTTGAAACATTATTTATTAAAAAATATGGGAGAGTTATCATGTAACTTTTGTCCCTTAATTTTTGTTAGTTTTATCAAAATAATTTGAAGTTAATTTTGTATATTATAGTCTTACATTTCATAGTAAATGTAAAAGGGTTAGTTTTGATGAAGGAATAATTTAGATAAGGGGCGCGCTACACATCCATATAACCATGTAACCAAGTTGGTCCAATCCCAAATAGAGTCACGCGCATTAATGAGAGTGAAAACACACGCCCGCTCATTATAAAAAAATGTTTCTGCTCGCATTATAGGCTTCACCGTTCTCCTCTGCTCGCGTTTTCTTTCTTGTTCTTCTTCTTCTCTACTCGCGTTTTTCGTTATGGATCTGAATTGACTTCAACATAATTAGCTTTGTGGTTCTTCTTCTTCTTCGATCTGAACTTTTGAATTGAAACAATGAATGAATCAACTTCAAAATCAGTTGAATGAGTGTGATTTGAATTATTCTTCTGAAACGCATCACAATAATCTTAAATATTGAACAAAGTAAAAAGAGGCCACCGAATCGAACAATATTCATTTGGTGAGCCAAAATCACAAAGGTCACCGAACCAAACAATGTACATGTGGTGAATAAATGGAGATCAACTTTCAATAAACAAGAATAGTATTTCTCCATGCAAAAGAAGTACTAAACAGAGTAACAACCAATTTTAAAACCGTAGTTACACTATCCACTAAAGAAGAAAGAAGAAGAACCTACGCGCGCAAATTTGAAAGAAGGAGGAGGAGGAAGAGGAGGAAGAGGAGGAAAAATACTATTCTTGTTAATTGAAAATTGATCACCATTTATTCACCACATGTACATTGTTTGGTTCGGTGCCCTTTGTGATTTCGATTCACCAAATGAATGTTGTTCGGTTCGGTGGCCTTCTTTTACTTTGTTCAATGTTTAAGATTATTGTGATAGCATGCAGCAACCATTCCCTAGTTGTCTCAATGTAATAACCTCATTCAAATGATTTGAAGTTGAATCATTCATTGTTTCCATTTAGAAATGTACATCGAAGAAGAAAACGAAGAAGAAGAAGAAGAACGGAGCTTATTACGTTGAATTTAATGCAGATCAATAATGAAGAATGCGAGCAGAGAAGAAAAATACGAACAGAGAAAAACGACGAATTTTATTAGGTAGAAGAAGAAGAAGAAATTTGAAAGAAGAAGGAGGAGGAGGAGAAATACTATTCTTGTTGATTGAAAGTTGATCACCATTTATTCAACACATGTACATTGTTTGGTTCGGTGGTCTTTGTGATTTCAGTTCACCAAATGAATATTGTTCGGTTCGGTGGCCTTCTTTTACTTTGTTCAATGTTTAAGATTATTGTGATAGTATGCAGCAATCATTCCCTAGCTGTCTCAACGTAATAACCTCATTCAACTGATTTGAAGTTGAATCATTCATTGTTTCCATTCAGAAGTGTAGATCGAAGAAGAAAACGAAGAAGAAAAAGAACGACGGAGCTTATTACATTGAATTCAATGCAGATCAATAATGAAGAATGCAAGCAGAGAAGAAAAACGCGAACAGAGGAGAACGACGAATTTTATTAGGTTGAAGAAGAAGAGGAAGAAGAAGAACGAAAATGCGATACGTTATATGAGGCGCGTGTATAACAAACGACTGTAAAGTGGGGGAACACGTACGTGGAGGAAGTTACTTGGATAACATCCATTTATTTTTTACACCGATGTAGAGCTTTTCCCTTTAGATAAATGGTTGCAGAGAATTAATAGTTATATTATTAATTGATTCATCACAAGTTTTAAAAATTCTTTGTTTTAGATATTTTTTAGATATTTTTATATATTATGTTACATAATTTTAATACTTAAATAAATATCTAGATATTTATTTTCACATAACAAGATCATGAGAATTCTAGATATTTTTACAAATATAAAACATAATTAATAATTTAATTAAGATTATCTCAATTTAGCGAGAAAAAAATTGTCTTCCATTTTTTGCCTATGCAAATCCTCCATGGAAACATATGCATGCAGCATGCTGCAAGGGCTGATCCGCATAGTCCTCTATTGAAAGAAACTCCTACATTAAAATTTTGGCGAGGTAAATCTGATTAACAGAAGTCTAAACAAAGATTTGGCAACTATGCTATTTATTTTTTGGAGAAGTATAGGGACAACACTCCCACTAAAATCATAAACACCAACTAATAATTATTAATTTAATTTTTTTTTTAAATTAAAATTTGAATAATCATCCGAAAACATATTTTGAATAACAAGGATTAGCAAAATACCCGCCCCCATAATCACGTTTTTCCCTTTCCAGTCAACAACCACAAACCCTTCCTCCCACACCCACACCACACCCCACCCCTGCTCCCCACAACCCCCCGCCGGACTCTCGCGAAACACCGCAGGCATTCCAGCTCCCACATGCCACACGCAGCCCAACCTCATCGCGCCTCCATCTCGCCCATCGCTGTAGGCAGCCCAGTCTCGTCGCGCCTCCATTGCACCGCTGCAGGCAGCTCAGCTTCGTCCTCCATTTGCACCGCGGGGACTGCCTCTTCCTTCTGCCGCTGCTACTGTTCATCAGGCTTCACGTCGCTGCTACAGGGAGAAGTCGCATCAATGACACGATCGCGGCACCCATCGCATCATCGTCCTCCATCGTGTCCCTCCGCCGCCGTCGGTCTTCTTTTTCTCCTTCCACGACGCAGGGCGCCCTCCACCTTCCATCAAAGCACAGCCTCCCAGATGTTTAGTTTTTATTGTACATGAACGTTTAGTTTTTATTCTACACGGATATTTCGTTTTTATTATATATGAATGTTTCTTTTAAATTGGATGGATGTTACATTTTATTGTACATGGATGCTTTTTTTTGCTGCGTTAAAGTCCGGTGATGCCGGCAACTTTGATGGGAAAGGAGAAAATAGGTTAATGGGAAAGGAGAAAATGTAATTGAGCATAAGGATGGATAATATGTTTTTTTCATTTAGTGGACCTATAGTGCAGCCCATTGTTTACATTATTTACATTTTTTGTTGTCTATCTAGCAGAACCGGTTGAATGAAACCGTCCAAATATTTTTATAAGAGAAATCAAACTCAGAAACTTAAAAAAAAGCCATAAACAATTCAAGATATCCTGCTTGCTCATTGTAGTAGTATACAAACCTCGAGAATTTGTTGGTTTTCCATGTTGGCTATATTCACAAATCCTGCAGGCGGTGGCGAAGTTATTCCGTAATTGAAAATAATCATGAGTCTCTTGACCTTTGAATGTTCCCATAGTTTATGAAGAGAACAAATGCCAGTGATGCTCTGAAGGTTTTTCTTTGATCTTCTC
Source organism: Arachis hypogaea (assembly GCF_003086295.3). Lineage (NCBI taxonomy): Eukaryota > Viridiplantae > Streptophyta > Magnoliopsida > Fabales > Fabaceae > Arachis > Arachis hypogaea. The sequence goes on from NC_092050.1 coordinate 47,675,080, forward strand.
AAGCCGTTTAAGGATATCTAGGAAGGAAGGTCTTTGAGTCATGTCACCAGCCCAACAAAGCTCTATTAACCTGAGGGCATGCAAGGTCAAACTTCATCTTCTGTGATTACAAATTATTACAAGTCCAAAGATGCTCTGTCAAATAGTTAATATGCATGAGCATACATGATAGATATGATTCTAACATTTGATAACTTAATTTCCAGTGATCAGAATATGAGAGAGATCGTATTTAAGCTAGTAACACTAGGAATGCAGGATATTATCGTTAGACAAACAAGCAAGGGTAAATCATGTTTTTTTTTTTTTGTCTCCCATGATATCCTCCCGCCTGAGAAACCAAGAATTAATCCGTCACATATCGAAATTCCATTAAGAGTTTGCTGCATGCACAAGACAAGATTTAAACCCCACACTTACTTAAGCGGATTAATTATCTACCTATTAAACCAACCCATGTTGATTAGGGTAAGCATAAGTTTATCATAGTAGTCTACAAAGTAGTTGGCGACAAGACCATAATTTCTGTTTTCCTTAATCTCATTAAGAATCCGACTATCAAGGGCCGAAACATCATATTAACACTATTAAGAGGATTCTTAGCTAGTAAGATCAAGATCAAGAGTGATTTATATCAAAAAAGCATATAGGAAGCCTGCAAAAGAAGAAAAAGAGAAATTGGATGAACAAAGATTTAAAATGACTTACTCTCGTAGTTCAGGACCATAACCTTTCGCTCGAATAATTGGCCTGTGTCCCTCAGCCACATGCTTGGCTCCCTCATAAGGTTCTAAATTTGTAAATGGTGGTTCACCTTCAAGCATCTAATACATAAGAGTATGTCTTTAATTAGAACTGTCTAATTCTATCACACCACAGTATGAAGAAAGCAGAATTACCTCATACAAAATCATAGCAAAGGAGAACACATCAACCTTCTTGTCATATCTCCGGTGTTTGAAAACTTCAGGAGCCATATAGCGATCTATATTTTTATTTTTATTTTTCACAGCAGAAAGAAGAAACTTTAGGCACTGCATGTAATGATTATTATTTGATTGGAAAATTCTGCACAGACTCCCTAACTCTATCTCTGTAAAATAGACACTGATCTTTTTTAGATGAAAGGCTAAACTTTCCACAACTTTTAAATGGACCCTTCATACATAGTTGAAGAAAACCTTTCACCATATGACTTTTATGTATTGATTGCACATGATAAATATTTTTAGAAAACATTTTTACTTCGCTTCTAATACCGTTTTTCTAAATATTATTCTATATTTTCTATTTGGTTGAATATAATGTTGGCCCCTCAAAATACTGGGAATTTCGCTTTCGATTCCTTTAACCAAACAGGTTTAGGTGCACATATTTCCTAAAGTGTTTGGTTCACGACCATAAAAATATTTTGGTTGGTTTTGTCCTTAATTCCTTATACCAAAGCAATATATTTTCTTTAAGTTCATAAAAACTTATGATAATTAGATTTAGGTCCATAAAAACTGGCTTCCTGAAATCAAATAATCATACTTACTCAAGAACTAAAACCAATTAATGTTAGAAATGTTTGGACCTCAATCAAAGTGAAATTTCTATCGGGGCTAAACCAGATATTGTATGAAATGTTTGAATTGAGAAAAAAAAAATAAAAAAAATGATTAAAAAAAAATCTATAGCGATCAAAACCAAAATTCATAATACAAAGGTAGGGTAGACAAATGCAATTATGCAACCTTACCCCTTGCAAGAGGAGAGGGTATTTCTAGGATTTGCATGTGATGTCAGAAATTAAAAACAACAACTAACTGAACTTATCCTACTAGATTTGATCGGGTACATGGATCAGTCAGCTAGTGCCATATATTCTACCATAAACTATACTTATATTTAGTTAAAAAAAAGGGCTAACTTACCTTCAGTAAAAGACTTAAAAAGGCCATACATGAAATGGTCAAAGGAGATTTATGTGTCAACAGTCTCACTATAGACTTGATATATGATAGGGTGCAATGACGCCGTTTGATCCATGTAGCCGACCCCACTTAGGGAGATAAGGCTTTGTTGTTGTTGATGTATGGAAAAAGTTAGAGACTGTCATATTTATTGATACTTTAGCTAATTAGTACATGGAAGGTTGTACTTTGCACATTTTAGGAAGTTTAAAGACCTGATTGCATGAGATGTAAAGCAAGATAAAGTGCAGAATGTGTCTATGCATTTTTCCCTTATTAATTTAAAGAGTAATGCTTGTTATAACTGACCTTTTTTCAGCCAACATCAGCCAACTTTTTTAAAATTACTTTTTTTATCTTAAATCTAAACCTTAAATCATAAACCCTTAACCCTAAATTCTAAATTATAAATGTAAACTCTAATGTTAACTAATGTTGGCTAATTAAAAAGTTGGTTTCCTATACTTTCTCTAATTTAAGAAAACTAAGAATACTCACAACTTCCAGTTTCACCAGTCATCTTGTACACATCATGAGAACTTTTGACTTTAATAAGCTTGCTAAGTCCAAAATCTCCTACTTTTAAATAGTCGGCACAAGAATTGACCAAAAGAACATTCCTGAAATTTTAGGGGGAGGTAAAAATTCAACATGTAATGAATATAGATATAAATTCCAGCAACATAAATCTGGATGACATTAAACATAGTATGTGGCATGTCAGCCATTTAAGATAATATAGTCTTCAATATATAAGATAGAAATCACCATGTTACCTTGGCTTGAGATCTCGATGAATTATAACATTTGGTTCACTGTGAAGATAGGCCATCCCTCTACAAACAACATTCACGAAATAAAGGTTACAACAATGGTTAATTTCAAAATGAACGAAAATAGAAGACACGAGATTAAAATTACTGTTGTCACAAACTCAACATGTTATTTTAATTGATTTTTTCATTTTGCTTATGTCAAAGTGGATACACATTACAAATCTATGGGATATACAAAATATTGTCCAAGAAAAAAGGGTGACTTGTGCACGATACTCTCGATGGGTATGAGGAGGGTAAATATTTGCAGTCTTAATCCACATCTGCACTTAGATTTTTCTTGAGATTTCTTGGCAGCTTCAAAAGTGGCTTTCGGAATGTTTTTGAGAAGCACGTTACAGGCTCAGGATCTTCTTTCATTCATCCAAGTGTAAGGTCCTTTGAAAGATTTGAAGAGCAAATTGCCACAGTTTTCAACATTTCTTTCCTGACAACTTTGGTGGAATGGATAAGTGAAAGTAATTGTATTATTGTTGTAGTGTCAATGGCGAATCTCTGAGAAGCATAGAAGGATTATACTAATAAGAAGTGTCATAGCCTTAGAGCTCCTCTACTCTCTAATAATCTATTGCAAATGATCACTCACACCTAAGTAATACTTTCTACCTTTGCTTTATGGTTAGTAATTCCTAGCTACCTTATGGGTCCTAATAGTAATTCCTTTGTTTTGCTGTATTCTTGTTCTTCTATTATCTATCAGAAACAAAATAATAAAAATAACAAGTGTAGGAAAATTCAGGTATGATATCATACCTGGCAATATCCATGGCAAAGTTGATCGCTGTTGAAGTACTAAGTGAACTTTTAACCTTGAGGTACCTATGAAGATCACCCTACAAATGGCACGAACTAGCAGTAGTAAAGTTTAACCTCAAAACTTGAGACTGCAAATGCTCAATACGTCAGAAACTAGGTGTCGAGTGGTGAAGCAGTATTATCAACAATCACATACCCCTCTTAGATACTCAGTAATCAACATTAGAGGCTTCCTATCAGTAACAGCTCCAAGGAATTGAACAACATTAGGGTGGCGAAGTTTCACTAGCAAATTAACCTCATGCCTGAAGTCCTGACTGCATAAAAAGTTAACAATAGAGAACAGAGGATAAGTAACCGACTGACACATGACACAGCAGAGAAACCTTGGACAGAAAAGTATAATTTATTATAAAAGAAATACAAGCTCAATTAATTTGAGGTCCATTTCTAACTCCCCTCTATACCACACTTTGCCTTTGATTTTTATTGATAAACAGATAAAAGTATACATGCTTTAGAACAATTCATTTTTCTCCCCAGGTGAAGTAGGTTCAACAAGAATAAAAAATCATCATATGGGCTAGATAAAGTAATGACTTGAAATTATTGTCAATTGGCCAGGGTCAAATTGTATTTGTCTAAACATAAAAGAAACAATTTGATACAATCCAATTGTAAGGTACCAGACTTAAGTTCCGGATTGGGAGTATCGAGTTTATAAGGCTATGAACTTTTAAAAAAAAAAACTAATTAGGTGCTGTGATTGTCCCAGTATTCTTATCATTCATTAGAATGCAGAGGCCACCAAACTAACAAACCGTAGAAATTACAATCTTACATCACCAGTCTATCATCTGAAAGAGCTGGAAGAATGCGTTTGACAGCAACAGGTGTTCCACGCCAATGAGCTCTTAAAATCTCACCAAAAGATCCCTTCAATAAAGATACATCCTTAATAAGTTTACATCTCATCATTGGTATAAATGCAGAGTATTAGTGAAATTATAGAAGCAGAAAAAGAAAAAATAGAAAAGTAGGAACAAAGAAACATTGTACTGAAAGTAGAGTAAGCTAATGTAAACAAATTTGTCTATCTTTTATTAAAAAAGAAAAAAAAAAGAGTCAACTTTATCCAATGTTTTAAATGGACAGATTCCTTTTGATAATCATCCAACATGAAAAACCAAGACTGATAGAAGTTAAAGTGAAATAAATAAATCATATTTTCACCACGAAGGTTGGTTATGCCAGACCTTACCAATAAAATATAAAATTCATGACGTGCGTCATGATAGAGTTGATTTATGAGTAGCAATTCCGGACGCACAACCCTACCACAAGCTTAATTATAAAAGAAATACAGGTCCCCTATGAAAGAAATACAAGCTCAAAATTTTTTAGTAACAATTCCAGACTCACAATCCTACCACAACAAATAGCTGTCACAAGTCACAACACAGTGAGAATTACTAATTTGTTGGTAGGATCATGATACGACATGAAGGAAACAGAATACCTTTCCAATACAAATTGAATTCGAGAAGTCCAGCTCTGTAGGGTCAACTTCCCAATCACACTTGTTAGGCAATGGGGGTGGAACAGGCCTATGTTCTAAATGACTTCCATTTTGGCCCTGTATCATCAAAGATAATACTCTGACATCCCCAACAGTAGGCATCCATCAGAATTTAAGGATCCTTTGTAAAGCAATCTTGGGTAAGCATGTATGATGGTTAATTATTACAAAAGAGCAAGATCTTAAAACTGACTGCAAACTTCAACGGGAAACATTACTATTCCAGAAAGTATAGTGTGTCAAATATCAGGGAAAGCATTAAAGTAAATACTGATCAGAGCGATTATTCAAGAATTACATTCCACAACAGATTTTATACAATGATCCTAGAAGCACAGGAAGTTTAAAAGGAACTAGCAGACGTTAATAACCACATATTTTCACAAATATGAAAATCATTTTTGTTTTAAAAGAATTTGTAGTATAAGTGCTATATAATATTTATTAAATTTAATATTCACAGCTAAGATTTTATTAACTTGTCATAGAGATTTTACACAATTAGATACACTGATTATAAATTAGATTGATCTGAATTTATTTTAAATTAATTTGATATTGAAATTCGAATCTTTAAAATAGACCGGATAAGAGCACAAATCTAATTAATACTAACTCATACCCCCATAAATACATGAGGGTTTCATGTCAATAAAACTCTGGAAAATGCAACTCTAAAGAAGAGTACCGAATTTTTCCAATTCGTTACAATTATAAGTGCACTTTTATTTTTGTTACATTACCAACACATTTTAAAACGAATAAATAAAAAGACCTATTCTCTCCCTTTAATAAAAAAAAATTATTTTCCACTTACAAGCGTTTTTTCCATACAAGTATTTACAAGTCATTTATATTCACACGCATTTTTATTCACGCATTCCGTGCCATTACTGCACGTTCTTCTTCTTTTTCTTGTTACTTCTTCTTCTTCTTCTTCGTTATTTTTCTTTTTCGTTACTTTTCTCTTTCTCCTCCATCATCAGTTATCTCGTTGTTGAAGATAAAGAGTAATTCAGGTTCAGATTGTCAATTGAACCAAAATGAAATTGATTATTGTTTTGAATTCAATCAAGTGACTGAGGTGTGGTTAAATTCAGAAGAAAAAAATGTAGCATTAGAGGAAACATTTTTCTGTATTTGCAGCAAATTTGGGTGTAACACGAAGATATTTGGATGTATTTTAAGAATTTTGGGTATATTTTTATTCAGATAAGTTCTGCATAATTCAAAATTCTTCCTCTTCCTCCTCTTCATCTCCTACTTCTTCTTCTTTTTTTTTTTCATCATCATCACCATCTTCTTCTTCTCTTCTTATTCATCTTTTTCTTTTTGTTTTACCTTTTCAAATTTCTTCTTATTTTACTTTCTTAACAAGAATCAAAACAAAAAGAATCAAATAAAAAAGAAGAAGAAACGCATAATGCTCCAAAATTACATGGAAGAGGATGAACTTACATTCATTTAACAAAAAAAAAAGAAATAAGAAAAAAAAAGAAAAAATGCAGCATTAGAGGAAACATTTTTCTGTATTTGCAGCAAATTTGGGTGTAACACGAATATATTTGGGAGAACACGAAGATATTTTGGTGTATTTTAAGAATTTTGGATGTATTTTTATTTTGAAAAATTCTGCATAATTCAAAATTTTTTCTCTACCTCCTCATCTTCTCCTACTTCTTTTTTTTTTCATCATCATCATTATCTTCTTCTTTTTTTTTCTTGTTCATCTTTTCCTTTTTGTTTTACCTTCTCAAGTTTCTTCTTGTTTTACTCTCTTAAAAAGAATAAAAACCAAAAAATCAAACAAAAAGAAGAAGAAAAACATAAATGCTGCAAAATTATTTGGAAGACGATGAACTTACATTCATTTAACTAAAAGAAAGAAAGAAATAAGAAAAAAAGAAGAAGAAAAAAATGCAGCATTAGAGAAATATTTTTTTGTATTTGCAGCAAATTTGGGTGTAATACTAAGATATTTGGGTGTAACACGAAGATATTTGGGTATATTTTTAGATTTTTGGGTGTATTTTTATTCTGATAAGTTCTGCATAATTCAAAACTCTTCCTCTTCCTCCTCCTCATCTACTACTTCTTTCTCATCTTCTTATTTCGTTTTCTTATAATTCTTTTTGGGAGAAAAAATCAAACAAAGAAAAAAAAATACATAATGTTGCAAAATCAATAGAAAGAGGAGGAGGCAAAAAATGTAACAACAATAACAACAATAAAAAGAACCACAATGAGAATGAAATATGCGAAAAAGAAGAAAAAAGTATGCGAAGAAAAAGGAGGAGGAATACAAAGAAGAAGGAGAAGAAGAAGAAGAAGGAGAAGGAGGAGGAGGAGGAGGAACGTGAAATACAAATGTTGAAGAAGAACCGTTTCTTATTTCGCATTATTCAAAGTTGAGAAAGCGCGTGTTTACACGCTCTCTAAATTGAAGATTGTTTTTGTTAGATTTAGGCTAACTTGTATAGCTTTGTATGTCAAAAATATTTGTATGTACAATAAGTCTCTACAAATAATTGTAGTTACATTAATTTTTAAAAAATAAAAAAAGTAAAAGTGATAATTATTTTTAAAATAATTACAGTTACGTAATCTTTTAAAGAATAAAAAAGTAAAAACGACCGTTATTTTGAAATGGAGGGAGTAACTGACTCATGCATATCATGATTCACGAATCATGAGAGTCTAGGGATGTCAATGGAATAGAGTACGAGTGAGGGATGTCTCTCTGCTCCCCATTCCCATCCCTAGATTTGCTCCTCGTCCCGTCCCGATTTTTTGTCCTGATTTTTCGCCATGAAAAAATATTGCTTTCCATCTCCATTCCTCACATGACTCTATTTTCTACGAGGATCCCATTTTCCTTCTCTCTGATAGTTCTTACTAATTATTAATTTCTATAGGAATAGAGCTGAAAGTATTCATCTTACACAAAATAGCAAGATTTTACACAAAAGGTATAAATGACAAGATGGTAACTTCTTTTGAAATGATGCAGTAAGAGACGTCGCGACGAGTTAGAACACAGAGCAGTAGACGAGGTGGGGGACACAGCAGCAGAGAAGAGAATGGACACAATGATAGAGTTGTGGAAAGGAATACCACGAATATAAAAAACGACGCGGGAAGAGTGATGGAACAATGAGGGGTGATAATGCGGTGAGACGGGAGAGTGGCGAGGAGGTGGCTGTAAAGAGATTGGATGGAGTATGAACGACGCTAGGAATCTATGAATTAAAGAAGGTTTATGGAAATGAGAATTACGAATTTTGGGTTTATATATATATATATAGAATGTAAAAAAACTAAAAAATATATATGAGAAATAAACTATAAAAGACAATTAAATAAATTTATAAATTTCAGAGATTAGCGGGAACAAAACAGAGATTCTCGCTTAAAAAAATTTTTCACTGTCAGATCTCTAATCGGAATAATCCCCGCAGAAATTCCCGAATTTTGCCATCTCTTCAAGAGTCTCATTAATCTGGAATTCCGTTTTCGACTCCCATCCTCATCCCTAGTTAAATACCCTTAAAAAACTCACATAATCAACCAAAATAGCAGCAATCAAAACAAATGGCGCACATTGCCATGAAAACCTATCTACACAAATTTCACATGGAACTATCGTGTTCCTTTAATCCTCCTTTTTTTTTTGGGTTTCCAAACCAAAAGATGAATGCAGAAGTAGGAAATGCAACTTACGTAAGACAATCCTCCACGTAACTTCAAAAGCACAATCACTGAATTCCTCTTTGCTCCTTCCGCATCAGCCAGGGGCTTTCAATCCAAAATAACACCACAAATTTATGAATATTCTGATCTTACATAAAATAAACCTCACAAAATTAACACCAAATTTCAACAAGACAGAGTATCGCGAGAAAGAGATAGAGAGAGTAATACCGTGTTTCTCCATCGGTCTTGGGCGTTGACGTCAGCACCAAACTCTATGAGGCAGCTGGCAACGTCGGCCCAGCCGTGGAGGGAGGCCACGTGGAGGGGCGTTCGGTTGTCATAGTCACGTGCATGCACGAGGGAGGGATCCTCTTCTAGAAGCTTCCGAACCGCCGCGGCGTCGTTATGGTGCGAACTGCGAATGCCAGTGAATCAGCGACGTCCTGCTCACCCGTTCCTTCTCCTTAGCCTTCTCTCTGTTCGACGCGGACGTGTCTCCGTCGGAGGTGGTGTCCATCGCCGATCAAGATAGAGAGGACGATCGATATTACAGTTATGTTAGGCGGAGTGGTGGCTTTTTTTGTATTTTATTTTTTGAGCAGCGGAAATTGGTTAGTACGAAATCAATGTGGAAATCAAATTCAAATGAGATTTTGATGAGAAATGAATTTGATCTAGTTTCTTTTGTGATGAAACTGTGATTGTGAATATGTTGTTTCTCTTGTCCATTATTGGTCTTCAACTTTTACTAATTCAACCGAATTTTTATTTTCGCTTCCTTCGCCACAGAGAAATTATTAGTTGCTCCATCCAATTAGTTTGTGGCATCAGGAATTCAGGATAGAATTTATTTTTAACCAGTGTTTTTCCACATCTTTAAAAACTATATCCACTTTGTTTTGACATTATACACTATAACAAAAAATTAAAAAATCTATACAATCAAATTATTTTTACAAAAAAATTATATGAAAAAAAAGTTCCTATCAATTAAATTAGAGAAAATTTCACTCCTTTTCCTTAAGAGATGCTAAAATAATACTCCCTTTCCCTCTATTTTATAAATATACATTCTCCTCCCTTCTAACTTTTAAAAAACCTCTTCTTTAATCCATTTTAAATTTTTGGTGTTAACTAATCTTAACTTTATCCATTTTTTAAGAAAAAATAAATTATTTTTTGAAAAAATACCTATTAACAAAAATTTTATTTTTTTATCATTAAATTTTACTTACCAAAATACCTTTAATAAATTATTTTTTATTGATTAAATTATATTTTTACCAAAATATTTTCAAAAAAATTAATAACTAAATTATTTTTTTCTAAGATACCTACCCTTCAATAATTTTTTAATTATTAAATTATGATTTTACTCAAATTTTTGTTAACAATTATTTTTATATTTACTATTAATTTTTTGATATCAATATATATTATTTTAACATTAAATAAAAAATCTTACCACTGTTAATGTGTATAACAATTAATGTATATTGATATTAAAAAATAATCTTACTAAAATTTTTTATTTAATATTAAAATAATATATATAGATATAAAAAAATTAATAGTAAAATATAAAAAAATTATTATAAAAATTTTGGTAAAATTATAATTTAATAATTAAAAAATAATTGAAGGGTATTTTAGAAAAAAAATATAATTATTAAATTTTTTAAAAATACAATTTAATCAATAAAAGAATAATTTATTATAGGATATTTTGGTAAGCAAAATTTAATGGTAAAAAATAAAATTTTAGCTAATGGATATTTTTTTAAAAAATAATTTATTTTTTCTTAGAAAATGGATAAAGTTAACATTAGTTAACACAAAAAAGTTTAAAATGGATTAAAGAGAAGGCTTTTTAAAAGTTAGAAGGGAGAAGAATGTACATTTATAAAATAAAGAGGAGAGGAGCGTCATTTTAGTATCTCGCAGGAGAGGTGAGTGGAATTTTCTCATTAAATTATATGTAATAAATATTTAAAAAAAAATATAAATATAGATTAAAAAGATAAGTCGTAAAAATTCAAAACTAAATTAAAAAAACTAAAAAAATTATGCATATAATAATATATTTTTATGTAAATAATATTAAAAAATTATTTTTAATTATATTTAACAATAAATTTAATGTATTTTTTTTATAATTTTATGAATTTATTGAATTATGTTATTTTATTGATTTTATTTTTTGTAGAACATAAATATAAAAAGAGAAAGAATAAAAAAGGAAAGAGAGAGAATGATAAAGAAAAAGGAGAGAAGGAGTTTATTAAGTTTGGAAAAAAGATTTTATTATAATTATAATAAAAGAATATTTCGTGACACATTTTGATTTATCAAATTAGTAATATAAATATAAATTATAAGTTATATATAGAATGAAAAGGAAAGATTGAAATAGAGAACACGAGAGAAGTACATAAGAGAAAAGGAGTTTATCAATTTTAGAAAAAATATTTATCTTAATTTTAATGTATTATGTGACATATTTTGTTTGTTAAATTAGTAATATAATATAGCTATGCTTTTATTTTAATTTTAGTTTTAATTTAATTTTAATTACAATTAAAAAATATTATGTTGTAAATTTTGATTGTCAAATTTGTAATTAGTCATTGATAATTATATATAAAAGAGATAAAGTGGGTATAAGAATAAGATAGATAGAATGGGTACAGAAATGAGATATATATATATATATATATATATATATATATATATATATATATATATATATATATATATATATATAGATAGAGAGAGAGAGAAAGAGGGAGGGAGGGAGGGAGAGAGAGAGAGAGAGAGCTCTTTAATTTTGAAGGAAAAGATTTGATTTCAATTGTAATAAAATAGTGACATGTGATATATTTTGGTTGTAAAATTAGCAATATATAATATAGTTATATTTCAATTTTAATTTAGTTTTAATTTAATTTTAATTATAATTAGAGAATATTATGTTGCGCACATTTTAATTGTCAAAAAGTTATAACTAGTCATTGATAATGATATATAAAAGAGATAATGTATGTGTGTATAAGAATAAGAGAGATAGAGTGGGTGAAGAAATGAGATAGATAGAGAAAGAGAGAGAGGAGAGAAAAGAACTTTTTAATTTTGGAGGAAAAAATTTAATTTCAATTGTAATAAAAGAGTAACATATAGTAAATTTTGGTTGTAAAATTAGTAATATATAATAGAATATATAATAGATAATTAAAAACTACTAATAACGAGATTTCTTTTCTAATATTTATAAACATTTTTTAATTTCTTTTTCACCTTTTGAATTATTTTCTCTACTCATAAACAAATTAACTTCTTCTAAAACATCTAATCCCAAAATTTTTATGAATACATTTTATTTTTTTTAACTCATTTAATAACGTGTTAGATTTATATTTTAATAGTCTAATTCTTGTTCTTCCCCCTGTTAAATTATTTGCTCGTCTAATGAATAAATAATGTTCTGCCAAATCATTGTCATTATCACTAAATTTTTCATATATTTTGCCAATAAAAATAATAATCTTTGGTTACTAAAAGAATTGTTTGTTATTATCATATAGGATGGAGCATTTTAGTTTTGTACAATGAACTCGTAAATTTTTTTCAATATATTCCCTTTTGGCATTAGTTTTTTTAAAGTATGTATGATTTAATAATTTAGTAATTTATTTTTTAAATTTTATGTAGATATAAAATTTATTTCATATTTCTTATTTTCTTTTGATTTATTTAATAATATATTATTTTTAATTTGATAGATTAATTTTGATTCTTAATCATCTTTAATTATTTACTCATCTATGGAATAAAGAGTACTATACTAAAATGCTTGTAAGTAATTGTATCAAAATTTGTAAGCGGAAAATAAAGAAGAAGAAGAGCATGTGAAGTCTAAGAAACCCAAAAAGAAGGCCATCATAAAAGAGTCAATTTCTATTCCTTTTTTTTTTTTTTATAGTGGAGCTAAGAAAAATGTGGACTTAGATCTCAATATGGAGCATATTTTTAAGAAAGTGGAGGTAATTATTTCTATTTTTGATACAATTCAACAAATTTTTAAATATGTTAATTTTTTAAGGATTTGTTCACACATAAAAAGATAGTTAGTGAATTAGAAATCATCCACTTAGATAGTTCTATTTCTTCGTTGATGGTGATATTTCAGAGAAGTAATATGTTATTGACTATTTTTTTATTAATTATTTAATATTGAGTCTTTATATCGATATCACATTTCAATTTTAAGAATATGTCAAAAAATTTTATTTTTATTTATTAAAATCACATATCAAAGATCTTCAAATAACAATAATCATATAAGTATTAATAATAATAAATGTTATACACAAGAAACTAAAATAAAACTCAGATACAACATCTATCCTTCTGTATAGAATAAAAACTTAAGCAACAAGAGCAATGGGACTCTATGAAAGCAATTGGAATTATAAATAAAGTCTACTATTTGTCTGCAGCTTCATATTGAGCCTTCGAACCTGTGTCACTGAAATAGTAAAAATTTTTGGGGTGAGAACTAAACCACACGTTCTTAGTAGGGAATGATAATGTCGTAAAAGTAATGAATAAAATACAAATAATTAACTTTATACAATAAAACATTTTTTTATCAAATTCTTGAAAATTACTTTTAGTTTTACTTTAGATAATTAATTACTTTTCTTTAAATTTCTAAAACTCAAAATAGATTTCAATCACAAAATTAGTAATATTATATATTTTTCATCTACATAATTAGTTCTCAATCACAACATCAGTTCTTAGTCACCTCAATATACAAACTAATAGCACAAGTAAGAGACCAAAGTTAACACACAAACAAGTCACAATAAGACAAATAACACAATCACAGAGAAATAAAACAAGCAAACAAAAGTAAATGCAAATGCGCAAATATTATGTTGCATGTTTGTCCTAAGCAGGTTATAACGACCCAATTCCTAGTACGTCATGATCATACCAGAAACGAGTGTCACCAACTTGCTTATCCAAAACTTTAACTATTTACTACTAAGCCTGTAATCGAATTAACGCACTATCAAATATTTGGAGAGAAAATTTTATTTTATAAAAAGATTTGTGAGGATAGCTAATTAAACATACGCAAGCCATAATAGGGAATCAAATAAAACATACACAAGGCCAACTTTATATATGAACATAACATATAACATAGATCATACATACATATAAAGGTACTGTTATATATATATATATATAACACTCATAAGTTAGCAAATAACTCTTCACATCTTGCTACTATGTAAAAAATCAACACTCCGAGCCCTGGTCTATATAGAAAACGCCCTGGTCTATATAGGAAACCCCTAAGCTGGTGCCTAAAACTAGCCTAGTCAATTATGTACACCCTATTCTCTCTGTAAATCTAATCAAAAGTGAGAGACTAATACAAAAGCTAGGCTAACACAAAAGAACTACCAAAAGGGCACATTCTCAGCTCCCAGGCATCATCTATCATTGTCAGAGGAGATCACAGTCACGTCAGAACACTCCTCAAGCTCCTCGTCCTCATCATCAGATATCTCGATAATCTCTGGAAGGGCACTGACACTCGTGCTACTAGTCTGACTAACACTCGTGGTCCACTAATAGAGGCAGAAAGCAGCTCCTTAAAAGATGGCTCGGAAGAAGATACTGAGATCTGCTCTACTGGAATATGCTCCTCCATGGGATCAGGCTCAGGGTCCACCTGATCCGCAGGCTGATCGGGATGCTGATGAGGCACTAGCCCGTCATGGAACGGGTGAAATAGAGCATCCGGGTGAAGCCACTACAACGGAAAGTTGTAGGGCATATCAGGGTTAAACTGTGGAGTGTTAATCGGATGACTGAAGGGGTGATCACACAGAATGTACGTTGATGCGTATTTTCGGAAAAACGAAAAACGAATTCCAAATACACAAAACTAACCGGTAAGTGCACCGGGTCGTATCAAGTAATAAAACTCACGGGAGTGAGGTCGATCCCACAGGGATTGAAGGATTGAGCAATTTTAGTTTAGTGGTTGATTTAGTCAAGCGAATCAAAAGTTGATTTGAGTGGTTTGTATTCGACAGAATTTAAATTGCATGAAATTAAAAGGGAGAAGGGTAGATTGCAGAAAATTAAAGAGCAAAGAAAGTAAATAAGCTGAATCTTAAAGAACAAGTAATGTAAATTTCAGAAACTTAGATTGCAAGAAATATAAATTGCAGAATCTTAAAGTGCAAGAAATGTAAATGGCTTGAATTGTAAAGGGAATTGGGAATTGGATTTGCAGAAATTAAACAAGGAACAATAAATTGCAACAAACAGGAATGTCGAAGATGGATTCAATTGAACCGGATCTTGACAAAAATGGAAATCAGCTTGGTGTAGCAACGAAACAGGGAAATTGAAATTTAAAGCTGTAGATCTCAGGACCTAAGAGACTAGATAACCAAGTCTAGATCCCACTGCCTTCCTAGATCCAGCAAGAACAATTGCAAGGGAAATGTAAATTGTAGAGAGAATAGAAGAAGAAGCAATGAACAGAAATTGAATTTTGATTATGCAGAAAATTAAACAAGATCCAAAGGTGAGATTGAAACAGAAGTTCTTCAATTCTCCACCTAAGATCCCAAGCAAAAAAAGTAAAGAGTGCTCAACAAGAACCAGGAAGAAGAGAGATCAATTCTCCTCCCCAATTCTCTAGAATTCTAAAACAGCCAAACAAAAATGTAAAGTGAGTTCTCTACTGTAAGTGTTATGAAAATTTTAAAAGGAAGCTCCCTAAAAACTTAAATCCTAAGCTATTTATACACTTTCTTCAAATGGTCTTCAAGCCTTCAATTGGGCCTTTGTTCTTGATGGAATTGGGTTGATAAAGGCCTTGGTTGATTGCTCTTGGAGTTGGAGAAAGATCCATTGTGAACCGGGTTGAAAAACATAAAAGCTTGAGTAAAAGTTTGAGTAAAAGTTTGAGGTCAAACTTTTGCTCAAGCTTTTTATACCAGCTACCCCATTCTTGCTGCTACCAACGTTTGAGCCAAAGTTTGGGGTCAAACTTTTGCTCAAACATTGGCCCCCTTGTAAATGTGTGTTGTGCCAACGTTTGAGCAAAAGTTTGACCTCAAACGTTGGCGCAAGCTTTTTCCTCCAGGGTGTGCAAGAGTGGCGCCAACGTTTGAGCAAAAGTTTGAGCTCAAACGTTGGCGCAAGCTTTTTCCTCCAGGGTATTGATTTTGTGATGCCAACGTTTGCCAAAAAGTTTGAGGCAAACGTTGGCTCAAGCTTTTCTCCCAAAAATTTGAGCTAAAGTTTGAGGTCAAACTTTTGCTCAAGCTTTTTTCCTCTGGAGTGTTTTTCAATTCTTCCAAAAGTTTGAGCTAAAGTTTGAGGTCAAACTTTTGCTCAAGCTTTTTGTTCTCTCTTGCTCCTAGCCATTCCTTCCTTCTTCAACCTTCTTCAAAACTCTTTTCACCTATCATCAATCAACCAAACACATCAAAGCTTTGCTTAAAATCATGAGTTTGTTATTCTTTCATAATATATGACAATTATAGCATAGAATCTCATGAAATTGCATTAATTCATACATGGTTGATTGAATCAAAGGAAACATGGAAATCTACCCAATTGGCTTGCTTATGGCTCAAGAAAGTGCATAAATCAAGTGAAAACAAAAGAAAAAGGCTAGTGAAACTAGGCTAAGATGACTTGTCATCACACGTACGAGTCCTAATCTCCGCACCTACTACATAAAACCTATGCTGTACAATATCCTCATATATATAGAGAGGGTCCATCTATAAGAACGAGGGGAGGGGGTTCTTAGTAGGGTCGGGGGTAGTTAGTCAAGTCAGGATTATCACAGTTCAAGTAATTCACAATGAAATATACAAGTGTCACAGAGAAGTATCTAATTACCACAATTCAAAATAACATTAAGGAATGCATAAACACAAGATGACAATCACAAACAAATTTACCGTATCAAGTAAAATGCAAATGCACAACAAGGATGATGCATGTCTAGCCCTATTGCAGGTAATGAACTCATTTGTCGGTTTTAACCCGCACCCGATGCAATCTGACTCGCAAGTAAGATAAGGCATTCCAGCAACATAACCTCTGCAAGTTACCACATCTTGCAGGCGCTGATTCTCCAGCTGAAGTATGTCGAATATGACCTCTGCAAGTACTTGCAGGTGCTGATTCTCCAGCTGAAGCATGTGCCCCTTTCTCCTGGAAGCCATTCCATATACACAGGCATCCCCGTACAATCATTCATACATAAAGCCCACGACTTAACATGTTCGCATCAACACTATAACTATTTACTTTCTATCATTCTTTCGTGACCTTTTTATCATTTCATAATCACACGTGCCGATTTATCTTCTCCTTTTCTTCAAAACCAATCCCTCTTTCATCCTTAAAACTAATTCTTTATTTTTTAAGATATTACAAAATGAAATCATTCAACAAAAATTCAATTACTTTTAAGGTTCACTAAGACTCCTCCAAATAAAATCCTTGAGTCAAATTCAAAACATAAGCCCTTTTCATTTTTAAATCAAACTGAAACATAATGCTTTTCTTAAATAATTTAAAATCCTAAAATAATTCTTTTCTAAATAAATCGAACTCAGAATATATACTTTTCTTAAATGAATTAAATCTGACATATAACTATTTTCTGAATAAATCGGAAATCAAATAATGCAATTTCTCAAATCCAAT
Source organism: Arachis hypogaea (assembly GCF_003086295.3). Lineage (NCBI taxonomy): Eukaryota > Viridiplantae > Streptophyta > Magnoliopsida > Fabales > Fabaceae > Arachis > Arachis hypogaea. Next base: position 47,692,662 of record NC_092050.1, read on the forward strand.
ATTTATCTTCTAAATAAAATTTCAAATAAATTCTTAAGGGTTATAACAAAATTTCGGCAGTATCTCCCCTAAAACCCGAACTCTGTCACCCTTTTGGGGTTCCATTCAAACCATTTTCCACACTCTTTTCAAATCATTTCAAATAAATCAAACTAGACAAATTTCAACATTTTTAAATTATTCTATCGTAATCCAGAAATCAAATTCATCAGAATAACTCAGTTCCTGGCTGCACTAAAACCCTCTGAACCTTAAACTTATCACAAATATCAATATATCACAAAATTCAATATGAATTCAATCAACAAGTAATCACGACATTAATTCACTTGTCCAATACTAATTTAACCGGTGAAAATTTACCAAAACCCTACCTTCATACGAAATCAAAATACTTGAAGCTCTGGAGAAGCCTTTTGACTGAGCCATCGAAGAAGAAAATGTCTAAAATCATCTATGCCTCCTAAGACTCCATTTGTCCGAACTCAAGGGGTACGGGAGCTACGTCACCGTCGACTTCCACGGATTAAAAGTGACGCTAACACGTAGAAGAAGAGGATACAAACACTCTTACCGAATTAGATTTTTTATTGGAGTTATGGATCATAAGAAATCAAGGAAGGAAATTTAATGGGGTCACGGGTCTTCAATGGGAGCTTCTGGTTTCTTTCTCTCTTTTCTTTCTTGCATGCAATTCGGTTATGAATGGATGAAGGATACAAGAAGGTAATTTTCTTTTAGTGGGGTATGATGTGGCAATGAAAAAGGATTAAGTGTCATCGCCTAATGTCATTTGGTTTCATGATACAAATCTCTCTCTTTTCTTTCTTATATGCTCGATGATGATGTTATCAAATGGCTAAGGAAGATTCTGAATTAAGGAAAGGTGATTTAGCCAGGGTAAAAGGGCAAGTGTCAAATTTCGGTGTAATCAAGTTGGTAGTTCAAGTTATAAATATTTTAAACGAATAATTACAAAAACTAAATATATTATTACACAAGTAATAATATATATATATATATATATATATATATATATATATATATATATATAAGGATAATTATATACGAGTTACTAATATAAATGATATTAGTAACTTAGGGATTAAAAAATATTTCATGAAGCATTAGCAATTCTAAACTCATCAAGAAATATCGATAATTACTTATATCGGCAAAAAGTCGGACTTGATAATAATATTAATATTATTATCTAGGCTCTATTATAATTAGAGCAAGTAAAATAAATAAATAATATAATAATAAAATAATATTACCATTTATTTTACTTCAGAGTTCGAAGTCGATTCATCAAAATAAAACTAATTGTTTTTAAAATATTATTTTAAGAAAAACTTGCGTTAGTGTAAAAAATTAGAGTTGTTACATTCTACCCCCTAAAAGAAAACTTTGCCCTCAAAATTTTCTTTACCTGTAAACAGGTCCGAGTAATCGGTCCTTATCTTATTTTCAAATCCTCAGGTGTGTTGTGTTTCCTCATCTCGTCTCAACTTACGTATAGCAGGTAAAGAAATAAAGAATGCAACGCACTGGAATCGTGAAGTATAGTTAAGAAGCGAGTCTTCACACAATACTGACCTTGGGTCAGGGAGTCTGAGTACGAGCATCTTCAGCAATTGATGAGCGGATAATTTATACGCTTTTTGGCATTGTTTTTAGTATATTTTTAGTATGTTTTAGTTAAATTTTATTATATTTTTATTAATTTTTAAATAAAAATTTTATTTCTGGACTTTACTATGAGTTTGTGTGTTTTTCTGTGATTTCAGGTATTTTCTGGCTGAAATTGAGGGATCTGAGCAAAAATCTAATTGAGAGGCTGAAAAAGGACTGCAGATGCTGTTGGATTCTGATATCCGTGCACTCGAAGAAGATTTTCTGGAGCTACAGAATTCCAATTGGCAAGATCTTAATTTCGTTGGAAAGTAGACATCCTGGGCTTTCCAGCAATATATAATAGTCTATACTTTGCTCGAGATTTGATGGCCCAAACCGGCGTTCCAAGTCAGCATAAAAATTCTGGTGTCAAAACGCCAGAATTGGCAGAAAAGCTGGAGTTAAACGCCTAAACTGGCACAAAAGCTAGTATTTAACTCCTAGAAAAGTCTCTACATGTGAAAGCTTCAATGCTCAGCCCAAGCACACACCAAGTGGGCCCGAAAGAAGATTTCTGCATTAATTACTTGATTTTGTAACCCTAGGCTACTAGTTTCCTATAAATAGGACCTTTTGCTATACTTTGGATACTTTTAATCTTGGTCATTCTGGTTTCCCCTCTAGGGCCGAAACCAATGAACACTATTATCACTTTTGTGTGGAGTTTCTACACACCATAGATTAAGGTGTGGAGCTCTGCTGTTCTTCATGAATTAATGCAAAGTACTATTGTTTTTCTTTTCGATTCAAGCTTGTTCTTATTCCAAGATATTCACTCGCACTTCAACCTGATGAATGTGATGATCCATGACACTCATCATCATTCTCACCTATGAACACATACCTGACAACCACCTCCGTTCTACCTTCGATTGAGTGTGTATCTCTTAGCCTCCTGGTTCATGATGTATGGTTGCCTCGCCTAACAACCGAGCCTTCCATTCCATGAGATCAGAGTCTTCGTGGTATAGGCGAGAATCAATTGGCAGCATTCTTGAGATCCGAAAAGTCTAAACCTTATCTGTGGTATTTCGAATAGGATCTGGGAAGGGATGACTGTGACGAGTTTCAAACTCGCGAGTGTTGGGCGTAGTGACAGACGCAAAAGGATCAATGGATCCTATTCCAATATGATCGAGAACCGACAGATGATTAGCCGTGCGGTGACAGCGCATTTGGACCATTTTCACTGAGAGGACGGGAGGTAGCCATTGACAACGGTGAAACCCAACATAAAGCTTGCCATGGAAGGGAGTATGAATGATTGGATGAAGACAATAGGAAAGCAGACGTTCAGGAGGAACAAAGCATCTTCATACGCTTATCTGAAATTCTCACCAATGAATTACATAAGTATCTCTATCTTATTTTATGTTTTATTTATCTTTCAATTATCAATTCTCCATAACCATTTGAATCTGCCTGACTGACATTTACAAGATGACCATAGCTTGCTTCAAGCCGACAATCTCCGTGGGATCGACCCTTACTCACGTAAGGTTTATTACTTGGACGACCCAGTGCACTTGCTAGTTAGTTGTGCGGAGTTGTGACAAAGAGTAGAGATTACAATTGTGCATACCAAGTTGTTGGCACCATTGATGATCACAATTTCGTGCACGAAGTTTATGGCGCCGTTGCCGGGGATTGTTCGAGTTTGGACAACTGACGGTTCATCTTGTTGCTCAGATTAGGTAATTTTATTCTATGTTTAAGCTTTTTATTTTTTATTTTCGAAAAATTTCAAAAAAAAATTAATTTTATTCTTTAGAGTTTTTAAGAATGAATTCTAGAGTTTCATGATGATCTATTGAAGTCTGGCTGGCTGTGAAGCCATGTCTAATCTTTTGGACTGAGGTTTCAACTTATCATCACAAGAGCTTGTTGATTTCTATCAATTTTGCTATTGAAAGTAATGATCTGCTAAAGCTTGGCTGGCTATTGGCCATGTCTAGTATTTTGGACCGAAGCTTTTATTGAAGGCTTGGCTGGCTAGTAAGCCATGTCTAATTCCTGGATCGGAGTTTTAGACTAACATTGCGTGATTCCTGGAATTCTTATTAAAAATTTTGAATCTCCTTATCTTTCTCTTTTTCCAAATTAAATTTCGAAAAATTGCAAAAAAAAATTAATAAAATCATAAAACCAAAAATAATTTATGTTTCTTGTTTGAGTCTAGTGTCTAATTTTAAGTTTGGTGTCAATTGCATTCTCCTAATTTTCGAAAATTACATGCATTCTGTTCTTCATTGATCATCAAGTTGTTCTTGATGATTTTATTGGGTCTTATCTTTAAATTCTCTTGTTTTGTGTGTTTTGTTATTTTTCATATGCATTCTCAATTTGTTAGTGTCTCTAATATGAAAATTTCTAAGTTTGGTGTCTTGCATGCATTGTTTATTTGATCTTAGTTCTTCATGATTTAGTTTCATTTTGTTATTATTCTCTAAAAATTCAATTTCTTTTAAAAAACTATGTCCTTTCAAGTCAATAATACAGAGAATTGAAGATTCAGAACATGTAGCAGAGGAATTACACAGAAAAAGCTGGGCGTTCAAAACGCCCAGTGAGGAAGGAAAACTGGCATTTAAACGCCAGCCAGGGTACCTGGCTGGGCGTTAAACGCCCAAAAAGGTAGCATTTTGGGCGTTAAACGCCAGGATGGCACAAGAGGGAAGATTTTGTTTTTAATTCAAATCTTTTTCAAATTTTCATAATTTTTCAAAATCAAATCTTTTTCAAATCATATCTTTTCAATCATATCTTTTCAAAATCAATTTCTTTCCATTTTTTTTATTTTTTTACTATTTTCAAAAATCCTTGCTAACAATTAGAGATGTGATTCAAAAATTTCTTCCTTGTTAAGAAAGGTTCAATAATTGAATGTTAGAATCATATCTTTCAAATTTCTTGTTAGCCAAGGCATTAATTTTAAAAATCAAATCTTTTTAATTATTTGTCAATCATATCTTTTTAAAACCAGATTTTCTCAATCATATCTTCTCAACCACATCTTTTTCAAAAATGATTTTCAATCATATCTATTTTATTTCTGATTTCAAAATCTTTTTCAAAATCACTTAACTACTTTCTCAATTTTAATTTTTGAAAATCACCAATCAATTTTTTTCAAAATTTCTTTTAATTATTTCAAAATCTTTTTTTATTATTTTCGAAAATTCTTCCCCCTTCTAACATTTTCTATTTAAAGGACTAACACTCCTCCTCAATGTGCATTTCGAACCCTATCCCTCTTGATAAGTTCGAATTCTCTCCTCTCTACCTCATCCTTCCATTCATCTTTTCCTCTGACACCTCAAGGAATCTCTATACTGTGACATAGAGGATTCTATACTTTCTTCTCCTCTCTTTCATATGAGCAGGAGCAAGGACAAAGGCATTCTTGCTGAAGCTGATCCTGAACCTGAAAGGACCTTGAAAAGAAAGCTAAGAGAAGCTAAAGCACAATTCTCTGTAGAGGACCTAACAGAAATTTTCAAACAAGAAGAAGCCATGGCAGCCGAAAATAACAACAATGCCAACAATGCAAGGAAGGTGCTTGGTGACTTTACTGCACCTGATCCCGACTTCTATGGGAGAAGCATCTCAATCCATGCCATTGGAGCAAACAATTTTGAGCTTAAGCCTCAATTAGTTTCTCTAATGCAACAGAATTGCAAGTTTCATGGACTTCCATTAGAAGATCCTCATCAGTTCTTAGCTGAATTCTTGCAAATCTGTGACACTGTTAAGACCAATGGGGTTGACCCTGAGGTCTACAGACTTATGCTCTTCCCTTTTGCTGTAAGAGATAGAGCTAGGACATGGTTGGACTCACAACCTAAAGAAAGCCTGAACTCTTGGGAAAAGCTAGTCAATGCCTTCTTGGCAAAGTTTTTTCCACCTCAAAAATTGAGTAAGCTTAGAGTAGAAGTCCAGACCTTCAGACAGAAGGAAGGTGAATCCCTCTATGAAGCTTGGGAAAGATACAAGCAATTGATCAGAAGATGTCCTTCTGACATGCTTTCTGAATGGAGCATCATAAGTATCTTCTATGATTGTCTGTCTGAACTGTCCAAGATGTCATTGGACAGCTCCGCTGGAGGATCTCTTCATCTGAAGAAGACTCCTGCAGAAGCTCAGGAACTCATTGAGATGGTTGCAAATAACCAATTCATGTACACTTCTGAAAGGAACCCTGTGAATAATGGGACAACTCAGAAGAAAGGAGTTATTGAAGTTGATACTCTGAATGCCATATTGGCTCAGAATACAATATTGACTCAGCAAGTCAATATGATTTCTCAGAGTCTGTCTGGCATGCAAGCAGCAACAGGCAGTACCAAAGAAGCTTCATCTGAAGAAGAAGCTTATGATCATGAGAATCCAGCAATGGAAGAGGTGAATTACATGGGAGAACCCTATGGAAACACCTATAATCCTTCATGGAGAAATCATCTAAATCTCTCATGGAAGGACCAACAGAGGCCTCAACAAGGCTTCAACAACAGTAATGGTGGAAGAAATAGGTTTAGCAATAGCAAGCCTTTTCCATCATCTTCTCAGCAACAGACAGAGAATTCTAAGCAGAGCCACTCTGACTTAGCAACCATAGTCTCTGATTTAGTTAAGACCACTCAAAGTTTTATGACTGAAACAAAGTCCTCCATTAGAAATTTGGAGGCACAAGTGGGTCAGCTGAGTAAGAAAGTTACGGAACTCCCTCCTAGTACTCTCCCAAGCAATACAGAAGAGAATCCAAAAAGAGAGTGCAAGGCCATAACTTTAACCAACATGGCCGAATGCATAGAGGAGGGAAAGGCAGTGATTTCTACTGAGGAAGACCTCAATGGACGTCCACTGGCCTCCAAGGAGTTCCCTAATGAGGAACCATGGTAATCTGAGGCTCATACCGAGACCATAGAGATTCCATTAAATTTACTTCTGTCGTTCATGAGCTCTGATGAGTATTCTTCCTCTGAAAAGGATGAAGATATTACTGAAGAGCAAGTTGCTAAGTACCTTGGAGCAATCATGAAGCTAAATACCAAGTTATTTGGTAATGAGACTTGGGAGGATGAATCCCCTTTGCTCACCAAAGAACTGGATGACTTGACTAGGCAGAGATTACCTCAGAAGAGACAGGATCCTGGAAAGTTCTCAATACATTGTACCATAGGCACCATGACCTTTGAGAAGGCTCTGTGTGACCTGGGGTCAAGTATAAACCTCATGCCACTCTCTGTGATGGAGAAGCTAGGGATCCGTGAGGTACAAGCTGCAAGAATCTCACTAGAGATGGCAGACAATTCAAGGAAACAGGCTTATGGACTTGTAGAGGATGTCTTGGTAAAGGTTGAAGGCCACTATATCCCTGCTGATTTCATAATCCTAGACACTGGGAAGTGTATGGATGAATCCATCATCCTTGGCAGACCCTTCATAGCCACAGCAAAAGTTGTGATTGATGTTGACAGAGGAGAATTGGTCCTTCAAGTGAGTGAGGACTCCCTTGTGTTTAAAGCTCAAGGATCTCCCTCTGTAACTATAGAGAGGAAGCATGAAAAGCTTCTCTCAATGCAGAGTCAAATAGAGCCCCCACATTCAAACTCTAAGTTTGGTATAGGGAGGCCATCATCATGCTCTAAGTATCTGTGAGGCTCCATGAGAGCCCACTGTCAAGCTATTGATATTAAAGAAGCGCTTGTTGGGAGGCAACCCAATTTTATTATATCTATTTATTTTCTATTGTTATTTTATGTTTTCTGTAGGTTGATGATCATGTGAAGTCACAAAAATAACTAAAAAAGAAAAAATAGAATAAAAAACAGTATTAAAAACAGTACACCCTGGAGAAGCTTACTGGCATTTAAACGCCAGAAATAGGCATAGAGCTGGCGTTTAAACGCCAGAAAGGGGAGAAAAGCTGGCGTTAAATGCCAAGATTGGCAATCAAGGGGGCGTTTACATGCCAATATGGTGCAGGGATGAGAAATCCTTGACACCTCAGGATCTATGGACCCCACAGGATCCCCACCTACCTCGTCTCTCTCTCTCCTCTTCACACCTTCCCATAACACCCTTCCCCATAATACCCTTCACCAATCACCTCAATACCTCTTCCCCAAAAACCCCTCACCTATCAAATCCTACCCTCTTCTCCATAATCTCTTCACCAATCCACATCCATTCCTCATAAAACCCCACCTACCTCACCATTTAAATTCAAACCAATTTCCCTCCCAAACCCATCCATACATGGCCGAACCCTATCCCTCTCTCCACTCCTATATAAACTAATCTTCACTCCCTCATTTTCACACATTATACACCCTACTCACCCCCTTGGCTGAAATACTAACCCTCTCCATCTCCTCTATTTCTTCTTCATCTACTCTTTTCTTTCTTCTTTTGCTCAAGGACGAGTAAACCTTCTAAGTTTGGTGTGGTAAAAGCGTTGCTTTTTATTTTTCCATAACCATTTATGGCACCAAAGGCCGGAGAAACCTCTAGAAAGAGGAAAGGAAAGGCAAAATCTTCCACCTCTGAGTCATGGGAGATGGAAAGATTCATCTCAAGGGTGCATCAAGACCACTTCTATGAAGTTGTGGCCAAGAAGAAGGTGATCACCGAGGTCCCTTTCAAGCTCAAAAAGGGTGAATATCTAGAGATCCAACATGAGATTCGAAGAAGAGATTGGGAAATTCTCACCAACCCCATTCAACAAGTCGGGATCTTAATGGTTCAAGAGTTCTATGCCAATGCATGGATCACCAAGAACCATGATCAAAGTGTGAACCCGGATCCAAAGAATTAGCTTACAATGATCCGGGGGAAATGCTTAGATTTCAGTCCGAAAAATGTAAGGTTGGCATTCAACTTGCCCATGATGCAAAGAGATGCACGCCCCTACACTAGAAGGGTCAACTTTGATCAAAGGTTGGACCAAGTCCTCATAGACATTTGTGAAGAGGGTGTTCAATGGAAGAGAGATTCAAGAGGGAAGCCGGTTCAACTAAGAAGGCATGACCTCAAGCCCGTGGCTAGGGGTTGGTTGGAGTTCGTCCAACGCTCAATCATTCCCACTAGCAATCGGTCTGAAGTTACTATAGATTGGGCTATCATGATCCATAGCATCATGATTGGAGAGGAAGTAGAAGTTCATGAGGTTATATCCCTAGAACTTTACAAGGTGGCAGACAAGTCCTCTACTTTGGCAAGGTTAGCCTTCCCTCATCTCATTTGTCACCTCTACAATTCAACTGGAATTGACATAGAGGAAGATATCCTCATTGATGAGGACAAGCCCATCACTAAGAAAAGAATGGAGCAAACAAGAGAGCCCACTCATGGACAAGAGCATGAGGAAATTCCTCATCATGAAATCCCTGAGATGCCTCAAGGGATGCATTTTCCTCCACAAAATTATTGGGAGCAAATCAACACCTCCCTAGGAGAATTAAGTTCTAACAAGGGACAACTAAGGGTGGAGCACCAAGAGCATTCCATCCTCCTCCATGAAATTAGAGAAGACCAAAGAGTCATGAGGGAGGAACAACAAAGGCAAGGAATAGACATTGAGGAGCTCAAGCACTCCATAAGATCTTCAAGAGGAAGAACAAGCCACCATCACTAAGGTGGACCCGTTCTTTAATTTTCTTGTTCTTTATTTTTCTATTTTTCATTTTCTATGCTTTATGTTCTATCTATGTTTGTGTCTTTACTACATGATCATTAGTGTCTTAGTGTCTATGCCTTAAAGCTATGAATGTCCTATGAATCCATCACCTTTCTTAAAATAAAAATGTTTTAATCACAAAAGAACAAGAAGTACATGATTTCGAATTCATCCTTGAAACTAGTTTAATTATTTTGATGTGGTGACAATACTTTTTGTTTTCTAAATGAATGCTTGAACAGTGCATATTTTTTTGAATTTGTTGTTTATGAATGTTAAAATTGTTGGCTCTTGAAAGAATGATGAAAAAGGAGAAATGTTATTGATAATCTAAAAAATCATAAAAATGATTCTTGAAGCAAGAAAAAGTAGTGAAAAGCTTGCAGAAAAAAAAAGAAGAGAAAAAATTGGCGAAAAAATGAAAAAAGAAAGAAAAAAAAAGCAAGCAGAAAAAGCCAATAGCCCTTTAAACCAAAAGGCAAGGGTAAAATAAAAAGGATCCAAGGCTTTGAGCATCAGTGGATAGGAGGGCCCACAGGAATAAAATCCTGGCCTAAGCGGCTAAACCAAGCTATCCCTAACCATGTGCTTGTGGCGTGAAGGTGTCAAGTGAAAAGCTTGAGACTGAGCGGTTAAAGTCGTGGTCCAAAGCAAAAAAAGAGTGTGCTTAAGAGCTCTGGACACCTCTAATTGGGGACTCTAGCAAAGCTGAGTCACAATCTGAAAAGGTTCACCAAGTTATGTGTCTGTGGTATTTATGTATCTGGTGGTAATACTGGAAAACAAAATGCTTAGGGTCACGGCCAAGACTCATAAAGTAACTGTGTTCAAGAATCAACATACTGAACTAGGAGAATCAATAACACTATCTGAATTCTGAGTTCCTATAGATGCCAATCATTCTAAACTTCAAAGGATAAAGTGAGATGCCAAAACTGTTCAGAGGCAAAAAGCTACTAGTCCCGCTCATCTAATTGGAGCTAAGTTTCATTGATATTTTGAAATTTATAGTATACTCTCTTTTTTTTTATCCTATTTGATTTTCAGTTGCTTGGGGACAAGCAACAATTTAAGTTTGGTGTTGTGATGAGCGGATAATTTATACGCTTTTTGGCATTGTTTTTAGTATGTTTTTAGTATGTTTTAGTTAGTTTTTATTATATTTTTATTAGTTTTTAAATAAAAATCATATTTCTAGACTTTACTATGAGTTTGTGTATTTTTCTGTGATTTTAGGTATTTTCTGGCTGAAATTGAGGGACCTGAGCAAAAATCTGATTCAGAGGCTGAAAAAGGACTGCAGATGCTGTTGGATTCTGACCTCCGTTTACTCGAAGCGGATTTTCTAGAGCTACAAACGCCCAATTGGTGCGCTCTCAATTGCCTTGGAAAGTAGACATCTTGGGCTTTCCAGCAATATATAATAGTTTATACTTTGCCCGAGATTTGATGACCCAAACTGGCGTTCCAAGTCAGCATAAAAATTCTAGCGTCAAAATGCCAGAACTGGCAGAAAAGCTGGAGTTAAACGCCCAAACTAGCACAAAAGCTGGCGTTTAACTCCAAGAAAAGTCTCTACATGTGAAAGCTTTAATGCTCAGCCCAAGCACACACCAAGTGGGCCCGGAAGAAGATTTCTGCATTAATTACTTGATTTTGTAACCCTAGGCTACTAGTTTCCTATAAATAGGACCTTTTGCTATATACTTTGGATACTTTAAACTTGGTCATTCTGGTTTCCCCTCTGGGGCCGAAGTCAATGAACACTATTATCATTTTTGTATTTTCAACGGTGGAGTTTCTATACACCATAGATTAAGGTGTGGAGCTCTGCTGTTCTTCATGAATTAATGCAAAGTACTATTGTTTTTCTATTCAATTCAAGCTTATTCTTATTCCAAGATATTCACTCGCAATTCAACCTGATGAATGTGATGATCCGTGACACTCATCATCATTCTCACCTATGAACGCGTGCCTGACAACCACCTCCGTTCTACCTTCGATTGAGTGTGTATCTCTTAGCCTCCTGGTTCATGATGCATGGTTGCCTCACCTGACAATCGAGCCTTCCATTCCATGAGATCAGAGTCTTCGTGGTATAGGCGAGAATCAATTGGCAGCATTCTTGAGATCCGGAAAGTCTAAACCTTGTCTGTGGTATTCTGAATAGGATCTGGGAAGGGATGACTGTGACGAGCTTCAAACTCACGAGTGTTGGGTGTAGTGACAGACGCAAAAGGATCAATGGATCCTATTCCAACATGATCGAGAACCGACAGATGATTAGCCGTGCGGTGACAGCGCATTTGGACCATTTTCACTAAGAGGACGAGAGGTAGCCATTGACAACGGTGAAACCCAACATAAAGCTTACCGTGGAAGGGAGTATGAATGATTGGATGAGGACAATAGGAAAGCAGAAGTTCAGGAGGAACAAAGCATCTTCATACGCTTATCTGAAATTCTCACTAATGAATTACATAAGTATCTCTATCTTATTTTATGTTTTATTTATCTTTCAATTATCAATTCTCCATAACCATTTGAATTTGCCTGACTTAGATTTACAAGATGACCATAGCTTGCTTCAAGCTGACAATCTCCGTGGGATCGACCCTTACTCATGTAAGGTTTATTACTTGGATGACCCAGTGCACTTGCTGGTTAGTTGTGCGGAGTTGTGACAAAGAGTTGAGATTACAATTGTGCGTACCAAGTTGTTGGCGCCATTGATGATCACAATTTCGTGCACCAGCAGTCATTGTAAATACTCTTCCTAGCTGTTGCAATTTAGCTACTCCTTGTACCGATTTTTCTGGACAACTGCTTGCTATATGCCCCGGTTCACCACAGTTGTAGCAGACCCTCATTCCAAAATAACAAGGTCTACCAGTGTGATCCCTTCCATATTGCCTACATGTCGGGCCCTCCTGACTCTGGTGAGGTTGCTTACTAGTGTTCTGTCTTGGCCTTTTCCATTCCCAGCAGTTGAGTGCGTAGGAAAGTTTCTAATTTGTTGGTTTCCTCACATAGGTACTCTCGGTGCCTGAAAATCAACCTTCCATTATACCACATGCCTATTGATGAGCGGATATTTTATACACTTTTTGGCATCATTTTCATATAGTTTTTAGTATCTTTTGTTTAAGTTTTATTAAGTTTTCATAGGTTTTAGTGCAAAATTCACATTTTTGGATTCTACTTTGAATTTATATGTTTATATGCAATTTTAGGTTATTTCTGACTGAAATTGAGGAGTTGGAACAAAAGTCTAATTCAGAGGCAGAGAAAGCACTGCAGATGCTGTCCGGATCTGACCTCCTTGCACTCGAATAAGCTTTTCTAGAGCTACAGAAGTCCAAATGGAGCATTCTCAACGGCTATGAAAAGCTAACATCCAGGGCTTTTCAGAATTGAAGGCCCAAAACTGGCGTTCAACACCAGCCTTCTGCTCTGTTCTTGCGTCCAATGCCTACAAGGGAGTAGCCAGCGTTCCAACGCCCAAGAAGGACCCCCTAGCCAGCATTCAACACCCTAGAGGCCTCCTAGCAGGTGGATCTCAATCAAGCTCAGCCCAAACACTCGCCAAGTGGGCCTCAGAAGTGGATTTTAGCATTAAAAGACTGTTTTACCCTTTTTATGTAATCCTTAGTCATTAGTTTAGTATTTAAGAGAGAAGATCACATAAACACACGAGCTCTTCCAGCATATTTTTGAATTCTATTATTGTATTTTCTATCAGTATGAGTTTCTAAACCTCCTAGGTTGAGGGGGGGAGGAGCGCTGCTGAGTTTTGTGGATTAATAAAGTACTATGATTCTATTTCAATTCGTGTTCGATTCTCTATTCTAAGATGGATCTTCATTCTTCATCAATATGAATGTGTTAAACTGGCACAAGGTTATCTCATTCTAGTAGAATAATTCTACATGGGTTCAGAGTGAGTCTTTCATCGAACAATGATGAACCACTAGCTTGATTATACATCTCTTAGATGGCTAATCCACGATTTTGTTGGGGACTTCTCGAAACATCAGTTCAGCCGAGGTATGGGGAGATTAGAGTCTTTCTGGTAGAGGTAGAACCAAGGCGCAACATCCTCTTATCCGAAAGATTCGACCTTGTCTGTGGCATTTTGAGTAGGATCACCAAAGAGAATGAACTGCAGGAGCTTCACCTTCAATCAGACTGGATCCGCACTAACCCTGGGGTTCAGATCTGGAGGAGTATTAGCAATCTCTTAAAAAAGACGTTAATCACATACAGCCTGCCATAGAAGAAATCATTCACAGTTGAAGAAGGCAGTAAGACCGGAATTAATCCAGAAGAACAAAGCATCTCCAAGCCATAAGCATCTTCTTATCACTGGTTATAATCAAACATAGTAATTCCATCTTATCCCAATTTTATGCATTTAAACAATCAATTAACTTTTCTATCCGTCTGACTAAGATCTACAGGATAACTGATGAATCCAGATTTGATGATGATTTTTGGTTGAAATTTAGTGGATTTCATCATATAAACCTACATTTATCCCATTAAATAGTATACTTTTGAGCTTTCCTCCTAAATTGTGCTTGATTATGAAAACATGCTCTTTTGTGCCTAATTTAGTCAATTTTATTCCATGTGCCTTCCATTCGATACCTTGATGTTGTTTGTGAGTGATTTTAGATGTATAAGGTAGGAATGGCTTAGTGAGAATGGAAGAGGAGCATGCAAGGAGGAGGAAGTATGAAGAAACAAAGGAGAAGAGCAAAGTGATGTGTGCGTGTGCACAAGCCTTTGTGCGTATGCACAGGCACTAAAGCAGAGCAAAGCGTGCACACGCGGCATCTTGCGTGTCGCACGATCATCTAAAGCATCGCAAAGTGTGCGTACGAACAACCCCTTGTGCGTATGTACAACCTGAGATTTTGGCCGAATGTGCGTGCGCACACATCTGTGCGTACGCACAAGTACCCACGCATGCCTTCATTAAAAACGCACGTGACTCGCATTGTTGAGGGCTTGGAGGCCCAATTCTGATACTAGAAGCTCATAATGAAAGGGGAAAACATTGTAGAGGATAGCATATCATTAGGGTAGTTTTTATATAGTAGTAGGAGGCATTCACTACAAGAAAATAAGCTTTCTGCCACGCTTTTAAAGCGTGCCAAAAAGTACAAAAAAAGGTACCGATAACTTTTCGCCACGCTTTTTGAGCTATCGGCACGTTTTTGAAAGGGTCATATCTGCCAGCCGTACGCTTTTGTAGATCTATCGACACGCTTTTAATGTTGGCACACTTTCATCTCTTGCCACGCTTAAAAAGCTTGGCTGTAGGTCTTAACCTATAGGTACGCTTGAAAAGTGTACCAAAAAGTGAACATATAACCATGCTTTTAAAGTGTGCCCGTTGGTTTGGGTTTGGATACGCTTCAAAAGCGTACTTGTAGGGTGGCTATATCCTCATCAAATTTAAAAAAAATTATGGGTGAACTTTAAAAAAAGATGTGGTATTATTTTAGAAAATTTGAAAAAAATAAAAACAATATATTTAGACAACTGATTATTCTGGATACATACCAATGATGCAATGATGCAATGCTTTTTGTTTAATTCTATATATATGAACTAACTAAATCTTTTGGTAAGAGTAAGATTCATTACAAATATATCATGCAATGCAAATATATATAGTTTATGAATATATTGATTTATACATCTGCATAACCATTGCATCCCAGTTCATGCTCTCAGTACCCTTGGCCCCAGCTTGAACCTACATTAAATAATAAAACAAGTAGTTTCAATAGTTAAGAACAACTTATTTTTACTATTCTACTAACGTTGGACAAGAAAGTAATACACATAAATTTATATATGAAGATAGGCCTACAACAGTTATTTCATTGGCATGCTTGTCTGGTGTCCAACATAGAAAATTAGCATATGATACACTCATACTACTCATTCAGTGGTACAATTGAATGTTACATGCATATTGACTAAAATCTTGTAACAAATGACAGTTAGTAATTTTAAAGTTCTTGTGTTTGTGTTAATTTTTGCATTTAACTTCTTATGGTTTGGTCTTGTGACTTTTAATTACAGTGAAAAATGATAGGGATCAATAGTTTAATAATTAAGGAAAAGTGAATTCAGCAAAGAAAACAATGAGGCTGAGATGTATATTTGTAATAGAGAGAATATTCTACAAATTAAAAGTTAGTAGTGTATAGAGAAACTAAACATATAGAGAATAATTAACAGTTTTCCGCTTCCAATATGCATCTAAATGATTCTGACACAGTGCAAAAAGATTGCCAAAAAATATAGAGAAACTAAATCAACAGTAGAGGCTGAGATGTATATTTGTAACAGAGAGAATATTCTACAAATTAAAAGTTAGTAGTGTATAGAGAAACTAAACATATAGAGAATAATTAACTGTTTTCCGCTTCCAATATGCATCTAAATGATTCTGACATAGTGCGAAAAGATTGCCAAAAAATATAGAGAAACTAAATCAACAGTAGATGCAAAGCATAAATTTGGTTAGTGACTAATACAGTAGAGAGTAAATATGGCAGCTAAAATATGAAAAAAACCCCAAATAGAGACTTTAGGTTTGTAATGTTCATCTATATCCACTTTTTTCAATTTCCTAGCACCGGGTAATGTAACATTGAATATGAAGCTTAATAATGAAACCCATGGTAGATTTTACACAGGTTGCTGACATTAAATCATTATTTCTCATAAATAAGAAAGATTATAAGTGAAATAACTAATATTGAAATTGCTTTGATGTAATTTCCTTCCAAAATACAGCATCAAGTCAGAATATGAACTTATCTATTCAAATGGTAATGAAATGAAATTTTAAAACAAATATATGTAGTAAACAACACATTTGAAGTTAATTATTTGATTAAATTTAGCGATAAAAATGATAATCATTAACTTCTTAGACATGATAATATGTGTAGAAAACCTTAACTAAATGGGAAAGGATAAGGATGAACAAAAAGGACACAGACATAACAACGAAAAGCAAATTTAGTCACCTGAACATCCTTAATTTCCCTTGACGACTCGCCCCAACACAATAAGCTTCTCATTCAGATCTAGTATTGGTGAAGTCGTAATGAAAATATCAAATCCTTTGTTTGTGTGCTTGCCCTTGGAAGCTCCAAGCATGAATGCTTCATGTTTCACACCTACATAATTATTTCAACAAAGCAGCCACCTTGCCTCCTCTCTTAGCCGCTGCCGCTGCCTTCTTTTGCACATCAACAAATTGAATCCACTGAATAATCAATAGCCAATAACGCAGCAAGCAAACCTTGGATCTGAAATTAAAAAATGAATAGCATTATATGGAAACCTTGGATCTGAAATTTGAGAAGATAAGAATAGATCTAGGTTGGTGTGTTGTGTAATCGAAGGAAGTTTAAGAGAGCAGATGAGGAGAATAACCCGAGCTGGTGCTTAGGGTTTGAAATATATCTTGAAAATCCAGTGCTAATTATTTATAATAAAAAATAAATAAAAACTAGATGACTAAAAAGATAAGGAAAACAAAAAAGAATTATAAACCACCTGCTGTTACATATCTATGAACTATGCTACTAGGCCAACTACTTAGATTATCTTCTCGCACACTCAATCAGAACTAGGATCCTAACTAGGCATAAAATTCAATTCTCAAGGAAAAGTATACTCACCTATGATTCAGAGTATGATGCCGATGGAATGTCGAAACCAAGCCATCATCAAACTGGGAGGAGAAGACACAGTTACAAATTATGTTTGCGGGCTACATACGGCTAATAAGGAGATTTTAATTGGAAAAAGAAGGAAATTTAAATTGGAAAGCAACATCTAAACCTTACTCAATCTTGTCAAGAGGTATTGAATGAAAGAGTATTTTGCCTCAGATTAAGAGAAACAATTAGGAGGATCTATTAAGAAGATAAATCAATTATCATAAAAGTAATGAAGAAAGAATGCTACTCTTACTAACCATTTTTCCAGAAGAGGAGACACCACCTTGTAACTTAGGAATGCCATCAATTTGCTCCACATAGCAGGCATTGGTTTCGGTACACAAAACCATAACACTGGTTCATATGTTTGAAAAGTTAATACAAATCTATTTGAGCATAAATTTATTATAACTAAGCAGATTAACCTCAATTTGAATGTTAAACAGAAATCACAGCCAGTGAAAAAACATACAATCTGTAAGACAAGTGTGATTTTGTTCCCTTCACAAACTCTTCACCAGAGGTCTTGGTAGAAGGATGCAAATTACCCGAAAGAAAAAAAATTCATAATTTCCAATTTAGCTTAAATCATACAAATATATTTATTATTGAGCAAGGACAAAGGAAGTTGTTTTAAGACCTAAAATGGCACATAACAATGTAGAATTTCCCACCTTTGCAAGTCCCATAATCTCAGTCATTGTACTAGGTACCAGGTGAATTTACTAAACATACAAAAACGAATCAGATTCATTCATGGCCCTTATCACAGGAACAGAGAAACAAAGGCACACAACACAGCATCAATACTTAAGTTTCCAAAATAATGGCCCTTATCACAAGAACAGGGAAACAGACAAAAAAATACTTACCTTGTAGTGTTTAAGGTGAGGGTTGAGCACAATGCGCTGTATAATACTCATTTTCATGGACTATAATAGCCATAACGAACTCTAATATTATAAGCATTTATATGTCGATTAATTCACCAATTTAGTTATTAAATAAGAATACCCAAATTAGTTCATATAGATTATTCAATCAAACACTTCCATACCAAACAAATTTTAATTACGAAAATTAGCCTCAATGTTTTAGTATTTTGTTACACAGATCATTTATGTGTTAAATTTTGCTAAAGATATTATACAAATCTTTATATAAATTATTTTATAACTTTATACGTTATTTAATAAAAGTCCTTAAAAATTTTTAAATTCTCAAATTAGTTCATTCATGTAGTAAGCAATATAACCTGGAGAAATTCAAAGACTAATTTAATAATTAAAATTTAATAAAAATTAAAATATCCAATAAAATATTCCCTTGAAAACTAATTTAGGATATTACTTTTATTAGTGAAGATAGTAAACACGAAATTTTTACCTTATGTTGTTTATACTTTTCACATATAGCATTCAGGGAACTGGCTTTGGTGTTGAGCTGCAAATCTACAAGTGCAAGAACAACAGTTTCAAGATCTGAGGCTTTGTAGTTTGTATAGTGCTCCAGGGTTAGATTCTGCAAAATTAAAACATGGATTTAACTAACTAAATAATAATTATCAGAACAAGGCAAGGGGAGCCCAAACAGAACTTAAAATATTAAACAAAGAAGGAAACAAAGACACAAGGAGCAATAACATTGGTGCAAGAACAACAGTTTCAAGATCTTTTACTTTTTTTTTCTTCTTTTTCTTCTGAAACAAGAATTTCATACCCTTGTTCCCTTCGTCTATTTCATTGTTCTGCCATTTGGTGGCTACACATGCCCCATGAAGAACAAAACACCGTTATGATTGGTTTCAGTGTTGAAGCATACGAAACGTTTAACAACAGAGGGAACCTTCATTAACACAATTGAATAGGTTTAACCCAAAATAGAATGAGAACATACAAAATGAAAAGAAAGAAAATCAAAGTTTGGACTGTGCTTCTTTACCTTTTTCTTCTTCAATTCCTCAGAATCTTTCTAAAGATCTCGTTACCTTGGTATGTATAACATGAATATGAGGATCCTGAAAACATTTTCAGACACAGTTTTACCAATTTCGTTCACAACCTTGATTTTTTTATTCTTTCATGACTTGTTTTCTGGTTTGTGTAAAAAGACTTAGCAGTGTGTTTATGGTGCCGATTAAGGAAGAGACCACTGAAACAGAGACAGAGGGTTGGGTTTGCGAGGGTTTGCGAGTAGGAGGCCACACCGATGCCTGGGCACGCCGAGAGACCGATTGAGGGAGAGACCATTGAGACAAAGACAGACATAGAGGGTTGGGTTTGCGAGGGTTTTCGACCGTTTGCGAGAGACCGTTGATGGTGCGAGGGTTGGGTGTGACAGAGAGAGGGCTGGGTGTGACGGTTAGATGAAGGGCTGGGTGTGACGGTTAGATGAACATTGGTGCGATGGCGATCGAGCTGGGTGGTGCGACGGCGATCGATCTGCAGTGATGAACTTGGTGCGACGGCTTGCTGATGGGTACGACGGCTGCTTGCTTCATCGCGATGGTTATCTTAGGTTAAAAGTGAATTTGGGAATAAATTAAAAGTGAAGTGTGTATGTAGTAATATATGTGCTGTGATCACTTAGTTAACTTAGCAAAAATGTTAAGTGTGAAAAGAAGGGGTGGGAAATTAAATTTTGGTACGCACAGCATATCGGCACGCTTTATAAATGTCACCGTTAGAAGACAAATTAGCCACGCTTTTAAAGTGTGCTGGTTTCTCTCTTTAAAAGCGTGGCAAAAAAAACCGTGGCCAAAATACAAATTGGTAGCCACCCACGTAAAAGTGTGCCAGTTTTCTTCTATGGCCACGTTTTTTAAGCGTGAAAAAAAAACATGGCCAAATCACAAATCAGTGGCCACCCTTGCAAAAGCGTGGCCATTGACCACTTTTGGGTATGCTTTAAAAGCGTGGCAAGAAAAAAGTATGCCGATAGGCCTTTTTTCTTGTAGTGATTTGTTTAGTTTTCTCTCTTAGTTTTCTCTCAACACTGTTAGGGTTTATATTAGGGTTTTACATTTCAAGTACCATTTCCATTTTTGATCTTGCATTTGTGCTAGCCTCCATTGTAAGTATCTCCTAATTACTACTCTTTATAGCTACATTTTTGATACTCTTTCTTGTAATTAAATCATTGTGTTAATATATATCTTTTGCAATTTTGATCTCTTGTTGATAATTTTCATGATTGATGACTGTTATACGCTTGGTTGAGTTGCTGATGAGCGGATAATTTATACGCTTTTTGGCATTGTTTTTAGTATGTTTTTAGTAGGATCTAGTTACTTTTAGGGATGTTTTTATTAGTTTTTATGTTAAATTCACATTTCTGGACTTTACTATGAGTTTGTGTGTTTTTCTATGATTTCAGGTATTTTCTGGCTGAAATTGAGGGACCTGAGCAAAAATCAGATTCAGAGGTTGAAGAAGGACTGCTGATGCTGTTGGATTCTGACCTCCCTGCACTCAAAGTAGATTTTCTAGAGATACAGAACTCAAAATGGCGCGCTTCCAATTGCGTTAGAAAGTAGACATCCAGGGCTTTCCAGCAATATATAATAGTCCATACTTTGGCCGAGTTTAGATGATGAAAATGGGCGTTGAACGCCAGTTCTACGCTGCAGTCTGGAGTTAAACGCCAGAAACACGTCACGAACCAGAGTTGAACGCCAGAAACACGTTACAACCTGGCATTCAACTCCAGAAAGAGCCTCTGCACGTGTAACATTCAAGCTCAGCCCAAGCACACACCAAGTGGGCCCCGGAAGTGGATTTATGCATCAATTACTTACTTCTATAAACCCTAGTAACTAGTTTAGTATAAATAGGACTTTTTACTATTGTATTTACATCTTCGGATCATCTTATGATTTTTAGTTCATCTTAGGATCATATTGATCACGTTTGGGGGCTGGCCATTCGGCCATGCCTGGACCTTATCACTTATGTATTTTCAACGGTAGAGTTTCTACACACCATAGATTAAGGTGTGGAGCTCTGCTGTTCCTCACGAATTAATGAAAAGTACTACTGTTTCTCTATTCAATTCAACTTATTCCGCTTCTAAGATATTCATTCGCATTTCAATATGAATATGATGAACGTGACAATCATCATCATTCCCATACGAACGCGTGCCTGACAACCACTTCCGTTCCACCTTATATTGGATGATTATCTCTTGGATCTCTTAATCAGAATCTTCGTGGTATAAGCTAGATTGATGGCGGCATTCATGAGAATCCGGAAAGTCTAAACCTTGTCTGTGGTATTCCGAGTAGGATTCAGGGATTGAATGACTGTAACGAACTTCAAACTCGCGAGTGCTGGGCGTAGTGACAGACGCAAAAGGATAGTAAATCCTATTCCAGTATGATCGAGAACCTCCAGATGATTAGCCATGCAGTGACAGCGCATCGGACCATTTTCACAGAGAGGATGGGACGTAGCCATTGACGACGGTGATGCCCTTACATAAAGTTTGCCATGGAAAGGAGTAAGACTGATTGGATGAAGACAGCGGGAAAGCAGAGATTCAGAGGAACGCAAGCATCTCTATACGCTTATCTGAAATTCTCACCAATGAATTACATAAGTATTTCTATCTTTATTTTCTGTTTATTTATTATTATTATTCGAAAACTCCATAACCATTTGATATCTGCCTGACTGAGATTTACAAGGTGACCATAGCTTGCTTCATACCAACAATCTCCGTGGGATCGACCCTTACTCACGTAAGGTTTTATTACTTGGACGACCCAGTGCACTTGCTGGTTAGTTGTGCGAAGTTGTGAAGTTATGTTTGGACCATGGTATTGTGCACCAGTTATTGGCGCCATTGCCAGGGAGAGAACGAACAACAAATTTTACAACCTCAGAGTAACAATTTCGCACATACCAAGTTTTTGGCGCCGTTGCCGGGGATTGTTCGAGTTTGGACAACTGACGGTTCATTGTGTTGCTTAGATTAGGTAATTTTCTTCTTATTTTATTTTCAAAAAATTTCAAAAATCTTTCAAAAATTTCTCATCTGTTTTCGAAAATTATTCGAATTTTTTAAGAATAAATTCTAGTGTTTCATGAAGCATGTTGAAGCCTGACTGGCTGTAAAGCCAGGTCTAATTCTTTTGGATAGGGGCTTCCAACCATCAGCATAGAGGTAGGTTAATTTGAATATCAGCTGTTGCATGCCTAATTTATATCCTAAAGCTGGCTGGCTATTAAGCCATGTCCAACCCTTTGATTGGAGCTTTGGGCTAATATTGAAAGATTCCTTGAATTCTTCTTAAAAATTTTGGAATCCTTATTTTTCTTTTTCACATTAATTTTCGAAAAGTCCAAAAAAAAAATCATAAAATCATAAAAATAAAAAATATTTTGTGTTTCTTGTTTGAGTCTTGAGTCAATTTCAAGTTTGGTGTCAATTGCATTTTTTCTAAAAATTCTTTGCATTTTTCGAAAATTCATGCATTCATAGTGTTCTTCATGATCTTTAAGTTGTTCTTGGCCAGTCTTCTTGTTTGATCTTCATATTTTCTTGTTTTGTGTCTTTTCTTGTTTTTCATATGCATTCTTGCATTCATAGTGTCTATACATGAAAAATTTCTAAGTTTGGTGTCTTGCATGTTTTCTTTGCATAAAAAATTTTTCAAAAATATGTTCTTGATGTTCATCATGATCTTCAAAGTGTTCTTGGTGTTCATCTTGACATTCATAGTGTTCTTGCATGCATCATGTGTTTTGATTCATAATTTTCATGTTGTGAGTCAATTTTTTATGTTTTTCTCTCTCATCATTAAAAATTCAAAAATAAAAAAAATATCTTTCCCTTTTTCACTCATAAATTTCGAAAATTTGGATTGACTTTTTCAAAACTTTTTAAAATTTAGTTGTTTCTTATGAGTCAAATCAAATTTTCAATTTAAAAATCTTATCTTTTTCAAAATCTTTTTCAAAAATCAAATCTTTTTCATTTTTCTTATTTATTTTCGAAAATTTTAAAAATATTTTTCAAAAATCTTTTTCTTAATTTTATCTCATAATTTTCGAAAATATCCTCAACAATTAATGTTTTGATTCAAAAATTTCAAGTTTCTTACTTGTTAAGAAAGATTCAAACTTTAAGTTCTAGAATCATATCTTGTGATTTCTTGTGAATCAAGTCTTTAATTGTGATTTTAAAAATCAAATCTTTTTCAAAACTAATTTCAATCATATCTTTTCAAAAAGATCTTTTTATCTTATCTTTTTCAAAATCATATCCTTTTAATCATATCTTTTTAAAACATATCTTTTTTCAAAAATTTGATTTTAAAATATCTTTTCTAACTTCATATCTTCTTATCTTTTCAAAATTGATTTTCAAATTTGTTTCAACTAACTAATTAACTTTTTGTTTGTTTCTTATCTTTTTCAAAACTACCTAACTAACTCTCTCCCTCTAATTTTCGAAAATCTCTTCCCTCTTTTTCAAAAATTCTTTTTAATTAACTAATTGTTTCAATTTTTAATTTTAATTTGATTTCATTCCTAATTTTCAAAAATCACTAACCCCTTTTTAAAATTTTATTTTCGAAAATCCTTCTTTTCTCTCATCTCCTTCTATTTATTTATTCACCTACTAACACTTCATCTCACCCAAATTCGAACCCCCTCTTCCATCTGTGTTCGAATTTTCTCTTCTTCCCTTCTTTACATTACATTCTCTTCTTCTTCTACTCACACAGGGGAACCTCTATACCTGGGTAAAAAGGATCCCTATTATTATTATTTTTTTGTTCCCTCTTTTTCATATGAGCAGGAGCAAGGACAAGAACATTCTTGTTGAAGCAGACCCTGAACCTGAAAGGACTCTAAAGAGGAAACTAAGAGAAGCTAAAATACAACAATCCAGAGATAACCTTACAGAAATTTTCGAACAGGAAGAGGAGATGACAGCCGAAAATAATAATAATGCAAGGAGGATGCTTGGTGACTTTACTGCACCTAATTCCAATTTACATGGAAGAAGCATCTCCATCCCTACCATTGGAGCAAACAATTTTGAGCTGAAACCTCAATTAGTTTCTCTGATGCAACAAAACTGCAAGTTTCATGGACTTCCATCTGAAGATCCTTTTTAGTTCTTAACTGAATTCTTGCAGATCTGTGATACTATTAATACTAATGGAGTAGATCCTGAAGTCTACAGGCTCATGCTTTTCCCGTTTGCTGTAAGAGATAGAGCTAGAGTGTGGTTGGACTCTCAACCTAAAGATAGCCTGAACTCTTGGGATAAGCTGGTCACGGCTTTCTTAGCCAAGTTCTTTCCTCCTCAAAAGCTGAGTAAGCTTAGAGTGGATGTTCAAACCTTCAGACAGAAGGAAAGTGAATCCCTCTATGAAGCTTGGGAGAGATACAAGCAACTGACCAAAAAGTGTCCTTCTGACATGCTTTCAGAATGGACCATCCTGGATATATTCTATGATGGTCTGTCTGAATTAGCTAAGATGTCATTGGATACTTCTGCAGGTGGATCCATTCACCTAAAGAAAATGCCTGTAGAAGCTCAAGAACTCATTGACATGGTTGCTAATAACCAGTTCATGTACACTTCTGAGAGGAATCCTGTGAGTAATGGGACGCCTCAGAAGAAGGAAGTTCTTGAAATTGATACTCTGAATGCCATATTGGCCCAGAATAAAATATTGACTCAGCAAGTCAATATGATTTCTCAGAGTCTGAATGGAATGCAAGCTGCATCCAACAGTACTCAAGAGGCATCTTCTGAAGAAGAAGCTTATGATCATGAGAACCCTGCAATAGCAGAGGTGAATTACATGGGTGAACCATATGGAAACACCTATAATCCCTCATGGAGAAATCACCCAAATCTCTCATGGAAGGATCAACAAAAGCCTTAACAAGGCTTTAATAATGGTGGAAGAAACAGGTTTAGCAATAGCAAGCCTTTTTCATCATCCCCTCAGCAACAGACAGAGAACTCTGAACAAAATACCTCTAATTTAGCAAACTTAGTCTCTGATCTATCTAAGGCCACTGTGAATTTCATGAATGAAACAAGGTCCTCCATTAGAAATTTAGAAGCACAAGTGGGCCAGCTGAGTAAAAGAATCACTGAAACCCCTCCTAGTACTCTCCCAAGCAATATAGAAGAGAATCCAAAAGGAGAGTGCAAGGCCATTGATATAACCATCATGGCCGAATCCAAGAAGAAAGGAGAGGACGTGAATCCCAAAGAGGAAGACCTTCTGGGACGTCCAGTGATCAACAAGGAGTTTCCCTTTGAGGAACCAAAGGAATCTGAGACTCATCTAGAGACCATAGAGATTTCATTGAACATCCTTATGCCATTCATGAGCTCTGATGAGTATTCCTCTTCTGAAGAGAATGAAGATGTTACTGAAGAGAAAGTTGCCAAGTTTCTTGGTGCAATCATGAAGCTGAATACCAATTTATTTGGTAGTGAGACTTGGGGAGATGAACCTCCCCTGTTCACCAATGAACTAAATGCATTGGATCAACTGAGATTGCCTCAGAAGAAACAGGATCCTGGAAAGTTCCTAATACCTTGTACCATAGGCACCATGATCTTTGAGAAGGCTCTATATGACCTGGGGTCAGGAATAAACCTTATGCCACTCTCTGTAATGGAGAAACTGGGAATCTTTGAGGTACAAGCTGCTAAAATCTCATTAGAGATGGCAGACAATTCCAGAAAACAGGCGTATGGACAAGTAGAGGACATATTAGTAAAGGTTGAAGGCCTTTACATCCCTGCTGATTTCATAATCCTAGATACTGGGAAGGATGAGGATGAATCCATCATCCTTGGAAGACCCTTCCTAGCCACAGCAAAAGCTGTGATTGATGTTAACAGAGGTGAACTAGTCCTTCAATTGAATGAGGACTCCCTTGAGTTTAAAAGTCATGGACATCTTTCTGTAAATATGGAAAAGAGGCACAGTAAGCTTCTCTCAAAACAGAGTCAACCAGAGCCCCCACAGTCAAACTCTAAGTTTGGTGTTGGGAGGCCACAACCAAACTCTAAGTTTGGTGTTGAACTCCCATATCCAAACTCTAAGTTTGGTGTTGGGGAGTCACAACAATGCTCTGAACATCTGTGAGGCTCCATGAGAGCCCTCTGTCAAGCTATTGACATTAAAGAAGTGCTTGTTGGGAGGTAACCCAATTTTTATTATTCAATTCTATTTTTATTTTTATTGTTTTTTCATGTTTTATTAGGTTCATGATCATGTGGAGTCACAAAATAAATAGAAAAATCAAAAACAGAATCAAAAACAGCAGAAGAAAAATCACACCCTGGAGGAAGAGCTTACTGGCGTTTAAACGCCAGTAAGGAGCATCTGGCTGGCGTTCAACGCCAGAACAGAGCATGGATCTGGCGTTGAACGCCCAAAACAGGCAGCATCTTGGCATTCAGATGCCAGGAATTCACACTGAGGAAAGCTGGCGCTGAACGCCAGAAACAAGCATGAAGCTGGCGTTCAACGCCAGAAATATGCTGCATATGGACGTTGAACGCCCAGAACAAGCATCAATTCGGCGTTTAAATGCCAGAATTGCATGCAAAGGCATTTTACATGCCTAATTGGTGCAGGGATGTAAATTCTTGACACCTCAGGATTTGTGGACACCACAGGATCCCCACATACCTCCACTCACCTTACCTCCTCATAATCCTATATCACCCTCTTTCTCTCCATTCACAGTCATCCCTTCTGTTTTCCATTTACCACTCAGATCCATACACCCCACCTACCTTCAAAATTCAAAATCAATTTCCCACCTAAACCCAACCTATATGGTCGAAACTAACCCCTCTCCCCTCCCTATATAAAGCCCTCCATTCTTCCTCATCTTCACACAACACAACCCTCTTTTCCCCTTCTTGGCCGAACACACCTCTCCCTCCTCTCCTCCATATTTTCTTCTTTTTCTTCATCTATTCTTTCTTCTCTTGCTTGAGGGCGAGCAATATTCTAAGTTTGGTGTGGTAAAAGCATAAGCTTTTTGTTTTTCCATTACCATTGATGGCACCCAAGACCGGAGAATCCTCTAGAAAAGGGAAAGGGAAGACAAAAGCTTCCACCTCTGAGTCATGAGAGATGGAAAGATTCATCTCCAAAGCTCATCAAGACCACTTCTATGATGTTGTGGCCAAGAAGAAGGTGATCCCCGAGGTCCCTTTCAAGCTCAAGAGAAATGAGTATCCAGAGATCCGACATGAAATCCAAAGAAGAGGTTGGGAAGTTCTAACAAACCCCATCCAACAAGTCGGCATCCTAATGGTTCAAGAGTTCTATGCCAATGCATGGATCACTAAGAACCATGATCAAAGTAAGAACCCGAATCCAAAGAATTATCTCACTATGGTTCGGGGGAAATACTTAGATTTTAGTCTGGAAAATGTGAGGTTGGCGTTTGACTTGCCTATAATGCAAGGAGATGCACGCCCCTACACTAGAAGGGTCAACTTTGATCAAAGGTTGGACCAAGTCCTCATGGACATATGTGTGGAAGGAGCTCAATGGAAGATTGACTCAAAAGGCAAACCGGTTCAACTTAGAAGACTGGACCTTAAGCCTGTGGCTAGAGGATGGTTGGAGTTCATCCAACGCTCCATCATCCCCACTAGCAACCGATCTGAAGTTACTGTGGATTGGGCCATCATGATTCATAGCATTATGATTGGTGAGGAAGTAGTAGTTCATGAAGTCATCTCCCTTGAACTCTACAAAATAGCCTAAAAGTCCTCCCCGTTGGCAAGGCTAGCTTTCCCTCATCTTATTTGCCATCTATGTTACTCAGCTGGAGCTTTCATAGAAGGAGACATTTCCATTAAGGAAGAGAAGCCCATCACTAAGAAAAGGATGGAGCAAACAAGAGAGCCCACTCATGGAGCTCAAGAAATGCATGAGGAAGCTCACCATCAAAAAATCCTTGAGATACCTCAAGGGATGCACTTTCCTCCACAGAATTTTTGGGAGCAAATCAACACCTCCTTAGAAGAATTAAGTTCCAACATGGGACAATTAAGGGTGGAACATCAAGAGCACTCCATCATCCTTCATGAAATTGCAGAAGATCAAAAAGCAATGAGGGAGGAGCAACAAAGACAAGGAAGAGATATAGAAGAGCTCAAGGACATCATTGGTTCCTCAAGAAGAAAACGCCACCATCACTAAGGTGGACTCATTCCTTGTTCTTAAATTCTCTGTTTTTCATTTTCTTTATGTTAAGTGCTTATTCATGTTTGTGTCTTATTACATGATCATTAGTATTTAGTAACTTTGTCTTAAAGTTATGAATGTCCTATGAATCCATCACCTCTCTTAAATGAAAAATGTTTTAATTCAAAAGAACAAGAAGTACATGAGTTTCGAATTTATCCTTGAACTTAGTTTAATTATATTGATGTGGTGACAATACCTTTTGTTTTCTGAATGAATGCTTGAACAGTGCATATGTCTTTTGAAGTTGTTGTTTAAGAATGTTAAATATGTTGGCTCTTGAAAGAATGATGACAAGGAGACATGTTATTTGATAATCTGAAAAATCATAAAGTGATTCTTGAAGCAAGAAAAAGCAGTGAATACAAAGCTTGCGGAAAAAAAATGGCAAAAAAAAATAAATAGAAATAGAAAAAGCAAGCAGAAAAAGCCAAAAGCTCTTAAAACCAAAAGGCAAGAGCAAAAAGCCAATAACCCATAAAACCAAAAGGCAAGGGTAAATAAAAAGGATCCCAAGGCTTTGAGCATCAGTGGATAGGAGGGCCTAAAGGAATAAAATCCTGGCCTAAGCGGCTAAACCAAGCTGTCCCTAACCATGTGCTTGTGGCATGAAGGTGTCAAGTGAAAACTTGAGACTGAGCGGTTAAAGTCAAGGTCCAAAGCAAAAACAGAGTGTGCTTAAGAACCCTGGATACCTCTAATTGGGGACTTTAGCAAAGCTGAGTCACAATCTGAAAAGGTTCACCCAATTATGTGTCTGTGGCATTTATGTATCCGGTGGTAATACTGGAAAACAAAGTGCTTAGGGCCACGGCCAAGACTCATAAAGTAGCTGTGTTCAAGAATCAACATACTGAACTAGGAGAATCAATAACACTATCTGAACTCTGAGTTCCTATAGATGCCAATCATTCTGAACCTCAATGGATAAAGTGAGATGCCAAAACTATTCAAGAGGCAAAAAGCTACAAGTCCCGCTCATCTGATTGGAGCTGTGTTTCATTGATAGTTTGGAATTTATAATATATTCTCTTCTTTTTATCCTATTTGATTTTCAGTTGCTTGGGGACAAGCAACAATTTAAGTTTGGTGTTGTGATGAGCAGATAATTTATACGCTTTTTGGCATTGTTTTTAGTATGTTTTTAGTAGGATCTAGTTACTTTTAGGGATGTTTTTATTAGTTTTTATGTTAAATTCACATTTCTGGACTTTACTATGAGTTTGTGTGTTTTTTTGTGATTTCAGGTATTTTCTGGCTGAAATTGAGGGACCTGAGCAAAAATCAGATTCAGAGGTTGAAGAAGGACTGCTGATGCTGTTGGATTCTGACCTCCCTGCACTCAAAGTGGATTTTCTGGAGCTACAGAACTCAAAATGGCGCGCTTCCAATTGCGTTGGAAAGTAGACATCTAGGGATTTCCAGCAATATATAATAGTTTATACTTTGGCCGAGTTTAGATGACGCAAAAGGGCGTTGAACGCCAGTTCTACGCTGCAGTCTGAAGTTAAACGCCAGAAACACGTCACGAACCAGAGTTGAACGCTAGAAACATGTTACAACCTGGCGTTCAACTCCAGAAAGAGCCTCTGCACGTGTAACATTCAAGCTCAGCCCAAGCACACACCAAGTGGGTCCCAGAAGTGGATTTATGCATCAATTACTTACTTCTGTAAACCCTAGTAACTAGTTTAGTATAAATAGGACTTTTTACTATTGTATTTACATCTTCGGATCATCTTATGATTTTTAGTTCATCTTAGGATCATATTGATCACGTTTGGGGGCTGGCCATTCGGCCATGCCTGGACCTTATCACTTATGTATTTTCAACGGTAGAGTTTCTACACACCATAGATTAAGGTGTGGAGCTCTGCTGTTCCTTACGAATTAATGCAAAGTACTACTGTTTCTCTATTCAATTCAACTTATTCCGCTTCTAAGATATTCATTCGCATTTCAATATGAATGTGATGAACGTGACAATCATCATCATTCCCATACGAACGCGTGCCAGACAACCACTTCCGTTCCACCTTAGATTGGATGATTATCTCTTGGATCTCTTAATCAGAATCTTCGTGGTATAAGCTAGATTGATGGCGGCATTCATGAGAATCTGGAAAGTCTAAACCTTGTCTGTGGTATTCTGAGTAGGATTCAGGGATTGAATGACTGTGAAGAACTTCAAACTCACGAGTGCTGGGCGTAGTGACAGACGCAAAAGGATAGTAAATCCTATTCCAGTATGATCGAGAACCTCCAGATGATTAGCCATGCAGTGACAGCGTATCGGACCATTTTCACAGAGAGGATGGGATGTAGCCATTGACGACGGTGATGCCCTTACATAAAGTTTACCATGGAAAGGAGTAAGACTGATTGGATGAAGACAGCGGGAAAGCAGAGATTCAGAGGAACGCAAGCATCTCTATACGCTTATCTGAAATTCTCACCAATGAATTACATAAGTATTTCTATCTTTATTTTCTGTTTATTTATTATTATTATTCGAAAACTCCATAACCATTTGATATTCGCCTGACTGAGATTTACAAGGTAACCATAGCTTGCTTCATACCAACAATCTCCGTGGGATCGACCCTTACTCACGTAAGGTTTTATTAATTGGACGACCCAGTGCACTTGCTCGTTAGTTGTGCGAAGTTGTGAAGTTATGTTTGGACCACGGTATTGTGCACCAGTTATTGGCGCCATTGCCAGGGAGAGAACGAACAACAAATTTTACAACCTCAGAGTAACAATTTCGCACATACCAGTTGCTATTGTTGCTTTTGATCATTTGCTGCTCATAGTTTCAAGCATTTTCTCAATTTTCCCATGTTTAGTGTTTATGCCCACCAAGTGTTTGTGGAAATGTCAATTTTGATTATGGGCTAAATTTCCACCTTTTGACTTGGGAAAAATGAGCAATTTGGTTCCTAGAGTTGGAATGTCCAACATTTAGTAATAAGTCTTGGATTGTTAATTGTTCTTGTTTCCACTAACGCTCACTTGTTGCTAAGGTAATTAGCAAGTGAGTTAGGATTTATGGATTAAGAACAACTATGCTCATTTGACTTACTATTCGATGTAAGAGTTAACTAAGTGAGACTAATCTATTACAATTGTCATAGTTGTGGTTGCAACATGGAAAGGAATCCCTAGCTCATCCCAAGCTAAGATCCTATTTATGTTTTGAATCACACACACACATACATACATCAATCACTCTTATATCTTACTTGTTTATATTACATAGCTAATTATTTAATTCCTTCATTGGTTCATTAATTGAAATTTTGAATGTTCTTTTGTTTCTTTATTTTTTCATCTCTTTATTGAAATTCTCCTTTGATTATCACAACCAAAATTGCACACTCATTGATAACTAGTGTCCTTGGGAGACGACCCGGGAAGTAAAACTCCTGGTATTATGTTTGGTTTTGAATTGTGATAATTTGTCCTTCCAAACTTTTATTAGAGGTTTTTTGTTGGTTGGGAACTATACTAGCAACGAAATTATTTTGTGAAAATTCCTAACCGACGAAAACCTCTCGGATCAAGTTTTTAGCGCCGTTGCCGGGGACACACACAAGTGCAATGAGTGCTACAGTTTTGGTTGTTGTAAATATGTGAATAGTGTGAATACTTGATTTTTGTTTGTTACTTGAAACTAATTGATAGTTGGCGCCTCTATCTAAATAGTTTTGGTAGTTATTGACTATTAGGTTATTTTTGTTTATTTTCTTATTCTTGTTTTGCTTTTGGTAATTGCATGCTTTCATTGATTCCTCAGTTGAATGACACGGTCGCTTACAGACCCGAGCTTGGCCTCTTTTGACCCCAAAATAGAAAGGATTTTAACACATGTTAGGCATGCTTGGCGTCGGTTAGCATTTGTGCATAGTGAATCAGGCTCTCTTGAAGAGCAAACCAATTCACCATCACCTTCTAACCGTGATCCTCATTCTTCACTTAACGAGGGAACCTTGTATTCTTCTGTTGGAAGTGCTGAAATTTTCTGTGAGTGAATTAGGTGACAACAATATGTCAGAGCCACCTCGGAGAATTACTTTAAAGGAGGCCGGAGCCCCGGATATCACTTTGCAACCGGTACAAGTTCGGTACCCGGATCTGGATGCCAATTTTGAGCTCAAGATGGGTATGATCAACTTGCTTCCGAAATATAATGGGTTACCAGGAGAAGATCCTCTCAAGCACTTGAAGGATTTTCAAGTTGTGTGCTCTACGACAAGAAGACATGACTCGGATGAGATAGCGGTTATGGTTTTCGCTTTCCCTTTCTCCCTAGAGGAAAAGGTGAAAGAATGGTTTTATACCCAATCGGAGGAAGTGATTTCTAATTGGGATTTATTGTGCAAGGAGTTTCTTGAGAAGTTCTATTCGCCTTAAAAGACGGATCGTCTAAGGAAGGAAATCTCTTGCATCATGCAAAGAAATAGAGAGACCCTTTATGAATATTGGGAAAGGTTCAAAAAGTTGTTGGAAGTTCGTCCTCACCACTGCATTGATGAGTTGGTGCTCATAAGTTACTTTTGCCAGGGATGATTCCACAAGACAAGTTTCTTCTTAATGCCTCAAGTGGAGGATCTCTCACTAAGAACAAATCCGCAGCAGAAGCTTAGGAAGTCGTTGCGGACATGGCAGATTTGACTCAACATTTAAGGACAAGAAATCCCTAACCAAAGGCTATAAGTGAAGTCTCACCTTCTGGTGATGCTATCTTGACAAAGACACTTGGTGAGATGATAATCTTGTTAAGGTAAATCACTCAAGGCCAACAATTTCCACAAATGTTGCTATCTTCTCCACCCCAACCTCTTAGAAATGAAGGATCCCCTAGATCTTGTGGTATTTGTGCTTGCAACAGTCACTACACCGATGAGTGTCCTCAACTCCAAGAGAACAACGCATTGGCGGTGGCTAATCCTTACCCACAAAGGTCCAATTACAATCAAGGCAATCAAGGATCTCATCACTATGGAGGGAACCAAAGTCAAGGATGGAGGGATAACTCCCATCAAAGGTGGAACCAACCATCTCAAGCTCAACCTTACTCCAACCAACAAGTCTATTATCACCAACCCTCTCAAGGCCAACAACCTTACCATCAACCACCACAACCTCACTATCCACTATACCAACCACAAAGCCCACCTCATGCCCAACCCAATGAACAACCACATTCTCAACATCAAGCAAGATATCAACCACCACACACTAGGCATAACCTCACCCAAAACAATCAACCTCCCCTTCCAAATCAACCTTACATGAATGATGCACTTCAAAGCTTCATGCAAGAGCAAAGGGAGTTTCATAAGAAGAAAAAACGTACATGGCAACCATTGCCTAAGCTTTATCATGTTTGACTCTTTCTCCTTCAAACACTCAAAATTCCCATCAAGCTTACACCTCTAGTGGTCTACCTTCTGAACCCCAACCAAACCCAAAGGGAAGCATTAATGCTATCACCCTTAGGAGTGGTACCAAGTTAGATGAAGTTGGTCTTGAGCCTACAAGTTTGAGCAAGGAGCCCCACACTGAGAAATAAAAGAAGAACTGGAAGTGATGGGAGATGAGGAGGAAAATATTGCAAGAGGTGAGGAGGAACTATTCAAGGTCAAAGAGCCTAAGAGGAAGAACCTTCTTGAAGAGCCTACACCAATTCCTTTCCCAACATTGGCTAAAAAGGCTGAGAAGCTTGAAGACCCTGACCCCAATATGGTGAAAAATTTCAAGAATGTAGAAGTTATCGTCCCTCTTTTTCAAGCCATCCAACAAGTTCCAAAGTACGCCAAATTTCTCAAGGATGTTTGCACACATAAGGACAAGATTGGTGAGCTAAACAAAATTCCGGTAAATGATTCTATTTCTTCTCTCATTCCGAAAAAGTGTAATGATCCTGATCTATGTTTGGTAACTTGTGTGATTGGTGGGATGGAGTTCATGGATTGCATGTGCGATTTGGGAGCTTGTGTAAGCATTATGCCCCTCCCTATCTATGAGAAGTTGAACTTGTCACCATTGAAGAGGTCCGGAGCAAGATTTGTATTGGCGGATAAAAGCATTGTGCTGGTTGTAGGCATTGCGGAGAATGTTTTGGTCAACATCCAAGGGTTGCTATTTCTGGTAGATTTTCATATATTGGAAACCCCTCCAATTGATTCGAACAAGCCATCGTCTCTTCTCCTTAGGAGACCGTTTTTGAAAACATCCCGATTCAAGTTGGATGCATATTCGGGAGCTTACTCATTTGAGGCCGATGGGAAAGTAGTGAAGTTCACTTTGGATGGATCCAAGAAGCTCAGTCTAGAAGTTTACTCTATCTTTGGTTGTGACCTAATTGAAGATCAAGTGGTTGAGCCTAGCAAGGAGCATGAAGAAGAAAATATTTTCAAGGAGCCTAATTCATTTTACCACACCCAATCCAAGCATGCCAAGGAGTTGGAGATTTTCCTCATTGGGGAGGTTCCACATGATCAATGAATTCATGCAAGTCCAACTTAGGACTTTAAACTAAAGTGCTTGGTGGGAGACACCCCACCATGGTAACATTGTTCTAACCCTTCTTTTTTTTATATATTTCTTTAACTTAATTGCTTTCTTTTGATATGTTGATGTACTTAGGAGTAGTTAACCTTTGAGTTAGATAGGTCATTTGGCTTG
The DNA here is from genome assembly GCF_003086295.3 of Arachis hypogaea. NCBI lineage: Eukaryota > Viridiplantae > Streptophyta > Magnoliopsida > Fabales > Fabaceae > Arachis > Arachis hypogaea. Next base: position 47,727,730 of record NC_092050.1, read on the forward strand.
TGGGTCATGAATGTTTGAATATTTTTTTGTTGGGGGTTAAAATTTTGATTGTGCTAAGGCTTAGTACCTTAGTTTTTGAGAAAAAAAATTTTGGAATGAAAAACAGGGTATCATGCGTGCGCACACACTTGTACGTGTGCACAAAACTTCCATTTTCTGCGTCCTGTATGTGAGCACAAGCCTGTGAGCGCGCACACTCTTGGTTTTATCCTCTGTTCACAGCGCCCGCACGGCTTGTGCATGGGCTCTCCCTTGTTTTTCTTGGCCCTGTGCATGCGCACCTGCTTGTGCGTACGCACACACCCCTCTTTTTGTGCTCATGTGCGAGCACACAGGCTTGTGCATCCACACACCAGCTTGCATCCCCTCTGTTGGGAGCGCTGGCATAGCCTGTGCGCATGAACACCTGCCCTTTTCATTCCTGTGTGCGCACGCACACATGACCCTTCCCTAAGCAATAGCTTTTGCAAAATAAAAAAGAAAAAAAAAAGTTTTTCAGCCATTTGTGTGAGCGCACAACATTGTGCCCCCGCAAGACTCGATGCAGCCCCTCTAGTATGAGCGTTCGGATGCTCTGTGCATCCGCATCCTTTCCTATTTCATTTCTTGTGCGCGCACAACTGCTTGTGCGTACGCACGCATCCCTCTTGTCGTGTTCCCTGTGCGCACGCATAACTGTGTGTGCCCGCACACTTCTTTGCGCACCCTCTGTTTAGAGCGTTTGCACCACTTGTGTGTTCGCACCCCTCTTTTTTTTGCTTCTTGTGTGTGCGCACGGACCTGTGTGCGCACGCATAAGCCTCGACCTGGGCGTTAACAGGGCAAAAACCCCTATTGAGCCAGCAGCTTCTTCCCTCTTCTTCTCATCGTTGCTGCGCCACCCAGCCCTCCTTCCGGCGACCCTGCCGCCACTACCCATCTTTCTCTCTCTTCTATCTTTCTTCTTTCTTTCTCTCTTCTCTCTTTTTTCCTTCTCTACCACTGGAGAGTTTCTTCACTTTTGTGGAACTTCGGTGTGTCTCTGACGAAGCTAACCACCGTGAGCTCGCAGTGGCTATAACAAGTGCCATTATTTCATCTTCTTATCTTACTTTCTTCACTCTTTGATTTTCAGGTTTATTTTCTTTTTATGTTAATTTTTGAATTTGTTTTAATTTCTTTTCATGATAATTAGATTAAACTTGTTGCTTTCTTTAGTTGTCTTCATATTGCAAGTGTTGATTTTTGAATTGATGGGTTGTTTTTGATTGAATTTGAGCTTAATTGTGATGAGTTTGCACAATGCACATCATATGTTTGATTAAATGCCTAAATGACACTCTTGTTTGATTCATATGAGATGGCCATCATATGCTTTCAACTTATCTCTTGTTTGGTATATTCTATGATTTGTGCAACTTCAAATATGATTTTTGATGATAATCAACTTGACATACCAATGCATTTCATCGTCTTTTGAACTTGAAGTTCCAAACACCCATGTCTTACATGACTTTTGATTCTTTGTTAATGGGTGATTTAATTGTAAATGTATTATTCTTAGTTGAATTCAATTTTCGTTGTTCATCTTAGCAATTTAATTGCGTCATCGCATTACAAATGTTCATTTTTTGATGTCTTGATCAAACATCTTGTGGCTTAAAATAAAGGACATTGTATGTGTGATTATCACTTCTCGAAGATGAACAAATGACACTTCACTTTGCTTGAATGGTTATTGTTGTTGTGCAACCTTCTTAATAATGAACATTAATTGCCCACAACCTCAATAACCATTTCCTTCAAAGAATTCAATTAAGTCATTTGATGCTTGCTTAAGGTTGCTTCCATGCTTGATTCTTTATACTTGCAACTTAAGCACTTGATTGAGAAGTATTGAACTTTGATTGTTTTATTAGTGTGATAGCCATTTCAACCGGCCGGTGTGTGTGTTCAAACTGCATGCACATTTGGAATACTGGTGCACGAAATTGTGATCACACTTTTCACAACTCCGCACAACTAACCAGCAAGTGTACTGGGTCGTCTAAGTAATACCTTACGTGAGTAAGGGTCGATCCCACGGATATTGTTGGCTTGAAACAAGCTATGGTTATCTTGTAACTCTCAGTCAGGAGATTCAAATGATATAATTGATTTTATTTATGAAAAGTAAATAACATGAAATAAATGGTACTTGTGATTCAGTAATGAGGAACAGGTTGAGGTTTCGGAGATTCTCTGTCATCTGAATCTCTGCTTTCCTACTGTCTTCTTCTCCAAACACGCATGACTTCCTTCAATGGCAAGCTGTATGATCCTCTCAGATGAAAAATATCAAGTACGATCTCTGCACGACTAATCAACTGTTGGATTTTTTGTCTTGGATGAAAAATACCAGGTACAGCTACCGCACGGCTAATCATCTGCCGGTTCTCACTAGTTTCGGAATAGGATCTCACTATCCTTTTTCACACTGTCACTGTGCCCAACATTCGTGTGTTTGAAGCTCGTCACAGTCATCCCTTCACAGATCCTAGTCGGAATACCACAGACAAGGTTTAGACTTTTCGGATCCTAGAAATGCTGCCAATTAGTTCTAGCCTCTACCACGAAGGTTCTGATCTCACGGACTCGGTCCGTGGTTCAGAGACTCAAGAGATACTCACTCAAGCTGTTGTCCAATGACTACGTTGAGCTCAGATAGAATGAGAATGGTTGTCAAGAATGCGTTCATAGAATTGAGAATAATGATGAGTGTCACGGATCATCAGATTCTCTATATTGAAGTACGAGTGAGTATCTTAGAATAGAATCAAGCGTGATTGAATAGAAAACAGTAGTAATTGCATTAATCCATTGAAACACAGCAGAGCTCCTCACCCTCACCTATGGGGTTTAGAGACTCATGCCATAGAAGATACAATACGAAATGTAAAATGTCATGAGCTCTAAAATGAATCTCTAAAAGTAGTTTTTATACTAAACTAGTATCTTAGGTTTACATAAAATGAGTAACTAAGTGCAGATGGTGCAGAAATCCACTTCCAGGACCTACTTGGTGTGTGCTTGGGCTGAGCATTGAAGCTTTCACGTGCATAGGTCATTCTTGGAGTTAAACGATAGCTTGGGTGCCAGTTTGGGCGTTTAACTCCAGTTTTTGTGCTAGTTCTGGCGTTTTACTCCAGAAAAGGGTCTCTGGCTGGCATTTAATGCCAATTTGGGCCATCAAATCTCAGGCAAAGTATGGACTATTATATATTTCTGGAAAGCCCAAGATGTCTACTTTCCAACGCAATTAAGAGTGAGCCAATTGGGTTTCTGTAGCTCCAGAAAATCTACTTCGAGTGCAGGAGGGTTAGAATCCAACAACATCTGTAGTCCTTTCTCAGCCTCTGAATCAGATTTTTGCTCAGGTCCCTCAATTTCAGTCAGAAAATACCTGAAATTACAGAAAAACACCCAAACTCATAGTAAAGTCCAGAAATGTAATTTTTGCATAAAAACTAATAAAAATATAATAAAAAGTAGCTAAAACATAGTAAAAATTATGTAAAAACAATGCCAAAAAGGGTATAAATTATCCGCTCATCACAACACCAAACTTAAATTGTTGCTTGTCCCCAAGCAACTAAAAATAAAATAGGATAAAAAGAAGAGAAAATACAATAAATTTCAAAAATATCAATGAAGATTAGTTTTAATTAGATGAGCGGGACTAGTAGCTTTTTGCTTCTGAACAGTTTTGGCATCTCACTTTACCCTTTGAAGTTCAGAATGATTGGCATCCATATGAACTCAGAATTCAGATAGTGTTATTGATTCTCCTAGTTCAGTATGTTGATTCTTGAACACAGCTACTTTATGAGTCTTGGCCGTGACCCTAAGCATTTTATTTTCCAGTATTACCACCAGATACATAAATGCCACAGACACATAACTAGGTGAACCTTTTCAGATTGTGACTCAGCTTTGTTAGAGTCCCCAGTTAGAGGTGCCCAGAGCTCTTAAGCACACTCTTTTTTTTCTTTTTTTTTTTGCTTTGGACCACGACTTTAACCGCTCAGTCTCAAGCTTTTCACTTGACACTTTCACGCCACAAGCACATGGTTAGGGACAGCTTGATTTAGCCACTTAGGCCAGGATTTTTTTCTTTTGGGCCCTCCTATCCATTAATGCTCAAAGCCTTGGATCCTTTTTACCCTTTCTTTTTAGTTTAAAGAGTTATTGGCTTTTTCTGCTTGCTTTTTCTTTTTCTTTCTTTTTCTTTATTTTTTTACCCCTTTTTTTTTCGCAAGCTTTGTGTTTCTCACTGCTTTTTCTTGCTTCAAGAATCAATTTTATGATTTTTCAAATTATCAATGACATTTTTCCTTTTTATTATTCTTTCAAGAGCCAACAATTTTAACATTCATAAACTTCACGATAAAAAATATGCACTGTTCAAGCATTCATTCAAAAAACAAAAAGTATTACCACCACATCAAAATAATTAAACTAATTTCAAGATAATTTTTGAAACTACGCACTTCTTGTTCTTTTGCAAATAAAAACATTTTTTTATTTAAGAAAGGTGGGAGATTCATGGAATCATTCATAGCTTTAAGACATAGACTCTAAATACTAATAATCATATAATAAGGATAAAAACAAGACATAAACTAAACATAAAAGCAGACAAATAACAATAGAAGTAAGGAAATTAAAGACATAAAAATAAATGACTCTAATACTAATGCTCATGTAACTCTTAAAATAGGTCTCTAATAACAAAAGTTATCATAGAGTTAGGACTCAACAGCCTTTATTTTGAGAGACACTAGCTCCTTCAATCTGTGGGACGTCTAACTCTTCAAGGGGCAGCTTCTGGCGCTTTAGCTCCTGTATCTCACGCCCTTGTTTCTCTTGTTCTTTGAGCAGTTTGCAGAGCATGCTGTTTTAATTCTGCTGCTCTTCTTTGAGTTGATCCATAGCTTCTTGCAGCTTGGTGACAGATGCTTCTAAGCGGGTCCAGTATTCAAATTGAGGAATTTCTGGGAGGAGCTCATGCGCCCTCCTCTTGATGGGGTTGTCTTGAACTTGAGGTCCATCCATCACCTTTTTGGTGATTGGGCGTTCAACTGGGATATATTCATCCACGCCTATCTTTACCCCCGCATCTTTACATAACAGACTAATCAAGCTTGGGTAAGCCAATTTAGCATCAGTGGATTCCTTGTTTGCAAATATGTAAATTTCACCAGGAATCAGTTGATGAATCTCTACTTCTTTCCCCAGCATAATACAGTGAATCATCACTGCTCTCTTGATAGTGACTTCAGAACGGTTGCTGGTTGGGAGTATAAAACGCCCAATGAAATCCAGCCAACCTCTAGTAACTGGTTTGAGATCTCCTCTCTTTAGCTAGTTTGGGACACCTTTTGTATTGGTAATCCACTCGGTTCCAGGGAGGCATATGTCCTCTAGAACTTGATCTAGCCTTTTATCTTTGGCCATTCTCCTATTAAAGGATTCTGGATCATCTTGTAGTTAAGGAAGCTTGAGAACTTCTCTCACTTTGTCAAAATGGAAGTAAATAATCTTCCCTCTGACCATAGTCCTAAAGGAGTGCAAAGTAGTTTCCTCTAATCTTTGCTTTTCCGTAATCCACAGATTTGCATAGAATTCCTGGATCATGTTTCTTCCAACATGTATATCAAGATTGGCCAGGACTTCCCATCCCCTGTTTCGAATATGCTCTTGGATCTCTAGGTATTCATCTTCTTTTAGATTGAACCTAACTTCCGGGATCACTGATCTTCTGTACACAATTTTGAAGTAATGGTCTCCATGTTCTTTGGTGCAAAAATTCTCATGCATCCAAAGTGGCTTTAGATTGCTTTCTTTCTTGCCTCTTGAAGTGGTTTGTCTTCTTTTGGGAGCCATGAGATTCGTTTGTTTTAGCTTAGGGATCACAGAAATCACACCAAACTTAGAGATTTGCTTGCTCTCAAGCAAAAATAAAAAGAAAGAAGATGAATAGATGGAGAGAAGGATTCGAATGATGGGTGAAGAGGGGCTGGCCGAATGTGTATTTAAAAGGGAGGGAGGGAATGGGTTTCGAATTATTTTTGAAAAAGATAAGTTAGAAGGATATGATTGATAAAAGATACAATTTGTAAAACATGAGAGATTTGAAAAAGATATGAGGACGTTAAAACGGAATTTTCGTTAATGCACCTAAGAAATAAAAGATAAGATGGATGAATTAAAAAGATTTGGAAAGAAATTGGAAAGGTAAATGAGTTTTTTTTTCTTTTTTTAAAAAAACATTTTAAAAAGGGATTGAAATGAGTTTATAAGATTATTAATTTTTGAAATTGGAAATTGAAAGATGAATATTTGTAACATTTTTATGCAGAAAATTATGAATTAAAACATGAAAATTTGAAAAAATTTGAATTGGAAATGAAATTACCTCCCTTTGCTGTTCTGGCGTTAAACGCCTAGAATGATAGCCATTCTGACGTTTAACGCCCATCTGGTGGCCATTTTGGGCATTTAACGCCCAGCCAGGTACCCTGGCTGGCGTTAAACGCTAGAAATCCTTCTTTACTGGGCATTTTTCTGAACTCCCAGAATGCTGCCCATTCTGGTGTTTAATGCCCAAAATGATACCTTTACTGGCGTTAAATGCCCAGAATGGTAGCCATTCTGGCATTTAACGCCCAAATTGCCTCTTTACTGGCGTTTTAATGCCAGTGAGCTCTTTTTCTCTATGATTCTTCTGCTTTATGTTCTGAACCTTCATTTCCCTGACTTGTTCATTGAAAAGCTTTTAACAAACATGAATAAAAAATTAAATGGACTTGTATAATTGTTATAAACATCTAATTTTTTTTATAATGGCTGGGTTGCCTCCCAACAAATGCTTCTTTACTGTCTTTAGATGGACTTTACTGAGCTTTTAATTTAGTCTCAGTTTTGAGCATTCTTGCTCAACATTGCCTTCAAGATAATGTTTGACTCTCTGTCCATTAACAATGAAACTTTTGTTAGAATCAATATCCTGAAGCTCTACATAACCATATGGTGACACACTTGTAATCACATATGGTCCCTTCTACCGGGGTTTTAATTTCCCAGGGAACAATCTGAGCCAAGAGTTAAACAGCAGAACCTTCTGTCCTGTCTCAAAGACTCTAGATGATAGCTTTCTGTCATGCCACCTTTTTGCTTTCTCCTTGTAAATTTTAGCATTTTCGAAAGCATTGAGTCTGAGCTCCTCCAGTTCATTCAACTGGAGTAATCTTTTCTCTCCAGCTACCTTAGCATCAAGGTTTAGGAATCTTGTTACCCAGTAGGCTTTGTGTTCCAGTTCCACTGGCAGATGACAGGCTTTTCCTTACAGAAGCTGGTATGGAGAGGTCCCTATAGGAGTCTTGAATGCGGTTCTGTATGCCCATAGGGCATCATCCAGACTTCTTGCCCAATCCCTTCTACGGGTACTTATAGTCCATTCCAGGATTCATTTTAGTTCTCTATTTGAGACTTCAGCCTGCCCATTTGTCTGTGGATGATATGGAGTCACCACTTTGTGGTTAATTTCATATCAGACCAGAGCAAAGTCAAGCTGTTTATTGCAGAAATAAGTTCCTCCATCACTGATCAGTACCCTAGGGACATCGAACCTGCTGAAAATATGCTTCTGGAGGAACTTCATCACTGTCTTAGTATCATTAGTGGGTATTGCAATTGCCTCTACCCATTTAGATACATAGTCTACTGCCACCAGAATATAAGTTTTTGAATATGATGGTGGGAAAGGCCCCATGAAGTCAATACCCTATACATCAAACAACTCAATCTCTAAGATCCCTTGCTGAGGCATGGCATAACTGTGAGGCAGATTATCAGCTCTCTGGCAACTATCACAGTTACGTACAAACTCTTGGGAGTCTCTATAGAGAGTAGGCCAGTAGAAGCCACATTAGAGGACCTTTGTAGCTGTTCGCTTACCTTCGAAATGTCCTCCATATTGTGATCCATGGCAATGCCATAGGATCTTCTGTGCTTCTTCTCTAGGAACACATCTATGGATTATTCTGTCTGCACATCTCTTAAAGAGATATGGTTCATCCCACAGGTAGTACTTTACATCAGAAACCAATTTTTTCATTTGCAGCTTGCTGTACTCTTTGGGTATGAATCTCACAGCTTTATAGTTTGCAATGTCTGCAAACCATGGTACTTTCTGAATGGCAAAGATTTGCTCATCCAGAAAGGTTTCATAGATCTCAGTAGGAGGGAGGGACGCTCCTGCTACTGGTTCTATCCGGGACAAGTGATCAGCTACTTGGTTCTCTGTCCCTTTTCTGTCTCTTATTTCTATATCAAACTCTTGCAGAAGCAGCACCCATCTTATGAGTCTGGGTTTTGAATCCTGCTTTGTGAGGAGATATTTTAGAGCAGCATGGTCAGTGTACACAATCACTTTTGATCCTACTAAATAAGATCTAAACTTGTCAATGGCATAAACCATTGCAAGCAACTGCTTTTCTATGGTTGTGTAATTCTTCTGTGCATCATTTAAAACATGTCTAGCATAATAAATGACGTGTAGAAGCTTGTTATGCTTTTGTCCCAATACTGCACCAATGGCATGGTCACTGGCATCACACATTAGTTCAAATTATGATGTCCAGGCTGGTGCAGAAATGACTGGTGCTGTAACCAGCTTAGCTTTCAGAGTCTCAAACGCCTGCAGACACTCTGTGTCAAAGACAAATGGTGTATCAGCAGCTAGCAGATTGCTCAGAGGTTTTGCAATTTTTGAAAAATCCTTTATAAATCTCCTATAGAATCCTGCATGCTCCAGAAAGCTTCTGATTGCCTTAACATTGGCAGGTGGTGGTAATTTTTCAATTACCTCTACCTTAGCTTGATCCACCTCTATTCCCTTATTCGAAATTTTGTGCCCAAAGACAATTCCTTCAGTCACCATAAAGTGACATTTCTCCCAGTTTAAAACCAGGTTAGTCTCTTGGCACCTTTTCAGAATAAGTGCTAGATGGTCAAGACAGGAGCTGAATGAGTCTCCAAATACTGAGAAGTCATCCATGAAGACTTCCAAAAATTTTCCTACCATATCAGAAAAGATAGAGAGCATGCACCTCTGAAAGGTTGTAGGTGCATTGCACAGACCAAATGGCATCCTTCTGTAGGAAAATACTCCAGATGGACATGTGAATGTTGTTTTCTCTTGGTCCTGAGGATCTACTGCAATTTGATTTTAACCTGAATAGCCATCCAAAAAGTAGTAGTATTTATGGCCTGCTAGTCTCTCTAGCATCTGGTCTATGAATGGTAAGGGAAAATGATCCTTTCTGGTGGCTGTATTGAGTCTTCTGTAGTCAATACACATATGCCACCCTGTAACTATTCTTGTAGGAACCAGTTCATTCTTTTCATTATGAACCACTGTCATGCCTCCTTTCTTGGGGACAACTTGGACAGGGCTCACCCAGGGGCTATCAGAAATAGGATAAAGAATCCCAGCCTCTAGTAACTTAGTGACCTCTTTTTGCACCACCTCCTTCATGGCTGGATTTAGCCGCCTTTCTGGTTGAATCACTGGCTTAGTATCATCCTCCAATAGGATTTTGTGCATGCATCTGGCTGGGCTAATGCCCTTAAGATCACTTATGGACCACCCAAGAGCAGTCTTGTGTATCATTAGCACCTAAATTAGTGCTTTCTCTTCTTGTGGCTCTAAAACTGAGCTTATGATCACCGAAAAAGTTTCATCTTCTCCTAGAAATACATATTTCTGGGATGGTGGTAGTGGTTTGAGCTCGGGTTTAGGAGGCTTCTCCTCTTCCTGAGGAGTTTTCAGAGGTTCTTCTATTTTCTCTGGTTCCTCCAGGTCAAGCTGAACATCTTTAAAAATGTTCTCTAGCTCTGATTCGAGACTCTTAGTCATATTGACCTCTTCCACCAGGGAGTCAATAATATCAGCGCTCATGCAGTCCTTTGATGTGTCTGGATGCTGCATAGCTTTGACAGCATTCAACTTAAACTCGTCCTCATTGACTCTCAGGGTTATCTCCCCTTTTTGGACATCAATGAGAGTTCGTCCAATTGCTAGGAAAGGTCTTCCTAGAATGAGAGTTGCACTCTTGTGCTCCTCCATTTTCAGCACTACAAAGTCAGTGGGAAAGGCAAATGGCCCAATCTTGACATTGATGTCTTCAATTACACCTGATGAAATTTTAATGGAGCCATCAGCAAGTTGGAGACATATTCGGGTTGGTTTAACTTCATCAGTCAAACCAAGCTTTTTGATAGTGGATGCAGGTATTAGGTTGATACTTGCCCCAAGATCACATAGAGCTGTCTTGGTACAAGCATCCTCTAATGTGCATGGTATCATAAAGCTTCCGGGATCTTTAAGCTTCTCTGGTAAGCTTTTCAGAATGACTGCACTGCATTCTTCAGTGAGGAAAACTTTTTCAGTTTCTCTCCAATCCTTCTTATGACTTAAGATATCTTTCATGAACTTAGCATAAGAGGGTATTTGCTCAAGTACCTCTATAAACGGAATCTTTATTCAAGAGTCCTGAGATAGTCTGCAAAGCAGGCAAATTGTTTATCCTGTTCTGCTTGGCGGAGTTTTTGAGGATAAGGCATCTTGGCTTTATATTCTTCAACCTTAGTTGCTGCAGGTTTATTTCCTACAGAAGTGGTTGGAGAAGCCTGCTTAAGGGGGTTGTTATCAGCACTTGCAGGTGTCTAATCCCTTATTGGCATTTGAACGCCAGAATTAAGTGCTTTTTCGGTGTTTAACGCCAGATTGCCACCCTTTTCTGGTGTTTGGACGCCAGAATTGGCCATCCACTGGGTGTTTAATGCCAGTTTTTCACCCTTTTCTGGCGTTTGAATGCCAGAATCATTCCTCTCTGGGCTCTTATTGTCCTCAGAGGGATTTTGAGCAGTGGCTTGGTTATCCTCTTTCAGTTGTTCCTTTCTTGGCTTTCTGCTGCCTTGAGTTGAGACATTCAATGTCTTCCCACTCCTTAATTGTACAGCTTGGCACTCTTCTGTTATCTATTTAAATAGCTATTGTCTTGTCTGATCCAATTGTGCTTCTATATTCTTGTTAGCATTTTTAGTGTTTTGTAGCATCTCCTTAAATTCTGCTAACTGTTTTGTTATAAGAAGCAATTACTGATTGAGTTCAACAACTTGTTTTGGAGGACTCACTACTTAAATACAAATGTTGATTTCTAGCAACTGTATCAATGAGCTCTTGAGCCTCTTCAATTGTCTTTCTCATATGTATAGATCCACCAGCTGAGTGGTCTAGAGACATCTGGGCCTTTTCTGTAAGCCCATAGTAAAAGATGTCTAACTGCACCTATTCTGAAAATATTTCAGAGGGGCATTTCCTTAGCATCTCTCTGTACCTCTCCCAGGCATTATAAAGAGATTCATTATCCTCTTGTTTAAAGCCTTGGATGTCCAGCTTTAGCTGTTTCATCCTTTTTAGAGGGAAATATTGATTCAGGAATTTATCTGAAAACTGTTTCCATGTTCTTATGCTTGCTGTGGGTTGGTTATTTAACCACCTCTTAGCTTGATCTTTTACAGCAAATGGAAATAGTAATAATCTGTAGACATCCTGATCTACTTCCTTATCATGTACTGTGTCAGCAATTTGTAAGAACTGTGCCAGAAACTCAGTAGGTTCTTCCTGTGGAAGACTGGAATACTGGCAATTTTGCTGCACCATGATAATGAGCTGAGGGTTTAGCTCAAAACTGCTAGCTCTGATGGGAGGTATATAGATACTACTCCCATAGGAAGCATTAGTAGGGTTAGCATATGACCCCAGAGTCCTTTTGGACTATTCATTTCGACTTGAGTCCATGATGGAGAAAGGGAGATGATGTGAATTGTAAATAGAAATTTTATTCCCCCTTTTTTTGAAATTAATGAAATTAAAATAAAGTAAATAAAAAAATGATTCAAGTTTTGAAAATTAAGAAAAGAAAAAGAAATAAACGAAATTAGAAAACTAAATTAATAAATTAATTAAAAAGATTTGAAATTTTTTTTGGGTGAGGATTTTCGAAAAATGAAGAGAGAGAGAGAAAGTGGTTAGGAAGTTTTGAAAAAGATATGTCTTAAAATTAAAGATACTTGTAAGAAAATAAATAAAAGAAAAGATTTGAAAAAGATAAGATTTTAAAATTTTAAAGATTGAAACTTTCTTAATAAGAAAACACCAAAGTTAAAATTTTCCAATCAAAATAATAAAATAGGACAAGTAATTCGAAAATTATATATAAAAAGAAAAAGATTTTGAAAAATTTTATAAAAGCTTTTCGAAAAATATAAAAAGAAAATTGAAAAAGAATTTGTTTAAAAAAAAATTCAAAAAGATAAACTTTTAAAATTGAAATTTTAACTTGACTAATAAGAAACTACCAAATTTTTAAAAGTTTTGACTAAGTCAACCTAAGGAATTCGAAAATGATGAGTAAATAAAGGAAAAGATATTTTTTTGAATTTAATGAGGAAAGAGAAAAATAATAAAATGACACCAAACTTAGAATTTTTAGATCAAAACAAAGAAAACAAATAAGAAAACTTTGAATGTCAAGATGAACACCAAGAACACTTTGAAGATCAAGATGAACACTAAGAACAAATTTTGGAAAATTTTTAAGAAAATTAAAACACAAAGGACACCAAACTTAAAGATTTTTATACTTTGGACACCAATAATTCGAAAATGCACAAGAAAAATAAGGAAAGACACAAAACAAGAAAAAATAAAGATCAAACAAGGAAAATAAACAAGAACAACTTGAAGATCAGGAAAGAACTAAGAACATGTAATTCGAAAAAATGAAAGAAAAATAAAAGCATGCAATTGACACCAAACTTAAAACATGAAACTAAACTCAATTATTAGTTTATTGGTTTTTTTATATTTATTAAAAATTTTCGAAAAAATCTAGAAAAAGAAAATAAGGATTTTAAAAATTTTAACAAAAACAATAATAAAAGACTCAAATTTAGTGACTCTAAACCAAAAAGATAAATTTTTCCTAATCTAAGCAACAAAATAAACCGTCAGTTGTCCAAACTCGAACAATTCCCGGCAACGGCGCTAAAAACTTGGTGCATGAAATTGTGATCACACTTTTCACAACTCCGCACAACTAACCAGCAAGTGCACTAGGTCGTCCAAGTAATACCTTACGTGAGTAAGGGTCAATCCCACGGAGATTGTCGGATTGAAGCAAGCTATGGTTATTTTGTAATTCTTAGTCAGGAGATTCAAATGATATAATTGATTTTATTTATGAAAAGTAAATAACATGAAATAAATGGTACTTGTGATTCAGTAATGAGGAATAGGTTGAGGTTCTGGAGATGCTCTGTTATTTGAATCTCTTTCTTACTGTCTTCTTCTCCAAACACGCATGGCTTCCTTCAATGGCAAGCTGTATGATCCTCTCGGATGAAAAATATTAGGTACGATCTCTGCACGGCTAATCAACTGTCGGATTTCTCGTCTCGGATGAAAATACCAGGTACAGCTACCGACGGCTAATCATCTATCGGTTCTCACTAGTGTCGGAATAGGATCTCTCTATCCTTTTTCTCACTGTCACTGCGCCCAACATTCGTGAGTTTGAAGCTCGTCATAGTCATCACTTCCCAGATCTTACTCGGAATACCACAGACAAGGTTTAGACTTTCTGGATCCCAGGAATGCTGCCAATTGGTTCTAGCCTCTACCACGAAGGTTCTGATCTCACGGACTCTGTCCGTGGATCAAAGACCCAAGAGATACGCACTCAAGTTGTCGCCCAATGACTACGTTGAGCTCAGATAGAACGGGAGTGGTTTTCAGGCACGCGTTCATAGAATTGAGAATAATGATGAGTGTCACAGATCATCAGATTCTTTATATTGAAGTACGAGTGAGTATCTTAGAATAGAATCAAGCGTGATTGAATAGAAAACAGTAGTAATTGCATTAATCCATTGAAACACAGCAGAGCTCCTCACCCCCACCTATGGGGTTTAGAGACTCATGCCGTACAAGATACAATACGAAATGTAAAATGTCATGAGTTCTAAAATGAATCTCTAAAAGTAGTTTTTATACTAAACTAGTAACTTTGGTTTACAGAAAATGAGTAACTAAGTGCAGATGGTGCAGAAATCCACTTCCGGGACCCACTTGGTATGTGCTTGGGCTGAGCATTGAAGCTTTCACGTGCATAGGCCATTCTTGGAGTTAAACGCCAACTTGGGTGCCAGTTTGGGCGTTTAACTCCAGTTTTTGTGCCAGTTCTGGCGTTTTACTCCAGAAAAGGGTCTCTGGCTGGCGTTTGACGCCAGTTTGGACCATCAAATCTCGGGAAAAGTATGGACTATTATATATTGCTGGAAAGCCCAAGATGTCTACTTTCCAACGCAATTGAGAGCGTGCCAATTGGGCTTCTGTAGCTCCAGAAAATTCACTTCGAGTACAGGAGGGTAAGAATCTAACAACATCTGCAGTCCTTTCTTAGCCTCTGAATCAGATTTTTGCTCAGGTCCCTCAATTTCAGCCAGAAAATATCTAAAATTATAGAAAAACACACAAACTCATAGTAAAGTCCAGAAATGTAATTTTTCATAAAAACTAATAAAAATATAATAAAAAGTAGCTAAAACATACTAAAAACTATGTAAAAACAATGCCAAAAAGGGTATAAATTATCCGCTCATCAAATACACACGTTGTTTCATCTCAAATCACAGTATTTTGAAAGCTTCCAATTAAGAATTTAAATGTTCTATTTGTGCTTCCTCATTGATGTGGTTTTATTGTTGCCATGGAATCTTGAAATCATTTGTTTACAATTCTCATTTTTAGGATGCGAAAGAAAGGTAAAGCGCCGGTCACATCACCGGTTGTGCAACCAACAACTCGCCCTCCTAATACTTGGTTCATGGATCGCCAAAGTGAGAGACCAAGTGTCTTGGTTAATCGAAGAGCCGACCTTCAATATGAAGCAATTGAAAAAAGAATAATTCATTGGGAGAGGACACTAAAGGTTCCAAGCAAATACAAGGCAATAGATTGCCTCACTTCATTGGGGATTTCTTGAGCAAGACCCCATTGAAGTTAATGAATCCATGGTGCGAAAATTCTACGCTAACTATCAAGCTTGGGAAGCGGTGTCAGTATTCCTTCAGGGAAAGATGTTGGACACTTCCAACAAGGCTCTAGAAGCTCTTCTGAAGATTCCCCACATTCCGCCTGTGAAGGATGATTATTCAAGGATAAAAGCGGATGTGTTCAAGGGGAGGATGTCATTGGCTCCTATTCTTAAGAAGATTGGCCGCCCAAGTGCGTCCTGGGAACATGGCAAGGGAGGAAAATCTGTTTCCGCTTGCATTGCCTATTCCAATTTGAATGCCAAGGCACGTATATAGCATCAGATTGTGGCCAACTATATAGTTCCTAGCACCCATGCTACCTATGTCAGACTTAAAGGTGCTTTGCTAATTTGGGCTATTATGGAAGGAAAGAAAATAGCCGTTGTGCCTTTGATACGTACATCGATTTGGAAACTCATTGAAAAGAAAAAGATCAACATTCCTTTTCCATCGATGGTGATGCGTATGGCTATAGCAGCGGGGGTAGAGAGGCAACTGATGGATGTCATGTTCAAGATACCAAGAGGCAACAAATTCATTCCGAGGGGAGATTTAGATGGATCAACAAAGAAGACACCCTCCAAGAGGAAAGCACCCACAACACCATTATCAAATCCACCAACTTCATCAACTCCTCTACCGTTTCTCCAATCTCTTCTGAACTTCTTCCAAGACATATTGCATGATATCCATGACATGGAGCGACTTGAGCACAAGCATTTCGAGTGGATAGCGGCAAAGCTACAAGGAAGAGACCCGGCCCAACTCGCAAAGCTTCATCAGAGTTAGTTGGGGAGGAGGATGATGAAGGTCATCAACCCATGTCAGTGACCACCAGCTGAAGGTGGAGCCCCCAAGTTATCATTCTCCTGGATCAAGAGCATGCACGGAGGACCGTGCATTAATTAAGTGTGGAGGAGGATCGGCAACTTTGAGGGGGTAAAAATCTCTTTTCTTAGACACTTTGCAATACCTTTTTAGCTCTTTTTCTTCATTTTTAGTAGTTTTATTATTATTGCACTTTTTTTGGTTTGTTTGTATATATTTCTTTAGTGCTTATAGTTATATGGTAGTAAATATTTGTATGTTGCATGATAGAGTGAATAATTTTGGTTAGACGACAAGAAATTTTCATGAATTCCTCCTTAGGGTGTGCCATTGATTGAATTGAAAAATTGTTTTTTCAACTTGCTTAGAGTATTCTTTTTATAGAGCATAGAAAAAGAGTTAGAACAACAAACCTTGTGAGATTTGAGCTCTAATAGATGGTTGCATATTCTCAACCATAAAGTTTGTTCTTGTGTGTTTATACTCCTTTTTTATTGTGATGTTAGATTTGCATGAATCTTTATGTCCTGTATTTAGTGTTTGGATGCATTTAGTATGATTGTGGCCATTCTTGATATTAAACTCACTAACCCATATGGCAAACCCTTGCATTAACCTCTATGAACCTTTTTGAGCCTTTAAATCCCCTTTTATTTTGATTCTAAGGACATTATTCTTCCTAAAGTGAAAAACCATTAATGTCCTTGTATTACTCTTTGATTAGCTTGGGTGGAGTAGTGTGTGTTACTCAAGTGTGGGGGAAATTGTTGGGAAACATTGGTGAGGAATTTACATGGGGTATTCATTGTGAAAATTTGGAAAATGGTAGATACCCATTCATTCATTGTTCAAGGCATTTGCATCTCTTGTTGTTGACAAAAACAAGAAAATTTTGATTTTGTAATTTGTAATTAAAAAATTAAAACCTTGTGCATAATAGCATGTGAAATAAAAAGATAAATAAAGGATGCATATGTTTGTTTTTTGGAAAGAAAATTCATGAGTAAATGTGAGATAGGAGATAAATGGGTAGTTAGGTGTTTTGTTATGTGTGTATAGGATTAGGTGGACACTTGAGCTAATCAAAGATCTAATTCACTAAGTCCACTTAACAATGTTGATCTTACCTTAACCCTAGCCCTAAAGACCTCATGATATTTGTTTTTCATGCATCAAATATTAGTTGATTGTTAGATGACATGCAAATCTTTGAAAAACATGATTAAAAGAGAATTGAGTGATTAAGCCCTAAACACTGAGCGAATAGAGTGAATACACATCCGGTGAAGGGTTTGATCGCTCAATTCTATGTTCTTGTATCTTATATTGTATCTTCTTGCAAGTTATTTGGTTGTTAGTTTTGAAAATCTCAATTCAATTCTTTGGACGTTAATCATAGTGCATTTACTCTTTGTCTTGGCCCTAAGGCTCTCTTAGGAGTGATTGGAATTTCATGGTTTGTTTCTACCAATCTTCAGTAGAATAGATATTAGTAAGTAACATCTAGGATAGATGCATGCATATGGGTAGTACATTAAATAAATTGTTTACCCTTTCATTCATCTCCTTTGAGTGTGATTAGCATAAGGACATCCTAGTGTTTAAGTGTGAGAGAATTGATGAATCCATATTTGATGATAATTTTTGGTTGAAATTTAGTGGATTTCATCATATAAACCTACACTTATCCCATTAAATAGCAAGCTTTTGAGCTTTCCTCCTAAATTGTGCTTGATTGAAAACATGCTCTTTTATGCCTAATTTAGTCAATTTTATTCCATTTGCCTTCCATTCGATACCTTGATGTTGTTTGTGAGTGATTTCAGATGTATAAGGTAGGAATGTGATGAGCGGATAATTTTATACGCTTTCTGGCATTGTTTTTAGTATGTTTTTAGTAGGATCTAGCTACTTTTAGGGATGTTTTTATTAGTTTTTATGTTAAATTCACATTTCTAGACTTTACTATGAGTTTGTGTGTTTTTCTGTGATTTCAGGTATTTTTTGGCTGAAATTGAGGGACTTGAGCAAAAATCAGATTCAGAGGTTGAAGAATGACTGCTGATGCTGTTGGATTCTGACCTCCCTGCACTCAAAGTGGATTTTCTGGAGCTACAGAACTCCAAATGGCGCGCTCTCAATAGCGTTGAAAATTAGACATCCAGGGCTTTCCAACAATATATAATAGTCCATACTTTACTCAAATTTAGACGATGCAAAAGGGCATTGAACGCCAAATCTACGCTGCAGTCTGGAGTTAAACGCTAGAAACACGTTACAAACCAGAGTTGAACGCCAAAAACACGTTACAACTTGGCGTTCAACTCCAAAAGAAGCCTCTGCACGTGTAAACTTTAAGCTCAGCCCAAGCACACACCAAGTGGGCCTCGGAAGTGGATTTATGCATCAATTACTTACTTCTGTAAACCCTAGTAACTAGTTTAGTATAAATAGAACTTTTTACTATTGTATTTACATCTTTTGAAACATCTTTGGATTATCTTTTGATCTATTGATCACGTTTGGGGGCTGGCCATTCAGCCATGCCCGGACCTTCATTACTTATGTATTTTCAACGGTAGAGTTTCTGCACTCCATAGATTAAGGTGTGGAGCTCTGCTGTTCCTCATGATTTAATGTAAAGTAGTACTGTTTTTCTATTCAATTTAACTTATTCCGCTTCTAAGATATCCATTCGCACCCAAGAACATGATGAATGTGATGATTATATGACGCTCATCATCATTCTCACTTATGAACGCGTGCCTGACAAACACTTCCGTTCTACATGCAAACAAGCTAGAATGAGTATCTCTTAGATATCTAATATAGAGGACCGAGTCCGAGATATTAGAATCTTCGTGGTATAAGTTAGAACCCATGGATGGCTATTCCTGAGATCCGAAAAGTCTAAACCTTGTCTGTGGTATTTCGAGTAGGATCTGGGAAGGGATGGCTGTGACGAACTTCAAACTCGTGAGTGCTGGGCGTAGTGACAGACGCAAAAGGAGGGTGAACCCTATTCCAGTATGATCGAGAACCTCCAGATGATTAGCCGTGCCGTGACAAAGCATTTGGACCTTTTTCACAGAGAGGATGGGATGTAGCCATTGACAACGGTGATGCCCTATATAAAGCTTGCCATGGAAAGGAGTAGGAACGGTTGGATGAAGACAGCAGGAAAGCAGAGGTTCAGAGGAACGAAAGCATCTCTATACGCTTATCTGAAATTCTCATCAATGAATTACATAAGTATTTCTATCTTTATTTTCTGTTTATTTATTATTATTATTCAAAAACTCCATAACCATTTGATATCCGCCTGACTGAGATTTACAAGGTGACCATAGCTTGCTTCATACCAACAATCTCCGTGGGATCGACCCTTACTCACGTAAGGTTTTATTACTTGGACGACCCAGTGCACTTGCTGGTTAGTTGTATCGAAGTTGTGACAAATTATGAATTAAGATTAGAGCACCAAGTTTTTTGAGCCATTACCAAGGATCACAATTTCGTGCACCAAGTTTTTGGCGCCGTTGCCGGGGATTGTTCGAGTTTGGACAACTGACGGTTCATCTTGTTGCTCAGATTAGGTAACTTTATTTTAATTTTAACCTTTTTATTTTTATTATTCCTATTTTCGAAAAAAAAAATTTATTTTCAAAAATATATTTTTCTTCAGAATTTTTAAGAATGAATTCAAGTGTTTCATGATGATTTGTTGAATCTTGGCTGGCTGTAAAGCCATGTCTAAATTCATTTGGACTGAGGCTTCCAAACCATCATCACAAGAGCAAGCTAGTTGTTGCTAATCAAATTTGCTGTTGTATGACTGATTTGTATGCTAAAGCTTGGCTGGCCATTGGCCATGTCTAGTGTTTTGGACCGGAGCTTTCACTGAAAGCTTGGCTGGCTAGTGAGCCATGTCTAATTCCTGGACTGAAGCTTTATACTAAGAGAGCAAGATTCCTGGAATTCATATTAAAAATTTTGGAATCCTTATTTTTCCTTTTCAAATAATTTTTGAAAATTACCAAAAAAAAAAATTTATAAAATCATAAAAATAAAAAATATTTTGTGTTTCTTGTTTGAGTCTTGAGTCAAATTTTAAGTTTGGTGTCAATTGCATATTCATCTTGCATTTTTTCGAAAATTGCATTCATGCATTGCATTCATCATGATCTTCAAGTTGTTCTTGATAAACTTTCTTGTTTGATCTTCATATTATATTGTTTTGTGTTGTATGGTGTTTTTCATATGCATTCTTGAATTCTTAGTGTCTAAATATTAAAAATTTCTAAGTTTGGTGTCTTGCATGTTTTTCTTTCCTTAAAAATTTTTCAAAAATAAGTTCTTGGTGTTCATCTTGACATTCAAAGTGTTCTTGGTGTTCATCTTGACATTCATAGTGTTCTTGCATGCATCACATGTTTTGATCCAAAATTTTCATGCATTGAGTCTTTTTGATATTTTTCTCTTTCATCATTAAAAATTAAAAAAAAAATATCTTTCCCTTTTTCACTCATAAATTTTCGAAAATTTGAGTTGACTTTTTCAAAACTTTTTAAAATTTAGTTGTTTCTTATGAGTCAAATCAAATTTTCAATTTAAAAATCTTATCTTTTCAAAATCTTTTTCAAAAATAAAATCTTTTTCATTTTTCTTATTTATTTTCGAAAATTTTAAAAAAATATTTTTCAAAAATATTTTTCTTAATTTTATCTCATAATTTTCGAAAATATTATCAACAATTAATGTTTTGATTCAAAAATTTCAAGTTTGTTACTTGCTTGTTAAGAAAGATTCAAACTTTAAGTTCTAGAATCATATCTTGTGATTACTTGTGAGTCAAGTCATTAATTTTGATTTTAAAATTCAAATCTTTTTCAAAACTAATTTTAATCATATCTTTCTATCATATCTTTTTAAATCATATCTTTTTCAAAAAAATTTGATTTTAAAATATCTTTTCTAACTTCTTATCTTCTTATCTTTTCAAAATTGATTTTCAAATCTTTTTCAACTAACTAATTGACTTTTTGTTTGTTTCTTATCTTTTTCAAAACCACCTAACTACTCTTCCCTCTCTAATTTTTGAAAATACCTCCCTCTTTTTCAAAAAATTCTTTTTAATTAATTAATTATTTTAAATTTTAATTTTAATTTTATTTCCCCTTTAATTTTCGAAAATCATCAACTCCTTTTCAAAAATTATTTTCGAAATCTTCTCTCTCTCATCTTCTTCTATTTATTTAATTCATTCACTAACACATCTTCTCATCTCAAATTACCGCTCCTATCCTCACCCTTATATTTGGATTATCCATCCTTCTCTACTCATATTCCCTTTCTCCTTCTACTAACAACAAGGAACCTCTATACTGTGGTAAAAAGGATCCCTATTATTATTTTTTGTTTTCTTCTTTTTCATATGAGCAGGAGCAAGGACAAGAACATTCTTGTTGAAGCAGACCCTGAACCTGAAAGGACTCTGAAGAGGAAACTAAGAGAAGCTAAAATACAACAATCCAGAGACAACCTTACAGAAATTTTCTAAAAGGAAGAGGAGATGGCAGCCGAAAATAATAATAATGCAAGGAGAATGCTTGGTGACTTCACTGCAACAAATTCCAATTTACATGGAAGAAGCATCTCCATCCCTACCATTAGAGCAAACAATTTTGAGCTGAAACCTCAATTAGTTTCTCTAATGCAACAGAACTACAAATTTCATGGACTTCCATCTGAAGATCCCTTTCAATTCTTGACTGAATTCTTGCAGATCTGTGATACTATTAAGACTAATGGAGTAGATCCTGAAGTCTACAGGCTTATGCTTTTCCCGTTTGCTGTAAGAGACAGAGCTAGAGTATGGTTGGACTCTCAACCTAAAGATAGCCTGAACTCTTGGGATAAGCTGGTCACGGCTTTTTTAGCAAAGTTCTTTCCTCCTCAAAAGCTGAGTAAGCTTAGAGTGGATGTTCAAACCTTTAGACAGAAAGAAGGTAAATCCCTCTATGAAGCTTGGGAGAGATATAAGCAACTGACCAAAAAGTGTCCTTCTGACATGCTTTCAGAATGGACCATCCTGGATATATTCTATGATGGTCTGGCTGAAATTGAGGGACTTGAGCAAAAATCAGATTCAGAGGTTGAAGAAGGACTGCTGATGCTGTTGGATTCTGACCTCCCTGCACTCAAAATGGATTTTCTGGAGCTACAGAACTCCAAATGGCGCGATCTTAACGGCGTTGGAAAGTAGACATCCAGGGCTTTCCAGCAATATATAATAGTCCATACTTTATCCAAGTTTAGACGATGCAAAAGGGCGTTGAACGCCAGTTCTACGCTGCAATCTGGAGTTAAACGCCAGAAACACGTTACAAACCAGAGTTGAACGCCAAAAATACGTTACAACTTGGCGTTCAACTCCAAAAGAAGCCTCTGCACGTGTAAACTTCAAGCTCAGCCCAAGCACACACCAAATGGGCCCCGGAAGTGGATTTATGCATCAATTACTTACTTCTGTAAACCCTAGTAACTAGTTTAGTATAAATAGGACTTTTTACTATTGTATTTACATCTTTTGAAACATCTTTGGGTTATCTTTTGATCTATTGATCACGTTTGGGGGCTGGCCATTCGGCCATGCCTGGACCTTCATTACTTATGTATTTTCAATGGTAGAGTTTCTGCACTCCATAGATTAAGGTGTGGAGCTCTGCTGTTCCTCATGATTTAATGCAAAGTACTACTGTTTTTCTATTCAATTCAACTTATTCCGCTTCTAAGATATCCATTCGCACCCAAGAACATGATGAATGTGATGATTATGTGACGCTCATCATCATTCTCACTTATGAACGCGTGCTTGACAAACACTTCCGTTCTACATGCAAACAAGCTAGAATGAGTATCTCTTAGATATCTAATACAGAGGACCAAGTCTGAGATATTAGAATCTTCGTGGTATAAGTTAGAACCCATGGATGGCTATTCCTGAGATCCGAAAAGTCTAAACCTTGTCTGTGGTATTCCGAGTAGGATCTGGGAAGGGATGGCTGTGACAAACTTCAAACTCGTGAGTGCTGGGCGTAGTGACAGACGCAAAAGGAGGGTGAACGTTATTCCAGTATGATCAAGAACCTCCAGATGATTAGCCGTGCCGTGACAGAGCATTTGGACCTTTTTCATAGAGAGGATGGGATGTAGCCATTGACAACGGTGATGCCCTATATAAAGCTTGCCATGGAAAGGAGTAGGAACGGTTGGATGAAGACAGCAGGAAAGCAGAGGTTCAGAGGAACGAAAGCATCTCTATACGCTTATCTGAAATTCTCATCAATGAATTATATAAGTATTTCTATCTTTATTTTTTATTTATTTATTATTATTATTCAAAAACTCTATAACCATTTGATATCCGTCTAACTGAGATTTACAAGGTGACCATAGCTTGCTTCATACCAACAATCTCCGTGGGATCGACCCTTACTCACGTAAGGTTTTATTACTTGGACGACCCAGTGCACTTGCTGGTTAGTTGTATCGAAGTTATGACAAATTATGAATTAAGATTAGAGCACCAAGTTTTTGGAGCCATTACCAGGGATCACAATTTCGTGCAGCAGAATGGCTTGGTAAGAATGGAAGAGGAGCATGCAAGGAGGAGAAAGCATGAAGAAACAAAGGAGAAGAGCAAAGCGACGTGTGCGTGTGCACAAGCCTTTGTGCGTACAGACAGGAACCAAAGCAGAGCGAAGTGTGCGCGTGCAGCATCTTGCGCGTCGCACGATCATCCAAAGCATCACAAAGTGTGCGTGCGCACAACCCCTTGTGTGTATGCACAACCTGAGATTTTGGCCGAATGTGCGTGCGCACACATCTGTGTGTACACACAAGTACCCGCGCATGCCTTCATTAAAAATGCACGTGACTCGCGTTTTTGAGGGCTTGGAGGCCCAATTCTGATTCTAGAAGCTCATAATGGAAGGGGAAAACATTGTAGAGGGTAGCATATCATTAGGGTAGTTTTTAGATAGTTGTAGGAGGCATTAGTTTAGTTTTCTCTCAACACCATTAGGGTTTATATTAGGGTTTTACATTTCAAGTGCCATTTCCATTTTTGATCTTGCATTTGTGCTAGCCTCCATTGTAGGTATCTTTTACTTACTACTCTCTATAGCTACAATTTTGATACTTTTTCTTGTAATTAAAGTCATAGTGTTAATATATATATCTTTTGCAATTTTGATCTCTTATTAATAATTTTCATGATTGATGATTGTTATATTATTGGTTGAGTTGCTTGATGACAAGTCATCTTAGCCTATTTTAACTAGTCTTTTTCTTTTGTTTTCATTAGAATTATGCACTTTCTTGAGCTACAAGCAAGCCAATTAGGTAGATTTTCATGTTTCCTTTGATTTAATCAACCATGTATGAATTCATGCTATTTCATGAGGTTTTATACTATAATTGTTACATATTATGAAAGAATGAATATCTCATGATTTTAAGCATAGCTTTGATGTGTTTGGTTGATTAATGATAGGTGAAGAAAGCTTGGAGAAAGGTTGAAGCAAGAAGGAATAGCTAGGAGTAAAGAGAAGACAATGGAATAAGTGAAATTGAACCAGGAAGCAAAAAGCTGGACCTAAAGTTAGACTCAAACTTTTGCACAAACTTTTGGTTGGAAAGTTAGCCCCAACGTTAGCCCCCTAACTTTGAGGCTAACGTTGGCATGAAGAAAACCTCCCTGGGCACCAAAAGTTTGCGCCAACGTTAGCCCCCTAACTTGGTGGCTAACGTTGGCACATGAAAATCACCCCTGGGCACCAAAAGTTTGCGCCAACGTTAGACCCCTAACTTTGAGGCTAACGTTGGCATGAAGAAAACCTCCCTGGGCACCAAAAGTTTGCGCCAACGTTAGCCCCCTAACTTGGTGGCTAACGTTGGCACATGAAAATCACAAGGGGAGGAGCAAAAGTTTGCGCCAACGTTAGCCCCCTAACTTGGTGGCTAACGTTGGCGCCACAAGTGCACAAGGTAAGGCCAACGTTAGGGCCAAAGTTAGACCCCTAACTTTGGCACCAACGTTGGTATCAGATGAATATAGTTGCTGATATGAAAAGTTTGGGCAAAAGTTAGCCCCCTAACTTTTGCTCAAACTTTTGGTCCAACTTTTGCAAAACTCCAACCCGGTTCAATTGGTTCACTTTGGTTCTTCTCCAAACTTCAAGAGCAATCAACCAAGGCCTCTTTCAACCCAATTCCACCAAGAGCAAAGGCCCAACTCAAGGCTTGAAGATCATTTGAAGAAAGTGTATAAATAGGATAGAATTCAAGTTCTTCGGGGAGCTTTCTTTTGGGAATTTTCATAATAGTTTTCGGAGAGCTTTTGATATTGAGTGATCTTTAATTTCTTTGTCTTGGGGAAGGAGAATTCACTTCTCTTCCTCTCAGTTTTATTGCTTTCAATTTCAATTACAATTGTCTTAGATTTTGGGTTGGAGAATTGAAGAAATTCTGTTTCAATCTCAACCTTGGATCTCACTGCTTTATTTACTGCTTGATTGGATTTCAATTTCTGATTAATTGCTCTTCATCCACTTTCTTTGAATTTCAATTACAAATTCTTGTTGGATCTAGGAAGGCATTGAGATCTAGACTTGGTTTTCTAGTCTCTGGGTCCTGAGATCTAATTTCCCAATTTTACATTTTCTGTTTACTATTTTCATGTTCATTTACTTTTCTGCTTCAAGATCCAATCTAACCCAAGCCTTCTTCTACTTCTCTGTTTGATGCAATTTACTTTTCCTTGTTTAAATTCTGCAAATCCAATCCCCAATTCCCTTTACAATTCCAACCGTTTACATTTCTTGCACTTTAAGATTCTGCAATTTACATTTCTTGCATTCTAAGTTTCTGCTATTTAATTTCTTGTTCTTTAAGATTCAGCACTTTAATTCCCTGTTCTCTTTACTTCCATGCAATTTAATTCATGCAAATCACAAAACACTCAACCAAATCTTGATTCGCTTGACTAAATTAACCACTAAGCTAAAATTGCTCAATCCTTCAATCCCTGTGGGATCGACCTCACTCCCGTGAGTTTTTATTACTTGATACGACCCGGTACACTTGCCGGTTAGATTTGTGTGTTTTGGGAGAAATTTATTTTTCACCAAAATACTCATCAAGTTTTTGGCGCCGTTGCCGGGGATTGATTAGATTGACAATGATTAAGTGAGGTGGTGATCTAGATCAAGCATTTTCTCTTTATTTTTCTCTAATTTCGATTAACCCACTAACTGTTTGATTTTTTGCTTAAACTAACTAACACTTCAATCTAGCAGTAGATTGAAGTGTCACTGGTTTTGTGCATTTCTCATGCTCTGCTTGTATGTCAGGTACAAGAAGAACCATACCCAATTTTCATGAACAAGACGAAAGAACTCTCAGGAGGTTAAGAAGAGCTTTAAGAGGGAAAAATATTGTTGGAGAAGAGGAATCAGACGAAGAATTCCAAGAGATGGAGGAACATTCAACCAATCCACCAGGTGGAGAAGACAACAACAATGACAACCCACCCCAGAGGAGAGTTTTGGCTTCCTATACCTTTGCAAATCCTAGACATTGTGGGAGCAGCATCTTGGCTCTAAATGTCAATGCTAACAATTTTGAACTCAAGCCACAACTCATCACTTTGGTTCAGAACAATTGCTCTTTTGGTGGAGGACCACTTGAAGACCCACACCAACACTTATCCACTTTCTTGAGGATATGCAACACTGTCAAAACTAATGGTGTGCCTCCTGACAGTTACAAGCTGATGCTATTCCCATTTTCTCTCAGGGACAAAGCCACTCAATGGTTGGAATCTTTTCCAAGGGACAGCATCAATAACTGGGATGATTTGGTAACCAAGTTTCTTGCCAAGTTTTACCCACCTCAGAGGATTATAAGGTTGAAGGCTAAGGTACAAACATTTACACAAATGGAGGCTGAACCCATCTATGAGGCATGGGAGAGGTACAAGGCTCTAATCAGGAAATGTCCCCCTGCCATGTTTAATGAGTGGGAGAAGCTGCAGAACTTCTATGAAGGCTTAACGCTGAAATCCCAGGAAGCCTTGGATCATTCAGCTGGAGGTTCCTTGCAACTCATGAAAACTGCAGAGGAGGCTCAAGAACTCATTGATATGGTGGCCAACAACCAATATTTCTTTGCTCATCAAAGAGGTCGCCAACCATCACAAAGGAGAGGAGTAATGGAGCTAGAAGGAGTGGATTCAATCCTGGCTCAAAACAAATTAATGCAGCAGCAAATTCAACAACAATTTGAGCAAATGACCAAGAGGATTGATGGCCTCCAAGTTGCAGCAGTTAACACCAGCCAACCATCAGCCACATGGGGGCAAAATGAAGAAATCCAAGAGGAGCAACAGCAGGAACAAGTCCAGTACATGCATTCAAATCCAAATGAATTCTATGGTGATACCTACAACCCCTCATGGAAAAATCACCCCAACCTCCGATGGGGAGACACTCACAACCAAAACCAACACCCATGGCAGAGGAACTCAAATCAAAACAACCCAAGAAACAACCAAAACTACAACCATCAGCAGACTAACCAAAACACATACAGAAAACCTCAAAACAACTACCCTAATCTCAATCAGTACCAATCCAATAACCAACCCACCAACCAAAATGCCTATCATCCACCACCCACATCTCACAATCCACCACAAGCACCACCTGAACCTCAAAGACTCACCAATTTAGAGACCTTGATATAGAAAATGATGAAACACCAGGAAATCACAAACAAAAACCATGAAGCATCATTAAAGAGCCTAGAGAGGCAGATTGGGCAACTCTCCAAGCAAGTATCTATTGAGAGACCTTCAAACTCACTGCCCAGTGACACAATCCCAAATCCCAAGGAGGAATGCAAGGCAATACAATTAAGGAGCGGGAGAACATTGATAAGCAACAATGACACTACACAGAAGCTAGCAGAGAGCATCAAAGAACCAACAGAAGATGAGAAGCAAGCAAAGGACGATGAAGCTAGGGAGCAAGTTGTGATGCCAAACAAAAACACTGAGAAACCCAAGGAGAGGGACAACCAGCTACATAGCTCAAAGAAAATGGCTCAGGGACAGCAGCTAATAGGAAAGAGCATCACACCTCCACTGCCATATCCCCAGAGGTTCAACAAAGAGGTTAAAGACCAGCATTTTCACAAATTCCTTGAGATTTTTAAGAAGCTGGAAATCAATATTCCCTTGGCTGAAGTACTTGAGCAAATGCCTCTGTATGCCAAATTCTTGAAGGAGCTTGTCAACAAGAAAAGAAGCTGGGATGAGAAAGAAACCATAATGATTACTGAGGAATGCAGGGCCTTGATTCAAAAGGGGCTTCCCCCCAAGCTTGAGGACCCAGGGAGCTTCCTGTTGCCTTGCACCATTGGGGAATTGACCATCACTAAAGCAATGTGCGATCTCGGAGCAAGTATTAACTTGATACCATCCTCCTTGGTGAAAAAGCTGCATATAGAGGAGGTCAAACCAGTACAAATGTCTCTGGAGCTGGTAGACAAGTCAATGGTATACCCCAGGGGTGTAATTGAAAATCTTTTGGTCAAGGTGGACAGTTTTATATACCCTGCTGATTTTGTGGTTCTAGAATCAAACGATGATGATGGTGACTCTGTTATACTGGGAAGGCCATTCTTGGCCACTGCTAGAGCTATCATAGACGTAGAGGAAGGGGAATTAACTCTCAGGATGCATGACCAGAGTGTCACTCTAAAAGTATTACCAGAGGCACAATTTAGCAAGGAGAAGAAAGACTATATGAAAAATGACCAGGAAGGTCACAGCAACATCCCAATGCTAAGGATTGTGCAGACTGATGAAGAAACCCAAGAGGATATTAGAGTATTAGCCACTGAAAAGAGAGGCCCCCAAGGAAAGCCTACGGCCAGAAAAGAAAGATCAACAAAAGGAAAGATGAAACGCAGAAACAAAGCAAAAAGGGGTTGGAAGAATAGAAAGATTCCAACAGAGGGGCTTTCCAAAGGTGACAAAGTGCAACTGATATATCAACAGCTAGGGGCAACTCAACAAACTGAGGATTACTACACTGTCAGCAACATACTCTCATTAGAGCATGCTGAAATTGAACACCAGAGAACAAAGAAGAGGATCACGGTTAGAGGAGACAAATTGAGGCCCTACAAGCACCAACCACCATAAAAGAAAGCCTCAATGTCAAGCTAATGACAATAAAAGAGCGCTCCATGGGAGGCAACCCATGCTTTAAGATTCATGTCATTTTAAATTCAATAAGTTATGATCAATTGAGCATGAATTCTTTTCTCCTTTCATGAACATGTCCATTGACTGCATGCACTATTTTGAAACATATGCTAAGTTTGGTGTGCCTTCAAGCACACTAAACCAATGTTACAAATAATTCCATTTTGCATGTTTGGAATATCTTGACAAAGCATATGGCCAAACACTAAGTTTGGTGTCCACATAGCTTCATGAAAAGTAGAAACTCATGCATCAATAATCATACAATTGTTGTTTTCCAAAATTTTATAAATGGAAAAATTCTTTTCCGGTAATGAAGGCATTAATTGTGATGTACCCTTTGACAAGAAACAAGTTTGGTGTTCATCAAACCTTGATGCACCGATTTAGGGATACAATTGATCCTTCATGAAAAAAAAAAGGGAGAAAAAGAAAGTATGATAAAAACAATTCTTATGAACATTTAACATTTGAATCTCACTAATTAGAGGAAGATACTCATTTTCTTTATATATGACCAAATATTAAGTTTGGTGTCCTCAAAGGAGAGTGTCACGGTTCAAATGATATAAGAATTGATGGTTCACATAGTATTAATAAAAAGAACACCCTTGCTACGGTTGGATAAAACTAATGTATGTTGTCTTGTTGTGGTGACTAGGAGGTCAAAGAATCTTCAAAGAAAAAGACAAGACAAAGGAAAGCATAGCATGAGGACAAAATCCCATCACATGCCTCGAAAAAGAAATCTGCCTCTCCTTGAGAATGATCACGGCAAAGGCAAGGGAAGGAGCAAACTTTGTCTTCATTCATCCTTACATGCATACCTTTGATCTCCATAAGTCTAATTGCATCCCAGCCCTTCATTGCTCATTTAAAAGCATACCACCTTCAAGCCATGCACATGACCGAATCACTCCAACCTTGGAAACTTCACTCCCTTCATCACTCCTCAACATAACAAGCTCTGTGCAACATTTCTCTTACTTTAAACTCCAACCATTTAAGCTTCTCTTCATCATTTCTTGTCATAGCAAGTTCGGTCTCAATTTCCTTTTGCTCCAAACACACATCAAACTCTCCAACATTCTTCACACTCCTTCTAACCTCACAAGACTCAACCAACCAAGTGATCATGGCCTCCTCCTCAAGAACCAAACGAAGAAAAGGGAAAGATCCCATGGTGGAGGAAGATACACATGAATATGACCAACGGAGATTCAAGTCTTGGTTTCATCAAATGCAAATTCAATGGATGAACGAGAAAAGAATCTATCCTGAAATTCCATTCTTGTTGCCGAATGATGGATGTCAAGAAATGAAGGACAAAATTCGGAAGAGGAGGTGGGAGGAACTTGCATCACCAGCCATCCGAATCAATGCCAATATCATAAGAGAGTTCTATGCAAATGTCCCAAGGCTTGACATGCGTGAGCCCCCAACGTACAAGAGCTATGTGCGAGGGGTGGAAGTAGACTTTAGCCCAGATGCAATCAAGAAAGTCTTAAAACTAAAGTCAGTCCGCTTTAGTGAACCGGGATACCAACAAAGATTGAATGAGGATCAAGATTATGAGGTGATTGCAAGAGACATTTGTATGGAGAACTCAGAGTGGGAAGGAGATAACAAGAACAGATATAAGTACCTGAAGAGATGTAACCTCACCCCGGAAGCAAAAGGATGGTATGAGTTAATGAAAAGATCAATTCTGGGCACAGTGAACACCTCAGAAGTTAACAGGGAGAGAGCCGTGATGCTGCATTGCATCATTGTGGGAGGAGAGATAAGAGTTCATGAAATCCTTGCAAAAGACATTCAAAAGCTGGCTGAAAAGAATTCGGCCGGATCTTGGTTGTACTATCCGAGTACCATTTGGAGGTTGTGTGCAAAGGCTAAAGTTCCAATGGAAGAGGAGAATCCAATGTGGTTAAGCCAAGGCATGCCCATAACCATTGAACGAATGATGATGCCCCTTGAAGCACATCAAGGCCGAAGACCACATGGAATAAGGGAAAGAGAAGAACCAATGGAAGAAGATGAGCCACACTTAGAAGAAGAGCCACAAGAGGAGGAGGAACAGCCACACTTTTTCCCACATGGCAATATGGATATGACTCAAATGCAAGAAGCAATAGGAAGATTGTCACAACAGTACATGAGAATTCAAGAAAGGCAAGAGGAATACCATTCACTGTACATGAAAAACCAACAAGCACAAGAAGAAAGGGAGCTAAGAATAATGAACAAACAAAGTGAATTCGAGTCAAGATTCCTTGTGATGCAAGAAGAATATGCTTTTCAATCTCATGAATCTTTTGGGATGTTGGAACAAATGCAAGCTGAAAATTTGAGGGCTCTCAAAGAGTTCACAGCACTCCAAGATGCAAGGTATGGAGTACAAGCCAATTACAACATCAATAGCCAAATCAAACTGAACTATATTGGAGAACATTTGCACAACATGGATCCGGCTTTCCCAACTTTTGATGAATTCTTCAAAAAGAGAAGTGAGGTTGAGGTAAGCAATGCTATGAGACTTGAAGATAGAGTAGAGGAGGCTATGAATGAGGCTGGATTCTGGCGAGGCCAAGAGACACCAAACACGGATGGTGGGAACACTAGCAGCCAAGTGTATGAAAGGAGAAAGAAAAAGCATGACAAATGAAAGGTGGACTTGCTCCTTGTTCATCACTACAAAAAAAAAAAACATGCATTCTATCTGTTCTAAGTTGTCTTTGCATCTTTAAGTAGTTCTTTTTAATTAAAAGTCTTTGCATTATGTTTGTTTCTTTTAAAATAAGTAGGCTAGTTTATGTGTGTGCTTGTGTGTTTACTTTCACTTGACAAGAAGCATGTGTTGTCCCCTGCATCTTTAAGTTCAATAAAAGAAAAGTTTGAATGTGAAGCAAGATGATCTCTGTTAGATAGAAGTAAAATAAAAATAAGTGGTGGTATGTGTGTGGTTGTATAATAGCTCACTTTTAGTGAATAAAGAGCTAGGATATCTCATTCTAAGTAAAGAGTGGCCTACTGTCTATGAATCTCAATTAAATAAAAAATACCTTGGTTAGAAAGAAAAACAAAAAGAAGGAAAGAAATGAGATAGCCAAAAAGTGGCAGAACAAAAAGAAACAAAAAGAAACAAAGCTGGACACCAATAGCTTGAACTTTAAAATATATGCCTGTGGTGTCTTTGTACTAGGATCTGCTTGGATTAGTAAGCTCTTAGGAGTGCATCAACACTCGGTGACTTGGGTTAACTAATCCAGGATCATCAGCTGAAAGTCCACTATCAAGAGCAACCTAACTACAAGGCATTTAGTAACCCAAAGAGGTGCTGGGCATCAATGTTTAAGAAGGAATGTGAGCCAAGTGTCTATGGTGAATAATGTGTCAAGTATAAAGAAAAGAAAATGAACTTGCTACACATGACACACAAATAAAGCTTATAAACAAAGTAATAGCCAAGGATAAAGGAATAATGAGATGTCATGGCAGTATGTTACTTGAAGCTTGAAGGAGACTTTCTAGGCCTAGGAGTCAGTAAGAAGTGAGTATTTACATATCCACACAACACCCCATGAACTATCAATAATACTCTGCTAGCATGAACATCCTCTTCCATTTCATTCTTTCTTCTCAATAAATCTTTTCTTGCTTGGGGACAAGCAAGCTTTAAGTTTGGTGTTGTGATGACAAGTCATCTTAGCCTATTTTAACTAGTCTTTTTCTTTTGTTTTCATTAGAATTATGCACTTTCTTGAGCTACAAGCAAGCCAATTAGGTAGATTTTCATGTTTTCTTTGATTTAATCAACCATGTATGAATTCATGCTATTTCATGAGGTTTTATACTATAATTGTTACATATTATGAAAGAATGAATATCTCATGATTTTAAGCATAGCTTTGATGTGTTTGGTTGATTAATGATAGGTGAAGAAAGCTTGGAGAAAGGTTGAAGCAAGAAGGAATAGCTAGGAGTAAAGAGAAGACAATGGAATAAGTGAAATTGAACCAGGAAGCAAAAAGCTGGACCTAAAGTTAGACTCAAACTTTTGCACAAACTTTTGGTTGAAAAGTTAGCCCCAACGTTAGCCCCCTAACTTTGAGGCTAACGTTGGCATGAAGAAAACCTCCCTGGGCACCAAAAGTTTGCGCCAACGTTAGCCCCCTAACTTGGTGGCTAACGTTGGCACATGAAAATCACCCCTGGGCACCAAAAGTTTGCGCCAACGTTAGACCCCTAACTTTGAGGCTAACGTTGGCATGAAGAAAACCTCCCTGGGCACCAAAAGTTTGCGCCAACGTTAGCCCCCTAACTTGGTGGCTAACGTTGGCATATGAAAATCACAAGGGGAGGAGCAAAAGTTTGCGCCAACGTTAGCCCCCTAACTTGGTGGCTAACGTTGGCGCCACAAGTGCACAAGGTAAGGCCAACGTTAGGGCCAAAGTTAGACCCCTAACTTTGGCACCAACGTTGGTATCAGATGAATATAGTTGCTGATATGAAAAGTTTGGGCAAAAGTTAGCCCCCTAACTTTTGCTCAAACTTTTGGTCCAACTTTTGCAAAACTCCAACCCGGTTCAATTGGTTCACTTTGGTTCTTCTCCAAACTTCAAGAGCAATCAACCAAGGCCTCTTTCAACCCAATTCCACCAAGAGCAAAGGCCCAACTCAAGGCTTGAAGATCATTTGAAGAAAGTGTATAAATAGGATAGAATTCAAGTTCTTCGGGGAGCTTTCTTTTGGGAATTTTCATAATAGTTTTCGGAGAGCTTTTGATATTGAGTGATCTTTAATTTCTTTGTCTTGGGGAAGGAGAATTCACTTCTCTTCCTCTCAGTTTTATTGCTTTCAATTTCAATTACAATTGTCTTGGATTTTGGGTTGGAGAATTGAAGAAATTCTGTTTCAATCTCAACCTTGGATCTCACTGCTTTATTTACTGCTTGATTGGATTTCAATTTCTGATTAATTGCTCTTCATCCACTTTCTTTGAATTTCAATTACAATTTCTTGTTGGATCTAGGAAGGCATTGAGATCTAGACTTGGTTTTCTAGTCTCTGGGTCCTGAGATCTAATTTCCCAATTTTACATTTTCTGTTTACTATTTTCATGTTCATTTACTTTTCTGTTTCAAGATCCAATCTAACCCAAGCCTTCTTCTACTTCTCTGTTTGATGCAATTTACTTTTTCTTGTTTAAATTCTGCAAATCCAATCCCCAATTCCCTTTACAATTCCAGCCGTTTACATTTCTTGCACTTTAAGATTCCGCAATTTATATTTCTTGCATTCTAAGTTTCTGCTATTTAATTTCTTGTTCTTTAAGATTCAGCACTTTAATTCCCTGTTCTCTTTACTTCCATGCAATTTAATTTCTGCAAATCACAAAATACTCAACCAAATCTTGATTCGCTTGACTAAATTAACCACTAAGCTAAAATTGCTCAATCCTTCAATCCCTGTGGGATCGACCTCACTCCCGTGAGTTTTTATTACTTGATACGACCCGGTACACTTGCCGGTTAGATTTGTGTGTTTTGGGAGAAATTTATTTTTCACCAAAATACTCATCATTGCTATTGTTGCTTTTGATCATTTGTTGCTCATAGTTTCAAGCATTTTCTCAATTTTCCCATGTTTAGTGTTTATGCCCACCAAGTGTTTGTGGAAATGTCAATTTTGATTATGGGCTAAATTTCCACCTCTTGGCTTGGGGAAAATGTGCAATTGGGTTCCTAGAGTTGGAATGTCCAACATTTAGTGATAAGTCTTGGATTGTTAATTGTTCTTGTTTCCACTAATGCTAACTTGTTGTTTAGGTAATTAGCAAGTGAGTTAGGATTTGTGGATTAAGAACAACTATGCTCATTTGACTTACTCTTCGATGTAAGAGGTAACTAAGTGAGATTAATCCATTACAATTGTTATAGTTGTGGTTGCAACAAGGAAAGGAATCCCTAGCTCATCCCAAGCCAAGATCCCATTTATGTTTTGAATCACACACACACATACATACATCAATCACTCTTATCTTACTTGTTTATATTACATAGCTAGTTCTTTAATTCCTTTATTGGTTCATTAATTTCAATTTTGAATGTTCTTTTGTTTCTTTGTTTGTTCATCTCTTTTTTGAAAATCCCCTTCGATTATCACAACCGAAATTGCACACTCATTGTTCACTAGTGTCCTTGGGAGATGACCTGGGAAGTAAAATTCCCGGTATTATGTTTGGTTTTGAATTGTGATAATTTGTCCTTCCAAACCTTGATTAGAGGTTGTTTATTGGTTAGGAACTAATCTAGTAACAGAATTATTTGGTAAAAATTGCTAACAAACGAAAACCTCTCGGATTGATAACCATAGGTTGCTTCAAATCACAATCCTTGTGGGATCAACCCTGACTCACTCAGGTACTACTTACACGACCTAGTGCACTTGCTGGTTCAATAGTGCGAAGTATAATTCGACCTCACTCTACAGTGGGTTTTTACTTGAACTGATTCCTACAAGGACAGTTACAGGGTCGCATATGTGCGTTGACTATAGAAGGCTCAATAATGCCACCAGGAAGGATCATTTTCCTTTACCATTTATTGACCAAAAGCTAGAGAGACTAGTAGGGCATGCGTTTTATTATTTCCTAGATGGATATTTCGGGTACAATCAAATAGCAGTGGATCCACAGGATCAAGAGAAGACATCATTCACATGCCCATATGGCATGTTTGCCTACAGGCGAATGCCATTTGGCCTGTGCAATGCACCTTCCACCTTTAAGAGATGTATGTTATCCATCTTGTCTGATATGGTAGAGAAGTTTCTTGAAGTGTTCATGGATGACTTCTCTGTCTTTGTAGACTCATTTGGCTCCTGCCTTGATCATTTGGCCCTAGTGCTAAAAAGATGCCAAGAGACAAACCTAGTTCTGAACTGGGAAAAATGCCACTTCATGGTGACTGAAGGCATTGTTCTTGGGCATCAAATTTTAAACAAAGGAATAGAAGTAGATCAAGCAAAGGTGGAAGTGATTGAACGATTGCCACTACCTACTAATGTCAAGGCAATCAGAAGTTTCCTAAGACATGCATGATTCTACAGGAGGTTCATAAAAGATTATTCGAAAATTGCAAAATCCTTGTGTAATCTCTTGGCCACTGATGTTCAATTTGTATTTGACCAAGAATGTATGCATGCCTTTGAAACCCTGAAAGCCAAGCTTGTCATTGCTCCTATCATCTCTGCACCCAATTGGGGCTTGCCATTCGAACTGATGTGTGATGCCAGTGATCATGCCATTGGTGCAGTTCTAGGGCAGAGACATGACAAGCTTCTACATGTCATTTATTATGCCAGTTGTATTCTAAATGATGCACAGAAAAATTACACCACAACAAAAAAGGAATTACTTGCAGTGGTTTATGCCATTGACAAGTTCAGATCTTACCTAGTAGGATCCAAGGTCATTATCTACACTGACCATGCTGCTCTAAAGTATCTACTCACCAAGCAGGATTCTAAGCTCAGACTTATAAGATGGGTATTACTCCTGCAAGAGTTCGATATAGAAATTAGAGACAGAAAGGGTATAAAAAATCAAGTGGCTGACCACTTGTCTAGGATTGAACCAATAGCAGGGACTTCTCCTCCCTCCACTGACATATCCAAAACCTTTCCAGATGAGCAACTCTTTGCCATCCAGACAGTACCTTGGTTAGTAGACATTGCAAATTACAAGGCTATAAGATTCATTCCTAAGGAGTAGAATAGGCAGCAAGCCTGAAAACTCATGCATGATGCAAAGTACTACTTGTGGGATGAGCCATATCTCTTTAAAAGATGCTCGAATGGAATAATCTGACGCTTTGTGTCTGAAGAAGAGGTACAGAGAATCCTATGGCATTGCCATGGCTCAAACTATTG
This sequence comes from Arachis hypogaea, assembly GCF_003086295.3. NCBI lineage: Eukaryota > Viridiplantae > Streptophyta > Magnoliopsida > Fabales > Fabaceae > Arachis > Arachis hypogaea. Next base: position 47,765,012 of record NC_092050.1, read on the forward strand.
AGGACACTTTGGGAGTGAGCGGACAGTTTCCAAGGTTCTCCAAAGTGGCTTTTTCTGGCCCACACTCGTTAAGGACTCTAGAGAGTTTGTCCAAAACTGTGACAGTTGCCAAAGAGCTGGCAATATCCCTCATGGTCATGACATTCCTTAAGAAGGGATCCTAGAGATTGAGCTGTTTGATGTGTGGGGCATAGACTTCATGGGACCCTGCCCGCCTTCATACTCAAACATCTACATACTTGTGGCAGTAGATTATGTGTCCAAATGAGTTGAAGTAATAGTATCACCCACTAATGCAACAGAGTAGTAATAAAGTTCCTCCAAAAGAACATCTTCAACAGATTTGGTATCCCTCGGATGCTAATTAGTGATGGAGGTACTCATTTCTGCAACAGATAGTTGGATTCTGTCTTAAGCCGTTACGAAGTTTGCCATAAAGTAGCAACACCGTATCACCCCAAATAAATGGGCAAGCTGAAGTATCAAATAGAGAACTAAAGCAAATCTTAGAGAGGACAGTAAGTGCCTCTAGAAAGGATTGGGCTAGAAAGCTTGACAATGCTCTATGTGCATACAGAAAAACTTTTAAAACCCTTATAGGAACATCACCATATCAGCTGGTGTATGAGAAATCCTTTCATTTGCCAATGGAACTAGAACACAAGGCCTATTGGGCTACTAGATTTCTTAACCTTGATGCCAAAGCAGCAGAAGAGAAACAGCTACTCCAACTAAATGAGTTGGATGAATTCCGCGTGGCTGCATTTGAAAATGTAAAGATCTATAAAGAAAAAGCAAAAAGGTGGCATGACAGGAAGATATCTTCCAGAGTCTTTGAACCAGGACAGAAGGTCCTGCTCTTCAACTCAAGACTCAAACTATTCCACGGGTAACTCAAATTCCGTTCGAAAGGACCGTATGTGATTACCAGTGTATCACCTTCCGGGCACATATAACTTCAAGGTAAAGATCCAGACAACTAGTTCACTGTCAATGGACAGAGGGTTGACCCGATTGTCCCCAAGGGTGTATTGGTAAAGATTTTCTTTAATAAAATTATGTTGCAAGTATAGCTCTACCAACAACAATCCTCGGGTGTCAAATTTAGAAGAGGGATTTGGTTGTCACAAGTTCAACCCCAATAGAAATAACCGAAGTATTCAAACCTCGGGTCGTCTCACAAGGAATGGGCAAACATATGCTTCAACATTAGTTAGAAATCCGGGGTTGTGAGTTATGAGCATGAAAATAAATGGGAATCTTAACAAGCAAGTAATCTTAAATTGCAACAAACTAATTCAATTAACTAAGCAAAACATGAGCAATTCCAATGAATAAGTAACATTCCACTTAATTCTACTATAAACCAAACAAGTAACTATAACTAAAGCAAATAATTGAGAAAGTTGGTTTTCAAATATGAATAATAAAAGCAACTCTTGGCTAGGCATGGGAATTGGGATCACCATCCTTGTCTAACAACCATATCTTGACAATTATAAGGAACCAAGCTCATTAAGTCTACCCTCAAAGTCTTAAGTACGTGATATCTACTCCTAGACTTGAAGTACGTCAAATGGCTTTGATCACATCAACTCATAAGTCCCAACCTACCTACTAATTAGATTAGTAGTGGGTTGGCGTCAATGAGTATCAAATTGACCACCAAGGGCTCCCAAATCATCAAATCCATTAGACCCAATGACTCAAGTTTACCCAATTCCCTTGACCTAGGCCAAGAGTAAAGAAGACTACTCCATAATCAAAGTAAACAATTCATCGAACACATGGTAAGCATTAACCAAAGACATGTTCAAAATAGCAATTAAATTAGAATCTACAAATACCCACTAACAATTATCAACATACAATCATCAAAACAACAAGACTAAACATAGAAATCATCAATGTAACATCAACAAGTCAAGAATCACAACATTCATGAAATGGGTATAAAATGACAAGTAACAAGGATTCATAAACTATCACAAGATATAAGCAAAATTGTAGCAAGGAATTTAAATTGAATAATTAAAACTAGCAATTAACAAGATCCAATTCATAAATTAACAAGGGAAGATCAAATTAAAACTAGATCTAGAGAGGAACAAGGGTTTCTCTCTCTAGAATCACCCAAGAACCAAAAACTAGCTAATAATTATTTCCTAGTGTAAAATGATTGATCCCCCCTTTCCCCCTAGCATCCTTGGGTCTTTTCCATGCAGAAACAGCTTGGAATTGGGCCTCATGAGCCTCAGAAATCGCCAGGCACGATTTCCTTTAATGAGGTCACGTGCAGCTTCCCACGCGTGCGCGCCATGCGTGCGTGCGCGTCGATAGGAATCTTCTGATCTGCGCGGATGCGTCCATCCTTGCACGCCGCTTCCAGCCAACCTCATCCACGCGTGCGCGTGGAGTGCGCGGGTGCACCGATGCTGCTTTTTCCAAGATCTCAATTCTTCATGTTCCTCCCTTTTTGTACATGCTTTCTCCCTCTCTTCTAAGTCATTCCTACCCTATAACTCCTAAAATTACTCAACAAATACATCACAGCATTGAATGGCATGAAAAGAGGATTAAAATATGAAAATTTTAAGGCAAAATAAGCATGTTTTCTATCATAGAGCAATATTGGGAAGTGAACACAAAACCATGCATTTCTTGCGAATAAGTGTGAGAAATATTGATAAAATCCCCCAAAATAAGCACAAGATAAACCACAAAATTGGGGTTTATCAAATCTCCCCATACTTAAAACAAGCATGTCCTCATGCTTAAAATAAAAAGACCAAAGATCATGATGAGAAAGGGTTTATGAAATGCAAACTACCTAAGTGGATGCATGCAACTAATGTAAAATCATCTACCTACTTGGTCAAGAGTGAATCTATCCTCCAAGAATACGTGTGAGTATATAGGGTGAAAATAGTATGTAATTCATGAATCCTACCAAATTGAATATCACTAAGGAGTGCATATGACTTGCTAAGCAAACACTTGTGAAAGCCGGGAACAAGCATTGAGCATCGAACCCTCACCGAAAGTGTATCCGCTCTATTCGCTCAAGTATATAGGGTTCGTCACTCAATCTTCTCCTAATCATGCTTTCCAAGATTTGTCTTTCATCTAACAATTGACAATTACTCAATGCATGCTTACAAGTATCATGAGGTCTTATTCATGGGTTGTAACGGGGCTAGGGTGAAGGTAAGGATGTATATGGCCAAGTGGGCTTAAATTTGAGTCCTTGATCAACCTAGGATCCACTAGACACATAGAACAACCTATACAACTACAATACATTACCTAGCTACCCTTGAGTTTTACTCTTTTTGCATACTCATGCATTCTTTTCAATCCACACCCATATGAATTGTTTTTTTTTGTTGCTTTATCTTGGGCAATCTTTGTCCCCTTTCGTTGCTTTCTCTCTTTTCTTTTCTCTTCTCTTTTTTTATTATCCCCTTTTCTTGGGGTTTCTTTGTGAACAAAAGTTTCAATACATACAGTTTAATCATTCAACACATGAGTATGTTCCCAAATTCTAGAATTTTCAATTACACTACAATTACACACCTATATATCTACCCGAATTTCCCAAGTATACCCTCCTATTTGAATGATACACATCCTAACTTACCTAAGTTAATCAAGGATTCAAATTTAGGGACATTCATGGTTTTTCACTTAGGGTTGTTGATGTGCTCTTTTTAAGAACAAAGAGGGTTTATCATAGGCTCAAAATGGGTTAGCAATGGTAGATGAAAGGGTTAAGGCCATTTAGGAAAAGTGACTATTGAAATGATGGCCTCAATCATGTAAATGCATTCATACACAAAGCAATGGACATATAGAATCAGAGAAAGCAAGGATCGCAATCATAGAGAGAGATATGCACACAAGAATGGAAATAATGGTTAGAAGATGTAACCATGCAATAGGCTCAAAACTTTCATGCTTGTATTCTTAGCTCAATCACTATGTTCCAAATACATTCTTAAAGCAAGTTCACTGCAAAAATTTTTTAGAATTTCGGTAGGTCACCCAAAACACAGTTTCTTGAAAAGGAAGTTATTGTTTTGACCAAGTAACTCCATAGAAACTAACTATCATGCAAAGGGTATTTACAAGCAAAACTAACTACACATGCAATATACTAACTTCTAAGCAAAAGATAAATCCATGGGTATTGAAGGGAAGAGATTGTTACCCATGGAGATCGGTCGAACGACTTCCCCACACTTTAGAAATTAGCACGGTCCTCCGTGCTACGAATAATACGCAAGGGACGGTCGGGACTGGAACCTTCACCATCCCCTTCATCAGAGCTCCCATCACTTGGGTTTGAGGTGGATGTGAATATTTCGGGTTCCTCCATGCTAGGGGTAATACAACCCAGAAGCTTCTTGATGTAAGTGTATCGGCGGTGGTTGCGCCGCTTATAACTATCAAGCTTCCGGTGAAGATCTTCTATCCTTTGATGTGTGGATCTCAGTGGTGGTGATGATGAGCTAGAAGGAAAAAGAAGTGGCGGGGCCATGTCGAGGCTTGGTTTGTTCATGGGAAGGTGTAGGTATTTTCCGCTTGGGACCACATCGCCCTTAGCTGGAACTACAATCTTTTTATCCTTGGCTTCCCAAGAAACATCCGCAGCAGCAACTAAGTCAGATACCAATGTTGGAAATGACAAATTACCCCGGTCGTGAACTTGACCCATCGCTTGCTTGACAAGAAGCAGGATGTTCACCGGCTTCTCCGTGAGAACACACCAAACAAGCAAGGCGAGGTCTGCCGTGAGGGACGACTTGTGGGTGCTAGGTAGCACATAATGAGAGAGGATCTGGGCCCAAGCTCTAGCTTCCACAGTGAGAAAGCGAGCGTCAATGCTCTTGGGCCTCATCCGCAGTCGACTATGGATCCAAAATGCCTCTAGTTCAGCAATGACTCAGAGGATCGAGTCCCAATTGAATCCAAACTTCTCCCGCTGGCGTAAGACGTCTTGGTAGCCATCCATGTCACTTGATACTAGTAAGACATTAAACACTTGCTGAATAGCCTCTTCTAAAACTGAGACTTGCTTCCGGCGCATGTATACCGATTGAAGAGAGGGAAGATGGTAGTTAGTGTAGAATTCTTCCACCCAAGAGAGGTTGATTTCCCTTGGTTTCCTCAAGAGAAACTCCCATCCTCGCTGTTCAATGCGGGGCAAAATATAAGGAGCAACCTTGTCCGGCGGAGCGAGTAGATGCTCAGGATGATAGTTCCTTACGGCCCTGGAGGGGAACATAAGTTCACAAAAGTGGTTGGGGAACCTTGAAGAATCTTTCGCCGGTTTGCCCTTTTCATTCACATCAATAGGAGCGGGTGTCTTCCCTTTCTTAGATAAGGGTTTGGCTCCTAATGAAGAGCACGCCTTAGAGTTTGACCTTTGGAGTGCCCTTTTTGTGGCCGGTTTTCTCGAAGCTATCTCCTTTCTTTTCTTGGTGGCCATCCTAAAAAGGAAGGGAAGGAAGGAAAACATTAAACCCAATAATCAATTTGAAAAAAAACATGCAAGTGACTTGTAGTGCCCATGGTGAATGTAAAAGCAAGGGTCATAACACTTGGCATGGGATGCAAGAGGAAGTAAAGCATGCAATGGCATGAGAAGAGTGATCTCAAGCATCCATAATAAAGAGCAAGTCATGTTCAATCAATATCTAATTGGCAAGTATGAACTTGAGGCACACAAATTAGACTCAATGCATTTAAGAGAAAGCAAGTGAATGAGGAGGGAGCACCAATTTGAAAATCTTCGACTAAAATGAACCAAAATGGTATGTGTGCATTTCCTCCAACACTTGGCGTGCAATAATCTAGCAATGAGCAATTATGAGATACTAAACTAATTCAAAGCCCAAAATTGAACATCAATCATCACATAAACATCACACAATGGCAAAGATAAGAAAAAGAATGACAAAAGATCTATTAATGCAAATTAAGCTCAAATTCAACATCCATGGAGAAATAAGGAAAAAGGAAAAGTAAGCAAACAAGAAGTAAGAAACATCATCATGCAAGTGAAAGAGAAACTAAGTAAAGCAATAAGAAGCATCTAACTAGAAGAAATAATGCAAGAGAAAATAAAGAAGAGAAGTAGAAGAAGTGAAACCTTGAAAAGTATGAAGGAACAAGGTTTAATCTTCTTTTGTAAAGATGAGAAAGAAAATAGGAGAAGTGTAGTGCCACCGGAAAAGGTGGTTGTCGCCAGTGAGTGGGCGGAGACAGTGGTGGTGGATTATGGAGGAAGAAGAAGAAGAAGAGGAGGGAAATGATGGAGGAAGAAGAAAAAGAAACTAAGAAAGAAAAGGGGTTGAGATAAAGAAAAACAGGGTAAGGCGCGAAGGTATTAAACTGACTCGCGCAACCGGCGTGCGTGCGCAAGGTGCGCTGGCGCGTCGGTGAGGGTGCTAGCAGAGGACGCGTGCGTGTTAGTGGCGTGCGCGCGAGGGAAGTTGTGCCTTAGGCACAGAAGTGGCACAAAGTTGGCTCAAGTCTCTAGTTTTTGTACCAGAGTTAATCAGTGAGGCAGGCGCGCGGACGCGCACCTTGCGCGGACGCGTGCTTGAGGTATTTCGCAACTGGCACGGACACGCACAATACGCGGACGCGTCAGTTTTGGCACAAGGTTGGCCCAATTGTGGCACAACTCTCTAGTTTTTGTACCAAAGAATCCACATATCTCCATCGGCACGCGCGCGCACTGTGTGCTGGCGCGTCGATGGTTAAATTGCAAGGGTGCGCGCAGGCAGCATGTACGCGAACGCGTGGGTGCCTGGCGCGAGTTGGGCACAAAGTGGGCATGACTCTCGGGTATTTGGCCCAAGAATGGAATTTCGCCACCGGCGCGCACGCGCACTGTGCGCTGGCGCGTCGGTGCCCTGCTTCAAAGAAAAATTTTTGTTTTCTTTATCTTTTTCGCATCCTATCTATATGAACATTCTACCTATCCAACAAAATCAACAAAGCTAGCATTTCTATGCATTCAATCAATCATCAAAAGATCACAAAATTCATAAGAAACTAAAGAATGCAAACAAGATGGTATAAACAAGGAAGATCTTACCACGGTGGGGTGCCTCCCACCAAGCACTTTTCTTTAACGTCCTTAAGTTGGACGGTCCTTTTGTTAAGCTTCCTCTCTTCTTGGTGCATCCTCCAATATGTACACCTCTAACTCTTTTGGGGGCTTGCACCCATGGTACTTCTTCACTCTATGTCCATTCACTTTGAAAGTTGCTTCACTCTTGGGATCAAATAATTCCACCACTCCGTAGGGCTTCATCTCCTTCACCTTGAAAGGTCCTTCCTATCTAGAGCGGAGTTTGCCAGGCATAAATCGGAGCCTTGAGTTGTAGAGGAGGACCTCATCACCTTCTTGAAAGTCCTTCTTCCGGATGTGATGGTCATGGAATGCTTCAGTCTTTTCCTTGTAGATTCGGGCATTCTCATATGACTCGTTCCTCAAACATTCAAGCTCCTCTAGTTGTAACTTCCCAGCTTCACCTGCCTTGGCTAAATCCATGTTACACTGCTTTACCGCCCAATAGGCTTGATGCTCAATCTCCACTGGGAGGTGGTATGCCTTACCATAGATGATCTGGAAAGGACTCATCCCTATCGGAGTCTTGTAGGCCATTCTATATGCCCATAGTGCATCTCCTAACCGGAGGCTCCAATCCTTTCTTTGCGGATTGACCACTTTCTCCAAGATTCTCTTGATTTCCCGGTTGGACACTTCCACTTGTCCATTTGTTTGTGGATGATAAGTGGTGCACGAATTGTGAATCACACTTTTCCCAACTCGTACCACTAACCAGCAAGTGCACTGGGTCGTCCAAGTAATACCTTACGTGAGTAAGGGTCGAATCCCACGGAGATTGTTGGTTTGAAGCAATCTATGGTTATCTTGTAAATCTTAGTCAGGAAGTCAAATATGTTTATCAGTTGAATTGCGAATAACCAAGTAAGCATAAATTAAGGGTTACTTATTATGCAGTAATGGAGAATATGTTGGAGTTTTGGAGATACTTTGTCTTCTGAATCTCTGCTTTCCTCTGTCTTCTAATTCACGCACGCACATCCTCCTATGGCAAGCTGTGTGTTGGTGGATCACTGTTGTCAATGGCTACCTTCCATCCTTCCAGTGAAAACTACGCTCACGCGCTCTGTCACAGCACGGCTAATCACCGGTTGGTTCTCGATCCGGTTGGAATAGGATTTACTATCCTTTTGCGTCTGTCACTAATGCCCAGCCTTCAGGAGTTTGAAGCTCGTCATAGTCATTCAATCCTTGAATCCTACTCGGAATACCACAGACAAGGTTTAGACTTTCCGGATTCTCATGAATGCCGCCATCAGTTCTAGCTTATACCACGGAGATTCTGATTAAGGAATCTAAGAGATACTCATTCAATCGTATATAGAACGGAGGTGGTTGTCAGGCACACGTTCATGATTTGAGGGAGGTGATGAGTGTCACAGATCATCACCTCCATCACAGTTAAGCGCGAATGAACATCTTAGATAGGAACAAGCGTGTTTGAATGGAAAACAGAAATACTTACTTTAATTCATCGAGACACAGCAGAGCTTCTCACCCCCAACAATGGGGTTTAGAGACTCATGCCGTCAGAGAATACAAAGTTTAGATTTAAAATGTCATGAGATGTCAAAATAAGTCTCTAAAAGTTGTTTAAATACTAAACTAGTAGCCTAGGTTTACAAAAAATGAGTGAACTATGATGGATGATGCAGAGATCCACTTCTGGGGCCCACTTGGTGTGTGCTGGGCTGAGATTTAAGCAATTCATGTGCAGAGGCCATTTGTGGAGTTGAACGCCAGTTTTTGTGCCAGTTTGGGCGTTCAACTCCAGCTTTTGATCCTTTTCTGGCGCTGGACGCCAGAATTGGGCAGAGAACTGGCGTTGAACGCCAGTTTACGTCATCTATCCTTGTGCAAAGTTTGGACTATTTATATTGCTGGAAAGCCCTGGATGTCTACTTTCCAACGCAATTGGAAGCATGCCATTTCGAGTTCTGTAGCTCTAGAAAATCCACTTTGAGTGTAGGGAGGTCAGAATCCAACAGCATCAGCAGTCCTTTTTCAGCCTGAATCAAATTTTTGCTCAGCTCCTTCAATTTCAGCTAGAAAAATACCTGAAATTACAGAAAAACACACAACTCATAGTAAAGTCCAAAAATATGAATTTTTCCTAAAAACTAATGGAAATAAACTAAAAACTAACTAGAATATACTCAAAACTATATGAAATTAACCCCAAAAAGCGTATAAAATATCCGCTCATCACATCACCAAACTTAAACTGTTGCTTGTCCTCAAGCAACTAGACAAATAAAATAGAAGACTAATAGGTTGAGAAGCAATAATATCTCAGAGTTTTTGAGTGAAGCTCAGATTCTAATTAGCTGAGCGGGACTAGTAGCTTTTTGCTTCTGAACAGTTTTGGCATCTCACTTTATCCATTGAAGCTCAGAGTGATTGGCATCTATAGGAACTTAGAATTCAGATAGTGTTATTGATTCTCCTAGTTTAGTGTGATGATTCTTGAACACAGATTCTTTATGAGTCTTGGCCGTGGCCCTAAGCACTTTGTTTTCCAGTATTACCACCGGATACATAAATGCCACAGACACATAATTGGGTGAACCTTTCAGATTGTGACTTAGCTTTGCTAAAGTCCCCAATTAGAGGTGTCCAGGGTTCTTAAGCACACTCTTCTTTTTGCCTTGGACCTTGACTTTAACCGTTCAGTCTCAAGTTTTCACTTGACACCTTCACGCCACAAGCACATGGTTAGGGACAGCTTGGTTTAGCCGCTTAGATGGTGCACGAAATTGTGATGTCCAGGCTCAAACTATTCCTGGCACGTGAGCAACTTGGTACGCGTAATCGTGATTACACATTCATAATTTGTCACAACTTTGATACAACTAACCAGCAAGTGCACTGGGTCGTCCAAGTAATACTTTACGTGAGTAAGGGTCGAATCCCACAGAGATTGTTGGTATGAAGCAAGCTATGGTCACCTTGCAAATCTCAGTCAGGCGGATATAAAGTGATGATGGTGTTTTCGAATATTATATAATAAAATAGGGATAGAGATACTTATGTAATTCATTGGTAGGAATTTCAGATAAGCGAATGGAGATGCTTTCGTTCCTCTGAACCTCTGCTTTCCTGCTATCTTCATCCAGTCAGTCTTACTCCTTTCCATGGCTGGTTTTATGTGATATATCACCACTGTCAATGGCTACTTTCGGTCATCTCTCGGAAAAATGATCCAATGCCCTGTCATGGCACGGCTAATCGTCTGGAGGTTTCACCCTTGCCAATGGCTTCATCTTATCCTCTCAGTGAATAATATGCTCACGCACCCTGTCACGGCACGGATATTCATCTGTCGATTCTCGATCATGCTGGAATAGGATTTACTATCCTTTTGCGTCTGTCACTAACGCCCTGCAATCGCGAGTTTGGAGCTCGTCACAGTCATTCGTTCATCGAATCCTACTCGGATTACCACAGACAAGGTTTAGACTTTCCGGATTCTCTTGAATGCCGCCATCATTCTAGCTTACGCCACGAAGATTCTGGTTAAGAGATCTAAGAGATATTCATTCTAGCTTATTTCATGTAGAACGGAAGTGTATGTCAGGCACGCGTTCATAAAGGAGAAGGATGATGAGCGTCACACATAATCATCACCTTCATCACGTTCTTGGGTGCGAATGGATATCTTAGAAGCGAAATAAGATGAATTGAATAGAAAACAGTAGTACTTTGCATTAATCTTTGAGGAACAGCAGAGCTCCACACCTTAATCTATGGAGTGTAGAAACTCTACCGTTGAAATTACATAAGTGAAAGTCCAGGCATGGCCGAGATGGCCAGCCCCTAATGTCTAAGAACAATGCGTTCAAAGATGATCCTAAGATCCTAAGATGATCAAAAGATGCCTAATACAATAGTAAAAGGTCCTATTTATAATAAACTAGCTACTAGGGTTTACATGAGTAAGTAATTGATGTATAAATCCACTTCCTGGGCCCACTTGGTGTGTGTTTGGGCTGAGCCTGAGTGTTGCACGTGTAGAGGTCCTTCCTGGAGTTGAACGCCAGCTTTTGTGCCAGTTTGGGCGTTCAACTCTGGTTTTGGCTCCTTTTCTGGCGCTGGACGCCAGATTTGGGTAGAAAGCTGGCGTTGAACGCCAGTTTACGTCGTCTATTCTTGGCCAAAGTATGGACTATTATATATTTCTGGAAAGCCCTGTATGTCTACTTTCCAACGCAATTGGAAGTGCGCTATTTTGAGTTCTGTAGCTCCAGAAAATCTACTTTGAGTGCAGGGAGGTCAGAATCCAACAGCATCAGCAGTCCTTCTTCAACCTCTGAATCAGATTTTTGCTCAAGTCCCTCAATTTCAGCCAGAAAATACCTGAAATCACAAAAAAACACACAAACTCATAGTAAAGTCCAGAAATGTGAATTTAACATAAAAACTAATGAAAATATCCCTAAAAGTAACTAGATCCTACTAAAAACATACTAAAAACAATGCCAAAAAGCGTATAATTTATCCGCTCATCACAACACCAAACTTAAATTGTTGCTTGTCCCCAAGCAACTGAAAATCAAATAGGATAAAAAGAAGAGAATATACTACAAATTCCAAACTATCAATGAAACAGAGCTTCAATCATATGAGCGGGACTTATAGCTTTTTGCCTCTTGAATAGTTTTGGCATCTCACTTTATCCATTGAGGTTCAGAATGATTGGCATCTATAGGAACTTCAGATTTCGAATAGTGTTATTGACTCTTCTAGTTCAGTATGATGATTCTTGAACACAACTTTTTTTATGAGTCTTGGCCGTGGCCCTAAGCACTTTATTTTCCAGTATTACCACCGGATACATAAATGCCACAGACACATAATTGGGTGAACCTTTTCAGATTGTGACTCAGCTTTGCTAAAGTCCCCAATTAGAGTTATCCAGGGTTCTTAAGCACACTCTTTTTTTTTTGCTTTGGACCTTGAATTTAACCGCTCAGTCTCAAGTTTTCACTTGACACCTACACGCCACAAGCACATGGTTAGGGATAGCTTGGTTTAGCCGCTTAGACCAGGATTTTATTCCTTTAGGCCCTCCTATCCACTAATGCTCAAAGCCTTGGGATCCTTTTTAATTTCCCTTGCCTTTTGGTTTTAAGGGTTATTGGCTTTTTGCTCTTGCCTCTTGGTTTTAAGAGCTTTTGGCTTTTTCTGCTTGCTTTTTCTTTCTATTATTTTTTTCGCCTATATTTTTTCTTTCTTTTTTTTTTTCTGCAAGCTTTGTTCTTTGCTGCTTTTTCTTGCTTCAAGAATCATTTTTATGATTTTTCAGATTATCAAATAACATGTCTCCTAGTCATCATTCTTTCAAGAGCCAACATATTTAACATTCTTAAACAACAACTTCAAAAGACATATGCACTGTTCAAGCATACATTCAGAAAACAAGAAGCATTGTCACCACATCAATATAATTAAGCTAAGTTCAAGGATAAATTCGAAACTCATGTACTTCTTGTTCTTTTGAATTAAAACATTTTTCATTTAAGAGAGGTGATGGAGTCATAGGACATTTATAACTTTAAGACATAGTTACTACTACTAATGATCATGTAATGAAGACACAAACATAGATAGGCACATAACATAGAAAACGAAAAACAAAAGAAAGAAGAACAAGGAATGAATCCACCTTAGTGATGGTGGCGTTTCCTTCTTGAGGAACCAATGATGTCCTTGAGCTCTTCTATGTCTCTTCCTTGTCTTTGTTGCTCCTCCCTCATTGCTTTTTTGATCTTCTCTTATTTCATGAAGCATGATGGAGTGCTCTTGATGTTCCACCCTTAGTTGTCCCATATTGGAACTTAATTCTTCTAGGGAGGTGTTGATGTGCTCCCAATAGTTTTGTGGAGGAAAGTGCATTTGAGGCATTTCCGGGATCTCATGGTGATGAGCTTCATACGCCTCTTGAGCTCCATGAATGGGCTCTCTTGCTTGCTCCATCTTTTTCTTAGTGATGGGCTTGTCCTCTTTAATGAGGATATCTCCCTCTATGTCAATCCCAGCTGAATTGCATAGGTGGCAAATGAAGCGAGGAAAGGCTAACCTTGCCATAGTGGAAGACTTGTCAGCCACCTTGTAGAGTTCTTGAGGTATAATCTCATGAACTTCCACCTCTTCTCCAATCATGATGCTATGGATCATGATGGCCCGATCTATAGTAACTTCAGACCGGTTGCTAGTGGGAATGATTGAGCATTGAATGAACTCCAACCATCTTCTAGCTACAGGCTTGAGGTCCAATCTTCTTAGTTGAACCGGCTTGCCTTTGGAGTCAACCTTCCATTGAGCTCCTTCTACACATATGTCCATAAGGACTTGGTCCAACCTTTGATTAAAGTTTACCCTTCTAGTGTAGGGGCGTTCATCTCCTTGCATCATGGGCAAGTTAAACGCCAACCTCACATTCTCCGGACTAAAATCTAAGTATTTCCCCCGAACCATTGTAACATAGTTCTTTGGATCCGGGTTCTTACTTTGATCATGGTTCTTGGTGATCCATGCTTTGGCATAGAACTCTTGAACCATTAGGATGCCGACTTGTTGGATGGGATTTGTTAGAACTTCCCAACCTCTTCTTTGAATTTCATGTCGGATCTCCGGATACTCATTTCTTTTGAGTTTAAAAGGGACCTCAGGGATCACCTTCTTCTTGGCCACAACATCATAGAAGTGGTCTTGATGGGCTTTGGAGATGAACCTTTCCATCTCCCATGACTCGGATGTGGAAGCTTTTGTCTTCCCTTTCCCCTTTTTAGAGGATTCTCCGGTCTTAGGTGCCATCAATGGTAATGGAAAAACAAAAAAGCTATGCTTTTACCACACCAAACTTAGAATATTGCTCGCCCTCGAGCAATAAACAAAATACTAGAAGAAGAAGGAGAAGAAATATGGAGAGGGAGAGAGAGATGTGGTTTCGGCCAAGAAGAGTGTAGAGGGGTGTGTTGTGTGAATTTGATGAAGAATGGGGGTCTTTATATAGGGAAGGGAGGGGGGTTAAGGTTCGGCCATATGGGTGGGTTTGGGTGGGAAATTGGTTTTGAATTTTGAAGGTAGGTGGAGTTTATGAGGTAGGTTTATGGGGAAGAGTGGATGGATGTGAGTGGTGAAGAGGTGATGGGGAACAGAGATTGAGGTGATTGGTGAAGGGTTTTTGGGGAAGAGTGTTTATGGGGTTGTGTGAAAGAGAGTGGTGAGAAGAAGTGAGTGGAGGTAGGTGGGGATCCTGTGGGGTCCACAGATCCTGAGGTGTTCAAGGATTTACATCCCTGCACCCATTAGGCATGTAAAAATGCCTTTGTACCCAACTCTGGGCGTTCAGCGCCAGGTTGGTGGCCATTTTGGGCGTTCAACGCCCATTTGTGTGCCATTTCTGGCGTTGAACGCCAGAACCATGCCTGTTCTGGCGTTCAGCACCCAGAAGCTGCCCATTTTGGGCGTTCAGCGCCAGAACCATGCTCTGTTCTGGCGCTGAACGCCAGACAGATGCTCCTCCAGGGTGTGATTTTTCTTCTGCTATTTTTGATTCTATTTTCAATTTTTATATTTATTTTGTGACTCCACATGATCATGAACCTACAAAGACATATAACTAAGGAAAATATAGTTAGATAAATAAAAATTGGGTTGCCTCCCAACAAGCGCTTCTTTAGTATTAATAGCTTGACAGTGGGCTCTCATGGAGCCTCACAGATGTGCAGAGCTTTGTTGAGACTCTCCAACACCAAACTTAGAGTTTGGATATGGGAGTTCAACACCAAACTTAGAGTTTGGTTGTGGCCTCCCAACACCAAACTTAGAGTTTGACTGTGGGGGCTCTGGTTGACTCTACTTTGAGAGAAGCTTTTTCTGCTTCCTCGCCATGGTTGCAGAGGGAGATTCTTGAGTTTTAAACACAAGGGAGTCCTCATTCCATTGAAGGACTATTTCACCTCTGTCAACATCAATCACAACTCTTGCTGTGGCCAGGAAAGGTCTTCCTAGGATGATGGATTCATCCTCTTCCTTTCCAGTATCCAGGACTATGAAATCAGCAGGGATGTAAAGGCCTTCAACCTTTACTAACACGTCCTCTATTTGTCCATAAGCCTGTTTTCTTGAACTGTCTGCCATCTCTAATGAGATTTTAGCAGCTTGCACCCCATAGATTCCCAGTTTCTCTATTACAGAGAGGGGCATGATGTTTATTCCTGAACCAAGGTCACATAGAGCCTTAAAGATCATGGTGCCTATGGTACAGGGTATTATGAACTTTCCAGGATCCTGTCTCTTCTGAGGCAATGTCAGTTGATCCAGATCACTTAGTTCATTGATGAACAAGGGAGGTTCAACTTCCCAAGTATCAATGCCAAATAATTTGGCATTCAGCTTCATGATTGCACCAAGAAACTTGGCAGTTTGCTCTTCAGTAACATCCTCATTCTCTTCAGAAGAGGAATACTCATCAGAGCTCATGAAGGGCATAAGGAGGTTCAATGGAATCTCTATGGTCTCTAGATGAGCCTCAGAGTCCTTTGGTTCCTCAGAGGGAAGCTTCTTATTAGTCACTGGATGTCCCAGGAGGTCTTCCTCCTTGGGATTCACGTCCTCCTCTCCCTCATTGGGTTCGGCCATTTTGCTTATGTCAATGGCCTTGCACTCTCCTTTTGGATTCTCTTCTGTATTGCTTGGGAGAGTACTAGGAGGGATTTCAGTGATCCTTTTACTCAGCTGGCCCACTTGTGCTTCCAGATTTCTAATGGAAGATCTTGTTTCATTCATGAAACTTACAGTGGCCTTAGATAGATCAGAGACTAAGTTTGTTAAATTAGAAGTATTTTGTTCAGAGTTCTCTGTCTGTTGCTGAGTGGATGATGGAAAAGGTTTATTATTGTTAAACCTGTTTCTTCCACCATTATTAAAGCCTTGTTGAGGCTTTTGATCCTTCCATGAGAAATTTGGATGATTTCTCCATGATGAGTTATAGGTGCTTCCATAAGGTTCACCTAAGTAATTCACCTCTGCTATTGCAGGGTTTTCAGGATCATAAGCTTCTTCTTCATAAGAAGCCTCTTGAGTACTGTTGGATGCAGCTTGCATTCCATTCAGACTCTGAGAAATCATATTGACTTGCTGAGTCAATATTTTATTCTGAGCCAATATGGCATTCAGAGTATCAACCTCAAGAACTCCCTTCTTCATAGGCGTCCCATTACTCATAGGATTCCTTTCAGAAGTGTACATGAACTGGTTATTAGCAACCATGTCAATGAGTTCTTGAGCTTCTGCAGGCGTTTTCTTTAGGTGAATGGATCCACCTGCAGAAGTGTCCAGTGACATCTTTGGTAGCTCAGATAAACCATCATAGAATATATCCAGGATGGTCCATTCTGAAAGCATGTCAGAAGGACACTTTTTGGTCAACTGTTTGTATCTTTCCCAAGCTTCATAGAGGGATTCACCTTCTTTCTGTCTGAAGGTTTGAACATCAGCTCTAAGCTTGCTCAGCTTTTAAGGAGGAAAGTACTTGGCTAAGAAAGCCGTGACCAGCTTATCCCAAGAGTTCAGGCTGTCTTTGGGTTGAGAATCCAACCATAATCTAGCTCTGTCTCTTACAGCAAAAGGGAAAAGCATGAGCCTGTAGACTTCAGGATCTACTCCATTAGTCTTAACAGTATCACATATCTGCAAGAATTCAGTTAAGAACTGAAAAGGATCTTCAGATGGAAGTCCATGAAACTTGCAGTTCTGCTGCATCAGAGAAACTAATTGAGGTTTCAGCTCAAAGTTGTTTGCTCCAATGGCAGGAATGGAGATGCTTCTTCCATGTAAATTGGAATTAAGTGCAGTAAAGTCACCAAGCATCTTCCTTACATTATTATTATTTTCGGCTGCCATCTCCTCTTCCTGTTCGAAAATTTCTGAAAGGTTTTCTCTGGATTGTTGTAATTTAGCTTCTCTTAATTTTCTCTTCAGAGTCCTTTCAGGTTCTGGATCTGCTTCCACAAGAATGTTCTTATCCTTGCTCCTGCTCATATGACAAAGGAGAAGGCACAGAAAAATAATAATAATAATAATATGGGTTCTTTATACCACAGTATAGGGATCCCTGTATGAGTAGAAGAAGAAGGGGAGACAAAGAATGTAATATAATGGAAGAAACACAACTGTGAGGAGGGTTGAGATGTGAGATGAGATGTTAGTAGATGAATAAATAAATAGAATAAGATGAGAGAGAAGGAATTTTCGAAAATAATTTTTGAAAAAGAGTTAGTGATTTTTGAAAATAGTTTTTGAAAAATGTTAGTAATTTTTGAAAATTAAGATTTAAAATTAAAATAATTAATAAATTAAAAAGAAATTTTGAAAAAGGGGGAAGATATTTTCGAAAATGAGAGAGAGAGAGTTAGTTAGGTAGTTTTGAAAAAGTTAAGAAACAAACAAAAAGTTAGTTAGTTAGTTGAAACAAGTTTTGAAAAGATAGGAAGTTAGGAGGTTAGGAAAGATATTTTGAAAAGATATTTTTGAAAAAGATAAGATGAGAAGATATTTTTGAAAAGATATGATAGAAATTAGTTTTTGAAAAAAAAGATTTGATTTTTAAAATCTCAATTAATGACTTGATTCACAAGAAATCAAAAGATATGATTCTAGAACTTAAAGTTTGAATCTTTCTTAACAAGTAAGTAACAAACTTGAAATTTTTGAATCAAAACATTAATTGATTATGTTATTTTCGAAAATTTGATATAAAAATAAGAAAAAGATTTTTGAAAAATATGTTTGGAATTTTCGAAAATAACTAAGAATTTTGAAAGAGATTTGTTTTTTTGAAAAAGATTTTGAAAAAGATAAGAATTTCAAATTGAAAATTTGATTTGACTCATAAGAAACAACTTGATTTTAAAAATTTTTGAAAAAGTCAAATCCAATTTTCGAATTTGATGAGAGAAAAGAGGAAAAGATATTTTTTTTTTATTTTTGAATTTTTATGATGAGAGAGAAAAACACTAAAATGATGCAATGCATGAAATTTTTGGATCAAAACTATGAATGCATGCAAGAATGCTATGAATGTCAAGATGAACACCAAGAACACTTTGAAGATCATGATGAACACCAAGAACATCTTTTTGAAAAATTTTTGATGCAAAGAAAACATGTAAGACACCAAACTTAGAATTCTTTAATGCTTAGGCAATAAGAATTCAAGAGTGCATATGATAAACATGAAAAAACACAAAACAAAAAAAATCATCAAGATCAAACAAGAGGACTTACCAAGAACAACTTGAAGATCATGAAGAACACTATGACTGCATGAAATTTTCAAAAAATGCAAGATGCATATGCAAGTGACAACAAACTTATGATATGACTCAAGACTCAAACAAGAAACACAAAAATATTTTTTATTTTTATAATTTTCTAATTTTTTTTTGGATTTTTATTTTATATTTTTCGAAAAATTCTTTTGAAAAAGAAAATAAGGATTCCAAAATTTTTAATATGAATTCCAGGAATCTTATGCTCTAAAGCTCCAATCAAAGGGTCAGGCATGGCTTAATAGCCAGCCAAGCTTTAGTATGTAACTCAGACATGACACGCCTGACATACTCATTCCCAAAGGAATTAGACATGGCTTTACAGCCAGCCAGGCTTCACATGCTTCATGAAACACTAGAATTCATTCTTAAAAATTTTGAATAAATTTTTTTTTGAAAATAATTTTTTTTTTCGAAAACAGATGAGAAAATTTTAGAAATATTTTTGAAAAATTTTTGAAAATAAAATAAAAAGAAAATTACCTAATCTGAGCAACAAGATGAACCGTCAGTTGTCCAAACTCGAACAATCCCCGGCAACGGCGCCAAAAACTTGGTGCACGAAATTGTGATGTCCAGGCTCAAACTATTCCTGGCACGTGAGCAACTTGGTACGCGTAATCGTGATTACACATTCATAATTTGTCACAACTTCGATACAATTAACCAGCAAGTGCACTGGGTCGTCCAAGTAATACCTTACGTGAGTAAGGGTCGAATCCCACGGAGATTGTTGGTATGAAGCAAGCTATGGTCACCTTGCAAATCTCAGTCAGGCAGATATAAAGTGATAATGGTGTTTTCGAATATTATATAATAAAATAGGGATAGAGATACTTATGTAATTCATTGGTAGGAATTTCAGATAAGCGAATGGAGATGCTTTCATTCCTCTGAACCTCTGCTTTCCTGCTATCTTCATCCAGTCAGTCTTACTCCTTTCCATGGCTGGCTTTATGTGATACATCACCACTGTCAATGGCTACTTTCGGTCATCTCTCGGGAAAATGATCCAATGCCCTGTCACGGCACGGCTAATCGTCTGGAGGCATCACCCTTGCCAATGGCTTCATCTTATCCTCTCAGTGAATAATATGCTCACGCACCCTGTCACGGCACGGCTATTCATCTGTCGGTTCTCGATCAAGCTGGAATAGGATTTACTATCCTTTTGCGTCTGTCACTAACGCCCTGCAATCGCGAGTTTGGAGCTCGTCACAGTCATTCATTCATCGAATCCTACTCGGAATACCACAGACAAGGTTTAGACTTTCCGGATTCTCTTGAATGCCGCCATCATTCTAGCTTACGCCACGAAGATTCTGGTTAAGAGATCTAAGAGATATTCATTCTAGCTTATTTCATGTAGAACGGAAGTGTTTGTCAGGCACGCGTTCATAAAGGAGAAGGATGATGAGCGTCACACATAATCATCACCTTCATCACGTTCTTGGGTGCGAATGGATATCTTAGAAGCGAAATAAGATGAATTGAATAGAAAATAGTAGTACTTTGCATTAATCTTTGAGGAATAGCAGAGCTCCACACCTTAATCTATGGAGTGTAGAAACTCTACCGTTGAAATTACATAAGTGAAAGTCCAGGCATGGCCGAGATGGCCAGCCCCTAAAGTCTAAGAACAATAAGTTCAAAGATGATCCTAAGATCCTAAGATGATCAAAAGATGCCTAATACAATAGTAAAAGGTCCTATTTATAATAAACTAGCTACTAGGGTTTACATGAGTAAGTAATTGATGCATAAATCCACTTCCTGGGCCCACTTGGTGTGTGTTTGGGCTGAGCCTGAGTGTTGCACGTGTAGAGGTCCTTCCTGGGGTTGAACGCCAGCTTTTGTGCCAGTTTGGGCGTTCAACTCTGGTTTTGGCTCCTTTTCTGGCGCTGGACGCCAGATTTGAGTAGAAAGCTGGCGTTGAACGCCAGTTTATGTCATCTATTCTTTGCCAAAGTACTGACTATTATATATTTCTGGAAAGCTCTGGATGTCTACTTTTTAACGCAATTGGAAGCGCGCTATTTCGAGTTCTGTAGCTCCAGAAAATCCACTTTGAGTTCAGGGAGGTCAGAATCCAACAGCATCAGCAGTCCTTCTTCAACCTCTGAATCAGATTTTTGCTCAAGTCCCTCAATTTCAGCCAGAAAATACCTGAAATCACAGAAAAACACACAAACTCATAGTAAAGTCCAGAAATGTGAATTTAACATAAAAACTAATGAAAACATCCCTAAAAGTAACTAGATCCTACTAAAAACATACTAAAAACAATGCCAAAAAGCGTATAATTTATCCGCTCATCATTAGACCAGGATTTTAGTCCTTTAGGCCCTCCTATCCACTGATGCTCAAAACCTTGGGATCCTTTTTATTTGCCCTTGCCTTTTGGTTTTAAGGGTTATTGGCTTTTTGCTCTTGCCTCTTGTTTTTAAGAGCTTTTGGCTTTTTCTGCTTGCTTTTTCTCTCTCTCTTTTTTTTTTCTTTTTCTGCAAGCTTTTTTCTTTGGTACTTTTTCTTGCTTCAAGAATCATTTTTTATGATTTTTCAGATTATCAATAACATTTCTCATGTTCATCATTATTTCAAGAGCCAACATATTTAACAGTCTTAAACAACAAATTCAAAAGACATATGCACTGTTCAAGCATTCATTCAGAAGACAGAGAGCATTGCCACCACATTTAACTAATTAGAATTTCTCTTATTAAAACTCGAAATTTTATTGCCTCTTATTCAAAAGAATTACTACTTTATTCATGTTTGCTGATGATGAGAAAAATAAACTATAGCTTAATTGGAGATAAAATCAAAATAGATACTAATTACTATTATATGACTCCTAAGGTAAACTTCTATAAGAACACTGTCACAGAGTTAAGGCATGAATTGGAAATTAACAACCTTTATTCTAGGGGAACGGGGGTTCCTCTGATCCTTGGGGTGCTTGGTCCTACAAGAGAAGACTTTTGGCGCTTTAATTCCCTTAAGTCACGCCCTTGCTCCTCTTGTTCTTTAAACATATAGGTCAGCATTTGACTGTGTTCCTTCTGTTCTTTTATTATTTGCTCCATAGCTTCCCGTATCTTGGTAACAGACGTCTCAAGATACACCCAGTATTCAGATTGAGGGATATCTGGGAGGAATTCTTGTGCTCTCTTCTTGATGGGATCCTCCTGTGCTTGTTGTTTTTGCTTGTCAGTCTGCCACATATTAGCATAGAACTCCTGGACCATGTTCCTTCCTACTTTCGTTTCAGGATTAGCTAGGATTTCCCAGTTCCTGATTCGAATTTGCTCCTGGATCTCCGGATATTCATCTTCTTTCAGATCGAATCTAACTTCCGGGATCACTGATCTCAGACCCATTATTTTAAGGTAATGGTCTGAATGTTCTTTAGATAAGAACTTCCCTTGATTCCAAAGTGGTTTTGGAACGCTCTCTTTCTTGCCTCTTGGAGTGGGTTGTTTTCCTTTAGGAGCCATGATCTTAGTGATCTCGGATAAACACACCAAACTTAGAGGTTTGCTTGTCCTCAAGCAAAAGAAGAGAAAGGAGAGGGATAGAAGGAGAGCTAGGTGCAATTGTTGATGGAGGAGGAGGGAGGCCGAACCCAAATATAAAGGGATCGGGGGGTGGGTTATCGAAAAATTGGAAAAGATAAGATAAAAAGATTGAGTTGAAAAAGATAAGATAGAAGATATAGTTTAATTTTGAAAAGATATGATAGATTTTTGAAAAAGATAAATCTGAATTTTGAAAAAGATAATATGGAGATTTGAAAAAGATATGGATTAGTTGAAAAGATTTTAAAGTGAAAAAGATAGATTTGTTTTCAGAAAAGATTTGAAAAGAGTTGGATTGAATTTGGAAAGAGGGATTTTTAGAAATTAAGGATTTTAGAAATCAGGGTTCTTAACATGTTCATGTAAAAATCATGCATTGAAACATAAAATTTGAAATTAGAATGGAAATACGTGTGGAAAAAAAAATGAATTTGGCTCCTCCCTGCCTTCCTGGCATTTGAACGCCTAAACACTGCCTGTTTTGGGCGTTCAGCGCCCAAATGCTGCTCTCCTGGGCGTTCAACGCCCAGCTGCTGCCATTACTGGCGTTCAACGCCCAGTGGGTGCCCCTTTCTGGCGTTGAACGCCCAGATTGCTACCATTACTGGCGTTTAACGCCCAGTGGATGCCCATTTTGGGCGTTGAACGCCCAAAATATACTTTTACTGGCGTTTTCTTGCCAGTGAGCTCTTTTTCCCTGTTTTCTGTGCCGAGGTCTTCTGTAAATGATTATTTACCTTGTTGTCAATGAACTCTATATAAACAAATAAAATAAAAATAGAAATAGGGCAAAGTGCTTAGAGGATTGTTGCCCCATGGCTGGGTTGCCTCCCAGCAAGCGCTTCTTTATTGTCTTTAGCTGGACCTTACTGAGCTTTTAATCTAGCTTCAGCCTTGAGCATTCTTGCTCAATGTTGCATTCAAGATAATGCTTGATTCTCTGTCCATTGACAATGAACTTCTTATCAGAATCAATATCTTGAAGCTCCACATAACCATATGGTGATACACTTGTAATCACGTATGGTCCCTTCCACCGGAATTTCAGTTTCCCAAGGAATAGCCTGAGTCTAGAGTTAAACAACAGGACCTTCTGTCCTGGTTCAAAGATTCTAGATGACAGCTTTCTGTCATGCCATTTTTTTTATTTTTCTTTATAAAGCTTGGCATTTTCGAAGGCTGTGAATCTGAATTCCTCTAGCTCATTTAGCTGGAGCAATCGTTTTTCTCCTGCTAATTTGGCATCAAAGTTTAGGAATCTGGTTGCCCAGTAGGCCTTATGTTCCAGTTCCACGGGTAGGTGACATGCCTTACCATACACGAGTTGGTATGGAGATGTCCCTATGGGGGTCTTGAATGCTGTCTTGTAAGCCCACAGAGCATCATCCAAGCTCCGTGCCCAATCCTTTCTACAGGTATTTACTGTCCGTTCCAGGATTCTCTTTAATTTTCTATTAGAGACTTCAGCTTGCCCATTGGTTTGTGGATGATATGGAGTGGCCACCTTGTGGCGAATTCCATACCGAACCATGGCAGAGTAAAGCTGTTTATTGCAGAAGTGAGTGCCCCCATCACTGATTAGTACTCTAGGGACACCAAACCTGCTAAAGATATGCTTTTGGAGGAACTTCAGCACTGTTTTAGTATCATTGGTGGGTGTGGCAATAGCCTCAACCCATTTTGATACATAGTCAACTGCCACCAGAATATAAGTGTTTGAGTATGATGGTGGGAAAGGTCCCATGAAGTCAATTCCCCATACGTCAAACAACTCAATTTCCAAGATTCCTTTTTGAGGCATGGCGTAACCATGAGGCAGATTACCAGCTCTTTGGCAACTGTCACAATTACGTACAAACTCTTGGGAATCTTTTTAGAGTGTGGGCCAATAGAAGCCACATTGGAGGACCTTGGTGGCTGTTCGCTCACCTCCGAAATGGCCTCCATATTGAGATCCGTGGCAATGCCACAGGATCCTCTGTGCTTCTTCTCTAGGCACACACCTACGGATAATTCCGTCTGCACATCTCTTAAAGAGATAAGGTTCATCCCACAAGTAGTACTTTGCATCAGTAATTAATTTCTTCTTTTGTATCCTGTTGTACTCCTTGGGTATGAACCTTGCAGCTTTATAGTTTGCAATATCGGCAAACCATGGTGCTTCCTGAATGGCAAATAAATGCTCATCAGGAAACGTCTCAGAGATCTCAAGAAAGGGGAGAGACGTCCCTTCCACTGGCTCTATCCGGGACAGATGATCAGCCACTTTGTTCTCTGTCCCTTTTCTGTCTCTTATTTCTATATCAAACTCTTGGAAAAGCAATACCCATCTGATGAGCCTGGGTTTTGAATCCTGCTTTGTGAGTAGATATTTAAGAGCAGCATGGTCAGTATACACAATCACTTTTGATCCTACTAAGTATGATCTGAACTTGTCAATGGCGTAAACCACTGCAAGTAGTTCTTTTTCTGTGGTTGTGTAATTTTTCTGGGCATCATTTAGAACGCGACTGGCGTAATAAATGACGTGCAGAAGCTTGTCGTGCCTCTGTCCCAATACTGCACCGATGGCATGATCACTGGCATCACACATTAGCTCAAATGGTAATGTCCAGTCTGGTGCAGAAATGACTGGTGCTGTGACCAGCTTAGCTTTCAGCATTTCAAACGCCTGCAGGCACTCTGTGTCAAACACAAATGGCGTGTCAGCAGCTAGCAGATTGCTTAGAGGTTTTGCGATTTTTGAAAAATCCTTTATAAACCTCCTATAGAATCCTGCATGCCCCAGAAAGCTTCTGATTGCCTTAACATTGGCAGGTGGTGGTAATTTTTCAATTACCTCTATTTTTGCTTGATCCACCTCTATTCCGTTGTTTGAGATTTTATGCCCAAGAACAATTCCTTCAGTCACCATGAAGTGACACTTTTCCCAGTTTAAAACTAGGTTGGTCTCTTGGCATCTTTTCAGAACAAGTTTCAGGTGATCAAGACAGGAGCTAAATGAGTCTCCGTATACTGAGAAGTCATCCATGAAGACTTCCAGAAATTTTTCCACCATATCAGAGAAAATAGAGAGCATGCATCTCTGGAAGGTTGCAGGCGCATTACATAGCCCAAATGGCATCCTTCTATAAGCAAACACTCCAGATGGACATGTGAATGTTGTTTTCTCTTGATCTTGGGGATCTACTGCAATCTGGTTATAGCCTGAGTAGCCATCCAAAAAGCAGTAATAATCATGACCTGCTAGTCTTTCTAGCATCTGGTCTATAAATGGTAAAGGAAAATGATCCTTTCTGGTGGCTGTATTGAGCCTTCTATAGTCAATACACATGCGCCACCCTGTAACTGTTCTTGTAGGAACCAGTTCATTTTTTTCATTATGAATCACTGTCATGCCTCCCTTTTTTGGGACGACTTGAACAGGGCTCACCCAGGGGCTATCAGAAATAGGATAAATAATCCCAGCCTCCAGTAATTTGGTGACCTCTTTCTGCACCACTTCTTTTATGGCTGGATTTAGCCGCCTCTGTGGTTGAACCACTGGTTTGGCATTATCCTCCAATAAGATTTTGTGCATGCATCTAGCTGGGCTTATGCCCTTAAGGTCACCTATGGACCACCCAAGAGCTGTCTTGTGTGTCCTTAGCACTTGAATAAGTGCCTCCTCTTCCTGTGAATTTAAAGCAGAGCTTATGATCACTGGAAAAGTATCACCTTCTCCCAGAAATGCATATTTCAAGGATGGTGGTAATGGCTTGAGCTCGGGTTTAGGAGGTTTTTCCTCTTCCAGAAGAAATTTCAGAGGCTCTTTCATGTCCTCTGAGTCCTCCAAGTCAGGTTGAACATCCTTAAAGATGTTTTCCAACTCTGATTCAAGACTCTCAGCCATGTTGATCTCTTCTACCAAAGAATCAATAGGATCAACTTTCATGCAGTCTTTTGATGTGTCTGGATGCTGCATGGCTTTGACAGCGTTCAACTTGAATTCATCATCATTGACTCTCAGGGTTATTTCCCCCTGTTGGACGTCAATGAGGGATCTTCCAGTTGCTAGGAAGGGTCTTCCTAGAATGAGAGTAGCACTCTTGTGCTCCTCCATTTCCAGCACAACAAAGTCAGTGGGAAAGGCGAATGGCCCAACTCTGACAATCATGTCTTCAATCACGCCTGATGGGTATTTAGTGGAACCATCAGCAAGTTGGAGACATATCCGGGTTGGTTTAACTTCTTCAGTTAAGCCAAGCTTCCTGATAGTGGATGCAGGTATTAGGTTGATGCTTGCCCCAAGATCGCATAAAGCTGTCTTCGTGCAATTACCTTCTAATATGCATGGTATCAGAAAGCTCCCAGGGTCTTTAAGCTTTTCAGGAAAGCTCTTCAGAATGACTGCACTGCATTCTTCAGTGAGGAGAACTCTTTCTGTTTCTCTCCAATCCTTCTTATGACTCAAGATCTCTTTCATGAACTTGGCATAAGAAGGTATTTGCTTAAGTGCTTCTGCAATTGGAATCTTTATTTCAAGAGTCCTGAGATAATCTGCAAAGCGAGCAAATTGCTTATCCTGCTCCTCTTTCCGGAGTTTTTGAGGATAAGGTATCTTGGCTTTATATTCTTCAACCTTAGTTGCTGCAGGTTTATTGCCTACAGAAGTGGTTGAAGAAGCCTTTTTAGAGGGGTTGTTATCAGCATTTGTGTGTGTCTGATCCCTCACTGGCAATTGAGTGCCAGAGTTAGAAGCTGAAGTGACGTGAGAAGCCAACTCCTTGTCTGTTCCTGGCGTTTGAACGCCAGAATTGTGCCCATTTTGGGCATTCAGCGCCAGATCCTGCCTATTTTGGGCGTTCAACGCCAGATCCTTGCCCATTTCTGGCGTTGAACGCCAGTCCTGCTTTGTTTCTGGTGTTGAACGCCAGTTTTGGCCATGGTCTGGGCGTTCAGCGCCAGCCTTCCACCAATTTTTCCCTGGGCTCTTACTGTCCTCTGGTGAATTTTGGGTGGTTTGCTCATTTCTTAGCTTTTTGCTGCCTTGAGGTGGGGTACTTAATGTTCTCCCACTTCTTAGTTGAACTGCTTGGCATTCTTCTGCTATTTGCCTTGACAGCTGCTGCTTTGTTTGCTTAAACTGTTCGTCCATATGTATATTAGCCATCCTTGTCTCTTGTAACCTGTCTTTAAGTTCGGCTAGCTGCTTTGTTAGAAAGTCCAATTGCTGATTGAATTCAGCAGCTTGTTTTACAAGACTGAGTTTAGCATTTACTGTTTTAACCTCTTCATTCATGGAAGGGTTGCTGCTTAGGTACAGATGCTGATTCTTGGCAACTGTATCAATGAGCTCTTGAGCCTCTTCAATTGTCTTTCTCATGTGGATAGATCCACCAGCTGAGTAATCTAGAGACATCTGAGCTCCTTCTGCAAGCCCATAGTAGAAGATGTCTAACTGAACCCACTCTGAAAACATTTCAGAGGGGCATTTTTGTAGCATCTCTCTATATCTCTCCCAGGCATCATAAAGAGATTTGTTATCTCCTTGTTTAAAGCCTTGGATGTCTAGCCTTAGCTGTGTCATCCTTTTTGGAAGAAAATACTGATTCAGGAATTTTTCTGTCAGCTGTTTCCATGTCCTTATGCTGGCTTTAGGTTGGTTATTTAACCACCTCTTAGCTTGATCTTTTACAGCAAATGGAAACAGTAATAGTCTGTAGACATTCTGATCTATTTTCTTATCATGTACTGTGTCAGCAATTTGTAAAAATTGTGCCAGAAACTCTGTAGGTTCTTCTTGTGGAAGACCGGAATACTGGCAGCTTTGCTGCACCATGATAATGAGCTGAGGATTCAACTCAAAGCTACTGACTCCAATGGAGGGTATGCAGATACTACTCCTATATGAAGCAGTAGAGGGGTTAGAATATGACCCCAGAGTCCTCCTGGACTATTCATTTCCACTTAGGTCCATGATGGAGAAAGGGGAGATGATGTAAAATAGAGAAAATATTTTTATTTATTTATTTATTAATTTATTTCGAAAATAAAATAAATCAAAATAAAATAAATAAAAATGAGTAAAAGGTTTTCGAAAAAGTGAGGAGAGAGAAAGTGGTTAGGAGATTTTGAAAAAGATATGCTGATTTTTGAAAAAGGTTTTAAATTTTGAAATAAAAATATGAAATTTTGAAATATATTTCGAAAATTTGTTTTTAAAATAGAGAGAAAAGATATTTTTGATTTTTAAGAGGAAAGAGAAAAACAATAAGATAGCACAAGATTTAAAATTTTTAGATCTAATGCTCCTTATTTTCGAAAATTTTGGAGGGAAAACACCAAGGAACACCAAACTTAAAAATTTTAAGATCAAGACACAAGAAAAACTCAAGAACACTTTGAAGACTTACAAGAACACAAGAACATGAAGGAAGAACACCAAACTTAAAATTTTTTTGAAAACCAAAATAAATTTTTCAAAAATCAAGGGAAATCAACAGGAAAACACCAAACTTAAAGTTTGGCACAAAATTTAATAGAGAAAATATTATTTTTGAAAAAAGTTTTAAAAAGAGTGTACCAAACTGCCACGGGCTTAGACTAACGCTCTAGCCAATTGGGTAGTAAAATGTAACACTTGTTTTAAAGAAGGGTATTTTTAACCAAGAACAATAATAAGAGACTCTAAACCAAAAAGAAAAATTTTCCTAATCTAAGCAACAAAATAAACCGTCAGTTGTTCAAACACGAACAATCCCCGGCAACGGCGCCAAAAACTTGGTGCACGAATTGTGAATCACACTTTTCCCAACTCGTACCACTAACCAGCAAGTGCACTGGGTCGTCCAAGTAATACCTTACGTGAGTAAGGGTCGAATCCCACGGAGATTGTTGGTTTGAAGCAATCTATGGTTATCTTGTAAATCTTAGTCAGGAAGTCAAATATGTTTATCAGTTGAATTGCGAATAACCAAGAAAGCATAAATTAAGGGTTACTTGTTATGCAGTAATGGAGAATATGTTGGAGTTTTGGAGATGCTTTGTCTTCTGAATCTCTGCTTTCCTCTATCTTCTAATTCACACACGCACGTCCTCCTATGGCAAGCTGTGTGTTGGTGGATCACCGTTGTCAATGGCTACCTTCCATCCTTCCAGTGAAAACTACGCTCACGCGCTCTGTCACAGCACGGCTAATCACCGGTTGGTTCTCGATCCGGTTGGAATAGGATTTACTATCCTTTTGCGTCTATCACTAACGCCCAGCCTTCAGGAGTTTGAAGCTCGTCACAGTCATTCAATCCTTGAATCCTACTCGGAATACCACAGACAAGGTTTAGACTTTTCGGATTCTCATGAATGCCGCCATCAGTTCTAGCTTATACCACGGAGATTCTGATTAAGGAATCTAAGAGATACTCATTCAACCGTATATAGAACGGAGGTGGTTGTCAGGCACATGTTCATGATTTGAGGGAGGTGATGAGTGTCACAGATCATCACCTCCATCACAGTTAAGCGCGAATGAACATCTTAGATAGGAACAAGCGTGTTTGAATGAAAAATAGAAATACTTGCTTTAATTCATCGAGACACAGCAGAGCTCCTCACCCCCAACAATGGGGTTTAGAGACTCATGCCGTCAGAGAATACAAAGTTTAGATTTAAAATGTCATGAGATGTCAAAATAAGTCTCTAAAAGTTGTTTAAATACTAAACTAGTAGCCTAGGTTTACAAAAAATGAGTGAACTATGATGGATGATGCAGAGATCCACTTCTGGGGCCCACTTGGTGTGTGCTGGGCTGAGATTTAAGCAATTCACGTGCAGAGGCCATTTGTGGAGTTGAACGCTAGTTTTTGTGCCAGTTTGGGCGTTCAACTCCAGCTTTTGATCCTTTTCTGGCGCTGGACGCCAGAATTGGGCAGAGAACTGGCGTTGAACGCCAGTTTACGTCATCTATCCTTGTGCAAAGTATGGACTATTATATATTGCTGGAAAGCCCTGGATGTCTACTTTCCAACGCAATTGAAAGCATGCCATTTTGAGTTTTGTAACTCCAGAAAATCCACTTTGAGTGCAGGGAGGTCAGAATCCAACAACATCAGCAGTCCTTTTTCAGCCTGAATCAGATTTTTGCTCAGCTCCTTCAATTTCAGCCAAAAAAATACTTGAAATTACAGAAAAACACACAACTCATAGTAAAGTCCAGAAATATGAATTTTTCCTAAAAACTAATGGAAATAAACTAAAAACTAACTAGAATATACTCAAAACTATATGAAATTAATCCCAAAAAGCGTATAAAATATCCGCTCATCAATAAGCAGTAGCAACCTTATGTGACACTCCATAGAGCTTGATCAATACTTCTACCTTCCTGTTACAAAAGTGGGATCCTTGTTCGCTCACGATTGCTCGTGGCGACCCATAACGGCATACAATGTGATTCCTAATAAAAAACACAACGGCATTGGCATCGTCAAGGCGGGTAGGTATGGCCTCTACCCACTTTGACACGTAGTCAACCGCTAACAGAATATACAGATACCCACTAGAGTTGGGAAACGGTCCCATAAAGTCAATGCCCCATACATCAAATATCTCACAGAACAACATAGGTTGTTGAGGCATTTCATCCTTTTGGGATGCGTTTCCTGACTTCTGACACTGATGGCAAGACACACATAACTGGTTAGCATCCTTGAATAAGGTTGGCTACCAGAATCCACAATCCAACACTTTTTTAGTGGTCCTTTGTGGGCCAAAGTGGCCACCACATTCGGACGAATGACAAGCTTCAAGAATTGGTTGGAATTCAAACTCCGGGACACATCTTC
Source organism: Arachis hypogaea (assembly GCF_003086295.3). Taxonomy (NCBI): domain Eukaryota; kingdom Viridiplantae; phylum Streptophyta; class Magnoliopsida; order Fabales; family Fabaceae; genus Arachis; species Arachis hypogaea. The sequence goes on from NC_092050.1 coordinate 47,795,892, forward strand.
GAATTACTTGGTCCACGCCCCTCTTCCACAAGTGAGGGTCATTCCAAATATAGTATTTGGAACCCCTCCTCAACTTGTCCCTTTGGTTTTTCGAAAAGTTGGGAGGGAAGATTTTCTCAACCAAGTAGTTCGCCATTGGGGCAAACCAAGGAAAGCTATCCGACACAGCATGCAAACTATCCAATGGGAATGAGTCATTGATCGGAAATGGATCAATTTTTAAATTCTCAATGCGGCTTAAATAATCCGCAACCAGGTTTTGAGATCCACTCCGGTCCCTAATCTCAATGTCGAATTCTTGCAAAAGCAAGATCCAACGTATGAGTCTAGGCTTTGACTCATTCTTTGTCAATAAGTACTTTAAAGCTGCATGATCCGTGTATACCACTATCTTTGAACCTAGCAAATAAGATCTGAATTTATCCAAAGCATGAACAATAGCTAGGAGTTCTTTTTCAGTAGTGGTATAGTTGGATCGTGCTACATCTAGTGTCTTAGAAGAGTAAGCAATGACATAAGGGAGTTTACCATCGCGTTGTGCAAGCGCGGCACCTACCGCATGGTTTGACGCATCGCACATTATCTCAAATGGCAACGTCCAGTTGGGGCCTCGCACAATTGGTACCGTGGTAAGAACTCTCCTTAGATCTTCAAAAGATTTTACACATTCACTATCAAACACAAAATCCACATCTTTTTGGAGTAGGCACGACAATGGCAAAGCAATCTTGCTGAAGTCCTTGATAAAGCGCCTATAAAATCCTGCATGTTCCAAAAACGAGCGGACCTCCCTCACGGATGAGGGGTAAGGCAAAGTGGTGATAACATCGACCTTGGCCGGGTCTACAGAAATGCCTTCATGAGATACTACATGTCCTAACACTATACCTTGTTGTACCATAAAGTGACATTTTTCAAAATTTAAGACAAGGTTAGTGTCAACACATCTAGCTAGGACCTTGGCCAAGCTCTCTAAACAATAATCAAACAAAGTACCATAAACGCTAAAGTCGTCGATAAAGACTTCCAGACAATTCTCCATTAGATCGGAGAAGACCCTCGTCATGCACCGCTGAAAAGTAGCGGGTGCGTTACATAGTCTACATGGCATCCTTTTATAGGCAAAGGTGCCAAACGGACAAGTGAATGTGGTCTTCTCCTGATCTTCAAGAGCAATATGTATCTGTAAGTAGCCAGTAAATCCATCAAGAAAGCAGTAGTGAGATTTACCTGCCAAGCAGTCTAGCATCTGATCGATGAAGGGTAAGGGGTAATGGTCCTTCCGTGTAGCGGCGTTCAATCTTTTGTAGTCAATACATACTCGCCACGCATTTTGTACTCTTTTAGTGACCAATTCACCGTCGTCCTTCTTGACCGTTGTGATGCCCGACTTCTTGGGGACAACCCGAACCGGGCTCACCCACTCACTGTCAGAGATTGGGTATATGATATCCGCATCCAGTAATCGGGTGACCTCTTTCTTCACTACATCGAGGATGGTTGGGTTGAGCCTCCTTTGCGGTTGCCTAACTGGCTTAGCTCCATCTTGGAGAAATATCTTATGCATGCACTTGCGGGGGTCAATTCCCACAATATCCGCTAAGCTCCATCCTATTGCTTTCGTGTACTTTCTTAGAACATCTAGGAGCTTTCCCTCTTCTTCACTTGAGAGCTCACTAGCAATAATGACCGGAAACCTTTGGTTATCCTCTAAGAATGCATACTTCAAATGAGATGGAAGGGGCTTCAGTTCACTTTTTGTCTCAAGATGAGGTTCCTTTTCATCAAGCTCATGGGACTCATTCTTGACAACTTCCTCATGTTCATCTTCTTGGTCATCTGTCTCCTCAATAATGTGGTAGCACAACTTGTCATGGTCTTCTTTTTGCACTTCTGCTACCACATCATCAATCACATCACATCGGAGCACGGAATGTTCTTCGGGAGGATGTTTCATGGCTTCCTCTAAATTGAACTTGATAATCTTGTCTCCAACCCCAAAGGAATATATACCGGTGAAGGCATCTAACTTGAATTTGGAGATTTTGAGGAAGGGTCTACCAAGTAGAACGGAGGATGAGCTTCTATTTTCTGCTGGAGGCATTTTAAGGATGTAAAAGTCAACTGGAAAAACCAAGTCCTTACTTGCCACGAGTACATCTTCCGCTATCCCCATCACTGTGATCACACTTTTATCGGCTAAGGTAAACTTCGCCGCCGACTTCTTCAATGGAGCTAAATTCAACCACAAATAGATAGAAAGTGGCATGATGCTTACACAAGCTCCCAAGTCACACATACAATCATGAAAAGTGTGTCCACTAATACAACAAGACACTAAGCACGGTCCAGGGTCACCACATTTTCTTGGAATAGGTTCCATCAAGGAAGAAATTGAACTACCCAAGGATAATGTCTCCAATTCTCCTATCCTATCCTTGTGTATACACAAGTCTTTCAAAAATTTTGCATACTTTGGAATTTGTTAAATAGCATCAAGGAGTGGTATAGTTACCTCAACCTTTTTGAACACTTGAAGCATGCTCAAATCAAACTCCGGTGTTTTCTTTTCCTTCTTCACCATGGAAGGGAATGGAATAGGAATGGACTCATCCACTATAGCTTTCCTCTTGGGTTCCTTGAGGTTTACTCCTTCTTCCTCACGCCTTTTGTCTACCACCTCTTCTTCATGTGGAGCTTCAATAACTACCTCTTCCTCATGAATTTCTCTCATGATCCTTGGAGGTATCTTCTCTAATGTAGTCCCCGACCGTAGAGTGATGGCATTGAGACTGCCTCTTGGGTTTAGTTGGGGTTGGGATGGAAGGTTAGAGGAACTTGAGGGTTAGTTGGTGTTGTTATTGGGGGTTGGTGGTTGGCTTGACATGTTCATCTTTGAAAGCATGTTGGTGAGGTTGGCCAATTGAGTATTCAAGGCCTCGAATTGAGCCTTGTTTCTCTCATCTCATTTTTCCATGGCGGCTCTAAGCTCATCAACTTGATTGTTGGAAGATGGAGGGGTTTGGTTTTGGTTTTGTTGTCTATAGTGTGGTGCTTGGTATTTGGTGTAGTTATTTTGGTTTTGGTTGGAGTGGCCTTGGTTGGCTTGGTAGTTGGTGTTGTTATGGTGATATTGGAATGCAGATTGGTTGTTGTTGTGATGAGAAGAAGAGTTGTTCCACCTTTGGTTTTGATTGCTTCCTTGTGCATTATCTCTCCACCCTTGATGTTGATTACCACCTTGATGGTAATTGTTTTGACCTTGAGGAGGGTAGAGTGGACGGTTGTTGTAATTCACATTGGCTACCACAAGAGCATGTTCCTCTTGAATTTGATGGCATTGGTCGGTGTAATGTGTGATGCTAGAGCAAAAACCACAAATCCAAGGAGGGCCTTCAAGTTGAGCAACCGGAGGTGGGGCTTGGACGGCTTGGATGGAGTAGTATTCATTTTGATCCCTTTGGATTTGTGTAAGGATGGTGGTCATATCCCCAAGTGCTTTGGTTAGACTTGATTCGGAAGGTGATGGTTCTACCACACCCTTGAGAGGATTACTTCTCACCCTTGTGTGTTGTGTAGCTTCGGCAATATCCTTTATCAAATTCCAAGCTTCTCCCTCCATCTTGTTTTTCGAAAGGGAACCACCACTAGAAGCGGTGAGCAATCTTCTATCTTCTGCACAAAGACCTCCGGTAAAGTAGCTAATGAGCAAGTGAGTGGTCATTCCGTGGTGTGGACATGACTCCAATAGCCTCTTGAACCGAGACCAATATTCGTACAAACTCTCTTGGTCTTTTTGCATTATACCCGAAATCTCTTTCCGGATATAGTCGGTCTTCTCTGGTGGGAAGAACTTATCAAGAAACTCTCTTCTCAAGAAATCCCAATTAGTCACAATCTCATCCGATAGTGAATAGAACCATGTCTTTGCTTGCACTTCAAGAGAGGAAGGGAAGGCAAAAACCATGATAGCTACCTCATCGGCTCCATGCCTTTGAGCCGTAGAATAAGCAACTTAAAAATCTTTCAAATGTCGGATGGGATCTTGACCTGGCAACCCATGATACTTAGGAAGTAGATTTATCAAGCTACTCTTCAACTCAAAGTTTGGATCAAGATTAGGATACCTTGCTTGCAACGGTTGAAGTATGATATCCGGAGCTCCTTGCTCATGCAAAGTGATCTGGCGTGGCTCCGCCATGTGTGGCTCACCTGTAGGATGCAAAGATGTATTAGTAGTGTCAACAGAAGAATAGGAAGTAGCGGACTCCAAGTCACTCTCGGTGATGTCTAGTGATTTGGTATTTTCCTCAAGAGAGGCCGAAGTACTAGGCGTATAGTCAAACCGCCGTCTAGCTTGCCGAGTGTGTAACAAAGTTCTTTCAATCTCGGGATCAAAATTGGCTAAGCTAGAATTCGGTTGAGACCGAGTCATCAAACTTGAAAGTCATAGCACAAATTCAAAAGAAATCTAAACTATAGCTAAGTATTGTAAGAAGTAAAATATCTACAATATTCACATATTCACATAACCAATATCAAGGCACATGTTGCAACCATTCTCCGGCAACAGCGCCAAAAATTTGGCCCGATTGTCCCCAAGGGTTATTGGTAAACATTTTCTTCAATAAAATTGCGTTGCAAGTATAGCTCTACCAACAACAATCCTCGGGTGTCAAATTTAGAAGAGGGATTTGGTTGTCACAAGTTCAACCCCAATAGAAATAACCGAAGTATTCAAACCTCGAGTCGTCGCATAAGGAATGGGCAAACATATGCTTCAACATTAGTTAGAAATCTGGGGTTGTGAGTTATGAGCATGAAAATAAATGGGAATCTTAACAAGCAAGTAATCTTAAATTGCAACAAACTAATTCAATTAACTAAGCAAAACATGAGCAATTCCAATGAATAAGTAACATTCCACTTAATTCTACTATAAACCAAACAAGTAACTATAACTAAAGCAAATAATTGAGAAAGTTGGTTTTCAAATATGAATAATAAAAGCAACTCTTGGCTAGGCATGGAAATTAGGATCACCATCCTTGTCTAACAACCATATCTTGATAATTATAAGGAACCAAGCTCATTAAGTCTACCCTCAAAGTCTTAAGTACGTGATATCTACTCCTAGACTTGAAGTACGTCAAATGGCTTTGATCACATCAACCCATAAGTCCCAACTACCTACTAATTAGATTAGTAGTGGGTTGGCGTCAATGAGTATCAAATTGACCACCAAGGGCTCCCAAATCATCAAATCTATTAGACCCAATGACTCAAGTTTACCCAATTCCCTTGACCTAGGCCAAGAGTAAAGAACACTACTCCATAATCAAAGTAAACAATTCATCGAACACATGGTAAGCATTAACAAAAGACATGTTCAAAATAGCAATTAAATTGGAATCTATAAATACCCACTAATAATTATCAACATACAATCATCAAAACAACAAGACTAAACATAGAAATCATCAATGTAACATCAACAAGTCAAGAATCACAACATTCAAGAAATGGGTATAAAATGACAAGTAACAAGGATTCATAAACTATCACAAGATATAAGCAAAATTGTAGCAAGAAATTCAAATTGAACAATTAAAACTAGCAATTAACAAGAAACAATTCATAAATCAACAAGGGAAGATCAAATTAAAACTAGATCTAGAGAGGAACAAGGGTTTCTCTCTCTAGAATCACCCAAGAACCAAAAACTAGCTAAAAATTATGTCCTAGTGTAAAATGATTGATCCCCCCTTTCCCCTAGCATCCTTGGATCTTTTCCATGCAGAAATAGCTTGGAATTGGGCCTCATGAGCCTCAGAAATCGCCAGGCACGATTTCCTTTAATGAGGTCACGTGCAGCTTCCCACGCGTGTGTGCCATGCGTGCGTGCGCGTCGATAGGAATCTTCTGATCCGCGCGGATGCGTCCATCCATGCGTGCCGCTTCCAGCCAACCTCATCCACGCGTGCGCGTGGAGTGCACGGGCGCACCGATGCTGCTTTTTCCAAGATCTCAATTCTTCATCTTCCTCCCTTTTTGTACATGCTTTCTTCCTCTCTTCTAAGTCATTCCTACCCTATAACTCGTGAAATTACTCAACAAATACATCACGGCATCGAATGACACTAGAAGAGGATTAAAATATGGTAATTTTAAGGCAAAATAAGCATGTTTTCCATCATGGAGCAATATTGGAAAGTGAACACAAAACCATGTATTTCTTGCGAATAAGTGTGAGAAATGTTGATAAAATCCCCCAAAATAAGCACAAGATAAACCACAAAATTGGGGTTTATCAAGGGTCAAGCATTACCTTGAAGGAGATTTTGAGCCAGGAGGCTCAACACTGCTACTAAGTTAAGTACAGTGCAGTCCAGCTAAAGACATTAAAGAAGCACTTATTGGGAGGCAACCCGATGATTAATAATATATTATTTTCTAATTTTCTAAATTATTTATGTTTTAAGTAGTTCTTCCTTATAATTAGTTTCTAATAGTTTGCTTTTTAATGTTAGTAATCATGAACAGTGTTTAAACAGAGACAGAATAATGCAGAACAGAAAACAGAACACCCTGGAGGTAGACAGCCTGGCGTTGAACGCCAGCCAGGGAGCCTGGCTGGGCATTCAAACACCCATAAGGATGGTGGCCTGGTGTTGAATGCTAGAATGGGTGCCATTCTGGGCGTTCAACGCCCAACAATTAGGGACAGCAGCGTTAAACGCCAGAATGCAGCCATTCTTGGCGTTTAACGCCAGCAAGACAAGCAAGGGAGGTAATTTCCAAAACCTTATCTTTTCTTCATTCAACCTATCATTTTAAATTTCAATTTTGAAATTCCATGATTTTTAAATCAAATCTTTTTCAAATATTTCAAATTCAAGTTGATTTCAAAATTTAAAACTTTTTCAAATCTTTTCAAATCTTTTTCAAAACCTCATATCTTTTTCAACTAGTTTTCAAATTCTTTCAAAATCGTTTCTTATCTTTAGTAATTCTTGTTCATATCTTTTATTAAACTTTAAAATCTTTTTCATACTTCTTATCTTATCTTTTATATCTTTTATATCTTTTTTCATATATTTCAAGTTTAACAACTTATATTTTCTATCTTTTTTCAAAACTTCTTGATCATTCTTTTAAGATTGAATTTGAAAATCCCTCCACCTCGCTATATATATATATATATATGTGCTCCCCTCCCACTTATTCACCACCTCTCCATTCAAATTCTCTTCTTCTATTCTTCCTTCCTTCACTTTCTTCTTTTTCCTTTCTTACCTTTTGCTCGAGGACGAGCAAACCTTTTAAGTTTGGTGTGGAGGGAGCCCTTTTTTCTCATTAAGATTCGAATCCCATGGCTCCAAGAAGTGGCAAGACTACTCTAAGAAACAAGAAGGAAGATGACCCAACAGTTGTTTTCAAACCTATTAGATTCTATACCAAGGAACATGAAGAACATTATCACAAGATAATGAGTAAAAGGCCAGTAATCCCTGAGGTCAGATTCGAATTAGGAAAAGAAGAATACCCAGAGATTCAAGAGCAAATTCGAAAGAGAGGCTGGGAAATTCTAGCCAATCTTGAGATCACTGTTGGATACAACATGATCCATGAATTCTATGCAAATCTGTGGATGATAGATAAGCAAAAGAAGGATGGAACAACATTGTATACTTTTCGCACTATAGCCAGGGGAAAGAACTTTTATTTTCATCTGGATAGGGTGAGAGATCTTTAAATTATCCTTACAAAGGGATGACCCTGATTCCTATAATAGAAGGGTGGTAGCCAACCCAAAGCTGGATCAGCTCCTAGAGGAAATCTGCCTGCCTGGAACTCAATGGATTGAGGATGCAAAAGGCAATCCAAACCAGCTGAAAAGAATGAACCTCAAGCCAATTGCTAGAGGATGGCTAGACTTCATTGGGCGTTCTATACTCCCTACTAGTAATCGTTCTGAAGTCACTATTCAGAGAGCTATGATGATTCACTGTATCATGATGGGAAATGAGGTAGAAGTTCACCAAATAATCCCCTGTGAGATGTACAAGTTGGCAAACAGAATGTCCACTCATGCCATGCTGGCCTACAAATCTTATATTTCGCCTATGCCAAGAGGCTAAAGTCCTGCTTCATGTAGACATATTTATTCCAGTGGAAAGTCCAATCACTAAGCAAGTGATGGAAAGCTCCAAGATACTAGAGGATCATCCCAAAAGGAAGGCACTTGAGCCTCCCCAAGAGATCCCTCCAATTGAGTACTGGGATCAGCTCAAGGCATCTATGATGCACCTATATACCACCTTGGATCAACTAAGAGAGGAGCAGAAAGATCAGACTAGCATGATCTGCAAACTGGTCAAAGAGCAAGAGAAGCAGAGGCGTGAGATAGAGGAGTTGAAGCACCAGAAGCTCTCCCCTGAAGAGCCCAGCGCCCCTCAAGCTTGAGGTTGTTGAGTTTCAACCCTGTGACTATTCCAATTCTTATTTTTTATATTTCTGTTATTCTAATTCCTGTCTTCCATATTTAGGTTTACATGATTACTAGTAGTATTTAGATTTTTATTTTCATTTTCCTGTCTTTTAATTTAAGAGTTGCATAAGCATTAGTAATAATTAAGCTTTTATTATTATCATTTAGCTATAAATTATTCCTGTTATCATCATTAAACAAGAATAAAATAGTGATTTTTTAGAAGAATTAAAAATACATAAATTTTAGAATTTTATAATAAGAAAAGTCAATTATTTTGATGTGGAGGCATTGCTTTTGTTTTCTGAATGTATGCAGTGCATAATTGAAGTTGGAATTAAGAATGTTGGCTCTTGAAAGAATGATGAAAAAGGAAAAGTATTATTGGTAATTTGAAAAATTCAAAATTGATTGTTGAAGCAAGAAAAAGCAGCATAATAAAAAGTAAAAAGCATGTTGCGAAAGAAAGAAAAAAAATGCATGCGAAAAAAAAAAAGAGAAAAAGCAAGCAGAAAAAACCAATAGCTCTTTAAACCAAAAGGCAAGAGCAAAAAGCCAATAACCCTTTAAACCAAAAGGCAAGAGTAAAAAGATCCAAAGATCCTAAGAGTGTGCTTAAGAACTCTGGACACCTCTATCTGGGAATTCTAGAAAAGCTGAATCACAATCCAGAAGGGTTCACTCAGTTAAGTGTCTGTGGCATTTATGTATTCGGTGGTAATACTGGAAAACAAAGTGATTAGGGTCACGGCCAAGACTCTAAATGTTGTATTCAAGAATAAAAAAAAACTAAACTAGGAGAGTCAATAATATCATCTGGATTCTAAGTTCCTAAAATGACCAACACTTCTGAGTTTCAATGGATAGTGAGATGCCAAAAATATTTAGAAGCAAAAAGCTACTAAGTCCCGTTCATCTAATTGAAACTGAGCTTTATTGGAAACTCTGAAATTTATTGTATCTTACTCTTCTTTTTATCTTACTTTGTTTTTAATTGCTTGGGGACAAGTAACAGTTTAAGTTTGGTGTTCTGATGAGCAGATATTTTATATGCTTTTTGGCATCATTTTCATATAGTTTTTAGTATCTTTTGTTTAAGTTTTATTAAGTTTTCATAGGTTTTAGTGCAAAATTCACATTTTTGGATTTTACTTTGAGTTTATGTGTTTTTAGGTAATTTCAGGTATTTTCTGACTGAAATTGAGGAGCTGGAGCAAAAGTCTAATTCAGAGGCAGAGAAAGTACTGCAGATGCTGTCTGGATCTGACCTCCTTGCACTCGAAAGATCTTTTGTGGAGCTACAGAAGTCCAAATGGAGCATTGTCAATGGCTATGGAAAGCTAACATCCAAGGTTTTCCAGAAATATATAATAGACCATACTTTGCTTCAGAATTGAAGGCCCAAAACTGGCGTTCCATGCCAGCTTCCTGCCTTGTTTTGGAATCCAACGCGCACAAGGGAGTAGCCAGTTTTCCAACGCCCAAGAAGGATCTTCTAGCTAGTGTTCAACACCCTAGATACCTCCTAGCACATGGATCTCAATCAAGCTCAGCCCAAACACTCACCAAGTGGGCCCCAGAAGTAGATTTTAGCACTAAAAGACTATTTTACCCTTTTATGTAATCCTTAGTCATTAGTTTAGTATCTAAACCTCCTAGGTTGAGGGGAGGAGCTCTGCTGAATTTTATGAATTAATAAAGTACTACTGTTCTATTTCAATTCGTGTTCAATTCTCTATTCTAAGATGTATCTTCGTTCTTCATCAATATGAATGCGTTAAATCGGCACAAGGTTATCTCATTCTACATGAGTTCAGAGTGAGTCTTTCATCGGACAATGATGAACCACTAGCTTGATGATACATCTCTTAGACGGCTAATCCACGACTTCGTTGGGAACTTCTCGATACATCAGTTCAACCAAGGTATGGGGAGATTAGAGTCTTTGTGGTAGAGGCTAGAACCAAGGCGCAGCATCCTCTGATCCAGAAGATTCGACCTTGTCTGTGGCGTTTTGAGTAGGATCACCAAGGAGAATGAACTGTAGGAGCTTCACCTTCAATCAGACTGGATCCGCACTAACCCTAGGGTTCAGATCTAGAGAAGTGTTAACGATCTCTTAAAAAAGACGTTAATCACATACAGCCTGCCATAGAAGAAATCATTCACAATTGAAGAAGACAGTAAGACCGAAATTAATCCGAAAGAACAAAGCATATCCAAGCCTTAACCATCTTCTTTTAATTGGTTATAATCAAACATAGTAATTCCATCTTATCCCAATTTTATGCGTTTAAACAATCAATCAACTTTTCTATCCACCTGACTAAGTTCTACAAGATAACCATAGCTTGCTTCAAATTACAATCCTCGTGGGATCGACCCTGACTTACTCAGGTATTACTTGGACGACCCAGTGCACTTGCTGGTTCAATAGTGCGAAGTGTAATTCTGCACTACCACCTATGGAAATTATTAAAGTTCCTTGGTGGTAAGCTCGGATGACCCATCCTTGATGCTGCCATCTTGTATTCACAGTCTTCCATCAGCTGACTCTTGTTGACAAGCACTGCGAAATTCCGTATCTCCAGTGGGACTAATGAATGCATCAGCTCATCGTGAAGTCTTTCTTCGTACTTCAAACACTTCCATTCTTTAAAATCATCTGGACTTCCCTGACAAATCTTAGAGAATCGACACAAATCCTCAAATTTTCGAGTATATTCTGCCACTGACATATTCCCCTATTTCATCTGCATTAGTTCCATTTCTTTAGCATCACGAACAGATCTAGGGAAATACTTTTTGTAAACTTCCTCCTTAAAAGTACCCCAGTCAGTCTCTTCCACCTCGTACCTCAATAAGCGTTGCACTCCATGCCACCAATGTTCAGCTTCTCCCTCCAGCATATAAGTCGCAAACTCCACGTGTTGTCTTTTTGGTACATGTTACACTCGCAATGACTTCTCAATACCACGGAACCAATTGTCTGCTTCAATTGCAACAAGCGTCCCCTTAAACTTGCGCGGATTCACCTTCTGAAAGGTTGCCAGTGTCATAGGGTTATCGTGACTTCCAGCGCCTTTATTATCATTATCGTCTCCACCACGCTCACCATTGCGTCCCCCGTTACGATCTCCATTCCTTTCTCTGAAACGGTCAATTGCTCGCATTGTCGCAGTTGCCGTTTCACGCACAGTCTCGGCCATGGTGTTTATTACAACTATAAAAGCATTCGCACCCCTCATCGGTTCCTTTACAGGGTTTGCACCATGCCTACCACGTCCTCGTCGCCGTGCAGCCATTAAGATCCTGTTCACACCCAACATTCAATATTAAGGTGATCAGTCTTAACATTTCAGGCAAAGTGTGAATAGTCTCTAAAATGTAAAAAATCAACACTCCGAGCCCTGATCCATATAAGAAACCCCTAAGTTGGTGCCCGAAACTAGCCTAGTCAACTATATACACCTTATTCTCTCTGTGAATCAAATCAAAAGTGAAAGACTAACACAAAAGCTAGGCTAACACAAAAAAAATACCAAAAGGGCATATTCTCATCTCCCAAGCATCAGCTATCATCGTTAGAGGAGATCACAATCACGTCAGAATACTCCGCAGGATCCTCGTCATCATCATCAGATATCTCGATAATCTTTAGAAGGGCACTGGCACTCGTGCTACTAGTCTGACCAACACTCATTGGTCCACTAATAGAGGCAGACAGTGGCTCCTCAGAAGATGGGTCAGATGAAGATAGTGGATCTGCTCTACTGGGATATCCTCCTCCGGTACAGGCTCTGGAATTTGTTCCTCCATGGGCTCATGCTCAGGGTCCACCAGATCCGCAGGCTGATCAGGATGCTGATGAGGCACTGGCCCGTCATGGAATGGGTAAAATGTAGCATCCGAGTGAAGCCACTGCAACGAGAACTCATAGGGCATATCGGGGGTTAAACTGTGGAGTGTTAATCGGATGACTGAAGGGGTGATCACGCAGAATGTACATACGAGTCCTAATCTCCGCAGCTACTACATAAAACCTATGTTGTAGAATATCCTCATATATATAGGGAAGGTCTATCTCGTAAAATAAGACTCCAGTCTCCATCTGAATGGGAGGAAGAAAAGGGGTAAGAACTGGGGGGGTTCTTAGTAGGGTCGGGGGTAGTTAGTCAAGTCAAGATTATCACAGTTCAAGTAATTTACAACGAAATATACAAGTGTCACAGAGAAGAATCTAATCACCACAACTCATAATAACATTAAGGAATGCATAAACACAAGATGACAATCACAAATAAATTCACCGTATCAAGTAAAATGCAAATGCACAACAAGGATGATGCATGTCTAGCCCTATTGCAGGTAATGAGCTCATTTGTCGGTTTTGACCCGCACCTGACGCAATCCGACTCGCAAGTCAGATAAGGCATTCCAGCGACATAACCTCTGCAAGTTACTACTTCTTGCAGGCGCTGATTTTCCAGCTAAAGTATGTCGAACATGACCTCTGCAAGTACTTGCAGGCATTGATTCTCCAGCTGAAGCATGTGCCCCTTTGTCCTAGAAGCCGTTCCATATACACGGGCATCCCCATACAATCTTTCACACATAAAGCCCACGGCTTAAAATTTTCGCATCAACACTATATCTATTTACTTTCTGTCACCCTCTCGTGACTTTTTAATCATTTCATAATCACAGGTGCCGATTTATCTTCTCTTTTTCTTTTAAAACCAAAACCAATCCCCCTTATTTCCTTAAAACTAATTCTTTAATTTTTTCCAAGATATTACAAAATGAAATCATTCAATAAAAAATCAATTACTTTTAAGGTTCACTAAGACTCCTCCAAATAAAATCCTTGAATCAAATTTAAAACATAAGTCCTTTTCATTTTTAAATCAAACTGAAACATAATATTTTTCTTAAATAATTTAAAATCATAAAATAATTCTTTTCTAAATAAATCGAACTCAGAGTATATACTTTTCTTAAATGAATTAAATCCGACATATAACTATTTTCTGAATAATCAAAATCAAATAATACAATTTCTCAAATCCAATCTTTGTCTTCTAAATAAAATTTCAAATAAATTCTTAAGGTTTATAACAAAATTTTGGCGACATCTCCCCTAAAACCCGGACTCTGCCACCATTCTCGTGTTCCATCCAAACCATTTTCCACACTCTTTTCAAATCATTTCCAATAAATCAAACCAGACAAAATCCAACATTTTCAAATTATTCTATCGTAATCCAGAAATCAAATTCATCAGAATAACTCAGTTCCTGGCTGCACTAAAACCCTATGAACCTCAAACTTATCACAAATATCAATATATTACAAAATTCAATATAAATTCAATCAAATTCAATTAACAAGTAATCACAACATCAATTCACTTGTCCAATACTAATTTAACTGGTAAAAATTTATCAAGACCTTATCTTCATACCAAATAAAAATACTCGAAACTCCGGAGAAGCCTTCTGACCGAGCCGTCGAAGAAAAAACGTCTGGAATTGTCTGTGCCTCCTAGAATTTCAGTTGGCCCTCAAGGGGTAGGAGAGCTACGTCATTGTCGACTTCCACCGATAAAAAATGATGCCAACACATAGAGGAAGAGGAAACAAACACTTTTATTGGATTAGATTTTTTATTGGAGTTACGGATTGCAAGAAATCGAGGAAGGAAATTTAATGGGGTCACGGTTCTTCAATGGGAGCTTTTGGTTTCTTTATCTCTTTTCTTTCATGCATGCAATTCAGTTATGAATGGATGAAGGATAGGAGAAGGGAATTTTCTTTTAATGGGATTTGATTTGACAATGAAAAAGGATTAAGTGTCATCGCCTAATGTCATTTGGTTTCATGATACAAATCTCTCTCTCTTCTTTCTTATATGCTCGGTGATGATGTATCAAATGGCTAAGGAAGATTTTGAATTAGGGAAAGGTGATTTAGCAAGGGTAAAAGGGCAAGTGTCAAATTTCGGTGTAACAAAGTTGGCGGTTCAAGCTATAACTATCTTAAACAAATAATTACAAAAACTGAATATATTATTACATAAGTAATATATATAAGGATAATTATATACTAGTTACTAATATAAATGATATTAGTAACTTAGGAATTAAAAGATATTTGATGAAGCATTAGCAATTCTAAGGTCATCAAGAAATACCAATAAATACTTATATCGGCAAAAAGTCGGGCTTGATAGTAATATTAATATTATTATGTAGGATCCATTATAATTGCAGCAAGTAAAATAAATAAATAACATAATAATAAAATTATATTACCATTTATTTTACTTCGGGGTTCGAAGTCAACTCGTCAAAATAAAACTAATCGCTTTTAAAATATTATTTTAAGAAAAACTTGCATTAGTGCAAAAATTAGAGTTGTTACACAGGCCATGAGCTCACGTGTCGGTTTACACCCTGTAGCCCGACAATACCTAGGAACTAGTCCTAGATATGGTTTTCCGTTGTGTCTTTCATGCATACATCTCAGTGGTTAAGAATACCAGCCTTCGTGATTACCGGCAGTCAGCGCAAAGCTCGATGCTGCAATATACGCACACGGAAAAATAACGATCCTCAGTTCGTGGGTGTCCCTGAGACCAACATACAAGAAAACAACAATCCTCAGTTCGTGGGTTTTTTCCGAGATCAACTGACAACCCTCAATTTTAGGGTTTATCTTGTGTAGAATTTGGGAGGGTTTTATCAATATTTTTCACACTTATTCAGATAAATTGCATGTTTTTGTGTTTCCTTCCTAATTATGATTCATGGTTTAAAACATGCCTCTTTAACCCTAAAAATGCTGAATTTTAATCATCTTTATTACCATTCGATGTCGTGATGTGTTTGTTAAGTGGATTCAGGATCTATAGGGCAAGAATGGCCTAGAAGATGGAAAGGAAGCATGCACAAGTGGAAGGGACATGAAGAATAAAGCTTTCGAAAAGTGCTGGTGACGCGGACACATGGCTGTGTGTAGCTGAGACTGGCGTGTGCATAAGTTGACGCACTTGCGAGGTGATCTCAAAATCCAACTGACGCGTACGCATGGCTCGAGGAGGTCATATGACGCGCACGCGTGACCGATGATGGTGTATTTTTGGAAAACGAATTCCAAACACCTAAAACTCACCAGCAAGTGTACCGGGTCGCATCAAGTAATAATAACTCACATGAGTGAGGTCGATCCCACAGGATTGAAGGATTGAGCAATTTTAGTTTAGTGGTTGATTTAGTCAAGCGAATCAAGTGTTGGTTTGAGTGGTTTGTAATGGACAGAAGCTAAATTTGCATTAACTGTAAAGGGGGAGGGAAGAATTGCAGTAAATTAAAGAGAACAGAAAGTAAAAGTGTTGAATCTTAAAGAACAAGTAAATTAAATTGCAGAAGCTTAGATTGCAAGAAATGTAAATGACTGAATCTTAAAGTACAAGGAATATAAATTGCTTGAAATGTAAAAGGGTTCAGGGAGCTGGGATTGCAGAAATTTAACAATCACAAGTGAATTGCAACAACCAGAAGAGCAAAAGATAAATTAAATTGAAGTAGATCTCAAATAGAAAAGTAAAAATACTTGAAGAATTAAAACAGAAAGTAAATGTAGCTTAATTGCAACAATCCTTTTTTCCATTTGCTCAAATTGTTATTGAATTTTCTGCTGCATCATTTTGTTTTGAGCTAAAATTGAGTTCACTCCTTCCAACTCCATCACTCCTTTCCTTTGTGATGGTTGGCGTTGTCTTTGGTGAGCAAAGAAATACTGGTTGTTAGCCACCATATTAATGAGATTTTGAGCTTCCTCTGCAGTCTTCATCAATTGTAGAGAACCTCCTGCTGAATAATCAAGAGCCTCCTGAGATTTCAATGTCAAACCTTCATAAAAATTCTGCAATCTATCCCATTCAATGAACATTTCAGGAGGGCACTTCCTAATTAGAGCCTTGTATCTCTCCCATGCCTTATAGATGGGTTCAGTGTCCATTTGTGTGAATGCTTGTACTTCAGTCTTCAACCTAATGATCCTTTGAGGTGGATAAAATTTGGCAAGAAACTTGCTCACTAGATCGTCCCAATTGTTGATGCTATCTCTTGGGAAAGATTCCAACCATTGAGTGGCTTTGTCTCTAAGAGAAAATGGAAATAGCAGTAGCTTGTAGCTGTCAGGATGCACACCATTGGTTTTGACAATGTCACAAATCCTCAAGAAGGTAGATAAATGTTGGTTCGGATCTTCAAGTGGTTCTCCTCCATAAGAACAATTATTTTGAACCAAGGTGATTAGTTGTGGCTTAAGTTCAAAGTTATTTGCATTAACATTTGGGGTAAGAATGTTACTCCCACAATGTCTAGGATTTGCAAATGTGTAGGAAGCTAAAACTCTTCTCTGTTGAGGATTGTTGTTGTTATTGGCAGCTCCTCCTGGTGGATTTGTTGGGTTTGTTGAGTGTTCCTCCATATCTTAGAACTCTTCTTCTGAATCCTCTTCTCCAACAATATTTTTCCCTCTTTCAGCTCTTCTTAATCTCCTGAGGGTTCTTTCGTCTTGTTCACAAAAGGTGGGTATAGCTCCTCTTGTCCCTGACATGCAAACCACACATAAAAATCACACAAAACAGAAGGATAGTAACACTTCAATCCATTGCTAGAATGAAATTTTAGTTAGCTTAAGCAAAAATTCAAACAGTTCGTGTGTTAGTTAAAAATTAAAGAAACAGAAAAGAAAAAGTGCTTGATCTAGATCTCCACTTCACTTAATCATTGTCAATCTAATCAATTCCCGGCAACGGTGCCAAAAACTTGATGGTGTATTTTTGGAAAACGAATTCCAAACACCTAAAACTCACCGGCAAGTGTACCGGGTCACATCAAGTAATAATAACTTACATGAGTGAGGTCGATCCCACAGGGATTGAAGGATTGAGCAATTTTAGTTTAGTGGTTGATTTAGTCAAGCGAATCAAGTGTTGGTTTGAGTGGTTTGTAATTGACAGAAGCTAAATTTGCATTAACTGTAAAGGGGGAAGGAAGAATTGCAGTAAATTAAAGAGAACAGAAAGTAAAAGTGCTGAATCTTAAAGAACAAGTAAATTAAATTACAGAAGCTTAGATTGCAAGAAATGTAAATGACTGAAACTTAAAGTGCAAGGAATATAAATTGCTTGAAACATAAAAGGGTTCAGGGAGCTGGGATTGCAGAAATTTAACAATCACAAGTGAATTGAAACAACCAGAAGAGCAAAAGATGAATTAAATTGAAGTAGATCCCAAATAGAAAAGTAAAAATACTTGAAGAATTAAAACAGAAAGTAAATGTAGCTTAATTGCAGAAGTTAAAAGAGAAATTGAAGATCTCAGGAGTGGAAGAGACTAGAAAACAAGTCTAGATCTCGAATCCTTCCTTGATCCAATAAGAACAATTGCAAAAGAAAATGGAAAAGTAAATTGCAAAAGAAGTAGAAGAGTGAAAGCA
Source organism: Arachis hypogaea (assembly GCF_003086295.3). Lineage (NCBI taxonomy): Eukaryota > Viridiplantae > Streptophyta > Magnoliopsida > Fabales > Fabaceae > Arachis > Arachis hypogaea. The sequence continues at coordinate 47,813,892 of NC_092050.1, forward strand.
GTAAACAAAATCTGCAATCAAATCAAAGTTCTTAGAATTATGCAGAAAGATAAAACAAGAGATCTCAAGGTGAGATTGAAACAGAATTTCTTCAATTCTTCACCCAAAATCCCAGACAAGAAGTAAAGAGTGCTCAAGCAAGAATAAGGAAGAAGATAGATCAATTCTCTTTCCAAATTCTCCAAGATCCAAATTCAAAGTAAAAACTCTAAAAATTCTAAAATGAAAATTCTCAAAGAAGCCAAAGGTCCTAACTAAATCAAACTAGCTTCTATTTATACACTTTCTATTCTTGGATTTTAGAATTTGGATGGGCTTTTTAATTTGGTGAAGAATTTAATTAAATTAGATTTTTAATTGACTTTTCAGCCCATATGTTACTCCCAGTGGAGTGCTCTGCTCTTGTGGGGGAGCGGAGCATTAATGCTTGTGTTGGAGATCTTTGTTGCGTGCCAAGTTGGGGAGCATTCAGGATAGCGCTCCGCTCTTGTGGGGAGCGGAGCATTGTGTCTTGTGATGGCATGTCTTGCGCGCATCAAGTCCTCCTGGCTGTGTCAAGTTGTGCGCTCCAAGCTTCCCTGGCTGTGTCAAGCTTGTGCAAGGAATGAAGAGAGTAGCGCTCTGCTCTCCTTGGGAGCGGAGCATTGGCACTTCCAAGGGAAGGTCCTTGGTTCGATTCTTGCTGGAGGCATGCTGGCTCTTTTTCTTTGTGAAGGAAACAAGGGTGGCGCATGCATTGAGTGGGAGTGTCTTGGGTTCGAAACTTGGGGGATGCCTTTAGCCAATTTTTAGCTTATTTCCTTTGTGAGTAGCGCTCCCCCACTCCCCCTTACTCATGAGTTCGAGCCTTGTAGCCTTCGCTAGCAAACTTCTTCCTTGAATTTATTTTTGAGTGAAGCCCGATAATGCTCTTGGCAAGAGCGGAGCATCATTCTTCTCCCTTCTCTTTCTTGGTTCAAAATTGTGCTCCGCTCTCAAGGAGAGCGTAGCATCCAAGCTTGCTTCCTTGGTTCTTTGTTGTGCTCCCAGTAGAGTGTTGTGGCTTGCCTCCTTCGTTGTGCCACGCGTCTTTGTTTATTTTGCCACATTCTTCTCTTTCTTGGGCCACACTTCTTAGGCCATGCTTTCTTATTTTCTTCTTTTCTTCACCTACAAGTAATCAAAACAACCAATCAAAGTATCACCAAATTCACAAGGTTTATAAATCATTTAAATATCAATTAAATTTAGCTTAAACCTCATGATTTAATATCAATTAAATGGTGGTTGATTGATTCAAAAAAACCATGCAATTCCATTCCAAATTACTTACTTACAATGCAAGAAAGTGCATGAAACCTAATAAAAATAAAGAAAAAGACTAGTAAAACTAGGCTAAGATGACTTGTCATCACAACACCAAACTTAAAACTTGTTTGTTCCCAAGCAAGCATTAAACATAAGAGAAGATAAAATGAAATAGAGAAGTATACATGTCCTTATTAAGTAGATAGTTGAACTTGGTTCATGGGGTTTCATGCAGATCAATAGTAGCTAATTTATTACTTGCTGTTAACAAACAATGTTTCCTCAAGGATTCACTAAGGTTGCTGCTACAATGCCTTACTTTTTGCTTATTTCCCTTGTTAACTTTTTCCTTTTTTCTTTTACTTAGAGAGCTTATTACTTATTGAAGGCTTGGTGGCAGATGTTGCAGTAGCCTTTGGCTTAATTATACTCAACATTCCTTCACCACAGACACATGGCTCACCTTTTTCTTCCTAGGATCATTGATGCCCAGCATCTCTTTGGATAACTAAGTGTTTTGTAGCTAGGTTGCTCTTTATTGTGGACTTTCAGTTGGCAATCCCAAATCAGTTGATCTAAGTGGCCAAGTTTTGAAATACTCCTTAGAACTTACTTGTCCAAGCATATCCTAGTACACAAACACCACAGGCATATGTCCTAGGGTCCAAGCTATTGGTGTCTAGCCTTATTGTTTGTTTCTTTGCCACTTTTTGGCTTTTTTATTTCTTTTTCTTTCTGTTTTGATTTATTTTCAAGGGATTTTCATTAGTTGAAGGATCATAGCAGCAAACTAGCTTAAGCTTCAAGTAACATGTCATTATGCAGCAATTATTTTGTGAGCTAACAATTGAATCAAACACATACCACCACTAACTTTCATCCTCACTTTTACAACATTGAACAATTACTTTTCTAAATTAAACATCTCTCCTTTATTCAAACAGCAAGGGGAACAAAGCAAAATACTCAAGCTAATGAAGGATGACAATTATTATGCAGATGACTTTTTCTAGCAAAAATTATGCAGATAGCTTTCTTTAGCATGTACTTCCACTTGCAACTAAATAAACATTCTAGCCAGACATAAAGAAATCCATTAATTAAAACATTTCATAACAACAAGGATCAAGTGTAAATACAACCTGTTGGGTTGTAGCTTTTCATTCTTCCTTCTGTTATGCCACTCTTGAGTCATAATGCAAATGTTCTTTAATTGATTGGCTGTTTTCCTGCATACTCCTCAAACGTTGCTTGCTTTTCAAGCCCTTGAGGTATCCGATAAATATGCAAAGCTTATTTGTGGGCTTTTGAACTTACTTTGGTGTATGAACACCAAACTTAGTTCCTCGCCAATGTTTCTTATGCAACAAATCAACCATATGTGAAATCCTTTTTCCTTGCTACAAGTAAGAAAACTAAAACTATGAAACAGCAAATTGGTTAACTAGTGTATCTGATTGCTTGAGGCTATCATTATGCAGAAGGTGAGAATGTGTTTTATGATGAAGTTTTTAGTGGAACACCAAACTTAAAATCCTCCATTCTCCCTTAGATTGTTTTGGTGTGCAACACCAAACTTAGTTTCGTGCAATGTAGACAAAACTAATCGACCTTTTTATTGAAATAGCTATGAAAAGAAAACTACCTCAGGTTGGGTTGCCTCCCAACAAGCGCTTCTTTATTGTCATTAACTTGACATCCTCCATTCTTGCTTAGCTTAGGTTCTGAACCTCTTTTTCCTTGTCCCGTTGCCCTCCTAAGTAAGGCTTTGCTCTGTGTCCATTTGCTGTAAAATGACTTTGTGTAGCTTCATCTAGCAACTCAATATTTCCATAAAGAAAAACCTTTGTCACTAAATATGGGCCAGTCCATTTGGACTTGAGCTTGCCAGGGAAAATCTTGAGCCGTGAGTTGTATAGGAGTACTTGCTGTCCTGGTTTGAACTCTTTCTTTAAAATCTTCCTGTCATGCCACCTCTTGGCTCTTTCCTTGTATACCTTAGCATTTTCATAAGCCTAAATTCATCCAACTCATTTAGTTGTAGTAACCTTTTCTCCCCTGCTGCCTGAGAATCAAGATTGAGGAGTTTAGTAGCCCAAAAAGCTCTGTATTCAAGCTCTACAGGGAGGTGGCAAGATTTTCCATACAATAGCTGAAAGGGGGACTTTCCAATGGGAGTTTTGAAAGTTGTCCTGTATGCCCAGAGTACATCTTCTAGCTTCCTAGCCCAATCTTTTCTTGTGCTTCCCACTGTTTTCTCTAAGATCTTCTTCAACTCCCTATTTGCTAATTCAGCCTGGCCATTAGTCTGAGGGTGGTATAGTGTGGCTACTTTATAGAGTACTCCATATTTGTGGAGATGTTTCTCCATCTGTTTGTTGCAAAAATGACCACCACCATCGCTAACAAGACCCTTGGGCACTCCATATCTAGTGAAAATGTGCTTCTTAAGGAATTGAAGGACAATCTGTGCATCACAGGTGGTTGTGGCTATGGCTTCCACCCACTTTGAGACATACTCCACTGCCACCAAGATGTATCTGAAAGAGTATGAAAGGGGAAAGGGTCCCATGAAATCAATGCCCCATAGGTCAAATAGCTCTACTTCCAGGATGAATTTTTGAGGCATCTCATTCCTTCTTATCAATCCTCCAGCTCTTTGGCATTCATTGCATTGGTGAACAAACTCTCTAGCATCCTTGAAGATAGTTGGCCAATAGAAGCCACTCTGTAGTACCTTTGCAGTTGTTCTCTCTGGTCCAAAGTGTCCACCGTATGCTGAACCATGACAATGCCACAATATGTCTTTCATTTCATTTTTAGGGACACACCTCCTAATCATTCCATCAGAGCATCTCTTGAATAAAAAAGGTTTGTCCCACAAGAATTTCCTTGCTTCATTGAGTAGCTTCTTCACTTGTTGCTTGGAAAATTCTTGAGGTATTTTCCTTCCTACTTTGTAATTTGCTATGTCAGCAAACCAAGGTGCTTGTTGAACTTGGAAGAGGTGCTCATCAGGAAAATTCTCATTTACTTACTGTGGTCTATCTTGCTTGGCTTCTTGTGGCACTCTTGATAGATGATCTGCTACTTGATTTTCACTTCCCTTTCTATCTCTCACTTCAATATCAAATTCTTGTAGCAGCAGCACCCACCTAATAAGCCTTGGCTTTGAATCCTATTTAGACATTAAATACTTGAGAGCAGAATGATCAGTATACACTATAACCTTTGAACCAATCAAGTATTGCCTAAACTTATCAAATGCATATACAATTGCTAAAAGTTCTTTCTCAGTGGTGGTATAATTTTTCTGTGTTTCATTCAACACCTTGCTGGCATAATATATGACATGATATAATTTGTCTTTCTTTTGCCCCAGCACAGCACCAATAGCAAGGTTACTTGCATCACACATAAGTTCAAAAGGTAAATTCCAATCAGGGAGTGTGATGATTGGTGCTGTAATGAGTTTTCTCTTGAGAGTTTCAAAGGCATGTTTACAGTTGTCATCAAAGATGAAGGGGTTATCAATCATTAGTAAATTGCTCAATGGTTTTGCTATTTTTGAAAAGTCTTTGATGAACCTTCTGTAAAAGCCAACATGCCCAAGAAAACTCCTTACTGCTTTCACATTAACAGGTATAGGGAGTTTTTCAATAACTTCTATTTTAGCTTTATCAACTTCTATACCTTTACATGACACTTTATGCCCAAGAACTGTTCCTTCCGGAACCATGAAATGGCACTTCTCCTAATTCAATACCAAATTAGTTTCTTGGCATCTTTTCAAAACAAGAGTTAAATTATACAAGCAAGTGTTGAATGAATTGCCAAAGATAGAAAAATCATCCATGAAAACTTCTAAAAATTTTTCCACCATGTCAGAAAAGATGGAAAAGCATAAACCTTTGAAAAGTGGCTAGGACATTGCATAGCCCAAAGGGCATCTTCCTGTAGGCAAAAACTCCAAATGGGCATGTGAAGGAAGTCTTCTCTTGATCTTTGGGATCCACCACTATTTGATTGTACCCAGAGTACCCATCCAGGAAGTAGTAATAAGCATGGCCTGCTAATCTTTCTAACATTTGATCAATGAAAGGCAGAGGAAAGTGATCTTTTCTTGTAGCATCATTCAGTCTCCTGTAATCTATGCACATTCTCTACCCAGTCACTGTCCTAGTGGGGATCAACTCATTCTTCTCATTGATGATGACTGTCATTCCTCCCTTTTTTGGTACAACTTGAATCGGACTCACCCACGAGCTGTCTGAGATTGGGAAGATTATCCCAGTATTTCATAGTTTCATCACTTCTTTTTGAACCACCTCTTTCATGGTTGGGTTAAGTCTTCTCTGAGGTTGAACCACATGTTTTGACTCTTCCTCCAATAAAATTTTATGCATACAGATGGCAGGGCTGATGCCTTTGATATCCTCAGTTGTCCAACCCAAGGCTGTTTTGTGAGCTTTTAATACTTCAATCAACTTTTTTTTCTCTTCCAGGTTCAAGGATGAGTTTATGATTACTGGTAAGGCTTCTACTTCCCCAAGAAACACGTATTTGAGGTGAGGAAGGAGAGACTTCAACTCCTGTTTTGGCTTATCCTCTTCCTTGTCTTTAAAGGATATTTCTACCACTTTTTCTCCTTGTTCCTCCTAGTGCTCTTGATAATTGTCCTCAAACATTTCTTCTACCAAGCTTTCTATCACATTCACCTTCATGTAATTTTCTTGCTCAGAGGGATGTTGCATTGATTTGAAGACAATGATTACCATTTGCTTATTATGCACCCTGAAGGTCATTTCTCCCTTCTCCACATCAATAGTGGTTCTTGCTGTAGCCAGAAATGGTCTTTCCAAGATGATTGAGTTATTTTCTTCCCCTTCTGTGTCCAAGATTACAAAGTCTGCAGGGAAGATAAACTCTCCAACCTTCACTAGTAAATTTTCCACAATTCCATTGGGTGTCTTGATTGATCTATCGGCCATCACTAGTGACATCCTAGTAGGTTTGATTTCTTCTATAGCAAGCTTTCTCATCATTGAGAGTGGCATCAAGTTAATGCTGGCACCTAAATCGCATAGGGCATTTTTCAATGTTATCTTGCCTATGGTGCATGAGACCACAAAACTCCTTGGATCTTTGAGCTTTGGTGGGATACCCCTTTGGATCATAGCGCTACATTCTTCAGTGAGCATAATAGTCTCTTTTTCTTGCCAGCTTCTCTTCATGTTAATAAGCTCTTTCAAAAACTTGGCGTACAGGGGCATTTGCTCAAGTGCTTCAGCCAGGGGTATGTTGATCTCTAATTTTTTGAAGATTTCAAGAAATTTAGGGAAGTGTTGATCCTTAGTCTCCTTGTTGAACCTTTGGGGATATGGCAGTGGAGGTGTGAAGTTCACTCCCTGCCTGTGGTCCTTAGTTGGCTCGTTCATTGCTTCCTTTCCTTTTCTTGAGATTTGTGGCTGGTCTCCCTTTTCTTGACCCTGCTTTGAAGTTTTCTTGCTTGCTGTTACATCCTCATCATTGGCTTCCTCTTTTTCACCTGTTTTTTGTCATTTTTCTTTGGCTTCTTGGTTGCTTCTTTATTTTTTACCAAGATCTTTCCACTCCATAGCTGTATGGCTTTGCATTCCTCCTTTGGATTAGGAATGGTGTTGCTTGGGAGTGAGCTTAAAGGCCTTTCAATAGAAATTTGCTTGGAGAGCTGCCCAATCTGCCTCTCCATATTCTTCATGGAAGCCTCCTGGTTCTTCGTTGTCATCTCTTGGTGCTTCATCATTTTCTCCATTAAGATCTCCAAGTTGGTGATCCTTTGAGAGTCTTGTGAGATTGGTTGGTTGTGGGGTGTTGAGGGTTGATGGTAAGTGTTTTGATTGGTGGTTTGGTTAGTGGATGGATGATGGTTAGAGTTGGGGTAAGTGTTTTGTGGTTTTCTATATGTGTTTTGGTTATTGTTTTGCTGGTTGTTGTGGTTTGTGTTTTTCCAACTATTTTGATTTGAAGTCCTTTGCCATGACTGTTGAGTTTAATTATGATTGTCTCCTCATCTGAGGATGGGGTGGTTCTTCCAGGAGGGGTTGTAAGTGTCACCATAAACCTCATTTGGCCCAGAATTTTGGTTGTGCATATACTGGACTTGTTCTTGCTGTTGATCCTCTTGAGTCTCTTCATTTATTCCTCATGTGGATGATGGTTGGCTTGTGTTGACTACTACAACTTGGAGGCTATCAATCCTTTTTTCCATTTGCTCAAATTGTTATTGAATTTTCTGCTGCATCATTTTGTTTTGAGCTAAAATTGAGTTCACTCCTTCCAACTCCATCACTCCTTTCCTTTGTGATGGTTGGCGTTGTCTTTGGTGAGCAAAGAAATACTGGTTGTTAGCCACCATATTAATGAGATTTTGAGCTTCCTCTGCAGTCTTCATCAATTGTAGAGAACCTCCTGCTGAATAATCAAGAGCCTCCTGAGATTTCAATGTCAAACCTTCATAAAAATTCTGCAATCTATCCCATTCAATGAACATTTCAGGAGGGCACTTCCTAATTAGAGCCTTGTATCTCTCCCATGCCTTATAGATGGGTTCAGTGTCCATTTGTGTGAATGCTTGTACTTCAGTCTTCAACCTAATGATCCTTTGAGGTGGATAAAATTTGGCAAGAAACTTGCTCACTAGATCGTCCCAATTGTTGATGCTATCTCTTGGGAAAGATTCCAACCATTGAGTGGCTTTGTCTCTAAGAGAAAATGGAAATAGCAGTAGCTTGTAGCTGTCAGGATGCACACCATTGGTTTTGACAATGTCACAAATCCTCAAGAAGGTAGATAAATGTTGGTTCGGATCTTCAAGTGGTTCTCCTCCATAAGAACAATTATTTTGAACCAAGGTGATTAGTTGTGGCTTAAGTTCAAAGTTATTTGCATTAACATTTGGGGTAAGAATGTTACTCCCACAATGTCTAGGATTTGCAAATGTGTAGGAAGCTAAAACTCTTCTCTGTTGAGGATTGTTGTTGTTATTGGCAGCTCCTCCTGGTGGATTTGTTGGGTTTGTTGAGTGTTCCTCCATATCTTAGAACTCTTCTTCTGAATCCTCTTCTCCAACAATATTTTTCCCTCTTTCAGCTCTTCTTAATCTCCTGAGGGTTCTTTCGTCTTGTTCACAAAAGGTGGGTATAGCTCCTCTTGTCCCTGACATGCAAACCACACATAAAAATCACACAAAACAGAAGGATAGTAACACTTCAATCCATTGCTAGAATGAAATTTTAGTTAGCTTAAGCAAAAATTCAAACAGTTCGTGTGTTAGTTAAAAATTAAAGAAACAGAAAAGAAAAAGTGCTTGATCTAGATCTCCACTTCACTTAATCATTGTCAATCTAATCAATTCCCGGCAACGGTGCCAAAAACTTGATGGTGTATTTTTGGAAAACGAATTCCAAACACCTAAAACTCACCGGCAAGTGTACCGGGTCACATCAAGTAATAATAACTTACATGAGTGAGGTCGATCCCACAGGGATTGAAGGATTGAGCAATTTTAGTTTAGTGGTTGATTTAGTCAAGCGAATCAAGTGTTGGTTTGAGTGGTTTGTAATTGACAGAAGCTAAATTTGCATTAACTGTAAAGGGGGAAGGAAGAATTGCAGTAAATTAAAGAGAACAGAAAGTAAAAGTGTTGAATCTTAAAGAACAAGTAAATTAAATTGCAGAAGCTTAGATTGCAAGAAATGTAAATGACTGAATCTTAAAGTACAAGGAATATAAATTGCTTGAAATGTAAAAGGGTTCAGGGAGCTGGGATTGCAGAAATTTAACAATCACAAGTGAATTGCAACAACCAGAAGAGCAAAAGATAAATTAAATTGAAGTAGATCTCAAATAGAAAAGTAAAAATACTTGAAGAATTAAAACAGAAAGTAAATGTAGCTTAATTGCAGAAGTTAAAAGAGAAATTAAAGATCTCAGGAGTGGAAGAGACTAGAAAACAAGTCTAGATCTCGAATCCTTCCTTGATCCAACAAGAACAATTGCAAAAGAAAATGGAAAAGTAAATTGCAGAAGAAGTAGAAGAGTGAAAGCAGTAAACAGAATTTGCAATCAAAACAAAGTTCTTAGAATTATGCAGAAAGATAAAACAAGAGATCTCAAGGTGAGATTGAAACAGAATTTTTTCAATTCTTCACCCAAAATCCCAAACAAGAAGTAAAGAGTGCTCAAGCAAGAACAAGGAAAAAGATAGATCAATTCTCCTTCCAAATTCTCCAAGATCCAAATTCAAAGTAAAAACCCTAAAAATTCTAAAATAAAAATTCTCAAAGAAGCCAAAGGTCCTAACTAAATCAAACTAGCTTCTATTTATACACTTTCTATTCTTGGATTTTAGAATTTAGATGGGCTTTTTAATTTGGTGAAGAATTGAATTAAATTGGATTTTTAATTGACTTTTTAGCCCATATGTTACTCCCAGTGGAGTGCTCTGCTCTTGTGGGGAGCGGAGCATCAATGCTTGTGTTGGAGCTCTTTGTTGCGTGCCAAGTTGGGGAGCATTCAGGATAGCGCTCCGCTCTTGTGGGGAGCGGAGCATTATGGCTTGTGTTGGCATGTCTTGCGCGCATCAAGTCCTCCTGGCTGTGTCAAGTTGTGCGCTCCAAGCTTCCCTGGCTATGTCAAGCTTGTGCAAGGAATGAAGAGAGTAGCACTCTGCTCTCTTTGGGAGCGGAGCATTGGCACTTCCAAGGGAAGGTCCTTAGTTTGATTCTTGCTGGAGGCATGCTGGCTCTTTTTCTTTGTGAAGGAAACAAGGGTGGCGCATGCATTTAGTGGGAGTGTCTTGGGTTCGAAACTTGGGGGATGCCTTTAGCCAATTTTTAGCTTATTTCCTTTGTGAGTAGCGCTCCCCCACTCCCCCTTACTCATGAGTTCGAGCCTTGTAGCCTTCGCTAGCAAACTTCTTCCTTGAATTTATTTTTGAGTGAAGCCCGATAATGCTCTTGGCAAGAGCGGAGCATCATTCTTCTCCCCTCTCTTTCTTGGTTCAAAATTGTGCTCCGCTCTCAAGGAGAACGTAGCATCCAAGCTTGCTTCCTTGGTTCTTTGTTGTGCTCCCAGTAGAGTGTTGTGGCTTGCCTCCTTCATTGTGCCACGCCTCTTTATTTCTTTTGCCACATTCTTCTCTTTCTTGGGCCACACTTCTTAGGCCACGCTTTCTTATTTTCTTCTTTTCTTCACCTACAAGTAATCAAAACAACCAATCAAAGTATCACCAAATTCACAAGGTTTATAAATCATTTAAATATCAATTAAATTTAGCTTAAACCTCATGATTTAATATCAATTAAATGGTGGTTGATTGATTCAAAGAAATCATACAATTCCATTCCAAATTACTTACTTACAATGCAAGAAAATGCGTGAAACCTAATAAAAATAAAGAAAAAGACTAGTAAAACTAGGCTAAGATGACTTCTCATCAACCGACGTTCACGCATGACGCCCAACACATGACTCATTAAGGAAATCGTGACTGGCAATTTCTGCAAGGCTCCAGGCCCAATCTGAGCTGAATTTTCCATGAAAAAGACCCAAGGAACTAATGGGGAAAGGGAGGACTCACTCATACACAACACACACATAATTTTAGCTAGTTTTTGTTCTTGTTTTCTAGAGAGAGAAACTCTTACTTCTCTCTAGATTTAGTTTGTTTTTGATCATCTTGTATTGAATTTCTGAATTGGGTCTTGTTAATTCTAGTTTCAATTACTTAATCTTAGTTCTCTAGTTATAATTTTGTTTAGATCTTGTGTTATAATTTTATTTCCTCTTTATTTCCCCTTTTATTCTCATTTTATGAATTTTGTTGATTTTGAATTTTTCTTAGTGCATTGATGTTTTCTATGATTGATAGTGTTATTTGAGTTATTTTCTATTGATAATTGTTAGTGGATACTGGTAATTTCCAATTAATTTTGTAATTTAAATATGTCTTTAGTTAGCGTATACCATGTGTTTGATGAAATGTTTCCTTTGATTATGTAGTAGTTTTCTATACTCTTGGCCTAGGCTAAGGGAATTGGGTGACCTTGAGTCATTGAGTCTAATTGAATTGGTGATTTGATAACCCTTAGTGGTCAAATTGATACCCATTGACACTAATCTACTACTAAGCCCATTAGTAGATGGATTAGGATTTATGAGTTGAAATTGACCAACCTCTTTGACATACTTCACTTGTAGAAGTAGACTTAATGGGCTTGGTTCCTCATAATTGTCAAAATATGGTTATTAGACAAGGATGGTGGTCCCAATTCCTATGCCTTAGCCAATAGTCCTTTTTATAATTCATATTTGAAACCCAAAAATCCTAATTACTTGATTCTTGTTATAGTTAGTTTAGTTGCTTACTTAGTTCTAGAGTAGGAATAGATTTATATGTTCCCTTAATAGATTGCATTTACTTATACCTTGCTTTAATTGCTTTGATTTAGTTTCTTACACTTTAAGATTCTTGCATGCTAGGCTTTAGTAGTTTAAATTCTTGTTTATGACTCCCAACCCGGAATTCTAACCAATATTGATGCACATGTTTGCCCATTCTCCTGAGGACGATCCGAGACTAACACTCTCGGTTACTTTTTATTGGGGTTGAACTAGTGACAACCATATCAAAATTTGATGAAAAAGATTATTTATTGGTTTAGGACTATACTATTACATGATTATCTATTGAGAAATTCTAGACCAACAATAATCCTCACATCAAATTTTTGGCGCCGTTGCTGGGGAATTGTTGCAATGTGTGCTTTGATATTGGTTATGTGAATATGTGAATATTGTAGATAGTTTACTTGCTTTCATTAGTTTGTTTCTAGTTTAGATTTTCTTTAATACATGAGCTATGACTTCTAAGTTGAATGACTCGGTCTCAACCGAATCCTAGCTTACTGAGTTTGATCCCGAAATTGAAAGAACCTTACTTCATACTCGGCAAGCTAGACGTTGGTTGGATTACATGGCTAGTGCTTCGGCCTCTCTTGAGGAACCCTCTGAAACACTAGACGGAACCGAGAGTGATCTAGAGTTCACATTCAATGAAGGAACTTCCTATTCCTTTGTTGGTACTACTGATATATCCTTGCATACTATAGGTAAAAAACATATGGCGGAGCCACGTCGGATTACCTTGCACGAGCAAGGAGCACCGGATCTCATTCTTCAACCGTTGCAAGCTAGGTATCCGAATCTTGATCCTAATTTTGAGCTGAAGAATAGTCTGATTAACCTGCTGCCTAAGTACCATGGACTACCGGGCCAAGACCCCATTAGGCATTTGAGAGACTTTCACGTAGCTTGTTCTACGACTCGAAGGCATGGTGCTGATGAGATTGCTATCATGGTTTTTGCTTTCCCTTCTCTCTTGAGGGGCAAGAAAAAGAATGGTTCTACTCCCAACATAATGAGGTGGTGACTAAATGGGACCTATTGAAAAGAGAGTTCTTAGATAAGTTCTTTCCTCCGGAGAAGATCGACTACATCCGGAAGGAAATTTCCGGTATAATGCAAAGAGACCAAGAAACACTCTATGAATATTGGTCTCGATTTAAGAGGTTGTTGGAATCTTATCCACATCATAGGTTAGATACTCATTTGCTCATTAGCTTTTTCAGTACAGGTCTTTGTGCACCAGATAAAAGATTTTTCACTGCCTCTAGTGGTGGTTCCCTTTCTATGAACAAGACGGCGGTGGAAGCATGGAGTTTGATCAATGATGTTACCGAAGCTACCCAACATGTGAGAGTGAGGAACAATCCTCCCAAGAGTGTAGTGGAAGCACCTTCTTTCAACTTGGCTTTAATTAAAGTGCTTGGAGAAATGACCACTCTCCTCAAGGAGATTCACCAAGGACAAAAATCATGTCAATCAATCCAAGCCATCCAAGCCCCACCTCAAATCCTCCAACTTGAAGGACCTACTAGAGTGTGTGGTTTATGCTCTAGTACCTCACACTACACCGACCAATGCAATCAAGTCCAAGAGGATTACACTCTTGCGGTAGCCAACAACTACAACAACCGCCCACCCTATCAATCTCAAGGTCAAAGCAATTACTCCCATGGTAATAACTCTAATCAAGGGTGGAGGGGCATGCTCAAGGAAACAACCACAATCAAAGATGAAACCAGGATAACTCATCTTCTCAATACCACAACAACCACTAACCTTCTTCCCAATACCACAACAATACGTACCAAGCCAACTAAAACCACCAAAATCAACCATACCAACACTCACAACAAAACCAGGCCAACAATTATAGATACCAAACGCCTCACCGAAGATAACAAACTAATCAACCTTCTTCTTCTCCCACAAATCAAGGTGATGACTCTCACCGTGCACTCTACCAAGAGCAAGAGAGACTTAGGGCTATGATAGAGAAAAATAAAGAGAATACTAGGAATCTCAATACACAAGTTGGCACTATGAGTGCTCAAATATCATCCATAGCTGAGATTCTCTCAAGGTTGGCCCTACCTCCTACCAACAATACTAATACCGACCAAGCCTCTAGCTCATCTAGCCTTTCTTCTCAAGCTATCCGAAACCCAAGGGGTAGCATCAATGTAATTACCTTGAGGAGTGGTACAACGCTTGAGGAAGTTGAACCCAAGCCCATCAAGTTGGTGGAGGATGTTCCTAATGTAGAAGTTGGTGAAACAATGGAGACAGATAAAGATGAAAAGGAGGAGGAAGTTGCAAAAGAAGAAGAAGAACAATTGAGGGCCAAGGAACTGAAGATGAAAACAACTTAGAGGAACAAATTCCTATACCTTTCCATACGATAGCCAAGAAGGCCAAGAAGCATGAGGAGCTTGACCCCAACATAGTGCAAATCTTCAAGAATGTGGAGGTAACTATTCCACTCTTTGATGTCATACATCAAGTCCCGAAATATGCTAAATTCCTTAAGGATGTGTGCACTCACAAAGAGAAGATTGGTGGGCTAGGGATGAATCTATTAGGTAATTCTGTTTCTTCTGTGATGGATGATTTTCCTGAAAAATATAGTGACCCCGATCCTTGCTTGGTATCTTATATGATTGGTGAGATTCAACTCAGGGATTGCATGTGTGACCTAGGGTCGTGTGTGAGCATTATGCCACTCTCGATTTATTAGAAGTTGAACCTTGCACTGTTGAAGCGATCCGAGGCTAGGTTTGTGCTTGCAGACAACAGTATAATCTCAGTTGTGGGTATTGCTGAGAATGTATTAGTGAGAATTCAGGATTTAATTTTTCCGTCGGATTTCTATATCCTAGAGACACCTCCCATTGATTCGGATAGACCATCCTCCATCTTACTTGGGAGGCCATTCTTGAAGACATCTCGGTTTAACCTAGATGCATTTTTTGGGGATTATTCATTTGAGGCCAAAGGAAAAGTGGTGAAGTTTAAATTAGAGGAAACAATGAGGCAACCTCTAGAGGATCATTAAATTTTCGGTTGTGACATTGTTGAAGATGATGTAATGGAAGAACACTTTGGGAGTGATGGTGAGATAAGTGTCAATAGAAACTTGGGTATAAGAGGACTAAGCAAGGAAAAAGGAAAGTATCTACAACTTCCACGTTCTCAAGGAAACAAGGCACCCAATCATGGTCCAATTGACAAGTGGAAGCATCTTCCCTTGAAGAACACTCTTACCAAGGCCAACAAGAAGGACGAGATGGATGTCCTTGAGGATGTTCCAAAGAGGTGATTGCAAGCTTATGACCGTCAAACTTAAGGACATTAAAGAAAAGTGCTAGGTGGGAGACACCCCACCATGGTATGATCCTCCTTGTACATAGTTTCTTGCTTGTAGTTTTAGAGTCTTTGTTTGATTTTGTGAGTGTGTTTAAATGTGCTTGATTTTGTTTGATTTTGTTGAGTTTGTTAGAGTCTTCATGAGGATTTCACTGATCTTGGTTTGGTTAAATTGGCAATTTTGAAGAAAATTGCTAGATTTTGATTCTTGCATGAAATTCTAAGTGTTTTTGAAGTATCTAGCTTGTAAGATTGCCAAGATTGTGCTATAATTATTTTCCCTCATGTTTTCAAAAAAAAAAAGGAGCGTTCCACGCATAGGCGTGGACGACACGTATGCGTCAAATTCATTGCCGCAACTCCTGGTCCAAAAACCAGAGAGTTGCGTTCGAACTGTGCGGGAGGGGTGCCAGAAGCACAATCCTTCCCACGCATGTGCGTCAGCTGACACCTACGCGTTGCTGCCTTTATTCGTACATCCGCGCAGGAGCGTGGAGGACGCGCACAGGTCGTATGCTGAAGTTGGAACTCCTGGTACAAAAACCAGAGAGTTACGTGGGTACTGTGAAAATTTCATGCGCGAAGCACAATTGTTCAACACGCGTACACGTAGCTGATGTATATGCGTCAGTCATTTTTTTACCATCCACTCGTGTGTGTTGCCGAGGCGCACGCATCGTAATTACTATAACAGCTCCCTGGTACAAAAACCAGAGAGTTGCACGGGTCCTGTGCTGCCTCTGTGCAAAAAGCACGAGTTGGCCCCACGCGTACACGTACTTCCATTTCTGCTCTCGACGCGTAGGCGTGGATGATGCCCATGCATCATTCTTCTTTTTACACCTTCCACGCGTACGCGTGGATAAGGCACACGCGTCACACTGCCGACGCAGCTATAGTGCAGTGCGCCCTGCTTCTTTTCTTTCCTTACTTCTTTCCTTTACTCCTTCTTCCTTCTCCTTACCACCTTTTCTCCGCCCACAACCACCGGCGACCTCAACTGTCGGTGACCACCACCTCCAGTGGTTCCACATCCTCTCTCTCCTCTCTTCTTCTCCTTTCTATTCTCCCATTCTTACTTACACTCAACCTTACCTTCTTCCTCCTTTCAAGGTCTTATTTCTTTTCTTTCTCTTTTGCCTTTTTAAAATTCCCTCTTTATAATTGCTTTAATTACTCTACTCTCTTTCTTCTTAGTTGTATTTTGATTTTGTTGTTTATAATTCATTTTTATTTCTTTTCTTTCTTTTTACACGCTACAAGAAAAATACTCATTCAGCCACACTTTTTCTCCGTGTTGCCTTTTTATAAGAGAAAAGGATACACAATTGTGGCATCATTTAAAAAGTGCAGCCTTAGGTATTATAGAAATCACTTATAAAGCGTAGCCGTAGGTTAATATCTATGGGTTCACTTTTTGTGTCTAAGAGAACGCTTTTAAAGAGTAACTTATTTATTATGTTTTCGGTGTGTTTTAAAAGTGATGCCTAATGTATGTGGACCAAATCCTAACACTTAGTGAAATTTTTATTCCGAGAAAAATCCAAAATAGTCCCTGACAATTACCTCAAAAGACAACAAGGCCTTTGACAAAAAAAATACCAACCCAGCCCTTGAGATTTACTTTTATGGGACTGATTAGCCCCTGTGCCAAAAAAAGTCAATGTTGTTTTTTTGGCACAGGGGCTAATCAATCCCAAAAATAAAAAGATCAGGGCCGGGTTGGGTGTTTTTTTTCTTGGGGACCTTGTTGTCCTTTTGAGATAATTGTCGGATGGGATATTCACTCTTTTTATTCCTCTTTCAATTCCCTCCAAAAGCACACACGCACACAGCACCTTCAATTTGAGGAACCCTCACCTTCGCCAATCCTTTGGCACACAATCCTCATCTTTGCCATTCTTACCTTCAACACACATCACCTATGACACTCATCACCTTCGCCTTCTCACCGTCACTGTTGACCATCGCCACCCAGTCACTACTCACCACATGGCTACGCCACTCACCAGTTACCACTCACCGGTCACCAGCTCACCACTCACCAGTCACCATCTTACCACTCACAAGCTCACACTCTCATCCTCACTCACACACACACAAAAGAGGAAAAAATCAGAAAAGGGGAGAACGGAAAGAAGAAGAGTAGAAGAGAGGAGAGGGGAAGGAAGGAGAGGACGACGCCGGCTAGGGCTCTGCCGCGCAGACCATCGTCGTTGCGTGCGCTGACCATCGCCTGGCATCGCCATCTCATGCACTCACCGTCACTGCTCAGTATCATCATCGCATGTGCTCACTGTCGCTGCTCAGCATCGTCGTTGTTGCTCAGCATCGTTATCACCGCTCACCTGAGAAGGTATATATCGATTTTCAGTTTGTTCTGTGAAATTTGGGAGGTTTTGGGTTCCAAATTTTAGGGTTTTTAATTAGGGGTTGTAGCTTCTGGATATGACACTGATAGGAATTGGGGGTTTTACTGCATGAATGCTTTTAGCTTCCTGGTAGCCGAGAAGCATGTAGCGCAGAGCACTCGACTCCTCAGCTGATGAAGAGTCCTTGATCAAAATTCTTGATCTCCTTCACAATATCCAAGTAATCTGAATCTGATAACCACAATCCATTAGTGGAAATTCTTTAGCTTTATCACAACAACAACATAAATTCATCATTTTCTATATTGGGAGAGAATCACAAAGAACAGAGGAATTGACGCAGAGCACATGAAAAGATAATAGGAGAAGTGCATGTAGAACGTGTGGTTGAGACAGCATACTTGTGCTTTCCATAGGAGGAAGGGTAAGAGAAGAGAGGATCCTGAATTGGATCCAAAGGAAAAGATCTGAATAAGCATTTGGATTGAGAAAGAATGGTGTAGAGCGCGAGAAAAAGAGTTGTGAAGAGGTATAACAAAGAAAAATAGAGGAGCTTGGATTGGAAGATTAGAGGTTTGGTAGTGGTAATCAGCTTCCCCATAAACTTTGTTTTATTATTTTTCTGTTTAATGGCATTCTTAGTTTTGCTCTTGCTCAGAAAGAAGGGGGCATTGATGATGAGTGAACAACAATTTGTTCATATGTGTAATGTGTGCCTAGAAAAAGGACGATTTTTGGGCCCTGCATAAAAGTGGGGGTATTCTCACAATTTAGTTCGAAAGCAACAAAACCTGAATCGGTCAAGATTAGATAAATACAAATATATAATATTTAAAACAAGGTTTAGGTTAAGCGGCGCTATTAATTGTAAATATGCTGCTGTCCTACTATTATTTGTGCTTTTGTGGCTTAATTGTGATTAGATTGTGCTGTTTGTGATTATTTCATCCTATATTATTGTTAGTTAACTGGTTTTAATTTTGTTCCTGGGGTTTGAGTTTCTTCTCCAAACTCCTCGGTTGCTTTCACTGCCTCTCTCTTGGTCCAGAGATTCTGTCTCCAAAGGTTTTTTTTATTACTATTTTATTTTAATTAACAAGATTGAAGTGAATGTACTATAATTGCTTGAGGTGTGTGATATATTTGATTAATTTGAACACTAGGTTTAATTAAATTTAATTGAATCATGGATAAGAGCATGTTAGCTGGTTTGGAATCACTTTCAGAAGCTGATCAGCAAAGAATGGTGTCCATGATGTAACAGGTTCAAATCCGTGACAGGTACCTCCTCTTTACTATATCTGTTAACTAATTTCATGTGTTTCGATTTGAGCTTCATGTTCCTAAATTCTAAGTTAGGGTAGCACAAATAGTTTCAGATCTTTTGTGGTGCTTGTTGTTCTATAAGATTATATAATTGATAAGATTATACTGAGAATCTGAGATTTGATAAATAAATTCCATGTGTTTTGATGTGAGAATGCAGATAATAATTTGGGCTTTACTGATACTTGATTAATAGTATCATAACAAGTTGGGGTTGGGGTTGGGGTTGGGGTTGAGTTCCCATTAGATATAAGTTATATAACTCTCCCATGTGAAGTGCTACTTCATAAATCCTAATCATTCTTAAGCTTATTATGCTGCATTTGGTTTAAATTCATACCTAGTTCAGATCCCTTCACTATTGAAAGTCTACATTTATCTTCCTTTTAAATAAATAAAAAAGGTAGACAGATCATGCACTTTGGATTCATTGGTTAACTTTGCCTTGTCCTTCCAGTGAAAGACTTTTCAGGAATTAAGATTGCGGAGGAGTCGGAATGGAAGAATAGCATTCAGGGCTCAACAGGGGTGGTTAACTTGGCTGGAATGCCCATAAGTACCAGATGGTCTTTGGAGTTTATTGCCTTGTTCCTATCGCTGTCATTATTGGATTGTATTGACTTAAAGATTCATAGAGTTTTGGTTATTAAGAGATAATAAACATCTTCCCAATGCTCATTTTAATTCTGCAGATAAAAACAGAAATCAAGCAGAGCAGGATTAGAGTAACATCAAAGGTAAGTATATTATTCCTGATGGTACAAATTGAAAATGAACCTTTTTATATGTATATTTTTCTTGACAAATATATGTGCATCAAGTTAAGCAAGTTTTACTTACAAGAAATTGCTTATTCTTCCTCTGACCTATCCATTTAATAGCTTAAAAATCTGGATTCAGCAGAAGTATGGAAGCAGTGTAGGAGTGCCTTTTCTATATATTAGCATAGGTTATTGTACATTAGGGAGATAATATTATAAGTTTTAGGTTTGTGCATCAATTCCTGAGTTTGCTTTACTAAAAGCACTAAACTTTATTATTTATTAATTATAAACAGAGATTATTGAAGGAGGTTCACATTATTATTAAACCAATTATCCCCAGAGACTCGTTAGCTATTAGTCTGTTCTGATGTTATGTAAAAGTTTCTTTTGAAAGCAAAACAGTTCTGCTTCTCCATTATTACTATGAAGTCTGTAGTATTTTTAAATTTAACCAAATGAACTAAATAGTAAATACTACTTATGCTTGTTATTTGATTTGTAGGAAGGCTGAGAGGGGTTAGTATTTTATGATTGCTGTTAGCTTGCTACATCATTGTCTAGAAACAGATTTGCGTTTTAAGTATATTTTCTCATATATTGTATTTTACTTCAGAAGATATAGTTGTGGTTTGGCAAAAATCATGAGTGGTTTGCAAATTGTAAGTGTTTCGAATTTTGATCATATATAGTTTGCCACATAATTAAAAAGATCCATTCCCGAATAAATAATACCTTGATATATATACTCCTCTTAACACGTACAGTGCAACCTCAGAAAAAGAATAATAGTATAATGTAATATGAAGAGTCATTACTGGCTTCCAAATGAGATGTTTCTATTAAGAGTTAAGACAATTTATTTCTCTAGTATTATATGTTATTGGGAATAGTTGACAAATGAGAACAGCAAAAGTCTCATTCTTCTTTAATTAGACAAGAAGAAGAATGCAAAAGTTAATTAGACAATGAAGAGTTAACAGTCAGAGAATGCAAGATATTAAAATTATAGAACCTCGAAAGAATATTCTGAGTGTTACTAAAATTCATTATATTTTTGTGTGTTTAATCTTCTACAGCTAAAATGATATCTCTCTTCAAGATGTTTGCTAGTGGACCTATAGGCTTTGGAAAACAATGGTATGTCCCGCATCTTCTAGCTGTTATTGATTGGTTCCTGGCTGCATCTTAATTTTAGAAAGGCGCCATAATTAATTTATTTTTCTTTCTTTTTGTACAGGTTTTCCTGGATTCATTTGGATGACATTGTTAATTTAATATATGAAGCACCGATAAATCCCTCCTATGAAGGTGAACTCTTAACTCTCATATCTCTAAAGCGAAATTTATTGAAATTTTGAAAAACTAAAAATTAGTGGATATAGAACATTGGCTAGCATAGATAGTTTGGATGGTGCAATTCTTGATTCTGACCTGTGTGATTTGATTACCATGTTCATATATATCTTTGCAAGTGTGGCCAGCATTTAGTAAAGAACAAAGAAGGCAGAGGTGAATTAATGATATCAGTCATTGATAGTTTTGAGTTTGATTTTATAATTTTTATAATTGCGAATGTCATTATGAATATTTTTCTAATAACTATTTTTCTATATAATTATTCAGGATAATGTTGAGGATGATAATGAAGATTAAGCTGATTATTATTGTGGTTTATTGGCTATAAGATAGAGTAGTGTTGGAAATGGATACATGTATGGTTGACTACTTATGACTTTTATTAGAAGATACTTATGCAGGATATGTTTCTTGTAGAGTATTAGTAGTAAATTCTAAGTGGTATCATGGTTATTTTGATATGGCTATGCTTACTTTAGTGTGAGATGTATGAATACTCACAATTAACTTCATTCTAGTACTTTTGGATCATTATTATAAATATATTTTAGTTAGAGATAATTTTTATTATTTAAAGAAATTATTTAATATAATTATGTATTTATTTTTATTTTGTAATATTTAACTCATTTAATTAAAATTGCAGAATTATTATACATGTAATTATATTACTAAATATTATGTTGTATTTATAATTATTAGAATATTATATATATATATATATATATATATATATATATAGAAAATAAAAAAAATAATAAGAGACCTAAGGCTACACTTATATACAGTAGCTATAGAATATAAAAAAAAGAGGAACCTAAGGCTACACTTATAAACAGTAGCCATGGTATACAAAGTGGCTACGCTTCAAAGGTGATGCAGTAGCGTTGAAAAGGTAGCCTATTCTAGTAAAAATTGAAGCTGAAAAGCGTAGCCTTTGGTCCTAAATAGCATCACTTGAAAAGCGCACCCTATTCCCAAACACCAAAAGCGTAGCCCTTGGTGCAGAAAAGCGTAGCCTTTGAGAATAGGCAACGGCCGAATAGGAATCACCCCAAAAAGCATAGCCGTAGCCCAGAAAGCGTAGCCGTAGCCTAAGGCATCATTTTTTTTCACTTTTGGCTACACTTTTCAAGTGTACCTAAATGGGTGTTTTTCTTGTAGTGACATTCTTTCATGGGCATTGAACTTCAATTTATTTCTTGCATTGGTAGGTTATTTTGATATCTCTTGGCTTGTTTGTGTTATGTGATGTTATTTTGATGATTGGCATTCCATTTTGGATTTATTTCATTCTTGAATTTCTCAAACTTGCTTGTTGTTTGGAAGATGTACACCAAGTGTTCGTTAAAAAGTACCAATGACATTTTAGTTCAAATTTGATCTTTATTTCAACTTAGTGCTTCTTTCTCATTACACTTGCTTTTCTTCATGTGCATTGAGCCTATTATACATAATTTTTACCATCTATGTGCTCATTATATATGACTTGCTTCTTTGTAGCATATTGCAAGATTAGTGATTCCATCTTCTCTAACTCCACCTTATTCCATTTGCGTGCTTCATTATCTTGGGGTTAGACTGGATGAATGGTTTCCTTGTGTTTAGTACCTTTATTGCATGTGTTACTCATTACTGTTATTGATGCTTGAGCCCATTCTTCTCATGCTTTACACTTGCATGCTTTTTTTCACTCTTGCATCTCATGCTAGTGATATGCCTCCATAATTATATTGTTATCTTGTCTGCATGTTGTAGCTACCATGTCTTTAGGACGCTTTGCTCCTTTTTGGCATTATTTTTCACTTGTATGTTATTATTTAAGTGTTGTTTCTTTGAGTTTAATATTTTCTCTTTTCCTTCCTTTTTCAGGATGGCTGATGCGTGAGCATCTTTCCTATCTTTTCTAGTGAATTTGCATTCAAATTGTTGAGTTTAATTAAGATTTATATATCTTTTAGCCACTATGGATGCTACTTTGAGTCGTGTGTAATTCTGTTTATTTCAGGTAGCATTTGGATGGATTTAATGGAGTTTCTATAGAAAAAGAGAAGAAAGTGAATGATGCTGTCAACCTTGACCTTGCTGCACTCCAACAGAAATAACTCGAGCTACAAAGGATCAATTGACGTGATTTCAATGGTATTGGAAAGCTAAATTTCAGAGCTTTCCAACGATGTATAACAGTGTACACCTCTTCTCCAGAAATTCGGCCTTGGTGGCGTCTAACTTGGGAAATCCCAAGTTAGGCGCCAAAGGAGACTTCACACGTAAAAACCATGTTGCAAGGGTGGCGCCTAACATGGCTTTTCCCAATTTAGGCGCTAAGACAAACTTAAGATGTCCAAACCATGCTGCAAGGGTGGCACTTAACTTGGGATTTTCCAAGTTAGGCACTAGTTCAATGAATCAAAGTGGTCCCAGCGCTCAATAAAAGGAATGCTGCGAAGATCTTTATTTATTTTGTTTAAAACTTAATTTATTTATAAATAGAAAAAGATATTATTTAGTTTTGAAAAATATATTTTATATAAATTAGGATTAGATATAAAAGGAAAAAGATTAAGCCCTTCGGGTTCTCTTCTCTTCTCTCTTACCTCATTCCGCACTTTACAGTTTTTCAGAATCCTAGTTTTTTCTCTAAACCATGAGCAACTAAACCTCCACTGTTAAGGTTAGGAGCTCTGTCTATTGTATGGATTGATACTATTATTTTTCTATTTTAATTCATGTACTGATTTATATTTCAAGAATTTTTTTCGTTCTTTATCTTATGAATCTGGGTGGAACGGAAGTATGACTCTTGTTCTAATTGAGTTCTTGTATAACTTGGAAAAGCTCTTTACTTGAACAACAGCTTGAAAACAATTTCTCCTAGACTTTTAATTATCTGAACTTAACGGGATACATGACATATAATCCTGTTATATTTGGGTAATTAGGGTTTTTGTGGCATATAAACTAGAAATCAACTTCACCCTCTAATTGGAATTAAGTTACAAAGGAATTGGCAGATGATGAAGGTTAGAAGAGACTAAAAAGGTCTAAGAAATTAGGGTTTAGTCACATATAGTTTGCCATGAATTGAATCTTGCATGATTAAAATAGTTAGTAAGAAAAGTCAATCTGGAAGATAGATATCTCTGAAGCTTTAACTGTTTCTCCATATATTTCACAACCCGTTTACTGTGTGCTTATTTAATTCTCTGAATTTCTGTTAATACTTTTGAACTCTCAAAACACCATTTTCTGTTTGTCTGACTAAGCCAATCACTCAATTATTGTTGCTTGATCCATCAATCCTCGTGAGATCGACCCTCATTCACCTGAGGTACTACTTTGTACGACCCGATGCATTTGCCGGTTAGTTTGTGGGTTATAAATTTCGCACCAATGGCCCCCCAAAAAGGACAAGAAAAAGGCTTCGAAAAAGCCGCCTACAAAGAGGGCACCTCAAAGAACAACTACCAAGGCACACCCTGCACCAAGAGTTAAGCTTCCCACCAAGAGGGTGAAGAGGGTCATTCATATTGATGAGGCAGAGAGGAACAACCCTGCGAAAGACTCCGCAAGGTTCACCAATCGCTTTTGTGAACTAATGTTCCCCATTTTGGTTGAAAGGAATTACCACTATGAACATCTCCTCCTTCCTCCGAAACACCGCTTGTTCAATTTGTGGTGCCCCGCATTGAGCGATGACAATGGGAAATTCTAAATCGGAGACCGCAGGAAGCTAATCTTCTTTGGTAGCTGAGTTCTACTCCAACTATCACTCACCTTCTCTTCAATCAATCTTTGTGCGCTGGAAGCAAGTCCCCATATCGGCGGAAGTCATCCAGCGGACACTTAAGGTTTTACCAGTGTCGGATGGGACGGATGGTTACCAAGAAGCCCTACTATAGCGCAGGAGATTCGGTTTTGATTGGGGTTCTGTCCTTAGGGTCATTGCCCAACCTAGAGAAAAATGGACCTAAGGGAGAGCCAAGGCCCAGCCTAAGTGCATTTCGGCATAAGCATTTACTGTGGAAGCTTGAGTATGGGCCCAAATCATGTCCCACTACATACTTCCGAGCACTCATGAGTCTTCCAGCACAGCGGACTTGGCCATTCTTGTCTGGTGCATCCTTACTGAGAGGCCTATCAACATTCCTTCCCTCATCCAACAAGCAATGGGCCGCTGGTGCACGAAATTGTGATCGTTCATTCCTTGATAATCGCGCCAAAAACTTAATACGCACGTTCATAATCTTAGTTCTTTGTCACAACTTCGCACAACTAACCAGCAAGTGCACTGGGTCGTCCAAGTAATAAACCTTACATGAGTAAGGGTCGATCCCACGGAGATTGTCGGTTTGAAGCAAGCTATGGTCACCTTGTAAATCTCAGTCAGGCGGATTCAATTGGTTATGGAGATTTGATAATTAAAATATAAAATAGGATAGAGATACTTATGTAATTCATTGGTAAGAATTTCAGATAAGTGTATGGAGATGCTTTTATTCCTTCTGAACTTCTGCTTTCCTACTGCTTTCATCCAATCATTCATACTCCTTTCCATGGCAAGTTGTATATTGGGCATCACCGTTGTCAATGGCTACATCCCATGAAAATGGTCCAAATGCGCTGTCACCGCACGGCTAATCATCTGTCGGTTCTCGATCATGCTAGAATAGGATCCAGTAATCCTTTTGCGTCTGTCACTACGCCTAGCACTTGCGAGTTTGAAGCTCGTCACAGCCATCCCTTCCCAGATCCTACTCGGAATACCACAGACAAGGTTTAGACTTTCCGGATCTCAAGAATGGCCACCAATAATTCTAGCCTATACCACGAAGACTCTGATCGTAGATCAGGAGGCTAAGAAATATGCATTCAAGCTTGCTTTCATGTAGAACGGGAGTGTTTGTCAGGCACGCGTTCATAAGTGAGAATGGTGATGAGCGTCACATAATCATCACATTCATCATGTTCTTGTGTGCGAATGAATATCTTAGAGAAGAAATAGGCTTGAGTTGAATAGAAAAACAATAGTACTTTGCATTAATTCATGAGGAACAGCAGAGCTCCACACCTTAATCTATGGTGTGTAGAAACTCTACCGTTGAAAATATATAAGAACAAGGTCCAGGCATGGCCGAATGGCCAGCCCCCTAAACATGATCTCAGAACATAAAATTAGTCAAAGACTAACCAAAGATGTAAATACAATAGTAAAAAGTCCTATTTATACTAATCTAGTTACTGGGTTTACAGAAATGAGTAAATGATGCAGAAATCCACTTTCGGGACCACTTGGTGTGTGCTTGGGCTGAGCATTGAAGCTTTCACATGTAGAGGTCTTCCTTGGAGTTGAACGCCAGTTTATAACTTATTTCTAGCGTTTAACTCTGCTTTGCAACTTGTTTCTGGCGTTTAACGCCAGAATAGGGAAGAAAGCTGGTGTTAAACGCCAGTTTGCGTCATCTAAACTTGGACAAAGTATAGACTATTATATATTGCTGGAAAGCCCTGGATGTCTACTTTCCAACGCAATTGTGAGAGCGCCATTTGGGTTTCTGTAGCTCCAGAAAATCCACTTTGAGTGCAGGGAGGTCAGAATCCAACAGCATCTGCAGTCCTTCTTCAGCCTCTGAATCAGATTTTTGCTCAAGTCCTTCAATTTCAGTCAAAAAATACCTGAAATCACAGAAAAACACACAAACTCCTAGTAAAGTCCAAAAATGTGATTTTTAATTAAAAACTAGTAAAAATATACTAAAAACTAATCAAATCATATTAAAAACTCTGTAAAAATAATGCCAAAAAGCGTATAAATTATCCGCTCATCACAACACCAAACTTAAATTGTTACTTGTCCCCAAGCAACTGAAAATCAAATAGGATAAAAAGAAGATAATATACTATAAACTCCAAAATATCAATGAAACTTAGCTCCAATTAAATGAGCGGGACTAGTAGCTTTTTGCCTCTGAACAATTTTGGCATCTCACTTTATCCATTGAAGTTCAGAATGATTGGCATCTATAGGAACTCAGAATCCAGATAGTGTTATTGATTCTCCTAGTTCAGTATGTTGATTCTTGAACACAGCTACTTTATGAGTCTTGGTCGTGGCCCTAAGCACTTTGTTTTCCAGTATTACCACCGGATACATAAATGCCACAGACACATAACTGTGTGAACCTTTTCAGATTGTGACTCAGCTTTGCTAGAGTCCCCAATTAGAGGTGTCCAGGGTTCTTAAGCACACTCTTTTTTTTTTACTTTGGACCTCGACTTTAACCGCTCAGTCTCAAGCTTTTGGCTTGACACCTTCACGCCACAAGCACATGGTTAGGGACAGCTTGGTTTAGCCACTTAGGCCAGGATTTTATTCCTTTGGGCCCTCCTATCCACTGATGCTCAAAGCCTTTGATCCTTTTTATTACCCTTGCCTTTTGGTTTTAAGGGCTATTGACTTTTTCTGCTTGCTTTTTCTTTTTCTTTATTATTATTATTTTTTTTTTCGCCAATTTTTTCTTTCTTTTTCTTTTTTTTTTCTGCAAGCTTTGTTCTTCACTGCTTTTTCTTGCTTCAAGAATCAATTATATGATTTTTCAGATTATCAAATAATATTTCTCCCTTTTCATTATTCTTCAAGAGCCAACAATTTTAACATTCATAAACAACAAATTCAAAAGACATATGCACTGTTCAAGCATTTATTCAGAAAACAAAAAGTATTGTCACCACATCAAAATAATTAAACTAATTTCAAGGATGAATTCGAAATCATGTACTTCTTGTTCCTTTGTAATTAAAACATTTTTCATTTAAGAGGGGTGATGGATTCATAGGACATTCATAGCTTTAAGACATAGACACTTAAACACTAATGATCATATAGTAAAGACACAAACATAAATAAAACATAAAGCATAGGAAACAAAAAACAGGAAAATAAGAACAAGGAGATTAAGGAACGGGTCCACCTTAGTGATGGCGGCTAGTTCTTCCTCTAGAAGATCTTATGGAGTACTTTAGCTCCTCAATGTCTCTCCCTTGCCTTTGTTGCTCCTCCCTCATGACTCTTTTATCTTCTCTAATTTCATGGAGGAGGATGGAATGCTCTTGGTGCTCCACCCTTACTTGTTCCATGTTGGAACTTAATTCTCCTAGGGAGGTGTTGATTTGCTCCCAATAATTTTGTGGAGGGAAGTGCATCCCTTGAGGCATCTCAGGGATTTCATGGTGAGGAATTTCCTCATGCTCTTGTTGAGGTCCATGATCTCTTGTTTGCTCCATCCTTTTCTTAGTGATGGGCTTGTCCTCATCAATGAGGATATCTTCCTCTATGTCAATTCCAGCCAAATTGTAGAGGTGGCAAATAAGGTGAGGAAAGGCTAACCTTGCCAAATTGGATGACTTGTCAGCCACCTTGTAGAGTTCTTGAGGTATAATCTCATGAACTTCCACTTCCTCCCCAATCATGATACTATGGATCATGATGGCCCGGTCTACAGTAACTTCAGACCGGTTGCTAGTAGGAATAATTGAACGTTGGATGAACTCCAACCATCCTCTAGCTACAGGCTTAAGGTCTGGTCTTCTCAATTGAACCGGCTTGCCTCTTGAGTCAACTTTCCATTGAGCTCCTTCCACACATATGTCTATGAGGACTTGGTCCAACCTTTGATCAAAGTTGACCCTTCTAGTGTAGGGGCGTGCATTTTCTTGCATCATTGGTAAGTTGAACGCCAACCTTACATTTTCTGGACTGAAATCTAAGTATTTCCCCGAACCATTGTAAGCCAATTCTTTGGATTCTGGTTCCTACTTTGATCATGGTTCCCAGTGATCCATGTATTTGTATAGAACTCTTAAACCATTAAGATCCTGACTTATTGAATAGGATTAGAGAGAACTTCCCATCCTCTTCTTCTAATCTCATGTCAGATCTCTGGATATTCGCTCTTTTTGAGGTTGAAAGGGACCTCAGGGATCACCTTTTTCTTGGCCACAACTTCATAGAAGTGGTCTTGATGGACCTTTGAGATGAATTTCTCCATCTCCCATGACTCAGAGGTGGAAGCAATTGCCGTCCCTTTCCTCTTTCTTGAGGTTTCTCTAGCCTTAGGTGCCATTAATGGTTATGGAAAAACAAAAAGCAATTCTTTTACCACACTAAACTTAAAAGGTTTGCTCGTCCCTGAGCAAAAGAAGAAAGAAAGTAGTAGAAGAAGAAGAAAATGGAGGAGATGGAGGGAGAAGGTGTATTCGGCCTAGGGGGGAGAAGTGGTGGTTGTAATGTGTGAAAATGGAGTAGTGTTGAGGGGTTTATATAGGGGTGGGGTGGAGGGTAGGTTTCGGCCATTAGGGTTGGGTTTGGGAGGTAAAAGAATTTGAATTTTGGAGGTAGGTGGGGTTTATGGGGAAGAGTGGATGGATGTGAGTTGTTAAGGGTATTTAGGGAAGAGGTATGGAGGTGATTGGTGAAGGGTATTTAGGGAAGAGGTATGGACCTCCCAACACTAAACTTAGAGTTTAAATGTGGGGGTTCGTTGTGGCCTCCCAACACCAAACTTAGATTTTGACTGTGGGGGCTTTGGTTGACTCTGCAGTGAGAGAAGCTTTTTATGCCTCCTCTCCATGGTTACAGAAGGAGAACCTTGAGTCTTAAATACAAGGTAGTCCTTATTCAGTTGAAGGACCAACTCTCCTCTGTCCACATCAATCACAGCTTTTGCTGTGGCTAGGAAGGGTCTTCCAAGGATGATGGATTCATCCTCATCCTTCCCAGTGTCTAGGATTATGAAATCAGTAGGGATGTAAAGGCCTTCAACCTTTACTAACAATTCCTTTACTAATACATAAGCCCGTTTCATTGATTTGTCTACTATCTCTAGTGAGATTCTTGCAGCTTTTACCTCATAGATTCCCAATTTCTCGATTACAGAGAGTGGCATGAGGTTTATCCCTGACCCAAGGTCACACAGAGCCTTCTCAAAGGTCATGGTACCTATGGTACAAGGTATGAAGAACTTTCCGGGATCCGGTTTCTTCTGAGGTAATGTTTGCCTTATTAATGCACGTAGTTCATTGGTGAACAAGGGGGGTTCATCCTCCCAAGTATCATTACCAAATAAACTGGCATTCAACTTCATGATGGCTCCTAGATATTTAGCAACCTGCTCTTCAATGGTGTCTTCATCCTCTTCAGAGAAAGAATAGTCATCAGAGCTCATGAATGGTAAAAGGAGGTTCAATAGAATCTCTATGGTCTCTAGATGAGCCTCAGATTCCTTGGGTTCCTCAAAGGGAAACTCCTTATTGGTCAGTGAATGTCCCAGGAGGTCTTCCTCACTAGGATTCACGTCCTTCTCCTCCTCTCTGGGTTCGGCCACACCAAGTAAGGTTATGGCCTTGCACTCTCTTTTTGGATTCTCTTCTGTATTGCTTGGGAAAGTACTAGGAGGAGTTTCAGTGACTCTTTTACTCAGCTGGCCTACTTGTGCCTCCAAATTTCTAATGGAGGATCTTGTTTCATTCATGAAGCTTAGAGTGGCCTTAGATAGATTAGAGACTATATTTGCTAAGCTAGATGGATTCTGCTCAGAATTCTCTGTCTATTGCTGAGAGGATGATGGAAAAGGCTTACTATTGCTAAACCTGTTTCTTCCACCATTATTAAAGCCTTGTTAAGGCTTTTGTTGATCCTTCCATGAGAAATTTGGATGATTTCTCCATGAGGGTTTATAGGTGTTTCCATAGGGTTCTCCCATGTAATTCACCTCTGCTATTGCAGGGTTCTCAAGATCATAAGCTTCTTCTTCAGAAGATGCTTCTTTAGTACTGTTGGATGCAGCTTGCAATCCATTCAGACTCTGAGAAATTATATTGACTTTCTGAGTCAATATTTTATTCTGAGCTAATATGGCATTCAGAGTATCAATTTTAAGAACTCCCTTCCTCTGAGGCGTCCCATTAATCACAGGATTCCTTTTAGAAGTGTACATGAACTGGTTATTTGCAACCATGTCTATGAGTTCCTGAGCTTCTGCAGGCGTTTTCTTTAGGTGAATGGATCCACCTGCAGAATGGTCCAATGACATCTTTGATAATTCAGACAGATCATCATAGAATATATCCAGGATGGTCCATTCTGAAAGCATGTCAGAAGGACACTTTTGGTCAGTTGCTTGTATCTCTCCCAAGCTTCATAGAGGGATTCACCTTCTTTCTGTTTGAAGGTTTGAACATCCACTCTAAGCCTGCTAAGCTTTTGAGGAGGAAAGAACTTGGCTAAGAAAGCCGTGACCAGCTTATCCCAAGAGTTCAGGCTATCTTTAGGTTGAGAGTCCAACCATATTCTAGCTCTGTCTCTTACAGCAAACGGGAAAAGCATAAGGCTGTAGACCTCGGGATCAACCCTATTGGTCTTCACAGTATCACAGATCTACAAGAATTCAGTTAAGAACTTAAAAGGATCTTCTGATGGAAGTCCATGAAACTTGCAATTCTGTTGCATCAGAGAAACTAATTGAGGCTTTAGCTCAAAATTGTTTGCTCCAATGGCAGGGATTGAGATGCTTCTTTCATGGAAGTTGGAATTTGGTGCAGTAAAGTCACCAAGCATCTTCCTTGCACCTCCACCATTGTTATTGGTTTCGGCCATCTCTACTTCTTTTTCGAAAATTTCAATAAAGTTCTCTTTAGAGTGTTGTGTTTTAGCTTCTCTTAGCTTCCTCTTCAGAGTCCTTTCAGGTTCCGGATCAGCTTCAACAAGAATGTTCTTATCCTTGCTCCTGCTCATGTGAAAAAGAAGAGAACAGAAAATATGGAATCCTCTATGTCACAGTATAGAGATTTCTTTATGTGAGTAGAAGAAGAGGAGAATAGAAGAAGGAGAAGAGAAAAATTTGAAAATTAATTAAAATAAAATAAAAATATTTTTGTTTTTATTTTAAATATTAATTAGAATTAAAAAATTAAAAAGAGAAATAAAATTAAGTTAAAATTTAAAATAATTAGTTAATTAAACAGAATTTTGAAAAAGGGGGAAGGAGTTTTCAAAAATTAGAGAGAGAAAATTAGTTAGGTGATTTTGAAAAAGATATGATTGAAATAGAAAACTTTTAAAATCAAACAAAAAGTCAGGTAGTTAATTGAAAAAGGATTTGAAAATTAAATTTGAAAAGATAGGAAGTTAGAAAAGATTTTGAAAATTGATTTTTGAAAAAGATATGATTTTGAAATTTAATTTGAAAAAGATTTGAAAAAGAAATTTAAAAAGATCTGAGTTTGAAAATTAAAGTTGATTACTTGACTAACAAGAAACAAAAAGATATGATTTTAAAATTTAAAGATTGAACCTTTCTTACTAGGCAAGTAACAAACTTAAAATTTTTGAATCAACCACATTAATTGTTAGCATTAATTTCGAAAATATGAAATGAAAATAAGAAAAAGATTTTGAAAATAAATTTTGAAAATTTTGAAATTATGAAAGAAAAAATGAAAAAGATTTAAAAAAAGATAGAATTTTTAAATTGAAAATTTGATTTGACTCATAAGAAACAATTAAATTTAAAAACTTTTTGACTAAATCAAACCAAATTTTCGAAAATTTATGAGAGAATAAGGGAAAGATTTTTTTTTTTATTTTTGAATTTTTAATGAAGAAAGAGAAAAACATAAAAATGATGCAAAATATGAGAATTTAAGATCAAAACACATGATGCATGCAAGAACACCTTGAATGTCAAGATGAACACCAAGAACTTATTTTTGAAAATTTTTAAGAAAAGACACACATGCAAGACACCAAACTTAGAAATTTTCAATGTTTAGACACTAACAAATTGAGAATGCATATGAAAAATAAGAAAAGACACAAAACAAGAAAATGCAAAGATCAAACAAGAAAATTCATCAAGAACAACTTGAAGATCATGAAGAACATTATGCATGAGTTTTCGAAAATTTTTAGGAAAAATTAGAACATGCAATTGACACCAAACTTAAAATTTGACACTAGACTCAAACAAGAAACACAAAATTATTTTTAGTTTTATGATTTTATAAAAAAAATTTTTTTGGTATTTTTCGAAAATTATTTTGAAAAAGAAAATAAGGATTTCAAATTTTTTAATAGGAATTCCAGGAGTCTTGCAATGTTAGTCTAAAACTCCGGCCCAGGAATTAGACATTGGTTACTAGCCAGCCAAGCTTTCAGTGAAAGCTCCGGTCCAAAACACTAGACATGGCCAATGGCCAGCTAAGCTTCAGCATACATAGTTCAAGCATGTGAAGAGGAAGCCTCAGTCCAAAGGAATTTAGACATGGCTTTACAGCCAGCCAGGCTTCAAAAGATCATGATGAAACTCTAGAATTCATTCTTAAAAATTCTGAAGAACATAGAATAAATTTAAAATTTTTTTTGAAAATTTTTCGAGAATAAAAAGAATAAAAACAAAAACTTAAAATTAAAATAAAATTACCTAATTTGAGCAACAAGATGAACTGTCAGTTGTCCAAACTTCAACATTCCCCAGCAACGGCGCCAAAAACTTGGTGCACGAAATCGTGATCGTTCATTCCTTGGCAACGGCGCCAAAAACTTAATATGCACATTCATAATCTTAGTTCTTTGTCCCAACTTCGCACAACTAACCAGCAAGTGCACTAGGTCGTCCAAGTAATAAACCTTACGTGAGTAAGGGTCGATCCCACGGAGATTGTCGGTTTGAAGCAAGCTATTGTCACCTTGAAAATCTCAGTCAGGCGGATTCAATTGGTTATAGAGATTTGATAATTAAAATATAATTAAAATATAAAATAGGACATAAATACTTATGTAATTCATTGGTGAGAATTTTAGATAAGTGTATGGAGATGCTTTTATTCCTTCTGAACCTCTGCTTTCCTACTACTTTTATCCAATTATTCATACTCCTTTCCATGGCAAGCTGTATATTGGGCATCACCGTTGTCAATGGCTACATCCCGTCCTCTCAGTGAAAATGGTCCAAATGCGCTGTCACCGCACGGCTAATCATCTGTCGGTTCTCGATCATGCTAGAATAGGATCCAGTAATCCTTTTGCGTCTGTCACTACGCCTAGCACTTGCGAGTTGGAAGCTCGTCATAGCCATCCCTTCCCAGATCCTACATGGAATACCACAGACAAGGTTTAGACTTTCCGGATCTCAAGAATGGCCACCAATAATTCTAGCCTATACCACGAAGACTCTGATCGTAGATCAGGAGGCTAAGAAATATGCATTCAAGCTTGCTTTCATGTAGAACGGGAGTGTTTGTCAGGCACGCGTTCATAAGTGAGAATGGTGATGAGCGTCACATAATCATCACATTCATCATGTTCTTGTGTGCGAATGAATATCTTAGAGAAGAAATAGGCTTGAGTTGAATAGAAAAACAATAGTACTTTGCATTAATTCATGAGGAACAGCAGAGCTCCATACCTTAATCTATGGTGTGTAGAAACTCTACCGTTGAAAATACATAAGAACAAGGTCCAGGCATGGCCGAATGGCCAGCCCCCTAAACGTGATCTCAGAACATAAAATTAGTCAAAGACTAACCAGAGATGTAAATACAATAGTAAAAAGTCCTATTTATACTAAACTAGTTACTAGGGTTTACAGAAAAGAGTAAATGATGTAGAAATCCACTTCCAGGCCCACTTGGTGTGTGCTTAGACTGAGTGTTGAAGGTTTCACGTGTAGAGGTCTTCCTTGGAGTTGAACGCCAGTTTGTAACTTGTTTCTGGCGTTTAACGCCCACTTGGAGTTGAACGCCAGTTTGCGTCGTCTATACTTGGTCAAAGTATGGACTATTATATATTGCTGGAAAGTGTAACGACCCAATTTTCAGTACGCCTAGGACATACCAGAAACTGAGTGCTACCAATTTGTCATCCTAATTATTGTCTATTATTTATTATATGAGCCTGATTCGTTGTTAAAAGCATAGTTAGTTAGCGAGGTACTTTTTTTGTTTTTTGAAAATGTTTGAATTAATAGACAGAATCATTCATAATCAATTCAGAACTGATAACAGATAAAACAGTTATAAACAACCACACATAAATATATCACAGGTTGTCAACAACATTCAGTGATTCAGGCTTTATTAGAGTATAGACTTTTAGTTAGAACACCCCTAGATATAGCTAGATAATAACTATATACATATATATACATACAACATCCCAGGCCCTGACCTGTTCAAGAAGTCCCTAAGCTGGCACCCAGGCTAGTCTAGACTCTATACTCACCTATTCCCTCTAAACTACTAAAGCGAGGGAAAGTACGCTCTAAGTCTTCAAAACTCAAGTCAGGTGGAACGTCACCAAAAGGTAGAACATCATCTGATACTCCTCTGCACGATCATATGTCATCAAAGAGCATCTCT
The DNA here is from genome assembly GCF_003086295.3 of Arachis hypogaea. Taxonomy (NCBI): domain Eukaryota; kingdom Viridiplantae; phylum Streptophyta; class Magnoliopsida; order Fabales; family Fabaceae; genus Arachis; species Arachis hypogaea. The sequence goes on from NC_092050.1 coordinate 47,849,224, forward strand.
CAAGTACTTCATCGAGTGGCCACATAACAGCAACATCGTACGGAGGACTTAGGCTAAAGTTTGTAGAAAAGCGGGGTGCAGACGTTGGCTGACCTCATAGTATATACATATAAACAGGTAACGGAGTTCACTCTAGACTCAGAAGACTATTTAGAGTGGAATCCTTTTTGTGAACGATCGTCAGCGAACTACGGAAGAGTACTTATGCTTCCATCTGAAGGGGGAAGGCAGAGAGAAGGGGTAAGAACTGGGGAGTTCTTAGTAGGGTCGGGGTTATTAGTTACGTTCATTAATTCCGTGTTGTTTAGCAGATAAATAGCAGAATACCGAGAAGCAGTAGACAGAAGAAACAGATAAATAGAGAAAATAAAGAAAACAGAAAGTAAAACACAAACAAAAGAATACAAGAAAACAAAACACAGACACAGAGAATAGAATGAAAACAAAGAAGGCATACATTCAAACAACAATCATAACAGAGGAAATGTGCAACCAAATATGATGCATGTCTAGCCCTAGCGCAGGTAATGAGCTCATTTGTCGGTTATATACCCGCTCCCGACGTTACCCGGAGTCCTCTGACCAGGTAAGGCTTTCCTGTTGGCAATGTCCCTCGCAAGAGTCCTTTGACTTGTGACGCAAACCACTGCAAGAGTCCTTTGACTTGCAGGGCGGCACTAGCAACCCACTACAAGAGTCCTTTGACTTGCATGGCGGAGCTAGTTAACTTATATCTGCCCAACACACTCTCTGTAAGAGTCCTTTGACTTACAAGAGCATACACACACTCTCACTGTAAGAGTCCTTTGACTTACAGGAGTATATGCTAGTCGTGTGTTCTCGATACCTATGTAAGAGTCCTCTGACTTACAGAATAGCATTATAGCTAAGTATCCCAGGAAAGCACTCTCAATGGTCGTACCACCATCTATCTGATTGCCTTCACGCAGCAGATCATCACATAATCATTCTCATTATCATCATTCATTATCATTCTCATTATTCATCATCACTTTCACATTCTTATGCAATACCTCTTTCTTTCTCTGTATCTCTTTACTCTGTTTTAATTACTCTGTTCTTTGCATCTCTTTTCTCTTCTCTGATTACTCTTTTTATCTGTATCTATATTACTCTTTTTCTCTTTATCTCTTTACTTTACTCTGGTTACTCTGTTCTCTGTGTTTCTTTACTCTGCTCTGATTTCTCTGTTTAACGTATGTATTTAAAGCTTATGTAAATTTCAGTATGAATAGTTAGTCTGTCCCAAGTATAGGTTCATTAAGTCTATACTGAAACAGTTTAACTTTTCATATAATACCTAACCCTATTCGCAATTCCAGGACTAGCTATGTTGCCCTAGTTCGTTCACTAGTCTCTGTCTGTTTTTCTGTCATTAAAACTTTACAGACTTTTTCTTCGATTTTTATCTTTTCTTCAACTTTTTATCTTTTATTTATCTTTGCCTCACTAATATGTTTTTACCACTCCCTAAGTGTTTTATGAAAGTAATTATGAGATTCTGTGCTTAAAGTTGTCTTTGTAAAGCTTTTACAGAAAACTGCCTTTTCTGCATTATTTTATTATTTTTATTAAAATATTATTTTTAATTAAATATTATTATTTAATATTTTATTATTTTTTTATTATTTTATCATTAAATTTTCGAAAATTAACTTACTTTTATTTTTAACCTTTAAAATTCACTTTTTACCACCCGTAACTTTTAATATTTCTACTTTTACCACCCTAACTTTCAGAAATTACCAAATAACCCCCAAACACCAAATTAATTACTTCCTTGCCCTTTTATGAATCAAAAAGGTGTTCTTCATTGTTCTTCACCACACTCAAAGTGTTCTTCATGTTCTTCATAAATTCTTCAGATTCCTTCTCTGTTTTTACCCGTTTTTCAGTCTTTTCAGCAACCGATTTTTATTATCATTCATAATAAATTAGAAGCCACTAAAACCCCATATTTTCTACATTATTTCAACACAAATTAAACCTCAATTTAATCTTAGGGTTTCATTTTTCCAGCTGCCCAAGAACATGAACTTTAAAGCTTGAATTTCATCAAATTTCATCAAAATTTCACCAAAATTTCACCAAGAATCAGTCATATATGCAACCAATTTTTAGCACAGCCAAATAATACAACATTCACACAACTCAAACAAAAATAATCAAGATTAATTTCGTGACACCCTACCTTGATTTGCTGCTCCAAATCCGGTTACTCTTTGAAGTGTTCTTAAAGCACTTTTTCCTCCTAAAACACATCAAGAACAACTTTAAATCCACAAACTCTCAACTGACCAAATCTCCCTCAGCACGTTAGGAAGAGATATCTCACCTTAGACTTGCTGGAAATTAATGTTTCTTGGCCCTCAAGTCAAGTTAAGCATGATTCCTAAGGAAAAACATCAAGAAAACACATGTTTTGCATGGTTTTCCTTGAAAACCGAATTGAAAGGGGAAAGGAACAGCCATCTCACCTTATTTCCAACCTTGATAAGTCACATGGTTATGTAGAGGAAGAAGAGAGGATCATTTTGGTGAAATCGGAGTTTTGATTTGAGTTTTGGTTCAGAAGAAATCAAGCTTTGAAGATTAAGTGTTCATGAAAGTTTCTCTCTTTTCTCTCTTGTTATTTTCGGCCAAAATGATGAAATGAGACAGCCTTGGAGGTCTTGGGGGTGTAAGGTGAGTTGTGATTGGTTGGCTTGGAGGTGGATTAAAATAATATTAAAATATCTCTGGTGTACAACTACTAAAACTAGGTGTATCAGAACACTCGTAAAAACATCTCTAAGAATTATTTTCTGAGCTACTAGCATAAATGACACTAATAACATATTTATTATGAGAATAGAATATGTATAAAGAGGCCTTAGCATTGCCAAATTCATCAAAGAGTGCTGGTGCTAAGCTGCACCAGTAAACCGTAAACCCGGTTAAACCGATTTTTTGTTTTTAACAAAAATAGACCAGGTAACCTTATAATATCATTCAAGCATGTTCTAATACTAATATAATGATAATATTATAATATTATATCTCTTCTCTAATGAATCGAGTCCGGTTCATCAAACAGAGACTATTTACGAAAATCAGAATCAAAACTGCCAACCGATACGGTTCAAAAACTAGGTTCTTCCCGATTGCATTATCGAGCTTGCCTCAGAGGAGGTTCTAGCTTAAGGATGACATAATGATAATGAGGATTGAGATGTTTGGTGATATAACAGAGGTGTTCCCTTTACTGATCTTCCGGAGAAAGCCGTGTATTCAGAAATGATCTCGCGTACTCGAAAATTAGGGTTGTTACATTCTACCCTCCTAAAAGAAAATTTTGCCCTCAAAATTTTAGTCGCATGCAAGAATCCATCTTCAAGCAGTCTATTTCCTTCAAGCCATCCTGACGAAGATATCAGTTCATTCCTTATAGCATCTAAATATCACATAGCCATCGCCATGGAGATCATAACAGCTATAAGAATAGTTGTGCCTCACACGAATTTGTCGTTCGGAACTCGATTAAACCATGCCTATTCACAATCATTGAGGTCTTATCCGCACCAAACAATCAATATTTAGGTGATCAGTCTTAATATCTCAAGTTAGGCACGAACATTCCCAAAATGAGCACTCATAGACACTCATGCCAAATGTATCTTAAAGATACCCTAATGGCGTGAGACACACAAGCAGAGTATGCAATGAAGCATAGTCAGTCCACTCCTCAGGCTCTACTAGGAACGAACTGCTCTGATACCAAATTGTAACGACCCAATTTTCAGTACGCCTAGGACATACCAGAAACTGAGTGCTACCAATTTGTCATCCTAATTATTGTCTATTATTTATTATATGAGCCTGATTCGTTGTTAAAAGCGTAGTTAGTTAGCGAGGTACTTTTTTTGTTTTTTGAAAACGTTTGAATTAATAGAAAGAATCATTCATAATCAATTCAGAACTGATAACAGATAAAACAGTTATAAACAACCACACATAAATATATCACAGGTTGTCAACAACATTCAGTGATTCAGGCTTTATTAGAGTATAGACTTTTAGTTAGAACACCCCTAGATATAGCTAGATAATAACTATATACATATATATACATACAACATCCCAGGCCCTGACCTGTTCAAGAAGTCCCTAAGCTGGCACCCAGGCTAGTCTAGACTCTATACTCACCTATTCCCTCTAAACTACTAAAGCGAGGGAAAGTACGCTCTAAGTCTTCAAAACTCAAGTCAGGTGGAACGTCACCAAAAGGTAGAACATCATCTGCTACTCCTCTGCACGATCATATGTCATCAAAGAGCGTCTCTCAAGTACTTCATCGAGTGGCCACATAACAGCAACATCGTACGGAGAACTTAGGCTAAAGTTTGTAGAAAAGCGGGGTGCAGACGTTGGCTGACCTCATAGTATATACATATAAACAGGTAACGGAGTTCACTCTAGACTCAGAAGACTATTTAGAGTGGAATCCTTTTTGTGAACGATCGTCAGCGAACTACGGAAGGGTACTCATGCTTCCATCTGAAGGGGGAAGGGAGAGAGAAGGGGTAAGAACTGGGGAGTTCTTAGTAGGGTCGGGGTTATTAGTTACGTTCATTAATTCCGTGTTGTTTAGCAGATAAATAGCAGAATACCGAGAAGCAGTAGACAGAAGAAACAGATAAATAGAGAAAATAAAGAAAACAGAAAGTAAAAAACAAACAAAAGAATACAAGAAAACAAAACACAGACACAGAGAATAGAATGAAAACAAAGAAGGCATACATTCAAACAACAATCATAACAGAGGAAATGTGCAACCAAATATGATGCATGTCTAGCCCTAGCGCAGGTAATGAGCTCATTTGTCGGTTATATACCCGCTCCCGACGTTACCAGGAGTCCTCTGACCAGGTAAGGCTTTCCTGTTGGCAATGTCCCTCGCAAGAGTCCTTTGACTTGTGAGGCAAACCACTGCAAGAGTCCTTTGACTTGCAGGGCGGCACTAGCAACCCACTGCAAGAGTCCTTTGACTTGCATGGCGGAGCTAGTTAACTTATATCTGCCCAACACACTCTTTGTAAGAGTCCTTTGACTTACAAGAGCATACACACACTCTCACTGTAAGAGTCCTTTGACTTACAGGAGCATACGCACACACTCTCACTGTAAGAGTCCTTTGGCTTACAGGAGTATATGCTAGTCGTGTGTTCTTGATACCTCTGTAAGAGTCCTCTGACTTACAGAATAGCATTATAGCTAAGTATCCCAGGAAAGCACTCTCAGTGGTCGTACCACCATCTATCTGATTTCCTTCATGCAGCAGATCAACACATAATCATTCTCATTATCATCATTCATTATCATTCTCATTATTCATCATCACTTTCACATTCTTATGCAATACCTCTTTCTTTCTCTGTATCTCTTTACTCTGTTTTAATTACTCTGTTCTTTGCATCTCTTTTCTCTTCTCTGATTACTCATTTTATCTGTATCTATATTACTCTTTTTCTCTTTATCTCTTTACTTTACTCTAGTTACTCTGTTCTCTGTGTTTCTTTACTCTGCTCTGATTTCTCTGTTTAACGTATGTATTTAAAGCTTATGTAAATTTCGGTATGAATAGTTAGTCTGTCCCAAGTATAGGTTCATTAAGTCTATACTGAAATAGTTTAACTTTTCATATAATACCTAACCCTATTCGCAATTCCAAGACTAGCTATGTTGCCCTAGTTCGTTCACTAGTCTCTGTCTGTTTTTCTGTCAAAACTTTACAGACTTTTTCTTCGATTTTGATCTTTTCTTCAACTTTTTATCTTTTATTTATCTTTGCCTCACTAATATGTTTTTACCACTCCCTAAGTGTTTTATGAAAGTAATTATGAGATTCTATGCTTAAAGTTGTCTTTGTAAAGCTTTTACAGAAAACTGCCTTTTCTGCATTATTTTATTATTTTTATTAAAATATTAGTTTTAATTAAATATTATTATTTAATATTTTATTATTTTTTTATTATTTTATCATTAAATTTTCGAAAATTAACTTACTTTTACCTTTAACCTTTAAAAGTCACTTTTTACCACCCGTAACTTTTAATATTTCTATTTTTACCACCCTAACTTTCAGAAATTACCAAATAACCCCCCAAACACCAAATTAATTACTTCCTTGCCCTTTTATGAATCAAAAAGGTGTTCTTCATTGTTCTTCACCACACTCAAAGTGTTCTTCATGTTCTTCATAAATTCTTCAGATTCCTTCTCTGTTTTTACCCGTTTTTCAGTCTTTTCAGCAACCGATTTTTATTATAATTTATAATAAATTAGAAGCCACTAAAACCCCATATTTTCTACATGATTTCAACACAAATTGAACCTCAATTTAAGCTTAGGGTTTCATTTTTCCAGCTGCCCAAGAACATGAACTTTAAAGCTTGAATTTCATCAAATTTCATCAAAATTTCACCAAATTTTCACCAAGAATCAATCATATATGCAACCAATTTTTAGCACAGCCAAATAATACAACATTCAAACAACTCAAACACAAATAATCAAGATTAATTTCGTGACACCCTACCTTGAGTTGCTGCTCCAAATCCGTTTACTCTTTGAAGTGTTCTTAAAGCATTTTTTCCTCCTAAAACACAAGAAGAACAACTTTAAATCCACAAACTCTCAACTGACCAAATCTCCCTCAGCACGTTAGGAAGAGATATCTCACCTTAGACTTTCTAGAAATTAACGTTACTTGGCCCTCAAGTCAAGTTAAGCATGATTCCTAAGGAAGAACATCAAGAAAACACATGTTTTGCATGGTTTTCCTTGAAAACCGAATTGAAAGGGGAAAAGAACAGCCATCTCACGTTATTTCCAACCTTGATAAGTCACATGGTTATGTAGAGGAAGAAGAGAGGATCATTTTGGTGAAATCGGAGTTTTGATTTGAGTTTTGGTTCAGAAGAAATCAAGCTTTGAAGATTAAGTGTTCATGAAAGTTTCTCTCTTTTCTCTCTTGTTATTTTCGGCCAAAATGATGAAATGAGACAGCCTTGGAGGTCTTGGGGGTGTAAGGTGAGTTGTGATTGGTTGGCTTGGAGGTGGATGATGACAAGTCATCTTAGCCTAGTTTCACTAGTCTTTTTCCTTTGTTTTCATTTAGTTTTATGCACTTTCTTAAGCCATAAGTAAGTCAATTGGGTTGAATTTCATGTTTCCTTTGATTCAATCAACCAGGGATAAATTGATGCATTTTCATGAGTTTTTGTGCCATAATTGCTCATGTGACAAGAAGAAGAACAACTCTCATGATTATGGCATAGCTTTGATACAATTGTTGATTGATGATAGGTGGAATAAAGCTTGGAAGAAGGTTGCAAGAATGGGCTTGAAAAGAGGGATCAACGTTTGAGCTGACGTTTGCCTCAAACGTTAACTCAAACGTGAGAAGTAGCTGAATAACACCCCTGGATGTCGCCAACGTTTGCGCCAACGTTTGCCTCAAACGTTGAGGCAAACGTTGGCTGAAGAAGAAACAGGGGAAGGAGCCAACGTTAGCGCCAACGTTTGCCTCAAACGTGAGGTCAAACGTTGGTGCCAAAAAGAAGAGAAATAGCACTCCTGGGCACAGCAACGTTTGAGCCAACGTTTGCCTCAAACGTGAGGTCAAACGTTGGCTACATTTTGGCAAGAAAGAGCATGGAAGAGCACCCTTGATTAATGGGTTAGATGAGCTACGTTTGCGCCAATGTTTGCCTCAAACGTTGGGCTAAACGTTGGCCAAAAAGGGAGCCTGGGAAGACCCACGTTTGAGCTCACGTTTGCCTCACACAAGGGACATTTGAGTCAACGTTTGCCTCAAACGTTGACTCAAACGTGAATGGTTCATGGCCCGGTTCACAAATAGATTTCTTCCCAACACCAAGAACAATCAACGGAAGCTATTATCAACCCAATTCTATCAAGACTAAAGGCCTAATTCAAGGCTTAATGATCATTTGAAGAAAGTGTATAAATAGCTTAGGATTTAAAGTTTTAGGGGAGTTTTTCTTTTTAGAGTTTTCTTTAAGAATTTTCATAGTATTCATAGTAGAGAGCTTTTGGGTTTTGAGCTATTTGGAGATTCTAAGTCTTGGGGAAGGAGAATTGAATTCTCTTCCTCTTAGTTTTCTTGTTTTTCAATTTCATCTACACTTGTCTTGAGTCTTGGGTGTTGAAGAATTGAGGAAATTCTATCTCAATCTCACCTTGAGATCTCTTTGTTTTTCTTACTGCAGCTTCTGGAAAATTGAACTTGAATTTACATTTCTACATTGCTCTCTTCTTTAATTTGGCATTTGCTCTCTAAATTTGGATCTAAGAAGGCATTGAGATCTAGACTTAGTTATCTAGTCTCTTGGGTCCTGAGATCTATTGGTTTCCATTTTAATTTCCTTGTTTAATTACTACACCAAGTTTATTTTCCTTTTAGTTTTGAGATCCGGTTCAACTAATTACATCAACTACTCTTCATTCTGTTAAGTTTTGCTTTTCCCTGTTTAATTCCTGCAGATCCAATTCCCATTCCCCTTTTATTTTTCAAGTCATTTATATTTCTTGCACTTTAAGTTTCTGCAATTTACATTACTTGCACTTTAAGATTAAGCTCTTTTTCTTTTTGTTCCCTTTAATTTCTTGTAAATCACCCACTCCCCTTTACATTCTATGCAATTTAATTCCTGTCAACACAATTTCACACAATCAACACTTGTTTGCTTGACTAATTTAACCACTAAACTAAAGTTGCTCAATCCTTCAATCCTTGTGGGATCGACCACACTCCCGTGAGTTTTATTACTTGATGCGACCCGGTACACTTGCCGGTGAGTTTTGTGTCGGATCGTTTTCCGCACATCATGTTTTTGGCGCCGTTGCCGGGGAATGAATAGATTGACAATGATTAAGTGAGGTGGTAGTTTAGATCAAGCACTTTTTCTTTAATTTTGACTAACCTACTAACTGTTTGAATTTTTGCTTAAGCTAACTAAAACTTCATTCTAGCAATAGATTGAAGTATCACTGGTTGTGTGTTTCTCTTGTTTTGTTTGTATGTCAGGTACAGGGAAAGCTACTCCTATCTTATCCGAAGCTGACCAGAGGACTCTCAGGAGATTAAGAAGAGCTGAAAGAGGGAAAGGTATTGTTGGAGAGGAAGAATCTGAGGAAGAATACCATGAGATGGAAGGAGATCCATCTAATCCCAATCCACCACAGAGGAGAGTATTGGCCTCCTACACTTTTGCAAATCCCAAACACTGTGGAAGCAGCATCTTAACTCCCAATGTCAATGCAAATAATTTTGAGCTAAAACCACAACTCATTACACTTGTCCAAAACAATTGTTCCTATGGAGGCAGCCCATTAGAAGATCCCAACCAGCATTTATCTACCTTTTTAAGGATTTGTGACACTGTCAAATCCAATGGCGTGAATCCTGAAACTTACAAGCTTCTATTGTTCCCGTTCTCATTAAGGGACAAGGCTGCACAATGGCTTGAAACTTTTCCCCAAGGAAGTATCACTAGTTGGGATGATTTGGTGACTAAATTTCTAGCCAAATTCTACCCACCCCAAAGGATCATCAGGCTGAAAACTGAGGTGCAGACTTTCACACAATTAGACGCCGAATCCTTGTATGAAGCGTGGGAGAGGTACAAAGCCTTAATCAGAAAGTGTCCTCCGGAGATGTTCAATGAATGGGATGTGCTGCAGAATTTCTATGAAGGCCTAACATTGAAATCTCAAGAGGCATTAGATCACTCTGCTGGAGGTTCATTACAACTGATGAAAACTGCTGAGGAAGCCCAGAATCTTGTGGACATGGTGGCCAACAATCAATATTTCTTTGCTCATCAAAGAACCCGCCAACCATCACAGAGAAAGGGGGTACTAGAACTGGAAGGAGTAGACTCCATTTTGGCTCAAAACAAGATGATGCAACAACAAATTCAACAACAGTTTGAACAAATGGCCAAAAGGATTGACAGCCTTCAAGTAGCAGCTGTGAACACAAGCCACCCATCAACTGTATGGGTGCAGAATGAAGAAAGCCAAGAAGAGCAACAACAGGAGCAAGTGCAGTACATGCATAACCAAAACTCTGGACAGAATGAAGTTTATGGTGATACCTACAATCCTTCCTGGAAGAATCACCCCAACCTTAGATGGGGAGATAATCATAACCATAACCAACAGCCATGGCAAAGAAACACAACCCAAAATAACCCAAGGAACAACCAGCAAAACAACCAAAATTCATTCAGAAAATCGCAAAGCGCTTACCCCAACTCTAACCATTATCCAACCCATAACCAACCCATCAACCAAAACACCTATCATCCACCACCCACATCTCACAACCAACCACAAGCATCACCAGAATCTCAAAGAATCACTAACCTGGAAACCTTGATAGACAAAATGTGGAAACACCAAGAAATGACGGCCAAGAATCAAGAAGCTTCTATCAAGAACATGGAAAGACAAATAGGCCAGCTCTCTAAACACTTTGCAACAGAGAGACCATCAAGTTCACTACCAAGTGACAGAATTCCAAATCCTAAGGAAGAGTGCAAGGCAATACAGTTAAGAAGTGGGAGAACATTGATGAGCAACAATGACACTACAAGGAAACAAGTGGAGAGCAGCAAAAAGCCAACAGATACGGAGGAAGCCAATGATCAAAATATGGTGCCAAACAAGAACTCAGAGAACCCCAAAAGAAAAGAAGACCAGCCAATCAATATACATGAGAGAGAGGAAGAAGCACAGAAAAAGGAGAAAGCCTTCATTCCTCCGCTGCCATATCCACAGAGGTTCAACAAAGAAACCAAGGATCAACACTTTCGCAAATTCCTGGAAACTTTCAAGAAGCTGGAAATCAACATTCCCCTGGCTGAAGCATTGGAACAGATGCCCTTATATGCCAAGTTCTTGAAGGAACTCATTAACAAGAAAAGAAGCTGGTTGGAGAAGGAAACTATACTTCTCACTGAAGAATGTAGCGCGGTGCTTCAGAAGGGAATCCCACCAAAGCTTAAAGATCTAGGAAGTTTTGTAGTTGCTTGCACCATAGGCAAAATGACATTAGACAAGGCTCTTTGTGATCTCGGAGCTAGTATCAACCTAATGCCCCTGTCTATGATGAGGAAGCTTGCTATAGAAGAACTCAAACCCACCAAGATGTCACTAGTCATGGCTGATAGATCGATCAAGACACCCAATGGAATTGTAGAAAACCTGTTGGTGAAGGTTGGGGAGTTTATTTTTCCAGCAGATTTTGTGATTTTGGATACTGAAGAGGAAGGAAACAATTCAATCATTTTAGGAAGGCCATTTCTAGCCACAGCAAGAGCCATCATTGATGTAAAAAAAGGAGAGATGATCTTCAAGGTCCACAATGAACAAATGGTCATAAACGTTTTCAAGTCAATGCAACACATTCCTGAGCAAGAGGATTACATGAGAGTGGATATGATAGAGAGTTTGGTGGAAGAAATGTTGGAAGATAATCCTCAAGAGCAAGAAGAAAATCAAGAGACAACAGAGGAACAAGTAGCCGAGATGTCTATTGAGCAAGAGAAACAACAAGACATGAAGGAAGAAGTACGAAAACAAGAACTGAAGCCATTACCCACCCATCTCAAATATGCATTCCTGGGTGCATCAGAGAACTTCCCAGCGATCATCAATTCGTCATTAACAAAAAAAGAAGGAGAACTTCTTGATGTACTCAAAGCTCACAAAGATGCTTTAGGATGGACTATTGACAACCTGAAAAGCATCAGCCCTACAGTATGTATGCATAAGATCCTCTTGGAAGATAACTCCAAGCCAGTAGTTCAACCTCAAAGAAGGCTTAATCCCACGATGAAAGAAGTTATCCAGAAGGAAGTAATGAAGTTATGGAATGCAGGGATAATCTTCCCAATATCTGACAGGTCATGGGTAAGCCCGGTCCAAGTTGTACCAAAGAAAGGAGGAATGACGGTCATCACCAATGAGAAGAATGAGTTAATCCCTACTAGAACGGTGACGGGGTGGAGGATGTGCATAGACTATAGAAGATTGAATGATGCCACCAGGAAAGATCATTTTCCTCTCCCATTCATTGATCAGATGTTGGAAAGATTAGCCGGCCATGCCTATTATTGCTTTTTGGACGGATATTCTGGGTATAATCAAATCGTGGTGGACCCCAAGGATCAAGAGAAGACTGTCTTTACATGTCCATTTGGAGTCTTTGCATACAGGAGGATGCCCTTTGGGCTTTGTAACGCCCCAGCCACATTTCAAAGGTGTATGCTCTCCATCTTCTCTGATATGGTCGAAAAGTTTCTAGAGGTCTTCATGGACGACTTTTCTGTTTTTGGTGATAATTTCAATGCTTGCCTGAAACATCTAACTCTTGTCTTGAAACGGTGCCAAGAAACTAATTTGTTTTTGAACTGGGAGAAATGCCATTTCATGGTGCCCGAAGGGATTGTTCTTGGTCACAAAGTTTCAAGAAAAAGGATAGAAGTTGACAAGGCAAAAGTAGAAATCATAGAGAAGCTCCCTCCACCAACTAATGTGAAATCTGTTAGAAGTTTCTTGGGGCATGCAGGATTTTATAGAAGGTTTATTAAGGATTTTTCTAAAATAGCTAAATCTTTGAGTAATCTGCTTATGATTGATACTCCTTTTGTTTTTGATGAAAATTGCCAGCATGCCTTTGAAACTTTAAAAAACAGACTCACAACAGCACCAATCATCACACCCCCAGATTGGGAACTACCTTTTGAACTCATGTGTGATGCAAGTGACATTGCAATTGGTGCTGTGCTTGGACAAAAGAAGGGAAACTTGCATCACGCCATATATTATGCAAGTAAAGTATTGAATGAAGCTCAAAAAAATTACACCACAACAGAGAAGGACTTGTTAGCTGTAGTTTACGCATTTGATAAGTTTAGATCATACTTGATAGGATCCAAAATTATGGTTTATACTGATCATGCTGCCATTAAGTATTTAATGTCAAAACAGGATGCTAAGCCAAGACTTATCAGGTGGATATTACTCTTACAAGAATTCGATATTGAAATAAAGGACAGGAAGGGCACTGAAAACCAAGTTGCTGATCATTTATCAAGAGTACCACAAGAAACAATTCAAGAAGCCTCACAGCCTGTGAATGAAAGCTTCCCAGATGAACATCTGCTGCAGATTCAACAAGCACCTTGGTTTGCTGACATAGCAAACTACAAAGTAGGGAGGAAGATACCTCAAGAATTATCTAAGCAACAAGTGAAGAAGTTAATCAATGAAGCAAGGAAGTTCTTGTGGGATGAACCTTTCCTGTTCAAGAGATGCTCTGATGGAGTAATTAGGAGATGTGTCCCTGAGAGTGAAATAAGAAATATACTGTGGCATTGTCATGGCTCAGCCTATGGTGGACATTTTGGCCTAGAAAGAACAGCTGCAAAGATACTACAGAGTGGGTTCTATTGGCCAACTATCTTCAAAGATGCTAGAGAATTTGTTCACCAATGCAATGAATGCCAGAGAATAGAAGGCTTGACAAGAAGGAATGAGATGCCTCAAAACTTCATTCTGGAAGTGGAATTATTTGATTTATGGGGTATTGACTTCATGGGACCTTTCCCCCCTTCCTATTCTTTCAGATATATTTTGGTGGCAGTAGAATACGTCTCAAAGTGGATGGAAGCCATAGCCACAACCACCTGTGATGCACAAATTGTCCTTCAATTCCTTAAGAAGCATATTTTCACTAGATATGGGGTTCCCAAGGGTCTTGTGAGTGACGGTGGTAGCCATTTTTGCAACAAATAGATGGAGAAACTCCTCCATAAATATGGAGTGATTCATAAAGTAGCCACGCCATATCACCCCCAGACCAATGGACAGGCTGAATTGGCAAATCGGGAATTGAAGAAGATTTTGGAAAAGACAGTAGGAAGTTCAAGAAAAGATTGGGCTCGGAAGCTGGAGGATGCACTCTGGGCATACAGGACACCTTTCAAAACTCCCATTGGGAAGTCACCCTTTCAGCTATTATATGGCAAATCATGTCACCTCCCTGTGGAGTTGGAACACAAAGCTTTTTGGGCTACTAAACTCCTAAACCTTTACTCTGAAGCAGTAGGTGAGAAAAGGTTGTTGCAGCTAAATGAGCTGGATGAATTTAGGTTAGAAGCCTATGAAAGTGCCAAGATATACAAGGAAAAAGCCAAGAGGTGGCATGACAAGAAGGTCATGAAGAAAGAATTCAAACCTGGGCAGCAAGTACTTTTGTACAACTCACGGCTCAAGATATTCCCTAGCAAGCTTAAATCTAAGTGGACTGGTCCATATTTGGTAACCATGGTTTTCCCTTATGGGAGTATTGAATTGCTAGATGAAGCAACAAAGAGTCAATTCACAGCAAATGGTCACAGAGCAAAGCTGTACTTACGAGGACATTGGGACAAGGAAAAAGAGGTTCAGAGCTTACAATGTCCTTGAAGCAAAAATGAAGAATGTCAAGCTAGTGACATTAAAAGAGCGCTTGAGGCAACCCAACCTGAGGTAGTCCTTTTCTTTCAATGCTAGTTCAATAAAAAGATTAAGTGGATTCACCTGCAGTGCAAGGAGCTAAGTTTGGTGTCACACACCAAAACAATTTAAAGGAGAATGAAGGATTTTAAGTTTGGTGTTCCACCAAAAATCTAATATAAAAACACATTCTCACCTTCTGCATAAAAGGTTGCTAGCTCCAAGCAATCAGATGAATCATTTAATCATTGTCTGCTTCTACTTTGTAGTTTTATTACTTTTAGCTAAGACACTAGGAATTCACATATGATCAACTCGATGCATCAAAGGTAGTGGCAAGGGGCTAAGTTTGGTGTTCACACACTAAAGTAAGTTCAAAAGCCTACAAGAAGGTCCCACACACTAACTAGTTATCTAAGGGCTTGAGAAACAAGCAACTTCCATTAACTCTGCAGGGATTCAAACACTTTCTTGGGAGGGCTTCACACCATCAGTTGAGAGTAAGAAGCCACCAAAAGGTTGTATTGTCACTTAACTCCATCAGCATGCAATCTTTCTAAATTTGAAGTTTGAATATGCCCATCTTAGCAGTAACTGTTAGTTCAGTAGTTATGCATCTTGAATATTATTGTCAATAAGAATGCTAATCTAAATGTACTTGTGTGTTTACTTTCACTTAACTAATGCATGCTTTGTCCCCTAAGTCTTTTCAATTCAACAAAAGAAATGTTTGAAACATGAAGTAAGATGGTTCATTGCTAGCTAGAAGTCAAATAATAGTAAGTGGTGGCATGTATGTGTGATTGTGTGGCAACTCACTATTAGTGAATAAAAGGAATAGACTGTTCTCTTTTTAAGAAAAAAGTAGTTCACTGTCTATGAATCTCAACAAAATAAAAGTCCTTGGGTGAAAAGAAAAACAAAAAGAGAAAAGAAAAAGCCAAAAGTGGCAACAGAACAAAAGAAAAAAAATAAACAAAGCTAGACACCAATAGCTTGAACCTTAGAATATATGCCTGTGGTGTCTTTGTACTAGGATCTGCTTGGATTATTAAGTTCTTTGGAGTGCATCAACACTTGGTAACTTGGGTTAACTAACCCGGGATTATCAACTGAAAGTCCACTATCAAGAGCAACCTGGCTACAAGACATTTAGTAACCCAAAGAGGTGCTGGGCATCAATGTTCTAAGAAGGCATGTGAGCCAAGTGTCTAAAGTGAATAATGTGTCAAGCATAAATAAAGAAAAGAGCTTGTTACACATGACACTGAACTAAAGTTTATAAAGAAAAAAAAATTCAGTAAACAAGGACAAAGGAATAATGAGAGGTCATAGCAGTGTGTTGCTTGATGCTTAGAGGAAACTTTCTAGGCCTACTTGTCAATAAGAAGTGAGTAGTTACATATCTGCATAAAACCCCATGAGCTACCAATAATACTCTGCTAACATGAGCATTCTCTTTTGTTTTCATTCTTTCTTCTTAATAATTCTGTTCTTGCTTGGGGACAAGCAAGCTTTAAGTTTGGTGTTGTGATGACAAGTCATCTTAGCCTAGTTTCACTAGTCTTTTTCCTTTGTTTTCATTTAGTTTTATGCACTTTCTTAAGCCATAAGTAAGCGAATTGGGTTGAATTTCATGTTTCCTTTGATTCAATCAACCAGGGATAAATTGATGCATTTTCATGTGTTTTTGTGCCATAATTGCTCATGTGACAAGAAGAAGAACAACTCTCATGATTATGGCATAGCTTTGATACAATTGTTGATTGATGATAGGTGGAATAAAGCTTGGAAGAAGGTTGCAAGAATGGGCTTGAAAAGAGGGATCAACGTTTGAGCTGACGTTTGCCTCAAACGTTAACTCAAACGTGAGAAGCAGCTGAAGAACACCCCTGGATGTTGCCAACGTTTACGCCAACGTTTGCCTCAAACGTTGAGGCAAACATTGGCTGAAGAAGAAACAGGGGAAGGAGCCAATGTTTGCGCCAACATTTGCCTCAAACGTGAGGTCAAACATTGGCGCCAAAAAGAAGAGAAATAGCACTCCTGGGCACAGCAACGTTTGAGCCAACGTTTGCCTCAAACGTGAGGTCAAACATTGGCTACATTTTGGCAAGAAAGAGCATGGAAGAGCACCCTTGATTGATGGGTTAGATGAGCTACGTTTGTGCCAATATTTGCCTCAAACGTTGGGCCAAATGTTGGCCAAAAAGGGAGCCTGGGAAGACCCACGTTTGAGCTCACGTTTGACCTCAAACGTTGGCTCAAACATAGATGACAGCAAATGGGTTATCTGCATAATGCCTCACACAAGGGACGTTTGAGTCAACGTTTGCCTCAAACGTTGACTCAAACGTGAATGGTTCATGGCCCGGTTCACAAATGGATTTCTTCCCAACACCAAGAACAATCAACGGAGGCAATTATCAACCCAATTCCATCAAGACTAAAGGCCCAATTCAAGGCTTAATGATCATTTGAAGAAAGTGTATAAATAGCTTAGGATTTAAAGTTTTAGGGGAGTTTTTCTTTTTAGATTTTTCTTTAAGAATTTTCATAGTATTCACAGTAGAGAGCTTTTGGGTTTTGAGCTATTTGGAGATTCTGAGTCTTGGGGAAGGAGAATTGAATTCTCTTCCTCTTAGTTTTCTTGTTTTTCAATTTCATCTACACTTGTCTTGAGTCTTGGGTGTTGAAGAATTGAGGAAATTCTGTCTCAATCTCACCTTGAGATCTCTCTGTTTTTCTTACTGCAGCTTCTGGAAAATTGAACTTGAATTTATATTTCTACATTGCTCTCTTCTTTAATTTGGCATTTGCTCTCTAAATTTGGATCTAAGAAGGCATTGAGATCTAGACTTAGTTATCTAGTCTCTTGGGTCCTGAGATCTATTGGTTTCCATTTTAATTTCCTTGTTTAATTACTACACCAAGTTTATTTTCCTTTTAGTTTTGAGATCCGGTTCAACTAATTACATCAACTACTCTTCATTCTGTTAAGTTTTGCTTTTCCCTGTTTAATTCCTGCAGATCCAATTCCCATTCCCCTTTTATTTTTCAAGTCATTTATATTTCTTGCACTTTAAGTTTCTGCAATTTACATTACTTGCACTTTAAGATTCAGCTCTTTTTCTTTTTGTTCCCTTTAATTTCCTGCAAATCACCCACTCCCCTTTACATTCTATGCAATTTAATTCCTGTCAACTCAATTTCACACAATCAACACTTGTTTTCTTGACTAATTCAACCACTAAACTAAAGTTGCTCAATCCTTCAATTCTTGTGGGATCGACCTCACTCCCGTGAGTTTTATTACTTGATGTGACCCGGTACACTTGCCGGTGAGTTTTGTGTCGGATCGTTTTCCGCACATCAGTGGATTAAGATAATATTAAAATATCTCTGGTATACAACTACTAAAACTAGGTGTATCGGAACACTCGTAAAAACATCTCTAAGAATTATTTTCTGAGCTACTAGCATAAATGACACTAGTAACATATTTATTATGAGAATAGAACATGTATAATGAGGCCTTAGCATTGCCAAATTCATCAAAGAGTGCTAGTGCTAAGCTGCACGAGTAAACCGTAAACCCGGTTAAACCGATTTTCTGTTTTTAACAAAAATAGACCAGGTAACCTTATAATATCATTCAAGCATGTTCTAATGCTAATATAATGATAATATTATAATATTATATCTCTTCTCTCATGAATCGAGTCCGGTTCATCAAACAGAGACTATTTACGAAAATCAGAATCAAAACTGCCAACCGATACGGTTCAAAAACTAGGTTCTTCCCGATTGCATTATCGAGCTTGCCTCAGAGGAGGTTCTAGCTTAAGGATGACATAATGATAATGAGGATTGAGATGCTTGATGATATAACAGAGGTGTTCCCTTTACTGATCTTCCAGAGAAATCCTTGTATTCAGAAATGATCTCGCGTACTCAAAAATTAGGGTTGTTACAGAAAGCCCTGGATGTCGACTTTGCAACGCAATTGAGAGCACACCATTTGGGTTTCTGTAGCTCCAGAAAATCCACTTTGAGTGCAGGAAGGTCAGAATCCAACAGCATCTGTAGTCCTTCTTCAACCTTTGAATCAGATTTTTGCTCAAGTCCTTCAATTTCAGTCAGAAAATACCTGAAATCACAGAAAAACACACAAACTCCTAGTAAAGTCCAGAAATGTAATTTTTAATTAAAAACTAGTAAAAATATACTAAAAACT
Source organism: Arachis hypogaea (assembly GCF_003086295.3). Classification (NCBI taxonomy): domain Eukaryota; kingdom Viridiplantae; phylum Streptophyta; class Magnoliopsida; order Fabales; family Fabaceae; genus Arachis; species Arachis hypogaea. The sequence goes on from NC_092050.1 coordinate 47,868,053, forward strand.
AATCAAATCATACTAAAAACTATGTAAAAACAATGCCAAAAAGCGTATAAATTATCTGCTCATCAGCCGCGTCCATACTAAGGGCAACCTTCCATTTTCCGCTTTGGTAACAGATTTGATTGTTGCCGTCGGAGTTCTCCACGAGGCTAAGGATGTGAAGGCGATAATTCCATCGAAGGATGACATTGTCCCGAGTGGAAAGTATATGAAGCCACCTGCGGGAACTGCAAGCTTCGATGTGGCCATTCACTCCGACATTCCAACCACCTCAGCGGCACCACAGAAGTCAGCCTACCAATTACTTGTTGAGCTCACTCAAAAGGTAGACCAGAATGAGTGACAGAACAAACGCCGCTATGCCAACTTGAAGAAGCTCTTGGGTTGTGCTAACCCACCTATGGAGGAGCCGGACACTTCAGAATCCACTTCAGACTAAAGCGAAGCAAGCACTCAAGAGATGGATAGTGGAAGTGCTGACCCCAACCCCACCTTGCGCATTAATGATAGCACGGAGGACTGTGCAAACTTCTAAAGTGTGGGGAGGTCATTTACCGACTTCCGTAGGTAGCAACCCCTTCTCCAACACCCATATCTTAGTTGTCGTTGTTATTTAGCATAATTTGTTTTTTATGTTAGTTGCATTGCATGATGGCTTTAGAGCTTGTACATATTCCACTTATCTTTGTGGTAGAACTACTTTTTTAGGGAGATGATTTCTTTTCCAAGAAAATGTTTTCAGGGCACCCTACCAATTTGAAAAAAAAAAATTGTTGAACTGACTTGAAGGAATTAATTTTGAAACAGGTTTTTGAGCTAAGAACACACAAGCCTGTGAGTTTTGAGCTTATTTATGTGGTTACATCATATAACCACTTATTTCCATTCTTATGTGCATTGTTCTCTTTCTATGATTGCAATCTTTGATTTGTTTGATTCTTTATGACCATTATTCTGTGTATGAATGCATTTATATGACTGAGGCTGTTATTTTAATAACTCACTTACCCAAATAGCCTTACCTTTTATCTACCATTGTTAGCCAATTTTGAGCCTATGTTAAACCCCTTTTGTTCTTCAATTTAGCAAATCAGTACCCCTAAGTGAAAAACAATAAATATCCTCTAATTTAGATCTTTGATTAGCTTAGGCTAGTGAGAGTGTGTGTCATTTAAGTGGGAGGGATGTTTGGGAACATTGGTAGAGGTAAAAGTATGTTTTTGTATTCTTATTGAAAATATTGGGAATTGGGAACACACTCATGTATTGAATGTTTAAACCATATGCATTGGTACCGTTGTATATAATTCATCAAAAGAAAAAAAAAAGAGAAAAAAAAAAGAAAAAACTAAAGAAAAAATGTAGAAAAAGAAATAGAAAAATAAAAGAAAGAAAGATATATAGAAAAAGAAAGCAATAAAAAGAGGACAAAATGAGTTGTGATCAAAAGGAGAATGCATGAGTGTGTAAAAATGTGAGAATAATGGGTAGTTAGGTTTGTTTAGAATTGTATAGGTTGTTATATAGGTTAGGTGGGAAGTTTAAGTTAATCAAAGATTCAAATTCTAGTCCACTTGACCATATACATCCTTACTTTGACCCTAACCCCATTACAACCTAAAAATAAGTCCTCATGATGAGTGTATGCATGCATTGAATAACTGTTGATTGTTAGATGAAAAATAAATCTTGGAAAGTATGATTAGAAGAGAATTGAGCGAATCAACCCTATACACTTGAGTGACTAGAGCGGATACACTTTCGGTAAGGGTTCGTTGCTCAACTCCTTGTTCCTTGCTTTCACGAGCCTTCTTCTTATTGCAAGTTTGTTATACTTCATTTTGATAGTTGAATTGGTAGAGTTCATGAGTCATCATTTTACCTTAGCCCTATGTATTCATATATGTTCTTGGGAGATGTATTTACTTTTAACCAAGTAGATAGAAGCATTTGCATTAGTTGCATCCATGTAGGTAAATTGCATTTCATAAATCTCATTCTCCTATGTTCTTTGGTCTTTTAATTTTTAGCATGAGGACATGCTTGATTTTAGTGTTGGGAGGTTTGATAAACCCCAATTTTAGAGTTTATCTTGTGTAGATTTGGGAGGTTTTATCAATATTTTTCACACTTTTTCATATAAATTGCATGTTTTTGTGTTTCCTTTCTAATTATGCTTCATGGTTTAAAACATGCTTCTTTAACCCTAAAAATGCTAAATTTTAATCCTCTTCCATTACCATTTGATGCCATGATGTGTTTGTTAAGTGGATTCAGGATCTATAGGGCAAGAATGGCCTAGAAGATGGAAAGGAAGCATGCACAAGTGGAAGGGACATGAAGAATAAAGCTTTGGAAAAGTGGTCGCAACGCGCATGCGTGACTAACGCGCATGCGTGACTAACGCGCATGCGTAGCTGTGTGTAGCCGAGACTGGCGTGTAAATAAGCTGACGCACTCGCGAGGTGATCACAAAACCCAACTGACGCGTACGCATGGCTCAAGGAGTTCATATGACGCGCACGCGTGATCGACGTTCACGCATGGCGCCTAACACATGACTCAATAAGGAAATCGTGACTGGCAATTTCTGCAAGGCTCCAGGCCCAATCTGAGCTAAATTTTCCATGAAAAAGACCCAAGGAACTAAGGGGGAAAGGGAGGACTCACTCATACACAACACACACATAATTTTAGCTAGTTTTTGTTCTTGTTTTCTAGAGAGAGAAACTCTTACTTCTCTCTGGATTTAGTTTGTTTTTGGTCATCTTGTGTTGAATTTCTAAATTGGGTCTTGTTAATTCTAGTTTCAATTACTTAATCTTAGTTCTCTAGTTATAATTTTGTTTAGATCTTGTGTTAGAATTTTATTTCCTCTTTATTTCCCCTTTTCTTCTCATTTTATGAATTTTGTTGATTTTGAATTTTTCTCAGTGCATTGATGTTTTCTATGATTGATAGTGTTATTTGAGTTATTTTCCATTGATAATTGTTAGTGGGTACTGGTAATTTCCAATTAATTTTGCAATTTAAATATGTCTTTAGTTAGCGCATACCATGTGTTTGATGAAATGTTTCCTTTGATTATGTAGTAGTTTTTTATACTCTTGGCCTAGGCTAAGGGAATTGGGTGACCTTGAGTCATTGAGTCTAATTGAATTGGTGATTTGAGAACCCTTAGTGGTCAAATTGATAACCATTGACACTAATCTACTACTAAGCCCATTAGTAGATGGATTAGGATTTATGAGTTGAAATTGACCAACCTCTTTGACATACTTCACTTGTAGAAGTAGACTTAATGGGCTTGGTTCCTCATAATTGTCAAAATATGGTTATTAGACAAGGATGGTGAACCCAATTCCTATGCCTAAGCCAAGAGTCCTTTTTATAATTCATATTTGAAACCCAAAAATCCCAATTACTTGATTCTTGTTATAGTTAGTTTAGTTGTTTACTTAGTTCTAGAGTAGGAATAGATTTATATGTTCCCTTGCTAGATTGCATTTACTTATACCTTGCTTCAATTGCTTTGATTTAGTTTCTTGCACTTTAAGATTCTTGCATGCTAAGCTTTAGTAGTTTAAATTCTTGTTTATGAGGACATGTTTGCCCAATATTGATGCACATGTTTGCCCGTTCTCTTGAGGATGACCCGAGACTAATACTCTCGGTTACTTTTTATTGGGGTTGAAATAGTGACAACCATATCAAAATTTGATGAAAAGTATTATTTATTGATTTAGGACTATTCTATGACATGATTTTCTATTGAGAAATTCTAGACCAACGATAATCCTCGCATCATCAACACACAGCAAAACAACGATCCTCAGTTCATGGGTTTTCCCTGAAATCAACACACAACATTTCGTGGGTCATTCCCATAATCAATGATTATCAATTCGTGGATTTTTCCTGCATATATAACAAATAACAATTCGTAGCTTTCCTGAGACCAATGATTGTTCAGTTCGTGGGTACTTCCCGTATTTACCCAATTATCAGTTCATGGGGTTTTTCCGTAGTTTAACAACTAACAGTTCATAGGGTTTTTCCACCTTTTTTCATTTTTCATTATCCTTTTGAAATCTCAACAATTCATTTCCAATTTTCTAGTTTCAAATAATTAAACATCTAAGGTGCAATTCACAAAATTCCTTTTAATCAAATTATTATATTTTTATAAAAATTTGGACATAACCTCATCTAAAAATGGACCTAAACCACTCTTACGGATTCCCTCAATCTCAACAATTTACCAGCTTTTCATCAGCAATTATCAAAACAATATATTCTCAAAAGTATCACGAAAACAGCCGCGTCAGGCTAACTTCCTTTCTATTATTAATATATTAAATGAACTCGGAATTGTACAAACTTTATGTCCAGGCGAATATCTCGAACCAAGTTTTCTAATAAGCTTTTAAAAATAGTAATTTTATACTCTAACCTCAGGAATAGAAAGAAAACTGTGACTGCTTTGCAATGTTTAAAAACTAGAAAATAGCAGTAGCGTGCAATATTCAAAATTCCATATAAAATCTAAATTAAATTCAACAACCTTCAAAATTAATATGGTTCAACTTAACTTGTCCAGTTTTCTTTCCCAATTAGTTTTAGGTCAATACCATATTTAATGAAGGAGTTATGTAGCTTGGAAGTTGGATAATTTTCTACAAAAATTATGTTTTAAAATTCAGCGAACATATCCTTTTCCAAGTCCCATACTCACTGATTAAAATATGTACATCCTTGAAATTTAAGTCACAAATACTAAACACACACAGTTTCACCACCAATTGGTTACACTTCAATATTCATCCAGAATCAAAAGTTATATGCTTAAAAAGTTACTGACTTAGAAAACAGAACCTAGTTTTTACTGCATAATGCATCATATTTTAAAAACAGAAAAGCTCTACATTCATGTAATTTTTTCATCCAAGCTATCCAAGTAATTTCCTCCACACGCGCGTTCCCCCCTCCTTGAGTCATTCGTTATACAGCGCCTCATATAACGTAAACCTTCTGCTACGTGATAAACCTTTCTCAACGTAAACCTTGTTCTCTTCTCGCATTTTAGTTCTTCTTCTTTCTTCTCTGCTCTCGTTCTTCTTCTTCTTCTTCTTCTTCTTCTTCTTCTTCTTCTTCTTCTTCTTCTTCTTCTTTCTTCTTCTTCTTCTTTAACCTAATAAGCTTTGTTATTCTCCTCTGTTCATATTTTCTTCTTCTTCGTCGTTCTTCTTCTTCTTCTTTTTCTTCTTCTTCTTCTTTTTCTTCTTCGATTTACACTTCTGAATGGAATCAATGAATGATTCAACTCCAAATCAGTTGAACGATAATGATCTGGTTTATTCTTCTGAAACAAATGATGTTGATGAGGTTTGGATTGTTCAATTTTGAATCGAATTGAATGGAATGCGATTGTGAATTTTATTTGAATTGAATTCAATGGACGTAATATTTGAATTAAATTTTACTTTAGGTGTTTTTGACTCTGAATCAAATTGAATTAAATTGAATTGATAATATCTAAAGTATAGATAGAGGTGTTTCAAATTTGCTTTTGTATAATGCATTATGTTTCGTTCAGTAAGTACTATACAATTCTTTCACTATGAGTAACTGTTCGGTTCGGTAAGCATAAAGGAGTTTGAATTTATTTTAATACACTGGATTATGTTTCGTTCACTCAATATTCGTTAACTCAGTACCATAGAGTTGTTTCATTATGAGTATGTGTTTGGTTCGGTATGCAGAAAGGAGTTTGTAAACAAGATTAGAAGAATATATATAATGTATTTTGTTTTATTCGCTGGGTACTAAATAATTGTTTCACCGTAACAACGTTTTTGGTTCCCCATGCAGACTAGATGTGTTGTGGATGAAAAATTTGTCCCAAATGTGGGGATAATTTTCAAGACACTAGAAGAATATATAATGTATTATGTTTTATTCGTTGAGTACTAAATAATTGTTTCACCTTAATGACGTTTTCGGTTCACCATGCAGACCAGATGTGTTGTGGATGAAAAATTTATCCCAAACGTAGGGATGATTTTCAAGATACTATAAGAAACTAGAAAGTTCTACAAACATTATTCAAAACTTGCCGATTTTTCTACCAAAATAAGGAACACGACTCGAGATGGAGACAAGATTAATAATCAACTAATCGTATGCACCAGAGAGGGGAGGAGGAAATCCAAGATATCTCCAACTTTGAAGACAAATCCTTTAGCCGGATTGAACTATTCATCCAGGATTTATGTACAAATAATGAAGGATGTTGGTCTTTGAACAATTTCCAAAGTTGTTTTGAATCAGTCACATCCTTGCTGTCCTGATCGAGCAGAGATGCTCAAACAACACAAGGAGCTTAGCATGTTTGTGCCTCACACCATTGAAACCAACAAGGAATTTGGAATTAGACCGAGTAAAACTTACCAATTATTTGTGGCAGCAGCTGGCAGCCACCGTGAACTAAGTTTTATAGAAAAAGACGTGAGGAATTACATCAAAAGGGAAGTATAGAATATTTCCGAAGAAGATGATGCCAAAGAGTTTGGGAAGTACCTACTAAGAATGAAAGGGAAGAACCAAAATTTCATCTTTGAGCTCAACCTTGAAGGCAATCACTGCATTAAACATGCATTCTAGGCCGATGCAAGAAGCAAGGCCGCATTTGAGTATTTTAGAGATGTGGTTTCATTCGACACCACTTATAACATAAACAGGTATTCAATTCAGTCACGTATATTTTCATGTTCAATGCATGTACAATTTTCGATTCATCACATTCTGGGTGCACTTATTTATGCAGGTACAATCTGGTTTTAGGTTCTCTTGTGGGCGTGAGTCACCAAGGCTAGTTGGCACTTCTCGGATGCGCACTAATGAAAAATAAAGACATCCAATCATTCAAATGGCTATTTGAGTGTTGGCTATGTTGCATGAGAGGGAAGGCACCAAAAGGCATTCTTACCGATCAATGCGCATCGATTCAAAGGGAAATTGAGCTGTGCATGCCAACAACAATTCACCGGTGGTGCATCTGGCACATCATGAAAAAGATCCTAAACAAACTAAACGGCTACAAGGGACAAGAAAAAATTGAACAAGAGATGAACCATGTTGTTTGGAACTCGTACACAAAAGATGCATTTGATAGAAACTGGAACGATTTCCTCACAAAGTACGGCCTCGGAGGCAACAAGTGGCTCCTAGGTAACTGATGTTTAAATTCGAATTATTTTCATATCGTTAAAACGTGCACAAATTTTGGATCACTAGTGCTTATATTTTTGGTTCATTTTGCAAAGCTGTACAAGGATCGGCATATATGGATACCATTTTACCTGGATCACCACTTCTGGTCCAGGATGAGAAGCACACAAAGAAGCGGGAGTATGCACTCTTTTTTCAACAAGTTCATCACACGCAACAGCTCCTTGAGACAATTCGTGAAGCAATACGACAATTGCCTAGCAAGTAGAGAAGTTTCAACAAAATCAGCAATAGAGGCCCAGTTTCAACACGTGTATACCCACGAGAAGTTCAGGAAAGTTCAAGCACAATTCAGAGGAAAAGTGAACTGCATCACAAGATCAATGCATTCCACCCTAGGTTTCACAACATACGAAGTCGTAGAGCAGGTTTCTAACTCGACAATCAACAAGTTTTTGGTCACCTACTACGTAGTATCACGAGAGGTAAAGTGCTAGTGCTTGCTGTTCGAGTTAAGGGGCATATTATGCCGCCATTCTCTGAGCATCCTGAGCTTCGAGCGAGTGGATAACGTGGCACCGAGATACATATTGGAACGCTGAAGCAAGAACATAAAGAGGAGGCATACACACATCAAGAGCAGCCAAGATGAGCCTCTACTAGAGCCGAGAAGTAAAAGATTCGACGACTTGGTGTTTCGGTCGCACAATATATGCGAATTTGCATCCGAGTCTGAGGAGTTGAACAAAATTCTACATCGGGCGTTTGATAAGGTAATGGCCGAAATGCAAGAATATCAAGAGAAAAGCAAAGAAAAAAGTTCATTATCCCATGAAGAAACGACATTGAGTGACATGAACGACCTTCAAATCCCGCCACACGTCAAAACAAGAGGCCGGCCCAAGAATAGACTTGGACCAAACCTAGAAAAAAAGATCTCAAATGCCACAAAGAAAAAGAAAAAGATAGCTCCAATTGAGGTAAAATTGATTTGCTTTCGATTAAGAAAAATTCATTTGTGCATTTTGCTAATATACAATTTTATTATGTCTTTTGCAGTTGAACCTTTTAGACTGTGGATCAACCATTCAGTCAAGCTCCAGCCTTTACAATGCCCCAGATATAAATTTTCCTAGAGAGGATTATAGGAGTTTTAGTTTTTATTAATATAAATTTCGGTTGACTGAGGTTATAATTTTTGGTTCACTGAGTTTTAGTTTTTTATTAATATAAATGTCAGAGAGTTCAGGTGTTTTTGAAACTGAAAACTGATAGAAACATTTTATTATAATTAGTTCTCTGCTAAATTGATATATGCATTTTATTATAATCAATGAAGAATTTAATGTTGAATAATTAGAATTTGTTCTAAGAAACGGGAATCTGTAGATTGAAAAACTCACATTTCCAAAGGTTTAGAACAAGTTTGTTGTCGATCCTTAATGATTTCTAGCTCAGAATCAGGTGTAGCGTTAGTTACATTTAAACACGTTTTCTGTGCGATTAATTAAACAAAAATATCTAAAAGAGTAACATAAACATTTTTAACTTACATTGGTGGAGTTTTAAAACTTTTTCTTAGATCGATTTTCTTTTTAATAAAATATTTTACCGTGCTTTTTAGGGTATTTTTCCTAAAAAAAGATAACAAATTAAAATTAGATACCTAGATTAGGGTTTATGTTTTAGGGTTTAGGGTTTAGGGATTAGTGTTTAGTATTTTAGGGTTTAGGGGTTAGGGTTTAGGCTTTTGGGTTTTGGGTTTAGTGTTTAGGGGTTAGGGCTTAAGGTTTATGGGTTCAGGATTTAGGGGTTTAGGATTCAGGGTTTAAGGGTTCAGGGTTTAAGGGTTCATGGTTTAGGAGGGTTAATTTATTAATATAGATTTCTGTTCACTCATAAGCAAATTTCGGTTCATCAAGGTTATAGGATGGCTAATTTTTTCTTTATTGAATTGTCAATTTTTTGAATAGTCAATTAATTAGTTCTCTGAATTTCTGTATAGTCTATTTGTAACTTTCGGTTCGACCAGTGTATTAATTTCGGTTCAATGTGTTTTTTGGTGTTCTTCATGTATTGGTAAATACAGTGATTGCAATCACTGGACAAGGAGTAATTAATCTTGAATCAGATATAAATATTAACGTTTGATATATACATTGATATTAAAAATAGATATATACATTAAAATTTACATTAATATTGACATATATACGTTTGAAAGAAGCATTGTTTGCTTTTTTAAAAAGTTAAACAAAATATTGTTAATTACAACCAGCCAATCATAGTATATCCTATTTACTATCTAAATCCATAGATGAGAGTTTACAAAAAGGGATGAAGAGGGCAACAGATGGCTTCGGGAGTCATATTGCTTCAGATGCCCGAATCACTTGATCTCTGATTTTGTTCGTTTCGTGTAATAAAATGTGCGGACCATATTCTTACCTGAAGCCATCAATCTCTTCCTACATTTCAATTGAAAGGAATTAGTTACATAAGAAATGAACCCAACTGAAATGAGAAAAGAAAGAACTTTATTAATCTAGAAAGTACTTACTTGTGTCCAAGCTTTATATTTATATCTCTTCTTGCTTTTGATCTTTTGTGGATCAATAGTTTCGAGCCATTTCATAACGTATATTCCACAATCATAGATAAGCAAGAATTGAGTATAATACAATTAAGAGTATACAAAATAAAATACATTAAATATAACACTATAAAAGAGAAAGATTTTTACTTTGTACATTGACCATTCAGTGGGATATACTCTGCTTCTTCTTCCAGTCCGTCCTGCATTAAGGGTTCCGCCCCAGCGTAAACCGTCATCTGAAAAATTATTAATCCCTGAAAGGGACACAAAAATTGAAAAAAAAAGCAATAGTGAATCGAACACATTTCACGTACTAAATAATTTGAATAATTTACAAGAAAATAACTTTTAACAAATTTGTTCAGTTTCACTCTCGATTCAGGTATATCTTTTTTCGGCTTATTCATAGGGTCAAGAACATAAAATGCCTTTTTTTTACATCGACAATCCACAACCACCAATGCCCTCCGTTGCAAATTGGCACAAATAGCTAAAGTTTGGGAAAATGATAGAATATTTTAGTCGAAGCAATAGGAAATGAGAGAATTATCAAAGAATTTTTAAAAATTACAACTTACAAATGGATGCGATGCAAGTTTTCTTTTGTCAAGAAACTGCCGGTGGTGGGCATACTGCCCAATATAGAACTGGTAGGCCTTGTTTGTCCTTTTATCAGTGTAGTCCACGCCGTGGGTTCCCAATATAAAATTCTGCAAAACGAACATCAGTTAAATCACATTTCCACCGAACCGAACACAATTCATATGTTGAATAAAATGTGAAAAACATTCAATCATCAAGAGAAAAGTTTTCTTCATGCAAAAGAACTCAATAGAATACATAACAATCAGGTGAATCAATATGAACATTCCCATTGAATCGAACAGCAATCAGCAGGGAATAAGAAATTTAGCTTACCACAATATCAAGTGGCACAATGTATATTTGTTCCTGATACCGATAAACTTTTATTTGGTTGAGAATCATGCTATGTATACTTACCACTTACACAAAAGAAAATTTATGAGATATATTGTATAAGAGTGTTTAGAAAAATCATTAACGTTAATGCAATTGGCAAAGAATTTACCGTGGCATGCACTTGTTCTTTGGGCATTAGTGACATGAAATATTCTCTTAACCCCTCGTAAAGTGCCTCATGTTTCAAGATGAATATTGTATCATATTCGTTGCTACTATCTTTTGTCTTTTTCACTATGTCATCCAATGATAACACTTTTCGATCAACTCCTTCGAGATTTTTATCTTTTTCTCCGGAGTTTTGAAAACTTTAGCAGCTGGAAAGGTTGGCTCGGAAGTTATTGCTTTAGCAAACTTTAATGCTGCCGTCACTCCAGCATCTATCACCGTCTCTTCTAGGATTTCAAGCTGTGAAACACTTGGCTCAAAGAGCTGAGTTGGTTGAGATGCTGGTGGACTTATTCCAAGGCTAAAGGATGGCATATCATCTTCCCTTTGCCTAGGTTGAGCAGCACTGCAAGATGATAGATATTTAACAATGATATTAAACAAAAATGATATTAAACAATATAGTGAACCAAAATTAAAACTAACAAAAAGAATTTTATGCTTACACATTAACAGGTGCTTCTTGTTCTGATTGCCGTTCCACCTGAGGTTCTTGGCATGGTTGCTGTTGTTCTTTGGCAGGGGTGCTGCATTAAATAAAAAATAGTTCAACAACAACCCAGAATTATTATCCTATACTATTAAAATTAATAAAAGGAATTTTTATGTGTAACTTATTCATTATCAGAAACTTCATAGATATAGTCATCATTGATTAACTCTTCAATAGCAGAACTAGTAACAGACACCGTAACAGTATATCTAAGGAATGTAAACAAGGAAAAAGTTAATGTTTAATAATTAGAATAGATTTTGAGAAACTGAAATCTGCACATTGAAAAAATGATATTAATTAAAACTTACACATGCAACGTAGGTTCTGGCTCCATTTTCCTCAGTGAAGATTCCTCAACAGCCTGCTTTTCGGGTTCTAGGGGGCAGCTATAAGAAACTGAAGAGATCCAAAGAAAAGAACACATTGAATTCATTTCTGGAGTCAACTGAACCACAATTAAATCATGTAGTGAACCGAAATTATCGGGATTTGTATAAGCAGTAAAACTTACACATCAACAGGTACTTCTTCTTCCAATTGCTGCGCCGTTGCTTCTTTGCTGGGCTGCTGTTGCGCTTCCAGAGGGCTGCTATATTAAACAGTAAACATTTCAATAATTATCCCAAACTATTATCATATTCCATTAAAAATAATAAAAAGTATTTTATGAGCCCATCGAACTGAATCCCATTGATGTACTGAATAAACATGATAAATAATGAAACAGCTAGAAAACCATTGCTGCATGCAATCAGAATAACCTTAAACCCTGAATACACTAGCAATCAAGTGATTTAAAATTACCAAGCCCACTGAACTGAAATGATACAATGTGGTGAACAGTGGTAAAACTTACAATTCAAGTTGTGCTTCTTCTTCTATTTGTCATGCCATTGGATCTTTTTGTTGCTGTTGTTGTTTGAGAGGGCTGCTGCATTAAACAGAAAAGATTTCAGTTATGATACAGATTTTCTAATAAAAAGAATTCTAATTACCAGCTAGACCAGAAGATTATAAAAAAATGATATTAATTAAAACTTACACATTTGTTGGAGGTCTGACTTCGTATTCCTTGGTGAAGATTCCACAGCAGCTTGCTTTTGTTGTTCCAGTGGTTCTTTGCTGGGCTGCTGTTGCGGTTCCAAAGGGCTGCTACATTAAATAGGAAGTAGTTCAATAATGATCCCAAACTATTATCATATTCTATTAAAAATAATAAAAAGTATTTTATGAGCCCACCGAACCGAACCCCATTGATGCACTGAATAAAACATGATAAATTACCCTAAACCCTGAACACACTAGCTATCAAGTGATTTAAAATTACCAAGCCCACTGAACTAAACAAGATTCATGTGGTGAATAAATATTTATAAACTTACTCATTATCAGACTTTTGTTGTGTTTGACGTTCTAGAGGGACATAAATAAAGTTATCTTTGATCAACTCTTCCTGAAGAGAACTTGGAAGAGACAATGCAAGAGAATTTCTAAGGAATGTAAACAAGGAAGAAGTTAATGTTGAATAATTAGAATTTGTTCTAAGAAACGGGAATCTGCATATTGAAAAACTCACATTTCCAAAGAGTAACATTTCCAAAGAGTAACATTTAGAATGAGTTTCTTGTCAAACCTCAATGATTTGTAGCTCAGAATCAGGTGTAGCGCTAGTGACATTTAAACACATTTTTCGTGTGATTAATTAAACAAAAATTAATTACCTAAATCTAAAAGAGTAACATAAATATTTTTAACTTACTCTGGTGGACTTTCAAAAGTCTTTCTTGGATGGATTTTCTTTTTTCTATAATATTTTACCGGGGTTTCTGGGGTATTTTTCCTAAAAAAAGATAACAAATTAAAATTAGAAACCAAAATTAAAAGAAGAGGTCTAGAAACACATGAAATTTATTTTTGGAAACCACCGAACCAAAAGTAATGAGTGCAATGAACCAATTTACCTAGTATTGTCTCGGGCATTTACATACGGTGTGGAGCTTCCCTAAGTCTGCAAGAGAGGTTCGCCTCCGAGATTTATAGTCGGCAGTCTAAGCAAGGTAAATAAATATTAGTAATAGAATCCAGAGGAATTAGAAAACGTTCTAGAAATAGTTAGCAAAGAAAGAAAAATAATTCGGTATAAGAAGCTGAATCTTATGTCTCAGACAAATCATTTTGTGGCTCCGTCAAGTCAAAACTGATCCAGAACAATGTTTGCTGCTTGAGCTCCATCATTTATTTTCTTTGATCTCTTTTCTCTTATTGTCTCTAACGCTTTTCTTCTTCTTTCTACGGCGCTATCTTTTACTTGTTCAGATCTGAAAGTTCATAAAATAAGTATCAAGAAATGTAAAACGAAAGCATCAATAAAAGAAAATATGATTTGAGAAACTTCTTATAAGATTGGTTTTGTTTTTTTGCAACCCTTTGTAGTTTTTTTCTTTTTATTTTAAATGTTTTATCAATTTCTTTTTCTCTGCAAGACAGACAAACACATCATCTTTATACCGGAGAAAATATAAGCAAGAACAAGACACTAACAATCAAGTCAACTAAACTGATAGACACCACCGAACTAAACTCAATTAAAGGGTTGAACCAAAAATTAGGGGACCATTGAACCGAAAGCAATTCATTTGATGAACAAAACGTGTTACATATGCAATCAACAAAACGTCTTAGAAAAATTTTGCAATACTTACTGGCTTTCAGATTTGCTTGTGCTCTTTGAATCTGTCGGCACAAGCTTCCTTTTTTGCTTTTTTTTAACTACCTTTTGTGGTTGTTTTCTTTTCTTTGTGCCAGTTTTTTCAATTTCTTCTTCTCTGCAATAAACAAGAACAAGCGTATAAGAACAAATTTAAGCAATACAAGTTAAATGATTTCAATATGAACATTAAACTTACTGGTTTTCAGATTCACTTTTGCTTTCTGAATCCGTCGAAATGCTTTCAGTTTCACTTGTTGTTTCTGAATCCGTCTCAACAAGCTTTTGTTTTTTAACCACCTTCTTTTGTCTTGTTCTCTTTACTGGTGGTGTTTTGTTAGATTCAGATTCAGATTCGGAAAATCTATCTTCTTCCGAAGAAGAATCCAGATCGACAATTTTCTTTTTTATTTTCTTTCCTTTTTATTTCTTATCTAACTTCCTTGTTTTTGTTTTTTCCTTCTTTTTTTCCTTTCTGTATTGAAGTCCCTAAAACAGAAACAAGAACTCAATTATTTAATGAGAAATACAGTAACAATCATTTGAATTAACATGAGCAACCCACTTAACCGAATGATACTAATGTGCTGAATAAAACGCCATAAAACATGATAATTATTTAATGATCAAAAAATATTTTTTGCATGCACAAGGACTCAATTGAACACACTAACAATCAGGTGAACCAAAGGGAGGAAAGCCCACTGAAGCGAACAAGATTTATATAGTGAATAAAATGTGACAAACATTTAATCATTGATGTGCGGAAAACGATCCGACACAAAACTCACCGGCAAGTGCACCGGGTCGCATCAAGTAATAATAACTCACGGGAGTGAGGTCGATCCCACAGGGATTGAAGGATTGAGCAATTTTAGTTTAGTGGTTGATTTAGTCAAGCGAATCAAGATTTGGTTGAGAGATTTGTGATTTGCAGAATTTAAATTGCATGGAAAATAAAGGGAATGGGTAATTTGCATGAAATTAAAGAGAACTGAAATTTAAAGTGCTAAATCTTAAAGGGCAAGAAATTAAATGGCAGAAAGTTAGAATGCAAGAAATGTAAATTACAGAATCTTAAAGTGCAAGAAATGTAAATGGCTTGAATTGTAAAGGGAATTGGGAATTGGATTTGCAGAAATTAAACAAGGAAGAGTAAAATTCAACACACAGAAGAGTAGGAGATGCCTTGGGTTGAATCGGATCTAAAACAAAAATATAAAAGAGCTTGAAAAGCAGTAAACAGAGAAATTGAGAATGGGAATCCAAATCTCAGGACTCAAGAGACTAGATAACCAAGTCTAGATCTCAATGCAATCCTAGATCCAACAAGAGCAATTGCAAAGGGAATGTAAATTTCAGAGAAAGTAGAAGAAGAAGCAATTAACAGAAACTGAAATTCAATTGTGCAGTAAGTAAACAGAGAGATCTCAGGATGAGATTGAAACAGAATTCCTTCAATTCTCCAACCCAAGATCAAAGTAAATGTAATTGAAATTGAAAGCAAGAAAACTAAGAGGAAGGGAATTCAATTCTCCTTCCCCGAGACTTAAAAACTCAAAATTACTCAACACCAAAAGCTCTCTGAAAACTACCTACAAAAACTAAAGGAAAGCTCTCCACACAACTACCCAATCAAAACCGAAAAGAAAAATTTCTCTAAAACTTAAATCTTAAGCTATTTATACACTTTCTTCAAATGGTCTTCAAGCCTTGAATTGGGCCTTTGCTTTTGATGGACTTGGGTTGATAGAGGCCTTGGTTGATTGTTCTTGGAGTTGGAGAGAGAACCGAAGTGAACCGGGTTGGGAATTATAAAAGCTTGAGTAAAAGTTTGAGTAAAAGTTTGAGGCAAACTTTTACTCAAACTTTTTACACCAGCTGCCCCATTCTTGCTGCTACCAACGTTTGAGCTAAAGTTTGGGGTCAAACTTTTGCTCAAACGTTGGCCCCCTTATGCACACTCATGGCGCCAACGTTTGCTAAAAAGTTTGAGGCAAACGTTGGCGCAAACTTTTTCTCTCCAGGGTGTGTTGCTGATGGCGCCAACGTTTGCCAAAAAGTTTGAGGCAAACGTTGGCGCAAACTTTTGTCCTCCAGGGTATTGATTTGTGATGCCAACATTTGCCAAAAAGTTTGAGGCAAACGTTGGCTCAAGCTTTTCTCCCAAAAGTTTGAGCTAAAGTTTGAGGCAAACTTTTGCTCAAGCTTTTTGTTCCCTGGTGTGTTTTCACTTATTCCGAAAGTTTGAGCTAAAGTTTGAGGCAAACTTTTGCTCAAACTTTTTGTTCTCTCTTGCTCCTAGCTATTCCTTCTTGCTTCAACCTTTCTCCAAGCTTTCTTCACCTATCATCAATCAACAAAACACATCAAAGCTATGCTCAAAATCATGAGTTTGTCATTCTTTCATAATATGTGGCAATTATAGCATAAATCCTCATGAAATTGCATTAATTCATCTATGATTGATTAAATCACAGGAAACATGGAAATCTACCCAATTGGCTTGCTTATGGCTCAAGAAAGTGCATAAATCAATTGAAAACAAAAGAAAAAAAGCTAGTGAAACTAGGCTAAGATGACTTGTCATCACAACACCAAACTTAAAGCTTGCTTGTCCCCAAGCAAGAAATGAATTATTGAGAAGAAAGAATGAAATGGAAGATGATGTTCATGCTAGCAGAGTATTATTGGTAGTTCATGGGGTTTTATGTGGATATGTAAACACTCACTTCTTATTGACTCTTAGGCCTAGAAAGTCTTCTTCAAGCATCAAGCAACACACTGCTATGACCTCTCATTATTCCTTTATCCTTGGCTATTATCTTGTTCATAAGCTTTATTTGAGTGTCATGTGTAACAAGTTCATTGATTTCTTTATGCTTGACACATTATTCACTATAGACACTTGGCTCACATTCCTTCTTAAAATATTGATGCCCAGCACCTCTTTGGGTTACTAAATGCCTTGTAGTTAGGTTGCTCTTGATAGTGGACTTTCAGCTGATGATCTCGGGTTAGTTAACCCAAGTCACCAAGTGTTGATGCACTCCAAAGAGCTTAATAATCCAAGCAGATCCTAGTACAAAGACACCACAGGCATATATTCTAAGGTTCAAGCTATTGGTGTCTAGCTTTGTTTCTTTTTGTTTTTCTTTTGTTCTGTTGCCCTTTTTGGCTTTTTCTTTTCTCTTTTTTTTTCTTTTTCTTTTTTAACCAAGGACTTTTATTTGATTGAGATTCATAGACAGTAGGCCACTTTCTACTTAAGAGGAGACATCCTAGTTCTCTTATTCATTAAAAGTGAGCTATTATACGATCACACATTCATACCACCACTTACTTTTATTGTACTTCTATCTAACAAAGAACTATCTCACTCCATATTCCAAACATTTCTTTTATTGAATTAAAGATGCAGGGGACAAAGCATGCTTTTTGTTCAGTGAAAGTAAACACACAAGCACACACATAGGCTAGCTTACTTATTTTAAGAGAAACAAACATAATGCAAAGACTACTAATTATAATAACTACTTAAGGATGCAAAGACAACTTAAAACAGATACAATGCATGCTTTTTCTTTGTAGTGATGAACAAGGAGCAAGTCCACCTTTCATTTGTCATGCTTTTTCTTTCTTCTTTCATACACCTGGTTGCTGGTGTTCCCTGTGTCCATGTCTGTTGTCTGTTGACCCCGCCAGAACCCAGCTTTATTCATCGCCTCCTCTACTCTATCTTCAAGTCTCATAGCATTGCTTACTTCTATCTCACTTCTCTTTTTGAAGAATTCATCGAAAGTTGGAAATGCTGGATCCATGTTGGGCAGATGTTCTCCAATATAGTTCAGTTTGATTTGTCCATTTATGTTGTAATCGGCTTGGACTTCATATCTTGCATCTTGGAGAGTTGTAAACTCTTTGAGAGCCCTCATGGTTTCGGCTTGAATTTGTGCTAACTTTCCAAATGATTCGTGAGATTGAAAAGCATGCTCTTCTTGCATCACAAGGAATTTTGACTCAAACTCACTTTGTTGGTTCATCATTTTCAGCTGCCTTTCCTCTTGCTCTTGTTGGTGTTTCATATACTGTGAATGGTATTCCTCTTGCCTTTCTTGAATTCTCATGTACTGTTGTGATAATCTTCCAATTGCTTCCTGCATTTGAGTCATATCCAGGTTGTTATGTGGGGGAATGTACTACTGTTCCTCCTCCTCTTGTGGCTCTTCTTTCTCTTGTAACTCTTCTTCCTCCATTGGTTCTTCTCTTTGCCTTCTTCCGTGTGGTCTTTGGCCTTGATGTGCTTCAGGAACCATCATCATTCTTTCAATGGTTATAGGCATGCCCTGGCTCAACCACGTTGGGTTCTCCTCCTCCATTGGTACTTTAGCTTTTGCACACAACCTCCAAATGGTACTTGGGTAGTATAACCAAGACCCAGCCGAGTTCTTCTCTGCAAGTTTTTGAATGTCTTTTGCAAGGATTTCACGAACCTTTACCTCTCCTCCCACAATGATGCAATGCAACATAACAGCTCTCTTCCTGTTGACTTCTGAGGTGTTTACTGTGCCCAGGATTGATCTTTTCAATATCTCATACCATCCCTTTGCTTCCGGGGTAAGGTTACCTCTCTTAAGATACTTGTATTTGTTCTTGGCATCTCCTTCCCATTCTGAGTTATCCATACAAATATCTCTAGAAATTCTATCATAATCCGGATCTCCATTTATCCTTTGGTGGTATCCCGGTTCACTAAAGCGGACTGATTTTAGTCCCAAGACTTTCTTGATGGCCTCCGAGCTAAAGTCTACTTCCACTCCCCACACATAGCTCTTGTATGTTGGAGCTTCACTCATGTCAAGCCTTGAGACATTGGCATAGAACTCTCTTATGATGTTAACATTGATCCGGGTGATTGGTGATATGAGTTCTTCCCACCTTCTCTTTCTAATCTTGTCCTTCATTTCTTGGCATCCATCATCCGGCAGCAAGAGTGGAACTTCTGGATATATCTTCTTCTCATTCATCCATTCAATTTGTAATTGATGGTACCAAGATTTGAATCTCCATTGGTCATATTCAGGGGTGCTCTCCTCCACCATGGGATCTTTCCCTTTTCTTCGTTTGGTTCTTGAGGAAGAGGCCATGATCACTTGGTTGTTTGATCTCTCTGGGGTTAAAGAGAGTGTGAAGAAAGTTGGAGATTTTGATGTGCGTTTGGAGCAAGAAGAGGTTTGAGGCTGAGCTTATTATGATGAGAAGTGATGAAGGGAATGGAGTTTAAATGGTTGGAGTGCAAGGATTCGGTCATATGCATGGCTTGAAGGTGGTGTGTTATTTAAATGAACAATGAAGGGCTATGATGCAATTAGATACTATGTGAATCAAAGGTGTGCATGTAAGGATGAATGAAGACAAAGCTTGCTTCTTCAATTGTCTTTGCCGTGATCCTCTCAAGGAGTGGCAGATTCTCCTTTTGAGGCATGTGATGAGATTTTGTCCTCATGCTATGCTTTCCTTTGTCTTGTCTTTTTCATTGAGTGTTCTTTGACCACCTAGTCATCACAACAAGACAACAAACATTAGTTTTATCAAACTGTGGCAAGAGTGCTTCTTTCATTGACACTATATGAATAATCATTCCTTATATCCATTTGAACCGTGACTTTTCTTGGAGGGCACCAAACATAATGTTTGGTCATATAGTTAAAAAAAATGTGTTTCTTCCTCCAACTAGTGAAATTGAAATCCCAATGTCACTCTTGGTTAAATGTTTATAAGAAATGTTTTCATCATAATTTTCCTTTTTCTCTTTTTTTTCATAAAGGATCAATTGTGTCCCTAAATCAGTGCATCAAGGTTTGATGAACACCAAACTTGTCTCTTGCTTAAGGGGTAAATGTGAGATGCTAGTAGTAAATCACAATTGATGCCTTCGTCACAGAATATGATTTCTTTTTAATTGAAAAGTCTTAGTAAGAGATAATGTATGATCATTGATGCATGATTTTTAATTTTCATGAGAAGAGAAACACCAAACTTAGTGTTTGGTCATATGCTAGGCATATAGTATGAAAATGTTTGTAACACTGGTTTGGTGTGCTTGAAGGCACACCAAACTTTAGAAGTCTTAGCATATGTAAAAAAATTTGCATGCATTCATTAAGTACATCCATGAAAAAAAAATTCATGCTCAGATGATCATAGCTTATTGAATTTAAAATGACATAAATCTTAAATCATGGGTTGCCTCCCATGGAGCGCTCTTTTATTGTCACTAGCTTGACATTGGAGCTTTTTTTTATGGTGGTTGAGGATTGTAGTGCCTCAACTTGTCTCCCCTGACTGTGATCCTCCTCTTTGTTCTCTGGTGTTCAATTTTAGCATGTTCCAACGAGAGTATGTTGCTGACAGTGTAATAGTCATCAGTCTGTTGGCTTGCTCCCAGTTGTTGATATATCAATTGCACTTTGTCACCTTTGGAAAGCCCCTCTGTTGGAATCTTCCTGTTCTTCCAACCCCTTTTTGTTTTGTTTCTGCGTTTCATCCCCTTTTTTGTTGATCTTTCTTTTCTGGCCATAGGCTTACCTTGAGGATCTCCCTCTTCAGTGGCTAATACTCCAATATCCTCTTGGACTTTTTCATCCTTCTGCACAATCTTCTGCCTTGGGATGTTGTTGTGAATCACCTTGTCAATTTCCATATAGTCCCTCCTCTCATTACTAAACTGGGCTTCTGGTAATACCTTCAGAGTGACACTCTTATCATGCATTCTGAGAGTTAGTTCTCCTTGCTCTATGTCTATGATAGCTCTAGCAGTGGCCAAGAATGGCCTTCCCAGTATAATAGAGTCACCATCATCCCCATCTGAATCTAGAACCACAAAATCTGCAGGGTATATGAAATTGTCCACCTTGACCAGAAGGTTTTCAATCATACCCCTGGGGTATACCGTTGACTTATCTACTAGCTCTAGAGATATTTGTACCGGTTTAACTTCCTCTATACGCAGATTTTTCACCAAGGAGGATGGTATTAAGTTAATACTTGCTCCTAGATCGCACATTGCTTTAGTGATGGTTAATTCCCCAATGGTGCAAGGCAGCAAGAAGCTCCCTGGGTCCTCAAGCTTCGGAGGAAGCCCTTTTTGAATCAAGGCCCTGCATTCCTCAGTAAGCAGTATGGTTTCTTTCTCATCCCAACTTCTTTTCTTATTGATAAGCTCCTTCAAAAACTTGGCATACAGAGGCATTTGCTCAAGTGCTTCAGCTAAGGGAATATTGATCTCTAGCTTCTTGAAAGTCTCAAGGAACTTATGAAAATGTTGGTCCTTAGCCTCTTTGTTGAACTTCTGGGGATATGGCAGTGGAGGTGTGATGCTCTTTCCTACTTGTTGCTTTTGATTCTTTGTTGGCTCTTCAATTGCTTCATTCCCCTTTTTTGGAATTTTTGATTGTTCCTCCTTTTCTTGAGTTTGCTTTGAAGCTTGCTTGCTTGCCATTGCATCATCATCATTGGCTTCCTCTGTGTGTGTTGGCTGTTCCTCTTCTAGTGGTCTTTTGCTGCTCTCCAATGTTCTCCCACTCCTTAATTGTATTGCCTTGCATTCTTCCTTAGGATTTGGGATTGTGTCACTCGGCAGTGAGCTTGAAGGTCTCTTAATAGAAATCTGTTTGGAGATCTGCCCAATCTGCCTCTCTAGGCTCTTCATGGAGGCTTCATGGTTCTTGGTTGTCATTTCCTGGTGTTTCAACATTTTGTCTATCAAGGTCTCCAAGTTAGCGAGTCTTTGAGATTCAGGTGATGCTTGTGGTGGGTTGTGAGATGTGGGTGGTGGATGGTAGGCATTTTGGTTGGTGGACTGGTTATTGGATTGGTACTGGTTGGCGTTAGGGTAGTTGTTTTGAGGTTTTCTGTAGGGGTTCTGCTTAGTTTGCTACTGGTTGTGGTTTTGGTTGTTTCTTGACGTGTTTTGGTTTGAGTTCCTCTGCCATGGTTGTTGGTTTTGGGTGTGATTATCTCCCCATCTGAGGTTTGGGTGGTTCTTCCAGGATGGATTGTATGTATCACCATACACTTCATTTGGTCCTTGGTTGTGCATATACTGTACTTGCTCTTGTTGTTGTTCTTCTTGAGTTTCTTCATTTTACCCCCATGTGGATGATGGTTGGCTTGTGTTAACTGCTGCAACTTGGAGGCTATCAATCCTCTTGGTCATTTGCTCAAATTGTTGTTGAATTTGCTGCTGTATCATCTTGTTTTGAGCCAAGATTGAGTCCACCCCTTCTAGCTCCATTACTCCTCTCCTTTGTGATGGTTGGCGATTTCTTTGATGAGCAAAGAAATATTGATTGTTGGCCACCATGTCAATAAGATTTTGAGCTTCTTCTGCTGTTTTCATCAGTTGCAATGATCCTCCAGCTGAGTGGTCAGGTGATTCTTGAGCCTTTAGAGTGAGTCCTTCATAGAAGTTCTGTAGCTTGTCCTACTCAGTGAACATTTCTGGTGGACATTTCCTCAGCAGAGCCTTGTATCTCTCTCATGCTTCATACAGATTTTCAGCATCCAATTGCGTGAATGTTTGCACCTCAGTCTTCAGCCTGATGACTCTTTGAGGTGGATAGAATTTAGCTAGAAATTTAGTCACCAAGTCATCCCAGCTAGTGATGCTTCCTTGAGGAAAAGTTTCAAGCCATTGTGCGGCCTTGTCCCTTAATGAGAACGGGAACAGCAGAAGCTTGTAAGTTTCAGGATTCACGCCATTGGACTTGACAGTGTCACAAATCCTTAAGAAGGTAGATAGATGTTGATTTGGATCCTCCAATGGTCCTCCCCCAAACGAGCAGTTGTTTTGGACCAATGTAATGAGTTGTGGCTTCAATTCAAAGTTATTTGCATTGACATTAGGGGTGAGAATGCTGCTTCCACAATGTCTAGCATTTGCAAAGGTATAGGAGGCCAATACTCTCCTCTGCTGTGGGTTATTGTTAACCCCTCCTCCTGGATTAGATGGATCTCCTTCCATCTCGTGATATTCTTCCTCAGATTCTTCCTCTCCAACAATATTTTTCCCTCTTTCAATTAGGTGAACCAAAGGGAGGAAAGCCCACTGAAGTGAACAAGATTTATATAGTGAATAAAATGTGACAAACATTTAATCATTGATGTGTGGAAAACGATCCGACACAAAACTCACCGGCAAGTGCACCGGGTCGCATCAAGTAATAATAACTCACGGGAGTGAGGTCGATCCCACAGGGATTGAAGGATTGAGCAATTTTAGTTTAGTGGTTGATTTAGTCAAGCGAATCAAGATTTGGTTGAGAGATTTGTGATTTGCAGAATTTAAATTGCATGGAAAATAAAGGGAATGGGTAATTTGCATGAAATTAAAGAGAACTGAAATTTAAAGTGCTAAATCTTAAAGGGCAAGAAATTAAATGGCAGAAACTTAGAACGCAAGAAATGTAAATTGCAGAATCTTAAAGTGCAAGAAATGTAAATGGCTTGAATTGTAAAGGGAATTGGGAATTGGATTTGCAGAAATTAAACAAGGAAGAGTAAAATTCAACACACAGAAGAGTAGGAGATGCCTTGGGTTGAATCGGATCTAAAACAAAAATATAAAAGAGCTTGAAAAGCAGTAAACAGAGAAATTGAGAATGGGAATCCAAATCTCAGGACTCAAGAGACTAGATAACCAAGTCTAGATCTCAATGCAATCCTAGATCCAACAAGAGCAATTGCAAAGGGAATGTAAATTTCAGAGAAAGTAGAAGAAGAAGCAATTAACAGAAACTGAAATTCAATTGTGCAGTAAGTAAACAGAGAGATCTCAGGATGAGATTGAAACAGAATTCCTTCAATTCTCCAACCCAAGATCAAAGTAAATGTAATTGAAATTGAAAGCAAGAAAACTAAGAGGAAGGGAATTCAATTCTCCTTCCCCGAGACTTAGAAACTCAAAATTACTCAACACCAAAAGCTCTCTGAAAACTACCTACAAAAACTAAAGGAAAGCTCTCCACACAACTACCCAATCAAAACCGAAAAGAAAAATTTCTCTAAAACTTAAATCTTAAGCTATTTATACACTTTCTTCAAATGGTCTTCAAGCCTTGAATTGGGCCTTTGCTTTTGATGGACTTGGGTTGATAGAGGCCTTGGTTGATTGTTCTTGGAGTTGGAGAGAGAACCGAAGTGAACCGGGTTGGGAATTATAAAAGCTTGAGTAAAAGTTTGAGTAAAAGTTTGAGGCAAACTTTTACTCAAACTTTTTACACCAGCTGCCCCATTCTTGCTGCTACCAACGTTTGAGCTAAAGTTTGGGGTCAAACTTTTGCTCAAACGTTGGCCCCCTTATGCACACTCATGGCGCCAACGTTTGCTAAAAAGTTTGAGGCAAACGTTGGCGCAAACTTTTTCTCTCCAGGGTGTGTTGCTGATGGCGCCAACGTTTGCCAAAAAGTTTGAGGCAAACGTTGGCGCAAACTTTTGTCCTCCAGGGTATTGATTTGTGATGCCAACATTTGCCAAAAAGTTTGAGGCAAACGTTGGCTCAAGCTTTTCTCCCAAAAGTTTGAGCTAAAGTTTGAGGCAAACTTTTGCTCAAGCTTTTTGTTCCCTGGTGTGTTTTCACTTATTCCGAAAGTTTGAGCTAAAGTTTGAGGCAAACTTTTGCTCAAACTTTTTGTTCTCTCTTGCTCCTAGCTATTCCTTCTTGCTTCAACCTTTCTCCAAGCTTTCTTCACCTATCATCAATCAACAAAACACATCAAAGCTATGCTCAAAATCATGAGTTTGTCATTCTTTCATAATATGTGGCAATTATAGCATAAATCCTCATGAAATTGCATTAATTCATCTATGATTGATTAAATCACAGGAAACATGGAAATCTACCCAATTGGCTTGCTTATGGCTCAAGAAAGTGCATAAATCAATTGAAAACAAAAGAAAAAAAGCTAGTGAAACTAGGCTAAGATGACTTGTCATCACAACACCAAACTTAAAGCTTGCTTGTCCCCAAGCAAGAAATGAATTATTGAGAAGAAAGAATGAAATGGAAGATGATGTTCATGCTAGCAGAGTATTATTGGTAGTTCATGGGGTTTTATGTGGATATGTAAACACTCACTTCTTATTGACTCTTAGGCCTAGAAAGTCTTCTTCAAGCATCAAGCAACACACTGCTATGACCTCTCATTATTCCTTTATCCTTGGCTATTATCTTGTTCATAAGCTTTATTTGAGTGTCATGTGTAACAAGTTCATTGATTTCTTTATGCTTGACACATTATTCACTATAGACACTTGGCTCATATTCCTTCTTAAAATATTGATGCCCAGCACCTCTTTGGGTTACTAAATGCCTTGTAGTTAGGTTGCTCTTGATAGTGGACTTTCAGCTGATGATCTCGGGTTAGTTAACCCAAGTCACCAAGTGTTGATGCACTCCAAAGAGCTTAATAATCCAAGCAGATCCTAGTACAAAGACACCACAGGCATATATTCTAAGGTTCAAGCTATTGGTGTCTAGCTTTGTTTCTTTTTGTTTTTCTTTTGTTCTGTTGCCCTTTTTGGCTTTTTCTTTTCTCTTTTTTTTTCTTTTTCTTTTTTAACCAAGGACTTTTATTTGATTGAGATTCATAGACAGTAGGCCACTTTCTACTTAAGAGGAGACATCCTAGTTCTCTTATTCATTAAAAGTGAGCTATTATACGATCACACATTCATACCACCACTTACTTTTATTGTACTTCTATCTAACAAAGAACTATCTCACTCCATATTCCAAACATTTCTTTTATTGAATTAAAGATGCAGGGGACAAAGCATGCTTTTTGTTCAGTGAAAGTAAACACACAAGCACACACATAGGCTAGCTTACTTATTTTAAGAGAAACAAACATAATGCAAAGACTACTAATTATAATAACTACTTAAGGATGCAAAGACAACTTAAAACAGATACAATGCATGCTTTTTCTTTGTAGTGATGAACAAGGAGCAAGTCCACCTTTCATTTGTCATGCTTTTTCTTTCTTCTTTCATACACCTGGTTGCTGGTGTTCCCTGTGTCCATGTCTGTTGTCTGTTGACCCCGCCAGAACCCAGCTTTATTCATCGCCTCCTCTACTCTATCTTCAAGTCTCATAGCATTGCTTACTTCTATCTCACTTCTCTTTTTGAAGAATTCATCGAAAGTTGGAAATGCTGGATCCATGTTGGGCAGATGTTCTCCAATATAGTTCAGTTTGATTTGTCCATTTATGTTGTAATCGGCTTGGACTTCATATCTTGCATCTTGGAGAGTTGTAAACTCTTTGAGAGCCCTCATGGTTTCGGCTTGAATTTGTGCTAACTTTCCAAATGATTCGTGAGATTGAAAAGCATGCTCTTCTTGCATCACAAGGAATTTTGACTCAAACTCACTTTGTTGGTTCATCATTTTCAGCTGCCTTTCCTCTTGCTCTTGTTGGTGTTTCATATACTGTGAATGGTATTCCTCTTGCCTTTCTTGAATTCTCATGTACTGTTGTGATAATCTTCCAATTGCTTCCTGCATTTGAGTCATATCCAGGTTGTTATGTGGGGGAATGTACTACTGTTCCTCCTCCTCTTGTGGCTCTTCTTTCTCTTGTAACTCTTCTTCCTCCATTGGTTCTTCTCTTTGCCTTCTTCCGTGTGGTCTTTGGCCTTGATGTGCTTCAGGAACCATCATCATTCTTTCAATGGTTATAGGCATGCCCTGGCTCAACCACGTTGGGTTCTCCTCCTCCATTGGTACTTTAGCTTTTGCACACAACCTCCAAATGGTACTTGGGTAGTATAACCAAGACCCGGCCGAGTTCTTCTCTGCAAGTTTTTGAATGTCTTTTGCAAGGATTTCATGAACCTTTACCTCTCCTCCCACAATGATGCAATGCAACATAACAGCTCTCTTCCTGTTGACTTCTGAGGTGTTTACTGTGCCCAGGATTGATCTTTTCAATATCTCATACCATCCCTTTGCTTCCGGGGTAAGGTTACCTCTCTTAAGATACTTGTATTTGTTCTTGGCATCTCCTTCCCATTCTGAGTTATCCATACAAATATCTCTAGAAATTCTATCATAATCCGGATCTCCATTTATCCTTTGGTGGTAT
The DNA here is from genome assembly GCF_003086295.3 of Arachis hypogaea. Taxonomy (NCBI): domain Eukaryota; kingdom Viridiplantae; phylum Streptophyta; class Magnoliopsida; order Fabales; family Fabaceae; genus Arachis; species Arachis hypogaea. Next base: position 47,895,376 of record NC_092050.1, read on the forward strand.
CCCGGTTCACTAAAGCGGACTGATTTTAGTCCCAAGACTTTCTTGATGGCCTCCGAGCTAAAGTCTACTTCCACTCCCCACACATAGCTCTTGTATGTTGGAGCTTCACTCATGTCAAGCCTTGAGACATTGGCATAGAACTCTCTTATGATGTTAACATTGATCCGGGTGATTGGTGATATGAGTTCTTCCCACCTTCTCTTTCTAATCTTGTCCTTCATTTCTTGGCATCCATCATCCGGCAGCAAGAGTGGAACTTCTGGATATATCTTCTTCTCATTCATCCATTCAATTTGTAATTGATGGTACCAAGATTTGAATCTCCATTGGTCATATTCAGGGGTGCTCTCCTCCACCATGGGATCTTTCCCTTTTCTTCGTTTGGTTCTTGAGGAAGAGGCCATGATCACTTGGTTGTTTGATCTCTCTGGGGTTAAAGAGAGTGTGAAGAAAGTTGGAGATTTTGATGTGCGTTTGGAGCAAGAAGAGGTTTGAGGCTGAGCTTATTATGATGAGAAGTGATGAAGGGAATGGAGTTTAAATGGTTGGAGTGCAAGGATTCGGTCATATGCATGGCTTGAAGGTGGTGTGTTATTTAAATGAACAATGAAGGGCTATGATGCAATTAGATACTATGTGAATCAAAGGTGTGCATGTAAGGATGAATGAAGACAAAGCTTGCTTCTTCAATTGTCTTTGCCGTGATCCTCTCAAGGAGTGGCAGATTCTCCTTTTGAGGCATGTGATGAGATTTTGTCCTCATGCTATGCTTTCCTTTGTCTTGTCTTTTTCATTGAGTGTTCTTTGACCACCTAGTCATCACAACAAGACAACAAACATTAGTTTTATCAAACTGTGGCAAGAGTGCTTCTTTCATTAACACTATATGAATAATCATTCCTTATATCCATTTGAACCGTGACTTTTCTTGGAGGGCACCAAACATAATGTTTGGTCATATAGTTAAAAAAAATGTGTTTCTTCCTCCAACTAGTGAAATTGAAATCCCAATGTCACTCTTGGTTAAATGTTTATAAGAAATGTTTTCATCATAATTTTCCTTTTTCTCTTTTTTTTCATAAAGGATCAATTGTGTCCCTAAATCAGTGCATCAAGGTTTGATGAACACCAAACTTGTCTCTTGCTTAAGGGGTAAATGTGAGATGCTAGTAGTAAATCACAATTGATGCCTTCGTCACAGAATATGATTTCTTTTTAATTGAAAAGTCTCAGTAAGAGATAATGTATGATCATTGATGCATGATTTTTAATTTTCATGAGAAGAGAAACACCAAACTTAGTGTTTGGTCATATGCTAGGCATATAGTATGAAAATGTTTGTAACACTGGTTTGGTGTGCTTGAAGGCACACCAAACTTTAGAAGTCTTAGCATATGTAAAAAAATTTGCATGCATTCATTAAGTACATCCATGAAAAAAAAATTCATGCTCAGATGATCATAGCTTATTGAATTTAAAATGACATAAATCTTAAATCATGGGTTGCCTCCCATGGAGCGCTCTTTTATTGTCACTAGCTTGACATTGGAGCTTTTTTTTATGGTGGTTGAGGATTGTAGTGCCTCAACTTGTCTCCCCTGACTGTGATCCTCCTCTTTGTTCTTTGGTGTTCAATTTCAGCATGTTCCAACGAGAGTATGTTGCTGACAGTGTAATAGTCATCAGTCTGTTGGCTTGCTCCCAGTTGTTGATATATCAATTGCACTTTGTCACCTTTGGAAAGCCCCTCTGTTGGAATCTTCCTGTTCTTCCAACCCCTTTTTGTTTTGTTTCTGCGTTTCATCCCCTTTTTTGTTGATCTTTCTTTTCTGGCCATAGGCTTACCTTGAGGATCTCCCTCTTCAGTGGCTAATACTCCAATATCCTCTTGGACTTTTTCATCCTTCTGCACAATCTTCTGCCTTGGGATGTTGTTGTGAATCACCTTGTCAATTTCCATATAGTCCCTCCTCTCATTACTAAACTGGGCTTCTGGTAATACCTTCAGAGTGACACTCTTATCATGCATTCTGAGAGTTAGTTCTCCTTGCTCTATGTCTATGATAGCTCTAGCAGTGGCCAAGAATGGCCTTCCCAGTATAATAGAGTCACCATCATCCCCATCTGAATCTAGAACCACAAAATCTGCAGGGTATATGAAATTGTCCACCTTGACCAGAAGGTTTTCAATCATACCCCTGGGGTATACCGTTGACTTATCTATTAGCTCTAGAGATATTTGTACCGGTTTAACTTCCTCTATACGCAGATTTTTCACCAAGGAGGATGGTATTAAGTTAATACTTGCTCCTAGATCGCACATTGCTTTAGTGATGGTTAATTCCCCAATGGTGCAAGGCAGCAAGAAGCTCCCTGGGTCCTCAAGCTTCGGAGGAAGCCCTTTTTGAATCAAGGCCCTGCATTCCTCAGTAAGCAGTATGGTTTCTTTCTCATCCCAACTTCTTTTCTTATTGATAAGCTCCTTCAAAAACTTGGCATACAGAGGCATTTGCTCAAGTGCTTCAGCTAAGGGAATATTGATCTCTAGCTTCTTGAAAGTCTCAAGGAACTTATGAAAATGTTGGTCCTTAGCCTCTTTGTTGAACTTCTGGGGATATGGCAGTGGAGGTGTGATGCTCTTTCCTACTTGTTGCTTTTGATTCTTTGTTGGCTCTTCAATTGCTTCATTCCCCTTTTTTGGAATTTTTGATTGTTCCTCCTTTTCTTGAGTTTGCTTTGAAGCTTGCTTGCTTGCCATTGCATCATCATCATTGGCTTCCTCTGTGTGTGTTGGCTGTTCCTCTTCTAGTGGTCTTTTGCTGCTCTCCAATGTTCTCCCACTCCTTAATTGTATTGCCTTGCATTCTTCCTTAGGATTTGGGATTGTGTCACTCGGCAGTGAGCTTGAAGGTCTCTTAATAGAAATCTGTTTGGAGATCTGCCCAATCTGCCTCTCTAGGCTCTTCATGGAGGCTTCATGGTTCTTGGTTGTCATTTCCTGGTGTTTCAACGTTTTGTCTATCAAGGTCTCCAAGTTAGCGAGTCTTTGAGATTCAGGTGATGCTTGTGGTGGGTTGTGAGATGTGGGTGGTGGATGGTAGGCATTTTGGTTGGTGGACTGGTTATTGGATTGGTACTGGTTGGCGTTGGGGTAGTTGTTTTGAGGTTTTCTGTAGGGGTTCTGCTTAGTTTGCTACTGGTTGTGGTTTTGGTTGTTTCTTGACGTGTTTTGGTTTGAGTTCCTCTGCCATGGTTGTTGGTTTTGGGTGTGATTATCTCCCCATCTGAGGTTTGGGTGGTTCTTCCAGGATGGATTGTATGTATCACCATACACTTCATTTGGTCCTTGGTTGTGCATATACTGTACTTGCTCTTGTTGTTGTTCTTCTTGAGTTTCTTCATTTTACCCCCATGTGGATGATGGTTGGCTTGTGTTAACTGCTGCAACTTGGAGGCTATCAATCCTCTTGGTCATTTGCTCAAATTGTTGTTGAATTTGCTGCTGTATCATCTTGTTTTGAGCCAAGATTGAGTCCACCCCTTCTAGCTCCATTACTCCTCTCCTTTGTGATGGTTGGCGATTTCTTTGATGAGCAAAGAAATATTGATTGTTGGCCACCATGTCAATAAGATTTTGAGCTTCTTCTGCTGTTTTCATCAGTTGCAATGATCCTCCAGCTGAGTGGTCAGGTGATTCTTGAGCCTTTAGAGTGAGTCCTTCATAGAAGTTCTGTAGCTTGTCCTACTCAGTGAACATTTCTGGTGGACATTTCCTCAGCAGAGCCTTGTATCTCTCTCATGCTTCATACAGATTTTCAGCATCCAATTGCGTGAATGTTTGCACCTCAGTCTTCAGCCTGATGACTCTTTGAGGTGGATAGAATTTAGCTAGAAATTTAGTCACCAAGTCATCCCAGCTAGTGATGCTTCCTTGAGGAAAAGTTTCAAGCCATTGTGCGGCCTTGTCCCTTAATGAGAACGGGAACAGCAGAAGCTTGTAAGTTTCAGGATTCACGCCATTGGACTTGACAGTGTCACAAATCCTTAAGAAGGTAGATAGATGTTGATTTGGATCCTCCAATGGTCCTCCCCCAAACGAGCAGTTGTTTTGGACCAATGTAATGAGTTGTGGCTTCAATTCAAAGTTATTTGCATTGACATTAGGGGTGAGAATGCTGCTTCCACAATGTCTAGCATTTGCAAAGGTATAGGAGGCCAATACTCTCCTCTGCTGTGGGTTATTGTTAACCCCTCCTCCTGGATTAGATGGATCTCCTTCCATCTCGTGATATTCTTCCTCAGATTCTTCCTCTCCAACAATATTTTTCCCTCTTTCAATCAGGTGAACCAAAGGGAGGAAAGCCCACTGAAGTGAACAAGATTTATATAGTGAATAAAATGTGACAAACATTTAATCATTGATGTGTGGAAAACGATCCGACACAAAACTCACCGGCAAGTGCACCGGGTCGCATCAAGTAATAATAACTCACGGGAGTGAGGTCGATCCCACAGGGATTGAAGGATTGAGCAATTTTAGTTTAGTGGTTGATTTAGTCAAGCGAATCAAGATTTGGTTGAGAGATTTGTGATTTGCAGAATTTAAATTGCATGGAAAATAAAGGGAATGGGTAATTTGCATGAAATTAAAGAGAACTGAAATTTAAAGTGCTAAATCTTAAAGGGCAAGAAATTAAATGGCAGAAACTTAGAACGCAAGAAATGTAAATTGCAGAATCTTAAAGTGCAAGAATTGTAAATGGCTTGAATTGTAAAGGGAATTGGGAATTGGATTTGCAGAAATTAAACAAGGAAGAGTAAAATTCAACACACAGAAGAGTAGGAGATGCCTTGGGTTGAATTGGATCTAAAACAGAAATATAAAAGAGCTTGAAAAGCAGTAAACAGAGAAATTAAGAATGGGAATCCAGATCTCAGGACTCAAGAGACTAGATAACCAAGTCTAGATCTCAATGCCTTCTTAGATCCAACAAGAGCAATTGCAAAGGAAATGTAAATTGCAGAGAAAGTAGAAGAAGAAGCAATTAACAGAAACTGAAATTCAATTGTGCAGTAAGTAAATAGAGAGATCTCAGGATGAGATTGAAACAGAATTCCTTCAATTCTCCAACCCAAGATCAAAGCAAATGTAATTGAAATTGAAAGCAAGAAAACTAAGAGGAAGGGAATTCAATTCTCCTTCCCCGAGACTTAGAAACTCAAAATTACTCAACACCAAAAGCTCTCCGAAAACTACCTACAAAAACTAAAGGAAAGCTCTCCACACAACTACCCAATCAAAACCGAAAAGAAAAATTTCTCTAAAACTTAAATCTTAAGCTATTTATACACTTTCTTCAAATGGTCTTCAAGCCTTGAATTGGGCCTTTGCTTTTGATGGAATTGGGTTGATAGAGGCCTTGGTTGATTGCTCTTGGAGTTGGAGAGAGAACCGAAGTGAACCGGGTTGGGAATTATAAAAGCTTGAGTAAAAGTTTGAGTAAAAGTTTGAGGCAAACTTTTACTCAAACTTTTTACACCAGCTGCCCCATTCTTGCTGCTACCAACGTTTGAGCTAAAGTTTGGGGTCAAACTTTTGCTCAAACGTTGGCCCCCTTATGCACACTCATGGCGCCAACGTTTGCCAAAAAGTTTGAAGCAAACGTTGGCGCAAACTTTTTCTCTCCAGGGTGTGTTGCTGATGGCGCCAACGTTTGCCAAAAAGTTTGAGGCAAACGTTAGATCAAGCTTTTCTCCCAAAAGTTTGAGCTAAAGTTTGAGGCAAACTTTTGCTCAAGCTTTTTGTTCCCTGGTGTGTTTTCACTTATTCCAAAAGTTTGAGCTAAAGTTTGAGGCAAACTTTTGCTCAAACTTTTTGTTCTCTCTTGCTCCTAGCTATTCCTTCTTGCTTCAACCTTTCTCCAAGCTTTCTTCACCTATCATCAATCAACCAAACACATCAAAGCTTTGCTCAAAATCATGAGTTTGTCATTCTTTCATAATATGTGGCAATTATAGCATAAATCCTCATGAAATTGCATTAATTCATCTATGATTGATTAAATCACAGGAAACATGGAAATCTACCCAATTGGCTTGCTTATGTCTCAAGAAAGTGCATAAATCAATTGAGAACAAAAGAAAAAAAGCTAGTGAAACTAGGCTAAGATGACTTGTCATCAATCATCAAGAAAAATGTTTCTGAATGCACAAGTATTCAAATGAACACACTAATAATCAGGTGAACTAAAGGGAGCAAGCCCACGGAACCGAACAAGATTCATATGGTGAATAATACATGAAAAACATCTAATCATCAAGAAAAATATTTTTGAATGCACAAAGATTCAAATGAACACACTAACAATTGCAAGTAGGACAAATAAATTAGTTAGTAGAGTATTTTATAATCGTTTGAAACCAAATTTTAGTGGGAATTTTAGTAGAGTATTTACCAATGGTTCGGTTGCTTCCTTCGAAATTCGGTTGAGCATCATTTGCTTTGTCCAATGGGCCACCGACGGTGCCGGGGGAGCATCAGGTCCGAACGGGCGAGGGAACTTGGTTTCATGGAAGTATATAAGCATCAACACAAAAACACAGCCATCAACGGACTGTTTTGTTCCCTTTCTCTTGTTTTCAATTCCTTTCATCAAGAAGTTGAGCACATGTTTTGCCCAATCCCACTCCCGAATGTTGTCCACATGAAAGATCGGCAGCTTATGGATCGAGGAGGCCACACTTACTGTCGTCGGCAGTAAGAAGCACTTTTGTATGAAGACAACAAAAGTCCTCTTGTATTTTTGCTGGTTCTTCTCCCTTTCAACGCTCATTTCGAGTAGGGGTGTGCATGGCCTGGCCCGGCCCGAAGACCCGGCTCGGTCCCGAACACTTTAAGGGCTATTTTGGTGTGATTTCACCGGGTCTAGGGTCGGGTAAAGATCTCAAAAATAGACCCGGTCATTATTTCGGGTCGGGTCTGGGCCATGGCTCGGGTCACCCAAAGTTGGCCCTGTGGCCCGGTCATCATACACAATTAATATTTTGTATTATTAGTGATATATGATGGCTATTCTTATGTGAAATTTAAGTATTGTAAACCTTAATATTTTGTGTTATTAGTTATTATAAGACTATAAGTTAATGTTTTATATTTAAAATGCATAAGATTTTAGACTAATATATAATATTGTGTTATTTGTATTGATTTAAATATTTGGTGTTATTGGACAATATTAGTATTGATTATGGTTATGCTTTAATTTTAGAGAAGATTTGGTTCTTATTATATTTTTCTAAGTAAATTTTACTATGTCAAATAATGGTTGGAGTCTTGGAAATTTGGATATTTTCACATGCTAGCATATAAGAAGATATCAAGGTAATGTAATGTTAACGGCCCAGTTTTCACCCGATTTTTATCCGATATAATCGTGGCCCGAAAGTGTATAGGTTTCATCGGGTCTAGGGCCGGGTTCGGGTCTAATAAATAGACCCGGTATTTATTTCGGGTCGGGTCTGGGTCACATCAAGCCCGTTTTCACCCGACCCATGTACACCCCTAAATTATCGAGCACATTCCTTGTTAGAGTCGCTAACGAAATATTTTTGACGCTGTCAAATATTGCCTTGTCTTCCGGATTGAGTTTGATGTAATCAACCTTTTCATCAAAATAATTCCCTCTAATATTTTAATAGCAAAAATCAGCCAAAATTTAATTTTCTGTACACCAATGAACTGAAAATAAGCAGGAAGTAGAAAGTTTATTACCGTCGTTGTTTATGCCCAGCGCAGTTGCTATTTTCCGAGGAGTGATGTATAATTTCGCCTGGAGAGTTTTCAAGCATCCCTTAGTGTCATCATAGCAATCAATCAATTCTTTTAGGAGGGCGTGAGAGACATTCATTTCCGGGACATGTGCCAGGGCACCAAATCCCATTTCTTCCACTATATCTTTTTTCTCCTAACTCATATCCCTGAACACTATTGCTATTACCTTTGTTTGGCATCTACAATCATGAGTTTTCTGTAAGTTTTGAAACAAAATGAGAGGATATATTTATAATACAAAATAGATATTATTCAAATGAGAGCAGATAAATATATTTAATGTGCTTACGTTATAGTGCGGCTTCTCCTTCTTTGTCACCATTGTCTTGTTCTGTATTACTGTAATGAAAAAAATTGGTAAATACTTCACTCAATACACCGATAAGCACAAGCATGTATATCTTAATCAAGTCAATTAAAATGTCACAGGCCACTAAACCGAAACTCATTCATGCACAGAATCAAACATGATAAATAATGAAACAGCTAGGAAATGATTGCTGCATGCAATCACAGTAACCCTAAACCCTGAACAAAGTAAAAGAAGGTAACCAAACCGAACATTGTTTATGTGGTGAATAAATTGTGATAAACTTTTAGTCAATAAGAATAGTATTTCTCCATGCTAAAGAAGTACTAAACAGAGTAACAACCAAGTACAAAGCCCTAGTTACACTATCCACAAAAATGAATGAAAATAACAACAAATTTCATTCCAAGCCCTAGTTATACTGTAAAAATGCAATCACAATAACCCTAAACCCTGAACACATTAAATATCAAGTAAATCAAAATCACAAAGGCCACTGAACTGAACAATGTTCATGCGGTGAATAAATGGTGATCAACTTTCAATCAACAAGAATAGTATTTCTCCATACAAAAGAAGTACTAAACAGAGTAACAACCAATTTCAAAGCCCTAGTTAAACTATCCACTGAACTGAATGAAAATAACAACAAATTTTATTTAAAGTCCAAAGTCCTAATTATACCGTAAGAATGCAATCACAGCAACCCTAATCCCTGAACAAACTAAAAGAATGCCATCGAACCGAAAATTGTTTATGTGGTGAATAAATGGTGATCAACTTTCAGTTAAAAAGAATAGTTTTTCTCCATGCTAAAGAAGTACTGAATAGAGTAACAGCCAAGTACAAAGTCCTAGTTACACTATCCACTGAACTGAATGAAAATAACAACAAATTTCATTCCAAGCCCTAGTTATACTGTAAAAATGCAATCGCAATAACCCTAAACCCTGAAAACATTAAATATCAAGTAAATCAAAATCACAAAGGCCACCGAACTGAACCATGTTCATGTGGTGAATAAATGGTGATCAACTTTCAATCAACAAGAATAGAATTTCTCAACGCAAAAGATGTACTGAACAGAGTAACAACCAATTTCAGAGCCCTAGTTAAACTATCCACTGAACTGAATGAAAATAACAACAAATTTTATTCAAAGTCCTAGTTATACTGTAAGAATGCAATCACAGTAACCCTAAACCCTAAACAAAGAAAAAGAAGGCCACCGAACCGAACATTGTTTATGTGGTGAATAAATGGTGATCAACTTTCAATCAACAAGAATAGTATTTCTCCATGCTAAAGAAGTACTAAACAGAGTAATGGTATGCGAAATTATTACTCTGAGGTTGTAAAATTTGTTGTTCGTTCTCTCCCTGGCAATAGCGCCACAACTGGTACACAATACCATGGTCCAGACATAACTTCACAACTTCGCACAACTAACCAGCAAGTGCACTGGGTCGTCCAAGTAATAAAACCTTACGTGAGTAAGGGTCGATCCCACGGAGATTGTTGGTATGAAGCAAGCTATGGTCACCTTGTAAATTTCAGTCAGGCGGATATCAAATGGTTATGGGGTTTTTGAATAATAATAATAAATAAACAGAAAATAAAGATAGAAATACTTATGTAATTCATTGGTGAAAATTTCAGATAAGCGTATAGAGATGCTTGCGTTCCTCTGAATCTCTGCTTTCCCGCTGTCTTCATCCAATCAGTCTTACTCCTTTCCATGGCAAACTTTATGTAAGGGCATCACCGTCGTCAATGGCTACATCTCATCCTCTCTGTGAAAATGGTCCGATGCGCTGTCACTGCATGGCTAATCATCTGGAGGCATCACCGTTGTCAATGGCTACATCCCATCCTCTCTGTGAAAATGGTTCGATGCGCTGTCACTGCATGGCTAATCATCTGGAGGTTCTCGATCATACTGGAATAGGATTTACTATCCTTTTGCGTCTGTTACTACGCCCAGCACTCGCGAGTTTGAAGTTCGTCACAGTCATTCAATCCCTAAATCCTACTCGGAATACCACAGACAAGGTTTGGACTTTCCGGATTCTCATGAATGCTGCCATCAATCTAGCTTATACCACGAAGATTCTGATTAAGAGATCCAAGAGATAATCATCCAATCTAAGGTGGAACGGAAGTGGTTGTCAGGCACGTATTCGTATGGGAATGATGATGATTGTCACGTTCATCACATTCATATTGAAATGTGAATGAATCTCTTAGAAGTGGAATAAGTTGAATTGAATAGAGAAACAGGAGTACTTTGCATTAATTCGTGAGGAACAGCAGAGCTCCACACCTTAATCTATGGTGTGTAGAAACTTTACCGTTGAAAATACATAAGTGATAAGGTCCAGGCATGGCCGAATGGCCAGCCCCCAAATGTGATCAATATGATCCTAAAATGAACTAAAAATCCTCAGATGATCCGAAGATTCCGAAGATGTCTAATACAATAGTAAAAAGTCCTATTTATACTAAACTAGTTACTAGGGTTTACAGAAGTAAGTAATTGATGCATAAATCCACTTCCGAGGCCCACTTGGTGTGTGCATGGGCTGAGCTTGAATGTTACATGTGCAGAGGCTCTTTCTGGAGTTGAACGCCAGTTTGTAACGTGTTTTTGGCGTTCAACTCTGGTTTGTAACGTGTTTCTGGCGTTTAGCTCCAGACTGCAGCGTAGAACTGGCGTTCAACGCTTTTTTGCGTCATCTAAACTCGGCCAAAGTATGGACTATTATATATTTCTGGAAAGCCCTGGATGTCTACTTTCCAACGCAATTGGAAGCGCGCCATTTTGAGTTCTGTAGTTGCAGAAAATCCACTTTGAGTGCAGGAAGGTCAGAATCCAACAGCATCAGCAGTCCTTCTTCTACCTCTGAATCTGATTTTTGCTCAAGTTCCTCAATTTCAGCCAGAAAATACCTGAAATCACAGAAAAACACACAAACTCATAGTAAAGTCCAGAAATGTGAATTTAACATAAAAACTAATAAAAATATCCCTAAAAGTAACTAGATCCTACTAAAAATATACTAAAAACAATGCCAAAAAGCGTATAAATTATCCGCTCATCACAACACCAAACTTAAATTGTTGCTTGTCCCCAAGCAACTAAAAATCAAATAGGATAAAAAGAAGAGAATATACTATAAATTCCAAAATATCAATGAAACATAGCTCCAATCAGATGAGCGGGACTTGTAGCTTTTTGCCTCTTGAATAGTTTTGGCATCTCACTTTATCCATTGAGGTTCAGAATGATTGGCATCTATAGGAACTCAGAGTTCAGATAGTGTTATTGATTCTCCTATTTCAGTATGTTGATTCTTGAACACAGCTACTTTATGAGTCTTGGCCGTGGCCCTAAGCACTTTGTTTTTCAGTATTACCACCAGATACATAAATGCCACAGACACATAACTGGGTGAACCTTTTCAGATTGTGACTCAGCTTTGCTAAAGTCCCCAATTAGAGGTGTCCAGGGTTCTTAAGCACACTCTTTTTTTGCTTTGGACCTTGACTTTAACCGCTCAGTCTCAAGTTTTCACTTAACACCTTCACGCCACAAGCACATGGTTAGGGACAGCTTGGTTTAGCCGCTTAGGCCAGGATTTTATTCCTTTAGGCCCTCCTATCCACTGATGCTCAAAGCCTTGGGATCCTTTTTATTTACCCTTGCCTTTTGGTTTTAAGGGTTATTGGCTTTTTGCTCTTGCCTTTTGGTTTTAAGAGCTTTTGGCTTTTTCTGCTTGCTTTTTCTTTTTCTTTCTATTTTTTCCCCATTTTTTTTGTCTGCAAGCTTTGTATTCACTGCTTTTTCTTGCTTCAAGAATCAATTTTATGATTTTTCAGATTATCAAATAACATATCTCCTTGTCATCATTCTTTCAAGAGCTAACATATTTAACATTCATAAACAACAACTTCAAAAGACATATGCACTATTCAAGCATTCATTCAGAAAACAAAAAGTATTGTCACCACATCAATATAATTAAACTAAGTTCAAGGATAAATTTGAAACTCATGTACTTCTTGTTCTTTTGAATTAAAAACATTTTTCATTTAAGAGAGGTGATGGATTCATGGGACATTCATAACTTTAAGAGAAAGTTACTAAATACTAATGATCATGTAATAAGACACTATCATAGATAAGCATTTAACATAAAAAAATGAAAAACAGAAAATTTAAGAACAAGGAATGAGTCCATCTTAGTGATGGTGGCGTTTCCTTCTTGAGGAACCAATGATGTCCTTGAGCTCTTCTATGTCTCTTCCTTGTCTTTGTTGCTCCTCCCTCATTGCTCTTTGATCTTCTCTAATTTCATGCAGGATGATGGAGTGCTCTTGATGTTCCACCCTTAGTTGCTCCCAATAATTGTGTGGAGGAAAATGTATCCCCTGAGGTATCTCAAGGATCTCTTGATTTGCAGTCAAATGTTCTACCACTGAGCTATAGACCCTTGAGATGAATCTCTCCATCTCATATGACTTGAAGGTGGAAGCTTTTGTCTTCCCTTTCTTCTTTCTAGAGGTTTCTCTGGCCTTAGGTGCCATCAATGGTTATGGAAAAAAAAGCTATGCTTTTACCACACCAAACTTAGAATTTTGCTCGCCCTCGAGCAAGAGAAGAAAAAATAGATGAAGAAGAAGATGTGGAAGAATCTAGGATTATGAGGAGGGAAGGTGGGGATCCTGTGGGGTCCACAAATCCTGAGATGATCCTGTGAAGTCCACAGATCTTGAGGTGTCAAGGATTTACATCCCTGCACCAATTAGGCATGTAAAATGCCTTTGCATGCAATTCTGGCGTTTAAATGCCGAACTGATGCTTGTTCTGGGCGTTCAACGCCCAGATGCAGCATGTTTCTGGCATTGAACACCAGTTCTATGCTTGTTTCTGGCGTTCAGCGCCAGATCCATGCTCTGTTCTGGCGTTGAACGCCAGCCAGATGCTCCTTACTGGCGTTTAAACGCTAGTAAGTCCTTCCTCTAGGGTGTGATTTTTCTTCTGCTGTTTTTGATTTTTCTTCAATTTTTCCAGTTGTTTTTGTGACTCCACATGATCATGAACCTATGAAGACATATAACTAATAAAAAAATATAATTAAAAAATAAAAATTGGGTTGCCTCCCAACAAGCGCTTCTTTAATGTCAATAGCTTGACATTGGGCTCTCACAGAGCCACAAGGTGATTAGGTCAATTTTATAGACTCCCAACACCAAACTTAGAGTTTGGATATGGGAGTTCAACACCAAACTTAGAATTTGGCTGAGGCCTTTCAACACCAAACTTAGAGTTTGACTGTGGGGCTTTAGTTGACTCTGTACTGAGAGAAGCTTTTCATGCTTCCTCTCCATTGTTACAGAGGATGATCCTTGAGTTTTAAACACAAGGTTGTCCTCATTTAGTTGAAGGATCAATTCTTCTCTGTCCACATCAATCACAGCTCTTGCTGTGGCTAGGAAGGGTCTTCCAAGGATGATGGATTCATCCTCATCCCTCCCAGTATCCAGGATTATGAAATCAGCAGGGATGTAAAGGCCTTCAACCTTTACTAACATGTCCTCTACTTGTCCATAAGCCTGTTTTCTGGAATTGTCTGCCATTTCTAATGAGATTTTAGCAGCTTGCACCTCAAAGATTCCTAGTTTCTCCATTACAGAGAGTGGCATGAGGTTTATTCCTGACCCAAGGTCACATAGAGCCTTCTCAAAGGTCATGGTGCCTATGGTACAAGGTATTAGGAACTTTTCAGGATCCTGTTTCTTCTGAGGCAATCTCAGTTGATCCAATGCATTTAGTTCATTGGTGAACAGGGGAGGTTCATCTCCCCAAGTCTCATTACCAAATAAATTGGCATTCAGCTTCATGATTGCACCAAGGAACTTGGCAGCTTGCTCTTCAGTAACATCCTCATTCTCTTCTAAAGAGGAATACTCATCAGAGCTCATGAAGGGCATAAGGAGGTTTAATGGGATCTCTATGGTCTCTAGATGAGCCTCAGAGTCCTTTGGTTCCTCAGAGGGAAACTCCTTACTGATCACTGGACGTCCCAGGAGGTCTTCCTCCTTGGGATTCACGTCCTCCTCCTCTCTTGTGGGTTCGGCCATGATAGTCAATTCAATGGCCTTGCACTCTCCTTTTGGATTTTCTTCTGTATTGCTTGGGAGAGCACTAGGAGGGGTTTCAGTGATCTTCTCACTCAGCTGGCCCACTTGTGCCTCCAAATTTCTAATGGAGGACCTTGTTTCATTCATGAAACTCAGAGTGGCCTTAGATAGATCAGAGACTAAATTTGCTAAATTAGAGGTATTTTGTTCAGAGTTCTCTGTCTGTTGCTGAGTGGATGATGGAAAAGGCTTGCTATTGCTAAACCTGTTTCTTCCACCATTATTAAAGCCTTGTTGAGGCTTTTGTTGATCCTTCCATGAGAGATTTGGGTGATTTCTCCATGAGGGATTATAGGTGTTTCCATATGGTTCACCCATGTAATTCACCTCTGCTATTGCAGGGTTTTCAGGATCATAAGCTTCTTCTTCAGAAGATGCCTTTTGAGTACTGTTGGATGCAGCTTGCATTCCATTCAGACTCTGAGAAATCATATTGACTTGCTGAGTCAATATGGCATTCAGAGTATCAATTTCAAGAACTCCCTTCTTCTGAGGCGTCCTATTACTCACAAGATTCCTCTCAGAAGTGTACATGAACTGGTTATTAGCAACCATGTCAATGAGTTCTTGAGCTTCTGTAGGCATTTTCTTTAGGTGAATGGATCCACCTGCAGAAGTATCCAATGACATCTTAGCTAATTCAGACAGACCATCATAGAATATATCCAGGATGGTCCATTCTGAAAGCATGTCAAAAGGACACTTTTTGGTCAGTTGCTTGTATCTCTCCCAAGCTTCATAGAGGGATTCACCTTCCTTCTATCTGAAGGTTTAAACATCCACTCTAAGCTTACTCAGCTTTTGAGGAGGAAAGAACTTGGCTAAGAAAGCCGTGACCAGCTTATCCCAAGAGTTCAGGCTATCTTTGGGTTGAGAGTCCAACCACACTCTAGCTCTGTCTCTTACAGCAAACGAGAAAAGCATGATCCTGTAGACTTCAGGATCTATTCCATTAGTCTTAACAGTATCACAGATCTGCAAAAATTTAGTTAAGAACTAAAAATGATCTTCAGATGGAAGTCCATGAAACTTGCAGTTCTGCTGCATCAGAGAAACTAATTGAGGTTTCAGCTCAAAATTGTTTGCTCCAATGGTAGGAATTAAGATGCTTCTTCCATGTAAATTGGAATTAGGTGCAGTGAAGTCACCAAGCATCCTCCTTGCATTATTATTATTTTCGGCTGCCATCTCCTCTTCCTGTTCAAAAATTCCTGTAAGGTTGTCTCTAGATTGTTGTATTTTAGCTTCTCTTAGTTTCCTTTTCAGAGTCCTTTCAAGTTCAGGATCTGCTTCAACAAGAATGTTCTTGTCCTTGCTCCTGCTCATATGAAAAAGAAAGGAAAAAAATAATAATAGGGATCCTTTTTACCAGAGTATAGAGGTTCCCTTGTCGTTAGTAGAAGAAGAAAAAGGAATAAGAGTGAAGAAGAATGGATAATCCAAACACAAGGGTGAGGATAAGAGCAGTGATTTGAAATGAAGAGAAGTGTTAGTAAATGAATAAATAAATAGAAGAAGATGAGAGAGAGAAGTTTTCGAAAATAATTTTTGAAAAAAAAGTTAGTGATTTTCGAAAATTAAAGGGGGAAAAATTAAAATCAAAATTTGAAACAATTAGTTAATTAAAAGAATTTTGGAAAAGGAGGGAGATAATTTTCGAAAATTAGAGAGGGAAAATTAGTTAGGTGGTTTTGAAAAAGATAAGAAACAAATAAAAAGTCAATTAGTTCGTTGAAAAAGATTTGAAATTCAAATTTTAAAAGATAAGAAGATAAGAAGTTAGAAAATATATTTTAAAATCAAATTTTTGAAAAAGATATGATATGAAGAGATATGATTAAAAATATATCATTTTGAAAGAGGTAAGATAAAAAGATATTTTTGAAAAGATATGATTGAAATTAGTTTTGAAAAAGATTTGATTTTTAAAATCACAATTAATGACTTGATTCACAAGAGATCACAAGATATGATTCTAGAACTTAAAGTCTGAATCTTTCTCAACAAGTAAGTAACAAACTTGAAATTTTTGAATCAAAACATTAATTGTTGATGATATTTTCGAAAATATAATATAAAATTAAGAAAAATATTTTTGAAAAATATTTTTAAAATTTTCGAAAATAAATAAGAAAAATGAAAAAGATTTTATTTTTGAAAATAATTTTGAAAAAGATAAGATTTTCAAATTGAAAATTTGATTTGACTCATAAGAAATAACAAAATTTTAAAATTTTTTGAAAAAGTCAACTCAAATTTTCGAATTTATGAGAAGAAAAGGGAAAGATATTTTTTTTTATTTTTTAATTTTTAATGATGAGAGAGAAAAACATGAAAAAGACTCATAACATAAAAATTATGAATCAAAACACACAATGCATGCAAGAACACTATGAATGTCAAGATGAACACCAAGAACACTTTGAATGTCAAGATGAACATCAAGACTTATTTTTGAAAAATTTTCAAGAAAAAAGAAAACATGCAAGACACTAAACTTAGAAATTTTTCATGTATAGACACTATGAATGCAAAAATGCATATGAAAAACAAGAAAAGACACAAAACAAGAAAATATGAAGATCAAACAAGAAGACTGGCCAAGAACAACTTGAAGATCATGAAGAACACTATGAATGAATGAATTTTCGAAAAATGCATAAAAAATTTTAGAAAAAATGCAATTGATACCAAACTTAAAAAATGACTCAAGACTCAAACAAGAAACAAAAATATTTTTGATTTTATGATTTTATTAATTTTTTTGGATTTTTGTATATTTTTATTTTTTTGAAAATTATTTGAAGAAGAAAAATAAAGATTTCAAAATTTTTTAATATGAATTCCAGGAATCTTTCAATGTTGGCCTAAAGCTCCAATCCAAGGGTTGGGCATGGCTTAATAGCCAGCCAGCTTTAGGATATAAATCAGGCATGCAACAGCTGATATTCCAATTAACTTGCCTCTATGCTGATGGTTGGAAGCCCCTATCCAAAAGGATTAAACCTGGCTTTACAGCCAGCCAGGCTTCAACATGCTTCGTGAAACACCAGAATTCATTCTTAAAAATTCTGAAGAAAAATATAAAATTTTTTTGAAAAGATTTATTTTTTTTTGAATATTAAATGGGAAAAACGAAAAAGAAGGAAATATTTTTGAAAAATTTTTGAAAACTTTTTGAAAACAAAATAAGAAGAAAATTACCTAATCTGAGCAACAGGATGAACCGTCAGTTGTCCAAACTCGAACAATCCCCGGCAACGGCGCCAAAAACTTGGTATGCGAAATTGTTACTCTGAGGTTGTAAAATTTGTTGTTCGTTCTCTCCCTGGAAATGGCGCCACAACTGGTACACAATACCATGGTCTAGACATAACTTCACAACTTCGCACAACTAACCAGCAAGTGCACTGGGTCGTCCAAGTAATAAAACCTTACGTGAGTAAGGGTCGATGCCATGGAGATTGTTGGTATGAAGCAAGCTATGGTCACCTTGTAAATCTCAGTCAGGCGGATATCAAATGGTTATGGGGTTTTTGAATAATAATAATAAATAAACAGAAAATAAAGATAGAAATACTTATGTAATTCATTGGTTAGAATTTCAGATAAGCGTATAGAGATGCTTGCGTTCCTCTGAATCTCTGCTTTTCCGTTGTCTTCATCCAATCAGTCTTACTCCTTTCCATGGCAAACTTTATATAAGGGCATCACCGTCGTCAATGGCTACATCTCATCCTCTCTGTGAAAATGGTCCGATGCGCTGTCACTGCATGGCTAATCATCTGGAGGCATCACCGTTGTCAATGGCTACATCCCATCCTCTCTGTGAAAATGGTCCGATGCGCTGTCACTGCATGGCTAATCATCTGGAGGTTCTCGATCATACTGGAATAGGATTTACTATCCTTTTGCGTCTGTCACTACGCCCAGCACTCGCAAGTTTGAAGTTCGTCACAGTCATTCAATCCCTGAATCCTACTCGGAATACCACAGACAAGGTTTAGACTTTCTGGATTCTCATGAATGCCGCCATCAATCTAGCTTATACCACGAAGATTCTGATTAAGAGATCCAAGAGATAATCCTCCAATCTAAGGTGGAATGGAAGTGGTTGTCAGGCACGCATTCGTATGGGAATGATGATGATTGTCACGTTCATCACATTCATATTGAAATGCGAACGAATATCTTAGAAGTGGAATAAGTTGAATTGAATAGAGAAACAGGAGTACTTTGCATTAATTCGTGAGGAACAGCAGAGCTCCACACCTTAATCTATGGTGTGTAGAAACTTTACCGTTGAAAATACATAAGTCATAAGGTCCAAGCATGGCCGAATGGCCAGCCCCCAAATGTGATCAATATGATCCTAAGATGAACTAAAATTCCTCAGATGATCCGAAGATTCTGAAGATGTCTAATACAATAGTAAAAAGTCTTATTTATACTAAACTAGTTACTAGGGTTTACAGAAGTAAGTAATTGATGCATAAATCCACTTCCGGGGCCCACTTGGTGTGTGCTTGGGATGAGCTTGAATGTTACACGTGCAGAGGCTCTTTCTGGAGTTGAACGCCAGTTTGTAACGTGTTTCTGGCGTTCAACTCTGGTTTGTGACGTGTTTCTGGCGTTTAACTCCAGACTGCAGCGTAGAACTGGCGTTCAACGCCCTTTTGCGTCGTCTAAACTCGGCCAAAGTATGGACTATTATATATTGCTAGAAATCCCTGGATGTCTAATTTCCAACGCAATTGAAAGCGCGCCATTTTGAGTGCAGGGAGGTCAGAATCCAACAGCATCAGCAGTCCTTCTTCTACCTCTGAATCTGATTTTTGCTCAAGTCCCTCAATTTCAGCCAGAAAATACCTGAAATCACAGAAAAACACACAAACTCATAGTAAAGTCCAGAAATGTGAATTTAGCATAAAAACTAATAAAAATATCCCTAAAAGTAACTAGATCCTACTAAAAACATACTAAAAACAATGCCAAAAAACGTATAAATTATCCGCTCATCAAGTAACAACCAAGTACAAAGCCCTAGTTATTCTATCCACTGAACTGAATGAAAATAATAACAAATTTTATTCCAAGCCCTAGTTATACTGTAAAAATGCAATCACAATAGTTCGATCTACTAAACAAAGCAAATCAATCCAGTAAACCTAAAATGCAACTAGGAGAAACACAACATTGCATGATTTCAAATGAACAGTAATTTTTCTCATACCTTTGGTAGTTTCTGTTGCTTTTTTCGTTCGTTTCTGGTTGTTCCTTGCCAAATTTTCTCACGATTCTTTGGCAGTAGTGGTTTTCGCAGAGAACGTGATTGAAGTTTGAGTGATTTTGAGAGAGATTCGAAGAGAAGGAGCGGTTTCATGTAGTGGTTTCGTGTTGAGGAAGAAGTAATATTTTTTCATAATGAGCAACTCTAGTAGCAGCAGTAGTTTAGCATTTTCAATCGACGGCAATAATGCTCTGTCAATTTCCAGCACCCATTCTGTCCCTTTGGCAGCAACCATGGTGGTTCTGGGCAGCTGCAGTAATAGCAACAGGGGAAAATGGCCTCCTCTCCTTTCTGGTTTGTGATTCCAGTGGCAGAAGTGACATTCCTGAAACATATCAGAATTAGAATGAGTAGCAAAAATCTCTGAGCAGTTCCGGCGAGCTCCATCAATAACGGCTTGAACCAAGGCGACCCAGGTAGCGGCAACGACAACCATCGCGATGGCGTTGGCTACGAGGATGGTGACGACGATAGCCCTAGACGATGACGATGGCTTCGCGCAGCTCCAATGGTAGCGACGGTTGTAGCTTGAGGCGACAGCAACAACGCACAGTTTCTCACAATAGATCGTGCTCTTCCTCGCACCACTGGCTCACGTCATCCTCCCCCAAGCGTCGTGCTCTCCTTCACGTGCATCATTCTCCCTCGTTCGCGTGATGATGGCGGCAGCAAATGAGTTCGACGACGCTAGCAGCAACAACACAGGCTCCGGTGATGGGGTGCGGTGGTGGCACAAGGTAGCAGCTCCTCCCTGGTCGACGCCCTCTTCTCCCTCTCCTTCCCTTCTTCTGTCTTGCGGTGCTTACCTTCTTTCTCTCTTCTCTCTTCTCTCTGCATTTCCCAGAACGGGTGGGGGTTTTAGTGTTTTTAATTAAGAATTTAGGAATAATTAGGTTTTCAATTTGAGAATTACGATTTCTACTTTTAGGAATTTAGAATTAGGGTTAGATTTTTATAAAGAAACAAGGATAGAATAAGTATTTTAATAAAATTGAAGATAGAATAATAATTTAAAAATTAAATATACTTCATTAAAAATATTTAAAAAACAATTTATCAACATATTACTGAGTTCAAATAATTATTTTTAATTTAAATTATAAAATGAGCAGGTTAATTACACTTTATAAAATACAATTTAAATCTAAAATATGAATTATATAAATTAAATCATTTAACTACATTATTTCTTCATTACGAAAATTTTAATTTCAAATTATATAAAATGACCAATTATAATAAAATTACACAAAAAAATTAATTAATTTAAACTGAAAATATTTATAAGATCAATTTAATCATTCTTAATAGATTATTTTCTAAAAATAAAAAACTCGATATAAATCATAAATTATTCATAATGGAAGTTACTTAAATTAAATTATATAATTCTTCCATTACTAAATTTTAATCTCTATTATGCAAAATATTCAATTATAATAAAATTACATAAGATTCTTGATTGATTTAAAATCATCTTATCTCCTAATTTATTTAATTACTTTTAGTAAAAAAAAATTTCTTATAATAAAATCTTCATCAAATATAATAAATTATAGATAACTCATTATTTAATTTTACAAAAATTCTGATTGTTACATTTGGTGTCTTGCATGATTCGTGACATTCAATTAGAGAATTGCATGTGTGATCTAGGATCTTGGGTAAGCATTATGCCACTTTCGGATTACGATAGGTTGGATCTTTCACCTTTAAAGAGGTTGGCCGTTAAATTTGTGTTGGCAGACAAGAGTATCATCTTGGTTGTGGGCTTTGCGAAACATGTGCTGTTGATCATCAAAAATATAATAGCCTATATTTTGCTCTATAAATAAAGGCCCAAAACTGGCGTTCAGCGCCAGCTACCAACCCCATTCCTGGCATTGGACGCCCAAAAGGAAGTAGCTGGCACCCAACGCCCAAAAAGGAGTCCAAAGATGGCGTCCAATGCCCCATACAGAGTACCAACTCGTGGCTTCACCCCAAGCTCAGCCCAAACACTCAACTCAAGTGGGCCCAAAGATGGACTTCGCACCCCTAGTCTATTCTACCATATTTTTGTACTTGTTAGTAATTAGATTAGCATATATAGAACAAGGATCATCCTTGTTCAGGACCTTATGCCATATTTTCGAATACATTACTACTTTATGTAAGCTATGAGTCATGGACCTCCTAGGTTAGGGTTAGGATCTTTGCTGACTTTTATGGATTAATAATATCACTGCTCTATGTCAATCTATGCTTGATTCTATTGTAAGATATATCTTCGTTCTTCATCCTAATGAATTGGGAGTGTAACTTGACCGTCTTCCCTGTTTTACATGGGTTCTTGCAAGTCCTTGACGGGATAGTACTGAACCACAAGCTTGATTATACATCTCTTAGACGGCTAATCCACGACTTCGTTGGGGACTTGGAGACATCAGTTCAGCCGAGGTACGAGGCAATTAGGGCCTTTGTGGTATAGGCTAGAATCATGAAGCAGCATTCTCTGATATGGAAGATCCGACCTTGTCTATGGCACTTTGAGTAAGATCAGCAAGGGAATGGACCGTAGGAGCTTCACCCCTGTTCAGATTGGATAACCACTGACCTGGCGTTTGATCTGAAGCAGAGGAGATTAATGACCACTGACTTGGCGTTAATCACTTATAGCATGCCATGGAATGAATCATCAGAAGTTGAAGTACATAGTGAGAAAAGTTGATCCAGAAGGAGGAAGCATCTCCGAAGCCTCAATCGTTCTCTTATCAATTGATTTCACACCTATCCAGTAATACTTTATTTATTTTGTTTTTATGCATTTTTCCACAATAACTATATTTTCTATCTGCCTGACTAAGATCTACAAGTTAGCCATTGCTTGTTCAAAACAATAATCTCCATGGGATCAATCCTCACTCACTTGAGGTATTACTTGGACGACCCGGTGTACTTGCTGGTCTATCTGTGCGAATATTGCGGAGTCAATTTCATGCACCAAGTTTTTGGCGCCATTGCCAGGGATTGTTCGTGTTTGACAAACTACCAAACTATCTTGTTGCTTAAATTAGGTACTAAGCCGTAATTTTACTCTTTTAATTGTGTCTTTTGTTTTCTTTTTCAAAAACTTATTAAAAATCCATCTTTTCTTTGTCTTTTGTTTGAGTCTAGTGTTAGTTCTTAAGTTTGGTGTCCTATCTATTTTTATCTTTTTCTTTAAAATTTTTTGAAAATTGTTCTTGAGTGTTCTTCTTGGTATTCAAGTTGTTCTTGTTTCTCTTTTTGTTTGATCTTAAATTTTTTAAGTTTGGTGTCGTTTGGTATTTTTCTTTCTAATTTTCAAAAAACTAGTGTCTTTGATCTAAAAATTTTAAGTTTGGTGTCTTTTGGTTGTTTTTCTCTTCCTTCATTAATTCAAAAAAAATCAAAAAAATATTTCTTTTATCTTTATTCAAATTTTTGAAAATCTTGTTTCCTTTTTCTATCTTGATTTAAAAAATTTAAGTTTGGTGTTTTCTTGTTAGTAAAATTAAATTTTAAATTTTTAAATCCTATCTTTTAAAATCTTTTCAAATCTTATTATATCTTTTCAATTTAAATCTTTCCTATCTTATCTTCTTTTAAAATTATAATTTTAAATATTTTTAAATTTTTACTATCTTTTTCAAATTTGGTTTTCAAATCTTTTTAATTTAATTCCTATCTTTCTTAACTTCTCTTTAAAATCTTTATCTTATCTTTCTCTTTTCAATTTAAAAAATTTACCTAACTTATCTTCTTTTTATACTTTAAACTTTTTCAATTTCAAATCTTGTTAATTAATTTGTTATCTTAGGTTTTAATTTTCTTCTTGTTTTTTGAAATCTATAAATAAATAAAATAAAAACAAAAATATTTTGATTTTAATTTCCATTTTTATTCGAATTCTCCTAGGGCCCAAATAGGAATGAACAGTTCAGAAGACAACTTTGGGGTCCTATATGCCCCCTACTCCTGACTTCTATGGAAGAAGTATCAGTATACCTCCCATTAGGGCAAGTAATTTTGAGCTAAACCCTCAGCTCATTACTCTGATGCAGCAAAACTGCCAGTATTATGGACTTCCACAAGTAAAGCTTACTGAGTTCCTGGAAAATTTCTTGCAAATTGCTGACACATTACATAATGAGGGAGTGGATCAGGATGTCAACAGATTGCTGCTCTTTCCCTTTGCTGTAAGAGACCAAGCGTAGAGGTGGTTAGATAATCAACCCAAATCTAGCTTGAAAACATAGAAGCAGCTAATAGACAAATTTTTGAATCAATACTTTTCCCCCAATGAAGTTAACCCAGTTAAGGCTGGATATCCAAGGCATCAAACAAGAGAATGATGAATCTCTTCATGATGCTTGGGGGAGGTATAGAAGAATGTTACGGAAATGCCCCACTAAAATATTTTTAGAATGTGTGTAACTAGACATCTTCTATTATAGCCTCACAGACATGGCTAGAATGTCTCTAGACCACTCTGCTGGTGGTTCTATACATATGAGGAAAATAAATGAAGAGGCTCACGAACTTATTGACATAGTTGCCATAAACCAGCATCTGTACTTGGTTGATGAGACTTCCATGAAAGGAGAGGTTAATACAGTATCTACTGAATCTAACCCTCCAGAACAAAATGGCCCATTAACTCAGCAGTTACACGCCTTTGTCCAGCAATTGCTGGAACTGAAAGAATCTTTGTGAGAAACTCAGACTTCTAACAGCAATATAGAAGCACAGCCGAGTCAGACTAGGTAACAACTATCTAAACAGATAAAAGAAGAATGTCAAGCTATTCAACTGAGGAATGGAAAAATATTAAACACCCAACCTCAGTACAACAGGAAACCAGGAGAGGAACAACTGACAGAGGATAACCAAACTACAGCCCAAGATACCTCTGACGGCATTGAACACCCAAGGAGGAATGTCATTAGCATTCAATGCCAAGAAGGGGGCAGTACTCCTGGCGTTCAACGCCCAAAAGGGGACAGTATTTCTAGTGTTGAACGCCAAGAAAGGGTAACAAGGGCGTTGAAAGCACAAACACGGATGGTCAGACCCATACAAATTTTGATAAGACCCCTCCTAAGTAGGCCAATAAACCCTCTTCTAATTTTGTAGGCATTCAACCTACATCAACTAAGGTTGATGAGTATAGAGCCAAGATTCCATTTCCTCAGAAGCTCTGCCAAGTGGAAAATGATAAATAGTTTACCCACTTTACAGATTATCTCAAGACACTTGAAATCAATATCCCTTTTGCAAAGGCTCTTGAGCAGATACCTTCTTATGATAAGTTCATGAAAGACATCTTAAGTCATAAGAAGGATTGGAGAGAGGCAGAAACAGTCCTCCTCACTGAAAAATGCAGTGTAGTATTCCAAAAGAGCTTACGAGAGAAACTGCAAGACCCTAGGAGCTTTATGATACCATGCACCCTAGGAGATACCTGCACAAGGATAGCCCTATGTGATCTTGGAGCAAGTATTAACTTAATACCTGCATCATTAATAAAGAGGCGCTTTATTTAACTCACGAAGTTAAACCGAACCACATATGTCTTCAACTTGTTGATGACTCTGTTAAGCTTCCATCAGGCGTGATTGAGGACTTGATTGTTAGGGTTGGACCCTTTGCTTTTTCCACGAATTTTGTGGTACTGGAAATGGATGAGCAGAAGAGTGCGTCCCTTATCCAAGGAAGACCCTTGACGGACCCTCATTCACATTCAAAAAGGGGAAGCAACCCTGAGAGTCAATGAGGATGAGTTCGGGCTGAATGCTGTTAAAGCTATACAACATCCAGATACCCCAGAGGAGTGCATGAGTATTAATATTATTGATTCCTTGGTGGAAGAAGTGAACATGGTTGAGAGACTCGAAGAAGAGCTGAATGACATCTTTTATGATGCCCAGCCTAATTTAGAGGAGCCAGAAGAAATAAAGGAGCCTTTGAAAACTCCTATGAAAGAGGATAAGCCTCCTAATCTCGATCTCAAACCATTACCTTCATCCTTGAAATATGTATTTCTAGGAGATGGGGATACTTATCCTGTGATTATAAGCTCTGCCTTAGAACCACAGGAAGAAAAAGTACTAATCCAAGTGCTAAAGACACACAAGACAGCTCTTGGGTGGACAATAAGTGACCTTAAGGGCATTAGCCCAACCCGATGCATGCACAAGATCCTGTTGGAAGATGATGCCAAACTAGTGGTACAACCACAAAGGCAACTGAATCCAACCATGAAGGAAGTGGTGCAGAAGGAAGTCACAAAATTATGGGAGGCTGGGATTATTTATCCCATTTTTGACAGCCCCTGGGTGAGCCCTATCCATGTTGTTCCCAAAATTGGAGGCATGAAAGTGGTTCATAACGAAAAGAATGAACTAATTCCCACAAGAACAGTTACAGGGTGGCGTATGTGTATTGACTACAGAAGGCTCAATAACGCCACCAGAAAGGATCATTTTCCTTTGCCATTTATAGATCAAGTACTGGAGAGACTAGCGGGTCATGCATTCTACTACTTTTTGGATGGCTATTCAAGCTATAATCAAATTACAGTGGATTCTCAAGACCAAGAAAAGACAGTATTTACATGCCTATATGACGTGTTTGCTTATAGGAGGATGCCATTTGGCCTGTGCAATGGACATGTAACCTTTCAGAGGTGTATGCTCTCTATTTTCTCTAATATGGTGGAGAAATTCCTTGAGGTAGTCATGGATTACTTCTCCATCCTTGGGGACTCATTTGACTCCTGCCTTGACCATCTGGCCCTAGTTCTCAAACGATGCCAAGAGACAAACCTTGTTTTAAATTGGGAAAAATGCCACTTCATGGTGACTGAAGGAATTGTTCTTGGGCATCATATTTCGAATAAGGAAATAGAAGTAGATCAGGCTAAGGTGGAGGTAATTGAGCAACTACCATCACCCACTAATGTTAAGGCAATCAGAAGTTTTCTAGGACATGTAGGGTTCTACAGGAGGTTCATAAAGGATTTTTCCAAAATCGCAAAACCCTTGTGCAACTTACTAGCTACTGACACTCCATTTGTCTTTGACCAAGAGTATCTGCATGCCTTTGAAACTCTAAAGGTAAGCTTATCACTGTGCCTATCATTTCTACACCCAACTGGGACTTACCATTCGAACTAATGTGTGACGCCAGTGACCATGCCATTGGTGCAGTTCTAGGGCAGAGACAGGACAAGCTTCTGCATGTCATTTATTATGCCAGTCGTGTTCTAAATGATGCACAGAAGAACTACACTACCACAGAGAAGGAATAGCTTGCAGTGGTTTATGCCATTGACAAGTTCAGATCCTATTTAATAGGATCTAAGGTTATTATCTACACTGACCATGCTGCTTTCAAATATCTACTCACCAAGCAGGATTCTAAGTCATGGCTAATAAGATGGGTACTACTCCTGCAACAGTTTGATATAGAAATCAGAGACAGAAAGGGATCAGAAAATCAAGTGGCTGACCACTTTTCTCGGATTGAACCAGTAGCAGGGGCATCTCCTCCCTCTACTGAGGAGTCTGAAACCTTCTCGGATGAGAAACTCTTTGCCATTCGAATGATACCGTAGTTCACAGACATTGCGAATTACAAAGCTATAAGGTTCATCCCCAAAGAATACAGAAGGCACCAAGCTCGAAAACTCATTCAGGTGCAAGATACTACTTATGGGATGAACCATATCTCTTTAAGAGATGCTCAGATGGTATAATCCACCGCTGTGTGACTGAAGACGAGGCACATAAAATCCTATGACGTTGCCATGACTCTGATTATGGAGGACACTTTGGAGGTGAGTGATGACTTGCATCATCTACCTCTTTCTCTCATCAAAAAGGGCCATAGAAGTGATAAATTCTCATTGATTTAATGCATTGATAAGAGATATTTCATGAATTTATAGGACATTTCTTTGAAATGAGTTCTTGCATGCATTTCAGGTGAAAAGAGCAACAAAAGAGGAAGAAAACAAGCAAAGGTGACTGGGCACTTGCTGGGCGTGCCACTTCAAGCAAACGCCAGTGTCTTAAAGTAGGCGTGGCACGCCACTGCTGGGCGTGACACGCCAACTATGTTCTCTAGAAAAGGATGTCCAAGTTCGACTATGGGCGTGGCACGCCACTGTTGGGTGTGGCATGCCAGCTATGTCTTCCAGAAGAGAGTCCTTGAAGCTCCATTATGGGCGTGGCACGCCATTGTTGGGCGTGGCGCGCCAGCTATGTTTTCCAGAGGAAAGTCCTTGAAGTTTACTATGGGTATGTCATGCTAAGGCCAGGTGTGGCACGCCAGTTATCTGATCTAGAGAAGTATTCTTGGAGCTTTACAATGGGCGTGGCACGCCAGGCATATTATCCAGAAAGGAGTTCTTGAAGGTTACAATGAGCGTGACACGCCAAGAATGGGTGTGGCACGCCAAGAATGGGTGTGGCACGCCAAGAATGGGTGTGGCACGCCAAGTCTAGTTCCCAGAGAAGGATGATCAAAGCTCCACCAAGGGCGTGGTACGCCACTGCTGGGCATGGCACGCCAGTATCAACTTCTAGAAAATAATATTCAGCTCACCAAAAGGGGCGTGGCATGCCAAAGTCTGGGCGTGGCACGCCAAGTCTCAACCCCAGTGAAGAAAGGATGGTGCAACTTTATGGGCGTGGCATGCCAGGTTTTAGGCAAGGCACGCCAGTTCTATCTTCCAGGAAGGGCATGGCACGCCAGGTTTTGGGTGTGGCACGCCAACTCTGCTCGCACTATGGGCGTGGCACGCCAGGTCTAAGGCATGGCACGCCAGTTCACTTGACCAGAAAGGAAGGTTTGCCGCACTAACAAGGGCGTGGCACGCCAGACCTGGGCATGGCACGCCAGGCCAACTTTCCAGAGAAGAAGATTGAAGACTTCATCAAGGGCGTGGCACGCCAAACCTGGGCGTGGTACGCCAGGCCAACTTTCTAGAGAAAAAGATTGAAGACTTTACTAAGGGCGTGGCCCGTCAGACTTGGGCGTGGCACGCCAGTTCATTTGTCCAGAGGAAAAGGAAAGGAGCATCACTATGGGCGTGCCTCTTGGTACTTTGGGCGTGGCACGCCAAGCTTGTGAACCCAAACTCTCATCAATGGGCGTGCCACTTAGTTCTCTGTGCGTGGCTTGCCAAGCTTGTGAAGTCAAGATCTCAAAGAGGGCGTGCCACTTGGTGTCTTGGGCGTGGCACGCCAGGCCAATAGAGTGGGCGTGCACTCTCACGTGCCATGCCACTCACACGCCACCCAAGAAATATCATTTTATTTTGCTTTAAGTGTAAGTTCTTTTCTTTTATTTTGTAATTTCTTATTTCTAGTAATAGGAGTAGTATAAATACCCCTTGAAGAGTACTGAAAAAGGGGCTTGGAACTTTTACTTCACTTCACTTTTACTTTCACCTTCTTCTATCTCTTGTACTTTCTCTAAGCTATGAGTAGCTAAACTACCTTTCATTGGGGGAGGGAGCTCTGTTATACGTTATAGATTAATATTAGTAAATTCCTTCTTCTCTTCATTTCTCTTTGATTTTCTAGGAGGAATTTCATTCTTCATGCTTAGCATTCAATTATCTTGGAAAAGAGATTGAATGCAATTTGGGTTTTATGGGAACCTTGGAAGAGGAAACATAAAATCAGGCTTGAAATTCCTTCTCACATTGAGTAGATCTGGGTTTTGGGATTAGATAAATGTGATGCTAGATCTATCCATTACTTGGATCTATGAGGATGTGTGGTATAATCAGGGACCAAGTTTATCTCTCTTCATGAGCAATTAGATCAAGAAATTAGCTGTTGATCAAGATTTGGAAGATTGAATTACTAAAGAATTGGGATGCAATCAATCATGATTGCCAAGAAGTCAATGAGTTGCATGATTGAAGAATGGATGATCTGAAATTAATACGGAGAATGCAACATCTCCTAACCCTAATGAATCTTCCCCATTTTTATCTTCTTTCTTCTCTATAGCTTTGTTTAATTTATGTTCATCAACCCGTTCCCCTTTACAATTCAGTCATTTACATTTCTGTCATTTAAATTTCAACAATTTATCTTCATGCTCTTTACCTTCCAACACTTTACTGCTTTCTTTATTTTGAAGTCATTTACAATTCTGTCATTTAGATTTCTGCACTCAACACTTATTCTTAATTAGCTTAACTAAATTACCCTACTAACTAAAGCTGTTCAATCAATCAATCCTTGTGGGATCGACCTCATTCTTGTGAGTTTTTACTTCACAGTAATTTGGTATACTTGCCGAAGGATTTATTGTAATCATACAGTAATTTTCCACTCATCAAGTTTATGGCGCCGTTGTCGGGGATTGATTCTTAATTGACAATGATTAAGTTGATGGGTTCTTAGATTAAGCATTTTCTTTTGTTAATCAATTTAAATTCAGTTCTTCATTTTTCTTTATTTTTCCAGCACTTGAATTTACAATTATTCATTGTATATACTATCATTTTAACATTTTAACTAAGGCACACTAACTGTTTGATGCTTTGCATCACACAAGCTTGACTCATCCACCCCTTTTAATAAAAGGGTGTTCACTTTTGCTTTGGATTGTGTCTGTGTTGTGTATGCCAGGAGGCAAAAGAAGTGCTACAATCTCTTACAGTTCTGAACCGGAAAGGACATTCCTAAGGCTAAAAAATGAAGCAGTAGCAAGAGGAAAAAGGGTAATTGGTGAAGAAGAGGAAGAAGAGGATCTAAACCAAACCATGGAGGGTGAAGCACACAATCATCAAGAGGAAGTTGTTGGTAATCATCCTCCTCCACAAGAAAGAAGAGTGCTAGGCTTTTTTATCAATCCTAATCCTGGGAACTGTGGAAGCAGCATCTTGAGACCCACCATACGTGCCAACAACTTTGAGCTCAAACCACAGCTAATCACCCTTGTTCAGAATAACTGCTCATTTGGAGGAAATGCTCAAGAAGATCCAAATCAACACCTATCCACATTCCTGAGAATTTGTGACGCTGTGAAAGCTAATGACGTTCATCCTAACACTTATAGACTGCTTTTGTTCCCTTTTTCTCTTAGGGACAAAGCATACAGGTGGAGAGTTTGACAACTTTGGAAGAAGTGGTGAATAAGTTCCTGACAAAATTCTACCCTCCCCAAAGAGTTATCAAGTTGAGGATAGAGGTACAAACATTCAGGCAACAAGATGGAGAGACTCTCTATGAAGCTTGGAAGAGGTACAAATAGATGACAAGGAGATATCCTCCAGATATGTTTAATGAGTGGGTGCAGCTACATATTTTTTATGAAGGATTGTCTCACGAGGCAAAGAAGGCCTTGGATCATTCTTCAGGAGGTTCCCTCAACACCAAAAAGACCATTCAAGAGGAAATAGATATCATAGAAACTGTGGCCAATAATGAGTACTTTTATGCAACAGATAGGAACCCGAGGAGGGGGTGATGGAGCTAAACCAGATGGATGCTCTACTAGCTCAAAACAAAGTGATCACAGCCCAACTGGCAGCTCTCACCAAGCAAATGGAGAAAAATCAGGTCTTAGCAATCAACACTCAAGCACTAGTACAAGAAGGGACTGGTCCAGGAGATGAATATGACTAGGAGCAAGCTAATTATGTGAACAAATCACAAAAATAACCATACGACCCCCATGCTAAAACCTACAAATCAGGTTGGAAGAATCACCCAAACTTTGGGTGGAGAAACCAACAAAACCAAGTCCAAGATCACAAGGCATACAACTCTAACCAATGCAACAACCCCAACCATCAACCAAACAATCATAGATCTTACCATAACTCACACAGTGCCCCCTTCCAACCCAATCAACAATCACACAGCAACCATCTTCAAAACCCAACCAATCACAATATATCATATTCAACTTCACAACTATGTGATGATAGTGACAAATTTGCAAGGTTAGAGGCCATACTTGAAAGATGGTAGAAGACGCAATAGTAACAAAAGCACAAACTGATAAGAAGTTAGAGGCCTACCAAGAAGAAGTCAGATCCAACTTAAACAACTAAGGAGCAGCAATCACAAAATTGGAAGCACAATTTGGATATCTATCCAAGCAACTATCCATGTCTACAAATGCATTTCCCAGTGATACCATGACCAATCTAAGGGGGGAAGGTGGTGAAGGAGGCATCTTCAAGCCACAACTTACAAGAAGAAGAGGCTGACAAGAACTAAGAAATCAAGGAGAAAGAAAAGATACATACACCTACCCCACCAAAAGAGGTCTTGAAGCCCTATGTACCAAAAGCACCATACCCATAGAGGCTAAGAAAAGATGGGAAGGACAGCCAGTTTTCTAGGTTCTTGGAGATCTTCAAAAGGCTCCAAATCAACATTCCTTTGGTTGAAGCATTAGAGCAAATGCCACTCTATGCTAAGTTCCTAAAGGAGCTCATGACCCAGAAAAGGATCTGGGAATAAAAAGAAACTGTAGTGCTCATAGAGGAATGCAGTGCTATTATACAGAAAAAGCTTCCCCAAAAGATGAAAGATCCTGGAAGCTTTCAAATACCATGCATCGTAGGAGACATTAGCATTGAGAAAGCATTGTGTGATCTGGGAGCTAGCATCAACCTTATGTCCTTGTCCATGATGAAGAGAATGAGGATTGAAGAGGCTAAACTAACAAGAATGGCACTTCAACTAGCAGATAGAACATTCAAGTTCCCCCATGGAGTAGTGGAAGACTGTTAGTCAAGGTAGGTGACTTCATCTTCCCAGCAGATTTTGTAGTGCTTTCCATGGAAGAAGAAGCCATTACATCAATCATACTAGGGAGACCATTTTTGGTAACAGCTAGAGCTATAATTGATGTACAAAAAGGAGAATTGGTCCTCAGGCTTCATGAAGAAAAGATGGTATTCAATGTGTTCACTACTATGAGCTACCCAAAGGAGTCCATTGGAGAGTGTATGATGGTGGATACAATGAAAGTACTGGTCCAAGGAGTTCTAGATGAGGACAAGCTTGAAGAAGTAATGGAGAAAGAGTAACAAACATGTAGTGAATTACCACAAGAAAGCATGGACAGCCCAATCATGTTGGACAAGGCAAAAAAGGAGAAAGTAGAAGCACCCAAGCTGGAACTAAACACTCTACCTCCAAGCTTGAAGTATGCTTACTTGGAGAGCGATGACACTTAGCCAGTAATCATCAATTCAACCCTGAGTAAGGAACAAGAGGAGGAGCTCATTTAGGTGTTGAAACAATACAAGGATGCCATTGGGTGGACAATGTCTGACTTAAAGGGAATAAGCCCTTCAATGCGTATGCATAAAATCCTTCTTGAGGAGGATGCCAAGCCATCATTCCAGCCACAAAGAAGATTGAACCCATCAATAAAGGAAGTGGTGCAAAAGGAAGTGCTAAAGCTATGGCAAGCAGGGGTGATTTACCCCATCTCAGATAGTCCTTGGGTGAGCCCTGTTTAAGTAGTTCCCAAGAAGGGGAGAATCACAGTTGTGTCAAATGAAAGAAATGAGATGATACCAACAAGAATAGTCACCGGATGGTGTATGTGTATAGACTATAGAAAACTCAATGAAGCCACAAGGAAGGATTACCTCCCTCTACCCTTCATGGATCAAATGTTGGAGAGGCTTGCTGGGCATGAGTACTATTACTTCTTGGATGGATATTCAGACTACAACCAGATTGTAGTGGATCCTAAGGACCAAGAAAAGATAACTTTCACTTGCGCTTATGGCATTTTCGTATAGAGACGTATGCCCTTTGGTTTATGTAATGCACCTGCCACATTCTAAAGGTGCATGCTGTCCATTTTTTCTGACATGATTGAAAAATTTATTGAGGTTTTCATGGATGATTTCTCAGTGTTTGGTGACTCCTTTCCTAATTTCTTACACCATCTTGCCTTGTGCTCAAGAGATGCCAAGAGACTAACCTGGTTTTGAACTAGGAAAAGTGTCATTTTATGGTTACCGAAGGGGTAGTCCTTGGCCACAAAATCTCTAAGAAAGCATAGAGGTAGACAGAGTCAAGGTGGAAGTGATTGAAAAATTACCTCCGCCTTGCAATGTCAAAGCAGTTAGGAGCTTCTTGGGACATGCTGGCTTCTACAGAAGGTTCATTAAAGACATCTCAAAAATTGCTAAACCATTAAGTAACTTGCTTGTCTCAAATGTACCCTTCATATTTGATAGAGAATGCATGCAAGCTTTTGAAGAGCTCAAAAGTAAGATCTCCTCTGCACCTATTATAGCACCACCAAGCTAGGAGTTGCCTTTTGAATTGATGTGTGATGCATCAGATTTTGCTATTGGTACTGTATTAGGACAGAGGAAAGACAAGCTAGTGCATGTCATATATTATGCTAGCAAGGTCTTTAATGAAGCCCAAAGGAACTACACCACCACAGAAAAAGAACTCCTTGTTATAGTGTTTGCTTTTGACAAATTCAGGTCTTACCATATTGGTTCTAAAGTAGTTGTGTTTATTAATCATGCAGCACTCAAATACTTGCTAACCAAACAAGAGTCCAAGCCCAGATTGATCAGATGGATCCTATTGCTCCAGGAGTTCAACATTGAAATAAAGGACAGAAGTGGAGCAGAAAATAAGGTGGCAGACCACCTATCAAGGATCCTATATATGGTCAATGAAGCTCACAGCCCTAGTGTAAATGAAGGCTTTCTAGATGAGCAATTGATGATGCTTCAAGAGGCTCTATGGTTCGCAGACATAGCCAACTTCAAGGCCATTGGAGAGCTACCTTCCAACATGAACAAGCACTTAAGAAGGAAGCTCATCAATGATGCCATGCATTTCATATGGGATGAACCATACCTCTTTAAGAGGTGTGCTAATGGAATTTTAAGAAGATACATTTCTCATGAGGATGGATAAGAGGTCATCTGGAATTGCCATGGATCTACTTATGGTGGACACTTTAGTGGAGAAAGAACTATAGCCAAGGTTTTGTAGTGTGGATTTTTCTGGCCTACCATCTTCAAAGATGCAAAGGAGTTTGTGACAAGATGTAATGAGTGTCAAAGAGCTAGTGACCTACCCAAGAAAAATGAGATGCCATAGAAGTTCATCATGGAATTAGAGCTGTTTGATGTTTGGGGGATTGACTTCACGGGACCCTTCCCACCCTCATACTCAAACAATTACATATTGGTAACTGTGGACTATGTGTCCAAGTGGGTAGAAGCTATAGCAACATCAACTAATGACAATAAAGTAGTGATCAACTTCTTGAGGAAGAACATATTTAGCCAGTTTGGGGTTCCAAGAGCTCTTGTAAATGATGGGGAAAGTCACTTTTGCAACAAGCAACTAGAGACCCTCCTCCTCAAATATGGTGTTAAGCACAGAGTAGTCACCCCATACCACCCACAAACCAATGGTCAAGCAGAAATTTCAAACAGGGAGCTCAAGAGAATCTTTGAGAAGACTGTTGGGACCTCAAGGAAAGATTAGTCCAAGAAGTTAGATGATACTTTATGGGCTTATAGAATAGCTTTTAAGACACCAATCGATATGTCTCCATACCAATTGATGTATGAAAAAGCTTGACATTTGCCTGTGGAGCTTGAACATAGAGCATTTTGGGCTCTAAAGATGCTAAACTTTGACAATCAAGCTGCTGGGGAAAGGAGGTTGTTACAGCTGAATGAATTGGATGAATTCAGAACTCAAGCTTATGAAAATGCAAAGATTTATAAAGAGAAGACAAAGAAATGGCATTATCAAAGGCTGGTAAAAAGGGAATTTGAAGAAGGCCAAATGGTTCTCCTATACAACTCAAGACTCAAATTCTTCCCAGGAAAGCTGAAATCAAGATGGTCATGACCCTTCACAATCATCAAAGTTTTCCCTTATGGTCATGTGGAACTCATGGATGAGAAAACACGGAGAACCTTCACTGTCAATGGCCACAGGCTCAAGCATTACTTGGGGGAATCACTGGAAGAGCAAAGAGTAAACTACAACCTCAACTGAAGAGGAAGAACCGTCAAGCTAGTGACGTTAAAGAAGCGCTAGTTGGGAAGCACCCCAACATTCATATCCTTTCAGTTTATTGCTTTCTAGATTTGTTTTATGTCAATTACTTTAGTTTATTGCTTTCTATCTTCTAGTGTTAATTACTTAATTTGGTAGCTTTAGATTTCTTTAGAGTACTCTTAGTTTCTCTGGAAGCTAAACTGTGAATATTTCATTATGTGGTATTCTTGATTGGTTCGAGAAACTTGCTGAAGAACTAAGTTTGGTGTGGCCACCAGCCCACTTAATTTTTAAACTTACATGACAACATTTTAAAAGATCTTATGAGTAAGCAAAAAATTAAGTTTGGTGTGGCCACTAACATAAGAAACTTTTTCTGACTTGTGCATTCAAAGAAAGTAAGCCCAATGAATTGGTATCTCAATGCACCCAGTAACATCATGAGATAAATGAAAAGGGACTTAATTGCATACACATAGAGTGGAAGTGGAATGGTATGACGAATTAAATACCTTCCACTCATGATGTATATAATAAAGTCTAATCATGAGTACGAGTTACCAGATGCAATGATCTTAAGTTTGGTGTCCGAAAGACACAAAATAAATACCAATTAAGTGGAAAGAAATGAAACAACTCCTTGATCACTAATATGAACGTTTGCAACTGAAATTTTAGGAAGGAAGTGGGGCCCACAATGCATTGATATCTCATAATTTCAGGAAGGGAGTAAGTCACAGGAGTCAAAGTGTGAAGTACACTTTGGAACTCACAATTTGAAGAAAAAGCTGAACCACTTTTAAGAGTGGCGCTTCTCCTACGCTGGGCGCCAAACCCCATCTTGAAAATATTCAATTATGCCATCAATTACACACCATTCTAGATTCTTCCCTCCCTTATAAATTGTACTCCCCCACCCCTCTTCATCACACTACACATAAACCCTTCTCTCTTCCGTATCCCAAGCTCTCTCTTCTTTACTTCTTGCTCTCTTTTCTTGCTTAGGACAAGCAAGTTCCAAGTTTGGTGTTGGTGAGTAAAATCTTTTCACTATCTTCTTCTCCTTCTTTCTTCTACCATCACAAACTCACACTTCACCAATGGCACCACCAAGAGTCTCGAGCTCAAAGAAGAGAAAGACAAAGGAAACCTCTAGCTCATCAAGCAACAATGAGCATAAGTTCCTTTCATTCTTCCACCAAAACCAATTCTTTGGGTGGGTGAGTGAGAGGAAAATTATTCCAGAGGTAGGCTTCTAGTTGGGAAGGGATGAACACAGGGAGATCAACATTGAAATCAACAGCAGGGGATGGATAGCACTATGCAATCCACCAAAGAAGGTGGTAGTGAGCCTAGTGAGGGAGTTTTATTCTAACGCTGTTCCACCACCAAGCAAACAACTCACCTACCTAAGCTTTGTGAGTGGGAAAACTATTGATTACAGCCTTGCAAACTTAGAAAGAATTTTGGAAGTGAGGAACACAAGATCCACTCGGAGCTATGAAGAAAGAGTGAAGCAAATTGATCCTGGCTTTGAAGACATTGTGAATGAAATATGTGTCCTCAACACTGAGTGGATCAAGGATAAAGATGGGAGACCAAGTCAATTGACGAGGAGAGACTTATGTCCCCAAGTAAGAGGCTGGCTAGACTTTATGAGGAGATCACCCAACCCTACTTCCAACACCTCAGCGGTAACTATAGAGAGAGCAGTGCTAATTTACAGCATCATGAAGGGGGAGAGGGTGAATGTGATGACATGTCACCATGTCATATTTTTTATGCTTTTTCATACAATAAATTGATGATTTATGCTTAAATATTGAATCCTTTTGTGCTTAACTGGTATATTTCTTTGATATTTTAATTTTATAAATCTTGTAGGAAATAAGAAGAAAAAGAAGCAAAGAAGCACAAAATAAGCTAAAAAGGAGAAAAAAAAGAGCTTTGGGACACACTTTGAAGTTGGAGCACACTTTGGAGGCTTAGGCCACGCTTTTAAAAGCATGGCCCATGACCACATTAAAGGAGATTGGCAATCAGCACACAAAGCTCCGCTCTTGCCAAGAGCAGAGCATTATCGTGATGAAAAATGAGCTTGGAAGCAAAATTTTCTCTAAGTTAAAATCTGGGCGCTCACAGCATGACCATGCCTCCTTCAAAGGGCTATAACTTGAGCTACAGATGTTTGATTGATGTGCTTCCAGTTGTGTTGAAAATCTGACATTCAGAGCTTTCCAACGATATATGGCAATCCATATTTGGCATGAAATTGAGGCATTAGTAAAATGCATCTTTAAGGGCCAAAAACAAGCAAAAAAATCAGCCAATGCTTCCACCAAGGTTCGAAGCTGGAGCCTCACTCCAAAGCAAAGTAGCGCTCTCAAGGAGAGCACAGCGCTCTCTTGGAGAGCATTGTCATGCTCTCTTGGGCAAGAGTGCAATCTCCAAGGCTTGAACACGGATACCTCACCAAGGAAGCAAGGATGCTATGCTCTTGGGGAGAGCTGAGCGCTACATTGACACAGCCAGGGAGCATTGTTGCGTGCACCAAAAGGGCCAAGGAAACAAGCACCAATGCTGCATCAATTATCACTCACCAATGTTAGCTTGACTAAACTAATCACCCACTAAAGTTGCTTGATCCATCAATCCCTATGGGATCGACCTCACTCTAAGTGAGTTTTACTACTTGATGCGACCCGGTACACTTGGCGGTGAGTTTTAGGTGATTGGAATTCATTTTCCAAAATATCCATCAAGTTTTTGGCGCCGTTGCCAGGGATTGATTTAGATCAACAATGATTAGGTGGGTGAGAATTCTAGATCAAGCATTTTCTTTGTTTTTGTTCTTTGTTTTATGTTGATAGCAAGGTGTTTGAGCTATTGCTTCACTAAGAAATTCTTTCTCTGTGACATGAATTTCAATTTTCATCGATGTTGCATTTTACAAAATACAAATGGAGTTCAACTCATCTTATGGTTAAACAAAATTTTATGGGATATCACCCACCATCATCAATCTCTAATGGTGGCTAGGAATATCACCAAGAGAATATACATTCTGAGCACTCCAATTCATGGAGATTTGCTTCAGAGACACAAGATGAGCAAGAGAATCATATCAGATACTTCCCACCACCATAAAATGATTCAAGTCATTATTCTAATGGTGGTTGGGAGTATCACCAAGGAATGAAAGAGCATCCATCCTCACGTCCCAGTTTCTCATTTGAAAGTTCTCCATCACTTGATTATGCCTCAACACAAAGTTTCCTCCAAATTCCATACAAGTCATCTGATGTGTGGAAAACGATCCAACACGAAACTCACCGGCAAGTGTACCGGGTCGCATCAAGTAATAATAACTCACATGAGTGAGGTCGATCCCACAGGGATTGAAGGATTGAGCAATTTTAGTTTAGTGGTTGATTTAGTCAAGCGAATCAAGTATTGGTTGAGTTGTATGCAATTGACAGAAACTAAATTGCTTGAAATGTAAAGGGAGAGGGGTAAAGTGCAGTAAATTAAAGAGCAGGAAAGTAAAGTGCTGAATCTTAAAGAACAAGTAATTTAAATTGCAGAAACATAGATTGCAAGAAATGTAAATGGCTGAATCTTAAAGTGCAAGAAATGTAAATTGCTTGAATTATAAAAGGAATTGGAAATTGGGATTGCAGAATTTAAACGAGAACAAGTGAATTGCAATTAAACAGAAGAGTAGAAGGTCAATTGAAGTAAAGTAGATCTAAACAGAAAAGTAAAAATGCTTGAGAAATTAAAATAGAAAGTGATGCTTAATTTGCAGCAATTAAAAAGATGTTGAAGATCTCAGGAGTGGAAGAGACTAGAAAACAAGTCTAGATCTCAAATCCTTCCTTGATCCAACAAGAGCAATTGCAAAAGGAAATGAAAAGTAAATTGCAGAAGTAAATTGCAGAAGAGTAGAAGATGAAGCAATAAACAGAAATTGAAATTCAATTATGCAGAGAAAGTAAACAAGAGATCTCTAGGTGATATTGAAACAGAAGTTCTTCAATTCTCCACCCAAGATCCAAAGGCAAGAAAATAAAAGAGTGCTCCAGCAAGAACAAGGAAGAAGAGAGATCAATTCCCCTTCCCAATTCTCTAAGATCTAATATCACAAGTAAAAGCTCCAAATGAAAATTAAAAGGAAAAATTCAAAGTAAAGTCTAGAGAGGTTTCAAAAAGAGGTCCCTAATTACATCAAACTAGATCCTATTTATACATTTTCTATTCTTGGATTTTAGAATTTGGATGGGCTTTTAATATGGTGAAGAAATGAATTAAGTTGGATTTTTAATTGAATTTTCAGCCCGTGGAGAATTTGCTTCCAGGAGGATGCTCAGCTCAAGTGGGGAGCTGAGCATTGAAGCTTTGTGTGGGGATCCTTTGTAGCGTGCAGTGTTGGGGAAGGCACCAGGGGAATGCTCAGCTCACAAGGTGAGCTGAGCATTGGGGCCTTGTGCGCATGTCTTGCTCCCTGGCCGTGTCACATGTTGCGCGCTCCTTCCTTGGTCATTGTCAAATGTTGCGCCTTGCTTCCTGGACCGTGTCAAGCATGCTCATGAGTAGCGCTCTGCTCTCCAAGTGAGCTGAGCATTGGTGCTTCCAAGGGAGGTCCTTGGTTCGAAACTTGAGGGAAGCATGCGCTGGT
Source organism: Arachis hypogaea (assembly GCF_003086295.3). Classification (NCBI taxonomy): domain Eukaryota; kingdom Viridiplantae; phylum Streptophyta; class Magnoliopsida; order Fabales; family Fabaceae; genus Arachis; species Arachis hypogaea. Next base: position 47,935,738 of record NC_092050.1, read on the forward strand.
GGCATTTTCTTGGATTCCTTGTAGCTCCTTGCTCCTTGCTTCTTCAAGGTGATGAGTTCGAACCTTGGGGGATGCATTTGGCCAATTTTTGGCTTGTATTCCTTGTGAGTAGCGCTCCCCCACTCCCCTTGGTCCTTAGTTCGAACCTTGGAGCAAGCATTTGGCAAACAATTTCCTTGAATTTCTTGTGATGAATGCCCGATAACGCTCCCTTGGTGAGGTGAGCATTATTTTTCCTTTCCTTGTTTCTTGGCTTCAAATTGTGCTTAGCTCACAAGGTGAGCAAAGCATTGAAACATTGCTTCCTTGGATTTTTGTTTGTGCTCCTTTGGAGAGTGCTGAGCTCTTGGGGAGAGCATTGTGGCTTCTCTCTTTCCATTCCACTCTTTTTCTTCCTTAGGCCACACTTCCTAAGCAACGCTTTCTTATTTTCTTCTTTTTTTCACTTATAATTAATCAAAACAACCAATCAAAGTATCACCAAATTCACAAGGTTTATAAATCATTAAAAATCAATTAAATTTAGCCTAAATCTCATGATTTAGCATCAATTAAATGGTGGTTGTTTGATTCAAAGAAGTCATGCATTTCCATTCCAAATTACATACTTAGAATGCAAGAAAGTGTATAAAACCTAATAAAAACAAAGAAAAAGGCTTGTGAAACTAGGCTAAGATGACTTGTCATCACAACACCAAACTTAAAACTTGCTTGTCCCCAAGCAAGAAAAGAATTATGTTCAAATGTTCTTTCAATCAGGATGGATTGAAGAATAACTTGTAATTTCCTGTGAGTGAAGTGATTAAGTGATAGTGGGGTGAACTCTAAATTATATGCTCATGCAAGGGCTCCAGTGCTTACTAGTCCCTACATCTTGGAAGTCTTAGGTCTTAGAACTTTCATCCAAATGATATCATGGAGATCTCTCTATAGGTAATCACCTTGAAGCAGCTTATGATTTGTGTTTTGGCTTTGACTCTAAGTGTCATGTCTCAAAGCGGCTCTTTAGATAAGCTTTCAATCAATACTCCTAAACCAGTTGGTTTTAAGGTATTAGGTGTTGAAGCACCCCTTAGGATTTACTTGCTCAAGCCTCTCTCTTTGACACAATTCGACCACAAGCATTTACTAGGATAATAACTCTTTGAGTTCTTGTTTCTTTCTTCTTTTCTGCCTAGTAATTGATGCTCAGAGCCTTGGGCCATGTTCTCTTTGTTTTTATATCTTCTTTATTTTCTTTTGTATGCTGCTTCTTGGATCAATAAATGTTTGAGAATTTCCACAATATTTCTTTGAACTCTATGTCCAACCTATGAGCTCCCATGCAAGTTTTCATAAGTATGCAACCTCAATACATAATTATACAACTAGAATCACCACTTCTCCTAATCTTTTGCTTGCCTCAAAATTGTTTAATTTCTCAATCCTTCTTTTCAAAGAACTGTTATGTGGTGAATTTTTGGGACATTGAGTGCAAGCAAGTTTGGGGAGTATAGGGTTGTGACTATTCAAGCATCTCAATTATTGAATTACAGAAAAACTATACCATGCAGACAGACTGGGATACTATATCACTCTCAATCATAACAGTGTCTAATGTAAAATAATCACTTAACAACACAACCTTTTGGAGTTTACTTGCTTTCCTCCTTCTCATCATCATCATTGCTGGTTTTAGTATTCCTCTTTCATTTCTTTGGGTGATGATGCTTAATCCTTCTAAAAGCTTGTATGACATTCTGCAATGATATTGAAAGTTGCTTGTTCCCAAGCACTTGAAAAATGGTCAGCGTGCATGAATTATTTGTGAGCTTTTGAACTTACTTTGGTGTGAGAACACCAAACTTAGTACCTTGCCAATGGTTCTCATGCATCAAATTAACCATGTGTGAAACTCTTTTTCTTTTTTAAAAGCAATAAAACTGAAAACTAAGAAATAGCAAAATAGTTAATTGGTTTATCTAAATGCTTGAAGCTAGCATTATACAGAAGGTGAGAATATCTTTTATGATGGGATTTCGGTGGAACACCAAACTTAGAATCCTTTATTCTCCCTTAAATTGTTTTGGTGTGCAACACCAAACTTAGCTTCTTGCAATATAGATAAAACTAATTAACCTTTTTATTGAAATAACTATGAAAAGAAAGTTACCTCAGGTTGGGTTGCCTCCCAACAAGCGCTTCTTTATTGTCATTAGCTTGACATCCTCCATTCTGTTGATCATGGGAGTTGAAAATCCTGTTGCCTTTGGTTTCCTCCTCTCACTATGGGCTTCCTTTCCTCTGTTTCTTCTTGTGGAATTTTTCTGTGAAGCTTTTCTTGGATGATTGATTCCTTAAATGGCTTCTCACTTTCCTCCATGACTGCTTTCCCTTTTTTCAACCTAACAGCTTTTTCGCTGTTCTTTGGGTCATCTTCAGTGGCCCTGAGGGACATATTTGCCCTCCTCTCGCCCATTTCTGTAAGGTGCTTAGCTAGTTGTTCCATTTGCCTCTCAATTCTTCTGAGTGAGGCTTCTTGGTTTCTGCTTATCATCTCTTGATTTTTTCTTCCTTCTTCTTACTCTATTATTGCCATATCTTGAGCTTTCACGAACCTCTCCATCATCATTTCTAGAACATAGATTCTTTGAAATTTTAGAATTGGTCGTGGTTGTGTCAACTGTGATGGTTGATGAAAGTCGTTTTGGGCGAGTTGTGAGGTAGGATGGGGTTGGAAGTGTGTGCATTGGGGTGGTGCGTGATGGTTGTTGTTGTGAGGGTGGTTTTTATGCTGGTTTTTGAAGATGGGGTTGTTGCAGTTGAAGTCCCTTGGTCTTTGATTTTGGTGTTCGACCCCCCTCCAATTGGAATGAGTTCTCCAGGGTGGGTTGTACACATCATTCTGAGACCTGTGTTGGAACATGCTAGAGGAACTGTTTGGAGAGTGTGATTGCTCATAACTTTGTTGCTCATGGTTAATTGCTCCAAAACCTTGTTTAGGTTGATTCCAACCGTATGAGTTTTGAGTTAGGTTGTATGCATGTACTACAGCAGTTCGCAGCTCATTGATTTTTCTGACCATCATATCTAGTTGTTGTAGAGTCTGCTGATGCATCTGCTTGTTTTGGTTCATGACTGCACGGACACCTTCAATTTCCTTCTCTTGTGTGAATGGTTGCACTTCTGCCTCTGGTTTAACAATTCCCTGAGGTGGTTTCAACTTGGCCAGGAGTTCACTCATAGTTCTTACCATCCGATGATGCTTCCTTGTGGGAAAGCTTCAAACCATTGAGCAACATCGTTCATGGTGATGAGTGGCTGCTTCAAATTATGGGTTGCATTGTCATATGGGGTTAGGACACTGCTCCCATGCTGACTGGGATTCGTTGGGTTCTTCTCCATGATCTGCACAATCACAAACAGTCCAAATGAAGATTGAATATATTCATGCCCAAAATGTGGTCAGAAGATTAGTTGACACAATGTGTCAAATAGTTGATAGACTTGAAAGATTAATAGAGGAAAATTTCTTCTCTCGTATATTCAACAAGCAAAGGCATAAGAATCACACAAAGCTAGAGAAACCAGGAAAACTTCACTCTATTGCTAAAGTGAAGTTTTAGTTAGCTTAAGCAATAATTCAAATAGTTAGTGGGTTAATGAAAAATTAAAGAAATAGAAAAGAAAAAGTACTTGATCTAGATCTCCACTTTACTTAATCATTGTCAATCTAATCAATCCCCGGCAACGGCACCAAAAACTTGATGTGTGGAAAATGATCCAACACGAAACTCACTGGCAAGTGTACCGGGTTGCATCAAGTAATAATAACTCACATGAGTGAGGTCGATCCCACAGGGATTGAAGGATTGAGCAATTTTAGTTTAGTGGTTTATTTAGTCAAGCGAATCAAGTATCAGTTGAGTTGTTTGCAATTGACAGAAACTAAATTGCTTGAAATGTAAAGGGAGAGGGGTAAAATGCAGTAAATTAAAGAGTAGGAAAGTAAAGTGCTGAATCTTAAAGAACAAGTAATGTAAATTGCAGAAACTTAGATTGCAAGAAATGTAAATGGCTGAATCTTAAAGTGCAAGAAATGTAAATTGCTTGAATTATAAAAGGAATTGGGAATTGGGATTCCAGAATTTAAATGAGAACAAGTGAATTGCAATTAAACAGAAGAGTAGAAGGTCAATTGAAGTAAAGTAGATCTAAACAGAAAAGTAAAAATGCTTGGGAAATTAAAATAGAAAGTGATGCTTAATTTGCAGCAATTAAAAAGATGTTGAAGATCTCAGGAGTGGAAGAGACTAGAAAACAAGTCTAGATCTCAAATCCTTCCTTGATCCAACAAGAGCAATTGCAAAAGGAAATGAAAAGTAAGTTGCAGAAGTAAATTGTAGAAGAGTAGAAGATGAAGCAATAAACAGAAATTGAAATTCAATTATGCAGAGAAAGTAAACAAGAGATCTCTAGGTGAGATTGAAACAGAAGTTCTTCAATTCTCCACCCAAGATCCAAAGCAAGAAAATAAAAGAGTGCTCCAGCAAGAACAAGGAAGAAGAGAGATCAATTTCCCTTCCCGATTCTCTAAGATCTAAATTCACAAGTAAAAGCTCTAAATGAAAATTAAAAGGAAAAATTCAAAGTAAAGTCTAGAGAGGTTTCAAAAAGAGGTCCCTAATTACATCAAACTAGCTCCTATTTATACACTTTCTATTCTTGGATTTTAGAATTTGGATAGGCTTTTAATTTGGTGAAGAAATGAATTAAGTTGGATTTTTAATTGAATTTTCAGCCCATGGAGAATTTTCTTCCAGGAGGATGCTCAGCTCAAGTGGGGAGCTGAGCATTGAAGCTTTGTGTGGGGATCCTTTGTAGCGTGCAGTGTTGGGGAAGGCACCAGGGGAATGCTCAGCTCACAAGGTGAGCTGAGCATTGGGTTCTTATGCGCATGTCTTGCTCCCTGGCCGTGTCACATGTTGCGCTCTCCTTCCTTGGTCCGTGTCAAATGTTGCGCCTTGTTTCCTGGACCGTGTCAAGCATGCTCATGAGAAGCACTCTGCTCTCCATGTGAGCTGAGCATTGGTGCTTTCAAGGGAGGTCCTTGGTTTGAAACTTGAGGGAAGGATGCGCTGGTGGCATTTTCTTGGATTCCTTGTAGCTCCTTGCTCCTTGCTTCTTCAAGGTGTTGAGTTCGAAGCTTGGGGGATGCATTTGGCCAATTTTTGGCTTGTTTTCCTTGTGAGTAGCGCTCCCCCACTCCCCTTGGGTCCTTGGTTCGAACCCTTGGAGCAAGAATTTGGCAAACAATTTCCTTGAATTTCTTGTGATGAATGCCCGATAATGCTCCCTTGGTGAGCTGAGCATTATTTTTCCTTTCCTTGTTTCTTGGCTTCAAATTGTGCTCAGCTCACAAGGTGAGCAGAGCATTGAAACATTGCTTCCTTGGATTTTTGGTTGTGCTCCTTTGGAGAGCGCTGAGCTCTTGGGGAGAGCATTGTGGCTTCTCTCTTTCCATGTGCCACTCTTTTTCTTCCTTAGGCCACACTTCTTAAGCAACGCTTTCTTATTTTCTTCTTTTTTTCACCTGCAATTAATCAAAACAACCAATCAAAGTATCACCAAATTCACAAGGTTTATAAATCATTAAAAATCAATTAAATTTAGCCTAAACCTCATGATTTAGCATCAATTAAATGGTGGTTGTTTGATTCAAAGAAGTCATGCATTTCCATTCCAAATTACTTACTTAGAATGCAAGAAAGTGTATAAAACCTAATAAAAACAAAGAAAAAGGCTAGTGAAACTAGGCTAAGATGACTTGTCATCATCATCCCATCAATCACACAACTCATTCCACACCCCTTAACACAACTTCACCACAACACATCCATGTCATCAAAATTACTCTCAACCTTCATCTCTTGAACCAGCAGATAAGGATTACCTTCAATGGTCCAAAGAATCTTTAGAAAGCCGATGCCAAGCCATTGAAATACACAGAAAACTCGTGGAAAGATACACACAATCCTAATCCTGGAAAGAAATCATCTTCAAGAAGATGAATAGGCCCTTAGAGCAAACAAGGAGGAACTTAGAACCATCAAACAGTGAGGATGAAGACAAATTTGTGGGTGAGAAAGCGGAAAAACGAGAACAAAAGATCCCTGTGTCAAGTGAAATTGCAATGAAGGATGAGGGACATGAGCCAGGGATTTTACATTCACAAAAGCTACTTGAGGTGATAATGAAACATAAAAACTCCCTCCCAAAGGAATTAATGGAAAATCAGGAAGAAGAAATGGAGGAAGATACTCAAGAGAAATCACACTCAAGTGAGGTTGAGAAGTACATGAAGGAAGAGCTCATTGAGCTACCAATTCAAAAGGCTTTGGATGAAGACAAAACTCCAATAATCACACAGCAACCAAGTCTTGAATCTAAAGAAGTGAAGGCAACTAGCAATAGCACCAATTCTGTCCCTAATCCAGCAAGCAAGCTCAATCAAGCTATTTACAAAATGAAGCTTGCTGAGGAAAGGCCAAGACAAGGGACACTAGCTGAATCTTCTCCCCAATTTAGGTCATTCCTCTTAACAAATTGGAAGAAGAGGAAGAAAGTGAACAACATGTCAACCGTAGGTATAATTTCTCTTCTCTGCTTTGTTTTCATTGTTTGCTTTGTTTAAATTCAATAAATTGGCATATGGTTACATTCTAAGTTTGGTGTTGCCTTGCAACAAATTGTTTTCAATCTTTTTGAATGAATGCATCAAATCAAAAATGAAAGCGACACACCAAGATTCTAAGTTTGGTGTGCCACTTATTTTCTATGCAATTCATTCAAGCAACACTACTTGTCTGCATAATCATAATGCCTCTACAGTTTTATTTTTCTCTTTTAATTTGACACTTTTTTATTCTACTTGCTTTAGTCATTTTTCTGTTTTTTAAATGCTTTCCTCTAGTTTGCTTATTAACTGTCTTTGTTAGTACATCACCAAGAGATCCTTATTCATGACAGATTCTTGGCTTGGTGATTATACTTAACAAATAACAGTTTTATTTGCTTAGTTTTAATTTAAATAAATTGACATACGATTGCATTCATAGTTTGGTGTTGCTATGCAACAAAAATTTGGTTCCAATATCTACTAGATACTTGCATCAATTCAAGTTAAAGTGTCACGCTAAGTTTGGTGTGCCACTTATTATTTATGCAAAGTATTGTGCACACCTTCTTATGCTTACAATCACAATGTTTCTGTTTCTCTGTGCCTTAATGGTTAATCTTTAATTTTGCTTGCTCAAAACACATGTATTACTAACATTTCATTGTGTAAGACATTCATGATCCATCTTAGCCCATAGCCATTGTTCTAAATTGTTGCTTGAGGATGAGCAAGCATTCTGAGTTTGGCAAGGGAAAGAGGAAGAATAGAGGAAAAAGGACAACAATAGAGAAGATGAATTACAAGGTTGTAAAGTTCCTTTTCCTCTCCTATGTTTCCAGCACTTTAAATTGCATGATTGTCTTTATATTCTCTGTATGCATGTGTGGTATGAATAAGCATAGCTTGAATTTTGATTTGTAACATCTTGCTGTGGCATTATGACTACAAACTTGAATTCTGTGAGTTCAAAGCAATAAAGCATCATGATCATAAACAAACAAGGCATTAAAGAAGAACTTAGCATGTGCATATAAGTATTGGAAAGCTAGTATGATTAATTGTTGCTCAATTGCATTGGATTTTATTTAATTGAAATTTTCATCTAGGACATTTTGTGAAATCTTTTGAAAATCATGAAAACCTTGAAGAAGCAAATACAATTAAAGCAAGAAAAGAAAAAGGGAAAGAATGAGAAAGCTGAAGGCTCTGAGTACCAATGGCAAATTATTTGCTAAGTACTTGTGGTGTTTATGTATCAAGCAAAAAGTTTGAAAACAAAACATTTAGAGGTCAAGGTTAGGCTTAAAGTGCAAAAAGCACTCCCTCAAAGTTCAAGGCTTTGAGCATCAATGATTAGAGAGTTAAGAAAAGAAACAAATGAGCTTAATGAAGTCCTCTAATTAAATGCTTGTGGTGCTTATGTATCAAGTGGTAATACTTGAAAACAAAGCATTTAGAAGTCGTAGCTTTGTTATTAACTCATGGGGCAAAGCACCTAAAAGGAGAATCTAATAAGAAAATCAAAAGCTTGTTTCAAGGAAGAAATATAAGAGAAAGATTTCATAAATTGAGCTAGATAGAAGCATCAATCATTTACATCTCTTTTGTGATTGTAGCATGCTTAGAAAACTAGCTTACCATGAACATTGAGTTGCTATTCTTCTTACCTTTGATTGTCAATCTTTATTGCATGATTCTTTTCTTGCTTGGGGACAAGCAAGGTTTAAGTTTGGTGTTGTGATGACATGTCACCATGTCATGTTTTTCTATGCTTTTTCATACAAGAAATTGATGATTTGTGCTTAAATATTGAATGCTTTTGTGATTAATTGGTATATTTCTTTGATCTTTTAATTTTATAAATCTTGTAGGAAATAAGAAGAAAAAAGAAGCAAAGAAGCACAAAATAAGCTAAAAAGGAGAAAAAAAGAGCTTTGGGACACACTTTGAAGTTGGAGCACACTTTGGAGGCTTAGGCCACGCTTTTAAAAGCGTGGCCCATGACCAAATTAAAGGAGATTGGCAATCATCACACAAAGCTCCGCTCTTGCCAAGTGCAGAGCATTATCGTGATGAAAAAATGAGCTTGGAAGCAAAATTTTCGCTAAGTTAAAATATGGGCGCTCACAGTATGACCATACCTCCTTCAAAGGGCTATAACTTGAGCTACAAATGTTAGATTGATGTGCTTTCAGTTATGTTGCAAAGCTGACATTCAGAGCTTTTCAACGATAGATGGCAATCCATATTTGGCATGAAATTGAGGCACGAGTGAAATGCATCTTTAAGGGCCAAAAACAAGCAAAAAAATCAGCCAATGCTTCCACCAAGGTTCGAAGCTGGAGCCTCACTCCAAAGCAAAGTAGCACTCTCAAGGAGAGCACAGCGCTCTCTTGGAGAGCATTGTTGTGCTCTCTCCCAAAGAAAATGCAAGAAAATTGGGCAAGAGTGCAATCTCCAAGGCTTGAACACGGATACCTCCCCAAGGAAGCAAGGATGCTACGCTCTTGGGGAGAGCTGAGCGCTACATTGACATAGCCAGGGAGCATTGTTGCGCGCACCAAAAGGGCCAAGGAAACAAGCACCAATGCTGCGCTCTTAGTGAGAGCCGTGCATTGCCCTGGGAGTGTCACCCATGGGCCAAAATTCAACCGAAATTCCATTTAAATTTAATTTCCTCACCAAATTGAATCAAGGCTAACCAAACCCATCTCTCTTCAAATCCAAAGCAAGCAAAGCCCACATAATCACTCAAAGGCACAAGAACAAGCTAGAATTAGGATTTTCATTTAATTTGTTCTTCATTTCAATTTCATTTTATTTTCATTTTGTAAAAAGCCTATATAAAGGCATCATTCTCATTTTCCTAAGGAGGTCAGCTCCATTAGAGAGCATGGAGGGGGGCTCTAATAGAGAGCATTAGAGAAGACTGGATCCAAGAGGGAGCATTAGGACTAGAGAGCTCTCTCTTAATTTTCTTTGGAGTCTTGGATTGAGAATTGAAGGAATTCTGTTTCATTCTTCATCTAAGACTTCTCTTTGTTTACTTTCTGCATAATTCAAGGAATTGTGATTTGGATCTAAGTTTCTCTACTGATTTCATCTTTACTTCTTCTGCAATTGTTCTTGGTTGGATCAAGGAAGGAATTAAGATCTAGACTTATTTTCTAGTCCCTTTACCCCTGATAAACCACTATTTTATGGTTTATCTTGTGCTCAATTGAGTGGTTTCTATCTACTCTTTACCCACTTATTCATACTATTTGCATGGTTTTACATTTGCCTTCCTAATTATGTGCTTTGATTGAAAACATGCTTCTTTGATCTTATATTTGCTTATTATTAATCCTCTCTTATAACCATTAGATGCCTTGATATGTGTGTTAAGTGTTTTCAGATATTATAAGGCAGGAATGGCTTGGAGGATGGGAAGAAAGCATGCAAAAGTGGAAGGAATGCAAGAAGTTGGAGAAATTGCTAAGCTGTCCAGCCTGACCTCTCTGCACTCAAACAGCTATAACTTTAGCTACAGAGGTCCAAACGATGCAGTTCCAGTTGCGTTGGAAAGCTAACGTCCGGGGCTTCGACGCGTGATCCATGCGGCCGCGTCGCAGTGACAAAAAACCAGCGTGGCAAAATTCGAAACCAGCGAATTCTGGACTGTTTCTGACCCAGTTTGCGGCTCAGAAAACCCAGATTAGAGGCTATAAAGTGGGGGACTGCATCCATTCATGAGGAGGCTCTCGTATTCACAATTTTAGGAGTAGATGTAGTTTTTAGAGAGAGAGGTTCTCTCCTCTCTCTTAGGATTAGGATTTAGGATCTCTCTTAGTTTTAGAGTGACTCTCAATCCCAGGTTCTTTATTTTTATTTATTTTCTCACTTTTGTTTATGACTCTCTATGTTTAGATTGATATTCTATTTAATTTATCTTGAGGTATTTCAGACTTATGATTGCTCCTTTTTATTATATAAATAATTTGGATTTTTCCTTTTTGGCTTTGGTTGATTTATTGGTAATGCTTAAGCTGTCAAATAAAGCAGTGGTTGAAATTGGGAGTTGCTCCAATAACTTTAGTCTTTCCATAGGAATTGACTAGGACCTGAGGATTAAGCTAATTAATCCACTTGATTTACCTTCATAGTTAGAGGTTAACGAAGTGGGATTAAAACCCAATTCTCATCGCAATTGACAAGAATAGGACTTCCAGTTCTTATACCTTGCCAAAAGTTTTATTATTTATTTAATTTAATACAATATTACTTTCTTGCCATTTACTATTCTTGCTTTTTATCTTATACATTAAAACCCCCCAATTTACAAACTCATAACCAATAATAAGAACACCTCCCTGCAATTCCTTGAGAAGACGACCCGAGGTTTGAATACTCGGTTATCAATTTTAAAGGGGTTTGTTACTTGTGACAACCAAAACGTTTGTACGAAGGGATTTTTGTCGGTTTAGAGACTATATCTATAACGCGACTGTTTTTATGACATTCTTTACTGGCAAAAATTCTAACGTCAAAATGGCGCCGTTGCTGGGGAATTGCAAACGTGTGCCTTATTATTGGTTATTGTAAATATTTTATTTTTGCTTGTTTATTTGTTTTTATTTTTGTTTTTATTTTTTCTTTTTCTTAAGTTAAGAGGTTATTGGTTTTTATTTTAAAATTTTTATTTTATCTTATCATATTTCAAAAATTAAATTTCAAAATTCAAATTTGAAAATTTTCAAAATTCAAATTTCAAAATTTTAAAATTCAAATTTCAAAATTTCAAAATTTTAAATTTCAAAATTTAATTTTCAAACTCAAAATTTAAATAACCTTTTAATTTAAATTTATTTTTATTTTTATTTTTTAATTTTTATTTGCTACTATGAACTCTCACCCCTTTGGCTATGAGTCTGGTTACAATTATGTTGCAGGAAGAAGAAATTACAATGAGAACAGGCATCAAGGTTGGAACAATCAAAGATGGGAGGAACCACAAGGATTTAATCAACCCTCATGGCAACAACCACCTCCAATGAACTATCAACAACCACCATCATATGCCTATGAACTTCCTCAACACAACTTGGGACCACCATACTCACAAGCCCCTTTCCACCATTCACCTCCATATGACCCTAACCCACATCCACCATACCAACCACCTTATGAACCAAATGAACCATACATAGATCCACCCCAAACCTCCATGGAGAAAGCACTTGCCGATCTAAACTCTACTATACAAGCTCTCTTCACCCAAATCAGACCACCGAGTACCTTCAACAATCAACCCTCAAGCTCTAGTGCACTTCCTTGTCAACCACAGAATAATCTCTCCATCCCATCACCACCATCCATGGAAGAGCACCCACATCCATCAATCCAAGAGCAAGATGATCCCAATTATGCTATTGATATGGAACAGGAAAGAAGGAATCATCTTCGCAAATCCATACTTCATAAAGAGCTAGAGGAGGCCCTAAAGGTGAAGGTAGTAAATACCCTTGAAGATGAAAGAACAATTGAAAGGAGTTGTCATGGAAAGCAAATCATCAAGGATGAGTACGATTTTATATTAAAACTACTGGACAAAGAAGTAATTATTAAAGAGGAAAAAGTGGTTGAAGACTTAGGAGATGTTGAACCTCCATGGGAAAGTCAAGACATAGAGACTCCTTCCAAGACGGTTGAAATTGATGCTGAGGAGGGTGTACAACCTCCAAGGCATATCACAGTTGAAGACTTGGAAGAGGTTGATCAAGAGATGGAGATTCAAGAAGAAGAAGCACAACCTCTCATGCCCTTGGAAAGCAATGAAGAGGAGATTGAATTGAAAGGGAGCTACCAAGAGGAAGAGGTTGAAATTGAAGAAGCTTGCAAAGAGGTGGTAATTATCAGAGAAGAGCACAAGGGAGTGGAACTTGCAATTTTATTAAAAATACCTCCCCCTAAGTTGCCATCATCCTTCACAACATTCAAGTGGGTAAAATTCATATCCCATAGCTTTCTAATTCCACTTGAATATGGGCTACTGGAGACGGATGGTCAACTTAGAGCTTTTTGTGACATTAAGAGTAAGAGGAAGATGGTCAGTGGTAAGAATTGTCCTGCAAGGTTCATTATGGTTGGAAGCTTTAAGTTTAAACGCAAAGGTTGGTATAAAGCTCAACTGAATGGGTCTAGGAAGTTGTTTGGACACTTCAGTGAGAATTCAGATTGCTTGCCACCCAGATGGAATCATAATGATCAACACAAAGACGGGTGTAAAAGCAAGATTTGGGATCCTGGAATCTGCTATGACATTTGTCACCCCGGGAGCCTAAGAATCTGTTTGAAGCTTCTTAAGGGCTTTACATGCTTAGTTTGGGACCCCGGAGGTTACTGGAGATACAAACATTGGTGGAGATTCCTGGATGAGTTCAAGCACAAGCCACCATAATAGGAAGCTCACCAAATGTCCAACTTGAGGACTCTAACTAAAAGTGCTAGGTGGGAGACAACCCACCATGGTATGATCGTTCATTTTTCATTTTTATTTAGTTTTATTTGTTTTCAAGTTTTATTTTATTTTATTGAACCTGGAGTTTTGCATCACACTCATATTAACACTTCATTCTGCATCTTTTCAGATAAAAAAAAATAAAAAAAAAAGCGAGCACGCGACCCGACCGCATCAGCGACGCGTCCGCGTCGCAAGGGGATGGGAGATAATATTAATATGAACAGAGAGTTTCGCAGGAGCAGCGCTGGAGGCGTGCCAATGGCACAAATCACCCCACGCGACCGCGTCGCCAACGCGTCCGCGTCATATGGGAATAATGGCCTCCCACGCGACCCGTCACCCACGCGACCGCATGCCCTGAAAATCGACATAAAAAGGGTGCTTGGCCGAAAGTTGTGCTGGAGTTGGACTGGACTCGTGCTGGAAGCCAAAGCCTCCCATGCGAACGCGTGCCCCACGCGTCCGCGTCATATTGAAGATAAGGCCACTCACGCGATCGCATGCCCCATGCGATCGCGTCACCCAGAATTTTGGCAAAAGAAGTTTTGAACAGAGAGTTGTTCGACCGCGAGGCTGCACTCGTGCCACTAGCACAAATCAAGTCACGCGATCGCGTGCCTCACGCGTCCGCGTCACCCATGCGACCGCGTCGCTTGCACCGCACAACATATCCAGATCAGCCAATTTTCTTATCTCTTCTTCTCTAATCCTTATTTTTCTTATCTTTTCTTATTTCTTTCTTCTTCTCATCCTTTTTCCCTCTCATTCTATTTTATTTATTTGCATACTTGCATTCATTGCATATTTTTATTTTTCTAAATTTATTATTTTACCATTGGTGTTCAAATGTTCTTATTCAACTATTATTTCTTTTCTGGTATTATCTTGGTGCTAACGACTTGTTTTATTCTGGTTAGGTAATATTATTTAAATCAATGCCAATCTTTTATACCTCTATTACTTTTGTATTGATTTTTAATTTATATTATCTTTCCTTCCCCACTCTCTTCTCCATTGTTGCATATTCTGCACCACTGGTATGCCACGGCTTTTATTATTTTCTCACTTACATGTTGTAGCTACCATGTACATGAGACCCTTTTCATTTGGCATTAACCCAACCATACTTCATTTATTTTCTTATCTCTATTATTGGGTTACCTTTCTTCCCTTTTTCTTTGAGGATGGCCACCAGGAAGAGAACCGGAAGACATTTACATGGGGAGACAGACAAGTCCATCTGCACAATCCTTAGAGAAAAGCAACAATTGAAACAACCCGTCTACCTGCACATCTCAGCATGCACCGAGGACGGTGCAATCTTTAAGTGTGGGGAGATCAATACCGATCTCCGTGGGTTAGTACATCCCTGTCTCAACACCAATGTTTTAATTTTCTTCGTTAAATTAGTTGTTGCATTTGCATATTTATTTGATTTTATGCATTTAGTTACTGCTTGGTTAAAATAATAAATTTCTTTTTAAGACCCTATCTTTGAAAAATTTCACTAATTTAAATTGAAAAAAAAAATTATATTAAAACTTGTTTGAAATTGTATTTGGAACATGGTTTTTGAGTTAAAGAACACACAACCTGTGAGATTTGAGCTTATTTATATGGTTACATTATTTAACCATAAATATATTATTCCTGTGTGTTTTCTTCTCTATGATTGTAATCTATATTTTGTTCCAATCTATATGTCCAATATTTAGTGTATTTACATGCTTGCATATGATTGAGGCCATTGTTTGATTTTAGCTCACTTATCCCAAAATTAGCCTACCTTTTGCATCACCCTTGTTAGCCCCCTTGAGCTTTTAAATCCCTTCTGTTTTATAACCACATTACCAGCCTTAAGCAGAAAAACAAAATAAGAATCCCAAGTTGAATCCTTGGTTAGCTTAAGATAGATATTGTGTAAAATTTAAGTGTGGGGAATTTTATGGGAACATGGGATGATATGAAAAAGTAGGGAATTAAATTGAATAAGTCATTTGAAAATTTGGGAAGCATGCTCATGTGAAATCAAAATAATTAAATTACCATGTGCATTGAAGAAAAATATATTAAGTAATTAAATAAGGGAATACAAAAAAAAATAAAATAATAATAAAAAAAGAGAAAAATGAAAAAAAAATTATATATATTACCCCAAATAAAAAGAATCAATGCACATGAGACAAAATTCAAAAATAAGTTTGATACATGAGCATGTAATACAAGTGGGAAAATTTTGGGTAGTTAGGTAAAGTATTTTAAAATTGTATAAAGTATGTATATGTTAGGTGAGATCTTAGACTAGTCAAGGATTCAATTTTTTTGCTCACTTAGCCTTATATATATGTATATATATCCTTACCCTTACCTTAGCCCCATTACAACCTTGAAAAGACCTCATGATGTTTGCATTGGTATACTAAATTTTGTTGATTGGTTAGATGAAGAACAAAGTTTTAGAAAGCATGATTAGAGAAGACTAGAGTGAATTACCCTATACACTTGAGAGATTAGAGTAATATACACTTCCAGTGAGGGTTCAATGCTTAAATTCTATGTTCCCTGCTTTCATGACTTGTCTTCTTACAAGTTCACTTGCTTTTTATTGTATGATTTGAATTAGTAGAAATTGGTTTGTATTTGTCTTGAAGAACTTATTTACTCTTAACCAAGTAAGTAAAAGCATTTAGCATGTAGTTGCATTCATAGGTTGCATTTCATACCATTCCTCTTCATTCCTTTATAGTTTCTCTTGAGCTTAGCATGAGGACATGCTAATGTTTAAGTGTGGGGGAGGTTGATAAACCACTATTTATGGTTTATCTTGTGCTCAATTGAGTGGTTTCTATCTACTCTTTACCCACTTATTCATACTATTTGCATGGTTTTACATTTGCCTTCCTAATTATGTGCTTTGATTGAAAACATGCTTCTTTGATCTTATATTTGCTTATTATTAATCCTCTCTTATTACCATTAGATGCTTTGATATGTGTGTTAAGTGTTTTCAGATATTATAAGGCAGGAATGGCTTGGAGGATGGGAAGAAAGCATGCAAAAGTAGAAGGAATGCAAGAAGTTGGAGAAATTGCTAAGCTGTCCAGCCTGACCTCTCTGCACTCAAACAGCTATAACTTTAGCTACAAAGATCCAAACGACGCGGTTCCAGTTGCGTTGTAAAGCTAACGTCCGGGGCTTCGATTTGATATATAATATGTTATAATTCCTCTGACGCTACGTGATGCGACCGCGTGATCCATGCGGCCGCGTCGCAGTGACAAAAAACCAGCGTGGCAAAATTCGAAACCAGCGAATTCTGGACTGTTTCTGACCCAGTTTGCGGCCCAAAAAATACAGATTAGAGGCTATAAAGTAGGGGACTGCATCCATTCATGAGGAGGCTCTCATATTCCCAATTTTAGGAGTAGATGTAGTTTTTAGAGAGAGAGGTTCTCTCCTCTCTCTTAGGATTAGGATTTAGGATTTCTCTTAGTTTTAGAGTGACTCTCAATCCCAGGTTCTTTATTTTTATTTATTTTCTCACTTTTGTTTATGAATCTCTATGTTTAGATTGATTTTCTATTTAATTTATCTTGAGGTATTTCAGACTTATGATTGCTCCTTTTTATTATATAAATAATTTGGATTTTTCCCTTTTGGCTTTGGTTGATTTATTGGTAACGCTTAAGCTGTCAAATAAAGCAGTGGTTGAAATTGGAAGTTGCTCCAATAACTTTAGTCTTTCCATAGGAATTGACTAGGACCTGAGGATTAAGCTAATTAATCCACTTGATTTACCTTCATAGTTAGAGGTTAACGAAGTGGGATTAAAACCCAATTCTCATCGCAATTGACAAGAATATGACTTCCAGTTCTTATACCTTGCCAAAAGTTTTATTATTTAATTAATTTAATACAATATTACTTTCTTGCCATTTACTATTCTTGCTTTTTATCTTATACATTAAAACCCCCCAATTTACAAACTCATAACCAATAATAAGAACACCTCCCTGCAATTCCTTGAAAAGACGACCCGAGGTTTGAATACTCGGTTATCAATTTTAAAGGGGTTTGTTACTTGTGACAACCAAAACATTTGTACGAAGGGATTTTCGTCGGTTTAGAGACTATATCTACAACGCGACTGTTTTTATGACATTCTTTACTGGCAAAAATGCTAACGTCAACCCCTGAGATCTTTACTCCCTTAGTGAGAGTCTGTAATTTAATTTTGGTTCATTTGCTATTTTCTTCTTCTGCAATATTTACTTTTCTGTTTAGGAATTGGAGAGTTGGATTTAAGTTTCATTTACTGTCTTCCTTTTTATTTCTTTTGCAATTACTTTTCTACTCTTTTACATTTTGCCTAAGCTGAGTCTGCTTTCTATGCAATTTAAATTCTCTGCCTCTTTCTTTGCTAATTTTCTTTCTGAAATTTTACATGAGTTTGCTGTGAGCTTGATTTACGTTTCTATTGATGCAATTTACTTTCCTTATTATTTAAGATTCTGTCACTTGTTCTAAGCTTTGATTTACTGCCTCCTTAATTTTCAGCACCCAATTCCCTTTACATTTCATGCGATTTACCTTTCTTGTCATTTAAGATTTTGCCAATTTACTTTTCTTGCTCTTTAAGTTTCTGCCAATTTAAGTTTTCTGCAATTTTACTTTCTGTAATTTAAATTCCTTGTCATTTACTTTCTGCTGCATCAATTATCACTCACCAATGTTAGCTTGACTAAACTAATCAGCCACTAAAGTTGCTTGATCCATAAATCCCTGGGGGATCGACCTCACTCTAAGTGAGTTTTACTACTTGATGCAACCTGGTACACTTGCCGGTGAGTTTTAGGTGATTGGAATTTGTTTTCCAAAATATCTATCAGAATGTAGGAGAGATGATCACCAGCAACATTCATAAGGTGCTAACAAGCATGATGCACGAAAATCTGTATCTCTACAAATTCTCTTCGGCAAGTATACCGAATTTTCGTCCAATAAAAGCTCACAATAGAGTGAGGTCGAATCCCACAGGGATTGATTGGGTGAGCAACTTTAATCAAAGGAGTTTTCTAGTTGATCTAAGCAAAATTGGGTTGAGAATTGCAAATGGGGGAAAACGTAAATAACAAGAAATGTAAATGGCCGAAAGTAAATGGCAGAAGGTAAAGTGCAGAAAGTAAAATTGCAAAAACGTAAATGGGAATGGAGATGATGAACATTAAAGTAAACAGCAGAATATAAAGAATGGAGAAGATCAGAAGTGGGGAAGCTCATTGGGCTTAGGAGATGTTGCATTCTCCGGATCAAGTTCATTATCATCTCTTCCTCAATCCATGCAACTCAATGATCTCTTGGCAATCTTAGGTGATTGAATCCCAATTCCTTGGCAATTCAATCTCTCTAAGCTTCAACAATTACCCAATTCATTGATCTAATTGCTCATAGGAAGAGATGAAGTACGATTACTGATTATACCACATATTTTTCTAGATCAAAGTATTGGTAGGATTATATGTCACTATATCCATTCAACCCCCAACCCAATCCAGCATGAGAAAGCATTTCTAGCATGATTTCCTTATTTCTCTTCCATGGTTCAAAGGAAATCTAAGTATGAGCAATTTCTCTTCTGAGACAATTGCTCAATTGGATGAAGAGCAAAAGCTTTCAAGCAAATCAAAGAGAGTGGAAAGAAGAAGAAGAATAAGAATTATGATTGATCCATTGAATTACAACAGAGCTCCCTAACCCAATGAAGTGGGGTTTAGTTGTTCATAGCTCTGCGAATGGAAATTGAAAATGTAAAGTGCATTGAAAGTAAAACAGAATTACAGAGAAAAGTAAAATATAAAGTGTTTACAATCCTGGATCCCCAGGTCCCAATCCCCTTCTAGTTCAAATCTACCCCTATATATACTACTTCTCTGATCTTCATTTAAGTGTGCAAGTCTCTGGATGTGGGCCTTTGAGCTCAGTTGAAGCAGTTACAATCTCAGTGGGCTTTGCTCAGCTTGCTGGGAGAGTTTGAGTCAGGTGGCTTTCACGTTAGTCAGGCCGTTAGTGTGGTTAATGTCAAGTGTAAATTCCTGGTTCGAAGACGTTAGTGACACTAACTTGGTCACTAACGTCCCCAACTCTTTTTATTCACGTTAACCCCACTGTTAGTGGCACTAACGTGGCCACTAATGTAGCCTTCCTAACCTTTGATCACGTTAATGGTGTTAACTTCACCATTAACGTCCAGAACACTTCCTCCTCCACGTTAATGGCCCACGTTAGTGGCATTAATGTGGCCATTAATGTGGGCAGACCTTGGCTCGAGCACGTTAGTGGTGCTAACTTCACCATTAATGTTGCAAACCCCTTTTCCTCCACGTTAATGGCCCACGTTAGTGGCATTGACGTAGCCATTAACGTGGGCATGCCTTAGCTTCGAACACGTTAGTGGTGCTAACTTCACCACTAACATTGTAAGCTATCCCTTCTTTCACATTAATGGCCACGTTAGTGGCACTAACGTGGCTCTTCTCTGCTCCTTCTTACCTGAAATCAACTAAACATGGTGCATCAAAGTCTTGCTCTTAACCATGAGATGATGCATCATTCATTCTATCATTCTATCCTTGCATTATTCTCATGAAATTGTTCAAAATTCACAATGTTTACTTGAATCAAGGTGTGAATGCATATTCAACCTAATACTTGCTTATTGACTAAGAAAATGCATGAAACTACCCTAAAACATACTAAAAATGGCTAGTGAAACTACCTTAATCCATGAAGGGAAGTGGGAAGTGGTCATTTCTTGTGGCCTCATTGAGCTTTCTATAATCAACACACATTCTCCATCCCGTGACAGTTCTTGTAGGGATGAGTTCATTCCTTTCATTAGGCACCACAGTGATGCCTCCTTTCTTGGGGACTACTTGGACGAGGCTTACCCATGGGCTATCCGAGATTGGGTAGATCACCCCTGCCTACCATAACTTCATTAGCTCCTTTTGTACCACTTATTTCATGACTGGATTCAACCTTCTTTGGGGTTGAATGGAGGGCTTGGCATCATCTTCCAATAGGATCTTATGCATACGCATGGAGAGGCTTATCCCTTTTAAATTAGCAAGGGTCCATCCAATGGTATCCTGATACTTTTGTAGCACTGTAATTAATTCCTTCTCTTTTTCTTGACTTAGAGCAGAATTGATGATCACCGGGTAACTCATCACTTTCCAAGAATGCATACTTGAGAGTGGGAGGCAATGCTTTTAGTTCAAGTTTGGGTGCTTCTTTCTCTTCCTTCTTTTCCTCTAATGTGCTTGGAAAGAGTACCTCGGTTGATTGAACTACTGCAGCCTCACTGTTTGATGTGGGATCTTCTTCTGATACCTCCTCAAGTTCTTCCTCTTCAAAGGTTTCTTGTACTAAGATCTCCACTACATCCAACCTCAGGCATTCTCCTAATGATTCCCGTGGATAACTCATGGCTTTGAGCACATTGAATACCATTTTTTCATCATGTAGCCTAAGGGTAAGTTCTCCTTTTTGGACATCGATGATGGCTCCAGCTGTTGCTAGAAACGGCCTTCCCAGAATGATTGAAGCCTTGGCTTCTTCCTCTATATCCAATACCACAAAATCTACTGGGAAGATAAAGTTTCCCACCTTCTCCAACAAGTCTTCTACTACTCCATGGGGGAATTTGAATGATCGGTCTGCTAATTGAAGCACCATTCTTGTTGGTTTGGCTTCCTCAATCTTCATTCTCTTCATCATTGCTAAGGACATCAAATTTATGCTAGCTCCCGAATCACAAAAGGCTTTTTCCACTGTGATTTCTCCTATAATACAAGGGATTTGAAAGCTCCCCAGGTCCTTCAATTTCTGAGGTAGTTTGTGTTTAATGATAGCACTACGTTCCTCCGTTAATACTACAGTTTCATCATTTCTCCAGCTCCTCTTCTTGGTCATTAACTCCTTCAAAAACTTGGCGTAAAGTAGCATTTGCTCTAGTGCTTCAGCAAAGGGAATATTGATTTGGAGTCTCTTGAAAACTTCCAAAAAGCTGGAGAAATGGTTGTCCTTTTCATTATTCTTCAATCGTTGAGGGTAAGAGGCCCTTGGAACATATGGTCTCGGGACTTCTTTCTCTTGAGGTGGGTTAGAGGCAGGTATTTGTGCTTCTTCTTTATCATTTATGCTTTTATCCACCTTCTTCCCTTGTGTTTCCCTTGAAGTTTCCTTCAGTTTCTTCCCACTCCTGAGTGTGATGGCCTTGCATTCCTTCCTTTGGTTTGCCCTGGTATCACTACAAGAACTATGGTTAGGGACTTGCTTGGATAGGTACCAATCTGTACTTCAAGCTTCTTGATGGCAGCATCTTGGTTTTGCATATTGGATCTCACCTACTCCTTGAAAGCTCTTATGTCCTTGGACTCCTTGCAAAGTTCTCCAAGCAAGGCTTCAATCTGGGATAGTCTATCCTCAGATGGTGACGGTAGGTTGGAATTTGGAGGTTGAGGATGGCTATTTTGTGCTTGATATGGATCTTGGAAAGAGTTATTGTATGGGGGTTGGTATGGTTTTGATTGGAGTGTTGGTAAGTGGAATTGTTGTATTGGTTGGAGTTTTGGGACCTATAATCTTGGTTCTGGTTTTGCTGGTTTCCCCACCCAAAGTTTGGGTGGTTCTTCCAACAAGGATTATAGGTTTTAGAGTGCGGATCATAGGGTGGTCTTGATGAGTTTCCAACATAATTGGCTTGTTCCCAATCACCTCCTTCCTCTGTATTCACCCCTTCTTGAGCTGGTGGTTGAGTAGTGACTGCTGCAACTTGGTTTCTTTCCCTCTGCCTAGTGAAGTCTGCTAATTACTTGGTAATCAACTTGTTTTGGGCTAGCAATGCATCCATGTGACTCAACTCCATTACCCCTCTGTTGGTGCTCCTCTCTGAGGCATAGAAGTACTCATTATTGGCCACTGTTTCAATGATGTTAGTGGCCGCTTCTGAGGTCTTTTTGGTATTGAGAGAGCCTCCTGAAGAGTGGTCCAGGGCCTTCTTTGCCTCTCTAGAAAGACCTTCATAAAAAATGTGCAGCTGCACCCATTCATTGAACATATCAGGTGGACATCTCCTTGTTAGCTCTTTGTATCTTTCCCAGGCTTCATACAAAGTTTCTCCATCCAGCTGCCTGAAGGTTTGCACCTCAGTTCTAAGCTTGATTATCCTCTATGGAAGGTAAAATTTTGTTAGAAACTTGTTAATAACATCCTCCCAAGTAGTAAGGCTCTCCTTCGGAAAGGATTCTAGCCACTTAGATGCCTTGTCCCTAAGGGAAAAGGGGAACAAAAGCAATCTATAGGTGTCAAGATGAACACCATTGGCCTTCACAGTGTCACATATTCTCAAGAATGTAGTTAGATGTTGGTTGGGATCTTCCTGAGCACTTCCTCCAAATGAGCAATTATTTTTAACAAGGGTGATGAGTTGTGATTTTAGCTCAAAGTTATTGGCATGAATAGTTGGTTTTAGGATGCTACTTCCACAATTCACTGGGTTTGGGTTGATGAAAGAGCCTAAAACTCTTATCTACTGTCCAACATGATTGGCTACACCCTCTCTAACATGATTACACACCTCTTCCTCATGATGGTTCTCCATATCATCCTCCATATTTATATCCAGGTCCTCCTCTTCTTCTTCTGCACCAATGACCTTCTTTCCTCTTGCTTTCTACCTTAGTCTAAGAAAGGTCCTCTCAGGTTCAGATTCGAAAGTGGTTAAAGCTCCTCTTCTTCTACCTGTCATACAATCAACAAAATACACAAGAAAAACAAGTGAAAGAATCACTCTTGTTAAGATTGTGGTTAGGGTGAGTGGTGCAATTTATCAAATAGTTAGTGGATTAGTCTATGAAAATGTAAATAAGCAATGAAAACAAGTAAAAATTGCTGAGAATAAACGTAAGATAGCTGAAACAAAACACATCAATAAGGTAAAAGAAAATGCTCAATCTAGTTATCCTCCAATTTAATCATTGTCAATGCAACGGTGCCATAAACTTAATGCACAAAAATCTGTATCTCTACAAATTCCCTTCGGCAAGTATACCGAATTGTCGTCAAGTAAAAACTCACAATAGAGTGAGGTCAAATCCCATAGGGATTGATTGGTTAAGCAACTTTAATCAAAGAAGTGTTCTAGTTGAACTAAGTAAAATTGGGTTGAGAATTGCAGAAAGTTAAATGGTGGGAAACATAAATAACAAGAAATATAAATGACCGAAAGTAAATGGCAGAATGTAAAGTGTAGAAAGTAAAATTGCAGAAACTTAAATGGGAATCGGGATGATGAACATTAAAGTAAACAGCATAATATAAAGAATGGGGAAGATCAGAAGTGGGGAAGCTCATTGGGCTTAGGAGATGTTGCATTCTCTGGATCAAGTTCATTCTCATCTCTTTCTCAATCCATGCAACTCATTGATCTCTTGGCAATCTTAGGTAATTGAATCCTAATTTCTTGGCAATTCAATCTCTCTAAGCTTGAAAAACTGTCCAATTCCTTGATCTAATTGCTCATTGGAAGAGATGAAGTACGATCACTGATTATACCACATATTTTTCTAGATCAAAGTATTGGTAAGATTATATCTCACTATGTCCATCCAATCCCCAACCCGGTCCAACATGAGAAAGGATTTCTAGCATGATTTCCTCATTCCTCTTCCATGGTTTAGAAGAAATCCACATATGAGCAATTTCTCTTCTATGACAATTGTTCAATTGGATGAAGACCGAAAGATTTCAAACAAATCAAAGAGAGTGGAAAGAAGAAGAAGAATAAAAATTATGATTGATCCATTGAATTACAACAGAGCTCCCTAACCCAATGAAGTAGGGTTTAGTTGTTTATAGCTCTGGGAGTGGAAATTGAAAATGTAAAGTGCATTGAAAGTAAAACTGAATTATAGAGAAAAGTAAAATACAGAGTGTTTACAATCCTGGATTCCCAGGTCCCAATCCCCTTCTAGTTCAAATCTACACCTATATATACTGCTTCTCTGATCTTCAGTTAAGTTTGCAAGTCTCTGGATGTGGGCCTTTGAGCTCAGTTGAAGCAGTTACAATCTCAGTGGGCTTTGCTCAGCTTGATGGGAGAGTTTGAGTCATGTAGCTTTCGCGTTAGTCAGGCCGTTAGTGTGGTTAACGTCAAGTGTAAATTCCTGGTTCGAAGATGTTAGTGACACTAACTTGGTCACTAACGTCCCTAACTCCTTTGATTCACGTTAACCCTACCGTTAGTGGCACTAATGTGGCCATTAACGTGGGCATGCCTTAGCTTCGAACACGTTAGTGGTGCTAACTTCACCGCTAATGTTGCAAACTCCCCTTTCCTCTAAGTTAATGCCCACATTAGTGGCACTAACGTGGCCACTAACGTGGGCTTATATGGCCTTTCCTCACGTTAGTGGTGCTAACTCCACCACTAACGTTGCACACTTTTTCTTCTTCTACATTAGTGGCACTGACGTAGGCTTCTCTAGCCATTCCTCACGTTAGTGGTGCTAACTTCACCACTAACGTTGCAAGCTATCCCTTCTTCCATGTTAATGGCCGCGTTAGTGGCACTAACGTGGCTCTTCTCTGCTCTTTCTTACCTGAAATTAACCTAACAAGGTGCATCAAAGTCTTGCTTTTAACCATAAGATGATGCATCATTCATTCTATCATTCAGTCCTTGCATTATTCTCATAAAATTGTTCAAAATTCACAATATTTGCTTGAATCAAGGTGTGAATGCATATTCAACCAAATACTTGCTTATTGCCTAAGAAAATGTATGAAATTACCTTAAAACATACTAAAAATGGCTAGTTTTCACTAGCCAAGATGCCCTGGCATCAAAGCAATAAGGACAGTACAAGGCTGGCCTTCCCGAGCATCATTCAGCGCCTATGTAATGAAGCTGGTGTGGAAACCAATGATGATGAAACATTGTTGGAGCAGGAGAAGCCAATCATAGCCAAAAAGATGGAAAAAGTGGTGGCTCCTAATCCACTACAGAGGGCAAGAGAGCATAGAGCTCATGTGCAAATACCACAAGAGCCACCACACCAAGAAGAGCCACAAGCCCAAGCACCAATTCTAGAAGGTTTTGATTGGGAGCAAATGCACGAAAATATCAATCAGATGTAGGGAGACATCAACCAACTCATGGAATAACAAAAACACTGGGAACAAATGCAAGAGAGCATCAATCAGATGAAAGGAAACATGGATCAAATCAGGGAGCAGCAAGGGCAGTTCAATTGGGGAGAGATGCAAGGAAACCTCAACAAGATTATGGAGTAACAAATGGTTCAACAAAGGAACCTTGCTGAATTTAGGTCACTATATGAAGCTAGAACTACTTCAAGAAGGCAATATGATATAAATACACAAGCGAAGCTCAATCACTTGTGCAATGCAGTCGCCACTCTGAACCCAAACTATTCAACATTTGTGCAAGGGATGGAGGAACTAAGTGCCAGACAGGAGGAAATTCTAGCAAAGCACAAGGAGGACGATAGGACATTCATGTGAAGGTTGGGCTTTTAGAAGTAAAAGGATACTCAAGCACAAGAAGGAACCTCAACAAAGAAGAATGATGGTGATGCCTTCAAGGAAAAGGATAAAGGAAAGGGACCAATGCACTGATCAAGGGAAGAAGCATGATGATAAGCAAAGGTGGTTGAGTCCCATTTGGAAAGCTCTTGTCTGATTATACTGCCACTACAAGAAAAATGGTCTATCGGCACACTTTTTTCTTGCCACGCTTTTAAAGCGTGCCCAAAAGTGGTCAATGGCCATGCTTTTGCAAGGGTGGCCACTAATTTGAGATTTGGTCATGCTTTTTTTGCCACGCTTAAAAAGCATGGCCAAAGAGGAAAATCGGCACGCTTTTGCGAGGGTGGCTACTTATTTGAAATTTGGCCACGCTTTTTTACTGCTGACGAACGGATTTTTGCTAGTAAAGAATTTCACAATTAAATTCCCATTGAAAGTATAGTTTCTAAACCAACAAAGAACCCCTTCGTACAAAAACTTGTTTGTCACTAAAGCAAACCCAATAAAATTTATAACCGAAGTATTTAAACCTCGGGTCGTCTCTCAAGGAATTGCGGGGAGGTATGATTTATTATTGGTTATGAGATTGTATCTTTTTGGGTTTTTGAATAAGGAACAGGAAAATTAAATGTCAAGAAAGTAAATTAATAACTAGAAAAGCTCTTGGCAAGGTATGAGAACTGGAAATCCCATCCTAGTAATCCTTATCAATTGTGATGAGAATTGTTTATTGCTCCCACTTAGTTAACCCTTACTAAATAAAGGAAAGTCAAGTGGACCAATCAATTTGATTCCTCAAGTCCTAGTCAACTCTTAAGGAAAGACTAGCTTTAGAGGGATCCAAATCAACCAGCAAATTCCAATTATCTATCAATAAAGGAGTTTGATAACTCAAGTGTCACCAATTACTCAACCAAGGCCAAAAGGGGAGAGATCTAAATTAAATTGAAAGCATCAATAACATAAATCGAAGAAAGCAATCATAAATCTGAAATACCTCAAATTGCATTAAATAAAGAAATCAAATCTAACATGGAGTTCATAAACTAAATTATCAGCATAAAGCAATCAACAAAGGAAATAAATAAACTAGAATGCTAAGATAAATAAGAGTAGAAGAGAAACTAAATTAAAGTAACATTGAACCTAGAATTGGGAAGAAATAAACCTAAAACTAAGAGAAATCCTAAAACCTAGAGAGAGGAGAGAGCCTCTCTCTCTGGAAACAACATCTAAAGCCTAAAATTGTGAATAATGAATCAATGACTTGATTCCTTCATTCTCTAGCCTCTATTCTATGTTTTCGGGCTTGGATTTGGGAGGAGAAGAAGCCCAGAAATTGCCCCCAGCACTTTCTGCAACTTTCTGCACATGGCGTCTGTCACGCGTACGCGTAGGTTACGCGTGCGCGTCATTTGGCGAGTTTCCTTGTCACGCGTACGCGTCAGTCACGCGTACGCGTCAGTCACGCATATGCGTCACTCGTGTTCTGCGCTAGGCACACGTCTGCGTTGTCCATGCGTGCGCGTGCCTGTCAGTTTCTCAAAACTTTATTTTCTCGCGTTCCTTCCACTTTTGCATGTTTCCTTTCTATCCTCCAAGCCGTTCCTGCCCTATAAAGCCTGAAAATACTTAACTCACAAATCACGACATCGAATGGTAATAAAGGATAATTAAAATTCGTAGTTTTAAGGCCTAGGAAACATGTTTTCACCTATATCACAGAATTAGGAAGGGATTATAAAAATCATGCAAATTATATGAATAAGTGAGTGAAGAATTGATAAAAAACCACTCAAATTAACACAAGATAAACCATAAAATAGTGGTTTATCAATCTTCCCACACTTAAAATTAGCATGTCCTCATGCTAAATTCAAGAGAAACTGAAAAAGAGTGAAGACAGAATGATGGAATCTATGCAATGCAATCTATCTGAATGCAAGCTACCTAAATGAATCATGCAATTCTAATTACTATCCACCTATATATATAAAGCTTACATGTGGTTAGATTGAGTCAAATTTTCAAGGAATCATATATGCACAACCAAGGGCTAAATCATATTAAAACACATTCACAGTTGAGTTGAGTTAATCAAAAGAGTTCACAAACTTGCAAGACAAGCAATGATCAAACATGGACATATGGAAGTGAGCTATTGAACCCTCACTGGATTTGTATATGCACTCTAATCACTCAGTGTTTGGGGTTAATCACTCCACTCTTCTCTAGTCATGCTTTCTAAGACTTTGTTCTTCATCTAACCAATTAACAAATATTTAATGTACAAATGCAAACATCATGAGGTCTTTTCAAGGTTATAATGGGGTTAAAGCAAGGGTGAGGATATATGTATGGCCAAGTGAGCTATAAATTGAATCCTTGACTAGTCTAAGTTCTCACCTAACATATACATATTCTATGTACTTCTAAGATCATGCCTAGCTACCCCTAATTCTCACTTTTGCATCATAAACTCATGCACCAAATTGTCTTTAATTTTATCACATGTGCATTGATCTTTTGCTAAACTCATTATTCGGGTAATTTTGTCCCCTAAGCTTATTTATTTAATTACAGGAATTTTTTTTTCTATATATAAACATAAATATAACATATCAATGCACATGAGTTTTTAATTATTTTGGTCTCACATGAGTAGGTGCCCAAATTCCAAATATCTTGTCAATTCAACACCTTCCTATCAACCCAAGTTCCCACGGTTCCCCACACTTAGTTGATACACAATATCTATCTTAAGCTAACCAAAGATTCAATTTGGGGTATTTAATTTGTTTTTCTTTTTAAGGCTAGTGATGTGGCAAAATATAGAACAATTGGGAATTGAAAGGCTCAAGGTGGCTGATGAGCGGATAATTTATACGCTTTTTAACATTGTTTTTAGTATGTTTTTAGTAGGATCTAGTTACTTTTACGGATGTTTTTAATAGATTTTGTGTTAAATTCACATTTCTGGACTTTACTATGAGTTTGTGTGTTTTTCTGTGACTTCAGGTATTTTCTGGCTGAAATTGAGGGACTTGAGCAGAAATCAGATTCAGAGGTTGAAAAAGGACTGCTGATGCTGTTGGATTCTGACCTCCCTGCACTCAAAATGGATTTTCTGGAGCTACAGAACTCGAAATGGCGCGCTTCCAATTGAGTTGAAAAGTAGACATCCCGGGCTTTCCAGCAATATATAATAGTCCATACTTTGGCCAAGAATTGACGACGTAAAGTGGTGTTCAACGCCAGCCTTCTGCCCAAATCTGGCGTCCAGCGCCAGATAAGGATCCAAAACCAGAGTTGAACGCCCAAACTGGCACAGAAACTGGCGTTCAACTCCACAAATGGCCTCTGCACGTGCAACACTTAAGCTCAGCCCAAACACACATCAAGTGGGCCCCGGAAGTGGATTTATGCATCAATTACTTACTCATGTAAACCCTAGTGACTAGTTTATTATAAATAGGACCTCTTACAATTGTATTAGACATCTTTTGAACGCATTGTTCTTAGACCATGGGGGCTGGCCACACGGCCATGCCTGGACCTTCACTTATGTATTTTCATACGGTAGAGTTTCTACACTCCATAGATTAAGGTGTGGAGCTCTGCTGTTCCTCAAAGATTAATGCAAAGTACTACTGTTTTCTATTCAATTCTTCTTATTTCTCTTCTAAGATATCCATTCGCACCCAAGAACGTGATGAAGGTGATGATTATGTGTGACGCTCATCATCCTTCTCCCTTATGAACGCGTGCCTGACAAACACTTCTGTTCTACATGAATTAAGCTAGAATGAGTATCTCTTAGATCTCCTAACCAGAATCTTCGTGGCGTAAGCTAGAATGATGGCGGCATTCAAGAGAATCCGGAAGGTCTAAACCTTGTCTGTGGTATTCTGAGTAGGATTCAATGATTGAATGACTGTGACGAGCTTCAAACTCGCGAGTGTTGGGCGTTAGTGACAGACGCAAAAGGAGGGTGAATCCTATTCCAACATGATCGAGAACCGACAGATGAATAGCCGTGCCGTGACAGGGTGCGTGAGCATATGATTCACTGAAAGGAAGGGATGTAGCCACTGACAACGGTGATGCCCTTGCATACAGCCAGCCATGGAAAGGAGTAAGACTGATTGGATGAAGATAGCAGGAAAGCAGAGGTTCAGAGGAACGAAAAGCATCTCCATTCGCTTATCTGAAATTCCTACCTATGATTTACATAAGTATTTCTATCCTTACTTTATGTTTTATTTACATAATATATTGTAGCCCATATGAGTCAACTTAACTGAGATTTACAAGGTGACCATAGCTTGCTTCAAGCCAACAATCTCTGTGGGATCGACCCTTACTCACGTAAGGTTTATTACTTGGACGACCCAGTACACTTGCTGGTTAGTTGAACGGAGTTGTGTCCACACATAGTAAAGAGCTATAATAATGATTCCATACAATAACAAAGAGTACTACATTAATGTGATCACAATTTCGTGCACCAAGTTTTTGGCGCCTTTGCCGGGGATTGTTTGAGTTTGGACAACTGACGGTTCATCTTGTTGCTCAGATTAGGTAATTTTCTTTTTATTTTATTTTCAAAAATTTTTCAAAAATATTTCAAAAATCTCTCATCTGTTTTCGAAAAAAAAAAATTGTTTTCAAAAATTTTATTCAAAATTTTTAAGAATGAATTCTAGTGTTTCATGAAGCATGTTGAAGCCTGGCTGGCTGTAAAGCCATGTCTATTCCTTTGGTAATGAGTATGTCAGGCATGTCATATCTGAATTACATGCTCAAGGTTGGCTGGCCATTGGCCATGTCTAGTGTTTTGGACTGGAGCTTTCATTGAAAGCTTGGCTGGCTAGTGAGCCATGTCTAATTCCTGGACTGAAGCTTTAGACTAACATGGCAAGATTCCTGGAATTCATATTAAAAATTTTGGAATCCTTATTTTTTCTTTTTCATATAATTTTTGAAAAATATAACATAAAAATCCAAAAAAATTAGAAAATCATAAAAATAAAAAATATTTTCTGTTTCTTGTTTGAGTCTTGTGTCATGTTATAAGTTTGGTGTCATTTGCATGTGCATCTTGCATTTTTCAAAAATTCATGCATTCATAGTGTTCTTCATGATCTTCAAGTTGTTCTTGGTAAGTCTTCTTGTTTGATCTTGATGATTTTTTGTTTTGTGTCTTTTCATGTTTATCATATGCATTCTTGAATTCTTAGTGTCTAAGCATTAAAGAATTCTAAGTTTGGTGTCTTGCATGTTTTCTTTGCATTAAAAATTTTTCATCATGACATTCAAAGTGTTCTTGGTGTTCATCTTGACATTCATAGCATTCTTGCATGCATCACATTGTTTTGATCTAAAAATTTCATGCATTGCATATTTTTCATGTTTTTTATAAAAATTTCAAAAATAAAAAAAAATATCTTTCCCTTTTTCTCTCATCAAATTCGAAAATTTGGATTGACTTTTTCAAAAAATTTTAAAATCAAATTGTTTCTCATGAGTCAAATCAAATTTTCAATTTGAAAATCTTATCTTTTTCAAAATCTTTTTCAAAAATCAAATCTTTTTCAAAATTCTTAGTTATTTTCGAAAATTCCAAAAATCTTTTTCAAAAATCTTTTTCTTATTTTTATATAAAATTTTCGAAAATAACTAATCAATTAATGTTTTGATTCAAAAATTTCAAGTTTGTTACTTGCTTGTTAAGAAAAGATTCAAACTTTGAATTCTAGAATCATATCTTGTGATTTCTTATGAATCAAGTCATTAATTGAGATTTTATAAATCAAATCTTTTTCAAAACTAATTTCTATCATATCTTTTCAAAAATATCTTCTTATCTTATCTTTTTCAAAAATATCTTTTCAAAATATCTTTTCTAACTTCCTAACTTCTTATCTTTTCAAAAATTTGTTTCAACTAACAAACTAACTTTTTGTTTGTTTCTTAACTTTTTCAAAACCACCTAACTAACTCTCTCTCTCATTTTTCGAAAATATCTTTCCCCTTTTTCAAAATTTCTTTTATTTTAATTTTTAAAACTTAAATTTCGAAAAAAAAAAAAAGACCAACAAATTTTCAAAAACCAATTTTCAAAAATCACTAACTCCTTTTCAAAATAATTTTCGAAAATTATACCTCTCCCATCCTATTCTATTTATTCATTCATATCCTAACATCTCATCTCACATTCCAATCCTCACAGTTGTGTTTCTTCCTTTACATCACATTCTTTATCTCCCCCTCTTTTCTTCCACTCACACAGGGATCCCTATACTGTGGGATAAAGGATCCCTATTATTATTATCATTTTTCTAGCCATTCTTCCTTGTCTTATGAGCAGGAGCAAGGATAAGAACATTCTTGTGGAAGCAGATCCAGAACCTGAAAGGACTCTGAAGAGAAAATTAAGAGAAGCTAAAATACAACAATCCAGAGATAACCTTTCAGAAATTTTCGAACAGGCAGAGGAGATGGCAGCCGAAAATAATAATAATGTAAGGAAGATGCTTGGTGACTTCACTGCACCTAATTCCAATTTACATGGAAGAAGCATCTCCATTCCTACCATTGGAGCAAACAACTTTGAGCTGAAACCTCAATTAGTTTCTCTGATGCAGCAGAACTGCAAGTTTCATGGACTTCCATCTGAAGATCCTTTTCAGTTCTTAACTGAATTCTTGCAGATATGTGATACTGTTAAGACTAATGGAATAGATCCTGAAGTCTACAGGCTCATGCTTTTCCCTTTTGCTGTAAGAGACAGAGCTAGATTATGGTTGGATTCTCAACCTAAAGACAGCCTGAACTCTTGGGATAAGCTGGTCACGGCTTTCTTAGCCAAGTACTTTCCTCCTCAAAAGCTGAGCAAGCTTAGAGCTGATGTTCAAACCTTCAGACAGAATGAAGGTGAATCACTCTATGAAGCTTGGGAAAGATACAAACAGTTGACCAAAAAGTGTCCTTCTGACATGCTTTCAGAATGGACCATCCTAGATATATTCTATGATGGTCTGTCTGAGTTATCTAAGATGTCATTGGATACCTCTGCAGGTGGATCCATCCATCTAAAGAAAACGCCTGCAGAAGCTCAAGAACTCATTGACATGGTTGCTAATAACCAGTTCATGTACACTTCTGAAAGGAATCCTGTAAGCAATGGGACGCCTATGAAGAAGGGAGTTCTTGAAGTTGATACTCTGAATGCCATATTGGCTCAGAACAAAATATTGACTCAGCAAGTCAATATGATTTCTCAGAGTCTGCATGGAATGCAAGCTGCATCCAACAGTACTCAAGAGACATCTTCTGAAGAGGAAGCCTATGATCCTGAGAACCCTACAAAAGCAAAGGTAAATTACTTAGGTGAACCTTATGGAAACACCTATAACTCAACATGGAGAAATCATCCAAATTTCTCATGGAAGGATCAAAAGCCCCAACAAGGCTTTAATAATGGTGGAAGAAACAGGTTTAGCAATAGCAAGCCTTTTCCAT
Source organism: Arachis hypogaea (assembly GCF_003086295.3). NCBI lineage: Eukaryota > Viridiplantae > Streptophyta > Magnoliopsida > Fabales > Fabaceae > Arachis > Arachis hypogaea. Next base: position 47,969,034 of record NC_092050.1, read on the forward strand.
CATCAACTCAGCAACAGACAGAGAACTCTGAACAAAATGCTTCTAATTTAGCAAATCTAGTCTCTAATCTATCTAAGGCCACTGTAAGTTTCATGAATGAAACAAGGTCTTCCATTAGAAATCTGGAAGCACAAGTGGGCCAGCTGAGTAAAAGGATCACTGAAATCCCTCCTAGTACTCTCCCAAGCAATACAGAAGAGAACCCAAAAGGAGAGTGCAAGGCCATTGACATAAGCGCCATGGCCGAACCTGTGAGGAGAGGAGAGGACGTGAATCCCAAGGAGGAAGACCCCCTGGGACGTCCAGTGGTCAATAAGGAGCTTCCCTCTGAGGAACCAAAGGACTCTGAGGCTCATCTAGAGACCATAGAGATTCCATTGAACCTCCTTATGCTCTTCATGAGCTCTGATGAGTATTCCTCTTCTGAAGAGAATGAGGATGTCACTGAAGAGCAAACTGCCAAGTTTCTTGGTGCAATCATGAAGCTGAATGCCAAATTGTTTGGCATTGATGCTTGGGAAGTTGAACCTCCCTTGTTCATCAATGAACTAAGTGATCTGGATCAACTGACATTGCCTCAGAAGAGACAGGATCCTGGAAAGTTCATAATACCCTGTACCATAGGCACCATGATCTTTAAGGCTCTGTGTGACCTTGGTTCAGGAATAAACCTCATGCCCCTCTCTGTAATAGAGAAACTGGGAATCTATGGGGTGCAAGCTGCTAAAATCTCACTAGAGATGGTAGACAGCTCAAGAAGACAGACTTATGGACATGTAGAAGATGTATTGGTAAAAGTTGAGGGCCTTTACATCCCTGCTGATTTCATAGTCCTGGATACTGGAAAGGAAGAGGATGAATCCATCATCCTAGGAAGACCTTTCCTAGCCACAGCAAGAGCTGTGATTGATGTTGACAGAGGTGAAATAGTCCTTCAATGGAATGAGAACTCCCTTGTATTCAAAACTCAAGGATCTCCCTCTGCAACCATGGAGAGGAAGCATGAAAAGCTTCTCTCAAAGCAGAGTCAACCAGAGCCCCCACAGTCAAACTCTAAGTTTGGTGTTAGGAGGCCACAACCAAACTCTAAGTTTGGTGTTGAACTCCCATATCCAAACTCTAAGTTTGGTGTTGGAAAGTCTCAACAAAGCTCTACACATCTGTGAGGCTCCATGAGAGCCCACTGTCAAGCTATTGACATTAAAGAAGCGCTTGTTGGGAGGCAACCCAATGTTTATTTATCTAACTATATTTTTCTTAGTTATGTGTCTTTATAGGTTCATGATCATGAGGAGTCACAAAATAAACATAAAAATTGAAAACGGAATCAAAAACAGCAGAAGAAAAATCACACCCTGGAGGAGCATCTGTCTGGCGTTCAAACGCCAGAACAGAGCATAGTTCTGGCGCTGAACGCCCAGAACAAGCATGGTTCTGGCGTTCAACGGCAGAAATGGCAGCAAATAGGCGTTGAACGCCCAAAATTGGCACCAACCTGGCGCTGAACGCCCAGAGTTGTGTGCAAGGGCATTTTGCATGCCTAAATTGGTGCAGGGATGTAAATGCCTTGACACCTCAAGATCTGTGGACCTCACAGGATCACCTCAGGATCTGTAGACCCCACAGGATCCCCACCTACCTCATCATCTCTCTTCCCATTCATGATCATCCCTTCTACTTTCCAATTACCACTCACATCCATACACCCACTACCTTCAAAATTCAACATCTCTCTCCCACCCAATCCCACCCATATGGCCGAACACACACTCCCATCCATCTCCTCCATATCTTCTTCTTTCTTCTTCAGTCTTTCTTCTTATTCTTCAGTCTTTCTTCAGTCTTTCCATCTCCTCCATATCTTTTTTGTTTTTTTTTCCATAACCACTGATGGCACCTAAGGCCAGAGAAGCCTCTAGAAAGAAGGAAAGGGAAGACAAAAGCTTCCATCAAGGGTCTATAGCTCAGTGGTAGAACATTTGACTGCAAATCAAGAGATCCCTGAGATACCTCAGGGGATACATCTTCTTCAACACAATTATTGGAAGCAACTAAGGGTAGAACATCAAGAGCACTCCATCATCCTTCATGAAATCAGAGAAGATCTAAAAGCAATGAAGAAGGAGCAGCAAAGAGCTCAAGGACATCACCAAGGTGGACTCATTCCTTGTTCTTACTTTCTCTGTTTTTTCGTTTTCTATGTGCTTATCTGTGTTTGTGTCTTCATTACATGATCATTAGTAGTTAGTAACTCTGTCTTAAAGATATGAATGTCCTATGAATCCATCACCTCTCTTAAATGAAAAAAGTTTTAATTCAAAAGAACAAGAAGTACATGAGTTTTGAATTTATCCTTGAACTTAGTTTAATTATATTGATGTGGTGACAATGCTTCTTGTTTTCTGAATGAATGCTTGAACAGTGCATATGTCTTTTGAAGTTGTTGTATAAGAATGTTAAATATATTGGCTCTTAAAAGAATGATGACTAGGAGACATGTTATTTGATAATCTGAAAAATCATAAAAATGATTCTTGAAGCAAGAAAAAGCAGCAAAGAACAAAGCTTGCAGAAAAAAAAAGAAGAAAAAAATAGGCGAAAAAAAAATAGAAAGAAAATAGAAAGAAAAAGAAAAAGCAAGCAGAAAAAGCCAATAACCCTTAAAACCAAAAGGCAAGGGCAAATAAAAAGGATCCCAAGGCTTTGAGCATCAGTGGATAGGAGGGCCTAAAGGAATAAAATCCTGGTCTAAGCGGCTAAACCAAGCTGTCCCTAACCATGTGCTTGTGGCGTGTAGGTGTCAAGTGAAAACTTGAGACTGAGCGGTTAAAGTCAAGGTCCAAAGCAAAAAAAGAGTGTGCTTAAGAACCCTGGACACCTCTAATTGGGGACTTTAGCAAAGCTGAGTCACAATCTGAAAAGGTTCACCCAATTATGTGTCTGTGGCATTTATGTATCCGGTGGTAATACTGGAAAACAAAGTGCTTAGGGCCACGGCCAAGACTCATAAAGAAGCTGTGTTCAAGAATCATCATACTGAACTAGGAGAGTCAATAACACTATTCGAAATCTGAAGTTCCTATAGATGCCAATCATTCTGAACCTCAATGGATAAAGTGAGATGCCAAAACTATTCAAGAGGCAAAAAGCTATAAGTCCCGCTCATATGATTGGAGCTCTGTTTCATTGATAGTTTGGAATTTATAGTATATTCTATTCTTTTTATCCTATTTTGATTTTCAGTTGCTTGGGGACAAGCAACAATTTAAGTTTGGTGTTGTGATGAGCGGATAATTTATACGCTTTTTGACATTGTTTTTAGTATGTTTTTAGTAGGATCTAGTTACTTTTAGGGATGTTTTTAATAGATTTTGTGTTAAATTCACATTTCTGGACTTTACTATGAGTTTGTGTATTTTTCTGTGATTTCAGGTATTTTCTGGCTGAAATTGAGGGACTTGAGCAGAAATCAGATTCAGAGATTGAAAAAGGACTGCTGATGCTATTGGATTCTGACCTCCCTGCACTCAAAATGGATTTTCTGGAGCTACAGAACTCGATATGGCGGGCTTCCAATTGCGTTGGAAAGTAGACATCCAGGGCTTTCTAGCAATATATAATAGTCCATACTTTGGCCAAGAATTGATGACGTAAACTGGCGTTCAACGCCAGCCTTCTGCCTAAATCTGGCGTCCAGCGCCAGATAAGGATCCAAAACCAGAGTTGAACGCCCAAACTGGCACAGAAACTGGCGTTCAACTCCACAAATGGCCTCTGCACGTGCAACACTTAAGCTCAGCCCAAACACACACCAAGTGGGCCCCGGAAGTGGATTTATGCATCAATTACTTACTCATGTAAACCCTAGTGACTAGTTTATTATAAATAGGACCTCTTACAATTGTATTAGACATCTTTTGAACGCATTGTTCTTAGACCATGGGGGCTGGCCACACGGCCATGCCTGGACCTTCACTTATGTATTTTCATACGGTAGAGTTTCTACACTCCATAGATTAAGGTGTGGAGCTCTGCTGTTCCTCAAAGATTAATGCAAAGTACTACTGTTTTCTATTCAATTCTTCTTATTTCTCTTCTAAGATATCCATTCGCACCCAAGAACGTGATGAAGGTGATGATTATGTGTGACGCTCATCATCCTTCTCCCTTATGAACGCGTGCCTGACAAACACTTCTGTTCTACATGAATTAAGCTAGAATGAGTATCTCTTAGATCTCCTAACCAGAATCTTCGTGGCGTAAGCTAGAATGATGGCGGCATTCAAGAGAATCCGGAAGGTCTAAACCTTGTCTGTGGTATTCTGAGTAGGATTCAATGATTGAATGACTGTGACGAGCTTCAAACTCGCGAGTGTTGGGCGTTAGTGACAGACGCAAAAGGAGGGTGAATCATATTCCAGCATGATCGAGAACCGACAGATGAATAGCCGTGCCGTGACAGGATGCGTGAGCATATGATTCACTGAGAGGAAGGGATGTAGCCACTGACAACGGTGATGCCCTTGCATACAGCCAGCCATGGAAAGGAGTAAGACTGATTGGATGAAGATAGCAGGAAAGCAGAGGTTCAGAGGAACGAAAAGCATCTCCATTCGCTTATCTGAAATTCCTACCTATGATTTACATAAGTATTTCTATCCTTACTTTATGTTTTATTTACATAATATATTGTAGCCCATATGAGTCAACTTAACTGAGATTTACAAGGTGACCATAGCTTGCTTCAAGCCAACAATCTCTGTGGGATCGACCCTTACTCACGTAAGGTTTATTACTTGGACGACCCAGTACACTTGCTGGTTAGTTGAACGGAGTTGTGTCCACACATAGTAAAGAGCCATAATAATGATTCCATACAATAACAAAGAGTACTACATTAATGTGATCACAATTTCGTGCACCAGTGGCTAACAAAGGTGATTTAAAAGTGTAGGCTATTTGGGATAAGTGAGCAAAAACAAATAATGGCCTCAATCATATGCAAGCATGTAAATATACTAAATAGTGGACATATAGAATGGAACAGTGTAAAGTCTGCAATCATAGTGAAGAAACACACAGGAATGAAATATTATGGCTAAATAATGTAACCATGCAATTAAGCTCAAAAACTCACGGGTTGTGTGTTCTTTGGCTCAAAAACCATATATCAGTCATGTATATCATGCAAGTAAGGGTAAAGAGTTTCATCTCAAATCAATGTGAATCTTTAAATGGCTTTTCTAAAAATAAATATATTCCTTGAAAATTTCGTCAATTGACTAACATTTATTATATATATATATATATATATATATATATATATATATATATATATATATATATATACATATAATAATAATAATAATAATAATAATAATAATAATAAGTGGATTGTTGTGATTATGAAAATCTAAAATTTTCTAGTTTACTCTCTATTTTCAATTAAACCAAATTCTTATATGCTAAAAAAAGGTAAACTAAATAATCCATATTTTTTTATATCACAACTAATAAACTAAGAGTGCAAATCAAGCTAAATATCTAAGATATATACAGCCCAAAGTGCAAAATGTAATAAAGTAGAAATAAACAGAAATACAGTAAAAGAAAATATGCAAGCACTGAAAGGAAAATAAGATAAAATAAAATAAAAATACAAAAAATGAAACAAAATAGGATGAAAAGGTCTAAAATAGTTCACCAAAATAAGATCCGCCAGAGATGGCGACCTCTTCACACTTATATAATAGCATCATCCTCGATGCTTAGTCAAGCTGGGTGTGAAGGGTCGTCACGTCCTGAAGGGTGTGCTGCTACTGGCTCTGTGGGCTCTGACAGTGTAGGAGCCTGTGGCTCAGCCTGTTTAGGGGCCTGGGGTGCTGCAGACTGCTCGAGTTGAGGTTCCTCCTACTGGGGCTCCTCCTGCTGGGGCTCCTGGTGCTGATCCTCTGCCTGTGCATCCTCCTCCTGCTCATCCTCCTCCTCCCCAAAGGGCTCCGATGGTGTGTCAGGCTCGGAGGGGATGTTAGTATGTCCCGACCTGATCATCAGCTTCAGATGCTCATAGCATCGCTTACTGCGACGCTCAGACCGCTCATAACGCCGCTGGTTGCGGCGCTCCATCTGATCCAGGCGCTCAAAGAGTCGGTGTACTAGGTGGTAGATGGGCTGGGAAGCGGGTGAGGGTGATGTGGGTGTGGGTGGTGCAGCAGGTGCTGAAGGGGCAGCAGAGGATGTGGATGCGTCAGCGGAGGCAGTAAGAGTAGGAAGTCTGTTGCCCAGAGCTTCAAACCTCTTGCCGTGTGGGATGATCTTCCTGCAGTCGGCAGCTGGTGGCTTCTCATCCTCAAGCTCCTAGGGTACCTCAGCTCAGCGGCCCATCTGGGTAATCAGATAGGGGAATGGCAGAGTGCCTCGAACATGAACCCTGGCCATGTACTGCCGGATGAATCGTGGAAGGTACAGGTCCTTGCCTTCCATAACGCACCAGATGAAAGTTATCATGGCAGCTGGCACCTCTGTCTCGTGAGTGCTCGGCATAACATAGTTGCTCAGGATTTGTTGCCATAGCGGAGCCTCATCATTAAGATAAATAATCTTGATGCCCTTTGGATTTACCGTCGACTTATCCATAACCCAGGGAACAGTCGGATCAATGGCTATGGTTCGCTTCACTGCCTCCCAATCAATGCTCATAAACCTCATGGATTCCTCATCCTGTTGATAACAATCTGACTCATCTGATTTAGGCTGAAAATAGAGGATATCTTCAATGGCCTCTTCAGTAACTAAAATATGTTTCCCTCTTAGCTGTACTGCATCCAGGGTCATCTTGTAATAGTTGTAGTAGAATTCCTGGACCCATGATGCATTAACCTCAGTCAAATTCCTCTCTAGAAAGAACCAGCCTCTCTGTTTGATTTGCTCTGTAGTGTACTGCTGTAATGCAGGTGGAATTCTGAGGGTCCTTTCCAAATATAGGTGCCTCTTATCCGTAAATACCGGATATTTTAGTTTATAGTAGCGATTTGCAAACTTGATTGGATCAGTCACAGGCACTAGTTGATCTCCTTTTTCCTGCGGAGTGAAGTTCTTCTCACACCAGGAATCATTATGCAGAATATCTGATAAAGCCAAAAATGATTGGCCTCTTTTCCTCTTATCCGTGGTGGCCTTAGCCTTACCCTTTCCTTTTGGATCAGACATCCTGAAAAATAGAAATTTTGGGATATAGAATAATAAGTAAAGCAGAGGAAAGAAAAGCAGGTAAGAAGTAAACAGATAGGAAGCTAGAAACAAAAGAAGATTGAGACACACTGGTGAGTTGACTCATAGAAATGGACTCTTGGAAAGTAAGAAAATACAATGCAAACATCAGTCAAAACTACAACCAAGAATTCCTGCAATAATAGTGAGAAGCTTTTTTGTTAAGCAACAATAATTAGCATGCCTTAGAAGGGGTTAAAAGAGTTAGTGTAAACTTAAAAGGAAAGTTAGAAAGTCAATTAAGTTAATAGTTAGAAAAGGGTGAAGATGTTAGTGGCATGGAAATGTTATTCTTAATCAAAAGAGGTTTAAAAGATTTTAGCACAAGCAATCTCACAGTTAAACGGACAATGCAAGTTTTTGAAGATAAAACATGAAAATGAGAGAAGCATGAAAAGGATCAAAATCACCAATAATGCATTTTAAGTTGGAAGGGAACCAAAAATGACAGGGAATGCTTAGCCCAGCATGTCATGAGTTGACTTTGGTTTAAACCAAATAAAGCAAAATTTAAAAGTACCAAAGGCAAGTCATGAATGGCAGTTAAGTAAAACCATTTTTCAGAAAAATTGGGCAGCATTCCGGCAGTAAAAGGAACATTCCCAGAAAGTTAAATAGCAGAAACAATCGAGCCATATGAATTCTATAAGCGCAGGTAGCGTGAAGAACAAGAATTTAAACGAAGCAGCCAGGAAAAGCAGTTGGCTAGTGCTAAACTCAATCAAGCAGTTTGGATTTCCAAGGGATTATTATCAATTAAAAACTCTATAGCCAAGTTAAAATTCGTAGGGATTAAGCGAATGGACCAGTAAAATAGCAGGAAGCAGTGAGTTCATAGCCAATTGAGTGCAGGCAGCATGCTCTTTTTGAGAAGAAACTAATTACAGGCTGAAACACGACACTAATGCAGCAAAGACAAGTAGTTCAACAAAGAGCAGCAATCAGCATGTTATATGAACTCAGAGCAACAAATTCAATCAGTATCAAACAGCAATGAGACAACAAGCAAGCAACATCAACAGCAGAGCAAATGTGAATAACAGATAAATCAAATAGCAGGAATGGAGCACTTATCAGACCTAGAATCCTCTAACCACAACTTAGATACCTAACAACATGTATTTCTATCTAATTCTAACAGACAGAGTAATTAATTGAACTGACTAGAATAAACAAAAATTAATTAAAGCAGTAAGTAAATAGAGCCATGGAGGCAGGGAAACCAGGAGCAGGGTAGAAGAGAAGGGTATTGGAAAATGGAAAGGGGAGAGGACAGTGGCGCCGCCTAGTATCGGTGGTGGTAGCGATCCCTGCGGTGATGCAGGGCAGAGGCGCAGTGGCGACGGTCATAAGCGGGGGGGTTGAGAAGGGAGATATGGAGGAGAAGAGAAGAAGAAGGGAGGAGGAGGGGGGGTGGTCGGTGGCGGTTCTGGTTTCGCCAGTGGTGGGGGTTCGGTGATGGGGGTGGTGGCAATGGAGGGAAAAAAGAGATTGGGGCGTTGAGGAGGGAAGAGGGGAGAAAGGGAGGAAGAGGGGGTGGCGGTGTCGGCGGCGGTCTGGGCACTGTGATAGAGGTTTGGTGGTGGAAGGTAGGTGCTGCGATGGAGGTTGGAGGGAGGAGAAGGGGGAGCGTTGGAGAAGAGAGGGTGGAAGACATGCAAGGGGGGCTAGGGTTCTCGTGTAAGGGGGTATTAGAATTTAAATCCACGCGTACGCGTGGAGTACGCGTGAGCGTGGATGAGGCAAAAATCAAACGACGCGTACGCGTCGTTGACGCAAATGCGTGAGAAGGGAGTAATGGAAAGGAGAAGGAAAGGAGCATCACTATGGGCATGCCACTTGGTACTTTGGGCATGGAACGCCAAGCTTGCGAACCTAAACTCTCATCAATGGGCGTGCCACTTGGTGCTCTGGGCGTGGCACGCCAAGCTTGTGAATTCAAGATCTCAAAGAGGGCGTTCCACTTGGTGTCTTGTGCGTGGTACGTCAGGTCAATAGAGTGGGTGTGCACTCTCACGTGCCACGCCACTCACACGCCACCCATGAGATATCATTTTATTTTGTTTTAAGTGTAATTTATTTTCTTTTATTTTGTAATTTTTTATTTCTAGTAATAGGAGTAGTATAAATACCCCTTGAAGAGTACTGAAAAAGGGGCTTGGAACTTTTACTTCACTTCACTTTCACTTTCACCTTCTTCTATCTCCTGCACTTTCTCTAAGCTCTGAGTAGCTAAACTCCCTCTCATTGGGGGAGGGAGCTCTGTTGTACTTGATGGATTAATATTAGTGAATTCCTTCTTCTCTTCATCTCTCTTTGATTTTCTAGGAGGAATTTTGTTCTTCATGCTTAGCATTCAATTATCTTGGAAAGGAGATTGAATGCAATTTGGGTTTTATGGGAACCTTAGAAGAGGAAACATAAAATCAGGCTTGAAATCCCTTCTCACATTAAGTAGATCTGAGTTTTGGGATTAGATAAATGTGATGCTATATCTACCCATTACTTGGATCTATGAGGATGTGTGATATAATCGGGGACCAAAATTTATCTCTCTTCATGAGCAATTAGACCAATGAATTGGCTGTTGATCAAGATTTGAGAGATTGAATTACCAAGGACATGGGATTCAATCAATTATGATTGACAAGAGGTCAATGAGTTGCATGATTGAAGAAGGAATAATCTGAAATTAATCCAAAGAATGAAACATCTCCTAACCCCAATCAATCTTCCCCATTCTTATCTTCCCTATTCTCTATAGCTTTGTTTAATTTCTGTTCATCAACCCATTCCCCTTTACAATTCAATCATTTACATTTCTGCAATTTATCTTTATGCTCTTTACATTCTAGCACTTTACTGCTTTCTTTATTTCAAGTCATTTACAATTCTGTCATTTAGATTTCTGAATTCAACACTTATTCCTAATTAGCTTAACTAAATTACCCTACTAACTAAAGTTGTCCAATCAATCAATCCTTGTTAGATCGACCTTGCTCTTGTGAGTTTTTAGTTGAAGATAATTCTGTATTCTTGCCGAAGGAGTCATTGTAATCATACAGTAATTTTTCACTCATCAATGAGCGAACAACCACAAAGGTTCTCCAAAGTGGTTTCTACTGGCCCACACTCTTTAAGGACTACCGAGAGTATGTCTGTCACTGTGACAGTTGCCAAAGGGCTAGCAATCTCCCTCGTGGTCACGACATGTCTCAGACACTTATATCCTCGTGGCAGTGGATTATGTATCTAAATAGGTTAAATTAGTCGCATCACCCATGAATGACACTAGAGTAGTGATGAAGTTCCTCTAAAAGAATAACTTTAGTAGGTTTGGTGTCCTTCGGACACTGATTAGTGATGGAGGCTCTCATTTCTGCAACAAACAGCTTGACTCTACTCTGAACCGGTATGGAGTTCGCCATAAAGTGACCACCCCATATCATCTATAGACAAATGGGCAAGGTGGGGTCTCAAATAGAGAACTGAAGAGAATCCTGGAAAGGACAATGAGCACCTCTAGAAAGGATTGGGTAAGAAATCTCGATGATGCTCTCTGGGCATACAGAATAGCTTTCATGACCCGTATAGGAATGTCACCATATCAATTGGTGTATGGGAAGGCGTGCCACCTGCTAGTGGAGCTGGAACATAAGGCCTATTGGGCAACCAAACTCCTAAACCTTGATTGAAAGGCAGCAGGAGAGAAATGGTTGCTCCAGCTAAATGAGTTGGATGAATTCTAACTTGCTGCATTTGAAAATGCAAAAATTTATAAAGAAAGGGCCAAGAAGTGGCATGACAGAAAGATATCTTCCAAAGTCGTTGAACGCCAGCCAGGAAGTACTGGCTGTGTGAAGACTTGCATCATTTACCCTTTTTTCTTGGCTAAAAAGGACCATAAAAGAGCATAATCTCATTTGACCACTGCAATTCATGAGTTAATTGATGAATATTATGGTACATTGCTTTGAAATGGGTTTGTGCTGAATTTCAAGTGAAAAAAGGCAACAAAAAGGGAAGAAAACAACAAAACAAGCTGGGCGTGTGAAACTGGCATGCCACTAGGAACAAATGCCATGAAAATGTATGGGCGTGGCACGCCAGGAACTGGGCGTGACACACCAGTTATGATTCCCAGAAAAGCATGATTGAATATTTTACATGGGCGTGGCATGCCAAGAGCTGGGCGTGGCACGCCAGCACAGTTTTCTAGAGAGGACTCCCAAAGCCTTTACATGGGCGTGGCACGCCAAAAGCTGGGTGTGGCACGCCAGTGTAAGTTTCCAGAGAGCAATGTTGAAGGCCACAAAAGGGGCGTGGCATGCCAAGCTGGGCGTGGCACGCCATGCTCATCACACACTATAGGCGTGCCACTTGAACGATGGGGCGTGGCTGATGGGAAGCAGAAGCTGGTAAATCAAAAATTTATTAAAATGGTTACGTTACAAGTATAGTTCTTAACTCACCGAAAATCTGCCTATCAATTTAGAAATATGTCACAGAGAGTTTAAATTAAAATTACTGGGAGTTTTAAGTCCCAGGTCGTCTCCCAATGAGTTGCAGAAAAGTGTGCTGTTTTATTAATCAGATGTTCCAAGAAGTTGAGCTAAGTAAATTGGAATTTAAATTAAGGAATTTTAAATAATATAAATAAAAGCCTTGACTGGGAATTGATTAGTTAGAATCTCTATCATTGATGGAGTGATTTTTAAGATTGATTTATAATTAACGGTTACTCTGTTTGTTTATCCTTTACTCGGTAAGGGAAAGTCAAACAAGTTGGACTGCCAGATCTATTCACGAGTTACAACCCACTTAGTTCAAAGGGATTGGCGTTGGTGACAGGATAGCAATCCAACATTTAACCCAACTATAAATTTCTCCTTCAATCCTTCCAACTCAAGAATTCCTTTTAATCAACTCCCTATCAAGTAATAAAACTACTCACACATCGTAAATAAAGAATCCATGGCACATGAAAGGGAATTAAAAGAAGACATGATTATTGAAATTGAAATTGAATTAAAGAGAAATAATCCTTGCATTAATTAATCATAAAAGTATCTGAATGACAAAATTGAACATAACAAAGAACATGGAAGAATAAAACCAAGTTAAGAGAACAAACTAGAGTGATGAAGTCTTGATGAGAAAATAACTCTTCTCAATGTTCCAATGCTAAGACCAATTGAAAATTAAAATTCTAAAAACTAGAGAGAAAAACCTAAGAGAGTGAAAAAAACTAGATCTAAATCTACTAAATGAATGTCTCTGTTGTTTTTGTATATTCTCTGACTCTAGTCTGCTGTTCCGGGCCGAAAAACTGGGCCGAAATAAGGTCCAAAATCGCCCCCATCGAATTCTGCAGATTATGCAGATCGCACATATCACGCGATCGCGTCGTCCATGCGGACGTGTCGCTTGCGCTTTTTCCTCTCCACGCGTTCGCGTCGTCCACGCTACCGCGTCGCTTGCGCTTTCCAACCCGCGCCGCCGCGCAAGCCATGCGGCCGCGTCGCTGCGATTTGCGCTCCTTCGCGCGGTCGCGTGAGCCATGCGACCGCGTCACTTCTCGCTGGTTATCTCCTCAAATTCTTGTGTTCCTTCCATTTTTGCTAGCTTCCTCTCCAATCTCTATCTCATTCATGCCCTATAAGGCCTGAAACACTTGACACATAGATCACGGCATCGAATGGAATAAAGGAGAATTAAAAGTAAATAATTAAAGTCTCTAGGAAGCAATTTTCAAACATGTACTGAATTTAGGAAGGAAATCTAAATGCATGCTAAATTGATGGATAATTGGGCGAGGATCATGATAAAACCACACAATTAAACACAATATAAACCATAAAATAGTGGTTTATCAACCTCTCCACACTTAAACATTAGAATGTCCTCATGCTAAATTGAAGGAGACAAGGAAATAAGTATGAACATGCAGAAACTCATGAAATGCAATGCAATCCTACGTATATAAATAAATGCAACTATATGATTATTGTCCACTTGATCAAAACTAAATAAGCCCTTCAAAATAGTTACAAATCAAATTCCACTAATTCTATCATTATACAATAAAACTGATAAAAGTGCAAGAAGATAGCTTATGAAAGCAGGAAACATGAAATTTTAACCATTGAACCCTCACTGATAATGTATGTACGCTCTAATCTCTAGTGTATAGGGTAATCACTCAATTCTTTTCTAGTCATGTTTTCTAACTTCTGTTTTTCTCTTAACCAATCAACAACAGTTAATATACCAATGCAAACATCATGAGGTCTTTTCAGGGTTGTAATGGGGCCAAGGTGCAGGTAAGGATATACATATGGCTAAGTGAGCTTTATAAATTGAATCTTTAATTAACCTAAGCTCTCACCTAATATACATATATTCTATATACTTTTAAATTCATGCTTAGCTACCCATAATTCCCTTTTTCAACCCATACTCATGTTTCAACTTTGTATTTTAATTCTATCATATGTGCATTGATCTTTGAATTCTGCATTTAACATTGGGGTAATTTTGTCCCCTTATATATATATATATATATATATATATATATATATATATATATATATATATATATATATATATATATATATATATATATATATATATATATATATTTCAATAAATAAAGCTTATTAATGCACATAGATTTTTCATTCTTATATTTTCACATGAGTAGGTATCCAAATTCCCTTTAAATTTTCATGACATATTCCCTCAACAACTTTTGTTCCCGTAATTTCCCATACTTAACTAACACACACAATTCTATCTTAAGCTAACCAAAGATTCAATTTGGGATATATAATTGTTTTTTTTTTCGGCTTAAGGTTAGTAATTTGGTAAAATATCGAACAAATGGGAATTAAAGGCTCAAAGTGGTTAACAAAGGTAATTGAAAGGGGTAGGCTTGATTTGGATAAGTGAGTTTAAACAAATAATGGCCTCAATCATGTGCAAGCACATAAATATAATAAATACTGGACATATAAGATAAAACAAAATATAGATTACAATCATAGAGAAGTAAACACACAAGAATAAAATGATTTTGGTTAAATAGTGTAACCATACATAAAGGCTCAAATCTTTCACAGGTTGTGTGTTCTTTAGCTCAAACATCATGTTCCAAATACAACTCACGTAGATTTATCATAAAAATTTTGAAAAATTAGTGAAATTTTGTTCCAAAGATAGATTTTTTTTTTAAAGAAACTTATTGTCTTTTCAATCAAGTAGAACATGCATGCAACTATTCTAACCTATGCAATTTATTCTATTCTATAAAAGAAAGAAAAATCTAACTAAAATATCCTAATTATTGGTGCCAGAGAAGCAAATTTACCTCCGAAAGTCAGGTACTGACCGACCTTCCCACACTTAAGGCTTTGCACCGTCCTCGGTGCCATCTGTCAGGAACAGGGGTGGGCTGGTAGCAGTATCTCCATCTTCGGGACCGTCATGGCTCCCAGTGCTAGTAAAGGAAGTGGAGTCCGGGGTGTCTGAGTCTCTGAAGCGTCCCTTGAGTAGCTCCTTGAGGTGTTTAAATCGGCGCTCGTTACGACGCTCTCTCATCTTAGCTTTCAGTTCATGCCGATCCAATTTTTCAAGTATCTGCTGGAGCAATTTCTCGGTTGTAGATGCTTGTGGTGTTGAAGAAGGAATATCTTCAACTGGCTCAGTAGGCTGGCTGGTAGTGGCTGCTGAAAGTCTGAGGTATTTCCCGTGAGGGACATATTGATCATCCCGTGGAACCATGGCTTTGGTGTCCCCAGCGCTGTAGGAGACTCCGGCTGCTGAGACAAGATCTGAGACCAAGGCGGGAAAAGGTAAGTTGCCCGCGATTTGTACATGCTCCATAGCATTTCGGATGTGTCTTGAAAGATTCAGAGGTTGGTCTGTAAGGATGCACCATAGTAGAACAGCCATGTCTGCAGTGAAGGAGGACTCATGAGTGCTCGAAAAGACGTAATGGGACATGATCTGTGCCCATACGCGAGCCTCCAAGGTAAGTGCGGAAGCCAAGATTCCCTTAGGGCGGGAACGGTGGTATCCGTAGATCCAACGGCTGCCAGGTAAAGCGATGACTCCGAGAACGGAGTCCTAGTCAAATTGGTATCTCTGGCGCTGAAGGGTGGCTTCTTAAAAAGCGTCCATTCCTGCAGGAATAGGGGGAAGACTCAGAACTTGCTGAATGGCTTCTTCTGTGATAGGGACTTGCTTTTGCTGGACATAAACAGACTGCAGGGTCGGCATGTAGAAGTTGGAGTAGAACTCAACTACCCAAGAAAGATTGACCTGCCTTGGCTGTTTCCGTAGGAAACCCCATTGTCTTCGCTCAATTTGTGGCTCAACAAAGGTGGCAATATTGGACGGGAGGATAAGAAGGTATTCATTGTTATAGTTCCTTTCTGCCAGGATGGGGAACATCTGCTCACAGTAGCGATTGGAAAATCGCGCAGCGTCCTTTGCTGGAAAGGCTTTCTCCTTTTCGTCAACCTTTATTATCCTCTTGACTCGTTTTATTGAGGGCTTGACTGGAAATGGATTAGTTATAATCTCTATCATTGATGGAGTAATTTTTAAGATTGATTTATAATTAATGGTTACTCTGTTTGGTTATCCTTTACTAGGTAAGGGAAAGTCAAACAAGTTGGACTGCCAGATCTATTCACGAGTTACAACCCACTTAGTTCAAAGGGATTGGCCTTGGCGACAGGATAGCAATCCAACATTTAACCCAACTATAAATTTCTCCTTCAATCCTTCCAACTCAAGAATTTCTTTTAATCAACTCCCTATCAAGAAATGAAACTACTCACACATTGTAAATAAAGAATCCATGGCACATGAAAGGGAATTAAAAGAAGACATGGTTATTGAAATTGAAATTGAATTAAAGAGAAATAATCCTTGCATTAATTAATCATAAAAGTATCTGAATGACAAAATTGAACATAACAAAGAACATGGAAGAATAAAACCAAGTTAAGAGAACAAACTAGAGTGATGAAGTCTTGATGAGGAAATAACTCTTCTCAATGTTCCAATGCTAAGACCAATTGAAAATTAAAATTCTAAAAACTAGAGAGAAAAACCTAAGAGAATAAAAAAAACTAGATCTAAAACTACTGAATGAATGTCTCTGTTGTTTCTGCATATTCTCTGACTCTAGTCTGCTGTTCCTGGCCAAAAACTGGGCCGAAATAAGGTCCAAAATCGCCCCCATCGAATTCTGCAGATTATGCAGATCGCACATGTCACGCGATCGCGTCGTCCATGCGGACGCGTCGCTTGCGCTTTTTCCTCTCCACGCGTTCGCGTCGTTCACGTTACCGCGTCGCTTGCGCTTTCCAACCCGAACCGCCGCGTCGCTACGATTTGCGCTCCTTCGCGCGGTCGCGTGAGCCATGCGACCGCGTCACTTCTCGCTGGTTATCTCCTCAAATTCTTGTGTTCCTTCCATTTTTGCTAGCTTCCTCTCCAATCTCCATCTCATTCATGCCCTATAAGGCCTGAAACACTTGACACACAGATCACGGCATCGAATGGAATAAAGGAGAATTAAAAGTAAATAATTAAAGTCTCTAGGAAGCAATTTTCAAACATGTACTAAATTTAGGAAGGAAATCTAAATGCATGCTAAATTGATGAAAAAGTGGGCGAGGATCATGACAAAACCACACAATTAAACACAATATAAACCATAAAATAGTGGTTTATCAGTGGCACGCCAGTTCATTAATCCAGAGGGGATCATCACTTGGGTGTGCCACTTGGTATCGAAGGCGTAGCACGCCAGCTCCAAATCATCACTTGGGCGTGCCACTTGGTATCGAAAACATGGCACGCCAGCTCCAATTCATCACTTGGGTGGGCCACTTGAAGACCCAGGCGTGGCACGCCAAGCTTAAAAGAGCAACATTAAAGTGGGCGTGCCACTTGGGTATCAAGGCGTGGCACGCCAGTACAAGTTTCTAGAGAAGAGGTTGAAGGTCTAAAAGGCTGTGCGTGCCACTTGGGATCGAAGGCGTGGCAAGCCAGCTCTCAATTCTCACTCGGACGTGCCACTTAAAGACCCAGGCGTGGCACGCCAACACTTAAGAAGGCCAAAGCAAAGCTGGGCGTGCCACTTGGTGACGAAGGCGTAGCACGCCAGCTCTAAATCCTCACTTGGGCGTGCCACTTGAAGACCCAGGCGTGGCACACCAGCTACTGGACCAAAGAAGAATGCTGGGCGTGGCATGCCACACACTGGGTGTGGCACGCCAGTTCTATTATCCAGAAAAGAAAGGAAGCACATACAAGGGGCATGGCACGCCAAACCCTGGGCGTGCCACGCTAGTTCAATTTTCCAGAGAAGAAAAGGAGAAGGAAAAGGGCTGGGCGTGCCACTTGGGCTCGAAGGCGTGCACGCCAGGCCAACACCAAGCTTAAGAAGATCCTGGGCATACCACTTGGGCTCGAAGGCGTGGCACGCCAGGGGCACTAACACATGGGTCGTGCCACTTGAAAAACTGGGCGTGGCTCGCCAAGCCAAATTGGAGGCTGGGCGTGGCACGCCATTCAAACGCCTGTCACACGCCAGCCTGGAAGGTCACGTTTAATGAGTTTTCTTTCCCCTCCAAATTGTAATTTTCTTTTCTCTTTTGTATTTTCTTTATTCTAGTGCTAGGAGTAGTATAAATAACCCCTGAAAGTACTGAGAAAGGGGTTAGCTGGGTTGATTGTTGAGTAGAGTTTTGTTAAAGTATAGTTAGATTTACTTTTCATCTCTTCCATCTCTTGTACTCTTCTCTGAGCTATCAGTAGCTAAATTCCCTCTCATTGTGAGAGGGAGCTCTGTTGTACTTGATGGATTAATGATAAGTGAATTTCTTCTTCCCTTCATATTCTCTTTGATTTGCTAGAACAAATTTCGTTTTAATGTTAGTGTTCAATCATCTTGGAAAAGAGGTTGAATGCAAAATGGGTTTCATGGGAACCTTGGAAAAGGAAACATGAAACCATGCTAGAAATCCCTTCTCACACTTGAGTAGGATCTGGGTTTTGGTGTTTGGATATGGTGACATATAATCCTCCTTTTACTTGGACCTATGATGATGTGTGGTATAATAAGGGACCAAGCATATCTCTCTTCATGAGAAATTAGACCAAGAAATTGGCTATTGATCAAGATCTGAGAGATTGAATCAACAAGGGATTGGGGTTGAATCAATCATGATTGCTAAGAGGTCAATGAGTTGCATGATTGAAGATGATATGAACTGGATTTGATCCAAAGATAACAACATCTCCTGATCTCAATAAATTCCCCTATTCTTATCTTCCACATTCTTTATAGCTTTCTTTACATTCTGTCAATCCCATTCCTATTTACATTATTGCCATTTCTTTTTCTCTACTTTACACCTTCTCTTTACTTTTGAGTTATTTATATTTCTGCCCATTTACAATTCTGCGATCATAATCTATTTTTCTCAGCTTGACTAATTCACCAATTGATTAAAATTGCTCAAATCTACCAATCTCTATGGATAGGATCCCACTACACTGTGGGTTATTACTTGACGATAATTTTGGTGCACTTGCCATAAGAACGGTGATGAGACACAGAAGTTGGCGAATTAAAATTATTAAAATAGTTACGCTGCAAGTATAGTTCTTAACTCACCGCAAATTTGCCTATCAATTTAGAAATATGTCACAGAGAGTTTAAATTAAAAATTACTGGGAGTTTAAGTCCCAGGTCATCTCCCAACGAGTTGCAGAAAAGTGTGCTATTTTATTAATCAGATGTTCTAAGAAGTTGAGTTAAGTAGGTGGAAAATTAAATTGAGAAAATTCAAATAATATGAATAGAAGCCTTGACTGGGAGTTGATTAGTTGGAATCTCTATCATTGATGGGATGATTTCAAGATTAATTTATAATTAATGGTTGTTCTGTTTAGTTATCCTTTACTAGGTAAGGGAAAGTCAAACAAGATGCTAGATCTGTTCACGAGTTGCAACCCACTTAGTTCAAAGGGATTGGTGTTAGTGATTAGATAACAATCCAACAGTTAACCCAATTACAATTTTTCTTTCAATCCTTCCAACTCAAGAGTTCCTTTCAATCAACTCCCTATCAAGTGGGGGAACTACTCACTCATTATAAATAATAAATCCATAACACATGAAAGGGAATTAAAAGAAGACATGATTATTGGAATGGAAAAATAAATTAAATTGGAAGAAATAAATTAAAATCATGAAAGTATTCAAATGACAAAGTCGAACAAAGCAAAGAACATGGAAGAATAAAACCAAGTTAAGAGAACGAACTAGAATGACAAAGTCTTGATGAGGAAATAGCTCTTCTCAATGTTCCAATGCTAAAACCAATTGAAAATTGAAATTCTTAAACCTAGAGAGAGAAACCTAAAGGAGTAAAACTAGATCTAAAAACTGAAAACTGTCTAGAATGAATGTTGTTCTTTGTTTCTGCATATTCTCTGGCTCTATTCTGCTGTTCCGGGCCGAAAACTGGGTCGAAATAAGGTCCAAAATCGCCCCCAGCGAATCCTGCAGATTATGCAGATCGCACACGTCACGCGATCGCGTCATCCATGCGGACGCGTCATTCGCGCTTTTCCTTGCCACGCGTTTGCGTCGGCCACGCTACCGCATCGCTTGAGCTTTTCCAATCTGCGCGGCCGAGTGAGCCATGCGGCCGCGTCACTGCGATTTGCTCTCCTTCGCGCGGTCGCGTGAGCCATGCGACCGCGTCACTTCTCGCTGGTTATCTCTTCAAATTCTTGTGTTCCTTCCATTTTTCCTAGCTTCCTTTCCAATCTCCAACTCATTTATGCCCTATAAAGTCTGAGACACTCAACACACAGATCACGGCATCGAATGGAATAAAGGAGAATAAAAATTACATAATTAAAGTCTCTAGGAAGCAGTTTTCAAACATGTTATAAATTTAGGAAGGAATTATAATTTCATGCAAATTTAATGAATAAGTGGGTAAGGATCATGATAAAACCACACAATTAAACACATTATAAACCATAAAATAGTGGTTTATCAACCTCCCCACACTTAAACATTAGCATGTCCTCATGCTTAATTGAAGGAGATAAGGAAATAAGTATGAACATGTAGAAACTCATGAAATGCAATGCAAGCCTATATATATATATAAATAAATACAACAATATGATTCTTGCCCACTTGATCAAAAGTAAATAAGCTCTTCAAAACAATTACAAATCAAATTCCACTAATTCTATCAGTATACAATAAAACAGATAAAAGTACAAGAAGATAGCTCATGAAAGCAGGGAACATGAAAATTCAAGCATTGAACCCTCACTGATAATGTATGTACACTCTAATCTCTAGTGTATAGGGTAATCACTCTATCCTTCTCTAATCATGCTTTCTAACTTTTGTTCTTCTCCTAACCAATCAACAACAGTTAATATACCAATGCAAACATCATGAGGTCTTTTCAAGGTTGTAATAGGGCTAAGGTACTGGCAGTGGTATACATTTGGTCAAGTGAGCTAATAAATTGAATCTTTAATTAACCCAAGCTCCAACCCAACTCGTATATTTTTAATGTAATCTTAAAGTTCATACCTAGCTACCCAGAATTCCCTTTTTCAATCCATACTCATGTGTCAACTTTGTATTTAATTTTATCATATGTGCATTGATCTTTGAGTTCTGAATTTAACATTGGGGTAATTTTGTCCCCTTATTTATTTATTTATTTATTTATTATTATTATTATGATTATTATTTTTTTTTGACATATAGCTTATCAATGCACATAGATTTTTAATTCTTATAGTTTCACATGAGTAGTTATCCAAATTCCCATTAAATTTTCATGACACATTCCCTTAACAACTTTTGTTCCCACAATTTCCCATACTTAACTAGCACACACAATTCTATCTTAAGCTAACCAAAGATTCAATTTGGGATATAAAATTGTTTTTCAGCTTAAGGTTAGTAACGTGGTAAAATATAGAACAAATGGGATTTAAAGGCTCAAATTGGTTAACAAAGGTAATTGAAAAGGGTAGGCTTTAATTTGGATAAGTGAGTTTAAACAAATAATGGCCTCAATCATGTGCAAGCATGCAAATATAATAAA
This sequence comes from Arachis hypogaea, assembly GCF_003086295.3. Classification (NCBI taxonomy): domain Eukaryota; kingdom Viridiplantae; phylum Streptophyta; class Magnoliopsida; order Fabales; family Fabaceae; genus Arachis; species Arachis hypogaea. The sequence goes on from NC_092050.1 coordinate 47,990,477, forward strand.
TATTGGACATATAAGATAAAACAAAATATAGATTACAATCATAGAGAAGTAAACACACAAGAATGAAATAATTATGGTTAAATAATGTAACCATACATAAAGGCTCAAATCTTTCACAGGTTGTGTGTTCTTTAGCTCAAATATCATGTTCCAAATACAACTCAAGCAAATTTATCATAAAAATTTTGAAAAATTAGTGAAATTTTGTTCCAAAGATAGAGTCTTAAAAGAAACTTATTGTCTTTTCAATCAAGTAGAACATGCATGCAACTATCCTAACCTATGCAATTTATTCTATTCTATAAAAGAAAGAAAATCTAACTAAAATATCCTAATTATTGGTGCTAGGGAAAAGAAATTACCTCCGGAATTCAGGTACTGACCGACCTCCCCACACTTAAGGCTTTGCACCGTCCTCGGTGCCGTCTGTCAGGAACAGGGGTGGGCTGGTAGCAGTATCTCCACAATCGGGACCGTCATGGCTCCCTATGCTAGTAAAAGAAGTGGAGTCCGGGGTATCCGAGTCCCTGAAGTGTCCCTTGAGTAGCTCCTTGAGGTGTTTGAATCGGCGCTCGTTACGGCGCTCTCTCATCTTTGCTTTCTGTTCTTGCCGATCCAACCTTTCGATTATCTGCTGGAGCAATTCATCAGTTGTAGGTGGTTGTGGTGTTGAAGAAGGATTATCTTCAACTGGAGTAGTAGGAAGGCTTGTAGTGGCTGCTGGAAGTCTGAGATATTTCCCGTTAGGGACATATTGATCATCCCGTGGAAGCACGGCTTTGGTGTCCCCAGCTCTGTAGGAGACTCCGGCTGCTGAGACAAGATTTGAGACCAAGGCGGGGAAAGGTAAGTTGCCCGCAATTTGTACGTGTACCATAGCATTTTGGATATGTCTTGAGAGATTAAGAGGTTGGTCTGTAAGGATGCACCAAAGTAGAACAGCCATGTCCGCAGTGAAGGAGGACTCATGAGTGCTCGGAGAGACGTAATGGGACATGATCTGTGCCCATACCTGAGCCTCCAAGGTAAGTGCTGAAGCCAAGATTCTCTTAGGGCGGGTACAGTGGTATCCGTAGATCCAACGGCTGCCAGGTAATGCGATAACTCCGAGAACAGAGTCCCAGTCAAATTGGTACCTCTGGCGCTTAAGTGCGGCTTCTTGGAAGGTGTCCATTCCTTCTGGAATAGGGGGAAGACTCAAAGCTTGCTTAATGGCCTCTTCTGTGATGGGGACTTGCTTCTGCCGAACATAAACAGACTGCAGGGTTGGCATGTAGAAGTTAGAGTAGAACTCAACTACCCAAGAAAGATTGACCTGCCTTGGCTGTCTCCGTAGGAAACCCAATTGTCTTCGTTCAATTTGCGGCTCAACAAAGGTAGCAATATTGGACGGGAGAATAAGAAGGTATTCATTGTTATAGTTCCTTTCTGCCAGGATAAGGAACATCTGCTCACAGTAGCGATTGGGAAATTGCGCAATGTCCTTTGCTGGAAAGGCTTTCTCCTTTTCATCAACCTTTATTATCCTCTTAACTCTTTTTGTTGAGGGCTCTGCCACTAATGCTCTTTTAGTGCCTCTTCTTGCTAGGGGTTTAGGAGTCGCTTTCTCCTTTCCTTTCTTGGTGGCCATCCTGAAAAGAGAGGAGAAAGTAAATTAAATTGAAATAGATATATTGCAAGAAAGATAACGGAAGAGTGGTGATGGGTGCACATTAGGATGTAGATGACATTAACACATGCTCTCGAGTACATGTGAAAAGCCAACAATGGAAAATAGCTAGTGCATAGAAAGACAAGTGACTGCAAGGTGTTTATTGGCATGCCAGCAAAGGGCATAAGTAGCATAGACCAAGCAATACTTTGTAACGAACTATCACGTTTGTATTGACAATTAAATTCAATTAATACAATAGTAACGGAAAGTTGTGAAAAGCAAGCATTGAATAGTATAACAACATAGAGAAGTGCATAATGCCATTTGAGCTTTTTCACAAACACATAGCATGCATGTTGAATAAGGTATAGAAAATATGAAGGTGAACATGCAAGCAATCCCTTAAATAGAATAAAAATAATTGTCAAACAATTTGCAACAATCCACAAGCATATAATGAGGGATAATGACTCAAAATACATAATTAAAAATTTTCTAACACCATGTAAAAAGGAAAAGAAAAAGAAAGAAAATATGAATAATGAAAAGATAAAGAAAAGAAAAGAAAATACATATAAAATAATAAGAATGATAGAAAAAGAAGGAGGGAAGAAGAAAATAAAACCTTGTTAATGGAGGTGAGAGAGATAGAGAGTGAAAGGTGAGATAGAGGGGGGAAGGGAGAAGGAAGAAATAAGGAAGGAAAAAGAAAATTAGGATTTGGAGGAGAGAAAGATAAGATATGTGGCAATTTCAGGTTGAGCTGTGCGGCGCATGCGACGCGGTCGCGTGGGGCACGCGTCCGCGTGAATGTGCTTCAAGTAAGGTGAAGCGATCGCGTCGGTCATGCGGTCGCGTGACCCATGTTATGCTTCTGGCACGAGTGCAGCATCGCACCAGCACAACTCTCTGTTCAAATTCATTTATTTGCCAAAATTTGGGTGGCGCGATCGCGTGGGTCACGCGATCGCGTGAGTGTGCGCCAGAAAATGGATGACGCGACCGCGTCGGCGACGCAATCACGTGATAAAGATTGTGCTTCCAGCACCAATCCAGCATCACTCTCGCACAATATTTCATTGTGCACCCTTTTACGTCAAAAACGCAGGGCACGCGGCCGCGTGGGGCACGCGGTCACGTGGGTTGATTTGTGCCATTGGCACGCCTCCAGCCACACTCCAGCGTAACTTTCTGTTCATTTTTATTTTTCTTTACTCTCCCTGTGATGCGGACGCGTCGCTGATGCGATCGCGTCGCGTAGCAAAATAATTTTTTTTATATGCAGATGTAAATGCATGAAATGCACTGATAAAAAGAAGAGTTATTGAATAGGAAAAACTTAAAATAAAGAAAAGAACGATCATACCATGGTGGGTTGTCTCCCACCTAGCACTTTGCTTTAACATCCGTAAGTTGGATGCTCCACTAGCTCAATCTTCTGCTATGTGGGGATCTTCCAAGAGGAAGATCTCAAGCTCCTTGTTTCTCTGCATCTTCTCGCCATGGTATAGCTTCAGGCGTTGTCCATTAACCTTAATAAGTTCCGAGCTTGAAGGATGGCTTAGGTGATAAACTCCGTACGATTCGGCCTTCTCCACTCTATATGGACCTTCCCATCTTGATCTCAACTTACCTGGCATGAGCCTTAGTCGAGATTTGTAAAGGAGGACTAAATCCCCAGGTTGGAACTCTTTCTTCTTGATGTTTTGATCATGTACAGCCTTCATCTTTTCCTTGTATATTCTGGAGTTTTCATAAGCCTCTAGGCGAAGGCTCTCCAGTTCCTGCAGTTGCAACTTCCTTTCAGCTCCGGCTTTCTCAATTCCCATGTTGCACTCCTTAACTGCCCAAAAAGCTCTGTGTTCTACTTCAATTGGGAGATGACAAGCTTTTCCATAAACCAAGCGGAAAGGGCTCATCCCAATGGGTGTCTTGTATGCTGTTCTATATGCCCAGAGTGCATCTTGTAGCCTGGTGCTCCAGTCTTTTCTATGAGGCTTTACTATCTTTTGCAAGATACGCTTAATTTTTCTGTTTGACACCTCGGCTTGCCCATTAGTTTGGGGATGGTAAGCTGTTGCAACTTTATGAATTATCCCATGCTTCTTCATTAATCCTGTTAGTCTCCTGTTACAAAAATGGGTGCCTTGATCGCTCACGATTGCTCGTGGTGATCCGAAGCGACATATAATATGGTTTCTCACAAAGAAAACAACAGTGTTAGCATCATCAGTACGGGTAGGAATTGCTTCCACCCATTTGGAAACATAATCCACAGCTAACAATATATAAAAATATCCATTAGAATTTGGAAATGGACCCATGAAGTCAATACCCCAAACATCAAAAATTTCACAAAAAAGCATAATTTGTTGAGGCATCTCATCCCTCCTGGATATATTACCAAATTTCTGGCATGGGAGACAAGATTTACAAAACTTAGCAGCGTCTCTAAAAAGAGTAGGCCACCAGAATCCACAGTCTAAGATCTTTCTAGCTGTTCTTTGAGGGCCAAAATGTCCTCCACTCTCAGATGAGTGACAGGCCTCTAAAATGGACTAGAATTCTGATTGAGGCACACAACGTCTAATTAATTGATCAGCGCCACATCTCCATAAATATGGGTCATCCCATATATAATATTTAGACTCGCTTTTCAGCTTGTCTCTTTGATGCTTAGAAAAATTTGGAGGGAATGTGCGGCTAACTAAATAATTAGCAAAAGGTGCATACCAAGGGACTACCTCAGAAACTGCTTGCAGGTTATCAAAAGGAAAATTATCATCTATAGGAGTAGAATCATCCTTAATATGCTCAAGGCGACTCAAGTGGTCTGCCACTAAATTCTGATTACCACGCCTATCCTTTATCTCTAAATCAAATTCGTTTAACAACAATATCCAACGTATAAGTCTTAGTTTGGACTCCTTTTTAGCTAATAGATACTTTAAAGCTGCATGGTCCGAATACACTACTACTCTAGTACCAAGTGAATAAGCTCGGAATTTATCCAAAGCAAAAACAATAGCAAGAAGCTCTTTCTCAGTAGTAGTATAGTTGGACTGGGCAGTGTCTAAAGTCTTAGACGCATAGGCAATAACAAAAGGATCCTTACCTTCACGCTGAGCCAGCACTGCTCCTACTGCCTGGTTGGAAGCATCGCACATGATTTCAAATGGCTGGCTCCAGTCTGGTCGTCTCACAATTGGAGCTTGAGTCAGAGCAGTCTTCAGTTTATCAAACGCTTGTTTGCAATCCTCACTGAACTCGAACTCAATATCCTTCTGCAGTAATCTGGATAAGGGAAGTACGACCTTACTAAAGTCCTTAATAAATCTCCTGTAACTTGCATGGCCAAGGAACGAACGGACTTCCCTCACAGAAGAGGGGTAAGGTAGACTAGAAATAACATTCACCTTTGCTGGGTCTACAGAAATGCCATTATTAGATACCACATGTCCTAATACAATACCTTGTTTTACCATAAAGTGACATTTTTCGAAATTCAATACAGGGTTTGTATTAACACATCTATCTAATACTCTAAATAATCCATCTAAGCAAAGGCTAAAAGAATCACCATAAATGCTAAAATCGTCCATAAAAATTTCCATACAGTCCTCAATAAGATCAGAGAAAAGACTCATCATGCACCTTTGGAAGGTAGCTGGTGCATTGCAAAAGCCAAAAGGCATTCTCTTGTAAGCATAAGTCCCAAAAGGACATGTAAAAGTAGTCTTTTCCTGATCCTCAGGAGCTATATGAATCTGGAAATAACCTGTGTAACCATCTAAAAAGCAATAATGTGATTTACCTGACAGGCGATCCAGCATTTGATCAATGAATGGAAGTGGGTAGTGATCCTTACGGGTAGCTTGGTTGAGCGCCTGTAATCAATGCAGACTCTCCAAGCATTCTGAACTCTAGTTGCTCTGAGCTCTCCATGCTCATTCTTCACTGTAGTGACTCCAGACTTCTTGGGCACCACTTGTACTGGGCTTACCCATTCACTGTCTAAAATGGGATATATGATACTGGCTTCCAATAGTCTGGTCACTTCCTTTTTGACAACTTCCAATATGGTGGGATTCAATCTTCTTTGGGGTTGACGGACAGGTCTTGCTCCCTCTTCTAAAGATTTCCTATGCTCACATACTTGAGGGTTGATGCCTACTATGCCTGCCAAGCTCCACCCAATTGCCTTCTTATGCTTCCTCAGCACATCAAGTAACTGCTCTTCTTGTTGAGAAGTAAGTTCCCTTGCAATGATAACTGGGAACCTCTGTTCATCTTCAAGATAAGCATATTTGAGATGTGGAGGGAGGGGTTTCAATGCTAACTTTTGATCATGGGCAGGCTCTGGATTATCTGGAGCTTGTGAAAATGGCGAAGTGCCCTCATTGTCAGTTAAAAGGGTCCCCACACTTGGACCTTGTCCAGTGTGTCTCTCTTCAAACTCTTCCTTGTGAACTTCAGCTACACTTTCATCTATGACATCACACTGGAAGATAGAACGATCTTCTGGGGGGTTGTCAATGATTCCATTCAGATTGAAGATTACTATGCGGCCATCTATTTCAAAGGAGTATGTTCCTGAAAAAGCATCCAATTTGAATTTTGACGTCTTCAAGAATGGTCTTCCAAGTAGGATTGATGATGGCTTATCTGAATTATTATGGGGCATCTCCAAGATATAAAAATCAGTGGAAAATGTAAGCCCCTTAATGTTCACCAAAACATCTTCAGCAACTCCAGCCACTGTAATAATGCTTTTATCTGCTAACACAAAACGAGCTGCCGACCTTTTTAAGGGAGGGAGCCTTAAAATATCATATATAGACAAAGGCATTATACTGACACATGCTCCTAAATCACACATGCAATCATAAATTACTATACCACCAATAGTACAGCTAACTATAAAAGGACCTGGATCACTACATTTTTCAGGTAATCCTCCCATTAAAGCAGATATAGAACTACCTAAAGGAATAGTTTCTAATTCATTAATTTTGTCTTTATGGATACATAAGTTTTTTAGAAACTTTGCATATTTAGGTACCTGCTGAATAACATCAAAAAGAGGAACAGTTTCCTCAACCTTTTTGAATATTTCTACCATTTTGGGATTAGGTTCCAGCTGCTTCCTGGGCTTCCTTGCAAGTTGTGGAAATGGAATAGGAGTAGTGTTTTCTGTGGTGTCTGCGCCTTTTGGTGCTTCCTCCTGTGGTTAAGCTATTTCTTCTTCAGCTATGTCCTGTATGTCCTCTTCCTCTTCAACATCTTCTATTTCTACTACCTCTTCAGCTGAGGTATGTTCTGGTGGGCTTGGTTCCTCCTGATTCCTCTCCTGCAGTGTGGTTCCAGACCTTAGGGTGATGGCATTAATGCCTCCCTTTGGATTAGGTAATGGTTGAGAGGGGATTCCAATAGAGCTTGAAGGTTGGTTATTGGAATTTTGCGTTGATCCAATATGTGACATAAGAGCTTGCAAAGTAGAGGTGAGACCATTCAGACTGGCATTAATACTATTCATGATGTTACTTTCCATGGTCTGTTGTCTTCGCTCAAAAGATTGTAGTAGCTCTTCATTAGGAGATAAAGAAGAATGAGTAAATTGAGAGGTCTGCTATTGATTGTTCTGTGGTCCTTGGTTTTGCCTCAGGTGAGGTGCTCTGTAAGGTTGATTCTGCTGCCTGTTGTTGTTATTATTCCACCTCTGATTTCCCTGATTATCTAGGCCTCTTCTGTTATTGTTGTCCCTCCAATTCTGGTTAGAATTATCCTGCCATCCATGGTTATTATTTCCACTTTGATTGTACCCTTGGTTGGGGCGGTCATAGAAGTTATGAGTGGATGCCACCATGTTGTCTTCTTGTTGGAGCTGCGGGCATTCATCAGTGTAATGGCTATAATTAGCATAGATTCTACAAATTCTTTGTGGGACTAGTTGTTGGTTTTGCTGTGGTTGAGGAGCTTGAGCTTGCTGAGCCTGTTGTTGATTCAATTGCATCTGTTTCATCAAGTTGGTCATCTCACATATACTCTGAGCTAGAGTCGTAGTCTCTCTGCTAGAGGATACTTCTGCAACGGCTTTTGAACGGCCTTGCTTTTGTCTGTGGTTCCTAGTAGATTCAGCTAAATCACTGATCAATTGCCAAGCCTCATCAGTGGTCTTGTACTTCTTCATAGACCCATTGCTAGCACTTTCCAATGTGGTCTTATCTTGGGGCCTCATGCCATGTGTGATATAGCTAAGTAACACTATCTTGTCAATCATGTGGTGGGGGCATGCTTCCAGAAGATTATTGAAGCGTTCCCAGTATTCAAAGAGAGTCTCATTGTCATCCTGAACAATTGTGGAAATATCCTTCCTCAGTTTATCAGTAACTTCAGATGGAAAGAATTTCTCCAAAAACTCCTTTCTGAGTGTATCCCAGTTGGATACATTTGCTAGAGGTTGAGTGTAGTACCACTCTCTTGCTTTTCCCTCGAGAGAAAACGAGAAAGCTTTCAGCAAAATTGAAGTTTCATCAGTACCATCACGCTTGACAGTAGAACAGGCTGCCTGGAAATCTCTCAAGTGCTTGATAGGCTCTTGAGCAGGTAGGCCATGAAACTTGGGCATCAAATTTAGCAGTGCGATCTTTATTTCAAAATCTGTAGCTACCGTTGGATGATGCGCTTGAAACGGTTGCATTGTAAAATCAGGGGCTGCTTCCTCCTGGATGGTAACTCTCCTAGCTGCCATGTCTTCTGCACGTAAAACAACCGAATCAGTAGAACGGGGGCTGGTTTCTTCCTCAAGTTCACTTTCAGATCCGCCCTCAGAGCGGACTAACCGACGTTGTTCTCGCCTTATTCGTGAAATAGTCCTTTCAATTTCAGGATCGAATATTAGCAAGCGCAGATCAGGAAGTGAACGCGTCATTTGACGAACGAAACATACAGCTCATAGTAGCAAAATAAAATAAAATGCAAATAAATAAATTCTAATTAATAACTTTAACACTCTATTGCAACTCCCCGGTAACGGCGCCAAAAATTGATGAGACACAGAAGTTGGCGAATTAAAATTATTAAAATAGTTACGTTGCAAGTATAGTTCTTAACTCACTGAAAATCTGCCTATCAATTTAGAAATATGTCACAGAGAGTTTAAATTAAAAATTACTGGGAGTTTAAGTCCCATGTCGTCTCCGAATGAGTTGCAGAAAAGTGTGCTATTTTATTAATCAGATGTTCCAAGAAGTTGAGTTAAGTAGGTGGAAAATTAAATTGAGAAAATTCAAATAATATGAATAGAAGCCTTGACTGGGAATTGATTAGTTGGAATTTCTATCATTGATGGGATGATTTCAAGATTAATTTATAATTAATGGTTGTTCTGTTTAGTTATCCTTTACTAGGTAAGGGAAAGTCAAACAAGTTGGAATGCTAGATCTGTTCACGAGTTATAACCCACTTAGTTCAAAGGGATTGGTGTTAGTGATTAGATAACAATCCAACAGTTAACCCAATTACAATTTTTCTTTCAATCCTTCAAACTCAAGAGTTCCTTTCAATCAACTCCCTATCAAGTGGGGGAACTACTCACTCATTGTAAATAATAAATCCGTAACACATGAAACGGAATTAAAAGAAGACATGATTATTGGAATGGAAAAATAAATTAAATTGGAAGAAATAAATTAAAATCATGAAAGTATTCAAATGACAAAGTCGAACAAAGCAAAGAACATGGAAGAATAAAACCAAGTTAAGAGAACGAACTAGAATGACGAAGTCTTGATGAGGAAATAACTCTTCTCAATGTTCCAATGCTAAGACCAATTGAAAATTGAAATTCTTAAACCTAGAGAGAGAAACCTAAAGGAGTAAAACTAGATCTAAAAACTGAAAACTGTCTAGAATGAATGTTGTTCTTTGTTTCTGCATATTCTCTGGCTCTAGTCTGCTGTTTCGGGCCAAAAACTGGGTCGAAATAAGGTCCAAAATCGCCCCCAGTGAATCCTGCAGATTATGCAGATCGCACACGTCACGCGATCGCGTCATCCATGCGGACGCGTCATTCACGCTTTTCCTTGCCACGCATTCGCGTCGTCCACGCTACCGCGTCGCTTGAGCTTTTCCAATCCGCGCGGCCGCGTCACTGCGATTTGCTCTCTTTTGTGCGGTCGTGTGAGTCACACGACCGCGTCACTTCTCGCTGGTTATCTCTTCAAATTCTTGTGTTCCTTCCATTTTTCCTAGCTTCCTTTCCAATCTCCAACTCATTTATGCCCTATAAAGTCTGAGACACTCAACACACAGATCATGGCATCGAATGGAATAAAGGAGAATAAAAATTACATAATTAAAGTCTCTAGGAAGCAGTTTTCAAACATGTTATAAATTTAGGAAGGAATTATAATTTCATGCTAATTTAATGAATAAGTGGGTAAGGATCATGATAAAACCACACAATTAAACACAATATAAACCATAAAATAGTGGTTTATCAAATGGATTCATCAATTTTTTGATATGGGGAGTGAATTTCGGTCATCAAGTTTTATGGCGCCGTTGCTGGGGATTGGTTTGAATTTGACAATGACTAAATTGATTTAGGAGCTAGATTAAGCATTTTAATTACCTTGTTATTTCTTTTCCAGTTCTTTAATTTACCTCTGTTTTGTTCTATTTTATTTTTACTTTGGCCATTTTAGTTATTCATTGCTCATATTTCCATTCTTCTAACTGTTTGATTAATTGCATCAACCAAACTAACCACTAATCTTAATAAGAGTGATTTCTTCACTTGTCCTCTGCTTGCTGGTTGCTGGATGTATGACAGGTAGAAGGGGAAAAACTTCATCCTCCTTCGATAGTGAACCTGAGAGGACTTTCCTTAGATCAAGGAGGGAAGCAAGAGGCAAAGGCATAGTCGGAGAGGAAGTAGTAGAGGAAGATCTGGAAACTACTATGGAAGAAGAGGTGCAAAACCATGTTGGAGTAGATGCTAGCAATTATGTTGGGCAAGAGAGGAGAGTCTTAGGCTCCTACATCAACCCAAATCCAGGAAACTGTGGCAGCAACATTCTAAAGCCAACAATTCATGCTAACAACTTTGGGTTGAAACCTCAACTCATCACACTTGTCTAGAATAATTGTTCATATGGAGGGGGAGTCCAAGAGGACCCAAACATTCTTGAGGATTTGTGACACTGTTAAGTCCAATGGTGTACACCCTGACACTTACAAACTACTTTTGTTTCCTTTCTCTCTAAGAGACAAGGCAGCAAAATAGTTGGAAGCATTTCCCAAGGAGAGCCTAACAACTTGGGATGAGGTCGTAGATAAATTTCTAGCAAGATTCAACCCTCCATAGAGAGTCAATAGACTGAGAGCTGAGGTGCAGACCTTTAGACAGCAAGATGGTGAAACACTTTTTGAGGCCTGGGAGAGGTTCAAAAACTTGACAAGACAGTGCCCTCCGGATATGTTCAACGAATGGGTTCAACTCTACATCTTCTATGAAGGGCTATCATACGAAGCAAAGAAAGCTGTAGACCATTCTTTAGGGGGTTCACTCAACAAGAAAAAAACCATTGAAGAGGCCATAGATGTTATAGAGACTGTAGCTGAAAATGAGTACTTCTATGCTTTAGAAAGAGCTCAAAAGAAAGGAGTGCTGGAGCTAAACTCTATGGATGCCTTGTTAGCACAGAATAAGATGATTACAGTATAACTAGCAGTCCTGACAAAGAAGATGGAGACTAGTCAAGTCTCAGCTGTCCAAGCTCAAGCACCACCACAAGAAGAAGATGCACCAGAAGCTGAATGCGAATGGGAGCAGGCAAATTATGTGAACAATCCTTCTAGACCACCATATGATTCAAACTCCAAGACATATAACTCAAGATGGTGGAACCACCCAAATTTTGGGTGGGGAAACCAACAAGGCCACAACAAAGATCATAACAAACCATACCAATCCAACCAATACAACAACTATAACCCCCACCATCAATCAGGCAACAACAGACCCTACCACAATTCACAAAATACATCATATCACTCCATCCAACAAACACAGAACAACCACCATTAAGATACATCAACCTCAACCATGCAACCATGTGAAATCAAGAGCAATTTTGAGAGAGTGGAGGCTGTAATAGCACAACTGTCATCACAGCTGACAGGATCTATGTCCAACATTTTGGAGACACAAATATAGGTTGAAAGGAAGATAGATACCAACAAAGAAGAGTGAAAATCAAACCTAAAGAATCAAGGCGCAGCAATCTCAAAATTAGAGGCACAATTAGGGAGCTTATCTAAGCAAATACCAATGCCCACACAGACATTTTCCAGTGATACCATGGCCAACCCACGAGGAGAATGCAAGGCTATCACACTGAGAAGTGGAAAAGTTGTAGAAGAAGAATCCTCAAGTCAGAGCAACCAAGAAAAAGAAGCTGCAAAGGAGCCTGAAAGAAAGAAAGAAGCAAAGATCCCTGCATCATCCTCATCAAAGCCAGTTCTAAAGCCTTATGTACCACATGCACCATATCCATAAAGACTGAGGAAGGATGGAAAAGACAGCCAGTTTTCTAGATTCTTAGAAATCTTCAAGAAGCTCCAGATCAACATACCCTTTGCTAAGGCATTAGAGCAAATGCCACTCTATGCCAAATTTTTAAAGGAGCTCATAACAAGAAAAAGGAACTGGGGTGAGAAGGAAACAATAGTGTTAACTGAGGAGTGCAGTGCCATCATACAAAAGAAGCTCCCTCAAAAGATGAAGGATCCTGGGAGCTTCCAAATTCCATGCATCATAGGTGATATCACCATTGAAAAAGCATTGTGTGACCTGGGGGCTAGCATCAATCTCATGTCCTTGGCTATGATGAGAAGGATGAAGATTGAGAAAGCCAAACCAACATTAATGGCAGTCCAATTAGCTGACAGAACATTCAAGTTTCCTTATGGGGTAGTGGAAGATTTATCGGTGAAAGTGGGAGAGTTTATTTTCCCAGCTGACTTTGTTGTGCTGGATATGGAAGAAGAGGCCAACATATCAATCATCCTAGGAAGGCCATTGCTAGCTACTGCTGGAGCCATTATTGATGTTCAAAAAGGGGAACTAGTCTTGAGGTTACATGAAGAGAAGATGTTCTTCAATGTCTTCAAAGCAATGAGTTACCCCAAGGAATCCGTAGGAGAATGCATGATGGTAGATAACATAGAAAAGATAGTTCAAGGAGTTTTGGAAGAAGAACAATGTGAAGAAACTATGGAGCTGAAGCAACAAGCGTTAGGTGGAAAACTACCACAAGAGACCATGGAGAATTCAGTCATACTGAACCACATAGGCAACAAGGAAGTGGAGGCACCAAAACTAGAGCTGAAAACCTTATCTCTAAGCTTGAAGTATGCCTACTTGGGTGATAATAACACTTACCCAGTAATCATTAATTCAAGCTTGAGTGAGGAACAAGAAGAGGAGCTTATCCAAGTACTAAAGCAACACAAGGATGCCATAGGATGGACACTTGCAAACTTGAAAGGAATCAGTCCTTCAATGTGCATGCACAAAATCCTACTTGAAGAAGGTGCTAAACCCTCAAGACAGCAACAAAGAAGACTAAACCCAACCATGAATGAAGTGGTGCAAAAAGAGGTGTTAAAGTTGTGGCAAGCAGTGGTAATTTACCCCATCTCAGATAGCCCTTGGGTAAGCCCTGTGCAAGTAGTTCCTAAGAAATGAGGGATCACTGTTGTACCAAATGAGAAGAATGAGCTAATACCAACAAGAACAGTGACTAGCTGGTGCATGTGCATTGATTATAGGAAGTTTAATGAAGCCACCAAGAAGGATCACTTTCCCTTACCTTTCATGGATCAGATGCTTGAAAGACTGGCCGGACATGAATATTATTGCTTTTTGGATGGTTATTCTGGTTACAATCAAATAGTTGTAGACCCTAAGGACTAGGAGAAAACCTCATTTACTTGTCCCTATGGTATTTTTGCTTATAGGAGAATGCCCTTTGGATTGTGCAATGCACCTGCAACATTCCAAAGGTGCATGCTCTCCATATTTTCAGACATGATTGAAAGATTCATTAAGGTGTTTATGGATGACTTCTCTATATTTGGTGATTCATATTCTAAATGCTTACACCACTTGGCCTTGGTGCTAAAGAGATGTCAAGAAACCAACCATGTTTTGAATTGGGAGAAGTGCCATTTTATGGTTACAGAGGGGGTGGTTCTTGGTCATAAGATCTCAAAAAGAGGCATATTGGTGGACAAGGCTAAGATGGAGGTGATTGAAAAGTTACCCCCACCTTGCAATGTCAAAGCAATTAGAAGTTTTCTAGAACATGCTGGCTTTTATAGAAGGTTCATTAGAGATTTTTCAAAGATTGCCAAACCTTTAAGTAACTTACTTGTCTCTAATGTACCTTTTGTCTTTGATAGAGAATGCATGCTAGCCTTTGATGAGCTTAAAAACAAACTCTCCTCTGCACCTGTTATAGCACCACCATGCTGGGATTTACCTTTTGAGTTGATGTGTGATGCATCAGATTTTGCTGTGGGTGTTATTTTTGGACAGAGGAGAGATAAGTTGGTGCATGTCATTTATTATGCTAGCAGGATCCTCAATGAGAATCAAAGGAATTACACCACTACAGAGAAGGAGCTTCTTGCCATAGTATTTGCTTTTGACAAATTTAGATCATATCTTATTGGCTCTAAGGTAATTGTATTCACTGATCATGCAGCACTCAAATATTTTCTTACCAAACAAGAGTCCAAGCCCAGACTAATAAGGTGGATCCTGCGACTCCAAGAGTTTGACATTGAAATTAAAGATAGGAGTGGAGCAGAAAACAAATTGGCTGACCAGCTATCAAGGATCCCACAAAACGAAGATGAGGCACACCAATTTGCAGTAAATGAGAGCTTCCCTGATGAGCAATAGATGATGATCCAAGAAGCCCCTTGGTTTGTAGACATAGCCAATTTCAGGGCTATTGGAGAACTACCAACAAACATCAACAAACACATAAGTTGAAAGCTGATCAAAGATACTAAACACTATATTTGGGATGAGCCCTATTTGTTCAAAAAGTGTGCTGATGGGATCTTGAGAAGGTGTATTTCACAAGAGGAAGGGTAAGAAGTGCTTTGCCAATGTCATGGATCTGCATATGGAGGCCATTTTGGTGGGGAAAGAACTGCAGCCAAGGTGCTACAATGTGGGTTCTATTGGCCAACCATGTTCAAGGATGCAAAGGAGTTGGTGTCAAGGTGCAATGAATGCCAAAGGGCTGGAAATCTACCCAAGAAAAGTGAGATGCTACAGAGGTTTATAATGGAATTAGAGTTTTTTAACGTATGGGGAATTGATTTTATGGGACCTTTTCCATCCTCCTACTCAAACAATTATATATTGGTGGCTGTAGATTATGTGTCAAAGTGGGTATAAGCCATAGCCACAGCAATAAATGGCAACAAGGTTGTGATAAGCTTCTTGAGAAGAAATATCTTCAGCTGATTTGGAGTTCCTAGAGCCCTTACTAATGCTGGAGGGACACACTTCTGCAACAAGCAACTTGAGACACTCCTACTCAAGTATGGAGTCAAGCATAAAGTGGCAACTCCATACCATCCACAGACCAATGGGCAAGTTGAGATTTCAAACAGGGAGCTCAAAAGAATTCTTGAAAAAACTGTTGGAAGCTTAAGAAAGGATTGGTCTAAGAAGCTAGATGATGCATTATGGGCCTACAGGACAGCCTTCAAAACACCTATTGGGATGTCTCTATACCAATTGGTGTTTGGGAAGGCTTGTCACTTACCAGTTGAGCTTGAACATAGAGCATTCTGGGCTCTAAAAATGTTGAATTTTGATGATCAAGCTACTGGAGAAAGGAGGCTAATGAAACTCAATGAGCTAGAAGAATTCAGAAATCAAGCTTATGAGAATGCAAAAATTTACAAGGAAAACACAAAAAGATGGCATGATCAAAAGATAGCAAGAAGAGAGTTCACAGAAGGTCAGAGAGTGTTGCTGTACAATTCAAGGCTCAAGTTCTTCCCAGGGAAGCTTAAGTCTCGATGGTCTGGACCCTTCACCATCCTTACGGTATCACCCTATGGTCATGTAGAGCTCATGGAGGACAAAACACAAAGAACTTTCACTGTGAATGGCCATAAACTCAAGAATTACTTGGGAGATTCACTAGATGAGCAGAGAGTAAGCTACAACATCAGCTAAAGAAGGAAGAACGTCAAGCTAATGACGCTAAAGAAGCGCAGGTTGGGAGGCAACCCAACACCCATATCCTTTTGATTTCATGCTTTCCTAGAAGTAGCTTAAAATTGTCAAGTTAGATAGTTTAAGTTCCAGTTTAATATTTTTATTTCATTGCCTTCTAAAGGTAGATTGTAGGTGGTAGATCAGGAAGTTTAAAAATCAGTTTTTGGTAGTTAGAAAATCTTCAATTTATTTTCTTTTCCTCTGAAAGTGCAATTTGATGAATATATTCACCGATGATGAGTAATTGGGCTGAGAACTAGCTAAAGAGCTAAGTTTGGTGTGGCCACTAACCCACTTAATCTAGGCTTACAACCATTTGAATGAATTGATTTTTGAGAAGTAAGCCCAGAGATTAAGTTTGGTGTGGCCACCACCATAAGAAGATCACTCAGCAAGCCCAATACGATTCAAGTTTGAAAGCATTTAATATATTGGTGGGTGATTAAAAGTTGGTTTTAATGTGTTCGGAAAGGGTTAGAAGTGAAAGAATGTGAAAGGATTGGAATTATTTCACCCTTATGAACACATTAAAAACCCAATGATGAACCCAATTTATTAGATGCAATAGGATTAAGTTTGGTGTCCCAAGGGACACGCATCAGTTGTAACTTCATTGGCTCACACTATAAGGAATGTGAAGGGTTCTTTTGTCATTACTGATGGGGTTTCAGTTTTTATTTTTCAGGAGAAAGAATGGGGCCCACATGATTGATAGCTCATAAAGCAAGAAGTCAAAGTGCACTTGCACTTTGCAACTCAACACATGTAGGAAGCCAAAAGGGATAAGGATTGGTGCCTCCTCCCACGCTAGGCGCCACTCCCCAAGTGGGAAAACATTGAAGTGCTTTCACTTCCCACCATCCAGACCACACTTTCCACCCCTATAACAAATCCCTTACTTTTTCACCTCTCTTCACACTGGAACCCCAAACCTCATACACGAAAGAACCTCCACACTCTTCCCCTCCCCCTTTTTTTACCTTTCTTTCCCTTTTCTTGATTGGGACAATCAAGTCCTAAGTTTGGTGTTGGAGCAAAACTGTGTTCTGCGTACTCTCTTGTAATCTTCTCCAAATTTCTTTAAACCTTCAAACACCCTTTCTCAACTCAATGGCACCACCAAGAGCCTCATCATCAAAGAAAAGAAAGACCAAGGAACCAACCTCAGGATCCTCAAGCCACAATGAATACAAGTTTTTCTCATCATTCAACCAAAACCAATTTTATGGTTGGGTGAGTGAGAGGCAAATCATTCCGGAGGTTGGCTTCCAACTGGGGAGGAATGAACACCTTGAGATCACCAGGGTGATCAACAATAGAGGATGGGCCCTCTTTTGTAACCCACCAAGAAAGGTGGTGGAAAGCTTGGTTAGAGAATTCTATGCCAATATTGTGCCTCAGCCAGGGCAACCCTATGGCTATCTTAGCTATGTGAGAGGGAAGGCCATTAGCTATAGCACCTCCAGCCTAGATAGGATGCTGATGGTGAAGCAAACAACCTCCACCCGGAGCTATGAAGAGAGGATGAAGCAACAAGACCCTGGATTTGATGAAATCCTCAATGAGATTTGTGTGCTGAATGTGCAATGGATAAATGACAAAGATGGGAGACCCAACCAGCTGAGGAGAAGAGATTTGAGTCCCCAAGCTAGAGGGTGACTGGACTTTGTGAGAAGATCTCTCAACCCAACATCCAACACCTCTGAGATAATACTGGAGAGGGCTGTCTTTATATACAGCATCATGAAGGTAGAGAATGTGAATGTTGGGGAGATGATTGCCAACAACATTAACAGGATGCTGAAAAGCACTAAGGATAGCACAAGGTTGGCCTTTCCCAGCATCATCCAAAGGCTATGTGATGAAGCAGGGGTTGAGAATATTATTGATGAGGTGCTTGTAGATTAAGATAAGCCCATAACTGCCAAGAAGATGGCTAAAGTGGTGGCTGTCAACCCACTTGAGAGAAGAAGGGAGCATAGAGCTCATGCTCATGTGATACAAGGGCAACCACAATAAGAAGAAGGGGCTGAAGAGCAACCACACTACCTAGCACATTAACCACCACCATACCAACAATACCAACAATTTCCTGAAGGTTTCAATTGGGAGAAACTGCAAGGCGACATACACCAAATGAGAGGAGACATACACCATCTGAGAGAGGATGTCAACCAACTCAAGGATCAACAAAAACAATGGGACCAAGTGAATGAGAACATACAACAACTCCAAGGGAGTTTGGAGAACATGAGGAAGGAGCAGCAAGAACAGTTCGACTGAGGAGAGATGCAAAGTGCGCTTAACAAAATAGTGGAGCAAAACAAATGGCAACAGAGGAACCTTGCTGAGTTTAGGAATCTCTATGATGCTAGGACCATTTCAAGGAGGCAATATGATATCAACACACAAGCCAAGCTGAATCACTTGTGTAATGCTGTGGCAGCCTTGAACCCTGGATACCCAACATTTATGCAAGGAATGAAGGAGTTAAGCTCAAGACAAGAAGAAATTATGGCTAAGCATAAGGAGGATGAAAGAAATTATATGAGAAGGCTGGGATTTTGGAAGCCCAACGACACAAAGGCACAAGAGGGATCCTCCAAAAAGGATGATGACTCCTCCTCCTCCAAGAAAAAAGACAAAGGAAAAGGGCCAATGAACTGAAGCTGCTCAAGGTTGTTAAGTCCCATGGTTGACACTCTTAAATTTCTGAAATTCTGTTTAGTTTTCTTTATGTTTAAATTTCTATTTAATATAAAGTTGCAATGTTAGGATAGTTTATGTTTGATGCTTAGTTTTCTTAGATCCTGAAGTCTTTTATGAGTCCTTTGAATTACAAGAGAGAAAATGCAATGTTATTTCAAGTTCATCAAAATCAATAAAAGAATAGTTTGTTTCCATAAGAGTTTTTGTGAGTTGTTACAAAAACAAGAGTAAAAGAGACCAAGACCAAGTGGGACTGTTCAAAAAAAAAACTAAGAGATAAGGAACTAAGTGTAGAACCTTGAATGAACTGAAAAGAAAATGAGTCATGAAAAACAACTAGGCTTAGAAGGTATGACAAGTAGAGGCTAAGGGGTGTCCCTTGAATACCCATAGAACCAAGAGGTAGTAAGCAATAAAGACTCAAGGTTCTGAGCATCAACTACTAGGATGGAAAGAAACACTAAATAGCTCAAAAGAGTTGGAAATCCCAGTAGATGCTTGTGGTGAAGATGTGTCAAGAAAAGAGACCTGGGCAAGTAAATTCTTAAGGGTGTTTCAACACCTAGTACCCTAAAGACAACTGGTTTGAGAGTGCTAATTGAAAGCCTAACTAAAGGGTCGTCTTGAGACAAAACACTTAGAGTCGTGGTCAATAAAAAGGAAAAATTGAAAAGGAAAGAACAACCAAAAGAGAATAGAATAACTCTTACTACTTCAAGGTGACAATCAATAAAAAGGGGCCTTGAAGCTTATACTTGGAAGAACCCTCAAGGATCTAGGAGTTCTTTGTGACAGTGAAACAAAAATATTCATGCATGTGTTAAATACTTAGCCTTATCCTTAGTAATATTTGCATCCATTCAAGGTAAAGTCTCAATTTATACAAGAACTACTTACATTGATTTGCTTGGGACAAGCAAAGCTTAACTTTGCTGTTGTGATGACTTGCATCATTTACCCTTTTTTCTTGCCTAAAAAGGACTATAAAAGAGCATAATCTCATTCGATCATTGCAATTCATGATTTAATTGATGAATATTAGGGTACATTGCTTTGAAATGGGTTTGTGCTAAATTTCAGGTGAAAAAGGGAAACAAAAGGGGAAGAAAACAACAAAACAAGCTGGGTGTGTGAAACTGGTGTGCCACTAGGAACACACGCCATGAAAATGTATGGGCGTGGCACGCCAGTTATGATTCCCAGAGAAGCATGATTGAACATTTTACATGGGTGTGGCACGCTAGCACAGTTTTCCAGAGAGGACTCCCAAAGCCTTTACATGGGCGTGGCACGCCAGTGTAAGTTTCCAGAGAGCAATGTTGAAGGCCACAAAAGGGGCGTGGCACGCCTAGCTGGGCGTGGCACGCCAAGCTCATCACACACTATCGGCATGCTACTTGAACCATGGGGCGTGGTATGCTAGTTCATTAATCCAGAGGGGATCATCACTTGGGCATGCCACTTGGTACCGAAGGCGTGGCACGCCAGCTCCAAATCATCACTTGGGCGTGCCACTTGAAGACCCAGGCATGGAATGCCAAGCTTAAAAGAGCAACATTAAAGTCGGCGTTCCACTTGAGTATCAAGGCGCGGCACGCCAGTACAAGTTTTCAGAGAAGAGGTTGAAGGTCCAAAAGGCTGGGCGTGCCACTTGGTGTCGAAGGCGTGGCACGCCAGCTCTCAATTCTCACTTGGGCGTGCCACTTGAAGACCAAGGCATGGCACGCCAACACTTAAGAAGGCCAAAGCAAAGCTGGGCGTGCCACTTGGTGTCGAAGGCATGGCACGCCAGCTCTAATTCCTCACTTGGGCATGCCACTTGTAGACCCAGGCATGGCACGCCAGCTACTGGACCAAGGAAGAATGTTGGGCATGGCACGCCATACATTGGGAGTGGCACGCCAGTTCTATTATCCAGAAAAGAAGGGAAGCACATACAAGGGGCGTGGCATGCCAAACCCTGGGCGTGCCATGCTAGTTCAATTGACCAGAGAGAAGAACCAAGCACACATAATGGGCATGGCACGCCAGATCCTGGGCGTGCCACGCTAGTTCAATTTTCCAGAGAAAAAAAGGAGAAGGAAAATGGCTGGGCATGCCACTTGGGCTCGAAGGCGTGGCACGCCAGGCCAACACCAAGCTTAAGAAGACCCTGGGCATACCACTTGGGCTCGAAGGCGTGGCACGACAGAGGCACCAACACATGGGGTGTGCCACTTGAAGAACTGGGCGTGGCACGCCAAGCCAAATTGGAGGCTGGGCGTGGCACGCCACTCAAAGGCCTGTCACACGCCAGCCTGGAAGGTCACGTTTAATGAGTTTTTTTTCCTCCAAATTGTAATTTTCTTTTCTCTTTTGTATTTTCTTTATTCTAGTGCTAGGAGTAGTATAAATAACCCCTGAAAGTACTGAGAAAGGGGTTAGCTGGGTTGGTTGCTGAGTAGAGTTTTGTTAAAGTATAGTTAGATTTACTTTTCATCTCTTCCATCTCTTATACTTTTCTCTGAGCTATGAGTAGCTAAATTCCTTCTCATTGAGAGAGGGAGCTCTGTTGTACTTGATAGATTAATGATAAGTGAATTTCTTCTTCTCTTCATCTTCTCTTTGATTTGCTAGAAGGAATTTCATTTTGATGTTAGTGTTCAATCATCTTGGGAAAGAGGTTGAATTCAAAATGGGTTTCATGGAAACTTGGAAAAGGAAACATGAAACCATGCTAGAAATCCCTTCTCACACTTGAGTAGGATCTCGGTGCTGGTGTTTGGATATGGTGACATATGATCCTCCCTCTACTTGGACCTATGATGATGTGTGGCATAATCAGGGACCAAGCATATCTCTCTTTATGAGCAATTAGACCAAGGAATTGGCTATTGATCAAGATATGAGAGATTGAATTACCAAGGGAATGGGGTTCAATCAATCATGATTGCCAAGAGGTCAATGAGTTGCATGATTGAAGATGATATGAACTAGATTTGATCTAAAGAGAACAACATCTCCTGATCTCAATGAATTCTCCTATTCTTATCTTCCACATTCTTTATAGCTTTCTTTACATTCTGTCAATCCCCATTCCCATTTACAATTAAGTCATTTATGTTTCTGCACTTTACATTATTGCCATTTCCTTTTCTGCACTTTACTGTTTCTTTTTACTTTTGAGTCATTTATATTTCTGCCCATTTACAATTCTATAATCACAATCTATTTTGCTCAGTTTGACCAATTCACCAATTGATTAAAATTGCTCAAATCTACCAATCTCTGTGGATACAATCCCACTCCACTGTGGGTTATTACTTGACAATAATTTTGGTGCGCTTGCCAAAAGAAAGGATTCATCAATTTTTTATATGGGGAGTGAACTTCGATCATCACTGGGCGTTCAACGCCCCCAAGGAGCAGCAAGCCTGGCGTTGAATGCCAGCCAGGGAGCATTGCCTGGGTGTTCAACGCCCTGAAGGGGGAAGAAAGCTGGCGTTGAACGCCAGCCAGGGAGGGCTGGTTGGGCTTTTAACGCCCAAAAAGGAGTGTCAAGCTACCGTTGAACGCCAGCCAGTAGGGACTGTCTGGGGGTTCAACGCCTAGGAGGAGCATAAGGTTGGTGTTGAACGCTTGAATAGGAGCCTTCTGGGTGTTTAACGCCCAACAAAAGGGGGGGGTTGCCTCTTTCAAAACATATCTTTTTCAATCTTATATTTTCGATCATATCTTTCAAGCCATGATCTTTCAAATTTAATCTCTTTCCCTAAAATCTTTTCAAATCTTTTATTAAACTTTTAAATATTTTTGTACCTTTTATACTTTCTATCTTATCTTTTTTATCTTTTTCATATCTTTAATGATTCAACAAATTTTAAAACATATCTACTTTTATCTTTTACCAAAGTTTGAATCATATCTTTTTCATCTTTTAAAACTTCGAAACCCACCCGACCCCTCCCTATTTATACCATTCGCACCACACACTCCCTCCTCCACATCCAATTCGAATCCTTCTCCTCTTCTTCGTCTTCTTTCTCTTTTTTTTTTGCTCGAGGACGAGCAAACATTTTAAGTTTGGTTTGAAAAAAGCCTTGCTTTCTCACTCCATTTGAGTTCCATGGATCCAAAAAGTGGAAAACCCACTTCAAAAAGCAAGAAAGAAGGCGACCCAATAGTTGTTTTCAAACCTTTTAGATTCTACACCAAGCAGCATGAAGAACATTATTACAAAATAATGTGCAAGAGGATAGTGATCCCGGAGGCCAGATTTGAATTAAGAGAATATGAGTACCCAGAAATCTAAGAGCAAATTCAAAAGAGAGCTCGGAGACCCTAGCTGACCCTGTGACCAATGTTGGAATAACAATGGTCCATGAATTCTATGTAAATATGTGGATGACAGATAAGCAAAACAAAGATGGACAAGGGTTCCATACTTTTCGCACCATGGTCCGGGGAAAGACTCTCTATTTTCAACTTGACAAGGTGAGAGTGATCTTTAAATTACCTCCACAAAGGGATGATCCAGAATTCTTTAATAGGAGAGTGGTAGCTAATCCCAAGTTAGATAAGATTTTAGAAACCATATGTCTACCTGGAACTCAGTGGATCAATAACACAAAAAGTAAACCAAATTAACTGAGAAGATTGGATCTGAAACTAGTTGCTAGGGGTTGGCTGCATTTCATTGGGCGTTCCATACTCCCTACTAGAAACTGCTCTGAAGTCACCATCAGAAGGGTTGTGATAATTCACTGCATCATGATAGGAAAAAAGGTGGAAGTCCACCAATTAATCCCCATTGAGCTGTACAAGGTTGCAAACAGGATGTCAACTCAAGCCAAATTGGCCTATCCAAACCTTATCTTTCACTTGTGTAAAGAGGATGTAGTCTTGATTAACAGAGACTCATTTATCCCAGCAGAAAGCCCAATCACCAAGCAAGTGATGGAAAGCTCCAAAATACCAGATGATCATCCCAAAAGGAAGACACCTGAGACTCTTCAAACAGAAGAAGTCCCTCAAATTGAATATTGGACCCAGCTAGAAGCATCTGTTGCACAATTGCAAACCACCTTGGATCAATTAAGAGAGGAGAAAAAAGACCAGACTAGCATGCTTTGCAAACTAGTTAAGGAACAAGAGAAGCAGGGACGTGAAATAGAAGAGCTGAAGCGTCATAAATTATCCCCTGAAGAGCCTAACCCCAACCATCATTATAACGCCAACCATCATTAAGGTGGTTGAGTTCCACCTACCTATTTCTGTGCCTATTTTAATTGCTGTTTCGTATGTTTATATTTACATGATCACTAGTAGCATTTAAGTTTTTATTTAAGTTTCTGTCTTTTAATTTAAGAATTGCATGAGCATTATTAGGATTTAAGTTTCTATTTTCTTTTTTTCTAATTAGGTATAAAATATTCCTCATATCATCCCATTGAACTTGAATAAAATTTTAATTTCTTTTAGAAGCAGTAAAGATGCATAAATTTTAGGTTATATAATAAGAATAATTTAAATATTTGATGTGGTGGCATTGCTTATAATTTCTGAATGCATGAATGAACAGTGCATGTTTGATGTTGGAGTTAAGAATATTGTCTCTTGAAAGAATGAGAAAAAAAGAGAAGTATTATTGGTGATCTGAAAAATCCAAAAATTGATTCTTGAAGCAAGAAAAAGCAACAAAAAGAGAAAGAAAGAAAAGGAGAAAGAAAAATGCAAAAAAAGAGAGATAGAAGCAAATGAAAAAGAAAAATCTAATAGCTCTTTAAACCAAAAGGCAAGAGCATGGATCCAAGGCTTTGAGCATCAATGGTTATGAGGGCCTAAAAGAAACAGAATCTTGGCCTAACAGTTCAAATGAGTTGCTTCCCTAACTAAATGCTTGTGGTGTGAAGGTGTCAATTGAAAAGCTTGAGACAGAGCAGTTAAAGTCGTGATCCAAAGCAAAAGAGTGTGCTTAAGAACTCTAGACACCACTGGCTGGGGATTCTAGCAAAGCTGAATCACAATCCAAAAGGGTTCACCCAGTTTAATGTCTGTGGCGTTGATGTATCTGGTGGTAATACTGGAAAATAAAGCGCTTAGGGTCACGGCCAAGACTCAAAAGAAGCTGTGTTCAAGAATAAAAAAAAATAAACTAGGAGAGTCAATAATATCATCTGGATTCTGGGTTCCTAAAGATGCCGATTGTTCTGAGCTTCAAAAGAAAGTGAGATGCCAAAACTATTCAAAAATAAATAGTGACTAGTCCCGCTCATCTAATTGAAAACTAAGCTTCATTGAAAGATTTATTATATCCTTCTCTTCTTTGTAATCCCTCTTTTTTTTGGTTGCTTAGGGATAAGCAACAATTTAAGTTCGGTGTTCTGATAAGCGGATATTTTATACAGTTTTTGGCATCATTTTCATATAATTTTTGATATGTTTTGTTTAAGTTTTATTATGTTTTCGTAGGTTTTAGTGCAAAATTCATATTTTTGGTTAATAAAATGCAACCAATCAAATAGGCTCAAAATCTTACTGGTTTTGTGTGTTCGAGCTCTAAACCATGTTCCAATATAATATTTCTTCAAACAAGTTCAATAAAAATTTTAATTCAAATTAGTGAAATGCTATAAAATAATTTCTTGGAAAAGAATTCATCACTTCAACCAAGCAGTGGTAGAATATGCACAAAATCAAACAAACATGCAATCAAACATGCAAATGCAACAACTAAGATATTAAACATTGGTGTTGAGAAAGGAAAGTAACTAACCCATGAAAGTCGGTATCGACCTCCCCACACTTAGAGATTGCACCGTCCTCGGTGCATGCTAAGATATGCAAGTGGACGGGCGGCTACAACTGATGCTTTTCTCCAAAGATTGTGCAGATGGACTTGTCCGTTGTTCTCCCCATTCAGAAGCTTTTCCTTTCCCCTCTCGGTGGCCATCCTAAAAGAAGAGAAAAAGGAAAAAAAATAACCGAGAAAGAAGGATAAGAAAACAATTAAAATATGGGCGTGTTGATGCAAAATAATGAGGGTCTCAACTACATAGTAGCTACAACATGTGAGTGAGGAAAACAGTAGAAGAAAATGGCATATCAATAGTGCAAAAATTGCATCAATGCGGGAGAGAGATTGAGTAATGAAAGACAGTGTAAGTGTATATCAATGCAAATGGAATACAAGTATCATAAAAATTAGCATTGACTTATAATTAATAATACCCAATAGTTTAAAACAAGTCACGAAGTACTAAAATAATTCAAAAAAAGATGTAACAATTGAATAAGAACATTTAACACCAATGGTAAAATAGGAAATTAGAAAAGGA
This sequence comes from Arachis hypogaea, assembly GCF_003086295.3. NCBI lineage: Eukaryota > Viridiplantae > Streptophyta > Magnoliopsida > Fabales > Fabaceae > Arachis > Arachis hypogaea. Next base: position 48,016,473 of record NC_092050.1, read on the forward strand.
GATAAAAATATGAAGAAAATTAAAATGCAATGAAGGAAAGGATGCAAATGCAGTATGTAAAAGAGAATGAAAGAGAATAAGGATGAGAAGAAAGTGAGAAAGGAAGAAGAAAGAGTAAGAAAGGAGAGAAGAAAGAAGAAAAATAGAAAACAAGAAATAGACTCGACGCGCGCGCCTGCACCACGCGTACGCGTAAAAACTGAATTAGCCATGCGACGCATACGCGTCGCCCATGCGTACGTGTGGCTGGCCCAAAATAAGCACTGACGCGTTAGCGTCGGTCACGCGTACGCGTGACCACTCGCGTGCTAAAGTCACGCTTCCAGCACAGTGGCAACCCAACTTTCTGTCCAATTCGCCAAAATCGCCAATTTTTCATTCCACGTGTACGCGTCGCTGACATTTACGCGTGGATTAGCAAAAACACAGGAGACACGTACGCCTGGGTCACGCGTATGCGTGGGTTGGCTTGTGCGCCAGGCACCCCTCCTACACAGCTCCTTTGTAACTCTTTGTTCATTTTAGATAAGGACCGAACCCCCATACGACGCGTGCGCGTCATCGACGCTTACACTTCAGGTGCAAATTTTTTTTTTAAATTATGAAATATAAAGAAAATAAGGGTAAACATGCAGAATTGGAAATTAACACTTACAGAAAACAAATAAAACTAATAAAAAGGAAGATCATGCCATGGTGGGTTGTCTCCCACCTAGCACTTTTAGTTAAAGTCCTTAAGTTGAACATTTGGTGAGCTCCTTGTTATGGTGGCTTGTGCTTGAACTCATCTTGAAACTTCCACCAATGCTTGGACTTCTAATAAGCTCTAACATTCCCGAATAAATTCACCAAGCCTTGATGAAGTTCTTCACAAGCTTCGAGCTCCCAAAGTTGATCCTCTTATATACCGGGATCCCAAATCTTGTTTCTACACCCGTTTTCAAGTTGATCATCATGATTCCATTCAGGTGGTTTAGCCATGGAATTCTCATTTAAGCACCCAAACATCCTCCCAGACCCAATCAATTGAGAATTATACCAACCCTTGCAATTAGGCCTTGAGCTTCCAACCATAACGAACCTAGGATGGTGTTGCCAACCGCTAACCACCTCTCTTTTACTCTTAAAACCGTAGATAGCTCTAAGTTGTCCATCCGTTTCAAGCAGACCATATTCAAATGGGAAGGTAGAGTTTAAGGATAAGAATTTTACCCACTTGAATGTTGTGTTATATGGTAATGGCTTGGGGGAAGTTATCTCCCGTGGCGGCTTTGCCAATGTATGTTTCACTCTCTTGGGCTCCTCTTTGATGATCTCCACCTCTTGACAAGCTTCTGCAATATTGACCTCTTCTTTAAGTCCAATGGGGGAGGATTCAATTGTTGATAAAAACTCATCAATTATTGAATCCATCTCATGATCAATCTCCTCCAAGTCTTCAACCATGACATGCCTTAGAGGTTGTACACCCTCCTCAACATCAAATTCAAATATTTTGGAAGGAGGCTCTATGACTTGAGATTCCCATGGAGGTTCCGCATCTCCTAAGTCCTCAACCACTTCCTCTTCTTCCATAATTTCGGGTTTCTCCACTTGCTCTAGTACAAAATCTAACTCATCCTTGATAACTTTCACCTCTTGACAACTTTCTTCAATTCTCCCTAATTTTTCAACTACTCCTTCTTCTTCAAAGGTCTCTCCTATCTCTACCTTTTGGGCCTCCCCTTGGTTTTCTTGAAATATGGATGTGTGAACCCGATCCATTACGTCCCTAAGACGATCCCTTCTCTCTTGTTCCATGTCAATAGTGTAATTAGGATCATGTTGCTCTTGGATTGATGGATATGGGTGAAAAGTAAGTGTACTAGAGCTTGAGGGTTGAGCATTGGGAGTAAAATATGGATCCACACGAGATATAAGAGCTTGGAGAGTAGAGGTAGGACCGGTGAGAGTGGAGGTAAGTATGGTTTGAAGCTCTCTTTGCCCTTGGCGAATAGCACTAAAGGTATCATCTATGGGAGCTTGAGGTGGATAGGAGGGTTCATTTGTTAGGAGAAAAGGCTCATAATGGGAAGGCGGTTCTTCTTGATAAGGATATGGAGATGGTGTATATTGAGGTGGTGGTCCTTGAGAGTAATTGTGTTAGAGTGTGGGTGGTTGGTATGGTCAAGTGAGTAAAGTTAACTTAAGTTAATAAGTTCTAGTAAAAAACTAGTGTTAGTGAAGTCACGATCGGTTTTTCTATCGGTAAAGAAATATAAAAATATGATCGCGTTGTAAATATAGCTTCTAAACCAACAGAAAATCCTTTCGTACAAACGTTTTGGTTGTCACAAGTAACAAACCCCTTTAAAATTGATAACCGAAGTATTTAAACCTCGGGTCGTCTTCTCAAGGAACTGCAGGGAGGTGTTCTTATTATTGGTTATGAGTTTTGTAAATTGGGGGTTTTGAAAGTAAGGAACAAGTAATTTAAATGAAAAGTAAAATAAATAAATAACTGTAAAATAAACTATTGGCAAGGTATAAAAATTCGGAAGTCCTATCCTAGTTACTCTTATGAGAATTCAAGTTAATCCACTTAGTTAACCTTTACGAAAGCAAGGGAAAGTCAAGTGAACTAATTAGTTAGATTCCCAAGTCCTAGCCAACTCCTAAGGAAAGACTAGAGTTAGTAGAATTCCAGTCAATTAGCCGACATAACAATCAATCACGATAAGTTGAAAACTCAAGAGCCTCCAGTTAATCAATTAAAGCCAAGAATATAAAAAGCTAAATAAGAATCATAAATCTGAAATACCTCAATTGCATTAATAAGAGAAAATCATTCTAAACATAGAGAGTTCATAAGCCGATTTGGCAACACAAGTAATTAAATGAGAGCATTAAAGTATCTGAAAGTAAAAGAGAAATATAAAGTAAAAGAAATATTGAACCTGATGAGGAGTTGAAATCCTAAATCCTTTAAGAGGAATCCTAATCCTAAAACCTAAGAGAAAGGAGAGAACCTCTTTCTCTAAAAACTACATCTAAATTGTGAAAAGTGAATTATAATTGACCTCCTTATGAATGGATATATTTTCCCACTTTATCACCTCTAATATGTGCTTTCTGTACTTGGATCTGGGCCAAAAAGGGTTTCAGAAATCGCTGGGGGCGTTTTCTGCAATTTCTGGTGCGTGGCGTCTGTCACGCATCCGCGTAGGTCACGCGGTCGCGTCATCTGGGAGTTTTCCTTGTCACGTGTTCGCTTCGGTCACGCGGACGAGTCATCTGCGTTCTGCTCAAGGCGCGCGTCCACGTCAGTCACGCGTTCGCGTCACTGCCTTTTCGCGCTTGGCACGCGGCTGCGTCTTCCATGCGTTCGCGTCGCTGCCAGTTTCTTCAAAAACTCCATTTTGTGCTTTCCTTCCATTTTTGTATGTTTCCTTTCCATCCTTTAAATCATTCCTGCCTTAGGAGATCTGAAAATACTCAACATACAAATCACGGCATCGAATGGTAATAAAAGGTAATTAAAATAATTATTTTTAAAGCATAGGAAACATGTTTTTCACATATATCACATAATAAGGAAGGGAAAGTAAAACCATGCAATTTCACATGAATAAGTGGGTGAAGGGTTGAATAAATCACTTAAATTGAGCATAAAATATATCATGAAATATGGGTTTATCAACCTCCCCACACTTAAACAATAGCATGTCCTCATGCTAAATCCAAGATAAAGAGTAAGGTAAGGTTAAAGTGGTGGGATCTCATGCAATGCAATCTATTCTAAATGCAACTACTTAAATGAATCATGCAATTCTAATTGTTATTCACTTGTATATAAAGCTTACATGTAGTTAAATTAATTCATATCCTCAAGGAATCATATATGCATAGCCAAACCTTAGATAATGTTAAAGCACTTTTACAATTGAGATGGGTAAAAATATTTCACAAACTTGCAAGACAATTAACAATTTAAGCAGAGATATATGGTGATGAGCTATTGAACCCTCACTGGATTTTGTGTTTACTCTCTAGTCACTCAGTGTTTATTGGGTTAATCACTCTATTCTTTTTCTATCCTTACTTTCTATAACTTTGTTCTTTATCTAACCAATCAATAATTATAGAATACAGACATACAAAAATCATGAGGTCTTATTCAAGGTTGTAATGGGGCCAAGATAAAGGTAAGGGTATATGTATAAGGCTAAGTGAGCTAATAAGCGAATCCTTGATTAGTCTAAGATCACACCTAACATACATACTATATATGATTTTAAAGTTCCTTAACCTATTTACCCAACATTTTCCCTTTTGGATTACAAGCTCATACATTAATTTTAAATTTGAAATTTTTGACCCATGTGCATTGACTCTTTTTATTTTGCATTTTGGGAAATTTCTTTGTGTATTCCCTTAATTAAATAATGTAAAAATACTTTTTTTTAAATCAATGCACATGGTAATCCCATTATTTTGATCTCACATAAGCATGCTTCCCAAATTTTTGTTTTTGAAATAGCTTACTCTTTTTAAATTCCTACTTTGTTTCTATCATCCCATGTTCCCATAAAATTCCCCACACTTAAACAATACACAATTTCTATCTTAAGCTAACCAAGAATTCAACTTGGGACAATTATTTTGTTTTTTTGCTTAAGGCTAGTAATGTGGTTTATAGAGCAAGAGGGGATTAAAAAGCTCAAGGGGGCTAACAAGGGTGATGTAAAAGGTAGGCTAATTTGGGACAAGTGAGAAAAATTCAAATGATGGCCTCAATCATCTCTTGGTATGTATCTATATTCTATAATTGGACATATAGATTAAAACAACGTAAAGAACATCAGAATGAAAAAGAAGGGTAAAACACACAAGAATGAAATTTATGGTCTGAATGCAACCATACAATTAAGCTCAAAACTCACAGGCTGTGTGTTATCCAGCTCGAAAATCATATATCAGTTATACATGTCATGCAAGTAAAAATTAAGAGTTCCCATTATTCTCAATGCAAATCTTAGGGTGGCCCTTAAAATCTTAGTGTTGTTCCTTGATGAAATGTTGTTAACTAACTAACTAACTAACATGTAATGCTATATATACAAGGTGTGTGGATTGTTTTAATTTACTAAGATTTCTAGTTTACTCCTTTTATTTTCAATTAAATCAAACTATTGCATGCTAAAAGGGTAAACTATACTAATGAATCCACATATTCTATAATTGATAAGTTTAGAATTGCAAACTAAACTAAATGGCTAAAATATGAACTAAAGTGCAAAATGCGGAAAATAGGGTAGAAATACAGCAAATGAACAATGTATAAGTACTGAAAAATAAAAATAAAAATATAGAAAAATAACAAAATAAGATAAAAGAGTCTGTAGTGGTTCACCAAAAAGATACGTGATGAGCGGATAATTTGTACGCTTTTTGACATTGTTTTTAGTATGATCTAGTTACTTTTAGGGATGTTTTCATTAGTTTTTATGTTAAATTTACATTTCTGGATTTTACTATGAGTTTGTGTATTTTTCTGTGATTTCAGGTATTTTCTGGCTGAAATTGAGGGACTTGAGCAAAAATCAGATTCAGAGGTTGAAGAAGGACTGCTGATGCTGTTGGATTCTGACCTCCCTACAGTCAAATTGAATTTTCTGGAGCTACAAACCTCCAAATGGCGCTCTTCCAATTGCGTTGGAAAGTAGACATCTAGGGCTTTCCAGCAATATATAATAGTCCATACTTTGGCCGAGTTTAGATGACGTAAAAGGACATTGAACGCCAGTTCTACGCTACTGTCTGGAGTTAAACGCCAGAAACAAGAGGCTTCTTATGAAGAAGAAGCTTATGATCCTGAGAACCCTACAATAGCAGAGGTAAATTACATAGGTGAACCTTATGGAAACACCTATAATCCATCATGGAGAAATCATCCAAATCTCTCATGGAAGGATCAAAGGCCTCAACAAGGCTTTAATAATGGTGGAAGAAATAGGTTTAGCAATAGCAAGCCTTTTCCATCATCCACTCAGCAACAGACAGAGAATTCTGAGCAGAATCCATCTAGCTTAGCAAATTTAGTCTCTAATCTATCTAAGGCCATTGTAAGTTTCATGAATGAAACAAGGTCTTCCATTAGAAATTTGGAAGCACAAGTGGGCCAGCTGAGTAAAAGGATCACTAAAATCCCTCCTAGTACTCTCCCAAGCAATACAGAAGAGAATCCAAAAGGAGAGTGTAAGGCCATTGACATAAGCACCATGGCCGAACCTGTAAGGGAAGGAGAGGACGTGAATCCCAATGAGGAAGACCTCCTGGGACGTCCAGTGATCAATAAGGAGCTTCCCTCTGAGGAACTAAAGGACTCTGAGGCTCATCTAGAGACCATAGAGATTCCATTGAACCTCCTTATGCCATTCATGAGCTCTGATGAGTATTCCTCTTCTGAAGAGAATGAGGATGTTACTGAAGAGCAAGCTGCCAAGTTCCTTGGTGCAATCATGAAGCTAAATGCGAAATTATTTGGTATTGAAACTTGGGAAGATGAACCTCCCTTGTTCACCAATGAACTAAGTGATCTGGATCAACTAACATTGCCTCAGAAGAGACAGGATCCTGGAAAGTTCATAATATCTTGTACCATAGGCACCATGATCTTCAAGGCTCTATGTGACCTTGGTTCAGGGATAAACCTCATGCCTCTCTCTGTAATAGAGAAACTGGGAATCTATGGGGTGCAAGCTGCTAAAATCTCATTAGAGATGGCAGACAATTCAAGAAAACAGGCTTATCGACAAGTAGAGGACGTGTTAGTAAAGGTTGAAGGCCTTTACATCCCTGATGATTTCATAGTCCTGGATACTGGAAAGGAAGAGGATGAATCCATCATCCTAGGAAGATCTTTCCTAGCCACAGCAAGAGCTGTGATTGATGTGGACAGAGGACAATTGATCCTTCAATTAAATAAGGACAACCTTGTGTTTACAACTCAAGGATCTCTCTCTGCATCCATGGAGAGGAAGCAGAAAAAGCTTCTCTCAAAGCAGAGTCAACCAAAGCCCCACAGTCAAAATCTAAGTTTGGTGTTGGGAGGCCACAACCAAACTCTAAGTTTGGTGTCAAACCCCCATATCCAAACTCTAAGTTTGGTGTTGGGAGGTCTCAACAAAGCTCTGCACATCTGTGAGGCTCCATGAGAGCCCACTGTCAAGCTATTGACATTAAAGAAGCGCTTGTTGGGAGGCAACCCAATGTTTATTTATCTAACTATATTTTTCTTAGTTTCATGTTTTATTAGGTTCATGATCATGTGGAATCACAAAATAAATATAAAAATTGAAAACGGAATCAAAAACAGCAGAAGAAAAATCACACCCTGGAGGAAGACCTTACTGGCGTTTAAATGCCAGTAAGAAGCATGCTTTGGGCGTTCAACGCCAGAACAGAGCATGGTTCTGGCGCTGAACGCCAGAAATGGGCAGCATCTGGGCGTTTGAACGCCAGAAACGCACCCTGGAGGAGAACTGGCGCTGAACGCCCAAAACAAGCATGGTTCTGGCGTTCAACGCCAGAAATAGGCTACAAATGGGCGTTCAACGCCCAGAACAAGCACCAATCTGGCACTGAACGCCCAGAGTTGTGTGCAAGGGCATTTTGCATGCCTAATTTAGTGCAAGGTTGTAAATCCTTGAACACCTCAGCATCTGTGGACCCCACAGGATCCCCACCTACCTCCACTCACTTCTTCTAACCCCTCTTTCACACAATCCCATAAACACTCTTCCCCAAAACCCTTCACCAATCACCTCAATCTCTCTTCCCCATCACCTTTTCACCACTCACATCCATCCACTCTTCCCCATAAACCTACCTCATAAACTCCACCTACCTTCAAAATTCAAAACCAATTTCCCACCCAAACCCACCCTAAATGGCCGAACTTACCCCCCTCCCTTCCCTATATATAACCCTCCATTCTTCCTCATTTTCACACAACACAACCCTCTTTTCTCTTCTTGGCCGAAACACACCTCCCCCCTCCTCTCCATATTTTCTTCTTCTTCATCTTTTCTTTCTTCTCTTGCTCGAGGGCGAGCAAAATTCTAAGTTTGGTGTGGTAAAATCATAAGCTTTTTGTTTTTCCATTACCATTGATGGCACCTAAGACCAGAGAATCCTCTAGAAAAGGGAAAGGGAAGACAAAAGCTTCCACCTCCGAGTCATGGGAGATGGAAAGGTTCATCTCCAAAGCCCATCAAGACCACTTCTATGATGTTGTGGCCAAGAAGAAGGTGATCCCCGAGGTCCCTTTCAAACTCAAAAGAAATGTGTATCCGGAGATCCTACATGAAATTCAAAGAAGAGGTTGGGAAGTTCTAACAAACCCCATCCAACAAGTCGGCATCCTAATGGTTCAAGAGTTCTATGCTAATGCATGGATCACTAGGAATCATGATCAAAGTAAGAACCCGAACCCAAAGAATTATCTCACCATGGTTCGGGGGAAATACTTAGATTTTAGTCCGGAAAATGTGAGGTTGGTGTTCAACTTGCCAAACATGGAAGAGAACGCACGCCCCTACACAAGGAGAGTCAACTTTGATCAAAGGTTGGACCAAGTCCTCATGGACATATGTGTAGAAGGAGCTCAATGGAAGATTGACACAAAAGGCAAACCGGTTCAACTAAGAAGACTGGACCTTAAGCCTGTAGCTAGAGGATGGTTGGAGTTCATTCAATGCTCAATCATTCCCACTAGCAACCGGTCTGAAGTTACTATATACCGGGCCATCATGATCCATAGCATCATGATTGGAGAAGAGGTGGAAGTTCATGAGATTATACCTCAAGAACTCTACAAGGTGGCTGACAAGTCCTCCACTATGGCAAGTTTAGCCTTTCCTCACCTCATTTGCCCCCTATGCAATTCGGCTGGGATTGACATAGAGGGAGATATCCTCATTAAAGAGGATAAGCCCATCACTAAGAAAAAGATGGAGCAAGCAAGAGAGCCCATTCATGGATCTCAAGAGGCGCATGAAGCTCATCACCATGAGATCCCGGAGATGCCTCAAATGCATTTTCCTCCACAAAACTATTGGGAGCAAATCAACACCTCCCTAGGAGAACTAAGCTCCAACATGGGACAATTAAGGGTGGAACATCAAGAGCACTCCATCATCCTTCATGAAATTAGAGAAGATTAAAAAGCAATGAGGGAGGAGCAACAAAGACAAGGAAGAGACATAGAAGAGCTTAAGGACATCATTGGTTCCTCAAGAAGGAAACGCCACCATCACTAAGGTGGATTCATTCCTTGTTCCTATTTCTTCTGTTTTTCGTTTTCTATGTTATGTGCTTATCTATGTTTGTGTCTTCATTACATGATCATTAGTAGTTAGTAACTTTGTCTTAAAGTTATGGATGTCCTATGAATCCATCACCTCTCTTAAATGAAAAATGTTTTAATTTAAAAGAACAAGAAGTACATGAGTTTCAAATTTATCTTTGAACTTAGTTTAATTATATTGATGTGGTGACAATGCTTCTTGTTTTCTGAATGAATGCCTGAACAGTGCATATGTCTTTTGAAGTTGTTGTTTAAGAATGTTAAATATGTTGGCTCTTGAAAGAATGATGACAAGGAGACATGTTATTTGATAATCTGAAAAATCATAAAAATGATTCTTGAAGCAAGAAAAAGCAGCAAAGAACAAAGCTTGCAGAAAAAAAATAGGCGAAAAAAAAATAGAAAGAAAAAGAAAAAGCAAGCAGAAAAAGCCAAAAGCTCTTAAAACCAAGAGGCAAGAGCAAAAAGCCAATAAACCTTAAAACCAAAAGGCAAGGGCAAATAAAAAGGATCCCAAGGCTTTGAGCATCAGTGGATAGGAGAGCCTAAAGGAATAAAATCCTGGTCTAAGCGGCTAAACCAAGCTGTCCCTAACCATGTGCTTGTGGCATGAAGGTGTCAAGTGAAAACTTGAGACTGAGCGGTTAAAGTCAAGGTCCAAAGCAAAAAAAGAGTGTGCTTAAGAACCCTGGACACCTCTAATTGGGGACTTTAGCAAAGCTGAGTCACAATCTGAAAAGGTTCACCCAGTTATGTGTCTGTGGCATTTATGTATCCGGTGGTAATACTGGAAAACAAAGTGCTTAGGGCCACAGCCAAGACTCATAAAACAAGCTGTGTTCACGAATCATCATACTGAACTAGGAGAATCAATAACACTATCTGAACTCTGAGTTCCTATAGATGCCAATCATTCTGAACCTCAATGGATAAAGTGAGATGCCAAAACTATTCAAGAGGCAAAAAGCTACAAGTCCCGCTCATCTGATTGGAGCTATGTTTCATTGATAGTTTGAAATTTATAGTATATTCTCTTCTTTTTATCCTATTTGATTTTCAGTTGCTTGGGGACAAGCAACAAATTAAGTTTGGTGTTGTGATGAGCGGATAATTTGTACGCTTTTTGACATTGTTTTTAGTATGTTTTTAGTAGGATCTAGTTACTTTTAGGGATATTTTCATTAGTTTTTATGTTAAATTCACATTTCTGGACTTTACTATGAGTTTGTGTGTTTTTCTGTGATTTCAGGTATTTTCTGGCTGAAATTGAGGGACTTGAGCAAAAATCAGATTCAGAGGTTGAAGAAGGACTGCTGATGCTGTTGGATTCTGACCTCCCTACACTCAAAGTGCATTTTCTGGAGCTACAGAACTCACAATGGTGCGCTTCCAATTGCGTTAGAAAGCCGACATCCAGGGCTTTCCAGCAATATATAATAGTTCATATTTTGGCCGAGTTTAGATGACGTAAAAGGGCGTTGAACGCCAGTTCTACGCTGCTGTCTGGAGTTAAACGCCAGAAACAAGTCACAAACCAGAGTTGAACGCCAGAAATACGTTACAACCTGGCGTTCAACTCCAGAAAGAGCCTCTGCACGTGTAACATTCAAGCTCAGCCCAAGCACACACTAAGTGGGCCCCGGAAGTGGATTTATGCATCAATTACTTACTTCTGTAAACCCTAGTAGCTAGTTTATTATAAATAGGACTTTTTACTATTGTATTAGACATCCTGGATTGTATTTTTGATCCTGTGATCACGTTTGGGGGCTGGCCATTCGGCCATGCCTGGACCTTTCACTTATGTATTTTAACGGTAGAGTTTCTACACTCCATAGATCAAGGTGTGGAGCTCTGCTGTTCCTCAAAGATTAATGCAAAGTACTACTGTTTTCTATTCAATTCATCTTATTTCGCTTCTAAGATATTCATTCGTACTTCAACCTGAATGTGATGAACGTGACAATCATCATCATTCCCTATGAACGTGTGCCTGACAACCACTTCCGTTCTACCTTAGATTTAATGAGCATCTCTTAGATCTCTTAATCGGAATCTTTGTAGTGTAAGCTAGAATGATGGCGGCATTCAAGAGAATCCGGAAAGTCTAAACCTTGTCCGTGGTATTCCGAGTAGGATTCAATGATTGAATGACTGTGACGAGCTTCAAACTCGCGAGTGCTGGGCATAGTGACAGACGCAAAAGGAGGGTGAATCCTATTCCAGCATGATCGGGAACCTCAGATGATTAGCCGTGCCGTGACAGGGCATCTTGGACCATTTTCACAAGAGGAGGGGATGTAGCCATTGACAACGGTGATGCCCTTGCATAAAGCCAGCCATAGAAAGGAGTAAGACTGATTGGATGAAGATAGCAGGAAAGCAGAGATTCAGAGGAACGAAAGCATCTCTATACGCTTATCTGAAATTCTCACCAATGATTTACATAAGTATTTCTATCCTTCTTTTATTATTAATTTCGAAAACTACATAACTATTTTATATCCGCCTGACTGAGATTTACAAGGTGACCATAGCTTGCTTCATACCAACAATCTCCGTGGGATTCGACCCTTACTCACGTAAGGTATTACTTGGATGACCCAGTGCACTTGCTGGTTAGTTATGCGAAGTTGTGAAGATATGTTTAGACCATGGTTCTGTGCATTCGTTTTTGGTGCCATTACCAGGGAATCAATTTCGAATAATAATTCACAACCTGAGTAACAATTTCGCATACCAATACGCCAGGGATGGCGACCTCCCCACACTTAAAGTAAAGCATCGTCCTCGATGCTCACTCAAGCTGGATGTGAAGGAGTGTCATCACCGGAAGGATAGGCTGCTGGAGTCTCGGTGGTGGCCTGAAGGTCTACAGATTGGATGAGGGTAGGAGGATCTGTCTGCTACAGTGGAGGCTCTGACTGTATAGAAATCTCTGGGTCTGCAGCCTGAATCTGGTGTGGCTCCTCCTGCTGTAGCGTAGCCTGCTCTGGTCCTGCCTGCTCAGCCTCTCTCTGTGCATGTGTCTCCTCCTCATGCTCATCCGCCTCCTCCTCGGATGGCTCTGATGGTGTGTCAGGCTCGTAGGGGATGTCATCGCCAGATCGGATCATCAACTTGAGGTGCTCATAGCGTCGCTTGTTGCGACGCTCAGATCGCTCATATCGCCGCCGGTTACGGCGCTCTATCTGGTCCAGCTGCTGAAATAAGTGGTGCACGAGGTGATAAACGGGCTCTGAGGCAGGTGGAGGTGCAGTGGGTGGGGCTGGTGCAGTAGTGGAAGAAGAAAGGGTAGCTGAAGATGTGGCGGCCTCACCAGAAGCGGTGAGGAATGGAGGTCTGTAGCATAAAGCCTGAAACTTCCTGCCGTGAGGAATGATCTTCTTGCAGTCTGCAGCAGTCGGCTTTGCATCAGCCAGCTCCCAAGGCACGTCAGATCGACGGCCAAGCTGGGTAATCAGATATGGGAAAGGGAGAGTGCCTCTGACATGGACCCTGGCCATGTAATACCAGATGAATCGTGGAAGATACAGGTCCTTACCCTCCATCACACACCAGAGGAGGGTGATCATAGCAGCAGGCAGCTCCGTCTCATGAGTGCTCGGTAAAACAAAGTTGCTCAGGATCTGGTGCCAGAGCCGAGCCTCATCATTCAGATACATCAGCTTGATTCCCTTAGGCATTGCTGTGTTCTTTCCCATGACCCATGGGACAGTAGGATCAAGGGTTATCCTCTGCTTGACAGCATCCCAGTCCAATATCATAAAACACATATCCTCTTCAGCCTTTTGGTAACCGTCAGGCTGATCTGACTTAGGCTGAAGCTACAGAATATCCTCAATGGCTTCCTCAGTAACCAGTATCTGTTTCCCTCTGAGGTGCACTGCATCCAAGGAAGTCTTGAAATAGTTGCAGTAAAACTCTCTTACCCAGGAAGCATTGATCTCTGTCAAGTTTCTCTCTAAGAAGAACCAGCCTCTCTGTTTTATCTATTCGGAGGTGTACTGCTGTAGTTCTTCTGGAATTTTCAGAGTCCTCTCCAGGTACAGGTTCCTGGAGGTGGCAAACACTGGATACTTCAGCTCACAGTATCTGTTTGCAAATTTAACTGGATCATTGGCAGGGAGGAGCTGGTCAGCCTTCTCCTACGGGGTAAAGTGCTTTTCCTGCCAGGAGTCATCATGCATAATGTCCAGGATAGACATAGAGGATTCACCTCTTTTTCTTTTGCCAGTGGTTGCTTTGCCTTTTCCTTTGCGCTGAGGGTCAGACATCTTGAAAAGTAGAAATTCCAGGATATAATTGAAGAACAAAGCAGGAAGACAAGTAGGCAAATAGAATAATAACCAGATAAGCACATAGTGGTAAAAGAGTAGTAGGATTATGAAATGAGTTAAGTAAATGTGCATTATGGAATGTATTTTAGTTAGAAATCTGAGATAAAAAATCACAATCCAAAACGTAATATAAGTAGAATTCATGTTAAGTAGGAAAAATAAGAATCATGCCTTAAGTTAGAAAGTTAAAGTAAATAGTTAAAAACCAAAGAGAGAAGTTTGAAAGTTAAAAGTGGTTAAGAGTGAAAAAAAAGATGAGAAAGTGGAAAGCAGTAGGTTTAGGAGAAAGAAAGTTAAAGTGGGTGGCATTGATAAATGTTTCCTAGGTAACAAAAAATTCACAAATTTAAAGAATAATCAACTCATATTCAGGCAAAAATATCAATGTATTGATGAAAATTCAAATAGAGATGAGAGTAGCAAAAATTAAAAGGAAATCATCAATAATGCAATTTACTAGCCAGGGAATTAAGAAGGAATAAGAATGCTATCCCGTGCATTCATGAATTGGTTTGGTAAAAGCTAAGTAATGCAAAATTCAAAATTGCCAAAACCAATATATGAAGGAGAAGGAAATAATTTGCGGAAAATCGGGCAGCATTCCGGCTAAATTTGGATGTTCCTGGGTAATAAACAGCAAGCAGAACAGTTCATATAAATTAAAATAAAGCTACAAATAGACACAAGTAATATGAACATGAAAGAGCAGTGTAACAACAGCATGAAATAGTGAAGAACAGCATATGAACAGTATAAATATCACAGGTAGACCAAAATTACAGAATAAGTAAAACAAGCAACAAGTACGGCGCAATTATCAGGCCTAAATCTACTAACCACATCCTAGCTACCTAACCACCTAGAATCCACTACAAACATACATCTCTAACTAGCCTAATTTGAACATAATCGGAAAAATAAGCAAATAACTACAAGTAATAGAGAAATTGGCGTTCAGCGGAACCTGGTGTGTGGAAGAACAAATTTATGGAATAGAGAGATGATGGGGGTATGGTGGTGGTGGTGCTAACGCGGCGGTGAAGGGCGGTTGGCGCGGCGGTGGGCGGCTGTTCGGTGGCAGGGGGTTTCAGGTAGGGTTTAATGGTGGAGGGGGTAGTTAAGAAGGGAGCGAGGGAGGTGAAGCTGTGGTGGTGGTCGGTGGTGGGAGGCGGTGCTGGTGGCGTGGTAGTGGTGGCTGGCCGCGGTGGTGGAGGGAAGAAGAGAGAGAAGAAGGGGAGGGAAGGAAGATGGAGAGAAAGGGGAGAAGGGGGTGTCGCATGGTGGTCTTGGTGGTAGGGGGTGGTGCGGCGGTCGGAGTGGTGGTTGGGGGTGGTGGTGTTTGGGTGGGGAGCTGACGTCAGGATTTTTGCCAGTAAAGAAGTTCATAAAAACAGTCGCGTTGTAGATATAGTCTCTAAACCGACAGAAATCCCTTCGTACAAACGTTTTGTTTGTCACAAGTAACAAACCCCTTTAAAATTGATAACCGAGTATTTAAACCTCGGGTCGTCTTCTCAAGGAATTGTAGGGAAGTATGTTCTTATTATTGGTTATGGAGATTGTAAATTTGGGGTTTTGAGAATAGGGAGTAAGTAATTTAAATTGCAATTAAAATAAATAAATAACTGTAAAATAAACTTTTGGCAAGGTATGAGAAATTGGAAGTTCTAGCCCAGTTATCCTTATCAACAATAATGAAAATTGACTCTTGATTCCACTTAGTTAACCTTTACTAGAGCAAGGGAAGGTCAAGTGACTAATTAGTTTGATCTTCAAATCCTAGTTAATCCCTAAGGAAAGATTGGGATTATGGAAGTTCAGTTCAATTAGCAAAGATAACAATTATCACTTATGTTGAGTTAAGATAACTCCTGAGTTACTAATTTCTTAACCAAAGCCAAGAATGTAGAAAGCTAAATTAAAATCATAAATATTTGGAATACCTCAAATAAAATACATTCAAAGCAGTAAAATCTAACATGGAAAAGTTCATAAGGCAATTGGGCAACATAAATCAAATACAAATAAAAGCATTAGAGTCAATAAAAATAGAAGCGAAAGTAAATAGAAAGGGACATTGAACCTGGGATCGAGAGTCACTCCTAAAACTAAGAGAAGTCCTAAATCCTAATCCTAAGAGAGAGAGAGAGGAGAGAACCTCTCTCTCTAAAACTACATCTAAAACATGAAAAGTGAAATATGAGAGCCTGTTCATGAATGGATACATTCCTCCACTTTATAGCCTCCAATATGTTCACTGCGACATGGCCGCATAGAGCACGCGGTTGCGTCGCCTAGCATCTAGGAAACCATAGCATATTATATATCAAATCGAAGCCCGGACGTTAGCTTTCCAACGCAACTGGAACCGCGTCGTTTTAACCTCTGTAGCTAAAGTTATAGCCGTTTGAGTGCGAAGAGGTCAGGCTGGACAGCTTAGCAATTTCTCCAACTTCTTGTATTCCTTCCACTTTTGCATGCTTCCTTTCCATCCTCTGAGCCATTCCTACCCTGTAATCTCTGAAATCACTTAACACACATATCAAGGCATCTAATGGTGATAAGAAAGGATTAATATTAGCAATTATAAGTCCAAAGAAGCATGTTTTCAATCATAGCACAAAATCAGGAAGGAAATATAAAACCATGCAAATATTATGAATAAGTGGGTAAAGAGTTGATAAAATCCACTCAATTGAGCACAAGATAAACCATAATGAACCTTTGCATTTAAACTTACAGCTTCCAACCATAATGAACCTTGCAGGACAATTCTTACCACTGGCCATCTTCCTCTTACTCTTAATGTTACAAAGAGCTCCAAGTTGACCATCCGTCTCCAGTAGCCCATATTCAAGTGGAATTAGAAAGCTAAGGGATATGAATTTTACCCACTTGAATGTTGTGAAGGATGATGGCAACTTAGGGGGAGGTATTTTTAATGAAATTGCAAGCTCCACTCCCTTGTGCTCTTCTCTGATAATTACCACCTCTTTGCACACTTCTTTAATACCAACCTCTTCCTCTTGGTAGCTTTCTTCCGATTCAATCTCCTCTTCATTGCTTTCCAAGGGCATGGGAGGTTGTGCTTCTTCTTCTTGAATCTCCATCTCTTGATCAACCTCTTCCACGTCTTCAACTGTGATATGCCTTGGAGGTTGTACACCCTCCTCAGCATCAATTTCAAACGTCTTGGAAGGGGGTTCTATGACTGGACTTTCCCATGGAGGTTCTGCATCTCCTAAGTCTTCAACCACTTCTTCTTCTTCAATAATTCTGGCTTCCTCCACTTGTTCCAGTACAAAGTCATGCTCCGTACTGTTCACTGGAGTTTCTAGTATCTCCTTCATGCTACATTCTTCATTAGATTGTCCACATGAAGCCATGGAGGTTCCTTGAGTGTCCGAACGTCGGGAAGCTAATTGATTTATCGCTTGCTCCAATTGATGAATGGTTGCCTGAAATCGATCCACTGTTTCCTTGAAACGATCCTTTGTCTCTTGATGCACCCGGCTTTCATAAATAAGATCATAGTGCTCTTGGATTGATGGATATGGAGATGGTGAATATTGAAGTGGTGGTTCTTGTGAGTAATTGGGTTGGAATTGGGGTGGTTCTATATATGGTTCATATGGCTCATAAGGTGGTTGGTATGGTGGTTGAGGGTTAGGGTCATATGGAGGTGAATGGCGGAAAGGGGCTTGTGAGTTTGGAGGTCTAAAGTTATGTTGAGGAAAGGGTTTATAGGCATATGGTGGTAGTTGTTGATAGTCCATTGGAGGTGGTTGTTGCCATGAGGGTTGATCAAATCCTTGTGGCTCCTCCCATCTTTGATTGTTCCAACCTTGATGCCTGTTCTCATTGTAATTTCTTCTTCCTGCAACATTATTGTAACCAGACTCATAGCCAAAAGGGTGAGAGTTCATAGTATCAAGTAAAAAATTAAAAATAAAAATAAAAATAATTTTAAATTAAAAGGTTATTTAAATTTTGAATTTGAAAATTAAATTTTGAAATTTGAAATTTTTGAATTTTGAAATTTGAAATTTGAAATTTTGAATTTTAGGAGTGACTCTCGAAAAATCAAATTTCAAAAATTCAAATTTAAAAATTTTAAATTTCAAGTTCAAAATTTAAATAACCTTTTAATTTAAAATTATTTTTATTTTTATTTTTAAATTTAGTACGAAGAGGTCAGGGTTGACACTTAGCAATTCCTTCAATTTCTTGTATTCCTTTCACTTTTGCATGCTTCCCTTCCATCCTCTAAGCCATTCCTGCCCTATAAACCCTGAAATCACTTAACACACATATCAAGTTATCGAATGGTAATAAGAGAGGATTAAAATTAGCAAATTTAGGGCCAAAGAATCATGTTTTCAATCATTGCACAAAATAAGGAAGGAAAATGTAAAACATGCGAATTCAATGAATAAGTGTGAGAATAATGGATAAAATCCACTAAATTAAGCACAAGATAAACCGTAAAATAGCGGTTTATCAAACAACCAACAATATTCAATGTATATATACAAATATCATGAAGACTTTTCAAGGGTTGTAATGGGCTAGGTCAAGGTAAGATTGTATTTGGCTAAGTGGACTAGAATTTGAATCTTTGATTAACTTAAACTTCCCACCTAGCCTACGACAACCTATTTAACTCTAATGCAAAATCTAACTACCCATCATTCACTTTTTCACACTCATGAATTCTTTCAGTTCATATCACATATGCAGTTTTCTTATTACTTTACTTTGTGGTTAACATTTGTTCCTTTTTATTGCTTTCTTTTTCTTTTTCTCTTTTTTTTCCTTCTTTTTGTTTTTTTTTTCAAAATAAAATAATATAAGAGTATCAATGCGTATGGTTTAAACATTTAATGCATGAGTATGTATACAATTCTCAAGATCTTCAACAAAAGTACAAAAATACACTTTTATCTCAACCAATATTTCCAAACTTCCCCACACTTAAATGATACACACTCTCATTAGTCTAAACTAATCAAAGATCTAAATTAGGGACATTTATTTATTTTTTTACTTCAGGATAGTGATTTGCTAAAATTAAGAACAAAAGAGGATTAAATAGGCTCAAAATTGGTTAACAAAGGTGGATAAAAGAGTAAGACCATTTCGGTAAGTGAGCTCAAATGAAATAAAGGCCTCAATAATATAAATGCATTCATACACAAAATAATAGATATAAAGAATCAAACAAATCAAATATTGCAATCATAGAAAGAGAATACACACAAGAATGAAAATAGTGGTTATATGATGCAACCACACAGTTAGGCTCAAAACTCATAAGGTTGTGTGTTCTTAGTCCAAAAACTATGTTCTGCAATATATAATTCAAGCAAGTTTTAATGAAAAGTATTTTAACTCAAATCAATTTCGGAATTCCCTATATATAAATTCCTTAAAAATTTTATTATTTTGACTAAGCTTATTATATATACGCAAACCAAGAAAATACAACTAAAAATTCTAAAAGACATGATAATAATAGAAAAATTGAAATGTGAAAGTGTTGGGATTAGAATTTTTTACCCAAGATTACCGATTCGGTTGGACGATCTCCCCACACTTAAAAGTTTGCAGGGTCCTCTGTGCATTCAAAGATGAGCAAAAGGATATGGTGACTATACGGATTGCCACCTTCAGCTGGTGGGTCATCCAACTGCTGCATGTTCTTTCTTCTGTTTACCTTTTTGCTTATGGTGAATCATCCTGAAAGATAGAAAATAGGATGGTAGGATGAGTAAATGCAAAAACAAGGAAGCATAAATTGTCGGAATGAGGTAAGAATCACCAAAATGAAGTGAATTAATAAGTTTGTGACATTAAGGAAAATAGTGTGCATATTCTAAGTTGTATACGGTTTGGAACATACACACTATCATTTGAAAGCTATGTCACAATTACATAAAAGAAGTATGCACTTCACTCATTCTAGTGTTCTTGAGATACTTTAAAGGAAACTTGTAGGTTAAGATAAATAAACAAGTAATAAAGGAGCATAAAAGCATTCAAGCAAGAATGGTGCACGAAACTGGCTCTACAGAATTCGCACAGATAGATTGGCAACTATACCGGGTCATCTAAGTAATACCTCAGGTGAGTGAGGGTCGATCCCATGAGGATTGTTGGTTTGAGTAAGCAGTGGACACCTTACAGATCGTAGTTAGGTGGATAGAAAATATAGTTTGTCATGGAAAAACGTATAAAACAGAAAAATAAATAAAACGTTACTAGATAGACGAGAATTCAATGGTATGAGAACGATTGAGGCTTCAGAGATGCTTTGTCTTTCCGGATTAACTTTTTTTACTGCCTTCTTCAATAACTTTCTGATTCCTTCAATGGCAGCCGTAAGTGATTAACTCATGTCCTCTCATCAAGTTAACCTCCTCTACCGCAGCAATCCACCATGTTGAAGTGACTCATGTCCACTCATCAAGTCACCTCTAGGTTTCTCACTGTAGCAGAAGATGAAGCTCTAAGCAATCCACTCCCCTTCACGATCCTACTCAAGGTGCCACAGACAAGGCAGATCTTCCGGATCAGAAAGTGCTACTTCTCTGACTCTAGCTTTAGCACCACAGAGACCTCACGCACCCAGAGTCAACAGGATTTCATGTCACATATCCAATTCTGGGGCCCACTTGGTGAGTGTTTGGGATAAGCTTGAGTGAAATCCACGAGCTAGTACCTCTTAGGGGCGTTGAACGCTGGCTAGGGACCTCGTCATGGGCGTTGGACACCAGCTGCTCCCCTGTGGGCGTTGGACGCCAAGAATGGGGTTGGTGGCTGGCGTTGAATTTTAGTTTTGTGCCTTCATTTCCAAAGTAAAGTATAGACGATTATATATTTCTGGAAAGCCCTGGATGTTAGCTTTCAATAGCCGTTCAAACCGCGCCATTTGAATTTCTGAAGCTCTAGAAAAGCTCCTTCAAGTGAACGGAGGTCAAATCCTGACAGCATCTGCAGTCCTTTCACTGTCTCTGAATCAGACTTTTGCTCAAGCTCCTCAATTTCAGCCAGAAAATACCTGAAATCATCATAAAACACACAAACTCAAAGTAGAATCCAAAAATGTGAATTTTGCACTAAAACCTATAAAAACTTGAGAAAACTTAAACAAAACATAATGAAAACTAAATGAAAATCATGCCAAAAAGTGTATAAAATATCCGCTCATCGAAGAATCAAGCAATTGTGAAATGGATAATTGATGAGCGGATATTTTATACGCTTTTTGACATCATTTTCATATAATTTTTGTTATGTTTCATTTAAGTTTCATCAAGTTTTCATAGGTTTTAGTGCAAAATTCACATTTATGGATTTTACTTTGAGTTTGTGTGTTTTTATACAATTTCAGGTATTTTCTGGCAGAAATTGAGAAGCTGGAGCAAAAGTCTGCTTTAGAGGTAAAGAAAGCACTGCAAATGATGTCAAGATCTGTCCTCTATGCACTAGAAGGAGCTTTTTCTGGAGCTACACAAGTCCAAATGGTGCGCTCTCAATGGCTATGGAAAGCTAACATCTAGGGCTTTCCAGAAATATATAATAGACTATGCTTTGCTTCAGAATTAAAGGCCCAAAACTGGCGTTCAATGCCAGCCACCAACCCTATTCTGGCTTCCAACGCCCACAAGGAGGTGACCAGCATCCAACGCCCAAAAGGGGGCCTTAGCTAGCATTCAAAGCCCATAGCGAGTCCTAGCATGTGGCTTACTCATTTGCTCAGCCCAGACACTCACCAAGTGGGCCTCAGAAGTGGATTTTTGCACTAATAGACTAGTTTATCATTTTTCTATAATCCTTAGCCATTAGGTTAGTATATATAGGAAAAGATCACCCTTGTTTAGGATCTTCTTCCACCACTTTACACGTTTTTACATTGTTCTATGTACAGTATGAGCCACTAAACTTCCTAGGTTCAGGTTAGGAGCTCTGCTGAGTTTCATGGATAAATAAAAGTACTACTGTTCTATTTCAATTCGTGTGTCATTCTCTCCTAAGATGTATCTTCGTTCTTCAACCTTATGAATGAGTTGAACCGTCAAAAGTTATCTCTATTCTACATGGGTTCAGCGAGCATCTTTCATCGGATATCAATGAACCACTAGCTTGATTATACATCTCTTAGACGGCTAATCCACGACTTCATTGGGTACTTCTCAAGACATCAGTTCAGCCGAGGTATTGGGAGATTAGAATCTTTGTGGTAAAGACTAGAATCAAGGCACTACATTCTCTGATCTGGCATATTCGACCTTGTCTGTGGCATTTTGAGTAGGATCACCAAGGGGATGAACTGTAGGAGCTTCACCCTCATTTAGACTGGATGCGCACTAAACTTGGTGTTTATCCTAGAGGAAGATTGGTGGCTGCTCAAACCGGCATTGATCACATATAGCCTGCTATAGAAAAAATCATTCACAGTTTGATTAGACAGTAAGAAAGTATAGATCCAGAAGAACAAAGCATCTCAGAAGCCTTAACCATCTTCGTATCATTGAATTCACAACCACTGACTAACGTTATTTTTATTTCACTTTACTTTTATGCATTTAAACAACTATTCAACTTTTCTATCCGCTTGACCAAGATTTACAAGATAACCAATGTTTGATCCAAGCCGACAATCCTCGTGGGATCGACGCTGACTCACCTCAGGTATTACTTGGACAACCCAGTGCACTTGCTGGTTCAGTTGTGCGAAGTTAAATTCCGCGCACCAAGTTTTTGGCGCCGTTGCTGGGGATTGTTCGAGTTTGAACAAACTAACGGATTATCTTGTTGCTTAGATTAGGTACTTTTTAATTTTGTTTGAGTCTTTTGTTTTTCTTTTTTTTTCGAAAAACTCAAAAAAAAATTTTCAAAAATCTTTTCTTTTCTTTATTAATATTTATCTTTTGTTCTTGTTCTTGTTAGACTTCGAACTTTCTTGAGTCTTTTCCAAAAACTTTTCAAAAAAAAAATAGTGTCTTTTGTTTGAGTCTTGTGTCAAATCTTAAGTTTCGTGTCTTGTGTGTGTTCTTTATTTCTTTAAATTTTTGAAAACTTGTTCTTTGTGTTCTTCTTGGTCTTCAAGTTATTCTTGTTTTCCTTCTTGTTTTGATCTTTAAAATTTTAAGTTTGGTGTCTTTAGGTGTTTTGCTTTAAAATTTTCGAATTCTAGTGTCTTTAGATCTAAAAATTTTAAGTTTGGTGTCATTTAGTTGTTTTTCTCTTTCTTCATTAATTCAAAAAAAAAAGAATCAAAAAATATCTTTTATATCTTTTTACTTTAATTTTAGAAAATTTCAACAAAAATTTCAAATTTTAATTTCAAAATCATTATCTTATCTTATCTTAGTTTTAATTTTCAAATTCAAATCTTTTCAAAATCAAATCTTTTCAAAAATCATATCTTTTCCAAATTACTATCTTATCTTTTTTATCTTTCTTTAAAAATTCAAAATCTTATTTTATCTTATTTCAAATTCAAATTTTAATATTCAATTTCAAAATTTCAAATTTCAAAATCAAATCTGTTTCAAAAATCAAAAGTCAAATTCTTATCTCTTTCAAATCTTTTTCAAATCTTTTTTATTTCTATCTTATATTTTCTAATTTTAAATTTTAAATTCAAATCTTTTCTAATCCTCTATCTTATTTTAATTTCAAATCTGTCTTAATTACTTACTTATTTCCTCTTTCTTCTTTTTCAAAATTCTTAACTAGTTCCTCTCTCCTCTATTTTCGAAAATCTATCTTCTATTTCTCTCTCTTGTTTTTCGAATTATATCATCTAAATTTCAACCCCTTTTAATTAATTAACTTTTATTTTCGAATTTAAATAAGAAATGAAATAAAAACAAAAAAAATAATTATAATTTTAATTTTTTATCTATAATTATTCCACTTCTCCTACCTTTCTTCACCATGGCCCCAAATGGGAATGAACAGTTCAAAAGAACTTTGGGGTCCTACACGACCCCCACTACTGACTTCTATGGAAGAAGTATCAGCATACCCCCACCAGAGCAAGTAACTTTGAGCTAAACCCTCAACTCATTACTTTGGTGCAGTAAAACTGCCAGTATTCTGGACTTCCACACGAAGAAGCTACTGAATTTCTAAGAGATTTCTTACAGATTGCTAACACAGTGCACAGTAAGGGAGTAGACCAAGATGTCTACAAACTATTGCTCTTTTATTTTGCTGTAAAGGATCAAACAAAGAGGTGGTTGGATAACCAGCCCAAATCTAGCTTGAAAACTTGGAAGCAGCTAGTAGATAAGTGATGCGCGGAATTACACTTCGCACAACTGAACTAGCAAGTGCACTGGGTCGTCCAAGAAATACCTGAGTGAGTCAGGGTCGATCCCACAAGGATTGTGATTTGAAGCAAGCTATGGTTATCTTCTAGATCTTAGTCAGGTGGATAGAAAAGTTGGTTGGTTGTTTAAAGCACATAAAAGTAAAATAAAGATAACGTTACTCAGTTGATGGTGAATGCAATGATAAGAAGATGGTTAAGGCTTCGGAGATGCTTTATTCTTCTCGATCAAATCGGTTTTACTATCTCCTCTAACTGTAAATGAATTCTTCTACGGCAGGCTGTATGTGATCAACGCCTTTCTTGAGAGGGCGCCAATTCTCCTCCAGAGCTGAACACCAGGGCTACTACGCATCCAGTCTGATTGAGGGTGAAGCTCCTGTAGTCCATTCCCCTTAGTGATCCTACTCAAAATGCCACAGACAAGGTTGAATCTTCCAGATCAAAGAATGTTGTGCCCTTGGTTATAGCCTCTACCACAAAGACACTAATCTCCCCAGACCCCGGCTGAACTGGTGTCTCGAGAAGTCCCCAATAAAGTCATGGATTAGCCGTCTAAGAGATGTATAATCAAGCTAGTGGTTCATCATTATCTGATGAAAGACTCACTCTGAACCCATGTAGAATGAGATAACCTTGTGCCAGTTCAATAAATTCATAAGGATGAAGAACGAAGACACATCTTAGAATAGAGAATTAAACATGGATTGAAAATAGAATAGTAATACTTTTATTAATCCATTAAACTCAGCAGAGCTCCTCCCCTCAACCTACGAGGTTTAGAGACTCAAACTGATAGAAACATACAATGAAACGTGTAAAGTGTTGGGAATTATGATTGAAGGTCCACAAAAGTATAAAATTTCTCAAATAAATACTAGGCTAATGACTAAGGATTACATAAGAAGGATAAAACAGTCTTTTAGTGCAAAAATCCACTTCTAGGGCCCACTTGGTGAGTGTTTGGGCTGAGTAAAAGAGTAAGCCACGTGCTAGGAGGGCTCTAGAGTGTTGAGCACTGGCTAGGGGCACCTTTTGGGGCATTGGACGCTGGTCATTCCTCCCTTGGGTGTTGGACGCCAGAATAGGGCAGAAGGCTGGAGTTGAACGCCGGTTTTGGGCTTTCAATTCTGAAGTAAAGTATGGACTATTATCTATTGCTGGAAAGCCCTGGATGTTAGCTTTCCATAGCCATTGAGAATGATCTATTTGGACTTTTGTAGATCAATAAAATCTCTTTTGAGTGCAAGGAGGTCAAATCCTAACAGCATCTGCAGTGCTTTCTCTGCCTCTGAATCAGACTTTTGCTCCAGCTCCTCAATTTCAGCCAGAAAATACTTAAAATTGCATAAAAATACACAAACTCAAAGTAATAGAATCCAAAAATGTGAATTTTACACTAAAACCTATGAAAACTTAATAAAACTTAAAAACAAAACATACCAAAAACTATATGAAAATGATGGCAAAAAGCATATAAAATATCTGCTCATCACAACACCAAAATTAAATTGTTGCTTGTCCCCAAGCAACTAAAAATACAGTAGGATAAAAAGAAGAGTAAGGTACAATAAATCAAATAGTTTCCAATGAAGCTCAGTTTGAATTAGATAAGCGGGACTTAGTAGCTTTTTGCTTCTAAATAGTTTTGGCATCTCACTATCTATTGAAACTCAAAAGTGTTGGCCTCTTTAGGAACTTAGAATCCAGATGATATTATTGACTCTCCTAGTTTAGCTCTTTTTTATTCTTGAACACAGCTTTTTAGAGTCTTGGTCGTGACCCTAAGCACTTTGTTTTCCAGTATTACCACCGGATACATAAATGCCACAAACACTTTAACTGGGTGAACCCTTTCAGATTGTGATTCCGCTTTGCTAGAATCCCCAAATAGAGGTGTCCAAAGTTCTTAAGCACACTCTTTGGATTTTTGGATCTTTGCTCTTGCCTTTTGTTTAAAGAGCTACTAGCTTTTTGCTCTTGGCTTTTAGTTTAAAGAGCTATTGGCTTTTTCTATTTATTTCTTTTTCTGCTTTTTCTCTTTATTTTTTTTCGCATGCATATATATATTCATTGTTATATAATTCTTTCCCCCTCAAAAGATGAGTAAAATTAGAGTGAAAGTTTAAACCTTAAGACAAAGAGAAGGTGTATCCCTCTATGAAGCTTGGGAAAGATACAAGCAACTGATCAGGAGATGTCCTCCTGGCATGCTTTCAGAATGGTCCATCATAGGCGTGTTCTATGATGGTCTGTCTAAAATATCCACAATATCCTTGGATAGCTCTGCAGGTGGATCTCTCCACTTGAAGAAAACACCTGCAGAAGTAAGAGAACTCATTGAGATGGTTGCAAATAACCAGTTCATAAATACTTCTGAAAGGAATCCTGTAAACCATGGGACCTCTCAGAAGAAAGGAGTTCTTGAGATTGATACTCTAAATGTCATACTGGCTCAGAATAAGATCTTGACCCAATAGGTCAATATGATCTCCCTGCATCTAACTGGAATGCAAACTGCAGCTGGCAGTACTCAGGAAGCTTCTTCTGAAACAGAAGCTTATGATCCTGATCAACCCACCATGGAGGAGGTGAATTACATGGGAAAACTCTATGGAAACACCTACAATCATTCATAGAGGAATCATCCTAACCTCTCATGGAAGGATCAACAGAAACCTCAGCAAGGTTTCAATAACATTCAAGGTGGAAAGATCCAGAATAGGTTCAATAACAAACCACCATTCCCATCTTCTCAAGGGAACATGGAAACCTCTAAGCAGAGCCTCTCTGACTTGGTTACTCTGGTTTTTAGCCTCTCTAAGACCACCCATAGTTTCATAAATGAAACAAGGTCCTCCATTAGAAACTTGGAGGTACAGGTTGGTCAACTGACAAAGAGTATCCATGAGACTCCACCTGACACTCTTCCCAGTAACACTGAGGTAAATCCAAGAGAAGAGTGCAAGGCCATAACCATGGAGGTAGAGGCCGAATTAGGGGAGAATGGAAGGCTTTGAACGCCAATGAGGAAGCCCTCACTGGGCGTTCAACGCCCAATCTGGTAGCAAGCCTGGCGTTGAACGCCGGTGAAGAAGCCTTCACTGGGTGCTCAACGCCCATCCTAGCAGTAGAGTTGGTGTTGAACGCCAGCCAGGGAGCACTGGTTGGGCGTTCAACGCCTAAACACACTGGCTTTCTGGTGCCGAACGCCAGTGAGGAACCCCTCATTGGGCGTTCAATGCCCAAACAGGCAGCCATTCTAGTGCTGAACGCCAGTGAGGAACCCCTCACTAGGTGTTCAACGCCCATACACCCAGGGATGCTGGCATTGAACGCCAGCAGGATATCCCTGTTGGGCATTCAATGCCTAAAAGCATAGAGGGACTGCCGTTTAACGCCATTAAAGGTCGACAGCAAGGGCATTTAACACCCAAAGAGCTCACAGAGCTGGCGTTAAATGCCAGTAAAAGCACACCCTTTGAGTGCCTAAATCCAACTCAAGAACCCTCTATCCCATGACCAAAGGAAACCATAAAGACCATAGAGGTTCCTTTGCATGCACTTTTACAGTGCATAAGTTCTGATGACTACTTATCCTCTGATGAGGATGAAGACACCAGAGAAGAGCAAGTTGCTCGGTACCTAGGAGCTCTTATGAAGCTAAATGCCAAGTTATTTGGTACAAAGCCTCTGGAGGAAGAACCTCCACTGCTTTCCAAAGAACTCCATGCTTTGGTTCAGCAGAGGCTACCTCAGAAGCTTCCAGATCTTGGACGCTTTCTAATTCCTTGCACTATAGGGACTTTGACCTTTGAGGGAGGCTCTGTGTGACCTAGGGTCAAGCATAAACCTCATGCCACTCTCTGTAATAGAGAAGTTGGGAATCCTTAAGGTACAAGCTGCAAACATCTCATTAGAGATGGCAGAGAAGACAATGAAGAAGTCATATGGCTTAGTAGAGGATGTCTTGGTGAAAGTTAGAAACCACTACATCCCTGCTAACTTCATAGTCTTGGACATTGGAGAGGATGAGGATGACTCTGTTATCCTTGGAAGACCTTTCCTAGCTACTGCCAATGCTATTATTGATGTGGCTAAGCGAGAACTGACTCTACAGCTACGGGGGATAACATCTTGTTCAGGATGCCTCATCCTAATTCTCCCTCAATTAAAGGAGAGATAACTGTGCAACACCTAGTGTTGTAACCCTCTCTTTCTGTGCAGAGCATTATAGAGTCCCCAGACATCAATTCTAACTTTGGTATTTGGCAACCATCAATAAACTCTAAGCACAAAGATACTAGGAAGAAAGTAGCTAAAGGCTGGAGGAATAAGAAAGTTCCAACTGAAGGCCTCTCACCTGGCATGAGAGTTGTCTTCACTAAGAAGCCAGTCTTACCACATACAGTGAGTCGTATCCTATCCTTAGAGCATGTGGAGCTCATTCATGAAAGGACAGGGTGAAAGTTCACTGTCAGGGGAGAAAATATGAGCCCATACTCACCTCCGTAAGGAGCTAACTGTCAAGCAAATAACGTTAAAGAAGCGCTTGTTGGGAGACAACCCAACCTTATTTAATTATTCTTTTTATCATTTTGTTTTTCTTTCTTGAGTCATGATCATATGTATCAGTCAGAACAGAGACAGAATTCACAGCAGTGATAACAGAACACTTTGGATGGAGTGTTAAAGTTGGATGCCAGCCAGGGTATCCCTGCTAGGCGTCTAACGCGCCTCATGGGCAGCATGCTGGCGTTGAACGCCAGCCAGGGAGCAGCCCCTAGGCGTTCAAATGCCAGTGTAGAGAAGCAGGGAATCTGGGTTCCCTAGCCTTTCAGGACCAGTGGGTCCCACAGTATCTTCACCAACCCTTACTTACTTTCACACTTCACCATATACACTTCCCTATAAACCCTAGCCCAACCACATCCATTATAACTCCAACCTACCCCCACCCAATTCAAAATCAAATTTCTCACCCAAAACCCCACCCATGGCCGAACCTACCCCTTCGCCACTCCTATAAATACCCCTTTCCATCACCCTTCACATACACACCTCTCATACACTCACTACCCCACTAGGCCGAATTGCCTCTCTCCTTCTATATCCTTCTATTTTCTCCTTCTTTTACTCCATTCTTCTCTTTCTTTTATTTTTGCTCTAGGACGAGCAATGTTTTAAGTTTGGTGTTGGAAAAGCATAGTTTTTTTCTTTCCACTACCATTTATGGCACCAAAGGTTGGAAAATCCTCTAGAAAAAGGAAAGGAAAGGTAGTAGCCACCTCCTCTAAATCTTGGGATATGGAGAGATTCATCACTAAAGCCCACCAAGTCGACTTCTATGAAGTAGTGGCTGAGAAGAAAGTGATATTTGAGGTCCCTTTCAAGCTCAAGAAGAATGATTATCCAGAAATCCGATGAGAGAACCGGAGAAGAGGTTGGAAAGTCCTAACCAATCCCATTCAAGATGTTGGGATCCTAATAGTGTAAGAGTTCTATGCTAATGCATGGGTTACTAAAAATCATGACACTAGTGTGAACCCAAATCCAAGGAACTGGAGCACCATGGTCCGAGGAAGAATATTAGATTTTAGCCCAAAAAGTGTGAGGTTGGCGTTCAACTTGCCTCTAATATAAGGAGATCTTCATCCTTACACTAGGAGAGTCAACTTTGATCAGAGATTAGATCAAGTGATCTCAAATATCTATGTGGAAGGAGCAAAGTGGAAAAGGGATTCTCAAGGAAAGCCCATTCAATTAAGAAGGGTTGACCTTAAGCCTATAGCTAGAGGATGGTTGGAATTCATCCAAAGATCCATCATTCCCACTAGCAATCGATCAGAAGTGACTGTTGACAGAGCCATCATGATTCATTACATCATGATTGGAAGTGAGGTGGAAGTACATGAGGTGATTCTTCAAGAATTGTACAAGGTGGCTGAGAAGCCTCACACCAATGCAAGGTTGGCATTCCCATACCTCATCTGTCATCTATGCAATTTAGCTAGAATTGTCATAGAAGGAGATATCTCCATTGGGGAGGACAAGCCCATCACTAAGAAGAGGATGGAGCAAACTAGAGAGCATGCACAAGAGCCTGTGCATCCGCCTCAGTATGAGATCCCTGAGATGCCTCAAGGGATGTACTTTCCTCCTTAAAGCTATTAGGGGTGGAGCAATTGAGGGTGGAGCATCAAGACCACTCCGTCACCCTCAATGAAATAAGAGAAGACCAAAGAGCCATTAGAGAAGATCAAAGGGCTATGAGGGAAGAACAACAAAGGCAAATGAGTGATATTGAAGAGATCAAGCATCACATTGGATCCTCAAGGAGGAGCACCAGATGCTACCATTAAAGGTGGATTCGTTCTCTTTACACCCATTTCCTGTTATTTTATTCTGTATTCTGTTATGTTATCTGTTCTCTTGTTCTAGTTGCATGATCATTTGCATGTATGCCTTAGAGTTGTAAAATGTCCCATATATCTCTCACCTTGCTTAAAAGAAAAATTTTATTTAAAAAGAATTGGGAGATGCATGAATTTCAAGTTTAAAATAAGAATAGTTTAATTATGTTGATATGGTGGCATTGCTTTTGTTTTCTGAATGTATGAATAAATAGTGCATATTTGAAGTTAAAATTTATGAATGTTGGCTCTTGAGAGAATGATGATAAAAGTGAAGTATTATTGATAATCTGAAAAATCCAAAATTGATTATTGAAGCAAGAAAAAGCAGCAAACAGAAAAAGAAAAAGCTTGCATGAAAAAAAAGGGCAAAAAATAAAAAAAGAAAAATAAATAAACAAGTAGAAAAAGCCAATAGCTATTTAAACCAAAAGGCAAGAGCAAAAAGCCAATAACCCTTTAAATCAAAAGGCAAGGGTAAAAGGGCCCAAGGCTCTGAGTATCAGTGGTTAAGAGGGCCTAAAGAAATAAAATCATGGCCTAAGCGGCTCAAACAAGCTTGTGGCATGAAGGTGTCAAGTGAAAAGCTTGAGACTAAGCGGTTAAAGTCGTGGTGATTCACTCGAAAACTGTCTCTCAACAATTTCCTACCGGCAGGTGCACTGGATTGTCGTTAAGTAAAAACACACTATAGAGTGAGGTCGAATCCCACAGGGATTGGTTGGTTGATCAATGTTAATTGGAGAATTGTTCTAGTTGAGCAAAAGCAAAATTGAATTGGGATTGCAGAAAGTAAAATTGGCTGGAAACTTAAATTGCAAGAAATTAAAGGAACAGAAATTAAACTACAGAAGATAAAGAACGGAAACTTAAATTGTAAGTAATTAAAGTGCAGAAGCTTAAATTGCAAGAAATTAAAAGGGAGTGGGGATTTAGCATGAAATTAAAGAAGCAGAATATAAACAGAATGGGTAAGATCAGAGTAGGGAATTCATTGGGTTTTAGGAGATATTGAATTCTCCGGATCAAATCATTTTCATCTCTTCCTCAATCAATGCATTCATTGACATTGCTTGGCAATCTTAAATGATTGGATCCCAATGTCTTGGCTCACCAATCTCTCTAAGCATGAACAATTGTCCAATGTCTTGATTTAATTGCTCATGGGAAGAGTTGAAGTTCGGTCACTGATTATACCACACAAATTCATAGATCAAAGTATTGGTAGGATTAAATGTCACAATATCCATCCAACCCCCAATCTAATCCAATGTGAGAAAGCAATTCTAGCATGAATTCTTCATCCCTCTCTCAAGGATCCGAAGAATTCTAATTATGGATAGCTTCTTTGTCAAGACAACTATCCAATTGAATTAAGATCGAAAGCTTTCTAACAAAAATCAAAAGAAAAGAAAGAAAAAGAAGATGAAAATTACTATTGATCCATTGAATTACAATAGAGCTCCCTAACCCAATGAAAGGGGTTTAGTTGTTCATAGCTCTCAAAATGGAAATTGGAATTGAAAGATACATTCTGAAATGAAAGAATTGCAGAAAACTAAAATCAGCCAAAAAGTCAAAAGTGAAGTAAAAGTTTTTTTTTCTAACTTAAATCCTAAGCTATTTATACACTTTCTTCCATTGATCTTCAATCTCTGAATTGGGCTTTTGGCCTTGATGGAATTGGGTTGAAGTTGCTCCAATTGGTTTCCCTTGATGTTGAGAAGAGATCTGTTTGAATTTGCAAGGTTTCGGTGCTCAAGTTGGAGTCAACGTTTGATGGCCAACGTTGACTCAAACGCCTTTCTTAAAAACCAGATAGATTTGCTGTCATTGGCGTTTGACTCAACGTTAGAGTGCCAATGTTCTTCTACCCACGCGTACGCGTGCCTTGCGCGTTTGCGCCCTTGGGATCAGAATGCGCATCCACGCGTGCGCGTGGATGCAAAAACCCCATTTCTAGTTTTCAAAACATGTAGAAGAGCATTGGCTTCAGTGTTGGACTGGCAACGTTCCCTCCAACGTTGGCCTACCCACCCGTGCGCGTGCTGTACGCGTGCGCGTGGATTCTCAAAAGTTAGGCCTGCGCGTACGCGCCACAGACGTGTGCGCGTCATTGCGCGTTTTCAAATTCAGAATTTTCAGATCACAATCGCGTCGTTAGCCACCAACATTGGAGGTAGCGTTTGGGGTCCAACGTTACCCATCCACGCGTACGCGTCAGCTACGCGTACACGTGGATTGTTAGAATTTCCAATCCATGCGTACGCGTGTAGCACGCGTGCGCGTCGTTGCAATTTTTCAAAATCTCTAAAAAGCACATTTTATCACAATGTTGGGGTAACGTTGGCTTGCTAAGATTCCCTCAAACGTGAGCACTAGCTAATTATGCAGAGGATTGCTCTGCCTCCCTTTCAACGTTTGAGGCAACGTTGGTGGTCCAACTTGGCCACCAACGTTGCTTCTTCTTCATCTTTTCATGCTCCTTCTTAAACTTCCTTCCATGCCTTCCTTCACCTGTCATCAACCAACACGTGCATTAAAGCCTTGCTAAAGTCATGAGAGCTCTCATCATTCTTAGCATACAAGTAATTATAGCATAATTCTCATGAAATTGCATCAAATTAACCATGGTTGGGTGATTCTAGGCATTCATGAATTTTTACCCCAATTGCTTACTTATAACTCAAGAAAGTACATAAAACCTATTAAAAACAAAGAAAAAAAGCTAGTGAAACTAGCCTAAGATGCCCTAGCATCACGTGGTCCAAAGCAAAAAGAATGTGCTTAAGAATTCTAGACACCTCTATTTGGGGATTCTAGCAAAGCTGAATCACAATCTAAAAGGGTTCACCCAGGTAAAGTGTCTATGGCATTTATGTATCCAGTGGTAATATTAGAAAACAAAGTGCTTAGGGTCACGGCCAAGTCTCAAAAAGCTGTGTTCAAGAATAAAAAAGAAGTTAACTAGGAGAGTCAATAATATTATCTGGATTCTAAGTTTCTAAAGATGCCAACTATTCTAAGTTTCAATGGATAGTGAGATGCCAAAACTATTCAGAAGCAAAAAGCTACTAAGTCCCGCTCATCTAATTGAATCTGAGCTTCATTGGAAACTCTGAAATTTATTGTATCTTAATTTTCTTTGTTTATCCTACTATGTTTTAAGTTGCTTGGGGACATGCAACAATTTAAGTTTGGTGTTGTGATGAGCGGATATTTTATATGCTTTTTGGAATCATTTTCATATAGTTTTAGTATGTTTTTGTTTAGGTTTTATTAAGTTTTTATAGGTTTTAGTGTTAAATTCACATTTTTGGATTCTACTATGAGTTTTTGTGCTTTTGTACAATTTCAGATATTTTCTGGCTAAAATTGAGGAGCTGGAGCAAAAGTCTGATTCAGAGACAGAGAAAGCACTGCAGATGCTGTCTGGATCTGACATGCTTGCACTCGGAAGAGCTTTTCTGGAGCTACAGAAGTATAAATGGAGTGTTCTTAATGGCTATGGAAAGCTGACTTCTAGAGCTTTCCAGCAATATATAATAGTCGATACTTTGCTTCGATCCGTGTCTGATTTATCTCTAAGATGTATATTCTATCTTCAACATGGTGAATAGGATGATCAGTGACAATTAGATCTATTCATCATACTAAGACGAACGTGCCTGACAAACACCCCGTCTACTTGGTTTTGTGTGAATTCGTAGCTGGAAAGCGCGAACCAATAGCTATGTTTATACATCTCTCAGACGGCTAATCCACGACTTTGTTGGGGACTTTTTAAGACACCAGTTCATCCGATTTCTGGGGTTATTAGGGTCTCTGTGGTATAGGCTAGAATCCAAAGAAGCAGCATTCTCTGATCCGGAAGATTTGACCTTATCTGTGGCATTTTGAGTAGGATCGCCAAGAGAATGGACTGCTAGAGCTTCACCCTCACTGCAAGAGAATGACCACGGGCAATGGCATTTGATCTGGAGCAGAGGAGATCAATGACCATGGGCAATGGCTTTGATCATATACTGCCTACCATGAAAAAGATTATTCACAATCAGAAAAGATAGTAATACCAGAGTTAATTCAGAAAAGCAAAGCAACTCTGATTGTGAACCATATTCCTACTACTGATTCCATTCAAATTTATAATCAAACTGCATCTAAACATAAACCTTCTGATCCGCCTGACTAAGACTTGTAAGATAACCATAGCTTGCTTCAAACCACAATCCTCGTAGGATCGACCTTGACTTGCCCAGATGTTACTTGGACGACCCAGTGCACTTGCTGGTACAACTGTACGAAAGTGTGGGTATTCGTGCATCAAACACCCACTTGACACCAAATGCCAGAAGAATGCTTCTTTCAGGGTGTTCTGTTTTCTGTTCTGTATCATTCTATCTATGTTTAAACACTGTTCATGATCACTAACATTAAAAGAACAAAAGAAACAAATTAATAAAAACTAATTATGAAAAATACTAATTCAAACAGGAATAGTTGGAAAAATAAAGACTACTATACTATTAATCATTAGGTTGTCTCCCAACAAGCACTTCTTAAATGCCTTTAGCTGGACTTCACTGTACTTAACTTAGTAGCAGTGTTGAGCCTCTTGGTTCAATATCTCCTTCAAGGTAATGCTTGACTCTCTGTCCATTGACAGTGAACCTATTGTCTGGATCTTTACCTTGAAGTTCTATGCGCCTATAAGGTGATAAACTAGTAATCACATATGGTCCCTTTCAACGGGATTTGAGTTTCCCAGGGAATAATTTAAGTCTTGAATTGAAGAGCATGACATTTTGTCCTGATTCAAAGACCCTGGAGGATATCTTCCTGTCATGCCACCTTTTTGCTTTTTCTTTATAGATCTTAGCATTTTCAAATGCAGCTAGGCGGAATTCATCCAATGTATTTAGTAGAAGTAGCCATTTTTCTCCTGCTTCTTTAGCATAAAGGTTGAGGAATCTAGTGGCCCAATAGGTCTTGTATTATAGTTCCATTGAAAAATGACAGGATTTTCCATACACCAACTGATATGGTGAGGTTCCTATAGGGGTTTTGAAAGCTGTTCTATGTGCCCATAGAGCATCATCAAGCTTTCTAGCCCAATCCTTTATAGAGGTGCTTACTATCCTCTCTAGAATTCGCTTTAGTTCTCTATTTGAGACTTCAGCTTGTCCATTTGTCTGGGAATGAAATGGTATTGCCACTTTATGGCGAACCCCGTAACGGCTTAAGACAGAATCAAGCTGTCTGTTGTAGAAATGAATACCTCCATCACTAATCAGTGTCCGAGGGACACCAAATCTGCTGAAGATGTTCTTTTGGAGGAACTTCATCACTACTCTAGTGTCATTAGTGGGTGATACTATTGCTTCAACCCATTTAGATACATAGTTTATAGCCACAAAGATGTAGGTGTTGGAATATGAAGGTAGAAAGGGTCCCATGAAGTCTATACCCCACACATCAAACAACTCAATCTTTAGGATTCCTTGTTGAGGCATGTCATGACCATGAGGGAGATTGCCAGCCCTTTGGCAACTATCATAGTTACAGACAAACTCTCTAGAGTCATTAAAGAGTGAGGCCCAGTAGAAGCCACTTTGGAGAACATTTGTGGCTGTTTGCACACCTCCAAAGTATCCTCCATAGTCTGAGCCATGGCAATGCCATAGGATTCTCTGTACCTCTTCTTCAGATACACAACATCAGATTATTCCGTCTTAGCATCTCTTAAAGAGATATGGTTCATCCCACAAGTAGTACATTGCATCATGCATGAGTTTCCGGGCTTGCTGCCTGTTGTACTCTTTGGGAATGAATTTTATAGCCTTGTAATTTGCAATGTCTGCAAATCACGGTGCTGTCTGGATGGCAAAGAGTTACTCATCTGGAAAGATTTCGAATATGTCAGTGGAGGGAGGAGAAGTCTCTGCCACTGGTTCAATTCGAGACAAGTGGTCAGCCACTTGATTTTCTGAACCCATTCTGTCTCTAATTTCTATATCTAACTCTTGAAGGAGTAATACCCATCTTATGAGTCTGGGCTTAGAATCCTACTTAGTGAGTAGATACCTCAGAGCAGCATGGTCAGTGTAGATAATGACCTTAGATCCTACTAAATAGGATCTAAACTTTTCAATGGCAAACACCACAGAAAGTAATTCCTTTTCTGTTGTGGTATAGTTCTTCTGTGCGTCATTCAGAACACGACTCACGTAATAAATGACGTACAGAAGTTTGTCATGTATCTGCCCTGGAACTGTGCCAATGGCATAGCCACTGGCATCACACATCAGTTCAAATGGTACGTCCCAGTTGGGTGCAGAGATTACAGGCACAGTGATAAGTTTAGATTTCAGAGTCTCAAAGGCCTACTGACACTCTTGGTCAAAGACGAATGGAGTGTCAATGGTTAATAAGTTAAACAGAGGTTTTGCAATTTTAGAAAGATCTTTTATAAACCTTCTGTAGAATCGTGCGTGTCCAAGGAAACTTTGGATTCCTTTGAAATTAGTGGGTGTTGGTAATCGCTCAATCACCTCCACCTTAGCTTGATCCACTTCTATTCCCTTGTTTGAGATCCGGTGCCCAAGAACAATGCCTTCAATCACCATGAAGTGACATTTTTTCCAGTTCAAAACTAGGTTTGTCTCTTGGCATCTCTTCAGAACTAGGGCCAAATGGTCAAGGCAGGAGTCAAATGAGTCTCCAAAGACAAAGAAGTCATCCATGAACACTTCAAGGAACTTCTTCACCATATTAGAGAAGATGGAGAGCATACATCTCTTGAAGGTGGCAGGTGCATTGCATAGGCCAAATGGCATTCGCCTATAGGCAAACACGCCATATGGGCATGTGAATGATGTCTTCTCTTGAGCTTGTGGATCCACTGCTATTTGATTGTACCCAGAATATCCATCCAGGAAGAAATAAAAAGCATGCCCTGCTAGTCTCTCTAGCATTTGATCAATAAACGGTAAAGGAAAATGATCATTTCTGGTGGCGTTATTGAGCCTTCTATAGTCGACGCACATACGCCACCCTGTAACTGTCCTTGTAGGAATCAATTTATTCTTTTCATTATGAACCACTGTCATGCCTCCCTTTTTGGGAACAACATGGACAGGGCTCACCCAGGGGCTGTCAGAGATGGGATAAATAATCCCAGCCTCCCAGAGCTTAGTGATTTCCTTCTGCACTACTTCCTTCATAGCCGGATTCTGTTGTCTTTGTGGTTGCACCACTGGTTTGGCGTCAACCTCCAGTAGGATTTTGTGCATGCATCGGGTTGGGCTAATGCCCTTAAGGTCACTTATAGTCCACCCAAGAGCGGTCTTGTGTGTCTTGAGCACTTGAATGAGTGCTTCTTCTTCCCGTGGCTCTAATGTGGAGCTTATGATTATAGGATAAGTATCTCCATCTCCCAGAAATGCATATTTCAGGGAGGATGGTAATGGCTTGAGCTCGAGCTTTGAAGGCTTATCATCTTCCTTAGGAGCACTTAAAGTCTCCTGTATTTCGTCTGCTACCTCCAACTCGAGCTGGACATCATAGAAGATGTCATCCAGCTCTTCCTCGAGTCTTGTAACCATGTTCACTTCTTCCACTAGGGAGTCGATGATGTCAATGCTCATGCACTCCTTTGGAGTGTTTGGATGCTGCATGGCTTTGACAGCATTTGACACATATTCATCCTCATTGACTCTCAGGGTTACTTTCCCTTTCTGAACATCAATGAGGGTTCTTCCTGAAGCTAGGAAGGGTCTTCCTAGGATAAGAGATGCA
This sequence comes from Arachis hypogaea, assembly GCF_003086295.3. Taxonomy (NCBI): domain Eukaryota; kingdom Viridiplantae; phylum Streptophyta; class Magnoliopsida; order Fabales; family Fabaceae; genus Arachis; species Arachis hypogaea. Next base: position 48,054,714 of record NC_092050.1, read on the forward strand.
AATTTGTGCCCATCCATATCCAATACCACAAAGTCAGTGGGAAAAGCAAAGGGTCCATGATGCCAGGGCATCTTGGCCAGTTTCACTGACCTTTTCTTTATTGTTTTTAGGTTAGTTTCATGCATTTCTTTAGGAAATAAGCTAGTTTTGGATAAATATTCACTTATGCCTTGACTCAAGCATACATTGTGCATTTTACATGATTTTATGAGGATTTTGCTTAAGTTTAGTGACAAATATTATGTTGCATTACTCATGACTTGGACTAGAGCTTTGATGCACTTTGTTGCTTGATTTCAGGACCAAAAAGAAGCAAGAAAAGGGGAGGTAACTTGCAAAGATTAATGAGAAAAGTGATTGCCAATAAAAGCCATCATTGCCCACGTTAGAGAGTCACGTTAACCAAGTTAACGTGAACTCTAACGTAGAGAAAAGAAGTTGAGCCAACGTTAGTGACACTCAACATTGTCACTAACGTTGGCAATTACTCATAAGTGGCCACGTTAGAAGCCACGTTAACCTAGTTAACGTGGCCTCTAACGTTAAGGGGGAGGGAGAGAAGCCAACGTTAGTGACACTCAACATTGTCACTAACGTTGGCCTATGGTGCTAAGTACCACGTTAACTCCCATGTTAACTTGGTTAACGTGGGAACTAACGTAGAAGATGAAGAGTTGTCGACAATGTTAGTGACACTCAACATTGTCACTAACGTTGAAGTAACCACACAACTCCCAAGAGTCACGTTAACTTCCACGTTAACTTAGTTAACGTGGAAGCTAACGATGAGAAATGAAGGATGAGCCAACGTTAGTGACACTCAACATTGTCACTAACGTTGGGATGGCTAATAGATAGCCACGTTAGAAGCCACGTTAACCTAGTTAACGTGGACTCTAACGTGAGACCTAGGGGCACATTGGAACGTTAGTGACAATGTTGAATGTCACTAACATTCTCGAAGGATGGCAAAGGCCACGTTAGAAGCCACGTTAACCTAGTTAACGTGGGTTTTAACGTGAGGCAAAAGGGGTGCATTGGAACGTTAGTGACAATGTTAAGTGTCACTAACGTTCCCGAACTTGGACTTTCACTAAATGATTAACACTCCTTACGCCCTGAGCTTAAGTCTCTGCCCACTCCGCACTTTCTCTCTGCAAGTAAAGCCAAGCCCAAATAAAGAAAGGAACTGCTTCAAACTCAAGATCCAAAGGCCCAAGACTTGAAGAGTGAACTAGAAGCTGAGAAGAGTAGAATATATAGGAGTAGCTTTGAATTGTAAAGGAGTTCTGGAGGCTGAAGAACCACTCTCTGTATTTTGCTTTCTTTGCAATTTCTAGTTTTATGATGTATTCTCCATCTTTGTTTTCATCTTCAAGAGCTATGAACAACTAAACCCCTTTCATTGGGTTAGGGAGCTCTGTTGTAATTTGATGGATCAATACTAATTTTCATTGTTCTTCTTCTATCTTTCCTCTTGATTTTACTTGAAAGCTTTCGGTCTTCATCCAATTGAGTAGTTATCTTGGAAGAGAAGCTATTCAAACTTGGATCACTTTTGAACCTTGGAAGAGGAATGAAGAGATCAAGCTAGAAATGCTTTCTCATGCTGGAACAAATTGGGTTTGGATGGGTATGTGACTGTAACCCTCTCAATACTTGGTTTGAGAAATGCATGTGGTATAATCAGTGACCATACTTCAACTCTTCTCATGAGCAATTGACCAAGAAATTGGCTATTGATCAAGATTTGAGAGATTGAATTGCAAGAAATTGCAATTCAATCACTTAAGATTGCCAAGGAGATCAATGAGTGCATTGATTGAGGAAGAGATGAAAATGAACTTGATCCGGAGAATTGCAACATCTCCTAAGCCCAATGAACTCCCCATCTCTAATCTTACCCATTCTCTTTAATTTCTGCCATTTACTTTTATGAGCAAATCCCCCATTCCCATTTACAATTCTGCAATTTATTTTCAGTCATTTACTTCCAGTCCTTTAATTCTAGCATTTACTTTTCTGTTATTTTCATTCCCGCCATTTTATTTTCTGCAACTCTCAACCCAAATTCTGGATTCGCTCAACTAGAACATTCTTCTAATTAAAGTTGCTTGATCAATCAATCCCTGTGGGATTCAACCTCACTCTATTGTGAGTTTTTACTTGATGACAACTTCGGTACACTTGCCGAAGGGAGATTTGTTGAGAGACAAGTTTTCCGTGCATCAAGTTTATGGCGCCGTTGCCGGGGATTGATTGTGCATCAACAATGATTAGATTGGAAGATCACTAGATTGAGCATTTTATTTCGTGAATTTTATTTTTCTGTTTGAGTGATTTACTTTTTGTTTTAGTTAAACTTCTTCCCTTTTCCATCTACTCTTTTGTTTCTCTTTGTTATTTTCAATTCTGTTTGCTAACCCACTAACTGTTTGATATATTGCATCACCCACAACTAACATCAATTCTGACACAAATACTGTCTGCACCTATATTCTCTGCTTGTACTTGTTGGTTGTATGACAGGGAGAAGAAGCGGGGCTTCAACTTCCTTTGATTCTGAACCAGAGAGAACCTTCCTTAGACTAAGGAGGGAGGCAAAAGAAAAACGAGTAGTTGGTGCTGAAGAAGAGGAGGAACAGTTTGAGGAATACTTTGAACCAAACATGGAAGAAAACATGGAAAATCATCATGAAGAAGAGATTCACAACCATGGCAGAGGAGGTGGAGCAAATCATGCTGGGGAGGATAGAAGAGTTTTGGGCTCTTACATTAATCCAAACCCAGGCAATTGTGGAAGTAGCATCCAAAAGCCAACAATCCATGCCAACAACTTTGAGCTTAAACCACAGCTCATCACCCTTGTTCAGAACAACTGTTCGTTTGGAGGAGGTGTTCAAGAAGATCCCAACCAACACTTGACCACCTTCCTGAGAATATATGACACAGTGAAATCTAATGGTGTTCATCCTGACGCCTATAGATTGCTCTTATTTCCCTTCTCACTCAGAGACAAGGCAGCCAAGTGGCTGGAATCCTTCCCAAGGGAGAGGTTGACAACTTGGGAGGATGTGGTGAACAAATTCTTAGCAAGATTCTACCCTCCTCAACGAATCAATAGGCTGAGAGCTGAGGTTCAAACCTTCAGGCAACAGGATGGTGAGACTCTGTATGAAGCATGGGAGAGGTTCAAAGACTTAACAAGGAGGTGTCCACCTGACATGTTCAACGAATGGGTCCAGCTACACATTTTCTATGAAGGGCTCTCTTATGAGTCAAAGAAGGCAGTAGACCATTCATCTGGAGGGTCCTTGAACAAGAAGAAGACCATTGAGGAAGCCATAGATGTTATTGAAACAGTAGCAGAAAACGACTACTTCTATGCTTCCGAAAGAGGGAACACAAGAGGAGTGATGGAGCTAAACAATGTGGATGCTCTGTTGGCCCAAAACAAGCTCATTACCCAGCAGCTGGCTGACCTCACCAAGAAGATGGAGATGAACCAAGTAGCAGCAATCTCCACTTCATCAACAACACAAGAAGGAGTAAACCAAGAAGCAGAAAGGAGTCAAGAGCAAGCCAACTACATTGGGAATTCACCAAGGAAAAACTATGATCCATACTCCAAGACCTACAACCCTGGATGGAGAAATCACCCGAACTTTGGGTGGAGAAGTGAACAAGATCAAAACCAAGACCAGAGATGTTTCAACTCCAACAACAATGCAACTCACCAACAATTCACCCAGAGGACATCTCAACACCCCCACAACAACACTTCTCCACATACTTATCAAAACCAAAATAGCACATCTGCTCCGAACCACTCATCAATTGATGACAAGCTCTCTAAGATTGAAGCTTTACTTGAAGGAATATGCCAAGAGATTCAAGAAAATAAGGTGTTCAAAGAGGAGGTGCGAGCCAATATTAAGAACCAGGGAGAAACCATTAGGAAGATGGAATTCCAGGTGGGATATTTAGCTGAGAAGATTCCCAAACCTACTGATAGCTTCACAAGTGACACTGAGAAAAACCCCAAGGGAGAAGCAAAGAAAGTAAGATGGGAAGATTGCAAAATGGTCACTACAAGTGATCAAGAGATTGAAGACAAGCAAGGCAAAATGTGCAAACAACCTGAAGACAACTCAACAAAGGAGGAGAATAGAGATCACAAAGAACCAGAAATCTCACAACAAGAGCTGCTGAAGCTCTATGCACCATTCCCTCAACTGCTCAATGGTGCTGTGGGAAAAAGAATATACTCAAGGTTCCTAGACTTGTTTGTATCTCTGCATGTGAACATACCATTCATCAAGGCAATTCAACAAATGCCTACATTCATCAAGTATATGAAGGAACTTCTTCCGAGGAAAAGCTCACTCAAGGGAGGGCAGACTATAGTGATGAACAAGGAATGTAGTGCACTTATTCAGCCTGAGCTGCCTACAAAAAGAAGAGACCCAGGAAGCTTTCATATCCCTTGTGCCATAGGTGAGACTATGTTCGAAGGAGCACTATGTGATTTGGGGGCCAGCATCAACTTACTACCTTTATCCCTGGCGAAGAGGCTGCAGATTAATGAGATAATGCCCACAGATGTCATTATCAGACTGGCTGACAAAACTCAAAAGCAAGCAATAGGAGTGGTGGAAAATGTGTTGCTAAAGGTTGGGAAGTACTTTCTCCCAACAGAATTTGTCATTCTAGACATGGAAGAGAGTCATACTCACCCAATCATATTGGGAAGACCATTCCTAGCTACGGCCAGAGCAGTTATCGATGTAGAGAAAGGGGAGCTAATATTGAGAATTCATGATGAACGACTCAGCTTCAATGTCTTCAACTTCTCACAAGAAACAGATCAAGAGGACAAGGAACTAAGCACAAACGATAAGGAGACACTGAAGGAGGAGACAAGCACTGAAGCACAGCTAGTTCATTCTGAAACCCCCTCAACTGATAAACAAGGAAAACAGCAACTGCCACAGCTCAAAGAAAAATTGGAGGAACCCAAACCTCTAGAGGCAGGTGAAGACAGCATCACAACTCCTTGGAGAAAAGAGGTCACCAAGGGGAAGGCAACCTCAAAAGAAACAAAGAAGAAGGTACCAAGGAAATGGAGGAACAAGAAGATCCCTACGGAAGATTTCTCTCCAGGGGATAGAGTTGTCTCATCTTACTTCTCAGATATTCCTCCTAATCTCCCTACTGTACCATCTCAGTTACCTAAGGTCTTCACTATCAACAGAGTTCTTTCCTTGGAACATATGGAGATCATTGATCCAACCAATGGATACAAATCCATAGCAAGAGGGGAGGACTTTAAGCACTACCAACCACCATGATGAAAGAAAAACGTCAAGCTAGTGACGATAAAGAAGCGCTTCATGGGAGGCAACCCATGTTTTATATGCTTTCAGATGATAATGAATAAGTCAATCTTTATGAGCTTCAATCCAAACTTAACAAACAATTGGTGAAAATCTTCTTATGCAGAATATAGTGAGGAACAAGTTTGGTGTTCAAAGCAAACCAAGTTGCATGCTAGTCTTGGGAGCTTTGAACACAAAACTTTCATCACAGTGCTTCAAACTAAGTTTAGTGTCACCCCATGGTGCCACCAAAATGCATATAAGGAACCACCAATAGTTAGTTAGTTAGTTGAAACTCATAAACAAACAATCAAATCCTTTCTTTCAATTTATTCTAGCCGTAGAGTTTTAATTTTCTTATATATTAATTCCCTTATTTCAAATCTTTATAGGAAAGGAAAAGAAGCATAAAAACGGATTGATTGGACAATTAAATGGAGGAGATTTCACCACTTAATTAAGAGCACTACACACATGTCTCAAGAGAGAACGCAGGGGGAAACGTTGCCATGCAACATTGGAAAAAGAAGACCCTTGAAAAACGAACCAATCACTCTCATTAAAGTAATGATCCTTATCTTTCCTTCATACACAACCCCATCCGTTCATCTAGTAAACATTCATGCAATCCACACCCTTCATCCACTCATGATTTTCTTATATAAGTGAACCTTAGTGCATGCTCACTCCTCACATTCAAATTCCCACTCTCCACACTTCTATTGGCACACTAAACCCTTCATCACAAATTGCTTTAACCAACCCACTCTTCATCTATCCGAAACCTCAAATCTCCTCAAACAACAACTCAAGTCATGGCATCATCAAGCTCAAAGAGGCAAAAGTGGAAGGAACCTATGGTGAGTGCTCCCTTTGATGACAAAAGATTCAAGACTGCCTTTCATGAGCATGAATTTGAGCGGATAAGTGCCAGAAAGATATTGCCAGAGTTAATCTTCCAAATCAATGCCAATGAATCACCACAGATTTGGAGAAAAATCGAACAGAGGGGGTGGCAATTGCTCACCAGTCCAGAGGGGAAGATCAATGGAAACCTCATCAAAGAATTCTATGCAAATGCAGTTAGAGAGGATAAGACCAAAGCTCCAACCTTCAAAAGCTATGTGAGAGGAAAGGAGGTGGATTTCAGCCCAAGTGCTATAACAAGAGCTCTTCATTTGAAATCACCTCATTTTGTTGAGGAGAGTTATCAGGCAAGGATAAGTAGAAGCCCCGATAAGGATGAGCTCTCAGAGATAGCATCAGACATCTGTGTCATAGCCGCTGACTGGGAGAGGTACTCAGATGGGAGACCAAAATTCATAAAAAAGAAAGACCTTCACCCGGAAGCCAAAGGGTGGTTTGAGCTTGTAAGGAGGTCCATCCTACCAGCTGCTAATAATTCAGAGGTCAACATCAATCGAGCCACTATGGTACAATGCTTAGTACAAGGTGGGGAAATCAAAGTGTATGAGCTCATTGCCGAAGAGATTCAAGAGTCAGTTGAGAAAGCTGACTCAGGTGCCAGACTTTGGTACCCCAGCACCATTCTCCGCTTGTGCAACAAGGCCAAGGTAATATTTGAGGATAGCAGCCCAGACTGGGTGAACCCAGGGAGGCCAGTCACACTCGAGCGAATGGTCTATACCACACCGGCTCAGCAACTAAGAAGGCCACATATAGGAAGGCAAAGGGCCCAGGAAGGAGCTCACCAAGAGGAATACCATCAGGAAGAATATCAACAAGAAGAGCATCATGACCCAGCCAACTTGAATATGACTCACCTTTTAAGAGCCATTGAAGATTTAGGACAGAGACATATGGAAGGACAAGAGCAAATACTGAACCGGCTGAGTCAACAGGAAGCATGGCAAAAACAACAAATGGAGCAGCAGCAGGAACGCTACTCCCAGCTCACTCAAGCCATCAACCAAGTGAATGAGAGGCAAGAGCTTCAAGAGAAGCACTTGCAAGAGCTCAACCAGTGGCAGATAGCCCAAATGAAAACTTTCAATGAGTTCAGTGTACTCAATGAAGGAAGGCAACTACATAGGGAGGAGTTCTATGTAAACACTCAAGCCGAGTTGAACTACATGACCAGTAATATGAATCATCTACACTATGCCATCCCCACATATGATGAAGTCCAAAAAGAATTTGTAGAACAAGAAGAGAGGAAAGTGAAACAGCAAAAGGAGACACTCAAGAAGAAGATGGAAGATAGTGGTTTCTGGAAGAAGCTGCTTGGAAAAGGCAAAGGAAGTGGGAGCACAAGCACTCAAGAGAGACACAATGAGGACAAGCAAGGAGGGGAGCACGGGCATCCACATGAATGAAAGGTGGTGGAGTTCCTTTTAGTCCATCGTTTTCTATGCTTTAAATAAGGAAGATCTTGTATGAAATAGAACTTGCTTCCATGTCATGTTAAAAAAAAAATTTTTTTTTCTGTCTTTTAAGTTTTCTTTCTGAATAGGTCCATGATTTCTGGTTTAAATGTCACTGCATCATTCCCCTATTTACTTGTAAGCTTTTCCATTTTAAATCAAATGAAAAAGAGAATGATTGCTTTCAAAAGACCAGGGTAGAGTTCATATTGTGGAAGTGCATTCATGAATCTTTGGGGTAGTCATAAGTTAGCTAAGTTGGTTCAACCACAAGGTTAGGAGGACAACTATCTATCCTGAATACTTGACTTTGGATATACCCATGAGACTAAGCATATGACAAGATCCTAATAAGAGAAAAGGAAAAAAACAAAGGAAGTGAAAAACAAAAGAAAAAGAGTAAGCAATAAGGCTAGGCATCAACGGTTTTAATCTTGAGGCAAGTGTCTGTGGTGCTCCTGTGTGAGGGATCTACTTGGATGAATAAGCTCTTAGGGGTGCCTTATCACTTGGTAACTTGGGTTAACTAACTCGGGATTATCAGCTGAAAGTCCACTATCAAGAGTAACCCTCAATACAGAGCATTTAGTAACCCAAAGAGGTGCTGGACACCAAGGTCTCAAGAAAAGAAAATAAATAAACTATATGCCTGTGGTGTGTATGTATGGGGGAGAGACTTGAGGGAGTAAGTCCTTAGGGGTGCTTCAACACCTAGCACCTTGAACCAACTGGTTCAGGAGTGTTGGCTGAAAGCTTATCTTAAAGAGTTGCCCCCTTACAGAGCACTTAGCCTAAATAACACAAACAACCCTTGTAATAACAATAAAAGGATCAATGAATAAAAGTCTCATGAGATATAAACAAAGTAAGTGTTTAGGGACATGATAAAGGTCTGAAAGCCAGTAATGGAATGAACCTAAGTTGCTATGCATGAAACCACCATAAAATCAGTAATATGACTTCCACAAGAATGACTCATTCCTCTGAATATTCCATTCATCATTCTCTTGTTTCAGTACTTGCTTAGGGACAAGCAAGCTTTAAGTTTGGTGTTGTGATGCCAGGGCATCTTGGCCAGTTTCACTGACCTTTTCTTTACTGTTTTTAGGTTAGTTTCATGCATTTCTTTAGGAAATAAGCTAGTTTTGGGTAAATATTCACTTATGCCTTGACTCAAGCATACATTGTGTATTTTACATGATTTCATGAGGATTTTGCATAAGTTTAGTGACAAATATTATGTTGCATTACTCATGACTTGGACTAGAGCTTTGATGCACTTTGTTGCTTGATTTCAGGACCAAAAAGAAGCAAGAAAAGGGGAGGTAACTTGCAAAGATTAATGAGAAAAGTGATTGCCAATAAAAGCCATCAATGCCCACGTTAGAGAGTCACGTTAACCAAGTTAACGTGAACTCTAATGTGGAGAAAAGAAGTTGAGCTAACGTTAGTGACACTCAACATTGTCACTAACGTTGGCAATTACTCATAAGTGGCCACGTTAGAAGCCACGTTAACCTAGTTAACGTGGCCTCTAACGTTAAGGGGGAGGGAGAGAAGCCAACGTTAGTGACACTCAACATTGTCACTAACGTTGGACTATGGTGCTAAGTACCACGTTAACTCCCATGTGAACTTGGTTAACGTGGGAAGTGACACTCAACATTGTCACTAATGTTGAAGTAACCACACAACCCCCAAGAGTCACGTTAACTTCCACGTTAACTTGGTTAACGTGGAAGCTAACGATGAGAAATGAAGGATGAGCCAACGTTAGTGACACTCAACATTGTCACTAACGTTGGGATGGCTAAAAGATAGCCACGTTAGAAGCCACGTTAACCTAGTTAATGTGGACTCTAACGTGAGACCTAGGGGCACATTGGAACGTTAGTGACAATGTTGAATGTCACTAACGTTCTCGAAGGATGGCAAAGGCCACGTTAGAAGCCACGTTAACCTAGTTAACGTGGGTTTTAACGTGAGGCAAAAGAGGTGCATTGGAACGTTAGTGACAATGTTAAGTGTCACTAACGTTCCCGAACTTGGACTTTCACTAAATGATTAACACTCCTTACGCCCTGAGCTTAAGTCTCTGCCCACTCCGCACTTTCTCTCTGCAAGTAAAGCCAAGCCCAAATAAAGAAAGGAACTGCTTCAAACTCAAGATCCAAAGGCCCAAGACTTGAAGAGTGAACTAGAAGCTGAGAAGAGTAGTATATATAGGAGTATGATGGCAAGTCATCTTAGCCTAGTTTCACTAGTCTTTTTCCTTTGTTTTCACTTAGTTTTATGCACTTTATTAAGCCACAAGTAAGCCAATTGGGTGGAATTTCATGTTTCCTTAGATTCAATCAACTATATATGAATTGATGCATTTTCATGAGTTTTATGCCATAATCACTTATATGACAAGAAAAAGAATAACTCTCATGATTAGAGCATAGCTTTGATGCAAATGTTGGTTGATGATAGGTGGAATAAAGCTTGGAAGAAGGTTGCAAGAATGGCTTGAAAAGAAGGATTCACGTTTGAGCTATCGTTTACCTCAAACGTTAACTCAAACGTGAGAAGCAGATGAAGAACACCCTGGAGAAGAGCCAACGTTTGCGCCAACGTTTGCCTCAAACATTGAGGCAAACGTTGGCTGAAGAAGGAGCAAGGGATGGCAACGTTTGAGCCAACGTTTGCCTCAAACGTGAGGTCAAACGTTGGCCACATATGAGCAAGGAGAAGCACCCCTGGAGCAAACCAACGTTTGCGCCAACGTTTGACTCAAATGTGAGGTCAAACGTTGGCGCCATAAAAGCAAGGAAGAGCACCTCTGTTTGATGCATTGAGTGAGCCACGTTTGCGCCAACGTTGGGCCAAACGTTGGCCAAAAAGAGAGCATGGGGAGATCCACGTTTGAGCTCACGTTTGACCTCAAACGTTGAGCCAAACGTGGATGACAGCATCTTGGCCTAGCTGTATAATTTTACACAAGTGACGTTTGAGTCAACGTTTGCCTCAAATGTTGACTCAAACGTGAATGGTTCATGGCCCGGTTCACTAATGGATTTCTTCCCAACACCAAGAGCAATCAACGGAGGCTACTATCAACCCAATTCCATCAAGACTAAAGGCCCAATTCAAGGCTTAATGATCATTTGAAGAAAGTGTATAAATAGCTTAGGATTTGAAGTCTTAGAGGAGCTTTTTCTTTAAGAGTTTTCTTTAAGAGTTTTCAGAGTATTCACAGTAGAGAACTTTTGGGTTTTGAGCTATTTGGAGATTTAGAGTCTTGGGTGTTGAAGAATTGAGGAAATTCTGTCTCAATCTCACCTTGAGATCTCTTTTTTTTTCTTTCACTGCACCATTGGAGAATTGAGATTTGAATCCAAGTTTTCTTCTGTTTTGATTTTTAATCTCTTGCAATTGAATTCTAAATTTGGATCTAAGAAGGCAGTGAGATCTAGACTTGGTTATCTAGTCTCTTGAGTCCTGAGATCTACATCTTTCAATTTCAATTTCCTTGTTACATTGCTACACGAGGTTTATTTTCATTTGCATTTAAGATCCGGTTCAATTAGATCCATCTTCTACGTTTCTGTTTGTTGAGATTTACTGCTCTCTTGTTTAATTTTTGCAATCCCACATCCCTGATCCATTTACAATTCAAGCCATTTACATTTCTTGCATTCTAAGATTCTGCAATTTACATTTCTTGCATTCTAAGATTCTGCAATTTACATTTCTTGCGTTCTAAGTTTCTGCCATTTAATTTCTTGTTCTTTAAGATTCAGCACTTTTATTTTCTGTTCTCTTTAATTTCCTGCAATTTACCCCTCTCCCTTTACTTTTCATGCAATTTAATTTCTGTTAATCACAAATCACTCAACCAACTGTTGATCTGCTTGACTAAATCAACCACTAAACTAAAATTGCTCAATCCTTCAATTCTTGTGGGATCGACCTCACTCATGTGAGTTATTATTACTTGATGCGACCCGGTACACTTGCCGGTGAGTTTTGTGTCGGATCGTTTTCCGCACATCAAGTTTTTGGCACCGTTGCCGGGGATTGAATAGATTGACAATGATTAAGTGAGGTGGTAGTTTAGATCAAGCACTTTTTCTTTAATTTTTGACTAACCCACTAACTGTTTGAAGTTTTGTCTCAACTGACTATACTCAATTTTCAAGAGTACCACTGTGTGTTCCGTTTGTTGGTTTATATGTCACAGGAAAGAAGAGAGGCCAGAGGGAAGGATATCATTGAAGAAGGAGTTTCTGAGAAAGAAGAACACCACAACATGAAGCCGCAACTCATTACACTAATCAAGAACAATTGTTCCTATGGTGGAAGTCCATTGGAGGATCCTAAACAGCACCTATCCATTTTTCTGAGGACTTGTGGTGCTGTCAATCTCAATAGTGTAAATCATGATACCTATAAGCTCTTGTTATTTCCTTTCTCACTGAAGGATGAAGCGGCACAATGGCTTGAAACCTTTCCCCAAGGAAGTATCACTAGTTGGGATGATTTGGTTGCCAAGTTTCTAGCCAAATTCTCCTCATCCCAACAAAACATCAAGATGAAAGAGGGAATACATCCATTCATACAAGGAGAGGAAGAACCTTTGTTCAAAGCATGAGAAAGATACAAGAAAGCAAGTGACAAAGTGGGTTTCCAAGCGTTCTATGAAGGATTAACCTCAGAAACAAGAAGAGCGGTGGATTACTTCTCAAATGGCCTACTCAAAGCAACAGCAACTGGCCAAGGAACTGCAGAGTTCAATGACAAAAGAGCCAAATACCAACACTCATTTGAGACACCACAGAATGCAATTTCAGAAAAGGAAGTAATGAATCTTGAAGGAGTAAAGCCAGTCATGAATCAAAACAAACAGCTACACCAGCAAACTCAGCAACAATTGGAGTCAATAGCTAGACAAATCGATTTTCTACATTCTACTACAGTGAATGCACAATTTCCACCATGGAAGCCACATTCTTACCTAAGAATGAGGGAATCTCAACAGCAGGAACAAAGGGACTTCAACTACAACAACCCCAATTTCCCAAACCTGCAAAAACACCACCATACCAACAACAATCACTACATACCACCACACTACCCACCCTTCCAACCCCCAACACCCCACAACCAACCAATCTCACAAGACTCTTAGAGGATCACCAATCTGGAGATCTTAATAGAGAGAATGATGAAACACCAAGAGGTGACAATGAAGAACCAGGAAGCCTCAGTCAGAAGAATCGAGAAGCAAATGCAACAACTAGCTAAGAACCTCGCAGAAATAAGTGAGAAGAGTGCTAAAGGAAAAGAACCACTCATCCAGGATGAGCATCACAGAGCAAAGCCTCACTTAGGAGGACAATGGGACAAGGAGAAGGAAGCTCAGAATCTGAGCTGAGCAAGCATAGAGGATGTTAAGCTAATGACAATAAAGAAGCGCTTGTTGGGAGGCAACCCAACCTGAGGTAGTTTTCTTTTCATAGCTATTTTAATAAAAAGGTTAATTAGTTTTATCTATATTGCAAGAAGCTAAGTTTGGTGTTGCACACCAAAATAATATAAGGGAGAATGAAGGATTCTAAGTTTGGTGTTCCACCAAAATCCCATCATAAAACACATTCTCACCTTCTGCATAATGCTAGCTTCAAGCATTTAGATGAACTAGTTAACTATTCTGCTGTTTCCTAGTTTCCAGTTTTATTGCTTTTGAAAGAGAAAAAGAGTTTCACATATGGTTAACTTAACGCATCATAAACTTTGGCAAGGGACTAAGTTTGGTGTTCACACACCAAAGTAAGTTCAAAGGCCCACAAATAAATCATGCATACTAACCATTTTTCAAGTGCTTGGGGAACAAGCAACTTTCAATATCATTGCAGAGCACCATACAAACTGTTGGAAGATTTAGCATCATCAATCAAAGAGGTGAAAGAGGAATGTGAAGACCAGCAATGATGATGAGGAAGAGAACATCAAGTAAACTCCAAAAGGTTATATTGTTCATTATCAGATATTGCTATGATTGAAAGTGATATTATACCCCTATCTATCCTTCTGTCTAGTAGAGTTTTTCTGCAATTCAATAATCAAGATGCTTGATCATTTACAACACTATACTCTCCAAACTTGTTTGCACTCAATATTTCAAAAATGCATCACATGAAAGTTCTTTGAAAAGAAGGATTGAGGAACTAAACAATTTTGAGGCAAGCAAAAGATTAGGAAAAGTGGTGGTTCTAACGTTGGCGCCATAAAAGCAAGGAAGAGCACCTCTGTTTGATGCATTGAGTGAGCCACGTTTGCGCCAACGTTTGCCTCAAACGTTGGGCCAAACGTTGGCCAAAAAGAGAGCATGGGGAGATCCACGTTTGAGCTCACGTTTGACCTCAAACGTTGAGCCAAACGTGGATGACAGCATCTTGGCCTAGCTGTATAATTTTACACAAGTGACGTTTGAGTCAACGTTTGCCTCAAATGTTGACTCAAACGTGAATGGTTCATGGCCCGGTTCACTAATGGATTTCTTCCCAACACCAAGAGCAATCAACGGAGGCTACTATCAACCCAATTCCATCAAGACTAAAGGCCCAATTCAAGGCTTAATGATCATTTGAAGAAAGTGTATAAATAGCTTAGGATTTGAAGTCTTAGAGGAGCTTTTTCTTTAAGAGTTTTCTTTAAGAGTTTTCAGAGTATTCACAGTAGAGAACTTTTGGGTTTTGAGCTATTTGGAGATTTAGAGTCTTGGGTGTTGAAGAATTGAGGAAATTCTGTCTCAATCTCACCTTGAGATCTCTTTTTTTTTCTTTCACTGCACCATTGGAGAATTGAGATTTGAATCCAAGTTTTCTTCTGTTTTGATTTTTAATCTCTTGCAATTGAATTCTAAATTTGGATCTAAGAAGGCAGTGAGATCTAGACTTGGTTATCTAGTCTCTTGAGTCCTGAGATCTACATCTTTCAATTTCAATTTCCTTGTTACATTGCTACACGAGGTTTATTTTCATTTGCATTTAAGATCCGGTTCAATTAGATCCATCTTCTATGTTTCTGTTTGTTGAGATTTACTGCTCTCTTGTTTAATTTATGCAATCCCACATCCCTGATCCATTTACAATTCAAGCCATTTACATTTCTTGCATTCTAAGATTCTGCAATTTACATTTCTTGCATTCTAAGATTCTGCAATTTACATTTCTTGCGTTCTAAGTTTCTGCCATTTAATTTCTTGTTCTTTAAGATTCAGCACTTTTATTTTCTGTTCTCTTTAATTTCCTGCAATTTACCCCTCTCCCTTTACTTTTCATGCAATTTAATTTCTGTTAATCACAAATCACTCAACCAACTCTTGATCTGCTTGACTAAATCAACCACTAAACTAAAATTGCTCAATCCTTCAATCCCTGTGGGATCGACCTCGCTCATTTGAGTTATTATTACTTGATGCGACCCGGTACATTTGCCGATGATTTTTGTGTCGGATCATTTTCCGCACATCAGAGTAGCTTTGAATTGTAAAGGAGTTTTGGAGGCTGAAGAACCACTCTCTGTATTTTACTTTCTTTGCAATTTCTAGTTTTATGATGTATTCTCCATCTTTGTTTTCATCTCCAAGAGCTATGAACAACTAAACCCCTTTCATTGGGTTAGGGAGCTCTGTTGTAATTTGATGGATCAATACTAATTTTCATTGTTCTTCTTCTATCTTTCCTCTTGATTTTACTTGAAAGCTTTCGGTCTTCATCCAATTGAGTAGTTATCTTGGAAGAGAAGCTATTCAAACTTGGATCACTTTTGAACCTTGGAAGAGGAATGAAGAGATCAAGCTAGAAATGCTTTCTCATGCTGGAACAAATTGGGTTTGGATGGGTATGTGACTGTAACCCTCTCAATACTTGGTTTGAGAAATGCATGTGGTATAATCAGTGACCATACTTCAACTCTTCTCATGAGCAATTGACCAAGAAATTGGCTATTGATCAAGATTTGAGAGATTGAATTGCAAGAAATTGCAATTCAATCACTTAAGATTGCCAAGGAGATCAATGAGTGCATTGATTGAGGAAGAGATGAAAATGAACTTGATCCGGAGAATTGCAACATCTCCTAAGCCCAATGAACTCCCCATCTCTAATCTTACCCATTCTCTTTAATTTTTGCCATTTACTTTTATGAGCAAATTCCCCATTCCCATTTACAATTCTGCAATTTATTTTCAGTCATTTACTTCCAGTCCTTTAATTCTAGCATTTACTTTTCTGTTATTTACATTCCCGCCATTTTATTTTCTGCAACTCTCAACCCAAATTCTGCATAAGCTCAACTAGAACATTCTTCTAATTAAAGTTGCTTGATCAATCAATCCCTGTGGGATTCGACCTCACTCTATTGTGAGTTTTTACTTGACGACAACTTCGGTACACTTGCCGAAGGGAGATTTGTTGAGAGACAAGTTTTCCGTGCATCAGTCCAACCTTAACAATCATATCCTCGACTACGCCTGATGGGAACATAACAGAACCATCAGCAAGTTGAAGGCATATGCGGTTTGGTTTGACTTCATAAGTCAAGCAGAGCTTCTTTATTAATGAAGCTCGTATTAGGTTGATGCTTGCTCTAAGATCACATAGGGCTGTCCTTGTGCAAGCATTCCCTAGAGTGCATGGAATCACAAAGCTCCCAGGATCCTTAAGTTTCTTTGGTAAGCTCTTTTGAATGACTGCACCGGATTCTTCAGTGAGGAGGACTATTTCTACCTCTCTCCAATCCTTCTTATGACTTAAGATGTCCTTTATTAACTTAGCATAAGATGGTATCTGTTGAAGAGCATCTGCAAAAGGGATCTTGATCTCTAGTGTTCTGAGATAATCCGCAAAGCGGGCAAACTGTTTATCTTTTTTCGCTTGACGGAGTTTCTGAGGGAATGGCATCTTGGCCTTATACTCATCAATCTTGGTTGATGGAGGCCGAGTGCCTTGTGTATTGGAAGGGGGGTTACTAGCTTGCTTATGAGGGGTGTTATCAGTACTTATATGTGACTGACCATCCTTGTTTGGGAGTTCAACGCCCTTATTGCTGCCCCTTTCAGGAACATCATCCCCTTTTGGCTGTTCAACGCCAAGGTTGCTGCCACCATTTAGGCATTCAATGCCAGGGATGAATACCCCTTCTTAGCATCGAACGCTAATGACATTCCTCTTTGGGCGTTCAACACCTTCAGAGATGTCTCGGTCAGCAGTATGGTATTCCTCTGTTAGCTTTTCTTCCTTTGATCTCTTGTTGTACTGAGGTTGGGTGGCAAAGGATTTCCCACTCCTCAGTTGAATAGCCTAGCATTCCTCTGTTATCTGCTTAGATAACTGCTGCCTTGTTTGACTCATCTGGGCTTCTACATTCCTGTTAGAAGCCTGAGTTTCTCGCAAAGCATCTTGAAATTCCAGTAGTTACTGGACAAGGGTGTATAGTTGCTGAGTCAATGGGCCATCCTGTTCTGAAGGGTTAGGTTTAGCAGATATTGCCTTATCCTCTCCTTTCATAGAAGTCTCAGCAGCTGAGTACAGATGCTGATTAGTGGCAACTGTCTCAATAAGCTCATGAGCCTCTTCAATGTTCTTTCTCACATATATGGAACCACCAGCAGAGTGGTCCAGAGACATTTTAGCCATGTCTGAAAGTCCATAGTAAAAGATTTCAAGCTGTATCCATTTTGAAAATATTTCAGTGGGACATTTTCTTAGCATCCTGCTATACCTCCCCCAGGCATCATGAAGAGATTCATTGCTCTCTTGTTCGAAGCCTTGGATGTCCAGCCTTAGCTGAGTTAGCTTTCTTGAGGGAAGAATTGATTTAAAAACTTGTCAACTAGTTGTTTCCATGTTTTCAGGCTAGATTTGGGCTGGTTATCCAACCACCTCTTTGCTTGGTCCTTTACAGCAAAAGGAAAGAGCAATAGTCTGTAGACATCTTGGTCTACTCCCTCATTGTGTACTGTGTTAGGAATTTATAAAAATTTTGCCAGGAACTCAGCAGGTTCTTCCTACCGAAGTCCTACGTACTAGCAGTTTTGCTGCACAAGAATAATGAGCTGAGGATTGAGCTCAAAGTTACTTGCTCCAATGGGAGGTATACCAATACTTCTCTAATAGAATTCAGGACTGGGGGACATGTAGGACCCCAAATTTCTTCTAAACTGTTCATTCCTATTTGGGTTCATGGTGAAAGAAAGGTAGAAGAAAGAAGTAAAGAGAAGATAGAATTAAATTATTTTTGTTTTTATTTTTTATTATTAATTAAATTCGAAGATAAAAGTTAATTAATTAAAAGATTTGAAAGTTAGATATAATTCGAAAAAGAAGAGAAAGAAAGAGAAGAGAGATTTTCGAATGTAGAGGAGAGATGAATTAGTCAAGAAGTTTTGAAAAGGAAGAAAGAGAAGATAAGTAACTAATTAAGAAAGATTTGAAATTAAGATAAGATTTGAAAAAGATTTAAGTTTGAAATTGAAATTTGAATTTTGAATTTTGAATTTTAAAAAATTGAATTTGATTTAAGATAAGATAAGATTTCGAATAAGATTTTAAAAATATTTTAAAAATTGAAATTTAAAAGAAGATAAGATAGAAAAGATTTTATATTAAAAAGAAGATAAGTTAGTTAGGTAAGCAAGATAAAATAAGGAAGTTAAGAAAAGATAAGTTTTAAATTAAAAAGAATTGAAATCAAAATAAAAAAGATAAGTTTTTTATTTAAAAAGATTTGAAATTTAAATTTTAAAACAAAGATAAGATAAGAAAGAGTCAAATTTTAAAACAAAGGATTTGAAAAGATTTTAAAAGATATGATTTTAAAATTTAAATCTTGACTTGAGTACCAAGAAAATATCTAATTTAAAAATTTTGAATTCAAATGTGCAAGAATTTCGAAATTTAATGCAAGATAAGAAAAGATATTTAATATTTTTATTTTTGAATTTAATGAAGAAAGAGAAAAACAAAAGAAAGACACCAAACTTAAAATTTTTAGATCTAAGACACCTAGAATTCAAAAATTGTAAAGAAAAACACAAAGAGACACCAAACTTAAAAATTTTAAGATGAAAATAAGAAGAAAAATAAGAACACTTTGAAGATCAAGAAGAACACCAAGAATAAAACTCAAAGAATTAAAAGAAAACAAGAACATGCAAAGGACACCAAACTTAAAAATTTTGAAAACCAGAAAGAGAAAAACAAGAGAAAGACACCAAACTTAAAATTTTTAGATCTAAGACACCTAGAATTCGAAAATTGTAAACAAAAATACAAAGAGACACCAAACTTAAAAATTTTAAGATCAAAACAAGAAGAAAAATAAGAACACTTTGAAGATCAAGAAGAACACCAAGAACAAAACTCAAAGAATTAAAAGAAAACAAGAACATGCAAAGGACACCAAACTTAAAAATTTTGAAAACCAAAGACACAAATTACGAAAACTTTTAAAAGAAAAGATGCAAGAAGACACCAAACTTAAAGATTGACACAAGACTCAAACAAAAGACACTATTTTTGAAACTTTTTAAAAAAAGACTCAAGAAATTCAAAAATTCAACAAGAACAAGAACAAAAGACTCAAACCAAAGATCAAGATTAATAAAGAAAAGAAAAGGTTTTTGAAAAAGTTTTGATTTTTTTTTTTCGAAAAAGAAAAAGAAAATAAAAGACTCAAACAAAATTAAAAGCAATACCTAATCTAAGCAACAAGACAATCAGTTAGTTGTGCAAACTCGAACAATCCCCGGCAACAGCGCCAAAAACTTGGTGCGCGAAATTACACTTCGCACAACTGAACCAGCAAGTGCACTGGGTTGTCCAAGTAATACCTGAGTGAGTCAAGGTCGATCCCACGAGGATTGTGATTTGAAGTAAGCTATGGTTATCTTGTAGATCGTAGTCAGACGGATAGAAAAGTTGGTTGGTTGTTTAAAGCGCATAAAAGTAAAATAAAGATAATGTTACTCAGTTGATGGCAAATGCAATGATAAGAAGATGGTTAAGGCTTCGGAGATGCTTTATAATTCTGGATCGATTCGGTTTGACTATCTCCTCCAACTGTGAATGACTTCTTCTATGGCAGACTATATGTGATCAACGCCTTTCTTTAGAGGTCGCCAATTCTCCTCCAAAGCTGAACACCAGGGATAGTGCGCATCCAGTCTGATTGAGGGTGAAGCTCCAGCAGACCATTTCCCTTAGTGATCCTACTCAAAATGTCACAGACAAGGTCGAATCTTCCAGATCAGAGAATGCTGCGTCTTTAGTTATAGCCTCTACCACAAAGACTCTAATCTCCCCATACCTCGGCTGAACTGGTGTCTCGAGAAGTCCCCCACGAAGTTGTGGATTAGCCGTCTAAGAGATGTATAATCAAGCTAATGGTTCAACATTGTCCAATGAAAGACTCACTCTGAACCCATGTAGAATGAGATAACCTTGTGCCGGTTCAACGCATTCATAAGGATGAAGAACGAAGATGCATCTTAGAATAGAAAGAAACACGAATTGAAGATAGAACAGTAATACTTTTATTAATCCATAAAACTCAGCAGAGCTCCTCCCCTCAATGTCGGAGGTTTAAAGACTCATACTGATTGAAAACTACAATGAAACATGTAAAGTGTTGGGAAATATGGTCGAAGGTCCCCAAAAGTATAAAAGTTCTCAAACAAATACTAGACTAATGACTAAGGATTAGATAAGAAGGATAAAACAGTCTTTTAGTGCGAAAATCCACTTCCAGAGCCCACTTGGTGAGTGTTTGGAATGAGCAAAAGAGTAAACCACGTGCTAGGAGGGCTCTAGGGCATTGAACACTGGCTAGGGGCACCTTTTGGGGCATTGGACGCTGGTCACTCCTCCTTGGGTGTTGGACGCCAGAA
Source organism: Arachis hypogaea (assembly GCF_003086295.3). Taxonomy (NCBI): domain Eukaryota; kingdom Viridiplantae; phylum Streptophyta; class Magnoliopsida; order Fabales; family Fabaceae; genus Arachis; species Arachis hypogaea. Next base: position 48,075,413 of record NC_092050.1, read on the forward strand.
TAGGGCAGATGGCTGGCGTTGAATGCCAGTTTTGGCCCTTTAATTTTGAAGCAAAGTATGGACTATTATATATTTCTGGAAAAACCTGGATGTTAGCTTTCCATAAACGTTAAGAACGGTCCATTTGGATTTCTATAGCCCCAAGAAAGCTCTTTCGAGTACAAGGAGGTCAGATCCTGACAGCATGTGCAGTGCTTTCTCTGCCTTTGAATCAGACTTTTGCTCCATCTCCTCAATTTCAGCCCGAAAATACTTGAAATTGCATGAAAACATACAAAATCAAAGTAGAATCCAAAAATATAATTTTTTTGCTAAAACCTATGAAAACTTAATGAAACTTAAACAAAACATACTAAAAACTGTATGAAAAGATGGCAAAAATTGAATAAAATATCCGCTCATCAATAATTTTCTAAATCAATACTTCCCTGCAAGGAAGTTAACCCAGTTAAGACTGGATATTCAAGGCTTTAATCAAGAGGACAGTGAATCTCTTCATGATGTTTGGGGGAGGTATAGGAGATTGCTCCAAAAATACCCCACTGAAATGTTTTCAGAATGGGTGCAATTAGACATCATCTATTATGCCCAGACAGACATGGCCCCGATGTCTTTAGACCACTCTGCTGGTGGATCTATACATATAAGGAAAACAATTGAAGAGGCTCACGAGCTTATTGAGACAGTTGCTACTAACCAACTTCTGTACTCAACTACTGAGACTTCTATGAATGGAGAGGAAAAGGCAATATCTACTGAACCTAACCCTCCAGAACAGGATGGCCCATTAACTCAGCAACTATATTCCCTTGCCTAGTAACTACTGGAATTGCAAGAGGCTTTGAGAGAGACTCAAGCTTTTAATAGAAATGTAGAAGTCCAGCTGAGTCAAACAAGGCAGCAATTATCTAAGCAGATAACAGAAGAGTGTCAGGCTATCCAACTGAGGAGTGGGAAATCATTAAACACCCAACCTCAGTACAACAAAAGATCAAGGGAAGAAAAGCTAACAGAGGGATACCAGACTGCTGTCCAAGACATCTCTGAGGGTGTTGCATGCCCAAGCAGGAATGTCATTGGCATTCAACGCCAAGAAGGGGTATCCACCCCTAGCATTGAACGCCCAAATGAGGGCAACAATCTTGGCGTTCAACGCCAAGAAGAGATACCTACATCTAGCGTTGAACGCCAGGAAGGGGGCAGCAACAAGGGCGTTGAACGCCCAAATAAGGGTAGTCAGGCACATACAAGTGCTGATAACACCCCTCATAAGCAAGTGAGTAACCCCCTTTCAGTACATTAGGCACTTAGCCTACATCAATTAAGATTGATGAGTACAAGGCCAAGATGCCATTTCCTCAAAAACTTCGTCAAGAGGAAAGAGATAAATAGTTTGTCCGCTTTGCGGATTATCTCAAAACACTAGAGATCAAGATCCCTTTTGTAGAGGCTCTTGAATAAATACTGTTCCGAGGGTTACCTGAAACTAGAGGTCGATTTCGGATGAGATCTTTTGTACTGGTCGGAGATGTTGTGTCCGACGAGCTGGTGACGGCCGGAGCTGTTGTGTCCGACTTGTTGGACTTGCTGCACTGCTGATCCTTGGCCACCGGAGGGTGGGGGGTACCTGCAAGAGACTCCGATGCTTAAGTTTGCACGGGTATTAAGCAGGTTTATTGTAGAATCAGAGTATGAGTTATACCTGGGTGCTCCAGTGTATTTATAGTAGTGTGGGCTGACCTTTCTGATAAGATAAGTTAGTTATCTTATCTTATCTTATCTTATTTGGGGTGAAGTCAGCTTATCTTCAAGGGAACCGGCTTTGTCTGTATAGGCTTGGATTGCCTTTGGATGTGGGTCGTGTTCCTCTATTTGGGCCCTTTGTTGGGCTTTCTTGTCGATTTGGCCGACCTCTTTGAGAAGAGGTCGGATAGCCTGACCTGAAGAGGTCGGTCGCTTTGTCGCCAATCATCCCAGGTCGGGTAGCACGACCCAGGGTATGAACAGTGCCCCTGCTTGAGCTCGGTCTTTTGTCGAGGTCGAGTTTTTTACTTTGTTTCTTTGAAGCCGAACTCAAGCATTTTGTCGCTTTCTTTGTAGAAGCTTTTGAATGTAGAATGTTTTTCCTCTAAATGCGCGCGCTTTTATATCGGCACTTCGGGAACGTGTCAGGGTTTAATGTTTTCATTAATATTAACATTAATTGCCCCGTTTCCCTTTGGCTCTTTATTTTGATTTTGAAAACCCAGAAACGGTTTCTCTCCTTCGCCCTTTTTGTAACTTCTTTTCTCCGCTCTCTTCACTCTCTGTTCTTCATTTGCACTTTCTGCTTTCTTGTGTTGTGGCGTTTGTTTGGCAATTTTCTGGGCAGCTTTTATTTCTGCGCCTCCATTTTTCTTCCTCGAAGCTTCTTTCGTCTCCAGGTTAGTCCCATTTCGTACTTTTCTCTTTGTTTTTGTGATGAGGTTTTTATTTTGATTTTCCTTTAGAGAAAGTTTGGATCTTTCTGTTTCTATCGTGCCTTATTGTTGTTGAAATGTGCATTCTGGGTGTTTCTCCACCTTCTGCATGATCCTTTTTGTTTTTGCTTGATGCTTTTAAGGCTTTGCATGTTCCTTGTTGTTTCTGTTCTGGTACCGCTATCCGCATCTGTTCCTTGCTTTATTTGACGGTTGCTTTTATCTGATTCTGAAAAAGGTTGTATCTTTAATGGTTTCTGTTTGGCGTGCTTGATGTTTGGGGATGGTTTTTGCTGGCTTAGACTGAAAGGCAATGTTTTTGAAGACTTTTGTGTTTTAATCTGATGGAAAATGCTTGCTGTTTGAAGCCTTCTTTTCTTGTTTTGAGAGGTGCTGGGGTGCGAGAAGCAGATTTTTACTAGAAACCTTGCTTTATTATTGCCTCCAAAGGATGCCCCAGGACTTTGGTTTGAGTCTTGGGATTTTCCTTTTCTATGTGTTCGCCTGTATCGTATTGAGTTGTTTTCTCCCTTGTCCGAGATGTTTTTAGTAATCCCATCTTCTTTTCTTACTTGTAGGATTAGTTGGCCTTATGTCTTCTCGCAATAACATTGTAGAGATGTCTTCCAGAGTTCCCGAGGGGATGTCCGATTGGCTGGACTCCCTTGTCTTGTTGTGTGTTTCTGTTGTGGATGCTGAATTTTGCACAGAGCTGAGGAAGCGCCGTAGGATTTGTGGTAATAGTGCCCGTGAGGGGGATTATGAGCTTGTTGCCCCTGATTCTGATGAGAGAGTTTGTTTTCCAACTTCCATCGAGGGGGAGCGTCCCTTCTTCTATGCTTATGAATACTTCTTCAGCCAATTAAACGTTACTTTTCCTTTTACTGCTTTTGAAACTGACCTATTGTGGTCATGTAACGTTGCTCCATCCCAGCTTCACCCGAATTCCTGGGGTTTTATCAAAATATTTCAACTGCTTTGCCAAGAGTTAGGCATAACACCTTTTGAAACTCTTTTCCTTTATCTTTTCGTCTCGGCCAAGTCGGAAGGTTCCTCTAAAAAGAAAGCTTCCTGGGTCTCTTTCAGATCGGCCCAGGGGCATAAAGTTTTTGCCATGTATGATGAGTTGTTTAAAGATTTTAAGAACTATTTCTTCCGAGTTTGTGCTGTTGAGGGGGTTCGCCCCTTTTTTCTTGTTGAAAATGATGAGCCCGCTTTTCCTCTATAGTGGCAAAAGAATGTGAGAGTGCCACGTTATACATGGGAGATGCTTAATGAGGTTGAGCGGGCCTTTGTAGTTGTTCTTGAAGATTTGTGGGGGAAACTCCCCATCTGGATACGAAGAGATTCTTGAGTGATCTATCTTTGGTTCGAACTGCTTTGGGTACTGTCTGACTTGTTTTTATACTTGCTTCTGAGCTTTTCTTCTCCTATGTTGTAACTTGTCTTTTGTGGTTGATTCTGTATTTTCTGAGATGTCGAAAAATAATGATTCTATGAAGGCCTACAAGAAGGCGAAGAAGGCAACTGCTGCTCTAAACATCTCGGCCAAGGCGGCCAGAGAGGGATCCTCTTAGGTTCCAGTGATGCCTCCTGTGCCGAGTTCTCCCGAACCGAGGAAAGCAATTCCTATTCCTCGGGTTCGTTTGGTCGATCCTCCACAATCTTCTGCTGTAGCTTCTGGTGCCCCTCCTAGTAAGAAGCAAAAAACAATTGAGCCTTTCAACCTTGATGCTCCTAACTTTGATGCGGTCGAGTTTGTAGATCAACAAATCGGCCCTTATGGTGTCCTCCCTATGGACGACGTGTCGCTTCTTCATCATTTTGATTATATAACTCGGAGTAGTATCAAGATGGCACACATGGGAGCGGCCCTATATCGAACTGTTCAAAGTCTTCCTCTCCATGCCACTAAGGCTTTTATGGAGGAGGCCAAACAGGAGTTTGATCGGATGAAAGGCTTGAAGGAGGAGCTTGAAGTGAAGGTGGCCAAGTTGGAAAAAGATTTGGAGAATCAGAAGGCGAGTTCCATCTCTCTCGCGGCTTCTGTGAGGCTGGCCAAGGACACGGCTATGAGACATAAGGATAGTTATGTGACATCTTACCGGGAGGTGTTGCGCCTGAGGGAGGAGTTGGAGAATGCCCGAGCTAATTACTCCGAACTCCAAGGTCATCTTGTTGGTAGTGTAACTGCTGCCTATGAGAACTTGAAGGAACAAGTTTGGGTTATTGCTACTTGACCCTCTTTAGCCTAGATAACGTTGTCAGGGATGGCAAGATTGTCCCTGATGACGAGGATGATGATGATGTTGAACCTCCCCCTGTGTCCTCTGCCAAGGTGTCAACTCTTGCTGTTCCTACCGAGGTCGGCCCTCCCGCTTCTGATCCTGACTGTCAGATCTTAAACCGGGATGATGGTACTGTAGATGCTGTTCCTCTCCAAACTCGCCCTCCGTCTCCTCGGAATGATGCTGCTAAAAAGTCTTCTGACCCTTAGCCCATTTATTCTGGATATTTACGTAGTTGGCCCGGCTTGTGGGCTTTTTTATGTTTTGTTAACTGCTGGTACTTTCTCGTTGCTTTGCCTAGCAACTTTTTGTTTTGACAAACAAAAGTAACTTTCCAGCTTTTGAGGTAGATTTTGGTGGCCTCTGAAGCTTTATAACTTTGTAGATTATATCATGCTTCTGCACTTAACTTGGTATCTTTTTGTTTTCTGAGGATGTTGGAACCCTGCCGCTCGTCCTCTTCGGATTTGCTTTATTGTTTGTAACTTGGATCTTTTGAGGTTATGGCTATGTGGGTCTGACTTGTTTTTCAGTTTTCTCGCTCTTGCTTGTATTTCTGACAATTTATAACCGATTTCTTCAAGTTGGTCCTCCAAGTTGTTTTGGTAGTCCTTTGTCCCATCTTTCTCAGGGGTTACCTTTGTAACTTGCTTTGTAGTAGGGCGACTTCTTTACGTCGTCCTTTTCTAAGTTATTTTTGTAATCCTCTTTCTTGGATCTTTGTTAGATCTCTTTCAGGGATTGCTTTTATAACTTTTTAGTAGTAGGAGTCCGACTTCGTTATGTCGGTCTCCTTTAAGTTATTTTTGTAATCCTCTTTCTTGGATCTTTGTCAGATCTCTTTCAGGGATTGCTTTTATAACTTTTTAGTAGTAGGAGTCCGACTTCGTTATGTCGGTCTCCTTTTTTGTAATCCTCTTTCTTGGATCTTTGTCAGATCTCTTTCAGGGATTACTTTTATAACTTCTTAGTAGTAGGAGTCCGACTTCGTTATGTCAGTCTCCTTTAAGTTATTTTTGTAGTCCTCTTTTTTGGACCTTTGTCAGGTCTCTTTCAGGGACTACTTGTATAACTTTTTCATTTTGGGCTGACTTTTTCTAGTCATGCCCTTCTAAGTTAAAGTAATCCTCTTTAATAGGGTTAGCCAGACCTCTTTCTAGGGTTTACTTATAACTTGGGTTGACTTGGTCCGACTTCTTAACATCGGCCAGTCTTTAAGTTATTATTTTAGCAATCCGTAAGACCTCGTCAGGTTCCTTTTTAGATCACTTTCGATAACTTCTTACATTATTCTGTGTTCATCTTTGCCGATTTGTAGAAAGTGGGTGTCATCTCTAGATCGTCTTTTGGGTGAATCGCGTTTTCACCTTTATCGGACGGTTATCTTTATCGTGATCGTGCAGTGAAATTGTTTTTCACTTTCTGCCGATCTGTTGCTTTATAATCGGACGATGAAAGCTTCAGATTAATGCGTCTTGAAATCTTGTAGAATATCTAAAATATATATTTTATTCAAAGGAAAGTGCAAATATATACATGTGGGAATTTTTCATCCTTTTATGTCGAATAGTGTTTGAGTCTCAACTTGGTGCCTCATTAAAAAATCTTTTCAGGAAAAAAAGTGCATCCAATAGTGAGATCTTTTACTTTTCTAGCTGTAGTACCTTCTTAGGTTGCAGGCGTGCCATGATCTGGGAAGCTCTCGTCCATCAAGTTCGGATAGTCTGTAGTAGCCCTTCCCAAGTACTTTTACAACTCGGTAGGGTCCTTTCCAGTTTGCTGCCAACTTTCCTTCTACTGGTCGAGTTGTTCCAATATTATTTCAGATTAGGATGAGATCGTTCTCCGTGAAACTTCTTGGCACTACCTTTTGATTATATCTGGAAGCCATTCGACGTTTTAGTGCTTCTTCCCTGATCCGAGCTCTTTCCTGGATTTCAGGTAGTAGGTCGAGTTCTTCCTTCTGAAGTTGAGAGTTGGCCTCTTCATTGTAGTGGACTACTCTGGGTGACCCTTCCTCGATCTCTACTGGGATCATTGCCTCCACTCCATATGCTAGTCGAAAGGGTGATTCATTTGTCGTGGAGTGCGGCGTTGTTCGATATGCCCATAGGACTTGTGGAAGTTCTTCGGCCCAAGCTCCCTTTGCATCTTGTAGTCTCCGTTTTAACCCAGCCAATATGACTTTGTTGGCAGCCTCGGCCTGTCCATTGGTTTGAGGGTGTTCGACAGAGGTGAACTGGTGCTTTATATTCAAGTTGGCTACTAGTCTCCTGAAGCCTACGTCTGTGAATTGAGTACCATTGTCTGTGGTGATGGAGTATTCAACCCCGAACCTCGTGACAATGTTCCTATATAGGAATTTTCGGCTTCTTTGAGCAGTTGCGTTGGATAGGGGCTCTGCCTCAATCCATTTTCTAAAATAGTCTACTCCGACTATGAGGAATTTTACTTGTCCTGATCCCTGGGGAAAGGGTCTGAGAAGATCAAGTCCCCATTTTGCAAATGGCCAGGGCGAGGTTACACTGATGAGCTCTTCCGGCGGGGCGATGTGGAAGTTGGCATGTTTCTGACATGGTGGACATGTCTTTACAAATTCTATAGCTTCTTTCTGTAGGGTTGGCCAATAAAATCCCGCTCGGAGTACTTTTTTGGCGAGAGCTCGTGCTCCGAGATGGTTGCCGCACATGCCGCCGTGTACTTCTTCTAGCACTTCCTTTGTGTTGTTGGTCAGCACACATTTTAGTAGCGGTATTGAGATCCCTCTTTTGTACAGGATGTTGTTTATAATAGTGTAGTACTGTGCCTCCCTTTTTAATCTTTTCGCCTCTTTTTCCTCCGTGGGGAGCGTCTCTGCTTTGAGGTAGTTAATTATGGGGGTCATCCATCCTTGGTCCTGACTTGTTATGGCTAGGATTTTCTCTTCCGAAATTGATGGGTTCTGTAGCATTTCTTGGATGAGGCTTTTATTGTTGCCCCCTGGTTTGGTGCTGGCTAGTTTTGAGAGTGCGTCAGCTCGGGCGTTTTGTTCGCGGGGTATGTGGCAGATCTTATATTCCCCGAGTTGTCTGAGCTGTTCCTTGGTTTTATCCAAATACTTTTTCATGGTGGGATATTTGGCTTGATAGCTCCCTGTTATCTGCGAGGTGACTACTTGTGAATCGCTGTAAATGTTGAGTTTTTGAGCTCCAACCTCTGTAGCCAGCTTCAAACCGGCTAATAATGCTTCATATTCCGCCTGGTTGTTTGAGGCCGGGAACCCGAACTTGAGAGAGAGCTCAACTTGGGTTCCTTGGTTGCTTTCTATTATCACGCCTGTGCCGCTTCCAGTCTTATTTGAAGAACCGTCCACGTAGAGATTCCATTCTGTGGGGGTTTCCAAGGCGTCTGTGAATTCTGCGATAAAATCGGCCAGATGCTATGATTTAATGGCCGTCCAAGCTTCATATTGGAGGTCGAATTCTGATAACTCGACTGCCCATTGTAAAATTCTGCCTGCTAAATCCATTTTTTGCAGTATTCCTTTTATGGGCTGGTTGGTTCGAACCTTAATTGTGTGAGCCTGGAAGTACGAGCGAAGTCATCGAGATGTTAGGATAAGAGCATAGGCAAACTTTTCTATCTTCTGGTAGTTCATCTTCGATCCCTGTAGCGCTTTGCTAATGAAATAGACGAGTTGTTGCCCACTTTCGTCTTCTCTGACTAGTGTTGAGGCTATTGCCCAGCTTCCTACTACGAGATATAATATGAGCGGTTCTCCTTCTCGTGGTCGAGATAAGATAGGCGGTCATCCTAAAAACTCTTTGAAGTCTTGGAAGGCTTGTTCACATTCTGTCGTCCATTCGAACTGCTTACCCTTTCTTAAAGTAGTGTAGAAGGGGAGAGATCTTATCGCTGCCCCTGCTAAGAATCTGGATAGGGCGGCCAATCTCCCGTTGAGTTGCTGCACTTCTTTGACACAGGTGGGGCTCTTCATGTTGAGTATGGCTTGGCATTTATCCGGGTTTGCTTCGATTCCTCTTTGTGTGAGCATGAAACCTATGAATTTGCCTGCTTCTACCGCAAAGGTGCATTTTGCAGGATTGAGTCGCATGTCGTGCCTCTTTATAGTGTCGAACACTTGAGTCAGGTCAGACAGTAATGTGTCTTCGCTTTGTGTCTTTATCAACATGTCGTCCACATAGACTTCCATGACTTTTTCGATGTGGTCTGAGAAGACTTTGTTCATCAGCCTTTGATAAGTAGCACCCGCGTTCTTAAGACCGAAGGGCATCACGATATAGCAGTAATTTGCTTTTGACGTTAAAATGAGGTCTTTTCTTGATATGATGGATACATGGGGATTTGGTTGTATCCCAAGTATGTGTCCATAAACGAGAGGTATCTATATCCGGAGGAAGCATCTACCATAGCGTCGATACTTGGGAGTGGGTAAGGATCTTTTGGGCAGGCTTTGTTGAGATCGGTGTAATCAGTACACATTCACCACTTCCCATTTGATTTTTTCACCAAGACGACGTTGGCTAACCATAGTGGATACTTGACTTCTCTTATGAATCCTGCCTCTAGTAGTGCCTGTACTTGCTCTTCCATAGCTTGGGATCGCTCTGGCCCAAGCTTTCTTCGTCTCTGCTGCACTGGCCGAGATCCTGGATAGACCGCCAACTTGTGGCATATTAGCTTGGGATCTATGCCTGGCATGTCTGCGGCTTTCCATGCGAATAGATCGACATTATCGTGTAAGAATTGTATCAGTAATTCTTTTGAGTCTCCTTTTAGGATTGTTCCGATATTAGTTGTTTTGTCCGAGGTGTCTCCGATCTGAACCTTCTCTATCTCGCCTTCTGGCTGCGGACGGAGTTCCTCTCGTCGCTGCACTCCGCCAAGCTCAATTGTATAAAACTCTTCTCCTTTGTCTCTAAGGTTTAGACTTTTTTTATAACAGCGGCGTGCCATCTTTTGATCTACTTTTATTGTAGCTATCCCTTCTGTAGTTGGGAATTTCATGCATAGATGTGGGGTCGAGACTATTGCACCGAGTTGATTCAGTGTTGTCCGACCTATTAAAGCATTGTAGGCTGAACTTACGTCGACCACAATGTAGTCTATTTTGAGGGTCCTGGATTAGTTCCCTTTTCCGAAGGTTGTATGTAGTGATATGTATCCTAATGGTTGTACTGGGGTATCTCCCAGTCCGAACAGACTGTTCGGTACGCCTTAAGCTCCTTGTCTTTTAAACCGAGTTTATCGAAAGCTGTTTTGAATAAGATGTCGGCGGAGCTTCCTTGATCTACTAGTGTGCGATGGAGATTGGCGTTTGCCAGTATGATGGTAATGACCATGGGGTCGTCGTGTCCCGAGATGATTCTAGATACGTCCTCTTTAGTGAACGTGATTGCAGGGATGTCGGGTGCTTTCTCCTTTCCTTCGACATGATATACTTTTTTGAGATATCTTTTACGAGATGATTTGGAGATTCCTCCCCCTGCGAATCCGCCATGTATCATGTGGACGTGTCTTTCTGGTGTACGAGGTGATCGCGCGGTTCGTCTGATATCTTCGTCCCTTCATCTCTTTCTTTGATCATCATCTCGGGTTGCTAAAAACCGATCTAATTTTCCTTCCCTCACCAACTTTTTCTGGATGGAAAATCTGGCCAGGAACTTTTTGGCCAGGTCGTCAAAGTTTGAGATGGACTTTGGAGGTAAGTTGTCAAACCATCTGATTGCTGTCTTCGTGAGAGTTGTTGGAAAAGCTTTGCAGCGAATGACATCTGAGGCATCGATAAGGTACATTCTGCTTCTGAAATTGCTAAGATGATCGTTGGGATATGTGGCACCATCATACAAAATCATATCCGAGAGCTTGAAGTCTTTTGGAATTTTGGTTTTCATGATTTCCCTGGTGAATGGATCTTGTTCTTTGCGTGAATTTTCCTCAGGAGTGGTCCGAGGAGCTTTTGATTGAGATCGGCTTCTAATTGCTGTAGTTTTTCTTCCAATTCTCGACGTCGTTGTACCTCTCTTTGCAGATCCTTTCCGATCTCCCGTTGTTGTTGGGTTTCTTTCTCAAGTTGCTTTAAGCGATCTTGAAGCGCTTCTATTGCTCCCGGATTTGATGAGTTTTTGTCTCCGTTGAATTCCAGAGCATCCTTCAATGTAGTGTCCACGTTCTTGTGCGGTGTTCTATTTTCTAGATCTGAGTCGTGGTCGTTGTTATGGCCGTCCGCCATGGTGTTGGGATGACTTCCAGGGTCCCCGGCAACGGCGCCAATGTTTCGAGGGTTACCTGAAACTGGAGGTTGATCTCGGATGAGATCTTCTGTACTGGTCGGAGATGGCGTGTCCGGCGGGCTGGTGACGGCCGAAGCTGTTGTGTCCGACTTGTTGGACTTGTTGCACTGCTGATCCTTGGCCACCGGAGGGTGGGGGGTACCTGCAAGAGACTGCGATGCTTAAGTTAGCATGGGTATTAAGCAGGTTTATTGTAGAATAAGAGTATGAGTTATACCTGGGTGCTCCAGTGTATTTATAGTAGTGTGGGCTGACCTTTCTGATAAGATAAGTTAGTTATCTTATCTTATCTTATCTTATTTGGGGTGAAGTCAGCTTATCTTCAAGGGAACCGCCTTTGTCTGTATAGGCTTGGATTGCCTTTGGATGTGGGTCGTGTTCCTCTATTTGGGCCCTTTGTTGGGCTTTCTTGTCGATTTGGCCAAACTCTTTAAGAAGAGGTCGGTCGCTTTGTTGCCAATCATCCCAGGTCGGGTAGCGCGACCCAGGGTATGAACAGATACCTTCTTATGCTAAGTTCATGAAGGACATCTTAAGTCATAAGAAGGATTGGAGGGAGGCAGAAACAGTCCTCCTCACTAAAGAATGCAGTGCAGTTATTCAAAAGAGCTTACCAGAGAAACTTAAGGATACTGGTAGCTTTATGATACCATGCGCCTAGGGAGATTCCTGCACAAAGAGAGCCTTATGTGATCTTGGGGCAAGCATCAACCTCATACCTGCATCCCTCATAAAGAAGCTCTGATTAACTCATGAAGTTAAACCAACTCGCATATGTCTCCAACTTGCTGATGGATCTATTAAACTTCCATCAAGCGTGATTGAAGACATAATTGTCAGGGTTGGACCCTTTGCTTTCCCCACAGCCCTCATTCTAGGAAGACCCTTCCTAGCAATAGGACAGACTCTCATTGACGTCCAAAAAGGGGAAGTAATCCTGAGAGTCAATGAAGATGAGTTCGTGCTGAATACTGTCAAAGCCATGGAGTATCCAGACATTCCAGAAGAGTGTATGAGCATTGATATCATCGACTCTCTGGTGGAAGAAGTAAACATGGTTAAGAGACTCGAAGAAAAGCTGGATGACATCTTTTATGATGCCTAGCTCGAGTTGGAGGTAGCAGATGAAATACAGGAAACTTTGATGGCTCCTAAGGAAAAGAAGAAGCCTCCTAAAGTCGAGCTCAAACCATTACCATCATCCCTAAAATATGCATTCTTAGGTGATGAGGACACCTATCCTGTGATTATAAGCTCTACCTTAGGGCTACAGGAAGAAGAAGCACCAATTCAAGTGTTAAGAACACACAAGACAGCTCTTGGATGGACTATAAGTTACCTTAAGGGCATTAGCCCAAACGGTTGCATACACAAAATCCATCTAGATGATGACGCCAAGCTAGTGATAAAACCACAAAGGCGACTGAATCCATCCATGAAGGAAGTGGTGTAGAAAGAAGTCACTAAGTTATGGGAGGCTGGGATTACCTATCCTATTTCTGACAGTCCCTGGGTGAGTCCTGTCCAAGTTGTTCCCAAGAAGGGAGGCATGATAGTAGTTCATAACGAAAAGAATGAACTAATTCTTACAAGGACAGTTACAGGGTAGCATATGTGCATTGACTATAGAAGGCTTAATAACGCCACCAGAAAGGATCATTTTCCTTTACCGTTCATAGATCAAATGCTAGAGAGACTAGCAGGGCACGTATTTTATTGTTTCCTGGATGGCTATTCCAGTTACAAGTAAATTGCGGCGGATCCACAGGATCAAGAAAAGACAGCATTTACGTGCCCATATGGCATGTTTGCCTATAGGTGGATGCCATTTGGCCTGTGCAATGCACCTACCACCTTTCAGAGGTGTATGCTCTCCATATTTTTTGATATGGTAGAGAAGTTCCTTGAAGTATTCATGGATGACTTCTCTATCTTTGGAGATTCATTTGAATCCTGCCTTAACTATCTAGCCTTAGTTCTGAAATGATGCCAAGAGACAACCCTGGTTTTAAATTGGGAAAAATGACACTTCATAGTGACTGAAGGAATCGTCATTGGACATCTGATTTCGAATAAGGGGATAGAAGTGGATCAAGCTAAAGTGGAGGTAATTGAGCGATTACCACCACACACTAATGTCAAAGGAATCAGAAGTTTCCTGGGATATGCAGGATTCTACAGGAGGTTTATAAGAGATTTTTCTAAAATCTCAAAACCCTTGTGAAACTTACTCACAACTGACACTCCATTTGTCTTTGACTAGGAGTGCCTGTAGGCCTTTGAGACTCTAAGAGCTAAGCTTATCACTGCGCCTATAATCTTTGCACCCAACTGGGACTTACCATTCGAGCTGATGTGTGACGCCAGTGACCATGCCATTGGCACAGTTTTGGGGCAGAGGCATGATAAGCTTCTGCATGTCATTTATTATGCCAGTCGTGTTCTAAATGACACACTGAAGAACTATACCACCACAGAAAAGGAATTACTTGCAGTGGTTTATGCCATTGACAAGTTCAGATCCTATTTAGTAAGGTCTAAAGTAATTATCTATACTGACCATGCTACTCTAAAATATCTCCTCACCAAGCATGATTCTAAACCCAGACTTATAAGATGTGTTTTACTTCTGCAAGAGTTTGATATAGAAATTAGAGATAGAAAGGGGACAGAAAATCAAGTGGCTGACCACTTATCTCGAACTGAACCAGTAGCTAGGGATTTTCTTCCCTCCACTGACATATCTGAAACCTTTCCAGATTAGCAACTCTTTGCCATTCGGACAGCACCATGGTTTGCAGACATTGCAAATTACAAAGCTATAAGATTCATTCTTAAAGAGTACAATAGGCAGTAAGCTCGAAAACTCATGCATGATGTAAAGTACTACCTGTGGGATAAACCATATCTCTTTAGGAGATGCTCGACTGGGATCATCCGACGCATCCTAGAGATTGAGTTGGCAAAGGGTTGGCAATCTCCCTCATGGTCATGACATGCCTCAGCAAGGAATCCTAGAGATTGAGTTGTTTGACGTATGGGGTATAGACTTCATGGGACCCTTTCCACCTTCATACTCAAACACCTACATCCTAGTAGCAGTAGATTATGTGTCTAAATGGGTTGAAGCAATAGCATCACACACTAATGACACTAGAGTATTAATGAAGTTCCTCCAGAAGAACATCTTCAGCAGGTTTGGTGTCCCTCGGACATTGATTAGTGATGGAGGTACTCATTTCTACAACAGACAGCTTGATTATGTTCTGAGCCGTTGATGAACCCCAATCTTAGGGTTTATTTTGTGTAGAATTTGGAGGGTTCTATCAATATTCTATCACACTTATCCATATAAAATGCATAGTCTTGTGTTTCCTTCCCAATCTCGCTTAATGGTTGAAAACATGCTTTTTAGGTCCTAAACAAGCTATATTTTAATCTCTCTATTACCATTTGATGCCATGATCTGTTTGTGAAGTGATTTCAGAGTATACAGTGGTAAGAATGGTCTAGAAGAGGGAAAGGAAGCATGCATAAGTGAAAGGAGCATGAAAAGTGGAGCTTTGGAGCATTGGCATCGACGCGCACGTGACCTCATTAATGAAATCGTGACTGGTGTTTCTGAAGAGCTCCAAGCCCAGTTTTGAGCTGAATTTTAGAGGGAAAAGACCTTAAGGACCAAGGATTGAAGGGGATTCACACCTTTTTACACATTTTAGTTAGTTTTGGGAAGTTATGCTTTTAGAGAGAGAAACTCCAACTTCTCTCTACGTTTTGGCTTTCTCAATTTCAATTGCACTTGGATCCTTTGGTTAGATCTGAATTCAATTCAATTTTACATTGCTCTACTTTGTAGATCTCATTCTTCTACTCTCAATTTAGTTTTCTTGTTACTCTAGCATTGTAGATCGTAGATTTGGCTCTTGTTACTTTGATTTCTATTAATGCATTGAGGAATTTCATGTCCATTGTTGTTAATTACTTGATTGTTGTTGATTGCTTGTCTTAGATAGCTTGAATTCAAATTCTCTTCTCAATTTCACAATATCTTTCACTATTGCTCACCAAATATTTGAGAAAATGTCAACTATAGCTATGGAGTAGATTTTCACTCTTGGCTTGGGGGTTGGGTAATTGGAGACACTTGAATTGTCAAAGCCTTTTGTTGATTGAGAATTGGAGATTTCTAATTGATTTGAATGACGCTAAGTCTAGTCTTTCCTTGGGATTTGACTAGGACTTGTGGACTCAAATCGATTATCTCCATTTGCCTTTCCTTCATAGTTAGAGGTTAACTAAGTGGATCAATGACCAATTCTTGTCACAATTATTGGAGGGGATGAGGATAGGAATTCCAATTCCCAACCCTAGCCAAGGCTTTTATATTGATTGATTGTCATTCACCCTTGTTTAGTTCAATTTCTTGTGTCCCTTAGCCTACTTGTTATTTGTTCATTGCTTTTTTGCAAGCTTGTTTACATTTCTCGTATTCAACCTCAAACACCAAGAGAACTCCTAACCAATGATGTGCACCTTAGGGCAACTCCTAGGGAGAATGACTCGGGACTAATACTCTCGGTTATTGATTTTGATTTGTGGACACAGATTTTCTATGTTTGATGCGTTATAACTTCTTGGTTTAGACTATACTCACAACGGAATTTGTTAGTAAAATTCTATACCGACAAAATATCGCGCATCAAAATGGCGCCGTTGCCAGGGAGTTGCATATGTGTGCCATGTTGTTGGTTAGTGTATATATGTTGATATGTGAATACTTGCATTTTCCCTTGATTTTTTGCTAGTTCAATTGTTAGTTAGGATTAATCTTTGTTTAGTGCACGTTGTTGTCATGAGCTCTATGCTTCTTTCATTGAATGACGCGTTCACTACCGGATCCGAGCTTAGCCTCTTTTGATCCGGAATTTGAGAGAACTATATCACATCTTAGGCAAACTCGGAGACAGTTAGCCTTTGGAGGTGGTGAAAGGGTTCCTACCAATTCACCAACCTTATCCGAGGTTGAATCGGAAACGTCATTCGAGGAAGAAACCATCTACTCTTCCATTGATACTTCTAATACTTCTTCCATTGATCTAGGTACCGATACTATGGCCGCTCCAAGAAGAGTTACTCTTAAGGAAGCCGGTGCTCCGGACTATGTTCTTCAACCGCTTCAAGTGCGGCATCCGGATTTGAATGCTAATTTATAACTCAAAACCTCCTTGATCAATCTTCTACCCAAGTTCCATGGACTTCCCGCTCAAGATCCTATTAGACACTTTAGAGACTTTCAAGGTGTATGTTCAACAATAAGGCGGGAGGGTTCCGATGAGGTTGCTATTTGGTTGTTTGCCTTACCATTCTCTCTTGAGGGAAGAGCTATAGAGTGGTTCTATACTTTGCCCGATGAGAATGTTGGTGATTGGAATTTGCTTAGAAGGGAGTTTTTAGATAAATTCTTTCCTCCGGAGATGACGGATAGGCTAAGGAAAGAAATTTCATGCATTGTCCAAGGTGAATTGGAAATACTTTATGTGTATTAGGAACGGTTTCGGAAGTTTCTTGACTCATGCCTTCACCATATGATTGACACTCTAGTGTTGATTAGCTACTTTTGCCAAAGAATGAAACCACAAGACAAGATCCTTTTGGATGCCTCAAGAAATGGATCCTTGACAAAGTATAGAACGGCTGATGCCAGGGCATGTTGGCCAGTTTTACTGACCTTTTCTTTACTGTTTTTAGGCTAGTTTCATGCATTCCCTTAGGAAATAAGCTAGTTTTGGGTAGATATTCACTTACACCTTGATTCAAGCATACATTGTGCATTTTACATTATTTCATGAGGATTTTGCATGAGTTTAGTGACAAATTATATGCTGCATTGCCCATGACTTGGACTGGAACTTTGATGCGCTCTATTGCTTGATTTCAGGACCAAAGGAAGCAAGGAATGGGAGGTAACTTGCAAAGTTAATGAGAAAAGTGATTGCCAATAACGCTCTCGAAGCCATCATTGACCACGTTAAGAGTCACGTTAACTAAGTTAACGACAACTCTAAAGTGGAGAGGGGAAGTTGAGCCAACGTTAGTGACACTTAACATTGTCACTAACGTTGGCAAATGCTCATAAGTGGCCACATTAGAGTCCACGTTAACTTAGTTAACGTGGCCTCTAACGTTAGAAGGGGGGAGAAACGCTAACGTTAGTGACATTCAACATTGTCACTAGCGTTGGCCTAAGGGGAAACATACCACGTTAACTCCCACGTTAACTTGGTTAACGTGGGAGCTAACGTAAGAAGCAAGAGTGGTCGACAATGTTAGTGACACCCAATATTGTCACTAACGTTGGAAGCAACCACACAACCCCCCAAGGAGCCACGTTAACTTCCACGTTAACTTAGTTAACGTGGAAGCTAACGTTGATGAGTGAAAGAAACGCCAACGTTAGTGACATTCAACATTGTCACTAACGTTGGGGATGGCTAAGCATGGCCACGTTAGAAGCCACGTTAACCTAGTTAACGTGGACTCTAACGTGAGACATAGGGGCACCTTGGAATGTTAGTGACAATGTTGAGTGTCACTAACGTTCTCGAAGGATGGCAAGCCCACGTTAAATAGCCACGTTAACTAAGCTAACGTGGGCTCTAACGTGGGAACAAAGGGGGCTTTTCAAAGTTATTGGGAATGTTAAGTCTCAATAACATGTGCGAAGGACTTAGAGGCAACGTTAGTGGCAACGTTTGTGCCACTAACGTTGAAGTTAACGTGGCTTTTACTTAGGAACGTTAGTGAGAAAGTTGATTATCACTAACGTTATCGAACTCATATTTTCACTAAACGTTAACACCCCTAACGTCCTAAGCTAAAGTCTCTGCCCACTTCACACTTTCTCTCTGGAAGCAAAGCCAAGCCCAAATGAAGAAGAAAACTGCTTCAAACTCAAGATCCAAAGGCCCAAGACTTGAAGAGCCAACTAGAAGCTGAGAGAAGTAGTATATATAGGAGTAACTTTGAATTGTTGAGGGAGTTCGAAGAAAGTTGGAAAAGAGAATTACTCTCTGTATTCTACCTTCTCTGCATTTTCTAGTTTTATGATGTATTCTCCATCTTTGTTTTCATTTTCTAGAGCTATGAACAACTAAACCCCTTTCATTGGGTTAGGGAGCTCTGTTGTAATTTGATGGATCAATACTATCTTTCATTATTCTTCTTCTATCTTTTCTCTTGATTTTACTTGAAAGCCTTCGATCTTCATCCAATTGGGTAGTTATCTTGGAAAAGAAGCTATTCAAACTTGGATCTCTTTTGAACCTTGAAAGAGGAATGAAGAGATCAAGCTAGAAATGCTTTCTCATGCTGGACCAAATTGGGTTTGGATGGGTATGTGACTATAACCCTCTCAATACTTGATTTGGGAAATGCATGTGGTATAATCAGTGACCATACTTCATCTCTTCTCATGAGCAATTGACCAAGGAATTGGCTATTGATCAAGATTTGAGAGATTGAATTTATAATCCAAATCAATTAAGATTGCCAAGGAGATCAATGAGTGCATTGATTGAGGAAGAGATGAAAATGAACTTGATCCGGAGGATTGCAATATCTCCTAAGCCCAATGAACTCCCCATCTCTGATCTTACCCATTCTCTTTAATTTCTGCCATTTACTTTTATGAGCAAATCCCCCATTCCCATTTACAATTCTGCAATTTACTTTCAGTCATTTACTTTCAGTCCTTTAATTCTAGCATTTACTTTTCTGTTATTTACATTCCCGCCATTTTATTTTCTGCAACTCTCAACCCAAATTTTGGATTCGCTCAACTAGAACATTCTTCTAATTAAAGTTGCTTGATCAATCAATCCCTGTGGGATTCGACCTCACTCTATTGTGAGTTTTTACTTGACGACAAATTCGGTACACTTGCCGAAGGAAATTTGTTGAGAGACAGTTTCCACCCGCATCAAGTTTATGGCGCCGTTGCCGGGGATTGATTGTGCATCAACAATGATTAAATTGGAAGATCACTAGATTGAGCATTTTTATTTTGTGAATTTCATTTTCTGTTTGAGTGATTTACTTTCTGTTTTAGTTAAACTTCTTCCCTTCCCCCTCTACTCTTTTGTTTTTTCTTTATTATTTTCAATTCTGTTTGCTAACCCACTAACTGTTTGATATATTGTATCACCCACAACTAACAGTAATTCTGACAAAAATACTTTCTGCACCTATCTTTTCGTGCTTGCACTTGATGGTTGTATGACAGGGAGAAGAAGCGGGGCTTCAACTTCCTTCGATTCTGAACCTGAGAGGACCTTCCTTAGATTAAGGAGGGAGGCAAGAGGAAAGAAAGTGGTTGGTGTTGAGGAAGAGGAGGAATTCTTTGAACCAAACATGGAAGACAACATGGAAAACCATCATGAAGAAGAGGATCACAACCATGGGGGAGGAGGTAGAGCAAATCATGCTGGGGAGGATAGAAGAGTTTTGGGCTCTTACATCAATCCAAACCCAGGCAATTGTGGAAGTAGCATCCAAAAGCCAACAATCCATGCCAACAACTTTTAACTTAAACCACAGCTCATCACCCTTGTTCAGAACAACTGTTCGTTTGGAGGAGGTGTTCAAGAAGACCCCAATCAACATTTAACCACCTTCCTGAGAATATGTGACACAGTGAAGTCTAATGGTGTTCATCCTAACACCTATAGACTGCTCTTTTTTCCATTCTCACTCAGGGACAAGGCAGCCAAGTGGCTGGAATCTTTCTCAAGGGAAAGCTTGACAACTTGGGAAGACGTGGTGAACAAATTCTTAGCAAGATTTTACCCTCCTCAACGAATCAATAGGCTGAGAGCTGAGGTCCAAACTTTCAGGCAACAAGATGGTGAGACTCTATATGAAGCATGGGAGAGGTTTAAAGACCTAACAAGGAGGTGCCCACCAGATATGTTCAACGAATGGGTGCAGCTGCACATTTTCTATGAAGGGCTCTCTTATGAGTCAAAGAAGGCCGTAGACCATTCATTCGGAGGATCTTTGAACAAGAAGAAGACTATTGAGGAAGCCATAGATGTTATTGAAACAGTAGCAGAGAACGACTACTTCTATGCTTCCGAAAGAGGGAACACAAGAGGAGTAATGGAGCTAAACAATGTAGATGCTCTGTTGGCCCAAAACAAGCTCATTACCCAGCAGCTGGCTGACCTCACCAAGAAGATGGAATGGAACCAAGTAGCAGTAATCTCCACTTCATCAACAACCCAAGAAGGAGTGAATGAAGAAGCAGAGAGTAGTCAGGAGCAAGCCAACTACATTGGGAATTCACCAAGGCAAAACTATTATCCATACTCCAAGACCTACAACCCTGGATGAAGAAACCACCCAAACTTTGGGTGGGGAAGTCAGCAAGATCAAAACCAAGACCAGAGACGTTACAACTCCAACAACAATGCAGCTCACCAACAATTCACACAGAGGACATCTCAACACCCCCACAACAACACTTCTCCACACGCCTATCAAAACCAAAACAGCACATCTGCTCTGAATCAACCATCAATTGATGACAAGCTCTCTAAGATTGAAACCTTACTTGAAGGAATATGCCAAGAGATTCAAGAAAATAAGGTGTTCAAAGAGGAGGTGCGAGCCAATATTAAGAACCAGGGAGAGACCATTAGGAAGCTGGAATTCCAGGTGGGATGTTTAGCTGAGAAGATTCCCAAACCTACCGATAGCTTCCCAAGTGACACGGAGAAAAACCCTAAAGGAGAAGCAAAGAAACTAAGATGGGAAGATTGCAAAATGGTCACTACAAGTGATCAAGAGACTGAAGACAAGCAAGGCAAACTTTTCGAACAACCTGAAAACAACTCAACAAAAGAGGAGGATAGAGATCACCAAGAACCAGAAATCTCACAACAAGAGCTGCTGAAGCTCTATGCACCCTTCCCTCAACTGCTCAATGGTGCTGTGGGAAAGAGAATATACTCAAGGTTCCTAGACTTGTTTGCATTTCTGCATGTAAACATACCATTCATCAAGGTAATTCAACAAATGCTTGCATTCGTCAAGTATAAGAAGGAACTTCTTCCCAGGAAAAGCTCACTCAAAGGAGGCCAGACTATAGTGATGAACAAGGAATGTAGTGCCCTTATTCAACCTGAGTTGCCTACAAAAAGAAGAGACCCAGGGAGTTTTCACATCCCTTGTGCCATAGGTGAAACTATGTTCGATAGAGCACTATGTGATTTGGGGCCAGCATCAACTTACTGCCCTTATCCCTGGTGAAGAGGCTGCAGATCAATGAGATAATGCCCACAGATGTAATCATCAGACTGGCTGACAAAACTCAAAAGCAAGCAGTAGGAGTGGTGGAAAATGTGTTGCTAAAGGTTTGGAAATACTTTCTCCCAATAGACTTTGTCATCCTGGACATGGAAGAGAGTCACACTCACCCAATCATATTGGGAAGACCATTCCTAGCTACAGCCAGAGCACTTATCGATGTAGAGAAAGGGGAGCTAATATTGAGAATCCATGATGAACGACTCAGCTTCAATGTTTTCAAACTCTCACAAGAAATAGATCAAGAGGAGAAGGAACTAAGCACAACTGATAATGAGACACTGAAAGAGGAGACAAGCACTGAAGCACAGCCAGTTCATTCTGAGATCCCCTTAATTGATAAACAAGGAAAACAGTAATTGCCACAGCTCAAGGAAAAATTGGAGGAACCTAAACCTCTAGAGGCAGGTAAAGACAGCATCACAACTTCTTTAGAAAAAGAGGTCACCGAGGGCAAGGCAACCTCAAAAGAAACAAAGAAGAAGGTACCAAGGAGGTGGAGGAACAAGAAGATCCCTACGGAAGATTTCTCTCCAGGGGATAGAGTTGTCTCAGCTTACTTCCCAGATATTCCCCCTAATCTCCCCACTGTACCATCTCAGCTACCTAAGGTCTTCACTATCAACAGAGTTCTTTCCCTAGAACATGTGGAGATCATTGATCCAACCAATGGATATAAGTCCACAGCAAGAGGGTAGGAATTTAAGCACTACTAACCACCCTGATGAAGGAAAAACGTCAAGCTAGTGACGCTAAAGAAGCGCTTCATGGGAGGCAACCCATGTTTTATATGTTTTTAGAAAATAGTAAAAAAAAAAGCAATATTCATAAATTCCAACCCAAACTTGGTGAAGTCCTTATTGTGCAGTATATAGTGAGGAACAAGTTTGGTGTTCAAAGCAAACCAAGATGCATGCTAGTCTTGGGAGCTTTGAACAAAACTTTTCATCACAATGCTTCAAACTAAGTTTGGTGTCACCCCATGGTGCCACCAAAATGCATAAAGGGACACACACTTAGTTAGTTAATTATAGCCGTAAAGGCTAAATTGTCTTTTTGATATTATGTCTCACTTTCCTTATGTTATCTTTATAGGAAAAGAAAAGAAGCATTAAAAGGGATGGATTGGACAACTAAACAAAGAAGGATTAGACACCACAAAAGGAAGGGCTACACACTTGTTCTAAAAAGGGAATACATTGGAAAATGTTGCCATGCAACATTGGAAAATTGGGACCCTTAAAAGACCGAGCAATCTCATTCATAAAGTGATGATCCTTGTCTTTTATCCATGCATCACCCCAACCGTCCATCAAGTAACCACTCCATCAATCCACACCCTCCATTCTCTCACAACTTCTCTATATAAATGACCCTTGTTCCGTACCCACCTTCATTGTCATTACCCACTCTTCACCACTCTCCATTTCGGTACAAGACATTCCCTACCCCATTAAAAACCTTTTTCCCACCTCACTCTCTTCAGTGCAATAAAACCCTGAACAACCAAAAATCTCCACAACTTTACCACCTTCACATATTAACTATCATTCATGGCATCTTCGGGTTCTAAAAGAAGGAAGGGAAAGGAACCCATGGAAGAACACCCATATGATGAAAAGAGATTTAGAAGCTTGCATCATGCATTGCAATACGGGTGGATGGTTGATAAGGAAATCATTTATGAGCCGGGATTTCAAGTTAAAAAGACTGAGTGCCCTGAAATCACAGAGAAGGTAGAAAGGAGAAGATGGGACTCCTCACTGACCCGGTCACTAAGGTGAATGCAAATCTCATAAGATAATTTTATGCAAATGCGGTCCGATATGATAAGAAAGATGAGTCATATACAAGCTTTGTGAGAGGAAAGATGGTGGATTTTGGTCCCATGAGTGTCATGAGGGCACTGAAGCTACGGTCTATGCAGTTTGAAGAAGAAAGTTATCACTCAAGATTGGACAACCCCAATTATGACCACATTTTGCGAGACATTTGTGTACCCAGAGCTAACTGGGAAAGGGGTGCCGGAAAGAAACCAAAGTTCATCAAGAGAACAGATCTCACTCCTGAAGCCAAGGGGTGGTTTGAGCTAGTGAGAAGGTCTCTTCTACCAGCTGCAAATAACTCGGAGGTGAATGTCAAGAGAGCCACGATGGTGCATTGTATACTGAAGGGAGGAGAAATCAAGGTTCATGAACTCATAGCTGAAGGTATTAGAAAGAAGGCAGAGAAAAGTGACTCAAGAGGAACGTTAGGTTACCCCAACACTATTTGCCGAATATCCAAGAAAGTTGGGGTGGTTTTTAAAGATGAGAACCCCATATGGATAAAGGAAGGCATCCCAATAACTGTACGAAGGATGAATGCTACAGCATCCCCTTTGCCTCAGCGGAAGCAAAGGAAGAGGACAGCCCCTCAAGTAGTGGAAGGACAAGTCTTAGAGGGTCAAGCACAACAGACCTTGGACATGCACCAATTGCAGGAAGCCATTGATGGCTTGTCTAGACAATATTTGGAAAGGCAAGGAGCACAGAAAGAGCTTCAACTACAGATGATGGGGCAGCAAGAGGAAGCACTCTCAAGATGGATGACTCAGCAAGGTGAGTGGCAAAGGTAAATGATGGAACAGCAACTAAGTTAAGGACAACAATGGGGAGAAACATTCAACAGGATGGAACAAAGGAAAAACGAGCAACAAGAATCCATCCAGAGGCTAATCAACATCCAAGCACATCAAGGGGCACACATGCATGAGATGCATCGAAGACAAATAGAACAGGCAGAACTATTGGACGAGCAAAGGGCATTCGCAGAAGGAGTTTACATGAGCGAGACAGGACATCACATAAACACTCAAGCCAGGCTCGGCTACTTAGTGCGATAGCTGCCAATACTGCATCCAGGAATAACCAGGTATGAAGAAATGAAGGATGAATTAGCACGAGAGGAAAGACAAAGGGTGGAAGAGAGTCATGAGTCAGTGAGGAAGGCACTTGAGGATTGGAAGCAAGCAAGATTGGCACGGATGCGAGGAAATGCAAGAGGAAACAAAGAGGACAAGCAAGGAAAAGAGCATGGACATCCACAACATTAAAAGGTGGTGGAGTTCCTTCTTTATTCCACCTTTCTCTGTGTTTTAAATAAGGAAGATCTTGTATGAAATAGAACTTGCTTCCATGTTAGTTTAAATCTTTTTAAATTCTGTCTTTTAAGTTTTCTTTCTGAATAGGTGTATGTGTGCTAGTCTTTATGTCACTGCATCCTCTTTAACTTACTTGTATGCTTGTCCCTTTGAATCAAATGAAGAGAGAATGTTTATGTTTCAAAAGACCAGAGTAGAGTTCATACTATGGAGTACATTCATGAGTTTGTGGTATGATCATAAGTTAGCTAAGTTGGTTCAACCATAAGGTGGGATGACAACTGTCTGGCCTGAATACTTTGCTTTGAATATACTCATGAGACTAAGTATATGACAAGATCCTAATAAGAGAAAGAGAAAAGAATAATGAAAGTGGAAAAACAAATGAAAAAGAGTAAGCAATAAGGCTAGGCACCAATAGTTTTGATCTTAAGATATGTGTCTGTGGTGTTCCTGTGTGAGAGATCTACTTGGATGAATAAGCTCTTAGGGGTGCTTTATCACTTGATAACTTGGGTTAACTAACCCGGGATTATCAGCTGAAAGTCCATTATCAAGAGTAACCCTCACCACAGAGCATTTAGTAACCCAAAGAGGTGCTAGATACCAAGGTCTCAAGAAGGAAAATAAATGAACTATATGCCTGTGGTGTGTATGTATGGGGGAGAGACTTGAGGGAGTAAGTCCTTAGGGGTGCTTCAACACCTAGCACCTTGAACCAACTGGTTCGGGAGTGTTGGCTGAAAGCTTATCTTAAAAAGTTGCCCCCTTACAGAGCACTTAGCCTAAGAACACCAATAAGCTCTGAAATGACAATAAAGGGATCAATGAATAAAAGTCTCATGGGATGTAAGCAAGGTGAGTGTTTTAGGACATGATAAAGGTCTGAAAGCCAGTAAAGGAATGAACCTAAGTTGCTATGCATGAAACCACCATAAAATCAGTGATATGATTTCCACAAGAATGACTCATCTCTCTTGGCATTTCATTCATCATTCTCTTGTTCCAGTACTTGCTTAGGGACAAGCAAGCTTTAAGTTTGGTATTGCGATGCCAGGGCATCTTGGCCAGTTTCACTGACCTTTTCTTTACTAATTTTAGGCTAGTTTCATGCATTCCCTTAGGAAATAAGCTAGTTTTGGGTAGATATTCACTTACACCTTGATTCAAGCATACATTGTGCATTTTACATTATTTCATGAGGATTTTGCATGAGTTTAGTGACAAATTATATGCTGCATTGCCCATGACTTGGACTAGAACTTTGATGCGCTCTATTGCTTGATTTCAGGACCAAAGCAAGCAAGGAATGGGAGGTAACTTGCAAAGTTAATGAGAAAAGTGGTTGCCAATAATGCTCTCGAAGCCATCATTGACCACGTTAAGAGTCACGTTAACTAAGTTAACGAGAACTCTAACGTGGAGAGGGGAAGTTGAGCCAACATTAGTGACACTTAACATTGTCACTAACGTTGGCAAATGCTCATAAGTGGCCACGTTAGAGTCCACGTTAACTTAGTTAATGTGGCCTCTAACGTTAGAAGGGGGGAGAAACGCCAACGTTAGTGACATTCAACATTGTTACTAACGTTGGCCTAAGGAGAAACATACCACGTTAACTCCCACGTTAACTTGGTTAACGTGGGAGCTAACGTAAGAAGCAAGAGTGGTCGACAACGTTAGTGACACCCAACATTGTCACTAACGTTGGAAGCAACCACACAACCCCCCAAGGAGCCACGTTAACTTCCACGTTAACTTAGTTAACGTGGAAGCTAACGTTGATGAGTGAAAGAAACGCCAACGTTAATGACATTCAACATTGTCACTAACGTTGGGGATGGCTAAGCATGGCCACGTTAGAAGCCACGTTAACCTAGTTAACATGGACTCTAACGTGAGACATAGGGGCACCTTGGAACGTTAGTGACAATGTTGAGTGTCACTAACGTTCTCGAAGGATGGCAAGCCCACGTTAAAGAGCCACGTTAACTAAGTTAGCGTGGGCTTTAACGTGGGAACAAAGGGGGCTTTTCAAAGTTATTGGGAATGTTAAGTCTCAATAACGTGTGCGAAGGACTTAGAGGCAACGTTAGTGGCAACGTTTGTGCCACTAACGTTGAAGTTAACGTGGCTTTTACTTAGGAACGTTAGTGAGAAAGTTGATTGTCACTGACGTTCTCGAACTCATATTTTCACTAAACGTTAACACCCCTAATGTCCTAAGCTAAAGTCTCTGCCCACTTCACACTTTCTCTCTACAAGCAAAGCCAAGCCCAAATGAAGAAGAAAACTGCTTCAAACTCAAGATCCAAAGGCCCAAGACTTGAAGAGCCAACTAGAAGCTGAGAGAAGTAGTATATATAGGAGTAACTTTGAATTGTTGAGGGAGTTCAAAGAAAGTTGGAAAAGAGAATTACTCTCTGTATTCTACCTTCTTTGCATTTTCTAGTTTTATGATGTATTCTCCATCTTTGTTTTCATTTTCTAGAGCTATGAACAACTAAACCCCTTTCATTGGGTTAGGGAGCTCTGTTGTAATTTGATGGATCAATACTAACTTTCATTATTCTTCTTCTATCTTTTCTCTTGATTTTACTTGAAAGCCTTCGATCTTCATCCAATTGGGTAGTTATCTTGGAAAAGAAGCTATTCAAACTTGGATCTCTTTTGAACCTTGAAAGAGGAATGAAGAGATCAAGCTAGAAATGCTTTCTCATGCTGGACCAAATTGGGTTTGGATGGGTATGTGACTATAACCCTCTCAATACTTGATTTGGGAAATGCATGTGGTATAATCAGTGACCATACTTCATCTCTTCTCATGAGCAATTGACCAAGGAATTGGCTATTGATCAAGATTTGAGAGATTGAATTTATAATTCAATCAATTAAGATTGCCAAGGAGATCAATGAGTGCATTGATTGAGGAAGAGATGAAAATGAACTTGATCCGGAGGATTGCAATATCTCCTAAGCCCAATGAACTCCCCATCTCTGATCTTACCCATTCTCTTTAATTTCTGCCATTTACTTTTATGAGCAAATCCCCCATTCCCATTTACAATTCTGCAATTTACTTTCAGTCATTTACTTCCAGTCCTTTAATTCTAGCATTTACTTTTCTGTTATTTACATTCCCGCCATTTTATTTTCTGCAACTCTCAACCCAAATTCTGGATTCGCTCAACTAGAACATTCTTCTAATTAAAGTTGCTTGATCAATCAATCCCTGTGGGATTCGACCTCACTCTATTGTGAGTTTTTACTTGACGACAAATTTGGTACACTTGCCGAAGGAAATTTGTTGAGAGACAGTTTCCACCCGCATCAATGGCACAGGAAGCATGCCAACTAATCACCGATTTGGCCGAGTCCATCCAACATGCTAGATAAAGAAACCATCACCCGAGAGCCATAAATGAAATTTCTTCTAGTGGTGAGACCGCTGCCCTTACCAAGACCTTGGGAGAAATGACAAACATTCTCAAGCAACTCCAACTCAATCAACAACAACCTGCACCTCCTCAACAACAACAAAGTCAACAATTGGTCCCTCAACGAGTGTACGGAATTTGCTCTTGTTACTCCTATTACACTGATGAATGCCCAAATCTCCATGAAGATAATACCTTGGCGGTCACTAATGCCTACTACAATAGTCCAAACCAAGGTCATCATCAACAAGGAGGCAACTATAATCAAAGGGGAAATTTTAATCAAGGTTGGCAAGATAACTCCAACCAAGGATGGAGGGACAACTATGATCAAGGAGGAAGGGATAATGGCGGAAATCAAAGATGGAATAACAACAATCAACAAAACCGGTACCAACAAAATCCTCCATACCAAAAACAAAACCAAGGAAGGGCCTACCAAACCTACCAACCACCTCATCAAAGACAAGCACCTCAACTCAACCAACCATAAGCTCCCTAAATCACTTGTCCTTCTTCTTCCTCCAACCAAGATGAGACACTCCGCTCCATCCTCCAAGGACAAAGGGAGCTTCAAACCACCCTTGCCTCGAGCCTTACCAGTCTTACCTCTAGCATCCAAGCTCTTCTTTCCCGTATGAAACCGCCCTCTACCTCTACCTCTACCACGCAACCCTCAAACTCTAGTGCCTTACCCTCTTAACCTTTACCTAACCCCAAGGGTGGCATCAATGCCATCACCTTGAGGTCCAGCACTAAATTGTAAGAGAGGCGTCTTAATGAGCCAAGCCCAATAGAGGTCACTCAAGATGAGGATGTGATTGAGATAGAAGAAGTCGAAGAGGAGGATGAAGCCCAAGAGGTAGTCAAAGAAATAATTGCTCAACCAAGGCGTGGAATTCCTAAGGATGAAAATGTCTTGCAAGAAGCTACTCCAATTCTATTTCCCACATTGGCAAGGAAGACCAAGAAGCAAGTTTAGTTGGATCCCAAAATGGTAGAGATGTTCAAGAAAGTTGAGGTAACCATTCCTCTCTTTGATGCTATCCGCCAAGTACTTAAATACCCCAAGTTTCTAAAGGACCTATGCATAAACAAGGAGAAAATTCATGATTTAGTTGAATATATATAAAAAAAATAGAAAAGGAAAGAAAAAAAAGTAATAAAAAGGGGACAAAATACCCCAAAGCGAAGCTCAATAATAATTAATGCATGTGAGTTGGAATCAAGAGGAGAATGCATGAGTATGTGGAAAAAAGTGGGAATCATGGGTAGCTAGATTGGTTTGTTTTAGATTTTTATAGGTTGCTATATAGGTTAGATGGGAAGCTTAGGCTAAGCAAAGATTCAAATTTCAAGCTCACTTGGCCATATGCATCCCTACCTTGACCCTAGCCCCATTACAACCTAAGATAAGACCTCATGATATGTGTATGCATTCATTGAATAAGTGTTGATTGTTAGATGAAAAACAAATCTTAGAAAGCATGATTAGAGGAGGACTGAGTGAATCAACCCTAAACACATGAGCGACTTGAGTGAAAACACTTCCAGTGAGGGTTTGATGCTCAATTCCTTGTTCCCGGCTTTCACAAGCTTCCTTCATACAAGTTATGTACACTCCACTTTGATGCTTTGAATTGGTAGAGTCATTAATTATTTTGTCATTTTGGCCCTATGTGCTCATATATATTCTTGGAAGTTGATCTACCTTTGACTAAGTAGGTAGATACATTTGCATTAGTTGCATTCATATAGTTAATTTGCATTTAATAAATCCACATTCTCCGATGATTCTTTGGTCTTTCAATCCCTTTTAGCATGAGGAGATGCTTGGTTTAAGTGTGGGGAGATTTGATGAACACCAATCTTAGGGTTTATTTTGTGTAGAATTTAGAGAGTTCTATCAATATTCTATCACACTTATCCATATAAAATGCATAGTTTTGTGTTTCCTTCCTAATCTCGCTTAATGGTTGAAAATATGCTTTTTAGGTCCTAAACAAGCTATATTTTAATCTCTCTATTACTGTTTGATGCCATGATCTGTTTGTTAAGTGATTTCAGAGTATATAGGGGTAAATATGGTCCAGAAGAGGGAAATAAAGAATGCATAAGTGGAAGGAGCATGAAAAGTGGAGCTTTGGAGCATTGGTATTGACGCGCACGCATAGCCGATGTGCACGCATGGGAGCTTGAATCTAGATAGGTGCGTAAAAGTGGACGCCTCCGCGTGGCTGGGCAGAAATCTCATCGACGTGTACACACGCTTGACGCGTACGCGTGGATCGCAAATTCTCATCGACGCGTACGCGAGACGCTCGGCACATGATCTCATTAATGAAATCATGACTGGCAATTTTTGAAGAGCTCCAGGCCCAGTTTTGAGCTGAATTTTGGAGGGAAAAGACCTTAAGGACCAAGAATTGAAGGGGATTCACACCTTTTTACAGATTTTAGTTAGTTTTGCGAAGTTATGCTTTTAGAGAGAGAAACTCCAACTTCTCTCTAGGTTTTGGCTTTCTCAATTTCAATTGCACTTGGATCCTTTGGTTAGATCTGAATTCAATTCAATTTTACATTGCTCTACTTTGTAGATCTCATTCTTCTACTCTCAATTTAGTGTTCTTGTTACTCTAGCATTGTAGATCTTAGATTTGGATCTTGTTACTTTCATTTCTATTAATGCATTGAGGAATTTCATATCCATTGTTGTTAATTGCTTGGTTGTTGTTAATTGCTTGTCTTAGATAGCTTGAATTCAAACTCTCTTTTCAATTTCACAATGTCTTTCACTATTGCTCACCAAATGTTTGAGAAAATGTCAACTATGGCTATGGAGTAGATTTTCACTCTTGGCTTGGGGGTTGGGTAATTGGAGACACTTAAATTGTCAAAGCCTTTTGTTTATTGAGAATTAGAGATTGCTAATTGATTTGAATGACACTAACTCTAGTCTTTCCTTGGAATTTGACTAGGACTTGTGGACTCAAATTGATTATCTCCATTTGGCTTTCCTTCAGAGTTAGAGGTTAACTAAGTGGAGCAATGACCAATTCTTGTCACAATTGTTGGAGGCAATGAGGATAGGAATTTCAATTCCCAACCCTATCTAAGGCTTTTATATTGATTGATTGTCATTCACCCTTGTTTTGTTCAATTTCTTGTGTCCTTTAGCCTACTTGTTATTTGTTCATTGCTTTTATGCAAGCTTGTTTACATTTATCATATTCAACCTCAAATACCAAGAGAACTCTTAACCAATGATGTGCACCTTAGGGCAACTCCTAGGGAGAACGACTCGAGACTAATACTCTCGGTTAGTGATTTTGAATTGTGGACACAGCTTTTCTATGTTTGATGCGTTATAACTTGTTGGTTTAGACTATACTCACGACGGAATTTATTAGTAAAATTCTATACCGACAAAATATCGCGCATCAGCCGTTACAGAGTTTGCCACAAAAGTGGCAACACCATACCATCCTCAGACAAATGGACAGGCTGAAGTCTCAAATACAGAACTAAAGCGAATCCTGGAGAGGACAGTAAGCGCTTCTAGAAAGGATTGGGCTAGAAAGCTTGATGATGCTCTATTGGCATACAGAACAGCCTTCAAGACACCTATAGGAGCATCACCATATCAACTGGTGTATGGAAAATCTTGTCATCAACCAGTGGAACTGGAACACAAGGCCTATTGGGGAAAAACGGCTGCTCTAACTAAATGAGTTGGACGAATTCCACTTAGCTGCATTTGAAAATGCAAAGATCTATAGAGAAAAAGCAAAAAGGTGGCATGACAGAAAGATATCTTCTAGAGTCTTTGAACCAGGCCAAAAGGTTCTGCTGTTCAACTCAAGACTCAGATTATTTCTAGGGAAACTCAAATCCCGTTGGAAGGAACCCTATGTGGTTTCTAGTGTATCACTGGTGCACGAAATTGTGATCACATTAATGTAGTACTCTTTGTTATTGTATGGAATCATTATTATGGCTCTTTACTATGTGTGGACACAACTCCGTTCAACTAACCAGCAAGTGTACTGGGTCGTCCAAGTAATAAACCTTACGTGAGTAAGGGTCGATCCTACAGAGATTGTTGGCTTGAAGCAAGCTATGGTCACCTTGCAAATCTCAGTCAGGCGGATTTAAACATGATACTTTATTAGATTCAAATAAACAATAAAAGGGATAGAGATACTTATGTAGATTTATTGGCAGGAATTTCAGATAAGTGAATGGAGATGCTTTTCGTTCCTCTGAACCTCTGCTTTCCTACTATCTGCATCCAATCTGCCTTACTCCTTTCCATGGCTGGCTGTATGCAAGGGCATCACCGTTGTCAGTGGCTACATCCCCTCCTCTCAGTGAATCATATGCTCACGCACCCTGTCACGGCACGGCTATTCATCTGTCGGTTCTCGATCATGCTGGAATAGGATTCACCCTCCTTTTGCGTCTGTCACTAACGCCCAACAATCGCGAGTTTGAAGCTCGTCACAGTCATTCAATCATTGAATCCTACTCAGAATACCACAGACAAGGTTTAGACCTTCTGGATTCTCTTGAATGCCGCCATCATTCTAGCGTACACCACGAAGATTCTGGTTAGGAGATCTAAGAGATATTCATTCTAGCTTAATTCATGTAGAACAGAAGTGTTTGTCAGGCACGCGTTCATAAGGGGGAAGGATGATGAGTGTCACACATAATCATCACCTTCATCACGTTCTTGGGTGCGAATGGATATCTTAGAAGCGAAATAAGAAGAATTGAATAGAAAACAGTAGTACTTGCATTAATCTTTGAGGAACAGCAGAGCTCCACACCTTAATCTATGGAGTGTAGAAACTCTACCGTATGAAAATACATAAGTGAAGGTCCAGGCATGGCCGAGATGGCCAGCCCCTCTGATCTAAGAACCAGGCGTCCAAAGATGTCTAATACAATAGTAAGAGGTCCTATTTATAATAAACTAGCTACTAGGGTTTACATGAGTAAGTATTTGATGTATAAATCCACTTCCGGGGCCCACTTGGTGTGTGTTTGGGCTGAGCTTAAGTGTTCCACGTGCAGAGGCCATTTGTGGAGTTGAACGCCAGTTTCTGTGCCAGTTTGGGCGTTCAACTCTGGTTTTGGATCCTTTTCTGGCGCTGGACGCCAGATTTGGGCAGAAGGCTGGCGTTGAACGCCAGTTTACGTCGTCAATTCTTGGCCAAAGTATGGACTATTATATATTTCTGGAACTCCCTGGATGTCTACTTTCCAACGCAATTGGAAGCGCGCCATTTCGAGTTCTGTAGCTCCAGAAAATCCACTTTGAGTGCAGGGAGGTCAGAATCCAACAGCATCCGCAGTCCTTCTTCAACCTCTGAATCTGATTTCTGCTCAAGTCCCTCAATTTCAGCCAGAAAATACCTGAAATCACAGAAAAACACAAAAACTCATAGTAAAGTCCAGAAATGTGAATTTAACATAAAATCTATTAAAAACATCCCTAAAAGTAACTAGATTCTACTAAAAACATACTAAAAACAATGCCAAAAAGCGTATAAATTATCCGCTCATCACAACACCAAACTTAAATTGTTGCTTGTCCCCAAGCAACTGAAAATCAAAATAGGATAAAAATAATAGAACATACTATAAATTCCAAACTATCAATGAAACATAGCTTCAATCATATGAGCGGGACTTATAGCTTTTTGCCTCTTGAATAGTTTTGGCATCTCACTTTATCCATTGAGGTTCAGAATGATTGGCATCTATAGGAACTCAGAGTTCAGATAGTGTTATTGATTCTTCCTAGTTCAGTATGATGATTCTTGAACACAGCTATTTTATGAGTCTTGGCCGTGGCCCTAAGCACTTTGTTTTCCAGTATTACCACCGGATACATAAATGCCACAGACACATAATCGGGTGAACCTTTTCAGATTGTGACTTAGCTTTGCTAAAGTCCCCAATTAGAGGTGTCCAGGGTTCTTAAGCACACTCTTTTTTTGCTTTGGACCTTGACTTTAACCGCTCAGTCTCAAGTTTTCACTTGACACCTACACGCCACAAGCACATGGTTAGGGACAGCTTGGTTTAGCCGCTTAGACCAGGATTTTATTCCTTTAGGCCCTCCTATCCACTGATGCTCAAAGCCTTGGGATCCTTTTTATTTGCCCTTGCCTTTTGGTTTTAAGGGTTATTGGCTTTTTGCTCTTGCCTCTTGGTTTTAAGAGCTTTTGGCTTTTTCTGCTTGCTTTTTCTTTCTATTTTTGTTTTTTTTTTTTCGCCTATAGTTTTTTTTTTCTGCAAGCTTTGCTCTTTGCTGCTTTTTCTTGCTTCAAGAATCATTTTTATGATTTTTCAGATTATCAAATAACATGTCTCCTAGTCATCATTCTTTCAAGAGCCAACATATTTAACATTCTTAAACAACAACTTCAAAAGACATATGCACTGTTCAAGCATACATTCAGAAAACAAGAAGCATTATCACCACATTAATATAATTAAACTAAGTTCAATGATAAATTCAAAACTCATGTACTTCTTGTTCTTTTGAATTAAAACAGTTTTTATTTTAAGAGAGGTGATGGATTCATAGGACATTCATAACTTTAAGACAAAGTTACTAACTACTAATGATCATGTAATGAAGACACAAACATAGATAAGCACATAACATAGAAAACGAAAAACAGAGAAAGTAAGAACAAGGAATGAGTCCACCTTAGTGATGTCCTTGAGCTCTTCTATGTCTCTTCCTTGTCTTTGCTGCTCCTCCTTCATTGCTTTTAGATCTTCTCTGATTTCATGAAGGATGATGGAGTGCTTTTGATGTTCCACCCTTAGTTGCTTCCAATAATTGTGTGGAAGAAAATGTATCCCCTGAGGTGTCTCAGGGATCTCTTGATTTGCAGTCAAATGTTCTACCACTGAGCTATAGACCCTTGATGGAAGCTTTTGTCTTCCCTTTCCTCTTTCTAGAGGTTTTTCTGGCCTTAGGTGCCATCAATGGTTATGGAAAAAACAAAAAAGCTATGCTTTTACCACACCAAACTTAGAATGTTGCTCGCCCTCGAGCAAAAGAAGAAAGAATAGAAGAATAAGAAGAAGATATGGAGGAGATGGATGGGAGTGTGTATTCGGCCATATGGGTGGGATTGGGTGGGAGAGAGATATTGAATTTTTGAAGGTAGTGGGTGTATGGATGTGAGTGGTAAATGGAAAGTAGAAGGGATGATCATGAATGGGAAGAGAGATGATGAGGTAGGTGGGGATCCTGTGGGGTCCACAGATCCTGAGATGATCCTGTGGGGTCCACAGATCCTGAGGTGTCAAGGCATTTACATCCCTGCACCAATTTAGGCATGTAAAATGCCCTTGCACACAACTCTGGGCGTTCAGCACCAGGTTGGTGCCCATTTTGGGCGTTCAACTCCCCTTTGCTGCCATTTCTGGCGTTGAACGCCAGAACCATGCTTGTTCTGGGCGTTCAGCGCCAGGATGCTCCCATTCTGGGCGTTCAGCGCCAGAACTATGCTCTGTTCTGGCGTTTGAACGCCAGACAGATGCTCCTCCAGGGTGTGATTTTTCTTCTGCTGTTTTTGATTCCGTTTTCAATTTTTATATTTATTTTGTGACTCCACATGATCATGAACCTAAGAAAACATGAAAAACAATAAAAATAAGAATTAGATAAACATTGGGTTGCCTCCCAACAAGTGCTTCTTTAATGTCAATAGCTTGACAGTGAGCTCTCATGGAGCCTCACAGATGTGCAGAGCGTTGTTGAGACTCTCCAACACCAAACTTAGAGTTTGGATATGGGAGTTCAACACCAAACTTAGAGTTTGGTTGTGGCCTCCCAACACCAAACTTAGAGTTTGACTGTGGGGGCTCTGGTTGACTCTGCTTTGAGAGAAGCTTTTCAAGCTTCCTCTCCATGGTTACAGAGGGAGATCCTTGAGTTTTGAATACAAGGGAGTTCTCATTCCATTGAAGGACTATTTCACCTCTGTCAACATCAATCACAGCTCTTGCTGTGGCCAGGAAAGGTCTTCCTAGGATGATGGATTCATCCTCTTCCTTTCCAGTATCCAGGACTATGAAATCAGCAGGGATGTAAAGGCCCTCAACCTTTACTAACACGTCCTCTACTTGTCCATAAGCCTGTCTTCTTGAGCTGTCTGCCATCTCTAATGAGATTTTAGCAGCTTGCACCCCATAGATTCCCAGTTTCTCTATTACAGAGAGGGGCATGAGGTTTATTCCTGAACCAAGGTCACACAGAGCCTTAAAGATCATGGTGCCTATGGTACAGGATATTATGAACTTTCCAGGATCCTGTCTCTTCTGAGGCAATGTCAGTTGATCCAGATCACTTAGTTCATTGATGAACAAGGGAGGTTCAACTTCCCAAGCATCAATGCCAAACAATTTGGCATTCAGCTTCATGATTGCACCAAGAAACTTGGCAGTTTGCTTTTCAGTGACATCCTCATTCTCTTCCGAAGAGGAATACTCATCAGAGCTCATGAAGGGCATAAGGAGGTTCAATGGAATCTCTATGGTCTCTAGATGAGCCTCAGAGTCCTTTGGTTCCTCAGAGGGAAGCTCCTTATTGACCACTGGACGTCCCAGGAGGTCTTCCTCCTTGGGATTCACGTCCTCTCCTCTCCTCAGAGGTTCGGCCATGGCGCTTATGTCAATGGCCTTGCACTCTCCTTTTGGGTTCTCTTCTGTATTGCTTGGGAGAGTACTAGGAGGGATTTCAGTGATCCTTTTACTCAGCTGGCCCACTTGTGCTTCCAGATTTCTAATGGAAGACCTTGTTTCATTCATGAAACTTACAGTGGCCTTAGATAGATCAGAGACTAGATTTGCTAAATTAGAAGCATTTTGTTCAGATTTCTCTGTCTGTTGCTGAGTTGATGATGGAAAAGGTTTGCTATTGCTAAACCTGTTTCTTCCACCATTATTAAAGCCTTGTTGAGGCTTTTGATCCTTCCATGAGAAATTTGGATGATTTCTCCATGTTGAGTTATAGGTGTTTCCATAAGGTTCACCTAAGTAATTTACCTCTGCTATTGCAGGGTTCTCAGGATCATAGGCTTCTTCTTTAGAAGATGCCTCTTGAGTACTGTTGGATGCAGCTTGCATTCCATGCAGACTCTGAGAGATCATATTGACTTGCTGAGTCAATATTTTATTCTGAGCCAATATGGCATTCAGAGTATCAACCTCAAGAACTCCCTTCTTCGTAGGCGTCCCATTACTCACAGGATTCCTTTCAGAAGTGTACATGAACTGGTTGTTAGCAACCATGTCAATGAGTTCTTGAGATTCTGCAGGCGTTTTCTTTAGGTGAATGGATCCACCTGCAGAAGTGTCCAGTGACATCTTTGATAGCTCAGATAAACCATCATAGAATATATCCAGGATGGTCCATTCTGAAAGCATGTCAGAAGGACACTTTTTGGTCAACTGTTTGTATCTTTCCCAAGCTTCATAGAGGGATTCACCTTCTTTCTGTCTGAAGGTTTGAACATCAGCTCTAAGCTTGCTCAGCTTTTGAGGAGGAAAGTACTTGGCTAAGAAAGCCGTGACCAGCTTATCCCAAGAGTTCAGGCTGTCTTTGGGTTGAGAATCCAACCATAATCTAGCTCTGTCTCTTACAGCAAAAGGGAAAAGCATGAGCCTGTAGACTTCAGGATCTACTCCATTAGTCTTAACAGTATCACATATCTGCAAGAATTCAGTTAAGAACTGAAAGGGATCTTCAGATGGAAGTCCATGAAACTTGCAGTTCTGCTGCATCAGAGAAACTAATTGAGGTTTCAGCTCAAAGTTGTTTGCTCCAATGGCAGGAATGGAGATGCTTCTTCCATGTAAATTGGAATTAGGTGCAGTGAAGTCACCAAGCATCTTCCTTATATTATTATTATTTTTGGCTGCCATCTCCTTTTCCTGTTCGAAAATTTCTGAAAGGTTATCTCTGGATTGTTGTATTTTAGCTTCTCTTAATTTTTTTCTTCAGAGTCCTTTCAGGTTCTGGATCTGCTTTAACAAGAATGTTCTTGTCCTTGCTCCTGCTCATATGACAAAGAAGATGGCACAGAAAAAATAGTAATAATAATATGGATCCTTTATACCACAGTATAGGGATCCTTGTGTTAGTAGAAGAAAAGAAGGGAAGAAAATCTGAACTCAGAGAGAGAGGGGGTTCGGATTTTTGGAGAGTTGAAGGAAAGATGTTAGTATATCAATAAACAAATAGAAGAAGATGAGAGGGGGAAGTGAATTTTCGAAAACAATTTTTGAAAAAGAGTTAGTGATTTTTGAAAATAGTTTTTGAAAAAGTTTAGTATTTTTTTCGAAAATTTTTTTTTTAAATAAAAATAAAAATAATTAGTTAATAAAAAAGAAATTTTTGAAAAAGAGGGAAGATATTTTCGAAAATTAGAGAGAGAGAGTTAGTTGGTAGTTTTGAAAAAGTTAAGAAACAAACAAAGAGTTAGTTAGTTAGTTGAAACAAATTTGAAAAGATAAGAAGTTGGGAAGTTAGAGAAGATATTTTGAAATCAAATTTTGAAAAAGATAAGATAAGAAGATATTTTTTTGAAAAAGATTTGATTTTTAAAATCACAATTAATGACTTGATTCATAAGAAATCACAAGATATGATTCTAGAACTTAAAGTTTGAATCTTTCTTAACAAGCAAGTAACAAACTTCAAATTTTTTTGAATCAAAACATTAATTGATTATATTATTTTCGAAAATTTGATATAAAAATAAGAAAAAGATTTTTGAAAAATATTTTTTTTTTAATTTTCGAAAATAACTAAGAATTTTGAAAAAGATTTGATTTTTGAAAAAGATTTTGAAAAAGATAAGATTTTCAAATTGAAAATTTGATTTGACTCATAAGGAACAACTTGATTTTAAAAATTTTTGAAAAAGTCAACTCAAATTTTCGAATTTGATGAGAGAAAAAGGGAAAGATATTTTTTTGATTTTTTGAATTTTTATGAAAACATGAAAAATATGCAATTCATGAAATTTTTAGATCAAAACAATGAATGCATGCAAGAATGCTATGAATGTCAAGATGAACACCAAGAACACTTTGAATGTCATGATGAACATCAAGAACATATTTTTGAAAAATTTTTAATGCAAAGAAAACATGCAAGACACCAAACTTAGAATTCTTTAATGCTTACGCACTAAGAATTCAAGAATGCATATGATAAACATGAAAAGACACAAAACAAAAAATCATCAAGATCAAACAAGAAGACTTACCAAGAACAACTTGAAGATCATGAAGAACACTATGAATGCATGAAATTTTCAAAAAAATGCAAGATGCACATGCAATTGACACCAAACTTATAACATGACTCAAGACTCAAACAAGAAACAGAAAAATATTTTTGATTTTTATGATTTTCTAATTTTTTTGGATTTTTTTCGAAAATTATTATTGAAAAGGAAAAATAAGGATTCCAAAATTTTTAATATGAATTCCAGGAATCTTGCCATGTTAGTCTAAAGCTTCAGTCCAGGAATTAGACATGGCTCACTAGCCAGCCAAGCTTTCAAAGAAAGCTCCAGTCCAAAACACTAGACATGGCCAATGGCCAGCCAAGCTTCAGCAGGTGATCATGGATTAGCAGCAGGTAGATGAGCAATAACTAAATTGCTCTTGATAACAAATTGCAAGCCTCAGTCCAAATAAATTTAGACATGGCTTTACAGCCAGCCAGGCTTCACATGCTTCATGAAACACTAGAATTCATTCTTAAAAATTTTGAATGAAAATATTTTTTTTTTTTTTGAAAACATTTTTATTTTTTATTTTTTTTTTGAAAACAGATGAGAGATTTTTTAAATTATTTTTGAAAAATTTTTGAAAAGAAAATAAAAAGAAAATTACCTAATCTGAGCAACAAGATGAACCGTCAGTTGTCCAAACCCAAACAATCCCCGGCAACGGCGCCAAAAACTTGGTGCACGAAATTGTGATCACATTAATGTAGTACTCTTTGTTATTGTATGGAATCATTATTATGGCTCTTTACTATGTGTGGACACAACTCCGTTCAACTAACCAGCAAGTGTACTGGGTCGTCCAAGTAATAAACCTTACGTGAGTAAGGGTCGATCCCACAGAGATTGTTGGCTTGAAGCAAGCTATGGTCACCTTGCAAATCTCAGTCAGGCGGATTTAAACATGATACTTTATTAGATTCAAATAAACAATAAAAGGGATAGAGATACTTATGTAGATTTATTGGCAGGAATTTCAGATAAGTGAATGGAGATGCTTTTCGTTCCTCTGAACCTCTGCTTTCCTGCTATCTGCATCCAATCTGCCTTACTCCTTTCCATGGCTGGCTGTATGCAAGGGCATCACCGTTGTCAGTGGCTACATCCCCTCCTCTCAGTGAATCATATGCTCACGCACCCTGTCACGGCACGGCTATTCATCTGTCGGTTCTCGATCATGCTGGAATAGGATTCACCCTCCTTTTGCGTCTGTCACTAACGCCCAACAATCGCGAGTTTGAAGCTCGTCACAGTCATTCAATCATTGAATCCTACTCAGAATACCACAGACAAGGTTTAGACCTTCCGGATTCTCTTGAATGCCGCCATCATTCTAGCGTACACCACGAAGATTCTGGTTAGGGGATCTAAGAGATATTCATTCTAGCTTAATTCATGTAGAACAGAAGTGTTTGTCAGGCACGCGTTCATAAGGGGGAAGGATGATGAGCGTCACACATAATCATCACCTTCATCACGTTCTTGGGTGTGAATGGATATCTTAGAAGCGAAATAAGAAGAATTGAATAGAAAATAGTAGTACTTGCATTAATCTTTGAGGAACAGCAGAGCTCCACACCTTAATCTATGGAGTGTAGAAACTCTACCGTATGAAAATACATAAGTGAAGGTCCAGGCATGGCCGAGATGGCCAGCCCCTCTGATCTAAGAACCAGGCGTCCAAAGATGTCTAATACAATAGTAAGAGGTCCTATTTATAATAAACTAGCTACTAGGGTTTACATGAGTAAGTATTTGATGTATAAATCCACTTCCGGGGCCCACTTGGTGTGTGTTTGGGCTGAGCTTAAGTGTTCCACGTGCAGCGGCCATTTGTGGAGTTGAACGCCAGTTTCTGTGCCAGTTTGGGCGTTCAACTCTGGTTTTGGATCCTTTTCTGGCGCTGGACGCCAGATTTGGGCAGAAGGCTGGCGTTAAACGCCAGTTTACGTCGTCAATTCTTGGCCAAAGTATGGACTATTATATATTGCTGGAAAGCCCTGGCTGTCTACTTTCCAACGCAATTAGAAGCGCGCCATTTCAAGTTCTGTAGCTCCATAAAATCCACTTTGAGTGCAGGGAGGTCAGAATCCAACAGCATCCGCAGTCCTTCTTCAACCTCTGAATCTGATTTCTGCTCAAGTCCCTCAATTTCAGCCAGAAAATACCTGAAATCACAGAAAAATACAAAAACTCATAGTAAAGTCCAGAAATGTGAATTTAACATAAAATCTATTAAAAACATCCCTAAAAGTAACTAGATTCTACTAAAAACATACTAAAAACAATGCCAAAAAGCGTATAAATTATCCGCTCATCAATCACCCTATGGGTACATAGAACTTCAAGGTAAAGACCCAGACAACAGATTCACTGTCAATGGACAGAGAGTCTAGCATTACCTTGAAGGAGATATTGAGCCAAGAGGCTCAACACTGCTACTAAGCTAAGTACAGTGAAGTTCAGCTAAAGATATTAAAGAAGCACTTCTTGGGAGGCAACCCAATGATCAATAGCATGTTATTTTCTATTTTTATTCTCGTTTTTTAGTTAGTTTTCTTCATAATTAGTTTTTATTACTTTGTTTTCTTTTTAAATATTAGTGATCATAAAAAGTGTTTAAACAAGAAATAGAATGATGCAGAACAGAAAACAGAACACCCTGGAGGAAGCACCTTTTTGGCGTTGAACGCCAGAAAAGAGTGAAGCATGGGCGTTTAACGCCCATAAAGGGGTAGCAACCTGGCGTTGAACACCAGCCAGGCAGCCTGGACTGGGCGTTCAATGCCCACAAGGGGAAGCAAATCTGGTGTTGAACGCCAGCTAGGGAGTCTGGACTGGGCGTTCAACGCCCAAAGAGGAAAGCATATCTAGCGTTGAACGCCAGCCAGGGGGCACTGGCTGGCCGTTCAACGCCCAGAAAGGAGGAACAGCCAGCGTTAAACGCCAGAATCAAACCTTTTTGGGCGTTTAACGCCAGAAAGAGGGCAAGGAAGGTAACTTTCCAAAAAAATCTTATCTTTTCTCCATCTTACCTATCATCTCAATTTTTTATTTTTGAAATTCCATGACTTTCAATTCAAATCTTTTTCAATCATTATCTTTTAAATACAATTTCTTTACATATATTTTCAAATTTTAAAATAATCTTTTCAAATCTTGTTTAATTCTTTCTTAAATCTTTTTCAAATTTCATAGTCTTTGCAACTTCTTTTTCAAATCTTCAAAATCTTTTTCATATATTCTATCCTATCTTTTTATCTTTTTCATTTTTTTTTATTTTAAAACCTATCTTTTCTATCTTTTACTAAAATATAAATCATATCTTCCTTATCTTTTATTTATTTAAATTTGAAACCCTCCCTCCCCTCCCTCTATATATTCGTGTTCCCCACTCCCTCATTCACCCCCTCTTATATTTGAATAATTGTACTCATATTCTCTTCTCCTTCACTTTCTTCATCTTCCTTTCTTCCTTTTACTTGAGGACGAGCAAACCTTTTAAGTTTGGCGTGGAAGGAGCCTTGCTTTCTCACTCCATTCGAATCTCATGGCTCCAAAAAGTGGAAAGATCACTTCAAGAAACAACAAAGAACACGGCCAAACAATCATTTTCAAACCTGTCAAATTCTACACCAAGCAACATTAACAACATTATCACAAAATAATGAGTAAGAGGCCTGTAATCCCAGAGGCAAGATTCGAATTAGGAAAAGATGAATACCCGGAGATTTAAGAGTAAATTCAAAAGAGATGCTGGGAGATTCTAGCCAATCCTGAGATCAATGTTGGAGCAAGCATGATCCATGAATTTTATGCAAATCTATGGATGACAGATAAGCAAAAAAAAGATGGA
Source organism: Arachis hypogaea (assembly GCF_003086295.3). Classification (NCBI taxonomy): domain Eukaryota; kingdom Viridiplantae; phylum Streptophyta; class Magnoliopsida; order Fabales; family Fabaceae; genus Arachis; species Arachis hypogaea. The sequence continues at coordinate 48,118,586 of NC_092050.1, forward strand.
CAAGCATTCTATAATTTTCGCACTATGGTCAGAGGGAAGATCATCTATTTTCATCTTGATAGGGTGAGAGAGATTTTTAAATTACCCCTACAAATGGATGACCTTGAATCCTTCAATAGAAGGGTGATAGTGACGGAGGAAAAATGTCGGTAAAGATTTTCACAAAAATATCGTGTTGCAAGCTAAACCGACAATTAAACCTCAATCAATATTTAAAATGTTTGTCACTTAACCAAACCCAATAAAATTAACCGAAGTATTAAACCTCGGGTCATCTCTCAAGGAATTGCAGGGAAGTGTTTTTACGATTGGTTATGGAACAGTATTTTTTGGGTTTTGTAATAAGAGACAAGTAATATAAATAACAGGAAAATAAACTAACAAATAGGAAAAGTCCTAGCAAGGATTGATAATCAGAATTCCTATCCCCATTATCATAGTCACGTGTGATGGTAATTACCTTTTGCTTTTACTTAGTTAACCTCTAACAATTGAAGGTAAGTCAAGTGAGCAATTCAACTTGAGTTCACAAGTCCTAATCAAAGACTAGAGTTAGTGAACCTTAAGCCAACTAGAGACTTTAACAACTCAAGAGTCTCCAAATTATTCAATCCAAGCTAAGAAAATAAAAAGCTAATTTAAAATCCAACCAAGCATTTTATTAAACACTTGGAAGGCATAACATAAAAACATAGAAAACTAACAGGGAATAATAAAACCTAAGACTAACAATTGCAAAAAGGCAACAACCAACAATTAAATAAAGAAGTTATAAACATAAAACATAAAATTGCATTAAAAAGGGAATTGAGAGTAACATAAGAGTTCATAAACTAAATTGGCAACATAGAGTAATCAACAAGAGAAATAGAGAACTAAAGTACTAGAACAATCAAAAGTAGAAGAGAAACTAAATAAAAGCAAAGTAGTTATCTAAAATGGAGAAGAAACTAAACCTAAAAACACTAAAACCTAGAATTCTATGAATGAAGGTGTGAATGATTGATTCCCCCCTCAAGCTCCACTCTGTAGCCTCTAACTTGGATTTTCAGGCCTGAAATGGGTCAAAAAGGAACCCAGAAATCGCCCCCAGCGTTTTATGCAAATTGCAGCACGTGACGCTCTGTCACGTGTACGCGTGCTTGACAAAATCCTGGTCACGCGTACACGTCATCCACGCATACGCGTCGCTTTTCTCCTGCACGAGTCACGCGTACGCGTCGTCCACTCGTGCGCGTCGCTGCCAGGCTCTCAAAACTACACTTTCTTGTGTTACTTCCACTTTTGCATGCTTCGTTTCGATCCTCTGAGCCATCCCTGCCCTATAAAACCTAAAAACACTTAATAAACACGTTATGACATCGAGTGGTAATAAAGGAGAATTAAAAACTAACAACTTTAAGGCCTAGGAAACAAGTTTTCAATCATAGCATAAAATTAGGAAGAAAATTTAAAACATGCAATTTATATGGATAAGTGTGAGAATAATTGATAAAATCCACTCAATTCAATACAAAATAAACCATAAAATAGTGGTTTATCAATCTTTTCACACTTAAAAATTAGCATGTCCTCATGCTAAGCTCAAGAGAAGCTAAAAAGGGGTGAAGAGGGATGGTAGAATGTATGAAATTCAACCTATCTATATGAATGCAACTAAATGAAAAATGCTTCTACTACTATCTATTTATATATATGCATATATGTGGTCAAAGTGAGTCAAATTCCAAGAAATCATATATGCACAATCAAGGGCTAATTCAATCATATCAAAGCACATTCACAATTGAGTTGAGTTATGCAAAAGAATTCAAAAACTTACAAGATAAGCAATGATCAAATATGGACATATGGAATTGAACAATTGAACCCTTACAGAATGTGTATATGCACTCTAATCACTCAAGTGTTTAGGGTTAATCCACTGAAGTCTCCTCTAATCATGCTTTCTAAAACTTTGTTCTTCATCTAACCAATCAACAAATATTTAGTGTACAAATGCAAATATCATGAGGGCTTTTCATGGTTGTAATGGGGCTAAGGTAAGGGTGATGATATATGTATGGCCAAATGAGCTATCATTTGAATCTTTGACTAACTTGAGTTCTTACCTAACACATGCACACACCCTATACAATTCTAAAATCAAGCTTAACCACCCAAAATCTCACTTTTGCATATTTTCACACACTCATGTATCAATTCTAATTCCATCACATACGCATTGATCTTTTTATTGAATTTAACATTGGGATAATTTTATCCCCTATTCATTTATTTCTTCATATATTTCTTTTTTTTTTCAATATGAAAGCATAATACATCAATACATATGGTTTCTATAATTCCACATGAGTATACACCCAAATTCTCAATATTTGTCAATGAAAGAGCGGAAGATTGATGGTTTAGAGGTTATAGTAAACTCTCGTTGCAAGTATAGTTACTAAACAAAACAATCAACCTTTCTTACAAAAGTTTTGGTTATCACAAGTAACAAACCCCTATAAAATTGATAACCGAGTATTTAAACCTCGGGTCGTCTTCTTAAGGAATTGCAGGGAGATATGTTCTTATTATTGGTTATGAGTTTGTAAATTGGGGTTTTGGAAGTAAGGTGGGAATATGTTATATGACAAATAATTTAAATGGCAATTAAAAATAAATAAATACTGTAAAGCAAACTTTTGGGCAAGGTATGAGAAATTGGAAGTCCAGACTTAGTTATCCTTATCAATAACAATGAAAGTTGAATCTTAATTCCACTTTGTTGACCTTTACCAAAGCAAAGGAAAGTCAAGGGACAAATTGGTTTGACCTTCGAATCCTATTTCTTTCCTAAGAAAAGATTGGGATTATTGAAGTTCAACTCAATTGGCAAGATAACAATTATCAACTATGCTGTTGAATTAGATAACTCCTGAGTTACTGATTTCTTAACCAAAACCAAAAGGGAAAATATCTAAATTAAATTAAAAGCATTTATAAATGGAGCAAAGCAAAATTAAATCTGAAAATACCTCGAATTGTATTCACAAAAGAACTTAAATCTGACATAGACATTCATAAATTAAATTGGAGAAATAAATAAAAGAAACATTGAACCTGGGATTGAGAGTCACTCTTAAAACTAAGAGAAGTCCTAAATCCTAATCCTAAGAGAGAGGAGAGAACCTCTCTCTCTAAAATCTACATCTACTCCTAAAATTGTGAATGTGAAAGCTTTTTTTTATGAATGGATTCATTCCCCCACTTTATAGCCTCTAATCTGTGTTTTCTGGGTCGCAAACTGGGTCGAAAACAGCCCAGAAATTGCTGGAGAAGAAATCTGCCACGCTGGTTTTTCGTCACTGCGACGCGGCCACATGGAGCACGCAGTCGCGTCACCTAACATCAAAGCAACTATGGCATATTATATATCAAATCGAAGCCCCGGACGTTAGCTTTCCAACACAACTGGAACCGCATCGTTTGGACCTCTGTAGCTAAAGTTATAGCTGTTTGAGTGCGAAGAGGTCAGGCTGGATAGCTTAGTAATTTCTCCAACTTCTTATATTCCTTCCACTTTTGCATGTTTCCTTTCTATCCTCTGAGCCATTCTTGCCCTATAATATCTGAAATCACTTAACACACATATCAAGGCATCTAATGGTAATAAAAGAGGATTAATAATAAGCAAATATAAGATCAAAGAAGCATGTTTTCAATCATAGCACAAAATCAGGAAGGAAATATAAAACCATGCAAATATTATGAATAAGTGGGTAAAGAGTTGATAAAATCCACTCAATTGACCACAAGATAAACCATAAAATTGTGGTTTATCAACCTCCCCACACTTAAACATTAGCATGTCCTCATACTAAGCTCAAGAGAAGCTATAAAGGAATGAAGAGGAATGATAGAGAGTATGCAACGCAACCTATCTATGTAAATGCAACTAAATGTGAAATGCTTCTACCTACTTAGTTAAAAGTAAACAAATCTTTCAAGAGGAAATATGAACTGGATTTCACTAATTCAAATCATGAAAATGAAGTACAAATAGACTTGCAAGAAGAAAATAGCTCATGAAAGCAGGGAACAAGGAATTGAGCATCGAACCCTCACTAGTAGTGTATACACTCTAATCACTCAAGTGTTTAAGGTTCGATTCTCTCAATTCTTCACTAACCTTGCTTTCTAAGGCTTGCTCTTCATCTAACAATCAACATAAATTTAATGCACAAATACATAAATCAAGAGGTCTTTTAAGGGTTGTAATGGGGTTAGGGTCAAGGTAGGATTGTATTTGGTCAAGTGGACTAAAATCTGAATCCTTAATTAACTTAAACTTTCCACCTAACTTTAGACAATCCATGTAATCATAATACCACATCTAACTATCCATTAACCATGTTTCCCACATATTCATGCATTCTAAATTCAAGTACAGTACATATGCATTGCTTTCACCACTTACTTTGGGGCATTTTGTCCCCTTTCTGCTTAATTGCTTTTTTTTTATAATATATATATATATATATATATATATATATATATATATATTTTCTTTTATTTTTCTTAATGCATATGATTAAGTAATTGGATGCATGAATCATGTCCTAAATATTTTTTTTTCACATATTCAGAAAATTCTAACATACTCAATTCTCAAACCAAATGTTTCCAAATTCACTTTCCCACACTTAATTCATGAGCACTCTCACTAGTCTAAGCTAACCAAGGATTCAAATTAAGGACATTATTGTTTTCCACTTAGAGTTAATGATGTGCTAAAGTAAAGAATAAAAGGGGTAAAATAGGCTCAACATTGGTTTGCAAAGGATAATGAAAGGTAAGGCCATATGGGTATGTAAGCTCAGTGAAACAAAGGCCTCAATCATGTAAGTGTATGCATACATCAAATAATGGAAATATAGAATTAAGCAAGACAAAGATCACAATTTTAGAGAGAAAAATACACACACCAAAAATAAATTATTGGTTGATAAAATGCAACCAATTCAAATAGGCTCAAAAAATCTCACAGGTTTTGTGTGTTTGAGCTCTACACCATGTTCCAGTATAATATTTCTTCAAACAAGTGTAATATTAAATTTTATTCAAATTAGTGAAATGCTCTAAAAGGTTTCTTGAAAAAGAAAATATTACTTCAACCAAGTGGTAAAATATGCAATCAAACATGCAAATGCAACAATGAACAAACAAATAAAATAAAAAATTTGGTGTTAAGTCAGGAAATAACTAACACTTGGAGATCGGTATCGACCTCCCTACACTTAAAGATTGCACCGTCCTCGGTGCATGCTGAGATGTGCATGTGGACGGGTTACTCCAACTGACGCTTGTAGATGGAGGTGCCTTAGTTGGAGATCTCTTGGTTCCTTTCCTTTCTGGTGTCTTGTCAGTGGCCTTCTCTTTTTCTTTCTTGGTACCCATGCCTAAGGAAGAAGAAAAAAGGAAGAGTGTAATATATAGAAAACTAAGACTGGAAGGGAGGAAATTCCAAGTGATAAGGAATGCCAAAGAAAAGATGATAACCCAACTACATGGTAGCTACAACATGTAGGAAAGACAACAATAAAGATAAAAAAGGGGCAATTCAAAATAATAAGATGCAAGAGGATAAAAACATGCAAATAATGGGCATGAGAAGCATAGCTCAAGCATCAAGTAATAAATGTGCTAAATTAAAGAGCATGTGTAATGATGACAACTGTGAACGATAATCCCAAATACATGTGGAGCACAAGTGTTGTGAAAAAGAGGCATGCAAGTGAAAGAGTAAAATAAAATAAGATTTAAAATGCCATAAAAGCTTTTTCACAAACACTGGGTGTGAGACAACAATAAAGATCAAAAAGGGGCAATTCAAAATAATAAGATGCAAGAGGATAAAAACATGCAAATAATGGGCATGAGAAGCATAGCTCAAGCATCAAGTAATAAATGTGCTAAATTAAAGAGCATGTGTAATGATGACAACTGTGAACGATAATCCCAAATACATGTGGAGCACAAGTGTTGTGAAAAAGAGGCATGCAAGTGAAAGAGTAAAATAAAATAAGATTTAAAATGCCATAAAAGCTTTTTCACAAACACTGGGTGTGCAAGTTAAAATAGGGATGAAAATAATGTAATCCAAATGCATATGAGAGCCATGAATAAATGTCAATTGTCAAATCTCTCCTCAGAATAGCCACCTGCTCAAATAAATTAAGGCACTTATCCAAATAAAACTCCAACACCAACATAAAAATGCATGAAAAAGAATTGAAAAAGAAAAAGGAAAGAACAAATAAATGCATTGAATTAAAGGGATAGAAGAGTAGAGGGGAAGAAGGAGAGAAAGAAAGAAGAAAGAAGAGAGAAGAAGAAAGAAATTAGGATTTGGGGAAGAAAAGATAAGATATTTTTGGCTAATTTAGATAAGCTGTGCAGCGCAAGTGACGCGGTCGCGTGGGGCACGCGGTCGCGCGACTTGCGCTTAAACTTGATTGACGCGGTCGCGTCGGTCACGCGGTCGCGTGACCCAGTTTAGGCTAATGGCGTGAGGATAGCCTCACACTCGCACAACTCTCTGTTCAAAATTATATTAGTGCCAAATTTTAAGTGACGCGATCGCATGGGGCATGCGATCGCGTGAGTGGGCTTTGAAGGAATATGACACGGTCGCGTGGGTCACGCGGCCGCGTGGGAAGGATTATGCGTTCAGTACCAATCCAGTACCACTCTCGCAAAACTTTCGGGTGTGCACCACGTTGACATCGAAATCTTGGTCACGCGGCCGCGTGGGGCACGCGGTCGCGTGGGGCACGCGGTCGCGTGGGGCACGCGGTCGCGTGGGAGGCCATTATTCCCATATGACGCGGTCGCATCAGCGATGCGGTCGCGTGGGACGATTTGTGTCATTGGCACGCTTCCAGCTACGCTCTCGCGTGACTTTCTGTTCGTTTTCTTTTCTTCCCATCGCACTGGTGACGCGGACGCGTCAGCGACGCTGCCGCGTCGTGTACGTGCTTCTCTTTTTTTTTTTTAATGCAAAATGCAGAAGGCAATGCTTAATGTGAATGCTATGCATGATTCCAGGTTCAATAAAATAAAATAAAATTCAAAAACAAATAAAACTAAACAAAAATGAAAAAAAGGAACGATCATACCATGGTGGGTTGTCTCCCACCTAGCACTTTTAGTTAAAGTCCTTAAGTTGGACATTTGATGAGCTCTTGTTATGGTGTCTTGTGCTTGAACTCATCCAGGAATCTCCGCCAATGTTTGGAATTCCAGTAGCCTCCGGGATCCCAAACAAGGCACGTGAAGCCTTTGAGCATCTTCAAACAGATTCTTAGGCTCCTGGGGTGTTGGATGTCAGAACAGATTCCAGGATCCCAAACTTTGCTTTTACACCCGTCTTTGTGTTGATCATCATGATTCCATTCGGGTAGCAAGCAATCTGAATTCTCACTAAAGCGGCCAAACAACTTCCTAGACCCATTCAGTTGAGCTCTACACCAACCTTTGCGTTTAAACTTTGAGTACACAACCATGTTGAACCTTGCTTGACAATTCCAACCACTAACCATCTTCCTCTTACTCTTAATGCCACAAAGAGCTCTAAGTTGACCATCCGTCTCCAGTAGCCCATATTCAAGTGGAATTAGAAAGTTGAGGGATATGAATTTTACCCACTTGAATGTTGTGAAGGATGATGGTAACTTAGGGGGAGGGGTCTCCAATAACTTTGGCAAGGTAATTTCAAGCTCCACTCCCTTGTGCTCTTTGACAACTTCCACCTCTTTTCAAGCTTCTTCAATTTCAACCTCTTCCTCTTGGTAGCTTTCTTCCAATTCAATCTCTTCTTCATTACTTACCAAGGGCATGGGAGGCTGTGCTTTTTCTTCTTTACTCTCCATCTCTTGACCAACCTCGTCCAAGTCTTCAACTATGATATGCCCTGGAGGTTGTACACCCTCCTTAACATCAAATGCAACCGTCTTGGAAGGAGGTTCTATGTCTTGACTTTCCCATGGAGGTTTAGCATCTCCTAAGTCTTCAACCACTTCTTCCTCTGCAACTATTATGGCTTCCTCCACTTGTTCCAATACAAAGCCATGTTCCTCATTGTCCACCGAAGTTTCTAGTGTCTCCTTCATGCTTTGCTCTTCTTTTGATTCTCTACATGTAACTATGGGAGTTCCTTGAGTGTTCAGATATTGGGAAGCTATTTTATTCACTAACTCGCCAAAGGTGGCTACGAAATTTTGCACACTCTTATTCATCCTTTCTTGCCTTTGAAGAATAACATGAAGTCTGTCATCCATTGGAGGTTGGGGTAGATATGAGGATTCATTGGTTGGGAGAGAGGATTCATAATAGGAAGGTGGTTCATCTTGATAATGATATGGAGATGGTGAATATTGAGGTGGTGGTTCATGAGAGTAGTTTTGTTGGAAAGGTGGTGGTTCTGTGTATGGTTCATTTGGCTCATAAGGTGGTTGGTGTGGTGGGTGTGGGTTAGGGTCATATGGAGGTGAATGGTGGAAAGGGGCTTGTGAGTTTGGTGGCCCAAAGTTATGTTGAGGAGGGGGTTCATAGGCGTATGGTGGTGGTTGTTGATAATCAAAAGAGCGCTCACCATAGCCATTGCCTTGATATGCATCACGGAATGGTTGTTGATAGTCCATTGGAGGTGGTTGTTGCCATGAGGGTTGATTAAATCCTTGTGGCTCCTCCCATCTTTGATTCTTCCAACCTTGATGCATGTTCTCATACTAGTTTCCATTCCTAACAACAACATTGGAATCAAACTTGAAGCCAGAGGGGTGAGAATTCATAGTAGTAAGAGAAAATAAAAATAAAAACTAACCAAAAGAAAATATTTTGAAAAAGAGATGATTTTTAAAAAAAATTGAATTTTTGAAAAATAAGATAAAATAAGATAAAAAAATTTTAAAATAAAAATCTGAAATTTTTTTTTTAAAATTTACAATAACCAATAATAAGGCACACGTTTGCAATTCCCCGGCAACGGCGCCATTTTGAAAGAGCGGAAGATTGATGGTTTAGAGGTTATAGTAAACTCTCGTTGCAAGTATAGTTACTAAACAAAACAATCAACCTTTCTTACAAAAGTTTTGGTTGTCACAAGTAACAAACCCCTATAAAATTGATAACCGAGTATTTAAACCTCGGGTCGTCTTCTCAAGGAATTGCAGGGAGGTATGTTCTTATTATTGGTTATGAGTTTGTAAATTGGGGTTTTGGAAGTAAGGTGGGAATATGTTATATGACAAATAATTTAAATGGAAATTAAAAATAAATAAATACTGTAAAGCAAACTTTTGGGCAAGGTATGAGAAATTGGAAGTCCAGACTTAGTTATCCTTATCAATAACAATGAAAGTTGAATCTTAATTCCACTTTGTTGACCTTTACTAAACCAAAGGAAAGTCAAGGGACAAATTGGTTTGACTTTTGAATCCTATTTATTTCCTAAGAAAAGATTGAGATTATTGAAGTTCAACTCAATTGGCAAGATAACAATTATCAATTATGCCGTTGAATTGGATAACTCCTGAGTTACTGATTTCTTAACCAAAACCAAAAGGGAAAATATCTAAATTAAATTAAAAGCATTTATAAATGGAGCAAAGCAAAATTAAATCTGAAAATACCTCGAATTGCATTCAGAAAAGAACTTAAATCTGACATAGACATTCATAAATTAAATTGGAAAAATAAATAAAAGAAACATTGAACCTGGGATTGAGAGTCACTCCTAAAACTAAGAGAAGTCCTAAATCCTAATCCTAAGAGAGAGGAGAGAACCTCTCTCTCTAAAAACTACATCTACTCCTAAAGTTGTGAATGTGAAAGCTTTTTTTTATGAATGGATTCATTCCCCCATTTTATAGCCTCTAATATGTGTTTTCTGGGCTGCAAACTGGGTCAAAAACAGCCCAGAAATTGCTGGAGAAAAAATCTGCCATGCTGGTTTTTTGTCACTGCAACGCGGCCACATGGAGCACGCGGTCGCATTGCCTAGCGTCAGAGCAACTATGGCATATTATATATTAAATCGAAGCCCGGACGTTAGCTTTCCAACGTAACTGGAACCGCATCGTTTGGACCTCTGTAGCTAAAGTTATAGCTGTTTGAGTGCGAAGAGGTCAGGCTGGACAGCTTAGTAATTTCTCCAACTTCTTGTATTCCTTCCACTTTTGCATGTTTCCTTTCTATCCTCTGAGCCATTCCTGCCCTATAATATCTGAAATCACTTAACACACATATCAAGGCATCTAATGGTAATAAGAGAGGATTAATAATAAGCAAATATAAGATCAAAGAAGCATGTTTTCAATCATAGCATAAAATCAGGAAGGAAATATAAAACCATGCAAATATTATGAATAAGTGGGTAAAGAGTTGATAAAATCCACTCAATTGAGCACAAGATAAACCATAAAATAGTGGTTTATCAGTCAATAACAAACAAAACACATTCTCATCAACCAAAGTTCTCACATTTTCCCACACTTAGTTGACACACAGTCACTATCTTAAGCTAACCAAAGATTCAAATAGGACAATTAATTGTTTTTCTGCTTAAGACTAGTGATGTGGTAATATAAAGAACAAAAGGGGGTTAAAAAGGCTCAAAGTGGCAAACAAAGGTAGATAAAATGATAAGCTATTTGGGATAAGTGAGCTATAATCAAATGATGGCCTCAATCACCTAAATGAATGAATATACACTAAATAATGGACATATAGAATGGAACAAACCAAAGATTACAATCATAGAGAAGAAAACACACAAGAATAAAAATCATGGTTAAATAATGCAACCATACAATTAGGCTAAAAAACTTACAGGTTGTGTGTTCTTAGCTCAAAAACCATATTCCAAACTATATATATATACATCATGCAAGTTACAAAAAGTTTCAACTCAAATCAATGTGAATCTTAATGCCCTTTTTAAGAAAAAGATACATTCCGTGAAAATTTCATCAATTTGACCGACATTTCTTATATATATCCTAAATGATATGATGTGATTGTGAAAAGTTAAAAAAAATTCTTAGTTTGATCCTGTTTTCAACCAAATCAATTTCTCATATGCAACGTGTTCCAAGGGTTACCTGAAACTGGGAGGTCGATCTCGGATGAGATCTTCTGGTCGGGTCTAGGCTGGCGAGTCCGACTTGTAGCAACAAGAGATGCCGTCGACCCTTGCCCACCGGAGGGGGTGGTACCTGCAAGAGACTCCGATGCTTAAGTCAGTATGGGCTTTAGGCAGGTTTTTGTGTAGAATTGGAGTATATGTTATACCTGGGTACTCCAGTGTATTTATAGTAGTGTTTGATGACATTCCTTTGAGATAAGTTTGTTATCTTATCTTTTCTTTGGTGGGTAAGATCATTATCTTTGGCTAACCGCCTTTCTAGAGGGTGGCATCTTTTTACTGTGGGACTCCCTGGGCCTCTGTGGTGATTTGTCTGAAATCTTTATGAAGAGGTCGGCGGCGGACCAACGTTTTAAAGAGGTCGGTCGCTTTGTCTTCGTCCAACCCGGAGCTTATAGCTCGGTCCAGGGTATGAACAGTGCCCCTGCTTGACCTTTGACCTTTCCATGAAATCGTGCTTTTTGAGCCTTGATCTTTTTTGGGGAAGTCAGGTTCAAGCATCTGTCTGGTCTGCTCCTCCACTCGTGAGTTTCGCATAATTTAAATGCCATTTTGAAAATGCGAAGTGTTTTTGCTTTTGCTCCTTTATTGCTGCGTTTCTTTCTCAAGGGGGTTGCCTCCTTGGAAGTATGCAAGCGCTTTTAATGCCTAATGATTTGGCTTTTATTCCTTTATGCCGTTTCTTTTCCCTCTTTGCAATTTGAAATTTAAAAGGGGTTTTACTTTGTTTTCCATTTCTTGCTTTCATCTGTTTCGTTTTCATTCTTCCGGAGTGAAGGTCTCTTTCTCTGGTTTTTTACTTCTTTGATTTGCCCCAAGCTTTCTTCTTTCATTTGGAGCTTCAAAGCGTTTGTTGGTGTGGACCGTTCGTGCTTTTGTCATGCATCTATCGTTGCTTCTTTTTGTCCTTGCAGGTTGGTGCTTTGCTTCGTACCCTTTCACATATTAATTGTAATTCTTCTTTGTGCTTTTACTGCTGCATGCTTTTCTTTTTGCACAAAGTTTTGATCTTGCTGAGTTTATTGAAAAGGTTGAAGCTTTTTGGTTTTGAACTTCGTGTTTTATTTTGCTGGAAGGGTTAGGGTTTTGATTTCTGTTTGTTTTTCTTTGTGTTTCTTCCTTTCTGTATCTGCATTGCCTCCAAAGGGTGCCTCTGGGCTTTAATGGTGATCTTCGAGCCTTGGGGCGCCCTTTTCGTTGTTGTGTTTTGTTGGTTGCTGGTTGCATTTCTGATTCTATCCGAGTTACTTGGTAATGACCCTTCTTCTGTTTTCTTGCTGTAGGTGTAGTTTTCTATGTCTTCACGTAAGAATATTGTTGAGATGTCTACAAAGGTCCCCCCTAGTATGGCTGACTGGTTAGATTCCACAGTGTTAATATGTGTTACTGTAGCTGATCCAGAGTATTGTGAGAAGCTTAGGAGGTTTCATAGGATTTATGGGAGTAGGAAGGATGAAAAGAACTATAAGCTGGTGTCCTCCGACCCCGAGGAGAGGGTTAGTTTCCCTCTCTTAGGTCGGGCAGAGCATCCTTTCTTCTATGCCTATGACTATTTCTTTACCCAACTAGGTATTACCCTTCCTTTTACCACATTTGAGACAGAGGTTTTGTGGAACTGCAATGTGGCCCCTTCGCAGCTTCACCTGAATTCTTGGGCTTTTATGAAGATTTTCCAGTTGTTGTGCCAAGAGCTGGGTGTCTGACTTACCCTATCCCTTTTCCTTTATCTGTTTGTGTTGACCAAACTGGGGGCGGCCAAGAAGAAGGCTTATTGGATCTCCTTCCGGGCTACCCAGGGGAAGAAAGTTTTCTCTATGTTTGATGACTCTTTTCGGGATTTTAAGAATTTTTATTTCAAAGTCCGAGCTGTTGAGGGTGTCTATCTCTTCTTCTTGGATGAGAACAAAGAACCGTCCTTCCCTCTTTGGTGGCAGAAGGATCCTGTAGTTCTTAGGTAATCGTGGGAGAGTCTAGATGATGTAGAGAGGGCCTTTGTAGGTGTCTTAGAGGAGCATTGGGGAAAGCCTCCCCATCTGGACACGAAGAGGTTTTTAGGAGATCCTGCTCTCCTTTGTTCCGAGCTAGGAAGCGCCTAACTTGTTTATAAGGTGAATTTCTCTTGTTACTTTATTTGCTCATTGCATAACTGTTTCTGTGGTTCCTTTCTTCTTTTTCAGAGATGGTGGTCAATTCTGATTCGATGAAGTTCCTCAGGAAGACCAAGAAAATAGTGGCTGCTCAAAATATTCAGAATAAGACGTCGGGGCAAGGTTCTAGTCAGGTTCCTCCGAAGAAGCCAGAGTCCGACCCTCAAAGTCCGAGGAAGGTCATCCCGACCCACCTCGAGTTTGGACGGTTCTTACTGAGCCTCCTTTGGGGACTTCTGTTGCTGCCTCCTCCCCTACTTCATCTGGTCCTCTTTCCAAGAAGCCGAGGACTGTCGGGTCTTATGATTTTGATGATAAAGATTTTGATGGTGTGGCTTTCGCTTTAGAACTTATTGCCCCTTATGGCAAGGTCCCTACTGATGATGTGTCGATCCTTCACCATCTTGAGTTTATATCAAGCAATAGCATCTAGATGGCTAATATTAATGCTGCCTTGTCTCGGGTTGTCAAAGACTCTTCTGTATGTGCTACCAAGGGTTTTCTAGAGGAGGCTAAGGCCAATTATGATAGGGTGGAGAGTTCGAAGCGGGAGTGGGAGGCCAAGAGTGTTGGATTGGAGCTTACGGTGGAAAAGGAGAAGGCTAGGGCCACTGCTGCGGAGGCGGCCACTAACTTGGCTGAATATATGGCCAAAAAGGCTAAGGAGAGTTATACTCGGACCTATGGCGAGATGTTGGAGACTAGGGAGAGGCTTCAGTCTGCTCAGGATGACTATGTCGAGCTCTAAGGTCATGTGGTGAATGGTATGAATGTGTTGTAAGAAAATTTGAAGGCCCAAGTCTGAGTTCTTGCTCCTGATGTCGACCTCTCCCTATTCAGCATGGACAACGTTATGGAGGATGGGAAAACTGTGCCTGCTCATGATGATGATGATGAGGCTCCTCCTTTAGTGTTGACAGCTAAGGCTTCTGCAGCCCCTCCTGCTGGGTCGTCCGCAGTTCCTTCTACCGAGGTGATCCCTCCTGGTCCTGAGCCCGACGTGGAAATCTTGAATGACCCAGACGGAGTTGTTGGAGCTACCCCGATTTCAGTTATTCCTCCTTCTCCTAGAGATGCAGCTACCGGGGCGAATTTGGATCCCTTATGATTCTCTTTTTATATTTCTTTTTTATCGTATACTGGTGTTGTCCGATCTGTGGACCTTTTGAACTCTGGTTTTGTAACTTTTTTGGGATGATTTTTCTGACACTTTTCCTAGTTGCTTCCTAGCAACTTTTGTTTTTAATCAAAACACTTTTAACTCTTGGGTTGATGTAGGGCGACCCTTGAGCCTTTAATGTTTTAATTTTTATGTTTCAGCTTGTCTCAGTGATGCACCGATTTAGCTTTTGGTAAGGTGCTTTTGTTTTGAGGTTGTTCTTTCAACTCTTGTATGGTCTTGTGTTTTTGGTGATGTGGTCCCTTCGTGGGTTCTTTATACCCTAGGATGTAGATGTTCGGGACTCCTTGGTCTAATACCTTTGCCTTTTGGATCGCGTCTTATTTTTAGTTGTACTGACAACCTTCTGTTTTAGCGATGTCGTCCTTTATGGCTTGCTGTCCGGGCTTTTGAGCCAATCTCCAATAACTTTTTAGGCAGTGTTCTCATGCAGAACCTTTTCTTTTTAGTCTATTTTGGATGACTTTTTAGCCCTGCCTCGAGGTCATGCTTTTGCTTTTTAAGTAGTGTTCCTTTTCAGGACTCGTACGCTTTAGCTGAGAACTTTGGGCCTAGGTTTTTCAACCTTTTTTTTGCCTTTGCATGGTGTTGTTCCCCTTTTAGTGATCCTTTCATTGGTCCGACTTCTCTGTCAGGCCTTCTCAAGTTATTTTTAGTAATCCCATTTCTAGTCCGACCTCGTCTAGCCACTTTGTATTGGTTACTTTTTATAACTTCTCACATTAACTTTGACTTTTGTCGCTTCACCTTGCCGACCTTTCCTTGGTCAGACGATGAATTTTGCATTTTGAGCGTAAATTAATGCGTCTTGGTAGGAAAATTTTTAGGGAATCTTTAAAATTTTATTGAAGTAGGAAAAATAACAAGTGTAAATAAGAGTATTTACCCTACTAGTCGGGCAGCTTTGGGGTCTCGGGATGGTGTCTCATTAAAAAACCCTTTAGGGGAAAAAGAGTGTGCCTAGGCCTGAGACCTTTTTCTAGCTGTAGTACCCTCTTAGGTTACAGGCATGCCATGACCTCGGGAGCTCCCACCCTTGTAGGTCGGCCACCGTATAGTAACCTTTTCCTAGTAACTTCTGTGACTCGGTATGGCCCTTTCCAGTTAGCTGCTAGCTTCCCTTTTCCTGACCGACCTGCTCCGATATCATTTCGGATTAGAATGAGGTCTTCGGTAGCAAAGCTTCATTTGATTACCTTCTGGTTATACTTCGACGCCATTCGACGCTTGGTGCACGAATTGTGAATCACACTTTTCACAACGCGTACCACTGACCAGCAAGTGCACTGGGTCATCCAAGTAATACCTTACGTGAGTAAGGGTCGAATCCCACGGAGATTGTTGGTTTGAAGCAATCTATGGTTATCTTGCAAATCTTAGTCAGGAAGTCAATTATGTTTATCAGTTGAATTGTGAATAACCAAGAGAGCATAAATTAAAGTTTACTTGTTGTGCAGTAATGGAGAATATGTTGGAGTTTTGGAGATGCTTTGTCTTCTGAATCTCTGCTTTCCTCTGTCTTCTGATTCACGCACGCACGTCCTCCTATGGCAAGCTGTGTGTTGGTGGATCACCGTTGTCAATGGCTACATTCCATCCTTCCAGTGAAAACTACGCTCACGCACTCTGTCACAGCACGGCTAATCACCGGTTGGTTCTCGATCCGGTTGGAATAGGATTTACTATCCTTTTGCATCTGTCACTAACGCCCAACCTTCAGGAGTTTGAAGCTCGTCACAGTCATTCACTCCTTGAATCCTACTCGGAATACCGCAGACAAGGTTTAGACTTTCCGGATTCTCATGAATGCCTGATGACATGTCATCATGTCATGTTTTTCTATGCCTTTTTCCTTTGTTTTCAATAGGTTTTATGCACTTTCTTGAGCCATAAGCAAGCCAAGTGGGTAGATTTTCATGCTTCCTTTGATTTAATCAACCATGTATGAATTCATGCTATTTCATGAGGTTTTATGCTAAAATTGTCACATATTATGAAAGAATGAATATCTCATGATTTTGAGCATAGCTTTGATGTGTTTGGTTGATTAATGATAGGTGAAGAAGGCTTGGAGAAAGGGTGAAGCAAGAAGGAATGGCTAGGAGTAAAGAGAGGACAATGGAATAAGTTGAACCAGGAAGAAAAATCTTTTGAGTGAAAAGTTAGCCTCAAAGTTAGACCCCTAACTTGGAGGCTAACGTTGGCACATGAAATTCACCCCTTGCACCAAAAGTTTGCGCCAATGTTAGCCCCCTAACTTTGAGGCTAACGTTGGCATGAAGAGAACCTCCCTGGGCACCAAAAGTTTGTGCCAACGTTAGCCCCCTAACTTGGTGGCTAACGTTGGCACATGAAATTCACAAGGGGAGGAGCAAAAGTTTGCGCCAACGTTAGCCCCCTAACTTTGAGGCTAACGTTGGCGCCACACACCACAACAGCTTGAAGGGGTATACTTCCAACAAAAATAACTTGAGCTACAGAGCTCCAAATGAGGTGATTCAAGAATCATTGGAAAGTAGGAATCAAGAGCTTTCCAAGCATATATGGCACTGCATGGTGGACACTAAAATTGAGGGAGAAAACTGCCCCGCAATGTGCATAAACGAACATGGTGGCAACCTGCAGTGAGGCAAACTGACCTCTGCACCTTCAATGGAGTATAACTCGAGCTGTATAGCTCCAAATAATGTGCTCCCAACGGCATTGGAAAGTAGACATCCAGGGCTTTCCAACAATATATAATAGTATGGGGTGGACAATACGTTTGAGCCTCCAGAACTGGCGTTTTCGCCAACGTTTGAGGCAAACGTTACCTCAAACGCTGCACACCAAAGCCAGCGACCATGCCCTCTTCAAATGATCATAACATGAGTTGTAGATGTCCAATTGAAGTGATTCTAAGTGGGTTAGAAAGCTGACATTCAGAGCTTTCCAACCATATATGATAGTCTATATTGGGCATAAAATTGGCAACATGACAAGAGGACAAAGTTAGCGCCATAAATGTGCATAAGGGAGGCCAACGTTAGGGTCAAAGTTAGACCCCTAACGTTGGCACCAACGTTCATACCAGCAAGTTTTGTGGGCTGCTATGAAAAGTTGGAGCCAAAGTTAGACCCCTAACTTTAGCTCCAACTTTTGGTCCAACTTTTGCAAACTCAACCCGGTTCAATTCGGTTCCTCTTCAAACTCCAAGAGCAATCAACCAAGGCCTTTATCAACCCAATTCCATCAAGAGCAAGGGCCCAAATGATCATCACTCAAAGGCACAAGAAATAGATAAAATAGGAATTTCATTTAATTGTAATTTGTTTTTAATTTCATTTTTATTTCCATTTTGTAAAGCCTATATAAGGCATCATTTTCATATTTGTGGGGAGGCTGGCTCCACTAGGGAGCATTAGGATTTGAGAGCTCTCTCTTAGTTTTCAATTTCGTTTTGAATCTTGGGTTGAGAATTGAAGAAATTCTGTTTCAATCTCACCTTGAGAATTTTCTTGTTTACTTTCTCTGCACAATTGAATTTCCATTCCTGTTTACTACTTCACCTTCTCTTGGGTTCTGCAATTTACTTTTCTTTAATTTCTCTTGCAATTGTTCTTGTTGGATCAAGGAAGGATTTGAGATCTAGACTTGTTTTCTAGTCTCTTCCAACCCCTGAGATCTTCAACCTCTCATTTAGATTTTGCAATTGATCTGCATTTCATTTTCTGTTCGGTTCCTCAATTCAATTTACATTAAGCCTGCTGCAAATCTCATTTACTTTCCTGCACGTGTGTTCCTCTGCATTTTACATTTGAGCCACTGTAATCTGAATTTACTTTTCATGAAATTTTAATTTCCTTGCAATTGTTCTAAGCTTTGATTTACTGCTTTCATTTAATTTCCCTGCACCTAATCCCCTTTACTTTCATGCAATTTACATTTCTTGCTCTTTAAGTTTCAATGCAATTTACTTTCTGCACTTTAATTTTCCTTGTCATTTACATTCTGTTGGCTTCAATGGTCACTCAAATCACTCAATGTTAGCTTGACTAAACTAATCACCCACTAAAATTGCTTGATCCATCAATCCCTGTGGGATCGACCTCACTCCCGTGAGTTATTATTACTTGATGCGACCCGGTGCACTTGCCGGTTAGATTTGGGTGTTTTGGGGGAAATTTATGTTTCACCAAAATACTCATCAAGTTTTTGGCGCCGTTGCCGGGGATTGATTAGATCAACAATGATTAAGTGGGTGAGAAGTCTAGATCAAGCATTTTCTTTGTTTTTGTTTTCTGCTCTAAGTTGAAACCAAGGTGTTTGAGTTATTGCCTCACTAAGAAATTCATCTCTGAGATATGAATTTCAATTCTCCTTGGTGTTGTGTTTTACAAAATTCAAATGGAGTTCAACTCATCTTATGGTCAAACAAATTTTATGGGATATCACCCACCATCACCAATCTCTAATGGTGGTTGGGAATATCACCAACAAATTACAAATCCTGAGCACTCCAATTCATGGAGATTGGCTTCAGAGACACAAGATGAGCAAGAGAATCATATGGGATACCAACCACCACCACAAAATGATTCATATCATTATCCTCATGGAAGATGGAAGCATCGCCAAAGAATGGAAAAGCATCCACCCTCACGTCCCAGTTTCTCATTTGAAAGTTCTTCATCACTTGATTATGCCTCAACACAAAGTTTCCTCCAAAATCCATACCAGTCATCCCATCAATCACACAACTCATTCCACACCCCTCAACACAACTTCACCACAACACATTCACTTCACCAAAATTACTCTCGACCTTCATCTCTTGAATTAAAAGAAGAGGAATACCTTGAAGGCATTGAATTAACAGATGAGGAATACCGTGAAGGCATTGAAATACAGAGAAAACTAGTGGAATTTTACACAAAATCCCCATCTTGGGAAGAAACCATCCTCGAGCAGATAAATGGGTCCTTAGAGCAAACAAGGGGAAACTTAGAACCATCAACCAGTGAGGATGAGGACAAATGTGTGGGTGAGGAAGTGGAAAAGCAAGATAAGGAGGCCACTGCATCAAGTGAACTTTCAATGAAGAATGAGGTGGTTGAACCTGAAACTGCACTTGAGAGGACAAGAGAACATGAAAACTCACAACTCTCACAAACCTCCCTGGACCAAAATGCCTCAACATCTGAATCCATGATTGAAAGGTATGACGAGGAGATGAAGAAATGTTGGGAAGATCGACAAACCTCCCCCATGATAGAGCGACTGAAACAAATGTTGGGTGTAAAAGAGGAAGTGGAGGAGCAAGAAAGTGAAGAAGTCATTCCAAACTCAAGTGAGGCAGAGAAGTACATAAAGGAGGAGTTCATGGAACCACCAATACAAAAGGCTCTGGATGAATACAAAACTCCAACAATCACACAATCACCAAGACTTGGATTCAAAGAAGTGAAGGCAATTAACAAAAGCACCAAGAAGAGGATTGTGACCAAACTACCAAGGACAACATTCAAGAGGAGGTCGACCACAAGCAATCCAACCCCTGGACCAATAGCAAGCAAGCTCAATCAAGCCATGTACAAAAGAAAGCTTGCTGAGGAGAGACCAAGACAGGGGGTAATAGCTGAATCTTCTCCTCCTTTGAAGTCATTTCTCTTAACAAATTGGAAGAAGAGGAAGAAAGTAAAGAACAGGTAGATAGTAGGTACATTTCTTTTCCTTGCTTTGTTTAAATTTCAATAAATTGACATGTGGTTGCATTCTAAGTTTGGTGTTGCTATGCAACAAAATTTGGTTCTAATCCTTACAAGATACTTGCATCAATTCTAAGTGAAAGTGTCACACTAAGTTTAGTGTACCACTTATTCTTTATGCAAAATATTATGCTCACCTTCTTAAGTTTGCAATCACAAGGTCTCTGTCTCTTGTGCCTTGATTGTTATCTGTCATTTTGCTTGCTTAAAACACATGTGCTACTAACATTTCATTGTGTAAGACATTCATGATCCATCTTAGCCCCATAGCCACGGTTCTAATAGTTGCTGGAAGATGAGCAAGCATTCTGAGTTGGTGTGGGAAGGAGGAGAATGAGAGGAAAATGACAACAATAGAGAAGATGAACTACAAGGTTGTAAAGTTCCTTTTCCTCTCATTTGTTTCAAGCACTATAAACTGCATGATTGTCTTTACCTTCTCTGTATGCATGTGTGTATGAAAAGGCCTAGTTTGATTTCTAAATTGCAACATGGTGCTGTGCCATTGTGATTACCAACTTGAGTTTTGTGAATTCAAAAGCAGTAAAGCATCATGATCATAAACAAACAAGGAACTAAAGAAGAGTTTAGCATGTGCATACAAGTATTGGAAAGCTAGTATGAATAATTGTTGCTCAATTGCATTGGATTTTATTTAATTGAAGTTTTCATCTAGTACAGTTTGTGAAATCTTTTGAAAATCATGAAAACCTTGAAGAAGCAAATACAATTAAAGCAAGAAAAGTAAAAGGGAAAGAATGAGAAAGCTGAAGGCTCTAAGTACCAATGGCAATTTATTTGTTAAGTACTCGTGGTGTTTATGTATCAAGCCAAATGCTTGAAAACAAAACACTTAGAAGTCAAGGTTAGGCTCAAAGTGCAAAAGCACTCCCTCAAAGCTCAAGGCTCTGAGCATCAATGATTAGAGAGTCAAGAAAAGAAAAGAAAAATGAGCTTAATGAAGTCCTCTAATCAAATGCTTGTGGTGCTTATGTATCAAGTGGTAATACTTGAAAACAAAGCATTTAGAAGTCGTAGCTTCGTTATCAACTCATGGGGCAAAGCACCCAAAAGGAGAAGCTAAATAAGAAAATCAAAAGTTTGTTTCAAGGAAGAAATATAAATGAAAGATTTCATAAATTGAGCTAGATGGAAGCATCAATCATTTACATTTCTTTTGTGATTATAGCATGCTTAGAAAACTAGCTTACCATGAACATTGAGTTGCTATCCTTCTTGCCTTGGATTGTCAATCTTTATTGCATGATTCTTTTCTTGCTTGGGGACAAGCAAGGTTTAAGTTTGGTGTTGTGATGACATGTCATCATGTCATGTTTTTCTATGCCTTTTTCCTTTGTTTTCAATAGGTTTTATGCACTTTCTTGAGCCATAAGCAAGCCAAGTGGGTAGATTTTCATGCTTCCTTTGATTTAATCAACCATGTATGAATTCATGCTATTTCATGAGGTTTTATGCTAAAATTGTCACATATTATGAAAGAATGAATATCTCATGATTTTGAGCATAGCTTTGATGTGTTTGGTTGATTAATGATAGGTGAAGAAGGCTTGGAGAAAGGGTGAAGCAAGAAGGAATGGCTAGGAGTAAAGAGAGGACAATGGAATAAGTTGAACCAGGAAGAAAAATCTTTTGGGTGAAAAGTTAGCCTCAAAGTTAGACCCCTAACTTGGAGGCTAACGTTGGCACATGAAATTCACCCCTTGCACCAAAAGTTTGCGCCAACGTTAGCCCCCTAACTTTGAGGCTAACGTTGGCATGAAGAGAACCTCCCTGGGCACCAAAGGTTTGCGCCAACGTTAGCCCCCTAACTTGGTGGCTAACGTTGGCACATGAAATTCACAAGGGGAGGAGCAAAAGTTTGCGCCAACGTTAGCCCCCTAACTTTGAGGCTAACGTTGGCGCCACACACCACAACAGCTTGAAGGGGTATACTTCCAACAAAAATAACTTGAGCTACAGAGCTCCAAATGAGGTGATTCAAGAAGCATTGGAAAGAAGGAATCAAGAGCTTTCCAAGCATATATGGCACTGCATGGTGGACACTAAAATTGAGGGAGAAAACTGCCCCGCAATGTGCATAAACGAACATGGTGGCAACCTGCAGTGAGGCAAACTGACCTCTGCACCTTCAACGGAGTATAACTCGAGCTGTAGAGCTCCAAATAATGTGCTCCCAACGGAATTGGAAAGTAGACATCCAGGGCTTTCCAACAATATATAATAGTATGGGGTGGACAATACGTTTGAGCCTCCAGAACTGGCGTTTTCGCCAACGTTTGAGGCAAACGTTACCTCAAACGCTGCACACCAAAGCCAGCGACCATTCCCTCTTCAAATGATCATAACTTGAGTTGTAGATGTCCAATTGAAGTGATTTCAAGTGGGTTAGAAAGCTGACATTCAGAGCTTTCCAACCATATATGATAGTCTATATTGGGCATAAAATTGGCAACATAACAAGAGGACAAAGTTGGCGCCATAAATGTGCATAAGGGAGGCCAACGTTAGGGTCAAAGTTAGACCCCTAACGTTGGCACCAACGTTCATACCAGCAAGTTTTGTGGGCTGCTATGAAAAGTTGGAGCCAAAGTTAGACCCCTAACTTTAGCTCCAACTTTTGGTCCAACTTTTGCAAACTCAACCCGGTTCAATTCGGTTCCTCTTCAAACTCCAAGAGCAATCAACCAAGGCCTTTATCAACCCAATTCCATCAAGAGCAAGGGCCCAAATGATCATCACTCAAAGGCACAAGAAATAGATAAAATAGGAATTTCATTTAATTGTAATTTGTTTTTAATTTCATTTTCATTTCCATTTTGTAAAGCCTATATAAGGCATCATTTTCATATTTGTGGGGAGGCTGGCTCCACTAGGGAGCATTAGGATTTGAGAGCTCTCTCTTAGTTTTCAATTTCGTTTTGAATCTTGGGTTGAGAATTGAAGAAATTCTGTTTCAATCTCACCTTGAGAATTTTCTTGTTTACTTTCTCTGCACAATTGAATTTCCATTCCTGTTTACTACTTCACCTTCTCTTGGCTTCTGCAATTTACTTTTCTTTAATTTCTCTTGCAATTGTTCTTGTTGGATCAAGGAAGGATTTGAGATCTAGACTTGTTTTCTAGTCTCTTCCAACCCCTGAGATCTTCAACCTCTCATTTAGATTTTGCAATTGATCTGCATTTCATTTTCTGTTCGGTTCCTCAATTCAATTTACATTAAGCCTGCTGCAAATCTCATTTACTTTCCTGCACGTGTGTTCCTCTGCATTTTACATTTAAGCCACTGTACTCTGAATTTACTTTTCATGAAATTTTAATTTCCTTGCAATTGTTCTAAGCTTTGATTTACTGCTTTCATTTAATTTCCCTGCACCCAATCCCCTTTACTTTCATGCAATTTACATTTCTTGCTCTTTAAGTTTCAATGCAATTTACTTTCTGCACTTTAATTTTCCTTGTCATTTACATTCTGTTGGCTTCAATGGTCACTCAAATCACTCAATGTTAGCTTGACTAAACTAATCACCCACTAAAATTGCTTGATCCATCAATCCCTGTGGGATCGACCTCACTCCCGTGAGTTATTATTACTTGATGCGACCCGGTGCACTTGCCGGTTAGATTTGGGTGTTTTGGGGGAAATTTATGTTTCACCAAAATACTCATCAATGCCGCCATCAGTTCTAGCTTATACCACGGAGATTCTGATTAAGGAATCTAAGAGATACTCATTCAATCGGATATAGAACGGAGGTGGTTGTCAAGCACACGTTCGTGGTTTGAGGAAGGTGATGAATGTCACAGATCATCACCTCCATCACAGTTAAGCGCGAATGAACATCTTAGATAGGAACAAGCGTGTTTGAATGGAAAACAGAAATACTTGCATTAATTCATCGAGACACAGCAGAGCTCCTCACCCCCAACAATGGGGTTTAGAGACTCATGCCGTCAGAGAATACAAAGTTTTGATCTGAAAATGTCATGAGATACAAAATAAGTCTCTAAAAGTTGTTTAAATACTAAACTAGTAGCCTAGGTTTACAAAAATTGGATAAACTATGATGGATGATGCAGAGATCCACTTCTGGGGCCCACTTGGTGTGTGCTGGGGCCCACTTGGTATGTGCTGGGGCTGAGACTTAAGCAATTCACGTGCAGAGGCCATTTGTGGAGTTGAATGCCAGTTTTTATGCCAGTTTGGGCGTTCAACTCCAGCTTTTGATCCTTTTCTGGCGCTGGACGCCAGAATTGGGCAGAGGACTGGCGTTGAACGCCAGTTTACGTCGTCTATTCTTGTGCAAAGTATGGACTATTATATATTGCTGGAAAGCCCTGGATGTCTACTTTCCAACGCAATTGGAGGAATGCCATTTCGAGTTCTGTAGCTCTAGAAAATCCACTTTGAGTGCAGGGAGGTCAGAATCCAACAGCATCAGCAGTCCTTTTTCAGCCTGAATCAGATTTTTGCTCAGCTCCTTCAATTTCAGCCAGAAAAATACCTGAAATTACAGAAAAACACACAACTCATAGTAAAGTCCAGAAATATGAATTTTTTCCTAAAAACTAATAGAAATAGACTAACAACTAACTAAAACATACTCAAAACTATATGAAATTATCCCCAAAAAGCGTATAAAATATCCGCTCATCACAACACCAAACTTAAACTGTTGCTTGTCCTCAAGCAACTAGACAAATAAAATAGAAGACTAATAGGTTGAGAAGCAATAATATCTCAGAGTTTTTGATTGAAGCCTAGATCCTAATTAGATGAGCAGGACTAGTAGCTTTTTGCTTCTGAACAGTTTTCGCATCTCACTTTATCCATTGAAGCTCAGAGTGATTGGCATCTATAGGAACTCAGAATTTAGATAGTGTTATTGATTCTCTTAGTTTAGTGTGATGATTCTTGAACACAGCTTCTTTATGAGTCTTGGCCGTGGCCCTAAGCACTTTGTTTTCCAGTATTACTACCGGATACATAAATGCCACAGACACATAACTGGGTGAACCTTTTCAGATTGTGACTCAGCTTTACTAAAGTCCCCAATTAGAGGTGTCCAGAGTTCTTAAGCACACTCTTCTTTTTGCTTTGGACCTTGACTTTAACCGCTCAGTCTCAAGTTTTCACTTGACACCTGCACGCCACAAGCACATGGTTAGGGACAGCTTGGTTTAGCCGCTTAGACCAGGATTTTAGTCCTTTAGGCCCTCCTATCCACTGATGCTCAAAGCCTTGGGATCCTTTTTATTTGCCCTTGCCTTTTGGTTTTAAGAGCTTTTGGCTTTTTCTGCTTGCTTTTTTTTTTCCTGCAAGCTTTGTTCTTTGCTGCTTTTTCTTGCTTCAAGAATCATTTTTATGATTTTCAGATTATCAATAACATGTCTCATGTTCATCATTCTTTCAAGAGCCAACATATTTAACAGTCTTAAACAACAAATTCAAAAGACATATGCACTGTTCAAGCATTCATTCAGAAGACAGAAAGTATTGCCACCACATTTAACCAATTAGAATTTCTTTTATTAAACTCGAAATTTTATTGCTTCTTATTCAAAAGATCTACTATTTTATTCATGTTTAATGATGATGAGAAAAATAAACTATAGCTTAATTGGAGATAAAATCAAATAGATACTAATTACTATTATATGACTTCTAAGGTAGACTTTTTATAAGGACACTGTCACAGAGTTAAGGCAGAAATTGGAAATTAACAACCTTTATTCTGGGGGTATGGGGGTTCCTCTGATCCTTGGGAGGCTTGGTATTACAGAAGACTTTTGGCGCTTCAGTTCCCTTAAGTCACGTCCCTGCTCCTCTTGTTCTTTAAACATATGGGTCAGCATTTGACTGTGTTCCTTCTGTTGTTTTATTATTTGCTCCATAGCTTCCTGTATCTTGGTGACAGACGCCTCAAGATATTCCCAATATTCCGCTTGAGGAATCTCTGGGAGGAATTCCTGTGCTCTCTTCTTGATAAGATCCTCCTGTGCTTGTTGTCTCTCCATTGATGCTTTGGTGATTGACTTTTCAATTAGGATATATTCAGTTATTCCCATCTTGACTCCAGCGTCCTTGCAGAGCAGAGAAATCACGCTTGGATAAGCCAACCTGGCCTCTTTTGAATTTTTGTTAGCAATCTTATAGAGCTCAGTTGAAATCAGCTGATGAACCTCCACTTCCTTTCCCATCATGATGCAATGAATCATCACTGCTCTTTTAACTGTGACTTCAGAACGGTTGCTAGTGGGCAACAGAGAACGCCCAATGAAGTCCAGCCATCCTCTGGCAACTGGTTTGAGATCCTCCCTCTTGAGTTGATTTGGGACGCCCTTTGTGTTGGTGGTCCACCTGGCTCCAGGGATACATATGTCCTCTAGGATCTTATCCAGGCCAATGTCTACTCTCATCATCCTCCTGTTGAAGGAGTCTGGATCATCCTTTAGCTGAGGTAGCTTTAATATCTCTCTGATCTTGTCAGGGGTGGTATGAACAATCTTTCCCCTGACCATGGTCCGAAATTCGTAGCAGGCTGTTCCAGATAGTCTTTGCTTGTCAGTCTGCCACATATTAGCGTAGAATTCCTGGACCATGTTCCTTCCTACTTTCGTTTCAGGATTAGCTAGGACTTCCCAGTTCCTGATTCGAATTTGCTCCTGGATCTCCGGATATTTGTCTTCTTTCAGATCGAATCTAACTTCCGGGATCACCGATCTCAGAGCCATTACTTTAAGATAATGGTCTGAATGTTCTTTAGATAAGAACTTCCCTTGATTCCAAAGTGGTTTTGGAACGCTCTCTTTCTTGCCTCTTGGAGTGGATTGTTTTCGTTTGGGAGCCATGATCTTAGTGATCTCGGATAAACACACCAAACTTAGAGGTTTGCTTGTCCTCAAGCAAAAGAAAAGAAAGGAGAGGGATAGAAGGAGATCAAGGTGCACTTGTTGATGGAGGAGGGGGGAGGCCGGACCCAATTTTAAAGGGGTGGGGGGTGGCTTTTCGAAAAAATGGAAGAGATAAGATAAAAAGGTTGAGTTGAAAAAGATAAGATAGAAGATAGAGTTTAATTTTGAAAAGATAGGATAGATTTTTGAAAAAGATAAATCTGGATTTTGAAAAAGATAATATAAAAAAAAGATATTGAAAATATTTTAGAGTGAAAAAGATAGATTTGTTAAAAGATTTGAAAAGAGTTGGATTGAATTTGCAAAGAGGGTGTGTGCTTATGAATTAAGATACATTTGATATTTTGAAAGTAGGATTTTTAGAAATCAGGGTTCTTGACATGTTTATGTAAATAAAATCATGTATTGAATCATAAAATTTTAAATTAGAATGGAAATACGTGTGGGATAAATGGATTTGGCTCCTCCCTGTCTTCCTGGCGTTTGAACGCCCAAACACTGCTTGTTTTGGGCGTTCAACGCCCAAATGCTGATCTCCTGGGCGTTCAGCGCCCAGTTGCTGCCATTACTGGCGTTCAACGCCCAGTGGGTGGCCATTTCTGGCGTTGAACGCCCAGATTGCTACCATTACTGGCGTTCAGCACCCAGTGGATGCCCATTTTGGGCGCTGAACGCCCAAAATGCCCCTTTACTGGCATTTTCTTGCCATTGAGCTCTTTTACTCTGTTTTGTGTGCCGATTCCTTCTGTAACCCTGTAAACTTATACAAATGATTCTGTACCTTAGTGTCAGTGAACTTTATATAAACAAATAAAAATAAAAATAAAAATAGGGCAAAAATGCTTAGAGGATTGATGCCCCATGGCTGGGTTGCCTCCCAGCAAGCGCTTCTTTATTGTCTTTAGCTGGACCTTGCTGAGCTTTTAATCTAGCTTCAGTCTTGAGCAGTCTTGCTCAATGTTGCCTTCAAGATAATGCTTGATTCTCTGTCCATTGACAACAAACTTCTTATCAGAATCAATATCTTGAAGCTCCACATAACCATATGGTGACACACTTGTAATCACGTATGGTCCCCTCCACCGGGATTTCAGTTTCCCGGGGAATAGCCTGAGTCTAGAGTTAAACAATAGGACCATCTGTCCTGGTTCAAAGATTCTAGAAGTCAGCTTTCTGTCATGCCATTTTTTTTATTTTTCTTTATAAAGCTTGGCATTTTCGAAAGCTGTGAATCTGAATTCCTCTAGCTCATTTAGCTGGAGCAATCGTTTTTCTCCTGCTAATTTGGCATCAAAGTTTAGGAATCTGGTTGCCCAGTAGGCCTTATGTTCCAGTTCCACGGGCAAGTGGCATGCCTTACCATACACGAGTTGGTATGGAGAGGTCCCTATAGGGGTCTTGAATGCTGTTCTGTAAGCCCACAGAGCATCATCCAAGCTCCTTGCCCAATCCTTTCTACGGGTATTTACTGTCCGTTCCAGGATTCTCTTTAATTCTCTGTTAGAGACTTCAGCTTGCCCATTGGTTTGTGGATGATATGGTGTGGCCACTTTATGGCGAATTCCATACCGAACCATGGCAGAGTAAAGCTGTTTATTGCAGAAGTGAGTGCCCCCATCACTGATTAACACTCTAGGGACACCAAACCTGCTAAAGATATGTTTCTGGAGGAACTTCAGCACTGTTTTAGTATCATTGGTGGGTGTGGCAATAGCCTCAACCCATTTTGATACATAGTCAACTGCCACCAGAATATAAGTGTTTGAATATGATGGTGGAAAAGGTCCCATGAAGTCAATTCCCCATACGTCAAACAACTCAATTTCCAAGATTCTTTGTTGAGGCATGGCGTAACCATGAGGCAGATTACCAGCTCTTTGGCAACTGTCACAATTACGTACAAACTCTCGGGAATCTTTATAGAGTGTGGGCCAATAGAAGCCACATTGGAGGACCTTGGTGGCTGTTCGCTCACCTCCGAAATGGCCTCCATATTGAGATCTGTGGCAATGCCATAGGATTCTCTGTGCTTCCTCTCTGGGGACACACCTACGGATAATTCCGTCTGCACATCTCTTAAAGAGATAGGGTTCATCCCACAAGTAGTACTTTGCATCATTGACTAATTTCTTCTTTTGTATTCTATTGTACTCCTTGGGTATGAACCGTGCAGCTTTATAGTTTGTAATATCGGCAAACCATGGTGCTTCCTGAATGGCAAATAGATGCTCATCAAGGAACGTCTCAGAGATCTCAAGAAAGGGGAGGGACGTCCCTTCCACTGGCTCTATCCGGAACAGATGATCAGCCACTTGGTTCTCTGTCCCTTTTCTGTCTCTTATTTCTATATCAAACTCTTGCAGAAGCAATACCCATCTGATGAGCCTGGGTTTTGAATCCTGCTTTGTGAGTAGATATTTAAGAGCAGCATGGTCAGTATACACAATCACTTTTGATCCTACTAAGTATGATCTGAACTTGTCAATGGCGTAAACCACTGCAAGTAGTTCTTTTTCTGTGGTTGTGTAATTTTTCTGGGCATCATTTAGAACGCGACTGGCATAATAAATGACATGCAGAAGCTTGTCATGCCTCTGTCCCAATACTGCACCAATGGCATGATCACTGCATCACACATTAACTCAAATGGCAATGTCCAGTCTGGTGCAGAAATGACTGGTGCTGTGACCAGCTTAGCTTTCAGCATTTCAAACGCCTGCAGGCATGCTGTGTCAAACACAAATGGCGTGTCAGCAGCTAGCAGATTGCTTAGAGGTTTTGCGATTTTTGAAAAATCCTTTATAAACCTCCTATAGAATCCTGCATGCCCCAGAAAGCTTCTGATTGCCTTAACATTGGCAGGTGGTGGTAATTTTTCAATTACCTCTATTTTTGCTTGATCCACCTCTATTCCCTTGTTTGAGATTTTATGCCCAAGAACAATTCCTTCAGTCACCATGAAGTGACACTTTTCCCAGTTTAAAACTAGGTTGGTTTCTTGGCATCTTTTCAGAACAAGTTTCAAGTGATCAAGACAGGAGCTGAATGAGTCTCCATATACTGAGAAGTCATCCATGAAGACTTCCAGAAATTTTTCCACCATGTCAGAGAAAATAGAGAGCATGCATCTCTGGAAGGTTGCAGGCGCATTACATAGCCCAAATGGCATCCTTCTATAAGCAAACACTCCAGATGGACATGTGAATGCTGTTTTCTCTTGATCCTGGGGATCCACTGCAATCTGGTTATAGCCTGAATAGCCATCCAAAAAGCAGTAATAATCATGACCTGCTAGTCTCTCTAGCATCTGGTCTATGAATGGTAAAGGAAAATGATCCTTTCTGGTGGCTGTATTGAGCCTTCTGTAGTCAATACACATGCGCCACCCTGTAACTGTTCTTGTAGGAACCAGTTCATTTTTTTCATTATGAATCACTGTCATGCCTCCCTTCTTTGGGACGACTTGAACAGGGCTCACCCAGGGGCTATCAGAAATGGGATAAATAATCCCAGCCTCTAGTAATTTGGTGACCTCTTTCTGCACCACTTCCTTCATGGCTGGATTTAGCCGCCTCTGTGGTTGAACCACTGGTTTGGCATTATCCTCCAATAGGATTTTGTGCATGCATCTAGCTGGGCTTATGCCCTTAAGGTCACCTATGGACCACCCAAGAGCTGTCTTGTGTGTCCTTAGCACTTGAATAAGTGCTTCCTCTTCCTGTGAATTTAAAGCAGAGCTTATGATCACTGGAAAAGTGTCATCTTCTCCCAGAAATGCGTATTTCAAGGATGGTGGTAGTGGCTTGAGCTCGGGTTTAGGAGGTTTTTCCTCTTTCAGAAGAAAGTTCAGAGGCTCTTTCATGTCCTCTGAATCCTCCAAATCAGGCTGAACATCTTTAAAGATGTCTTCCAACTCTGATTCGAGACTCTCAGCCATGTTGATCTCTTCTACCAAAGAGTCAATGAGATCAACTTTCATGCAGTCTGTTGATGTGTCTGGATGCTGCATGGCTTTGACAGCGTTCAACTTAAACTCATCATCATTGACTCTCAGGGTTATTTCCCCCTGTTGGACATCAATGAGGGATCATCCAGTTGCTAGGAAGGGTCTTCCTAGAATGAGAGTAGCACTCTTGTGCTCCTCCATTTCCAGCACAACAAAGTCAGTGGGAAAGGCGAATGGCCCAACTCTGACAATCATGTCCTCAATCACGCCTGATGGGTATTTAGTGGAACCATCAGCAAGTTGGAGACATATCTGGGTTGGTTTAACTTCTTCAGTTAAGCCAAGCTTCCTGATAGTGGATGCAGGTATCAGGTTGATGCTTGCCCCAAGATCGCATAAAGCTGTCTTGGTGCAATCACCTTCTAATATGCATGGTATCAGAAAACTCCCAGGGTCTTTAAGCTTTTCAGGAAAGCTTTTCAGAATGACTACACTGCATTCTTCAGTGAGGAGAACTCTTTCTGTTTCTCTCCACTCCTTTTTATGACTCAAGATCTCTTTCATGAACTTGGCATAAGAAGGTATTTGCTCAAGTGCCTCTGCAAATGGAATCTTTATTTCAAGAGTCCTTAGATAATCTGCAAAGCGAGCAAATTGCTTATCCTGCTCCTCTTTCCGGAGTTTTTGAGGATAAGGTATCTTGGCTTTATATTCCTCAACCTTAGTGGTTAAAGAAGCCTTTTTAGAGGGGTTGTTATCAGCACTTGTGTTTGTCTGATCCCTCACTGGCAATTGAGTGCCAGAGTCAGAAGCTGGAATGACGTTAGACGCCAGCTCACTGTCTGTTCCTGGTGCCTGAACACCAGAAATGTACCCATTTTGGGCGTTCAACGCTGGATTCTGCCCCATTTGGGTGTTCAACGCCAGATTCTTGCCCATTTCTGGCGTTGAACGCCAATCCTGCCTTGTTTCTGGCGCTGAACGCCAGTTTTGGGCATGGTCTGGGCGTTCAGCGCCAGCCTTCCACCCATTTTCTGGCGTTTTAGTGCTAGAATTATTTTTCCCTGGGCTCTTACTGTCCTCAGGTGAATCTTTGGTGGGTTGCTCATTTCTTGAATTTTTTATGCCTTGAGGTGGGGTATTTAATGTTTTCCCACTTCTTAATTGAACTGCTTGGCATTCTTCTGCTATTTGCCTTGATAGCTGCTGCTTTGTTTGCTTAAACTGTTCGTCCATATGTATATTAGCTATCCTTGTCTCCTGTAGCCTGTCCTTGAATTCAGCTAGCTGCTTTGTTAGAAAATCCAATTGCTGATTGAATTCAGCAGCTTGTTTTACAGTACTGAATTCAGCAGTTACTGTTTTAACCTCTTCATTCATGGAAGGGTTGCTGCTTAGATACAGATGCTGATTCTTGGCAACTGTATCAATGAGCTCTTGAGCCTCTTCAATTGTCTTTCTCATATGGATAGATCCACCAGCTGAGTAATCTAGAGACATCTGAGCTCCTTCTGCAAGCCCATAGTAGAAGATGTCTAACTGAACCCACTCTGAAAACATTTCAGAGGGGCATTTTCGTAGCATCTCTCTGTATCTCTCCCAGGCATCATAAAGAGATTCATTATCTCCCTGTTTAAAGCCTTGGATGTCCAGCCTTAGCTGTGTCATCCTTTTTGGAGGAAAATACTGATTCAGGAATTTTTCTGTCAGCTGTTTCCATGTTCTTATGCTGGCCTTAGGTTGGTTATTTAACCACCTCTTAGCTTGATCTTTTACAGCAAATGGAAACAGTAATAGTTTGTAGACATCCTGATCTATTTCCTTATCATGTACTGTGTCAGCAATTTGTAAAAATTGTGCCAAAAACTCTGTAGGTTCTTCCTGTGGAAGACCGGAATACTGGCAACTTTGCTGCACCATGATAATGAGCTGAGGATTCAACTCAAAGCTACTAACTCCAATGGAGGGTATGCATATGCTACTCCCATATGAAGCAGTAGAGGGGTTAGAATATGACCCCAGAGTCCTCCTGGACTGTTCATTTCCACTTATGTCCATGATGGACATATGGATATAACTTGGACTGATTTATCTTTTTATTTATTTTATTTTATAAGAAGTAAATACTTAAATAAAATAAAATAACTAAAAAGAATTTGAATTTTGAAATTAAAATTTTTTTTTCGTAAAAGAAAATAAAAATTAATTAGTTAAAAAAAAAAGAAATTTTTGAAAAAGAGGGAAGATATTTTCGAAAATTAGAGAGAGAGAGTTAGTTAGGTAGTTTTGAAAAGGTTAAGAAACAAACAAAAAGTTAGTTGGTTAGTTAAAACAAATTTTGAAAAGATAAGAAGTTAGGAAGTTAGAAGAGATATTTTGAAAAGATATTTTTGAATTTAGTGAGGAGAGAGAAAAACAATAAGATAGTACAAGATTTAAAATTTTTAGATCTAATGCTCCTTGTTTTTGAAAATTTTGGAGGGAAAACACCAAGGAACACCAAACTTAAAAATTTTAAGATCAAGACACAAGGAAAACTCAAGAACACTTTGAAGACTCACAAGAACACAAGAACGTGAAGAAAGAACACCAAACTTAAAATTTTTAGAAAACCAAACCAAAATTTTCGAAAATCAAAGGGAAATCAACAAGAAAACACCAAACTTAAAGTTTGGCACAAGATTTAATAGAAAAATTATTTTTGAAAAAGGTTTTTAAAAAAAATATGATAGCCAATTACCATGAACATAAACACCACGTTCTAATTAACTGAGCTATAAATTTAAAGTGTTTTAACAAGGGATAAATAATAAAAGACTCTAAACCAAAAAGAGAAAATTTTTCCTAATCTAAGCAACAAAATAAACCGTTAGTTGTCCAAACACGAACAATCCCCGGTAACGGCGCCAAAAACTTGGTGCACGAATTGTGAATCACACTTTTCACAACCCGTACCACTGAGCAGCAAGTGCACTGGGTCGTCCAAGTAATACCTTACGTGAGTAAGGGTCGAATCCCACGGAGATTGTTGGTTTGAAGCAATCTATGGTTATCTTGTAAATCTTA
The DNA here is from genome assembly GCF_003086295.3 of Arachis hypogaea. Taxonomy (NCBI): domain Eukaryota; kingdom Viridiplantae; phylum Streptophyta; class Magnoliopsida; order Fabales; family Fabaceae; genus Arachis; species Arachis hypogaea. Next base: position 48,152,796 of record NC_092050.1, read on the forward strand.
GTCAGGAAGTCAATTATGTTTATCAGTTGAATTGTGAATAACCAAGAGAGCATAAATTAAAGTTTACTTGTTGTGCAGTAATGGAGAATATGTTGGAGTTTTGGAGATGCTTTGTCTTCTGAATCTCTGCTTTCCTCTGTCTTCTGATTCACGCACACACGTCCTCCTATGGCAAGCTGTGTGTTGGTGGATCACCGTTGTCAATGGCTACCTTCCATCTTTCCAGTGGATCGCCAACGTTTGAGGCAAACGTTACCTCAAACGCTGCACACCAAAGCCAGCGACCATGCCCTCTTCAAATGATCATAACTTGAGTTGTAGATGTCCAATTGAAGTGATTTCAAGTGGGTTAGAAAGCTGACATTCAGAGCTTTCCAACCATATATGACAGTCTATATTGGGCATAAAATTGGCAACATGACAAGAGGACAAAGTTGGCGCCATAAATGTGCATAAGGGAGGCCAACGTTAGGGTCAAAGTTAGACCCCTAACGTTGGCACCAACGTTCATACCAGCAATTTTTGTGGGCTGCTATGAAAAGTTGGAGCCAAAGTTAGACCCCTAACTTTAGCTCCAAATTTTGGTCCAACTTTTGCAAACTCAACCCGGTTCAATTCAGTTCCTCTTCAAACTCCAAGAGCAATCAACCAAGGCCTTTATCAACCCAATTCCATCAAGAGCAAGGGCCCAAATGATCATCACTCAAAGGCACAAGAAATAGATAAAATAGGAATTTCATTTAATTGTAATTTGTTTTTAATTTCATTTTCATTTCCATTTTGTAAAGCCTATATAAGGCATCATTTTCATATTTGTGGGGAGGCTGGCTCCACTAGGGAGCATTAGGATTTGAGAGCTCTCTCTTAGTTTTCAATTTCGTTTTGAATCTTGGGTTGAGAATTGAAGAAATTCTGTTTCAATCTCACCTTGAGAATTTTCTTGTTTACTTTCTCTGCACAATTGAATTTCCATTCCTGTTTACTACTTCACCTTCTCTTGGCTTCTGCAATTTACTTTTCTTTAATTTCTCTTGCAATTGTTCTTGTTGGATCAAGGAAGGATTTGAGATCTAGACTTGTTTTCTTGTCTCTTCCAACCCTTGAGATCTTCAACCTCTCATTTAGATTTTGCAATTGATCTGCATTTCATTTTCTGTTCGGTTCCTCAATTCAATTTACATTAAGCCTGCTGCAAATCTCATTTACTTTCCTGCACGTGTGTTCCTCTGCATTTTACATTTGAGCCACTGTAATCTGAATTTACTTTTCATGAAATTTTAATTTCCTTGCAATTGTTCTAAGCTTTGATTTACTGCTTTCATTTAATTTCCCTGCACCCAATCCCCTTTACTTTCATGCAATTTACATTTCTTGCTCTTTAAGTTTCAATGCAATTTACTTTCTGCACTTTAATTTTCCTTGTCATTTACATTCTGTTGGCTTCAATGGTCACTCAAATCACTCAATGTTAGCTTGACTAAACTAATCACCCACTAAAATTGCTTGATCCATCAGTCCCTGTGGGATCGACCTCACTCCCGTGAGTTATTATTACTTGATGCGACCCGGTGCACTTGCCGGTTAGATTTGGGTGTTTTGGGGGAAATTTATGTTTCACCAAAATACTCATCAATGCCGCCATCAGTTCTAGCTTATACCACGGAGATTCTGATTAAGGAATCTAAGAGATACTCATTCAATCGGATATAGAATGGAGGTGGTTGTCAGGCACACGTTCGTGGTTTGAGGAAGGTGATGAATGTCACAGATCATCACCTCCATCACAGTTAAGCGCGAATGAACATCTTAGATAGGAACAAGCGTGTTTGAATGGAAAACAGAAATACTTGCATTAATTCATCGAGACACAGCAGAGCTCCTCACCCCCAACAATGGGGTTTAGAGACTCATGCCGTCAGAGAATACAAAGTTTTGATCTGAAAATTTCATGAGATACAAAATAAGTCTCTAAAAGTTGTTTAAATACTAAACTAGTAGCCTAGGTTTACAAAAATTGGATAAACTATGATGGATGATGCAGAGATCCACTTCTGGGGCCCACTTGGTGTGTGCTGGGGCCCACTTGGTGTGTGCTGGGGCTGAGACTTAAGCAATTCACGTGCAGAGGCCATTTGTGGAGTTGAACGCCAGTTTTTATGCCAGTTTGGGCGTTCAACTCCAGCTTTTGATCCTTTTCTGGCGCTGGACGCCAGTTTACGTCGTCTATTCTTGTGCAAAGTATGGACTATTATATATTGCTGGAAAGCCCTGGATGTCTACTTTTCAACGCAATTGGAAGAATGCCATGTCGAGTTCTGTAGCTCCAGAAAATCCACTTTGAGTGCAGGGAGGTCAGAATCCAACAGCATCAGCAGTCCTTTTTCAGCCTGAATCAGATTTTTGCTCAGCTCCTTCAATTTCAGCCAGAAAAATACCTGAAATTACAGAAAAATACACAACTCATAGTAAAGTCCAGAAATATGAATTTTTCCTAAAAACTAATAGAAATAGACTAACAACTAACTAAAACATACTCAAAACTATATGAAATTATCCCCAAAAAGCGTATAAAATATCCGCTCATCAACGCTTTCGTGCTTCCTCTCTAATCTGAACTCTTTCTCGGACTTCCGAAAGTAGGTTGAGCTCTTCCCTTTGTGCTTGGGAGTTGGTATCCTCATTATAGAAGATCACTCTAGGGGATCTTTCCTCTACTTCTACGGGAATCATTGCCTCCATTTTGTAAGCAAGTCGGAAAGGTTATTCTCCAATGGTGGAGTGTGGCGTCATCTGGTATGCCCATAGAACTTGCGGGAGTTCTTCAGCCCAGGCTTCTTTTGCATCCTAGAGCCTACGTTTTAACCTAGCCAATATGACTTTGTTGGTGGCTTCCGCCTGTCCGTTGGCTTGTGGGTGTTCCACTGAAGTGAACTGGTGCTTGATTTTTAAATAGGATACCAGGTTTCTGAAACCCGTGTCGGTGAACTGCGTACCATTGTCCGTGGTAATGGAGCAAGGAATCCCATACCTTATGACAATGTTTTTATATAGGAATTTCTGACTTCTTTGGGTGGTGGCAGCGGCCAATGGCTCTGCCTCAATCTACTTTGTAAAGTAGTCTATTCCTACAATGAGGAACTTGATTTGCCCTGATCCCTGGGGGAATGGTCCGAGGAGGTCGAGGCGCCACTTGGCAAACGACTAGTGTAAAGTGACGCAGATGAGTTCTTTGGATGGGGCAATATGAAAGTTGGTGTGCTTCTGGCATGGGGGGCATGTCTTGACGAACTCTATTGCTTCCTTTTGCAAGGTCAGCCAGAAAAAACCAGCTCGGAGTACCTTTTTGGAAAGAGCTCGCGCCACGAGGTGGTTTTCACACATGCCACTGTGGACTTCTTTTAGGACTTCCTTTGTGGCTGAGGTCGGGATGCGTTTTAGGAGGGGTGTTGAAATCCTCTTCTATATAGGATGTCGTGCACTATGGTATAATACTGCGCTTCTTGTACGAGCCTTTTCACCTCCTTTTTATCTGTGGGGAGTGTTTCGGACTTGAGGTAGTTGATTATGGGAGTCATCCACCCCTGGTCCTGGTCTGAGATGTTTAGGACCTTCTCTTCTTTTGAGATTGACGGGTTTTATAGTGTTTCTTGGATTAGGCTTCTATTGTTACCCCATGGTTTGGTGCTGGCTAGTTTTAAAAGTGCATTAGCTCGGGCATTTTGTTCCCGAGGTATATGTCGGATCTCATATCCCATGAACTTGCCGAGCTTTTCTTTGGTCTTGTCTATATATTTTTTCATGGTGGGGTCTTTTGCCTGGTAGCTTCCTTCTATTTGCGAGGTGACTATTTGTGAGTCACTAAAGATGGTAAGCTTTTGGGCTTCGACTTTCCTAGCCAGTAGGGCTTCGTACTCGGCTTGGTTATTTGACGCAGGAAACTTGAACCTTAAGGAGAGTTCGAGCTAGGTTCTCTGATCACTTTCTAGGATGACGCCCGCTCCACTTTTGGCTTTGTTTGATAAGTCATCGATGTAGAGGTTCCAGTTGATGGGGGTTCCTGGGGTGTCTGTGTACTCTGCGTCAAAGTCGGCCAGATACTGAGACTTGATGGCTGTCTGAGCTTCGTACTTAAGGTCGAATTCAGACAACTCAACTGCCCATTGTAGGATTCTCCCAGCTAAGTCGGGTTTCTGCAGGATACCTTTTATGGGTTGGTTGGTCCGTATTCTGATAGTATGGGCTTGAAAGTATGGTCGAAGTCATCGGGAAGTAAGTATGAGGGCATAGATGAACTTTTATATTTTTTGATAGTTTAGTTCGGCCCCTTGTAAGGCTTTACTGATAAAGTAGATGGGTTGTTGTCCATTTTCATCCTCTCTGGCTAGGGCTGAGGCTATCACCCGACTTTCCACGGCGAGGTATAGGATCAGTTCTTCTCCCTGTCAAGGTCGGGTCATGATAGGTGGTTGCCCTAAGAATGTTTTGAAGTCTTAGAAGGCTTGTTCACATTCTGGGGTGCATTCGAACCTCTTTCCTTTCCTTAGGGTGGCATAGAAAGGGAGAGATCTTATGGCCGATCCTGATAGGAACCTAGACAGGGCTGCTAGCCTTCCATTTAGTTGTTGTACTTCCTTGACGTAGGTCGAGGTTTTCATGTTGAGTATAGCCTCTGGGTTTGCCTCAATCCCTCTTTAGGTGAGCATGAACCCTAGGAATTTTCCAGCTTCCACCGCAAAAGTGTATTTTGTGGGATTTAGTCTCATCCCGTGCTTTCTTATGGTGCCGAACACTTCGGCGAGGTCGGGTAGTAGCTTTTCCTGCTTTTGGGTTTTTACCAGCATGTCATCTACATAGACTTCCATCAGCTTTACAGTGTGGTCGGTGAAGACTTTTTTCATCAACCTCTGATATGTAGCCCCCGCGTTCTTGAGTCCGAATGACATAACTACGTAATAGTAGTTTGCCTTCGGGGTTAGGAATGAGGTTTTCTCTTGGTCGGGTTGATGCATCGGGATCTGATTGTATCCCGAGTAGGCGTCCATGAAGGAAAGGTACTTGTATCCCGATGAAGCATCGACTAGTCTATCGATATTCGGGAGCGGGTATGGGTCTTTTGGGCAGACTTTGTTGAAGTCGGTGTAGTCGACACACATCTGCCACTTTTCATTTGGCTTTTTGACTAGTACGACGTTGGCTAGCTATAGTGGGTATTTGACTTCCCTTATGAACCCTGCCTCTAGTAAGGCTTGTACTTGCTCTTATACAACTTGTGATCTTTCTGGACCGAGCTTTCTGCACTTCTGTTGTATAGGTTGAGATCCAGGGTATACTGCAAGTTTGTGGCACATTAATCCGGGATCTATGCCAGGCATGTCTGCGGTTTTTCAAGCGAAGAGGTCGGAATTGTCCTTTAGGAACTTTATTAGCAGCTCCTTTAGGTTTTCTTTTAGGTTTGCACCTATGTTTGTTGTTTTATTTCTGGTGTCTCCAATTTGGACCTCCTCTGTCTCGCCCTCTGGTTGTGGGCGAATCTTCTCTCGAGCCCAGGCTCCCCCGAGTTAAATGGTATTGGATTCTTTCCCTCTAGGGTCTTCTTTTAGGTTCAGGCTTTCATTGTAACAACGTCGCGCAAGTTTTTGGTCTCCTTTTATAGTGGCTATGCCTTTTGGAGTTGGGAATTTCATGCATAGATGTGGGGTGGAGACTACTGCAGCGAGTTGGTTTAGTGTCGTCCGACCTATGAGTGCGTTGTATGCAGAGCTCATGTTGACTACGATGTAGTCTATACTCAGCGTTTTGGACCTCGTTCCCTTTCTGAAGGTCCTATGTAGTGAGATGTACCCTAGTGGTTGGATTGGGGTATCACCTAGTCCGAACAGGCTATTGGGATATGCCCTGAGCTCCCTTTCTTGTAGCCCGAGTTTGTCGAAGGCGGATTTGAATAGGATATCCGCAGAGTTTCCTTGGTCGACCAGTGTCCGGTGGAGATTGGCATTGGCAAGTATGATGGTGATGACTACGAGGTCATCATGCCCGGGAATGATGCCCGTGGCATCTTCTTTAGTAAAGGCTATGGTGTGGAGGTCGGATGCCTTATCCCCTTCCCCAAGATCGTATACTTCTTTAAGGTGTCTTTTCCGGGATGATTTGGAGATTCCTCCTCCTATGAATCCTCCATTTATCATATGAATGTGTCTTTCTGGGATGTGAGGAGGTCGTTCCACTCGTCCCTCCTCTTCATCCCTTCTCCGCTTTTTTGGCTCGTTGGTCTTGTCAGCTAGGAATCGGTTTAGCCTTCCTTCCCAAGCCAGTTTCTCTATGACGTTCTTCAAATCGTAGTACTCATTTGTGGGGTATCCGTAGATCCTGTGGAATTCGCAGTATTCGGTTCGACTTCCTCCCCTCTTGTGTTTGATCGGGCGAGGAGGTGAGATTTTTTCTGTATTACATATCTCCCGGTAGACGTCCACAAGGGATACCCAAAGATGGGTGTAATTATGGTATTTCCTGGGTTTCTTTGCAGATTGGTCTTCTTTTTTCCTGGAATCTTTATCCTTATCCCAAGGTGGATAGGAGAATCCAGTTTTAGAGGTTTCTCCTAATCGAGAGTTCTCCTCCATGTTGATATATTTTTCAGCCCGCTCTTGTACCTCATTCAAGGATGTCAGATGCTTCTTGGATATGGAATGGCTAAAGGGTCCTTCCCGCAGACCATTGATAAGTGAAGAGCGAAACTCTCGTGCGATCTAGAATTTTCACAAAAATATAATCGCGTTGCAAGTATAGCTTCTAGAACGACAATAATTCCTTTCATACAAAAGTTTTAGTTGTCACAAGTAACAAACCCAATAAAATTTATAAACCAAAGTATTCAAACCTCGGGTCGTCTGCTCAAGAAACTGCAGGGAGGTGTTTTTATTATTAGTTATGGAAAATAGTGTTTATGGGTTTTAAAAGGTTTGAACAAGGGAAATAAATTGCAGGAATTAATAAATTAATAACTAATAAAACTCTTGGCAAGGTATGAAAATTTGGAAGTCCTATCCTAGTTATCCTTATCGATGGTGATGAGAATTGAGTTTTAATCCTACTTAGTTAACCTTTACTAAAGCAAATGAAAGTCAAATGGACTAATTAGTTTGATCCTCAAGTCCTAGCCAACTCCTAAGAAGGGACTAGAGTTATCAGAATTCAATTCAATTAGCAAAAATAACAATTATCAATCACGATGAGTTTGATAACTCAAGAGTCTCCAATAAATCAATTAAAGCTAAGAATATAAAAAGCTAAATATGAATCATAAATCTGAAATACCTCAGCTTATATTAAATAAAGAAAGCAGAAGAGAAATATAAAGTAAAAGGAATATTGAACCTGTGACTAAAGATGAATTGAACTAAACTAATAGAAATCCTAAAATCCTAAATCCTAAGAGAGAGGAGAGAACCTCTCTCTCTAAAAACTACATCTAAATTATGAAAAGTGAATAATGGAAGACATCTTCATGAATGGATGCATTCCCCCACTTTATAACCTCTAATCTGTGTTTTCTGGACATGGATCTGGGCCAAAAGGGTTTCAGAAATTGCTGGGGCATTTTCTGCAGTTTCTGCACGTGGCGTCTGTCATGCGTCCGCGTGGGTCACGCGGTCGCGTCATCTGGGAGTTTTCCTTGTCACGCGTTCGCTTCGGTCACGCGTACGCGTCATTTGCGTTCTGCTCAAGGTAAGCATCCGCGTCAGTCATGCATTCGCGTCGCTGCCTTTTTGCGCTTGGCACGCAATCGCGTCGTCCATGCGTTCGCGTCGCTGCCCTTTTCTTCAAAACTCCATTTTTGTGATTTCGTTCCAATTTTGTATGTTTCCTTTCTGTCTTCTAAGCCATTCCTGCCTTGGGAGGTTCTCGATCATACTGGAATAGGGTTCACCCTCCTTTTGCGTCTGTCACTACGCCCAGCACTCACGAGTTTGAAGTTCGTCACAGCCATCCCTTCCCAGATCCTACTCGGAATACCACGGACAAGGTTTAGACTTTCCGGATCTCAGGAATAGCCATCCATGGGTTCTAACTTATACTACGAAGATTCTAATATCTCGGACTCGGTCCTCTGTATTAGATATCTAAGAGATACTCATTCTAGCTTGTTTGCATGTAGAACGGAAGTGTTTGTCAGGCACGCGTTCATAAGTGAGAATGATGATGAGCGTCACATAATCATCACATTCATTATGTTCTTGGGTGCGAATGGATATCTTAGAAGCGGAATAAGTTGAATTGAATAGAAAAACAGTAGTACTTTGCATTAAATCATGAGGAACAACAGAGCTCCACACCTTAATCTATGGAGTGCAGAAACTCTACCATTGAAAATACATAAGTAATGAAGGTCCAGGCATGGCCAAATGGCCAGCCCCCAAACGTGATCATTGATGAGATATTTTGGTGAGAAACGAATCTCTCCCAAAACACCACAAACTAACCGGCAAGTGTACCGGGTCGTATCAAGTAATAAAAACTCACGGGAGTGAGGTCGATCCCACAGGGATTGAAGGATTGAGCAATTTTAGTTTAGTGGTTGATTTAGTCAAGCGAATCAAGTGTTGGTTGAGTGATTTGTGACTTGCAGAATGTAAATTGCATTGAAGTAAAGAGAACAAGAAATAAATGGCTGAAACTTAAAGAACAAGAAACTAAATGGCAGAAACTTAAAGTGCAAGAAATGTAAATTGCGGAATCTTAAATGACAAGAAATGTAAATTGCTTGAAATGTAAAGGGGATTGGGATGTGGATTTGCAGAAATTAAACAAGGAAAAACTAAATTGCATCAAACAGAAGAGGGAAAGGGAATTGAGATTGAACCGGATCTTGAAGTAGTAAAGTAAATGAACAGAAAAGGCAATAAACAAGAAATTGAAATGAGAAATTCAGATCTCAGGACCCAGAGACTAGAGAACCAAGTCTAGATCTCAATGCCTTCCTAGATCCAACAAGAACAATAGCAAGGAAATTGTAAATTGCAAAGAAAAGAGATGAAGAATAATGAACCGGAAATGAAATTCAATTAACAGTAAAGTAAAGAAACAGAGAGATCCAAGATTGAGATTGAAACAGAATTTCTTCAATTCTCCAATCCAAGATCCAAGAAAAAAGTAAAATGAAATTGCAAGTAAAAGGAAACAAAGAAATTCAAGTTCACTCAGTAACAAAAGCTTCCCAAAAACTATTATGAAAATTCTAAAAGAAAAGCTCTCCCACTAACTTGAATTCTATCCTATTTATACACTTTCCAAAATGATCTTCAAGCCTTGAGTTGGGCCTTTGTTCTTGGTGGAATTGGGTTGAAAGAGGCCTTGGTTGATTGCTCTTGAAGTTTGAAGAAGAACCGAAGTGAACCAATTGAACCGGTTTTGAGGTTAGCCAAAGTTGGTTTCAACGTTAGGGCCAAAGTTAGGGGTCTAACTTTGACCCCAACTTTTCATAGCAGCAACCCACATCCTTCTGGTTTGGACGTTGGTGCCAACGTTAGGGGTCTAACTTTGACCCGAACGTTGGCAATGCTTAGTGCTAGTGGTGCCAACGTTAGCCTCCAAGTTAGGGGGCTAACGTTGGCGCAAACGTTGGCCTTCCTCCTTTGTAATTCAAGTGCCAACGTTAGCCTCCAAGTTAGGGGGCTAACGTTGGCCTTCCCCCTTTGTAATTTAAGTGCCAACGTTAGCCTCCAAGTTAGGGGGCTAACGTTGGCGCAAACGTTGGTGCCCAGGGGAGAAACTCTCAAGTTCCAACGTTAGCCTCCAAGTTAGGGGGCTAACGTTGGAGCTAACGTTGGCCACTTCCTTGCAATGTCATGTGCCAACGTTAGCCTCCAAGTTAGGGGGCTAACGTTGGCTCAAACGTGGGGAGCCCAGGGAGTGATTTTCATGCCCAACGTTAGCCTCCAAGTTAGGGGGCTAACGTTGGGGCTAACTTCATGCCTCCCGGTTCAATTTCACTTATTCCATTGTCCTCTCTTCACTCTTAGCCATTCCTCATTGCTTCAACCTTTCTCCAAGCTTTCTTCACCTATCATTGATCAACCAAACTTATCAAAGCTTTGCTCAAAATCATGAGGTATTCAATCTTTCATAATATGCAACAAATATAGCACAAAACCTCATGAAATGGCATGAATTCATATATGGTTGGTTCAATCAAGGGAAACATGAAAATCTACTCAATTGGCTTGCTTGTAGCTCAAGAAAGTGCATAATTCTAATGAAAACTAAAGAAAAAGACTAGCTAAAATAGGCTAGGATGACTTGTCATCAATCAATAGATCAAAAGATAATCCAAAGATGTTTCAAAAGATGTAAATACAATAGTAAAAAGTCCTATTTATACTAAACTAGTTACTAGGGTTTACAGAAGTAAGTAATTGATGCATAAATCCACTTCTGGGGCCCACTTGGTGTGTGCTTGGGCTGAGCTTGAAGTTTACACGTGCAGAGGCTTCTTTTGGAGTTGAACGCCAAGTTGTAACGTGTTTTTGGCGTTCAACTCTGGTTTGTAACGTGTTTCTGGCGTTTAACTCCAGATTGCAGCATAGAACTGGCGTTCAACGCCCTTTTGCGTCATCTAAACTTGGGCAAAGTATGGACTATTATATATTGATGGAAAGCCCTGGATGTCTACTTTCCAACGCCGTTGAGAGCTTGCCATTTAGAGTTCTGTAGCTCTAGAAAATCTACTTTGAGTGCAGGGAGGTCAGAATCCAACAGCATCAGCAGTCCTTCTTCAACCTCTGAATCTGATTTTTGCTCAAGTCCCTCAATTTCAGCTAGAAAATACCTGAAATCACAGAAAAAACACACAAACTCATAGTAAAGTCCAGAAATGTACTATAAATTCCAAACTATCAATGAAACATAGCTCCAATCAGATGAGCGGGACTTGTAGCTGATGCCAGGGCATCTTGGCCAGTTTCACTGACCTTTTCTTTACTGTTTTTAGGTTAGTTTGATACATTCTCTTAGGAAATAAGCTAGTTTTGGGTAGATATTCACTTACACCTTGATTCAAGCATACATTGTGCATTTTACATTATTTCATGAGGATTTTGCATGAGTTTAGTGACAAATTGTATGCTGCATTACCCATGACTTGTACTAGAACTTTGATACACTCTATTGCTTGATTTCAGGACCAAAGGAAGCAAGGAATGGGAGATAACTTGTAAAGTTAATGAGAAAAATGATTGCCAATAACGCTCTCGAAGCCATCATTGGCCACGTTAAGAGTCACGTTAACTAAGTTAACTTGAACTCTAACATGGAGAGGGGAAGTTGAGCCAACGTTAGTGACACTTAACATTGTCACTAACGTTGGCAAATGCTCATAAGTGGCCACGTTAGAGTCCACGTTAACTTAGTTAACGTGGCCTCTAACATTAAAAGGGGGAAGAAACGCCAACGTTAGTGACATTTAACATTGTCACTAACGTTGGCCTAAGGAGAAACATACCACGTTAACTCCCACGTTAACTTGGTTAACGTGGGAGCTAACGTAAGAAGCAAGAGTAGTCGACAACGTTAGTGACACCCAACATTGTCACTAATGTTGGAAGCGACCACACAACCCCCCAAGGAGCCACGTTAACTTCCACATTAACTCAGTTAACGTGGAAGCTAACGTTGATGAGTGAAAGAAACGTCAACGTTAGTGACATTCAACATTGTCACTAACGTTAGGGATGGCTAAGCATGGCCATGTTAGAAGCCACGTTAACCTAGTTAACGTGGACTCTAACGTGAGACATAGGGGCACCTTGGAACGTTAGTGACAATGTTGAGTGGCACTAACGTTCTCGAAGGATGGCAAGCCCACGTTAAAGAGCCATGTTAACTAAGTTAACGTGGGATCTAACGTGGGAACAAAGGGGGCTTTTCAAAGTTATTGGGAATGTTAAGTCTCAATAACGTGTGCGAAGGACTTAGAGGCAACATTAGTGGCAACGTTTGTGCCACTAACGTTGAAGTTAACGTGGCTTTTACTTAGGAACGTTAGTGAGAAAGATGATTGTCACTAACGTTCTCGAACTCATATTTTCACTAAACGTTAACACCCCTAATATCCTGAGCTAAAGTCTCTGCCCACTTCACACTTTCTCTTTGCAAGTAAAGCCAAGCCTAAATAAAGAAGAGAACTGCTTCAAACTCAAGATCCAAAGGCCCAAGACTTGAAGAGCCAACTAGAAGCTGAGAAAAGTAGTATATATAGGAGTAGCTTTGAATTGTTGAGGGGTTCAAAAAGTTGGAAAAGAGAACTACTCTCTGTATTTTACCTTCTCTGCATTTTCTAGTTTTATAATGTATTCTCCATCTTTGTTTTCATTTTCTAGAGCTATGAACAACTAAACCCCTTTCATTGGGTTAGGGAGCTTTGTTGTAATTTGATGGATCAATACTAATTTTCATTATTCTTCTTCTATCTTTTCTCTTGATTTTACTTGAAAGCTTTCGATCTTCATCCAATTGGGTAGTTATCTTGGAAAAGAAGCTATTCAAACTTGGATCTCTTTTGAACCTTGAAAGAGGAATGAAGAGATCAAGCTAGAAATGCTTTCTCATGTTGGACCAAATTGGGTTTGAATGGGTATGTGACTATAACCCTCTCAATACTTGATTTGGGAAATGCATGTGGTATAATCAGTGACCATACTTCATCTCTTCTCATGAGCAATTGACCAAGGAATTGGCTATTGATCAAGATTTGAGAGATTGAATTTGTAATTCAATCAATTAAGATTGCCAAGGAGATCAATGAGTGCATTGATTGAGAAGAGATGAAAATGAACTTGATCCGGAGGATTGCAATATCTCCTAAGCCCAATGAACTCCCCATCTCTGATCTTACCCATTCTCTTTAATTTCTGCCATTTACTTTTACGAGCAAATCCCCCATTCCCATTTACAATTCTGCAATTTACTTTCAGTCATTTACTTCCAGTCCTTTATTTTTAGCATTTACTTTTCTGTTATTTACATTCCCGCCATTTTATTTTCTGCAACTCTCAACACAAGTTATGGATTCGCTCAACTAGAACATTCTTCTAATTAAAGTTGCTTGATCCATCAATCCCTGTGGGATTCGACCTCACTCTATTGTGAGTTTTTACTTGACGAAAAATTCGGTACACTTGCCGAAGGAAATTTGTTGAGAGATAGTTTCCACCCGCATCAAGTTTATGGCGCCGTTGCCGGGGATTGATTGTGCATCAACAATGATTAAATTGGAAGATCACTGGATTGAGCATTTTTATTTTGTGAATTTCATTTTCTGTTTGAGTGATTTACTTTCTGTTTTAGTTAAACTTCTTCCCTTCCCCCTCTACTCTTTTGTTTTTCTTTGTTATTTTCGATTCTGTTTGCTAACCCACTAACTGTTTGATATATTACATCACCCACAACTAACAGTAATTCTGACAAAAAAATACTTTCTGCACCTATCTTTTCTTTCTTGCACTTGATGGTTGTATGACAGGGAGAAGAAGCGGGGCTTCAACTTCCTTCGATTCTGAACCTGAGAGGACCTTCCTTAGATTAAGGAGGGAGGCAAGAGGAAAGAAAGTGGTCGGTGCTGAGGAAGAGGAGGAATTATTTGAACCAAACATGGAAGACAACATGGAAAACCATCATGAAGAAGAGGATCACAACCATGGGGGATGAGGTAGAGCAAATCATGCTGGTGAGGATAGAAGAGTTTTGGGCTCTTACATCAATCCAAACCCAGGCAATTGTGGAAGTAGCATCCAAAAGCCAACAATCCATGCCAACAACTTTGAACTTAAACCACAGCTCATCACCCTTGTTCAGAACAACTGTTAGTTTAGAGGAGGTGTTCAAGAAGACCCCAATCAACATCTAACCACCTTCCTGAGGATATGTGACACAGTGAAGTCTAATGGTGTTCATCCTGACACCTATAGACTACTCTTGTTTCCATTCTCACTTAAGGATAAAGCAGCCAAATGGCTGGAGTCTTTCCCAAAGGAGAGCTTGACAACTTGGGAGGATGTGGTGAACAAATTCTTAGCAAGATTTTACCCCCCTCAACGAATCAATAGGCTGAGAGCTGAGGTTCAAAATTTCAGGCAACAAGATGGTGAGACTCTATATGAAGCATGGGAGAGGTTCAAGGACTTAACAAGGAGGTGTCCACCTGACATGTTCAACGAATGGGTGCAGCTGCACATTTTCTATGAAGGGCTCTCTTATGAGTCAAAGAAGGCCGTAGACCATTCATCCGGAGGATCTTTGAACAAGAAGAAGACTATTGAGGAAGTCATAGATGTTATTGAAACAGTAGCAGAGAACGACTACTTCTATGCTTCCGAAAGAGGGAACACAAGAGGAGTAATGGAGCTAAACATTGTAGATGCTCTGTTGGCCCAAAATAAGCTCATTACCCAGCAACTGGCTGACCTCACCAAGAAGATGGAGAGGAACCAAGTAGCAGCAATCTCGACTTCATCAACAACCCAAGAAGGAGTGAATGAAGAAGCAGAGGGTAGTCAGGAGCAAGCCAACTACATTGGGAATTCACCAAGGCAAAACTATGATCCATACTCCAAGACCTACAACCCTGGATGGAGAAACCACCCAAACATTGGGTGGGGAAGTTAGCAAGATCAAAACCAAGACCAGAGACGTTACAACTCCAACAACAATGCAGCTCACCAACAATTCACACAGAGGACATCTCAACACTCCCACAACAACACTTCTCCACACGCCTATCAAAACCAAAATAGCACATCTGCTCCGAATCACCCATCAATTGATGATAAGCTCTCTAAGATTGAAACCTTACTTGAAGGAATATGCCAAGAGATTCAAGAAAATAAGGTGTTCAAAAAGGAGGTGCGAGCCAATATTAAGAACCAGGGAGAGACCATTAGGAAGCTGGAATTCCAAGTGGGATGTTTAGCTGAGAAGATTCCCAAACCTACTGATAGCTTCCGAAGTGACACGGAGAAAAACCCCAAAGGAGAAGCAAAGAAAGTAAGATGGGAAGATTGCAAAATGGTTACTACAAGTGATCAAGAGACTGAAGACAAGCAAGGGAAACTTTTCGAACAACCTGAAGACAACTCAATAAAGGAGGAGGACAGAGATCACCAAGAACTAGAAATCTCACAACAAGAGCTGCTGAAGCTCTATGCACCCTTCCCTCAACTGCTCAATGGTGCTGTGGGAAAGAGAATATACTCAAAGTTCCTAAACTTGTTTGTATCTCTGCATGTAAACATACCATTCATCAAGGCAATTCAATAAATGCCTGCATTCATCAAGTATATGAAGGAACTTCTTCCCAGGAAAAGCTCACTCAAAGAAGGCCAGACTATAGTGATGAACAAGGAATGTAGTGCCCTTATTCAACCTGAGTTGCCTACAAAAAGAAGAGACCCAGGGAGTTTTCACATCCCTTGTGCCATAGGTGAAACTATGTTCGATAGAGCACTGTGTGATTTGGGGGCTAGCATCAACTTACTGCCCTTATCCCTGGTGAAGAAGCTGCAGATCAATGAGATAATGCCCACAGATGTAATCATCAGACTGGCTGATAAAACTCAAAAGCAAGCAATAGGAGTGGTGGAAAATGTGTTGCTAAAGGTTGGGAAATACTTTCTCCCAACAGACTTTGTCATCCTGGACATGGAAGAGAGTCACACTCACCCAATCATATTGGGAAGACCATTCCTAGCTACGGCCAGAGCACTTATCGATGTAGAGAAATGGGAGCTAATATTGAGAATCCATGATGAACGACTCAGCTTCAATGTTTTCAAACTCTCACAAGAAACAGATCAAGAGGACAAGGAACTAAGCACAGATGATAATGAAACACTGAAAGAGGAAACAAGCACTGAAGCACAGCCAGTTCATTCTGAGATCCCCTTAATTGACAAACAAGGAAAACAGCAATTGCCACAGCTCAAAGAAAAGTTAGAGGAACCTAAACCTCTAGAGGTAGGTAAAGACAGAATCACAACTCCTTTAGAAAAAGAGGTCACCGAGGGCAAGGCAACCTCAAAAGAAACAAAGAAGAAGGTACCAAGGAGGTGGAGGAACAAGAAGATCCCTACGGAAGACTTCTCTCCAGGGGATAGAGTTATCTCAGCGTACTTCCTAGATATTCCCCCTAATCTCCCAACTGTACCATCTCAGTTACCTAAGGTCTTCACTATCAACAGAGTTCTTTCCCTGGAACATGTAGAAATCATTGATCCAACCAATGGATATAAGTCCACAGCAAGAGGGGAGGACTTTAAGCACTACCAACCACCCTGATGAGGGAAAAACATCAAGCTAATGATGTTAAAGAAGCGCTTCATGGGAGGCAACCCATGTTTTATATGTTTTTAGAAAATAGTGAAAAAAGCAATGTTTATGAATTTCAACCCAAACTTGACAAACACTTGGTGAAATCTTTATCATGCAGTATATAGTGAAGAACAAGTTTGGTGTTCAAAGCAGAACTCTTGGAGCTTTGAACAAAACTTTTCATCACAGTGCTCCAAACTAAGTTTGGTGTCACCCCAAGGTGCCATCAATCTGCCTATAAGGATACACAAGTAGTTGGCTAGTTGAAATTCATAAATATACAAACTATTTTTTTCTTCTCTTTATTATTCTAGCCGTAGAGTTTGATTTTTTTTCCTTATTTTAATTCTTATAGGAAAAAGGAAAAGAGCATTGAAGGGGATTGATTGGACAACTAAATGGGGGGAGATTCCGCCACTTAATGAAGAACACTACACACATGTCTCAAGAGGGAACGCATGGGGAAACGTTGCCATGCAACATTGGAGAAGGAAGACCCTTGAAGAACGAACCAATCACTCTCATTAAGTGATGATCCTTGTCCTTCCTTCATACACAACCCCAACCGTCCATCAAGCAACAATCATTGCAATCCACACCTTCCATCCACTCGTGATCTCCCTATATAAGTGAACCTTAGTGTATGCTCATTCCTCACACTCAAATTCCCACTCTCCACACTTCATACTTTCGGCTTGCTCAACCCTCCTCATCACACTCTGTCCTAGCCAATCTATTCCTCATCTATCTGTATCCTCCAACCCCCCTCAAAACAGCAACTCAATTCATGGCATCATCAAGCTCAAAGAGGCAAAAGAGGAAGGAACCCATGGAGAGTGTTCCTTTCGACGAGAAGAGATTCAAAACTGCCTTTCATGAATGTGAATTTGAACGGATAAAAGCCAGAAAGATATTGCCAGAGTTAATCTTCCAAATCAATGCAAAGGAGTCACCACAAATTCTGGAGAAAATCGAACAGAGGGGGTGGCAATTGCTCACAAGTCCAGAGGGGAAGATCAATGGAAACCTCATCAAAGAATTTTATGCAAATGTAGTAAGAGAAGATAAAACCAAGGCCCCAACCTTCAAAAGTTACGTGAGAGGAAAGGAGGTGGACTTCAGCCCAAATGCCATAACGAGAGCTCTTCACCTGAAATCACCTCATTTTGATGAAGACAGTTATCAGGCAAGGATAAGTAGAAGCCCTGATAATGATGAGCTCTTAGAGATAGTGTCAGACATCTGTGTTATAGCAGCTGACTGGGAGAGGTACACAGATGGGAGACCCAAGTTCATCAAGAGGGGAGACCTGAGCCCTGAAGCCAAGGGGTGGTTTGAACTCGTAAGGAGGTCCATTCTACCAGCTGCAAATAATTCAGGGGTAAACATCAATCGAGCTACTATGGTGCATTGCTTAATACAGGGTGGGAAAATCAATGTGAATGAGCTCATCGCCGAGGGGATTCAAGATTCAGCTGAGAAGGTTGATTCAGGTGCCAGGCTTTGGTACCCCAGCACCATTCTCCGCTTATGCAACAAGGCCAAGGTATTATTTGAGGACAGCAATCCAGACTGGGTGAACCCAGGGAGGCCAGTTACACTTGAGCGATTGGTTTATACTACACCTGCTCAGCAACAAAGAAGGCCACAAATAGGGAAACCAAAAGCGAAATAAAGAGTTCACCAAGAGGGACCTCATCAGGAAGAATATCAACAAGGAGAGTATTATGATCCAGCTAACTTGAACATGAGTCACCTTCTAAAAGCCATTGAGGATCTGGGGATGAGACATATGGAAGGACAAGAGCAAATACTGAACCTTCAATCCAACTGGCTGAGCCAACAGGAAGCATGGCAAAAACAACAAATGGAGCAGCAGCAGGAACACTACTCCCAGCTCACTCAAGCCATCAACCAAGTGAATGAGAGGCAAGAGCTTCAAGAGAAGCACTTGCAAGAACTCAACCAGCAGCAAATAGCCCAAATGAAAACTTTCAATGAGTTCAGTGTACTCAATGAAGGAAGGCAACTACATAGGGAGGAGTTCTATGTAAACACTCAAGCCAAGTTGAATTACATGTCTAATCATTTGCATCATCTCCACTATGCCATTCCCACATATGATGAGGTCCAAAAAGAATTGGTAGAGCAAGAAGAAGGGAAGGTGAAACAGCAGAAAGAAGCACTAAAGAAGAAGATGGAAGATACTGGCTTCTGGAAGAAGCTGCTTGGAAAAGGCAAGGGAAGTGGAAGTACAAGCACTCAAGAGAGATACAATGAGGACAAGCAAGGATGGGAGCATGGGCATCCACATGAATGACAGGTGGTGGAGTTCTTTTTGGTCCATCGTTTTCTATGCTTTAAATAAGGAAGATCTTGTATGAAATAGAACATGCTTCCATGTTAGTTTGAATCTTTTTAAATTATGTCTTTTAAGTTTTCTTTCTGAATAGGTCTCTGTGTGCTATTCTTTATGTCACTGCATCCTTACTTTACTTACTTGTATGCTTGTTCCTTTTGAATCAAATGAAGAGAGAATGTTTATGTTTCAAAAGACCAGAGTGGAGTTCATACTATGGAGTACATTCATGAGTTTGTGGTATGATCATAAGTTAGCTAAGTTGGTTCAACCATAAGGTGGGATGACAACTATCTGGCCTGAATACTTAGCTTTGAATATACTCATGAGACTAAGTATATGACAAGATCCTAATAAGAGAAAGAGAAAAGAATAATGAAAGTGGAAAAACAAAAGAAAAAGAGTAAGCAATAAGGCTAGGCACCAATGGTTTTGATCTTAAGATATGTGTCTGTGGTGTTCCTGTGTGAGGGATCTACTTGGATGAATAAGCTCTTAGGGGTGCTTTATCACTTGGTAACTTGGGTTAACTAACCCGGGATTATCAGCTAAAAGTCCATTATCAAGAGTAACCCTCACTACAGAGCACTTAGTAACCTAAAGAGGTGCTGGACACCAAGGTCTCAAGAAGGAAAATAAATGAACTATATGCCTGTGGTGTGTATGTATGGGAGAGAGACTTGAGGGAGTAAGTCCTTAGGGGTGCTTCAACACCTAGCACCTTGAACCAACTGGTTCGGGAGTGTTGGCTGAAAGCTTATCTTAAAAAGTTGCCCCCTTACAGAGCACTTAGCCTAAGAACACCAATAAGCTCTGAAATGACAATAAAGGGATCAATGAATAAAAGTCTCATGGGATGTAAGCAAAGTGAGTGTTTTAGGACATGATAAAGGTCTGAAAGCCAGTAAAGGAATGAACCTAAGTTGCTATGCATGAAACCACCATAAAATCAGTGATATGACTTCCACAAGAATGACTCATTGCTCTTGGCATTCTATTCATCATTCTCTTGTTCCAGTACTTGCTTAGGGACAAGCAAGCTTTAAGTTTGGTGTTGTGATGCCAGGGCATCTTGGCCAGTTTCACTGACCTTTTCTTTACTGTTTTTAGGTTAGTTTCATGCATTCTCTTAGGAAATAAGCTAGTTTTGGGTAGCTATTCACTTACACCTTGATTCAAGCATACATTGTGCATTTTACATTATTTCATGAGGATTTTGCATGAGTTTAGTGAAAAATTGTATGCTGCATTACCCATGACTTGTACTAGAACTTTGATGCACTCTATTGCTTGATTTCAGGACCAAAGGAAGCAAGGAATGGGAGGTAACCTGCAAAGTTAATGAGAAAAGTGATTGCCAATAACGCTCTCGAAGCCATCATTGACCACGTTAAGAATCACGTTAACTAAGTTAACGTGAACTCTAACGTGGAGAGGGGAAGTTGAGCCAACATTAGTGACACTTAACATTGTCACTAACATTGGCAAATGCTCACAAGTGGCCACGTTAGAGTCCACGTTAACTTAGTTAACGTGGCCTCTAACGTTAAAAGGGGGAAGAAACGCCAACGTTAGTGACATTTAACATTGTCACTAACGTTGGCCTAAGGAGAAACATACCACGTTAACTCCCACGTTAACTTGGTTAACGTGGGAGCTAACATAAGAAGCAAGAGTGTTCGACAACGGTAGTGACACCCAACATTGTCACTAACGTTGGAAGCAACCACACAACCCCCCAAGGAGCCACGTTAACTTCCACGTTAACTCAGTTAATGTGGAAGCTAACGTTGATGAGTGAAAGAAACGCCAACGTTAGTGACATTCAACATTGTCACTAACGTTGGGGATGGCTAAGCATGGCCACGTTAGAAGCCACGTTAACCTAGTTAACGTGGACTCTAACGTGAGACATAGGGGCACCTTGGAACGTTAGTGACAATGTTGAGTGGCACTAACGTTCTCGAAGGATGGCAAGCCCACGTTAAAGAACCACGTTAACTAAGTTAACGTGGGCTCTAACGTGGGAACAAAGGGGGCTTTTCAAAGTTATTAGGAATGTTAAGTCTCAATAACGTGTGCGAAGGACTTAGTGGCAACGTTAGTGGCAACGTTTGTGCCACTAACGTTGAAGTTAACGTGGCTTTTACTTAGGAAAGTTAGTGAGAAAGTTGATTGTCACTAACGTTCTCGAACTCATATTTTCACTAAACGTTAACACCCCTAACGTCCTGAGCTAAAGTCTCTGCCCACTTCACACTTTCTCTCTGCAAGTAAAGCCAAGCCCAAATAAAGAAGAGAACTGCTTCAAACTCAAGATCCAAAGGCCCAAGACTTGAAGAGCCAACTAGAAGCTGAGAAAAGTAGTATATATAGGAGTAGCTTTGAATTGTTGAGGGGTTCAAAAAGTTGGAAAAGAGAACTACTCTCTGTATTTTACCTTCTCTGCATTTTCTAGTTTTATAATATATTCTCCATCTTTGTTTTCATTTTCTAGAGCTATGAACAACTAAACCCCTTTCATTGGGTTAGGGAGCTCTGTTGTAATTTGATGGATCAATACTAATTTTCATTATTCTTCTTCTATCTTTTCTCTTGATTTTACTTGAAAGCTTTCAATCTTCATCCAATTGGGTAGTTATCTTGGAAAAGAAGCTATTCAAACTTGGATCTCTTTTGAACCTTTAAAGAGGAATGAAGAGATCAAGCTAGAAATGCTTTCTCATGCTGGACCAAATTGGGTTTGGATGGGTATGTGACTATAACCCTCTCAATACTTGATTTGGGAAATGCATGTGGTATAATCAGTGACCATACTTCATCTCTTCTCATGAGCAATTGACCAAGGAATTGGCTATTGATCAAGATTTGAGAGATTGAATTTGTAATTCAATCAATTAAGATTGCCAAGGAGATCAATGAGTGCATTGATTGAGGAAGAGATGAAAATGAACTTGATCCGGAGGATTGCAATATCTCCTAAGCCCAATGAACTCCCCATCTCTGATCTTACCCATTCTCTTTAATTTCTGCCATTTACTTTTTTGAGCAAATCCCCCATTCCCATTTACAATTCTGCAATTTACTTTCAGTCATTTACTTTCAGTCCTTTAATTTTAGCATTTACTTTTCTGTTATTTACATTCCCGCCATTTTATTTTCTGCAACTCTCAACCCAAATTCTGGATTCTCTCAACTAGATCATTCTTCTAATTAAAGTTGCTTGATCATTCAATCCCTGTGGCATTCGACCTCACTCTATTGTGAGTTTTTACTTGACAACAAATTCGGTACACTTGCCGAAGGAAATTTGTTGCGAGATAAGTTTTCCGTGCATCAGTAGCTTTTTGCCTCTTGAATAGTTTTGGCATCTCACTTTATCCATTGAGGTTCAGAATGATTGTCATCTATAGGAACTCAGAGTTCAGATAGTGTTATTGATTCTCCTAGTTTAGTATGTTGATTCTTGAACACAGCTACTTTATGAGTCTTGGCCGTTGCCCTAAGCACTTTGTTTTCCAGTATTACCACCGGATACATAAATGCCACAGACACATAATTGGGTGAACCTTTTCAGATTGTGACTCAGCTTTGCTAAAGTCCTCAATTAGAGGTGTCCAGGTTCTTAAGCACACTCTGTTTTTGCTTTGGACCTTGACTTTAACCGTTCAGTCTCAAGTTTTCACTTGATACCTTCACGCCACAAGCACATGGTTAGGGACAGCTTGGTTTAGCCGCTTAGGCCAGGATTTTATTCCTTTAGGCCCTCCTATCCACTGATGCTCAAAGCCTTGGGATCCTTTTTATTTACCCTTGCCTTTTGGTTTTAAGGGTTATTGGCTTTTTGCTCTTGCCTTTTGGTTTTAAGAGCTTTTGGCTTTTTCTGCTTGCTTTTTCTTTTTCTATATATATATATATCTGCAAGCTTTGTGTATTCACTGCTTTTTCTTGCTTCAAGAATCATTTTTATGATTTTTCAGATTATCAAATAACATGTCTCCTGTTCATCATTCTTTTAAGAGCCAACATATTTAACATTCTTAAACAACAACTTCAAAAGACATATGCACCGTTCAAGCATTCATTCAGAGAACAAAAAGTATTGTCACCACATCAATATAATTAAACTAAGTTCAAGGAAAAATTCAAAACTCATGTACTTCTTGTTCTTTTGAATTAAAACATTTTTCATTTAAGAGAGGTGATGGATTCATATTCACTACTTTAAGGCATAGACACTTAGATACTAATGATCATGTAACAAAGACACAAACATAGATAAACACTTAACATAAAGAAAATGAAAAACAGAAAATTTGAGAACAAGGAATGAGTCCACTTTAGTGATGGTGGCGTTTTCTTCTTGAGGTACCAATGATGTCCTTGAGCTCTTCTATGTCTCTTCCTTGTCTTTGTTTCTCCTCCCTCATAGCTCTTTGATCTTCTCTAATTTCATGGAGGATGATGGAGTGCTCTTGATGTTTCACCCTTAGTTGTCCCATGTTGTGTGGAGGAAAATGTATCCCCTGAGGTATCTCAGGAATCTCTTGATTTGCAGTCAAATGTTCTACCACTGAGCTATAGACCCTTGAGATGAATCTCTCCATCTCCTATGACTTGGAGGTGGAAGCTTTTGTCTTCCCTTTCCTCTTTCTAGAGGTTTATCTGGCCTTAGGTGCCATCAATGGTTATGGAAAAACAAAAAAGCTATGATTTTACCACACCAAACTTAGAATGTTGCTCGCCCTCAAGCAAAAGAAGAAAGAATAGTAGAAGAAGAAGAAGATATGGAGGAGATGGAGGTGATTGGTGAAGGGTTCTTGAGAAAGGGTGATATAGGATTATGAGGAGGTAAGGTGAGTGGAAGTATGTGGGGATTCTGTGGTGTCCACAGATCCTGAGGTGTCAAGGAATTGCATCCCTGCACCAATTAGGCATGTAAAATGCCTTTGCATGCAATTCTGGCGTTTAAACGCCGAATTGATGCTTGTTCTGGGCGTTCAACGCCCAGATGTAGCATGTTTCTGGCATTGAACGCCAGTTCTATGCTTGTTTCTGGCGTTCAGCGCCAGCTTTCCTCAGTATGCATTCCTGGCGTCTGAACGCCAGGATGCTGCTTGTTTTGGGCATTCAACGCCAAATCCATGCTCTGTTCTGGCGTTGAACGCCAGCCAGATGCTTCTTACTGGCGTTTAAATGCCAGTAAGTCCTTCCTCCAGGGTGTGATTTTTTTTCTGCTATTTTTGATTCTGTTTTTGATTTTTCTATTTATTTTGTGACTCCACATGATCATGAACCTAATAAAACATGAAAGAACAATAAAATAAAAATAAAATTAGATAAGACAAAATTGGGTTGCCTCCCAACAAGCGCTTTTTTAATGTCAATAGCTTGACAGTGGGCTCTCATGGAGCCACACAGGTGATCAGGTCAATTTTATAGACTCCCAACACCAAACTTAGAGTTTGGAAATGGGAGTTCAACACCAAACTTAGAGTTTAGCTGAGGCCACCCAACACCAAACTTAGAGTTTGACTCTGGGGGCTTTAGTGGACTCTATACTGAGAGAAGCTTACTGTGCCTCTTTTCCATGTTTACAGAAGGATGATAACCTTGTGCTTTAAACACAAGGGAGTCCCCATTCAATTGAAGGACTAATTCACCTCTGTTAACATCAATCACAGCTTTTGCTGTGGCTAGGAAGGGTCTTCCAAGGATGATGGATTCATCCTCATCCTTTCTAATGTCTAGGATTGAGAAATCAGTAGGGATGTAAAGGCCTTCAACCTTTACTAACACGTCCTCTACCTGACCATAAGCCTCTTTTCTTGAATTGTCTGCCATCTCTAATGAGATTTTAGCAGCTTGCACCTCAAAGATTTCCAATTTCTCCATTACAGAGAGTGGCATGAGGTTTATTCCTGACCCAAGGTCACATAGAGCCTTCTCAAAGGTTATGGTGCCTATGGTACAAGGTATTAGGAACTTTCCAGGATCCTGTTTCTTCTGAGGCAATCTCAGTTGATCCAATGCATTTAGTTCATTGGAGAACAGGGAAGGTTCATCTCCCCAAGTTTCATTACCAAATAAATTGGCATTCAGCTTCATGATTGCACCAAGGAACTTGGCAACTTGCTCTTCAGTAACATTCTCATTCTCTTCTGAAGAGGAATACTCATCAGAGTTCATGAAGGGCGTAAGGAGGTTTAATGGAATCTCTATGGTCTCTAGATGAGCTTCAGATTCCTTTGGTTCCTCAGAGGGAAACTCCTTATTGATCACTGGACGTCCCAGGAGGTCTTCCTCCTTGGAATTCACGTCCTCCCCATCCTCCTTGGATTCGGCCATGATGGTTATATCAATGGCCTTGCACTCTCCTTTTGGATTTTCTTCTGTATTGCTTGGGAGAGCACTAGGAGGGGTATCAGTGATCTTCTTACTCAGCTGGCCCACTTGTGCCTCCAAATTTCTAATGGAGGACCTTGTTTCATTCATGAAACTCAGAGTGGCCTTAGATAGATCAGAGACTAAGTTTGCTAAATTAAAGGTATTTTGTTCAGAGTTCTCTGTCTGTTGCTGAGTGGATGATGGAAAAGGCTTGCTATTGCTAAACCTGTTTCTTCCACCATTATTAAAGCCTTGTTGAGGCTTTTGTTGATCCTTCCATGAGAGATTTGGGTGATTTCTCCATGAGGGATTATAGGTGTTTCTATAGGGTTCACCCAAGTAATTCACCTCTGCAATTGCACGATTCTCAGGATCATAAGCTTCTTCTTCATAAGATGCCTCTTGAGTACTCCCAGGATTCCTCTCAGAAGTGTACATGAATTGGTTATCAGCAACCATGTCAATGAGTTCTTGAGCTTCTCCAGGCGTTTTCTTTAGGTGAATGAATCCACCTGCAGAAGTATCCAATGACATCTTAGCTAATTCAGACAGACCATCATAGAATATATCCAGGATGGTCCATTCTGAAAGCATGTCAGAAGGAAACTTTTTGGTCAGTTGCTTATATCTCTCCCAAGCTTCATAGAGGAATTCACTTTCTTTCTGTCTGAAGGTTTGAACATCCACTCTAAGCTTACTCAGCTTTTGAGGAGGAAAGAACTTGGCTAAAAAAGCCGTGACCAGCTTATCCCAAGAGTTCAGGCTATCTTTAGGTTGAGAGTCCAACCATACTCTAGTTTTGTCTCTTACAGCAAACAGGAAAAGCATAAGCCTGTAGACTTCAGGATCTACTCCATTAGTCTTAACAGTATCACAGATCTGCAAGAATTCGGTCAAGAATTGAAAGGGATCTTCAGATGGAAGTCCATGAAATTTGTAGTTCTGTTGCATTAGAGAAACTAATTGAGGTTTCAGCTCAAAATTGTTTGCTCCAATGGTAGGGATGGAGATGCTTCTTCCATGTAAATTAGAATTTGGTGCAGTGAAGTCACCAAGCATTCTCCTTGCATTATTATTATTTTCGGCTGCCATCTCTTCCTTTTCAAAAATTTCTGTAAGGTTGTCTCTGGATTGTTGTATTTTAGCTTCTCTTAGTTTCCTCTTCAGAGTCCTTTCAGGTTCAGGATCTGCTTCAACAAGAATGTTCTTGTCCTTGCTCCTGTTCATATGAAAAAGAAGAGAACAGAAAATAATAATAGGGATCCTTTTTACCACAGTATAGAGGTTCCTTGTTGTTAGTAGAAGGAGAAAGGGAACAGGAGTGGAGAAGGATGGATAATCCAAACATAAGGGTGAGGATAGAAGTGGTAATTTGAGATGAGGTGATGTGTTAGTGAATGAATTAACTAAATAGAAGAAGATGAGAGAGAGAAGTTTTCGAAAATAATTTTTGAAAAGGAGTTGATGATTTTCGAAAATTAAAGGGGAAATAAAATTAAAATTAAAATTTAAAAAAATTAATTAATTAAAAAGAATTTTTTAAAAAAGAGGGAGGTATTTTCGAAAATTAGAGAGGGAAGAGTAGTTAGGTGATTTTGAAAAAGATAAGAAACAAACAAAAAGTCAATTAGTTAGTTGAAAAAGATTTGAAAATCAATTTTGAAAAGATAAGAAGATAAGAAGTTAGAAAAGATATTTTAAAATCAAATTTTTTTGAAAAAGATATGATTTAAAAAGATATGATAGAAAGATATCTTTAAAATTAGTTTTGAAAAAGATTTGAATTTTAAAATCAAAATTAATGACTTGACTCACAAGTAATCACAAGATATGATTCTAGAACTTAAAGTTTGAATCTTTCTTAACAAGCAAGTAACAAACTTGAAATTTTTGAATCAAAACATTAATTGTGGATAATATTTTCGAAAATTATGAGATAAAATTAAGAAAAAGATTTTAGAAAAATATTTTTTTAAAATTTTCGAAAATAAATAAGAAAAATGAAAAAGATTTTAGTTTTGAAAAATATTTTGAAAAGATAACATTTTTAAATTGAAAATTTAATTTGACTCATAAGAAACAACTAAATTTTAAAAAGTTTTGAAAAAGTCAACTCAAATTTTCGAAAATTTATGTGTGAAAAAGGGAAAGATATTTTTTTTTTTGAATTTTTAATCATGAAAGAGAAAAACATCAAAAAGACTCAATGCATGAAAATTTTGGATCAAAACATGTGATGCATGCAAGAACACTATGAATGTCAAGATGAACACCAAGAACTTATTTTTGAAAAATTTTTAAGGAAAGAAAAACATGCAAGACACCAAACTTAGAAATTTTTAATATTTAGACACTAAGAATTCAAGAATGCATATGAAAAACACGATACAACACAAAACAATATAATATGAAGATCAAACAAGAAAGTTTATCAAGAACAACTTGAAGATCATGATGAATGCAATGCATGAATGCAATTTTCGAAAAAATGCAAGATGAATATGCAATTGACACCAAACTTAAAATTTGACTCAAGACTCAAACAAGAAACACAAAATATTTTTTATTCTTATGATTTTATAAATTTTTTTTTTTGGTAATTTTCGAAAATTATTTGAAAAGGAAAAATAAGGATTCCAAAATTTTTAATATGAATTCCAGGAATCTTGCTCTCTTAGTCTAAAGCTTCAGTCCAGGAATTAAACATGGCTCACTTGCCAGCCAAGCTTTCAGTGAAAGCTCCGGTCCAAAACGCTAGACATGGCCAATGGCCAGCCAAGCTTTAGCATACAAATCAGTCATACAACAGCAAATTTGATTAGCAACAACTAGCTTGCTCTTGTGATGATGGTTTGGAAGCCTCAGTCCAAATGAATTTAGACATGGCTTTACAGCCAGCCAGGATTCAACAAATCATCATGAAACACTAGAATTCATTCTTAAAAATTCTGAAGAAAAATATATTTTTGAAAATAATTTTTTTTTATTTTTTTGAAAATAGGAATAATAAAAACAAAAAGGTTAAAATTAAAATAAAGTTACCTAATCTGAGCAACAAGATGAACCGTCAGTTGTCCAAACTCGAACAATCCCCGACAACGGCGCCAAAAACTTGGTGCATGATACATGCGAAATTGTTACTCTGAGGTTGTAAAATTTGTTGTTCGTTCTCTCCCTGGCATGGCGCCAATAACTGGTGCACAATACCATAGTCCAAACATAACTTCACAACTTCGCATAACTAACCAGCAAGTGCACTGGGTCGTGCAAGTAATAAAACCTTACGTGAGTAAGGGTCGATCCCACGGAGATTGTCGGTATAAAGCAAGCTATGGTCATCTTGTAAATCTCAGTCAGGCGAATATCAAATGGTTATGGAGTTTTCGAAAATAAATAATAAATAAATAGAAAATAAAGATAGAAACACTTATGTAATTCATTGGTGGGAATTTCAGATAAGCGTATAGAGATACTTTCGTTCTTCTGAACTTCTGCTTTCCTGCTGTCTTCATCCAATCAGTCCTACTCCTTTCCATGGTAAACTTTATGTAAGGGCATCACCGTTGTCAATGGCTACATCCCATCCTCTGTGTGAAAATGGTCCGATGCGCTGTCACTGCATGGCTAATCATCTGGAGGTATCACCGTTGTCAATGGCTACATCCCATCCTCTCTGTGAAAATGGTCTGATGCGCTGTCACTGCATGGCTAATCATCTGGAGGTTATCGATCATACTGGAATAGGATTTACTATCCTTTTGCGTCTGTCACTACGCCTAGCACTCGCGAGTTTGAAGTTCGTCACAGTCATTCAATCCCTGAATCCTACTCGGAATACCACAGACAAGGTTTAGACTTTCCGGATTCTAATGAATGCCGCCATCAATTTAGCTTATACCACGAGAATTCTGATTAAGAGATCCAAGAGATAATCATCCAATCTAAGGTGGAATGAAAGTGGTTGTCAGGCACGCGTTCGTATGGGAATGATGATGATTGTCACGTTCATCACATTCATATTGAATTGCGAATGTATATCTTAGAAGCGGAATAAGTTGAGTTGAATAGAGAAACAGTAGTACTTTGCATTAATTCGTGAGGAACAGCAGAGCTCCACACCTTAATCTATGGAGTGTAGAAGCTCTACTGTTGAAAATACATAAGTGAAAGGTCCAGGCATGGCCGAATGGCCAGCCCCCAAACGTGATCAATATGATCTAAAGATGAACTAAAAATCATAAGATGATCCGAAGATCTGTAAAAAGTTCTATTTATACTAAACTAGTTACTAGGGTTTACAGAAGTAAGTAATTGATGCATAAATCCACTTCCGGGGCCCACATGGTGTGTGCTTGGGCTGAGCTTGAATGTTACACGTGCAGAAGCTCTTTCTGGAGTTGAATGCCAGGTTGTAACGTGTTTTTGGCGTTCAACTCTGGTTCGTGACGTGTTTCTGGCGTTTAACTCCAGACTGTAGCGTAGGACTGGCATTCAACGCCCTTTTGCATCTTCTAAACTCGGCCAAAATATGGACTATTATATATTGCTGGAAAGCCCTGGATGTCTAATTTTCGACGCAATTGGAAGCGCGCCATTTTTAGTTCTACAGCTCCAGAAAATCCACTTTGAGTGCAAGGAGGTCAGAATCCAACAGCATCAGCAGTCCTTCTTCAACCTCTGAATCTGATTTTTGCTCAAGTCCCTCAATTTCAGCCAGAAAATACCTGAAATCACAGAAAAACACACAAACTCATAGTAAAGTCCAGAAATGTGAATTCAACATAAAAACTAATAAAAACATCCCTAAAAGTAACTAGATCCTATTAAAAACATACTAAAAATAATGCCAAAAAGCGTATAAATTATCCGCTCATCACAGGATTCCTCTCAGAAGTGTACATGAACTGGTTATTAGCAACCATGTCAATGAGTTCTTGAGCTTCTGCAGGTGTTTTCTTTAGGTGAATGGATCCACCTGCAGAAGTATCCAATGACATCTTAGCTAATTCAGACAGACCATCATAGAATATATCCAAGATGGTCCATTCTGAAAGCATGTCAGAAGGACACTTTTTGGTCAGTTGCTTGTATCTCTCCCATGCTTCATAGAGGGATTCACCTTCCTTTTGTCTGAAGGTTTGAACATCCACTCTAAGCTTACTCAGCTTTTGAGGAGGAAAGAACTTGGCTAAGAAAGCCGTGACCAGCTTATCCCAAGAGTTTAGGCTATCTTTGGGTTGAGAGTCCAACCACACTCTAGCTCTGTCTCTTATAGCAAATGGGAAAAGCATGAGCCTGTAGACTTTAGGATCTACTCCATTAGTATTAACAGTATCACAGATCTGCAAGAATTCAGTTAAGAACTGAAAAGGATCTTCAGATGGAAGTCCATAAAATTTGCAGTTTTGTTGCATCAGAGAAACTAATTGAGGTTTCAGCTCAAAATTGTTTGCTCCAATGGTAGGGATGGAGATGCTTCTTCCATGTAAATTGGAATTAGGTGCAGTAAAGTCACCAAGCATCCTCCTTGCATTATTATTATTTTCGGCTGCCATCTCCTCTTCCTGTTCGAAAATTTCTGTAAGGTTATCTCTGGATTGTTGTATTTTAGCTTTTCTTAGTTTCCTCTTCAGAGTCCTTTCAGGTTCAGGGTCTGCTTCAACAAGAATATTCTTGTCCTTGCTCCTGCTCATATGAAAGAGTGGGAACAGAAAAATAATAATAATAGGGATCCTTTTTACCCAGGTATAGAGGTTCCCCTGTGTGAGTAGAAGAAGAAAAGAATGTAATGTAAAGAAGGGAAGAAGAGAAAATTCGAACACAGATGGGAGAGGGGGTTCGAATTTGGGTGAGATGAAGTGTTAGTAGATGAATAAATAAATAGAAGGAGATGAGAGGGAAGGAGAATTTTCGAAAGTAAAATTTTGAAAAGGGGTTAGTGATTTTCGAAAATTAGGAATGAAATCAAATTAACATTAAAAATTGAAACAATTAGTTAATTAAAAAGAATTTTTGAAAAAGAGGGAAGAGATTTTCGAAAATTAGAGAGGGATAGTTAGTTAGGTGGTTTTGAAAAAGGTAAGAAACAAAAAAAAAATCAATTAGTTAGTTGAAAAAGATTTGAAAATCAATTTTGAAAAGATAAGAAGATAAGAAGTTAGAAAAGATATTTAAAAATCAAATTTTTGAAAAAGATAAGATTTTTAAAAAAGATATGATAGGAAGATATGATTAGAATTAGTTTTGACTCCCAAGAAATCACAAGATATGATTCTAGAATTTAAAGTTTGAATCTTTCTTAACAAGTAACAAACTCGAAATTTTTGAATCAAAACATTAATTGATGATGTGATTTTCGAAAATTATGAGATAAAATAAGAAAAAGATTTTGAAAATATTTTGAAAAAGATTTTTGAAATTTTCAAAAATAATAAAAAAAAGGAAAAGATATGATTTTTGAAAAAGATTTTAAAAAGATAAGATTTTTTTTTTAAGATAAGATATATTTTTTTTTATTTTTGAATTTCTAATGATGAGAGAGAAAAACATGAAAAAGACTCAATGCATGAAATTTTTGGATCAAAATAATGAATGCATGCAAGAATGCTATGAATCTCAAGATGAACACCAAGAACACTTTGAAGATCATGATGAACATCAAGAACATGTTTTTGAAAAATTTTCAAGAAAAGAAAACATGCAAGACACTAAACTTAGAAATTTTTCATGTATAGACACTATGAATGCAAGAATGCATATGAAAAACAAGAAAAGACGCAAAACAAGGAAATATAAAGATCAAACAAGAAGACTGGCCAAGAACAACTTGAAGATCATGAAGAACACTATGAATGCATGAATTTTTGAAAAATGCATAAAATTTTTTTAGAAAAAATGCAATTGATACCAAACTTGAAATTGACTCAAGACTCAAACAAGAAACACAAAATATTTTTTTTATTTTTATGATTTTATGATTTTTTTGGATTTTTCGAAAATTATTTGAAAAAGAAAAATAAGGATTCCAAAATTTTTAATATGAATTCCAGGAATCTTGCACTCTTAGTCTAAAGCTCCAATCTGAGGGTTAGACATGGCTTAATAGCCAGCCAAGTTTTAGAAGATACAAATCAGTCATACAACAGCAGGTGGATTAGGAACAGCTAGCTTGCTCTTGTGATGATGGTTTGGAAGCCTCAGTCCAACAGAATTTAGACATGGCTTTACAGCCAGCCAGGCTTCAACATGCTTCATGAAACACTAGAATTCATTCTTAAAAATTCTGAAATAATTTTCGAAAACAAAGGGAAAATTTTTGAAAGATTTTTGAAAAATTTTTTGAAAACTTTTTGAAAATAAAATAAGAAGAAAATTACCCAATCTGAGCAACACGATGAACCGTCAGTTGTCCAAACTCGAACAATCCCCGGCAACGGCACCAAAAACTTGATACATGCAAAATTGTTACTCTGAGGTTGTAAAATTTGTTGTTCGTTCTCTCCCTGGAATGGCGCCAATAACTGGTGCACAATACCATGGTCCAAACATAACTTCACAACTTTGCACAACTAACCAGCAAGAGCACTGGGTCGTCCAAGTAATAAAACCTTACGTGAGTAAGGGTCGATCCCACAGAGATTGTCGGTATGAAGCAAGCTATGGTCATTTTGTAAATCTCAGTCAGGTGGATATCAAATGGTTATGGAGTTTTCGAAAATAAATAATAAATAAATAGAAAATAAAGATAGAAACACTTGTGTAATTCATTGGTGGGAATTTCAGATAAGCGTATAGAGATACTTTCATTCTTCTGAACATCTGCTTTCCTGCTGTCTTCATCCAATCAGTCCTACTCCTTTCCATGGCAAATTTTATGTAAGGGCATCACCGTTGTCAATGGCTACATCCCATCCTCTCTGTGAAAATGGTCCGATGCGCTGTCACTGCATGGCTAATCATCTGGAGGCATCACCGTTGTCAATGGCTACATCCCATCCTCTCTGTGAAAATGGTCCGATGCACTGTCACTGCATGGCTAATCATCTAGAGGTTCTCGATCATACTGGAATAGGATTTACTATCCTTTTGCGTCTGTCACTACGCCCAGCACTCGCGAGTTTGAAGTTCGTCACAGTCATTCAATCCCTGAATCCTACTCGGAATACCACAGACAAGGTTTAGACTTTCCGGATTCTCATGAATGCCGCCATCAATCTAGCTTATACCATGAAGATTCTGATTAAGAGATCCAAGAGATAATCATCTAATCTAAGGTGGAACGGAAGTGGTTGTCAGGCACGCGTTCGTATGGGAATGATGATGATTGTCACATTCATCAAATTCTTATTGAATTGCGAATGAATATCTTAGAAGCGGAATAAGTTGAGTTGAATAGAGAAACAGTAGTACTTTGCATTAATTCCTGAGGAACAGCAGAGCTCCACACCTTAATCTATGGAGTGTAGAAACTCTACTGTTGAAAATACATAAGTGAAAGGTCCAGGTATGGCCGAATGGCCAGCCCCCAAACGTGATCAATATGATCTAAAGATGAACTAAAAATCATAAGATGATCTGAAGATCTGTAAAAAGTTCTATTTATACTAAACTAGTTACTAGGGTTTACAGAAGTAAGTAATTGATGCATAAATCCACTTCCGGGGCCTACTTGGTGTG
Organism: Arachis hypogaea; assembly: GCF_003086295.3. Classification (NCBI taxonomy): domain Eukaryota; kingdom Viridiplantae; phylum Streptophyta; class Magnoliopsida; order Fabales; family Fabaceae; genus Arachis; species Arachis hypogaea. The sequence goes on from NC_092050.1 coordinate 48,186,577, forward strand.
TGCTTGGGCTGAGCTTGAATGTTACACGTGCAGAGGCTCTTTCTGGAGTTGAACGCCAGGTTGTAATGTGTTTCTGGCGTTCAACTCTGGTTCGTGACGTGTTTCTGGCATTTAACTCCAGACTGCAGCGTAGAACTGGCGTTCAACGCCCTTTTGCATCATCTAAACTCGGCCAAAGTATGGACTATTATATATTGCTGAAAAAGCCCTAGATGTCTACTTTCCAACACAATTAGAAGCGCGCCATTTTGAGTTCTGTAGCTCCAGAAAATCCACTTTGAGTGCAGGGAGGTCAGAATCTAACAGCATCAGCAGTCCTTCTTCAACCTCTGAATCTGATTTTTGCTCAAGTACCTCAATTTCAACCAGAAAATACCTGAAATCACAAAAAAACACAAAAACTCATAGTAAAGTCTAGAAATGAGAATTCAACATAAAAACTAATAAAAACATCCCTAAAAGTAACTAGATCCTACTAAAAACATACTAAAAATAATGCCAAAAAGCCTATAAATTATCTGCTCATCAGTGCACGAAATTGTGATCCCTGGTAATGGCTCCAAAAACTTGGTGCTCTAGTCTTAATTCGTAATTTGTCACAACTTCGATACAACTAACCAGCAAGTGCACTTGGTCGTCCAAGTAATAAAACCTTACGTGAGTAAGGGTCGATCCCACGGAGATTGTTGGTATGAAGCAAGCTATGGTCACCTTATAAATCTTAGTCAGGCGGATATCAAATGGTTATGGAGTTTTCAAATAATAATAATAAATAAACAAAAAATAAAGATAGAAATACTTATGTAATTCATTGATGAGAATTTCAGATAAGCGTATAGAGATGCTTTCGTTCTTCTGAACCTCTGCTTTCCTGCTGTCTTCATCCAACCGTTCCTACTCCTTTCCTTGGCAAGCTTTATATAGGGCATCACCGTTGTCAATGGCTACATCCCATCCTCTCTGTGAAAAAGGTCCAAATGCTCTGTCATGGCACGGCTAATCATCTGGAGGTTCTCGATCATAGTGGAATAGGGTTCACCCTCCTTTTGCGTCTGTCACTACATCCAGCACTCACGAGTTTGAAGTTCGTCACAGCCATCCCTTCCCAGATCCTACTCAGAATACCACAGACAAGGTTTAGACTTTCCGGATCTCAGGAATAGCCATCCATGGGTTCTAACTTATACCACGAAGATTCTAATATCTCGGACTCGGTCCTCTGTATTAGATATCTAAGAGATACTCATTCTAGCTTGTTTGCATGTAGAACGGAAGTGTTTGTCAGGCACGCGTTCATAAGTGAGAATGATGATGAGCGTCATATAATCATCACATTCATCATGTTCTTAGGTGCGAATGGATATCTTAGAAGCGGAATAAGTTGAATTGAATAGAAAAACAGTAGTACTTTGCATTAAATCATGAGGAACAGCAGAGCTCCACACCTTAATCTATGGAGTGCAGAAACTCTACCGTTGAAAATACATAAGTAATGAAGGTCCAGGCATGGCCGAATGGCCATCCCCCAAACGTGATCAATAGATCAAAAGATAATCCAAAGATGTTTCAAAAGATGTAAATACAATAGTAAAAAGTCTTATTTATACTAAACTAGTTACTAGGTTTTACAGAAGTAAGTAATTGATGCATAAATCCACTTCCGGGGCCCACTTGGTGTGTGCTTGGGCTGATCTTGAAGTTTACACGTGCAGAGGCTTCTTTTGGAGTTGAACGCCAAGTTGTAACGTGTTTTTGGCGTTCAACTCTGGTTTGTAACGTGTTTCTGGCGTTTAACTCCAGACTGCAGCGTAGAACTGGCGTTCAATGCCTTTTTGCTTCATCTAAACTTGGGCAAAGTATGGACTATTATATATTGATAGAAAGCCCTGGATGTCTACTTTCCAACGCCGTTGAGAGCGCGCCATTTGAAGTTCTGTAGCTCCAGAAAATTTACTTTGAGTGCAGGGAGGTCAGAATCCAACAGCATCAACAGTCCTTCTTCAACCTCTGAATCTGATTTTTGCTCAAGTCCCTCAATTTCAGCCAGAAAATACTTGAAATCACAAAAAAACACACAAACTCATAGTAAAGTCCAGAAATATGAATTTAACATAAAAACTAATAAAAACATCCCTAAAAGTAACTAGATCCTACTAAAAACATACTAAAAACAATGCCAAAAAGCGTATAAATTATCCTCTCATCAATGGCGCCAATGTTCCGAGGGTTACCTAAAACTAGAAGGTCGATCTCGAATGAGATCTTCTGGCCGGGTCTGGGCTGGTGTGTCCGACTTTTAGGATTTGAGTATATGTTATACCTAGGTGCTCCAGTGTATTTATAGTAGTGTTTGATGACCTTCCGTTAAGATAAGTTTGTTATCTTATCTTTTCTTTTGTGGGTGAGATCATTATCTTTGGCTAACCGCCTTTCTAGAGGGCGGCGTCCTTTTACTGTGGGCCTCCCTGGGCCTCTATGGTGATTCGTCCGAGCTCTTTATGAAGAGGTCAGCGGCGGACCAACCTTTTAAAGAGGTCAGTCGCTTTGTCTTCGTCCAACCCGGACTTTATAGCTCGGTCCAGGGTATGAACACAACGGGATAAACTAAGCTCAATTATGCGTATTTTTTCCAATCACAACTAAAACTAAAATATTATACATATATATATATATATATATATATATATATATATATATATTATCAAACTAAAAAATGTAGATCAAACTAGAAATCTAAGGTATATACAAGCAAAAGTGCAAAGTAGAGTGCTCCGAGGGTGTGTCAGGCTCAGAGGGGATGTCAGTACGCCCAGTAGTCATAACCAGCTTCAGGTGGGCATAGCGTCGCTTGTTGTGACGCTCTGACTGCTCATGGCGTCGTTGATTACGGTGCTCCATCTGATTAATGCGCTCAAAAAGGTGCTGCACAAGGTGGTAAACCGGCTGAGAAGTGGATGATGGTGCTGCTAAAGTAGGCGGTGCTAAAGGTGCTGCTGAGGATGTGGCTGCCTCAGTGGGAGTAGTAGTATGTGGTCTATGGCCTAGAGGTCCAAACCACTTGCCGTGCGGAATAACCTTCTTGCAGTCGGCAATCGGTGGTCTCTCATCCTAGGGCTCCCAAGGTATCTCAGCTCGAGTAGCCATCTGAGTGATCAAATAAGGGAATGCCAAAGTGCCTCTGAAATAGACTCTAGACATATACTTCCGGATGAGTCTTGGAAGGTATAGGTCTTTTCCTTCTAAGACATACCAGATAAGAAGGATCATAGCTGCAGGCACCTCTGACTCTTGAGTACTAGGCATCACATAATTGCTCAGTATCTGTTGCCACAACCTCGCCTCATCATTGAGATAATCAATCTTGATACCTCGTGGAGTTTCCTTCCACTTTCCCATAGCCCACGAAACTTCAGGATGAATGGCTATAGTACGCCGGACGGCATCCGAATCAAAGCTCATAAATCGAATAGCTTCCTCGGCCTTTTGAAAATCATCTGTACCATCTGTTTTAGGCCGGAAGTGGAAGATATCCTGTATTGCCTCTTCTGTGACTAAGATCTACATGACCCTAAGCTGCACTGTATCAAGGGTGATCCTATAATAGTTGGAATAGAACTCACGGACCCATGGTGCATTCACATCCGCCAGATCTCTATCCAGAAATACCCAACCTCTCTGTTCAATCTGATGTTCAGTGTACTTCCTTAAATTGGTTGGTATTTTTAGCTTCCTTTCCAAGTAGAGGTTCCTTTTTTCTATAAATACCAGAAACCAGAGTTCACAGTAAAGGTTGGCAAATTTGACTAAGTCATTAGCAGGCACAAGTTGATAAGCTTTTTCTTGATCAGAAAATTTCTTTTCACACCAAAATTCATCCGATAAAACAACGGATGACTGGCCTCTCTTCTTTTTACTGGAGCTGGCCTTAGCTTTCCCTTTCCCTTTCCTTTCAAACATCCTGAAAACCCGAATTCCCAGGGCACAAATTATCCAATCAAAGCAGAGAAATAGAAAGGCAAACAATATGTAAGCAAAACAAACATAAGATGGGCAACAGAGGAGTTAAGCTAAAACATGAAGTGAGTCAAAAAGAGATAAATCTTTGGAATGAAAGAAAGGTAGGATTCAAAAAAATCAATCAGAAATCACAATCCAAGAATCTATACAATGAAATTTAAAACGCTTGTTTATTAAGAAACAACAAGTTAAAAGAAAAGTGAGAAAACTAAAAAGAAAAGTGAGAAAGTCAATTTAGTTAAAAGTTAGAGAAATGGGTTAAAATTAATGGCATGGTAATGTAGTTCCTAACTAAAAGAAGTTCAAAAAGTTTAAGAACAAGCAAGCTCATATCCATGCATACAATGCAAATCATTGATGATAAAACATGTAACGCAAGAGGCACAAAAAGAATTGAAATCATCAACAACACATTTCAAATAGAAAGGGAACCAAAAGGAACGGAAATGCTAACCCATCACCTCATGAATTGGCTTTGGTTTAAACCAAATAAATCACAATTCAAAAGTACTAAAGTCAATTCAAGAGTAGAAGTTAAGAGTAAAACAATTTTTAGAAAAAATTTGGGCAGCATTTCGGTAGTAAAATGAGCGTTCTCGGATATAACCAAGCAATAATATTCAGCTCATATGAATTCAAAACAATTTAGACAAAATCAGCAACAAATATATCATATGAACTAAGGTGCATATTCAAACAGAGCAGCCAATTTCAATCCATCAAACCAAGTTTCAAATGAATGTATTAACAACTAAACACACAAAAATCAGATGTGAATTCATATGAACTAAACAAATAAGTCAACATACAACAACAATGAGCAACTGTTACAAGAATGCAGCCGAATACTGAATGTAAACACCTCAGCCTCCATCAACCCAAACAGTGAAGTACTTAGCCGGATAATCAATCAATTGAGCTTAGCAACAGTTGAAACCCAAAAGCAATGAAATGCCGACTCAATCAATTAATTACAGCAAAGATGAATATTGAAAACAGATTAAGATAAATTCCGGTAGTATTTCAGTTGTACATAACACTTTTCTCAAGTTTTGCTCAACCAAATCAGCTCAAATTCGAAATGAAAGCGATAGCCATTAAACATACAAAGATCATATATAACTTCATAAGAAATAAGCCAATAAGCCAACATTGATTGAGCAATTAGCAGTAGCCAAACTTGAAGCAAGAACAAAGTGGATAAATGAACCTGAGCAGTTGACAATTGAATTTACAATCAAGAAAAACAGCATCATTCAATCCGCAAAATAGTAATGAGGAGGCAATAGGCAAATGGTAGTAGAAATGAATCCAATGATTATATTTACTTTGAAACAAAACTGCAGCAGCCGTAACAGCTTAAATTCATACATTGAGCAAAAATCATCACTGTACAAGCAATCATTAACAAGACCCAATGCATGCACTCCAAACAGCCTAGAGAGATCCACTAACCAATCCAGATAACTTAAACAACAAGAATTCAAACTTAAATCCACTACAAAATCAATTAACTACCTAACCACCTATAGTCTACTAACATGCATTTATAACTAAATTAAGCTAAACAAAATTAACTAGCAATAAATGACTGAAACAGAACTCAATTAAAGAAAAACGTGAACCTGGGAAGATGAACAGGAAGAAAATAGAAAAAACTGAATGGAATGAGTGGTAGAAGAAGGAGTTACTGGCCCAGCGGTGGCAGTAGCAGTTGCGGTGATGGCGGAGGGAAGAGACGGAGAAAGAGGGAAGAACAGACAGACAGAGGGGAAGAGAGAGAGAAGAAGAAGGAAAAGAAGAGAAAAGAGAAAGGAGAGGGTTGGTCGGCGGCGGTTCGGGGTCGTCAGCGATGATGGGTGGCCGTGGTTGAAGGTTCAATGGCGGATTGGAGGAGAAGGGGTTTCTGTGAGTTTGAAGAGGAAAAGAAGGGAACATTGGAGGGAAGAAGGTGGAAGAGGGGATGCGAATTGGCTAGAGTTCACGCGTCAGGGGTGTTATCGCATTTAAATCCCATGCCTGAGCGTGGAAAAGAGAAATAGGAATCGACGCGTACGCGTCAGTGACACGAATGCGTGAAGTGAGAGAAATGAGGATGACGCGTATGTGTGATGCATGCGCACGCTTGGATGAAAATTGTGTGAAGCGCACAGTTTCAGCACACTTGGCGCACAACTCTCTGTTCAATTTGTACTGGGGCAGCATTTTCTTATGACGTGTGTGCGTCGGTCATGCCCACGCGTGGGAGGCCAAAAATGAACACGACGCGTACGCGTCGGGGACGTGCATGCATTGATGGGGTTGTGCGCCTGGCACCCCACCCGCACGATTCCAGCGGAACTCTCTGTTCATTGTACTAGAGAGCGAAATTAGCATCGACGCATACGCATCGGTCACGTGTACACGTGACAGCCCCCCTCCCCCTTTTTTTAACGTTTATTCAGAAATAACAGGCTACCAAAGCAATGCCAAACTGTATTAAATAAGTGAAAACCAAATCAACCCAACTAAAATTGAAAATTCAACTTATTACCAACATAAATAAAAGAGAAAACAGGAAGAATTTACCATGGTGGGGTGTCTCCTACCTAGAACTTTTAGTAAAGTCCTTAAGTTGGACATTTGGTGAGCTCCTTGTCATGGTGGCTTGTGCTTGAACTCATCTTGAAACTTCCACCACGCTTGGGCTTCCAATAAGCTCCAACATTTTCAAGTGAATTCACCAAGCCTTGATGGAGTTCTTCACAAGCTTTGAGCTCCCAAAGTTGATCCTCTTGTATGTCGAGATCCTAAATCTTGTTTCTACACCCGTCTCTAAGTTGATCGTCATTGTTTCAATCGGGTGACAAGCAATCCGAATTCTCAATGAAGTACCAAACTCTTCTCTTAGATCCGACCAAATTATCACCAGTCCAGCCCTTGCATCTAGCTATTGAAATCCCAACTTTGATGAGCCTTGATTTGCAACTCCAACTACTAAACGTCTTTCTCTTACGCTTCATTCCACAAAGCCTCCTAAGTTGACCATCCGTTTCAAGAATACCATACTCAAGTGGGAAAGTAAAGCGAATAGAGATAAGTTTTACCCACTCAAATGAAGGATTAGATGGAAACCTAGGCAGAGAAGTTTCCAACGATCTTGACAAAGCATATTCGACTCCCGTCCAACCTTGCCTAAGGACTTCCACTTCCACATCATTCTCAAACTCAATCAGAGAAGGTTCTTCATACTCAAGGAGTTCATTTGCAGATGTAGATTCATCACTAAGAAAACTTGGTTCATGATCATCATCAACAAGGGAAGTTGCCTCTTGATCTATTTCATCCAATTCTTTATAGGGAACATGCCTTGGAGGTTTTGCACTAGCCTCCTCAACATCAATTTCAAGCTTCTTAGAGGAATACTCTATAACTCTAGATTCCCATGGAGGTTCAGCATCTCCTAAGTCTTCAACCACTTCTTCCTATTCAACAATTACGGCTTCCTCCAATTGTTCCAATACAAAGCCACATTCCTCATTGTCTATCGGGATTTCTAACTTCTCCTTCATGCTACGCTCCTCATTAGATTCTCCACATGCGGTCATGGGCATACTTTGAGTTGATCCATTAGATTCCCTACGATCCATTGCTTCCTTGAGATGATCCTTTGACTCTCGTTCTACTCGGCTAACATAATTAGGATCATATGGCTCTTGGATTGATGGATATGGACATTCCCCTATGGAGGGTTGTGGTGGAAAAGAAAATTCATCTTGTGGTTGAAAATTTTCATACATCATAGGTGGTGTATATTGAGGTGGTGGTTCTTGGGAGTAATTGGGTTGGAATTGGGGTGGTTCTATATATGGTTCATATGGCTCGTAGGGTGGTTGGTATGGTGGATATAGGTTAGGGTCATAAGGAAGTGTTTGGTAGGATGAGGCTTATGAGTATGGTAGTTCAAAGCTATGTTGAGGAGGGGGCTCAAAGGCATATGGTGCGGCTTGTTGGTAACTACAAGGGGGTCCACCATAACCATTGTCTTGGTATGCATCATGGAATGGTTGTTCTTGTTCATAGTACATTGGAGGAGGTTGTTGCCAAGAGGGTTAATCAAATCCTTTTGGCTCCTCCCATCTTTGATTTTCCCATCCGTGATGCAAGCCTTCATTGTAATCTCCACTTCCTACAATATAATTGTAACCACACTCATAGCTAAAGGGGTCAGAATTCATAGTAGCAATAGAAAATTAAAACAAAAACTAATAAGAAAGAATGAAAATAAACTCCTAAAACTAGAAATAACTAACAAAGAAATAAAAAGGTAAACACATTCACAATAACCAATAATAAGGCACACATTTGCAATTCCCCGGCAACGGCGCCAAAAATTTGACGGAGGAAAAATGTCGGTAAAGATTTTCACAAAAATATCGCGTTGCAAGTATAGTCTAAACCGACAATTAAACCTCAATCAATATTTAAAATGTTTGTCACTTAAGTAAAACCAATAAAATTAACCGAAGTATTAAACCTCGGGTCGTCTCTCAAGGAATTGCAGGGAAGTATTTTTACGATTGGTTATGGAACAGTATCTTTTTGGGTTTTGTAATAAGAGATAAGTAATATAAATAACAGGGAAATAAACTAACAAATAGGAAAAGTCCTAGCAAGGATTGATAATCGAAATTCCTATCCCCATTATCATAGTCACATATGATGGTAATTTCCTTTTGCTTTCACTTAGTTAACCTCTAACAATTGAAGGTAAGTCAAGTGAGCAATTCAACTTGAGTTCATGGTGCACGGAATTGTGATCACACTTTTCACAACTCCGGTACAACTAACCAGCAAGTGCACTGGATCGTCCAAGTAATAAAACCTTACGCGAGTAAGAGTCGATCCCACGGAGATTGCCGGCTTGTAGCAAGCTATGGTCATCCTGTAAATCTTAGTCAGGCAGATTCAAATGGTTATGAGGTTTTGATAAAAAGATAAATAAAACATAAAATAAAATAAGATACTTATATAATTCATTGGTGGGAATTTCAGATAAGCATTTGGAGATGCTTTGTTGCTTCTGAACCTCTGCTTTCCTATTGTCTTCATCCAATCATGCGTGCTCCCTTCCATGGCAAGCTGTACATTGGTGGATCACCGTTGTCAATGGCTACCATCCGTCCTCTCAGTGAAAATGGTCCAGGTACAGTTTCTGTACGGCTAATCAACTGTCGGATCTCTCGTCTCGGATGAAAGATACCAGGCACAGCTACCGCACGGCTAATCATCTGTCGGTTCTCACTTGTGTCGGAATAGGATCTCTCTATCCTTTTGCACACTGTTACTACGCCCAACATTCGTGAGTTTGAAGCTCGTCGCAATCATCCTGTCCCAGATCCTACTCGAAATACCACAGACAAGGTTTAGACTTTTCGGATCTCAAGAATGCTGCCAATTGGTTCTAGCCTCTACCACGAAGGTTTTAATCTCACAAATTCGAATGCTCTATTGTCAGAAGAGGTAAGTCAATTCCGTGGATCAGAGACCCAGGAGACTATACTCTGGCTGTCGTCCAATGACTACATTGAACATCATGTAGACCGCTTGTGGTTGTCAGGCACGCGGATCTTGGCTAAGCGAGTAACGAAGATAGTGGGTGATTGTCACAGGTCACCCCTTCATTCTGACTTAACTGAATTAAGTACGAGAGTATATCTTGGAGAAGAAGTAAGCGTGAATTGAAAGAGAAACAATAGTACTTGCATTAATTCATGAAGAATAGTAGAGCTCCGCATCTTAATCTATGAGGTGTAGAAACTCCACCGTAGAAAATACATAAGAGAAAAATGTCTAGGCATGGCCGAATGGCCAGCCTCCCAAATGTGAAAAATGGCATAAGCTCTCTGAATACAATAGTAAAAAGTGCTATTTATGCTAAACTAGTTACTAAGGATTACAGAAAATAGGTAACTAAGTGCAAATAGTGCAGAAATCCACTTCCGGGGCCCACTTGGTGTGTGCTTGGACTGAGCATTGAGCTTTACATTTGCATAGGCCTTTTCTAGAGTTAAACGCCAGCTTCGATGCCAGTTTGGGCGTTTAACTCCAGTTTTGGTGCCAGTTCCGACGTTTTACGCCAGAAAAGGGTCTCTGGCCGGTGTTTAAACGCCAGTTTGGGCCATCAAATCTCGGGAAAAGTATGGACTATTATATATTTCTGGAAAGCCCAAGATGTCTACTTTCCAATGCAATTGAGACCGCACCAATTGGGCTTCTGTAGCTCCAGAAAATTCACTTCTAGTGCAGGAGGGTCAGAATCCAACAGCATCTGTAGTCCTTTCTCAGCCTCTGAATCAGATTTTTGCTCAGGTCCCTCAATTTCAGCCAGAAAATACCTGAAATTATAGAAAAACACACAAACTGATAGTAAAGTTCAGAAATGTGATTTTTGCATAAAACTTATAAAAATATAATAAAAAGTAACTAAAACACAATAAAAACTACCTAAAAACAATGCCAAAAAGCGTATAAATTATCCGCTCATGAGTTCACAAGTCCTAATCAAAGACTAGAGTTAGTGAACCTTGAGCCAACTAGCAACTTTCAATCACCAACCAACAAGAGACTTTGACAACTCAAGAGTCTCCAAATTATTCAATCTAAGCTAAGAACATAAAAAGCTAATTTAAAATCCAACCAAGCATTTCATCAAACACTTGGAAAGCATAACATAAAAACATAGAAAACTAACAAGGAATAATAAAACCTAAGACTAACAATTGCAACAAATCAACAACCAATAATTAAATAAAGAAGCTATAAACATAAAATATAAAATTGCATTAAAAAGGGAATTGAGAGTAACATAAGAGTTCATAAACTAAATTGGCAACATAGAGTAATCAACAAGAGAAATAGAGAACTAAAGTACTAGAACAATCAAAACTATAAGAGAAACTAAATAAAAGCAAAGTAGAGATCTAAAATTGAGAAGAAACTAAACCTAAAAACCCTAAAACCTAGAGAGAGGAGAGAGCCTCTCTCTCTAGAAAACTACATCTAAAACCTAAAATTCTATGAATGAAGGTGGGAATGATTGATTCCCCCCTTCAGTTCCACTCTACAGCCTCTAATCTGGATTTTCAGGCCTGAAATGGGTCAAAAAGGAGCCCAGAAATTGCCCCCAGCGTTTTTTGCAAATTGCAGCACGTGACGCTCTGTCACGTGTACGCGTCGACCACGCGTACGCGTCTCTTGACAAAATTCTGGTCACGTGTATGCGTCATCCATGCATACGTGTTGCTTGTCTCCTGCACCAGTCACGCATACGCGTCGTCCATGCATTCGCGTCGCTGCCAGCTTCTCAAAACTACACTTTCTTGTGTTCCTTCCACTTTTGCATGCTTCCTTTCCATCCTCTAATCCATTCCTGCCCTATAAAACCTGAAAACACTTAACAAACACATCACGGCATCGAGTGGTAATAAAGGAGAATTAAAAACTAACAATTTTAAGGCCTAGGAAGCAAGTTTTCAATTATAGCACAAAATTAGGAAGAAAAATGCAAAACATGCAATTTATATGGATAAGTGTGAGAATAATTGATAAAATCCACTCAATTAAATACAAAATAAACCATAAAATAGTGGCTTATCAGATAGCCAATCCAAAACTGGATCAGGCCCTAGAGGACATATGTCTGCCTGGAACTCAATGGATTGAGGATGCAAAAGGCAAGCCAAACCAGCTGAAAAGAATAGACCTCAAGCCAATTGCTAGAGGATGGATGGACTTCATTGGGCATTCTATACTTCCCACTAGTAACCGCTCTGAAGTCACTGTAGCAAGATCTGTGATGATTCACTGCATCATGATGAGAAATGAGGTAAAAGTTCATCAAATAATCCCCTGTGAGATGTACAAGTTTGCAAACAGGATGTCCACTCAAGCCAGGCTGGCCTATCCAAACCTTATCTTTCGCCTATGTCAAGAGGCTAAAGTCCTTATTCACATAGATACATTTATCCCTATGGAAATCCCAATCACCAAACAGGTGATGAAAAGTGCCAGGGTACCAGAGGAGCATCCCAAAAGGAAGGCATCTGAGCCTCAACAAGAGATCCCTCCAATTGAATATTGGACTAAGTTAGAAGCATCTGTAATTCAACTACAAACCACCTTGGATCAACTAAGAGAAGAGTAGAAAGATCAGACTAGCATGATTTGCAGACTGGTCAAGGAGCAAGAAAAGCAGGGGCGTGAATTAGAAGCTTTGAAGTGCCAGAAAATCTCCCCTGAAGAACCCAGCGCCTTCCATGATTAAGGTGATTGAGTTCTACCTCCCATATTTCTGTTATTCTAATTTTTGTTTCTCATATTTAGGTTTACATGATTACTAGTAGTGTTTAAGTTTCTATTTTATTTTTTTGTCTTTTAATTTAAAGAATTGCATAAGCATTAATAATAATTTAGTTTTTATTTATGTCAATTAGTTATAAAATATTCCTCTTATCATCATCAAACTTGAATAAAATAGTGATTTTAGATGAATTAGAGATGCATGAATTTTCGAGTTTTATCCTGAAAATAGTCCAATTATCTTGATGTGGTGGCATTGCTTTTGTTTTCTGAATGTATGAATGAACAGTGCATATTTGAAATTGGAATTAAGAATGTTAGCTCTTGAAAGAATGATGAAAAAAGAGAAGTATTATTGGTAATCTGAAAAATAAAAAAAATTAATTCTTGAAACAAAAAAAAGCAGCAAAAAGCAATAAAAAAATAGAAAAGAAATAAAAAGCAGAAAAAGCCAATAACTCTTAAAACCAAAAGGCAAGAGCAAAAAGCCAATAACCCTTTAAACCAAAAGGCAAGGGTAAAAGGATCCAAGGCTTTGAGCGTCAATGGTTAGGAGGGCCTAAAAGAAACAAAATCTTGGCCTAAGCACTCCAAAGGAACAATGTCCCTAACTATATGCTTGTGGTGTGAAGGTGTCAAGTAAAAAGCTTGAGACTGAGCAGTTAAAGTCATGATCCAAAGAAAAAAGAGTGTGCTAAAGAACTCTGGACACCTCTATCTGGGGATTCTAGCAAAACTGAATCACAATCTGAAAAGGTTCACCCAGTTAAGTGTCTGTGGCATTTATGTATCCAGTGGTAATACTGGAAACAAAGTGCTTAGGGCCACGGGCAAGACTCTAAAAGTTGTATTCAAGAATCAAGATGAACTGAACTAGGAGAGTCAATAATATCATCTGGATTCTAAGTTCATAAAGATGCCAACACTTCTGAGCTTCAATAGATAGTGAGATGCTAAAACTATTCAGAAGCAAAAAGCTGCTAAGTCCCGCTCATCTAATTGAAACTGAGCTTCATTGAAAACTTTGAGATTTATTGTATGTTACTCTTCTTTTTATCCTACTTTATTTTTGGTTACTTAGGGACAAGCAACAGTTTAAGTTTGGTGTTGTGATGAACGGATATTTTTGACATCATTTTCATGTAGTTTTTGTTATGTTTTATTTAGGTTTTATCAAGTTTTCATAGGTTTTAGTGAAAAAATCACATTTTTGGATTCTACTTTAAGTTTTTGTATTTTTATTCAATTTCAGGTATTTCATGGCTGAAATTGAGGAGCTGGAGCAAAAGTCTGATTCAGAGGCAGAGAAAGCACTACTAAAGCTGTCATGATCTGACCTTTGTCCACTAGAAGGAGCTTTTTTGGAGCTACACAAGTCCAAATGGAGTGCTCTTAATGGCTATCGAAAGCTAACATCTAGGGCTTTCCAGAAATATATAATGGTCTATGCTTTGCTTCATAATTGAAGGCCTAAAACTGGCATTCAACGCCAACCACCAACCCTATTCTGGCGTCCAACGCCCACAAGGAGGTGACCAGAGTCCAACGCCCAAAAGGGGGGCCCTAGCTAGCTTTCAACGCCCCTAGGGAGTCCTAGCACGTGGCTTACTCTTTTGCTCAGCTCAAACACTCACCAAGTGGGCCCTAGAAGTGGATTTTTGCACTAATAGACTAGTTTATATTTTTCTGTAATCCTTAGTCATTAGGTTAATATATATATGAGAGTATCACCGTTGTTTAGGATCTTTTTCCACCAGTTTACTAATTTTTACATTGTTCTATGTACAGTGTGAGCCACTAAACCTCCTAGGTTAAGGTTAGGAGCCACTAAACCTCCTAGGTTAAGGTTAGGAGCTCTGCTAAGTTTTATGGATTAATGAAAGTACTACTGTTCTATTTCAATTCGTGTTTGATTCTCTCCTTATGAATGAGTTGAACCATCAAAAGTTATCTCTATTCTACATGGGTTCAGCGAGTGTCTTTTATCGGATATCAATGAACCACTAGCTTGATTATACATCTCTTACACGGTTAATCCACGACTTCGTTGGGGACTTCTTGAGACATCCATTCAGCCGAGGTATGGGGAGATTAGAGTCCTTGTGGTAAACGCTAAAATCAAGGCGCAGCATTCTCTGATCCAGAAGATTCGACCTTGTCTGTGGCGTTTTGAGTAGGATCACCAAGGGGATGAACTGCAGGAGCTTCACCCTCATTCACACCGGATGCGCACTAAACCTTGTGTTCATCCTAGAGGAAGATTGGCAGCCGCTCAAACCGACGTTGATCACATATACCCTGCTATAGAAGAAATCATTCACAGTTGGATTAGACAGTAAGAAAGTATTGATCTAGAAGAACAAAGCATCTCCGAAGCCTTAACCATATTCTTATCATTGAATTCACAACCACTGAGTAACGTTATTTTTATTTTACTTTACTTTATGCGTTTAAACAACTATACAACTTTTCTATCCACCTGACTAAGATTTACAAGATAACCACTATTTGATCCAAGGCAAAAATCCTCATGGGATTGATCCTGACTCACCTCAGGTATTACTTGGACGACCTAGTACACTTGCTGGTTCAGTTGTGCGAAGCTAAATTCCGAGCACCAATAATGAATGGATATTGGTTGACGTGTAAGAAAACTTAATGGACCAAGAAACATAAAAAACTCACACATCAATCAATGACATACTTTGAAGTTTGTTCGCAATACCTAATTGACATAGGGTGAGGAACATGTGTGCTATGCAACTTAGTGAAAGAGAGATAGAAGTTGAAGTCAATAACAAGCATGGTTCACTGATGAGCGGATATTTTATACGCTTATTGGCATCATTTTCATATAGTTTTTAGCATGTTTTATTTAAGTTTTATTATGTTTTCATAGGTTTTAGTGTAAAAATCACATTTTCGGATTCTAATATGAGTTGTTGTGTTTTACGGTGATTTTAGGTATTTTCTGGCTGAAATCTGAGAGTTTTGACAAAGTCTAATTTAGAGGCAAGGAAAGCATAGCAGATTCTGTCAGGATCTGATCTCTGTTCATTCAAGCAAGTATTGCTGGAGCTACAGATATCTAAATTGAGCATTCTTAACGGTGATGGAGAGCTAACACTCAGGGATTTCAAGCAATATATAATAGTTTATACTTGTCTTTGGAGATGAAGAGCTAAAACTGGCATTCAACGCTAGCCATCTACCCCAATCCTAGCGTCCAACGCCCACAGAGAGATGGCCAGCATCCAACGCCCAAAAAGGTCTCCCTAGCCAGCGTTCAACGCCCATGGAGCCTAATAACACGTGGAGACACCCTTAGCTCAGCCCAAACACTCACCAAGTGGGCACCGGAAGTGAATTTTTGCACTACAAGCCTAAGCCTATCATATTTCTGTAATCCTTAGTTATTAGATTAGTATATATAGGAGAAGATCAACCTTGTTTAGGACCTTCTACAAGATCTCTCCAGCATATCATATTTTCAAACACCATTATGTACACTCTGAGCCACTAAACCTCCTAGGTTAAGGATAGGAGCTCTGTTGATTTTATAGATTAATAAAAGTACTACTGTTCTATTTCAATTCGTGTTTGATCCTCTCCTAAAATGTATTTTCATTCTTCAACCTTATGAATGAGTTAAACCTTCACAAGTTATTTCTATTCTACATGGGTTCAGCGAGCATCTTTTATCGGATATCAATGAACCACTAGCTTGATTATATATTTCTTAGACGGCTAATCCACGACTTCGTTGGGGACTTCTCGAGACATCAGTTCAGCCGAGGTATGTGGTATTGGGTTGCAAACGGAATTCCAACACCTAAACTCACCGGCAAGTTGACCGGATCGCATCAAGTAGTAATAACTCACATGAGTGAGGTCGATCCCACAGGGATTGAAGGATTTAGCAATTTTAGTTAGGTAATTGATTTAGTCAAGCAAAAAAGAGTTGCTTTGAGTGATTTGTATCCAACAGAAGCTAAATTGCATGAAATTTAAAGGGAGAGGGATAATTGACAAGAATTTAAAGTGCAAAAGAATTAAAAGGGCTGAATCTTAAAGTGCAAGTAATGTAAATTGCAGAAACTTAGATTGTAAGAAACGTAAAGAGCTGAAACTTAAAGTACAATAAATGTAAATGGCTTAAATCATAAAAGGATTTGGGAGTTGGGATTGCAGAACTTAAACAAGAGAAAGTAAAATGGCATAGATCAGAGAAGTAAAGTATGAATTACAATGCAATAGATCTTAACAGAAAAGAACAATTGCTTGAAAAACCAAACAGAAAGCAAAATGTAGCTCAATTGCAATAGCTCAAGGGAAGTTGAAGATCTCAGGGTTGGAGGAGACTAGAGAACAAGTCTAGATCTCAAATCCTTCCTTGATCCAATCAAGAACAATTGCAAAAGAAGTGGAAGAGTAAATTACAGAAGAAGTAAAGGATGAAAGTAGTAAATAGAATTTGGATTCAAATCACAGTTTCTAGAATTATGCAGAAAAATAAACAAAGAGATCTCAAGGTGAGATTGAAACAGAATTTCTTCAATTCTCCACCCAAGATCCAAGAAAAGAAGTAGAGAGTGCAGAAGCAAGAACAAGGAAGAAGAGAGATTGATTCTCCTTCCCAATTCTCAGAGATCCAAAGTAACAATTCACACAAATTTTAAAAATCAAAATTCTAAAATATGAAGGTAAAAGTTCCATCTAAATCAAACTAGTTTCTATTTATACACTTCCTATTTTTGGATTTTAGAATTTGGAGTGGGCTTTTCAATTTGGTGAAGAATTGGATTGAATTGGATTTTTTAATTAAATTTTCAGCCCATGTGTTGCTCCCATGATCAAGCTCGGTTCATGGGGAGAGCTGAGTTTCAATGTGATTATTCCACTTCAATTGCATTTCAGCCCATGTGTTGCTCCCAAGGTCAAGCTCGGTTCATGGGGAGAGCTGAGCTTTGGTGTTGCTTGTGTGTTGTGCACCAAGCCTTCTTTGCCATGGCAAATTGCTCGCATTACACTCCCTGACCGTGTCACACTCGCGCATGGCATGCTTCATGTGGCAAGGGAAGTAGCGCTCAGCTCTTGGCAAGAGCTGAGCTTGCTCCTTGTCTTTGGTGAGGTCTCAAGTTCGAAACCATGGTGAGGCAATTGAGTGCCCAACTTTTGTGAAGGAAAACAAGACTAGCGCATGCCTTGAGTGGGAGCTCCTTGGTTCGAAACCTGGCGAGTTCAAACAAGCCAATTTTGGCTTGTTTTTCTTGCAAAGTAGCGCTACACCCTTCCCTTGGGTCATGGGTTCGAAACTTGTGGCATGCATTAGCAAACTCTTTTCTTTGAATTTTTCCTGGAGGATGCCCGATAAAGCTCTTGGCAAGAGCTAAGTTTTGAAAGTTTGCCTTGTTCTCTCCTTTGCTTGTAGCATTTGGTTCTTGGCAAGAGCTGAGCTTTCCTTTGCTTTGCCTTTGGCCTTGGAGTAGCGCTCCTTGTAAGAGATCTAGGCTCTTGGCAAGAGCTTTAGGCTCTTGGCAAGAGCTTTGGGCTCTTGCTCCTTGTGTTATGCCACGCTTTTCTCTTCCTTTGGCTACACTTTTTGTTTCCATTGGGCACGCTCCTTAGGTCACGCTTTTCTTATTTTTTTCTTTTCTTCACCTACAAATAATCATAACAACCAATCAAAGTATCACAAAATTCACAAGGTTTAAAATTCATTTAAAAATCAATTAATTATAGCTTAAACCTCATGATTTTGTATCAATTAAAGGATGGTTGATTGATTCAACAAAACCATGCAATTCCACTCCAAATTACTTACTTACAATGCAAGAAAGTCCATAAAATTTAATGAAACAAGTGAAAAATGCATGAAAAGCTAGCATAAGATGACTTGTCATCACAACACCAAACTTAAAACTTACTTGTCCCCAAGCAAGCACTAATCATAAGAGAAAATGAAATGAAACAGAGAAGTGTGCATGTCCTTATTTAGCAGATAGTTGAACTTGGTTCATGGGGTTTTATGCAGACAATGGTAGCTCATTTATTACTTGCTGCTATATAAACAATGTTTCCTCAAAAGTTCACTAAGGTTGCTGCTACAATGCTTTACTTTTTGCTTAATCCCTTGCTAGATTTTCCTTCTTTATTTTGCTTAGAGAGCTTATTACTTATTGAAGGCTTGGTGGCAAATGTTGTAGCAGCCTTTTGACTTAATTTTGCTCAACATTTCTTCACCACAGACACATGGCTCACCTTTTTCTTCCTAGGATCATTGATGCCCAGCATCTCTTTGGATAACTAAGTGTTTTGTAGCTAGGTTGCTCTTTATTGTGAACTTTCAGTTGGCAATCCCAAATCAGTTGATCTAAGTGGCCAAGTTTTGAAATACTCCTTAGAACCTACTTTTCCAAGCATATCCTAGTACAAAAACACCACAGGCATGTGTCCTAGGGTCCAAGCTATTGGTGTCTAGCCTTATTGTTTGTTTCTTTGCCAATTCTTGGCTTTTTCTTTTTCTTTTTCTTTTTCTTTTTTCTTTTGATTCATTCTCAAGGGACTTTCATTAATTGAAAGATTATAGCAGCAAACTAGCTTAGGCTTCAAGTAACATGTCATTATGCAGCATTTATTTTGTGAGCTAACAATTGGATCAAACAAATACCACCACTAACTTTCATCCTAACTTTTGCAACATTGAACATTCACTTTTCTAATTCAAATATCTCTCTTTTATTCAAATAGCGACGAGACAAACAAAATCTAAGAAAATGAAAGATGACAATTATTATGTAGATCACTTTCAAGCTAGTTACTCAAAACAAAAATGCAGAACAAAGAGCAATTGGAGGTATATCATATTTCAAACATACATCTTCCTTATTTAATTTGAAATTATGAAAGAACTTCACTACCTTCTAGTTGTTATGTTCCTGGTTTTTTGCTTGATTCTCCCTTCTTCTTTTTCCTCGTCTTTGTGTAATCCTGAGCTTCTTCACCAGGGCATCTTCTGTCCCAGACAGAGTCTAGCAGGCCCGAGAGTCCAACATCCTCCAATCTGTGTTGCATACGTACTGAGTATCTATCTGTTCTTGCTCTCTGCTGGTTCACTAATTCATGGCACATCCCAAATGGTTTAATATGTGGATTTATTGCTGGCATGTTGTGAGTCAAATAATCCAGCTTTGCTTGGGTGTCTTCATCATATTCTATTCTATCCACGTGCCTACACTTTCCAATGGTATGATGTATATTCTTCTATTGATAGAGGTTGTGAGTATATTTCCCTTATTTGGCTTGGGTCAGGAACATTTTTGTCATATGACTCTTTAAGATTTGTTGTTTGTTCTCTCTACCCCTCAAGAACCTTTGTTTGGAATTCTTGTTGTTGAGCCATCATTTGTTGCTGCCAGCTCTCTTGCCTCTCCTTGATTCTGCTCTGCCAAGCTTCATTTTGCTCTCTATCCTTCAAATATTGCTCCCGGTGCTCTAGATATTGCTCTTGTTGTTGCAAATATAGCTCTTGTTGCCTTGAATAATGCTCTTGTGCTCTCACATTTTGTTGTGATATTTCCTCAAGAGCTCTTTGCAATTGACTCATGTCTATGGCACCGTGAGCTTGATCTTCCTCCACTTGTGATCTTCTTCTCCTTTGGGGTTCTTCTTCTTGATCATCATCTTCAACAATGCCATCCATGCTTCTCTTTGTGATTCCCTTTCCCTTTTTTACTTTCTCTGTGTCCTCATCTTCAAAGATCACTCTAGCTTTGTTACATAGCCTTAGAATGGTGCTTGAATGACCAAGCCTACTTGATTTGTTTGTGCTTTCAGCCATCTCTTGAATACTGTCGGCTATGAGTTGTGCTAGGTTGATTTCTCCTCTATGTAGGATACAGTATACCAAGAGTGCACGCTTGACTATGACAGC
Organism: Arachis hypogaea; assembly: GCF_003086295.3. Taxonomy (NCBI): domain Eukaryota; kingdom Viridiplantae; phylum Streptophyta; class Magnoliopsida; order Fabales; family Fabaceae; genus Arachis; species Arachis hypogaea. The sequence continues at coordinate 48,206,867 of NC_092050.1, forward strand.
TGAGGTGTTTCCTGTAGGAAGTATAGATCTTTTTACTATCTCAGACCACCCCTTGGCCTCAAGGGTGAGATTTATTCTTTTCAAGTAGCTTGGAACTCCTTTTGAATCTCTTTCCCAATCTGTGCCTTCCAAACATATCCACTGTAAGATCTCATCGGGGTCGTTCTCTCTGTGCATTCTGGCCTCATAGCTAGGCTCTTCATAAGTTATGGTTCTTAACTTCAGGGCCCTTGTAATGGATGCTGGACTGAAATCCACTTCAACTCCTCTAACATAACTCTTGTAAGGGATGTTGTCTTCGCTCTCTTTCACAGCATTTGCAAAAAAATCCCTGATCATGACTGCACTAATGTTAGTGAAAGGATGGCATAGAAGCTCCCACCTTCTTTCCTTAGTGATTTGTCTCATGATGGGGTACTCCCTGTCCCTCAGCTCAAAACCCATCTCATAAATGATATGCTTTGTTTTCATGAGCCTATGATATTTTCTTTCATAAAACTGAGATTTAAATTTCCTTGTATCATAGGATGGGGGTTCAGTTACCATTGGTTCCTTGCCCTGTCTTCTCCTGGAACTTGATGAGGCCATAAAGTCAAATAGAGGAAAGAAGCAAGGGTGAATTTGTGGTTGGTTGAGGCACGGTTTTTTGGTGCAAAGAGGATGTAGAAAGGAATGTTGCTGTTGAGCGGGGGACGGGACGTGTTTTGGGTATGCACAAGGTAGGCAAAGGCTTATAATTGTGAGGAGGGCTTGTAGGAATATGTGATGCAAGAAATGTCCCAATCTATTTATAGGCAAGGCATTAAAGCTTTGGACAAAAACACACTTGAAGAGGGATTTCGGTTGAAAGTATGAAGGGTGAAGATTGAGCTAAGTATGGTGGAAGGCTTATGAGATGGACGGTCTGCATGCTTTGTTGAAGATTGACAAGGATTCTCTCCTCATTGGTTGCATGCATTTCGGTGTCCAAGGGTGCATGCATGCAGATTTTGTTTTCCAAGGGGCACGCTTCTCTAAGCACATGTGATCACTTCTCACTTGACTTGTCATAGTCGTGACTCCCTTTTCTTGCCCTTTTCTCAATCTTCTTTTTCCTATTCAACCAAATTAACAAAAGGGTGAGTCTTAGAAAAAAAATAGCACGGTGATGTGGTGATGGGTATTTAAACAATTAATCATGTTCTTTATTCATAAACAACCAATTGTGTTCCTTAGATAATGAATCAAGATTTGGTAAACACCAAACTTGTCCATTGCTAAGGAGTCAATATAAAATGCACATATTCCATCACAATTGGTATATTATTCATAAAGCACATTTTATTTCCTACCATGAATTCCTAAAATGAAAACCATGTATGATCCATTCATGCATGACTTTGATTTCATGAACAGAAATTAATTCTTTTAAAAATTAATGCATGTGTAGAAACCAAACTTAATGTTTGGCCATATTCTTTATCACAATGATTGAGCATATAGTCTAAGAAAGCTTGAAAAGCCAATCTGGAGTGCCTTTAGGCACACCAAACTTAGAAGTCTAACATATGCTCCAAAACAGTGCATGCAGCTATCAGGTAAGTTCATGAGAGCTCAAATTCATGCTAGAATGATCATAGATTATTGAATTCAAAGACAAGGCAGAAATCTTAGATCATGGGTTGCCTCCCATGGAGCACTCTTTTATTGTCACTAGCTTGACATTGGCCCTCATTAGGGTGGTTGCTGACTGTAGTGTCTCAGCTTGTCTCCCCTTACTGTGATCATCCTTTTAGTGCCTTGATGCTCAATTTCAGCATGCTCTAGTGAGAGTATTTTGCTGACAGTGTAGCAGTCATCAGCTTGTTGGCTTGCCCCCAGTTGTTGGTAGATTAACAGCACTTTATCCCTTTTTTGGAATCCCTCAGTTGGGATCTTTTTGTTCTTCACCCCTTTTTAACCCTTTTCTTGCTTTTCTTCTTTCTGTGTGTGGATCCTTCCCCCTTTTTGGTAATGGACTGCATCTTTGGGCTTTCCTTCCCAGTAGCTAACACTTCAATTTCTTCTTGTTTTCCTTCATCTTTCTGCATAGTTCCATTCTCTTTTTGCCCTGTTGTGTCATTTGTTTCTTGCTCTGGAAGGTAACCAACGATTGTCTTGTTTGTTTTCTTCTTCCATTGCAAGTCTCCTTTATCAGTCTCCATGCAATTCCTCTTTTCATCAAAGTGTTGTGTTTCTGAAAAGACATTTAAGGTGATGCTTTCATTGTGCATTCTGAGGGTCAGCTCTCCTTGCTCCACATCTATAATGGCCCTTGCAGTGGCCAAGAATGGCCTTCCTAGTATAATGGAGTCACCTCCCTCTTCATCTGAGTCTAAGACCACAAAATCTGCAGGGAATATGAATTTTTCCACCTTAACTAGAAGGTTTTCAATCACACCACTGGGACATATCACTGACTTGTCCACCAATTCTAGAGACATTTGTATTGCCTTCACTTCCTCTATGCACATCTTTTTCACCAAAGAAGAGCGCATTAAATTGATACTCGCCCCTAAATCACACATTGCTTTATTGATATTTAGGCTGCCAATGGTGCATGGTAGGAAAAAGATTCCAGGGTCCTCAAGTTTTGGGGGAAGCCGCTTCTGGATTAATGCACTGCATTCTTCAGTGAGCAATATAGTTTCATTCCCATGCCAGCTTCTCTTTTTGTTAATAAGCTCCTTTAAAAACTTGGCATATAGGGGCATTTGCTCTAATACCTCAGCCAGGGGGATGTTGATCTCCAATTTCTTGAAGACTTCAAGGAATTTAGGGAAGTGTTGATCTTTAGTCTCCTTGTTGAACCTTTGTGGATATGGTAATGGAGGTGTGAAGTTCACTCCTTGCCTTTGTTCCTTGGTTAGTTCTTTAAATTGCTTCCTTCCCTTTTCTTGAGAATTGTGGTTGATCTTCCTTTTTTTTGAGCTTCTTTGAAGTTTGCTTACTTGTTGTTACTTCTTTGTTGCTAGCTTCCTCTTTTTCAGCTTGCTTCTTGTCATTTTCCTTTGGCTTCTTGGTTGCTCCTTCATCTTTCACCAAGATCTTTCCACTCCTTAGCTGTATAGCTTTGCATTCTTCCTTTGGATTTGGAATTGTATCACTTGGGAGTGAGCTTGATAGTCTTTCAGTTACCACTTGCTTAGAAAGCTGTCCAATCTGCCTTTCTATGTTTCTTGTGGAAGCTTCATTGTTCTTGGTTATAAGTTCTTGCTGCTTCATCATTTTCTCCATCATCATCTCCAATTGGGAGATTCTCTGAGAGTCTTATGGAATTTGTGGTTGGTTGTGAGCTGGTGAGGGTGAATGATGGTTGTTTAGGTTGGTGGTTTGGTTATTGGATGGATAATGGTTGGAGTTGGGGTAAGTGGTTTGGGGTTTTCTATATGGGTTTTGGTTGTTATTCTACTAGTTGTTGTGGTTTGTGTTTTTCCAACTATTTTGGTTTGAATTTCTTTGCCATGGCTGCTGATTCTGAGTGTGATTGTCTTCCCATCTGAGATTAGGGTGGTTCTTCCATGATGGATTGTTGGTGTCACCATAGACTTCACTTGCGCCAGAACTTTGGTTGTGCATATACTGGACTTGTACCTGCTGTTGATCCTCTTGATTCTCTTCATTTGTCCCCCATGTGAGTGATGGTTAGCTTGTGTTTACTGCAACAACTTGGAGGCTATCAATCCTTTTGGCCATTTGCTCAAATTGTTGCTGAATTTGCTACTGCATCATTTTGTTTTGAGCTAGGATTGAGTCCACTCCTTCCAACTCCATCACTCCTTTCCTTAGTGATGGTTGGCGTTGCCTTTGGTGAGCAAAGAAATATTGGTTGTTAGCCACCATATCAATGAGATTTTGGGCCTCCTCTGCGGTTTTCATCAATTGTAAAGAGCCCCCTACTGAGTGATCTAGTGCCTTTTGGGCTTTTAATGTCAAGCCTTCATAAAAATTCTGCAATATGTCCCATTCATTGAACATTTCAGGAGGACACTTCCTAAGTAGAGCCTTGTATCTCTCCCATGCCTCAAAAAGAGGTTCAACATCCATCTGTTTGAATGTTTGTACTTCAATCTTCAATCTAATAATCCTCTGAGGTGGGTAAAATTTAGAAAGGAACTTGCTCACTATATCCTCCCAATTGTTGATGCTATCTCTCGGGAATGACTCTAACCATTGAGTGGCTTTGTCTCTGAAGGAAAATTGAAATAACAGCAGCTTGTATATATCTGGATGCACACCATTGGTTTTGACAGTGTCACAAATCCTCAGAAAAGTGGATAAGTGTTGGTTTGGATTTTCAAGTGGTCCTCCTCCATAGGAGCAGTTATTTGAACCAAGGTGATGAGCTGTGGCTTCAGTTCAAAATTGTTTGCATTAACATTTGGGGTAAGAAGGCTATTCCCACAATGTCTAGGATTTGCAAATGTATAGGAAGCCAAAACTCTTCTCTGTGGTGGATTGTTGTTGTTGTTGGCTGCTCCTGCTGGTGGATTTGTTGGCTTTGTTGAGTGTTCCTCCATTTCCTAGAACTCTTCCTCTGATTCTTCCTCTCCAACAACACTTTTCCCTCTTGCTTCTCTTCTTAATCTCTTGAGGATTCTTTCGTCTTGTTCACAAAAGGTGGGTATAGCTCCCCTTGTCCCTGACATACAAACCAAACATAAAAATCACACAAAACCAGAAAAACCAGGAAAACCGCACTCTATTGCTAAAGTGAGGTTTTAGTTAGCTTAAACAAAAATTCAAACAGTTAGTGTGTTAGTCAACAAGTAAAGAAACAAAAAAGAAAAAGTGCTTGATCGAGACTTCCACCTTCCTTAATCATTGTCAATCTAATCAATCCCCGGCAACGGCGCCAAAAACTTGATTGGTTGGAAATGGAATTCCAACACCTAAACTCACCGGTAAGTGGACCGGGTCGCATCAAGTAGTAATAACTCACATGAGTGAGGTCGATCCCACAAGGATTGAAGGATTGAGCAATTTTAGTTAGGTGATTAATTTAGTCAAGCGAACAAGAGTTGATTTGAGTGATTTGTATCCAACAGAAGTTAAATTGCATGAAATTTAAAGAGAGAGGGATAATTGACAAGAATTTAAAGTGCAGAAGAATTAAAAGGGCTGAATCTTAAAGTGCAAGTAATATAAATTATAGAAACTTAGATTGCAAGAAATGTAAAGAGCTGAAACTTAAAGTGTAAGAAATGTAAATGGCTTGAATCATAAAAGGATTTGGCAGTTGGGATTTGGTGCACGAATTGTGAATCACACTTTTCACAATTCGTACCACTAACCAGCAAGTGCACTGGGTCGTCCAAGTAATACCTTACGTGAGTAAGGGTCGAATCCCACGGAGATTGTTGGTTTGAAGCAATCTCTGGTTATCTTGTAAATCTCAGTTAGGAGGCCAATTATAATTATCAGTTGACTTGCAAATGAACAAGGGAACATAAAATAAATACTTGGTATGCAGTAATGGAGAATATGTTGGAGTTTTGGAGATGCTTTGTCTTCTGAATCTCTGCTTTCTCCCTGTCTTCTTCTTCACACACGCAAGGCTTCTTCCATGGCAAGCTGTATGTAAGGTGTCACCGTTGTCAATGGCTTCTTCCCGTCCTCTCAGTGAAAATGGTCCAAATGCTCTGTCACAGCACGGCTAATCATCTGTTGGTTCTCGATCATGTCGGAATAGAATCCCTTGATTCTTTTGCGTCTGTCACTACACCCAACAATCGCGAGTTTGAAGCTCGTCACAGCCATTCAATCCTTGAATCCTACTCGGAATACCACAGACAAGGTTTAGACTTTCCGGATTCTCATGAATGCCGCCATCAATTCTAGCTTATACCACGAAGATTCTTATTAAGAAATCTAAGATATACTTATTCAATCTGATGTAGAACGGAGGTGGTTGTCAGGCACACGTTCATGGATTGAGGAAGGTGATGAGTGTCACGGATCATCACCTTCTTCATAGTGAAGCGCGAATGAACATCTTAGGTAGGAACAAGCATGTTTGAATGGAAAACAGAGATAATTGCATTAATTCATCAAGATGCTGCAGAGCTCCTCACCCCCAACAATGGAGTTTAGAGACTCATGCCGTCAAAGAGTGCAAAGTTCAGATCTAAAAAATGTCATGAGATATAAAATAAATCTCTAAAAGTTGTTTAAATACTAAACTAGTAACCTAGGTTTACAGAAAATGAGTAAACTATGATAGATAGTGCAGAAATCCACTTATGGGGTCCACTTGGTGTGTGCTGGGGCTGAGACTAAAGCTTCTCACGTGCTTGGGCTGTTTTGGGCGTTCAACGCCACATTGTAACCTATTTCTGGCGTTGAACTCCAACTTGTAACTTGTTTCCGGCGCTGGACGCCAGAATGCAACATGGAACTGGCGTTGAACGCCAGTTTACGTCATCTATCCTTGAGTAAAGTATGGACTATTATATATTGCTGGAAATCCCTGGATGTCTAATTTCCTACGCAATTTAGAGCGCGTCATTTGGAGTTTTGTAGCTCCAGAAAATCCACTTTGAGTGCAGGGAGGTCAGAATCCAACAGCATCAGCAGTCCTTTTTCAGCCTGAATCAGATTTTTGCTCAGCTCCCTCAATTTCAGCCAGAAAATACCTGAAATCACAGAAAAATACACAAACTCATAGTAAAGTCCAGAAATGTGATTTTTAGTTAAAAACTAATAAAAATATACTAAAAACCAACTAAATCATACTAAAGACTAAGTAAAAACAATGCCAAAAAGCGTATATATTATCCGCTCATCACAACACCAAGCTTAAATTGTTGCTTGTCCCCAAGCAACTAAAAACAAAGTAGTATAAAAATAAGAGAATATACAATGAATTCCAAAGACATCTATGAAGATCAGTGTTAATTAGATGAGCGGGGCTATTAGCTTTTTGCTTCTGAACAGTTTTGGCATCTCACTTTATCCTTTGAAGTTCAGAATGATTGGCATCTATAGGAACTCAGAATTTAGATAGTGTTATTAATTCTCCTAGTTCAGTATGTTGATTCTTGAACACAGCTACTTTATGAGTCTTGGCCGTGGCCCTAAGCACTCTGTTTTCCAGTATTACCACCGGATACATACATGCCACAGACACATAACTGGGTGAACCTTTTCAGATTGTGACTCAGCTTTGCTAGAGTCCCCAATTAGAGGTGTCCAGGGTTCTTAAGCAGACTCTTCTTTTGCTTTGGACCTTGACTTTAACCGCTCAGTCTCAAGTTTTCACTTGACACCTTCACGCCACAAGCACATGGTTAGGGACAGCTTGGTTTAGCCGCTTAGGCCAGGATTTTATTCCTTTAGGCCCTCCTATCCACTGATGCTCAAAGCCTTGGGATCCTTATTTATTTACCCTTGCCTTTTGGTTTTAAGGGCTACTGGCTTTTTGCTCTTGCCTTTTGGTTTTAAGAGCTTTTGGCTTTTTCTGCTTGCTTTTTCTCTCTTTTTTTTTCACTATTTTTTTCTGCAAGCTTTGTTCTTCACTGCTTTTTCTTGCTTCAAGAATCATTTTTATGATTTTTCAGATTATCAAATAACATTTCTCCTTTTTCATCAATCTTTCAAGAGCCAACAATTTTAACATTCATAAACAACAAATTCAAAAGACATATGCACTGTTCAAGCATTCATTCAGAAAACAAAAAGTATTGCCACCACATCAAAATAATTAAACTATTTTAAAATTCGAAATTCATGTACTTCTTTTTCTTTTTCAGAAAACAATTTTCATTTAAGAAAGGTGATGGATTCATAGGACATTCATATCTTTAAGACATAGACACTTAGATACTAGTGATCATATAGTAAAGACACAAACATAATTAAACATGAAGCATAGTAAATGAGAAACAGGAAAATAAGAACAAGGAGATTAAGGAATGGGTCCACCTTAATGAGGGTGGCGTCTTCCTCTTCTTGAAGGACCAATGGTGCTCTTGAGCTCCTCTATGTTTCTTCCTTGCCTTTGTTGCTCTTTCCTCATAGCTCTTTGATCTGCAGTCAATTGCTCTACCTCTGAATGATGGAAAACCAAAAGCAATGCTTTTACCACACCAAACTTAAAAGGTTTGCTCGTCCTCGAGCAAAAGAAGAAAGAAGTGGAGAAGATGGAGGAGATGGAAGTGTGTGAATGGGTGGGTTTGGGAGGGGAATGGTTTGAATTTGAATGGTGAGGTAGGTGGGGATCCTGTGGGGTCCACAGATCCAGTGGGGTCAAGGATTTAGCATCCCTGCTCCAATTAGGCGTATAAAATGCCCTTACTATGCAATCCTGGCGTTTAACGCCAGACTGCTGCCTGTTTCTGGCGTTAAACGCCCAAATGTAGCCTGTTTCTGGTATTTAATGCCAGACTGAAGCTTGTTTCTGGCGTTAAACACCAGCTTGGTGCTTGTTTCTGGCGTTAAACGCCAGACAGATGCTTGTTTCTAGCGTTTAAACGCCAGAATGATCTTTCTCCAGGGTGTGCTATTTTTCATGCTGTTTTTCATTCTGTTTTTGATTTTCCATTTGTTTTTGTGACTTCACATGATCATCAACCTAAAGAAAACATAAAATAGCCATGGAAAATAAATAGATATAATTAAATAACATTGGGTTGCCTCCCAACAAGCGCTTCTTTAATGTCAATAGCTTGACAGTGAGCTCTCATGGAGCCTCACAGATAATCAAAGCAAGGTTGGGACCTCCCAACACCAAACTTAGAAGTTGAATGTGGGGGTTCAACACCAAACTTAGAGTTTGATTGTGGGGGCTTTGGTTGACTCTGCAGTGAGAGAAGCTTTTCATGCTTCCTCTCCATGGTTATAGAAGGAGAACCTTGTGTCTTATAGTTTGCAGTGTCTGCAAACCACAGAGCTTCCTGAATAGCAAACAATTGCTCATCCGGAAAGGTTTCAGAGATCTCAGTAGGAGGGAGGGATGCTCCTGCTACTGGTTCTATCCGGGACAGGTGATCAGCTACTTGATTCTCTGTCCCCTTTCTGTCTCTTATTTCTATATCAAACTCTTGCAGAAGCAACACCCATCTTATGAGCCTGGGCTTTGAATCCTGCTTTGTGAGTAGATATTTAAGAGCAGCATGGTCAGTGTACACAATCACTTTTGATCCTACTAAGTAGGATCTAAACTTGTCAATATCATAAACCACTGCAAGTAATTCTTTTTCTGTGGTTGTGTAATTTTTCTGGGCATCATTTAAAACACTGCTAGCATAATAAGTGACATGCAGAAGCTTGTTATGCCTCTGTCCCAATACTGCACCAATGGTATGGTCACTAGCATCACACATTAGTTCGAATGGTAATGTCCAGTCTGGTGCAGAAATAACTGGTGCTGTGACCAGCTTAGCTTTCAGGGTCTCAAACGCCTACAGACACTTTGTGTCAAACACAAATGGCGTGTCAGCAGCTAGCAGATTGCTCAGAGGTTTTGCAATTTTTGAAAAATCCTTTATAAACCTCCTATAGAATCCTGCATGCCCAAGAAAGCTTCTGATTGCCTTAACATTGGCAGGTGGTGGTAATTTTTCAATTACTTCAACTTTAGCTTGATCCACCTCTATTCCCTTGTTTGAAATTTTATGCCCAAGGACAATCCCTTTAGTCACCATAAAGTGACATTTTTTCCAGTTTAAAACTAGGTTGGTCTCTTGGTATCTTTTCAGAACAAGTGCTAAATGGTTAAGGCAGGAACTGAATGAGTCTCCAAATACTGAAAAGTCATCCATGAAGACTTCCAGAAACTTCTCTACCATATCAGAGAAAATAAAGAGCATGCACCTCTGAAAGGTTGCAGGTGCATTACACAGACCAAAAGGCATCCTTCTGTAGGCAAACACTCCAGAAGGACATGTGAATACTGTTTTCTCTTGGTCCTGAGGATCTACTGCAATTTGGTTGTAACCTGAATAGCCATCCAAAAAGCAGTAATATTCATGACCTGCTAGTCTCTCTAGCATCTGGTCTATGAATGGTAAAGGAAAATGATCCTTCCTGGTGGCTGTATTGAGCCTTCTGTAGTCAATACACATACGCCACCCTGTAACTGTTCTTGTAGGAACCAGTTCATTTTTTTCATTATAAACCACTGTCATTCCTCCCTTCTTAGGGACAACATGGACAGGGCTCACCCAGGGGCTATCAGAAATAGGATAGATAATCCCAGCCTCTAGTAACTTAGTGACCTCTTTCTGCACCTCCTCCTTCATGGCAGGATTTAGCCACCTCTGTTGTTGAACCACGGGCTTAGCATCATCCTCCAATAGGATCTTGTGCATGCATCTGGCTGGGCTAATGCCCTTAAGATCACTTATGGACCACCCAAGAGCTGTCTTGTGTGTCCTTAGCACCTGAATTAGTGCTTTCTCTTCCTGTGGCCCTAAAGCAGAGCTTATGATTACAGGAAAAGTGTCACCTTCTCCCAGAAATGCATATTTCAGGGATGGAGGTAGTGGTTTGAGCTCGGGTTTAGGAGGTTTCTCCTCTTCCTGAGGAGTTTTTAGAGGTTCTTTTATTTCCTCTGGTTCCTCCAGATCAGGCTGAACATCTTTAAAAATGTTCTCTAGCTCTGATTCGAGACTCTCAGTCATATGGACCTCTTCCACCAGGGAGTCAATAATATCAACGCCTAGGCAGTCGTCTAATGTGTCTGGATATTGCATAGCTTTGACAACATTCAACTTAAACTCATCCTCATTGACTCCCAGGGTTATCTCCCCTTTTTGGACGTCAATGAGGGTTCGTCCAGTCGCTAGGAATGGTCTTCCTAGAATGAGAGTTGTACTCTTGTGCTCCTCCATTTCCAGCACTACAAAGTCAGTAAGGAAGGCAAATGGCCCAACCTTGACAATCATGTCCTCAATTATGCCTAATGGGTATTTAATGGAGCCATCAGCAAGTTGAAGACAGATCCGGGTTGGTTTGACCTCTTCAGTCAAGCCAAGCTTTCTGATAGTGAATGCAGGGATTAGGTTGATGCTTGCCCCAAGATCACACAGAGCTGTCTTGGTGCAGTTACCCTCTAATATGCATGGTATCATAAAGCTCTCGGAATCTTAAAGCTTTTCTAGGAAGCTTTTCAGTATGACTGCACTGCATTCTTTAGTGAGGAGAATTCTTTCAGTTTCTCTCCAATCCTTCTTATGACTCAAGATATCTTTCATGAACTTGGCAAAAGAGGGTATTTGCTCAAGTGCCTCTGCAAATGGAATCTTTATTTCAAGAGTCCTGAGATAGTCTGCAAAGCGGGCAAATTGCTTATCCTGCTCCTCTCTGCGGAGTTTTTGAGGATAAGGTATCTTGGCTTTGTATTCCTCAACCTTAGTTGTTGCAGGTTTATTTCCTACAGATGTAGTTTGAGAAGCCTTCTTGAGGGATTTATTATCAGCACTTGCAGGTGTCTGATCCCTCACTGGCATTTGAAAGCTAGGGTTGGAAGCTGGAGTGGCATTAGACGCCAACTCCTCATCTGTTCCTGGCGTCTGAACGGCAGAACTGTGCTTCCTTTGGGCGTTCAACGCCAGTTCCTTGCTTGTTTCTGGCGTTGAACGCCAGTCCCGAGCATGGTTTGGGCGTTCAGCGCCAGCCTTCCACCCAATTTCTGGCGTTTTAGCGCCAGAATTATTTTTTCCCGGGCTCTTACTGTCCTCAGATGGAATTTGGGTAGTTTGCTCATTTCTTGGCTTCCTGCTGCCTTGAGGTGGGGTATTTAATGTTTTCCCACTTCTTAATTGAATTGCTTGGCATTCTTCTGTTATTTGTTTTGACAGCTGCTGCTTTGTTTGCTTTAATTGTTCTTCCATATTTATATTAGCCATCCTTGTCTCTTGTAGTCTCTCCTTGAATTCGGCTAACTATTTTGTTAGAAAATCCAATTGCTGATTGAATTCAGCAGCTTGTTCTGTAGGATTGAGTTCAGCAGTTACTGTTTTAACCTCTTCTTTCATGGAAGGGTCACTACTTAGGTACAGATGCTGATTTCTGGCAAATGTATCAATGAGCTCTTGAGCTTCTTCAATTGTCTTTCTCATGTGGATAGATCCACCAGCTGAGTAATCTAGAGAAAGCTGAGCCCTTTCTGTAAGCCCATAATAGAAGATATCTAGCTGAACCCACTTTGAAAACATTTCAGAGGGGCATTTTCTTAGCATCTCTCTGTATCTCTCCCAGGCATCATAAAGAGATTCATTATCTCCTTGTTTAAAGCCTTGGATGTCCAGCCTTAGCTGTGTTATCCGTTTTGGAGGAAAGTATTGATTCAGGAATTTTTCTGTCAGCTGTTTCCATGTCTTTATGCTAGCCTTAGGTTGGTTATTTAACCACCTCTTGGCTTGGTCTTTTACAGCAAATGGAAACAGTAATAATCTGTAGACATCCTGATCTACTTTCTTATCATGTACTGTGTCAGCAATTTGTAGAAACTGTGCCAGAAACTCGGTAGGTTCTTCCTGTAGAAGACCGGAATACTGGCAGCTTTGCTGCACCATGATAATGAGCTGAGGATTTAACTCAAAGCTACTGACTCCAATGGAGGATATGCAGATACTACTCCCATATGAAGCAGCAGAGGGGTTAGCATATGACCCCAGAGTCCTTCTAGACTGTTCATTTCCACTTAGATCCATGATGGAGAAAGGGAGATGATGTAAAATAAAAAAAAATTATTTATTTATTTATTTATTTATTTATTTCGAAAATGAAATAAATTAAAATAAAATAAATAAAAATGGTTGAAAATTTTCGAAAAAATGAGAAGAGAGAAAGTGGTTAGGAAGTTTTGAAAAGGATATGATGATTTTTGAAAAAGGTTTTAAATTTTGAAATAAAAATCTGAATTTTAAAGTTAAATTTCGAAAATTTGCTTTAAAATAGAGAGAAAAGATATTTTTGAATTTAAAGAGGAGAGAGAAAAATAATAAGATAGCACAAGATTTAAAATTTTTAGATCTAATGCTCCTTGTTTTTGAAAATTTTGGAGGGAAAACACCAAGGAACACCAAACTTAAAAATTTTAAGATCAAGACACAAGGAAAACTCAAGAACACTTTGAAGACTCACAAGAACACAAGAACATGAAGAAAGAACACCAAACTTAAAATTTTTAGAAAATCAAACTAAAATTTTCGAAAACCAAAGGGAAATCAACAAGAAAACACCAAACTTAAATTTTGGCACAAAATTTAAAAGAGAAATTATTATTTTGAAAAGAGTATACCAAATTGCCACGAACTTAGACCAACGCTCTAGCCAATTGGGCAGTAAATGTAACACTTGTTTTGAAGAGGTATTTTTTTTTAAATAACTAAGAATGAAAGAAATATTTTTTTTTTGAAAACTACTGTTTTGAAAAGGCACAGGAAAACAAGAAAAATCACAAAACAAGAAAAACCAGAGATCAAACAAGAAAAACTCAATAAAATAAAAAATAATTTTCGAAAAAAAAAATTGTTGAAAGAGAAAATAAGGATTCTAAAATTTTAACCAAAAACAATAATAAGAGACTCTAAACCAAAAAGAAAAATTTTTCCTAATCTAAGCAACAAAATAAACCATCAATTGTTCAAACAAGAACAATCCCCGGCAACGGCGCCAAAAACTTGGTGCACGAATTATGAATCACACTTTTCACAATTCGTACCACTAACCAGCAAGTGCACTGGGTCGTCCAAGTAATACCTTACGTGAGTAAGGGTTGAATCCCACGGAGATTGTTGGTTTGAAGCAATCTCTGGTTATCTTGTAAATTCTCAGTTAGGAGGCCAATTATAATTATCAGTTGACTTGCAAATGAACAAGGGAACATAAAATAAACACTTGGTATGCAGTAATGGAGAATATGTTGGAGTTTTGGAGATGCTTTGTCTTCTGAATCTCTGCTTTCTCCCTGTCTTCTTCTTCACACACGCAAGGCTCCTTCCATGGCAAGCTGTATGTAAGGTGTCACCGTTGTCAATGGCTACTTCCCGTCCTTTCAGTGAAAATGGTCCAAATGTTCTGTCACAGTACGGCTAATCATCTGTTGGTTCTCGATCATGTCGGAATAGAATCCCTTGATTCTTTTGCGTCTGTCACTACGCCCAACAATCGCGAGTTTGAAGCTCGTCACAGCCATTCAATCCTTGAATCCTACTCAGAATACCACAGACAAGGTTTAGACTTTCCGGATTCTCATGAATGCCGCCATCAATTCTAGCTTATACCACGAAGATTCTGATTAAGAAATCTAAGAGATACTCATTCAATATGATGTAGAACGGAGGTGGTTGTCAGGCACGCGTTCATGGATTGAGGAAGGTGATGAGTGTCACGGATCATCACCTTCTTCATAGTGAAGCGCGAATGAACATCTTAGATAGGAACAAGCATGTTTGAATGGAAAACAGAGATAATTGCATTAATTCATCAAGACGCTGTAGAGCTCCTCAGCCCCAACAATGGAGTTTAGAGACTCATGCCGTCAAAGAGTGCAAAGTTCAGATCTAAAAAATGTCATGAGATATAAAATAAATCTCTAAAAGTTGTTTAAATACTAAACTAGTAACCTAGGTTTACAGAAAATGAGTAAACTATGATAGATAGTGCAGAAATCCACTTCTGGGGCCCACTTGGTGTGTGCTGGGGCTGGGACTAAAGCTTCTCACGTGCTTGGGCTGTTTTGGGCGTTCAACGCCAGGTTGTAACCTGTTTCTGGCGTTGAACTCCAACTTGTAACTTGTTTCCGGCGCTGGACGCCAGACTGCAACATGGAACTGGTGTTGAACGCCAGTTTACGTCATCTATCCTTGAGCAAGGTATGGACTATTATATATTTCTAGAAAGCCCTGGATGTCTACTTTCCAACGCAATTGAGAGCGCGCAATTTGGAGTTCTGTAGCTCCAGAAAATCCACTTTGAGTGCAGGGAGGTCAGAATCCAACAGCATCAGCAGTCCTTTTTCAGCCTGAATCAGATTTTTGCTCAGCTCCCTCAATTTCAGCCAGAAAATACCTGAAATCATAGAAAAATATACAAACTCATAGTAAAGTCCAGAAATGTGATTTTTAGTTAAAAACTAATAAAAATATACTAAAAACCAACTAAATCATACTAAAAACTAAGTAAAAACAATGCCAAAAAGTGTATAAATTATCCGCTCATCAGGATTGCAGAACTTAAACAAGAGAAAGTAAAATGGCATAGATCAGGGAAGTAAAGTATGAATTAAAATGCAACAGATCTGAACAGAAAAGAACAATTGCTTGAAAATCCAAACAGAAAGCAAAATGTAGCTCAATTGCAATAGCTCAAGGGAAGTTGAAGATCTCAGGGTTGGAGGAGACTAGAGAACAAGTCTAGATCTCAATTCCTTCCTTGATCCAACAAAGAACAATTGCAAAAGAAGTGGAAGAGTAAATTACAGAAGAAGTAGAGGATGAAAGTAGTAAATAGAATTTGGATTCAAATCACAGTTTCTAAAATTATGCAGAAAAATAAACAAAGAGATTTCAAGGTGAGATTGAAATAGAATTTTTTCAATTCTCCACCCAAGATCCAAGACAAGAAGTAGAGAGTGCAGAAGCAAGAACAAGAAAGAAGAGAGATCAATTCTCCTTCCCAATTCTCAGAGATCCAAAGTAACAATTCACAAGAAGGTTAAAAATCAAAATTCTAAAATATGAAGGTAAAAGTTCCATCTAAATCAAATTAGCTTCTACTTATACACTTCCTATTTTTGGATTTTAGAATTTGGAGTTGGCTTTTTAATTTGGTGAAGAATTGAATTGAATTGGATTTTTTAATTAAATTTTCAGCCCATGTGTTGTTCCCAGGATCAAGCTCGGTTCATGGGGAGAGCTGAGTTTCAATGTGATTATTCCACTTCAATTGCATTTCAGCCCATGTGTTGCTCCCAAGGTCAAGCTCGGTTCATGGGGAGAGCTGAGCTTTGGTGTTGCTTGTCTGTTGCGCACCAAGCCTTCCTTGCCGTGCCAAATTGCTCGCATCACACTCCCTGACTGTGTCACACTCGTGCATGGCATGCTTCATGTGGCAAGGGAAGTAGCGCTCAGCTCTTGGCAAGAGCTGAGCTTGCTCCTTGTCTTTGGTGAGGTCTCAAGTTTGAAACCTTGGTGAGGCAATTGAGTGCCCAAGTTTTGTGAAGGAAAACAAGACTAGCGCATGCCTTGAGTGAGAGCTCATTGGTTCAAAACCTGGTGAGTTCAAACATGCCAATTTTGTCTTGTTTTTCTTGCAAAGTAGCGCTACACCCTTCCCTTGGGTCATGGGTTCGAAACTTGTGGCATGCATTAGCAAACTCTTTTCTTTGAATTTTTCCTGGAGGATGCCCGATAAAGCTCTTGGCAAGAGCTGAGCTTTGAAACTTTGCCTTGCTCCCTCCTTTGCTTGTAGCACTCGGTTCTTGGCAAGAGCTGAGCTTTCCTTTCGCTTTGCCTTTGGCCTTGGAGAAGCACTCCTTGTAAGAGCTCTAGGCTCTTGGCAAGAGCTTTGGGCTCTTGGCAAGAGCTTTGGGCTCTTGGCAAGAGCTTTGGGCTCTTGCTCCTTGTGTTGTGCCACGCTTTTCTCTTCCTTTGGCTACACTTTTTGTTTCCTTTGGGCACGCTCCTTAGGTCACGCTTTTCTTATTTTTTTTTCTTTTCTTCACCTACAAATAATCAAAACAACCAATCAAAGTATCACCAAATTTACAAGGTTTAAAATTCATTTAAAAATTAACTAATTATAGCTTAAACCTCATGATTTTGTATCAATTTAAGGGTGGTTGATTGATTCAACAAAACCATGCAATTCCACTCCAAATTACTTACAATGCAAGAAAGTGCATAAAACCCAATGAAACAAGTGAAAATGCTTGAAAAGCTAGCATAAGATGACTTGTCATCACAACACCAAACTTAAAACTTACTTGTCCCCAAGCAAGAACTAATCATAAGAGAAAATGAAATGAAACAGAGAAGTGTGCATGTCCTTATTTAGCAGATGGTTGAACTTGGTTCATGGGGTTTTATGCAGACAATGGTAGCTCATTTATTACTTGCAGCTATATAAACAATGTTTCCTCAAAGGTTCACTAAGGTTGTTGCTACAATGCTTTACTTTTTGCTTAATCCCTTGCTAGATTTTCCTTCTTTATTTTGCTTAGAGAGCTTATTACTTATTGAAGGCTTGGTGGCAAATGTTGCAGCAGCCTTTTGGCTTAATTTTGCTCAACATTTCTTCACCACAGACACATGACTCACCTTTTTCTTCCTAGGATCATTGATGCCCAGCATCTCTTTGGATAACTAAGTGTTTTGTAGCTAGGTTGCTCTTTATTGTGGACTTTCAGTTGGCAATCCCAAATCAGTTGATCTAAGTGGCCAAGTTTTGAAATACTCCTTAGAACCTACTTGTCCAAGCATATCCTAGTACAAAAACACCACAGGCATGTGTCTTAGGGTTCAAGCTATTGGTGTCTAGCCTTATTGTTTGTTTCTTTGCCAATTATTGGCTTTTCCTTTTTCTTTTTCTTTTTCTTTTGATTCATTCTCAAGGGACTTTCATTAATTGAAAGATTATAGCAGCAAACTAGCTTAGGCTTCAAGGTACATGTCATTATGCAGCATTTATTTTGTGAGCTAACAATTGGATCAAACAAATACCACCACTAACTTTCATCCTAACTTTTGCAACATTGAACATTCACTTTTCTAATTCAAATATCTCTCTTTTATTCAAATAGCGAGGAGACAAAACAAAATCTAAGCAAATGAAGGATGACAATTATTATGCAGATCACTTTCAAGCTAATTACTAAAAACAAAAATGCAGAACAAAGAGCAATTGGAGGTATATCATGTTTCAGACATACATCTTCCTTATTTAATTTGAAATTATGAAAGAACTTCACCACCTTCTAGTTGTTAGGTTCCTGGTTTTTGCTTCATTCTCCCTTCTTCTTTTTCCTCGTCTTTGTGTAATCCTGAGTATCTATATGTTCTTGCTCTCTGCTGGTTCACTAATTCATGGCACATCCCAAATGGTTTAATCTGTGGATTTATTGCTGGCATGTTGTGAGTCAAATAATCTAGCTTTGCTTGGGTGTCTTCATCATATTCTATTCTATCCACGTGCCTACACTCTCCAATGGTATGATGTATATTCTTCCATTGATATAGGTTGTGAGTGTATTTCCCATATTTGGCTTGGGTCAGGAACATTTTTTCATATGACTCTTTAAGATTTGTTGTTTGTTCTCTCTGCCCCTCAAGAACCTTTGTTTGGAATTCTTGTTGTTGAGCCATCATTTGTTGTTGCCAGCTCTCTTGCCTCTCCTCCATTCTGCTCTGCCAAGCTTCATTTTGCTCTCTATCCTTCAAATATTGCTCCCGGTGCTCTAGATATTGCTCTTGTTGTTGCAAATATAGCTCTTGTTGCCTTGAATATTGCTCTTGTGCTCTCACATTTTGTTGTGATATTTCCTCAAGAGATCTTTACAATTGACTCATGTCTATGGCACCATGAGCTTGCTCTTCCTCCACTTGTGATCTTCTTCTCCTTTGGGGTTCTTCTTCTTGATCATCATCTTCAACAATGCCATCCATGCTTCCCTTTGTGATTCCCTTTCCCTTTTTTACTTTCTCCGTGTCCTCGTCTTCAAAGATCACTCCAGCTTTGTTACATAGCCTTAGAATGGTGCTTGGATGACTAAGCCTACTTGATTTGTTTGTGCTTTCAGCCATCTCTTGAATACTATCAGCTATTAACTTCAGGGCCCTTGTAATGGATGCTGGACTGAAATCCACTTCAACTCCTCTAACATAACTCTTGTAAGGGATGCTGTCTTTGCTCTCTTTCACAGCATTTGCATAAAAATCCCTGATCATGACTGCACTAATGTTAGTGAAAGGATCACATACAAGCTCCCACCTTCTTTTCTTAGTGATTTGCCTCATGATGGGGTACTCCTTGTCCCTCAGCTCGAAACCCATCTCATAAATGATATGCTTTGTTTTCATGAGCCTATTGATGCCAGGGCATCTTGGCCAGTTTCACTGACCTTTTCTTTACTATTTTTAGGTTAGTTTCATGCATTTCTTTAGGAAATAAGCTAGTTTTGGGTAGATATTCACCTATGCCTTGATTCAAGCATACATTGTGTATTTTACATAATTTCATGAGGATTTTGCATAAGTTTAGTGACAAATATTATGTTGCATTAATCATGACTTGGACGAGAGCTTTGATGCACTTTATTGCTTGATTTCAGGACCAAAAGGAAGCAAGAAAAAGGGAGGTAACTTGCAAGGTTAATGAGAAAAGTGATTGCCAATAACACTCTCAAAAAGCCATCAATGCCCACGTTAGAGAGTCACGTTAACTAAGTTAACGTGAAATCTAATGTGGAGAAGAGAAGTTGAGCCAACGTTAGTGACACTTAACATTGTCACTAACGTTGGCAATTACTCATAAGTGGCCACGTTAGAAGCCACGTTAACCTAGTTAACGTGGCCTCTAACGTTAAGGGGGGAAGAGTAGCCAACGTTAGTGACACTCAATATTGTCACTAACATTGGCCTATGATGCAAAGTACCACGCTAACTCCCACGTTAACTTGGTTAACGTGGAACTAACGTAAGGGATGAAGAGTTGTCGACAACGTTAGTGACACTCAACATTGTCACTAACGTTGAAGCAACCACACAACCCCCAAGAGTCACGTTAACTTCCATGTTAACTTGGTTAACGTGGAAGCTAACGATGAGGAATGAAGGATGAGCCAACGTTAGTGACACTCAACATTGTCACTAACGTTGGGATGGCTAAGGATGGCCACGTTAGAAGCCACGTTAACCTAGTTAACATGGACTCTAACGTGAGACCTAGGGGCACATAGGAACATTAGTGACAATGTTGAATGTCACTAACATTCTCGAAGGATGGCAAAGGCCACGTTAGAAGCCACGTTAACCTAGTTAACGTGGGCTTTAACGTGAAGCAAGAAGGGGCACACTGGAACGTTAGTGATAATGTTGAGTGTCACTAACGTTCTCGAAGGTTCACAAGGCAATGTTAAAAGCCACGTTAACCAAGTTAACGTGGGTTTTAACGTGAGGCAAAGGGGTGCATTGGAACGTTAGTGACAATGTTAAGTGTCACTAACGTTCTCGAACTTATATTCTCACTAAATATTAACACCCCTAACGTCCTGAACTAAAGTCTCCGCCCACTTCGCACTTTCTCTCTGCAAGTAAAGCCACGCCCAAATAAAGAAAGAAACTACTTCAAACTCAAGATCCAAAGGCCCAAGACTTAAAGAATCACACTAGAAGCTGAGAAGAGTAGTATATATAGGAGTAGCTTGTAATTGAGAAGGAGTTCTGGAAGGCTGGGAAAAAGAGAACTACTCTCTGTATTTACTTTCTTTGCAATTTCTAGTTTTATGATGTATTCTCCATCTTTGTTTTCATTTTCAAGAGCTATGAACAACTAAACCCCTTTCATTGGGTTAGGGAGCTCTGTTGTAATTTGATGGATCAATACTAATTTTCATTATTCTTCTTCTATCTTTCCTCTTGATTTTACTTGAAAGCTTTCGATCTTCATCCAATTGAGTAGTTATCTTGGAAGAGAAGCTATTCAAACTTGGATCTCTTTTGAACCTTGAAAGAGGAATGAAGAGATCAAGCTAGAAATGCTTTCTCATGCTGGACCAAATTGGGTTTGGATGGGTATGTGACTATAACCCTCTCAATACTTGATTTGGGAAATGCATGTGGTATAATCAGTGACCATACTTCATCTCTTCTCATGAGCAATTGACCAAGGAATTGGCTATTGATCAAGATTTGAGAGATTGAATTACAAGAAATTGTAATTCAATCACTTAAGATTGCCAAGGAGATCAATGAGTGCATTAATTGAGGAAGAGATGAAAATGAACTTGATCCGGAGAATTGCAACATCTCCTAAGCCCAATGAACTCCCCATCTCTGATCTTACCCATTCTCTTTAAATTCTACTATTTACTTTTATGAGCAATTCCCCCATTCTCATTTACAATTCTGCATTTTATTTTCAGTCATTTACTTCCAGTTCTTTAATTTTAGCATTTACTTTTCTGTTATTTACATTCCCGCCATTTTATTTTCTATAACTCTCAACCCAAATTCTGGATTTGCTCAACTAGAACATTCTTCTAATTAAAGTTACTTGATCAATCAATCCCTGTGGGATTCGACCTCACTCTATTGTGAGTTTTTACTTGACGACAACTTTGGTACACTTGCCGAAGGGAGATTTGTTGAGAGACAAGTTTTCCGTGCATCACCTATGATATTTTCTTTCATAAAACTGAGATCTAAATTTCCTTGTATCATAGGATGGGGGTTCGGTTACCATTGGTTCCTTGCCCTGTCTTCTCCTTGAACTTGATGAGGCCATAAAGTCAAATAGAGGAAAGAAGCAAGGGTGAATTTGTGGTTAGTTGAGGCACGGTTTTTTGGGGCAAAGAGGATGAAGAAAGGAATGTTGCTGTTGAGTGGGGGATGGGACGTGTTTTGGGTATGCACAAGGTAGAGCAAAGGCTTATAATTGTGAGGAGGGCTTGTAGGAATATGTGATCCAAGTAATGTCCCAACCTATTTATAGGCAAGGCATTAAATCTTTGGAGAAAAACACACTTGAAGAGGGATTTCGGTTGAAAGCATGAAGGGTGAAGATTGAGCTAAGTATGGTGGAAGGCTTATGAGATGGATGGTCTGCATGCTTTGTTGAAGATTGACAAGGATTCTCTCCTCATTGGTTGCATGCATTTCGGTGTCCAAGGGTGCATGCATGCAGATTTTGTTTTCCAAGGGGCACGCTTCTCTAAGCACATGTGATCACTTCTCACTTGACTTGTCATAGTCGTGACTCCCTTTTCTTGCCCTTTTCTCAACCTTCTTTTTCCTATTCAACCAAATTAACAAAAGGGTGAGTCTTAGAAAAAAAATAGCACGGTGATGTGGTGATGGGTATTTAAACAATTAATCATGTTCTTTATTCATAAACAACCAATTGTGTTCCTTAGATAATGAATCAAGATTTGGTGAACACCAAACTTGTCCATTGCTAAGGAGTCAATATAAAATGCACATATTCCATCACAATTGGTATATTATTCATAAAGCACATTTTATTTCCTACCATGAATTCCTAAAATGAAAACCATGTATGATCCATTCATGCATGACTTTGATTTCATGAATAGAAATTAATTCTTTTGAAAATTAATGCATGTGTAGACACCAAACTTAATGTTTAGCCATATTTTTTATCACAATGATTGAGCATATAGTCTAAGAAAGCTTGAAAAGCCAATCTGGAGTGCCTTTAGGCACACCAAACTTAGAAGTCTAACATATGCTCCAAAACAGTGCATGCAGCTATCAGGTAAGTTCATGAGAGCTCAAATTCATGCTAGAATGATTATAGATTATTGAATTCAAAGACAAGGCAGAAATCTTAGATCATGGGTTGCCTCCCATGGAGCGTTCTTTTATTGTCAGTAGCTTGACATTGGCCCCTCATTAGGGTGGTTGCTGACTGTAGTGTCTTAGCTTGTCTCCCCTCACTGTGATCTTCCTTTTAGTGCTTTCATGCTCAATTTCAGCATGCTCTAGTGAGAGTATTTTATTGACAGTGTAGTAGTCATCAGCTTGTTGGCTTGCCCCCAGTTGTTGGTAGATTAACTGCACTTTATCCCCTTTTTGGAATCCCTCAGTTGGGATCTTTTTGTTCTTCCACCCCTTTTTAACCCTTTTCTTGCTTTTCTTCTTTCTTTGTGTGTGGATCCTTCCCTCTTTTTGGTAATGGACTGCATCTTTGGGCTTTCCTTCCTAGTAGCTAACACTTCAATTTTTTCTTGTTTTCCTTCATCTTTCTGCACAGTTCCATTCTTTTTCTGCCCTGCTGTGTCATTTGTTTCTTGCTCCGGAAGGTAACCAACGATTGTCTTGTTTGTTTTCTTCTTCCATTGCAAGTCTCCTTTATCAGTCTCCATGTAGTTCCTCTTTTCATCAAAGTGTTGTGTTTCTGGAAAGACATTTAAGGTGATGCTTTTATTGTACATTCTGAGGGTCAGCTCTCCTTGCTCCACATCTATAATGGCCCTTGCTATGGCCAAGAATGGCCTTCCCAGTATAATGGAGTCACCTCCCTCTTCATCTGAGTCTAAGACCACAAAATCTGCAGGGAATATGAATTTGTCCACCTTAACTAGAAGGTTTTCAATCACACCCCTGAGACATATCACTGACTTGTCCACCAATTCTAGAAACATTTATATTGCCTTCATTTCCTCTATGCACAGATTTTTCACCAAAGAAGAAGGCATTAGATTGATACTCGCCCCTAAATCACACATTGCTTTATTGATATTTAGGCTGCCAATGGTGCACGGTAGGAAAAAGCTTCCAGGGTCCTCAAGTTTTGGGGAAGCCCCTTCTGGATTAATGCACTGCATTCTTCAGTGAGCAATATAGTTTCATTCCCATGCCAGCTTCTCTTTTTTTTAATAAGCTCCTTTAAAAACTTGGCATATAGCGGCATTTGCTCTAATGCCTCAGCTAGGGGGATGTTGATCTCCAATTTCATGAAGACTTCAAGGAATTTAGGGAAGTGTTGGTCCTTAGTCTCCTTGTTGAACCTTTGTCGATATGGTAATGGAGGTGTCAAGTTCACTCCTTGCCTTTGTTCCTTGGTTGGTTCTTCCATTGCATCCTTCCATTTTCTTGAGATTTGTGGCTGATCTTCCTTGTCTTTGAGCTTCTCTGAAGATTGCTTACTTGCTGTTACTTCTTTGTTGCTAGCTTCCTCTTTTTTAGCTTGCTTTTTGTCATTTTCCTTTGGCTTCTTGGTTGCTCCTTCATCTTTCACCAAGATCTTTCCACTCCTTAGCTGTATAGCTTTAGATTCTTTCTTCGGATTTGGAATTGTATCACTTGGAAGTGAGCTTGATGGTCTTTCAGTTACCACTTGCTTAGAAAGCTGTCCAATCTGCCTCTCTATGTTTCTTATGGAAGCTTCATTGTTCTTGGTTATAAGTTCTTGCTGCTTCATCATTTTCTCCATCATCATCTCCAGCTGGGAGATTCTCTGAGAGTCTTGTGGAATTTGTGGTTGGTTGTGAGCTGGTGAGGGTGAATGATGGTTGTTTAGGTTGGTGGTTTGGTTATTGGATGGATAATGGTTGGAGTTGGGGTAAGTGCTTTGGGCTTTTCTATATGGATTTTGGTTGTTATTCTACTGGTTGTTGTGGTTTGTGTTTTTCCAACTGTTTTGGTTTGAATTTCTTTGCCATGGCTGCTGATTCTGAGTGTGATTGTCTCCCCATCTGAGATTAGGGTGGTTCTTCCATGATGGATTGTAGGTGTCACTATAGACTTCACTTGTGACAGAACTTTGGTTGTGCATATACTCCACTTGTTCCTGCTATTGATCCTCTTGATTCTCTTTATTTTTCCCCCATGTGAGTGATGGTTGGCTTGTATTTACTGCAGCAACTTGGAGGCTCTCAATCCTTTTGGCCATTTGCTCAAATTGTTGCTGAATTTGCTGCTGCATCATTTTGTTTTGAGCTAGGATTGAGTCCAAGCCTTCCAACTCCATCACTCCTTTCCTTTGTGATGGTTGGCGTTGCCTTTGGTGAGCAAAGAAATATTGGTTGTTAGCCACCATATCAATGATATTTTGGGCCTCCTCTGCGGTTTTCATCAATTGTAAAGAGCCCCCTGCTGAGTGATCTAGTGCCTCCTGGGCTTTTAATGTCAAGCCTTCATAAAAATTATGCAATATGTCCCATTCATTGAACATATTAGGAGGACACTTCCTAAGTCGAGCCTTGTATCTCTCCCATGCCTCATAAAGAGGTTCAGCATCCATCTGTGTGAATGTTTGTACTTCAGTCTTTAATCTAATAATCCTCTGAGGTGGGTAAAATTTGGCAAGGAACTTGCTCACTAGATCCTCCCAATTGTTGATTCTATCTCTCGAGAATGACTCTAACCATTGAGTGGCTTTGTCTCTGAGGAAAAATGGAAATAACAGCAGCTTGTATATATCTGGATGCACACCATTGGTTTTGACAGTATCACAAATCCTCAGAAAAGTGGATAAGTGTTGGTTTGGATCTTCAAGTGGTCCTCCTCCATAGGAGCAGTTGTTTTGAACTAAGGTGACGAGCTGTGGCTTCAGTTCAAAATTGTTTGCATTAATATTTGGGGTAAGAATGCTACTCCCACAATGTCTAGGATTTGCAAATGTATGGGAATCCAAAACTCTTCTTTGTGGTGGATTGTTGTTGTTGTTGGCTGCTCCTGCTGGTGGATTTGTTGGGTTTGTTGAGTGTTCCTCCATTTCTTAGAACTCTTCCTCTGATTCTTCCTCTCTAACAATACTTTTCCCTCTTGCTTCTCTTCTTAATATCCTGAGGGTTCTTTCATCTCGTTCACAAAAGGTGTGTATAGCTCCCCTTGTCCCTGACATACAAACCAAACATAAAAATCACACAAAACCAGAAAAATCATGAAAACTTCACTCTATTGCTAAAGTGAGGTTTTAGTTAGCTTAAGCAGAAATTCAAACAGTTAGTGTGTTAGTCAAAAAGTAAAGAAACAGAAAAGAAGAAGTGCTTGATCTAGACTTCCACCTTCCTTAATCATTGTCAATCTAATCAATCTCCGGCAACGGCGCCAAAAACTTCATGGGTTGGAAACGAAATTCCAACACCTAAACTCACCGGCAAGTGGACCGGATCGTATCAAGTAGTAATAACTCACATGAGTGAGGTCGATCCCATAGGGATTGAAGGATTGAGCAATTTTAGTTAGGTGATTGATTTAGTCAAGCGAACAAGAGTTGATTTGAGTGATTTGTATCCAACAGAAGCTAAATTGCATGAAATTTAAAGGGAGAGGGATAATTGACAAGAATTTAAAGTGCAGAATAATTAAAAGGGCTGAATCTTAAAGTGCAAGTATTGTAAATTGCATAAACCTTGATTGCAAGAAACGTAAAGAGCTGAAACTTAAAGTGCAAGAAACGTAAATGGCTTGAATCATAAAAGGATTTGGGAGTTGGGATTGCAGAACTTAAATAAGAGAAAGTAAAATGGCATAGATCAGAGAAGTAAAGTATGAATTAAAATGCAACAGATCTGAACAGAAAAGAATAATTGCTTAAAAATCCAAACAGAAAGCAAAATATAGCTCAATTGCAATAGCTCAAGGGAAGTTGAAGATCTCAGGGTTGGAGAAGACTAGAGAACAAGTCTAGATCTCAATTCCTTTCTTGATCCAACAAAGAACAATTGCAAAAGAAGTGGAAGAGTAAATTGCAGAAGAAGTAGAGGATGAAAGCAGTAAATAGAATTTGGATTCAAATCATAGTTTCTAGAATTATGCAGAAAAATAAACAAAGAGATCTCAAGGTAAGATTGAAACAGAATTTCTTCAATTTTCCACCCAAGATCCAAGACAAGAAGTAGAGAGTGCAGAAGCAAGAACAAGGAAGAAGAGAGATCAATTCTCCTTCCCAATTGTCAGAGATCCAAAGTAACAATTCACAAGAAGGTTAAAAATCAAAATTCTAAAATATGAAGGTAAAAGTTCCACCTAAATCAAACTAGCTTCTATTTATACACTTTCTATTTTTGAATTTTAGAATTTGGAGTGGGCTTTTTAATTTGGTAAAGAATTGAATTGAATTAGATTTTTTAATTAAATTTTCAGCCCATGTGTTTCTCCCAGGATCAAGCTCGGTTCATGGGGAGAGCTGAGTTTCAATATGATTATTCCACTTCAATTGCATTTCATCCCATGGGTTGCTCCCAGGGTCAAGCTCGGTTCATGGGGAGAGCTGAGCTTTGGTGTTGCTTGTGTGTTGCGCACCAAGCCTTCTTTGCCGTGCCAAATTACTCGCATCACACTCCCTGACCATGTCACACTCACGCATGGCATGCTTCATATGGCAAGGGAAGTAGCGCTCAGCTCTTGGCAAGAGCTGAGCTTGCTCCTTGTCTTTGGTGAGGTCTCATGTTCGAAACCGTGGTGAGGCAATTGAGTGCCCAACTTTTGTGAAGGAAAACAAGACTAGCGCATGCCTTGAGTGGGAGCTCCTTGGTTCGAAACCTGGTGAGTTCAAATAAGATAATTTTGGCTTGTTTTTCTTGCAAAGTAGCGCTACACCCTTCCCTTGGGTCATGGGTTCGAAACTTGTGGCATGCATTAGTAAACTCTTTTCTTTGAATTTTTCCTGGAGGATGCCCGATAAAGCTCTTGGCAAGAGCTGAGTTTTGAAACTTTGCCTTGCTCCCTCCTTTGCTTGTAGCGCTCGATTCTTGGCAAGAGCTGAGCTTTCCCTTTGCTTTGCCTTTGGCCTTGGAGTAGCGCTCCTTGTAAGAGCTCTAGGCTCTTGGCAAGAGCTTTGGGCTCTTGGCAAGAGCTTTGCGCTCTTGCTCCTTGTGTTGTGCCACGCTTTTCTCTTCCTTTGGCTACACTTTTTGTTTCCTTTGGGCACGCTCCTTAGGTCATGGTTTTCTTTTTTTTTCTTTTCTTCACTTACCAATAATCAAAACAACCAATCAAAGTATCACCAAATTCACAAGGTTTAAAATTCATTTAAAAATCAATTAATTATAGCTTAAACCTCATGATTTTGTATCAATTAAAGGGTGGTTGATTGATTCAACAAAACCATGCAATTCTACTCCAAATTACTTACTTACAATGCAAGAAAGTGCATAAAACCTAATGAAACAAGTGAAAAATGCTTGAAAAGCTAGCATAAGATGACTTGTCATCACAACACCAAACTTAAAACTTGCTTGTCCCCAAGAAAGCACTAATCATAAGAGAAAATGAAATGAAACAGAGAAGTGTGCATGTCCTTATTTAGCAGATAGTTGAACTTGGTTCATGGGGTTTTATGTAGACAATGATAGCTCATTTATTACTTGCTGCTATATAAACAATGTTTCCTCAAAGGTTCATGGTACACGAAAATGTGTATGTCAATGTCAATATTACTATTTCTCACAAATTCGCACAACTAACCAGCAAGTGCACTGGGTCGTCCAAGTAATACCTTACGTGAGTAAGGGTCGAATCCCACGGAGATTGTTGGCTTGAAGCAAGCTATGGTTATCTTATTATTCTTAGTCAGGATACCAACAACAATGTTTTGTAAGTTCAATTGTGAAAAGTAAAAAGGCATAAAATAAATACTTATTGTGCAATAATGGAGAATATGTTGGAGTTTTGGAGATGCTTTGTCATCTGAATTTCAGCTTTTCTCTTGTACTCCTCTTCACACACGCAGGGCTCCTTCCATGGCAAGCTGTATGTAGGGTATCACCGTTGTCAATGGCTACTTCCCATCCTCTCAGTGAAAATGGTCCAAATGCTCTGTCACAGCACGGCTAATCATCTGTTGGTTCTCGATCATGTCGGAATAAGATCCATTGATCCTTTTGTGTCTGTCACTACGCTCAACAATCACGATTTTGAAGCTCGTCACAGCCATTCAATCCTTGAATCCTACTCGAAATACCACAGACAAGGTTTAGACTTTCCGGATTCTCATGAATGCCGCCATCAATCCTAGCATATACCACGAAGATTCTGATTAAGAAATCTAAGAGATACTCATTCAATCTGATGTAGAATGGAGGTGGTTGTCAGGCACACGTTCATGGATTGAGGAAGGTGATGAGTGTCACGGATCATCACCTTCTTCATAGTAAAGCGCGAATGAACATCTTAGATAGGAACAAGCGTGTTTGAATGGAAAACAGAAATAATTGCATTAATTCACTGAGACGCTGCAGAGCTCCTCAACCGCAACAATGGAGTTTAGAGACTCATGCCGTCAAAAGGTATAAAGTTCAGATCTAAAAATGTCATGAGGTCCAAAATAAATTTCTAAAAGTTGTTTAAATACTAAACTAGTAACCTAGGTTTACAGAAAATGAGTAAACTAAGATAGATAGTGCAGAAATCCACTTCTGGGGCCCACTTGGTGTGTGCTGGGGCTAAGACTTAAGCTTCTCACGTGCCTGGGCTGTTTCTGGAGTTGAACGCCAGGTTGTAACCTGTTTCTGGCGTTGAACGCCAACTTTTAACCTGTTTCTGGCGCTGAACGCCAGACTGCAACATGGAACTGGCGTTGAACGCCAGTTTATGTCATCTATCCTTGAGCAAAGTATGAACTATTATATATTGCTGGAAATCCCTGGATGTGTACTTTCCAACGCAATTTGGAGCGCGCCAATTGGACTCCTGTAGATCCAGAAAATTTATTCCGAGTGCAGAGAGGTCAGAATCCAACAGCAGTCCTTTTTCAGCCTGAATCAGATTTCTGCTCAGCTCCCTCAATTTTAGCCAGAAAATATCTGAAATTACAGAAAAACACACAAACTCATAGTAAAGTCCAGAAATATTGAAAATATACTAAAAACTAACTAAAACATACTAAAAACTACATGAAATTAACCCCAAAAAGCGTATAAAATATCCGCTCATCACAACACCAAACTTAAACTGTTGCTTGCCCCCAAGCAACTAGACAAATAAAATAGGATACAAATAAGTCAAGAAGCAATAGTCTCTCAGAGTTTTTTGAGTGAAGCTCAGATTCTAATTAGATAAGCGGGACTAGTAGCTTTTTGCGTCCGAACAGTTTTGGCATCTCACTTTATCCATTGAAGCTCAGAATGATTGGCATCTATAGGAACTTAGAATTCAGATAGTGTTATTGATTCTCCTAGTTCAGTACGTTGATTCTTGAACACAGCTATTTTATGAGTCTTGGTCGTGGCCCTAAGCACTTTGTTTTCCAGTATTACCACCGAATACATAAATGCCACAAACACATAATTGGGTGAACCTTTTCAGATTGTGACTCATCTTTGCTAAAGTCCCCAATTAGAGGTGTCCAGGGTTCTTAAGCACACTTTTCTTTTTGCTTTGGACCTTGACTTTAACCGCTTAGTCTCAAGTTTTCACTTGACACCTTCACGCCACAAGCACATGGTTAGGGACAGCTTGGTTTAGTCGCTTAGGCCTGGATTTGATTCCTTTAGGCCCTCCTATCCACTGATGCTCAAAGCCTTGGATCCTTTTTATTACCCTTGCCTTTTGGTTTTAAGGGCTATTGGATTTTTCTGTTGCTTTTTCTTTTTCTCTCTCTCTCTTCTTTTTTTTCTGCAAGCTTTTGTATTCACTGCTTTTTCTTGCTTCAAGAATCAATTTGTTTATGATTTTTCAGATTATCAAATAACATTTTTCCTTTTTCATCATTCTTTCAAGAGCCAACATATTTAACATTCATAATCATCAAATTCAAAAGACATATGCACTGTTCAAGCATTCATTCAGAAGACAAAAAGCATTGCCACCATATGTAAATAATTGGAATTTTTCTTATTAAAAGCTCGAAAAATATTGCCTCTTTATTCTAAAGAAAATCTGCTATTTTATTCATGTTTAATGATGATGAGAAAAATAAATTATAGCTTAATTAGAGATAAAATCAAAATATAGATACTAATTACTACTATATAACTTCTAAGGTAAAACTCAAATAAGAACAATTATCACAGAGTTAAGGCTAAGATTAGAACTTAACAACCTTGACTTTGGGAAGTGGATGGCTCTTTAGTCTGTGGAGTGTTTGGTCCTTCAAGAGATAGCTTCTGACGCTTTAATTCCTTTAGTTCACGCCCTTGCTCTTCTTGTTCTCTGAGCAGTTTGCAGAGCATGCTGTTTTGATTTTGCTGTTCTTCCTTTATTTGATCCATAGCTTCTTGCAACTTGGTAACAGATGCTTCAAGATGTTCCCAATATTCAAATTGAGGGATTTCTGGGAGAAATTCCTGTGCCCTCCTCTTAATGGGGTTATCCTGCACTTGCTGTTATTTCCATTGTGGTTTTAGTGATTGGTTGCTCAACTGAGATATACTCTGTTATTCCCATCCTCACTCCAGCATCTTTGCAGAGCATAGAGATTAAGCTTGGGTAAGCCAACCTTGCATTCTTGGAGTTCTTGTTTGCAATTATGTAAAGTTCACATGAAATCAGTTGATGAACTTCCACTTCTTTTCCCAACATAATGTAATAGATCATCACTGCTCTCTTAATGGTGACTTCAGAGCGGTTGCTAGTGGGCAATATAGAACGTCCGATGAAGTCCAGCCATCCTCTGGCGACTGGTTTGAGATCTTCTCTCTTGAGTTGATTTGGGACGCCCTTGCTGCTGGTGGTCCACCTGGCTCCAGGGATGCATATATCCTCTAGAATCTTGTCCAGGCCCTTGTTTGTTCTCATCATTCTCCTATTGAAGGAGTCTGGGTCATCTTTTAGCTGAGGTAGCTTAAAGATCTCCCTGATTTTGTCAGGATGGATGTGAACAATCTTTCCTCTGACTAAGGTCCGATAGTCATAGAGGGCAGTTCCAGATATTCTCTGCCTGTCTATTTGCCACAGATTAGCATAGAATTCCTGAACCATATTCCTTCCCACTTTTGTTTCAGGATTAGCTAGGATTTTCTAGTTCCTGCTTTGAATTTGCTCTTGGATCTCCGGATATTCATCTTCTTTCAGATCGAATTTGACTTCCGGGATCACTGATCTTAGACCCATTATTTTATAGTAATGGTCTGAATGTTCTTTGGTTAAGAACTTCCCTTGATTCCAAAGTGGTTTTGGAATACTCTCTTTCTTGCCTCTTGAAGTGGGTTGTTTTCCTTTAGGAGCCATGATCTTAGTGGTTATGGTTTAGTGATCACGGATAAACACACCAAACTTAGAGGTTTACTTGTCCTCAAGCAAAAGAAAAGAAAGGAGAGGGATAGAAGGAGAGCTAGTGTCGAATGGTGGATGAGAGGAGGGAGGTCGAATGTGGCTTTCAAAGGGAGGGAGTGGGTTTTCAAAAATTTTAAAAAGATAAGATAGAGGATATGATTTATAAAAGATAAGTATGATAAGAAAAAGATATAAAAATTTGTGGATGATATTTGGAAAAGATAATTCTGAAATTTTTTTATTTTGAAAAAGATTTTGAATTTTGAAAAATTTGAAAAAGAGTTGGATTGGATTGAAAAAAAAGATTTGTGTTTATGGATTAAGATACATTTGATATTTTTGAAATAGGGATTTTAGAAATTAGGGTAAAAAAAATTTGGAATTGAGAGTTTGTAACATGTTTATGCAAGAAATCATGAATTGAAACATGAAAATTAAAATTAAAATGAAAAATGTGAAGTGAAAATGAATTTACCTCCTCCCCACCATCCTGGCATTAAACGCCCAAATGCTGCATGTTTTGGGCGTTTAACGCCCAAATGCTGCTTCTCCTGGGCTTTCAACGCCCAGCTGTTGCTTCTTTCTGGCGTTGAACGCCAGGAACTCCTTTGTCACTGGGCATTTTTCTGAACGCCCAGGATGCTATAAATCTGGCGTTAAACACCCAGAAGCTGCTTCTTTCTGGCGTTTAACGCCCAGATGGGTATCTTTACTGGCGTTAAATGTCCAGTAGATGCTCCTTTTGGGCGTTTAACGCCCAGTTGTGCCTCTTACTGGCGTTTTCTTGCCAGTGAGCTCTTTTTCTCTGTTTTGTGTGCTGAATCCTTCTGTAACCCTGTGAACCTATGCAATTGACTTTTTACCATATTAAAATTGAACTTATATGCTCTAAAAATAAATAAAATGAAGAATAGGGCAAAATAACAAAAAGAGTTTTGCCAATGGCTGGGTTGCCTCCCAGCAAGCGCTTCTTTATTGTCTTTAGCTGGACTTTGCTGAGCTTTTAAACTAGCCTCAGCCTTGAGCACTCTTGCTCAATATTGCCTTCAAGATAGTGTTTGATTCTCTGTCCATTAACAATGAACTTCTTATCAGAATCTATGTCTTGAAGCTCTACATAACCATATGGTGATACACTTGTAATCACATATGGTCCTCTCCACCGGGATTTCAGTTTTCCAGGGAATAGCCTGAGGCTAGAGTTAAATAATAGAACCTTTTGTCTTGGTTCAAAGACTCTTGATGACAGCTTTCTGTCATGCCACCTTTTTTATTTCTCCTTATAAAGCTTGGCATTTTCGAAAGCAGTGAGTCTAAATTCCTCTAGCTCATTTAGCTGGAGTAATCTTTTTTCTTTGGCTAATTTGGCATTAAAGTTCAGGAATCTGGTTGCCCAGTAGGCCTTATGTTCTAGTTCTACGGGCAGATGACAGGCCTTACCATACACAAGCTGGTATGGAGAGGTCCCTATAAGAGTCTTGAATGCTGTTCTGTAAGCCCACATAGCATCATCCAAGCTTCTTGCCCAATCCTTTCTACGGGTACTTACAGTCCATTCCAGAATTCTTTTTAGTTCTCTATTAAAGACTTCAGCTTGCCCATTTGTCTGTGGATGATATGGAGTTGCCACCTTGTGGCTAATCCCATATCGGACCATGGCAGAGTAAAGCTGTTTGTTGCAGAAGTGAGTGCCCCCATCACTGATTAGTACTCTAGGGACACCAAACCTGCTGAAGATATGTTTCTGGAGGAACTTCAGCACTGTCTTAGTATCACTAGTGGGTGTGGCAATGGCCTTTACCCATTTGGATACATAGTCAACTGCCACCAGATTGTAAGTGTTTGAGTATGATGGTGGGAAAGGGCCCATGAAGTCAATTCCCCATACATCAAACAACTCAATCTCCAGGATCCCTTGTTGAGGCATGGCGTAACCATGAGGCAAATTACCAGCTCTTTGGCAACTGTCACAGTTACGTACAAACTCTCGGGAATCTCTATAGAGGGTAAGCCAGTAGAAGCCACATTGGAGGACCTTGGTGGCTGTTCGCTCACCTCCAAAATGGCCTCCATATTGTGATCCATGGCAATGCCATAAGATCCTCTGTGCTTCTTCTCTAGGCACACACCTACGGATTATTCCGTCTGCACATCTCTTAAAGAGATAGGGTTCATCCCACAAGTAGTACTTTGCATCAGTGACTAATTTTTTCTTTTGCTGCCTGCTGTACTCCTTGGGTATGAACCTTGCAGCTTTATAGTTTGCAATGTCTGCAAACCATGGTATTTCCTGAATGGCAAACAAGTGCTCATCCGAAAAGGTCTCAGAGATCTCAATAGAGGGGGGAAACTCCCCTTCTACTGGTTCTATCCGGGATAGATGATCAGCCACTTGGTTCTGTGTCCCTTTTCTGTCTCTTATTTCTATATCAAACTCTTGCAAAAGCAACACCCATCTTATGAGCCTGGGTTTTGAATCCTGCTTTGTGAGTAGATATTTAAGAGCAGCATGGTCAGTGTACATAATCACCTTTGATCCCACTAAGTAAGATCTAAACTTGTCAATGGCATAAACCACTGCAAGTAATTCCTTTTCTGTGGTGTGTAATTTTTCTGGGCATCATTTAAAACACGGCTAGCATAATAAATGACATGCAGAAGCTTGTCATGCCTCTGCCCCAGTACTGCACCAATGGCGTGGTCACTGGCATCACACATTAGTTCAAATGGTAATGTCCAGTTTGGTGCAGAAATGACTGGTGCTATGACCAGCTTAGCTTTCAGGGTCTCAAACGCTTGCAGACACTCTGTGTCAAACACAAATGGCGTGTCAGCAGCTAGCAGATTGCTCAGGGGTTTTACGATTTTTGAAAAATCTTTTATAAACCTCCTATAGAATCCTGCATGCCCCAGAAAGCTTCTGATTGCCTTAACATTGGCAGGTGGTAATAATTTTTCAATCACCTCTACCTTAGCTTGATCCACCTCTATTCCCTTGTTCGAAATTTTAGGCCCAAGGACAATTCCTTCAGTCACCATAAAGTGACATTTTTCCCAGTTTAAAATAAAGTTGGTCTCTTGGCATCTTTTCAGAACAAGTGCTAAATGTTCAAGGCAGGAGCTGAATGAGTCTCCAAATATGAGTAAAGAGAAAAACAATAAGATGGCACAAGATTTAAAATTTTTAGATCTAATGCTCCTTGTTTTCGAAAAATTTGGAGAGAAAACACCAAGGAACACCAAACTTAAAAATTTTAAGATCAAGTCACAAGGAAAACTCAAGAACACCAAACTTAAAGTTTGGCACAAAATTTTATAGAGAAAATATTATTTATGAAAAAGGTTTTAAAAAGAGTGTACCAAACTGCCACGGGCTTAGACTAACACTCTAGCCAATTGGGTAGTAAATGTAACACTTGTTTTAAAGAAGCATATTTTTAACCAAGAACACTAATAAGAGACTCTAGACCAAAAAGAAAAATTTTCCTAATCTAAGCAACAAAATAATCCGTCAATTGTTCAAACACGAACAATCCCCGACAACGGCGCCAAAAACTTGGTGCACGAATTATGAATCACACTTTTCACAACTCGTACCACTGACCAGCAAGTGCACTGGGTCGTCCAAGTAATACCTCACGTGAGTAAGGGTCGAATCCCACGGAGATTGTTGGTTTGAAGCAATCTATGGTTATCTTGTAAATCTTAGTCAGGAAGTCAATTATGTTTATCAGTTGAATTGCAAATAAACAATAGAGCATGGATTAAAGGTTACTTGTTATGCAGTAATGGAGAATATGTTGGAGTTTTGGAGATGCTTTGTCTTCTGAATCTCTGCTTTCCTCTGTCTTCTTGTTCACGTACGCACGTCCTCCTATGGCAAGCTGTGTGTTGGTGGATCACCGTTGTCAATGGCTACCTTCCATCCTTCCAGTGAAAACTACGCTCACGCGCTCTGTCATAGCACGGCTAATCACCGGTTGGTTCTCGATCCGGTTGGAATAGGATTTACTATCCTTTTGCGTCTGTCAGTAACGCCCACCCTTCAAGAATTTGAAGCTCGTCACAGTCATTCAATCCTTGAATCCTACTCGGAATACCACAGACAAGGTTTA
This sequence comes from Arachis hypogaea, assembly GCF_003086295.3. NCBI lineage: Eukaryota > Viridiplantae > Streptophyta > Magnoliopsida > Fabales > Fabaceae > Arachis > Arachis hypogaea. The sequence goes on from NC_092050.1 coordinate 48,242,847, forward strand.
GACTTTCCGGATTCTCATGAATGCCGCCATCAGTTCTAGCTTATACCACGGAGATTCTGATTAAGGAATCTAAGAGATACTCATTCAATCGTATATAGAACGGAGGTGGTTGTCAGGCACACGTTCATGATTTGAGGAAGGTGATGAGTGTCACAGATCATCACCTCCATCACAGTTAAGTGCGAATGAACATCTTAGATAGGAACAAGCGTGTTTGAATGGAAAACAGAAATACTTGCATTAATTCATCGAGACACAGCAGAGCTCCTCACCTCCAACAATGGGGTTTAGAGACTCATGCCGTCAGAGAATACAAAGTTTAAATCTAAAATGTCATGAGATACAAAATAAGTCTCTAAAAGTTGTTTAAATACTAAACTAGTAGCCTAGGGTTACAAAATATGAGTAAACTATGATGGATGATGCAGAGATCCACTTCTGGGACCCACTTGGTGTGTGCTGGGCTGAGACTTAAGCAATTCACGTGCAGAGGCCATTTGTGGAGTTGAACACCAGTTTTTATGCCAGTTTGGGGTTCAACTCCAGCTTTTGATCCTTTTCTGGCGCTGGACGCCAGAATTGGGCAGAGAACTGGCGTTGAACGCCAGTTTACGTCGTCTATCCTTGTGTAAAGTATGGACTATTATATATTTCTGGAAAGCCCTGGATGTCTACTTTTCAACGCAATTGGAAGCATGCCATTTCGAGTTCTGTAGCTCCATAAAATCCACTTTGAGTGCAAGGGGGTCAGAATCCAACAGCATCAGTAGTCCTTTTTCAGCCTGAATCAGATTTTTGCTCAGCTCCTTCAATTTCAGCCAGAAAAATACCTAAAATTACAGAAAAACACACAACTCATAGTAAAGTCCAGAAATATGAATTTTTCCTAAAAACTAATAAAAATAGACTAAAAACTAACTAAAACATACTCCAAACTATATGAAATTATCCCCAAAAAGCGTATAAAATGTCCGCTCATCAGTGGTAATGGTTTGAGCTCGGGTTTAGGAGGTTTTTCTTCTTCCTGAGGGAGTTTCAGAGGCTCTTTCAATTCCTCTGAATTCTCCAGATCAGGTTGAACATCTTTAAAGATGTCTTCCAGCTCTGATTTGAGACTCTCAGCCATGTTGATCTCCTCCACCAGAGAGTCAATAAGATCAACTTTCATGCAGTCTTTTGGTGTGTCTGGATGCTGCATGGCCTTGACAGCATTTAACTTAAACTTATCCTCATTGACTCTCAGGGTTACTTCCCCCTTTTGGACATCAATGAGAGTTCGTCCAGTTGCTAGGAAAGGTCTTCCTAGAATGAGAGTAGCACTCCTATGCTCCTCCATTTCCAACACTACAAAGTCAGTGGGAAAGGCGAATGGCCCAACCCTGACAATCATGTCCTCAATCACGCCTGATGGGTATTTAATGGAGCCATCAGCAAGTTGGAGACATATCCGGGTTGGTTTAACTTCTTCAGTTAAACCAAGCTTTCTGATAGTGGATGCAGGTATTAGGTTGATGCTTGCCCCAAGATCGCATAACATTGTCCCGGTGCAATTACCCTCTAATATGCATGGTATCAGAAAGCTCCCGGGATCTTTAAGCTTTTCTGGAAAGCTTTTCAGAATGACTGCACTGCATTCTTCAGTGAGGAGAACTCTTTCAGTTTCTCTCCAATCCTTCTTATGACTCAAGATCTCTTTCATGAACTTGGCATAAGAAGGTATTTGCTCAAGTGCCTCTGCAAACAGAATCTTTATTTCAAGAGTCCTGAGATAATCTGTAAAGCGAGCAAATTGCTTATCCTGCTCCTCTCGGCAGAGTTTTTGAAGATAAGGTATCTTGGCTTTATATTCCTCACCTTTAGTTGCTGCAGGTTTATTTCCTACAGAAGTGGTAGGAGAAGCCTTTTTAGAGGGGTTGTTATCAGCACTTGTGTATGTCTGATCCCTCACTGGCATTTGAATGCCAGGGTTAGAAGCTGGAGTGACGTTAGACACCAACTCCTCACCTGTTCCTGGCATCTGAACACCAGAACTGTGCCTCCTTTGGGCGTTCAACGCAAATTCCTTGCTTGTTTTTGGCGTTGAACGCCAGGACTGAGCATGGTTTGGGCGTTCAACGCCAGCTTTCCACCCAATTTCTAGCGTTTGAGTGCCAGAATTATTCCTCTCCGGGCTCTTATTGTCCTCAGATGAATTTTGGGTAGTTTGCTCATTTCTTGGCTTCCTGCTACCTTGAGGTGAGGCATCTAATGTTTTCCCACTTCTTAATTGAACTGCTTGACATTCTTCTGTTATTTGTTTTGACAGCTGCTATTTTGTTGGCTTTAATTGTACTTCCATATTTATATTAGCCATTCTTGTCTCTTGTAGTCTCGCCTTGAATTCAACTAACTATTTTGTTAGAAAATCAAATTGCTAATTGAATTCAGTGGCTTGTTCTGCATGACTGAGTTCAGTAGTCACTGTTTTAGCCTCTTCTTTCATGGAAGGTTCATCGCTTAGGTACAGATGCTGATTTCTGGCAACTGTATCAATGAGCTCTTGAGCTTCTTCAATTGTCTTTCTCATGTGGATAGATCCACCAGCGGAGTAGTCTAGAGAAATCTGAGCTCTTTCTGTAAGCCCAAAATAGAAGATGTCTAACTGCACCCACTCTGAAAACATTTCAGAGGGGCATTTTCTTAGCATCTCTCTATATCTCTCCCAGGCATCATAAAGAGATTCATTATCTCCTTGTTTAAAGCCTTGGATGTCCAGCCTTAGCTGTGTCATCTGTTTTGGAGGGAAGTATTGATTCAGGAATTTTTCTGACAGCTGTTTCCATGTCCTTATGCTAGCCTTAGGTTGGTTATTTAACCACCTCTTAGCTTGGTCTTTTACAGCAAATGGAAACAGTAATAATCTGTAGACATCTTGATCTACTTTCTTATCATGTACTGTGTAAGCAATTTGTAAAAACTTTGCCAGAAACTCTGTAGGTTCTTCCTGAGGAAGACCGAAATACTGGCAACTTTGCTGCACCATGATAATGAGTTGATGATTCAACTCAAAGCTACTGACTCCGATGGAGGGTATACAGATACTACTCCCATATGAAGCAGTAGTGGGATTAGCATATGACCCTAGAGTCCTTCTGGACTGTTCATTTCCACTTAGGTCCATGATGGAGAAAAGGGAATTGATATGAATAGCAAATAGAATATATTTTTATTTTTTATTTTTTTAAAAAAAATGAATAAATAAAATAAAAAAAAAGATAAAATTTTGAAAATTAAATAAGATAATTAGAAAGCAAATATAGATTTCGAAAATTAAGAACAAAAAATTTAAAACCAAAATAATTACTTAATTAAGAAGATTTGAAAAATTTTGGATATGGTTTTTGAAAAGGAGTTTAAATTTTGAAATAAAAAAATCTGAATTTTAAAAGTAATTTTTGAAAGTTTGCTTTAAAATAGAGATAAAAGATATTTTTGAATTTAATAAGGAGAGAGAAAAACAATAAAATAGCACAAGATTCAAAATTTTTAGATCTAATGCTCCTTGTTTTCAAAAATTTTGGAGGAAAAACACCAAGGAACACTAAACTTAAAAATTTTAAGATCACGACACAAGGAAAACTCAAGAACACCTTGAAGACTCACAAGAACAACAAGAACATGAAGATAGAACACCAAACTTAAAATTTTTAGAAAACCAAAATAAAATTTTCGAAAACTAAAGAAAAATTAGCAAGAAAACACCAAACTTAAAGTTTGGCACAAGATTTAATAGAAAAATTATTCTTGAAAAAGTTTTAAAAAGAAAAACTTAAATGGGCAACTATTCCCAAGAAAATAGACACACTCAAAAAATGCATGAACCAATTGGAGAAGAAGTATTTTTGAAAAATTTAAGGAACACAAAAAGCATGCAATTGACACCAAACTTAAAACATAAAACTAAACTCAATTAGAAAAACTCAATTATTAGTAAAAAAAAATAAAATTTCGAAGAAAAATTTTTGAACAAGAAAATAAGGATTCTAAAATTTTAACAAGAACAACAATAAAAGACTCAAAGACAAATCACAGATTAATAAAGAAAAAAATTTTTGAAATATTTTTGAAAAGAAAGCAAAAGACTCTGACCCAAAAGATAAAATCTTCCTAATCTAAGCAACAAGATGAACCGTCAGTTGTTCAAACTCGAACAATCCCCGGCAACGGCGCCAAAAACTTGGTGCACGAAAATGTGTATGTCAATGTCAATATTACTATTTCTCAAAAATTCGCACAACTAACCAGCAAGTGCACTGGGTCGTCCAAGTAATACCTTACGTGAGTAAGGGTTGAATCCCACGGAGATTGTTGGCTTAAAGCAAGCTATGGTTATCTTATTATTTTTAGTCAGGTGATGACATGTCATCATGTCATGTTTTTCTATGCCTTTTTCCTTTGTTTTCAATAGGTTTTATGCACTTTCTTGAGCCATAAGCAAGCTAAGTGGGTAGATTTTCATGCTTCCTTTGATTTAATCAACCATGTATGAATTCATGCTATTTCATGAGGTTTTATGCTAAAATTGACACATATTATGATAGAATGAATATCTCATGATTATGAGCATAGCTTTGATGTGTTTGGTTGATTAATGATAGGTGAAGAAAGCTTGGAGAAAGGTTGAAGCAAAGAGGAATGGCTAGAAGTGAAGAATGGAAGTTGATCCTGGAGGCATGAAGTTAGCCCCAACGTTAGCCCCTTAACTTGGAGGCTAACGTTGGGCATGAAGATCACTCCCTGGACTCCCCACGTTTGAGCCAACGTTAGCCCCCTAACTTGGAGGCTAACGTTGGCAAGAGAAACTTGAAACTCATCCCTGGGCCAGCCAACGTTTGCGCCAACGTTAGCCCCCTAACTTGGAGGCTAACGTTGGCACATGAGTTATAAAGGGGGAGAAGGCCAACGTTTGCGCCAACGTTAGCCCCCTAACTTGGAGGCTAACGTTGGCACATGAATCACAAAGGGAGAGGGGCCAACGTTTGCACCAACGTTAGCCCCCTAACTTGGAGGCTAACGTTGGCGCCACACACCACAAGGCATACAAGGGGTATACTTCCAACAAGAATAACTTGAGCTACAGAGCTCCAAATGAGGTGATTCAAAAAGCATTGGAAAGTAGGAATCAAGAGCTTTCCAAGCATATATGGCACTGCATGGTGGACACTAAAATTGAGGGAGAAAACTGCCCCGCAATGTGCATAAACGAACATGGTGGCAACCTGCAGTGAGGCCAACTGACCTCTGCACCTTCAAAGGAGTATAACTCGAGATGTAGAGCTCCAAATAATGTGCTCCCAACGGAATTGGAAAGTAGACATCCAGGGCTTTCCAACAATGTATAATAGTATGGGGTGGACAATACATTTGAGCCTCCAGAACTGGCGTTTTCGCCAACGTTTGAGGGCTAACGTTACCTCAAACGCTGCACACCAAAGCCAGCGACCATGCCCTCTTCAAATGATCATAACTTGAGTTGTAGATGTCCAATTGAAGTGATTCCAAGTGGGTTAGAAAGCTGACATTCAGAGCTTTCCAACCATATATGATAGTCTATATTGGGCATAAAATTGGCAACATGACAAGAGGACAAAGTTGGTGCCATAAATGTGCATAAGGGAGGCCAACGTTAGGGTCAAAGTTAGACCCCTAACGTTGGCACCAACGTCCAAACCAGAGAATATTGCTTGCTGCTATGAAAAGTTGGGGTCAAAGTTAGACCCCTAACTTTGGCCCTAACGTTGGGACCAACTATGGCTAACTTCAAAACCGGTTCAATTGGTTCACTTCGGTTCTTCTTCAAACTCCAAGAGCAATCAACCAAGGCCTCTTTCAACCCAATTCCACCGAGAGCAAAGGCCCATGATCATCACTCAAAGGCACAAGAAATAGATAAAATAGGAATTTCATTTAGTTGTAATTTGTTTTTAATTTCATTTTCATTTCCATTTTGTAAAGCCTATATAAGGCATCATTTTCATATTTGTAAGGAGGCTGGCTCCACTGGGGAGCACTAGAACTTGAGAGCTCTCTCTTTAATTTTCTTTGTTTTGAATCTTGGGTGGAGAATTGAAGGTGTTCTGTTTCATTCTCCCTTTGAGATTTCTCTTTGTTTTGCCTTGCTCCATAATTTCAGTGAATTGCAATTTAAATCAAAGTTCTCCTACTGCTTTCATTTTCATTTCTTCTTCAATCTGCTTGCTGTTGAATCAAGGAAGGGCTTGAGATCTAGACTTGTTTTCTAGTCTCTTGGATCTCCTGAGATCTTCACTTGTCTTTCTAGATTTCACAATTGATTTGAGTTTTCTCGCTGATTTACTTTTCTGCTACAATTCCCTTCTCTGCAATTTTGCTTCTCTGTTTACATTGCTCCCAATTTACTTTCCTGCAATTTAAGCTTGCTGCAAGAGTTTTGAATTCTGATATATTGCTCTATTTAATTTCCAGCGCCCCAGCCCCTTTACTTTTCATGCAATTTACTTTTCTTGTCATTTAAGATTTTGCCAATTTACTTTTCTTGCAATTTAAGTTTCAATGCAATTTACTTTCTGCAACTTTAAATTAATTGTCCTTTACTTCCTGTTGGTTACAATTTCACACAATTCACATCAATGTTAGCTTGACTAAACTAATCACCCACTAAAGTTGCTTGATCCATCAATCCCTGTGGGATCGACCTCACTCCCGTGAGTTTTATTACTTGATGCGACCCGGTGCACTTGCCGGTTAGATTTGTGTGTTTTGAGAGAAATTTATTTTTCACCAAAATATCTCATCAAGTTTTTGGCGCCGTTGCCGGGGATTGATTAGATCAACAATGATTATGTGGGTGAGAAGTCTAGATCAAGCATTTTCTTTATTTTTGTTTTCTGTTTCAAAGTGAAACCAAGGTGTTTGAGTTTTTGCCTCACTAAGAAATTCTCATCTCTGATATGAGTAATTTCAATTTTCCTTGGTTGTGTGTTTTACAAAACTCAAATGGAGTTCAACTCATCTTATGATCAAACAAATTCTATTGGATATCACCCACCATCACCAATCTCTAATGGTGGCTGGGAATATCACCAAGAGAATACACATTCTGAGCACTCCAATTCATGGAGATTTGCTTCACAACCACAAGATGAGAAAGAGAATCATATGGGATACCAACCACCACCACAAAATGATTCATATCATTATCCTCATGGAAGATGGAAGTGTCGCCAAAGAATGGAAGAGCAGCCACCCTCACGTCCTAGTTTCTCATTTAAAAATTCTTCATCACTTGATTATGCCTCAACACAAAGTTTCCTCCAAAGTCCATACCAGTCATCCCATCAATCACACAACTCATTCCACACCCCTCAACACAACTTCACCATAACACATTCACGTCACCAAAATTACTCTCAACCTTCATCCCTTGGATTAACAGATGAGGAATACCTTGAAGCCATTGAAATACAGAGAAAACTAGTGGAAATACACACAAAATCCCCATCTTGGAAAGAATTCGTATTCAAGAAGATGAATGAGTCCTCAGAGCAATCAAGGGGGGACTTAGAACCATCAAACAGTGAAGATGAAGACCAATTTGTGAGTGAGGAAGTGGAAGAGCAAGATAAGGAGGCCACTGCATCAAGTGAACTTTCAATGAAGAATGAGGTGGTTGAACCTGAAACTTCACTTGAGATGACAAGAGAACATGAAGACTCACAACTCTCACAAACCTCCCTGGACCAAAATGCCTCAACATCTGAATCCATGATTGAAAGGTATGACGAGGAGATGAAGAAATGTTGGGAAGATCGACAAACCTCCCCCATGATAGAGCGATTGAAACAAATGTTGGGTGTAAAAGAGGAAGTGGAGGAGCAAGAAAGTGAAGAAGTCATTCCAAACTCAAGTGAGGCAGAGAAGTACATAAAGGAGGAGTTCATGGAACCACCAATACAAGAGGCCCTGAATGAAGGAATCACTCCAATAATCACACAGCAACCATGTCTTGACATCCAAGAAGTGAAGGTAATTAACAAAAGCACCAAGAAGAGGATTGTGACCAAGACACCAAGGACAACATTCATGAGAAGGTCAACTGCAAACAATCCTCCCCCTGATCCAGCAAGCAAGATCAATCAAGCCAATTTCACAAGGAAGCTTGCTGAGGAGAGACCAAGACAGGGGGCACTAGCTGAAACTTCTCCTCCTTTGAAGTCATTTCTCTTAACAAATTGGAAGAAAAGGAAGAAAGTAAAGAATAGGTAGACAGTAGGTACAATTCTTCTCCTTGCTTTGTTTAAATTTCAATAAATTGGCATATGATTACATTCTAAGTTTGGTGTTGCCCTGCAACAAACTGTTTTCCATCTTTTTGATGATTGCATCAAATCAAAAATGAAAGTGACACACCAAGATTCTAAGCTTGGTGTGCCACCTATTTTTCTATGCAAATCATTCAGCAACACCACTTGTCTGCATAACCATAATGTCTTTGCAGTGTTAATTTTCTTTTGGTTTGATATTTTGTTATTCTGTTTACTTTAGTTAATTCTTTGTTTTTAATGCTTCCAATTTAGTTTGCTTATTTGCTGTGTTTATTAATACATCACCAAGAGAGCTTTATTAATGACAGATTCTTGGCTCAGTGATTGTATTTAATAAAGAACAGTTTCATTTGCTTGGTTTTAATTCAAATAAATGGACATAGGATTGCATGCTAAGTTTGGTGTTGCTATGCAACACAATTTGCTTCAAATCTTTACTGGATACTTGCATTGATTCCAAGCGAGAGTGTCACATTAAGTTTGGTGTGCCACTTATTCTTTATGCAAAGTATTATGCTCACCTTCTTAAGCTTGCAATCACAATGTCTCTGTCTCTTGTGCCTTGATTATTATCTTTAATTTTGCTTGCTTAAAACACATGTGCTACTAACATTTCATTATGTAAGACATTCATGATACATCTTAGCCCCATAGCCATTGTTTTAATTATTGCTTGAGGATGAGCAAGTATTTTGAGTTTGGCAAGGGAAGGAGGAAGAATAGAGGAAAAAGGACAACAATAATGAAGATGAACTGCAAGGTTGTAAAGTTCCTTTTCCTCTCATTTGTTTCAAGCACTATAAACTGCATGATTGTCTGTACCTTCTCTGTATGCATGTGTGTATGAAAAGGCATAGTTTGATTTCTAAATTGCAACATGGTGCTATGTCATTATGATTACCAACTTGAGTTTTGTGAATTCAAAAGCAACAAAGTATCATGATCATAAACAAACAAGGCATTAAAGAAGATTTTAGCATGTGCATAAAAGTATTGGTAAGCTAGTATGTTTGATTGTTGCTTAATTGCATTAGATTTTATTTAATTGAAGTTTTCATCTAGGACATTTTGTGAAATCTTTTAAAATCATGAAAACCTTGAAGAAGCAAAATAAAGCAAGAAAAGAAAAAGGGAAAGAATGAGAAAGCTGAAGGCTCTGAGTACCAATGGCAATTCATTTGTTAAGTACTTGTGGTGTTTATGTATCAAGCCAAATGCTTGAAAACAAAACACTTAGAAGTCAAGGATAGGCTCAAAGTGCAAAAGCACTCCCTCAAAGCTCAAGGCTCTGAGCATCAATGATTAGAGAGTCAAGAAAAGAAAAGAAAAATGAGCTTAATGAAGTCCTCTAATCAAATGCTTGTGGTGCTTATGTATCAAGTGGTAATACTTGAAAACAAAGCATTTAGAAGTCGTAGCTTTGTTATCAACTCATGGGGCAAAGCACCCAAAAAGGAGAAGCTAATAAAAAATTCAAAAGCTTGTTTCAAGGAAGAAATATAAAAGAAAGATTTCATAAATTGAGCTAGATGGAAGCATCAATCATTTACATTTCTTTTGTGATTGTAGCATGCTTAGAAAACTAGCTTACCATGAACATTGAGTTGCTATTCTTCTTACCTTGGATTGTCAATCTTTATTGCATGATTCTCTTCTTGCTTGGGGACAAGCAAGGTTTAAGTTTGGTGTTGTGATGACATGTCATCATGTCATGTTTTTCTATGCCTTTTTCCTTTGTTTTCAATAGGTTTTATGCACTTTCTTGAGCCATAAGCAAGCTAAGTGGGTAGATTTTCATGCTTCCTTTGATTTAATCAACCATGTATGAATTCATGCTATTTCATGAGGTTTTATGCTAAAATTGACACATATTATGATAGAATGAATATCTCATGATTATGAGCATAGATTTGATGTGTTTGGTTGATTAATGATAGGTGAAGAAAGCTTGGAGAAAGGTTGAAGCAAAGAGGAATGGCTAGAAGTGAAGAATGGAAGTTGATCCTGGAGGCATGAAGTTAGCCCCAACGTTAGCCCCTTAACTTGGAGGCTAACGTTGGGCATGAAGATCACTCCCTGGACTCCCCACGTTTGAGCCAACGTTAGCCCCCTAACTTGGAGGCTAACGTTGGCAAGAGAAACTTGAAACTCATCCCTGGGCCAGCCAACGTTTGCGCCAACGTTAGCCCCCTAACTTGGAGGCTAACGTTGGCACATGAGTTATAAAGGGGGAGAAGGCCAACGTTTGCGCCAACGTTAGCCCCCTAACTTGGAGGCTAACGTTGGCACATGAATCACAAAGGGAGAGGGGCCAACGTTTGCACCAACGTTAGCCCCCTAACTTGGAGGCTAACGTTGGCGCCACACACCACAAGGCATACAAGGGGTATACTTCCAACAAGAATAACTTGAGCTACAGAGCTCCAAATGAGGTGATTCAAGAAGCATTGGAAAGTAGGAATCAAGAGCTTTCCAAGCATATATGGCACTGCATGGTGGACACTAAAATTGAGGGAGAAAACTGCCCCGCAATGTGCATAAATGAACATGGTGGCAACCTGCAGTGAGGCCAACTGACCTCTGCACCTTCAAAGGAGTATAACTCGAGCTGTAGAGCTCCAAATAATGTGCTCCCAACGGAATTGGAAAGTAGACATCCAGGGCTTTCCAACAATGTATAATAGTATGGGGTGGACAATACATTTGAGCCTCCAGAACTGGCGTTTTCGCCAACGTTTGAGGGCTAACGTTACCTCAAACGCTGCACACCAAAGCCAGCGACCATGCCCTCTTCAAATGATCATAACTTGAGTTGTAGATGTCCAATTGAAGTGATTCTAAGTGGGTTAGAAAGCTGACATTCAGAGCTTTCCAACCATATATGATAGTCTATATTGGGCATAAAATTGGCAACATGACAAGAGGACAAAGTTGGTGCCATAAATGTGCATAAGGGAGGCCAACGTTAGGGTCAAAGTTAGACCCCTAACGTTGGCACCAACGTCCAAACCAGAGAATATTGCTTGCTGCTATGAAAAGTTGGGGTCAAAGTTAGACCCCTAACTTTGGCCCTAACGTTGGGACCAACTATGGCTAACTTCAAAACCGGTTCAATTGGTTCACTTCGGTTCTTCTTCAAACTCCAAGAGCAATCAACCAAGGCCTCTTTCAACCCAATTCCACCGAGAGCAAAGGCCCATGATCATCACTCAAAGGCACAAGAAATAGATAAAATAGGAATTTCATTTAGTTGTAATTTGTTTTTAATTTCATTTTCATTTCCATTTTGTAAAGCCTATATAAGGCATCATTTTCATATTTGTAAGGAGGCTGGCTCCACTGGGGAGCACTAGAACTTGAGAGCTCTCTCTTTAATTTTCTTTGTTTTGAATCTTGGGTGGAGAATTGAAGGTGTTCTGTTTCATTCTCCCTTTGAGATTTCTCTTTGTTTTGCCTTGCTCCATAATTTCAGTGAATTGCAATTTAAATCAAAGTTCTCCTACTGCTTTCATTTTCATTTCTTCTTCAATCTGCTTGCTGTTGAATCAAGGAAGGGCTTGAGATCTAGACTTGTTTTCTAGTCTCTTGGATCTCCTGAGATCTTCACTTGTCTTTCTAGATTTCACAATTGATTTGAGTTTTCTCGCTGATTTACTTTTCTGCTACAATTCCCTTCTCTGCAATTTTGCTTCTCTGTTTACATTGCTCCCAATTTACTTTCCTGCAATTTAAGCTTGCTGCAAGAGTTTTGAATTCTGATATATTGCTCTATTTAATTTCCAGCACCCCAGCCCCTTTACTTTTCATGCAATTTACTTTTCTTGTCATTTAAGATTTTGCCAATTTACTTTTCTTGCAATTTAAGTTTCAATGCAATTTACTTTCTGCAACTTTAAATTAATTGTCCTTTACTTCCTGTTGGTTACAATTTCACACAATTCACATCAATGTTAGCTTGACTAAACTAATCACCCACTAAAGTTGCTTGATCCATCAATCCCTGTGGGATCGACCTCACTCCCGTGAGTTTTATTACTTGATGCGACCCGGTGCACTTGCCGGTTAGATTTGTGTGTTTTGGGAGAAATTTATTTTTCACCAAAATATCTCATCATCAGGATACCAACAACAGTGTTTTGTAAGTTCAATTGTGAAAAGTAAAAAGGCATAAAATAAATACTTATTGTGCAATAATGGAGAATATGTTAGAGTTTTGGAGATGCTTTTCTCTTGTACTCCTCTTCACACACGCAAGGCTCCTTCCATGGCAAGCTGTATGTAGGGTGTCACCGTTGTCAATGGCTACATCCCATCATCTCAGTGAAAATGGTCCAAATGCTCTGTCACAGCACGGCTAATCATCTGTTGGTTCTCGATCATGTCGAAATAAGATCTATTGATCCTTTTGCGTCTGTCACTACCCTCAACAATCGTGAGTTTGAAGCTCGTCACAGCCATTCAATCCTTGAATCCTTCTCGGAATACCACAGACAATGTTTAGACTTTCCGGATTCTCATGAATGCCGCCATCAATCCTAGCTTATACCACGAAGATTCTGATTAAGAAATCTAAGAGATACTCATTCAATCTGATGTAGAACGGAGGTGGTTGTCAGGCACACGTTCATGGATTTTGGAAGGTGATGAGTGTCACGGATCATCACCTTCTTCATAGTGAAGCGCGAATGAACATCTTAGATAGGAACAAGCGTGTTTGAATGGAAAACAGAAATAATTGCATTAATTCATCGAGACGCTGCAGAGCTCCTCACCCCCAACAATGGAGTTTAGAGACTCATGCCGTCAAAAGGTATAAAGTTCAGATCTAAAAATGTCATGAGGTCCAAAATAAATTTCTAAAAGTTGTTTAAATACTAAACTAGTAACCTAGGTTTACAGAAAATGAGTAAACTAAGATAGATAGTGCAGAAATCCACTTCTGGGGCCCACTTGGTGTGTGCTGGGGCTGAGACTTAAGCTTCTCACATGCCTGGGCTGTTTCTAGAGTTGAACGCCAGGTTGTAACCTGTTTCTGGCATTGAACTCCAACTTGTAACCTGTTTCTGGCGCTGAACGCCAGACTACAACATGCAACTGGCGTTGAACGCCAGTTTACGTCGTCTATCCTTGAGCAGAGTATAGACTATTATATATTTCTAGAAAGCCCTGGATGTCTACTTTCCAACGCAATTGGGAGCGCGACAATTGGACTCCTTTAGCTCCAGAAATTCTATTCCGAGTGCAGCGAGGTCAGAATCCAACAGCATCAGCAGTCCTTTTTCAGCCTGAATCAGATTTTTGCTCAACTCCCTCAATTTCAACTAGAAAATACCTGAAATTACAGAAAAACACACAAACTCATAGTAAAATCCAGAAATATGAATTTTGCCTAGAAACTAATGAAAATATACTAAAAACTACATGAAATTAACCCCAAAAAGCGTATAAAATATCCGCTCATCAGTTCACTAAGGTTGCTGCTACAATGCTTTACTTTCTACTTAATCCCTTGCTAGATTTTCCTTCTTTATTTTTCTTAGAGAGCTTATTACTTATTGAAGGCTTGGTGGCAAATGTTGCAGCAGCCTTTTGGCTTAATTTTGCTCAACATTTCTTTACCACAGACACATGGCTCACCTTTTTCTTCCTATGATCATTGATGCCCAGCATCTCTTTGGATAACTAAGTGTTTTGTAGCTTGGTTGCTCTTTATTTTGGACTTTCAGTTGGCAATCCCAAATCAGTTGATCTAAGTGGCCATGTTTTGAAATACTCCTTAGAACCTACTTGTCCAAGCATATCCTAGTACAAAAACACCACAGGCATGTGTCCTAGGGTCCAAGCTATTGGTGTCTAGCCTTATTGTTTATTTCTTTGCCAATTCTTGGCTTTTCCTTTTTCTTTTTCTTTTTGTTTTGATTCATTCTCAAGGGACTTTCATTAATTGAAAGATTATAGCAGCAAACTAGCTTAGGCTTCAAGGAACATGTCATTATGCAGCATTTATTTTGTGAGCTAACAATTGGATCAAACAAATACCACCACTAACTTTCATCCTAACTTTTGCAACATTGAACATTCACTTTTCTAATTCAAATATCTCTCTTTTATTCAAATAGCAAGGAGACAAAATAAAATCTAAGCAAATGAAGGATGACAATTATTATGCAGATCACTTTCAAGCTAATTACTCAAAACAAAAATGCAGAACAAAGAGCAATTGGAGTTATATCATGTTTCAGACATACATCTTCCTTATTTAATTTGAGGGTTAAGTACGAAAATCATCCTTAAGGTCTAGGGTGAAAATCAAATTCGTCCTCGAACTTTTTTTGTTATTAAAATCATCCCGAACGTTCAAAAACACTTTAAAATCATCCTCCCTTCCTTAAAACAAAATTTTTGACACTTTTACCCTTTTAGCTCACAGCATATCTGTGCAGCCTCCGAAACTCCATGGGCAAGGAGCAAAGTGGATGGGATCATGGATCCAATGTGAAAGTGCAACAACTGCAGGCAATCAAGCATGCCCAAGATTTGAAGCTTCTTCATAACCCTCACAATCTGAGCCGTGGTTAACCCAAACTTGCCCTTCTCTCCCGAAGTGGACCCAAAGTGCCCCGAATGCTTGGTCCTCAGCTTGGCCCGGAAGCCAATCACCGGTCTGATGCATAGCTTTTTGCTGAGATCGATTATCATGTCAAGCTCTTCCTCTTGCTCTAGAACAATCACGGTGTTCAAGGCAAGCTTCCTTGCAACCAACGCAAGGGAAATGTACTCTGCGTCTTTGAATCCATTGCAAACAAGAAGAACCAAATCTCACGATGTCCTCCACAATGAACTGGTCCTGATTGCACTTCACCGGGTAGACCCCCTGATAGTGAGAGCCGTATCTGCGAGACTGGATCGCGTAGTAGAAGGCTGATTGAAGGGATTCGAGGCAGTTCTTGAGGATATCAGGGAAGTGAACCATGAGAGGCAGCTGTAGGCCGAGACCGCCACATGAGATGGAGTCAGTAGCTTTCTTCACGATCTTGAGCATATCAATCTCCTGGTGACACAGCGTTGCAGAGACATGGGGGCACTGATGCACGGAAAACTTGTCTCTCAACAAATCTCCCTTCGGTAAGTGTACCGAAGTTGTCGTCAATTAAAAATTCACAATAGAGTGAGGTCGAATCCCATAGGGATTGATTGATCAAGCAACTTTAATTAGAAGAATGTTCTAGTTGAGCGAATCCAGAATTTGGGTTGAGAGTTGTAGAAAATAAAATGGCGGGAATGTAAATAACAGAAAAGTAAATGCTAGAATTAAAGGACTGGAAGTAAATGACTGAAAATAAATTGCAGAATTGTAAATGGGAATGGGGGATTTGCTCATAAAAGTAAATGGCAGAAATTAAAGAGAATGGATAAGATTAGAGATGGGGAGTTCATTGGGCTTAGGAGATGTTACAATTCTCTGGATCAAGTTCATTTTCATCTCTTCCTCAATCAATGCACTCATTGATCTCCTTGGCAATCCTAAGTGATTGAATTGCAATTTCTTGCAATTCAATCTCTCAAATCTTGATCAATAGCCAATTCCTTGGTCAATTGCTCATGAGAAGAGATGAAGTATGGTCACTGATTATACCACATGCATTTCCCAAACCAAGTATTGAGAGGGTTACAGTCACATACCCATCCAAACCCAATTTGGTCCTGCATGAGAAAGTATTTCTAGCTTGATCTCTTCATTCCTCTTCCAAGGTTCAAAAGAGATCAAAGTTTGAATAGCTTCTCTTCTAAGATAACTACTCAATTGGATGAAGACCGAAAGCTTTCAAGTAAAATCAAGAGGAAAGATTGAAGAAGAACAATGAAAATTAGTATTGATCCATCAAATTACAACAGAGCTCTCTAACCCAATGAAAGGGGTTTAGTTGTTCATAGCTCTTGAAGATGAAAACAAAGATGGAGAATACATCATAAAACTAGAAATTGCAAAGAAAGTAAAATACAGAGAGTGGTTCTTTAGCCTCCAGAACTCCTTTACAATTCAAAGCTACTCCTATATATACTACTCTTCTCAGCTTCTAGTTCACTCTTCAAGTCTTGGGCCTTTGGATCTTGAGTTTGAAGAAGTTCCTTTCTTTATTTGGGCTTGGCTTTACTTGCAGAGAGAAAGTGCGGAGTGGGCAGAGACTTAAGCTCAGGGCGTAAGGAGTGTTAATCATTTAGTGAAAGTCCAAGTTCGGGAATGTCAGTGACACTTAACATTGTCACTAACGTTCCAATGCACCCCTTTTGCCTCACGTTAAAACCCACGTTAACTAGGTTAACGTGGCTTCTAACGTGGCCTTTGCCATCCTTCGAGAACGTTAGTGACATTCAACATTGTCACTAACGTTCCAATGTGCCGCTAGGTCTCACGTTAGAGTCCACGTTAACTAGGTTAACGTGGCTTCTAACGTGGCCATCTTTTAGCCATCCCAACGTTAGTGACAACGTTGAGTGTCACTAACGTTGGCTCATCCTTTATTTCTCATCGTTAGCTTTCACGTTAACCAAGTTAACGTGGAAGTTAACGTGACTCTTGGGGGTTGTGTGGTTGCTTCAACGTTAGTGACAATGTTGAGTGTCACTAACGTTGTCGACAACTCTTCATCTTCTACGTTAGTTCCCACGTTAACCAAGTTAACGTGGGAGTTAACGTGGTACTTAGCACCATAGGCCAACATTAGTTTTAATGTTGAGTGTCACTAACGTTAACTAGGTTAACGTGGCTTCTAACGTGGCCACTTATGAGTAATTGCCAACGTTAGTGACAATGTTGAGTGTCACTAACGTTGGCTCAACTTCTTTTCTCCACGTTAGAGTTCACGTTAACTTGGTTAACGTGACTCTCCAACGTGGGCATTGATGGCTTTTATTGGCAATCACTTTTCTCATTAATCTTTGCAAGTTACCTCCCCTTTTCTTGCTTCTTTTTGGTCCTGAAATCAAGCAACAAAGTGCATCAAAGCTCTAGTCCGAGTCATGAGTAATGCAACATAATATTTGTCACTAAACTTATGCAAAATTCTCATGAAATCATGTAAAATGCACAATGTATGCTTGAGTCAAGGCATAAGTGAATATTTACCCAAAACTAGCTTATTTCCTAAAGAAATGCATGAAACTAACCTAAAAACAGTAAAGAAAAGGTCAGTAAAACTGGCCAAGATGCCCTGCCATCACAACACCAAACTTAAAGCTTGCTTGTCCCTAAGCAAGTACTGGAACAAGAGAATGATGAATGGAATATCCAGAGGAATGAGTCATTCTTGTGGAAGTCATATTACTGATTTTATGGTGGTTTCATGCATAGCAACTTAGGTTCATTCCATTACTGGCTTTCAGACCTTTATCATGTCCCTAAACACTTGCTTTGTTTATATCTCATGAGACTTTTATTCATTGATCCTTTTATTGTTATTACAAGGGTTGTTTGTGTTATTTAGGCTAAGTGCTCTGTAAGGGGGCAACTCTTTAAGATAATCTTTCAAATGGACAAGCTTACAAGTAAATAGGGGAATGATTTAAAATGGACAAGCTTACAAGTAAATAGGGGAATGATGCAGTGACATTTAAACCAGAAATCATGGACCTATTTAGAAAGAAAACTTAAAAGACAGAAAAAAAATTTTTTTTAACATGACATGGAAGCAGGTTCTATTTCATACAAGATCTTCCTTATTTAAAGCATAGAAAACGATGGACTAAAAGGAACTCCACCACCTTTCATTCATGTGGATGCCCGTGCTCCCCTCTTTGCTTGTCCTCATTGTGTCTCTCTTGAGTGCTTGTGCTCCCACTTCCTTTACCTTTTCTAAGCAGCTTCTTCCAGAAACCACTATCTTCCATCTTCTTCTTGAGTGTCTCCTTTTGCTGTTTCACTTTCCTCTCTTCTTGTTCTACAAATTCTTTTTGGACTTCATCATATGTGGGGATGGCATAGTGTAGATGATGCATATTACTGGTCATGTAGTTCAACTCAGCTTGAGTGTTTACATAGAACTCCTCCCTATGTAGTTGCCTTCCTTCATTGAGTACACTGAACTCATTGAAAGTTTTCATTTGGGCTATCTGCCGCTGGTTGAGCTCTTGCAAGTGCTTCTCTTGAAGCTCTTGCCTCTCATTCACTTGGTTGATGGCTTGATTGAGCTGGGAGTAGCGTTCCTGCTGCTGCTCCATTTGTTGTTTTTGCCATGCTTCCTGTTGACTCAGCCGGTTCAGTATTTGCTCTTGTCCTTCCATATGTCTCTGTCCTAAATCTTCAATGGCTCTTAGAAGGTGAGTCATATTCAAGTTGGTTGGGTCATGATGCTCTTCTTGTTGATATTCTTCCTGATGGTATTCCTCTTGGTGAGCTCCTTCTTGGGCCCTTTGCCTTCCTATATGTGGCCTTCTTAGTTGCTGAGCCGGTGTGGTATAGACCATTTGCTCGAGTGTGACTGGCCTCCCTGGGTTCACCCAGTCTGGGCTGCTGTCCTCAAATATTACCTTGGCCTTGTTGCACAAGCGGAGAATGGTGCTGGGGTACCAAAGTCTGGCACCTGAGTCAGCTTTCTCAGCTGACTCTTGAATCCCTTCGGCAATGAGCTCATGCACTTTGATTTCCCCACCTTGTACTAAGAATTGTACCATAGTGGTTCGATTGATGTTGACCTCTGAATTATTAGCAGCTGGTAGGATGGACCTCCTTACAAGCTCAAACCACCCTTTGGCTTCCGGGTGAAGGTCTCCCCTTTTTATGAATTTTGGTCTCCCATCTGAGTACCTCTCCCAGTCAGCGGCTATGACACAGATGTCTGATGCTATCTCTGAGAGCTCATCCTTATCGGGGCTTCTACTTATTCTTGCCTGATAACTCTCCTCATCAAAATGAGGTGATTTCAAATGAAGAGCTCCTGTTATGGCACTTGGGCTGAAATCCACCTCCTTTCCTCTCACATAGCTTTTGAAGGTTGGGGCTTTGGTCTTATCCTCTCTAACTGCATTTGCATAGAATTCTTTGATGAGGTTTCCATTGATCTTCCCCTCTGGACTGGTGAGCAATTTCCACCCCTTCTGTTTGATTTTTCTCCAAATCTGTGGTGATTCATTGGCATTGATTTGGAAGATTAACTCTGGCAATATCTTTCTGGCACTTATCCGCTCAAATTCATGCTCATGAAAGGCAGTCTTGAATCTCTTGTCATCAAAGGGAGCACTCACCATAGGTTCCTTCCTCTTTTGCCTCTTTGAGCTTGATGATGCCATGACTTGAGTTGTTGTTTGAGGAGATTTGAGGTTTCGGATAGATGAAGAGTGGGTTGGTTAAAGCAATTTGTGATGAAGGGTTTAGTGTGCCAATAGAAGTGTGGAGAGTGGGAATTTGAATGTGAGGAGTGAGCATGCACTAAGGTTCACTTATATAAGAAAATCATGAGTGGATGAAGGGTGTGGATTGCATGAATGTTTACTAGATGAACGGATGGGGTTGTGTATGAAGGAAAGACAAGGATCATTACTTTAATGAGAGTGATTAGTTCAATCTTCCAGGGTCTTCTTTTTCCAATGTTGCATGGCAACGTTTCCCCATGCGTTCCCTCTTGAGACATGTGTGTAGTGCTCTTCATTAAGTGGTGAAATCTCCCCCATTTAATTGTCCAATCAATCCCTTTTTATGCTTCTTTTCCTTTCCTATAAAGATTTGAAATAAGGGAATTAATATATAAGAAAATTAAAACTCTACAGCTAGAATAAATTGAAAGAAAGGATTTGATTGTTTTTTTATGAGTTTCAACTAACTAACTAACTATTGGTGGTTCCTTATATGCATTTTGGTGGCACCATGGGGTGACACTAAACTTAGTTTGAAGCACTGTGATGAAAGTTTTATGTTCAAAGCTCCCAAGACTAGCATGCAACTTGGTTTGCTTTGAACACCAAACTTGTTCCTCACTATATTCTGCATAAGAAGATATTCACCAATTGTTTGTTAAGTTTGGATTGAAGCTCATAAAGATTGACTTATTCATTATCATCTGAAAGCATATAAAACATGGGTTGCCTCCCATGAAGCGCTTCTTTATCGTCACTAGCTTGACGTTTTTCTTTCATCATGGTGGTTGGTAGTGCTTAAAGTCCTCCCCTCTTGCTGTGGATTTGTATCCATTGGTTGGATCAATGATCTCCATATGTTCCAAGGAAAGAACTCTGTTGATAGTGAAGACCTTAGGTAACTGAGATGGTACAGTAGGGAGATTAGGAGGAATATCTGGGAAGTAAGATGAGACAACTCTATCCCCTGGAGAGAAATCTTCCGTAGGGATCTTCTTGTTCCTCCATTTCCTTGGTACCTTCTTCTTTGTTTCTTTTAAAGTTGCCTTCTCCTTGGTGACCTCTTTTCTCCAAGGAGTTGTGATGTTGTCTTCACCTGCCTCTAGAGGTTTGGGTTCCTCCAATTTTTCTTTGAGCTGTGGCAGTTGCTGTTTTCCTTGTTTATCAGTTGAGGGGGTTTCAGAATGAACTAGCTGTGCTTCAGTGCTTGTCTCCTCCTTCAGTGTCTCCTTATCGTTTATGCTTAGTTCCTTGTCCTCTTGATCTGTTTCTTGTGAGAAGTTGAAGACATTGAAGCTGAGTCGTTCATTATGAATTCTCAATATTAGCTCCCATTTCTCTACATCGATAAGTGCTCTGGCCGTAGCTAGGAATGGTCTTTCCAATATGATTGGGTGAGTATGACTCTCTTCCATGTCTAGAATGACAAAGTCTGTTGGGAGAAAGTACTTCCC
The DNA here is from genome assembly GCF_003086295.3 of Arachis hypogaea. Taxonomy (NCBI): domain Eukaryota; kingdom Viridiplantae; phylum Streptophyta; class Magnoliopsida; order Fabales; family Fabaceae; genus Arachis; species Arachis hypogaea. The sequence goes on from NC_092050.1 coordinate 48,263,992, forward strand.
AACCTTTAGCAGCACATTGTCCACCACTCCTATTGCTTGCTTTTGAGTTTTGTCAGCCAGTCTGATAATGACATCTGTGGGCATTATCTCATTAATCTGCAGCTTCTTCGCCAGGGATAAAGGTAGTAAGTTGATGCTGGCCCCTAAATCACATAGTGCTCCTTCGAACATAGTCTCACCTATGGCACAAGGGATATGAAAGCTTCTTGGGTCTCTTCTTTTTTTAGGCAGCTCAGGCTGAATAAGTGCACTACATTCCTTGTTCATCACTATAGTCTGCCCTCCCTTGAGTGAGCTTTTCCTCGGAAGAAGTTCCTTCATATACTTGATGAATGCAGGCATTTTTTGAATTACCTTGATGAATGGTATGTTCACATGCAGAGATTGAAACAAGTCTAGGAACCTTGAGTATATTCTTTTTCCCACAACACCATTGAGCAGTTGAGGGAATGGTGCATAGAGCTTCAGCAGCTCTTGTTGTGAGATTTCTGGTTCTTTGTGATCTCTATCCTCCTCCTTTGTTGAGTTGTCTTCAGGTTGTTTGCACATTTTGCCTTGCTTGTCTTCAATCTCTTGATCACTTGTAGTGACCGTTTTGCAATCTTCCCATCTTACTTTCTTTGCTTCTCCCTTGGGGTTTTTCTCAGTGTCACTTGGGAAGCTATCAGTAGGTTTGGGAATCTTCTCAGCTAAATATCCCACCTGGAATTCCATCTTCCTAATGGTTTCTCCCTGGTTCTTAATATTGGCTCGCACCTCCTCTTTGAACACCTTATTTTCTTGAATCTCTTGGCATATTCCTTCAAGTAAGGCTTCAATCTTAGAGAGCCTATCATTAATTGATGAGTGGTTCGGAGCAGATGTGCTGTTTTGGTTTTGATAAGTATGTGGAGAAGTGTTGTTGTGGAGGTATTGAGATGTCCTCTGGGTGAATTGTTGGCGAGCTGCATTGTTGTTGGAGTTGTAATGTCTCTGGTCTTGGTTTTGATCTTGCTCACTTCCCCACCCAAAGTTCGGGTGATTTCTCCATCCAGGGTTGTAAGTCTTGGAGTATGGATCATAGTTTTTCCTTGGTGAATTCCCAATGTAGTTGGCTTGCTCCTGACTCCCTTCTGCTTCTTGGTTTACTCTTTCTTGTGTTGTTGATGAAGTGGAGATTGCTGCTACTTGGTTCATCTCCATCTTCTTGGTGAGGTCAGCCAGCTGCTGGGTAATGAGCTTGTTTTGGGCCAACAGAGCATCCACATTGTTTAGCTCCATCACTCCTCTTGTGTTCCCTCTTTCGGAAGCATAGAAGTAGTCATTTTCTACTACTGTTTCAATAACATCTATGGCTTCCTCAATGGTCTTCTTCTTGTTCAAGGACCCTCCAGATGAATGGTCTACTGCCTTCTTTGACTCATAAGAGAGCCCTTCATAGAAAATGTGCAGCTGGACCCATTCGTTGAACATGTCAGGTGGGCACCTCCTTGTTAAGTCTTTGAACCTCTCCCATGCTTCATACAGAGTCTCACCATCCTGTTGCCTGAAGGTTTGAACCTCAGCTCTCAGCCTATTGATTCGTTGAGGAGGGTAGAATCTTGCTAAGAATTTGTTCACCACATCCTCCCAAGTTGTCAAGCTCTCCCTTGGGAAGGATTCCAGCCACTTGGCTGCCTTGTCTCTGAGTGAGAAGGGAAATAAGAGCAATCTATAGGCGTCAGGATGAACACCATTAGATTTCACAGTGTCACATATTCTCAGGAAGGTGGTCAAATGTTGGTTGGGATCTTCTTGAACACCTCCTCCAAACGAACAGTTGTTCTGAACAAGGGTGATGAGCTTTGGTTTAAGTTCAAAGTTGTTGGCATGGATTGTTGGCTTTTGGATGCTACTTCTACAATTGCCTGGGTTTGGATTAATGTAAGAGCCCAAAACTCTTCTATCCTCCCCAGCATGATTTGCTCCACCTCCTCTGCCATGGTTGTGAATCTCTTCTTCATGATGATTTTCCATGTTTTCTTCCATGTTTGGTTCAAAGTATTCCTCAAACTGTTCCTCCTCTTCTTCAGCACCAACTACTCGTTTTTCTTTTGCCTCCCTCCTTAGTCTAAGGAAGGTTCTCTCTGGTTCATAATGAAAGGAAGTTGAAGCCCCGCTTCTTCTCCCTGTCATACAACCAACAAGTACAAGCAGAGAAAATAGGTGCAGACAGTATTTGTGTCAGAATTGATGTTAGTTGTGGGTGATGCAATATATCAAACAGTTAGTGGGTTAACAAACAAAATTGAAAATAACAAAGAAAAACAAAAGAGTAGATGGAGAAAGGAAGAAGTTTAACTAAAACAAAAAGTAAATCACTCAAACAGAAAAATGAAATTCACAAAATAAAATGCTCAATCTAGTGATTTTCTAATCTAATCATTGTTGATGCACAATCAATCCCCGACAACAGCGCCATAAACTTGATGCACGGAAAACTTGTCTCTCAACAAATCTCCCTTCGGCAAGTGTACCGAAGTTGTCGTCAAGTAAAAACTCACAATAGAGTGAGGTCGAATCCCACAGGGATTGATTGATCAAGCAACTTTAATTAGAAGAATGTTCTAGTTGAGTGAATCCAGAATTTGGGTTGAGAGTTGCAGAAAATAAAATGGCGGAAATGTAAATAACAGAAAAGTAAATGCTAGAATTAAAGGACTGGAAGTAAATGACTGAAAATAAATTGCAGAATTGTAAATGGGAATGGGGGATTTGCTCATAAAAGTAAATGACAGAAATTAAAGAGAATGGGTAAGATTAGAGATGGGGAGTTCATTGGGCTTAGGAGATGTTGCAATTCTCCGGATCAAGTTCATTTTCATCTCTTCCTCAATCAATGCACTCATTGATCTCCTTAGCAATCTTAAGTGATTGAATTGCAATTTCTTGCAATTCAATCTCTCAAATCTTGATCAATAGCCAATTCCTTGGTCAATTGCTCATGATAAGAGATGAAGTATGGTCACTGATTATACCACATGCATTTCCCAAACCAAGTATTGAGAGGGTTACAGTCACATACCAATCCAAACCCAATTTGGTCCAGCATGAGAAAGTATTTCTAGCTTGATCTCTTCATTCCTCTTCCAAGGTTCAAAAGAGATCCAAGTTTGAATAGCTTCTCTTCCAAGATAACTTCTCAATTGGATGAAGACCGAAAGCTTTCAAGTAAAATCAAGAGGAAAGATAGAAGAAGAACGATGAAAATTAGTATTGATCCATCAAATTACAACAGAGCTCCCTAACCTAATGAAAGGGGTTTAGTTGTTCATAGCTCTTGAAGATGAAAACAAAGATGGAGAATACATCATAAAACTAGAAATTGCAAAGAAAGTAAAATACAGAGAGTGGTTCTTCAGCCTCCAGAACTCCTTTACAATTCAAAGCTACTCCTATATATACTACTCTTCTCAGCTTCTAGTTCACTCTTCAAGTCTTGGGCCTTTGGATCTTGAGTTTGAAGCAGTTCCTTTCTTTATTTGGGCTTGGCTTTACTTGCAGAGAGAAAGTGTGGAGTGGGCAGAGACTTAAGCTCAGGGTGTAAGGAGTGTTAATCATTTAGTGAAAGTCCAAGTTCGGGAACGTTAGTGACACTTAACATTGTCACTAACGTTCCAATGCACCCCTTTTGCCTCACGTTAAAACCCACGTTAACTAGGTTAACGTGGCTTCTAACGTGGCCATTGCCATCCTTCGAGAACGTTAGTGACATTCAACATTGTCACTAACGTTCCAATGTGCCCCTAGGTCTCACGTTAGAGTCCACGTTAACTAGGTTAACGTGGCTTCTAACGTGGCCATCTTTTAGCCATCCCAACGTTAGTGACAATGTTGAGTGTCACTAACGTTGGCTCATCCTTCATTTCTCATCGTTAGCTTCCACGTTAACCAAGTTAACGTGGAAGTTAACGTGACTCTTGGGGGTTGTGTGGTTGCTTCAACGTTAGTGACAATGTTGAGTGTCACTAACGTTGTCGACAACTCTTCATCTTCTACGTTAGTTCCCACGTTAACCAAGTTAACGTGGGAGTTAACGTGGTACTTAGCACCATAGGCCAACGTTAGTGACAATGTTGAGTGTCACTAATGTTGGCTTCTCTCCCTCCCCCTTAACGTTAGAGGCCACGTTAACTAGGTTAACGTGGCTTCTAACGTGGCCACTTATGAGTAATTGCCAGCGTTAGTGACAATGTTGAGTGTCACTAACGTTGGCTCAACTTTTTTTCTCCACGTTAGAGTTCACGTTAACTTGGTTAACGTGACTCTCTAACGTGGGCATTGATGGCTTTTATTGGCAATCACTTTTCTCATTAATCTTTGCAAGTTACCTCCCCTTTTCTTGCTTCTTTTTGGTCCTGAAATCAAGCAACAAAGTGCATCAAAGCTCTAATCCAAGTCATGAGTAATGCAACATAATATTTGTCACTAAACTTATGCAAAATCCTCATGAAATCATGTAAAATGCACAATGTATGCTTGAGTCAAGGCATAAGTGAATATTTACCCAAAACTAGCTTATTTCCTAAAGAAATGCATGAAACTAACCTAAAAACAGTAAAGAAAAGGTCAGTGAAACTGGCCAAGATGCCCTGGCATCAGGCACACCGCCACGTTCCCAGAGGAGTTCACCGTAAAATTCGGAGCACCCCACCCTAAAACACGAAGTCCTTCCGTGGGAATAGAACACAAGCGTCAACGGGTTCAGGGGGCAAAATTGTCATTAATTTTTTTAATGCACTTGAGGACGATTTTAAAGTGTTTCTAATTATTTGGGATGATTTTAATAGCAAAAAAAGGTCGGGGACGAATTTGATTTTCGCCCCAGACCTTAGGGACGATTTTAGTACTTAACCCTTAATTTGAAATTATGAAAGAACTTCACCACCTTCTAGTTGTTATGTTCCTGGTTTTTGCTTGATTCTCCCTTCTTCTTTTTCTTCGTCTTTGTGTAATCCTGAGCTTCTTCACCAGGGCATCTTCTGTCACAGACAGAGTCTAGCAGGCCTGAGAGTCCAACATCCTCCAATCTGTGTTGCATACGTGCTGAGTATGTATCCGTTCTTGCTCTCTGCTGGTTCACTAATTCATGGCACATCCCAAATAGTTTAATCTGTGGATTTATTGCTGGCATGTTGTGAGTCAAATAATCCAGCTTTGTTTGGGTGTCTTCATCATATTCTATTCTATCCATTTGCCTACACTCTCTAATGGTATGATGTATATTCTTCCATTGATATAGGTTGTGAGTGTATTCCCCATATTTGGCTTGGGTCAAGGACATTTTGTCATATGACTCTTTAAGATTTGTTTTTTGTTCTCTCTACCCCTCAAGAACCTTTGTTTGGAATTCTTGTTGTTGAGCCATCATTTGTTGCTGCCAGCTCTCTTGCCTCTCCTCCATTCTACTCTCCCAAGCTTCATTTTGTTCTCTATCCTTCAAATATTGCTCCCAGTGCTCTAGATATTACTCTTGTTGTTGCAAATATAACTCTTGTTGCCTTGAATACTGCTCTTGTATTCTCACATTTTGTTGTGATATTTCCTCAAGAGCCCTTTGCAATTGACTCATGTCTATGGCACTGTGAGCTTGCTCTTCCTCCACTTGTGATCTTCTTCTCCTTTGGGGTTCTTCTTCTTGATCATCATCTTCAACAATGCCATCCATGCTTCTCTTTGTGATTCCCTTTCCCTTTTTTACTTTCTCTGTGTCCTACATCTTCAAAGATCACTCCAGCTTTGTTACATAGCCTTAGAATGGTGCTTGGATGACTAAGCCTACTTGATTTGTTTGTGCTTTCAGCCATCTCTTGAATACTGTCGGCTATGAGTTGCGCTAGGTTGATTTCTCCTCCATGTAGGATACAGTATACCAAGAGTGCACGCTTGACTATGACAGCTGAGGTGTTTCCTATAGGAAGTATAGATCTTTTTACTATCTCATACCACCCCTTGGCCTCAGGGGTGAAATTTATTCTTTTCAAGTAGCTTGGAACTCCTTTTGAATCTCTTTCCCAATTTGTGCCTTACAAACATATCCCCTGTAAGATCTCATCGGGGTCATTCTCTTCCTGCATTCTGGCCTCATAGCTAGGCTCTTCATAAGTTGTGGTTCTTAACTTCAGGGCCCTTGTAATGGATGCTGGACTGAAATTCATTTCAACTCCTCCAACATAACTCTTGTAAGGGATGCTGTCTTCGCTCTCTTTCACAGCATTTGCATAAAATTCCATGATCATGACTGCACTAATGTTAGTGAAAGGATCGCATAGAAGCTCCCACCTTCTTTCCTTAGTGATTTGCCTCATGATGGGGTACTCCCTGTCCCTCAGCTCGAAACCCGTCTCATAAATGATATGCTTTGTTTTCATGAGCCTATGATATTTTCTTTCATAAAACTGAGATCTAAATTTTCTTGTATCATAGGGTGGGGATTCGGTTACCATTGGTTCCTTGCCCTGTGTTCTCCTTGAACTTGATGAGGCCATAAAGTCAAATAGAGGAAAGAAGCAAGGGTGAATTTGTGGTTGGTTGAGGCACGGTTTTTTGGTGCAAAGAGGATGAAGAAAGGAATGTTGCTGTTGAGTGGGGGATGGGACGTGTTTTGGGTATGCACAAGGTAGAGCAAAGGCTTATAATTGTGAGGAGGGCTTGTAGGAATATGTGATGCAAGAAATGTCCCAACCTATTTATAGGCAAGGCATTAAATGTTTGGAGAAAAACACACTTGAAGAGGGATTTCGGTTGAAAGCATGAAGGGTGAAGATTGAGCTAAGTATGGTGGAAGGCTTATGAGATGGACGGTCTGCATGCTTTGTTGAAGATTGACAAGGATTCTCTCCTCATTGGTTGCATGCATTTCGGTGTCCAAGGGTGCATGCATGCAGATTTTGTTTTCCAAGGGGCACGTTTCTCTAAGCACATGTGATCACTTCTCACTTGACTTGTCATAGCCGTGACTCCCTTTTCTTGCCCATTTCTCAATCTTCTTTTTCCTATTCAACCAATTTAACAAAAGGGTGAGTCTTAGGAAAAAAATAGCACGGTGATGTGGTGATGGGTATTTAAACAATTAATTATGTTCTTTATTCATAAACAACCAATTGTGTTCCTTAGATAATGAATCAAAATTTGGTGAACCCAAACTTGTCCATTGCTAAGGAGTCAATAAAAAATGCACATATTCCATCACAATTGGTATATTATTCATAAATCACATTTTATTTCCTACCATGAATTCCTAAAATGAAAACCATGTATGATCCATTCATGCATGACTTTGATTTCATGAATAGAAATTAATTCTTTTGAAAATGAATGCATGTGTAGACACCAAACTTAATGTTTGGCCGTATTTTTTATCACAATGATTGAGCATATAGTCTAAGAAAGCTTGAAAAGCCAATCTGGAGTGCCTTTAGTAACACCAAACTTAGAAGTCTAACATATGCTCCAAAATAGTGCATGCAGCTATCAGGTAAGTTCTTGAGAGCTCAAATTCGTGCTAGAATGATCATAGATTATTGAATTCAAAGACAAGGCAGAAATCTTAGATCATGGGTTGCCTCCCATGGAGCGCTCTTTTATTGTCACTAGCTTGACATTGGCCCCTCAGTAGGGTGGTTGCTGACTATAGTGTCTCAGCTTGTCTCCCCTCACTGTGATATTCCTTTTAGTGCCTTGATGTTCAATTTCAGCATGCTCTAGTGAGAGTATTTTGTTGACAGTGTAGTAGTCATCAGCTTGTTGGCTTGCCCCCAGTTGTTGGTAGATTAACTGCACTTTATCCCCTTTTTGGAATCCCTCAGTTGGGATCTTTTTGTTCTTTGGTGCACGAAATTGTGATGTCCAGGCTCAAACAATCCCTGGCAACATGAGCAACTTGGTACGCGTAATCGTGATTACACTTTGATTATGTAAAATTTATGGCTCTTTCTTTCCCTGGCAGTGGCGCCAAGAACATGGTGCCAATACCATGGTTCACAACTTCGATACAACTAACCAGCAAGTGTACTGGGTCGTCCAAGTAATACCTTACGTGAGTAAGGGTCAAATCCCACGGAGATTGTTGGTATGAAGAAAGCTATGGTCACCTTGCAAATCTCAGTTAGGCAGATATAAATTGATAATGGTGTTTTCGAATACTAAATAATAGAATAGGGATAGAGGTACTTATGTAAATTATTGGTAGGAATTTCAGATAAGCGAATGGAGATGCTTTTGTTCCTCTGAACCTCTGCTTTCCTGCTATCTTCATCCAATCAGTCTTACTCCTTTCCATGGCTGGCTTTATGCAAGGGCATCACCGTTGTCAGTGGCTACATCCCCTCCTCTCAGTGAAAAATATGCTCACATGCTCTGTCATAGCACGGCTAATCATCTGTCGGTTCTCGATCATGCTGGAATAGGATTCACCCTCCTTTTGCGTCTGTCACTAACGCCCAACAATCGTGAGTTTGAAGCTCGTCACAGTCATTCAATCATTGAATCCTACTCGGAATACCACAGACAAGGTTTAGACTTTCCGGATTCTCTTGAATGCCGCCATCATTCTAGCGTACGCCACGAAGATTATGATTAAGATATCTAAGAGATATTCATTCTAGCTTATTTCATGTAGAACGGAAGTGTTTGTCAGGCACGTGTTCATAGGGGAGAATGGTGATGAGCGTCACACATAATCATCACCTTCATCACGTTCTTGGGTGCGAATGGATATCTTAGAAGCGAAATAAGATGAATTGAATAGAAAACAGTAGTACTTTGCATTAATCTTTGAGGAACAGCAGAGCTCCACACCTTAATCTATGGAGTGTAGAAACTCTACCGTATGAAAATACATAAGTGAAGGTCCAGGCATGGCCGAGATGGCCAGCCCCCAAAACGTGATCACAGGATCAAAATACAATCCAGGATCCAAAGATGGTCAAAAAGACTAGTAAAATGTCCTATTTATAATAAACTAGCTACTAGGGTTTACATGAGTAAGTAATTGATGCATAAATCCACTTTCGGGGCCCACTTGGTGTGTGTTTGGGCTGAGCTTGAGTGTTACAAGTGTAGAGGTCATTCCTGGAGTTGAGCGCCAGTTTCTGTGCCAGTTTGGGCGTTCAACTCTGGTTTTGGATCCTTTTCTAGCGCTGGACGCCAGAATTGGACAGAGAGCTGGCGTTGAACGCCAGTTTGCGTCATCTATTCTTGGCCAAAGTATGAACTATTATATATTGCTGGAAAGCCCTGGATGTCTACTTTCCAACGCAATTGGAAGCGCGTCATTTCGAGTTCTGTAGCTCCAGAAAATCCACTTTGAGTGCAGAGAGGTCAGAATCCAACAGCATCAGCAGTCCTTCTTCAACCTCTGAATCTGATTTCTGCTCAAGTCCCTCAATTTCAGCCAGAAAATACCTGAAATCACAGAAAAACACACAAACTCATACTAAAGTCCAGAAATGTGAATTTAACATAAAAACTAATGAAAACATCCCTAAAAGTAACTAGATCCTACTAAAAATAATGTCAAAAAGCGTATAAATTATCCGCTCATCACAACACCAAACTTAAATTGTTGCTTGTCCCCAAGCAACTGAAAATCAGATAGGATAAAAAGAAGAGAATATACTATAAATTCTAAACTATCAATGAAACATAGCTTCAATTAAATGAGTGGGACTTATAGCTTTTTGCCTCTTGAATAGTTTTGGCATCTCACTTTATCCATTGAGGTTCAGAATGATTGGCATCTATAGGAACTCAGAGTTCAGATAGTGTTATTGATTCTCCTAGTTCAGTATGATGATTCTTGAACACAGCTTCTTTATGAGTCTTGGCCGTGGCCCTAAGCACTTTGTTTTCCAGTATTACCACCGGATACATAAATGCCACAGACACATAATTGGGTGAACCTTTTCAGATTGTGACTCAGCTTTGCTAAAGTCCCCAATTAGAGGTGTCCAGGGTTCTTAAGCACACTCTTTTTTTTTCTTTGGACCTTGACTTTAACCGCTCAGTCTCAAGTTTTCACTTGACACCTACACGCCACAAGCACATGGTTAGGGACAGCTTGGTTTAGCCGCTTAGACCAGGATTTTATTCCTTTAGGCCCTCCTATCCACTGATGCTCAAAGCCTTGGGATCCTTTTTATTTCCCTTGCCTTTTAGTTTTAAGGGTTATTGGCTTTTTCTGCTTGCTTTTTCTTTTTCTTTCTAAATTTTTTTCGCATATTTTTTTTCTGCAAGCTTTGTTCTTTGCTGCTTTTTCTTGCTTTAAGAATCATTTTTATGATTTTTCAGATTATCAAATAACATGTCTCCTAGTCATCATTCTTTCAAGAGCCAACATATTTAACATTCTTAAACAACAACTTCAAAAGACATATGCACTGTTCAAGCATACATTCAGAAAACAAGAAGCATTGTCACCACATCAATATAATTAAGCTAAGTTCAAGGATGAATTCGAAACTCATGTACTTCTTGTTCTTTTGAATTAAAACATTTTTCATTTAAGAGAGGTGATGGATTCATAGGACATTCATAACTTTAAGACATAGTTACTACTACTAATGATCATGTAATGAAGACACAAACATAGATAAGCACATAACATAGAAAACGAAAAACAGAAGAAATAAGAACAAGGAATGAATCCACCTTAGTGATGGTGGCATTTCCTTCTTGAGGAACCAATGATGTCCTTGAGCTCTTCTATGTCTCTTCCTTGTCTTTGTTGCTCCTCTTTCATTGCTTTTAGATCTTCTCTGATTTCATGAAGGATGATGGAGTGCTCTTGATGTTCCACCCTTAGTTGCTTCCAATAGTTGTATGGAAGAAAATATATCCCCTGAGGTATCTCAGGGATCTCTTGATTTGCTGTCAAATGTTCTACCACTGAGCTATAGACCCTTGATGGAAGCTTTTGTCTTCCCTTTCTTCTTTCTAGAGATTTCTCTGGCCTTAGGTGCCCTCAATGGCTATGGAAAAAACAAAAAAAGCTATGCTTTTACCACACCAAACTTAGAATGTTGCTCGCCCTCGAGCAAAAGAAGAAGGAATAGAAGAATAAGAAGAAGATATGGAGGAGATGGGTGGGAGTGTGTATTCGGCCATATGGGTGGGATTGGGTGGGAGAGAGATGTTGAATTTTGAAGGTAGTGGGTGTATGGATGTGAGTGGTAAATGGAAAACAGAAGGGATGATCATGAATGGAAAGAGAGATGTTGAGGTAGGTGGGGATCCTGTGGGGTCCACAGATCCTGGGGTTCACAGATCCTTAGGTGTCAAGGCATTTACATCCCTACACCAATTTAGGCATGTAAAATGCCCTTGCACACAACTCTGGGCGTTCAGCGCCAGGTTGGTGCCCATTTTGGGCGTTCAACGCCCATTTGTGTGCCATTTCTGGCGTTGAATGCCAGAACCATGCCTGTTCTGGCGTTCAGCGCCCAGAAGCTGCCCATATTGGGCGTTCAGCGCCAGAACCATGCTCTGTTCTGGCGCTGAACGCCAGACAGATGCTCCTCCAAGGTGTGATTTTTCTTCTGCTGTTTTTGATTCCGTTTTCAATTTTTATATTTATTTTGTGACTCCACATGATCATGAACCTATAAAGACATATAATTAAGAAAAATATAGTTAGATAAATAAAAATTGGGTTGCCTCCCAACAAGCGCTTCTTTAATGTCAATAGCTTGACAGTGGGCTCTCATGGAGCCTCACAGATGTGCAGAGCTTTGTTGAGACTCTCCAACACCAAACTTAGAGTTTGGATATGGGAGTTCAACACCAAACTTAGAGTTTGATTGTGGCCTCCAACACCTAACTTAGAGTTTGACTGTGGGGGCTTTGATTGACTCTGCTTTGAGAGAAGCTTTTTCTGCTTCCTCTCCATGGTTGCAGAGGGAGATCCTTGAGTTTTAAACACAAGGGAGTCCTCATTCCATTGAAGGACTATTTCACCTCTGTCAACATCAATCACAGCTCTTGCTGTGGCCAGGAAAGGTCTTCCTAAGATGATGGATTCATCCTCTTCCTTTCCAGTATCCAGGACTATGAAATCAGCAGGGATGTAAAGGCCTTCAACCTTTACTAATACGTCCTCTACTTGTCCATATGCCTGTTTTCTTGAATTGTCTGCCATCTCTAATAAGATTTTAGCAGCTTGCACCCCATAGATTCCCAGTTTCTCTATTACAGAGAGGGGCATGAGGTTTATCCCTGAACCAAGGTCACACAGAGCCTTAAAGATCATGGTGCCTATAGTACAAGGTATTATGAACTTTCCAGGATCCTGTCTCTTCTGAGGCAATGTCAGTTGATCCAGATCACTTAGTTCATTGATGAACAAGGGAGGTTCAACTTCCCAAGCATCAATACCAAATAATTTGGCATTCAGCTTCATGATTGCACCAAGAAACTTGGCAGTTTGCTCTTCAGTAACATCCTCATTCTCTTCAGAAGAGGAATACTCATAAGAGCTCATGAAGGGCATAAGGAGGTTCAATGGAATCTCTATGGTCTCTAGATGAGCCTCAGAGTCCTTTGGTTCCTCAGAGGGAAGCTCCTTATTGATCACTGGACGTCCCAAGAGGTCTTCCTCCTTGGGATTTGCGTCTTCCTCTCCCTCTTTAGGTTCGGCCATGGTGCTTATGTCAATGGCCTTGCACTCTCCTTTTGGATTCTCTTCTGTATTGCTTGGGAGAGTACTTGGAGGGATTTCAGTGATCCTTTTACTCAGCTGGCCCACTTGTGCTTCCAAATTTCTAATGGAAGACCTGGTTTCATTCATGAAACTCACAGTGGCCTTAGATAGATGAGAGACTAGATTTGCTAAATTAGAAGCATTTTGTTCAGAGTTCTCTGTCTGTTGCTGAGTGGATGATGGAAAAGGTTTATTATTGTTAAACCTGTTTCTTCCACCATTATTAAAGCCTTGTTGAGGCTTTTGATCCTTCCATGAGAAATTGGGGTGATTTCTCCATGATGAGTTATAGGTGTTTCCATAAGGTTCACCTAAGTAATTTACCTCTGCTATTGCAGGGTTCTTAGGATCATAAGCTTCTTCTGCATAAGAAGCCTCTTGAGTACTGTTGGATGCAGCTTGCATTCCATGCAGACTCCGAGAGATCATATTGACTTGCTGAGTCAATATTTTATTCTGAGCCAATATGGCATTCAGAGTATCAACTTCAAGAACTTCCTTCTTTATAGGCATCCCATTACTCACAGGATTCCTTTCAGAAGTGTACATGAACTGGTTATTAGCAACCATGTCAATGAGTTCTTGAGCTTCTGCAGGCGTTTTCTTTAGGTGAATGGATCCACCTGCAGAAGTGTCCAGTGACATCTTTGATAGCTCAGATAAACCATCATAGAATATATCCAGGATGGTCCATTCTGAAAGCATGTCAGAAGGACACTTTTTGGTCAACTGTTTGTATCTTTCCCAAGCTTCATAGAAGGATTCACCTTCTTTCTGTCTGAAGGTTTGAACATCTGCTCTAAGCTTGCTCAACTTTTGAGGAGGAAAGTACTTGGCTAAGAAAGCCGTGACCAGCTTATCCCAAGAGTTCAGGCTGTCTTTGGGTTGAGAATCCAACCATAATCTAGCTCTGTCTCTTACAGCAAAAGGGAAAAGCATGAGCCTGTAGACTTCAGGATCTACTCCATTAGTCTTAACAGTATCACATATCTGCAAGAATTCAGTTAAGAACTGAAAAGGATCTTCAGATGGAAGTCCATGAAACTTGCAGTTCTGCTGCATCAGGGAAACTAATTAAGGTTTCAACTCAAAGTTGTTTGCTCCAATGGCAGGAATGGAGATGCTTCTTCCATGTAAATTGGAATTAGGTGCAGTAAAGTCACCAAGCATCTTCCTTACATTATTATTATTTTCGGCTGCCATCTCCTCTTCCTGTTCAAAAATTTCTGAAAGATTATCTCTGGATTGTTGTATTTTAGCTTCTCTTAATTTTCTCTTCAGAGTCCTTTCAGGTTCTGGATCTGCTTCAACAAGAATGTTCTTGTCCTTGCTCCTGCTCATATGACAAAGAAGAAGGCACAGAAAAAATAATAATAATAATATGGATCCTTTATACCACAGTATAGGGATCCCTTTGTGAGTGGAAGAAGAGGGGGAGACAAAGAATGTAATATAATGGAAGAAACACAACTGTGAGGAGGGTTGAGATGTGAGATGAGATGTTAGTAGATGAATAAATAAATAGAATAAGATGAGAGAGAAGGAATTTTCGAAAATAATTTTTGAAAAAGAGTTAGTGATTTTTGAAAAATGTTAGTAATTTTCGAAAATTAAGATTTAAAAATTAAAATAATTAATAAATTAAAAAGAAATTTTGAAAAAGGGGGAAGATATTTTCGAAAATGAGAGAGAGAGATTTAGTTAGGTGGTTTTGAAAAAGATAAGAAACAAACAAAAAGTCAGTTAGTTAGTTGAAACAAATTTTGAAAAGATAAGAAGTTAGGAGGTTAGAAAAGATATTTTGAAACCAACTTTTTGAAAAAGGTAAGATAAGAAGATATTTTAGAAATTAGTTTTGAAAAATATTTGATTTTTAATATCTCAATTAATGACTTGATTCATAAGAAATCACAAGATATGATTCTAGAACTTAAAGTTTGAATCTTTCTTAACAAGTAAGTAACAAACTTTAAATTTTTGAATCAAAACATTAATTGTTATTGTTATTTTCGAAAATTTGGTGTAAAAATAAGAAAAAGATTTTTGAAAAATATTTTTGGAATTTTCGAAAATAACTAAGAATTTTGAAAAAGATTTGATTTTTGAAAAAGATTTTGAAAAAGATAAGATTTTCAAATTGAAAATTTGATTTGACTCATGAGAAACAAAAAAAAAGTTTTTGAAAAAGTCAATCTAAATTTTCGAATTTGATGAGAGAAAATGGGAAAGATATTTTTTTTGATTTTTTTTGAAATTTTTATGATGAGAGAGAAAAACACTAAAGAGATGCAATGCATGAAATTTTTAGATCAAAACATGTGATGCATGCAAGAATGCTATGAATGTCAAGATGAACTCCAAGAACACTATGAATGTCAAGATGAACATCATAGACACAATTTTGAAAAAAATTTTAATGCAAAGAAAACATGCAAGACACCAAACTTAGAATTCTTTAATGCTTAGACAATAAGAATTCAAGAATGCATATGAAAAACAAGAAAAGACACAAAACATGCAAATGCAAAGATCAAACAAGAAGACTTACCAAGAACAACTTGAAGATCATGAAGAACACTATGAATGCATGAGAATTTTCGAAAAATGTAAGATGCACATGCAATTGACACCAAACTTATAACATGATTCAAGATTCAAACAAGAAACAGAAAAATATTTTTGATTTTTATGATTTTCTAATTTTTTTGGATTTTTTCGAAAATTATATGAAAAAGAAAAAATAAGGATTCCAAAATTTTTAACATGAATTCTAGGAATCTTGCATTCTTAGTCTAAAGCTTTAGCCCAGGAATTAGACATGGCTCACTAGCCAGCCAAGCTTTCAATGAAAGCTCCGGTCCAAAATACTAGACATGGCCAATGGCCAGCCAAGCTTCAGCAGGTGAATCAGGAACAACAGCAGGTGGATTAGCAACAACTAGCTTGCTCTTGATAACAAATTGCTGCCTTAGTCCAAATAAATTTAGACATGGCTTTATAGCCAGCCAGGCTTCACATGATTCATGAAACACTAGAATTCATTCTTAAAAATTATGAATAAAATTTTTTTGAAAACATTTTTATACTATTATTTTTTTTTTCGAAAACAAAGGAGAAAATTTTGAAATAATTTTGAAAATTTTTTTTTGAAAAGAAAACAAAAAGAAAATTACCTAATCTGAGCAACAAGATGAACCGTCAGTTGTCCAAACTCGAACAATCCCCGGCAACGGCGCAAAAAACTTGGTGCACGAAATTGTGATGTCCAGGCTCAAACAATCCCTGGCAACATGAGCAACTTGGTACGCGTAATCGTGATTACGCTTTGATTATGTAAAATTCATGGCTCTTTCTTTCCCTGGCAGTGCCGCCAAGAACATGGTGCCAATACCATGGTTCACAACTTCGATACAACTAACCAGCAAGTGCACTGGGTCGTCCAAGTAATACCTTACGTGAGTAAGGGTCGAATCCCACGGAAATTGTTGGTATAAAGCAAGCTATGGTCACCTTACAAATCTCAGTTAGGCAGATATAAATTGATAATGGTGTTTTCGAATACTAAATAATAGAATAGGGATAGAGGTACTTATGTAAATTATTGGTAGGAATTTCAGATAAGCGAATGGAGATGCTTTTGTTCCTCTGAACCTCTGCTTTCCTGCTATCTTCATCCAATCAGTCTTACTCCTTTCCATGGCTGGCTTTATGCAAGGGCATCACCGTTGTCAGTGGCTACATCCCCTCTTCTCAGTGACAAATATGCTCACATGCTCTGTCACAGCACGGCTAATCATCTGTCAGTTCTCGATCATGCTGGAATAGGATTCACCCTCCTTTTGCGTCTGTCACTAACGCCCAATAATCGCGAGTTTGAAGCTCGTCACAGTCATTCAATCATTGAATCCTACTCGGAATACCACAGACAAGGTTTAGACTTTCCGGATTCTCTTGAATGCCGCCATCATTCTAGCGTACGCCACGAAGATTCTGATTAAGAGATCTAAGAGATATTCATTCTAGCTTATTTCATGTAGAACGGAAGTGTTTGTCAGGCACGTGTTCATAGGGGAGAATGATGATGAGCGTCACACATAATCATCACCTTCATCTCGTTCTTGGGTGCGAATGGATATCTTAGAAGCGAAATAAGATGAATTGAATAGAAAACAGTAGTACTTTGCATTAATCTTTGAGGAACAGCAGAGCTCCACACCTTAATCTATGGAGTGTAGAAACTCTACCGTATGAAAATACATAAGTGAAGGTCCAGGCATGGCCGAGATGGCCAGCCCCCAAAACATGATCACAGGATCAAAATACAATCCAGGATCCAAAGATGGTCAAAAAGACTAGTAAAATGTCCTATTTATAATAAACTAGCTACTAGGGTTTACATGAGTAAGTAATTGATGCATAAATCCTCTTCCGGGGCCCACTTGGTGTGTGTTTGGGCTGAGCTTGAGTGTTACACATGTAGAGGTCATTCTTGGAGTTGAGCGCCAGTTTCTGTAACAGTTTGGGCGTTCAACCCTGGTTTTGGATCCTTTTCTGGCGCTGGACGCCAGAATTGGTCAGAGAGCTGGCGTTGAACGCCAGTTTGCGTCGTCTATTCTTGGGTAAAGTATGGACTATTTTATATTGCTGGAAACCCCTGGATGTCAACTTTCCAACGAAATTGGAAGCGTGCCATTTCAAGTTCGGTAGCTCCAGAAAATCCACTTTGAGTGCAGGGAGGTCAGAATCCAACAGCATCAGCAGTCCTTCTTCAATCTCTGAATCTGATTTCTGCTCAAGTCCCTCAATTTCAGCCAGAAAATACCTAAAATCACAGAAAAACACACAAACTCATAGTAAAGTCCAGAAATGTGAATTTAACATAAAAACTAATGAAAACATCCCTAAAAGTAACTAGATCCTACTAAAAACATACTAAAAACAATGTCAAAAAGCGTATAAATTATCCGCTCATCATTCTTCCACCCCTTTTTAACCCTTTTCTTGCTTTTCTTCTTTCTGTATGTGGATCCTTCCCCCTTTTTGGTAATGGATTGCATCTTTGGGCTTTCCTTCCCAGTAGCTAACACTTCAATTTCTTCTTGTTTTCTTTCATCTTTCTGCACATTTCCATTCTCTTTCTGCCCTGCTGTGTCGTTTGTTTCTTGCTCCGGAAGGTAACCAACGATTGTCTTGTTTGTTTTCTTCTTCCATTGCAAGTCTCCTTTATCAGTCTCCATGTAGTTCCTCTTTTCATCAAAGTGTTATGTTTTTGGAAAGACATTTAAGGTGATGCTTTCATTGTGCATTCTGAGGGTCAGCTCTCCTTGCTCCACATCTATAATGGCCCTTGCTGTGGCCAAGAATGGCCTTCCCAGTATAATGGAGTCACCTCCCTCTTCATCTGAGTCTAAGACCACAAAATCTGCAGGGAATATGAATTTGTCCACCTTAACTAGAAGGTTTTTAATCACACCCCTGGGACATATCACTGACTTGTCCACCAATTCTAGAAACATTTATATTGCCTTCACTTCCTCTATGCACAACTTTTTCACAAAAGAAGAGGGCATTAGATTGATACTCGCCCCTAAATCACACATTGCTTTATTGATATTTAGGCTGCCAATGGTGCACGGTAGGAAAAAGCTTCCAAGGTCCTCAAGTTTTGGGGAAAGCCCCTTTTGAATTAATGCACTGCATTCTTCAGTGAGCAATATAGTTTAATTCCCATGCCAGCTTCTCTTTTTGTTAATAAGCTCCTTTAAAAACTTGGCATATAGGGGTATTTGCTCTAATGCCTCAGCTAGGGGGATGTTGATCTCCAATTTCTTGAAGACTTCAAGAAATTTAGGGAAGTGTTGGTCCTTAGCCTCCTTGTTGAACCTTTGTGGATATGGTAATGGAGGTGTGAAGTTCACTCCTTGCCTTTGTTCCACTTCAATTGCATTTCAGCCCATGTGTTGCTCCCAGGGTAAAGCTCGGTTCATGGGGCTAACTGAGCTTTGGTGTAGCTTATGTGTTGCGCACCAAGCCTTCCTTGCCGTGCCAAATTGCTCGCATCACACTCCCTGACCGTGTCACACTCGCACATGGCATGCTTCATGTGGCAAGGGAAGTAGCGCTCAGCTCTTGGCAAGAGCTGAGCTTGCTCCTTGTCTTTGGTGAGGTCTCAAGTTCGAAACCTTGGTGAGGCAATTGAGTGCCCAACTTTTGTGAAGGAAAACAAGACTAGCACATGCCTTGAGTGAGAGCTCCTTGGTTCAAAACCTGGTGAGTTCAAACAAGCCAATTTTGGCTTGTTTTTCTTGCAAAGTAGCGATACACCCTTCCCTTGGGTCATGGGTTCGAAACTTGTGGCATGCATTAGCAAACTCTTTTCTTTGAATTTTTCCTGGAGGATGCCCGATAAAGCTCTTGGCAAGAGCTGAGTTTTGAAACTTTGCCTTGCTCCCTCCTTTGCTTGTAGCGCTCGGTTCTTGGCAAGAGCTGAGCTTTCCCTTTGCTTTGCCTTTGGCCTTGGAGTAGCGCTCCTTGTAAGAGCTCTAGGCTCTTGGCAAGAGCTTTGGGCTCTTGGCAAGAGCTTTGGGCTCTTGGCAAGAGCTTTGGGCTCTTGCTCCTTGTGTTGTGCCACACTTTTCTCTTCCTTTGGCTACACTTTTTGTTTCCTTTGGGCACGCTCCTTAGGTCACACTTTTCTTATTTTTTTTCTTTTCTTCACCTACAAATAATCAAAACAACCAATCAAAGTATCACCAAATTCACAAGGTTTAAAATTCATTTAAAAATCAATTAATTATAGCTTAAACCTCATGATTTTGTATCAATTAAAGGGTGGTTGATTGATTCAACAAAACCATGCAATTCCACTCCAAATTACTTACTTACAATGCAAGAAAGTGCATAAAACCTAATGAAACAAGTGAAAAATGCTTGAAAAGCTAGCATAAGATGACTTGTCATCATGGGGAAATTAGGGTCTTTGTGGCAAAGGCTAGAACCAAGGCCCCACATTCTCTTATTCGGAAGATTTGACCTTGTCTCTGGCATTTTGAGTAGGATCACCAAGGGGATGAACTGCAGGAGCTTCACCCTCATTCAGACTGGATGCGCACTAAACCTACTGTTCAGCCTAGACGAAGATTGGTGGCTGTCAACCCGGCATTGATCACTGCTGCATGAATCCCCACATCCGTGCAGCTATACCAGCAAGTGCACTGGGTCGTCCAAGTACTACCTGAGTGAATCAGGGTCGATCCCACGAGGAATGTTATTTGAAGCAAGCTATGGTTATCTTGCATGTCTTAGTCAGGCAGATAGAAGAGTTGTTGGATTGAGGCTAAATCGCATTAAAGGAATAGTGTATAAAATATTTTGTGAATTGGAATGTGAATAATAATAAGAGAATGGTTAAGGATTGGAGTTGCTTTGTCTTTCTGAATTAACTCTGGTATTACTGTCTCTTTTACTTGTGAATGATTTCTTCTATGGCAGGCTATATGTGATCAATGCCGTATGGCCGCGGTCGCCAATCTCTTCCAGATTTGAACACCAGGGTTAGTGCGCATCTAGTCTGATTGAGGGTGAAGCTCTTACAGTCTATTCTCCTTAATGATCCTACTCAAAACACCACAAACAAGGTCGGATCTTCCAGATCAGAGAATGCTACATCTTTGGGTTCTAGCCTTTACCACAGAGACCCTAATCTCCCCAAAAATCGGCTGAACTGGTGTCTCGAGAAGTCCCTAACAAAGTCATGGATTAGCTGTCTGAGAGATGTATAATCAAGCTGGCGGTTCGATGCTTTCCTGGCTCGTATTTACACGAACCCAAGTAGACACTGGTGGTTGTCAGGCATGCGGTCTTAGTATGATGAACAGAGCTGATTGTCACGGATCATCCTATTCACCATGTTGAAGAACGAGTATACATCTTAGAATTAAATCAAACACGGATTGATGAGAAATAGTAATACTTTTATTAATTCATAGGACTCAGCAAGGCTCCTCCCCTCAACCCAGGAGGTTTAGAAACACATATTGAAAGGAAATACGATGTGGTAAACAAAAATAAGGTGTAAAGTATGCATCTCCCCCTATGAGAGATGTAAAATAAGTCTTAAATACTAAACAGATGACTAGTAAGGGTAAAATAGTCTATTTAGTGCTAAAATCCACTTCTAGGGCCCACTTGGTGAGTGTTTGGGCTGAGCTTTGATGAGATCCACGTGCTAGGAGGCCTCTAAGGCATTGAGCGCTGGCTAGGGGGTCCTCTCTGGGCATTTGGACGCTGGTCTCTACTCTTTAGGCGCTGGACGCCTGGAAGGGGATCTGAAGCAAAGTATGGACTATTATAAATTTCTGGAATGCTCTAGAAGTCCGCTTTCCATAGCTTTTGAGAACACTCCATTTGGACTTCTGTTGCTCTAGAAAAGCTCTTCCGAGTGCAAGGAGGTCAGATCCAGACAGCATCTGTAGTGCTTTCTCTGTCTCTAAATTAGACTTTTGCTCCAGCTCCTCAATTTCAGCGAAAAAATACCTAAAATTGCACAAAAACACAAAAACTCATAGTAGAATCCAAAAATGTGAATTTAACACTAAAATCTATAAAAACTTAATAAAAACTAAATAAAACATACTAAAAACTACATGAAAATGATGCCAAAAAGCGTATAAAATATCCGCTCATCAATCACAAACAGCCTGCAATAGAAGAAATCATTCACAGTTGGAGTAGATAGTAAGAAAGTATTGATCCAGAAGAATAAAGCATCTTCGAAGCCTTAACCATCTTCTTATCATTAGATTCAAAACCATCGAGTAACGTTATCTTTATTTTACTTTTATGCGCTTAAACAACTTTTCTCTCCGCCTAACTAATATTTACAAGATAACCACTGTTTAATCCAAGCTGACAATCCTCGTGGGATCGACCCTGACTCACCTCAGGTAGTACATGGACGACCCAGTGCACTTGTTGGTTCAGTTGTGCGGAGTATGGGAATCCGCGCTCCAAGTTTTTGGCGCCGTTGCCGGGGATTGTTCAAGTTTAAACAAACAAACGGATTATCTTGTTGCTTAGATTATGTACTTTTTAATTTTGTTTGAGTCTTTTATTTTTCTTTTTTTGAAAAACAAAAAAAATAAAAAAATTTTCAAAAATCTTTTCTTTTCTTTATTTATCTTTATCTTTTGTTTGAGTCTTTTGTTCTTGTTCTTGTTAGAGTTCGAACTTCCTTGAGTCGTTTCCAAAAAAATTTAAAAAAAATAGGGTCTTTTGTTGGAGTCTTGTGTCAAATCTTAAGTTTGGTATCTTGTGTGTGTTCTTTATTTCTTTAAATTTTCAAAATCTTGTTCCTTGTGTTCTTCTTGGTCTTCAAGTTGCTCTTGTTTTCCTTCTTGTTTTGATTTTTAAAATTTTAAGTTTGGTGTCTTTAGGTGTTTTGCTTTAAAATTTTCGAATTCTAGTGTCTTTAGATCTAAAAATTTTAAGTTTGGTGTCATTTAGTTGTTTTTCTCTTTCTTCATTAATTCAAAAAAATAAAAAAATATCTTTTCTGTCTTTTTTATCTTAATTTTCGAAAATATCAAAAAGATTTCAAATTTTAATTTCAAAATCATTATCTTATCCTATGTTGGTTTTAAAGTTCAAATTCAAATCTTTTCAAAATCAAATCTTTTCAAAAAAACATATCTTTTTCAATTTGCTATCGTATCTTTTTATCTTTCTTTAAAAATTCAAAATCTTATCTTATCTTATTTCAAATTCAAATTTTAAAATTCAATTTCAAAATTTAAAGTTTTAAATTTCAAATTTCAAATTTCAAAAAAATCTTTTTCAAAAATCAAATTTCAAATCTTATCTCTCTTTTAAATCTTTTTCAAATCTTTTCAAATTCTTATCTTATATTTTCTAATTTCATTTTTTAAAATCAAATCTTTTTCAAATCTTCTATCTTATCTTAATTTCAAATCTTTCTTAATTAGTTACTTGTTTTCTCTTTCTTCTTTTTCAAAACTTCCTAACTAATTCTTCTCTCTTCTAATTTTTGAAAATATCTTCTCTATTTCTCTCACTTCTTTTTCGAAATTCATTATTTAGTTTTCAAATCTTTTTAGTTAATTAGTTTTTATTTTCGGATTTAATTAATAAATAAATAAAAACAAAAATATTTTCTCTTTTTGCTTCTAATTTTCGAATTCTTCTTCTCTTTTATTCGAATTCTTTTTCTCTTTTTCATATCATCATTCTTCTTTTTTTTTCACATCTCACAGGGAGTCCTCTGTTCTTGAACATAGAGCTCTCATTCTTCTTCTCTCTTGTTTTCTTTTTCTTGTTTATGAGCAGGAACAGAGATAAAGAACCTCTCTTTAATCTTGATCATGAACCTGAGATGACCTTAAAGAAGCGTTTGCAACAAGCTAGAGCACAACACTCCGAAAGAAATCTCACAAAGATTTTCGAACAAGAAGTTAAAAGCATGGTAGCCGAGCCTAACAATGAAGGAGATGCAAGAAAGGTTCTTGGTGACTACACCATACCAACTTCTGATTTCGATGGAAGAAGTATTTTCATACCTGACATTGGAGTAAATAACTTTGAGCTTAAGCCTCAATTGGTCTCTCTAATACAACAGAATTGCAAATTCCATAGACTTCCACTGGAAGATCCACATCAGTTTCTATCAGAATTTTTGCAAATCTGTGACACTGTTAAGACCAACGGAGTGGATCCTAAGGTCTACAGACTTATGATCTTTCCCTTTGTGGTTAGAGACAAAGCTAAGATATGGTTGGACTCTCAATTTAAAGAAAGCCTAGACTCTTGGAAAAAATTGGTCAATATTTTCTTGGCCAAGTTCTTTCCACCTTAGAAGATGAGCAAAATCAGAATGGAAGTTCAAACCTTCAGACAAAAAGAAGGTGAATCCCTCTATGAAGCTTGGGAAAGATACAATCAACTGATCAGGAGATGTCCTTCTGACATGCTCTCAGAATGGTCTATCTTAGGAATCTTTTATGATGGTCTCTCTGAGATGTCCAAAATATCATTGGACAGCTCTGCAGGTGGATCACTCCACTTGAAGAAAATGCCTGCAGAAGCAAAAGAACTCATTGAGATGGTTGCAAACAACCAATTCATGTAAACTTCTGAGAGAAACACTGTGAATAATGGGGTAGCTCAGAAAAAGAAGTTCTTGAAGTAGACACTTTAAATGCCATATTGGCTCAGAACAAGATCTTGACCCAACATGTCAATATGATCTCTCAGCATTTGATTGGAATGCAAGCTGCAACTGGCAGCACCCAAGAAATTTATGATCCTGAACAACCCATGATAGAGGAGGTGAATTACATGGGAGAACCCTATGGAAACACTTACAACCCTTCATGGAGGATTCATCCTAACCTTTCATGGACGGATCAACAGAAGCCTCAGCAGGGCTTCAATAATAAACAAGGTGGAAAAAACTAGAACAAGTTCAAGAACAAGCCACTATTCCCATCTTCTCAGGAACGTATGGAGACTCTTAAGCAGAGCCTTTCTGACTTAGTCACTATAGTCTCCAACCTCTCTAAGACCACTCATAGTTTCATAACTGAAACAAAGTCCTCCATAAAAAATTTGGAGGTACAAGTTGGTCAACCGAGTAAGAGAATCTCTGAGACTCCTCCTAACACTCTTCCTTGTAGCATTGAAATAAACCCAAGAGAAGAGTGCAAGGCCATCACTACTGAAGCAGAGACCAAATTTAAAGGGAGTAATCTGGTGTTGAACGCCAATGATGAGCTCCCTAATGGGCATTCAACTCCCAATGCTACACCTTTAATGGCATTGAACGCCAGTAAGAAGGACCTTACTGGGCGTTCAATGCCCAAAATGTCAGAGAAGCTGGCGTTGAACGCTAGTGAAGATGTCCCCACTGAGCGTTTAACGCCCAAAAAGCCACAAGAGATGGAGTTCAACGCCAATAAGGGTATTCCTACTGAGTATTGAACAACCACTGATGAAGTACCTATCCAAGAATTAAAGGAAGCCCAAGCTCATGTAGAGACCATAGAGGTCCCCTTGCATGCACTCTTGCAGTGCGTGAGTTTTGATGAATACTCATCCTCTGATGAGAATGAGGAAACTAGGAAAGAGAAAGTTTCTCGGTACCTAGGAACTCTCATAAAGCTAAATGCCAAGTTACTTAGAGTAAAGACATTGGAGGAAGAACCTCCAGTACTTACCAAAGAACTCAATGCTTTGGTTTAGCAGAGGCTTCCTCAAAAGCTTTCGGATCCCAGAAGCTTCCTAATTCCTTGCACCAATGGCACCATGACCTTTGAGAAGGCTCTGTGTGACTTAGGGTCAAGTATAAACCTCATGCCACTCTCTGTGATAGAGTAGTTTGGCATCTTTGAGGTACAAGCTGCAAACATCTCACTAGAGATGGCAGACAAGTCAATAAAAAGAGCATATGGCCTTGTAGAGGATGTCTTAGTAAAGGTTGAAGACCTTTACATCCCTAAAAACTTCATAACCTTAGATACTGGGGAAGATGAGGATGAATCCATCATCCTTGGAAGACCTTTCCTAGCCACTGCTAATGCTATCATTGATGTAGCAAAGGGAGAATTGATTTTACAACTAAGGGAGAAGCACATCTTATTCAAGATGCCTCACCCCAACTCTCCCTCTGAGAAAAGAGAGATAACTGTGTAACACTTAGTGTTCCAACCATATCTTTCAGTGCAGAGCTTTACTAAGCCCCCAGACACCAATTCTAAGTTTTTGTTGGGCAGCCATCAACAAGCATTGAAAACAAAGGTACTAAGAAGAAAGTATCTAAAGGCTAGAGGGACAAAAGATCCCCATAGAAGGCCTCTCACCTGGCATGAGAGTTGTCTTCACCAAGAAACTAGTCATACCACATACAGTGAGTCGTGTCTTATCTCTAGAGTATGTGGAGCTCATTCATGAGAAGACAGGAAGAAAGTTCACTGTAAGAGGTGAAAGTCTGAGCCCATATCAATCTCCGTAAGGAGCTAACCGTCAAACTAGTGACATTAAAGAAGCGCTTGTTGGGAGGCAACCTAACCATAGTTATTATTTATGCTTCTCTTTGAATTTTTTTTAATTATTTTCTTTAGGTTCATGATCATGTGAATTAGTCAGAACAGAGACAGAAACGTTCAGAAGTGGAAACAGAATAACCTATAGTATATGTTTTGCTGGCGTTGAATGCCAGACAATAAGGCAAGAGTGGGTGTTCAACGCCCACAAAGGGTAACATTACTGGCGTTGAACGCCAGCCCTAGAGCAGAGGCTGGGCATTCAACACCCAACAGAGACAGAAGACCTGGCATTGAACACCAGAAAGGAGGTCCCTCTTGGGCGTTCAACGCCCTGAATGGAGCAGGAAGCTGGCGTTGAATGCCAGCTATGGAGCATAAGCTGGGCATTCAACACCCATAAGAGGGGCAGGAAATTTGAATTCCCTAGCCTCTCAGGATCAGTGGGTCCCATAGCATCTTCACCTACCTCACCTTCTTCTCTCTTCTTTTCACACTTTCCCACATACTCTACCCTATAAACCCTCAACCAATCACATCCATACCTCTTCCCCAAAACCATCATAACTTCCACCAACCACACCCACTAAAATTCAAATTTTCCTACCCATATTCCCCCCCATTCTTTCGAAACCCTAACCAAACATCCCTATGAATACCCCTCTATATATTACTTATCTCACACACTACTCATATACCTTTCACCCTCACTTGGCTGAATTTCTCTTATCCTTCCATCTCCATCTATTTTCTTCTTCTTCTACTCCATTCTTCTCTTTTGTTTATTTTTGCTCGAGGACAAGCAAGGTTTTAAGTTTGGTGTTGGAAAAGCCTTGCTTTTTGCTTTCCATTACTACTTATGGCACTTAAGGTCGGAGAACCCTCTAGAAAGAGGAAAGGAAAGGCCGTAGCTGCCACCTCTGAATCTTGGGAGATGGAGAGATTCATCCCCAAAGCCCACCAAGACTACTTCTATGAAGTGGTGGCAAAGAAAAAGGTGATCCCTTAGGTCCCTTTTAAGCTTAAGAACAATGAGTACCCAGAGATCCGACATGAAATCCAGAGAAGAGGTTGGGAAGTCCTAACCAATCCCATCCAAGAGGTTGGGATCTTACTGGAACAAGAGTTCTATACTAATGCATGGGTCACAAAAAACCATGACAATATTGTGAACCCTCATCCTAAGAATTGGAACACCATGGTCTGAGGAAGAATCTTAGATTTTAGCCCGGAAAGTGTGAGGTTGGCGTTCAACTTGCCTTTAATTTAAGGAGACCCACATCCTTACTCAAAAAGAGTCAACTTTGATCAGAGGTTGGATCAAGTGCTCTTAGACATCTGTGTGAAAGAAGCATAGTGGAAAAGGAATTCCCAAGGAAAGCCTATCCAACTAAGAAGGCCTGACCTCAAGCCCATAGCTAAAGGATGGTTGGAATTCATTCAACGCTCTATCATCCCTACTAGCAACCGGTCCAAAGTAACCATAGACCGAGCCATCATGATCCATTGCATCATTGATGGGAAGCAGAAGCTGGTGAATTAAAAATTTATCAAAATGGTTACATTG
The DNA here is from genome assembly GCF_003086295.3 of Arachis hypogaea. NCBI lineage: Eukaryota > Viridiplantae > Streptophyta > Magnoliopsida > Fabales > Fabaceae > Arachis > Arachis hypogaea. The sequence goes on from NC_092050.1 coordinate 48,291,329, forward strand.
CAAGTATAGTTCTTAACTCACCGAAAATCTGCCTATCAATTTAGAAATATGTCACAAAGAGTTTAAATTAAAATTACTGGGAATTTTAAGTCCCAGGTCGTCTCCCAACGAGTTGCAGAAAAGTGTGCTGTTTTATTAATCAGATGTTCCAAGAAGTTGAGCTAAGTAAGTTGGGATTTAAATTCATGAATTTTAAACAATATAAATAAAAGCTTGACTGGGAATTGATTAGTTAGAATCTCTATCATTGATGGAGTGATTTTTAAGATTGATTTATAATTAACGGTTACTCTGTTTGGTTATCCTTTACTAGGTAAGGGAAAGTCAAACAAGTTGGACTGCCAGATCTATTCACGAGTTACAACCCACTTAGTTCAAAGGGATTGGCGTTGGTGACAGGATAGCAATCCAACATTTAACCCAACTATAAATTTCTCCTTCAATCCTTCCAACTCAAGAATTCCTTTTAATCAACTCCCTATCAAGTAATGAAACTACTCACGCATTGTAAATAAAGAATCCATGGCACATAAAAGGGAATTAAAAGAAGACATGATTATTGGAATTAAAATTAAATTAAAGAGAAATAATCCTTGCATTAATTAATCATAAAAGTATCTGAATGACAAAATTGAACATAACAAAGAACATGGAAGAATAAAACCAAGTGAAGAGAACAAACTAGAGTGATGAAGTCTTGATGAAGAAATAACTCTTCCCAATGTTCCAATGCTAAGATCAATTGAAAATTAAAATCCTAAAAACTAGAGAGAAAAACCTAAGAGAGTGAAAAAACTAGATCTAAAACTACTGAATGAATGTCTCTTGTTTCTGCATATTCTCTGACTCTAGTCTGCTGTTCTGGGCTGAAAACTAGGCCGAAATAAGGTCCAAAATCGCCCCCATCGAATTCTGCAGATTATGCAGATCGCACATGTCACGCGATCGCGTCGTCCATGCGGACACGTCGCTTGCGCTTTTTTCCTCTCCACGCGTTCGCGTCATCCACGCTACCGCGTCGCTTGCGCTTTCCAATCCGCGCGGCCGCGCAAGCCATGCGGCCGCATCGCTGCGATTTGCGCTCCTTCGCACGGTCGCGTGAGCCATGCGACCGCGTCACTTCTCGCTGGTTATCTCCTCAAATTCTTGTGTTCCTTCCATTTTTGCTAGCTTCCTCTCCAATCTCCATCTCATTCATGCCCTATAAGGCCTGAAACACTTGACACACAGATCACGGCATCGAATGGAATAAAGGAGAATTAAAAGTAAATAATTAAAGTCTCTAGGAAGCAATTTTCAAACATGTACTGAATTTAGGAAGGAAATCTAAATGCATGCTAAATTGATGAATAAGTGGGCAAGGATCATGACAAAACCACACAATTAAACACAATATAAACCATAAAATAGTGGTTTATCAACCTCCCCACACTTAAACATTAGCATGTCCTCATGCTAAATTGAAGGAGACAAGGAAATAAGTATGAACATGCAGAAACTCATGAAATGCAATGCAATCCTACGTATATAAATAAATGCAACTATATGATTATTGTCCACTTGATCAAAAGTAAATAAGCCTTCCAAAACAGTTACAAATCAAATTCCACTAATTCTATCATTATACAATAAAACTGATAAAAGTGCAAGAAGATAGCTTATGAAGGCAGGAAACATGAAAATTCAAGCATTGAACCCTCACTGATAATGTATGTACGCTCTAATCTCTAGTGTATAGGGTAATCACTCAATTCTTTTCTAGTCATGTTTTCTAACTTTTGTTTTTTCTCTTAACCAATCAACAACAGTTAATATACCAATGCAAACATCGTGAGGTCTTTTCAGGGTTGTAATGGGGCCAAGGTGTAGGTAAGGATATACATATGGCTGAGTGAGCTTTATAAATTGAATCTTTAATTAACCTAAGCTCTCACCTAATATACATATATTCTATATACTTTTAAATTCATGCTTAGCTACCCATAATTCCCTTTTTCAACCCACACTCATGTTTCAACTTTGTATTTTAATTCTATCATATGTGCATTGATCTTTGAATTCTGAATTTAACATTGGGGTAATTTTGTCCCCTTATTTATTGATTTTTATTTTTTTTTAAATAAATAAAGCTTATCAATGCACATAGATTTTTCATTCTCATATCTTCACATGAGTAGGTATCCAAATTCCCTTTAAATTTTCATGACACATTTCCTCAACAACTTTTGTTCCTACAATTTCCCATACTTAACTAGCACACACAATTCTATCTTAGGCTAACCAAAGATTCAATTTGGGATATATAATTATTTTTCAGCTTAAGGTTAGTAATGTGGTAAAATATAGAACAAATGGGGTTTCAAAGGCTCAAAGTGGTTAACAAGGGTAATTGAAAAGGGTAGGCTTGATTTGGATAAGTGAGTTTAAACAACTAATGGCCTCAATCATGTGTAAGCGTGTAAATATAATAAATATTGGACTTATAAGATAAAACAAAATATAGATTACAATCATAGAGAAGTAAACACACAAGAATAAAATGATTATGGTTAAATAATGTAACCATACATAAAGGCTCAAATCTTTCATAGGTTGTGTGTTCTTTAGCTCAAACATCATGTTCCAAATACAACTCAAGAAGATTTATCATAAAAATTTTGAAAAATTAGTGAAATTTTGTTCCAAAGATAGATTTTTAAAAGAAACTTATTGTCTTTTCAGTCAAGTAGAATATGCATGCAACTATTCTAACCTATGCAGTTTATTCTATTCTATAAAAGAAAGAAAATCTAACTAAAATATCCTAATTATTGGTGCCAGAGAAGAGAATTTACCTCCGGAAGTCAGGTACTGACCGACCTCCCGACACTTAAGGCTTTGCACCGTCCTCGGTGCCATCTGTCAGGAACAGGGGTGGGCTGGTGGCAGTATCTCCACAGTCGGGATCATCATGGCTCCCGGTGCTGGTAAAGAAAGTGGAGTCCGGGGTGTCTGAGTCTCTGAAGCGTCCCTTGAGTAGCTCCTTGAGGTGTTTGAATCGGCGCTCGTTACGACGCTCTCTCATCTTAGCTTTCAGTTCATGCCGATCCAATTTTTCAAGTATCTGCTGGAGCAATTTCTCGGTTGTAGATGCTTGTGGTGTTGAAGAAGGAATATCTTCAACTAGCTCAATAGGCTGGCTTGTAGTGGCTGCTGAAAGTCTGAGGTATTTCCCGTGAGGGACATATTGATCATCCCGTGGAACCATGGCTTTGGTGTGCCTAGCTCTGTAGGAGACTCCGGCTGCTGAGATAAGATCTGAGACCAAGACGGGAAAAAGTAGGTTGCCCACGATTTGTACATGCTCCATAGCATTTCGGATGTGTCTTGAAAGATTCAGAGGTTGGTCTGTAAGGATGCACCATAGTAGAACAGCCATGTCTGCAGTGAATGAGGACTCATGAGTGCTCAGAAAGACGTAATGGGACATGATCTGTGCCCATACGCGAGCCTCCAAGGTAAGTGCGGAAGCCAAGATTCTCTTAGGGCGGGAACGGTGGTATCCGTAGATCCAACGGCTGCCAGGTAAAGCGATGACTCCGAGAATGGAGTCCCAGTCAAATTGGTATCTCTGGCGCTGAAGGGTGGCTTCTTGAAAAGCGTCCATTCCTGCAGGAATAGGGGGAAGACTCAGAACTTGCTGAATGGCTTCTTCAGTGATGGGGACTTGCTTCTGCCGGACATAAACAGACTACAGGGTCGGCATGTAGAAGTTGGAGTAGAACTCAACTACCCAAGAAAGATTGACCTGCCTTGGCTGTTTCCGTAGGAAACCCCATTGTCTTTGCTCAATTTGTGGCTCAACGAAGGTGGCAATATTGGACGGGAGGATAAGAAGGTATTCATTGTTATAGTTCCTTTCTGCCAGGATGGGGAACATCTGCTCACAGTAGCGATTGGAAAATCGCCCAACGTCCTTTGCTGGAAAGGCTTTCTCCTTTTCGTCAACCTTTATTATCCTCTTGACTCGTTTTGTTGAGGGCTTGACAGCGGTTGAAGAAGGCTCTGCCACTAATGCTCTTTTAGTTCCCCTTCTTGCTGGTGATCTGGAAGTTGCTTTCTCCATTCCTTTCTTGGTGGCCATCCTGAAAGAAGGGAAGAGAAAGAAAATTAAATGCAAAGAGAGATACAGCAAGGAAGGAAACGGAAAATAGGGTGAATGATGCACAGTAAAATGTAGATGACATTAACACATGCTCTCGAGTACATATGAAAAGCCATCAATGGAAAATAGCTAGTGCATAAAAAGACAAGTGAATGCAAGGTGTTTATTGGCATGCTGGTAAAGGGCATGAGTAGCATAGACCAAGCATTACTTTGTAACAAACCATCACGTTTGTATTGACAATTGAGTTCAATTAATAAAATAATAGGGGAAAGTTGTGAAAAGCAAGCATTGAATAGTATAGGAACATAGAGAAGTGCATAATGCCACATGGGCTTTTTCACAAACACATAGCATGCATGTTAAACAAGATGTAAAAAGTATGAAATTGAACGTGCAAGCAATCCCCTAAAAAAATAATAATAATTGTCAAATAAATTGTAACAAGTCACAAGCATATGATGAGGGATAATGACTCAAAAAATTTCTAACACCATGTAAAAAAGGAAAAGAAGAAGAAAGAAAATAAAAGTTTGAAAAGAAAAAGAAAAGAAAAAGAAAATAATAATATATACATAATATAATAAGAATGATAGAAAAGAGAAAAAGGAAGAAGAAAGTGAAACCTTGTTAATGGAGGAGAGAGAGAGAGAGAGAGAGTGAGATAGAAAGGAGAAGGGGGAAAGAAGAAAGAAGGAAAAAGGAAAATTAGGATTTGGAGGAAAGAAAGATAAGATAATTTGGCAATTGGGGTTTAGCTGTGCGGCGCATGCGACGCGGCCGCCTGGGGCATGCGTTCGCATGGGGGCACGGCAGGGAAGGGGACGCGATCGCGTCAGTCCCGCGGTCGCGTGCCCTATGTTGCGCTGCTGGTGCGAGTGCAGCCTCGCTCCAGCACAACTCTCTGTTCGATTCATTTTAATTGCCAAAATTGGGTGACGCGATCGCGTGGGTTATGCGATCGCGTGAGTGTGCGTCAGAAAATAATTGATGCGGCCGCGTCGGCGACGCGGTCACGTGACAAGGATTGTGCTTCCAGCACCAATCCAGCACCACTCTCGCACAATACAGCATTGTGCACCCTTTTACGTCGAAAATGCAGGGCACGCGGCCGCGTGAGGCACGCGGTCGCGTGGGAGGCCATGATTTCCATGCGACGCGGTCACGTGGAGTAATTTGTGCCATTGGCACGACTCCAGCGCTCCTCCTGCATAACTTTCTGTTCATTTTTATTTTTCTTTACCCCTCCTGCCACGCGAACGCGTCGCTGATGCGATCGCGTCGCGCGGCGAAAATTTTTTTTTTTCTTTTAAGGAAAGATAAAGACATGTAATTGAAAGAGCACGAAAGCACTAATAAAGAGAAGAGTTATTAAAGAAGAAAAACTTAAAGTGAAGAAAAGAACGATCATACCGCGGTGGGTTGTCTCCCATCAAGCACTTTGCTTTTACGTCCGAAAGTTGGACGCTCCACTAGCTCAATCTGCTGCTATGTGGGGATCTTCCAAGTGGAAGATCTCAAGCTCCTTATTTTTCTGCACCTTCTCACCATGGTACAGCTTTAGGCGGTGTCCATTAACCTTAATAAGTTCAGAACTTGAAGGATGGCTTAGGTGATAAACTCCGTACGGTTCAGCCTTCTCTACTCTGTATGGACCTTCCCATTTTGATCTCAACTTACCGGGCATGAGCCTCAGTCGAGATTTGTAAAGGAGAACAAAATATCCAGGTTGGAACTCTCTCTTCTTGATGTTTTGATCATGCACAGCTTTCATCTTTTCCTTGTATATTCTAGAGTTCTCATAAGCTTCTAGGCGAAGGTTCTCCAGTTCCTGTAGTTGCAACTTTCTTTCAGTTCCAGCTTTCTCAATTTTCATGTTGCACTCTTTAACTGCCCAGAAGGCTCTGTGTTCGATTTCAACTGGAAGATGGCAAGCTTTTTGATGACATGTCACCATGTCATGTTTTTCTATGCTTTTTCATACAAGAAATTAATGATTTGTGCTTAAATATTAGATGCTTTTGTACTTAATTGGTATATTTCTTTGATCTTTTAATTTTATAAATCATGTAGGAAATAAGAAGAAAGAGAAGCAAAGAAGCACAAAATAAGCTAAAAAGGAAAAAAAAGAACTTTGGGGAACACTTTGAAGTTGGAGTACACTTTGGAGCCTTAGGCCACGCTTTTAAAAGCATGGCCCATGACCAAATAAAAGGAAAATAGGCAATCAGCACAAAGCTCAGCTCACTTGGAGAGCTGAGCGCTACAAGAGTGCAAAATGAGCTTGGAAAGCAAAATTTTGGCTAAGTTAAAATCTGGGCTCTCACAGCATGACCATGCCTCCTTCCAAGGGCTATAACTTGAGCTACAGATGTCCGATTGATGTGCTTCTAGTTGCGTTGGAAAGCTGACATTCAGAGCTTTCCAACGATGTATGGCAACCTATATTTGGCATGAAATAGAGGCACGAATGAAATGCATCTTTAAGGGCCATAAACAAGCAAAAAAATCAGCAAATGCTTCCACCAAGGCTCGAAGCTGGAACCTCACTCCAAGGCAAAGTAGCGCTCACTTAAAGAGTGTTGTGCTCTTGATAATGCTCACTTTGTGAGCTGAGCTTGGTCTTTCCTTTCCTTGTTTCTTGGCCTCATATTGGGCTCAGCTCACAAAAGTGAGCAGAGCGCTACCCATGGGCACAAGCATGCTTGACACGGTCCAGGAGCACAAGACGCGCAACAAATTTGGCACCAAGGCACCAATGCTCAGCTCACTTTGTGAGCTGAGCTTTCCTCTGATACCTTCCCCAAGCAATTTTCACATGGGCCAAAATTCAATTAAAATTCTCTTTAATTCAATTCTTCTCCAAATTGAATCAAGGCCAACCAAACCCATTTCTCCTCAACTCCAAAGCAAGAAAAGCCCACATCATCACTCAATGGCACAAGGATTAGATAAATTAGGAATTTCATTTAATTGTAATTTGTTTTTCATTTCATTTTTCATTTTCATTTTATAAAGCCTATATAAAGGCATCATTTTCATCTTTGTGGGAGACGGGAGGAGAGCTCCATTGGAGGGTATAGGGGCTGGCTCCATTTGAGAACTCTCTCTTTAGTTTTCATTGTTGTTTTGAATTTTGGGTGGAGAATTGAAGAAATTCTATTTCAATCTCACCTTGAATTCTCTCTTGTTCTTTTACTGCATAATTCAAATTTCATCTGCTGTTTTAAATCTTCTTCTTCTACAATCTGTTCTTTTACTTTTCTGCAATTATTCTCTTGTTGGATCAAGGAAGGACTTGAGATCTAGACTTGTTTTCTAGTCTCTTCCACTCCTGAGATCTTCAACATCCTTTTAATTTGCTACAAATTAAGCATTGCTTTCCTGTTTTCATTCTTCAAGCATTTTTACTTTCTGTTGCATTGCTTCCAATTTACAGTTCCTACATTTGCTCTAAGTTCTTATTCACTAAAATTTTGTCTCGCTATTTATATTGCTCCCAGCACCCAGTCCCTTTTAATCTTCTTGCAATTTAGATTTCCAGTTGCTTGAATTATTGCTTCTATTTTACTTTTCATGCAAGTTAATTTTTCTGCAATTGTTCTAAGTTCTGCTTACTACTTCCTTTAATTTCCCAGCACCCACTCCCCTTGTTATTTCATGCAATTTACATTTCTTGTCATTTAAGATTCTTGCAATTTACATTTCTTGCTCTTTAAGTTTTTTTTGCTCATTTACTTTCTGTAATTTATAACTCCTTGTCATTTATATTCTGTTGCTGCAAGTTTCACCCAATTTCACTTAAATGTTAGCTTGACTAAACTAATCACCCACTAAAGTTGCTTAATCCATCAATCCCTGTGGGATCGACCTCACTCTAAGTGAGTTTTACTACTTGATACGACCCGGTACACTTGCCGGTGAGTTTTAGGTGTTTTGGAAAATTCAGTTTTCCACAAAAATACCATCACTTTTCCATAAACTAAGCGAAAGGGACTCATCCCAATGGGTGTCTTGTATGCTGTTCTATATGCCCACAGTGCATCTTGTAGTCTGGTGCTCCAATCTTTTCTATGAGGCTTCACTATCTTCTGTAGGATACGCTTAATTTCTCTGTTTGACACCTCGGCTTGCCCATTAGTTTGGAGATGGTAAGCTGTGGCAACTTTATGGATTATCCCATGCTTCTTCATCAATCCTGTTAGTCTCCTATTACAAAAATGGGTGCCTTGATCGCTCACGATCGCTCGTGGTGATCCAAAGCGGCATATGATATGGTTTCTCACAAAGGAAACAACAGTGTTAGCATCATCAGTGCGGGTGGGAATTGCTTCCACCCATTTGGAAACATAATCCACAGCTAACAAAATATAAAAATATCCACTAAAATTTGGAAATGGACCCATGAAGTCAATGCCCCAGACATCAAAAATTTCATAGAAAAGCATATATTGTTGAGGCATCTCATCCCTCTTGGATATGTTACCAAATTTCTGGCATGGGTGACAAGATTTACAAAACTCAGCAGCATCTCTAAAAAGAGTAGGCCACCAGAATCCGCAGTCTAGGATCTTTCTAGCTCTTCTTTGAGGGCCAAAGTGTCCTCCACTCTCAGATGAGTGACAGGCCTCTAAAATGGACTGGAATTCTGATTGAGGTACACATCGTCTAATTATCTGGTCAGCGCCACATCTCCATAAATATGGGTCATCCCATATGTAATATTTAGACTCGCTTTTCAGCTTGTCTCTTTGATGTTTAGAGAAATGTGGAGGAAATGTGCGGCTAACTAAATAATTAGCAACTGGTGCGTACCAAGGGACTAACTCAGATACTGCTTGCAGGTTGTCAAAAGGAAAATTATCATCTATAGGAGTAGAATCATCCTTAATATGTTCAAGGCGACTCAAGTGGTCCGCTACTAAATTTTGATTACCACTCCTATCCTTTATTTCTAAATCAAATTCTTGTAACAGTAGTATCCAACGTGTAAGTCTTGGTTTGGATTCCTTTTTAGCTAATAAATACTTTAGAGTTGCATGGTCCGAATACACTACTACTCTAGTACCAAGTAAATAAGCTCGGAATTTATCCAGAGCGAAAACAATAGCAAGTAGCTCTTTCTCAGTAGTAGTATAATTGGACTGGGCAGTGTCTAAAGTCAAAGACGCATAGGCAATAACAAAAGGATCCTTACCTTCATGCTGAGCCAGCGCTGCTCCTACTGCATGGTTGGAAGCATCGCACATGATTTCAAACGGCTGGCTCCAGTCAGGTCCTCTCACAATTGGGGCTTGAGTTAGAGCAGTCTTCAGCTTATCAAATGCTTGTTTGCAATCTTCACTGAACTCGAACTCAATGTCCTTCTGCAGTAATCTGGATAAGGGAAGTGCCACCTTACTAAAGTCCTTAATAAATCTCCTGTAGAAACCTGCATGGCCAAGGAACGAACGGACTTCCCTCACAGAAGAGGGGTAAGGTAAACTAGAAATAACATTCACCTTTGCTGGGTCTATAGAAATGCCATTATTAGATACCACATGTCCTAATACAATCCCTTGCTTTACAATAAAGTGGCATTTTTCGAAATTCAATACAAGGTTTGTATCAACACATCTATCTAATACTCTGGATAATCCATCTAAACAAAGGTTAAAAGAATCACCATAAACGCTAAAATCGTCCATAAAAACTTCCATACAGTCCTCAATAAGATCAGAGAAAAGACTTATCATGCACCTTTGGAAAGTAGCTGGTGCATTGCACAAGCCAAAGGGCATTCTCTTATAAGCATAAGTCCCAAAAGGACATGTAAAAGTAGTCTTTTCCTGATCCTCAGGAGCTATATGAATCTGGAAATAACCTGTGTAACCATCTAAAAAGCAATAATGTGATTTACCTGACAGGCGATCCAGCATTTGATCAATGAATAGAAGTGGGTAGTGATCCTTACGGGTAGCTTGGTTAAGATGCCTGTAATCAATGCAGACTCTCCAAGCATTCTGAACTCTAGTTGCTATGAGCTCTCCATGCTCATTCTTCACGGTAGTGACTCTGGACTTTTTGGGCACCACTTGTACTGGGCTTACCCATTCACTGTCTGAAATGGGATATATGATACCAGCCTCCAATAGTCTGGTCACTTCCTTTTTGACAACTTCCAAGATGGTGGGATTCAATATTCTCTGGGGTTGACGGACAGGTCTTGCTCCCTCTTCTAAAAATATTCTGTGCTCGCATACTTGAGGGTCAATTCCCACTATGTCTGCCAAACTCCACCCAATTGCTTTCTTATGCTTCCTCAGCACATCAAGTAACTGCTCTTCTTGTTGAGAAGTCAGTTCTCTTGCAATAATAACCGGAAGCTTCTGCTCATCCTCAAGGTAAGCATATTTGAGATGTGGAGGGAGAGGTTTCAATTCCAACTTTTGATCATGGGTAGGCTCTGAATTATCTAGGGCTTGCGAAAATGGCGAAGTGTCCTCATTGTCAGTTAAGAGGGTCCCCACACTTGGACCTTGTCCAGTGTGCCTCTCTTCAAACTCTTCTTTTTGAACTTCAGCCACACTCTCGTCTATGACATCACACTGTAAGATAGAACGATCTTCTAGGGGGTTGTCAATGACTCCATTCAGATTGAAGATTACTATGCGGCCATCTATTTCAAAGGAGTATGTTCCTGAAAAGGCATCTAATTTGAATTTTGATGTCTTCAGGAATGGTCTTCCAAGTAAGATGGATGATGGCTTATCTGAATCATTATGGGGCATCTCTAAGATGTAAAAATCAGTGGGAAATGTGAGCCCTTTAATGTTCACCAAAACATCTTCAACAACTCCAGCCACTGTGATAATGCTTTTATCTGCTAACACAAAACGAGCTGCCGACCTTTTTAAGGGAGGGAGCCTTAAAACATCATATATAGACAAAGGCATTATACTGACACATGCTCCTAAATCACACATGCAATCATAAATTACTACACCACCAATAGTACAACTAACTATGCAAGGACCTGGATCACTACATTTTTCAGGTAATCCTCCCATTAAAGCAGATATAGAACTACCTAAAGGAATAGTTTCTAATTCATTAATTTTGTCTTTATGGATACATAAGTCTTTTAGAAACTTTGCATATTTAGGTACCTGCTGAATGACATCAAAAAGGGGAACAGTTACCTCAACCTTTTTGAATATTTCTACCATTTTAAGATTAGGTTCCAGCTGCTTCCTGGGCTTCCTTGCAAGTTGTGGAAATGGAATGGGGGTGGTGTTTTCTGTGGTGCCTGTGCCTTTTGGTGCTTCTTCCTGTGGTTGAGCTATCTCTTCTTCAGCCATGTCCTGTATATCCTCTTCCTCTTCAACATCTTCGATTTCTACCACCTCTTCAGCTGAGGCGTATTCTGGTGAGCTTGGTTCCTCCTGATTCCTCTCCTGCAGTGTGGTTCCAGACCTCAGGGTGATGGCATTAATGCCTCCCTTCGGATTGGGTAATGGTTGAGTGGGGATTCCAATGGTGCTTGAAGGTTGGTTACTGGAATTTTGTGCTGAACCAAGTTGTGTCAATAAAGCTTGTAGAGTAGAGGTGAAACCATTCAGACTGGCGTTAATATTGTTCACGATGGTATTTTCCATGGCCAGTTGTCTTTTCTCAAAAGCTTGTAATAAATCTTCATTAGAAGATACAGAAGAATGAGTAAACTGAGAGGTTTGCTGCTAATTGTTCGGTGGTCCTTGGTTTTGCCTTAGGTGAGGTGCTCGGTAAGGTTGATTTTGCTGCCTGTTGTTGTTATTATTCCACCTCTGATTTCCCTGATTATCTCTGCCTCCCCTATTATTGTTGTCTCTCCAATTTTGGTTTGAATTGTCCTGCCATCCATGGTTATTATTTCCACTTTGATTGTACCCTTGGTTGAGGCGGTCATAGAAGTTGTGAGTGGATGCCACCATGTTGTCTTCTTGTTGGAGCTGCGGGCATTCATCAGTGTAATGGTTGTAATCAGCACAAATTCCGCAAATTTTTTGTGGAACTAGTTGTTGGTTTTGCTGCGGTTGAGTTTACTGAGCTTGTTGATTCAACTGCATTTGCTTCAGCAGGTTGGTCATCTCACAGATGCTTCGATTTAGAGCAGCAGTCTCTATGCCAGAAGATACTTCTACAATGGCTTTTGAACGACCTTGCTTCATCAGTGGTCTTGTACTTCTTCATAGACCCATTGTTGGCACTTTCTAATGTGGTCTTGTCTTGGGGCCTCATACCTTGTGTGATATAGCTGAGTAGCATGATCTTGTCAATCATGTGGTGGGGGAATGCTTCCAGAAGATTATTGAAGCGCTCCCAATATTCAAAGAGAGTCTCATTATCATCCTGAACAATTGTAGAGATATCCTTCCTCAGTTTATCAGTAACTTCAGATGGAAAGAATTTCTCCAGAAACTCCTTTCTGAGTGTATCCCAGTTGGATACATTTGCTAGAGGTTGAGTGTAGTACCACTCTCTTGCTTTTCCCTCAAGTGAGAACGGAAAAGCTTTCAGCAGAATTGAAGTTTCATCAGTGCCATCACGCCTGACAGTAGAACAGGCTGCTTGGAAATCTCTCAAGTGCTTGATAGGCTCTTGAGCAGGTAGGCCATGAAACTTGGGCATCAAATTTAGCAGTGCGGTCTTTATCTCAAAATCTGTAGCTACCGCTGGATGATGCGCGTGAAACAGTTGCATTGTAAAATCAGGAGCTCCTTCCTCCTGAATGGTAACTCTTCTAGCTGCCATGTTTTCTGCACGTAAAACAACCGAATCAGTAGAACGGGGGCTGGTTTCTTCCTCAGATTCACTTTCAGATCCGCCCTCAGAGTGGGCTAACCTACGTTGTTCTCGCCTTATTCGTGAAATAGTCCTTTCAATTTCAGGATCGAATATTAGCAAGCACGGATCAGGAAGTGAACGCGTCATTTGACGGAAGAAACGTGCAGCTCATAGTAGCTAAATTAAATAAAATTCAAATAAATAAATTCTAATTAATAAAATTAGCACTCTATTGCAACTCCCCGGCAATGGCACCAAAAATTGATGGGAAGCAGAAGCTGGTGAATTAAAAATTTATCAAAATGGTTACGTTGCAAGTATAGTTCTTAACTCACCGAAAATCTGCCTATCAATTTAGAAATATGTCACAGAGAGTTTAAATTAAAATTACGAGTTGCAGAAAAGTGTGCTGTTTTATTAATCAGATGTTCCAAGAAGTTGAGCTAAGTAAATTGGGATTTAAATTGATGAATTTTAAATAATATAAATAAAAGCCTTGACTAGGAATTGATTAGTTAGAATCTCTATCATTGATGGAGTGATTTTGAAGATTGATTTATAATTAACGGTTACTCTGTTTGGTTATCCTTTACTAGGTAAGGGAAAGTCAAACAAGTTGGACTGCCAGATCTATTCACGAGTTACAACCCACTTAGTTCAAAGGGATTGGCGTTGGTGGCAGGATAGCAATCCAACATTTAACCCAACTATAAATTTCTCCTTCAATCCTTCCAACTCAAGAATTCCTTTTAATCAACTCCCTATCAAGTAATGAAACTACTCACGCATTGTAAATAAAGAATCCATGGCACATAAAAGGGAATTAAAAGAAGACATGATTATTGGAATTGAAATTAAATTAAAGAGAAATAATCCTTGCATTAATTAATCATAAAAGTATCTGAATGACAAAATTGAACATAACAAAGAACATGGAAGAATAAAACCAAGATAAGAGAACAAACTAGAGTGATGAAGTCTTGATGAGGAAATAACTCTTCTCAATGTTCCAATGCTAAGATCAATTGAAAATTAAAATCCTAAAAACTAGAGAGAAAAACCTAAGATAGTGAAAAAACTAGATCTAAAACTACTGAATGAATGTCTCTTGTTTTTGCATATTCTCTGACTCTAGTCTGCTGTTCCGGGCCAAAAACTGGGCCGAAATAAATCGCCCCCATCGAATTCTGCAGATTATGCAGATCGCACATGTCACGCGATCGCGTCATCCATGCGGACGCGTCGCTTGCGCTTTCCAATCCGCGCGGCCGCGCAAGCCATGCGGCCGCGTCGCTGCGATTTGCGCTCCTTCGCGCGGTCGCGTGAGCCATGCGACCGCGTCACTTCTCACTGGTTATCTCCTCAAATTCTTGTGTTCCTTCTATTTTTGCTAGCTTCCTCTCCAATCTCCATCTCATTCATGCCCTATAAGGCCTGAAACACTTGACACACAGATCACGACATTGAATGGAATAAAGGAGAATTAAAAGTAATTAATTAAAGTCTCTAGGAAGCAATTTTCAAACATGTACTGAATTTAGGAAGGAAATCTAAATGCATGCTAAATTGATGAATAAGTGGGCAAGGATCATGACAAAACCACACAATTAAACACAATATAAACCATAAAATAGTGGTTTATCAATCATGTTCGGAGAGGAGGTGGAAGTACATGAGGTGATACCTCGAGAGTTGTACAAAGTGGCGGATAAGCCCCCTATCCAAGCAAGGTTTGCTTTCTTTCATCTTATCTGTCACCTATACAATTCAGCTGGAATTGTCATAGAAGGTGACACTCCAATTTAGGAGGACAAGCCTATCACTAAAAGAAGGATGGAGCATACTAGAGAGTTGGCACATGAACCGCAACATGAGCATGTGGAGCTGCCTCAACATGAGATCTCTGGGATGCCTTAAGGGATGTATTTTTCTCCTCAAAGCTATTGGAATCAATGGCATACTTCTGTAGGAGAATTAAGCTCTAACATGAATCAGCTGAGGATGGAGCATCAGGAGCATTCCACCATCCTCATAGAAATTATAGAAGATTAAAGAGCTGTGAGGGAAGAACAATAGAGACAAGGCGTGACATTGAAGACATCAAGCGCTCTATTGGATTCTCTAGAGAAAGTGGTAGTCGCCATCATTAAGGTGGTCCCGTTCCATCAACCCTTGCTTTATGTCATTTTTCTGTTTTTCATTATGTTTTATTGTCTGTTCTCGTGTTCTTATTGCATGATCATTTCTATCTATGTCCTAAAGTTATCAAATGTTCCATATAACTCTCATCTTGCTTAAAAGAAAATTTTATTTGTAAAAGAAAATTAAGATTCATGAATTTCAAGTTTATCTTAAGAATAGTTCAATTATCTTGATGTGGTGGCATTGCTTTTATTTTCTGAATTTATGAATGAACAGTGCATATTTGAAATTGGAGTTAAAGAATGTTGGTCTTGAAAGAATGATAAAAAAGGACAAGTATTATTGGTGATCTGAAAAATCAAAAGAAATTGATTCAAGAAGCAAGAAAAAGCAGCAAAAATAGCAATTTATGCGAAAAAAAATATGCAAAAAAAAAGCAGAAAAAGAAATAAAATGCAGAAAAAGCCAATACCTCTTTAAACCAAAAGGCAAGAGCAAAAAGCCAATAACCCTTTAAAGCAAAAGGCAAGGGTAAAAGGATCCAAGGCTTTGAGCATCAATGGTTATGAGGGCCTAAAAGAAACAAAATCTTAGCCTAAGCACTCCAAAGCAATAGTGTCCCTAACTATATGCTTGTGGTGTGAAGGTGTCAAGTAAAAATCTTGAGACTGAGCAGTTAAAGTCGTGATCCAAAGCAAAAAAGAGTGTGCTTAAAAACTCTGGACACCTCTATCTGGGGATTCTAGCAAAGCTGAATCACAATCCGAAAGGGTTCACCCAGTTAAGTGTTGATACGCAAAAATTAGATTTCACATGTATGAACTAACTAGTAAGTATACCGAGTCACATCAAGTAATAAAACTCATTTGGAGTGAGGTCGACCACATGATGATTGATGGATCAAGCAACTTTAGTGAGGTGATATGTCTAGTTAAGCTAAAATTTATGAATTGAGTGAAATTAAACAAACAGAATGTAAATTGCAAGAATTGTAAATTGTTGAATGTAAATTGACAGAAACTTAAATGGCAAGAAACTTAAATTGCATGAAAAGTAATTTACTGGAAATGTAAATGGGAATTGTGTGCTAGGAAATTAAAGGAAGCAGTGAACTCAAAGCAATTAAATGAAACTCAAGGCAACAAAAATGAAGAACAACAGAAAGATAGATTCATTAGGGATTGGAGATATCATAATCCACCATGAATCAAATGGGTCTCAACTTCTTTCTCAATCATATGAGTATATATATGGCAGATTGTAATTGATTGGATCCCAATTCCTTGGCAACCCAATCTCTCTAATCACAATCAATCTTGCCGATTCCTTGATTCAATTGTCATGAGAAGAGGTTAAGCATGTTCTCTTATCCATAAGCCACACAAATTCTCAAGACCTCAGTTCCTCCCGAATAGTGTTGGTCAAGAGAATTGTGAAGGATAGAGTCCCAATTCTAATGCCTATGATTTCCCTTTTGAGGCTCACACAAGCATTCAATAGATTCGAACCCCCTTCCAGAGTGAATGAATCTCAAGCAAAACAGAGGATATCCTATAGCTACCCAACCGGATTGAGAAAAAGAAGAAGTTCACTCAATCATGTGAACTGTAATAGAGCTCCTCCCCTAATTAAGTGGGGTTCAATTTATCATTGCTCTAAGAACACTTGCAGGAAATATAAATTGCATGAAAGTAAATCAAGCTCAATAGGAATGGAAATGTAAACTTGGCAGAAAGGAAAATTGCAGAAGAGAAGTGTAAGAAATTGAAATTGCATAAGCTAAACTGAATTCAATACAACTGAAATGTAAAAGTGCAGAAAAGAAAAAGTGTATCAAAATAAAATCCTAAGCTAAGCTCTCTAGAGTCTCTAATCCTCCAAGAGAGCTCTGGAGTCTCTAATCCTCCAGCCTCTACTCCTACTGTACTGACTGAACCTTCCTTTTTCAAATATGAAACTAAAGCCTTTATATAGGCTTTCCTAAATTACAAATTGAAATGAAATTGAAAACAAATTACAATTAAATGAAAATTCCTATTCTAGATGCTTTTTGTGCCTTTGATTAAGTGATGTTAATGGGCTCTGCTTGCTTGAAGTTTAAATGGACTTGCAGTGAAGTTAATTAAATCAGAATTTTGCTTCCAGGAGAGCGTAGCGTTCTTTTGGAGAGCAGAGTGCATTTACACCCACACGCACGCGTCACCCACGCGTACACGTGACCTTCAGCATTTACACTTGTGACACGTACGCGTTACCCACGCGTGCATGTCGCCTTCAGCGCTCTAGAGAAGAACGTAGCATTCGCGCTAAGTGTGTAAGAACCGCAACTAATCAACCGGTTAATTAAGTAATTAATATTGCCCAAATTAGACTTCGAAAAGTTAGAGTGAAAATTTGAGGATTTATAGTTTTTCCAAGTTGGGCCCAAGCCCAACATATAAAAGGTTCATTAATGAACCCATTTCAGCATAACACACGAACAAACACACTCATACATGCTGAAAAGAGAAGGGAGAAACCCAATGGTTACTATTCATTGTCAACTTCCAAAGCTCATATCTTGAGCTAGAGAGCTCCGATCGCCGTGCCGTTTACGGCTACGCGTTTCTTGTGAAGAGCTCTACAAAACCCACCCAAGAAACCTTCAAGGTAATCACGAAATCTTCCCAGTTTCTCTCTTGAAAATTTTGGGTACTTAGGGTTTGTGCCTAAATGAGTTTTTGTGATTCTTGGTGTTTAGGTTTGCTCTAATCCTTACTTAGCCTTGGATTCTTGCTAGTAAATCTGTTGAAGAAGGTAAGGGCCACTAAACCTTTGTGAATTTATGTATGATTGGAACCCTAGGTTGATTTGAGGTGATTTATATGTATATAGTTTGATTATTGTGGCTTTAGGAGCTCTTGGAACTTAATTGTGCTTATTGGAGTGGATTTGAAAGCTTGGATTGTGGTTGGAAGCTTGTTTGTGCTAAGTTGGAATTTGGGTGCATAAAGGGGAATCGGCCAAAGTATAGTTTTGGTTTCCTCTATGTAGTATATAATATTCATGGACACATAGGCTAGTGACCAATAAGATAGGTTGAACTGAAATGATGGATGGTGTGTTATATGATGATGAATTGATGATTGTTGGGTTGATTGTGATGAATTTTAATGATATGTTGATATTGAATGAATATATGGATTGGAAGTTGGTTCCTTATGATAATTGTAGTATGATGACTTATGAAAAGGTGAGTGTGATGGTGATTTTGATCATAAGTATTATATGGTTGATGTTGGAATTGAAAGTAATAAAATGAGAAGGAGAATGTGATAAGGTTGGTGTATTATGATACAATAGGTACATTTTGATGAAAAATGGAGTTTTGGATGGTATGGTATGGTTTGGGATGTGTATGGTAAGAAATTGTGTAAGTTGTAAAGTTTGGCAAAATTGAGTTTTTGGTGAACTTTGCTCGATCATAACTTTTGCCTCTATTTTCAAAATTGATTGAAATTTGTTTATAATTAAAGATCCTTGAAAACTCTTTAAATTGATATAAAATTTGTAAAAATTGAAACTTTGTAGAGGAAGTTATGATCCTTCAAAGTTGGTGTTAAAAATCTGAAATTCTGCAAAGTTGCAGAATTTCAATATTTGCTGATATGTGCGGGCGCACACTCTCGTGCGGACGCACACCCCTACAAGTATTTCGACTTGTGCAGACGCACACACCTGTGCGCACGCACAGGCAAGGAAGTGCGTTCTATTCGCAGCACCAGCACAGCTTGTGCGCACGCTTATCCAAGGAAAAACTTCAACCTGTGCAGACGCACAGGTTTGTATGGACGCACACATCGAAAAGGTCAGTCTGTTAGGGGCGCTGGCACAGGTTGTGCGAGTGCACAGATCCTTGTAAAATTTACACCTGTGCATACGCACACCCCTGTGTGTACGCACGCATTTCAAAACTCTCAGGAGTGTGCGCATGCACAAACCCTTGTGCAGCCACACACGTCCTATTTCTCAAAAATTTATTTGTTTTCAACTATTCTACCTTCCCAACATGGTTGTAAGCTTCTAAAATATCATGTTAAAACTTATGGGCTTAATTTTGAGTATTGAAACATGGGATGTAACTTAAGGTTTCTAGAACTTGGTTTTATAATAAATTAGAAAATGGAGGCTTAGAATTCTGGCATGCTGAGAAATGATTTGACGTTGGGTGGAGGATGAGTGATATATGAGATAAGGAATGATGAACTTTTGACCTTGGAAATTGAGTTATGAAAGAGACAGTGGTTGAGACGAGTCGAGGACTCGGATTGAGACGATGGATCTCTGTATACTGAAAATGTTTTTCGAAAATCACTGAAATATTGTTTTCACTGAGAATATGAGACGCTATGCGCCCGGCAGGGACAGCGGTTGGATCCCACCTGTCGAGGTAGTGGCAGTGGCGTAAGGGCGGTGGTTCGTCCCGCTTGCGTTGAGATGTGAGGTCTGTGGCAAGTGTATCCCGCTCGCATCCCTTCGGACCTATAGAGCGTACAAGCGCCGGTACCTGGACAGTGATCCGGGCACTATATCTCGAGGGTTCCCATATGAGTAATCGGAAGGGCGACGTCTCCAAGGAGATGTGTCGGGTTGGCAGTTGAACCGACAATGTGATATCACAGCCAGTAGGGCAGGTATTCATCATATGCATTTCCTATATGTTTGTTTTCTTTGCCGACTCTTAATTGTATGCCTAATTGAATAACATGTCTATTTGCTTACTTGATCTAATTGCCTTGTATGTTGTTACTTGTGAATTACTTGCATTGTTATTAATTGTGCTTTCTGCTGGGATTGAGGAGGTTTGGAAGGCGGTGGCAATGGGATCGCATGGAGGATAGGTTGGTGAAGGCTGTGGGATAGCGATGTTTGTTTAGAATTAGAACTCCCTTAAGATAGTTGATGCCAGGGCATCTTGGCCAGTTTCACTGACCTTTTCTTTACTGTTTTTAGGTTAGTTTCATGCATTCTCTTAGGAAATAAGCTAGTTTTGGGTAGATATTCACTTACACCTCGATTCAAGCATACGTTGTGCATTTTACATTATTTCATGAGGATTTTGCATGAGTTTAGTGAAAATTGTATGCTGCATTACCCATGACTTGTACTAGAACTTTGATGCACTCTATTGCTTGATTTCAGGACCAAAGGAAGCAAGGAATAGGAGGTAACTTGCAAAGTTAATGAGAAAAGTGATTGCCAATAACGCTCTCAAAGCCATCATTGACCACGTTAAGAGTCACGTTAACAAAGTTAACATGAACTCTAATGGGAGAGGGGAAGTTGAGCCAACGTTAGTGACACTTAACATTATCACTAACGTTGGCAAATGCTCACAAGTGGCCACGTTAGAGTCCACGTTAACTTAGTTAACGTGGCCTCTAACGTTAAAAGGGGGAAGAAACGCCAACGTTAGTGACATTCAACATTGTCACTAATGTTGGCCTAAGGAGAAACATACCACGTTAACTCCCACGTTAACTTGGTTAACGTGGGAGCTAACGTAAGAAGCAAGAATGGTCGACAACGTTAGTGACACCCAACATTGTCACTAACATTGGAAGCAACCACATAACCCCCAAGGAGCCACGTTAACTCAGTCAACGTGGAAGCTAACATTGATGAGTGAAAGAAATGCCAACGTTAGTGACATTCAACATTGTCACTAACGTTGGGGATGGCTAAGCATGGCCACGTTAGAAGCCACGTTAACCTAGTTAACGTGGACTCTAACGTGAGACATAGGGGCACCTTGGAACGTTAGTGACAATGTTGAGTGGCACTAACGTTCTCAAAGGATGGCAAGCCCACGTTAAAGAGCCACGTTAACTAAGTTAACGTGGGCTCTAACGTGGGAACAAAGGTGGCTTTTCAAAGTTATTGGGAATGTTAAGTCTCAATAACGTGTGTGAAGGACTTAGAGGCAACGTTAGTGGCAACATTTGTGCCACTAACGTTGAAGTTAACGTGGCTTTTACTTAGGAACATTAGTGAGAAAGTTGATTGTCACTAACGTTCTCGAACTCATATTTTCACTAAACGTTAACACCCCTAACGTCTTGAGCTAAAGTCTCTGCCCACTTCACACTTTCTCTCTGCAAGTAAAGCCAAGCCCAAATAAAGAAGAGAACTGCTTCAAACTCAAGATCCAAAGGCCCAAGACTTGAAGAGCCAACCAGAAGCTGAGAAAAGTAGTATATATAGGAGTAGCTTTGAATTGTTGAGGGGGTTCAAAAAGTTGGAAAAAAGAACTACTCTCTGTATTTTACCTTCTCTGCATTTTCTAGTTTTATGATGTATTCTCCATCTTTGTTTTCATTTTCTAGAGCTATGAACAACTAAATCCCTTTCATTGGGTTAGGGAGCTCTGTTGTAATTTGATGGATCAATACTAATTTTCATTATTCTTCTTCTATCTTTTCTCTTGATTTTACTTGAAAGCTTTCGATCTTCATCCAATTGGGTAGTTATCTTGGAAAAGAAGCTATTCAAACTTAGATCTCTTTTGAACCTTGAAAGAGGAATGAAGAGATCAAGCTAGAAATGCTTTCTCATGCTGGACCAAATTGGGTTTGGATGGGTATGTGACTATAACCCTCTCAATACTTGATTTGGGAAATGCATGTGGTATAATCAGTGACCATATTTCATCTCTTCTCATGAGCAATTGACCAAGGAATTGGCTATTGATCAAGATTTGAGAGATTGAATTTGTAATTCAATCAATTAAGATTGCCAAGGAGATCAATGAGTGCATTGATTGAGGAAGAGATGAAAATGAACTTGATCCGTAGGATTGCAATATCTCCTAAGCCCAATGAACTCCCCATCTCTGATCTTACCCATTCTCTTTAATTTCTGCCATTTACTTTTATGAGCAAATCCCCCATTCCCATTTACAATTCTGCAATTTACTTTCAGTCATTTACTTCCAGTCCTTTAATTTTAGCATTTACTTTTCTGTTATTTACATTCCCGCCATTTTATTTTCTGCAACTCTCAACCCAAATTCTGGATTCGCTCAACTAGAACATTCTTCTAATTAAAGTTGCTTGATCAATCAATCCCTGTGGGATTCGACCTCACTCTATTGTGAGTTTTTACTTGACGACAAATTCGGTACACTTGCCGAAGGAAATTTGTTGAGAGACAGTTTCCACCCGCATCAAGTTTATCGCGCCGTTGCTGGGGATTGATTGTGCATCAATAATGATTAAATTGGAAGATCACTAGATTGAGCATTTTTATTTTGTGAATTTCATTTTCTGTTTGAGTGATTTACTTTCTGTTTTAGTTAAACTTCTTCCCTTTCCTATCTACTCTTTTGTTTTTCTTTGTTATTTTCAATTCTGTTTGCTAACCCACTAACTGTTTGATATATTGCATCACCCACAACTAACAGTAATTTTGACAAAAAAATACTTTCTGCACCTATCTTTTCTTGCTTGCACTTGATGGTTGTATGACAGGGAGAAGAAGCGGGGCTTCAACTTCCTTCGATTCTGAACATGAGAGGACCTTCCTTAGATTAAGGAGGGAGGCAAGAGGAAAGAAAGTGGTTGGTGCTGAGGAAAAGGAGGAATTCTTTGAACCAAACATGGAAGACAACATGGAAAACCATCATGAAGAAGAGGATCACAACCATGGGGGAGGAGGTAGAGCAAATCATGCTGGTGAGGATAGAAGACTTTTGGGCTCTTACATCAATCCAAACCCAGGCAATTGTAGAAGTAGCATCCAAAAGCCAACAATCCATGCCAACAACTTTGAACTTAAACCACAGCTCATCACCCTTGTTCAGAACAACTGTTCGTTTGGAGGAGGTGTTCAAGAAGACCCCAATCAACATCTAACCACCTTCCTGAGGATATGTGACACAGTGAAGTCTAATGGTGTTCATCCTGACACCTATAGACTACTCTTGTTTCCATTCTCACTTAAGGATAAAGCAGCCAAATGGCTGAAGTCTTTCCCAAAGGAGAGCTTGACAACTTGGGAGGATGTGGTGAACAAATTCTTAGCAAGATTTTACCCTCCTCAACGAATCAATAGGCTGAGAGCTGAGGTTCAAACTTTCAGGCAACAAGATGGTGAGACTCTATATGAAGCATGGGAGAGGTTCAAGGACTTAACAAGGAGGTGTCCACCTGACATGTTCAACGAATGGGTGCAACTGCACATTTTCTATGAAGGGCTCTCTTATGAGTCAAAGAAGGCCGTAGACCATTCATCCGGAGGATCTTTGAACAAGAAGAAGACTATTGAGGAAGCCATAGATGTTATTGAAACAGTAGCAGAGAATGACTACTTCTATGCTTCCGAAAGAGGGAACACAAGAGGAGTAATGGAGCTAAACAATGTAGATGCTCTGTTGGCCCAAAACAAGCTCATTACCCAGCAACTGGATGACCTCACCAAGAAGATGGAGAGGAACCAAGTAGCAGCAATCTCCACTTCATCAACAACCCAAGAAGGAGTGAATGAAGAAGCAGAGGGTAGTCAGGAGCAAGCCAACTACATTGGGAATTCACCAAGGCAAAACTATGATCCATACTCCAAGACCTACAACCCTGGATGGAGAAACCACCCAAACTTTGGGTGGGGAAGTCAGCAAGATCAAAACCAAGACCAGAGATGTTACAACTCCAACAACAATGCAGCTCACCAACAATTCACACAGAGGACATCTCAACACCCCCACAACAACACTTCTCCACATGCCTATCAAAACCAAAACAGCACATCTGCTCCGAATCACCCTTCAATTGATGACAAGCTCTCTAATATTGAAACCTTACTTGAAGGAGTATGCAAAGACATTCGAAACAGTAAAGCATTTCGAGAGGAAGTGCAGTCAAATATGCAGAATCAAAATGCTGCCATCAAGAAATTGGAGACACAAATCGGCTATCTATTTAAGCAGCTTCCTAACCACAACCTTTGCAATGATGCCAATTCAAGCGAAAGGGAGGAATGTCAAGCTATCACACTTAGGAGTGGGAAGGAACTGAAGGAACTGCCCCAAAAACCACAAGAAGAAGGCTCAAATAAAAAGGGAGAAGAGCAAGATGGAGTTCAACCTCCCACGCCAAGTCCGCCGAAAGAAAAAGGGATGCCACAACTGAACATCTCAAGAGCTCCATATCCCCAGCTATTGAAGAAAAAGGAAGATGACAACCAGTTCTTGAGATTTTTGGAAATCTTCAAGAAACTACAAATCAACATACCCTTTGCTGAAGCCATAGAACAAATGCCACTCTATGCCAAGTTTTTGAAGGAACTAATGACTAAGAAGAGAAGCTGGAATAATAATGAGACTATGATACTAACCGAAGAGTGTAGTGCTATCATTCAGCACAAACTACCCCAGAAATTGAAGGATCCTGGGAGTTTTCAGATCCCTTGTATTATAGGGGAAATCACAGTAGAGAAGGCTCTTTGTGACTTAGGGGCCAACATTAATTTGATGTCAGTAGCTATGATGAGAAAGATGAAAATTGAGGAGGCTAAACCAACAAAAATGGCCCTACAACTGGCAGATCGATCGTTCAAATTCCCTCATGGGGTAATAGAGGATTTGCTGGTAAAAGTGGGAGATTTCATATTTCTAGCAGATTTTGTGGTGCTGGACATGCAGGAGGACGCCAAGACCTCCATCATCCTGGGAAGGCCATTCTTGGCCACTGCTAGAGCTGTCATTGATGTTCAGAAGGGTGACCTCACCCTGAGATTACACAATGAAAAGATGACATTCAATGTGTTCAAGGCCATGAGTTACCCACCAGAACAATTGGGGGAATGTATGAGGTTAGATGCACTAGAGGATGAAGTGCAGGAGAATTTTGAAGAAGAAGAACTTGAAGAGGACGAGAGATTGATGGAGGAAGAATCTGAATCAAGTGAAGAGGTGGCCACAGCAGAAACTCATATACCAGATGCACCAAAGGAAGGGAACGAAAAGTCAGAAGCACCCAAACTTGAACTCAAAGCACTGCCACCCACTCTCAAATATGCATATCTAGGAGAAAATGAAAACTACCCAGTGATCATAAATTCATCTCTCAGTCAAGATCAAGAGGACGACCTACTCAAAGTGCTGCAGGAGCACAAGGATGCCATTGGATGGACCCTTGCTGACTTGAAGGGAATCAGTTCAGCCATATGCATGCATAAAATACTATTGGAAGATGATGCTAAGCCATCCATTCAATCCCAAAGAAGGCTGAACCCAATCATGAAGGAAGTGGTACAGAAAGAGGTTATCAAGCTTTGGCAAGGAGGGGTCATATACCCAATTTCGGACAGCCCTTGGGTTAGCCCCGTACATGTTGTGCCCAAGAAGGGAGGAATCACTGTGGTTCCCAATGAGAAGAACGAACTCATACCTACAAGGACCGTCATAGGATGGCGGATGTGCATAGACTACAGAAAACTCAATGAGGCTACACGAAAAGATCATTTTCCCCTTCCATTCATGGATCAGATGTTGGAAAGACTTGCAGGGCACGCATATTATTATTTTCTCGACGGTTATTCAGGATATAACCAAATAGTGGTTGATCCCAGAGACCAAGAGAAAACCTCATTTACTTGTCTGTATGGAGTGTTTGCCTATAGGCGCATGCTATTTGGGCTATGTAATGCACCTGCAACTTTCCAACGCTGCATGCTTTCTATCTTTTCAGATATGATAGAAAAATTCATTGAAGTTTTTATGGATGATTTCTCGGTATTCGGAGATTCCTTTCCTAGTTGCCTACATCACCTCGCCTTGGTATTGAAAAGATGCCAAGAGACCAATTTGGTCTTGAACTGGGGAAAATGTCACTTTATGGTGACAGGAGGAATAGTCCTTGGTCACAAGGTCTCCCACCAAGGCATTGAGGTTGATAGAGCTAAAGTAGAACTTATTGAAAAACTACCTCCACCAGTGATGTCAAGGCAATTAGGAGTTTTTTAGGGCATGCTGGTTTTTACAGAAGGTTCATCAAAGATTTTTCAAAGATAGCCAAGCCCTTAAGCAATCTCCTTGTATCTGATACACCATTTATCTTTGATGAAACATGCATGCTAGCATTTGCACATTTGAAAATGAGGTTGTCCTCTGCTCCTATCATTTCCCCACCTGATTGGAACCTACCATTTGAATTGATTGTGATGCATCTGATTTTGTAGTTGGGGCAGTGTTAGGACAAAGGAAAGATAACTTAGTTCATGTGATATACTATGCTAGCAAAGTCCTTAATGAAACTCAAAGAAATTATACCACTACTGAAAAGGAGTTGCTAGCAATAGTTTTTGCATTTGACAAATTTAGATCATACCTCATTGGTGCTAAAGTGATTGTCTTTACAGATCACACAGCACTTAAATATTTGTTTGCCAAGCAAGAATCAAAGCCAAGACTAATAAGGTGGATCTTACTGTTGCAGGAATTCAATATTAAAATCAGAGACAAGAAAGGAGTGGAGAACAAGGTGGCAGATCACCTATCCAGAATCCCTCATGATCAAGGTGGAGGAAATGATACAAATGTGAACGAGCTCTTCCTTGATGAGCAGTTGATGACAGTTCACAAAGCACCATGGTTTGCAGATATTGCAAATTTCAAGGCAACTGGGGCATTACCCCCAGGGATCAATAAACATCAAAAAAGGAAGCTCATGAATGATGCAAAATACTTTGTCTGGGATGAGCCATATCTCTTCAAGAAATATTCAGATGGAATCCTTAGAAGATGTGTTTCGGAAGAAGAAGGAAGAGAAGTCCTGTGGAATTGCCACGGTTCATGTTATGGAGGCCACTTTGGAGGGGACAGAACTGCAGCAAAGGTGTTACAAAGCGGATTCTTTTGGCCCACCCTTTTCAAGGATGCCAAGGAACTAGTAAAAAGCTGCAATGAATGCCAAAGATCTGGAAACTTGCCCAAAAGAAACGCCATGCCACAAAATTTCATCTTGGAACTGGAACTGTTTGATGTGTGGGGAATAGATTTCATGGGACCATTCCCAACCACATATGCAAACAAGTACATCTTGGTAGCAGTGGATTATGTTTCCAAGTGGGTAGAGGCTATTGCAACCCCAACTAATGATAACAAGGTAGTCATGAACTTCCTCAGAAAGAATATCTTTAGCCAGTTTGGAGTCCCAAGAGCCCTTATCAGTGATGGAGGGAGCCACTTTTGTAACAAACCACTAGAAGCTCTTCTCCTACGATATGGGGTAAAACACAAAGTAGCCACACCTTACCATCCTCAAACAAGTGGGCATACTGAGATATCCAACAGAGAGCTGAAGAGCATCCTGGAAAAGACTGTGGGTGCATCTAGAAAGGATTGGTCGAAGAAGCTGGATGATGCTCTTTGGGCATACAGAACAGCATTCAAAACTCCACTTGGAATGTCTCCATATCAACTGGTCTATGGGAAGGCTTGTCATTTACCACTGGAGCTGGAACACAAAGCTCTCTGGGCTATCAAGGTACTAAATTTTGACAGCATTGCTGCTAGTGCAAAAAGGATCTTGCAGCTGCAAGAGATGGAGGAATTCAGGTCACAAGCCTATGAAAATACTAAGATGTATAAAGAGAAGGCAAAGAGAAAACATGACATGCATCTTGCACCCAGGAGTTTCGAAAAGGGGCAGCGAGTACTCCTTTACAATTCTAAATTAAGGCTGTTCCCAGGAAAACTCAAGTCAAGGTGGTCCGGACCTTTCATGGTTACAAAAGTATCACCATATGGCCACATCGAAATCACGGATAAAGGTTCAGAGAGGACTTTTACAGTGAATGGACAAAGACTCAAGCATTATCTGGGCAACATGGGGGAAAACCCCAGAGTAAAGTACCATCTCAAGTAATTAAGGACTCGTCGAGCTAGCGATGATAAAAGAGCGCTCTGTTGGGAGGCAACCCAACCTCAGGTAGTTTCACTTTCATCTTTATTTCAATAAAAATCACAAGTTGTTTCCCCTGTATTGTAAGGAGCTAAGTTTGGTGTTCCACACCAGAACAATGCAAGAGTGATAGTGTAATTCTAAGTTTGGTGTTCCACCAAAGGACATTGGTTAGAATTACACTCCACTCCAAAAGAACATTGCTAGCTCCATCCAATCAAGAGAAACCACTTAGATGTAGTTAGACTATAGGTGATCATTGCTTTGTTGATAACAAGATATGAGGTTCTCTGCATATATGCAATGTTTTGTACTGGGCAAGGAACTAAGTTTGGTGTTCACACACCAAATTGAGTTCAAGAGGCACAAGCATACATGCAAGCTAACTATGTCTCAAGTGCTTTGGGAACAATAACTTCCAGTAACCTTGTAGGAATCTTATGAGGAAATGGTGCACCTTCACCCAAAGAAGCGAGGCAGCAAAAACTAGGATGATGACAAAGAGAGAGGGCAACCAGAAATCATCACCCGAAGGTTGCATTGTTACTTAATTCCATTGTACTCAGAATTGTTGAAAGTTGGAAGTCCGAATGCACTTTTGATTTGTAGTTACTCGTAGTTGAACCCTTTTTTAAATTCTGTCTTTTAAGTTCTGAATAGGTCTATGTGCACTAGTCTTTATGTCACTGCATCCTTACTTTACTTACTTCTATGATTGTCCCTTTAAATCAAACGAAGAGAGAATGTTTACGTTTTCAAAAGACCAGAGTGGAGTTCATACTATGGAGTACATTCATGAGTTTGTGGTATGATCATAAGTTAGCTAAGTTAGTTCAACCATAAGGTGGGATGACAACTATCTAGCCTGAATACTTAGCTTTGAATATACTCATGAGACTAAGTATATGACAAGATCCTAATAAGAGAAAGAGAAAAGAATAATGAAAGTGGAAAAACAAAAGAAAAAGAGTAAGCAATAAGACTAGGCACCAATGGTTTTGATCTTAAGATATGTGTCTGTAGTGTTCCTGTGTGAGGGATCTACTTGGATGAATAAGCTCTTAGGGGTGCTTTATCACTTGGTAACTTGGGTTAACTAACCCGGGATTATCAGCTGAAAGTCCATTATCAAGAGTAACCCTCACTACAGAGCACTTAGTAACCCAAAGAGGTGCTGGACTCCAAGGTCTCAAGAAGGAAAATAAATGAACTATATGCCTGTGGTGTGTATGTATGGGGGAGAGACTTGAGGGAGTAAGTCCTTAGGGGTGCTTCAACACCTAGCACCTTGAACCAACTGGTTCGGGAGTGTTGGCTGAAAGCTTATCTTAAAAAGTTGCCCCCTTACAGAGCACTTAGCCTAAGAACACCAATAAGCTCTGAAATGACAATAAAGGGATCAATGAATAAAAGTCTCATGGGATGTAAGCAAAGTGAGTGTTTTAGGACATGATAAAGGTCTGAAAGCCAGTAAAGGAATGAACCTAAGTTGCTATGCATGAAACCACCATAAAATCAGTGATATGACTTCCACAAGAATGACTCATTGCTCTTGGCATTCCATTCATCATTCTCTTGTTCCAATACTTGCTTAGGGACAAGCAAGCTTTAAGTTTGGTGTTGTGATGCCAGGGCATCTTGGCCAGTTTCACTGACCTTTTCTTTACTATTTTTAGGTTAGTTTCATGCATTCTCTTAGGAAATAAGCTAGTTTTGGGTAGATATTTACTTACACCTTGATTCAAGCATACATTGTGCATTTTACATTATTTCATGAGGATTTTGCATGAGTTTAGTGACAAATTGTATGCTGCATTACCCATGACTTGTACTAGAACTTTGATGCACTCTATTGCTTGATTTCAGGACCAAAGGAAGCAAGGAACGGGAGGTAACTTGCAAAGTTAATGAGAAAAGTGATTTCCAATAACGCTCTCGAAGCCATCATTGACCACGTTAAGAGTCACGTTAACTAAGTTAACGTGAACTCTAACGTGGAGAGGGGAAGTTGAGCCAACATTAGTGACACTTAACATTGTCACTAACGTTGGCAAATGCTCACAAGTGGCCACGTTAGAGTCCACGTTAACTTAGTTAACGTGGCCTCTAACGTTAAAAGGGGAAAGAAACGCCAACGTTAGTGACATTCAACATTGTCACTAACGTTGGCCTAAGGAGAAACATACCACGTTAACTCCCACGTTAACTTGCTTAACGTGGAAGCTAACGTAAGAAGCAAGAGTGGTCGACAACGTTAGTGACACCCAACATTGTCACTAACGTTGGAAGCAACCACACAACCCCCAAGGAGCCACGTTAACTACCTCGTTAACTCAGTTAACGTGGAAGCTAACGTTGATGAGTGAAAGAAATGCCAACGTTAGTGACATTCAACATTGTCACTAACGTTGGGGATGGCTAAGCATGGCCACGTTAGAAGCCACGTTAACCTAGTTAACGTGGACTCTAACGTGAGACATAGGGGCACCTTGGAACGTTAGTGACAATATTGAGTGGCACTAATGTTCTCGAAGGATGGTAAGCCCACGTTAAAGAGCCACGTTAACTAAGTTAACGTGGGAACAAAGGGGGCTTTTCAAAGTTATTGGGAATGTTAAGTCTCAATAACGTGTGCGAAGGACTTAGAGGCAACGTTAGTGCCAACGTTTGTGCCACTAACGTTGAAGTTAACGTGGCTTTTACTTACGAACGTTAGTGAGAAAGTTGATTGTCACTAACGTTCTCGAACTCATATTTTTACTAAACGTTAACACCCCTAACGTCCTGAGCTAAAGTCTCTGCCCACTTCACACTTTCTCTCTGCAAGTAAAGCCAAGCCCAAATAAAGAAGAGAACTGCTTCAAACTCAAGATCCAAAGGCCCAAGACTTGAAGAGCCAACTAGAAGCTGAGAAAAGTAGTATATATAGGAGTAGCTTTGAATTGTTGAGGGGGTTCAAAAAGTTGGAAAAGAGAACTACTCTCTGTATTTTACCTTCTCTGCATTTTCTAGTTTTATGATGTATTCTCCATCTTTGTTTTCATTTTCTAGAGCTATGAACAACTAAACCCCTTTCATTGGGTTAGGGAGCTCTGTTGTAATTTGATGGATCAATACTAATTTTCATTATTCTTCTTCTATCTTTTCTCTTGATTTTACTTGAAAGCTTTCGATCTTCATCCAATTGGGTAGTTATCTTGGAAAAGAAGCTATTCAAACTTGGATCTCTTTTGAACCTTGAAAGAGGAATGAAGAGATCAAGCTAGAAATACTTTCTCATGCTGGACCAAATTGGGTTTGGATGGGTATGTGACTATAACCCTCTCAATACTTGATTTGGGAAATGCATGTGGTATAATCAGTGACCATACTTCATCTCTTCTCATGAGCAATTGACCAAGGAATTGGCTATTGATCAAGATTTGAGAGATTGAATTTGTAATTCAATCAATTAAGATTGCCAAGGAGATCAATGTGTGCATTGATTGAGGAAGAGATGAAAATGAACTTGATCCGGAGGATTGCAATATCTCCTAAGCCCAATGAACTCCCCATCTCTGATCTTACCCATTCTCTTTAATTTCTGCCATTTACTTTTATGAGCAAATCCCCCATTCCCATTTACAATTCTGCAATTTACTTTCAGTCATTTACTTCCAGTCCTTTAATTTTAGCATTTACTTTTCTGTTATTTACATTCCCGCCATTTTATTTTCTGCAACTCTCAACCCAAATTCTGGATTTGCTCAACTAGAACATTCTTCTAATTAAAGTTGCTTGATCAATCAATCCCTGTGATATTCGACCTCACTCTATTGTGAGTTTTTACTTGACGACAAATTCGGTACACTTGCCGAAGGAAATTTGTTGAGAGACAATTTCCACCCGCATCAATAGTTCATCCGGTTTATTTATGATAAGGTTTATGTTATGCTTATTTGTTTTATAATGCTTTAAGCTTGAATCTTGTGATGGATATGAAGCTTAGGATTGCCTTTGGCGTCCTGGGGTCTTATATCCTACATCACTGGGCACTGTTACCATACTGAGGAGCGGAGGATCTTGGTTTCCTTTGGAGTCTTTTTGGTTATTCTGTTTATATGTCTCTCATTTTTGTATTTTGTTTAGCCTAGAGGCTGGTATTTGAGAGAACAACTTGTATAAGCTATTTTTAAACTGTCAGGTTTCTGTATGGTCTGTATATGGCTAGCCGGCTTAAACTCCGCGAGTCGAGGCTAGTTTCATATGATATTATATACTTATATTTTGTTGTATCTTATTTGTTTCTTGTGCCTTAAGCTAGTAGCTCGTTAGTATGCTTTGTGCTTTTGAAATCCTGTACTTTGAGCTATATCCTTCATCGGCCTTCTAGATTATATTATTCTTTCTATATATCATACGTATGAGCTTAGAACTGTCGTAACCTCTGATTAACCTTTGCTTTACGACGCGAGGTAAGGCATAGGCTAATTAAGGTGTTACAAAGAGCGATCTCCCATGCGTACGCGTCATCCACACGTATGCACGGCCCTTCACAATTGCCACATCCACGCATACGCGTCCTTTACGCGTACGCGTCCATCTTCCAAAATACATTATCACGCGTACGCGTCACTTACGCGTACGCGTCGCCAGCTGATTTTTTCACTCCTATCGCAGGCGCTCTTGGTAACAAACGGAGCGCTCTTAGGTGAAGAGCATAGCTCCTTCAGAGCACTCTTTGAGAAAAACGGAGCACCAAGCTTCTTTGATTTAATCATGGGCCACATTTTTAAAAGTGTGGCCTAAGGCTCCAAAGCGTGCCCAAACTCCAAAGTATGTCAAAAAATTCTTCTTTTCTTCTTTTGAGCTTAATTTGTGCTTTTTGCTTCTTTTTCTACTTATTTCCTACAAAATTTATTAAATCAAAAGATCAAAGCAATATACTATTTAAGCACTAAAACACTTATTAATTAAGCATTAATTATTAATTTATTCTATGAAAAAGTATAGAAAAACATAACATGATACGCAGTCATCACAACACCAAACCTAAACTTTGCTTGTCCTCAAGAAAACAAAGAATTATGCAGTAAATTTTGACAACCCAAGGTGATAAGAATAACAAGTTGAAGTTCATGGTTAGCTAGTTTTCTTTGCATGAAACAATCACAAAAGAAATTCAAATGATTGATGTTTCTATCTAGCTCATTTTATAAAATCTTTTTTGATATTTCTTCCTTGAAACAAGCTTTTCATTCTCTTCTTAGCTTCTCCTTTTGGGTGCTTTGCACCATGAGTTGATAACAAAGCTACGACTCTAAATGCTTTGTTTTCAAGTATTACCACTTAATACATAAGCACCACAAGTATTTAATTAGAGGACTTCTTTAAGCTCATTTGTTTCTTTTCTTCACTCTATAATCATTGATGCTCAGAGCCTTGAGCTTTGAGGGAGTACTTTTGCACTTGAGCCTAGCCTAGCCTTGCACTTGAGTCCTTTGGGAGGAAGTTTTCTTGTTCGTTTGTCACCTCCAGTAGCCTCTATGGATATGGAATCCTAAGCTCAAATGCCTCCACAGCCTCCTTCTTCATTGAACTTTCACTTGTTATCAAAACCTTTTTTACTTGCTTTTTTAATTCCTCCTTTGTACTCAACATC
Organism: Arachis hypogaea; assembly: GCF_003086295.3. NCBI lineage: Eukaryota > Viridiplantae > Streptophyta > Magnoliopsida > Fabales > Fabaceae > Arachis > Arachis hypogaea. Next base: position 48,324,999 of record NC_092050.1, read on the forward strand.
TAGTTTAAAAGCACTTCCATATTTTTGAAAGAGGTTTCTTGTTCTTTCCAAGATTTCTTCATCTCCTCTTCATATCTCTCAAGCATGGACTCAAGTTTTGAGAGTCTTTGGTTCAGAAAAATTTGTGTGAGTTGTGAGTTTTGGAAGGGATTTTGTGTTGAGGCATAGTCAAGTGATGAAGAATTTTCATATGAAAAACTGGGAGGTGAGGTTCGGCAATTTTGCAAAAACGAATTGAAAGTATAGTCAAGTGATGATGGCTCTCGATAAATGGAGTATAGACTATTGAATGCTCTTTGATTTTGATCCTCCCAATCACAACTTGAGTAATTGTTGACTTCATTATAGTATGGATAATTTTGTGGCCTTGGGGAGCAATCTTACATGAATTTATTGATAGCATAATTAAGTGATGATGTCTTTGGATGATTAGTGTATGAAGCATTGAAATTCTCTTCCCAGCCATAATTTGTGTAAGTGTCATAACAATGTGAGTCACTTTGTGGCTCTGGGATGTAGCTCATTTCACTTGATTGTTCATACTCATTCATTACTTGCTGATATTCCCAGTCACCATGAGTATAATGGCATAAATCATCTTGTGGTGTTGGGCAATATCTCATGTAATCTGCTTGATCATTTTGTGGCCCTGGTGCATATCCCCACTAGGTAGATTGCTCATATTCTGTTATTTCTTCGTGATATTCCCAGCCACCATTAGGATGATGACATGAATCATTTTGTGGTGGTGGGTAATATCCCATGAAATTTGTTTGATCAAAATGTGAGGAAAACTCCATTTGAATTTTGTAAAATACAATCACTAAAGAAAATTGAAATTTCTCATATCACAGAGAAGAATTTCTTAGTGAGGCAATAACACAAACACATTAGTATCAAGCGAAAACAGGAAATTAAAAGAACCTAAATGACAAAAACAAAGAAAATGCTTAATCTAGACTTATCACCCACTTAATCATTGTTGATCTAAATCAATCCCCGGCAACGGCGCCAAAAACTTGATACGCAAAAATTAGATTTCACACGTATGAACTAACCGGCAAGTATACCGGGTTGTATCAGGTAATAAAACTCACTTGGAGTGAGGTCGATTCCACGAGGATTGATGGATCAAGCAACTTTAGTGAGGCGATATGTCCAGTTAAGCTAAAATTTATGAATTGAGTGAAATTAAACTAACAGAATGTAAATTGCAAGAATTCTAAATTACTGAATGTAAATTGACAGAAACTTAAATGGCAAGAAACTTAAATTACATGAAAAGTAAATTACTGGAAATGTAAATGGGAATTGGGTGCTGGAAAATTAAAGGAAGCAGTAAACTCAAAGCAATTAAATGAAACTCAAGGCAATAAAAACGAAGAACAACAGAAAGAAAGATTCATTAGGGACTGGAGATATCATAATCCATCATGAATCAAATGGGTCTCAACTTCTTTCTCAATCATATGAGTAGATCCATGGCAGATTGTAATTGATTGGATCCCAATTTCTTGGCAACCCAATCTCTCTAATCACAATCAATCTTGCCAATTCCTTGATCCAATTGTCCTGAGAAGAGGTTAAGCATGTTCTCTTATCCATAAGCCACACAAATTCTCAAGTCCTTAATTCCTCCCGAATAGTGTTGGTCAAGAGAATTGTGAAGGATAGAGCCCCAATTCTAATGCCCACGATTCCCCATCCGAGGCTCAGACAAGCATTCAGCAGATTCAAACCCCCTTCCAGAGTGAATGAATCTCAAGCAAAACAAAGGATATCCTATATCTACCCAACCGGATTGAGAAGAAGAAGAAGTTTACCCAATCATGTGAACTGTAATAGAGCTCCTCCCCTAATTAAGTGGGGTTCAATTAATCATTTCTCTAAGAACACTTGCAGGAAATTTAAATTGCATGAAAGTAAATCAAGCTCAATAGGAACGAAAATGTAAACTTGGCAGAAAGAAAAATTGCAAAAGAGAAGTTTAAGAAATTGAAATTCCATAAGCTAAACTGAATTCAATACAACTGAAATGAAGAAGTGCAGAAAAGAAAAAGTGTATCAAACTAAAATCCTAAGCTAAGCTCTCTGGAGTCTGTAATCCTCCAAGAGAGCTCTGGAGTCTCTAATCCTCCAGCCTCTACTCCTACTGTACTGCCCGAACCTTCTTTTTTCAAACTATGAAACTAAAGCCTTTATATAGGCTTTCCTAAATTACAAATTGAAATGAAATTGAAAACAAATTACAATTAAATGAAAATTCCTATTCTAGATACTTTTTTTGCCTTTGATTGAGTGATGTTAATGGGCTCTGCTTGCTTGAAGTTTAAATGGACTTGGAGTGAAGTTAATTAAATCAGAATTTTGCTTCCACGAGAGCGTAGCATTCTTTTGGAGAGCGGAGCGCTCTTACACCCACGCGTGCGTGCCATTTTTCATTTTGGCACCTCCACGCGTACGCGTCACCCATGCGTACGCGTGACCTTCAGCATTTGCACTTGTGACGCGTACGCGTTACCCACGCGTATGCGTCGCCTTCAGCGCTCTTGAGAATAACGTAGCGCTTGCGCCAAGAGCGCTCTCCCACGCGTACGCATCATCCACGCGTACGCATGGCCCTTCACAATTGTCACATCCATGTGTACGCGTCCTTCACATGTACGCGTCGCCAGCTGATTTTTTTCACTCCTATCACAGGTACTCTTGGTAATAAACGGAGCGCTCTTAGGTGAAGGGTGTAGTTCCTTCAGAGCATTCTTTGAGAAAAACGGAGCGCTAAGCTTCCTTGATTTAGTCATGGGCCATGCTTTTAAAAGCGTGGCTTAAGGCTCCAAATCATGCTCAAACTTCAAAGTGTGTTTTCTTCTTTTGAGCTTAATTTGTGCTTTTTGCTTCTTTTTCTACTTATTTCCTACAAAATTTATTAAATCAAAAGATCAAAGCAATATACTATTTAAGAACTAAAACACTTAATAATTAAACATTAATTATTAATTTCTTGTATGAAAAAGCATAGAAAAACATAACATGATGCGCAATCATCACAACACCAAACATAAACTTTGCTTGTCCTCAAGCAAACAAAGAATCATGCAGTAAATTTTGACAACCCAAGGTGAGAAGAATAGCAAGTTAATGTTCATGGTTAGCTAGTTTTCTTTGCATGCAACAATCACAAAAGAAATTCAAATGATTAATGTTTCTATCTTGCTCATTTTATGAAATCTTTTCTTCATATTTCTTCCTTGAAACAAGCTTTTCATTCTCTTCTTAGCTTCTCCTTTTGGGTGCTTTGCACCATGAGTTGAAAACAAAGCTACGACTCTAAATGCTTTGTTTTCAAGTATTACCACTTGATACATAAGCACCACAAGCATTTAATTAGAGGACTTCTTTAAGCTCATTTGTTTCTTTTCTTCACTATATAATCATTGATGCTCAGAGCCTTGAGCTTTGAGGGAGTACTTTTGCACTTGAGCCTAGCCTTGACTCTAAGTGTTTTGTTTTCAAGCTTTTTGCCTGATACATAAACACCACAAGTACTTAAGAAATGAATTGTCATTGGTACTCAGAGCCTTCAGCTTTCTCTTTCTTTTCCTTTTCTTTTTCTTGCCTTATTTGCATTTGCTTTTTCAAGGTTTTCATGATTTCAAAAATTTCATAAAATGTCCTAGATGAAAACTTCAATTAAACAAATTCCAATGCAATTGAGGAACATTAATCATACTAGCTTCCCAATACTTATAAGCTTATGCTAACTTCTTTTTTAATTACCTTGTTTGTTTATGAACATGATGCTTAATTGCTTTGAACTCACAAAACTCAAGATGGTAGTCATAATGTCACAGCAACATGTTATAATTTAGCAATCAAGCTATGCTTATTCATAACACACATGCATACAGAGAAAATAGAAGACAATCATGCAATTTAAAGTGCTGGAAATAAGTAAGAGGAAAAAGGAACTTTACCACCTTTTAGTTCCTCTTCATTGTTGTTGTCCTTTTCCTCCAATTCTTCCCCTTCCCACACCACTTAGAAGGTTTGCTTATCCTCAAGCAACAATTAAAATAGTGGTGATGGGTCTATGATGGGTCATGAGTGTCTTAAACAATGGAGTGTCAGTAGTACATATGTTTAAGCAAGCAAAATGAAAAATAACAATGAAGGCACAGGAAATAGAGACATTGTGATTGCAAAAACAAGTGGGGTGTGCATGATACATTGCATGAAGGATAAGTGGCACACCAAACTTAATGTGACACTTTCCCTTGGAATTGATGCAAGTATCCAGTAAAGATTGGAAATAGATTTTGTTGCATAGCAACCCCAAACTAAGAATGCAATCACATGTCCATTTATTTGAACTAATACTAAACATAGGAAACTGTTCTATGCTAATAACACAAGCACCAAGCGAAGGATTTGTCACGAGTATGGATTTCTTGGTGAGGTATTAACAAAAACAGTTAAGGAACACAATAAAAGAAAGTATTAATAACAAAGGAATGACTAAAACAAAGAGAAAGAAAAAGTGTCGCACCAAAACAAAGATACACTGCAGGCCTAAGAAGCAAAGGCATTATGATTGTACAAACAAGTGGTGTTGCTGGGTTCATTGCATAGAAAATTAAGTGGCACACCAAACTTAGAAACTTAGTCTGAGACTTTCATTTTAGAATGATGCAAGTACCCAGTGAAGATTGAAAATCAAATTGTTGCATGGCAACACCAAACATAGAATGCAATCATATGCCAAAATGTTGAAAATAAACAAAGCAAAGAAGGGAAATATTACCTACGGTTGGGTTGCCTCCCAATAAGCGCTCTTTTAGTGTCACTAGCTTGACATGTTGTTCATGACTTTCTTCCTCTTCTTCCAGTTTATTAAGAGGAATGACCTCAGGGGGAGAGAAGAGCCAGTCAGTGTCCCCTGTCTTAGCCTCTTCCCAGCAAGCTTCCTTTGGTTATTTGCTTGATTGAACTTGCTTGCTGGGTCAGGGGTTGGATTGCTTGTGATTGTCCTTTTCTTCTTCATGGATATGGTCAATTGTAACTTGGTCACAATCTTCTTTTCGGTGCTCTTGTTGGTTGCCTTCACTTCTTGGATATCAAGATTCGGGTGTTGTGTGTTTGTTGGAGTGTCCTTTTCATTAAAAGCCCATTGAATTGGTGGTTCAATGAACACACCTTCTATGCAACTTTCTGCTTCAATTGAGTGTAGATTCCCTTGATTGACTTCCTCTATTTCTTCTTCATGATTTTCCATTGAGTCCTTTGGGAGTAAGTTTTCTTGTTCGTTTGTCACCTCCAGTAGCCTCTGTGGATATGGAATCCTAGGCTCAAATGCCTTCACAGCCTCCTTCTTCATTGAACTTTCACTTGTTATCAGAACTTCTTTTACTTGCTTTTCTAATTCGTCCTTTGTACTCAACATCTAGTTTGAAAGAACTTCCATGTTTTTGAAAGAGGTTTCCTGTTCTTTCCAAGATTTTTTCATCTCCTCTTCATATCTCTCAAGCATGGACTCAAGTTTTGAGAGTCTTTGGTTCAAAGAAGTTTGTATGGGTTGTGAGTTTTGGAAGGGATTTTATGTTGAAGCATAGTCAAGTGATGAAGAATTTTCATATGAAAGACTGGGACGTGAGGTTCGGCAATTTTGCATAAACAAATTGAAAGTACACTCAAATGATGATGGCTCTTGATAAGTGAAGTATAGACTATTGAATGCTCTTCGATGTTGATCCTCACAATCACAACTTGAGTAATTGTTGACTTCATTACAATATGGAACATTTTGTGGCCTTTGGGAGCAATCTTACATGAATGTATTGACACCATAATGAAGTAATGATGTCGCTAAATGATTAGAATATGAAGAATTGAAATACCCTTCCCAGCCATAATTTGTGTAAGTGTCATAACAATGTGAGTCACTTTGTGGCTCTAGGATGTAGCTCATTGATGAGCGGATAATTTATACCCTTTTTGGCATTGTTTTTACATAGTTTTTAGTATGTTTTAGTTAATTTTTACTATATTTCTATTAGTTTTTATTCAAAAATCACATTTCTTGACTTTACTATGAGTTTGTGTGTTTTTCTATGATTTCAGGTATTTTTTGGCTGAAATTGAGGGACCTGAGCAAAAGTCTTATTTAGAGGCTGAAAAAGAACTGCAGATGCTGTTGGATTCTGACCTCCCAGCACTCGAAGTGGATTTTCTGGAGTTACAGAAACCCAATTTGCGCAATCTCAATTGCGTTGGAAGGTAGAAATCCTGGGCTTTCTAGAAATATATAATAGTTCATACTTTGCCCGATATTTGATGGCCCAAATTGGCTTTCAAAGTCTGCCTAAAAATTCTGGCGTAAAATGCCCAAACTGGCACCAGAATTGGAGTTAAACGCCCAAACTGGCACCAAAGCTGGCGTTTAACTCCAGAAACAGCCTAAGCACAAAAAATCTTCAATTCTCAGCCCAAGAACACACCAAGTGGGCCCCGGAAGAGAATTTCTACACTATCTACACTTAGTTACTCATTTTCTGTAATCCTAGGTTACTAGTTTAGTATGAAAACTACTTTTAGAGATTTACTTGATGTCTTTTGACCATCTCAGGACATTTAGTCCTTAGACCTTGGACTTGGAGGCTGGCCATTCAGCCATGCCTAGACCTTTCACCTATGTATTTTCAACGGTGGAGTTTCTAGACCCCATAGATTAAGGTGTGGAGCTCTGCTGTTCTTCATGAATTAATGCAATTACTACTGTTTTCTATTCAATTCATGCCTACTTCTTCTCCAAGATATACTCTCGTACTTAATTCAGTTAAGTCAGAATGAAGGGGTGACCCGTAACAATCACCCAGTCTTCGTTACTCGCTTAGCCAAGGTCGCGTGCCTGACAACCACAAAGCGATCTACATGATGTTCAATATAGTCATTGGACGACAGCTGGAGTATATTCTCTTAGGTTTCTAATCTAAGATTAGAACCTTTGTGGTATAGGCTAGAACCATTGGTAGTATTCCTGGGATCCGAAAGTCTAAACCTTGTCTGTGGTATTCCGAGTAGGATCCAGGATCCGGAAAGTCTAAACCTTGTCTGTGGTATTCCGAGTAGGATCTGGGAAGGAATGATTGTGATGAGCTTCAAACCTGTGAATGTGGGGCACAAGTGACAGTGTGCAAAAAGACAATGGTCTTATTCCGACATTAGCGGAAACCGACAGATGATTAGCCCTGCGGTGACAGCGCAGATGGATTTGTTTTCATCCGAGAGGATCATACAGCTTGCCATGGAAGGAGGTAACGCATGATTGGAAGAAGGCAGTAGGAAAGTAGAAGTTCAGAAGCAACAAAGCATCTCCATACGCTTAGCTGAAATTCCCACCAATGAATTACATAAGTATTTCTATTTTATTTTATTTTATATTTATATTTTAATTATCAAAATCTCATAACCATTTGAATCCGCCTGACTGAGATTTACAAGGATGACCATAGCTTGCTTTAAGACGACAATCTCTGTGGGATTGACCTTTACTCACGTAAGGTTTATTACTTGGACGACCCAGTGAACTTGCTGGTAAGTTGTGCAGAGTTGTGAAGAATAATTGAGATTACAATCGTGCGTACCAAGATGTTGGCGCAGTTGAGATCACAATTTTGTGCACCAAGTTTTTGGCGCCGTTGCCGGGGATTGTTCGAGTTTGGACAACTGACGGTTCATCTTGTTGCTCAGATTAGGTAATTTTATTTTATTTTTTTAAGCTTTTTTATTTTCGAAAAAATTCAAAAAAAAATTATACAAAAAAATTGTATTTTGTTCTTCATAATTTTTAAGAATGAATTCTAGAGTTTCAGATGATGCTTTTATCATCACAGGAGCTAGTTGATTCCCATCAATTTGGCTGTTGTATGTACTGTCCTGCTGAAGCTTTAGACTAACATTGCAAGATTCCTGGAATTCCTATTAAAAATTTTGAATTTATTTAATTTCTTTTTCCAAATAATTTTTGAAAAATACAAAAAAATTTATAAAACCATAAAAACCAAAAATTTTATGTTTCTGGTTTGAGTCTTGTGTCAAATTTTAAGTTTGGTGTCAATTGCATATTTTGATTTTTTTTCTTTAAATTTTCGAAGAACACATGCATTGAGTTTCTTCATGATCTTCAAGTTGTTCTTGATGATTGTCTTTGTTTGATCTTTGCATTTTCTTGTTTGGTATCTTTTCTTGTTTTTCATATGTATTCTTGGATTATTAGTGTCTCTAGAATAAAAATTTTTAAGTTTGGTGTCTTGCATGTTTTTCTTTTCTTAAAAATTTTCAAAAATGTGTTCTTGATGTTCATCATGATCTTCAAAGTGTTTTTGGTGTTCATCTTGACATTCAAAGTGTTCTTGCATGCATTTCTATTTTGATCTTAAATTTTTATGTTTTGTGTCATTTTTATGTTTTTCTCTTTCTTCATTAAAAATTCAAAAATAAAAAAATTATCTTTCCCTTATTTCACTCAAATTTCAAAATTTTGAGTTGACAGAGTCATAAATTTTCAAAATTTGGTTGTTTCTTGTTAGTCAAGTCAAAATTTCAATTTAAAAATTTCTATCTTTTTCAAATCCTTTTCAAAAATCAAATCCTTTTCATTTTTTTATATTTTCGAAAACTTTAAAAAATTGATTTTAAAAATCTTTTTCTTATTTTTGTTTCATATCTTCGAATTTATTACTAACATTTAATATTTTGATTAAAAAATTTTCAAGTTGTTACTTGCCTATCAAGAAAGGATCAATCTTTAAATTCTAAAATCATATCTTTTAGTTTCTTATTAGTCAAGTAATCAACTTTAATTTTCAAAATCAAATCTTTTTAACATCCTTCTCAAATCTTTTTCAAAATAAATTTCAATTATATATTTTTCAAAATCAATTTCAAAATCTTTTCTAACTTCCTATCTTTTCAAAATTGATTTTCAAATCTTTTTCAATTAACTACTTGACTTTCTGTTTGATTTTAAAAGTTTTCTATTTTAATTATATCTCTTTCAAAACCACCTAACTACTTTTCTCTCTCCAATTTTCGAAAATCACTAATCACTTTTTCAAAAATCTTTTTAATTAATTAATTTATTTAGTTTTCAAATTTTATTTTATTTCTTCTCTTAATTTTCGAATACTAACTAATAATTAAAATAAAAAACAAAAATATTTTCTTTTTATTTTAATTTAAAATTCGAATTCTCTCTCTCTCTCTCATCTATTTCTATTTATTTAATCACTAACACTTCTCTTCTTCTTATGATTCGAACCCTCTCTCCCTCTCAGTCTTCGAATTTCTCTCTTTTCATTCTTCTACTTTCTATCCTTCTACTCACATAAAGGAATCTCTATAATGTGACATAGAGGATTCCTATTCTTTTCTGTTCTATTTTTTTTCATATGAGCAGGAGCAAGGATAAGAACAATCTTGTTGAAGCTGATCTGGAACCTGAGAGGACTCTAAAGAGGAAGCTAAGAGAAGCTAAAGAACAACACTCTGGAGAGGACCTGACAGAATTTTTCGAAAAAGAAGAAGAGATGGCCGAACCCAATAACAATAGTGGAGATGCAAGGAAGATGCTTGGTAACTTTATTGCACCCTCTTCTGACTTCTATGGAAGGAGCATCTCAATTCCTGCGATTGGAGCAAACAACTTTGAGCTTAAGCCTCAATTAGTTTCTCTGATGCAGCAGAATTGCAAGTTTCATGGACTTCCATTGGAAGATCCTCATCAGTTCTTAGCTGAATTCTTGCAAATCTGTGACACTGTTAAGACCAATGGGGTTAATCCTGAGGTCTACAGACTTATGCTTTTTCCCTTTGCTGTAAGAGATAGAGCTAGGACATGGTTGGACTCACAACCTAAAGATAGCCTAAACTCTTGGGAAAAGTTGGTAAATGATTTCTTGGCCAAATTCTTTCCACCTTAAAAATTGAGCAAGCTTAGAGTGAAAGTCCAAACCTTCAGACAGAAGGAAGGTGAATCCCTCTATGAAGCTTGGGAAAGATACAAGCAATTGATCAGAAGGTGTCCTTCTGACATGCTTTCAGAATGGAGCATCATATGTATAGTCTATGATGGTCTGTCTGAATTGTCCAAGATGTCACTAGACCACTCTGCTGTAGGATCTCTTCATCTGAAGAAGACGCCTGCAGAAGCCCAGGAACTCATTGAAATGGTTGCAAATAACCATTTCATGTACACTTCTGAAAGGAATCCTGTGAATAATGGGACAACTCAGAAGAAAGGAGTTCTAGAGATTGATACTCTGAATGCCATATTGGCTCAGAACAAAATATTGACTCAGCAAGTCAATATGATTTTTCAAAGTCTATCTGGAATGCAAGCTGCATCAGGAAGCACTAAGGAAGCTTCCTCTGAAGAAGAAGCTTATGATCCTGAGAATCCTGGAATAGAATAGGTGAATTACATGGGAAAATCCTATGGAAACACCTATAATCCTTCATGGAGGAATCATCCAAATTTCTCATGGAAGGATCAACAGAAGCCGAATCAAGGCTTCAATAATAATGGTGGAAGAGATAGGTTTGGAAATAGCAAACCTTTTCCATCATCTTCTCAGCAACAGACAGAAAATTCTAAGTAGAGCCACTCTGACTTAACAATTGTAGTATCTGATCTATCTAAGACCACTCTCAGTTTCATGACTAAAGCAAGGTCCTCCATTAGAAATTTGGAGGCACAAGTAGGTCAGCTGAGTAAAAGAGTTACTGAACTCCCTCCTAGTACTCTCTCAAGCAATATAAAAGAGAATCCAAAGAGAGAGTGCAAGGCCATCTACACGTCCAACATGACCAAACCTGTAGAGGAGGGAAAGGTAGTGATTTCCAGTGAGGAAGACCTCAATGGACGTCCACTGGCCTCCAAGGAGTTCTCTAATGAGGAACCAAAGGAATCTGAGGCTCATATAGAGACCATAGAGATTCCACTAAACTTACTGTTGCCATTCATGAGCTCTGATGAGTATTTTTCCTCTGAAGAGGATGAAGATATTATTGAAGAGCAAGTTGCTCAATATCTAGGAGCAATCATGAAGCTGAATGCCAAGTTATTTGGTAATGAGACTTGGGAGGATGAACCTCCATTGCTCATCAATGAACTAAATGATCTGGTTCAACTAAAATTACCTCAGAAGAAACAGCATCCTGGAAAGTTCTTAATACCTTGTACTATAGGCACCATGACCTTTGAAAAGGCTCTGTGTGACCTTGGTTCAAGTATAAACCTCATGCCCCTCTCTGTAATGGAGAAACTAGGGATCTTTGAGGTGTAAGCTGCAAGAATCTCAATAGAGATGGCAGAAAATTCAAGGAAACAGGCTTATGGACTTGTAGAGGATGTCTTAGTGAAGGTTAAAGGCTATTACATCCCTGCTGACTTCATAATCCTAGACACTGGGAAGGATAAGGATGAATCCATCATCCTCGGAAGACCCTTCCTAGCCACAGCAAAAGCTATGATTGATGTGGACAGAGGAGAGCTAGTTCTTCAATTGAATGAGGACTACCTTGTGTTTAAGGCTCAAGGATCTTCTTCTGTAACCATGGAGAGGAAGCATGAAAGGCTTCTGTTAATACAGAGTCAAACAGAGCCCCCACACTCAACTTATAAGTTTGGTGTTGGGAGGCCAACATCAAGCTCTGAGTCTCTGTGAAGCTCTCTAAGAGCTCACTGTCAAGCTATTGACATTAAAGAAGCGCTTGTTGGGAGGTAACCCAATGATATTTTATTATATTTATTTATTTTCCAATGTTATTTTATGTTTTCTTTAGGTTGATGATCATGTAAAGTCACAAAAACAAATGAAAAATAAAAACAGAATGAAAAACAGCATTAAAAATAGCACACCCTGGAGGACAGGTGATGAGCGGATAATTTATACGCTTTTTGGCACTATTTTTAGGTAGTTTTTAGTATGTTTTAGTTATTTTTATTATATTTTTATTAGTTTTTAAATAAAAATCACATTTCTAGACTATACTATGAGTTTGTGTGTTTTTCTGAGATTTCAGGTATTTTCTGGCTGAAATTGAGGGACCTGAGCAAAAATCAGATTCAGAGGCTGAAAAAGGACTGCAAATGCTGTTGGATTCTGATCTCCCTGCACTCGAAGTGGATTTTCTGGAGTTGCAGAATCCCAATTGGCACGCTCTTAATTGCGTTGGAAAGTAGACATTCTGGGCTTTCCAACAATATATAACAGTCCATACTTTGCCCGAGATTTGGTGGCCCAAATCGGCGTTCAAATTCAGCCTAAAATTTCTGGCGTAAAACACCCAAACTGGCACAAAAGCTGGCGTTTAACTCCAGGAACAGCCCAAGAACGAAAATGCTACAATGCTCAGCCCAAGCACACACCAAGTGGGCCCTGGAAGTGGATTTCTGCATCATTTATTCATTTCTGTAAACTCTAGGTTACTAGTTCATTATAAATAGGACCTTTTACTATTGTATTTGAAAAAATCTCTGGACGTTTAGTCCTTAGACCATGGAGGCTGGCCTCACGGCCATGCCTAGACCTTTCACTTATGTATTTTCTACGGTGGAGTTTCTACACCCCAAAGATTAAGGTGTAGAGCTCTGCTGTTCTTCATGAATTAATGCAATCACTACTGTTTTTCTATTCAATTCAAGCTTATTCTTATTCTAAGATATCCATTCACACTTTAACATGATGAATGTGATGATTATGTGACACTCATCACCATTCTCACTTATGAACGCGTGCCTGACAACCACTTCCGTTCTACATGAAAACGAGCTTGAATGCATATCTCTTAGCCTCCTGGTTCACAACATATGGTTACCTCTCCTGACAACAGAGCCTCCCATTCCGTGAGATCAGAGTCTTCGTGGTATAAGCTAGAATCAATTGGCAGCATTCTTGAGATCCGGAAAGTCTAAACCTTGTCTGTGGTATTCCGAGTAGGATCTGGGATGGGATGACTGTGACGAGCTTAAAACTCGTGAGTATTGGGCATAGTGACAGACGCAAAACGATCAATGGATCGTATTCCAACATGAGTGAGAATCGACAGATGATTAGCCGTGCGGTGACAGTGCATTTGGACCATTTTCACTGAGAGGACAGACGGTAGCCATTGACAACGGTGATCCCCCAATATACAGCTTGCCATGGAAAGGAGTATGAATGATTGGAAGAAGGCAGTAGGAAAGCAGAGGTTCAGAAGCAACAAGCATTTGCATACACTTATCTGAAATCCCACCAATGAATTACATAAGTATTCCTATCTTATTTTCTATTTTATTTATATTTTAATTATCAAAACTTCATAACCATTTGAATCCACCTGACTGAGATTTACAAGGATGACCATAGCTTGCTTCAAGCCGACAATCTCCGTGGGATCGACCCTTACTCACGTAAGGTATTACTTGGATGACCCAGTGCACTTGCTGGTCAGCTACACGGAATTGTGAAGAAGTCTTGAGATCACATTCTCCCACACCAAGTTTTTGGCACTATATCCAGGGAATGAACAACCAGGATTCTGGCGTACCAAGTTTTTGGCGCCGTTGCCGGGGATTGTTCGAGTTTGGACAACTGACGGTTCATCTTGTTGCTCAGATTAGGTACTTTAATTTTTTGTTTATATCTTTTAATTTTTATTTATTTTCGAAAAAAAATTTCTTCAGAATTTTTAAGAATGAATTCTAGAGTTTCATGATGATCTGTTGAAGTCTGGCTGGCTGTGAAGCCATGTCTAATCTTCTGGACCGAGGTTTCAACATATCATCACAAGAGCTTGTTGATTTCTATCAATCTTGCTGTTGAATGTAATAATCTGCTAAAGCTTGGCTGGCCATTGGCCATGTCTAGTGTTTTGGACCGAAGCTTTCATTGAAAGCTTGGCTGGCTAGTAAGCCATGTCTAATTCCTGGACCAGATTTTTAGACTAACATTGCATGATTCCTGGAATTCTTATTAAAAATTTTGAAATCCTTATTTTTCTTTTTCCAAATAATTTTCAAAAAATTACAAAAAATTTATAAAACCATAAAAACCAAAAATGTTATGTTTCTTGTTTGAGTCTAGTGTCAAATTTTAAGTTTGGTGTCAATTGCATATTTTGATTTTTTCTTTAATTTTTCGAAAATCCATGCATTTGAGTTTTGTTCTTCATTGATCTTCAAGTTGTTCTTGATGATTTTATTGGGTCTAATCTTTAAATTCTCTTGTTTAGTGTCTTTTTTTGTTTCTCATGTGCATTCTCAATTTGTTAGTGTCTCTAATATGAAAATTTCTAAGTTTGGTGTCTTGCATGCATTGTTTATTCGATCTTAGTTTTTTTTATGATTAGTTCCAATTTATTGTTGTTCTCTCTCATCATTAAAAATTCAAAAAAATTTTCAAAATTATGTCTTTTCAAGTCAATAATACAGAGAATTGAAGATTCAGAACATACAGCAAAGGAATTACAGAGAAAAAGCTGGGCGTTCAAAATGCCTAGTGAGGAAGGAAAACTGGCGTTTAAACGCCAGCCAAGGTACCTGGCTGGGCGTTAAACGCCCAAAAGGGTAGTATTTTGGGCATTAAATGCCAGAATGGATACCATTCTGGGGGTTTAACGCCAAGATAGCATCAAGGAGGTAATTTTGTTTTCAATTCAAATCTTTTTCAATTTTGCAAGTTTTAAAACTAATTTTTCAAAATCTTATCTTTTTCATATCCTCTCTTATCAATCATATCTTTTTCAAAATCAAATCGTCTTCCATTTTTCTCTCACTATTTTCGAAAATCGTGACTATCAATCAATGATTTGATTCAAAAATTTCAAGTTTGTTACTTCCTTGTTAAGAAAAGTTCAATATTTGAATTTTAGAATCATATTTTTTAAATTCCTTGTTAGTCAAGTCATCAATTTTAAAAATCAAATCTTTTCAAATTGTTTTTCAATCATATTTTTTTTAAAATCATATCTTTTTCAAATCACATCCTTTTAAAATTCCAATCATATCTTCTCAATCATATTTTCTTAACCACATCTTTATCAAAATAATTTTTAATTATATCTTTTTAATTACTAATTTCAAAATATTTTTCAAAATCACCCAACAACTTTCTCACTTTTAATTTTCGAAAACCATTAACCATTTTTCAAAATTCTTTTTAATTAACTAATTATTTTAAATTTTAATTTTATTTTTCTTTTAAAAATTTTCGAAAATTCCCTCTCTCATCTATTTCTATTTAAGGACTAACACTACTCCTCAAGTAGCAATTTGGACTCTCTCTTCTTCTTCATATGTTCGAATTCTTATCTACCTACCTCATCCCTCTATTCCTGTTTTCCTCTGACACCTCAAGGAATCTCTATACTGTGACATAGAGGATTCCTATTCTTTTTTGTTCTCTTCTTTTTCATATGAGTAGGAGAAAGGATAAGAACATTCTTGTTGAAGCTGATCTGGAACCTAAAAGGACCTTGAAGAGGAAGCTAAGAGAAGCTAAAGCACAACACTCTGGAGAGGACCTGACAGAATTTTTTGAAAAAGAAGAAGACATGGGCAAACCCAACAACAATGGTGGAGATGCAAGGAAGATGCTTGGTGACTTTATTGCACCCTCTTCTAACTTCTGTGGAAGGAGCATCTCAATTCCTACAATTGGAGCAAACAGCTTTGAGCTTAAGCCTCAATTAGTTTCTCTAATGCAACAGAATTGCAAGTTTCATGGACTTCCATTGGAAGATCCTCATCAGTTTTTGGCTGAATTTTTACAAATCTGTGATACTGTTAAAACCAATGGGGTTAATCCTGAGGTCTACAGACTTATGCTTTCCCCTTTGCTATAAGAGACAGAGCTAGGACATGGTTGGACTCACAACCTGAAGAAAGCCTGAACTCTTGGGAAAAACTAGTCAATGCATTCTTGGCAAAGTTCTTTCCACCTCAAAAATTGAGTAAGCTTAGAGTGAAAGTCCAGACCTTTAGACAGAAGAAAGGTGAATCCCTCTATGAATCTTGGGAAAGATACAAGCAGTTGATGAGAAGGTGTCTTTCTGGCATGCTTTCAGAATGGAGCATCATATGCATATTCTATGATGGTCTGTCTGAACTGTCCAAGATGTCATTGGACAACTCTGCTGGAGGATTTCTTCATCTGAAGAAGACGCCTGAAGAAGCCCAGGAACTCATTGAAATGGTTGCAAATAACCAATTCATGTACACTTCTGAAAGGAATCCTATGAATAGTGGGGCAACTCAGAAGAAAGGAGTTCTGGAGATTGATACTCTGAATGCCATATTGGCTCAGAATAAAATATTGACTCAGCAAGTCAATATGATTTTTCAGAGTCTGATTAGAATGCAAGCTGCATCCAGCAGTAATAAAGAAGCATCTTCTAAAGAAGAAGCTTACATTCATGAGATCCCTGCAATGGAAGAGGTGAATTACATGGGAGAATCCTATGGAAACACCTATAATCCTTCATAGAGAAATCATCCAAATCTCTCATGGAAGGACCAACAGAAGCATCAACAAGGTTTCAACAATAATAATGGCGGAAGAAATAGGTTTAGCAATAGCAAGCCTTTTCCATCATCTTCTCAGCAACAGACAAAGAATTCTGAGCAGAGTCTCTCTAGCTTAGCAACCATAGTCTCTGATCTATCTAAGACCATACTAAGTTTTATGAATGAAACAAGATCCTCCATTAGAAATTTGGAGGCACAAGTGGGTCAGCTGAGTAAGAAAGTTATTTAACTCTCTCCTAGTACTCTCCCAAGTAATACAGAAGAGAATCCAAAAAGAGAATGCAAGGCCATAAACAAGTCCAACATGGCCGAACCTGGAGAGGAGGAAGAGGCAGTGATTTCCAGTGAGGAAGACCTCAATGGACGTCAACTGGCCTCCAAGGAGTTCCCTAATGAGGAACCAGAGAAATCTGAGGCTCATACAGAGACCATAGAGATTCCACTAAACTTACTATTGCCATTCATGAGTTCTGATGAGTATTCTTCCTCTGAAGAGGATGAAAACATTGCTGAAGAGCAAGTTGCTAAATAACTTGGAGCAATCATAAAGATGAATGCCAAGTTATTTGGTAATGAGAATCGGGAGGATGAACCCCCTTTGCTCACCAATGAACTGAATGACTTGATTAGGCAGACATTACCTCAGACAAAACTGGATCCTCGAAAGTGCTTAATACCTTGTACCATAGGCACCATGACCTTTGAGAAGGCTCTGTGTGACCTTGGGTCAAGTGTAAACCTCATGCCCCTCTCTGTAATGGAGAAACTAGGGATCCTTGAGGTGCAAGCTGCATGAATCTCACTAGAGATGGCAGATAATTCAAAGAAATAGGCTTATGGACTTGTAGAGGATGTCTTGGTAAAGGTTGAAGGCCTTTACATCCCTGTTGACTTCATAACCCTGGACACTGGAAAGAGTAAGGATGAATCCATCATCCTTGGCAGACCCTTCTTAGCCACAGCAAAAGTCGTGATTGATGTTGACAGAGGAAAATTGGTCCTTCAAGTGAATGAGGACTCCCTTGTGTTTAAAGCTAAAGACTCTCCTTCTGTACACCTGGAGAAGAAACATGACAAGCTTCTCTCAATGCAGAGTCAAACAGAGCCCCTACATTCAAACTCTAAGTTTGGTGTTGGGAGGCCATCATCATGCTCTGAGTATCTGTGAGGCTCCATGAGAGCCCACTGTCAAGCTAGTGACATTAAAGAAGCGATTGTTGGGAGGCAACCCAATTTTTACTTATCTATGTTAAATTTCCATTGTTATTTTATGTTTTCCTTAGGTTGATGATCATGTGGATCCACAAAAACAATTGCAAAAATCAAAGCAAAATCAAAAACAACATTAAAAACAGCACACCCTAGAGAAGGAGCTTACTGGCGTTTAAACGCCAGTAAAGGTAGCAGAATGGGCGTTAAACACCCAATCTGGCACCATTCTGGGCGTTTAACGGCATAAAAGGGTACCAGACTAGCGTTTAACGCCAGAAAAGGGCACCAGACTGGCATTTAAACGCCAGAAAAGGAAGAAAAGCTAGTGTTAAACGCCAGAAATGGGCAGTAACCTGGCGTTTAACGCTAGAATTGGCACTCCGAGGGGCGTTTACACGCCAACATGGTACAGGAATGAGAAATCCTTGACACCTCAGGATCTGTGGACCCCACAGAATCCCCACCTACCTCAACTCTCTTTCTCTCTCTTCTTCACACCTTTCCATAACACCCTTTTCCAAATACCCCTCACCAATCACCTCCATTTCTCTTCCCCATCACCTCTTCACCAATCACCTCCACCCACTCTTCCCCAAAAACCTCACCCACCTCACAATTCAAATTCATATACTTTCCCATCCAAACCCAACCCCTAATACACGAACCCTACCCCTCTCTCCACTCCTATATAAACCCCTCATCCCTCCTTCATTTTCACACATCATAAACACTTCTTTCCCCCTTGGCCGAATCACTCCCACCTCTCCATATCCTCCATTTTCTTCTTCTTCTACTCCCTTCTTTCTTCTTTTGCTCGAGGACGAGCAAACCTTCTATGTTTCGTGTGGTAAAAGCATCGCTTTTTGTTTTTCCATAACCATTTATGGCACCTAAGGCCGGAGAAACCTCTAGAAAGAGGAAAGGGAAGGCAATTGCTTCCACCTCCGAGTCATGGGAGATGGAGAGATTCATCTCAAAGATCCATCAAGGCCACTTCTATGAATTTATGGCCAAGAAGAAGGTGATCCCTGAGGTCCCTTTCAAGCTCAAAAAGAGCGAATATCCGGAGATCCGACATGAGTTTCGAAGAAGAGGTTGGGAAATTCTTACCAACCCCATTCAACAAGTCGGGATCTTAATGGTTCAAGAGTTCTATGCTAATGCATGGATCACCAAAAAACCATGATCAAAGTGTGAACCCGTACCCAAAGAATTGGCTTACAATGATCCGGAAGAAATACTTAGATTTCAGTCCGGAAAATGTAAGGTGGTATTCAACTTGCCAATGATGCAAGGAGATACACGCCCCTACACTAGAAGGGTCAACTTTGATCAAAGGTTGGACCAAGTCCATATGGAAATTTGTGTGGAAGGCGCTCAATGGAAGAGAGATTCAAGAGGGAAGCCGGTTCAACTAAGAAGGCTTGACCTCAAGCTAGTGGCTAGGGGATGGTTGGAGTTCATCCAACGCTCAATCATTCCCACTAGCAACCGGTCAGAAGTTACTATAGATCGGGCTATCTTGATCCATAGCATCATGGATGGAGAGGAAGTAGAAGTTCATGAGGTTATATCCCTAGAACTCTACAAGGTGGCGGACAAGTCCTCTACTTTGGCAGGGTTAGCCTTCCCTCATCTCATTTGTCACCTCTGCAATTCAGCTGGAATTGACATAGAGGAAGACATCCTTATTGATGAGGACAAGCCCATCATTAAGAAAAGGATGGAGCAAGCAAGAGAGCCCACTCATGGACCTCAACAAGAGCATGAGGAAATTCCTCATCATGAAATCCCTAAGATGCCTCAAGGGATGCACTTCCATTGGGAGCAAATTAACACCTCCCTAGGAGAATTAAGTTCCAACATGGGACAACTAAGGGTGGAGCACCAAGAGCATTCCATCCTCCTTCATAAAATTAGAGAAGACCAAGAGCCATGAGGGAGGAGCAACAAAGGCAAGAAAGAGACATAGAGGAGCTCAAGCACTCCATAAGATCTTCAAGAGGAAGAACAAGCCACCATCACTAAGGTGGACCCGTTCTTTAATTTCCTTATTCTTATTTTTCTGTTTTTTGAAAATTATGCTTTATGTTTTATTTATGTTTGTGTCTTATTACATGATCACTAGTGTCTATGCCTTAAAGCTACGAATGTCCTATGAATCCATCACCTCTCTTAAATGAAAAATGTTTTTAATTGCGAAAGAACAAGAAGTACATGATTTCGAATTCTATCTTGAAATTAGTTAAAATATTTTGATGTGGTGGCAATGCTTTTTGTTTTCTGAATGAATGTTTGAACAGTGCATATTTTTGAATTTGTTCTTTATGAATGTTAAATTTGTTAGCTCTTAAAAGAATAATGAAAAAGGAGAAATGTTATTGATAATCTGAAAAATTATAAAATTGATTCTTGAAGCAAGAAAAAGCAGTGAATACAAAAGCTTGCGAAAAAAAATAAAAAATAAAAAATAAAATAAAAAAATAAATGAAAAAGAAGGAAAAAGAAAAAGCAAGCAGAAAAAGTCAATAGCCCTTAAAATCAAAAGGCAAGGGTAGAAAAAGGATCCAAGGCTTTGAGCACTAATGGATAGGAGGGCCCAAAGGAATAGAATCCTGGCCTAAGCGGCTAAACCAAGCTGTCCCTAACCATGTGCTTGTGGCGTGAAGGTGTCAAGTGAAAAGCTTGAAACTGAGCGGTTAAAGTCGTGGTCCAAAGCAAAAAGAGTGTGCTTAAGAGCTCTGGACACCTCTATTGGGGACTCTAGCAAAGCTGAGTCACAATCTGAAAAGGTTCACCCAGTTATGTGTCTGTGGCATCTATGTATCCGGTGGTAATACTGGAAAACAAAATGCTTAGGGTCACGGCCAAGACTCATAAAGTAACTGTGTTCAAGAATCAACATACTGAACTAGGAGAATCAATAACACTATCTGAATTCTGAGTTCCTATAGATATCAATCATTCTGAACTTCAAAGGATGAAGTGAGATGCCAAAACTGTTCAGAAGCAAAAAGCTAAGAGCCCAACTCATCTAATTAAGACTGATCTTCATAGATATTTTCGGAATTTATTGTATATTCTCTTCTTTTATCTTACTTTGTTTTTAGTTGCTTGGGGACAAGTAACAATTTAAGTTTGGTGTTATGATGAGCGGATAATTTATACGCTTTTTGGCACTATTTTTAGGTAGTTTTAGTATGTTTTTGTTAGTTTTTATTATATTTTTGTTAGTTTTTAAATAAAAATCAAATTTCTGGACTTTACTATGAGTTTGTGTGCTTTTCTGTGATTTCAGGTATTTTCTGGCTAAAATTGAGGGACCTGAGCAAAAATCTGATTCAGAGGCTGAAAAAGGACTGCAGATACTGTTGGATTCTGACCTCCCTGCACTTGAAATGGATTTTCTGGAGCTACAGAAGCCTAATTGGCACGCTCTCAATTGCGTTGTTATTTAAGGCTTTCGAGGAGCCGTATGAGGTGATAATCTCATGTACGGTTCTGGAATAGCGATGGGGACAGTAACTTTCTCACCGACTAGCATTATCTAATAGTCTAAGTACAGTTGATATAGTTGATGCACAATCAAAATATGGTTTTTTGGGGTGGAATTTGTGGCGGCAACCTATAGGTTTCGTCGTTTTTCTAATTTCTTCCCTAGCAGAATGTGAAAGATTATACATCCTGGGCTTTCCAGCAATATATAATAGTCCATACTTTGCCCGAGATTTGATGGCCCAAACTGGAGTTCAATGTCAGCCTAAAATTTCTGGCGTAAAACGCCCAAACTGGCACCAGAATTGGAGTTAAACGCCCAAATTGGCACAAAAGCTGGCGTTTAACTCCAGGAAAAGCCCAAGCACGAAATAGCTACAATGCTCAGCCCAAGCACACACCAAGTGGGCCCCGGAAGTGGATTTCTACATCATTTATTCATTTCTGTAAACCCTAGGTTACTAGTTCATTATAAATAGGACCTTTTACTATTGTATTTGAAAAAATCTCTAGACGTTTAGTCCTTAGACCATGGAGGCTGGCCTCACGACCATGCCTAGACCTTTCACTTATGTATTTTCTATGGTGGAGTTTCTGCACCCCAAAAATTAAGGTGTGGAGCTCTGCTGTTCTTCATGAATTAATGCAATTACTACTGTTTTTCTATTCAATTAAGCTTATTCTTATTCTAAGATATCCATTCGCACTTCAACATGATGAATGTGATGATTATGTGACACTCATCACCATTCTCACTTATGAACGCATGCCTGACAACCACTTCCGTTCTACATGAAAACGAGCTTGAATGCATATCTCTTAGCCTCCTGGTTCACGACACATGGTTGCCTCTCCTGACAACAGAGCCTCCCATTCCGTGATATCAGAGTCTTCGTGGTATAAGCTAGAATCAATTGGCAGCATTCTTGAGATCTGGAATGTCTAAACCTTGTCTGTCGTATTCTGAGTAGGATCTGGGATGGGATGACTGTGACGAGCTTAAAACTCGCGAGTGTTGGGCGTAGTGACAGACGAAAAAGGATCAATGGATCCTATTCCAACATGAGTGAGAACCGACAGATGATTAGCCGTGCGGTGACAGCACATTTGGACCATTTTCACTGAGAAGACAGATGGTAGCCATTGACAACGGTGATCCCCTAACATACAGCTTACCATGGAAAGGAGTGTGAATGATTGGAAGAAGGTAGTAGGAAAGCAGAGGTTCAGAAGCAACAAGCATTTCCATACGCTTATCTGAAATCCCACCAATGAATTACATAAGTATTCCTATCTTATTTTCTGTTTTATTTATATTTTAATTATCAAAACTTCATAACCATTTGAATCCGCCTGACTGAGATTTACAAGGATGACCATAGCTTGCTTCAAGCCGACAATCTCCATGGGATCGATCCTTACTCACGAAAGGTATTACTTGGATGACCCAGTGCACTTGCTGGTCAGCTACATTGTGAAGAAGTCTTGAGATCATATTCTACCACACCAGGTTTTTGGCACTATAGCCAAGGAATGAACAATCATGATTCCGGCGTACCAACAGGCTTACTGGCGTTTAAACGCCGGTAAGGATAGCAGAACGGGCATTTAATGCCCAGCCTGGCAGCATTCTGGGCGTTAAACGACATAATAGGCAGCACTCTGGGTATTTAATGCCAGAAAGGGCTGTCTGGCATAGGCTAGCGTTAAACGCCAGAAATGGGCATCTGGCTAGCATGTAACGCCAGAAATGGGCAGCAGAGTGGCATTTAACGCCATGAAAGGTAGCAGAGCTGGCGTTAAACGCCAGATTTGGCACAGAATGGGCGTTTGAATGCTGAAATGGTGCAGGGACTTAAATTTCTTGACACCTCAGGATCTGTGGACCCCACAGGATCCCCACCTACCCCACTTCTTCTTTTCTCCTCTTTACACCTTTTTATAACACTCTTCCCCAAATAGCCTTGACCAATCCCATTAATAACTCTTTCCCAAATACCCTTCACCTATCAAATCCTACCATCTTCCCCATATTCTCTTCACCACTCACATCCATCCATCATTAAAACCCACCTATACATGGCCGAATTCCCTCTCCCTTACCCTATAAATACCCCTCCTTACCACCTTCATTTCCACACATCATACACATTTCTTCTTCCCTTGGCCGAACCACTCACCTCACTCCATCTCCTCTATTTCTTCTTCTTCTACTCCCTTCTTTCTTCTTTTGCTCGAGGATGAGCAACCATTCTAAGTTTGGTGTGGGAAAAGCTAAAGCTTTTTGTTTTTCCATAACCACTAATGGTACCTAAGGCCAGAGAAACCTCTAGAAAGAGGAAAGGGAAGGCAATTACTTCCACATCTGAGTCATGAGAGATAGAGAGATTCATCTCAAAGGTCCATCAAGACCATTTCTATGAAGTTGTGGCCAAGAAAAAGGTGATCCCCAAGGTCCCCTTCAAGCTCAAAAAGAGTGAATATCCGGAGATCCGACATGAAGTTCGAAGAAGAGGTTGGGAAATCCTCACCAACCCCATTCAACAAGTCGGGATCTTAATGGTTCAAGAGTTCTATGCCAATGCATGGATCACTAAGAACCATGACCAAAATGTAAACCCGAACCCAAAGAATTGGCTCACAATGGTTCGGGGGAACTACTTGGATTTTAGTCTGGAAAATGTGAGGTTAGCATTCAACTTGCCAATGATGCAAAGAGACCCTCACCCTTTCACTAGAAGGGTCAACTTTGATCAAAGGTTGGACCAAGTCCTCATGCACAATTGTGTGGAAGGCGCTCAATGTAAGAGAGACACAAGAGGCAAGCCGGTTCAACTAAGAAGGCTTGACCTCAAACCCGTGGCTAAGGAATGGTTGGAGTTCATCCAACGTTCAATCATTCCTACTAGCAACCAGTATGAAGTTACAATAGACCGGACTATCATGATCCATAGCATCATGAATGGAGAGGAAGTAGAAGTTCATGAGATCATATCTTTAGAACTCTACAAGGTGGCGGACAAATCCTCTACTTTGGCAAGGTTAGCCTTCCCTCATCTCATTTGTCTCCTATGCAATTCAGCTGGAATTGACATAGAAGGAGACATCCTCATTGATGAGGACAAGCCCATCACTAAGAAAAGGATGGAGCAAACAAGAGAGCCCACTCATGGACCTCAACAAGAGCATGAGGAAATTCCTCATCATGAAATCCATGAGATGCTTCAAGGGATGCATTTTCCTCCACAAAACTATTGGGAGCAAATCAACACCTCGCTAGGAAAATTGAGTTCCAACATGGGACATCTAAGGATGGAGCACCAAGAGCATTCCATCCTCCTCCATGAAGTTAGAGAAGACCAAAGAGCTATGAGGGAGGAGCAACAAAGGCAAGGAAGAGACATAGAGGAGCTAAAGCACTCCATAAAGATCTTCAAGAGGAAGAACTAGCCGCCATCACTAAGGTGGACCCGTTCTTTAATTTCCTTGTTTTTATTTTTTCAGTTTTTCGAATTATATGCTTTATGTTTTGTCTATGTTTTTGTCTTTATTACATGATCATTAGTGTCTAGTGTCTATGCCTTAAAGCTATGAATGTCCTATGAATCCATCACCTTTCTTAAATAAAAAATGTTTTTATTTGTAAAAGAACTAGAAATGCATGATTTCGAATTCTATCTTGGAATTAGTTTAATTATTTTGATATGGTGGCAACACTTTTTGTTTTCTGAATGAATGCTTGAACAGTGCATATTTTTGAATTTGTTGTTTATGAATGTTAAAATTGTTGGCTCTTGAAAGAATAATGAAAAAGGAGAAATGTTATTGATAATCTGAAAAATCATAAAATTGATTCTTGAAGCAAGAAAAAGCAGTGAAAAGTAAGGCTTGCGGAAAAAAAAAGAGAGAGAAAGAAAAAGAAAAAGCAAGCAGAAAAAGCCAATAGCCCTTTAAACCAAAAGGCAAGGGTAAAAAGGATCCAAGGCTTTGAGCATTAATGGATAGGAGGACCCAAAGGAATAAAATCCTGGCCTAAGCGGGTAAACCAAACTATCCCTAACCATGTGCTTGTGGCGTGAAGGTGTCAAGTGAAAAGCTTAAGACTGAGCAGCTGATGGGGTATTTTTGTGGAGAAACGAATTTCTCCAAAACACCCAAAACTAACCGGCATGTGCACCGGGTCGCATCAAGTAATAATAACTCACGGGAGTGAGGTCGATCCCACAGGGATTGAAGGATTGAGCAATTTTAGTTTAGTGGTTGATTTAGTCAAGCGAATCAAGATTTGGTTGAGTGATTTGTGATTTGCAGAATTTAAATTGCATGGAAAGTAAAGGGAATGGGTAATTGACAATTGCAACCAACAGAGAAGTAAAAGAACACTTGGATTGAACCGGATCTAAAAACAGAATTGTAAATAAGCATGAAAACAGTAAACAGGGAATGGGAAATGGAGAATCCAGATCTCAGGACCCAAGAGACTAGATAACCAAGTCTAGATCTCAATGCCTTCCTAGATCCAACAAGAACAATTGCAAAGGAATTGTAAATTGCAAAGAAAGTAGATGAAGAACAATTAACTGAAATTAAATTCAATAAGCAGTAGAAGAAACATAGAGATCTTCGGATGAGATTGAAACAGAATTCCTTCAATTCTCCAACCCAAGATCCAAGACAATTGCAATTGAAATTGAAAGCAATAAAACTAAGAAGAAGAGAGTGGAATTCTCCTTCCCCGAAACTAAGAAATTAAAGATCACTCAATATCCAAAGCTTTCCGAAAACTATTATGAAAACTAAAAAGGAAAAGCTCTCCGAAAACTATTATGAAAACTCCCCAGGAAAAGCTCCCTAAGAACTTGAATTCTATCCTATTTATACACTTTCTTCAAATGATCTTCAAGCCTTGAGTTGGGCCTTTGCTCTTGGTGGAATTGGGTTGAGAGAGGCCTTGGTTGATTGCTCTTGGAGTTTGGAGAGGAACCAAAGTGAACCAAGTGAACCGGGTTGGAGTTTTGCAAAAGTTTGAGTAAAAGTTTGAGTAAAAGTTTGAGGCAAACTTTTGGTCCAACTTTTCATATCAGCCCCCATGTTTTGCTGATACCCACGTTGGTGCAAAAGTTAGGGGTCTAACTTTTGCTCCAACGTTGGCCTTCCTTAGTGCACTTATGGCGCCAACGTTAGCCCAAAAGTTAGAGGCTAACGTTGGCGCAAACTTTTGCTCCCCCTTTGTATTGTTCATGTGCCAACGTTAGCCCAAAAGTTAGAGGCTAACGTTGGCGCAAACTTTTGGTGGCCAGGGAGTATTTTTCTCATGCCAACGTTAGCCACAAAGTTAGGGGCTAACGTTGGCGCAAACTTTTGGTGCCCAGGGAGTAACTTTCATGTGCCAACGTTAGCCCAAAAGTTAGGGGCTAACGTTGGGGCTAACTTTTCACCCAAAAGTTTGTGCAAAAGTTTGAGGCTAACTTTTGGTCCAACTTTTTGCTTCCTGGTTCATTTTCACTTATTCCATTGTCCTCTCTTTACTCCTAGCCATTCCTTCTTGCTTCATCCTTTCTCCAAGCTTTCTTCACCTATCATTAATCAACCAAACACATCAAAGCTATGCTTAAAATCATGAGATATTCATTTTATCATAATATGTGACAATTATAGCATAAAACCTCATGAAATAGCATGAATTCATACATGGTTGATTCAATCAAAGGAACCATGAAAATCTACCCAAATTAGCTTACTTGTAGCTCAAGAAAGTGCACAATTCAAGTGAAAACAAAGGAAAAAGATTAGTGAAACTAGGCTAAGATGACTTGTCATCACAATACCAAACTTAAAGCTTGCTTGTCCCCAAGCAAGAAATGAATTATGCTCATAGGTTCTTTCACTTATGACGGATTGAAGAACAACTTGTCAGGTCCTGTGAGTGAAGTGATCAAGTGTCAATGGGGTGAACTCTAAATCATATGCTCTTGCAAGGGCTTCAGTGCTCACTAGTCCTCACATATTGGGAGTCTTAGGTCTTAGGATTTTCATCCAAATGGTATCATGAAGATCTCTTTATATGTAGTCACCTTGAAGCAGCTTATAGTTTCTGTGCTTTGGCCTTGACTCTAAGTGTCATGTCTCAAAGCGGCTCTTTAGATAAGCTTTCAATCAATACTCCTAAACCAGTTGGTTTTAAGGTATTAGGTGTTAAAGCACCCTTAAGTATTTACTTGCTCAAGCCTCTTTCCTTGACACAGCTCAACCACAAGCATTTACTAGGCTAACAACTCTTTGAGTTTTGTTTCTTCTTTCTTTTTCTGCCTAGTAATTGATGCTCAGAGCCTTGGGCCATGTTCTTTTTGCTTTTGTATTTTCTTTATTTTCTTTTGTTTTGTTTGCTGCTTCTTGGATCAATAGATTTTTGAGAATCTCCACAATACTTCTTGGAACTTCATGTCCTGCCTATGAGCTCCCATGCAAGTTTTCACAAGCATGCAACCTCAATACATAATTATACGACTAGAACCACCACTTCTCCTAATCTTTTGCTTGCCTCAAAATTGTTTGATTCCTCAATCCTTCTTTTCAAAGAACTTTCATGTGATGCATTTTTTTTTTGAACATTGAGTGCAAACAAGTTTTGAAGAGAAAAATGTTGTGAATGATCAAGCATCTTGCTTATTGAATTTCAGAAAAGAAAAAAAAACTATACTGAACAGACAGATAATCAGGGAAACAAAACCACTCTCAATTATAGCAGTGTTCAATGCAAGATAATCACTTAACAATACAACCTTTTGGAGTTCGCTTGCTTTACTCCTCATCATCATCATCACTGATCCACACATTCCTCTTTCATCTCTTTGGTTGATGATGTTTAATCCTTCCTAAAGTTTGTATGGTATCCTGCAGTGATATTGAAAGTTGCTTGTTCCCCAAGCACTTGAAAAATGGTTAGCATGCATGATTTATTTGTGGGCTTTTGTACTTACTTTGGTGTGGGAATACCAAACTTAGTACCCTGCCAATGGTTCTTGTTCATCAGACTAACCAGATGTGAAACTCTTTTTCTTTTTCAAAAGTAACAAAACTGAAAACTAAAGAATAGCAAAATAGTTAACTAGTTTATATAACTGCTTGAAGCTAGCATTATGCAGAAGGTGAGAATATGTTTTTAAATGAGATTTTGGTGGAACACCAAACTTAGAATCCTTCATTCTCCTTTATATTGTTTTGGTGTGCAACACCAAACTTAGCTTCTTGCAATATAGATAAAACTAATTAACCTTTTTATTAAAATTGCTATGAAAAGAAAACTACCTCAGGTTGGGTTGCCTCCCAACAAGCGCTCTTTTATTGTCACTAGCTTGACATCCTTCATCCTCTGATCAGGGAAGTTGAGGCTTCTGTTGCCTTTGGGTTCCTCCTTTCACCGTAGCCTTTTCACTTTTTTCCATGACTCCCTTCTCTTTCAACCCAGCATTCTTTTCATGGCTCTTTGGGTTCAGAGTCCCCTTCTTCTCACCCAATTCAGCAAGGTTTTGAACCAGTTGTTCCATCTGCCTTTCAATTCTTTTGAGATAGGCCTCTTGGTTTTTCCTTATATCCTCCTGCTCTATTATTGTCATTTCTTGAACTTTCATAAACCTTTCCATCATCATTTCTAGAACATAGAGTTTTTGGAAGTTTAGGATTGGTTGTGGCTGTGTCAGCTGTGGTGGTTGATGTAAGTCATTTTGGGTGGGTGGTGAGGTAGGACGGGGTTGGAGGTGTGTATATTGGGGTGGTGTGTAGTGATTTTTGTTGGTATGGTGGTGTTTTTGTAGGTTTGGGAAGTTGGGGTTGTTATAGTTGAAGTCCCCTTGTTCCTGATGCTGAGATTCCCTCATTCTTAGATAAGAATGTGGTTTCCATGGTGGAAATTGTGCATTCACTGTGGCAGAATGTAGAGAATCAATTTGTCTAGCTATTGATTCCAATTGCTGCTGAGTTTGCTGGTATAGCTGTTTGTTTTGATTCATGATTGCTCTCACTCCTTCAAGATTCATTACTTCCTTTTCTGAAATTGCATTCCGTGGTGTCTCAAATGAGTGTTGGTTATTGGCTCTTTTGTCATTGAACTCTGCAGTTCCTTGGATGGTTGCTGTTGCCTTGAGTAGGCCATCTGAGAAGTAATTTACTGCTCTTCTTGTTTCTGAGGTTAATCCTTCATAGAACACTTGAAAATCCACTTTGTCACTTGCTTTCTTGTATCTTTCCCATGCTTTGAACAATGGTTCTTCCCCTCCTTGGATGAATGGGTGTACTCCCTCTTTTATCTTGATGTTTTGTTGGGACGAGGAGAATTTGGTTAGAAACTTGGCAACCAAATCATCCCAACTAGTGATACTTCCTTGGGGAAAGGTTTCAAGCCATTGTGCCGCTTCATCCTTCAGTGAGAAGGGAAATAACAAGAGCTTATAGGTATCATGATTTACACTATCGAGATTGACAGCACCACAAGTTCTCAGGAAATTGGATAAGTGCTGTTTAGGATTCTCCAATGGAGTTCCACCATAGGAACAATTGTTCTCGATTAGTGTAATGAGTTGAGGCTTCATGTTGTGGTGTTCTTCTTTTTCAGAAACTCCTTCTTCAATGATATCCTTCCCTTTGGCCGCTCTTCTTTCCTGTGACATATAAATCAACAATGGAACACACAGTGACACTCTTGAAAATTGAGTGAAGTCAGTTGAGATAAAACTTCAAACAGTTAGTGGGTTAGCCAAAAATTAAAGAAAAAGTGCTTGATCTAAACTACCACTTCACTTAATCATTGTCAATCTAATCAATCCCCGGCAACGGCGCCAAAAACTTGATGGGATATTTTTGTGGAGAAACGAATTTCTCCAAAACACCCAAAACTAACCGGCAAGTGCACCGGGTCGCATCAAGTAATAATAACTCACGGGAGTGAGGTCGATCCCACAGGGATTGAAGGATTGAGCAATTTTAGTTTAGTGGTTGATTTAGTCAAGCGAATCAAGATTTGGTTGAGTGATTTGTGATTTGCAGAATTTAAATTGCATGGAAAGTAAAGGGAATGGGTAATTGACATGAAATTAAAGAGAACATGAATTTAAATGCTGAATCTTAAAGAACAAGAAATTAAATGGCCGAAACTTAGAACGCAAGAAATGGAAATTGCAGAATCTTAAAGTGCAAGAAATGTAAATAGCTTGAATTGTAAAGGGAATTGGGAGTTGGATTTGCAGAAATTAAACGAGGGAAAGTAAATTGCAACCAACAGAGAAGTAAAAGAACACTTGGATTGAACCGGATCTAAAAACAGAATTGTAAATAAGCATGAAAACAGTAAACAGGGAATGGGAAATGGAGAATCTGGATCTCAGGACCCAAGAGACTAGATAACCAAGTCTAGATCTCAATGCCTTCCTAGATCCAACAAGAACAATTGCAAAGGAATTGTAAATTGCAAAGAAAGTAGATGAAGAACAATTAACAGAAATTAAATTCAATAAGCAGTAGAAGAAACAGAGAGATCTTCGGATGAGATTGAAACAGAATTCCTTCAATTCTCCAACCCAAGATCCAAGACAATTGCAATTGAAATTGAAAGCAATAAAACTAAGAGGAAGAGAGTGGAATTCTCCTTCCCCGAAACTAAGAAATTAAAGATCACTCAATATCCAAAGCTTTCCGAAAACTATTATGAAAACTAAAAAGGAAAAGCTCTCCGAAAACTATTATGAAAACTCCCCACGAAAAGCTCCCTAAGAACTTGAATTCTATCCTATTTATACACTTTCTTCAAATGATCTTCAAGCCTTGAGTTGGGCCTTTGCTCTTGGTGGAATTGGGTTGAGAGAGGCCTTGGTTGATTGCTCTTGGAGTTTGGAGAGGAACCAAAGTGAACCAAGTGAACCGGGTTGGAGTTTTGCAAAAGTTTGAGTAAAAGTTTGAGTAAAAGTTTGAGGCAAACTTTTGGTCCAACTTTTCATATCAGCCCCCATGTTTTGCTGATACCCACGTTGGTGCAAAAGTTAGGGGTCTAACTTTTGCTCCAACGTTGGCCTTCCTTAGTGCACTTATGGCGCCAACGTTAGCCCAAAAGTTAGAGGCTAACGTTGGCGCAAACTTTTGCTCCCCCTTTTTATTGTTCATGTGCCAACATTAGCCCAAAAGTTAGAGGCTAACGTTGGCGCAAACTTTTGGTGGCCAGGGAGTATTTTTCTCATGCCAACGTTAGCCACAAAGTTAGGGGCTAACGTTGGCGCAAACTTTTGGTGCCCAGGGAGTGTTTTTCTCATGCCAACGTTAGCCACAAAGTTAGGGGCTAACGTTGGCGCAAACTTTTGGTGCCCAGGGAGTAACTTTCACGTGCCAACGTTAGCCCAAAAGTTAGGGGCTAATGTTGGGGCTAACTTTTCACCCAAAAGTTTGTGCAAAAGTTTGAGGCTAACTTTTGGTCCAACTTTTTGCTTCCTAGTTCATTTTCACTTATTCCATTGTCCTCTCTTTACTCCTAGCCATTCCTTCTTGCTTCATCCTTTCTCCAAGCTTTCTTCACCTATCATTAATCAACCAAACATATCAAAGCTATGCTTAAAATCATGAGATATTCATTTTATCATAATATGTGACAATTATAGCATAAAACCTCATGAAATAGCATGAATTCATACATGGTTGATTCAATCAAAGGAACCATGAAAATCTACCCAAATTAGCTTACTTGTAGCTCAAGAAAGTGCACAATTCAAGTGAAAACAAAGGAAAAAGATTAGTGAAACTAGGCTAAGATGACTTGTCATCAGCAGTTAAAGTCATGGTACAAAGCAAAAAGATTGTGCTTAAAAGCTCTGGACAACTCTAACTGGAGACTCTAGTAAAGCTGAGTCACAATCTGAAAAGGTTCACCCAGTTATGTGTCTGTGGCATTTATATATCCGGTAGTAATACTGGAAAAAAAATGCTTAGGGTCACGGCCAAGACTCATGAAGTAGCTGTGTTCAAGAATCAACATACTGAACTCGGAGAATCAATAACACTATCTGAATTCTAAGTTCCTATGGATGCCAATAATTCTAAACTTCAAAGGATAAAGTGAGATGCCAAAACTGTTCAGAAGCAAAAAGGCTACAAGTCCCGCTCATCTAATTGAACCTAATCTTCATTGATAAGTTTGGAATTTATTGTATTTTCTCTTCTTTTTATCCTATTTTGTTTTTAGTTGCTTGGGGACAAGCAATAATTTAAGTTTGGTATTGTGATAAGCGGATAATTTATACCCTTTTTGGCATTGTTTTTACATAGTTTTTAGTATATTTTAATTAATTTTTACTATATTTTAATTAGTTTTTATTCAAAAATCACATTTCTGGAATTTACTATGAGTTTGTGTATTTTTCTGTGATTTTAGGTATTTTCTGGCTGAAATTGAGGGACCTGAGCAAAAATCTGATTCAGAGGCTGAAAAAGGACTGCAGATGCTGTTGGATTCTGACCTCCCTGCACTCGAAGTGAATTTTATGGAGCTAAACAAGCCCAATTGGTACGCTCTCAATTGTGTTGGAAGGTAGACATCCTGGGCTTTCCAGCAATATATAATAGTCTATACTTTGCCCAAGATTTAATGGCCCAAACTGGCGTTCAAAGTCTGTCTAAAAATTCTGGCGTAAAACGCCCAAACTGGCACCAGAATTGGAGTTAAACGCCCAGACTGGCACCAAAGCTGGCGTTTAACTCCAGGAACAGCCTGAGCACAAAAAAGCTTCAATGCTCAGTCCAAGCACACACCAAGTGGGCCCCGAAAGTAGATTTCTGCACTATCTGCACTTAGTTACTCATTTTCTGTAACCCTAGGTTACTAGTTTAGTATAAAAACTACTTTTAGAGATTTACTTTATGTCTTTTGACCATCTCTGGACATTTAGTCCTTAGACCTTGGACTTGGAGGCTAGCCATTCGGCCATGCCTAGACCTTTCACCTATGTATTTTCATCGGTGGAGTTTCTACACCCCATAGATTAAGGTGTGGAGCTCTGCTGTTCTTCATGAATTAATGCAATTACTACTGTTTTCTATTCAATTCATGCCTACTTCTTCTTCAAGATATACTCTCGTACTTAATTCAGTTAAGCCAGAATGAAGGGGTAACCAGTGACAATCACCCAATCTTCGTTACTCGCTTAGCCAAAACCACAAAGCGATCTACATGATGTTCAATGTAGTCATTGGATGAGAGCTTGAGTATATTCTCTTAGGTTTCTAATCTAAGATTAGAACCTTCATGGTATAGGCTAGAACCATTGGCAGCATTCCTGGGATCTGGAAAGTCTAAACCTTGTCTGTGGTATTTCGAGTAGGATCTGGGAAGGAATGACTGTGACGAGCTTCAAACCTGCGAATGTGGGGCACAAGTGACAGTGTGCAAAAAGACAATGGTCTTATTCCGACGCTAGTGAGAACCGACAGATGATTAGCCCTACGGTGACAGCACAGATAGATTTGTTTTCATCCGAGAGGATCATACAGCTTGCCATGGAAGGAGGTAACGCATGATTTGAAGAAGGCAGTAGGAAAGCAGAAGTTCAGAAGCAACAAATCATCTCCATACGCTTAGCTGAAATTCCCACCAATGAATTACATAAGTATTTCTATTTTATTTTATTTTATATTTATATTTTAATTATCAAAATCTCATAACCATTTGAATCCACCTGACTGAGATTTACAAGGATGACCATAGCTTGCTTCAAGCCGACAATCTCCGTGGGATCGACCCCTTACTCACCTAAGGTTTATTACTTGGACGACCCAGTGTACTTGCTGGTAAGTTGGGTGGAGTTGTGAAGAATAATTGAGATTACAATCATGCGTACCAAGATGTTGGCGTAGTTGAGATCACAATTTCGTGGACCACTCATTTCACTTGATTGTTCATACTCCCTCATTCCTTGCTGATATTCCCAGTCACCATGAGGATAATGACATAAATCATCTTGTGGTGGTGGGCAATATCTCATTTAATCTGCTTTATCATTTTCTGGCCCTGGAGCATATCCCCACTGGTGGATTGCTCATAATCTGTTATTTCTTGGTAATATTCCCAGCCACCATTAGGATAATGACATGAATCATTTTGTGGTGGTGCATAATATCCCATGAAATTTGTTTGATCAAAAGATGAGGGAAACTCCATTTGAATTTTTAAAACATAATCACTAAAGAAAATTGAAATTCCTCATATCACAGAGAAGAATTTCTTAGTGAGGCAATAACATAAACACCTTAGTATCAAGAGAAAACAGAAAATTAAAAGAACCTAAATGACAACAACAAAGAAAATGCTTAATCTAGACTTATCACGCACTTAATCATTGTCGATCTAAATCAATCCCCGGCAACGGCGCTAAAAACTTGATACGCGAAAATTAGATTTCACACGTATGAACTAACCGGCAAGTATACCGGGTTGCATCAAGTAATACAACTCACTTGGAGTGAGGTCGATCCCACGAGGATTTATGGATCAAGCAACTTTAGTGAGATGATATGTCCAGTTAAGCTAAAATTTATGAATTGAGTGAAATTAATCTAACAGAATATAAATTGCAAGAATTCTAAATTACTGAATGTAAATTGACAGAAACTTAAATGGCAAGAAAATTAAATTGCATGAAAAGTAAATTACTGGAAATGTAAATGGGAATTGGGTGCTGGGAAATTAAAGGAAGCAGTGAACTCAAAGCAATTAAATAAAAGTCAAGGCAATAAAAATGAAGAAAAATAGAAAGAAAGATTCATTAGGGATTGGAGATATCATAATCCACCATATGAGTAGATCTATGGGTCTCAACTTCTTTCTCAATCATATGAGTAGATCTATGGCAGATTCTAATTGATTGGATCCCAATTCCTTAGCAATCCAATCTCTCTAATCACAATCAATCTTGCCAATTCCTTGATCCAATTGTCATGAGAAGAGGTTAAGTATGTTCTCTTATCCATAAGCCACACAAATTCTCAAGACCTCAATTCCTCCCGAATAGTGTTGGTCAAGAGAATTGTGAAGGATAGAGCCCCAATTTTAATGCCCATGATTCCTCTTCCGAGGCTCACACAAGCATTCAACAAATTCAAACCCTATTCCGGAGTGAATGAATCTCAAGCAAAACAGAGGATATCCTATAGCTACCCAACCGGATTGAGAAGAAGAAGAAGTTCACTTAATCATGTGAACTGTAATAGAGCTCCTCCCCTAATTAAGTGGGGTTCAATTATTCATTGCTAGAAGAAAACTTGCAGGAAATTTAAATTGCATGAAAGTAAATCAAGCTCAATAGGAACGGAAATGTAAACTTGATAGAAAGGAAAATTGCAGAAGAGAAGTGTAAGAAATTGAAATTGCATAAGCTAAACTGAATTCAATACAACTGAAATGTAAAAGTGCAGAAAAGAAAGAGTGTATCAAACTAAAATCCTAAGCTAAGCTCTCTAGAGTCTCTAATCCTCTAAGAGAGCTCTGGAATCTCTAATCCTCCAGCCTCTACTACTACTGTACTGCCCGAACCTTCCTTTTTCAAACTATGAAACTAAAGCCTTTATATAGGCTTTCCTAAATTACAAATTGAAATGAAATTGAAAACAAATTACAATTAAATGAAAATAACTATTCTAGATGCTTCTTGTGCCTTTGATTGAGTGATGTTAATGGGCTCTGCTTGCTTAAAGTTTAAATAGACTTGGAGTGAAGTTAATTAAATCATAATTTTGCTTCCAGGAGAGCGTAGTGTTCTTTTGGAGAGCGGAGCTCTCTTACACCCACGTGCACGCGTCACCCACGTGTGCGCGCCATTTTGCATTTTGGCACTTCCACGCGTACGGGTCACCCACGCATACCCGTGACCTTCAATATTTGCACTTGTGACACGTACGTGTTACCCACGCGTACGCGTCGCCTTTAGCGCTCTTGAGAAGAATGTAGCGCTCGCGCCAAGAGCGCTCTCCCACGCGTACGCGTCATTCATGTGTACCGTACACGTGCTTCATGCGTACGTGTCCATCTTCAAAAATACATTATCACGCGTACGCGTCGCCAGCTGATTTTTTTCACTCATATCACAGGCGCTCTTGGTAACAAATGGAGCGCTCTTAGGTGAAGAGCGTAGCTCCTCCAGAGCACTCTTTGAGAAAAACGAAGCGCCAAGCTTCCTTAATTAAATCATGGGCCATGCTTTTAAAAGTGTGGCCTAAGGCTCCAAAGCGTGCTCAAACTCCAAAGTGTGTCCAAAAATTCTTCTTTTCTTCTTTTGAGCTTAATTTGTGCTTTTTGCTTCTTTTTCTAGTTATTTCCTACAAAATTTATCAAATCAAAAGATCAAAGTAATATACTATTTAAGTAGTAAAACACTTAATAATTAAGCATTAATAATTAATTTCTTGTATGAAAAAGCATAACTATAAAGTGTCTGTGGCATTTATGTATCCGGTGGTAATACTGGAAAACAAAGTGCTTAGGGCTACGACCAAGACTCTAAAAGCTGTGTTCAAGAATAAAAAAGAACTAAACTAGGATAGTCAATAATATCATCTGGATTCTAAGTTCCCAAGGATGCCAGCATTTCTGAGCTTCAATGGATAGTGAGATGCCAAAACTATTCAGAAGCAAAAAGCTACCAAGTCCTGCTCATCTAATTGAAACTGAGCTTCATTGAAAACTATGAGATCTATTGTATCTTACTCTTCTTTTTATCCTAATTTGTTTTTAGTTGCTTGGGGACAAGCAATAGTTTAAGTTTGGTGTTGTGATGAGCGGATATTTTATACGCATTTTGGCATCATTTTCATATAGTTTTTAGCATGTTTTATTTAAGTTTTATTATGTTTTAATAGGTTTTAGTGTAAAATTCACATTTTTGGATTCTACTATGAGTTGTTGTGTTTTATGGTGATTTCAGGTATTTTCTGCCTAAAATCTGACAGTTTTGACAAAGTCTGATTCAGAGGCAAGGAAAGCATAGCAGATGTTGTCAAGATCTTACCTCCGTGCATTCAAGCAAGTATTTTTGGAGCTACAGATATCCAAATGGAGCTTTCTCAACGGCTATGGAAAGCTAACCTCTAGGGCTTTCCAGCAATAGATAATAATTTATACTTGTCTTTGGAGATGAAGGCCCAAAACTGGCGTTCACCGCCAGCCATCTACCCCAGTCCTGGCGTCCATCGCCCACAGAGAGGTGGCCAGCATCCAACGCCCAAAAAGGTGTCCCTAGCCAGCGTTCAATGCCCATGGAGCCAAATAGCATGTGGAGACACCCTTAGCTCAGCCCAAACACTCACCAAGTGGGCCCCAGAAGTGGATTTTCGCACTACAATCCTAAGCCTATCATATTTTTGTAATCCTTAGTTATTAGATTAGTATATATAGGAGAAGATCAACCTTGTTTACGACCTTGAACAAGATCTCTCCAGGATATCATATTTTTGAATACCATTATCTACAGTATGAGCCACTAAACCTCCTAGGTTAAGGTTAAAAGCTATGCTGAGTTTTATGGATTAATGAAAGCACTACTGTTCTATTTCAATTCGTGTTTGATCCTCTCCTATGATGTATCTTCGTTCTTCAACCTTATGAATGAGTTGAACCGTCACAAGTTATCTCTATTCTACATGGGTTCAGTGAGCGTCTTTCATCGGATATCAACGAACCACTAGCTTGATTATACATCTCTCAGACGGCTTATCCATGACTTTATTGGGGACTTCCCGAGACATCAGTTCAGCCGAGGTATGGGGAGATTAGGGTCTTTGTGGTAAAGGCTAGAACCAAGGCGCAGCATTCTCTAATATGGAAGATTCGACCTTGTCTGTGGAGTTTTGAGTAGGATCACCAAGGGGATGAACTGCAGGAGCTTCACCCTCATTCAGACTGGATGCGCACTAAACATGGTGTTCATCATAGAGGAAGATTGGCGGCCGCTCAACCCGGCGTAGACAGTAAGAAAGTATTGATTCAGAAGAACAAAACATCTTTAAAGCCTTAACCATCTTCTTATCATTAGATTCACAACCACTGAGTAACGTTATCTTTATTTTACTTTTATGCACTTAAACAACTTTTCTATCCACCTAACAAAGATTTACAAGATAACCACTGTTTGATCCAAGCCGAAAATCCTCGTAGGATTGACCCTGACTCACCTCAGGTATTACTTCGACGACCCAGTGCACTTGCTGGTTCAATTGTGCAGAGTGTGCGAATCTGCGCACCATTCACATAGCTTGAAAAGTGCAAAAAAAAAAGTCACTAGATAGGCTTACCATCCAATTTCACAATTACATAATTTCAATGCATTAACTTGGTGATGTAAATAAAAACCAAAATAAGCAAGTATGACCTAACAACAAAGCATCAAATAGAAGTAATTGCCAAATGATAGATGTAACACCCTATCACACCGAGTCTTATGCTTAAGTCATAAAACAGAGGTGGAAAGGTATTACGACCTCTAAAAGTAAAGTTATATGTATAATATATTTGAAAAATATTTATATCTAAGAGCCTTTTGAAAGGAGGTTTTAAACAAAGTGTAAGCAGAACAGTGCGTCACTTACGTAAGCATTAACATAACGAAGTAGGATAAGAGAGTTTCAAGATACAGATAACAAAGCTCCTGACCCGGCTCGCGAAGTTAAAACCGGACAGAGCATATAAATATATATACATATATATACATGAGAATCCCAAAATGACCCAAAGCAGAAAAATGACAACCTGTTTCTCAGAGTCAACCTCTAAGAGGGACAAACATAAAATACAAGGTGGAGAATCTATATACATATATAAATATAAACAAAATATGCCCCTAAGTCCCAAGAGTTCTTCGCTTTTCAGAGTCTCCAGAATACATGGAGTGGTGCTTCTTAACTTGCATCTGAAAAACAATAATATTATATGGGATGAGAACTGGGGTTCTCAGTATGGTTAAGATGCCCACATATATAATAAATAAGACCCCGGAAAAGCTAGAGGCAATCCTAGAACGCCGACACTCAGATTATAAAACATAAGGAACTAAAACAGAAACCATAAACAGGGATAATATCTAAGGTTCTAAAGATCAAAACCTAATCAAAATTCTCAAATTCTCTGCCTTTCCTCTAATCCTCCATTTCCAATGAGACAACACAGATAAATAGACAAACAAAGGCAAACACATTTAGAGTACAAGTAATGCAGGTAGCAAGTATAACAATTAGGCATACTAATTCACATAGGCACTTCCAATTAATGCACAAACTATAATACCTCGAGTTTTTTAAAAAATTAAATAATGAGTTATTCATGATTTATTATTTTATTTAAAAAAATTATTTCCTTAAAAGTAATTAAATTAAATTTTATGATACTTTAAGTTTAAAATCTATTAAGATTTTTTAAAATTATTTTTATTATAATAAAATATTTTTTAAAAAAAGCGATAAAAAAATTATTATTATTATTATTATTATTTTATTATTATTATTTACTGTCATAGTTTTATTCTTGTCTTTGGCCAAAGGCCAATATATATATATATATATAGTAAAGAGAGAAAGAAAGAAATATATATACAAAGTAAAGAAAGAAAGAAAGAAAGCCAAACGTGGCTTGTTTATACATAAGTTTATATATATACCTAATTGACACATGTTCCTTTTATTACATTAATCATCTATCATCATTCTTCATTCTTTCTTATCACCACCGAATAAGAAAAAGAAAGAAAAAAAAGAGAGATGACCATGTGGGATTTCATGGATGCCACGAACATCCAGCTTCGATTTATTGCGATTCGTAACTCCAATAAAAAAATCTAATTCGATAAAAGTGTTCGTATCTTCTTCTTCTACACGTTGACATCACTTTTGTTCGTTAGAAGTTGACAATGACGTAGCTCCTCTTCCCTTTAAGTTCGGCCAATTGGAGTTCTGGAGGCATGAATGATTTCTGTCGTTTTCTTCTTCAGCCGCTCGGTCAGAAAGCTTCTCCAAAGCTTCCGTTATTTTGATTTCGTACAGAGATAGGGTTTGGTAATTTTATAATAATTAAATATGAATTTGATAAGTGAATGTTGATTTGGTTGATTATTGTTTGAGTTTGAATGAGTTTATCTTGAATTATTATTATTACTTGTGATTTGTTGGTTTGACTATGAAAAATAGCTCAGCTGTGGTTGTTTTAATGGTTTTAAGAACTGTTGTGATGTGATATTTTGAGGAGATTGATGTGATATGGTGGTGAGTCCACCGAGATTTTCTTTCCAGAGATACATCGGCCAATCCAGGGGATGGTCACACTTGTAAGACAGAGGTTGCTTACAGAG
Organism: Arachis hypogaea; assembly: GCF_003086295.3. Taxonomy (NCBI): domain Eukaryota; kingdom Viridiplantae; phylum Streptophyta; class Magnoliopsida; order Fabales; family Fabaceae; genus Arachis; species Arachis hypogaea. Next base: position 48,365,634 of record NC_092050.1, read on the forward strand.
GTTATCAATACATACATTTGCCAGAGAGAACCTCACCTGTAAGACTAAGGTTGCTTACAGAGGTTATTTTTGCATACATCGGCTCAAGAGAGTCGCACCTGGAAGACAGAGGTTGCTTATAGAGGTTATGACATTGAAAACCAAACTCAGAAAAAGGTTGCTGAGTTACGTCGGGAGCGGGTCAAAACTGACAGATGAGCTCATTACTTGCACTAAGGATAGACATGCATCATACTTGCTTGCACATATTTGTTTGTGAGTGTGTTTTCTATGAATGTGCGTGCTTGTGATTGGATTTTGTGTTCTATAATTGTTGAATTGGCTCGTACTTTGTTGACTGTTGTTGCTGGCCAAGTATATATAAAATGGATATAACTATACACCCCGACCTTACTAAGAACTCCCCAGTTCTTACCCCCTATTTTCATCCCTTTCAGCTACATGTGCGAAGGCTTAGTGTGGAACTACAAGAATATAGAAGATTCTGCTTACAAGTTGAGTTGTTAGATTTTATTTTCCGCTCGTCATTTACTGTTTTGGATTTTAAAGGGGTAGAAATTGTATTCAAGGATCTTTGAGTAAGTCTATGTTATAATGCTACGTGGATATATATAATTTTGTGATTAAATAATTTAAAGTACTGACTCTTCATTTTCTTGGTGAAAGTTTTGGTTCGTATTCGCGAAGGCTCAATATTAAATAAAAAATAGTATAGAATAAAAAGGTTTAGAGGTAAGTAACGCCTGAGCTTTTAGTATGATCATGAGGTGCTAAAAGTTAGGGTGTTACACAAACAAGCAAATCAAACATATGCATACGATGTATGCCTGCCCTATGGCTGTTGATATCAACTGTCAGTTACTTAGCCAGCCCGACATGTATTGGTATCTAACCGTGGACAAAACACCAAACACGGAGCAAGTGAAACAACACCGAACCTTTGTATCCTACCCGCGTACCCGGAGTAGGGGACAACTTCACCCTGCCTCTTACCCAGGTGGTGTTACAGTTCTCAACCCGGAGCAAGCGGTGATAAAATTCTATCCTTTCATCTTACCCCGAAGCTTCGAACTCTTAACCGTAGCAAGTACATAATACCCTGCATCTTACTTGGCAATCTCACCTCTTACCCAGAGCAAGTGGATAACACCACTGCGTCTTATCTAGAGAAATATCACAATCAAATTCAAGTTCATTTTTATTACTATTTAAATTCATTCATATTCATTCAATCATCAATTCATCTTCCATACATTCTCAACATCTCTACACTTCCTTAACATATACTCGGAGCGAGTGGTCATTGCCACCGCCTCTTACCCGGCTCATTGACTCTTATCCGGAGCAAGTGGATAACTGATGAATCCATATTTGACAATAAATTTTGGATTGATTTGAGTGGATTTCATCATATAAACCCACATTTATTCATTCAAATAGCATACTTTTGTGTTCTCTCCCTAAATTGAGCTTAATTGTGAAAACATGCTATTTTGTGCTTAATTTAACTAATTTTATTCTATTTTCATTCCATTCGATGCCTTGATATTTTTTTATGAGTAATTTTAGGTATAATAGGTTGGAATAGCTTGATGAGAGTGGAGGAGAAGCATGCAATAGGGAGAAAACATGAAGAAATCAAAGGAGGAGCACACAGCCATCTGTGCGTACACACAACATTCTATGCTTACGCACAAGAGAAAAATTTGGCAAGTGTGCGTACGCACAAATCAGAACATGTGACTCACTTAAAGGAAAACGCTGGGGGTGATTTCTGAGCCCTTTCAAGCCCAGATCCAACTCCTTTCTGAACTATTTAAGGCCAAAATCAAGATGGAATAAGGGAGAGCAATTAGGGCTAGTTTAGAAACATGTTTTAGGTTATATTCTAGAGAGATAAGCTCTCTCTTCTCTCTAGAATTAAGATAGATTAGGCTAGATCTCTCCTAGATTTAGGTTTGATTCCTATTTTCATTTAGTTTTTCCTTGTCATTTATTGTTCTTGCACTCTTGTTCTTTAATTCTACTTATTATTTCCTTTATTTTGTTTCTTTATGTTTATGACACTTTGTTACTTTTAATTTTAATTATTGCAATTCATGTTTTATGTTTCTTATTGTTTAATTTAGTTGTTATTATTGTTTTCTTGCAATTGGTAGTTGTAGGTTTTATTATTTCTTGTTATTTTACCATGCTTTCCTTTTATGCCTTCCAAGTGTTTGATAAAATGCTTGGTTGGATTTTAGAGTAGATTTTAGCACTCTTGACTTGTGGTTGAGGACTTACATGACCTTGAGTCATTGATGTCCGAAACTAATTGTGATTAGGATTGTTTGTTAGGTTGGTTTCCACTAACGCTAGCTTCTTACTAAGGTAATTAGTAAGTTAGCTAGCACTTGTGGATTGAGATCAATTATGCCTTTTTGACTTATCCTCGATGTTAGGATTAACTAATTGTGATTAATTCTTCACAATTACCATGCTTGTGGTCAATGGCTATGATAGGAAGCCTTGAATCTCAATCCTTGCCAAGGGATTTTTTTAGTATTTGAATTTTCTTTTTATTGCTTTAATTGCTTTCATTTAATTTCTTGCATGTTTATTTACTTTCTTTCTACTTACATTTCTTGTTTGTTGCTATCCCAAAACCCCCATTCCTCATAGCCAATAATTGAGCATTTCATTGCAACTCCTAACGAAGACGACCCGGGACTTAAAACTCCCGGCTATTTTGTATTGATTGTGACATCTTTGAATTAAAATTTGATGTTAGTCAATTGTTGGGTTTGGACTATACTTGCAATGGAGATATTCTATCTTGAGAAATTCTAAACCTACTTTTGGCCTTCACTAGTAACACCACTGCGTCTTACCCAGTGACCTCTATCTCATTCAGTTCATTCCAATTCAACCACCATTATACTTTAACGTCATCATTATCATCAACTGATCTCTAACTCAATTAAAATTCATTATTATAATCATCATAAATACATTAGTTTGGTCAACACTTCACAAGCAGAAAATCACCACTACTCAATCATAATTCATTACTCTACAACTAGCTTCACTCCCAAGTTACTACCTCTTCCTAATTTCATTTCATCACTAAGTATCCAACTAAGGTTTATGGGATAAAAGAGTAAAAATAGAGGTTTAGAGGTTCGAAATTAGGTTTTAAGACACAAAAAATTAACTTTGCTGAAAAAAAGGTCACGCGTACGTGTTGGCATGCGTTTTTGCTTCCTTACGTACGCAAGTACCTTGCTCGCGTACGTGAGATGCCCAACCCGAACGGCGTAGACTTCACGAACCTAATTTTTATATGAAACAAGTTTGAAATAATTTGAGAGTCCAGAAGCCGAGTTATGGCTCGTCGAAGTTCGACCAAATATCAAATTTACACAAAAACCTTCAACCTCTATTTTCACTAAAAATCAAACTCAAACCTCTACATTCTCTCTCTCTCTCTCTCTCTCTCTATATATATATATATATATATATTCAGCACTACAACATACCATATCACATTAACACAATACCACATCCTTTCATTACCCACCATACCTCACTTTCACAAAACTCCCATACATAAACTCCACAATTATACCCCCCAACATCAACATACCATCATATATACTTATTCATTATTACCAACTTATCGATCATTATCAAACCATCATTTATCATTCTATTTCCATCATAATCAATAAACACCAACAAATGCTCAATCCATGTCAACAAATAACATCAAAGGTACTAAACAATGAACATACTCATACATTCACACATATACTATAGTCACCTAGCCTAAGTTTTTATGAGACATTATGTATTAAATACGAGAAACCAAAATCATACCTTGGCCAATTTCCTGATAAACCCGGAACACCTCAAGCATTCTTGCACCACAAGTTTCCAAGATTCCAAAACCTCACCAATGAAACCCGGCCTCCAAAACATGACCTCAAGCTTCCAAATCCTCAAATTGGCTCTATCCAACACTCAATTTCAATCTATTATCATAATTACCACTATAATCAAAATAGAGCTCACTAGTTCAACATATATACCAAGGGTTTGAGGGTGCTTACCTTGCCCACAACTCAAACGAGCTAACCCGACAAAACCCACAAGCTAATTCGAACCTAAACACCAAAATCATATAAAATTCAACATGCATTCACATTGAATTACGAAATTGGGGAGAAGGAAACTGAAACTGAGAAGTGATTCTCATACCTAATCAAGAACTGAGCTTTGTAGAGCTTGTTGCGCTGGTTGCGTGGCCGCAAATGGTGCTGCGATTGGAGCTCGGAGTGGAAAATTACGTGGAATTAAAGATTTGGTGAGGGTTTGGGTCTCACCTTCGTTCTTCTTCCTCTCCTTCAGTTCCTAGCTTGAAATGATATTTTTGTAGGGAAGGAAACTGAATTTTTGCATTTTAAGTAGTGGGCCTTGGGCCCGGTTCACCCAGTTCGGCCCGTTTGACCCAAATCTTGGGCCAAATTCTTTAAAATTAGTGTCTAAATTTATATTTTAATTAATTCTACCACATTAAAGTATAAAATTCTATTTTCTAATTTTCCTGATTAAGAACTAATTTATTCCCTAATTATTTACTAATCTCTCAGATTTTACGTCCTACCCCCTTTACAGAAATTTTTGTCCTTGAAAATTCACTCTCAAATCTTCCTATACTCCCTCTCAAATTTAACCGACCTCTTATCATTCATTTTGCCATTCTCCTAACATGAATTCACACAAATTTACATTCTCTAGTCTCAGGTACAGGATCATAAACTTATTCAAATTCAAGCCTAAACTATACCCATTTGTTTCACTCTTAACTTAGTCTAGTTCTTTTTCAACGACTACAAATTTCCTTATCCTGTATAAGTGCCATCTAATTCAATTTATATCTCAAGTCCTTCTCAACTATTTCAAACACTAGACAATTACGCTATCTCTTAGTCTGAGTCAAATCATTATAACCTAAACCCATATACACATACTCTCTGTTTTCTTGATCATATGTTAATCCTCAATTCATTCTCATATCCCAATACTTCTTCCTCCCATTACTACAAGTCTAGAGTCACCAAAAATCATTGCGCTTGCATAGCACTACTCTGATTCTAAAACATCAAGAACTTAATTACTCGTCTACTTTGCCAGAACACTCCCTGAATCTCTTTATCCCTCTAACTAAATTCTATTGACCTTAACTCCAACTGCACAAGTTCTAATCCCTTGGTTTCTTTTATCACCAGGTCCATTACCACCTCTATAACTGTTTCTAACCTGTTGTCTCAGCCCGTCAGCAATTTTCTGTTAGCCCCCTATCGTAAACTGTATCACCTCACTCGCATCCACGAGACGGCCTTTGGATCTTGTCCACACCGAACAATCGATATTAAGGTGATCAGTTTTAATATCACAAGTCTAGTGCTTCAAATCTCCAAAAGTAATGCTCATGAACTTTTATGCTATATACGTCAAGCAAACATCTTAAATAGCATATACACACAGCTAGAGTATGATCAGAAGCATAGTTAGTCCAGTCCCCAGGCTCTACGGGAACGAACTGCTTTGATACCATAATGTAACACCCTACCACACAGAGTAGTATGCTTAAGTCATAAAATAGAGGTGGTAAGGTATTACGACCTCTAAAAGTAATATTATATATATAATATAGTTGAAAAATATTTATATCTAGGAGCCTTTTGAAAGAAGGTTTGCAACAAAGCATAAGCAGAACAGCGCGTCACTCACGTAAGCATTAATGTAACAAAGTAGGATAAGAGAGTTTCAAGATACAAATAACAAGGCTCCTGACCTGGCTTGCAAAGTTAAGACTGGACAGAGCATATAAACATATATACATGTATGCATGAGAAAAATGACAACCTGTTTCTTGATGCCAGGGCATCTTGGCCAGTTTCACTGACCTTTTCTTTACTGTTTTTAGGGTACATGCATTTTTTTAGGAAATAAGCTAGTTTTGGGTAGATATTCACCTACACCTTGATTCAAGCATACATTGTGCATTTTACATTATTTCATGAGGATTTTGTATGAATTTAGTAACAAATTGTATGCTGCATTACCCATGACTTGGACTAGAACTTTGATGCACTCTGTTGCTTGATTTCAGGACCAAAGGAAGCAAGGAAAGGGAGGTAACTTGCAAGGTTAAATGAGAAAAGTGATTGCCAATGACACTCTCAAAGCCATCATTGCCCACGTTAAGAGTCACGTTAACTAAGTTAACGTGAACTCTAACGTGGAAAAGGGAAGTTGAGCCAACGTTAGTGACACTTAACATTGTCACTAACGTTGGCAAACACTCATGAGTGGCCATGTTAGAGCCCACGTTAACCTAGTTAACGTGGCCTCTAATGTTAAAGGGGGAAGAGAAGCCAACGTTAGTGACATTCAACATTGTCACTAACGTTGGCCTAAGGATGCAACACACCACATTAACTCCCACGTTAACTTGGTTAACGTGGGAGCTAACGTAAGAAGTGAGAGTTGTCGACAATGTTAGTGACACTCAACATTGTCACTAACGTTGGAAGCAACCACACAACCCCCCAAGGAGCCACGTTAACTTCCACGTTAACTTAGTTAACGTGGAAGCTAACGATGAGGAATGGATGATGAGCCAACGTAAGTGACACTCAACATTGTCACTAACGTTGGGATGGCTAAGAACGGCCACGTTAGAAGCCACGTTAACCTAGTTAACGTGGACTTTAACGTGAGATCTAGGGGCACATTGGAACGTTAGTGACAATGTTGAGTGTCACTAACGTTCTCGAAGGTTGGCAAGGCCACGTTAGAAGCCACGTTAACCTAGTTAACATGGGATCTAACGTGAGGCAAAGGGGTACATTGGAACGTTAGTGAAAATGTTAAGTGTCACTAACGTTCCCGAACTTATACTTTTAGTAAATGATTAACACCCCTTACGCCCTAAGCTAAAGTCTCTGCCCACTTAACACTTTCTCTCTGCAAGTAAAGCAAACTAGAACTGCTTCAAACTCAAGATCCAAAGGCCCAAGACTTGAAGAGCAAACTAGAAGCTGAGAAGAGTAGTATATATAGGAGTAGCTTTGAATTGTAAAAGGGAGTTTGGAGGAGGCTGGAAGAGGAGAACTACTCTCTGTATTTTACTTTCTCTGTATTTTCTAGTTTTATGATGTATTCTCCATCTTGGTTTTCATTTTCTAGAGCTATGAACAACTAAACCCCTTTCATTGGGTTAGGGAGCTCTGTTGTAATTTGATGGATCAATACTAATTTTCATTATTCTTCTTCTATCTTTTCTCTTGATTTTACATGAAAGCTTTCGATCTTCATCCAATTGAGTAGTTATATTGGAAGAGAAGCTATTCAAACTTGGATCTCTTTTGAACCTTGAAAGAGGAATGAAGAGATCAAGCTATAAATGCTTTCTCATGCTGGACCAAATTGTGTTTGGATGGGTATGTGACTATAACCCTCTCAATTCTTGATTTGGGAAATGCATGTGGTATAATCAGTGACCATACTTCATCTCTTCTCATGAGCAATTGACCAAGGAATTGGCTATTGATCAAGATTTGAGAGATTGAATTGCAAGAAATTGTAATTCAATCACTTAAGATTGCCAAGGAGATCAATGAGTGCATTGATTGAGGAAGAGATGAAAATGAACTTGATCCGGAGAGTTGCAACATCTCCTAAGCCCAATGAACTCCCCATCTCTGATCTTACCCATTCTTTTTAATTTCTGCCATTTACTTTTATGAGCAAATCCCCCATTCCCATTTACAATTCTGCAATTTATTTTCAGTTATTTACTTCCAGTCCTTTAATCCTAGCATTTACTTTTCTGTTATTTACATTCCCGCCATTTTATTTTCTGCAACTCTCAACCAAAATTCTGGATTCGCTCAACTAGAACATTCTTCTAATTAAAGTTGCTTGATCAATCAATCCCTGTGGGATTCGACCTCACTCTATTGTGAGTTTTTACTTGACGACAAATTCGGTACACTTGCCGAAGGGTGATTTGTTGTGAGACAAGTTTTTCGTGCATCAAGTTTATGGCGCCGTTGCCGGGGATTGATTGTGCATCAACAATGATTAAATTGGAAGATCACTAGATTGAGCATTTTTATTTTGTGAATTTCATTTTCTGTTTGAGTGATTTACTTTTTGTTTTAGTTAAACTTCTTCCCTTCCCCGTCTACTCTTTTGTTCTTCTTTGTTATTTTCAATTCTGTTTGCTAACCCACTAACTGTTTGATATATTGCATCACCCACAACTAACAGTAATTCTGACACAAATACTTTCTGCACCTATCTTTTCTTGCTTGCACTTGATGGTTGTATGACAGGGAGAAGAAGCGGGGCTTCAACTTCCTTTGATTTTGAACCTGAGAGGACCTTCCTTAGATTAAGGAGGGAGGCAAGAGGAAAGAAAGTGGTTGGTGCTGAGGAAGAAGAGGAATTCTTTGAAACAAACATGGAAGACAACATGGAAAACCATTATGAAGAAGAAGATCACAACCATGGGAGAGGAGGTAGAGCAAATCATGCTGGGGAGGATAGAAGAGTTTTGGGCTCTTACATCAATCCAAACCCAGGCAATTGTGGAAGTAGCATCCAAAAGCCAACAATCCATGCCAACAACTTTGAACTTAAACCACAGCTCATCACCCTTGTTCAGAACAACTGTTCGTTTGGAGGAAGTGCTCAAGAAGACCCCAATCAACATTTAACCACCTTCCTGAGAATATGTGACACAGTGAAGTGTAATGGTGTTCATCCTGACGCCTATAGGCTGCTCTTATTTCCATTCTCACTCAGGGACAAGGCAGCCAAATGGCTGGAATCTTTCCCAAGGGAAAGCTTGACAACTTGGGAAGACGTGGTGAACAAATTCTTAGCAAGATTTTACCCTCCTCAACGAATCAATAGGCTGAGAGCTGAGGTCCAAACTTTCAGGCAACAAGATGGTGAGACTCTATATGAAGCATGGGAGAGGTTCAAGGACTTAACAAGGAGGTGTCCACCTGACATGTTCAACGAATGGGTGCAGCTGCACATTTTCTATGAAGGGCTCTCTTATGAGTCAAAGAAGGCCATAGACCATTCATCTGGAGGATCTTTGAACAAGAAGAAGACCATTGAGGAAGCCATAGATGTTATTGAAACAGTAGCAGAGAATGACTACTTCTATGCTTCCGAAAAAGGGAACACAAGAGGAGTAATGGAGCTAAACAATGTAGATGCTCTGTTGGCCCAAAACAAGCTCATTACCCAGCAGCTGGCTGACCTCACCAAAAAGATAGAGATGAACCAAGTAGCAGCAATCTACACTTCATCAACAATCCAAGAAGGAGTGAATGAAGAAGCAGAGTTGAGTCAGGAGCAAGCCAACTACATTTGGAATTCACCAAGGAAAAACTATGATCCATACTCCAAGACCTACAACCCTGGATGGAGAAACCACCCAAACTTTGGGTGGGGAAATGAGCAAGATCAAAACCAAGACCAGAGACGTTACAACTCCAACAACAATGCAGCTTACCAGCAATTCACACAGAGGACGTCTCAACACCCCCACAACAACACTTCTTCATATGCTTATCAAAACCAAAATAGCACATCTGCTCCGAATCACCCATCAATTGATGATAAACTTTCTAAGATTGAAGCCTTACTTGAAGGAATATGCCAAGAGATTCAAGAAAATAAGGTGTTCAAAGAGGACGTGCGAGCCAATATTAAGAACCAGGGAGAGACCATTAGGAAGCTGGAATTCCAGGTGGGATATTTAGCTGAGAAGATTCCCAAACCTACCGATAGCTTCCCAAGTGACACGGAGAAAAACCCCAAGGGAGAAGCAAAGAAAGTAAAATGGGAAGATTGCAAAATGGTCACTACGAGTGATCAAGAGACTGAAGACAAGCAAGGCAAATTTTGCAAAGAACTTGAAGACAACTCAACAAAGGAGGGGGATAGAGATCACCAAGAACCAGAAATCTCACAACAAGAGTTGCTGAAGCTCTATGCTCCCTTCCTTCAACTGCTCAATGGTGCTGTGGGAAAGAGAATATACTCAAGGTTCCTAGACTTGTTTGCATCTCTGCATGTAAACATACCATTCATCAAGGCGATTCAACAAATGCATGCATTCATCAAGTATATGAAGGAACTTCTTCCCAGGAAAAGCTCACTCAAAGGAGGCCAGACTATAGTGATGAACAAGGAATGTAGTGCCCTTATTCAACCTGAGTTGCCTACAAAAAGAAGAGACCCAGGGAGTTTTCACATCCCTTGTGCCATAGGTAAAACTATGTTCGATAGAGCACTATGTGATTTGGGGGCCAGCATCAACTTACTGCCTTTATCCCTGGTGAAGAGGCTGCAGATTAATGAGATAATGCCCACAGATGTAATCATCAGACTGGCTGACAAAACTCAAAAGCAAGCAATAGGAGTGGTGGAAAATGTGTTGCTAAAGGTTGGGAAATACTTTCTCCCAACAGACTTTGTCATTCTGGACATGGAAGAAAGTCACACTCACCCAATCATATTGGGAAGACCATTCCTAGCTACGGCCAGAGCACTTATCGATGTAGAAAAAGGGGAGCTAATATTGAGAATCCATGATGAATGACTCAGCTTCAATGTCTTCAAACTCTCACAAGAAACAGATCAAGAGGACAAGGAACTAAGCACAAACGATAAAGAGACACTGAAGGAGGAGACAAGCACTGAAGCACAGCAAGTTCATTCTGAAACTCCCTCAATTGATAAACAAGGAAAACAGCAATTGCCACAGCTCAAGGAAAAGTTGGAGGAACCTAAACCTCTAGAGGCATGTGAAGACAATATCACAACTCCTTGGAAAAAAAGGTCACCAAGGGGAAGGCAACCTCAAAAGAAACAAAGAAGAAGGTACCAAGGAAATGGAGGAACAAGAAGATCCCTATGGAAGACTTCTCTCCAGGGGATAGAGTTGTCTCAGCTTACTTCCCAGATATTCCCCCTAATCTCCCTACTATACCATATCAGTTACCTAAGGTCTTCACTATCAACAGAGTTCTTTCCCTGGAACATGTGGAGATCATTGATCCAACCAATGGATACAAGTCCACAGCAAGAGGGGAGGATTTTAAGCACTACCAACCACCCTGATGAAGGAAAAACGTCAAGCTAGTGACGCTAAAGAAGCGCTTCATGGGAGGCAACCCATGTTTTATATGTTTGTAAAATAATGAATAAATCAATGTTTATGAATTTCAACCCAAACTTGACAAACACCTGGTGAAATCTTTATCATGCAGTCTATAGTGAAGAATAAGTTTGGTGTTCAAAGCAGAACTCTTGGAGCTTTGAACAAAACTTTTCATCACAATTCTTCAAACTAAGTTTGGTGTCACCCCATGGTGCCACCAAAATGCATGAGGATACACCAGTAGTTGGCTAAGTTGAAATTCATAAATATACAAACTCTTTTTCTTCTCTTTAGTATTCTAGCCGTAGAGTTGATTTTTTTTATGATATTAATTTCCTTATTTTAAATCTTTATAGGAAAGGAAAAGGAGCATTAAAAGGGATAGATTGGACAACCAAACAAAGAAGGTTCGGACACCACAAAAGGAGGGGTTACACACTTGTTCTAAAGAGGGAACGCATAGGGAAACGCTGCCATGCAACATTGGAGAAAGAAGACCCTTGAAGACCGAACCAATCACTCTCATTAAGTGATGATCCTTGTCTTTCCTTCATACACAACCCCAACCGTCCATCAAGCAATAATCCTTGCAATCCACACCTTCCATCCACCCATGATCTCCCTATATAAGTGAGCTCTGGTGCAGGCTCATTCCTCACATTCAAATTCCCACTTCCACACTTCATACTTTCGGCTTGCTCAACCCCTTCATCACACTCTATCATAGCCAACCTATACCTCATCTCTCCGTATCCTCCAACCTCCACTTCAAAACAGCAACTCAATTCATGGCATCATCAAGCTCAAAGAGGCAAAAGAGGAAGGAACCCATGGAGAGTGTTCCTTTCGATGAGAAGAAATTCAAAACTGCCTTTCATGAACGTGAATTTGAACGGATAAGGGAGAGAAAGATATTGCCAGAGTTAACCTTCCAAATCAATGCAGATGAGTCACCACAAATTCTGGAGAAAATCGAACAGAGGGGGTGGCAATTGCTCACAAGTCCAGAGGGGAAGATCAATGGAAACCTCATCAAAGAATTTTATGCGAATGTAGTAAGAGAGGATAAAACCAAGGCCCCAACCTTCAAAAGTTACGTAAGAGGAAAAGAGGTAGACTTCAGCCCAAATGCCATAACAAGAGTTCTTCACCTGAGATCGCCTCATTTTTTTGAGGAAAGTTATCAAGCAAGGATAAGTAGAAGCCCTGATAATAATGAGCTCTCAGAGATAGTGGCAGACATCTGTGTTATAGCAGCTGACTGGGAGAGGTACACAGATGGGAGACCCAAGTTCATCAAGAGAGGAGACCTGAGCCCTGAAGCCAAGGGGTGGTTTGAACTTGTGAGGAGGTCTATTCTACCAGCTGCAAATAATTCAGAGGTAAACATCAATCGAGCTACTATGGTGCATTGCTTAATACAAGATGGGGAATTCAACGTGAATGAGCTCATCGCCGAGGGGATTCAAGATTCGGCTGAGAAGGTTGATTCAGGTGCCAGGCTTTGGTACCCCAGCACCATTCTCTGCTTATGCAACAAGGCCAAGGTAGTATTTGAGGACAGCAACCCAAACTGGGTGAATCCAGGGAGGCCAGTTACACTCGAACGATTGGTTTATTCTACACCTGCTCAGCAACAAAGAAGGCCACAAATAGGGAAACCAAAAGCAAAAGAAAGAGTTCACCAAGAGGAACATCATCAGGAAGAATACCAGCAAAAAGAGCAGCATGACCCAGACAACTTGAATATGACTTACCTTCTAAGAGCCATTGAAGATTTGGGACAGAGGCATATGGAAGGACAAGAGCAAATACTGAACCTTCAAACCAACTGGCTGAGCCAACAGAAAGCATGGCAAAAACAACAAATGGAGCAGCAGCAGGAACACTACTCCAGGCTCACTCAAGCCATCAACCAAGTGAATGAGAGGCAAGAGCTCCAAGAGAAGCACTTGCAAGAACTCAACCAGCGGCAGATAGCCCAAATGAAAACTTTCAATGAGTTCAGTGTACTCAATGAAGGAAGGCAACTACATAGGGAGTAGTTCTATGTGAACACTCAAGCCAAGTTGAACTACATGACTAGTAACATGCATCAGCTACACTTTGCCATCCCTACATATGATGAGGTCCAAAAAGATTTTGTAGAATGATGAGCGGATATTTTATACGCTTTTTGGGAATAATTTCATATAGTTTAGAGTGTGTTTTAGTTAGTTTTTATTCTATTTATAGTAGTTTTTAGGAAAAATTCATATTTCTGGACTTTACTATGAGTTGTGTGTTTTTCTGTAATTTCAGGTATTTTTCTGGCTGAAATTGAAGGAGCTGAGCAAAAATCTGATTCAGGCTGAAAAAGGACTGCTGATGCTGTTGGATTCTGACCTCCCTGCACTCAAAGTGGATTTTCTGGAGCTACAGAACTCGAAATGGCATGCTTCCAATTGCGTTGGAAAGTAGACATCCAGGGCTTTCCAGAAATATATAATAGTCCATACTTTGCACAAGGATAGACGACGTAAACTGGCGTTCAACGCCAGTTCTCTGCCCAATTCTGGCGTCCAGCGCCAGAAAAGGATAAAAAACTGGAGTTGAACGCCCAAACTGGCATAAAAACTGGCGTTCAACTCCACAAATGGCCTCTGCACGAAATCTCAGCCCCAACACACACCAAGTGGGCCCTAGCACACCAAGTGGGCCCCAGAAGTGGGTCTCTGCATCATCCATCATAGTCCACTCATATTTTGTAACCCTAGGCTACTAGTTTAGTATTTAAACAACTTTTAGAGACTTATTTTGTATCTCATGACATTTCAGATCTAAACTTTGTATTTTCTGATGGCATGAGTCTCTAAACCCCATTGTTGGGGGTGAGGAGCTCTGCTGTGTCTCGATGAATTAATGCAAGTATTTCTGTTTTCTATTCAAACACGCTTGTTCCTATCTAAGATGTTCATTCGCGCTTACTTGTGATGAAGGTGATGATCTGTGACATTCATCACCTTCTTCAAACCATGAACGTGTGCCTGACAACCACCTCCGTTCTATATCCGATTGAATGAGTATCTCTTAGATTCTCTAATCAGAATCTCTGTGGTATAAGCTAGAACTGATGGCGGCATTCATGAGAATCCGGAAAGTCTAAACCTTGTCCGTGGTATTCCGAGTAGGATTCAAGGATTGAATGACTGTGACGAACTTCAAACTCCTGAAGGCTGGGCGTTAGTGACAGACGCAAAAGGATAGTAAATCCTATTCCAACCGGATCGAGAACCAACCGGTGATTAGCCGTGCTGTGACAGAGCGCGTGAGCGTAGTTTTCACTGGAAGGATGGAAGGTAGCCATTGACAACGGTGATCCACCAACACACAGCTTGCCATAGGGGGACGTGCGTGCGTGAACAAGAAGATAGAGGAAAGCAGAGATTCAGAAGACAAAGCATCTCCAAAACTCCAACATATTCTCCATTACTGCACAACAAGTAATCTTTAATTTATGCTCTCTTGGTTATTCACAATTCAACTGATAAACATAATTGACTTCCTGACTAAGATTTACAAGATAACCATAGATTGCTTCAAACCAACAATCTCCGTGGGATTCGACCCTTACTCACGTAAGGTATTACTTGGACGACCCAGTGCACTTGCTGGTTAGTGGTACGCGTTGTGAAAAGTGTAATTCACGATTCGTGCACCATAGAACAAGAAGAGAGGAAGGTAAAACAGCAAAAGGAGACACTCAAGAAGAAGATGGAAGATGGTGGTTTCTGGAAGAAGCTGCTTGGAAAAGGCAAAGGAAGTGGGAGCACAAGCACTCAAGAGAGACACAATGAGGACAAGCAAGGATGGGAGCATGGGCATCCACATGAATGAAAGGTGGTGGAGTTCTTTTTAGTCCATCATTTTCTATGCTTTAAATAAGGAAGATCTTGTATGAAATAGAACCTGCTTCCATGTTATGTTTAAACTTTTTAAATTCTGTCTTTTAAGTTTTCTTTCTGAATAGGTCCATGATTTCTGGTATAAATGTCACTGCATATTTCCCTTATTTACTTGTAAGCTTGTCCATTTTAAATCAAATGAAGAAGAGAATGTTTATGTTTTTAAAAGACCAGAGTGGAGTTCATATTGTGGAAGTGCATTCATGAATCTTTGGGGTAGTCATAAGTTAGCTAAGTTGGTTCAACCGCAAGGTTAGAAGGATAACTATCTATCCTGAATACTTGACTTTGGATATACCCATGAGACTAAGTAGATGACAAGATCCTAATAAGAGAAAAAGGAAAGAAGAATGGAAGTGAAAAACAAAAGAAAAAGAGTAAGCAATAAGGCTAGGCACCAATGGTTTGGACTTTGAGACAAGTGTCTGTGGTGTTCCTGCGTGAGGGATCTACTTGGATGAATAAGCTCTCAGGGGTGCTTTATCACTTGGTAACTTGGGTTAACTAACCCAGGATTATCAGCTGAAAATCCACTATCAAGAGTAACCCTCACCATAGAGCATTTAGTAACCCAAAGAGGTGCTGGACACCAAGGTCTCAAGAAAAGAAAATAAAGGAACTATATGCCTGTGGTGTGTATGTATGGGGGAGAGACTTGAGGGAGTAAGTCCTTAGGGGTGCTTCAACACCTAGCACCTTGAACCAACTGGTTCGGGAGTGTTGGCTGAAAGCTTATCTTAAAGAGTTGCCCCCTTACAGAGCACTTAGCCTAAATAACACAAATAACCCTTTAAATAACAATAAAAGGATCAATGAATAAAAGTCTCATGGGATATAGACAAAGTAAGTGTTTAGGGACATGATAAAAGTCTGAAAGCCAGTAATGGAATGAACCTAAGTTGCTATGTATGAAACCACCATAAAATCAGTAACATGACTTCCACAAGAATGACTCATTCCTCTAGATATTCCATTCATCATTCTCTTGTTCCAGTACTTGCTTAGGGACAAGCAAGCTTTAAGTTTAGTGTTGTGATGCCAGGGCATCTTGGCCAGTGTCACTGACCTTTTCTTTATTGTTTTTAGGGTAGTTTCATGCATTTTTTTAGGAAATAAGCTAGTTTTGGGTAGATATTCACCTACACCTTGATTCAAGCATACATTGTGCATTTTACATTATTTCATGAGGATTTTGCATGAATTTAGTGACAAATTGTATGCTGCATTACCCATGACTTGGACTAGAACTTTGACGCACTCTGTTGCTTCATTTCAGGACCAAAGGAAGCAAGGAAAGGGAGGTAACTTACAAGGTTAAATGAGAAAAGTGATTGCCAATGACACTCTTAAAGCCATCATTGCCCACGTTAAGAGTCATGTTAACTAAGTTAACGTGAACTCTAACGTGGAAAAGGGAAGTTGAGCCAACGTTAGTGACACTTAACATTGTCACTAACATTGGCAAACACTCATGAGTGGCCACGTTAGAGCCCACATTAACCTAGTTAACGTGGCCTCTAACGTTAAAGGGGGAAGAGAAGCCAACGTTAGTGACATTCAACATTGTCACTAACGTTGGCCTAAGGATGCAACACACCACATTAACTCCCACGTTAACTTGGTTAACGTGGGAGCTAACGTAAGAAGTGAGAGTTGTCGACAACGTTAGTGAAACTCAACATTGTCACTAACGTTGGAAGCAACCACACAACCCCCCAAGGAGCCACGTTAACTTAGTTAACGTGGAAGCTAACGATGAGGAATGAATGATGAGCCAACGTTAGTGACACTTAACATTGTCACTAACGTTGGGATGGCTAAGAACGGCCACGTTAGAAGCCACGTTAACCTAGTTAACGTGGACTTTAACGTGAGATCTAGGGGCACATTGGAACGTTAGTGACAATGTTGAGTGTCACTAACGTTCTCGAAGGTTGGCAAGGCCACGTTAGAAGCCACGTTAACCTAGTTAACATGGGATCTAACGTGAGGCAAAGGGGTACATTGGAACGTTAGTGAAAATGTTAAGTGTCACTAACGTTCCCGAACTTATACTTACACTAAATGATTAACACCCCTTACGCCCTGAGCTAAAGTCTCTGCCCACTTAACACTTTCTCTCTGCAAGTAAAGCCAAGCCCAAATGAAGAAAAGAACTGCTTCAAACTCAAGATCCAAAGGCCCAAGACTTGAAGAGCAAACTAGAAGTTGAGAAGAGTAGTATATATAGGAGTAGCTTTGAATTGTAAAAGGGAGTTTGGAGGAGGCTGGAAGAGGAGAACTACTCTCTGTATTTTACTTTCTCTGCATTTTCTAGTTTTATGATGTATTCTCCATCTTGGTTTTCATTTTCTAGAGGTATGAACAACTAAAACCCTTTCATTGGGTTAGGGAGCTCTGTTGTAATTTGATGGATCAATACTAATTTTCATTATTCTTCTTCTATCTTTTTTCTTGATTTTACTTGAAAGCTTTCGATCTTCATCCAATTGAGTAGTTATCTTGGAAGAGAAGCTATTCAAACTTGGATCTCTTTTGAACCTTGAAAGAGGAATGAAGAGATCAAGCTAGAAATGCTTTCTCATGTTGGACCAAATTGGGTTTGGATGGGTATGTGACTATAACCCTCTCAATACTTGATTTGGGAAATGCATGTGGTATAATCAGTGACCATACTTCATCTCTTCTCATGAGCAATTGACCAAGGAATTGGCTATTGATCAAGATTTGAGAGATTGAATTGCAAGAAATTGTAATTCAATCACTTAAGATTGCCAAGGAGATCAATGAGTGCATTGATTGAGGAAGAGATGAAAATGAACTTGATCCGGAGAGTTGCAACATCTCCTAAGCCCAATGAACTCCCCATCTCTGATCTTACCCATTCTTTTTAATTTCTACCATTTACTTTTATGAGCAAATCCCCCATTCCCATTTACAATTCTGCAATTTATTTTCAGTCATTTACTTCCAGTCCTTTAATCCTAGCATTTACTTTTCTGTTATTTACATTCCCGCCATTTTATTTTCTGCAACTCTCAACCAAAATTCTGGATTCACTCAACTAGAACATTCTTCTAATTAAAGTTGCTTGATCAATCAATCCCTGTGGGATTCGACCTCACTCTATTGTGAGTTTTTACTTGACTACAAATTCGGTACACTTGCCAAAGGGAGATTTGTTGTGAGACAAGTTTTCCGTGCATCATTTCTCCGAGTCAACCTCTAAGAGGGACAAACATAAAATACAAGGTGGAGAATCTATATACATATATAAATATAAACAAAATACACCCCTGATTCCGAAGAGTTCTTCGCTTTTGCAGAGTCTCTAGAATACACAGAGTGGTGCTTCTCAACCTGGATCTGAAAAACAACAATATTGTATGGGATGAGAATTGGGGGCTCTCAATATGGTTAAGATGCCGACATATATAACAAATAAGGCCCTGGAAAAGCTAGAGGCAATCCTAGAATGCTGACACTCAGATAATAAAACTTAAGGAACTAAAACAGAAACCATAAATAAGGGTAATCTCTAAGGTTCTAAACATGATAAAAACCTAATCAAAATCCTCAAATCTTTCGTATTTCCTCTAATCCTCCATCTCCAGTGAGACCATACAGACAAACAGACAAACAAAGGCAAACACAATTAGAGTACTGATGAGCGGATATTTTATACACTTTTTGGCATCATTTTCATATAGTTTTTAGCATGTTTTGTCTAAGTTTTATAGAGTTTTCATAGGTTTTAGTGCAAAATTTACATTTTTTGGAGTCTAATATGAGTTTATGTGTTTTGGTACAATTTCAGATATTTTCTGGCTGAAATTAAGGAGTTGGAGCAAAAGTATGATTCAGAGACAAAGAAAGCACTGCAGATGCTGTCTGGATCTGACCTCCTTGCACTCAAAAGATCTTAACATCCAGAGCATTCTAGAAATGTATAATAGTCCATAATTTGCTTCAGAATTGAAGGCCCAAAATTGGCATCCTGATGCCAAGGCATCTTAGGCTAGTTTCACTAGCCTTTTTCTTTTGTTTTCATTAGGTTTTATGCATTTTCTTGAGCTATAAGTAAGCCTTTGGATTAAAAGTTCATGTATACCTTGATTCATTCAAACATGGTTAATTTGATGCATTTTCATGAGATTTAGGCCATAATTACTTGTGTGCTAAGAATGATGGAATTTCTCGTGACTTTAGCAAGGCTTTGATGCATGAATTGGTTGATGATAGGTGAAGAAAACCATGATAAGAAGTTGAAGAATGACCATGGAAAGGAGGAAGGGAAGCAACATTGGTGGCCAAAGATGGCCCACCAACGTTGCCTTAAATGTTGAAGGAAGAATAATGCAGCACTACAAGTTCTGGTGCCAATGTTGGAGGGAACATTGGTGAGCCAACGTTACCTCCAACGCTCTTTGATACAGTTTTGCTTTCTGGAATTGGAAAAATTTAGTGCGACACGTACGCGTGGGCGACGCGCACGCGTGAAGCATGAAATTTTGAGGATTCACGTGCACGCGTGGGTGACGCGCACGCGTAAATATGCCAATGTTGGAGGGAACGTTCCTAGTCCAATGTTAAGGCCAACACTCGCGATACAACATTGAAATCTGGCATTTCAGAAAGTGGCATCGATGCGCATACGTGGGCGACGCATACGTGTGAGCGCAGAAGTTTGACAATCCACCCGCAAACGTGGGTGACGCAAACCTGTGGGTGTGCCAACGTTGGAGGGAGTGTTGCCAGTCCAACGTTGAGGGCAACATGCACGAAAACTTTTCAAAAGTTAGAGTTGGGGAATTTGCAATGACGCGTACGTATCGATAATGCATATGCATGGATGTGCATTCCTTCCCATGAGCACTTAAATCAAGGAATTAGGCAATTGTTCATGCTTAGAGAGATTGGATTGCCAATAAATTGGGATCCAATCACCTAAGATTGCCAAGGAGATCAATGAATGCATTGATTGAGGAAGAGATGAAAATGAACTTGATCCGAAGAATTATGACATCTCCTGACCCTAATGAGCTTCCCACTTCTGATTCTACCCATTCTCTTTACTTTTTGATGTTACATTCATGGTTAACAATCCCCATTCCCATTTAATTTCTTGCAATTTAAGTTTCTGCACTTATATTCCTACAATTTAATTTCAGCTATTTACATTCCTTGCTCTTCAAGTTTCCTACAAATTTAAATTCTGCAACTCCAATTCAAATTCTGATTCAGTTCAACTAGAATAATTCTCCAATTAACGTTGATCAACCAACCAATTATTGCGGGATTCGACCTTACTCTATAGTGAGTTTTTACTTGACGACAATCCGGTGCACTTGCTGGTGAAAATTTGTTGAGAGACAAGTTTTCGGGTATCAAGTTTATGGCACCGTTGCCGGGAATTGGTTTTGTATTGACAATTACTAAATTGGAGGATAACTAGATTGAACATTTTTCTTTTCTTTTGTTAATTAAGTTTCAATTTCAGCTGTTTACTTTTACCTTCTGCAATTTGATCTATTTTTCTTTATTTCTTTACTTTTCAGCAAGTTAATCCACTAACTGTTTGATTAATTGCACTAACCAAGCTAACCATTAATTTTTGTGAATTCTCCTTGCTGTCTTCTTGCTGTCTGCTGAGTGTATGTCAAGTGGAAGAGGGGAAACTTCAACTTCTTTTTATAGTGAACCTGAGAGGACCTTCCTTAGATTAAGGAGGGAATCAAGAGGGAAAAATGTTATTGGTATAGAGGAAGAAGTGCATAATCATGCCAGAGACGGTGTAGCTAATCATGTTGGGCAAGAAAGTAGAGTTCTAGGCTCTTATATTAATCCCGACCCTGGAAATTGTGGTAGTAGCATTCTCAAGCCAACCATTCATGCCAATAACTTCGAGTTGAAGCCACAGCTCATTACTCTTGTCCAAAATAATTGCTCATTTGGAGAAAGTGCACAAGAAGATCCTAATCAGCACTTAACCACCTTCTTGAGAATTTGTGATACTGTAAAGTTAAATGGTGTGCATCCTGACACCTACAGACTACTTCTATTCCCTTTTTTCTGAGAGATAAAGCATCAAAGTGGTTAGAATCCTTCCCTAAGGAGAGTTTGACAACTTGGAAAGATGCGGTGAACAAATTCTTGGCAAGATTCTACCCTCCTCAAAGAGTTAACATATTAAGGACTGATGTACAAACATTCAGGCAACAAGATGGTGAAACCCTCTTTGAAGCATGGGAGAGATATAAAGATCTGACAAAGAGGTGCCCTCCTGACATATTTAATGAGTGGGTACAACTACATATTTTCTATGAAGGTTTGTCATATGAGTCAAAGAAGGCTTTAGATCACTCTTCTGGAAGTTCTCTCAACAAGAAGAAGACCATAGAGGAAGCCATTGATGTCATTGAAACAGTGGCTAACAATGAATATTTTATGCCTCTGACAGAAGTAATAACAGAGGAGTGATGGAGCTGAACCACATGGATGCATTTTTGGCCCAAAAATAAGATGATCACTAAGCAACTATTTGATCTTACCAAGCAGATGGAGAAGAATCAAGCTGCAGCTATCCATACTCAACCATCGGCACAAGCAGAGCTGAATACAAAAGAAGGAAGTAACTGGGAGGAAGCCAATTACATTGGAAATTCATCAAGGTAAGCTCATGATCCATACTCCAAGACTTATAACCCTGGTTGGAAAAATCACCCAAATTTTTGGTGGGGAAACCAACAAAACCAGATCTAAGATCATAGACCGCACAACCCCAACCAGTGCAACAACTCCAATTACCAACACTCAAACCAAAGACCATATCAAGCCACACAAAACATTTCTTCTCAGCCACCACACCAAACCCAAATTAACCAACCTCAACATCCAACTTCCAATCCACCATCTGAGGATAGGCTATCCAGGATTGAGGCCATGCTTGAGAACCTTTGGAAGGAAGTTCAGGATAACAGAATATTTAAGGATGAAGTGAGGACCAGTATGAAAAGTCGAGGAGAGACCATCAAGAAGCTTGAATCTCAAGTAGGATACCTTTTTCAGTAGATTCCAAAGTCCACAGACAGCTTTCCAAGTGATATTGAGAAAAATCCAAAAGAAGAGACCAAGAAAGTGAGATGGGAAGAATGCAAGTGATCACTCTAAGAGATGAGGAGATTCGGGAGGAAGAAGCTTGTAGGCACTCAGAGCATAATATAGAGGAGTCAAAGAAAAATGTAAGAGAGGCAGAACAAGGAATTTATCTGGTACAGTTGAAGGAACCAATGAAGAAGGAAATCCTGAGACCTTATGTGCCAAAAGCACCATATCCTCAGAGACTTAGAGGTGGTGGAGAAGAGAAGACATACTCTAGGTTCCTAGATACATTCAAGTCTCTTCACATCAACATTCCTTTCATCAAAACCCTTCAATAGATGCCATCTTACATCAAATGCATGAAGGAACTGCTAACCAAGAAAAATACCTTGAAAGGCAGTGGTGATGAATAAAGAAAGCAGTGCCCTTATACAGAAGGAGTTACCCTCAAAGAAGAAGGATCCAGGGAGTTTTCACATCTCCTGTGCCACAGGAAACACAATGATTGATAGAGGATTTTGTGATTTGGGAGCAAGCATAAATCTAATGCCTCTGTCTCTCATGAAGAAGATGCAAATCAATGAGTTAAAATCCACTGATGTAATCCTCCAATTGGCTGACAAGACTAAAAAACAAGCAATAGGAGTGGTTGAAAATGTATTGGTGAAAGTAGGAAAATATTTCCTCCCTGCAGATTTTATGGTTCTTGAAATGAAAGAAAGCCATCTTCATCCAATCATTATGGGGAGACCATTTTTGGCTACTGCTAGAGCACTTATAGATGTGGAGTGGTATGCGAAATTGTGATCATCAACAATGGTGCCAAAGGACTTGGAGCTCTTAAACGTGAATCAGACTTTGTCACAATTCCGCACAACTAACCAGCAAGTGCACTGGGTCATCCAAGTAATACCTTACGTGAGTAAGGGTCGATCCCACGGAGACTGTCGGCTTGAAGCAAGCTATGGTCATCTTGTAAATCTCAGTCAGGCGAATTCAGATGGTGATGGAGAATTGGGAATTAAAAGATGAATAAAACATAAAATAAAGATAGAGATACTTATGTAATTCTTTGGTTGGAATTTCAGATAAGCGTATGAAGATGCTTTGTTCCTCCTGAACCTCTGCTTTCCTATTGCCTTCTTCCAATCATTCATACTCTTTTCCATGGCAAGCTTTATGTTGGGCATCACCGTTATCAATGGCTACTTCCCGTCCTCTCAGTGAAAACATTCCAAATGCGCTGTCACCACACGGCTAATCATCTGTCGGTTCTCGATCATGCTGGAATAGGATCCATTGATCCTTTTGCGTCTGTCACACGCCCAACAATCGCGAGTTTGAAGCTCGTCACAATCATCCCTTCTCAGATCCTACTCAAAATACCACAGACAAGGTTAAGATGTTCCGGATCTCAGGAATGGCCGCCAATAATTCTAGCCTATACCACGAAGGTTCCAATCTTAGATTAGAAACCCAAGAGATACGCATTCAAGCCATTGCTAGTAGAACAGAGGTGGTTGTCAGGCACATGTTCATAGATGAGAATGATGATGAGTGTCACGGATCATCACATTCAACAAGTTGAATAACTAATTAATATCTTGGAGAAGAAATAGACTTGAGTTGAAT
This sequence comes from Arachis hypogaea, assembly GCF_003086295.3. NCBI lineage: Eukaryota > Viridiplantae > Streptophyta > Magnoliopsida > Fabales > Fabaceae > Arachis > Arachis hypogaea. The sequence continues at coordinate 48,389,550 of NC_092050.1, forward strand.
AGAAAAACGATAGTACTTTGTATTAATTCATGAAGAACAGCAAAGCTCCACACCTTAATCTATGGTGTGTAGAAACTCCACCGTTGAAAATACATAAGAACAAGGTCTAGGCATGGCCATGAGGCCAGCCCCCAAACATGAAAAGGTCTATCAAAGTCTAGGGACTAAACATCCAAAGATGAAAATACAATAATATAAGGTCTTATTTATAGAGAACTAGTAGCCTAGGGTTTACAGAAATCAGTAATTAATGCAGAAATCTTCTTCCGGGCTCACTTGGTGTGTGCTTGGGCTGAGCATTGAAGCTTCCATGTGTAGAGACTTTTCTTGGAGTTAAACGCCAGCTTTTGTGCCAGTTTGGGCGTTTAACTCCAGCTTTTGTGCTAGTTTTGGAGTTAAACGCCAGAATTCTTGAGCTGACTTGGAACGCCTGTTTGGGCCATCAAATCTTGGGCAAAGTATGGACTATTATATATTGTTGGAAAGCCCAGGATGTTTACTTTCCAACGCAGTTAAGAGCGCGCCAATTGGGATTCTGTAGCTCCAGAAAATCCACTTTGAGTGCAGGGAGGTCAGAATCCAACAGCATCTGCGGTCCTTTTTCAGCCTCGGAATCAGATTTTTGCTCAGGTCCCTCAATTTTAGCCAGAAAATACCTGAAATCACAAAAAAACACACAAACTCATAGTAAAGTCCAGAAGAATGATTTTTATTTAAAAACTAATAAAAATATAATAAAAACTAATTAAAATATGCTAAAAACATACTAAAAACAATGCCAAAAAGCGTATAAATTATCCGCTCATCACAACACCAAACTTAAATTGTTGCTTGTCCCCAAGCAACTGAAAATCAAATAGGATAAAAAGAAGAGAATATACAATGAATTCCAAAAATATCTATGAAGATCAGTGTTAATTAGATGAGCGGGGCTTTTAGCTTTTTGCTTCTGAACAGTTTTAGCATCTCACTTTATTCCTTGAAGTTCAGAATGATTGGCATCTATAGGAACTCAGAATCCAGATAGTGTTATTGATTCTCCTAGTTAAGTATGTTGATTCTTGAACACAGCTACTTTATGAGTCTTGGCCGTGGCCCTAAGCACTTTGTTTACCAATATTACCACCGGATACGTAAATACCACAGACACATAACTGGGTGAACCTTTTCAGATTGTGACTCAGCTTTGCTAGAGTCCCCAATTAGAGGTGTCCAGGGTTCTTAAGCACACTCTTCTTCTTGCTTTGGACCTCGACTTTAACCGCTCAGTCTCAAGTTTTCATTTGACACCTTCACGCCACAAGCACATGGTTAGGGACAGCTTGGTTGAGCCTCTTAGGCCAGGATTTTATTCCTGTGGGCCCTCCTATCCACTGATGCTCAAAGCCTTGGATCCTTTTTATCACCCTTGCCTTTTGGTTTAAAGGGGTATTGGCTTTTTCTGCTTGCTTTTCTTTTTCTTTCTTCTTTGTTTTTTCACATATATCCTTTTTCTGCAAGCTTTTCACTGCTTTTTCTTGCTTCAAGAATCAATTTTATGATTTTTCAGATTATCAAATAACATTTCTCCTTTTCCCATCATTCTTTCAAGAGCCAACAATTTTAACATTCTTTAAACAACAAATTCAAAAATATGCACTATTCAAGCATTCATTCAGAAAAACAATAGTATTGCCACCACATCAAAATAATTAAACTATTTTAAAATTTGAGATTCATGCACTTCTTTTTCTTTTTCAATTAAAAACATTTTTCATTTAAGAAAGGTGATGGATTCATTTTCATAGCTTTAAGGCATAGACACTTAGACACTAATGATCATGTAATAAAGACACAAACATAAATAAACATAAACATAAAATTCGAAAAACAGGAAAATAAAGAACAAGGAAATTAAAGAACGGGTCCACCTTAGTGATGGCGGCTTGTTCTTCCTCTTGAAGATCTTATGGAGTGCTTGAGCTCCTCAATGTCTCTTCCTTGCCTTTGTTGCTCCTCTCTCATAACTCTTTGGTCTTCTCTAATTTCATGGAGGAGGATAGAATGCTCTTGGTACTCCACCCTTAGTTGTCCCATGTTGGAACTTAATTCTCCTAGGGAGGTGTTGATTTGCTCCCAATAGTTTTGTGGAGGAAAATGCATCCCTTGAGGCATCTCAGGGATTTCATGATGAGGAATTTCCTCATGCTCTTGTTGAGGTCCATGAGTGGGCTCTCTTGTTTGCTCCATCCTTTTCTTGGTGATGGGCTTGTCTTCTTCAATGAGGAGTCTTGGCCACAACTTCATAGAAGTGGTCTTGATAGACCTTTGAGATGAATCTCTCCATCTCCCATGACTCGGAGGTGGAAGCTTTTGCCTTCCCTTTCCTCTTTCTAGAGGTTTCTCCGGCCTTTGGTGCCATAAATGGTTATGGAAAAATAAAAATCAACGCTTTTACCACACCAAACTTAGAAGGTTTGCTCGTCCTCGAGCAAAAGAAGAAGGAAGAGAGTAGAAGAAGAAGAAATAGAGGAGATGGAATGGGCTTTGTATTTCGGCCAAGGGGCAGAGGTAGTGTGTATGTTGTGTGAAAATGAAGGAGTGAAGATGGGTTTATATAGGGGTGGAGAGGGGAGTATGGTTCGGCCATTATGGGTGGGTTTGGGAGGGAAAGTGGTTTGAATTTGAGTGGTGAGGTAGGTGGGGTTTTATGAAGGATGGATGTGAGTGGTGAAGAGAATGGTGGGATTTAATAGGTGAGGGTTTTTTTTTTTTGGGGAAGAGGTATTGAGGTGATTGGTGAATAGGTGAAGAAGAGAGAGAGAGGTGGGGTAGGTGGGATCCTGTGAGGTCCACGGATCCTGAGGTGTCAAGGATTTCTCATCCCTGCACCATGTGGCGTGCAAAATGCCCCTTGCTGCCAATCCTGGCGTTAAACGCCAGGCTGCTGCCCATTTCTGGTGTTTAATGCCAGCTTCTTGCCCATTTCTGGCATTAAACGCCAGTCTGGTGCCCATTTCTGGCGTTAAATGCCCAGAATGGTGCCAGACTGGGCGTTTAACTCCCATTCTGCTACCCTTACTGGCGTTTAAACGCCAGTAAGTTTCTCCTCCAGGGTGTTCTGTTTTTTATTCTATTTTTCCTTCTGTTTTTGGTTTTTTTTCAATTGTTTTTGTGACTTCACATGATCATCAACCTACAGAATAACAAAAGAAAATAGAAATTTAACATGGATAAGTAAAAATTGGGTTGCCTCCCAACAAGTGCTTCTTTAATGTCAATAGCTTGACAGTGGCTCTCATGGAGCCTCACAGATGTTCAGAGTAATGTTGGAACTTCCCAACACGAAACTTAGAGTTTGAGTGTGGGGGTTCAACACCAAACTTAAAGTTTGGTTGTGGCCTCCCAACACCAAACTTAGAGTTTGACTGTGGGGGCTCTGTTTGACTCTGTATTGAGAGAAGCTCTTCATGCTTCCTCTCCATGTTGACAGAGGGATATCCTTGAGCTTTAAACATAAGGGAATCTTCATTCACTTGAATGATCAATTCTCCTCTGTCAACATCAATCACAGCTTTGCTGTGGCAAGGAAGGGTCTGCCAAGGATGATGGATTCATCCATACACTTCCCAGTTTCTAAGATTATGAAATCAGCAGGGATGTAATAGTCTTCAACCTTTACCAAGACATCCTCTACAAGTCCATAATCCTGTTTCTTTGAATTGTCTGCCATCTCCAGTGAGATTCTTGCAGCTTGTACCTCAATGATCCCTAGCTTCTCCATTACAGAGAGAGGCATAAGGTTTATACTTGATCCCAGGTCACATAGAGCCTTCTCAAAGGTCATGGTGCCTATGGTACAAGGTATTGAGAACTTTCCAGGGTCTTGTCTCTTCAGAGGTAATCTCTTCCTAGTCAAGTCATTCAGTTCTTTGATGAGCAATAGAGGTTCATCCTCCCAAGTCTCATTACCAAACAGCCTGGCATTTAGCTTCATGATTGCTCCAAGGTACTTAGCAACTTGCTCTTCAGTAACATCTTCATCCTCTTCAGAGGAGGAATATTCATCAGAGCTCATGAATGACAGAAGTAAATTTAATAGAATCTCTATGGTCTCAATCTGAGCCTCAGATTCCCATGGTTCTTCATTAGGGAATTCCATGGAGGTCAGTGGACGTCCATTGAGGTCTTCCTCAGTGGAGATCACTGCCTCTTCCTCCTCTCCAAGTTTGGCCATGTGAGACGTGTTTATGGCCTTGTACTCTCTCTTTGGATTCTCTTCTGTATTGCTTGGGAGAGTACTAGGAGGGAGTTCAGTAATTTTCTTACTCAGTTGACCCACTTGTGCTTCCAAATTTCTAATGGAGGACCTTATTTCAGTCATGAAACTTTGAGTGGTTTTGATTAGATCAAAGACTATTGTTGCTATGTTAGAGTGGCTTTGCTTAGAATTCTTTGTCTGATGCTGAGAAGATGATGGAAAAGGCTTGCTATTGCTAAACCTATTTCTTCCACCATTATTGTTATTGAAACCTTGTTGAGGTCTCTGTTGATCCTTCCATGAGAGATTTGGATGATTTCTCCATGAAGGATTATAGGTGTTTCTATAGGGTTCTCCCATATAATTCACCTCTTCCATTGCTGGGTTCTCAGGATCATAAGCTTCTTCTTCAGAGGAAGCTTCCTTAGTACTGCCTGTTGCTGCTTGCATTCCAAACAGACTCTGAGAAATCATATTGACTTGTTGGGTCAATATTTTATTCTGAGCCAACATGGCATTCAGAGTATCAATCTCAAGAACTCTTTTCTTCTGAGCTATCCCATTATTCACAGGATTCCTTTCAGAAGTGTACATGAATTGGTTATTTGCAACCATTTCAATGAGTTCCTGAGCTTCTGCAGGCGTCTTCTTCAGATGAAGAGATCCTCTAGCAGAGCTATCCAATGACATCTTGGATAGTTCAGACAGACCATCATAGAAAATTCCTATGATGCTCCATTCAGAAAGCATGTCAGAAGGACATCTTCTGATCAGTTGCTTGTATCTTTCCCAAGCTTCATAGAGGGATTCACCTTCCTTCTGTCTGAAGGTTTGGACTTCCACTCTAAGGTTACTCAATTTTTGAGGTGGAAAGAACTTTGCCAAGAAGGCATTGACTAGCTTTTCCCAAGAGTTCAGGCTTTCTTTAGGTTGTGAATCCAACCATGTCCTAGCTCTGTCTCTTACAGCAAAAGTAAAAAGCATAAGTCTGTAGACTTCAAGGTCAACCCCATTGGTCTTGACAGTGTCACAGATTTGCAAGAATTCAGCTAAGAACTGATGAGTATCTTCCAATGGAAGTCCATGAAACTTGCAATTCTATTGCATTAGAGAAACTAATTGAGGCTTAAGCTCAAAGTTGTTTGCTCCAATGGCAGGGATTGAGATGCTTCTCCCATAGAAGTCGGGAGTAGGTGCAGTAAAGTCACCAAGCACCTTCCTTGCATTGTTGGCATTGTTGTTTTCGGCTGCCATGGTTTCTTCTTCTTTGAAAAGCTCTGTTAGGCCCTCTAGAGAGAATTTAGCTTCTCTTAGTTTTCTCTTCAAGGTCCTTTCAGGTTCAGGATCAGCTTGAACAAGTATGCCTTTATCTTTGTTCCTGCTCATATGAAAGAGAGGAGAACAAGAAAGTAGGGAATCCTCTATGTGACAGTATAGAGATTCCTTGAGGTGTCAAAGGAAAAGAAGAATAGAAGGAGGAGGTAGATAGAAGAGAATTCGAACACATAAAGAAGGATAGAGTTCGAATTGCACCTTGAGGAGGAGTGTTAGTCCCTTAAATAGAAGGATGTGAGAAGAGGGGAAGAATTTTCGAAAATAAATTAAGAAGATTTTAAAATAATAAAAAGAAATTTGAAAATTTGATTGAGATTTTCGAAAATTAAGATTGGGAAAGAAATTAAGTGATTTTTGAAAAAGATTTTGAAATTAGAAATAAAAAAGATATGATTGAGAGTTGATTTTGAAAAAAGATGTGATTAAAAAGATATGATTGAGAAGATATGATTGAAAATCAAACTAAAAAGAGAAAGTTTTGAAATTAAAGTTGATTTACTTGACTAACAAGAAATTAGAAGATATGATTCTAGAATTAAAACTTTTGATCCTTTCTTAATAGGCAAGTAACAACTAGAAAATTTTGAAGTAAATCATTAATTATAACAAGGATTTTCGAAAATAATAAAAATTGGAAAGAAATTGATTTTGAAGAGATATGATTGAAAAGATATGATTTGAAAAAGATTTGATTTTGAAAAATTATGAAGATTTGAAAAAAATTTGAGTTAAAAACAAAATCTTCCCTCTAGTGTCATCCTGGCGTTAAACGCCCAGAATGGCATCCATTCTGGCGTTTAACGCCCAAAATGCTACCTTTTTGGGCGTTAAACGCCCAGCCAGGTACCCTGGCTGGCATTTAAACGCCAGTTTTCCTTCTTCATTGGGCGTTTTGAACGCCCAGCTTTTTCTGTTTGATTCCTCTGCTGAATGCTCTAAATCTTCAATTCTCTGTATTATTGACTTAAAAAGACACAATTTTGAAAATATTTTTGAATTTTTAATGATGAGAAACAATAAAAATTGCAACTAAGATCAAATAAACAATGCATGCAGGACACCAAACTTAAAAATTTTCATATAGGAGACACTAACAAATTGAGAATGCATATGAGAAACAACGAAACACACAAAACAAGAGAATTTAAAGATCAGAGCAATGAAATCATCAAGAACAACTTGAAGATTAATGAAGAACATATTGCATGTTTTCGAAAAATGCAGGAAGAATGCAATTGATACCAAACTTAAAAATTGATACTACACTCAAACAAGAAACATAAAATATTTTTTATTTTTATGATTTTATAAATTATTTTTTGTGATTTTCAAAACTTATATGGAAAAGAAAATAAAGGGATTCAAAACTTTTAATAAGAATTCCAGGAATCATGCAATGTTAGTCTAAAGCTTCAGTCTAAAAAGATTAGACATGTTTGGCCAAGCTTTAGCAGGACATTACATTCAGCAGCTAAATTGATGAGAATCAATCATCTTTTGTGATGATAAGAACATCACCTTGAAACTCTAGAATTCATTCTTAAAAATTCTAAAAAATAAAAAGAAAAGTACCTAATCTAAGCAACAAGATGAACCGTCAGTTGTCCAAACTCGAACAATCCCCGGCAACGGCGCCAAAAACTTGGTATGCAAAATTGTGATCATCAACAATGGCGCCAGAGGACTTGGAGCTCTTAAACGTGAATCACACTTTGTCACAATTTCGAACAACTAACCAGCAAGTGCACTTGGTCGTCCAAGTAATACCTTACGTGAGTAAGGCTCGATCCCACGGAGACTGTCGGCTTGAAGCAAGCTATGGTCACCTTGTAAATCTCAGTCAGGCGAATTCAGATGGTGATGGAGAATTGAAAATTTAAAGATGAATAAAACATAAAATAAAGATAGAGATACTTATGTAATTCTTTGGTTGGAATTTTAGATAAGCGTATGAAGATGCTTTGTTCCTCCTGAACCTCTTCTTTCCTATTGCCTTCTTCCAATCATTCATACTCCTTTCCATGGCAAGCTTTATGTTGGGCATCACCGTTGTCAATGGCTACTTCCCGTCCTCTCAGTGAAAATGTTCCAAATGCGCTGTCACCGCACGGCTAATCATCTGTCAGTTTTCGATCATGCTGGAATAGGATCCATTGATCCTTTTGCATCTGTCACACGCCCAACAATCGCGAGTTTGAAGCTCGTCACAGCCATCCCTTCCCAGATCCTACTCAGAATACCACAGACAAAATTTTGGTGTTTCGGATCTCAGGAATGGCCGCCAATAATTCTAGCCTATACCACGAAGGTTCCAATCTTAGATTAGAAACCCAAGAGATACGCATTCAAGCCATTGCTAGTAGAACAGAGGTGGTTGTTAGGCACATGTTCACAGATGAGAATGATGATGAGTGTCACGGATCATCACATTCATCAAGTTGAAGAACGAAGGAATATTTTGCAGAAGAAATAGGCTTGAGTTGAATAGAAAAACGATAGTACTTTGTATTAATTCATGAAGAACAGCAAAGCTCCACACCTTAATCTATGGTGTGTAGAAACTCCACCATTGAAAATACATAAGAACAAGGTCTAGGCATGGCCGTGAGGCCAGCCCCCAAACGTGAAAAGGTCTATCAAAGTCTAGGGACTAAATGTCCAAAGATGAAAATACAATAGTATAAGGTCCTATTTATAGAGAACTAGTAGCCTAGGGTTTACAGAAATCAGTAATTAATGCAGAAATCTTCTTCCGGGCCCACTTGGTGTGTGCTTGGGCTGAGCATTGAAGCTTCCATGTGTAGAGACTTTTCTTGGAGTTAAATGCCAGCTTTTGTGCCAGTTTGGGCGTTTAACTCCAGCTTTTGTGCCAGTTTTGGAGTTAAACGCCAGAATTTTTGAGCTGACTTGGAACGCCTGTTTGGGCCATCAAATCTTGGGCAAAGTATGGACTATTATATATTTCTAGAAACCCCAGGATCTCTACTTTCCAACGCAATTGAGAGCGCGCCAATTGGGCTTCTGTAGCTCCAGTAAATCCACTTTGAATGCAGGGAGGTCAGAATCCAACAGCATCTGCGGTTCTTTTTCAGCCTTTGAATCAGATTTTTGCTCAGGTCCCTCAATTTCAGCCAGAAAATACCTGAAATCACAGAAAAACACACAAAATTATAGTAAAGTCCAGAAGAGTGATTTTTATTTAAAAATTAATAAAAATAGAATAAAAACTAATTAAAATATGCTAAAAATATATTAAAAACAATGCCAAAAAGCGTATATATTATCCGCTCATCATGGAGCAAGGGGAGTTAATATTGAGAATACATGACGAACAACTCACCTTCCATGTTTTCAAGCCCACACATGAATCTGAGCAAGAAAACAAGGAGTTGAAGGATGATCACAGTGAATTGTTTCTGAAGGAGACCAGTAGTGAATCACAAGTAAGACTTCTGGAGACCTCTTCAGTAGACAAACATGATGCTTGGTGCACGAAATTGTGATCTCAATGGCGCCAAAAACTTGGTGCGCACGATTATAATCTCAACTCCTTTTCACAACTCCGCACAACTAACCAGTAAGTGCACTGGATCGTCCAAGTAATAAACCTTACGTGAGTAAGGGTCGATCCCACGGAGATTGTCGGCTTAAAGCAAGATATGGTCATTTTGTAAATCTCAATCAGGCAAATTCAAATGGTTATGGGATTTTGATAATTAAAATATAAGTAAACATAAAATAAGATAGAAATACTTATGTAATTCATTGGTAAGAATTTCAGATAAGCATATGGAGATGCTTTGTTCCTTCTGAATCTCTGCTTTCCCACTGCCTCCATTCAATCCTTCATGCTCCTTTCCATGGCAAGCTGTATGTTGGGGGATCACCATTGTCAATGGCCACCATCCATCCTCTCAGTGAAAATGGTCCAAATGCGCTGTCATCGCACGGCTAATCATCTGTCGGTTCTCACTCATGCTGGAATAGGATCCGTTGATCCTTTTGCGTCTGTCACTACGCCCGACACTCGTGAGTTTGAAGCTCGTCACAGTCATCCCATCCCAGATCCTACTAAGAATACCACAAACAAGGTTTAGACATTCCGGATCTCAAGAATGCTGCCAATTGATTCTAGCTTATACCACGAAGGCTCTGATCTGAACCAGGAGCCCAAGAGATAAACACTCAAGCTATTGCAGATAGAAAAGAAGTGGTTGTCAGGCACGCGTTCATATGCGAGAATGATGATAAGTGTCACAGATCATCATATTCATTAGGTTGAAGTACGAGTGAATATCTTGGAATAAGAATAAGCTTGAATTGAATAGAAAAACAATAGTACTTTGCATTAATTCATGAGGAACAACAGAGCTCTACACCTTAATCTATGGGTGTAGAAACTCCACCGTTGAAAAATACATAAGTGAAAGTGGTCAAGGTATGGCCAAATGGCCAGCCCGCTAAACGTGATCTCTGAACATAAAATTATCCAAAAGATGTGAAATAAATCACTAAAAGTAGTTTTTATACTAAACTAGTAGCTAGCGTTACATAAGATGAGTAAATGATGCAGAAATTCACTTCCGGTCCCACTTGGTGTGTGCTTGGGCTGAGCATTGAGCTTTCATATGTAGAGACTCTTCTTGGAGTTAAACGCCAGGTTGTAGCCTGTTTCTGGCGTTTAACTCTGATTTGCAACCTGTTTCTGGCGTTTAACTTCAGAATAGGGCAAGAAATTGGCGTTTGAGCGCCAGTTTGCGTTGTCAAAACTTAGACAAAGTATAGACTATTATATATTGCTGAAAATCCCTGGATGTCTACTTTTCAACGCAATTGAGAGCGTGCTAATTGGGTCTCTGTAGCTCCAGAAAATCCACTTTGAGTGCAGGGAGGTCAGAATCCAACAGCATCTGCAGTCCTTCTTCAACCTCTGAATCAGATTTTTGCTCAAGTCCCTCAATTTCAGCCAGAAAATACTTGAATTCATAGAAAAACACACAAACTCATAGTAAAGTCCAAAAATGTGATTTTTATTTAAAAACTAATAAAAATATACTAAAAACTAACTAAATCATACTAAAAACTACTTAAAAACAATGCCAAGAAGCGTATAAATTATCCGCTCATCACAACACCAAACTTAAATTGTTGCTTGTCCCCAAGCAACTGAAAATCAAATAGGATAAAAAGAAGAGAATATACTATAAATTCCAAAATATCAATGAAACTTAGCTCCAATTAGATGAGCGAGGCTAGTAGCTTTTTGCCTCTGAACAGTTTTGGCATCTCACTTTATCCTTTGAAGTTCAGAATGATTGGCATCTATAGGAACTCAGAATTTAGATAGTGTTATTGATTCTCCTAGTTCAGTATGTTGATTCTTGAACACAGCTACTTTATGAGTCTTGGCCATGGCCCTAAGCACTTTATGTTCCAGTATTACCACCGGATACATAAATGCCACAGACACATAACTGGGTAAACCTTTTTAGATTGTGACTCAGCTTTGCTAGAGTCCCGAATTAGAGGTGTCCAGGGTTCTTAAGCACACTCTTTTTGCTTTGGATCACGACTTTAACCGCTCAGTCTCAAGCTTTTCACTTGACACCTTCACACCACAAGCACATGGTTATGGACAGCTTGGTTTAGCCGCTTAGGCTAGGATTTTATTCCTTTGGGCCCTCCTATCCATTAATGCTCAAAGCCTTGGATCTTTTTTACCCTTGCCTTTTGGTTTAAAGGGTTATTGGCTTTTTGCTCTTGCCTTTTGGTTTAAAGAGCTCTTGGCTTTTTCTGCTTGCTTTTTCTTTTATTTTATTTTCGCCATATTTTTTTTTGCAAGCCTTGTTATTCACTGCTTTTCTTGCTTCAAGAATCAATTTTTATGATTTTTCAGATTATCAATAACATTTCTCCTTTTTCATCATTCTTTTAAGAGCCAACAATCTTAACATTCATAAACAACAAATTCAAAAAAATATGCACTGTTCAAGCATTCATTCAGAAAACAAAAAGTATTGTCACCACATCAAAATAATTAAACTAATTTCAAGGATGAATTCGAAATCATGTACTTCTTATTCTTTTGTGGTTAAAACATTGTTCATTTAAGAAAGGTGATGGATTCATAGGACATTCATAGCTTTAAGACATAGACACTAGATACTAATGATCATGTAATGAAGACACAAACATAAATAAAGATAAAGAATAGAGAACGAAAATAGAAAAAATAAATAGACAAGGAGATTAAGGAACGGGTCCACCTTAGTGAGGATGGCGTCTTCTTCCTCTTGAAGAACCAATGGTGCTCTTGAGCTCCTCTATGTCTCTTCCTTGCCTTTGTTGCTTCTCCCTCATAGCTCTTTGATGTTCTCTAATTTCATGGAGAATGATGGAGTGCTCTTGGTGATCCATCCTTAGTTTTCCCATGTTAGAACTTAATTCTCCTAGGGAGGTGTTGATTTGCTCCCAATAGTTTTGTGGAGGAAAGTGCATCCATTGAGGCATCTCAGGGATTTCATGATGGGGAATTTCCTCATGCTCTTGTTGAGGTCCATGAGTGGGCTCTCTTGTTTGCTCCATCATTTTCTTAGTGATGGGCTTGTGAGTTGAATCTCTCTATCTTCCATGACTTAGATGTGGAAGCAATTGTCGCGTGCATTTTCTTGCATCATTGGCAAGTTGAACGCCAACCTTACATTTTCCGGACTGAAATCTAAGTATTTTCCCCGAACCATTGTAAGCCAATTCTTTAGATTTGGGTTCATACTTTGATCATGGTTCCTAGTGATCCATGTGTTTCCATAGAACTCTTGAACCATTAATATTCCGACTTGTTGAATAGTATTGGAGAGTACTTCCCATCCTCTTCTTCTAATCTCTTGTCAGATCTCCGGATATTCACCCTTTTTTAGCTTAAAAGGGACCTCAGGGATCACCTTTTTCTTGGCCACAACTTTATAGAAGTGGTCTTGATTGACCTTTGAGATGAATCTCTCCATCTCCCATGACTCAGAGGTGGAAGCAATTGCCTTCCCTTTCCTCTTTCTTGAGATTTCTCTGGCCTTAGGTGCCATTAATGGTTATGGAAAAATAAAAAGCAATGCTTTTACCATACGAAACTTAAAAGGTTTGCTCGTCCTCGAGCAAAAGAAGAAGGAAAATAGTAGAAGAAGAAGAAAATGGAGGAGATGGAGGGGAAGAGTGTATTCGGCCAAGGGGGGAAGAAGTGTTTGTAATGTATGAAAATGAAGTAGTGGTGAGGGGTTTATATAGGGGTGGGGGGAGGGTTAGGTTTCGTGTATTGGGGTTGGGTTTAGGAGGGAAAGGATTTTGAATATGGAGGTAGGTGGGGTTTTTGGGAAAGAGTGGATGGATGTGATTGGTGAAGGGTATTTGGGGAAGAGATATGGAGGTGATTGGTGAAGGGTATTTGGGGAAGAGTGTTATGAAAAGGTGTGAAGAAGAGAGAGAGAGAGAGAGGTAGGGTAGGTGGGGATCCTGTGGGGTCCACAGATCCTGAGGGGTCAAGGACTTAGCATCCCTGCTCCATTTAGGCGTGCAAAACGCCCTTAGAGTGCACTTCTGGCGTTAAACACCAAGTTACTGCTTGTTTCTGGCGTTTAACACCAGCTTTTCTCCCATTCTTGGCGTTAAACGCCAAGTAGATGCTCTGTTCTGGCATTAAACGCCAGTCTGGTGCCTGTTTCTGGCGTTAAACGCCCATAATGGTGCCAGACTGGGCGTTTAACGCCCATTCTGCTACTCTTACTGGCGTTTAGACGCCAGTAACCTCTTCCTCCAGGGTGTGCTGTTTTTAATGCTGTTTTTCATTCTTTTTTTATTTTTCAGTTGTTTTTGTGACTTCACATGATCATCAACCTAAAGAGAACATAAAATAACAATGGAAAATATATAGATATAATTAAATAACATTGGGTTGCCTCCCAATAAGCACTTTTTTAATGTCAATAGCTTGATAGTGAGCTCTCATGGAGCCTCACAGATAATCAGAGTAGGGTTGGAGCCTCTCAACACCAAACTTAGAGTTTGGTTGTGGCCTCTCAACACCAAACTTATTAGAGTTTGGTTGTGGCCTCCCAACACCAAACTTAAAGTTTGAATGTGGGGGTTTTGTTTGACTCTGTATTGAGAGACGCTTTTCATGCTTCCTCTTCATGGTTACAGAAGGAGAACCTTGAGTCTTGAATACAAGGTAGTCCTCTTTCAACTAAAGGACCAACTCTCCTCTGTCAACATCAATCACAGCTTTTGCTGTGGCTAGAAAGGGTCTGCCAAGGATGATGGATTCATCCTCATCCTTCCCAGTGTTTAGGATTATGAAATCAGCAGGGATGTGATGAGCGGATAATTTATACGCTTTTTAGCATTGTTTTTAGTAGAATCTAGTTACTTTTAGGGATGTTTTCATTAGTTTTTATGTTAAATTCACATTTCTGGACTTTACTATGAGTTTGTGTGTTTTTCTGTGATTTCAGGTATTTTCTGGCTGAAATTGAGGGACTTGAGCAAAAATCAGATTTAGAGGTAGAAGAAGGACTGCTGATGTTGTTGGATTCTGACCTCCTTGCACTCAAAGTGGGTTTTCTGGAGCTACAGAACTCAAAATGGCGCGCTTCCAATTGCGTTGGATAGTAGACATCCAGGGCTTTCCAGTAATATATAATAGTTCATACTTTGAACGAGTTTCAACGACGTAAAAGGGCATTGAACGCCAGTTCTACACTGCTGTCGGGAGTTAAACGCCAGAAACAAGTCACAAACCAGAGTTGAACGCTAGAAATACGTTATAACCTGGCGTTCAACTCCAGAAAGAGCCTCTGCATGTGGAACATTCAAGCTCAGCCTAAGCACACACCAAGTGGGCCCCGGAAGTAGATTTATGCATCAATTACTTACTTCTGTAAACCCTAGTTACTAGTTTAGTATAAATAGGACTTTTTACTATTGTATTAGACATCTTTTGATCATTTTTAGATCTCTAGACCTCCATGGGAGGCTGGCCACTCGGCCATGATTACCCTCTATATTCACTTATGTATTTTCAACGGTAGAGTTTCTACACTCCATAGATTAAGGTGTGGAGCTCTGCTGTTCCTCAAAGATTAATGCAAAGTACTACTGTTTTCTATTCAATTCAACTCATTCCGCTTCTAAGATATTCATTCACACTTCAACATGAATGTGATGAATGCGACAATTATCATCATTCCCTATGAACGCGTGCCTGACAACCACTTCCGTTCTACCTTAGATTGAATGAGTATCTCTTAGATCTCTTAATCAGAATCTTCATGGTTTAAGCTAGATTGATGGCGGCATTCATGAGAGTCCGGAAAGTCTAAACCTTATCTGTGGTATTCCGAGTAGGATTCAGGGATTGAATGACTGTGACGAGCTTCAAACTCGCGAGTGCTGGGCGTAGTGACAAACGCAAAAGGAGGGTGAATCCTATTCCAGTATGATCGAGAACCTCAGATGATTAGCCGTGCTGTGACAGAGCATTTGGACCATTTTCACAAGAGGATGGGATGTAGCCATTGACAACGGTGATGCCCTTACATAAAGCCAGCCATGGAAAGGAGTAAGATTGATTGGATGAAGATAGCAGGAAAGCAGAAGTTCAGAGGAACGAATGCATCTCTATGCGCTTATCTGAAATTCTCACCAATGATTTACATAAGTATTTCTATCCCCATTTTATTATTTATTTTTGAAAACTCCATAACCATTCTATATCCGCCTGACTAGGATTTACAAGGTGACCATAGCTTGCTTCATACCAACAATCTCCGTGGGATCGACCCTTACTCACGTAAGGTTTATTACTTGGACGACCCAGTGCACTTGCTGGTTAGTTGTATCGAAGTTGTGACAAATTATGAATTGAGATTAGAGCACCAAGTTTTTGGAGCCATTACCAGAGATCACAATTTCGTGCACCAGGATGTAAAGGCCTTCAACCTTTACTAGCACGTCATCTACTTGTCCATAAGCCTGTTTTATTGATTTGTCTGCCATCTCTAGTGAGATTCTTGCAGCTTGTACCTCAAAGATTCCCAATTTCTCCATTATAGAGAGGGGCATGAGGTTTATCCCTGACCCCAGGTCACACAGAGCCTTCTCAAAGGTCATGATGGCTATGGTACAAGATATGAAGAATTTTTCGGGATCTGGTTTCTTCTGAGGTAATGTCTGCCTCAGTAATGCACTCAGTTCATTGGTGAACAAGGGGGGTTCATCCTCCCAAGTCTCAGTACCAAATAACTTGGTATTCAGCTTCATGATTGCTCCTAGATATTTAGCAAATTGCTCTTCAGTGATGTCTTCATCCTCTTCAGAGGAAGAATATTCATCAGAGCTCATGAATGGCAGAAGGAAGTTCAGTGGAATCTTATGGTCTCAATATGAGCCTCAGATTCCTTTGGTTCCTCGGAGGGAAACTCGTTTCTGTCCAGAGGACGTCATATGAGGCTTTCCTCACTGAGACTCACGTCCTCCTCACTCTCTCCAGGTTCAGCCAAGTTGATCATGGTTATGGCCTTGCACTCTCTCTTGGGATTTTTTTCTGTATTGCTTGGAAGAGTACTGGGAGGAGTTTCAGTAATCTTCTTACTCAGCTGACCCACCTGTGCCTCCACCTGGCGCGTACGTGCCCTTCGGCAAAATGCACATCGGCACGTAAGCGTTCATGACGCGTCCGCGCCGGTTAAAAAAAAGAGTTTTTTCTCCTCTTCCATTTTCTTTTGTTTATCGCATTCGTATACTTCTATTCTTTACATTTCAATTTTGTTTCTATAGCCTGTTTTCAATTTTTTTTCTAAGTCTCTTCTTTCAATAATGGTGTTGCATTTTCTTACTCAATTGTTGAGGATTTCTTGGTTAATCTTGGTGCCTCTAGACTTGTTTGATATTGTTGGGTGATGAAACTTTTAAATCAATGCTTAATCTTGTATGACTCTTGTGTCTTTGTGCATTGATGTAAGCTTACATGTCTTTCATTACCCACTTTTTCTTATTTGAACTTGATGCTCACTATGCTCTTCATGCTTTAACTTTACTCTTGCATCAAGTATTAGTTGATATGCCATGAGCCTACAATGTTTTTTCACTCACATGTGGTAGCTACCATGTAATAGAGAACCATACCCTTTTTTGGCATTAGCCCCCGCCTATATTCTATTTACTTTCATATCTTTGTTGTAGGCTTAATTTTCTTTCTTTTCTTTCCTTTTAGGTTGGCCACCAAGAAGGGAGAAAGGAAAAGATTTTGAATGGGGCAACAAACAAGTCCATCCGCACAACCTTTTGAAGAAGCTCATCAATTGGAGCAACCCATCCACCTTGCTCTTCTTTGCATGCACCGAGGATGGTGCAATCTTCAAGTGTGGGGAGGTCGTTCGACCGATCTCCATGGGTAACAATTTCCTTTTCAACACCAATTTTTTTTATTTTCTTCGTTAGATAGTTGTTGCATTACATGATAGGTTGCATGTTAGTTAGAATTTGTACATATTTTACCACTTCTTTCCCATTAGGACTACTTGGTCAGGGTGATAATTTTTTTTCCAAGAAATTGTTTTTAGGAAAACCTACCAATTTGAAAGCTTTTTGTTAAACTTTCCTGGAAGAATTTATTTTGGAACATGGTTTTTGAGCTAAGAACACAAGCTTGTGAGATTTGAGCCTAATGGTGTGGTTACATTATATAACCACTTATTTTTCTTCTTGTGTGCATTATTCTCTTTCTATGATTGCAATTTTTTATGTCCATTATTTTGTGTAGACATGTATTTATATGATTGAGGCCACCATTTCATTTAGCTCACTTACCTAAATGGCCTTACCTTTTATCTTCCATTGTTAGCCAATTTGAGCCTACGATTAACCCACTTGTTCTTCAATTTAGCACATTACAAGCCCTAAAGCGAAAAACAATAAATGTCCTTATTTGGATCTTTGATTAGCTTAGGCTAGAGTGTGTGTGTCATTTAAGTGTGGGAAATCTTGGGACATTGGGTGAATAAAAGGGTAGTTTTGTATTTTTATTGTAAATATTTGGAATTGGGTACATGCTCATGTGTAATGAATGTAAAACCTTATGCATTGATGATCTTGTATATAGAAAGAAAAAAATGAGAAAAAGAAAAAGAAAAAAATAATAATATGAAAAAGAAAAAAAATATAGAAAAAGAAAGAAACAAAGAAAAAGAAAGAAATAAAAGGGGACAAAATGCCCCAAAGCAAAGCTTAATAAGGGTCAATGCATAAGTGTTGTGAAATGAAAAGGAGTACATGAGTATGTGAAAAAGTGATAAAAATGGGTAGTTAGGTTAGCTTTGAAATTGTATAGGATGTCATAGGTTAGGTGGGAAGTTTAAGCTTATCAAAGATTCAAATTTCAAGCTCACTTGACCAAATATGCATCCTTACCTTGACCCTAGCCCCATTACAACCTAAAGAAAAGACCTCATGATACTTGTATGCATGCATGAAATATATGTTGATTGTTAAAAGAAAAACAAATCTTAGAAAGCATGATTAGGAGAGAATTGAGAGAATCGACCCTACACACTTGAGCGACTAGAGTGCAAACACTTCCGGTGAGGGTTCGATGCTCAATTCCTTGATTCCCGGCTTTCATGAGCTTTCTTCTTGCAAGTCTACTTGAACTTCATTTTTATACTTGAATTGGTAGGATTCATGAGTCATCATAGGACCTTGGCCCTACTTGTGCATGTATATCTTGGAGATTGATTTACTTTTAACCAAGTAGGTAGAATAATTTTGCATTTAGTTGCATTCATATAGATAGTTGCATATAGGTAAGGTGCATTTAGTTAGATCTCATTGAATAAATGTTGATATCCTTTGCTTTCTCTTGGTTTAAGCATGAGGACATGCTTGGTTTAAGTGTGGGGAGGTTGATAAACCCTATATTTAGGGTTTATCTTGTGTTGAATTTAGAGCGTTTTTGTCAACCTTTCTCCCATTTTTCCAATGAAAAAGCATGGTTTTGTAAATTCTCCTTTAAATTGTGCTTAAGAGTGAAAACATGCTTTTTAGGTCCCTAATTATTTAATATTGACTTACCTTTGATTCCATTAGATGCCTTGATATGTTTGTTAAGTGATTTCAGATTTAGGAGGCAAAGATTGGATCAAGGGAATGAACGAAAAGCATGTAAAAATGGAGAACTCATGAAGAAATGAAGGAATCGCAAAAGCTGTCAAGCTGACCTCTTCGCACTAAATCGATCATAACTTGAGCTACAAAGGTCCGAATGATGTGGTTCCAGTTGCGTTGGAAAGCTAACATCCGGGGCTTAGAAACGATATAACATTTGTCATAGTTAGGTGATGCGTACATGCACTGTACGTGCATGCGTCATTGCTGCCATATGATCCACTTAAAGCAATACATGGCCAGCGAATTGTGGGCCCAATCTAACTCATTTCTGATGCTATTTAAGCCAAGGATTGAAGGGGAATCAACATACTTACATACTTTCACACATTAGTTTAGTTTAGGTTAGTTTTAGAGAGAGAAGCTCTCACTTCTCTCTAGGATTAGAATTAGGTTAGATCTAGATTAGGAATTCTTAGATCTATGTTTAATTCATGCTTTGATTTACTTTTCCTTTACAATTTTTAGTTCCTCTTCTTCTCCTCTCTCTAATTTTGTATTTCATTCTTGTGATTCTCTACTTTTATGTTCATGCACTTTTGTTTCTTCTATTTTTATTTCAATGCAATTTATGTTTTCATGTTCCTTTATTGTTCATTTGATTTGTTGTTGTTTAATTTCTTGCAATTGAGTAGTGTAGATTTACTTTTCTTGTAGTTTTTACTATGCTTTCCTTTTATGCCTTCCAAGTCTTTGATAAGATGCTTGGTTGGATTTTAGAGTAGATTTTAGTGCTCTTGGCTTTGGTAGAGTAATTAGTGATGCTTGAGTTATCTAATTCCTTTGTTGATTGATAATTAGAAGTTGCTAATTGATTTGGATACCACTAAAGCTAGTCTTTCCCTTGGGAGTTGGCTAGGACTTGTGGAATCAAGTTAATTCATCCACTTGACTTTCCTCCATGGTTAGAGGTTAACTAAGTGGTAGCAATGGACAATTTGTGGTCACAATTGAGGAGGATAACTAGGATAGGACTTCTAGTTTTCATACCTTGCCAAAAGTTTTGTTAGTTGCTAGTTTATTTTCATTGCATTTTACATTTCTTGTCTCCTATCTTAAAAACCCCAATATACGACCCATAACCAATAACAAGAACACTCTATTGTAATTCCTAGGGAGAACGACCCGAGATTCAATACTTCAGTTTATAAATTTAGGGGTTTGTTACTTGTGACAACCAAATTTTGGTATGAAAGGACTATTGTTGGTTTAGAAACTATATTGCAACGAGATTTCATTTGAGAATTCTAAACCACACAAAAGTCTTCTCATCAATGCTCATTTCCATGGCAAGCTGTATGTTGGGGGATCACCATTGTCAATGGCTACCGTCCGTCCTCTCAGTGAAAATGGTCCAAATGCGCTGTCACCGCACGGCTAATCATCTGTCGGTTCTCACTCATGCTGGAATAGGATCCGCTGATCCTTTCGCGTCTGTCACTACGCCCAGCACTCGTGAGTTTGAAGCTCGTCACAGTCATCCCATTCCAGATCCTACTCAGAATACCACAAACAAGGTTTAGACGTTCCGGATCTCAAGAATGCTGCCAATTGATTCTAGCTTATACCACGAAGGCTCTGATCTGAACCAGAAGCCCAAGAGATAAACACTCAAGCTATTGCGGATAGAATGGAAGTGGTTGTCAGGCACGCATTCATATGCGAGAATGATGATGAGTGTCACGGATTATCACATTCATCAGGTTGAAGTACGAGTGAATATCTTGGAATAAAAATAAGCTTGAATTGAATAGAAAAACAATAGTAACTTGCATTAATTCATGAGGAACAGCAGAGCTCCACACCTTAATCTATGGGGTGTAGAAACTCCACTGTTGAAAAATACATAAGTGAAAGTGGTCAAGGCATGGCCGAATGGCCAGCTCCCTTAACGTGATCTCTGAACATAAAATTATCCAAAAGATGTGAAATAAATCACTAAAAGTAGTTTTTTTACTAAAATAGTAGCTAGGGTTACATAAGATGAGTAAATGATGCAGAAATCCACTTCTGGGCCCACTTGGTGTATGCTTGGGCTGAGCATTGAGCTTTCATGTGTAGAGACTCTTCTTGGAGTTAAACGCCAGGTTGTAGCCTGTTTCTGGCGTTTAACTCTGATTTGCAACCTGTTTCTGGCGTTTAACTTCAGAATAGAGCAGGAAATTGGCATTTGAACGCCAATTTGCATTGTCAAAACTCGGGCAAAGTATGGACTATTATATATTTCTGGAAAGCCCTGGATGTCTACTTTCCAACACTATTCGGAGCGGGCCAATTGGGTTTCTGTAGCTCCAGAAAATCCACTTTGAGTGCAGGGAGGTCAGAATCCAATAGCATCTACAGTCCTTCTTCAGCCTCTGAATCAGATTTTTGCTCAAGTTCCTCAATTTCAGCCAGAAAATACTTGAAATCATAGAAAAACACACAAACTATAGTAAAGTCCATAAATGTGATTTTTATTTAAAAACTAATAAAAATATACTAAAAACTAACTAAATCATACTAAAAACTACTTAAAAACAATGCCAAAAAGTGTATAAATTATCCGCTCATTAGTGTTCTAGTGATACAACAACCAAGGAAGCCCATAGAGGATCAGAAACCACAAGTCTCAAAAGAAACAATCAATAAGGATCCTCTAGACATAGGAATCACCAAAAAACCACTTGAAGAAGAGAAAAGAAGTGGAAAGAAGATACGAAGGAGATGGAAGAATAAAAAGATCCCTACATAAGATTTTTCCCCAAGAGATCAAGTGATGTCAGCCCACCACCCATCAATCCCACCTCATCTTCCTACTATTCCATCTCAGCTGTCTCAAGTATATACAGTCAACAGGATTCTATCCCTGGAGCATGTAGAGATCCTCAAGGAGGCGAGCGGGGACAGATTCACAGTGAGGGAGAAGATCTGAGACATTACAACCCGCCCTAACAGAGAACTAATGTCAAGCTAGTGACAATAAAAGAGCGCTCCATGGGAGGCAACCCATGTTTTAGAATTCTTGCTTTTAATGCTTTAATATCAATAATCACTGGTTCCCTAGCATGAAGTTGAGCTTTCATAAACAAATTTGACATTTGCATTAATCACGAAGCATATGCTTGATCTCTAAGTTTGGTGTGCCTAAAGGCACTCCAAGATGATTTTCTAAAGCATCATGATCATATAGCCATCTTGGAATATATGCTCATTCATTTCCTGGAGTATATAACCAAACATTAAGTTTGGTGTTGTGACATATGCTATAAGTCAAAGAAGGTCAATTTGTTGTGAAGCTAAAAATTTCATGAAAAGTGAATCATGTCCTGCATTAAATTTATTTTCTGTACTTTGTAAAATTTAGCATAGAAAAGGTATCATTATGATGCATAAATCAACAGTTACAAGAGTTTTATTGATTTTCATATTAATAACCTGGTGGACTTTATTCTTTGAGCCACATTGCCAAGCATTAAGTTTGGTGTCCACCAAGGCTATATAATTGTTCAAAAACGTCAAGGTTGATTGAGGTGCCATAAGGAATATTTAGCTAATTTTTTTAGTTATAGTTTACCATTTGTTTTACCGCCAACTAGTTGGATTCATTTTGTTTTGTTATGATGGATAGGTATGAAAAAGAACAAATTGATGAAAGGGATAGGTATAAATGATACGGCTAGCAAGAAGGAGAAAAGTGAGTCACATGGCTTGGAAAGTTGCTCCTTGGGAAGACAAATCTGCACATTGTTGGGAGAATCACCTAGAGGACCGACCCCACATGCCTAATCAAGAGTCAATCCTTGTCCTTAATCCATACTACATGCACACCATTCATTTTCACCATCAACAGTGCATCTTCACCCTTCATTCCTTAACAACTTTTACCATAAGAAGGACCCCCATGATGACCGAGTTCCACACCCTCAAGTCACATAGTTCACTTTTTGCAACTCCTCCTTAAATTCAAGCCATATCCATGCTCTTTTCTTAGTCGGACCACTTCTTGTTCTATTAAGCCATACACTTTGCCTCACCTCCCAACTACACTTTCATTCCGCATAAGTCATACTAGCTATCCCTCATCACCATTTCTCATTCTTCTATTCGGCCAAATATTTAGACAACCATGGCATCTTCATCAAGCCACAAAAGAAGGAAAGGGAATGAGCCTGCTGAAAGAACCTCCTATGATCAATGGAAGTTCAAATCAGCATTCCACGAAATACAATTTGTATGGATGAGCCCCAAGGGGGTACTGCCAGAAATTCCTTTCCAGCTGTCCGAAGGTCAATACCAAGAGATAAAAGTGAAGATCAGAAAAAGGAAATGGGAGGTCCTCACCACTCCAATCACCAAAATCAATGCTAACATTATAAGGGAGTTTTATGCTAATACCACGAGGTTGGATACAACCATTGCCTCTACTTACAAAAGCTATGTAAGGGGTGTGGAGGTTGACTTTAGTCCGAAGAGCATCATGAAGGTCCTAGGCCTGAGGGCAGCACACTTTGATGAGCCTGGTTACTATGAGAGAATAAATGGAAATCTGGACTATGATGAGATTGCTAGTGATATTTGTGTAGTCAATGCTGACTAGGTGAGGGACTCTATTGGAAGGCCAAAGTTTATAAGAAGAGGGGATCTCACCCCAGAAGCAAAAGGGTGGTATGAGCTAGTAAGGAGATCAATCTTAGGCACTGTGAACACTTCAGAAGTCAACATCAAAAGAGCCACCACGTTGCACTGTATTATGGTAGGAGTGGAGATAAAAATCCACGAGCTCATTGCCAAGGATATCCAAAAGATCTCTGAGAAAAGTTCTGCTGAAGCTTGTCTCCATTACCCAAGCACTATCATTCGGTTATGCATGAAGGCTAGGGTGCCACTAGAGGATGTAAATCCTATTTGGCTGCTGGTGTGCAAAATCGTGATCATTTCTTCCTTGGTGACGGCGCTAAAAACTCAATACGCACGTTCATGTTCTTAATTCTGTTTCACAACTTCGTACAATTAACCAGCAAGTGCACTGGGTCGTCCAAGTAATAAACCTTACGTGAGTAAGGGTCGATCCCACGGAGATTTTCGGCTTGAAGCAAGCTATGATCACCTTGTAAATCTCAGTCAGGCGGATTCAAATGTGTTAAGAGGTTATAGTGTACTAAAAGATAATTAAAATAGGATAGAGATACTTATGTAATTCATTGGTGAGAATTTCAGATAAGAGTATAGAGATGCCTTCGTTCCTCTGAACCTCTGCTTTCCTACTGTCTTTATCCAATCAGTCCTACTCCTTTCCATGGCAAGCTATATGTTAGGCATCACCGTTGTCAATGGCCACCTATCCTCTCAGTGAAAATGGTCCAATGCGCTGTCACTGCATGGCTAATCATCTGTCGGTTCTCGATCATACTGGAATAGGATTTACTATCCTTTTGCGTCTGTCACTACGCCCAGCACTCGCGAGTTTGAAGCTCGTCATAGTCATTCAATCCCTGAATCCTACTCGGAATACCACGGACAAGGTTTAGGCTTTCCAGATTCTCAAGAATGGCCGTCCATGGGTTCTAACTTATACCACGAAGACACTAATAAATCAGACTCGGTCCCCCTGTATTAGATATCCAAGAGATACTCATTCTAGCTTGTTTGCATGTAGAACGGAAGTGTTTGTCAAGCACGCGTTCATAAGTGAGAATGATGATGAGCGTCACATAATCATCACATTCATCATGTTCTTGGGTGCGAATGAACATCTTAGAAGCAGAATAAGTTGAATTGAATAGAAAAACAGTAGTACTTTGTATTAATTCATGAGGAACAGCAGAGCTCCACACCTTAATCTATGGTGTGTAGAAACTCTACCGTTGAAAATACATAATTGAAAAGTTCAGGCATGGCCGAATGGCCAGCCCCCATAAAGGTCTCAGATAGCATAAAACTAATCAAAGAGAATCTCCAAATATAATAGTAAAAAGTCCTATTTAAACTAAACTAGTTACTAGGGTTTACAGAAATGAGTAAATGATTCAGAAATCCACTTCTGGGGCCTACTTGGTGTGTGCTTGGGCTGAGCATTGAGCTTTACATGTGTAGAGACTTCTCTTGGAGTTGAACACCAGTTTGTAACTTGTTTCTGGCGTTTAACTCCACTTTGCAACCTGTTTCTGGCATTTGACTCCAGAATGCAACATGGAACTGGCGTTCAACGCTAGTTTACATCGTTTATCCTTAATCAAAATAAGGACTATTATATATTGCTGGAAAGCCCTGGATGTCTAATTTCCAACGCAATTGAGAGCGTGCCATTTGGAGTTTTGTAGCGCCAAAAAATCCACTTTGAGTGCAAAGAGGTCAGAATTCAACAGCATCTGCAGTCCTTCTTCAACCTCTGAATCTGATTTTTGCTCAAGTCCCTCAATTTCAGCCAGAAAATACCTGAAATAACAGAAAAACACACAAACTCATTGTAAAGTCTAGAAATGTGAATTTATCATAAAAACTAATAAAAATATCCCTAAAAGTAACTAGATCCTACTAAAAATATACTAAAAACAATGCCAAAAAGCGTATAAATTATCCGCTCATCAGCTGCACCTGGGCATGCCAATGACTTTTGAGAGAATGATGAATGTCATAGTTTCCCAGCAACGGAGAAGACCACAGAGGAGGCAACGGAGGGGGAACCACAAGGAGAAGAGCAACAAGAAGAAGAACAAGAAGAAGAGCAATAAGTTCCAGCACAAACCACCATGGACATGAGCCAAATACAAGAAGCGATTGAGAGGCTATCCCAATAACACATAAGGGCTCAAGAAAGACAGGAAGAGTTCCAATCGCAGTACATAAGATCTCAAGAAAGACAAGAGGAGCTCTAGTTGAGGATGATGGACCAGCAAAAAGATTTTCAGTCAAGATTCCTGGATATACAAAGAGAACAATCTGCTTAATTCAAGAATCCTTCAACAAGCTATCCACATAACAAGCTGAGCAACAAGGTTACATTCTGAACAAGTATAACTGGAAGAATGTATACCACACAGTTGGAGAAATGAGTCATATAGATAGGACAGAATAGGACATAAACACATAAGCATAGCTTAGCTATCTAGTAGCTAGCATACCTGTCATGAAGCCAGAAATCCCACCATATGAACCGGTCAATCAACCACAGGATCCACAGAATGGCAAGAGCTAGAAGCTACGAAGAAAGGATAAAGCAAGGATTGAAAGATGTGGGACTATGGGATGCAAGGATGTTTAGGACTGAAGAACCACTAGAAGAAAGAAGAAGCAAAAAGAAGCAAGAGCTGAAGAAAAAAGGGGAATCAAGCAAGAGAAAGCAACCGAAGAATTGAAAGGTGGTGTTGCTCTTTGTTCATCAATAAGAAAGAACATGCTTTCATGCTTAGTTATCAATTTACTTTTGAGTCAATTGAAGTTCTGTTGTTTAATGTCTTTAAATTTCAAATAAGTGTTTTAGTCTAAGTGCCTGGTTAATTTCACTTGCTTGAATGTATGTCATGCCTCCTTACTTCTAATTGAATAAAAAGGAAATGTTTGAAACAGAAAGTGAAATTGTCCAATTTAGTAAGGAATAGGACAAGGATAAGTGGTGGTATACATGTCTGATTATGTAGCTAGCTCACTAATAAGTATGGAGGGTAGAATGTCTCTTTTTAGTGTGAACTTGGCTACTGTATATGAAACTTAGCAAATAAAGCTCCTTGGAAGAAAGAACAAAATAATGAAAGAAACAAAGAGTAAAGCTAGGCACCAATAGTTTGAGCCTTTAGGCATGTGTATGTGGTGTTGTTGTGCAAGGATATACTTGAATGAGTAAGTTCTTAGGAGTGCTTCATCACTTGACAACTTGGGTTAACTAACCCGGGATTGTCAACTGAAAATTCACAATCAAGAGCAACCTTGTCACAAAACATTTAGCAACCCAAAGAGGTGCTGGACACCAAGGTCTAAAGAACGAATAACAAACCATGTGCCTATAGTGAATATCTGCTGAGGAGAGACTTGGGTAATTAAGTCCGTAGGGGTGTTTCAACACCTAGCACCTTGAACCAACTGGTTCGGGAGTATTGACTGAAAGCCTACTTCAAAGAGTTGCCTCAAAAACAGAACACTGAGCTGCTGCAAATAAAGAACAAGTTCTCAGTAAAATAAAAACAAAGAAACTAAATACTAAGGATGAGTGAATAACAAGGATTCATAGCAGTATGATAGTTGGTACTTAAAAGGACATTCCACACTTGAAAAGTAATAAAAGTTGAGCTACAACATTCCCTGCATGAAACCCCACTAATCAATTTCAATTACTTGCTGATATTGACATGTATTCCCTTCTGTTTTCATTCATTCTTCTCATAATTTATTGCTTGCTTGGGGACAAGCAAGATTTAAGTTTAGTGTTGTGATGCCAAGGCATCTTAGGCTAATTTCACTAAAACCTTTTTCTTTTTCTTTCATTAGGTTTTATGCACTTTCTTGAGCTATAAATAAGCATTTGGATTAAAAGTTCATGTATACCTTGATTCATTCAAACATGGTTAATTTGATGCATTTTCATGAGATTTAGGCCATAATTAGTTGTGTGCTAAGAATGATGTAATTTTTCATGACTTTAGCAAGGCTTTGATGCATGTATTGGTTGATGATAGGTGAAGAAAAGCATGAAAAGAAGTTGAAGAAAGACCATGGAAAGGAGGAAGGGAAGCAACGTTGGTGGCCAAAGTTGGACCACCAACGTTGCCTCAAACGTTGAAGTAAGAATAATGTAGCACTACAAGTTCTGGTGCCAATGTTGGAGGGAACGTTAGTGAGCCCACGTTACCTCCAACGCTCTTTGATACAGTTTTGCTTTCTGGATTTGGAAAAATTTAGTGCGACGCGTATGCGTGGGCGATGCGCACGCGTGAAGCGTGAAATTTTGATGATCTACCCGCACGCGTTGGTGACGCGCACGCGTAAATGTGCCAACGTTGGAGGAAACGTTCCCAATCCAACGGTAAGGCCAACGCTCGCGATACAACATTGAAATCTGAAATTTTAGAAAGTGGCATCGACGCGCATGTGTGGGCGACGCGTACGCATGACGCGTACTGATGCCAGGGCATTTTGGCCAGTTTCACTGACCTTTTTTTTACTGTTTTTAGGGTAGTTTCATGCATTTCCTTAGGAAATAAGCTAGTTTTGGGTAGATATTCACTTACATCTTGATTCAAGCATACATTGTGCATTTTACATGATTTCATAAGGATTTTGCATGAATTTAAGGACAAATTGGATGTTGCATTTCCCATGACTTGGACTAGAACTTTGATGCACTTTATTGCTTAATTTCAAGACAAAGGAAGAAAAGAAGAACCACATTAGTAGCTACGTTAGTTGCACTAACGTTAACACTAACGTGGAATGGGAGTAACTTGCAAAGTTAATGAGAAAAGTGATTGCCAATAACGCTCTCGAAGCCATCATTGCCCACGTTAAGAAATAGAGCCAACGTTAGTGACACTTAACATTATCACTAACGTTGAACCAAGATCATGAGTGGCCACGTTAGAGTCCACGTTAACCTAGTTAACATTGCCTCTAACGTTAAGAAGGAAGGGGGGAGCCAACGTTAGTGACACTCAACATTGTCACTAACGTTGGCCAAAGCACATTAAGCCACGTTAACTCCCACGTTAACCTAGTTAACGTGGAAGCTAACATGAAGGAACAAAGTGGTCGACAACGTTAGTGACACCCAACATTGTCACTAACGTTGGAAGAACACAAGCCCCCAATGAGATACGTTGACTCCCACGTTAACCTAGTTAACGTGGAAGCTAACGTGAAGAAAGAAGGTGATCGCCAACGTTAGTGACCCCCAACATTGTCACTAACGTTGGAAGGAGCCACACATGCCACCATGAGCCACGTTAACTCCCACGTTAACTTAGTTAACGTGGAAGCTAACGTGGATAAGGGAAGGATGAGCCAACGTTAGTGACACTCAACTTTGTCACTAACGTTGGAGATGGCTAGCAAGGCCACATTAGAAGCCACGTTAACCTAGTTAAGGTGGACTCTAACGTGGAAAATAGGGGCAATTTGGAACGTTAGTGACAATGGTAAGTGTCACTAATATTCTCGAAGGATGGCAAGCCTACGTTAAAATAGCCACGTTAACTAAGTTAATGTGGGCCCTAACGTAGGGAAGGGGGAGGCTTCTCAACGTTATTGGGAAAGTTGAGTCCCAATAACGTGTGCGAAGGACATAGTGGAAACGTTAGTGGCAACGTTTGTGCCACTAACATTGAGGTTAACCTGGCCTTTAACTTTGGTGAGGAACGTTAGTAAAAAAGGTGATTGTCACTAACGTTCTCGAACCCATATTTTCACTGAACGTTAACACCACTAACTTCCTGAGCCAAAGCCCCTGCCCACTTCATACTTTCTCTCTGCAAGTAAAAGCTAAGCCTAATGAAGAAGAGAACTGCTTCCAACTCAAGATCCAAAGGTCCAAGACTTGAAGAATCAACTAGAAGAACAGAAGAGTAGTATATATAGGAGTATCTTTGAAATATTTTGAGAGTTGGAAATTATAGGGAGACTCTTAGCATAGAACTACTCTTTGTATTTACTTTCTCTACACTTCTAAGTTTTCATGATGTATTATCCATCTTTGTTTTCATTTTCCAGAGCTATGAACAACTAAACCCCTGTCATTGGGTTAGGGAGCTCTGTTGTAATTTGATGGATCAATACTAGTTTTCATTATTCTTCTTCTATCTTTTCTCTTGATTTTACTTGAAAGCTTTCGATCTTCATCCAATTGAGTAGTTATCTTGAAAAAGAAGCTATTCATACTTGGATCTCTTATGAACCTTGAAAGAGGAATGAAGAGATCAAGCTAGAAATGCATATGTGATATGTGACTATAATCCTCTCAACACTTGGTTTGGGAAATGCATGTGGTATAATCAGTGACCATACTTCATCTCTTCTCATGAGCAATTGACCAAGGAATTGGCTATTGATCAAGATTTGAGAGATTGGATTACAAGAAATTGTAATTCAATCACTTAAGATTGCCAAGGAGATCAATGAGTGCATTGATTGAGGAAGAGATGAAAATGAAATTGATCCGGAGAATGCAACATCTCCTAAGCCCAATGAACTCCCCATTTCTGATCTTACCCATTCTCTTTAATTTCTGTTATTTACTTTAATGAGCAATTTCCCCATGCCCATTTACAATTCTGCAATTTACCTTCCGTCATTTACTTTCAGATCTATAATTCTAGCATTTACTTTCCTGTCAATTACCTTCCCGCCATTTTATTTTCTGCAATTCTCAACTCAAATTCTGGATTCGCTCAACTAGAACAGTCCTCTAATTAAAGTTGCTTGATCAATCAATCCTTGTGGGATTCGACCTCACTCTATTGTGAGTTTTTACTTGATGACAAATTCGGTACACTTACCGAAGGGGAATTTGTTGAGAGACAAGTTTTCCGTGCATCAAGTTTATGGTGCCGTTGCCGGGGATTGATTGTGCATCAACAATGATTAGATTGGAGGATAACTAGATTGAGCATTTTATTTTTGTTTGATTTAAATTTCTGTTTGAGTTATTTACTTTCTGTTTTAGATAACTTCTTCCCTTCCCCCTTACTTTTTCTTTGTTATTTACTATTCATCTCACTAACCCACTAGCTGTTTGATATATTGCATCACTCACACTAATAGTAATTCTGACAGATATACTTTCTGCACCTATTCTCTTTGCTTGTACTTGTTGGTTGTATGACAGGGAGAAGAAGCGGGGCTTCAACTTCCTTTGATTCTGAACCTGAGAGAACCTTCCTTAGACTAAGGAGGGAGGCAAGAGAAAAACGTGTAGTTGGTGGTGAAGAAGAGGAGGAACACTTTGAGGAATACTTTGAACCAAACATAGAAGAAAACATGGAAAACCATCATGAAGAAGAGGCTCACAACCATGGCAGAGGAGGTGGAGCAAATCATGCTGGGGAGGATAGAAGAGTTTTAGGCTCTTACATCAATCAAAACCCAGGGAACTATGGAAGTAACATTCAAAAGCCAACCATCCATGCCAACAATTTTGAACTGAAGCTACAGCTCATCACCCTTGTTCAGAACAACTATTCGTTCGGAGGGAGTGTCCAAGAGGACCCCAATCAACATCTAACCACCTTCCTGAGAATATGTGACACAGTGAAGTCTAATGGTGTTCATCCTGACGCCTATAGACTGCTCTTATTTCCATTCTCACTCAGGGATAAGGCAGCTAAGTGGCTGGAGTCTTTCCCAAGGGAGAGCTTAACAACTTGGGAAGACATGGTGAACAATTTCTTAGCAAGATTTTACCCTCCTCAATGAATCAATAGGCTGAGAGCTGAGGTCCAAACTTTCAGGCAACAAGATGGTGAGACTCTATATGAAGCATGGGAGAGGTTTAAAGACTTAACAAGGAGGTGCCCACCAGATATGTTCAACGAATGGGTGCAGCTGCACATTTTCTATGAAGGGCTCTCTTATGAGTCAAAGAAGGCCGTAGACCATTCATCTGGAGGATCTTTGAACAAGAAGAAGACTATTGAGGAAGCCATAGATGTCATTGAAACAGTAGCAGAGAACGACTACTTCTATGCTTCCGAAAGAGGGAACACAAGAGGAGTAATGGATCTAAACAATGTAGATGCTCTGCTGGCCCAAAACAAGCTCATTACCCAGCAGCTGGCTGACCTCACCAAGAAGATGGAGAGGAACCAAGTAGCAGCAGTCTCCACTTCATCAACAACCCAAGAAGGAGTGAATGAAGAAGCAGAGGGTAGTCAGGAGCAAGCCAACTACATTGGGAATTCACCTAGGCAAAACCATGATCCATACTCCAAGACCTACAACCCTGGATGGAGGAATCATCCAAACTTTGGGTGGGGAAATCAACAAGACCAAAGCCTTGATCAAAGACGCCCAAATCCAAACAATGCAGCCACCCAACACTTCACATCTAGACCATATCAATACCCTATAACAACACCTCCCCACATTCATATCAAGGCCAGAATAACCCTACTCAGCCTGACCTGTCATCATTTGATGAAAGAATCTCAAGGATTGAGAATCTACTTGAAGGCCTAAGCAAGGAGATTCAAGACAACAAGGTCTTCAAGGAGGAAGTGCGATCCAGTTTCAAGAACCAGGGAGACACAATCAAGAGGTTGGAATCTCAAGTAGGATATCTCTCTGAGCAAATTCCCAAACCCACAGATGGATTCCCAAGTGACACAGAGAAGAATCCGAGAGGTGAAACAAAGAAGGTTAGATGGGAAGATTGCAAGATGGTCACTATAAGATATAAGGAGACTGAGGACAAGC
Organism: Arachis hypogaea; assembly: GCF_003086295.3. NCBI lineage: Eukaryota > Viridiplantae > Streptophyta > Magnoliopsida > Fabales > Fabaceae > Arachis > Arachis hypogaea. The sequence goes on from NC_092050.1 coordinate 48,421,711, forward strand.
CAAGCAAGTTGTCAGAACAACCTGAAGATACCTCAGTAGAGGAGGTGGAAAAAGATTACCAAGAACCAGAAATCTCAAAACAGGAGTTGCTGAGACTCTATGCACCTTTTCCCCAACTGCTCAAGGGAGCTGTGGAGAGGAGAATATACTCAAGATTTCTTAACTTATTTGCATCTCTGCATGTGAACATACCATTCATCAAGACTATCCAACAAATGCCTGCATTCATCAAGTACATGAAGGAGTTGCTTTCCAGGAAAAGCTCACTCAAGGGAGGCCAAATTATAGTGATGAACAAGGAGTGCAGTGCCCTCATTCAACCGCAGTTGCCTACAAAAAGAAAAGGTCCAGGGAGTTTTCATGTTCCCTGTGCCATAGGAGAAACAATTTTTGATAGAGCACTCTGCGATTTGGGAGCAAGCATCAACTTAATGCTTCTATCCCTGGTGAAGAGGCTGCAGATCAATGAGATATTGCCCACAGATGTAGTCATCAGGCTGGCTGACAAAACTCAAAAACAAGCAAGAGGGGTGGTGAAAAACGTGTTGTTAAAGGTGGGAAAATACTTTCTTTCCACAGACTTTGTCATCTTGGACATGGAAGAGAGTCACACTCACCCAATCATATTGGGAAGACCATTCCTAGCTACAGCCAGAGCACTCATAGACGTGGAGCGAGGGGAGCTAATATTGAGGATCCATGATGAACAACTCAGCTTCAATGTCTTCAAACTCTCCCAAGAAACTGACCAAGAAAACAAAGAACCAAGCAATGATCATAACATGATGCTGACAGAGGAAACAAGCACTGAGGCACCACCAACACATCTGAGAACCCCACTGAATGATGAACAAGGCAAACAACAATCGTCACAGCTCAAGGAGAAGCTGGAGGAACCTAAACCACCAGAGGCATGTGAAGACAACAACAAAATTCACTTAAAAGAAGAAGTCGCCAAGAACAGGGAAGCATCAAAAGGGACAAAGAAGAAGGTACCAAGGGGGTGGAGGAATAAGAAGATCCCTACGGAAGGCCTCTCTCCAGGAGATAAAGTGATTTCAGCTTACTTCCCAGAATTCCCCTCTAATCTCCCCACTGTACCATCTCAGTTACCTAAGGTCTTCACTATCAACAGAGTCCTTTCCTTGGAACATGTAGAGATCATTGATACAACCAATGGATATAAGTCCAAGGCAAGAGGAGAGGACTTGAAGCATTATCAACCACCCTGATGAAGGAGAAACGTCAAGCTAGTGACGCTAAAGAAGCGCTTCATGGGAGGCAACCCATGTTTTATTAGCTTTTACTAGTGAATAAGTCAATATTCATAAATTCCAACCCAAACTTGGTGAAGTCCTTATATTGCAGTATATAGTGAAGAACAAGTTTGGTGTTCAAAGCATACCAAGAAAGCATGAATGCAACAGAGAGCATTCTAGTCTTGGAGCTTTGAACAGAACTTTTCATCACAATGCTTCAAACTAAGTTTGGTGTCACCCCATGGTGCCACCAAAATGCATAAAGGGATACACAGTTAGTTAGTTAGTTGGAGTTCATGAATAAACAATCTAATCTTTTCTTCTCTTTATTATTTTAGCCGTAAAAATCTAAATTGATTTTTTCTTATGATATTTCTTACTTTTCTTATTTGATCTTTATAGGGAAAGGAAAGGAGCATTGAAAGAGATAGATTGGACAATTAAAGGAAGAAGGTTCGGACACCACAAAAGGAAGGACTATACACTTGTTCTAAAAAGGGAAGTCATTGGAAAATGTTGCCATGCAACATTGAAAAAAATGGGACCCTTGAAGACCGAGCAATCTCCATCATAAAGTGATGATCTTTGTCCTTTCTACATGCACAACTCCAACCGTCCATCAAACAACCACTCCATCAATCCACACCCTCCATTCACTCACAACCTTTCTATAAAAGTGATCCTTGATCCGTACCCTAGCTCCACACTCCACATCCACTCTTCACACCTATCCATTTCGGAGCAAAGTATTTCCTAACCATTTAAACACATTCTCCCTCACCACCTTCATTGCACTCAACCCTAAACAACCAAAAGTCTCCACACTCTTGCCAACTCCATACATTAACCCTCAATCATGGCATCTTCAAGCTCCAAGAGGCAGAAGAGGAAGGAACCAACGGAGAACATTCCCTTCGACGAGAAGAGATTCAAGACTGCCTTCCATGAACGAGAATTTGAGCAGATAGCGCTCAAGAAGATACTGCCCGAGTTAACCTTCCAAATTAATGAAGACGAATGCCCACAAATTCGGGAGAAGATTGAAGAAAGACAGTGGCAATTGCTCACCAATCTAGAAGGGAAGATCAATGTAAACCTCATCAAAGAGTTCTACGCAAATGTGGTCAGAGAAGACAAAACCAGAGCCCCAACCTTCAAAAGCTATGTAAGGGGAAATGAGGTAGACTTCAGCCCAAATGCTATAATAAGAACTCTTCACCTGAAATCACCACACTTTGATGAGCCTAGCTATCATACAAGGATAAGTAAAAGCCAAGACAATGATGAGCTCACCGAGATAGTGACTGACATCTGTGTTATAGCTGCTGACTGGGAGAGGTATGGAGATGGGAAACCCCGGTTCATCAAGAGGGGAGACCTTAGCCCAGAAGCCAAGGGGTGGTTTGAACTCGTGAGGAGGTCTATTCTCTGAGCTGCAAATAATTCAGAGGTAAATATTAATCGAGCAACTATGGTACATTGCCTAGTACAAGGTGGAGAAATCAACGTGCATGAACTTATAGCTGAGGGAATTCAAGATTCAGCTAAGAAGCTTGAATCAGGTGCCAGGCTTTGGTACCCCAGCACCATTCTCCGATTGTGCACAAAGGCCAAGGTGGTCTTTGAGGATAGTAATCCAGACTGGGTTAACCCAGGGAGGCTAATGACAACCCAGCGTATGGCCTATACTACACCTGCTCAGCAACAAAGAAGGCCACAAATAGGGAAACTAAAAGCAAAGGAAGGAGCTCACCAAGAGGAGTCTCATCAGGAAGAATATCAACAGGGAGAGCATCCTTACACAGCAGATTTGAATATGAATCACCTTCTAAGAGCTATTGAAGATTTGGGGATGAGACATATGGAAGGACAAGAGCAAATATTGAACTGGATGAGCCAACAAGAAGAGTGGAAGAAACAACAAATGGAACGGCAACAGGAACAATACTCTCAGCTCACTCAAACCATCCACCAAGTTACCGAAAGGCAAGAACATCAAGATAAGCATTTGCAGGAACTCAATCAGTGACAACTAGCCCAGATGAAAGCATTCAATGAGTTCACTGTACTTAATGAAGGACGGCAACTACATCGAGAAGAGTTCAACGTCAACACTCAAGCCAAGTTGAACTATATGTCCAGTAATATGCATCATCTACACTATGCCATTCCTACATATGATGAGGTCCAAAAAGATTTTGTAGAACAAGAAGAGAGGAAAGTGAAACAGCAAAAGGAAACACTCAAGAAGAAGATGGAAGATGGTGGTTTCTGGAAGAAGCTGCTTGGAAAAGGCAAGGGAAGTGGGAGCACAAGCAATCAAGAAGGAGAGCATGGACATCCACAAGAGTAAAAGGTGGTGGTGTTCCTTTTTTGGTCCATCTTTTTCTATGCTTTAAATAAGGAAGATCTTGTATGAAATAGAACTTGCTTCCATTTCAGTTTAAACATTTCTAAATTCTTTCTTTTAAGTTCTTGTTGAAGAGGTTTATGATATCTAGTCCTTATATCACTGCATCTTTACTTTGCTTACTTGTATGTTTGTCCCTTTAAATCAAATAAAAAGAGAATGAGTGCTTTTAAAGACCAGAGAAGAGTTCATACTAGGGAGTAAGTCCATGAGTTTGTGGTGTGGTCATAAGTTAGCTAAGTTGGTTCAACCATAAGGTGGGAAGACAACTATCTGTCATGAATACTATGCTTGAGACACACCCCATGAGACTAGATAAATAAGAAGATCCTAATAAGAAAAAGGGAAAGAACAATCAAAGTTGAGGAATAAAAGAATAAAATAGTAAGCAATAAGGCTAGGCACCAATGGTTTTAATCTTGAAGCATGTGTCTGTGGTGCTCCTGTGTGAGGGATCTACTTGGATGAATAAGCTCTTAGGGGTGCCTTATCACTTGGTAACTTGGGTTAACTAACCCGGGATTATCAGCTGAAAGTCCACTATCAAGAGTAACCCTCACCACAGAGCATTTAGTAACCCAAAGAGGTGCTGGACACCAAGGTCTCAAGAAAAGAAAAAAAATAAACTATGTGCCTGTGGTGTGTATGTATGGGGGAGAGACTTGAGTAAGTAAGTCCTTAGGGGTGCTTCAACACCTAGCACCTTGAACCAACTGGTTCGGGAGTGTTGGCTGAAAGCTTATTTTAAAGAGTTGCCCCCTTACAGAGCACTTAGCTTAAAAACAAAAATAAGCCCTCAAATAACAACAAAAGGATCAATGAATAAAAGTCTCATGGGATGCAATAACAAGTGAGTATTCTAGGACATGATAAAGGTCTGAAAGCCAGGAATGAGCCTAAGTTGCTATGCATGAAACCACCATAAAACCAGGACATGACTTCCACAAGAATGACTCATGTCTCTTGGCATTTCTTTCATCATTCTCTTGTTCCAGTACTTGCTTGGGACAAGCAAGCATTAAGTTTGGTGTTGTGATGCCAGGACATTTTGGCCAGTTTCACTGACCTTTTCTTTACTGTTTTTAGGGTAGTTTCATGCATTTCCTTAGGAAATAAGCTAGTTTTGGGTAGATATTCACTTACATCTTGATTCAAGCATACATTGTGAATTTTACATGATTTCATGAGAATTTTGCATGAATTTAAGGACAAATTTGATGTTGCATTTCCCATGACTTGGACTAGAACTTTGATGCACTTTATTGCTTAATTTCAGGACAAAGGAAGAAAAGAAGAACCACATTAGTAGCTACGTTAGTTACACTAACGTTAACACTAATGTGGAATGGGAGTAACTTGCAAAGTTAATGAGAAAAGTGATTGCCAATAATGCTCTCGAAGCCATCATTGCCCACGTTAAGAAATAGAGCCAACGTTAGTGACACTTAACATTATCACTAACGTTGAACCAAGATCATGAGTGGCCACGTTAGAGTCCACGTTAACCTAGTTAACGTGGCCTCTAACGTTAAGAAGGAAGGGGGGGAGCCAACATTAGTGACACTCAACATTGTCACTAACGTTGGCCAAAGCACATTAAGCCACGTTAACTCCCACGTTAACCTAGTTAACGTGGAAGCTAACGTGAAGGAACAAAGTGGTCGACAACGTTAGTGACACCCAACATTGTCACTAACGTTGGAAGAACACAAGCCCCCAATGAGCCACGTTGACTCCCACGTTAACCTAGTTAACGTGGAAGCTAACGTGAAGAAAGAAGGTGATCGCCAACGTTAGTGACACCCAACATTGTCACTAACATTGGAAGGAGCCACACATGCCACCATGAGCCACGTTAACTCCCACGTTAACTTAGTTAACGTGGAAGCTAACGTGGATAAGGGAAGGATGAGCCAACGTTAGTGACACTCAACTTTGTCACTAACGTTGGAGATGGCTAGCAAGGCCACGTTAGAAGCCACGTTAACCTAGTTAACGTGGACTCTAACGTGGAAAATAGGGGCAATTTGGAACGTTAGTGACAATGGTAAATGTCACTAATGTTCTCGAAGGATGGCAAGCCTACGTTAAAAGAGCCACGTTAACTAAGTTAACGTGGGCTCTAACGTAGGGAAGGGGGAGGCTTCTCAACGTTATTGGGAAAGTTGAGTCCCAATAACGTGTGCGAAGGACATAGTGGAAACGTTTGTGGCAATGTTTGTGCCACTAACGTTGAGGTTAACGTGGCCTTTAACTTTGGTGAGGAACGTTAGTAAAAAAGGTGATTGTCACTAACGTTTTCGAACCCATATTTTCACTGAACGTTAACACCACTAACTTCCTGAGCCAAAGCCCCTGCCCACTTCATACTTTCTCTCTGCAAGTAAAAGCTAAGCCCAATGAAGAAGAGAACTGCTTCCAACTCAAGATCCAAAGGCCCAAGACTTGAAGAATCAACTAGAAGAACAGAACAGTAGTATATATAGGAGTATCTTTGAAATATTTTGAGAGTTGGAAATTATAGGGAGACTCTTAGCATAGAACTACTCTCTGTATTTACTTTCTCTGCACTTATAAGTTTTCATGATGTATTCTCCATCTTTGTTTTCATTTTCCAGAGCTATGAACAACTAAACCCCTGTCATTGGGTTAGGGAGCTCTGTTGTAATTTGATGGATCAATACTAGTTTTCATTATTCTTCTTCTATCATTTCTCTTGATTTTACTTGAAAGCTTTCGATCTTCATCCAATTGAGTAGTTATCTTGAAAAAGAAGCTATTCATACTTGGATCTCTTCTGAACCTTGAAAGAGGAATGAAGAGATCAAGCTAGAAATACTTTCTCATGCTGGACCAAATTGGGTTTGGATGGATATGTGACTATAATCCTCTCAACACTTGGTTTGGGAAATGCATGTGGTATAATCAGTGACCATACTTCATCTCTTCTCATGAGCAATTGACCAAGGAATTGGCTATTGATCAAGATTTGAGAGATTGGATTACAAGAAATTGTAATTCAATAACTTAAGATTGCCAAGGAGATCAATGAGTGCATTGATTGAGGAAGAGATAAAAATGAAATTGATCCGGAGAATGCAACATCTCCTAAGCCCAATGAACTCCCCATTTCAGATCTTACCCATTCTCTTTAATTTCTGTTATTTACTTTAATGAGAAATTCCCCCATGCCCATTTACAATTCTGCAATTTACCTTCCGTCATTTACTTTAGATCTATAATTCTAGCATTTACTTTCCTGTCAATTACCTTTCCGCCATTTTATTTTCTGCAATTCTCAACTCAAATTCTGGATTCGCTCAACTAGAACAGTCCTCTAATTAAAGTTGCTTGATCAATCAATCCTTGTGGGATTCGACCTCACTCTATTGTGAGTTTTTACTTGACGACAAATTCGGTACACTTGCCGAAGGGGAATTTGTTGAGAGACAAGTTTTCCGTGCATCACGTACGCATGAGCGTGGAAGTTTGACAATCCACACGCACGCGTGGGTGACGCGCATGCGTGTGTGCCAACATTTGAGGGAGCATTGCTAATCCAACATTGAGGCCAATGTGCGTGTGGACGTGGACGTGGATGCATACGCGTGGACGTGCATTCCTTCCCAACCACGCGTACGCGTGACAAGGTGAACGTTGGTGCTCCAACGTTGAGTCAAACGTTGCTCAAGGCACCTAGAACCCAGTTTTCTAAAAAGAATGTTTGACTCGATGTTTTTTCAAAAACGTTGACCCCAGCGTTGATACCAAAACTCTGTGCAATTAAGCACATCTCGTCTCAATAGCATTGGAGCCACTTCAACCCACTTCAACAAAGGCCAAAAGCCCAATTTAGAGACTTGAAGATCAATTGAAGAAAGTGTATAAACAGCTTAGAGTCTAAGTTAGTTAGGGAGCTAGGCAGTCAGAAACCTAATTTGGGGAATTCTCTGCACAATTTACTTTCTCTGTACTTTCTCTCTGTAATTTACTTCTGCAATGTATCTTTCAATTTCAATTTCCATTTCCAGAGCTATGAACAACTAAACCCCTTTCATTGGTTTAGGGAGCTCTGTTGTAATTCAATGGATCAATATTAGTTTTCATATTTCTTCTTCTGTCTTTTCTCTTAATCTGCCTAGAAAGATTTCGCTCTTCATTCAATTATTCAATTGTCTTGGGAAAGAAATTGAATGTAATTGGGTTCTGTGATAGGCTTGGAAAAGAAATCACAGAATCATGCTTGAAATCTCTCTCACATTGGATTAGGTTGGGGTTTGGATGGATATTGTGACATGTAATCCTACCAACACTTTGATCTATAAATGTGTGTGGTATAATCAGTGACCATACCTCATCTCTTCCCATGAGCACTTAAATCAAGGAATTGGGCAAATGTTCATGCTTAGAGAGATTAGATTGCCAAGGAATTGGGATCCAATCACCTAAGATTGTCAAGGAAATTAATGAATGCGTTGATTGAGGAAGAGATGAAAATGAACTTGATCCGGAGAATTATAACATCTCTTGACCCCAATGAGCTTCCTACTTCTGATTCTACCCATTCTCTTTACTTTTTGTTGTTATATTCATGCTTAACAATCCCCATTACCATTTAATTTCTTGCAATTTAAGTTTCTGCACTTATAGTCCTGCAATTTAATTTCAGCTATTTACATTCCTTGCTCTTTATGTTTCCTGCAAATTTAAATTCTGCAACTCCAATTCAAATTCTGATTCAGTTCAACTAAAACAATTCTCCAATTAACGTTGATCAACCAACCAATCCCTGTGGGATTCGACCTCAGTCTATAGTGAGTTTTTACTTGACGACAATCCAGTGCACTTGCCGGTGGAAATTTGTTGAGAGAAAAGTTTTTGGGTATTACGTCCAACGCCAACCATCTACCTCAATCCAGGCATCCAGTGCCCAAAGGAGGAGACCAGCGTCCAAACACCCAAAGTGGACCCCCTAGCCAACGTTCAACGCCCTAGAGGCCTCCTAGCACATGGATCTCATCAAAGCTCAACCCAAACACTCACCAAGTGGGCCCTATAAGCGGATTTTAGTACTAAATGTCTGTTTTACCCTTTCTTATGTAATCCTTAGTCATTAGCTTAGTATTTACAGAACTTTTATACAATCTTCAAAGAGAAATCTGCCATATTTCATTTTTCACATTGTATTTTCTATCAGTATGAGTTTCTAAACCACCTAGGTTGAGGAGAGGAGCCCTGCTGAGTTTTATGGATTAATAAAAGTATTACTATTTTTCTTCAATCTGTGTTTGATTCAATTCTAAGATGTATCTTCATTCTTCAACTTGATAAATGGAATGACCCGTGACAATCATCTTTGTTATTCATTCTAAGACCGCGTGCCTGACAACCACCCGTGTCTTCTTGGGTTCGTGTGAATACGTAACTGGAAAGCATCGAACCACCAGCTTGATTATACAACTCTTAGACGGCTAATCCACGACTTTGTTGGGGACTTCTCGAGACACCAGTTCAGTGGAGGTATGGGGAGATTAGGGTCTCTGTGGTAGAGGCTAGAATCCAAAGGCGCAGCATTCTCTGATACGGAAGATCTGATTTTGTCTGTGGCATTTTGAGTAGGATCATTAAGGAGAATGGACTGCAGGAGCTTCACCCTCAATCAGAATGGATCCACACTAACCCTGGGATTCAGATCTGGAGGAGCATTGGCGACCTCTTAATCGGCAACAATCACATACAGCCTGCCATAGAAGAAATCATTCACAATTGAAGAAGACAGTAAGACTAGAGTTAATCCAGAAGGACAAAGCATCTCCAAGCCTTAACCATCTTCTTATCATTATAAACAGGTAAACCTAGTTCGGATCTCATTATTTTCTTTTATGAAATTAAACAAAATACCAACATCTCTTATTTGCCTGACTAAGATCTACAAGATAACCATAGCTTGCTTCAAACCACAATCCTCGTAGGATCGACCCTGACTCGCTCAGGTATTACATGGATGACCCAGTGCACTTGCTGGTCAGTTGTACCAAGTGTGGGGATTCGTGCACTAAGTTTTTGGCGCCGTTTCCAGGGATTGTTCGAGTTTGGACAACTAACGGATTATCTTGTTTCTTAGACTAGGTATTCTTTATGTTTTATTTTCTCTTTTATTTGTGTCTTTTGTTTTCTTTTCAAAAATTTTTCAAAAACCTTTTCTTGTCTTTGTTTAATTTTTTTTTTTGGTTTGAGTATTTTATTTTTGTTCTTGTTGAATTTTCGAATTCTTTGAGTCTTTTGTTTTTGTTCTTGTTTTCTTTGAATTCTTTGAGTTTTGTTCTTGGGGATCTTCTTGATCTTCAAAGTGTTCTTATTTTTCTTCTTATTTTGAACTTAAAATTTTTAAGTTTGGTGTCTCTTTGTGTTTTTCCTTCTAATTTTCGCATACTAGGTGTCATTAGATCTAAAAAATTTTAAGTTTGGTGTCTTTTAGTTATTTTTCTCTTTCTTATCAAATTCAAAAATAAAAAATATATTTTCTATCTTTATTTTAATTAATTTTCGAGAATTACAATTAAAAATTCAGATTTTAATTTCAAATTATTATCTTATCTTATCTTAATTTCAAATTTCAGAATCAAATCTTTTCAAAAATCATATCTTTTTCAAATCTTCATCTTCTCTTGTTTCAATTTCAAAATTCAAAAATTTAAAATTTAAAATTCAAAAATCTTATCTTATCTTATCTTCTCCTTCTTCCTTGGTTTCTTCTTTCCTTGTTTATGACCAGGAACGGGGATAAAGAACCTCTCTTTAATCTTGATCCTGAACCCGAGAGGACTTTAAGAAGGAGCTTACAACAAGTTAAAGCACAACACTCCAGAAGAAACCTCTGAGAAAATTTCAAACAAGAAGCTGAAGACATGGCCGAACCTAATTAGGAAGGAGATGCAAGAAAGGTTCTTGGTGACTTCACCATGCGTGCTCATCGACTATGCGTGCGCGTCGGTGCTAATACTCCAAAGCTCCATTTTTCATTCTCCTTCCACTTATGCATGCTTCCTTCCTCTCTTCTAGACCATTTTTGCCCCTATAAAATCTGAAATCACTTAACAAATAGATCACGACATCGAATGGTAATAAAGAGATTAAAATATACCTTATTTAGGGCCTAAAAAGCATGTTTTCAACCATTAAAAGAAATTGGAAAGGAAACACAAAACTATGCATTTATATGGATAAGTGTGATAGAATGTTGAAAAAACCCTCCATATTCTACAAAAAATAAACCCTAAAATTCGGGTTCATTGGTATGCGAAATTGTTACTCAGGTTGTGAATTATTGTTCGAAATTGATTCCCTGGCCATGGCACCAAAAACGGATGCACAGAACCATGGTCTAAACATATCTTCACAACTTCTCATAACTAACCAGCAAGTGCACTGGGTCGTCCAAGTAATAAACCTTACGTGAGTAAGGGTCGATCTCACGGAGATTGTTGGTATGAAGCAAGCTATGGTCACCTTGTAAATCTCAGTTAGGCGGATATAAAATAATTATGGAGTTTTCAAAATTAATACTAAAATAAGGATAGAAATACTTATGTAGATCATTGGTGAGAATTTCAGATAAGCGTATGGAGATGCATTCATTCCTCAGAACCTTTGCTTTCCTGCTGTCTTCATCCAATCCATCTTACTCCTTTCTATGGCTGGCTTTATGTAAGGATGGCACCGGTGCCAATGGCTACTTTCAATCCTCTTGGGAAAATGGTCCAAATGCTCTGTCACAGCACGGCTAATCGTCTAGAGGCATCACCCTTGTCATTGGTTGCATCCTATTCCTCTCTGTGAAAATGGTCCGATGCGCTGTCACTGCATGGCTAATCATCTTGGAGGTTCTCGATCATACTGGAATAGAATTTACTATCTTTTTGCGTCTGTCACTACGCCCAGCACTCGCGAGTTTGGAGTTCGTCACAGTCATTCAATCCCAGAGTCCTACTCGGAATACCACGGACAAGGTTTAGACTTTCCGGACTCTCATGAATGCCGCCATCAATCTAGCTTATACCACGAAGATTCTGATTAAGAGATCTAAGAGATACTCATTCAATCTAATGTAGAACGGAAGTGGTTGTCAGGCACGCGTTCATAGGGAATGATGATGATTGTCACGTTCATCACATTTAGGTTGAAGTTCGAATGAATATCTTAGAAGCGAAATAAGATGAATTAAATAGAAAACAGTAGTACTTTGCATTAATCTTTGAGGAACAGCAGAGCTCCACACCTTAATATATGGAGTGCAGAAACTTTACCGTTGAAAATACATAAGTAATGAAGGTCCAGGCATGGCCGAATGGCCAGCCCCCAAACGTGATCAATAGATCAAAAGATAATCCAAAGATGTCTAATACAATAGTAAAAGGTCCTATTTATAATAAGCTAGCTACTAGGGTTTACAGAAGTAAGTAATTGATGCATAAATCCACTTCCGGGGCCCACTTGGTGTGTGCTTGGGCTGAGCTTGAATGTTCCACGTGGAGAGGTCATTCTTGGAGTTGAACGCCAGCTTTTGTGCCATTTTGGGCGTTGAACTCCACTTTGCAACTTGTTTCTAGCGTTGGACGCCAGAATTGGGCAAAGAGCTGGCGTTGAACGCCAGTTTGCGTCGTCTAAACTTGGGCAAAGTATGGACTATTATATATTTCTGGAAAGCTCTGGATGTCTACTTTCCAATGCAATTGGAAGCGTGCCATTTTGAGTTCTATAGCTCCAGAAAATCCACTTTGCGTGCAGGGAGGTCAGAATCCAACAGCAACAGCAGTCCTTCTTGAACCTCTGAATCTGATTTTTGCTCAAGTCCCTCAATTTCAGCCAGAAAATACCTGAAATCACAGAAAAACACACAAACTCATAGTAAAGTCCAAAAATGTGAATTTAACATAAAAACTAATGAAAACATCCCTAAAAATAACTAGATTCTACTAAAAATATACTAAAAACAATGCCAAAAAGCGTATAAATTATCCGCTCATCATTCATCAAAGATATAAGCAACTAATCAGGAGGTGTCCTCCTAATATGCTCTCAGAATGATCTATCCTAGGAATTTTCTATGATTGTCTTTCTGAGATGTCCAAAATATCATTGGACAGCTCTACAGGTGGATCACTCTACTTGAAGAAAACACCTGTAGAAGCAACAAAACTCACTGAGATGGTTACAAACAACCAATTCATGTACACCTCTGAGAGAAACCTTCTGAACAATGGGGTCCCTCAGAAGAAAGGAGTGCTTGAAGTTGATACACTGAATACCATATTGGCTCAGAACAAGATCTTGACCCAGCAGGTCAATATGATATCTCAGCATTTGGCTGGAATGCAAGCTGCAGTTGGTAGCACCCAAGAAGCTTCATCTGAAGTAGAAGCTTATGATCCTGAGTAACCCACCATGTAGGAGGTGAATTACATAGGAGAACCCTAAGGAAACACCTATAATCCCTCGTGGAGGAATCATCCTAATGTTTTATGGAAGGATCAACAGAAGCCTCAACAAGGCATCAATAATAATCAAGGTGGAAGGAACCAGAATAGGTTCAACAACAAACCACCATTCCTATCTTCTCAGGAACATATGGAGACCCCTAAGCAAAACCTTTCTAACTTAGTCACTCTGGTCTCCAGCCTCTCTATGACCACTCATAGTTTTATAACTGAAAAAAGGTCTTCCATAATAAATTTGGAGGTACAAATTGGTCAACTGAGCAAGAGAATTCCTGAGACTCCTCCTGACACTCTTCCTAGTAGCACTTAAGTAAACCCAAGAGAAGAGTGCAAGACCATCACCACTAAAGATGAGGCCGAATCAAGAGAGACTAGGAAGGCAGTGAACGCCAGTGAGGAAGATCTCACTGGGTGTTCAATGCCCATCCTGGCACCAGAGCTGGCGTTGAACGCTAGTAAGGAAGCCCTCACTGGGCGTTCAATGCCCAAACAGACAGGGAAGCTGGCGTTGAACGCTAGCACACATCCCTGCTGGGCGTTCAACGCCTAAAATGGTAAGGGAACTGGCGTTTAATGCCATTAAGGGTATGTATCATGGGTGTTCAACGCCCAAAGAGCCATCAGAGCTGGTGGTGAACGCCAATAATGGTACACCCTCTGAGTTCTCAATACCTACTCAAGAAATCCCTATCTAAGAACTAAAGGAAGCCAAGGCTCATATAGAGACCATATAGGTTCCATTACACGCACTTTTGGAATGCATGAGTTCTAATGAACACTCATCCTCTGATGAGGATGAAGACTCTAGGGAAGAGCAAGTTGCTCAGTACCTAGAAGCTCTCATGAAGTTGAATGCCAAGCTATTTGGTACAAAGCAATTGGAGGAAGAACCTCCACTGCTTACCAAAGAGCTAAATGCTTTGGTTCAGCAAAAGCTACCTCAGAAGCTTTCAGATCCTAGACACTTCCAGATTCCTTGCACCATAGGTACCATGACCTTTGAGAAGGCTCTGTGTGACCTAGGGTCAAGTATAAACCTCATGCCACTCTTTGTGATTGAAAAACTAGGAATCTTTTAGGTATAAGCTGCAACCATCTCATTAGAGATGGCAGACAAGTCAATGAAGAAGCCATATGGCTTAGTAGAGGATGTCTTGGTGAAGGTTGAAGACCACTACATCCCTGCAAACTTCATAGTCTTGGATACTAGGGAAGAAGAGGATGACTCTGTCATCCTTGGAAGACCTTTCCTAGCCACTGCCAATGCTATCATTAATGTGGCAAAGGGAGAAATGGTCTTCCAAATAGGGGAAGACTACATCTTGTTCAAGATGTCCAATCCCAATTTTTCCTCTGATAAGCAAGAGGCGATGGTGTAACACCTAGTGTTCCAATCATCTCTTTCAGTGCAGAGCTTTACTAAGCCCCCAAACATCAATTCTAAGTTTGGTGTTGGGTAGCCATTAACAAGCACTGAAAACAAAGGTACTAGGAAGAAAGTACCTAAAGGCTGGAGGGACAAAAAGGTCCCCACTGATGGCCTCTCACCTGAAATGAGAGTTGTCTTCACCAAAAAACCAGTCATACCACATACAGTGAATCGTGTCCTGTCTCTAGAGCATGTAGAGCTCATCCATGAGAAGACAGGAAGAAATTTCACTGTAAGGGGCAAAATTTTGAGCCCATATCTATCTCCGTAAGGAGCTAACCGTCAAACTAATGACATTAAAGAAGCGCTTGTTCGGAGGCAACCTAACCCTAATTAATTATTTCTATTTCTTTTAATTTTTTAATTTTGTTTTTTCTTTAAGTTATTTCTTTAGGTTCATGATCATGTGCATCAGTCAGAACAAAGACAGAAATGTTCAGCAATGAAAATAGAACACTCTGGATGGAGTGTGTTGCTGGCGTTGAACGCCAGCCAGGGAGCACTAGCTGGGCGTTCAACACCCTAAATGGCAGCAAAGCTGGTGTTGAATGCCAGCGAGGGGGCAGACCCTGGGCGTTCAAACGCCACAGCATCTTTACCTACCCCACTTCTTCCTTCTTACTTTCACACTTCCCCATACACTCTTTCCTATAAATCCTAGCCCAATCATATCCATATCACTTTCCCAAAACCATCATAACTCCCACCAACCCCCACCGACTTTAAAATCAAAATTCCCTCCCATTTACCCCACCCATGATAGAACCTAACCCTAGACCACTCCAATAAATACCCCTCATTCTAACCCTTCGTACACACACCTCTCATACCCTCTAAAGCCCCTTTAGCTGAATTGCCTCCTCCCTCCATCTCCTTCTATTTTCTTCTTCTTCTACTCCATTCTTCTCTTTTCTTTATTTTTCTTCGAGGACGAGAAAAGCTTTTAAGTTTGGTGTGAGAAAAGCGTTGCTTTTTGCTTTCCATTACTACTTATGGCACTCAAGGTTGGAGAATCCTCTAGAAAGAAGAAAGGAAAGGTTGTAGCCGCCACCTCTGAATCTTGGGAGATGGAGAGATTCATCACCAAAGCCTACCAAGACCACTTCTATAAGGTAGTGACAGAGAAGAACGTGATCCCTGAGGTCCCGTTCAGGCTCAAGAAGATTGAGTATCTGGAAATCCGATGAGAGATCCGGAGAAGAGGTTGGGAAGTCCTAACCAATCCCATCCAAGAGGTTGGGATCATTATGGTGCAAGAGTTCTTTGCTAATGCATAGGTCACGAAAAACCATGACATTAGTGTGAACCCAAATCCCAAAAATTGGAGCACCATGGTTCGAGGGAGAATCTTAGATTTCAGCCCAGAAAGTGTGAGGTTGGTGTTCAACTTGCCTTTGATGCAAGGAGATCCACATCTATTTCGAGGGTTACTTGAAACTGGGAGGTCGATCTCGGATGAGATCTTCTGTTTTGGTTAAGTCTGCCGTGTCCGACTTGTTAGAGCTGGAGGTGCTACTGGTCATTGATTACCGGGGGGTGGTGGTACCTGCAAGAGACTCCAATGCTTAAGTCAGTACGAGCTTTAGGCAGGTCCATTGTAGAATTGGAGTATGAGTTACACCTGGGTGCTCCAGTGTATTTATAGTAGTGCTGGGCGACCTTCCTTGATACAAGTTTATTTATCTTATCTTATCTTTTGTAGGTGAGGTCATATCCTTTGTTAACCGCGTCTTTAGTAGGCAGCGGTACTTTGTTTTTGGCATCCTTGGGCCTCTGTGGCGATCTCCTGAACTCTTTCGTAAAGAGGTCGTTAATGGGCCAACCCTTCAAGAGGTCGGCCCTTATGTCTTCGTCCAACCCGGACCTTATGGCTCGATCCAGGGTATGAACAGTACCCCTGCTTGAGTTTTGACCTTTCCATGAGGTTGTGCTTATTCTGGGCTTCGACCTCTTTGGGGAAGTCGTACTCAAGCATCTTCCTGTTTTGTCACGCCTGGTTTTGCTAGTTGGGCAAATTTTGTGCCTTTAAATATTTTTGGAACGCGAAGTGTTTTTTGCTTTCGCTTTTTAATTGCCGCATCATTTTTGAGGGCGTTAGTTCCTTGGTTTCATGCAAGCGCTTTTAAAGCCTATTGATTAGGATTTTATTCCTTTTTCCATTTCGTTTCCCTCTTCGCATTTTGTTTGAAATCAAAGGGATTTTGCTTTCTTCAGTTCCTTTGCTTTCATTTGCTTCACTTTGTTTCTCTGCTAGAAGCCTCTTCAATTGGCTTTTTCGATTTTGTCCCAAGCTTTCTTCTTTTCTGAAGCTTTCGAGGAGTTTGTGGATCGTTTGTGTTTTGCTGTGCATCCGTTGCTACTGTTCCTTTCTCATCGTAGGTTGGTACTCTGTTTCGTGCACTTCACATTCCTTTTCCTGATCATGATTCCTCTGCTTGGTGTTTTGTTTCTGCTGCATGCTTCTGTTTTTCATTGAAAGTTTTGATCTTTCTTTTGTTTCAAAAAAGGTTGAAGCTTTTTTATTTCACGCTTTTCTTGTTTTGCTAAAAGGGCTAGGATTTTGATTTTCTTTGATTCCTTGTGTTTCTTTTATGGCTCTGTGTCTGCATTGCCTCCAAAGGGTGCCTCTGGGTTTCAGTGGTGATCTTTTATGAACCTTGGGGCGCCCTTTTCTTGTCACGTTTGCTTTCTAGCTATTTTTTCCTCTCCTTATTTCTGGCCGAGTTGCTTGGTGGTGACGCCCCTTTCATTTTCCTGCTGTAGGTGTAGTTTCTATGTCTTCTTGTAGAAATATTGTTGAGATGTCCACAAAGGTTCCCCTTGGTATGGCTAATTGGTTAGATTCTGTAGTGCTAGGGTGTGTCACTGTAGCAGATCCGAATATTGTAAGAAATTTAGGAGGTTTCATAAGATTTGTGGGAATAGGGAGGATGAGAAGAACTACGAGCTGTTGTCGCTCGAACCTGAGGAGAGGGTCAGTTTTCCTCCCTTAAGTCGGACAGAGCGTCCCTTCTTCTATGCCTATGACTACTTTTTTTTACCAAATTAGGTATTATCCTCCCTTTTACTGAGTTTAACACTGACCTGATTTGGAACTGCAACCTTTCTCCTTCCGAACTTCATCCTAACTCCTGGGCTTTTATGAAAAATTTTCAGCTACTGTGCCAGGAGTTAGGTGTCCGATCTTTCCTTAGTCTTTTTCTTTATCTGTTCGTGCTGACCAAGCCGAGGGCGGCCAAAAAAAAGACTTCTTGGATCTCCTTCCGTGCTACCCAGGGAAGAAAGGCATTTTCTATTTTTGATGACTCCTTTCACGATTTTAAGAATTTCTACTTTAAGGTTAAGGCAGTGGATGACGTTCATCCTTTTTTCCTTGATGAGAATAAAGAACCCACTTTTCCCCTTTGGTGGCAGGAGGAGCCTGTAGTGCTTAAGTATTCATGGGAGGGTCTAGATGAGGTAGAGAGGGCTTTCATGGGTGTTTTGGAGGAGCACTAGGGGGAGCCTCCTCATTTGGACACAAAGAAGTTTTTAAGGGATCCTGCTCTCCTCCGATCCAAGCTAGGTAGCGCCCGACCTCCTACAAAGAATTTACTCTTGTTTGTCTGTTATTTGTGCATTATATAACTGTTTTTGTGATCTCTTTTTTTAGAGATGTTTGCCAGCTCTGATTCAATGAGGGTCCTTCGTAAGACCAAGAAAACAGTGGCCGCCCAGAACATCCAAAGGAATACGTCGGGGGGTTCTTCCCAGGTCCCACCGAAGAGACCGGACTCTGGTCCTGAGGGTTCGAGGAAGATCATCCCATCCTCTCAAGTTCAGGTAGCTTCCAGTGATCCGCCTTTGGTAACTTCTGGTACTTTCTCTTTCCCTTCTTCTACTGGGCCTTCGTCGAAGAGGCAGAGGACTGCTGTCACTTACAATCTAGATGACAAGGATTTTGATGGTGTGGCTTTTGCTATAGAGCACATTGCCCCATACAGGTTTGTTCCTACGAATGATGTGTCCATTCCTCACCATCTTGACTTCATCTTCAACAATAGTATTCGGATGGCCAACCTTAGCACTGATCTGTCGAGGGAGTTTAAGAAGTCTCCTATCAATGCTACCAGCGCCTTCCTTGAGAGAGCTAAGGTTATTTATGACAGGATAGAGGGGTTGAGGCTTGAGCTAGAGGCAAAGAATGTTGGGCTAGAGCTTGCTACAGAGAAGGAGAAGGCCCAGGCTACTGCTGCGGAGGCGGCTGCCAATTTGGCCGAAGATATGGCGAAAAAGGCTAAAGAGAGCTACACCCGTACTTATGGTGAGCTTCTGGATATTAAGGAGAAACTCCAGTCTTCTTATGATGATTACGCTGAGCTTCAAGGTCACATAGTGAATGGCATGACTGCTCTGTATGAGAATTTGAAGGCCCATGTCCGAGTTTTTGCTCCAGATGCCGATCTTACATTGTTTAATATGGACAACATTGTTGAAGATGGTAAGATCATGCCAGCCCCTGATGACGAAGAGACTCTTGCCCTGAATCCTTCTGCCAAAGCTCCTTCTGCTGAGATGTCCCGACCTGTAGCCGACCCCGATGTGAAGATCTTGAATGGCCCTGATGGTGTGGTCGGGGCCGTCCCGATTTCAGTCATCCTTCCTACTCCTCGACCAGAGCAAAGCTGGACCCTTTGTCACTCTCTCTTTTTTATTTCTCTTTTGATTATGAGTTGGCATGGTCCGACTTGTGGACCTTAAAACTCTTTTGGGTAACTTTCTGACAATTATGGTTTCTTTCTAGCAACTTTTAGTTTTTAATCAAAGCACATTTGCTCTTGGGTTGCATGTTAGGTAATCCTTTGAGTTTTTAATGCTGGTATTTGTGCTGGCTTGGTTTCTGGGAAGTGCTTCATCCTTTGGCTGCTACTTCACCCCTTTCTTGTTTTCTTCTTAGGGTGGCGTTCCGCTATGGATTTTGGCCCTGCCATTTTCTAGGGTTGGGTGCCGATTTTTTCTGACCGATGTCCTCCTTGATGACCCTGGGGCAGTGTTCTTTTATGAACTTCTACGTTTTATGTTTTTGGTTTGTACTGCTTCTAGTTGTGTTGACAACTTTTCCAAGTCGCCTTATCTGGTGATCTTCGTCCATGCAGCTTTGTTGTTTGGGCTTTTAGTCAGTTTCCAATAACTTTCTAGGTAGTGTTCTTACGTGGAACCTTTTCTTTTTAGTTTATTGTGACGACTTTCGAGCCTCATTTGGGTTTGAGATTGCCTTTTTCTTTTGTAAGTAATGACCTTTCCGGACTCTTACCTTTTTAGCTTAGCAACTTTATCTTTCTAGACCTTCGCATGGTTAGGTAGGCTTTGTTCCCTTTTTAGTGATCTTTTAGATGGTCTGACCTTTTTTTTGGGCCTTTTCAAGTTATTTATGCAAACCCGTTTTTCATCCGACCTTGTCAGGCCGCTTTATACGGATTGCTTTTATAACTTCTTGCATTAATTTGGCCCTCGTCACTTCACATTGCCCACCTTTCCTGGTCAAGCGATGAGTTTTATGTTTTCTCGAGCATAAATTAATGCATCTTGGTAGGAGACTTTTTTAAGGAATCTCTATTTTTATTAAATGTAATGAAAAAATGTAAATAAGAGTATGTACATGTGTGGGGTTACCCTTAAGTCGGGCCGCCTTCAGGTCTTGGCCTGGTGCCTCATTAAAAAACCCTTTAGTGGGAAAAAGAGCGCACCTTGGCTCAAGACCTTTCTCTAGCTATAGTACCTTCTTAGGTTACAGGTGTGCCAAGACCTTGGGAGCTCTCGCCCTTGGAGGTTGGCCACCTTATAGTAACCTTTTCCTAGTACTTCTGTAACCCGATATGGTCCTTTCTAGTTAGCTGCTAGCTTTCCTTCTCCTGACCGACCTGCTCCAATGTAATTTCGGATTAGGATGAGGTCGTTGGAAACGAAGCTTCGTTGGATTACTTTTCGGTTGTATCTTGAGGCCATTTGATGCTTCAAGGCTTCCTCTCAGATCCGAGCTCTTTCTCAGACTTCTGGAAGCAGGTCGAGTTCCTCCTTTTGTGCTCAGGAGTTGGTGTCTTCGTTGTAGAAGATCACCCTAGGGGATCTTTCGTCTACTTCTACGGGGATCATTGCCTCCATTCTATAAGCGAGTTGGAATGGTGATTTCCCCGTGGTGGAGTGTGGGGTTGTTCGGTACGCCCATAAGACCTGGGGGAGCTCTTCAGCCCTGGCTCCTTTTATGTCCTGTAATCGGCATTTTAACCCGGCCAATATGACTTTGTTGGCGGCCTCTGCCTGTCCGTTGGCTTGTGGGTGTTCCACTGAAGTGAACTGGTGCTTGATTTTTAGATTGGCTACCAGGTTCCTGAAGCCCGTGTCGGTGAACTGAGTCCCGTTGTCCATGGTGATGGAGTGTGGAACCCTAAACCTTGTGATGATATTTCTGTACAGGAACTTCTGACTTCTCTGGACAGTGGTGGCAGCTAGTGGCTCTGCCTCAATCCACTTTGTGAAGTAATGTATTTCTACAATGAGGAATTTGACTTGTCCTGGCCCCCGGGAGAGTAGTCCGAGCCTCCACTTTGCGAACGGCCAGGGCGAGGTGATGCAAATGAGTTCTTCGGCTGGGGCGATGTGGAAGTTGGTGTGCTTCTGGCATGGAGGGTGTGTTTGGACAAACTCGGCCACTTCCTTCTATAGAGTTGGCCAGTAGAAACCAGCTCAGAGTATCTTTTTGGACAATGCCCGTGCTCCAAAGTGGTTGCCGCACATTCCATTGTGGACTTCTTCCAGGACTTCCTTTGTGGGGGAAGTCGGGACGCATTTTAGGAGGGTTACCTAAAACTGGGAGGTCGATCTCGGATGAGATCTTCTGGTTTGGTTAAGTCTGCCGCGTCCGACTTGTTGGAGCTGAAGGTTCTGCTGGTCCTTGATCACGGGGGGTGGTGGTAACAGCAAGAGACTCCGATGCTTAAGTCAGTATGGGCTTTAGGCAGGTCCTTTGTAGAATTGGAGTATGAGTTATGCTGGGTGCTCCAGTGTATTTGTAGTAGTGCTGGGCGACCTTCCTTGAGACAAGTTTGTTTATCTTATCTTATCTTTTGTGGGTGAGGTCATATCCTTTGTTAACCGCATCTTTAGTAGGCGGCAGTACTTTGTTTTGGGCCTCCTTGGGCCTTTGTGGTAGTCTCCCGAACTCTTTTGTAAAGAGGTCGTTAATGGGCCAACCCTTCAAGAGGTCGGCCCTTTTGTCTTCGTCCAACCCGGACCTTATGGCTCGGTCCAGGGTATGAACAACATTCTTACACTAGAAGAGTCAACTTTGATCAGAGACTAGATCAAGTGCTTTCAGACATCTGTGTAGAAGGAGCACAGTAGAAAAGTGATTCCCAAGGCAAGCCCACTCAACTAAGAAGGCTTGACCTTAAGCCTGTAGCTAGAGGATGGTTGGAAATGATCCAACACTCTATCATTACTACTAGCAATCAATCAGAAGTGACCATTGACAGAGTAGTAGATAGTTTGTGACTTATGGGTTGATGTGATCAAGCCTATTTGACGTACCTCAAGCTTAGGAGTAGATATTACGTACTTAAAGCTTTTGGAGGTAGACTTAATAGGTTGGCCTCTCATAATTATCAATGTGTGGTTTGTAGACAAGGATGGTGATCTCAATTACCTATGTCGAGCCAAGAGTTCTTTCCATTTATTTTATTAGTTCTTATCATTTACTTTCTTGTTGTTTACTTTCTTGTCAAACTATAAAATCAAACCCCCCTTCCATTTTCATAGCCAATAATTGATCACTTCATTGAAATTTCTTGTGAGACGACCCGAGGTTTAAATACTTCGGTTAATTTTCATTGGGGTTTGTACATGTGACAAAACCAAAAAATTAATTTGATTTGAGGATTGACTATTTGTAACAACCCCGGTTTTCGAGTACGCGAGATCTTTTCTGAAAGTACGAATTTCTCCAGAAGATCAGTAAGGGGAAAACCTTTGATATATCATCAAGTATCTCAATCCTCATTGTCATTATGTCATCTTTAATTTAGAACCTTTTCCGAGACAAGCTCGATAACGCGGTCGCGAAGAACCTAGTTTTTGAATCGTATCGGTTAGGAGTTTTGATTCGGTTTTTCGTAAATAGTCTCAGTTTGACAAACTGGACCCAATTTATGAGAGAAGAGAGATAATAGGATGATATTATCATTATATTAGTATTGGAAGCTTCTTGAATGATATTATAAGATTACCTGATCAGTTTTAGTTAAAAACAGAATAATCGGTTTAACCGGGTTCACAATTTACTGGTGCAGCTTAGCACCAGCACTCTTTGATGACTTTAGCAATGCTAAGGCCTCATTATTCATGTTTTATTCTCATAATAAATATGTTACTAGTGTCATTTATCCTAGTAGCTCAGAAAATAATTTTTAGAGATATTTTTGCAAGTGTTCCGATACATCTAGTTTTAGTAGTTATACACCTGAGATATTTTAATATTATTTTAATCCACCTCCAAGCCAACCAATCACAACTCACCTTACACCCCCAAAACCCCCAAGGTTGGCTCATTTTCACTTTGTGGCCGAAAATAGGTAGAGAGAAAAGTTCTTAGTTCCAAATCTTCAAAGCTTGATTTCTGCTGAACTAAAACTCAAATCAAAATTCCAATCCGACCAAAATGATCCTCTCTTCTTTCTCTACATGATCATATGACTTATCAAGGCTGGGATCAAGGTGAGTTGACTGCACCATCTCTCTTTTGATTCGGTTTCAAGGAAACATGTTTAAATATGTGTTTTCTTGATGTGATTTAGGAGGAAAAAGTGCTTAAGGACCACCTGAAAGTTTGATTGAATTAGGAGCAGCAAAACCAGGTAGAGTGTCACGAAATTAATCTTGATTATTTGTGTTTGAGTTGTGTGAATGTTTTATTATTTGGCTGTGCTAAAAATTGGTTGCATATATGATTGATTCTTGGTGAAAATTTGGTGAAATTTTGATGAAATTTGATGAAATTCAAGCTTTAAAGTTCATGTTCTTGGGCAGCTGGAAAAACGAAACCCTAAGCTTAAATTGAGGTTCAATTTATGTTAAAATCCTGTAGAAAAGATGGGGTTTTAGTGGCTGCAATTTTATTTTGAATTATGGTAAAAATCGGTTGCTGAAAAGACTGAAAAACGGGTAAAAACAGAGAAAGAATCTGAAGAATTTATGAAGAACATGAAGAACACTTTGAGTGTGATGAAGAACAATGAAGAACAGGCCTTAGATCTTAAAAAGGGCAAGGAAGTAAAATTTTTGATGTTTTAGGGGTTGTTTGGTAATTTCTGAAAGTTAGGGTAGTAAAAGTAGAAATATCAAAAGTTACAGGTGGTAAAAAGTGAATTTTAAAGGTTAAAAGTAAAAGTAAGTTAATTTTCGAAAATTTAATGATAAAATAATAAAAAATAATAAAATATTAAATAATAATATTTAATTAAAAATAATATTTTAATAAAAATAATAAAATAATGCGGAAAAGACAGTTTTCTGTAAAAGTTTTAGAAAGACAACTTTAAGCGCAGAATCTCATAATTACCTTCATAAAACACTTAGGGAGTGGTAAAAACATATTAGTGAGGCAAAGATAAATAAAAGATAAAAATTTGAAGAAAAGATAAAAATCGAAGAAAAAGTCTATAAAGTTTTAATGACAGAAAAACAGAGAGAGACTAGTGAACGAACTAGGGCAACGTAGTTAGTCCTTGAATTGCGAATAGGGTTAGGTATTATATGAAAAGTTAAATTGTTTCAGTATAGACTTAATGAACCTATACTTGGGGCAGGCTAACAAATCATACCGAAATTTACATAAGCTTTAAATACATACGTTAAGCAGAGAAAGCTGAATAAAGTAAAGAAGCGCAGAGAAAAGAACAAACAGAGCAGAATAAAGAGACAAAGCGAAGAGAGTAATATGATAAAGAGCAGAGGACCTATTGAGAGGTCATTTGTTGCATTAAGGTAACCTCAGAGATATCTATATGTTCATCTGCTGCATTGTGGCAGTCAGATAGATAATGGTGCAACCACTGAGAAACGCTTTCCTGCGGTACAGATCCATATTTTATTTCTGTAAGGCAGAGGGGTTATTTCCTGCTACAGAGTACCGTGACCACCTGTTCCATTTCTGTAGTGGCAGAGGGGTTATTTCCTGTATATAGAAGGTGTTTCGGCATACATCCCTGCAGTGGCAGATGTGTTATTTCCTACATGCAGTGGACCCTGTGGTGGCAGAGGGGTTATTTCCTGTACACAGGGGTATAGCCAACAGGAAAGCCATATCCGGCTGGTAATGCTGGGTTACGTCGGGAGCGGGTAGAAACCGACAAATGAGCTCATTACCTGCACTAGGACTAGACATGCATCATTCTTGTCTGCGCATTATTCTCTGTTGCATTCTTACTTGTGTTTTATCTATTTCTTTATGTTTGTTTGCTCGAGTGTTATGTATATGCTCTATCTTCTTATTCTTTTGCTTGTGTTCTATTCTTTGTTTTTCTATCTATTTTTAACTTTTGTTTACTACAATACTGTGTTCTATTATCCATCTGTTAATCGAAAATGAATAAATGAACGTAACTAACAACCCCGACCCTACTAAGAACTCCCCAGTTCTTACCCCTTCTCTCCCTTCCTCCCCCTCAGATGGAGACAGGCGTGATCTTCTATGAGTTCGAGGACCCTTACGTCTACGAGGATCCAGTACATCACAGTTACTTCATCATGGGATTGGAGCCTCGTACTAGACGATATGTGTTACCTAATCAAGCTTTTCAACATCCTCTGTCTAGCCCGCATTTTGACCCTGATGCTCCTTACGACTTTCCCTTATCCTGGTTACATCCTGACGCACTTGGACATCCTTTTCCTGATGATCCTGAGCACCCTATACCAGCTCAACCTTTGAATGAGGCGGTACCTGAGCCTATCATTCCTGATGAGCCTGAGTTAGCTGGTGACTACGTACCTGTGATACCACCAGAGTGGGACTTTCCCCCTGAGCCGATCCCTGACTTTCCACAGCCTAATGAGCCGGCACTACCGGACGGTGGGGTAGCTCCTATATACGTGAACGGACCTGTGCTCGCGAATGGTTTTGTACATAGTGACAGCAGTGTTTCTGGTGGATCTGAGGGTATAGCTGTAGCTGCGGATGATGAGGAGGAGGAGGATCCCGAGATAGAGATAGAGCAGGATGAGGAGATGGACGAGCCTCACGGCGATTCTCCGAACAGCCACGTGTAGATATAGTTTGACTGCGGAAGGGGCATTCTTTTTATGACACTTTAGTCTAACATTATCTGATAGTTAGTCTCTCACTTGTGTTAGTACACTCGAGAGCTAGGAGCTATATAGTGGTTAGGCTAGCCTGGGCGCCAGCTTAGTGGCTTTTTGTATGGGCCAGGCCCTGGGAGTGTCGTGTAAATATTAGCTACGTAGGATGACGAGGATGTAAACTGACTTGATCTTGTGTAAACGCTACATGTTTTGTTATAGTGTACATGATGTATATTATCAGCTGTACTTCAATGTTTCTTTATGCCGCTTTTCTATTACTCCCAATTTATGCTTGTTTATTTTACCTGAACATCCGCAACAAAAAAAAATAGTTACTCGTAAAATTGGCATCGCTCTAACAAGGAACAGGCTCATATATTAAATAAATAATAATAATTAGGAAGGATAAGTTAGTAATACTTAGCTTCTTGTATGACCATGGCATACTGGAAGTTGGGTCGTTACACTATTGGTTTGGACTATACTAATAACGGAATTATTTTGGGAAATTCCGAACCGGTATAAATCCTATCATCAAATTAATGGCGCCGTTGCCAGGGAGTTGCAATGGTGTTATATTATTGACTATTGTATATATGTTAATAGGCTTCTTTGTTATTTTTTGCTTGCTTTAGGAGTTAGTTTTTATTTAGTTCTTATTAGTATTTGTTTTATTTTCTTTTGCTATTATGAATTCTCATCCTCACTTTGGCTATGAGTTTGGCTCAAATTATGTTGTAAGGAATGGGAACTATAGTGACAACATGCATCAAGGATGGAACAATCAAAGGTGGAGGGAGCCTCAAAGGGTTGATCACCCTTCTTGGCAACAACCTCCTCCGGTTTCTTATGGGTATAATTCTAATCCTAATGCATATCAATCTAATGGATGTGGTGACCCTTATTGTAATTGTCAACAACCACCACCACATGCCTATGAACCACCCCCTCAATATAACTTTGAACCACCTTACTCACAAGCCCCCTACCACCAAATACCTCATTATGACCCTAATTCTTATCCACTATACCAACCACCTTATGAACCATATGAACCATACATGGAACCACCACCATCCCAACACAATTACTCTCAAGAACCACCTCAATATACACCATCTCCATACCCTTACCAAGATGAACCAACTTCCAATTATGAAACTTCCTTCCCAAATAATGAACCTTTTTTTTCCACACCACCTCCAATGGATGATTCTCTCCAAGAATATGTTAGTTCCTACACTCGAAAGTAAGAAGAGAACCAAAAGGAGTTCAAGGAGTTAGAAGCCAAGATAGCTACCATAGCAGAAGCCGTTTGCAATATGGTCTACTCCCGCCTATGCCTATGCGATCAAAGAACTCCCATTGTTGAATGTGGAGAAGCAATTAAGGAGCATAGTGAGGGATTGAGCTTAGAGTTTCAAGGTGAAGAAGAGGAGTTGAAGCAAGAATTGTCTCAAGGGAAAGAAGTTGAGATAAATGAGCCGGAAGAAGTGGTTGAAAACATAAGAGATGTTGGAAGTCCATGGGAATGTAGAATTACAGAGTCCTCTTCCAAGATGCTTGGTGCACGAAATCACAATCACACTTTTGCAATTTCGCACAACTAACCAGCAAGTGCACTGGGTCGTCCAAGTAATACCTTACGTGAGTAAGGGTCGATCCCACGGAGATTGTCGGCTTGAAGCAAGCTATGGTTATCTTGTAACTCTTAGTCAGGATATCAATAATTCTCATATTTAATTGTAAAAAGTAAAAGAACATGTAATTTATCTAATGAAGTCTCGTTGTGAAGTATAGTTTCCAAACCAATCAAGAATTCTTTCATACAAAAATTTAGGTTGTCACTAGTAACAAACCCCAAATGAATTTATAACCGGAGTATTTGGACTCTGGATCGTCTCACGAAGAGTTGCAATGAAGTGTTTAATTATTGGCTATGAAGATGCAAGGGGGGGTTTTGATTGATAAGAGGGACAATAAGATAAATGACAAGAAAAATAAAGAGAGAAACTAAAGAAAGCAATTAATAAAAAGAGACATTCATGGCAATGGATTGAGATCATAGGCTTTCTATCCTAGTCATGCATGATTAATTCATCTTATTTAGTTAACTCACGCATCGGGAGAATGTCAAACAAGACTAATTAATCATATCACAAATATAAACAAGAATTTATCTCATTACGTCAACTCCAACAAATAGGGAGAAAGTCTAACGAGACTAGCTAATCTCAATCCAAAAGTCCTAACTAACTTACTAATTAAACTAGCAAAAGATTAGCGTCAATGGAAATAATATTAGCTAACAACTCTAGATCACCAACATGAGTTGGGTTTTCATGACTCAAGATTACCCAATCACTCTTTCCAAGCCAAGAATGCTCAAAATTTACTCTAACATCCTTCCAAGCATTTTATCAAACA
Source organism: Arachis hypogaea (assembly GCF_003086295.3). Taxonomy (NCBI): domain Eukaryota; kingdom Viridiplantae; phylum Streptophyta; class Magnoliopsida; order Fabales; family Fabaceae; genus Arachis; species Arachis hypogaea. The sequence goes on from NC_092050.1 coordinate 48,450,067, forward strand.
CTTGGAAGGCATAAAAGAAAAGCATAATAAATGGCAAGAAATAGTAAAATCTACCAACTACAATTTACAAGGAAAGTAAATCAACAATTCAAATTAACAATAAAAGAACATCAAACATAAAATTGCATTAAAAGAAATCAAATCCAACAAGAGCATCCATGAACATAAAAGAGAGCATAAAAGGGAAATTGACAAGAAAACTAAGAAGAACAAAGGTGTAACAACAAGAAATTAAAAGAAAAAACTAATTCAAAACAAGAATTGAAAGATGAATTTAAGAAAAGTAAACCTAAACTACCCTAAATTCTAGAGAGAAGAGAGAGCTTCTCTCTCTAGAATTCTACCCTAAAACATGATGAAAACTAAACTATGACTAAGTGTGTTGACTCTCCTTCAATCCTTGGCTGAAATAGCATCAGAAATGAGTTGGGTTGGGCCAAAAGTGCTTCAGAATTCGCTGGGGGCGAATTCACTTTAATGGGCCACGGCAGCATCGGCGCGCGCGCACAAAGTGCGCGTGCGCGCCCCTCAGCGCGAAGTAACATATGGCAAATTTTATATCATTTTGAAGCCCCGGATGTTAGCTTTCCAACGCAACTAGAACCGTCTCATTTGAACCTCTGTAGCTCAAGTTATGTTCGATTGAGTACAAAGAGGTCGGGCTTGACAGCTTTCTGGTTCCTTCATTTGTTCATTTGTTCTCCCGCTTGCATGCTTTTCTCCTCACTTCTTCCATCCAATACTTGCCCTATGAACCTGAATTCACTTAACAAATACATCAAGGCATCGAATGGAATTAAAGTGAATTAAAATTACCAATTTTAGGGCCTAAAAAGCATGTTTTCACATTTAAGCACAATTCAAGGGAGAATTACAAAACCATGCTAATTCATTGAATAAATGTGAGAAAAGGTGATAAAATCCCCCAAAATAAGCACAAGATAAACCACAAAATCGGGGTTTATCAAACACCCATCTTATGAGCCTGGGTTTTGAATCCTGCGTTGTGAGTAGGTATTTAAGAGCAGCATGGTCAGTATACACAATCACTTTGAACCTACTAAATAGGATCTAAACTTGTCAATGGCATAAACCACTACAAGTAACTCTTTTTCTGTGGTTGTGTAATTCTTCTGTGCATCATTTAAAACACGGCTAGCATAGTAAATGACGTGTAGAAGATTGTTTTGCCTCTGTCCCAACACTGCACCAATGGCATGGTCACTGGCATCACACATTAGTTCGAATGGTAATGTCCAGTCTGGTACAGAGAAGACTGGTGCTGTGACCAGCTTAGCTTTCAGGTTTCAAACGCTTGCAGACACTCTGTGTCAAACACAAATGGCATGTCAGCAGCTAGCAGATTGCTCAGAGGTTTTGCAATTTTTGAAAAATCCTTTATAAACCTCCTGTAGAATCCTGCATGTCCCAGAAAGCTTCTGATTGCCTTTACATTGGCAGGTGGTGGTAATTTTTCAATTACCTCCACCTTAGCTTGATCCACCTCTATTTCTTTGTCAAAATTTTATGCCCAAGGACAATTCCTTTAGTTACCATAAAGTGACATTTTTTTCCAGTTTAAAACCAGGTTAGTCTCTTGGCACCTTTTCAGAACAAGTGCTAAATGGTCAAGACAGGAGCTGAATGAGTCTCCGAATACTAAAAAGTCATCCATGAAGACTTCCAAAAATTTATCTACCATATCAGAGAAGATAGAAAGCATGCACCTCTGAAAGGTTGCAGGTGCATTGCACAGACCAAAAGGCATCCTTTTGTAGGCAAATACTCCAGATGGACATGTGAATGCTATTTTCTCTTGGTCTTGAAGATCTACTGCAATTTGGTTGTAACCTGAATAGCCATCCAAAAAGCAGTAATAATCATGACCTGCTAGTCTCTCTAGCATCTGGTCTATGAATGGTAAAGGAAAATGATCCTTTCTGGTAGCTGTATTGAGCTTTCTGTAGTCAATACACACGCCACCCTGTAACTGTTCTTGTGGGAACCAGTTCATTCTTTCCGTTGTGAACCACTGTCATGCCTCCCTTTTTGGGGTACAACTTGGACAGGGCTTACCCAGGGGCTATCAGAAATAGGATAAATAATCCCAGCCTCTAGTAACTTAGTGACCTCTTTCTGCACCACTTCCTTCATGGCTGGATTTAGTCGCCTCTGTGGTTGAACCACTGGCTTAGCATCATCCTCCAATAGGATCTTGTGCATGCATCTTGCTGGGCTAATGCCCTTAAGATCACTTATGGACCACCCAAGAGCTGTCTTGTGTGTCCTTAGCATTTGAATTAGTGCTTTCTCTTCCTGTGGATTTAAAGCAGAGCTTATGATCACTGGAAAAGTGTTACCTTCTCCCATAAATGCATATTTTAGGGATGGTGGTAGTGGTTTAAGCTCAGGTTTAGGAGGCTTATCCTCTTCCTGAGGAATTTTCAGAGGTTCTTTTATTTCCTCTGATTCCTCCAAATCAGGCTAAACATCTTTAAAGATGTCCTCTAGCTTTGATTCGAGACTTTCAGTCATATTGATCTCTTCCACCAAAGAGTCAATAATATCAACGCTCATGCAGTCATTTGATGTGTCTGGATGCTGCATAGCTTTGACAACATTTAACTTGAACTCATCCTTATTGACTCTCAGGGTCACTTCCCCTTTTTGGACATCAATGAGAGTTCGTCCAGTTGCTAGGAAGGGTCTTCCTAGAATGAGAGTTGCACTCTTATGCTCCTCCATTTCCAGCACTACAAAGTCAGTGGGAAAGGCAAATGGCCTAACCTTGACAATCATGTCCTCAATTATGCCTGATGGGTATTTAATGGAGCCATCAACAAGTTGAAGACATATCCGGGTTGGTTTGACCTCTTCGGTCAAGCCAAGCTTTCTGATAGTGGATGCAGGGATTAGATTGATACTTGTCCCAAGGTCACATAGAGATGTCTTGGTACAAGTACCCTCTAATGTGCACGGTATCATAAAGCTTCCTGGATCTTTAAGCTTCTCTGGTAAGCTTTTCAGAATGATTGCACTGCATTCTTCAGTGAGAAAAGATGTTTCAATTTCTCTCCAATCCTTCTTATGAATTAAGGTCTCTTTCATGAACTTAGCATAAGAGGGTATTTGCTCCAGTGCCTCTGCAAACGGGATCTTTATCTCAAGAGTCCTGAGATAGTCTGCAAAGCGGGCAAATTGTTTATCCTATTCCGCTTGACAGAGTTTCTGAGGATAAGGCATCTTGGATTTATATTCTTCAACCTTAGTTGCTGCAGGTTTATTCCCTACAGAGGTGGTTGGAGAAGCCTTCTTAGAGGGGTTACTATCAGCACTTGCAGGTGTCTGATCCCTCATTGGCGTTTGAACGCCAGGATTGGGTGCTGGATGGGCATTTAACGCCAGCTTCCCACCCTTTTCTGGCATTTGAACGCCAGAACTGGGCAAGGAATGGGTGTTTAACGCCAACTTTTCTCCCTTTTTTGGTGTTTGAACGCCAGAAGTGGGCACCCACTGGGCGTTTGACGCTAATTTTTCACCCTTTTCTGGCGTTTGAACGCCAGAATTATTTCTCTCTGGGCTCTTGCTGTCCTCAGAGGGATTTTGGGAAGTGGTTTGGTCATCCTCTGTTAGTTGTTCCTTTCTTGGCTTTTTGCTACTTTGAGTTGAATTATTCAAGGTCTTCCCGCTCCTTAGTTGGACAGCTTGACATTTTTCTCTTATCTGTTTAGATAGCTGCTGTCTTGTCTGATTCAATTGTGCTTCCATATTCTTGTTAGCATTTTTAGTGTCTTGGAGCATCTCTTTAAACTCTGCTAATTATTTTGTCATAAGGAGTAATTGCGGATTAAGTTCAACAATCTGTTCTTGAGGATTAGGATCAGTAGTTACTGTCCTAGCCTCTTCTTTTATAGAGGACTCACTGCTTGAGTACAGATGTTGATTTCTAGCAACCGTATCTATGAGTTCTTGAGCCTCTTCAATCGTCTTTCTTATGTGTATAGATCCACCAGCTGAGTAGTCTAGAGACATTTGAGCTCTTTCTGCAAGCCCATAGTAAAAGATGTCTAACTGTACCAACTCTGAAAACATTTCAGAGGGGCATTTCCTTAGCATCCCTCTATACCTTTCCCAGGCATTATAAAGGGATTCATGATCCTCTTGTTTAAAACCTTGGATGTCCAGCCTCAGCTGTGTCATCCTTTTTGGAGGGTAAAATTGATTCAGGAATTTGTCTGATAACTGTCTCCATGTTTTTATGCTTGCTGTGGGTTGGTTGTTTAACCACCTCTTAGCTTGATCTTTTACAGCAAATGGAAACAGTGATAATCTATAGACATCCTGATCCACTTCTTTATCACGTACTGTGTCAGCAATTTGTAACAACTGTGCCAGAAACTCAGTAGATTCTTTCTGTGGAAGACCGGAATACTGGCCAAAAACTTGGTGCACGAAATTACAATAACACTTTTGCAATTCCGCACAACTAACCAGCAAGTGCACTGGGTCGTCCAAGTAATACCTTACGTGAGTAAGGGTCGATCCCACGGAGATTGTCGGCTTGAAGCAAGCTATGGTTATCTTGTAACTCTTAGTCAGGATATCAATAATTCTCATATTTAATTGTAAAAAGTAAAAGAACATGAAATAAATACTTGTTTTGTAGTAATGGAGAATAGGTTAAGGTTTTGGAGATGCTCTATCTTCTGAATTTTTGCTTTTCTACTGTCTTCTTCTTCATACATGCAAGTTTCCTTCCATGGCAAGCTGTATGTTGGTGGATCACCGTTGTCAATGGCTACCATCCGTCCTCTCAGTGAAAATGGTCCAAATGCGCTGTCACCGCACGGCTAATCATTTGTCGGTTCTCACTCATGCTGGAATAGGATCCATTGATCCTTTTACGTCTGTCACTATGCCCAGCACTTGTGAGTTTAAAGCTCGTCATAGTCATCATATCCCAAATCCTACTCAGAATACCACAGACAAGGTTTAGACGTTCCGAATCTCAAGAATGCTGTCAATTGATTCTAGCTTATTCCACAAAGACTCTGATCTGAACCAGGAGGCTAAGAGATAAGCACTCAGTCTAAGGTAGAACGGAGGTGGTTGTCAGGCACGCGTTCATAGGTTAAGCATGGTGATGAGTGTCACAGATCATCACATTCATCAAGTTGAAGTACGAGTGAATATCTTAGAATGGAAGCAAGCGTGATTGAATGGAAAACAGTAGTAATTGCATTAATTCATCAAAACACAGCAGAGCTCCTCACCCCCAACCATGAGGTTTAGAGACTCATGCCGTAGAAGATACAATATGAAACATGTAGAGTGTCATGAGGTACAAGATGAATCACTAAATGTACTTTTTATAATAAACTAGTGACCTAGGGTTATAGAAAATGAATAAGCTAGAACAGTTAGTATAAAAATCCACTTCCGGGGCCCACTTGGTGTGTGCTTGGGTTGAGCATTGAAGCTTTCATGTGTAGAGACCTTTCTCGGGCAAAGTTTGGACTGTTAAATATTGCTGGAAAGCCCAGGATGTCTACTTTCTAACTCAATTAAGAGCTCGCCAATTGAGCTTTTGTAGCTCCAGAAAATCCACTTCAAGTGCAGCGAGGTCAGAATCCAACAGCATCTACAGTCCTTTTTCAGCCTCTGAATCAGATATTTGCTCAGGTCCCTCAATTTCAGCCAGAAAATATCTGAAATCACAGAAAAATACACAAACTCATAGTAAAGCCCAGAAATGTGATTTTTATTTAAAAACTAGAAAAAATATAACAAAAAGTAATTAAAACATACTAAAAACTACCTAAAAATAATGCCAAAAAGCGTATAAATTATCCGCTCATCAATGCTTGATGTTGATATTGAGGAGGGTGTACAACCTCCAAAGTATACCATGATTGAAGACTTTGAAGAGGTTGATCAAGAGATGGATTCAATCATTGAGGAGTTCCTATCTACAATTGAATCCTCTCCCATTGGGCTTGACATGGAGATCAAAGAAGAAGATGCACAACCTCTCATGCCCTTGGTAAGCAATGAAGAAGATATTGAATTGAAAGGAAGCTACCAAGAGGAAGAGGTTGAGCAAGAAGCAAGCTCCGTCATTGAAGATGATTCCACACCAACTGATGAGTCTTTTGGAATTGATGAACCCACCTCATTGTGTTATGAAATTGATGACAAGGAGGATCGTGCACAACCTCCAACACATGGTTCGAGCAATGAAGGGTGTATAAAAGAAGTTGGTGAGCAAGGACTTGAACTTAAAGAAGCTTGCAAAGAGGTGGAAGTTACAAGGGAAGAGCACAAGGGAATGGATCTTACATTAGCTAAGTGTGGGGAGGTCCCCCTTCCTAAGTCACCTTTTTACACAACATTCAAGTGGGTAAAATTCGTATCTCTAATTTTCACTTTCCCACTTGAATATGGTTTGATTGAAAATGATGGTCAACTTAGAGCTCTTTGTGGAGTTAAGAGTAGGAGAGAGTTGTGTAGTGGTTGGAAACTTCACTCTAAGTTCATGATGGTTGCATGCTTAAACTTGAATAGCAATGGTTGGTGTAAATTGTAGGGGTCTAGGAGAATGTTTGGAGGTCTAATTGAGAATTCACAAGCCTTGTCCCCCAAATTTAACTATGGTAGTCAACGAGAAGATGGGTGCAAGAACAAGATTTGGGACCCCGGAATTCATTTCAACAACCAATACTGTTGGGGCCTTGTCATCTACCTAAGCTTGCTTGAAGGCCTTGTACGCCTAGTCTGGGATCCCGGTGGACATTGGAGATACAAACAATGGTGGGGATTCAAGGATAAATTCAAGCATAAACCACCCTAGCAAGGACCCCCACGGAATGTCCAACTTAAGGACAATAAACAAAAGTGCAAAGTGGGAGACACCCCACCATGGTAAACTCTTTTCATTTTCTCTTTTGTAAATATTGGTAGAATAGGTTTGATTTCATATTTTGTTTAGTTTGTTGAGTATATTTGGTAGTATAATATGTTAAATAAGGTTTTAGGGTGTTTTGGTAGCTGTTTGGAGGTTTAGAATGCTTGGTTTGGTGCAAGAACTTGAAAATTTTTTTTTTGAAAAACAGAGCACCAACCCGCACGTGCGCGCACCTGGCGCGTACGCGCGGCTCAAGCATTTTTGACCATCCACGCGGGCGTGCCATGTGCGCAGACGCATGGATTGAAAAATCTCACCCTCCATACATTGACCCGAGAGTTGCGCCTACACTGTGCCAGCACCATGCCTGAAGCACAAACCATCCGCGCGTGCACACACTTGGCGCGTACGCGCCATTGACTCGAATTGCGCAATGCACGCACACGCACACTGTGCGTGTGCGCGCCGATAGCGCCACCTGCCCTCCTGGTACATGTTCCAGAGAGTTATGCCCAGTTTGTGCCTATTCTGTGCCTGCAATCCACGCGTGCGCGCACCTGGCGCGTACGCGTCCTTTGGCCAAACTGTGGATCGGCGCAGAAGCGTGCATGACGCGTCCGCGTCGGTAAAAAAGAGTTTTTTTCTCTCATCTTCCATTTTCTTTTGTCCATTGCATTCGCATACTTTTATTCTTTGCGTTTTTATTTTGTTTTTATAGCTTGTTTTTACTTTATTTTTTTCGAGTTTCTTATTTGAATAATGGTGTTGAATTTTCTTACTCAATTGTTGAGAATTTCTTGGTTAATCTTGGTTCTTTGTGACTTGTTTGGCATTAATTGTAATATTTGCTCTACACATAAGATTAGTGCTTTAGTTCTTCCTGACTCATGATCCCTTGTTTTTGTACCTCATCATCATTGAGTTAGGATGGAACCAAATGCTCTCATGCTTATCACTAATCTTGTTTGTGTCAGTTGTTGATTAAGCTTGATGCAACATGCTCTTCATGTCATGTACCCATGCTTTAACTTGTTCTTGCATCAAGTATTAGTTAATATGCCTTTGCTTGAATTGCTTTCTCACTCACATGTTGTAGCTACCATGTATTTGAGGTCCTTACTCTTATTTGGCATTAGCCCCCGCCTATGTTTTATTTGCTTTAATATCTTTGTTGTGGGCTTAATTTCCTTTCTTTCTCTTTCCTTTTAGGTTGGCCACCAAGTAGGAAAAGGAGGGAAAAGTTCTAAATGGGACAACAAACAAGTTCACCTGCACGACCTTTTAAGGAAACTCATTAATTGTAGCAACCCATCCACATTGCTCTTCTTTGCATGCACCGAGGATGGTGCAAATTTCTAAGTGTGGGGAGGTCGTCCGACTGATCTCCATGGGTAACAATTTCCTTTTTCAACATCAATTCTTGATTTTCTTTGTTAGTAGTTGTTGCATTGCATGATAAGTTGCATGTTAGTTAGAATTTGTACATATTTCACCATTTCTTTTTATGTTAGGACTACTTGATTAGGGTGATGATGTCTTCTCCAAGAAAAATTGTTTTAGGGCAACCTACAAATTCGAAAAAAAAAAATTTGTGTGAACTTGCTTGAAGAATTTATTTTGGAACATGGTTTTTGAGCTAAGAACACAAGCATGTGAGTTTTGAGCCAAATAGTGTGGTTACATCATATAACCACTTATTTCCATTCTTGTGTGCATTATTCTCTTTCTATGAGTGTAATCTTTGATTTGTTTGATTCTTTATGTCCATTATTCCATGTATACATGCATTTATATGATTGAGGCCATCATTTCATTTAGCTCACTACCCAAATAGCCTACCTTTCATCAACTATTGTTAGCCAATTTGAGCATATTTAATCCCTTTTGTTCTTAATTGTAGCACATCACTACCCCTAAGTGAAAAACAATAAACATCCTTAATTTGGATCTTTGATTAGCTTAGGCTAGTGAGGGTGTGTATCATTTGGATATGGGAAACTTGGGACATTGGTTGAGGTAAAAGTGTAATTTTTATTTTTGTTGAAAATATTGAGAATTAGGTACATATTCATGCACTATATGTAAAACCATATGCATTGATACGTTTGTATATACTTTAGAAAGAAAAAAAATGATAAAGAAAAAGAAAAAGAACATATATATATATATATATATATATATATATATATATATATATATATATATAAGAAAAAAAATAGAAAAAGAAAAAAATAGAAAAAGAAATAAAAAGGGGACAAAAATGCCCCAAAGTAAAGTTCAATAAAAATCAATGCATATGGGAAGTGAACTAAAAATAATGCATGAGTATGTGAAAAAGTGAGAATCATGGGTAGCTAGGTATTGTATTAGAATTATATAGGTTGTTATATGTGTTTGGTGAGATCTTAGGTTAATCAAAAATTCAAATTTCAAGCTCACTTGACCATATGCATCCTACCTTGACCCTAGCCCCATTACAACCTTTGAACAAGTCCTCATGATGAATGTATGCATGCATTGAATAATTGTTGATTGTTAGATGAAAAATAAATCATGAAAAGCATGATTAGAAGAGAATTGAGTGATCGACCCTATACACTAGAGCGATTAGAGCGGATACACTTCCGGTGAGGGTTCGATGCTCAATTCCTTGTTCCCGGCTTTCATGAGCGTTCTTCTTGCAAGTCTATTTGAATCTCATTTTGATATTTGAATTAGTAGAGTTTGTGAGTCGTCATATGACCTTTGCCCTACTTGCTTATATATGTTCTTGGAGATTGATTTACTTTTAACCAAGTAGGTAGAATCATTTTGCATTTAGTTGCATTCATATAGATAGGTGCACATAGTTTATTTGCATTGAATAAATGTTCATACCTCTTTTCTTGTCCTTCTTTATTCTTAGCATGAGGACATGCTTAGTTTAAGTGTGGGAAAATTTGATAAACCCCAATTTTATGGTTTATCTTGTGCTTAATTTGGGAGATTTTATCAACTTTTCTCACATTTATTCAATGAAATAGCATAGTTTTGTAATTCTCCCTAGATTTGTGCTTAAGTGTGAAAACATGCTTTTTAGGCCTTAAAATAGCTAAATTTAACTCACTTTAATTCCATTCGATGCCTTAATATGTTTGTTGAGTGATTTCAGGTTCATAAGGCAAGTATTGGATGGAAGAAGAGAGGAGAAAAGCATGCAAAGTGGAAGAACTCATGAAGAAATGAAGGAACCGCAAAGCTGTCAAACTTGACCTATTTGCACTCAATCGACCATAACTTGAGCTACATAGGTCCAAATGAGGCGGTTCTAGTTGCGTTTGAAAGCTAACATCCGGGGCTTCGAAATGATATAAAATTTGCCATAGTTGTCTGAGGTATAGGGGTGCGTACAAGCACAAGACACGCACGTACTGATGGATCAGCGTAGGTCCATTTTGGGCAACTCGTTGGGGGCAATTTGTAGCTCATTTTGGGCCCAATCCAACTCATTTTTTATGCTATTGAACCCAAGAATTGAAGGGGGAATGAACCAAGTAGTCATAGTTTATTTTTTATCATGTTTTAGGGTAGAATTCTAGAGAGAGAGGCTTTCTCTTCTCTCTAGATTTGGGATAGCAACTTGGGTAAAATTAGGTTAATCACTCTCAAATTTCTCTTTCAATTCTTGTTTTAATTTCAATTCTCTTTATATTTTAGTGTTCTATTGTCTTAATCTTCTTAGTTTCTCTTGTTAGTTTCTTATTTTGCTCTCTTTTATGTTGATGAACAATTGTTGGATCTTGATTTCTTCTAATGCAAATTTATGTGTCCATGTATCTTTTATGTTGATCTTGATTGTTATCGTTGATTTCTTGCTTATGTTAGTTATGGGTTTCATTAATTCTATCATTTTATGATGTTTACTTTTATTGCACTCTAGGTGTTTGATAAAATGTTTACACTAGTTTTTGAGTAGTTTTCTTTACTCTTGGCCAAGGCTAAGGGAATTGAGTGACCTTGAGTCATTGGGTCTCATTGAATTGGTAATTTGAGAACCTTGGTGATCAATTTCATACCCATTGACACTAACCCACTACTAATCTAATTAGAAGATAGGTTGGGACTTATGGGTTGATGTGATCGAAGCCATTTGACATACTTCAAGTCTAGGAGTAGATATTACGTACTTAAGGCTTTTGGAAGTAGACTTAATGAGCTTGGTTCCTCAAAATTATCAATATTTGGTTTGTAGACAAGGATGGTGATCTCAATTACCTATGTCTAGCCAAAAGTTATTTTCCTTTATTTTATTAGTTAATTGTCATTTACTTTTTTGTTATTTACTTTTCTTGCCAATTATAAATCAAAACCCCCCCAACATCTTCATAGCCAATAATTAAGCACTTCATTGTAATTCCTTGTGAGACGACCCGAGGTTTAAATACTTCGGTTAATTTTCATTGGGGTTTGTACATGTGACAAAACCAAAAATTTAATTTGATTTGAGGATTGACTATTGGATTGGACTATACTAATAACGGAATTATTTTGTGTAATTCCGAACCGATATAAATCCTATCATCAAATTAATGCTAGGGTGGTTTATACTTGAATTCATCCTTGAATCCCCACCATTGTTTGCATTTCCAATGTCCACCGGGATCCCAGACTAGGCGCATAAGGCCTTCAAGCAAACTTAGGTAAATGACAAGGCCCCAAGAGTATTGGTTGTTGAAATAAATTTTGGGGTCCCAAATCTTGTTCTTGCACCCATCTTCTCGTTGACTACCATAGTTAAATTTGGGTGACAAAGCTTCTGAATTCTCAATTAGACCTCCAAACATTCTCCTAGACCCATACAATTTGGTTCTACACCAACCATTGCTATTCAACTTTAAGCATGCAACCATCATGAACTTAGAGTGATGTTTCCAACCACTACACAACTCTCTCCTACTCTTAACTCCACAAAGAGCTCTATGTTGACCATTATTTTCAATCAAACCATATTCAAGTGGGAAAGTAAAGATTAGAGATACGAATTTTACCCACTTGAATGTTGTGTAAAATGGTGACTTAGGAAGGGGGACCTCCCCACACTTAGCCAATGTGAGATCCATTCCCTTGTACTCTTCCCTTGTAACTTCCACCTCTTTGCAAGCTTCTTTAAGTTCAATTCCTTGCTCACCAACTTCTTCTTTACACCCTTCATTGCTCGAACCATATATTGGAGGTTGTGCACGATCCTCCTTGTCATCAATTTCATAACACAATGAGGTGGGTTCATCAATTCCAAAAGACTCATCAGTTGGTGTGGAATCATCTTCAATGACGGAGCTTGCTTCTTACTCAACCTCTTCCTCTTAGTAGCTTCCTTCCAATTCAATATCTTCTTCATTGCTTACCAAGGGCATGAAAGTTTGTGCATCTTCTTCTTTGATCTCCATGTCAAGCCCAATGGGAGAGGATTCAATTGTAGATAGGAACTCCTCAATGATTGAATCCATCTCTTGATCAACCTCTTCAAAGTCTTCAATCATGGTATGCTTTGGAGGTTGTACACCCTCCTCAACATCAACATCAAGCATCTTGGAAGAGGACTCTCTAATTCTACATTCCCATGGACTTCCAACATCTCCTATGTTTTTAACCACTTCTTTCGGCTTATTTATCTCAACTTCTTCCCCTTGTGACAATTCTTGCTTCAACTCCTCTTCCTCACCTTGAAGCTCTAAGCTCACTCCCTCACTATGCTCCTTAATTTCTTCTCCACATTCAACAAATGGAGTTCCTTGATCGCATAGGCTTAGGCGGGAGGAGACCATATTGCGAACGGCTTCCGCTATGGTAGGTATCTTGGCTTTCAACTCCTTGAACTCTTTTTGGTTCTCTTCTTGCTTTCGAATGTAAGAACTAACATATTCTTGGAGAGAATCATCCATTGGAGGTGGTGTGGAAAAAGAAGGTTCATTGTTTGGGAAGGAAGTTTCATAATTGGAAGTTAGTTCATCTTAGTAAGGGTTTGGAGATGGTGTATATTGAGGTGGTTCTTGGGAGTAATTGTGTTGGGATGGTAGTGGTTCCATGTATGGTTCATATGGTTCATAAGGTGGTTGGTATGGTGGATAAGAATTAGGGTCATAATGAGGTGTTTGGTGGTAGGGGGCTTGTGAGTAAGGTGGTTCAAAGTTATGTTGAAGGGGTGGTTCATAGGCATGTGGTGGTGGTTGTTGACAATTACAATAAGGGTCACCACATCCATTAGATTGATATGCATTAGGATTAGAATTATACCCATAAGAAACCGGAGGAGGTTTTTGCCATGAAAGGTGATCAATCCTTTGAGGCTCCCTCCACCTTTGATTATTCCATCCTTGATGCATGTTGTCATTATAGTTCCCATTCCCTACAACATAATTTGAGCCAAACTCATAGCCAAAGTGAGGATGAGAATTCATAAAAGAAAAAGAAAATAAAACAAATACTAATAAGAACTAAATAAAAACTAACTCCTAAAGGAAGCAAAAACTAACAAAGAAGCCTATTAACATATATACAATAGCCAATAATATAACACCATTGCAACTCCCCGGCAACGACGCCATTAATTTGATGATAGGATTTCTACCGGTTCGGAATTCCACAAAATAATTCCGTTGTTAGTATAGTCCAAACCAATAGTCAATTCTCAAATCAAATTAAATTTTTGGTTTTGTCACATGTACAAACCCCAATGAAAATTAACCGAAGTATTTAAACCTCGGGTCATCTCACAAGGAATTGCAATGAAGTGCTTAAGTATTGGCTATGAAGATGTGGGGGGGTTTGATTTATAATTGGCAAGAAAAGTAAATAACAAAAAAGTAAATGACAATTAACTAATAAAATAAAGGAAAATAACTCTTGGCTAGACATAGGTAATTGAGATCACCATCCTTGTCTACCAACCAAATATTGATAATTATGAGGAACCAAGCTCATTAAGTCTACTTCTAAAAGCCTTAAGTACGTAATATCTACTCCTAGACTTGAAGTACGTCAAATGGCTTTGATCACATCAACCCATAAGTCCCAACCTATCTACTAATTAGATTAGTAGTGGGTTAGTGTCAATGGGTATCAAATTGATCACCAAGGGTTCTCAAATCACCAATTCAATAAGACCCAAAGACTCAAGGTCACTCAATTCCCTTAGCCTTAGCCAAAAGTAAAGAAAACTACTCAAAAACTAGTGTAAATATTTTATCAAATACCTAGAGTGCAATAAAAGTAAACATCATAAAATGCTAGAATTAATAAAACCCATAACTAACATAAGCAAGAAATCAACAATAACAATCAAGATCAACATAAAAGAGACATGGAAACATAAATTTGCATTAGAAGAAATCAAGATCCAACAATTGTTCATCAACATAAAAGAGAACAAAATAAGAAACTAAAAAGAGAAACTAAGAAGATTAAGACAGTAGAACACTAAAATATAAAGAGAATCGAAATCAAAACAAGAATTGAAAGAGAAATTTGAGAGTGATTAACCTAATTTTTTCTTAATTGCTATCCCAAATCTAGAGAGAGGAGAGAGCCTCTCTCTCTAGAATTCTACCCTAAAACATGATGAAAACAAAACTATGACTACTTGGTTCATTCCCCTATCAATCCTTGGGTTCAATAGCATCAAAAATGAGTTGGATTGGGCCCAAAATGAGCTACAAAACGCCCCCAATGAGTTGCCCAAAATGGACCCACGCTAATCCATCGGTGCATGCGCATCATGTGCACGTACGCGTCCTTATACGTCAAGCAACTATGGCAAATTTTTATATCATTTCGAAGCCCCAGATGTTAGCTTTCCAAAGCAACTAGAACCACCTCATTTGGACCTCTGTAGTTCAAGTTATGGTTGATTGAGTGCGAAGAGGTCAGGCTTGACAGCTTTGTGGTTCCTTCATTTCTTCATGAGTTCTTCCACTTTGCATGCTTTTCTCCTCACTTCTTCCATCCAATACTTAACTTATGAACCTGAAATCACTCAATAAACATATCAATGCATCTACTGGAATTAAAGTGAGTTAAATTTAGCTATTTTAAGGCCTAAAAAGCATGTTTTCACACTTAAGCACAAATCTAGGGAGAATTACAAAACCATGCTATTTCATTGAATAAATATAAGAAAAGTTGATAAAATCCCCCAAATTAAGCACAAGATAAACCACAAAATTGAGGTTTATCACAGAGCTATCATGATTCATTGCATCATGATTGGGAGTGAGATGGAAGTACATGAGGTGATACCTCAAGAACTGTACAAGATAGCTAAAAAGCCCTCCACCAAAGCAAGGTTGGCTTTCCCTCACCTCATTTGTCACCTATGCAATTCAGCTGGAATTGTCATAGAAGGAGACATCATCATTGATGAGGACAAGCCCATCACTAAGAAGAGGATAGAACAAACTAGAGAGCATGCACATGAGCATGTGCAACTGCCTGATGCACCGCTATTTAGTGATACATTTTGTGCTTAAACTGAGTGGTTTTATCAACATTCTATCACACTTATCCATATAAAATACATGGTTTTGTGTTTCCTTCTCAATTTCACTCAATGGTTGAAAACATGTTTTTTAGGCTTTAATTGTGCTATATTTTTATCTTCCTCTTTTACCATTCGATGCTGTGATCCATTTGTTAAGTGATTTCAGTGTTTATAGGGTATGGTCTAGAAGAGAGGAAAGAAGTATTCATGAGTGGAAGGAGCATGAAAAATGAAGCTTTGAAGTTTTGGCATCGACGCACACGCGTAGAAGCTGAATTCTGGAATTGGCGCACGAGCATGGACGAATACGCGTGGCTGGGCGGAATCTTCATCGACGCGTACACACGCCTGATACGTATGCGTGGATCGTAAAAAGCCCGTCGACGTGTACGCGTGACCCACGCGTACGCGTGACGCACGTACGTGACCTCTTTAGTAAAAACATGCCTAGCGATTTTAGAGGGTTTCCAGGTCCAATTCTGGAAGGAATTCTGGCGAGAAAAGATTAAAAGAACCAAGGATTGAAGGGGAAAGCATGTTTTGCTCATTTAGTTGGTTAGTTACATTTGGAAGTTACATTTTTAGAGAGAGAAACTCCAACTTCTCTCTAGGGTTTTTGGCTTTCTCATTTCCAATTGTACTTGGATACTTTGGTGAGATCTAAATTTGATTCAAATTTACATTGCTCTAGTTGTAGATCCTCTTCTTCTATTCTCAATTTAGTGTTTTTGATGTTCTAGTGTTGTAGATCTTGGATATAGACTTTGTTACTTTGATTTTCCTTAATGAATTGAGAAATTTCACTTTCATTATTGTCAATTGTTTGCTTGTTGTCAATTGTTTGTTACAGATAGCCTTAATTCAATTCCTTTCTCTAATTTCATGATGTCTTCCATTATTGCTCCCCAAATGCTTGATAAAATGTCAACTATAGCTATGGAGTAGTTCTTCTCTCTTGGCTATGGGGTTGGGTAATTGGAGACACTAGAATTATCAAGGTCTTTTATTGATTGACAATTGGAAATTGCTAATTGATTTGAATGACACTAACTCTAGTCTTTCCTTAGGATTAGACTAGGACTTGTGGACTCAAATTGATTACCTTCACTTGACTTTCCTCCATAGTTTGAGGTTAACTAAGTGGAGCAATGACCAATTGATGTCACAATTGATGGAGATAATAATGATAGGACTTCCAATTCTCAACCCTAGCCAAGGCTTTTATATCAATTGATTGTTGTTTACTCTTGCTTGATTTCAATTCCTTGTGTCCCTTAGTTTCATTGTCATTTGTTCATTACTTTTATGCAAGCTTGTTTACATTTCTCGCATTCAACCTCAAACACCAAGAGACTCATAGCCAATAATGTGCACCTTAAGGCAATCCTAGGGAGAACGACTCGAGACTAATACTCTCGGTTAATGATTTGAATTGTGGACACACTTTCTTGTTTGATGCGTTATAGTTTGTTGGTTTAGACTATACACACGGCATAATTCCATTGGAAAATTCTATACTGACAAAATATAGCTCATCAAAATGGTGCCGTTGCCGGGGAGTTACAATTGTGTGCCATATTATTGGTTAGTGTAAATATATGGATATGTGAATACTTGCATTTTTTTCATTGATTGATTGTTAGTTTGATTGATTATTTAGCATTAACCTTTGTTTAGTGCATTTTCTTGTCATGAGCTCTATGCATCTTTCCTTGAATGACGCGATCACTACCGGATCCAAGCTTAGCCACTTTTGATCCCGAAATTGAGAGAACTTTATTTCATCTTAGGCAAGCTAGGAGACGGTTAGCCTTTGGAGGTGGTGAAAGGGTTCCTACCACTTCATCAACCTTATCCGGGGTTGAATCGGAATTGTCATTTGAAAAAGGCACGGTATACTGATGAACGGATTTTTGCTAGTAAAGAATTTCACAAATAAATTCCCGTTGTAAGTATAGTTTCTAAACCAACAAAGAATCCTTTCGTACAAAAACTAGTTTGTCACTAAAGCAAACCCAAAAAAATTAATAACTGAAGTATTTAAACCTCGGGTCGTCTCTTAAGGAATTGTAGGGAGGTGTATTTATTATTGGTTATGGAAGATTATCTTTTTGGGTTTTTGAATAAGGAACAAGAAAATAAAATTGCAAGAAATTAAATTAATAACTAATAAAGCTCTTAGCAAGGTATGAGAACTGGAAATTCTATCCTAGTTATCCTTATCAGTTGTGATGAGAATTGTTTATTGCTCCCACTTAGTTAACCCTTACTAAATAAAGGAAAGTCAAGTGGACTAATCAATTTGATTCCTCAAGTCCTAGTCAACTCCTAAGGAAAGACTAGCTTTAGAGGGATCCAAATCAACCAGCAAATTCCAATTATCAATCAACAAGGGAGTTTGATAACTCAAGTGTTACCAATTACTCAACCAAAGCCAAGAGGAGAGAAATCTAAATATTGAAGGCATCAATAACATAATTGAAGAAAGCAATCATAAATCTGAAATATCTCAAATTGCATTAAGTAGAAAATCAAATTAAACATGAGAATTCATAAACCAAATTGTCAACATAAAGCAATCAACAAATGGAATAAATAAAATTGAATACTAGAATAAATAAAAGTAGAAGAGAAACTAAATTAAAGGAACATTGAACCTGGAATTGAGATGAAATAAACCTAACACTAAGAGAAATCCTAAATCCTAGAGAGAGGAGAGAGCCTCCCTCTCTAGAAACTACAGCTAAAACCTAAATTTGTCAATAATGAATGTTGTCTGAATGAATTGATGCATTCCCCCACTTTGTAGCCTCTAATCTGTGTTTTCTGGGCCAAAAACTGGGTCAAAAATAGCCCAAAAATTACCCCCAGTGATTTTTGATACGTCCAGCACATGGCTCTGTCATGCGTACAGGTCATCCAGGCCCACGCGTGGATTGAACTTTTGCCAGGTCACGCGTCCGGTTGATCCACGCGTGCGGGTCGCCTAACAGCGTGGCAACTATGACAAATTATATAACATTTCAAAGCTCCGGATGTTAGCTTTCCAACGCAACTAGAACCGCCTCATTTGGACCTTTGTAGCTCAAGTTATGATCGATTGAGTGCGAAGAGGTCAGGGCTAAAAGCATTAGTGATTCCTTCAGTTTCTTGTATTCCTTCCACTTTTGCATGCTTCCTTTCCATCCTCTAAGCCATTCCTGCCCTATAAATCCTGAAATCACTTAACACACAGATCACAGCATCGAATGGTATAAAAGAGGAATTAAAATACATAAATTAAAGGGCTTAGGAAGCAAGTTTTCCATTATAGAACAAAACTAGGAAGGAATTGTAAAACCATGCAAATTATATGAATAAGTGAGCAAAGAATTGATAAAAACCACTCAAATTAGCACAAGATAAACCATAAAATAGTGGTTTATCATATACTCTTCCATCGATACTACTAATACCTCTTCTATTGATCTAGGTAGCGAAACTATGGCCGGTGCTCCAAGGAGAGTCACTCTTAAGGAAGACGGTGCTCCGGACTTTGTTCTTCAACCGCTTCAAGTGCGTCACCCAGAGCTAAATAGTAATTTTGAACTCAAGACCGCTTTGATTAATCTCTTACCAAAGTTTCATGGGCTCTCCGCCCAAGATCCTATTAAACATACACCTTATAGACTTCGAAGGTGTATGTTCAACAACTAGGCGGGAGGGTTCCGATGAGGTTGCTATTTGGTTATTTGCCTTCCCCTTCTCACTTGAGGGAAGAGCCAAATAGTGGTTTTACACCTTGCCCGATGAGATTGTTGGTGATTGGAATTTGCTTAGAAGGGAGTTCTTAGATAAATTCTTTCCTCCGGAAGTGACGGATCGATTGAGGAAAGAAATTTCATGCATTGTCCAAGGTGAAATGGAAACTCTATAAGAGTATTGGGAAAGGTTTCAGAGGCTTCTTGACTCATGTCCTCACCATATGATTGACACTCTAGTGTTGATTAGCTATTTTTTGTCAAGGAATGAAGCCACAAGACAAGATCCTCTTGAATGCCTCAAGCAATAGTTCCTTGACAAAGTATAGAACGGTGGAAGAGGCATGACAATTGCCGATTTGGCTGAGTCCACCCAAGCCACTAGACAAAGAAACAACCATCCAAGAGCTATAAATGAAGTTTCTACTAGTGGTGAGACCTCCACCCTTACCCAAACATTGGGAGAGATGACAAATATTCTTAAGCAACTTCAACTTAACCAACAACAATCTCCACCTCCTCAACCATAACAAAGTCAATAATTGGTCCCCCAAAGAGTGTGCGGAATTTGCTCTTGCTACTTCCATTACACCGATGATTGCCTGAACCTCCAAGAAGATAATACCTTGGCAGCTACTAATGCTTACTACAATCGCCCCAACCAAGGTTATCAACAACAAGGAGGCAACTATAGCCAAGGGGGCAATTTTAATCAAGGGTGGCAAGATAGCTCCAACCAAGGATGGAGGGACAACTCTAACCAAGGACGGAGGGATAACAGTAACCAAGGATGGAGAGATAACTCCAACCAAGGGTGGAGGGACAATTATAATCAAGGTGGAAGGGACAACTATAATCAAGGAGGAAGGGACAATGGAGGGAACCAAAGATAGAACAACAACAATCAACAAAACCGATACCAACAAAACCCTCCATATCAAACCCAAAACCAAGGGAAACCACACCAAACCTACCAAGCACCTCATCAAAGGCAAGCACCTCCAAACAACCAACCACAAGCACCCCAAATCACCTACCCTTCTCCTTCGTCCAACCAAGATGAGACACTCCGCTCCATTCTCCAAGGCCAAAAGACGCTTCAAACAACACTTATCTCAAGCCTTGCCGGTATTGCATCTACACTTCAAGCCCTTGCTTCTCACATAGAATCAACCCCCACCTCTACCACTCAAGCCTCAATCTCAAGTACCTTACCCTCTCAACCTCTACCTAACCCCAAGGGTGGCATCAATGCCATTACCTTGAGGTCCGGAACTAAATTGCAAAAGAAGAGTTCGCCAAGCCCAATAGGGGTCACTCACGATGAGGATGTGGTTGAGATAGAAGAAGTTAATGAAGAGGATGAAGCTCAAGAGGTAGTTGAAGAAGTGATTGCTCAACCAAGGGGTAGAATGCCTAAGGATGGGGATGCCTTGCAAGGAGCTACTCCAATCCCATTTCCAACATTGGCAAAGAAAACAAAGAAGCAAGTTGAGTTGGACACCAAAATGGTGGAGATGTTCAAGAAAGTTGAGGTAACTATTCCTCTCTTTGATGCTATCCGCCAAGTGCCTAAATATGCAAAGTTTCTGAAGGACCTATGTATGCATAAGGAGAGAATTTGTGAATTAGAAACTATACCATTGCGGAGCTCTATTCTGCTTTAATGGATAGTATGCCGGAGAAGTGTGGTGACCCCGGCCCTTGCCTAGTAACTTGCCCCATAAATGGAGTCCAATTTATGGATTCTATGTGCGGTCTTGGTGCTTGCGTGAGTATTATGTCCTTGTCTATCTATGAGGTCTTAAAGCTCCCACCGTTGAAATGGTTGGCCACCCGAATTGTCTTGGCGGACAAAAGCATAATTTCAGTGGTTGGTATAGCAGAGGATGTTCTAGTGAGTATAAAGGGGTTGGTATTTCCAATTTTTTTTCATATTCTCAAGATGCCCCCTAGTGACCGGTAGGACCTCATCTATTTTGCTTGGGAGGCCATTCTTGAAGACCTCCCGGTTCATGTTGGATGCATTTATGGGCACCTATTCATTTGAGATCGATGAAAGAGAAGTGAGTTTTAATCTTGATGAAGCCATGAGACACCCACCGAAGGATCACTCTATTTTCCAGTGTGATTTGATTGATAATGTTGTAGCCGAAGTTCATCAAGATGGCTTTGATGGAAAGAGTATGAATCAAGACCCAAGTGTGGGGAGTCCCCATGTATGTGAAGAAGAAGTCTTATCACCTCCAATGATACCGAAAGACAAAATGCCGAGTCATGACCAAAATGCAGATTTGAAGCCCCTCCCAACCCACCTAAAATATTCCTTTCTTGAGAAGAACCAAAAGTTCCCGGTAATAGTTGCAAGGGAGCTCACCTCCCACCAAGAAGAAAAGTTGCTTAATGTCTTGAGGAGGAACAAGAAGGCCATAGGGTGGAGCTTGGCGGACTTAGTCGGCATTAGCCCCCAAGTGTGTGAACACTGAATTTTCTTGGAAGAAGGAGCTAGACCTGTTAGACAACCTCAAAGGCATCTAAATCCTACCATTTTAGAGGTTGTGAAGAAGGAGGTCACCCGGTTATTAGAAGCAGACAGTATCTATCCGATTTCGGATAGTGAATAGGTGAGCCCTGTCCAAGTGGTCCCAAAGAAATCCGGTGTTACTACAATCAAGAATGAACAAGGGGAGCTTATAGCCACAAGAGTCAAAAACTCATGGAGGGTATTTATTGACTACCGGCGCCTAAACTTGGCCACTAGGAAGGATCACTTTCCGTTGCCCTTCATCGATCAAATGCTTGATCACCTATGTGGTAAATCTCATTATTGTTTTTTAGATGGATATTCCGGTTATTTCCAAATTCACATTGCTCCCCAAGACCAAGAAAAGACAACCTTCACATGCCCTTCGGAATGTATGCGTATAAGTGATTGCCATTTGGCTTGTGCAACGCACCGGCAACGTTCCAAAGGTGTATGATGAGTATATTTGTGGATCTTTTGGAGCAATGCATGGAGGTGTTCATGGATGATTTTAGTGTTTACGGGGACTCCTTTGATCTTTGCCTAGACAATCTTGCAAAGGTATTAGAGAGGTGTACTAAATCAAACCATGTGTTAAATTTTGAGAAATGCCATTTTATGGTTAAACAAGGTATTATTTTAGGGCACATTGTCTCTGACGATGGTATTTTGGTTGATCCGGCAAAGGTCAATGTTATTTCTAGTATGCCTTACCCCTCTTCTGTGAGGGAAGTCCATGCATTTCTTGGACATGCAGGTTTTTATCGGCGATTCATTAAGGACTTTAGTAAGGTGGCAATACTTCTATCTCGATTGTTGCAAAAGGATGTGGATTTTGAATTGAGTGAAGAGTGCATGGCGGCCTTTGACAAGCTCAAAATTGCTTTGACCCAAGCTCCCATAGTGCGAGGGCTGGATTGGACTAGACCTTTTGAAATCATCTGTGACACCTCAAACTATGCGGTGGGAGTTGCGCTAGGTCAACGTGAGGGTAAAATTCCTTATGTCATTGCCTATGCCTCTAAGACTTTAGATGGAGCGCAATCCAATTATACTACCACCAAGAAACAATTGTTAGCTATTGTTTTTGCTTTGGACAAGTTACAGGCTTATTTACTTGGTTCTAAGGTGGTAGTATACTCGGATCACGCGGCATTAAAATATTTGTTGGCCAAAAAGGAATCCAAACCAAGGTTGATACGATGGGTGTTGCTATTGCAAGAATTTGACCTTGAAATCAAAGATAGGAGTGGTTCGCAAAACTTAGTGGTGGACCACTTGAGTCGCCTTGAGAACACAAAGGGCGATTCCACTCCTATTGATGAGACTTTCCCTCTTGAGGGCTTGCTAGCAATCTCTGAAGTTATCCCTTGGTATGCACCTATTGCCAATTACTTGGTTGCTCGCACTTTTCCTCCCGGTTTCTCTCAACATTAAAAGGATAAGCTTAAAAGCGAATCCAAATATTATGTATGGGATGACCCATACTTATGGAGATGTGGTGCCGATCAAGTAATTCGAAGGTGCTTGCCTCAATCCGAGCATCAAGCTATCTTGGAGGCTTACTACTCTTCTGAGGGTGGTGGTCATTTTGGTCGTCAAAGGACGGCTCAGAAGGTTTTGGATTGTGGCTTTTGATGGCCTACACTTTTCAAATATGCTTCTCTCTTTTTTAGCTCTTGCTCACAATGCCTTAGGTTTGGAAATATCTCTAAGAAGAATGAAATGCCCCAACAAATGATGTTGTTTTGCGAAATTTTTTATGTTTGGGGTATTGACTTTATAGGGCCTTTTCCAAATTCTAATGGTTTCATGTACATTCTACTTGCTGTTGACTATGTTTCCAAGTGGGTGGAGGCAATCCCCACTAAGACCGATGATGCTAATGTAGTGCTTTCTTTTGTCCGGAATAACATCATTTGCCGCTTTGGATCACCACGAGCAATCGTGAGTGATCAAGGCTCGCACTTTTGTAACAAAAGAATGGCAGGATTAATGAAGAAGTATGGCATCATCTATAAAGTGGCCATAGCATACCACCCACAAACGAACGGCCAAGCCGAGGTCTCCAACCGTGAAATGAAGTGCATATTGGAAAAGGTTGTGAAGCCTCATAGGAAGGATTGGAGTTCGAAGTTCGGTGATGCACTTTGGGCTTACCGGACGGCGTATAAAACGTCCATTGGTATGAGCCCATTCTTGTTGGTCTATGGGAAGGCTTGCCATCTTCTGGTGGAGATAGAACATAAAGCATATTGGGCTGTAAAAGAGTTAAACATCGGATTTGGGGCCGAGGTCGAAAGAAAGTTACAATTGGTGGAGCTTGAAAACCTTAGATTGGAAGCCTATGAGAATTCAAGGCTTTACAAGGAGAAGATGAAAACGGTGTATGATCGAAACATAAGAAGAAGAGAGTTTAGAGCCGGAGAACTAGTTCTCCTCTATAACTCTAGGTTAAGATTGATGCCTGAAAAGCTAAGATCGAGGTGGGAAGGCCCTATAGAGTGGAGAAAGCGGAACCATATGGAGTCTACCACCTAAGGCACCCTTCAAGCCCCAACATCTTTAAAGTAAATGGTCATCGTCTAAAGCTATACCATGGACAGAAGATGAAAAGCAACAAAGAGGTTGAGGTGTTCCTCCTTGAGGATGCACCCGAAGGCGAAGAGATTTGAGGTCATGACTGTCCAACTTAAGGACGTTAAACAAAAAGTTCTAGGTGGGAGACATGCCACCATGGTATAATTTGTGTATAATTCTTGCATATAGATCTTGTGATTCATTGTGACTTTTACAATTGCTTGATTTGTGAGTTTGTTCATAGTAGCGTTGATTTTGCTTGATTTTTGCTAAATTACTCATGAGGAGTTAATTGATAATGGTTTGATTGAATTGAGATGTGAAAAATGCTTAAGGTTGAGCTTTAAATGAGGTTTTTGATGTTTTTGACCCCTTTTTCATGCATTACTACCAAATTGTGCTATAATTGGACCTCCTCATGAGTCTGAAAAAAAATGGCCATCCACGCGCAATAGTGCTAGACGCGTACGCGTGGACGCATTTTTGCAGCCCATAGTACTAAAACCCGAGAGTTGTGCCTCCAGTGTGCCTACTTTATGCCTGGGGCACAACCATGACCCACGCGTACGCGTATCTGACGCGTACGCGTCCCCCTGCAAATTCGCACACCCACGCGTAAGCGTGGGCGACGCGTACACGTCGGCTGCGAATTTTGGCCACTCTGGTACAAAAACCAGAGAGTTATGCCCCCTTTATGCCAAAACTGTGCCAGGCGACCCACGCGTGAGCGTGGCTGACGCGTACGCATCGGTCGCCGATTTCCCAATCCACGCTTAAGCATGATAGACGCGTACATGTCCATTGTGCAGCACGCCACTTCTGGGCCAAAATCTAGAGAGTTTTGCCTGCTCTGTGCCCACTTTGTGCCTAGGGCACAACTTCTCCCACGCGTGCGCGTCACTTGACGCGTATGCATCCCCTCGCTCTCCTGCAACCCACGCGCACGCGTGGGAGACGCTTATGCGTCGCTTCTCTTTTCTGTCCCTCGACGCGTACACGTGGAGTGCACGCACGTGTCGCATCCCGGACGCAAGCAATGAAGAACGCGCACCCTATCACCACAACAAACAAGGCTTTTCACAACGGTCAAAAACCGTTGCCATAGATTGAAAAACCGTTCCCTAAACTTTAGGCAATGCTTTGGCAATGGTTTTTGACCTGTGGTGTATGCGGCCGTTGCCAATGTTCAAAGGCAACGGTTTTTTACCTAAGGCAACGGTAACAAAAAAACCGTTGCCAAAGTTATTGGTATAGGCAACGATTTTGAAAAAAAATTTTAAACAACGGTTTCAAACCGTTACTCGAAATGCAATGGTTTTAAACCGTTCTTTTTCATGATACAACGGTTTAAAACCGTACATGGATAGGCAACGGTTTTAAACTGTGGTAGTTTTGTTATCCACAACAGCAACTGTTTTAAAGCATTACCGTTGGTACCGTTTTTGGGTAACGGTTTTTGAACCGTTGCCATTTATAGTTGTCTAAGACAACGGTTTAAAAGTGTTACCATTGGTGTCATTTTTTGGCAACGGTTTTAACACCGTTGTCCTTTATAACTTTTGACAATGGTTTTTTGTAATATATAATTTTTTATTTTCAATAGTAGTTTTCTCGTGAATCAAATTAAATTCATTTTTTTAATTATTTAGAGTCAATAAATAATCTAAACTATTTGAATAAAGTCACTAAAGAAAAATAATTGAACATTTTTCATCAAATTTGACTTATAAAAAGTGTTGTAAGATCCACAATCACATTCAAAATACCACAATATATATACTATCAGACAACCTCGAACTATATCATCTAATATTGCAAAAAATATAACAAAGAAGAGTTGAACTAGCTATGCAGCAAATAGATTTATCATCATGTCTGATCCACAAGTTCATGACTTTTACTCTGTAACATTTGCTCTTAAAAGTTTGACCTTAATGAAGTTCGATTTCCCCATCAACATAGTTTTCCTGTAAAAAAAGAAAAAAAATCAAATATAAAACTACTAATAATGTCTACTAAAATTAGCATAATAAAGCCATCATCATCATTGCTCAACCAAAACAAGACATGAAATCAGCCATTAACAAGGATAAAACAGCACTCTACAATTTGAAACCGTTCATTCCAAGCATCAGCAGCAACCAAAAAGTTCAACCTAAATCCACTACAAATCAGATATAACTTCCTAACCACCTATAATCCACTAAGCATGTATAACTAAACTGACTAATTTAACAAAACTGAACAAACTAATTAAACTAAGAAAATGTAAACAGGGAAATAAACTAAGAACCTGCAGAAGAAGAAGAAACAGAAAATGGCAAGAGGAGGGAGAATGGAGGCAGAGCTGTGTCATCCCAGAGGCGGCTACTGGTGGTGCACGGTGGAGGATGAGCGTAGAAACAGGGAACAGTGGCATTTTTGTTCTGTTTCTGAAGACAGTGGACGGCAAAAATGGAAGAAGAAGAAAAAAGGGAAAGGGAAAGAAGGAGGTGTTTTCTTCACTATTGTCTCTATACAAAGATACTAATTATATACCATCCCTCTTATTGATTTAATTTATAAGATATTTAATTGAAAAAAAAAAGAACAAATTAAAGTAACCTATTGAGTTGAATTTGGTCACGAAACAAAACTAAAGTAACAAATTACCAAATTCAACTCACAAATTGGAATTCAATTAACACAAATTTTTAGAAATTTTGGCAGCATTCTGGCAGTAAATAGGACATTTCTGAATTTAAACAAACAGCAAAATCAACCCATATGACCTCACTAGAATCAAATCAGCACTAATCAGCACTAAAATCAAACGACAGCAAGCGAAAATGGCAATCACCAGCAATATAAAAATTAGCATAATAAGGCCATCATCATCATTGCTCAATCAAAATAAGGCATGAAATCAGCCATTAACAAGGATAAAACAGCACTATGTCAACTAAAATAAAAGACATATGTTTTAGACTAACTATAAATGATTTTTTCAATCAAGAGCTTATTGCATCTAAAGAATTTCTAGAAGTCAACCACTGCACACATATTCAAAAGAGAACATCTCAACTAATCATGAGACTAACAATTTGTATCTAACAAACTATGCAAAGAAGCTTAGGCAATCAATTAATTAGTAAATTTTCTTCACTATTATCTCTTTTTCTGGTTTTAAAAAGACAAACTAAAATAGCAACAAAGAATAAAAATATAAGTAATTCATAACCAGATTTTTTAACAAAAAATTCACTTTTAAAACCAGTTTTTAGAAAAATGGATAAGCAGTTAAGCACAATAGAAAGAAGGAAACTATTACTAAATCCCCCTTTTGAGCACTAAAAAAAACAGAAAGAAAAATCCCTTTAGTCCTTTACTACATGTTATCATGTATATTGCCACATCCTTTTAAATCCCTATTTTCTTTTTCTAGGTAGAATAATACTATTGAAACCACACAGAAATATAATATAAGGAAATCAATCAAGTTTAGCAACACAGAAATTCAGAACACAATGCACTAACAAAACGTGTTCATCTTCAAATAGACAGCATCATCATATGTTTCTTCTACTACACACTATCCCCAAGAAAAAATATAAAACAATTAGTACAATGATGAGCTTTGCTAACTAGAACTCAAATTAATGAACAATGCACAAACAGTTTTTGAACAATACAAATTTGAACAATGCACAAACGGCCAAATACAAATTTCCCTTTCTATCTAATTAGCCAAATAAATCCTCAAAATAGTCTTTGAACAATGCACAAAATAGTCAATGCAATGAAATAATTTAAAAAAATATCTTAACTCTTTTATTCAATATTTTTAGAACATTTTTTAGCTGAATCCATTAGTCAGGGTTAGTGTTAATCAACATAGTAATCAAGAAAGTGCTTGTGCTTGCTGGTGCCAGCACTGATAAGCTTTTTTATTAAATGCAAAGTAAAAGCGATTATTAATTCTCACTAATGACATGGTTGACAAAATTCTATGTTGTGTTTTGAATTAAATTGTTGATCTTTTGATTGAATGCATGCCACGTCATTGATATTATTTTCTTTATGTTAACACTTTAGACTTGTTGCCTAATCTATCATAATTGTTATTGTAGAACTAAACACTGTTTTAAAATTGTGCTTCTTATTGTTATTATTATTGTTATTTAGATAACCATTCTTCTAGAGGATTCATTGAAACATTTAGTTACTCTTTAGCATATGTTGGGTAATTTAGGCAGCACATACATATAATTAATTTTATTTCTTCTTGTGGTCTAAATAAAAATAAAGTGGAATTAGCCCCTGCTATATTTCTATCTAATCTTATAATCTTCATATACAGATAGTGATATATTATAGTTTTATATGGAAATAAATTTGCTACAGGGAAAGCTAAATGTGGCAGAAGATTAGGAATTCATGATGAGTTTTGCTAACTTTATATCCCTAAGAAAAAATCAAAAACAATTAGTACAATGATGAGTTTTACTAACTAGAACTCAAATTAATGAACAATGCACCAACAATTTTTGAACAATACAAATTTGAACAATGCACAAACGGCCAAATACAAATTTCCCTTTCTATCTAATTAGCCAAATAAAGTCTCAAAATAGTTTTTGAACAATGCACAAACATCACCACTTTCCTTTCTTCTTCTTAAATCCAACAAAAATACCCAACAGCCAAAGCCCTAACTAAGCAACAGAAACTCAGAGAAGAACACTTACCACAGATGACAACCCACAAACGGCCGATGCAGTGAAGCAGCAGCAGCAAAGAGACAACCCACAGATGACAACCCTTTTTTTTATTTTAAAGAGAAACTACAACAGCAACAAAGAATAAAAATATAAGCAATTCATAACCATAACTGTAATACTAACGTTACTATCACTTTTAGGCCTTAAATAAATTGATTTCTCAAAATAAGCAACAAACCATTCAAAGTGAACGAAGTATATAAATAAATCACTCAGAGTTGCAATGAATGATATATAAATGCATTTTTTAAAAGTTTAAATAAACTGTTCTAACTAAGTGTAAACTGACAAAGACCAAATAATGGATAACTTTTCTTTAAATGAGAACAGCATTTTGAGTTAACAAATTGCCAAATCAAAATTAGAATAGCACTGTACCAAAAAGTATTTCAATTGAAACTCTTCTCAAATGCCTTCTATAGTTGAGGTCCAAAAAATTATTTTGTTAATATAATTTGGTCCACTTTTAAACTAAAGGACTTTTAATAAAGTATATTTAAGTCTGTCAATTGAAGGTTTTTTATATAAAATTTAGTTCTGATAAAGTGTCAGAACAGAACCTGTTCATACCCTGGGTCGAACTGTCTGACCCGGGATGATTGGTGGCAAAACGACTAACCTCTTCAGGTCTGACTATCCGACCTCTTCTTAAAGAGATCGGCCAAATCGACAGGAGAGCCCAGTAAAGGGCCCAAATGGAGGAACACAACCCAAATCCAAAGGCAGTTCAAGCCTACAGAGATAAAGGCGGTTCCCTTAAAGATAAGCTGACTTCACTCAAGATAAAGATAAGATAAGATAAGATAACTAACTTATCTTATCAGAAAGGTCATCCCACGCTACTATAAATACACTGGAGCACCCAGGTATAACTCATACTCTGATTCGACATAAAACCTGCATAATACCCGTGCTAACTTAAGCATCGGAGTCTCTTGCAGGTACCCCCCACCTTCCGGTGGCCAAGGATTAGTAGTGCAGCAAATCCAATAAGTCGGACACAACAGCTCCAGCCGCCACCAGCCAGCCGGACACGTCATCTCCGACCAGTACGGAAGATCTCATCCGAGATTGACCTCCAGTTTCAGGTAACCCTCGGAACATTGGCGCCGTTGCCGGGGAACCTGAAAGTCATCCCAAAACCATGGCGGACGGCCATGACAACGACCACGACTCGGATCTGGAGAACAGAACACCGCACAAGAACGCGGACACTACGCTAAAGGATACTCCGAAATCCAACGGGGACAAAAACTCACCAAATCCGGGAGCCATGGAAGCACTTCAAGATCGCTTAAAGCAACTCGAGAAAGAAACCCAGCAACAACGGGAGATCGGAAAGGATCTACAAAGAGAGGTACGGCGACGTCGAGAACTAGAAGAAAAACTACAGCTATTAGAGGTCGACCTCAAATCAAAAGCTCCTCGGACCACTCCTGAGGAAAATTCACGCAAAGAACAGGATCCATTCACCAGAAAAATCATGAAGACCAAAATCCCAAAGGATTTCAAGCTCCCGGATATGGTTTTGTATGATGGCACTACAGATCCCAACCATCATCTCAGCAATTTCAGAAGCAAAATGTACCTTACCGATGCCTCAGATGCCGCTCGCTGCAAAGCTTTTCCAACAACTCTCACGAAAACGGCGATCAGATGGCTCGAAAACTTACCTCCGAAGTCCATCTCAAACTTCGACGACCTAGCCAAAAAGTTCCTGGCCAGATTCTCCATCCAGAAAGATAAGGCCAAGCACGCACCCAGCTTACTAGGGATCAAGCAAGGAGATCGGGAGAGCCTCCGCAACTACATGGAAAGATTCAACAAAACATGCATGGACATACAAAGTTTACCAACAGAGGCCGCCATCATGGGGCTTATCAATGGCTTACGAGAGGGACCTTTCAGCCAATCTATATCAAAAAAGTATCCTACCTCCTTAGACGAAGTCCAGGAGCGAGCAGAAAATTACATCAACATGGAAGAGAACGCTCGGCTGGGAGAAATCTCAAAATCTGGGGCCTCCTACCGAGACAGAGACAAGGACCCCAAAAGGAAAGAAGATCGACAGGGTGAGAAAATCAAAAAATACCACAACTACACTCCTCTCAAAGCATCCCTGGTCGACGTGTACAAAGAAGTCTGCCATACAGAAAAAATCCCCCCAACGCGGCCACTCAAAGGCAAAAGGGGAGGAGGAAACCGGAAGGAATATTGTGAATACCATCGAATTCGAGGGCACTCTACCAACGAGTGCTTTGACTTGAAAAATATCATAGAAAAATTGGTAAGAGAAGGAAAATTAGATCGATTTCTGGCCACCCGGGATGATGACCAAAGAAAAAGACGGAGAGACGAAGATGATGGACGAGCTGAACGGTCACCTCGGACACCAGAAAGACACGTCCACATGATACACGGCGGATTCACAGGAGGTGGGATCTCCAAATCATCCCGAAAGAGATATCTCAAAGAAGTATATCATGTTGAGGGAAAGGAGGAAGCACCCGACATCCCGAAGATAACATTTACTAAAGAGGACGCATCCGGCATCATCTCGGGACACGACGTTTCCATGGTCATCACTATTATACTGGCAAACGCCAATCTACACCGCACACTAGTAGACCAAGGGAGTTCTGCCGACATCTTATTCAAAACAGCCTTCGACAAGCTCGGTTTAGACGAAAAGGAACTTAGAGCATACCCGAATAATTTGTTTGGACTAGAAGACACTCCGATACAACTGCTGGGATACGTATCGCTACACACTACTTTTGGAAAAGGGAACCAATCTAGGACCCTCAAAATAGACTACATTGTGGTCGACGTAAGTTCGGCCTACAATGCTCTCATAGGTCGGACAACACTCAATCAACTCGGCGCAATAGTCTCGACTCCGCATCTATGCATGAAATTCCCAACTGCAGAGGGGATAGCCACGATAAAAGCAGATCAAAAGATGGCACGTCGCTGTTATAACGAAAGCTTAAACCTCAAAGGCAGAGGAAAAGAGTTTCATACAATTGAGCTTGGCAGAGCTCAGCGTCGAGAAGAACTCCGTCCGCACCCAGAAGGTGAGGTAGAGAAGGTTCAGATTGGAGACACCTCGGACAAAACGACTAATATCGGCACGGTCTTAAGAAGAGATTCAAAGGAATTACTGATACAATTCTTACGAGATAATGTCGACCTCTTCGCATGGAAAGCCGCAGACATGCCAGGCATAGACCCTAAGCTAATGTGCCACAAGTTGGCGGTCTATCCAGGATCTCGGCTGGTGCAGCAGAAGCGAAGAAAACTCGGACCAGAATGATCCCAAGCTGTGGAAGAACAAGTACAAACGTTACTGGAGGCATGATTCATAAGAGAAGTCAAGTACCCACTATGGCTAGCCAACGTCATCTTGGTGAAAAAATCAAACGGGAAGTGGCGCATGTGTACCAATTATACCAATCTCAACAAAGCCTGCCTAGAAGATCCATACCCACTCCCAAGTATTGACGCTCTGGTAGATGCTTCCTCCGGATATAGATACCTCTCGTTTATGGACGCCTATTCGGGATACAACCAAATCCCCATGTATCCACCAGATCAACAAAAGACCTCGTTCTTAACACCAAAGGCGAACTACTGCTACATCGTGATGCCTTTCGGTCTCAAGAATACGGGAGCTACTTATCAAAGGCTAATGAATAAAGTCTTCTTAGATTACATCGGAAAAATCATGGAAGTCTTTGTGGACGACATGTTAATAAAAACACAAAGCGAAAATACATTATTGTCCGACCTGGCTCAAGTGTTTGACACTATAAGGAAGCATAACATGCCACTCAACCCCGCAAAATGCACCTTCACAGTCGAAGCAGGCAAATTCTTGGGTTTCATGCTCACACAAAGGGGAATTGAAGCAAATCCAGACAAATGTCAAGCTATACTCAACATGAAGAGCCCAACCTGTGTCAAAGAAGTACAACAACTCAACGGGAGATTGGCCGTCCTATCCCGATTCTTAGCAGGAGCTGCGATAAGATCTCTCCCCTTCTATGCTACTTTAAGAAATGGAAAACAGTTTGAATGGACGACAGAATGTGAGCAAGCTTTCCGAGACTTCAAGGAGTTCTTAGGACAGCCACCTATCCTATCTCGACCACGAGAAGGAGAACCACTCATATTATATCTCGCAGTAGGAAGCCGGGCGATAGCCTCAGCACTAGTCAGAGAAGACGAAAATGGGCAACAATCCGTCTACTTCATTAGCCAAGCACTACAGGGATCCGAGCTGAACTACCAGAAAATAGAAAAATTTGCCTATACTCTCATCCTAACATCTCGACGACTCCGCCCGTACTACCAGGCTCATACCATTAAGGTTAGAACTAACCAGCCCATAAAAGGAATATTGCAGAAAATAGATTTAGCAGGCAGAATTCTACAATGGGCAGTCGAGTTGTCAGAATTCGACCTCCAATATGAAGCTCGGACGGCCATCAAATCATAGTATCTGGCCGACTTCATCGCAGAATTCACAGATACCCTGGAAACTCCCACAGAATGGAATCTCTACGTGGACGGTTCCTCAAATAAAACTGGAAGCGGCGCAGGCGTGATAATAGAAAGCAACCAAGGAACCCAAGTTGAGCTCTCCCTCAAGTTCGGGTTCCCGGCCTCTAATAACCAAGCGGAATATGAAGCATTATTAGCTGGTTTGAAGCTGGCTAAAGAGGTCGGAGCTCAAAAACTCAACATATACAGCAATTCACAAGTGGTCACATCACAAATAATAGGGAGCTACCAAGCCAAAGACCCCACCATGAAAAAATATTTGGATAAAACCAAGGAACTACTCGGACAAATCGGGGAATATAAGATCTGCCACATACCCCGCGAACAAAATGCCCGAGCTGATGCACTCTCAAAACTAGCCAGCACCAAACCAGGGGACAACAATAGAAGCCTCATCCAGGAAATGTTGCAAAACCCGTCAATCTCGGAAGAGGAAAAAGTCCTGGGCATAACAAGTCAGGACCAAGGATGGATGACCCCCATAATCAACTACCTCAAAGAAGGAACACTCCCCGCAGAAGAAAAGGAGGCACAGTACTACACCATCATAAATAACATCCTGTATAAAAGAGGAATCTCAATATCTTTACTAAAATGCGTGCCGACCTCCAACACAAGGGAAGTGCTAGAAGAAATACACGACAGCATTTGTGGCAATCATCTCGGAGCACGAGCTCTCGCCAAAAAAGTACTCCGGGCGGGATTTTATTGGCCAACTCTACAGAAAGAAGCTACAGAATTTGTAAAGACATGTCCACCATGTCAAAAACATGCCAACTTTCACATCGCCCCGCCAGAAGAGCTCATCAGCGTGACTTCGCCTTGGCCGTTTGCAAAATGGGGACTCGATCTTCTCGGCCCCTTTCCACAGGGATCAGGACAAGTTAAATTTCTCATAGTGGGAGTAGATTACTTTACAAAGTGGATCGAGGCAGAGCCCCTAGCCAATGCCACCGCTCAAAGAAGCCGGAAATTCTTATATCGAAACATTGTCACAAGATTCGGGGTTCCATATTCAATAACCACAGACAATGGCACCCAATTCACAGATACAGGCTTCAGAAAACTAGTAGCCGACTTGAATATAAAGCACCAGTACACCTCCGTCGAACATCCACAAGCCAATGGGCAGGCCGAAGCTGCTAACAAAGCCATATTGGCCGGATTAAAACGGAGATTACAAGAAGCAAAGGGAGCCTGGGCAGAAGAGCTCCCACAGGTCCTGTGGGCATATCGAACAATGCCACATTCCACCACGAAGGAATCCCCCTTCCGATTAGCATACAGAACAGAGGCGATGATTCCAATAGAGATTGAGGAAGGGTCGCCCAGAATAGTTCACTACAATGAGGAAGCAAACTTCCAACTTCAGAGAGAAGAGCTCGACTTGTTACCCGAAATCCAAGAAAGAGCTCGGATCAGGGAAGAAGCTCTAAAACGCCGAATGGCTTCTAGATATAATCAAAAAGTAGTGCCGAGAAGTTTCATAGAAAATGATCTCATCCTAATCCGAAATAATATCGGAACAACTGGACCAGGAGAGGGAAAGCTGGCAGCAAACTGGAAAGGACCCTACCGAGTTATAGAAGTACTCGGAAAGGGCTACTACAGACTGTCTGAACTCGATGGACGAGAGCTTCCCAGGTCATGGCACGCCTGCAACCTCAGAAGGTACTACAGTTAGAAAAGATAAAAGATCTCATCATTGGATGCACTCTTTTTCCTGAAAAGGTTTTTTAACGAGGCACCAAGTTGAGACTCAAACAATCCCATATGTATATATTTGCACTTTTTCTTTAAATAAAATATATTTTAGATACTCTACAAAGATTTCAAGACACATTAATCTGAAGCATTCATCGTTTGATTATAAAGCAACAGATCGGCAGAAAGTGAAAAACAATTTCACTGCACGATCACGATAAAGACAACCGTCCGATAAAGGTGAAAACGCGATTCACCCAAAGGACGATCTAGAGATGACAACCACTTTCTACAAATCGGCAAAGATGAACACAGAATAATGTAAGAAGTTATCGAAAGTGATCTAAAAAAGAACCTGACGAGGTCTTACGGATTGCTAAAATAATAACTTAAAGACTGGCCGACGTTGAGAAGTCGGACCAAGTCAACCCAAGTTATAAGTAAACCCTGGAAAGAGGTCTGGCCAACCCTATTAAAGAGGATTACTTTAACTTAGAAGGGCTCGACATGACAAAGTCAGCCCAAAAATGGAAAGTTATCAAAGTAGTCCCTGAAAGAGATCTGACAAGGATCCAAGAAAGAGGACTACAAACAACTTAAAGGAGACCGATATAATGAAGTCAGACTCCTACTACTAAAAAGTTATAAAAGTAATCCCTGAAAGAGATCTGACAAAGATTCAAGAAAGAGGATTACAAAAATAACTTAAAGGAGACCGATATAATGAAGTCAGACTCCTACTACTAACAAGTTATAAAAGTAATCCCTGAAAGAGACCTGACAAAGGTCCAAGAAAGAGGATTACAAAAATAACTTAAAGGAGACCGATATAATGAGTCGGACTCCTACTACTAACAAGTTATAAAAGTAATCCCTGAAAGAAACCTGACAAAGGTCCAAGAAAGAGGATTACAAAAAATAACTTAAAAGAGACCGATACAACCAAGTCGGACTCCTACTACTGAAAGTAATCCCTAAAAGAGACCTAACAAAGGTCCAAGAAAGAGGATTACAAAAATAACCCGGAAAAGGTCGACCTAACGAAGTCGATCTCCCACAAACGAGAAGATCGTAAAAAGTAATCCCCGAAAGAGACCTGACAAAGGTCCAAGAGTTTAGCAGGGGACCAACGCAAAGAAATCGGTTACAGAGCGCTAAAGAACACACACAAAGCGAGAAAACCAAACAAGTCAGACCCCTACAACTACGGAGATTCAAGCTACACAACAAAAACCCAAGGAGGTCGGGTTGCAAGATGTCAGCATTGGCAGAAGGAAGCCTAGCCAAAAAACCTATTCTTTACAGAGTCATAAGGCCTCGAAAGGCCACCAACACTTACTATCCAAAAGACGGCAAGCTAATTGTTTGTTTTTCAAAAATAAAAAGTTGCTAGAAAAGCAACTAAGAAATGTCAGCAATCAAATAAAAAGTTTCCAAACGCCCATAAGCCGGGCCAACTACTTTAAAGAAAAAGATCAACAAGCATCAGAAGCCTTCTCGGCAGCATCAGGAGCCTTCTTGACTGCGTCAGAACAAGGAGAGGGGGCGAGTCTGAATTGGCACCGCATCTACAGTACCATCCTCCCGATTCAGGATCTGGTAATCCAACTCGGGCCCAACTGGAGGAGCGGAAGAAGTCGGCACCTTGGTAGAAAACACAGGGGGAGGAACCACCTCATCGTCATCACCCTCATCATCAGGGACAATCTTGCCATCCCTGATAACATTATCCAAGCTAAAGAGGGTAAGATCGGCCTCGGGAGCAATGATTTGAACTTGTTCTCTCAAGTTCTCATAAGCAGCAGTCACGCTGCCAACGAGATGACCTTGGAGCTCAGCATAGTCTTCCCGGGCATTGTCAAGCTCCTCTCTCTGGCGCCTCCCCTCCCTATAGGATGTAACATAGCTATCCTTATGCATCAAGGCTGCATCTTCAGCCAACCTCAAAGAAGCAGCCAGCGCTTCAGAACTCGCCTTCTCGTTCTCCAAGTCTTTTTCCAGCTTAGCCACCTTCACCTCAAGCTCCTCCTTCAATCCCTTCATCCGGTCGAATTCTTGTTTCGCCTCTTCCATAAATTCCTTGGTAGCACGGAGAGGGAGATTCTGAGCAGTCCGATATATGGCAGCCGACATGTATGCCATCTTAACATGATTTTGAGCCATAAAATCCATGTGATGAAGGATGGACACATCGTCCATGGAAAGAGCACCGTAGGGGCCGATTTGTTGATCCACGAATTTAATAGCATTAAAATCAGGAGCATCGAGGTCAAAAGGCTCAGCAGTCTTTTGTTTTTTATTGGGAGGAGTAACAGAAGGGGCAGCAGAGGTGACGTGAGGATCTGCCAAACGAACTCGGGGAGTAGGGATCACCTTCTTCACCCCGACAAAACTCTGCACCGATGGCTTCCCGCGCACTTGGGAAGATCCCTCCTCAGCCGCCTGAGCAGCAGCATTTCTGGCAACAGTCGCCCTCTGCGCCCTCTTATAAGCTTTCACAGATTCATTATTCTTTATTGCCTCTGCAAAATAAAACAGAAAACTCAGCTACAAGTCGGACAAGTCGGAAAAGACAGCTACAAGCCACATAAACAAAATCAGAAAAGAAACACAAGATACCCAGTTCAGATTGAAGAAGAAAAGGATTGGTTAGGAATTTCTTTGTGTCAAGATGGGGAGGTTGACCCCAGCGTTCTTCCAAGATAGTCACTAAGGCCCGCTCAGCCTCATCCAACATCTCCCACGAATACAGGGAGACCCTCACGTCTTTTTGCCATTCCAAGGGAAAGGCAGGTTCGTCATTTTCATCCAGAAAAAAGGGTCGAGCTCCTTCAACAGATCGGACCTTGAAAAAGTAGTTCTTAAAGTCACGGAACGACTCGTCAAACATGAAAAAAACTTTCTTTCCTTGGGTAGAACGAAAGGAGACCCAAGCTGACTTCTTTTTTACCACACCGGGCTTAGTCAAAACAAACAAATAGAAAAAGAGAGATTGGGAAGCAGGAATACCAAAACCGTCGCACAGCAACTGGAAAATTTTTATAAAACCCCAGGAGTTAGGGTGAAGTTGAGAAGGGGCAACATTACAAGACCATAACAAGTCGGTTTCAAATGGAGTAAAAGGAAGAGTAATACCTAGTTGACCAAAGAAAAAATCGTAAGCATAAAAGAAGGGGCGATTGTCAACAACTCGAGTCGAAAAACAGACTCTCTCGTCAGAAGAGGGAGGGACAAGTTCATAATTCTTCTCATCACCAGAATTACTACAGACACTGTGAAACTGCCTAAGCTGAGTACAAAATTCGGAATCAACCAGCGAGACACACATAAGAACCATGGAGTCCACCCAATCAGCCATACCCGCGGGAACCTGGGGAGGCATTTCTGTTACATTATTTCGGGAAGACATGAGGTCAACTAAATCCTACAAAAAGAAAGGAAGAATGGATTACACAAAAACATCTCGGACAGAGGACAAAACATCTCGACGGGCGGATAAACAAAAAGGGAAAACCCCAAGACTCAAGACAAAGGTCTTGGGGCATCCCTTGGAGGCAGTAAACAAGCAAGGTTTTCAGGTTATTTCTACGGCTTACATCCCAGCACTCGTCAAAACAAAATCCAGAAAGAAAACAAAGGAAGCAAAAACGCAAAGGACCACACTTCTATAGTTTACCAGCAAAAAATACTACTTCTACAGTATATTAGAAATGTCAAAAAAGACCAAGCAGCAAAGGCATAAACTTTCTTTTGAAATCAAGCAAAAAATCATCAGCCAAGGCACAAACAGAAACGGCGGCAACATGCAAAAGAAAAAGATTCAAGCAACAAGAAAAAGATTCGCACCAAAAAACAAAGAAATTCTAGAGCATGCAACAAGTCAAGCATGATAAAAAACGGAAAGATCCAAACTTTCTCCAAAAAGAAGATCAAAAGGAAAACCCCATCGCAAAGACAAAAACAAACATGGAATATACGAAATGGGACTAACCTGGAGACGGAAGAAGCTGCGAGGAAGAGAGGAAGCGCAGAGACAAAGGCTGCCCAGAAAAAATGCCAAGCAACGAAAGCAGAAGCGCAAGCGAAAGACAGAAAGCGAGAGAGTGAAAGAAGAAATGTGAAGAAGTTACGAAAAGGGCGAAGGAGAGAAACCGTTTTCCTGAGTGCAAAATTCAAAAAAATAGAAAAGTTGGGGGAAACGGGGCAATTAAATGCCAATTAAATGCGGATATTAAAACCACTTGCATTCCCAAAACAGCGCCGATATAAAAGCGCGCGCTTTTAGAGGAAAAACGTTCTACATTCAAAAGCTTCTACAAAGGAAATCGACAAAATGCTTGAGTTCGGCTTCATTAGAGAAGGACCGAAGTCAAGAACTCGACCTCAAAAAAGAAGACCGAGCTCAAGCAGGGGCACTATTCATACCCTGGGTCGAACTGTCCAACCCGGGATGATTGGTGGCAAAATGACTAACCTCTTCAGGTCCGACTATCCGACCTCTTCTTAAAGAGATCAGCCAAATCGATAGAAGAGCCCAGTAAAGGGCCCAAATGGAGGAACACGACCCAAATCCAAAGGCAGTTCAAGCCTACAGAGATAAAGGCGGTTCCCTTAAAGATAAGCTGACTTCACTCAAGATAAAGATAAGATAAGATAAGATAACTAACTTATCTTATCAGAAAGGTCAGCCCACACTACTATAAATACACTAGAGCACCCAAGTATAACTCATACTCTGATTCGACATAAAACCTGCTTAATACCCGTGCTAACTTAAGCATCGGAGTCTCTTGTAGGTACCCCCACCTTCCGGTGGCCAAGGATCAGCAGTGTAGCAAGTCCAATAAGTCGGACACAACAGCTCCGGCCGCCACCAGCCAGCCGGACACGTCATCTCCAACCAGTACGGAAGATCTCATCCGAGATCGAACTCCAGTTTCAGGTAACCCTCGGAACAAAACTGATGACCAAAATAAATGTTTTGCTACCTTAAATAACTGACTAACCTAAGCCCCAGGTTCATTTCACAAGTGCACAGTCCAAATTCAAACCAGAACAGAAACTCAGTCAACATTCAACACTCATCTTGCTCATGTTCACAAACATCACCACTTTCCACATCCAACAAAAATACCCAACAGCCAATCAAGTCCTAACTAAGCAACAGAAATCAGAGAAGAAGACCACTTACCACAGATGACAACCCACAAACGGCCAATACAGCGAAGCAGCAGCAGCAAAGCGGCAGCAGCGAAGCACAATCCACAATCAGCCAACACAGTGAAGCAGAAGCAGCGAGGTAGAAACAGAACAGGGGAGAAGCAAGGATGCCGTGGAGAAGCGGTGAAGCCTCGGAGAAGGGAGAAGCAGCGACGCCGCGGAGAGACTCAGTGACGCCGGGAAGAAGGAGGCAGCGACACCGGGAAGAATGCAGCGACGATGATGGTGCGACGATGGTGAGTGGCGATTTGAGGCTTCCTGGTAACTTGCAATGATGGTGCGATTTACGACTTCATGGAGAGCTGCGGTGCGATGACTTCTCTGATTTTGAGGCATGGGTTAGGGTTTGGTACGGTAGAGGGGGGAAGAGTAGCATTCTCTTTGGTTTCAAAGAGAAGGAGGGAGCTTTCTTAGTAAATTTTTCTGTTATGTATTCCTTCATTAATTAGGAAAAAATTAATAATCAATAATAGATATATAATATTTATTTTAGAATTATTTTAATTTTATTTCTTTATATTAATATTTATTATAAATTTATTTTAGCTATATGTGTTAAAAATATAATATTTTTTATATATTTATAATAACTTTATTTTAATTTTATTTTTTTAAAATAATATTTGTTATTTATTTATAACAATAGTTTTTGAGTATTTTATAAATTCAATATTTATAGAAAAAATAGTTTCAATTTATATAATTATCTGAAATTATTTTTATTAGTATTGTTTAATTTGTATAATTATTTAAATAATATTAGAAAATGGTTGTTTCATAAATAATTGTTGTAATGATTGTATAACCGTTCTTTAGAATAGTCAAAGAGAACGGTTTTATTTTGTTACTATAGCATAATGAAAAAATGAACTTCAACAGCAACACTGTAAAAACCGTTGTCTAGGACCATCTAATGGAACGGTTTTAAAGTGTAGTATTTCGGCAACGGTTTTAATGTGTTTCCTTTGTGCAATTGTTTAAACAACAATAAAAAACCGTTGCTTAAACCCAAATCATGGTAACGGTTATAAAACCGTTCTTTAAAGTAGTCAAACAGAACGGTTTTAATTTGTTGCTAGAAATTAATGAAAAATTGAATTCAACAGTAACACTTTAAAAAACCGTTGTCTAAACCTATCTAAGAGAACGATTTTAAGGCGTTGTAAAATTTGGCGTTGCTAAAGGCCATATTTGTTGTAGTGTATTTTGCTTTTCATTTCAAATTCTCTCCTTCCACTCATCCCACGATCCCTTCTCTTCTTCTATCTTCTTCCCTCACCCTACTACCTTGTCTCCGACCACCGCCACCGCCACCGGCCACCACCACCTCCGGTGGTCCCACACTTTCTTTCTCCTCTCTTTCCTCTCACATTTGCCACCTACACTCCACCTTGCTCTCTCCCTCCTCAAGGTTCATTCTTACTCCTTCCTCTTTCTTGTCTCTTATTCTAAGTTTCTCTCTTTTATTAGTTCCATTTGATTTCTCTTTTCTCTTTTCTTCTTAGTTGCATTTTAATGCTTGGTTCTTGCTTGTTTGCCTTCTTCCTTTCCTTATTTTTCATGGGTGTTGAACTTTGGATTTCTCTTGCTTTGATGGATCATCTTGATGTTTCTTGATTCCTTTATGACTATGTGGTGTATCTAGTTGATTGGTAATTCTTTTGGGATTTTATATTGTTGATTTCTTCATAATTGTTCATTGTTTGAATATTGCACACCAAGTGTTTGATGAAAGGCACATACACCATTTTAGTTCAATTTTGACCTTGTGCTTTTAACTTAGTGCCTCTTCTTCATACACTTGCCTTTCTTTGTGTGCGTTGAGCCTATTTTGCTTCATGTTTACTATTCTTTTGCTCATTCCCATGACTTGCTTCTTTATTAGTGTTGATGCTTGAGTTTATCCTTCTTATGCCCTATTGCATGCTTTACTCACTCTTGCACATCATGCCAAGTGCTATGCCCTATGCTTTTATTGGTATCTTGATCACATGTTGCAGCTGTCATGTCCTCAAGACGTACCATTCCATTTGGGCACTACTTGTCACTTGCATGTTATTTCCTAAATGTTGATTATTTGGGTTTAATGTTCTCCACTCCCTTCCTTTTTCAGAATGGCCACCGGGAAAGGCAAGGAGAAGGCATCGAAGAAGCCGACCACAAAAAGGGCACCCCAAAAATCAACATCCAAGGCACATCCTATTTTGGGCCCTAACCCCCTCTAAAAGAAGGAGAAGCCAAGTG
Organism: Arachis hypogaea; assembly: GCF_003086295.3. NCBI lineage: Eukaryota > Viridiplantae > Streptophyta > Magnoliopsida > Fabales > Fabaceae > Arachis > Arachis hypogaea. The sequence continues at coordinate 48,492,824 of NC_092050.1, forward strand.
TTCATATTGACGAACAAGAGAAGAGCGAACCGGCAAGGGACCTCACAAGGTTTCCTAACCGCTACTATGAGCTCATGTTCCTTGCCATGGTTGAGAGGAACTATCATTCTGAGCACCTACTTGCTCCCCCCGACCACATTTCTCCATGTGTGCTACCCCGTGTTGAGCGGCGAAGATGGGGGTTTCTATTGCGCAAACCACAGGAAATGAACCTCTCATGGGTGGTGGAGTTCTACTTCAATTACCACACCACGTCTCTTCAGTTGGTCTACGTGCGCCGGAAGCAAGTCCCAATTTCAGAGGAGGCTATTCAGCGAGTGCTTCATATTCCACCGGTACCGGAGGATATGGATGGTTACCAAGAGGTCCTACGTTAGCGGCTTAAATTTGGGTTTGATTGGGACTCGATCCTTTGAGTCATTTCCAAACCAGAGGCATTTTGGACACAAGGGAGACTCAAGATGCGGTCTAAGTGCATCGACGCCCGCCACCTTACTGTGGAGGCCCGCGTATGGGTCCAGATCTTATCTCATTACGTGCTTTCGAGCACTCTGGTGCACGAAATTGTAATGTTAATGTTCACATTACTCTCTTACAACTTCGCACAACTAACCAGCAAGTGCACTGGGTCGTCCAAGTAATACCTTACGTGAGTAAGGGTCAAATCCCACGGAGATTGTTGGTTTGAAGCAATCTATGGTTATCTTGTAAATCTTAGTCAGGAAGTCAATTATGTTTATCAGTTGAATTGTGAATAACCAGTAGAGCATAAATTAAAAATTACTTGTTGTGCAGTAATGGAGAATATGTTGGAGTTTTGGAGATGCTCTGTCCTCTGAATCTCTGCTTTCCTCTGTCTTCTGATTCACGCACGCATGTCCTCCTATGGCAAGCTGTGTGTTGGTGGATCACCGTTGTCAATGGCTACCTTCCATCCTTCCAGTGAAAACTACGCTCACGCGCTCTGTCACAGCACGGCTAATCACCGGTTGGTTCTCGATCCGGTTGGAATAGGATTTACTATCCTTTTGCGTCTGTCACTAACGCCCAGCCTTCAGGAGTTTGAAGCTCGTCACAGTCATTCAATCATTGAATCCTACTCGGAATACCACAGACAAGGTTTAGACTTTCCGGATTCTCATGGATGCCGCCATCAGTTCTAGCTTATACCACGGAGATTCTGATTAAGGAATCTAAGAGATACTCATTCAGTCGGATGTAGAACGGAGGTGGTTGTCAGGCACACGTTCATGGTTTGAGGAAGGTGATGAATGTCACGGGTCATCACCTTCATCACAGTTAAGCGCGAATGAACATCTTAGATAGGAACAAGCGTGTTTGAATGGGAAACAGAAATACTTGCATTAATTCATTGAGACACAGCAGAGCTCCTCACCCCCAACAATGAAGTTTAGAGACTCATGCCGTCAGAGAATACAAAGTTTAGATCTGAAATGTCATGAGATACAAAATAAGTCTCTAAAAGTTGTTTAAATACTAAACTAGTAGCCTAGGGTTACAAAATATGAGTGGACTATGATGGATGATGCAGAGATCCACTTCTAGGGCCCACTTGGTGTGTGCTAGGGCCCACTTGGTGTGTGCTGGGGCCCACTTGGTGTGTGCTGGGGCTGAGACTTAAGCAATTCACGTGCAGAGGCCATTTGTGGAGTTGAACGCCAGTTTTTATGCCAGTTTGGGCGTTCAACTCTAGTTTTTGATCCTTTTCTGGCGCTGGACGCCAGAATTGGGCAGAGAACTGGCGTTGAACGCCAGTTTACGTCGTCTATCCTTGTGCAAAGTATGGACTATTATATATTGCTGGAAATCCCTGGATGTCTACTTTCCAACGCATTTGGAAGCATGCCATTTCGAGTTCTGTAGCTCCAGAAAATCCACTTTGAGTGCAGGGAGGTCAGAATCCAACAGCATCAGCAGTCCTTTTTCAGCCTGAATCAGATTTTTGCTCAGCTCCTTCAATTTCAGCCAGAAAAATACCTGAAATTATAGAAAAACACACAACTCATAGTAAAGTCCAGAAATATGAATTTTTCCTAAAAACTACTAGAAATAGACTAAAAACTAACTAAAACATACTCAAAACTATATGAAATTATCCCCAAAAAGCGTATAAAATATCCGCTCATCACAACACCAAACTTAAACTGTTGCTTGTCCTCAAGCAACTTAGACAAATAAAATAGAAGACTAATAGGTTGAGAAGCAATAATATCTCAGAGTTTTTGATTGAAGCTCAGATTCTAATTAGATGAGCGGGACTAGTAGCTTTTTGCTTCTGAACAGTTTTGGCATCTCACTTTATCCATTGAAGCTCAGAGTGATTGGCATCTATAGGAACTCAGAGTTCAGATAGTGTTATTGATTCTCTTAGTTCAGTATGATGATTCTTGAACACAGCTTCTTTATGAGTCTTGGCCGTGGCCCTAAGCACTTTGTTTTCCAGTATTACTACCGGATACATAAATGCCACAGACACATAACTGGGTGAACCTTTTCAGATTGTGACTCAGCTTTGCTAAAGTCCCCAACTAGAGGTGTCCAGAGTTCTTAAGCACACTCTTCTTTTTGCTTTGGACCTTGACTTTAACCGCTCAGTCTCAAGTTTTCACTTGACACCTGCACGCCACAAGCACATGGTTAGGGACAGCTTGGTTTAGCCGCTTAGACCAGGATTTCAGTCCTTTAGGCCCTCCTATCCACTGATGCTCAAAGCCTTGGGATCCTTTTTAATTGCTCTTGCCTTTTGGTTTTAAGGGTTATTGGCTTTTTCTGCTTGTTTTTTTTTTTTTTTTTTTCTGCAAGCTTTGTTCTTTGCTGCTTTTTCTTGCTTCAAGAATCATTTTTATGATTTTTCAGATTATCAATAACATGTCTCATGTTCATTATTCTTTCAAGAGTCAACATATTTAACAGTCTTAAACAACAAATTCAAAAGACATATGCACTGTTCAAGCATTCATTCAGAAGACAGAAAGCATTGCCACCACATTTGACCAATTAGAATTTGTTTTATTTAAACTCGAGATTTTATTGCTTCTTATTCAAAAGATCTACTATTTTATTCATGTTTAATGATGATGAGAAAAATAAACTATAGCTTAATTGGAGATAAAATCAAAATAGATACTAACTACTACTATATGACTTCTAAGGTACTTTTATAAGGACACTGTCACAGAGTTAAGGCAGAAATTGGAAATTAACAACCTTTATTCTGGGGGTATGGGGGTTCCTCTGATCCTTGGGAGACTTGGTATCACAGAAGATTTTTGGCGCTTCAGTTCCCTTAAGTCACGTCCCTGCTCCTCTTGTTCTTTGAGCATATGGGTCAGCATTTGACTGTGTTCCTTCTGTTGTTTTATTATTTGCTCCATAGCTTCCTGTATCTTGTTGACAGACGTCTCAAGATATTCCCAATATTCCGCTTGAGGAATCTCTGGGAGGAATTTCTGTGCTCTCTTCTTGATATATTCCTCCTGTGCTTGTTGTCTCCATTGATGCTTTGGTGATTGACTTTTCAATTAGGATATATTCAGTTATTCCCATCTTAACTCCAGCGTCCTTGCATAGCAGAGAAATCACGCTTGGATAAGCCAACCTGGCCTCTCTTGAATTTTTGTTAGCAATCTTATAGAGCTCTGTTGAAATCAGCTGATGAACCTCCACTTCCTTTCCCATCATGATGCAATGAATCATCACTGCTCTTTTAACTGTGACTTCAGAACGGTTACTGGTGGGCAACAGAGAACGCCCAATGAAGTCCAGCCATCCTCTGGCAACTGGTTTGAGATCCTCCCTCTTGAGTTGATTTGGAACGCCCTTTGTGTTGGTGGTCCACCTGGCTTCAGGGATACAGATGTCCTCTAGAATCTTATCCAGGCCAATGTCTACTCTCATCATCCTCCTGTTGAAGGAGTCTGGATCATCCTTTAGCTGAGGTAGCTTTAATATCTCTCTGATCTTGTCAGGGGTGGTATGAACAATCTTTCCCCTGACCATGGTCCGAAATTCGTAGCAGGCTGTTCCAGATAGTCTTTGCTTGTCAGTCTGCCACATATTAGCATAGAACTCCTGGACCATGTTCCTTCCTACTTTCGTTTCAGGATTGGCTAGGACTTCCCAGTTCCTGATTCGAATTTGCTCCTGGATCTCCGGATATTCATCTTCTTTCAGATCGAATCTAACTTCCGGGATCACTGATCTCAGACCCATTACTTTAAGATAATGGTCTGAATGTTCTTTAGATAAGAACTTCCCTTGATTCCAAAGTGGTTTTGGAATGCTCTCTTTCTTGTCTCTAGGAGTGTATTGTTTCCCTTTGGGAGCCATGATCTTAGTGATTTCGGAAAAACACACCAAACTTAGAGGTTTGCTTGTCCTCAAGCAAAAGAAAAGAAAGGAGAGGGATAGAAGGAGATTGAGTAGCACTTGTTGATGAAGGAGGGGGGAGGCCGAACCCAATTTAAAGGGGGGGGGAGGGGTGGATTTTCGAAAAATTGGAGGAGATAAGATAAAAAGATTGAGTTGAAAAAGATAAGATAGAAGATATAGTTTAATTTTGAAAAGATAGGATAGATTTTTGAAAAAGATAATTCTGGATTTTGAAAAAGATAATATGAAAAAGATATTGAAAAAGATATGGATTAGTTGAAAAGATTTTTGAGTGAAAAAGATAGATTTTTCAGAAAAGATTTTGAAAAGTGTTGGATTGAATTTGGAAAAATGGGTTTTTAGAAATTAAGGTTTTTAGAAATCAGGGTTCTTGATATGTTCATGTAAAAATCATGCATTGAAGCATAAAATTTGAAATTAAAATGGAAATACGTGTGGGATTGCTTGGATTTGGCTCCTTCCTGTCCTCCTGGCGTTTGAACGCCCAAACACTGCCTGTTTTGGGCGTTCAGTGCCGAAATGCTGATCTCCTGGGTGTTCAGCGCCCAGTTGCTGCCATTCCTGGCGTTCAACGCCCAGTGGGTGGCCATTTCTGGCGTTGAACGCCCAAATGCTGCCATTACTGGCGTTCAGCGGCCAGTGGATGCCCATTTTGGGCGCTGAACGCCCAAAATGCCCCTTTACTGGCGTTTTCTTGCCATTGAGCTCTTTTACTCTGTTTTTGTGTGCCGAGGTCTTCTGTAAATGATTATTTACCTTGTTGTCAATGAACTCTATATAAAAAATAAAGATAGAAATAGGGCAAAATGCTTAGAGGATTGTTGCCCCATGGCTGGGTTGCCTCCCAGCAAGCGCTTCTTTATTGTCTTTAGCTGGACCTTGCTGAGCTTTTAATCTAGCTGCAGCCTTGAGCATTCCTGCTCAGTGTTGCCTTCAAGATAATGCTTGATTCTCTGTCCATTGACAATGAACTTCTTATCAGAATCAATATCTTGAAGCTCCACATAACCATATGGTGACACACTTGTAATCACGTATGGTCCCCTCCACCGGGATTTCAGTTTCCCAGGGAATAGCCTGAGTCTAGAGTTAAACAACAGGACCTTCTGTCCTGGTTCAAAGATTCTAGATGACAGCTTTCTGTCATGCCATTTTTTTGATTTTTCTTTATAAAGTTTGGCATTTTCGAAAGCTGTGAATCTGAATTCCTCTAGCTCATTTAGCTGGAGCAATCATTTTTCTCCTGCTAATTTGGCATCTAAATTTAGGAATCTGGTTGCCCAATAAGCTTTATGTTCCAGTTCCACGGGCAGGTGACATGCCTTACCATACACAAGTTGGTATGGAGAGGTCCCTATAGGGGTCTTGAATGCTGTTCTGTAAGCCCACAGAGCATCATCCAAGCTCCTTGCCCAATCCTTTCTACGGGTATTTACTGTCCATTCCAGGATTCTCTTTAATTCTCTATTAGAGACTTCAGCCTGCCCATTGGTTTGTGGATGATATAGAGTGGCCACCTTGTGGCGAATTCCATACCGAACCATGGCAGAGTAAAGCTGTTTATTGCAGAAGTGAGTGCCCCCATCACTGATTAGTACTCTAGGGACACCAAACCTGCTAAAAATATGTTTCTGGAGGAACTTCAGCACTGTTTTAGTATCATTGGTGGGTGTGGCAATAGCCTCAACCCATTTTGATACATAGTCAACTGCCACCAGAATATAAGTGTTTGAGTATGATGATGGGAAAGGTCCCATGAAGTCAATTCCCCATACGTCAAACAACTCAATTTCCAAGATTCCTTGTTGAGGCATGGCATAACCATGAGGCAGATTACCAGCTCTTTGGCAACTGTCACAATTACGTACAAACTCTCGGGAATCTTTATAGAGTGTGGGCCAATAGAAGCCACATTGGAGGACCTTGGTGGCTGTTCGCTCACCTCCGAAATGGCCTCCATATTGAGATCCGTGGCAATGCCATAGGATTCTCTGTGCTTCCTCTCTGGGGACACACCTACGGATAATTCCATCTGCACATCTCTTAAAGAGATAGGGTTCATCCCACAAGTAGTACTTTGCATCAGTAATTAGTTTCTTTTTTTGTATTCTATTGTACTCCTTGGGTATGAACCTTGCAGCTTTATAGTTTGCAATATCGGCAAACCATGGTGCTTCCTGAATGGCAAATAGATGCTCATCAGGGAATGTCTCAGAGATCTCAAGGAAGGGGAGGGACGTTCCTTCCACTGGCTCTATCCGGGACAGATGATCAGCTACTTGGTTCTCTGTCCCTTTTCTGTCTCTTATTTCTATATCAAACTCTTGCAGAAGCAATACCCATCTGATGAGCCTGGGTTTTGAATCCTGCTTTGTGAGTAGATATTTAAGAGCAGCATGGTCAGTATACACAATCACTTTTGATCCTACTAAGTATGATCTGAACTTGTCAATGGCGTAAACCACTACAAGTAGTTCTTTTTCTGTGGTTGTGTAATTTTTCTGGGCATCATTTAGAACGCGGCTGGCATAATAAATGACATGCAGAAGCTTGTCATGCCTCTGTCCCAATACTGCACCAATGGCATGATTACTGGCATCACACATTAACTCAAATGGCAATGTCCAGTCTGGTGCAGAAATGACTGGTGCTGAGACCAGCGTAGCTTTCAGCGTTTCAAACGTCTGCAGGCATGCTGTGTCAAACACAAATGGCGTGTCAGCAGCTAGCAGATTGCTTAGAGGTTTTGCGATTTTTGAAAAATCCTTTATAAACCTCCTATAGAATCCTGCATGCCCCAGAAAGCTTCTGATTGCCTTAACATTGGCAGGTGGTGGTAATTTTTCAATTACCTCTATTTTTGCTTGATCCACCTCTATTCCCTTGTTTGAGATCTTATGCCCAAGAACAATTCCTTCAGTCACCATGAAGTGACACTTTTCCCAGTTTAAAACTAGGTTGGTTTCTTGGCATCTTTTCAGAACAAGTTTCAGGTGATCAAGACAGGAGCTGAATGAGTCTCCATATACTGAGAAGTCATCCATGAAGACTTCCAGAAATTTTTCCACCATATCAGAGAAAATAGAGAGCATGCATCTCTGGAAGGTTGCAGGTGCATTGCATAGCCCAAAGGGCATCCTTCTGTAAGCAAACACTCCGGATGGACATGTGAATGCTGTTTTCTCTTGATCCTGGGGATCTACTGCAATCTGGTTATAGCCTGAGTAGCCATCCAAAAAGCAGTAATAATCATGACCTGCTAGTCTCTCTAGCATCTGGTCTATGAATGGTAAAGGAAAATGATCCTTTCTGGTGGCTGTATTGAGCCTTCTGTAGTCAATACACATGCGCCACCCTGTAACTGTTCTTGTAGGAACCAGTTCATTTTTTTCATTATGAATCACTGTCATGCCTCCCTTTTTTGGGACGACTTGAACAGGGCTCACCCAGGGGCTATCAGAAATGGGATAAATAATCCCAGCCTCTAGTAATTTTGTGACCTCTTTTTGCACCACTTCCTTCATGGCTGGATTTAGCCGCCTCTGTGGTTGAACCACTGGTTTGGCATTATCCTCCAATAGGATTTTGTGCATGCATCTAGCTGGGCTTATGCCCTTAAGATCACCTATGGACCACCCAAGAGCTGTCTTGTGTGTCCTTAGCACTTGAATAAGTGCTTCCTCTTCCTGTGAATTTAAAGCAGAGCTTATGATCACTGGGAAAGTGTCACCTTCTCCTAGAAATACATATTTCAAGGATGGTGGCAGTGGCTTGAGCTCTGGTTTAGGAGGTTTTTCCTCTTTCAGAAGAAAGTTCAGAGGCTCTTTCATGTCTCCTGAATCCTCCAAATCAGGCTGAACATCTTTAAAGATGTCTTCCAACTCTTATTCGAGACTCTCAGCCATGTTGATCTCTTCTACCAAAGAGTCAATAAGGTCAACTTTCATGCAGTCTGTTGATGTGTCTGGATGCTGCATGGCTTTGACAGCGTTCAACTTGAACTCGTCATCGTTGACTCTCAGGGTTATTTCCCCTTGTTGGACGTCAATGAGGGATCGTCCAGTTGCTAGGAAGGGTCTTCCTAGAATGAGAGTGGCACTCTTGTGCTCCTCCATTTCCAGCACAACAAAGTCAGTGGGAAAGGCGAATGGCCCAACTCTGACAATCATGTCCTCAATCACGCCTGATGGGTATTTAGTGGAACCATCAGCAAGTTGGAGACATATCCGGGTTGGTTTAACTTCTTCAGTTAAGCCAAGCTTCCTGATAGTGGATGCAGGTATTAGGTTGATGCTTGCCCCAAGATCGCATAAAGCTGTCTTGGTGCAATCACCTTCTAATATGCATGGTATCAGAAAACTCCAAGGGTCTTTAAGCTTTTCAGGAAAGCTTTTCAGAATGACTGCACTGCATTCTTCAGTGAGGAGAACTCTTTCTGTTTCTCTCCACTCCTTTTTATGACTCAAGATCTCTTTCATGAACTTGGCATAAGAAGGTATTTGCTCAAGTGCCTCTGCAAATGGAATCTTTATTTTAAGAGTCCTTAGATAATCTGCAAAGCGAGCAAATTGCTTCTCCTGCTCCTCTTTCTGGAGTTTTTGAGGATAAGGTATCTTGGCTTTATATTCCTCAACCTTAGTGGTTAAAGAAGCCTTTTTAGAGGGGTTGTTATTAGCACTTATGTGTGTCTGATCCCTCTCTGGCAATTGCGTACCAGAGTTAGAAGCTGGAGTGACGTTAGACGCCAACTCACTGTCTGTTCCTGGCGCCTGAACGCCAGAAATGTGCCCCTGTTGGGCGTTCAACACCAGATTCTTGCCCATTTCTGGCGTTGAACGCCAATCCTGCCTTGTTTCAGGCGCTGAACGCCAGTTTTGGGCATGGTCTGGGCGTTCAGCGCCAGCCTTCCACCCATTTTCTGGCGTTTTATTGCCAGAATTATTTTTCCCTGGGCTCTTACTGTCCTCAGGGGGATATTTGGTGGGTTGCTCATTTCTTGAATTTTTGATGCCTTGAGGTGGGGCATTTAATGTTTTCCCACTTCTTAATTGAACTGCTTGGCATTCTTCTGCTATTTGCTTTGATAGCTGCTGCTTTGTTTGCTTAAACTGTTCTTCCATATGTATATTAGCTATCCTTGTCTCCTGTAACCTGTCTTTGAATTCAGCTAGCTGCTTTGTTAGAAAATCTAATTGATGATTGAATTCAGCAGCTTGTTTTACAGTACTGAATTCAGCAGTTACTGTTTTAACCTCTTCATTCATGGAAGGGTTGCTGCTTAGATACAGATGCTGATTCCTGGCAACTGTATCAATGAGCTCTTGAGCTTCTTCAATTGTCTTTCTCATATGGATAGATCCACCAGCTGAGTAATCTAAAGACATCTGAGCTCCTTCTGCAAGCCCATAGTAGAAGATGTCTAACTGAACCCACTCTGAAAACATTTCAGAGGGGCATTTTCGTAGCATCTCTCTGTATCTCTCCCAGGCATCATAAAGAGATTCATTATCTCCTTGTTTAAAGCCTTGGATGTCCAGCCTTAGCTGTGTCATCCTTTTTGGAGGGAAATATTGATTCAGGAATTTTTCTGTCAGCTGTTTCCATGTTCTTATGCTGGCCTTAGGTTGGTTATTTAACCACCTTTTAGCTTGATCTTTTACAGCAAATGGAAACAGTAATAGTCTGTAGACATCCTGATCTATTTCCTTATCATGTACTGTGTCAGCAATTTGTAAAAATTGTGCCAGAAACTCTGTAGGTTCTTCCTGTGGAAGACCGGAATACTGGCAACTTTGCTGCACCATGATAATGAGCTGAGGATTCAACTCAAAGCTACTAACTCCAATGGAGGGTATGCATATGCTACTCCCATACGAAGCAGTAGAGGGGTTAGAATATGACCCCAAAGTCCTCCTGGACTGTCCATCTCCACTTATGTCCATGATGGATCTATGGATATAACTTGGACTGATTTACCTTTTTATTTATTTTATTTTATAAGAAGTAAATACTTAAATAAAATAAAATAACTAAAAAGAATTTGAATTTTGAAATAAATTTTTTTTTTCGTAAAAAAATTAAAAATAATTAGTTAAAAAAAACGAAATTTTTGAAAAAGAGGGAAGATATTTTCGAAAATTAGAGAGAGAGAGTTAGTTAGGTAGTTTTGAAAAAGTTAAGAAACAAACAAAAAGTTAGTTAGTTAGTTGAAACAAATTTTGAAAAGATAAGAAGTTAGGAAGTTAGAAGAGATATTTTGAAAAGATATTTTTGAATTTAGTGAGGAGAGAGAAAAACAATAAGATAGTACAAGATTTAAAATTTTTAGATCTAATGCTCCTTGTTTTTGAAAATTTTGGAGGGAAAACACCAAGGAACACCAAACTTAAAAATTTTAAGATCAAGACACAAGGAAACTCAAGAACACTTTGAAGACTCACAAGAACACAAGAACATGAAGGAAGAACACCAAACTTAAAATTTTTTAGAAAACCAAACCAAAATTTTCGAAAATCAAAGGGGAATCAACAAGAAAACACCAAACTTAAAGTTTGGCACAAGCTTTAATAAAAAAAAATATTTTTGAAAAAGAAGGTTTTGAAAAGAGAATGAAAGATTCTAACCCAATCAAATTAATGTTCTAGCCAAATGAGTTATGGGACCTTCAAAAATTTTAAGAAAGATTATTTTTGAAAACACCAAACTTAAAGTTTGGCACAGGATTTAATAGAAAAATTATTTTTGAAAAAGGTTTTTAAAAATATGATAGCCAATTATCATGAACATAAACACCACGTTCTAAATAACTGAGCTATAAGTTTAAAGTATTTTAACAAGGGGTAATTAATAAAAGACTCTAAACAAAAAAAAAAGAAAGATTTTTCCTAATCTAAGCAACAAAATAATCCGTCAGTTGTTCAAACACGAACAATCCCCGGCAACGGCGCCAAAAACTTGGTGCACGAAATTGTAATGTTAATGTTCACATTACTCTCTTACAACTTCGCACAACTAACCAGCAAGTGCACTGGGTCGTCCAAGTAATACCTTACGTGAGTAAGGGTCGAATCCCACGGAGATTGTTGGTTTGAAGCAATCTATGGTTATCTTGTAAATCTTAGTCAGGAAGTCAACTATGTTTATCAGTTGAATTGTGAATAACCAGTAGAGCATAAATTAAAAATTACTTGTTGTGCAGTAATGGAGAATATGTTGGAGTTTTGGAGATGCTCTGTCCTCTGAATCTCTGCTTTCCTCTGTCTTCTGATTCACGCACGCACGTCCTCCTATGGCAAGCTGTGTGTTGGTGGATCACCGTTGTCAATGGCTACCTTCCATCCTTCCAGTGAAAACTACGCTCACGCGCTCTGTCACAGCATGGCTAATCACCGGTTGGTTCTCGATTCGGTTGGAATAGGATTTACTATCCTTTTGCGTCTGTCACTAACGCCCAGCCTTCAGGAGTTTGAAGCTCGTCACAGTCATTCAATCATTGAATCCTACTCGGAATACCACAGACAATGTTTAGACTTTCCGGATTCTCATGGATGCCGCCATCAGTTCTAGCTTATACCACGGAGATTCTGATTAAGGAATCTAAGAGATACTCATTCAGTCGGATGTAGAACGGAGGTGGTTGTCAGGCACACGTTCATGGTTTGAGGAAGGTGATGAATGTCACGGGTCATCACCTTCATCACAGTTAAGCGCGAATGAACATCTTAGATAGGAACAAGCGTGTTTGAATGGGAAACAGAAATACTTGCATTAATTCATTGAGACACAGCAGAGCTCCTCACCCCCAACAATGGAGTTTAGAGACTCATGCCGTCAGAGAATACAAAGTTTAGATCTGAAATGTCATGAGATACAAAATAAGTCTCCAAAAGTTGTTTAAATACTAAACTAGTAGCCTAGGGTTACAAAATATGAGTGGACTATGATGGATGATGCAGAGATCCACTTCTGGGGCCCACTTGGTGTGTGCTGGGGCCCACTTGGTGTGTGCTGGGGCTGAGACTTAAGCAATTCACGTGCAGAGGCCATTTGTGGAGTTGAACGCCAGTTTTTATGCCAGTTTGGGCGTTCAACTCCAGTTTTTTATCCTTTTCTGGCGCTGGACGCCAGAATTGGGCAGAGAACTGGCGTTGAACACCAGTTTAAGTCGTCTATCCTTGTGCAAAGTATGGACTATTATATATTGCTGGAAAGCCCTGGATGTCTACTTTCCAACGCAATTGGAAGCATGCCATTTCGAGTTCTGTAGCTCCAGAAAATCCACTTTGAGTGCAGGAAGGTCAGAATCCAACAGCATCAGCAGTCCTTTTTCAGCCTGAATCAGATTTTTGCTCAGCTCCTTCAATTTCAGCCAGAAAAATAACTGAAATTACAGAAAAACACACAACTCATAGTAAAGTCCAGAAATATGAATTTTTCCTAAAAACTACTAGAAATAGACTAAAAACTAACTAAAACATACTCAAAACTATATGAAAAAAATTATCCCCAAAAAGCGTATAAAATATCCGCTCATCACACTCTTAAGTCATCCTTCACGGCGGAACTCGCCCTCCTTGTTTGGTGCATTCTCACAAAGAGGCCGGTCAACATCCATCTCCTCATCCGAAAAAAGATGGGTCGAGTCCATGCCAAGGGTAATCTACTATTCCCCACTATGGTATCGGATTTAGTTGCCACTGCTGGTGTCCCTTCTAAAGCTAAGGACATGAAAGCCACAATTCCAGCGAAGGGCGATATCGTCCCAAGCGGGAAATATCTTCAGCCTCCCATGGACACCACTAGCCGTGACATAGCCCCTCCTTCCGCCATTCCTACCATTTCGTCCGCACCACCAAAGTCGACCCATCAATTACTTGTAGAGCTTCATGAGAAGATAGATCGATATGAGAGGCGTAACAAATGCCGATTTGCTTACATGAAGAAGCTTTGGGGTTGTGTCAACCCGCCTACGGAAGAGCCGGTCATCTTCTCATCTGCTTCGGACCATAGTGAAGCAAGTACTCAAGGCTCGGATGATGAAGATAGCGACCTTGATCCCTCTTTGCATCCCATCCAAGGCACGGAGGACCGTGCCAACTCTTAAGTGTGAGAGGTCGGTTACCGACTTCCGTAGGTAACTTTTCTTTCAACACCCATGATTTTGATTTTTCTTTCGCTAGTTAGGATAGATTGCATGGTTAGTTTTTATGTTTGAACACTTTTTTCATGTTAGGACTACTTGATTAGGGTGATGACTTATCTTTCAAGAAATCATCTTTAGGGCACCTTACCAATTTGAAAATTTTTGTGTTAATCTTGCTTGAAGAGTGTATTTTGGAATGTAGTTATTGAGCTAGGACCACAAGCATGTGAGTTTTGAGCCTAATTATGTGGTTACATCTTATAACCACTTATTTTCATTCTTGTATGCATTTTTCTCTTTCTATGATTGTGATCCTTGATTTGTTCGATTCTTTAAGTCCATTATCCCATGTAGACATGCATTTATTTGATTGAAGCCATCACTTCATTTAGCCACGTACCTAAATGGCCTACCTTTCATCAACCATTGTTAGCCCCTTTGAGCCTATGATTAACCCACTTCGTTCTTAATTTAGCACATTACAAGCTGATGAATCCACATTTCATGGTATTTATTTGCTTTAATTAGGTGGATTTTATTGACTTTTCTTGCATTTATCCATTGAAATAACATAGTTTCATGATGTCTTCCTAATTTGTGCTTGAAAGTGAAAACATGCTCTTTAGGGCTTTTTATTGCTAAATTTTATTCACTTTGATCCCATTTGGTGCCTTGATGTATTTGTCAAGTGGTTTCAGATTTTCAAGGCAACTTTGGGTTGGAGAAGTGAAAAAAGAGCATCCAAAAGGGGAGAAATCATGAAGAAAATGGAGTTTGGAAGCTGCTGCAAAGATGCGCACGCATCAGTGATGCGTGCGTACGCACAACGGTGACTTTTTGCAAGGATGCGTACGCACCAAATGTCGTGCATACGCACGATAGAAATTTTGTACAAACGTGCATACGTACAGTAGGTCGTGCGTACGCACGCATGCATGCACGTGAGCTCATCAATGCAAATCGCTGGGGGTGAATTCTGGGCCTCTAAAACCCAATCCAACTCATTTTCTGAAGATATTTAAGGCCAAAGTGAATAGGAATGAAGGGGGGCAATAAGGGTTAGATTTTATGAAGCTTTCTCTTATTTTCTAGAGAGAGAAGCTCTCGCCTCTCTCTAGAATTAGGGTTCTTTAATTTAATTTCTTGTAATTTCTACTTTTAATTCTTGCTTCTATTTACTTTTCCTTGTCATTTATTGTTATTGCACCTTTATCTTCTTCATTTCTCTTGTTATTTCTTCTATTTTGTCATTTTTATGTTTTATGAACACTCTTGTCATTTTAATTTTCAATTAATGCAATTTATGTTTTCATGTCATTTATTGCTTTATTGAGTTGCTATCTTTACTTTCCTTGTTTGGTTGTAGCATTTATTATTTCTTGTCATTTAATATTATTTTATTCTCATGCACACCAAGTGTTTGATAAAATGCTTGGCTTAGTTTTTACTTGGTTTTTCTACACTCTTGGGTTGGAATTGATGACTTTGGTGATCCTTAAGTTGTTGATGTCCATTCTTGTTTGATATATTAGAGTAATTAGTTGATTTGGTTTTCCTTGACTCTGTGTGACCCATTAGTGTTGACATAGGACTTAGGGATTGAAATTAGCTATGCCTATTTGACTTATCTTTGATGTAAGGTTGACTAAGTAGGATTAACTCTTCATAATCATCATATGCCTATGGTCAATGTCTAGGATAGGTAGCCTTAGCTCTTAATTACTTGCCAAGATGTTTTCTTGCATTTTAAGTTTCCTTTCCTTGCATTTAGTTGCTTTTGACTTTTATTGCTTTGATGTTTAATTTCTTGCATTTTAATTTCCACACTCTTGGTTGAGAAATTGGATGTTTGGGTGGAATTGAGTTGTGGATGTCCATTCTGTATTGTGTGAAAATAGTTAATTGGTTTGATTTCCATTGACGCTAGTCTTTTTCTAAGTAATTAGTGAATTGACTAGGACTCATGGATTGAGATTAATTACACTCTTTGACTAATTCTCAAGGAGGATTGACTAGTTTGGATTGATTCCACACAATTGCCATGTTTGTGGTCCATAACTAGGATAGGAATCCTAAACTCCCCAATTCTTGCCAAGAGTTCCCATTTACGTTTCTTGCATGCTAACTTACATTCTTGCTATTTACATTTCTTGCCAATTGCTATCATCCCCAATTTCCTCATAGCCAATAATATGACACTTAATTGCAATTCCTAGGGAGAACGACCCGGGAGTTTAAATACTCTTGGTTATTTGATTTGAATTATGACTATTCTTTGATTTAAACTTTGATTGTGAGAGTTCATTGTTGGTTTGGACTATGCTATTAACGAAGTGATTCTTATTTTGATTGATTCTAAACTGGCAATAATTCTCACTATCAAGTTTTTGGCGCCGTTGTTGCGGATTTGCAATGGTGTTACATTATTGGTTATTGTTTATATGGAAATATGTGGATAGTTTGTTTTTGATTGGTTGTTTGTTTTTGCTTTTAAATATGTCTTTTGGTTGTTAGCTTGCTTTAATAAGTTTTTGTTTTAAAATGCATATGTGAATAGTTAGTAATCTTGTTTAAATTGCCTTTTTGACTTGGATTGCATGTTTAAAATTTTTAATTAGTTTTTGAATGCTTAAAATAGTTGGTAGATTTTATGTTTGTGCATATTAAAAGTGCTTTAAATAGTCCATGATTTTGATTTGGAAGATAAAATTTTGGATTAATTTTAAAGTTTAATGTAAATAGTTGCATATTTTTTTTGCTAATTTCTTGTTTATATGCATTTTGGAATGTTGGGTGAAATTCTGATTTTTTTGAAAAAAAAAAAAAACACAACTGTGTGTGCGCACATATGTGTGCACACGCACACTCCAAAACATGGCTCCTATCCATGGTGTTCGCACCATTGGTACACATGCATAATCCACATTTCATTCATCCGTGCGTACGCATAACTTTTGGTGCATACGCACGAACACAAAAACACAGAACCCCCCTTATGTGTGAACCTTATTCTCTTCGCGCAAAACACCAAAATGATATCAAACTTAAAAACAATAAAATTTTTAGATCAAAACGAAGAAAACAACTAAGAACAATTGAAAATCCAATTAAAAACAATAAAATGATATCAAACTTAAATTTTTTAGATCAAAACGAAGAAAACAACTAAGAACAACTTGAAGGTCAAGATGAACACGAAGAACGACTTGAAGATCAAGATGAACACCAAAAATAATTTTTTTAAAAAAAAATTATAATAATTAAATAAAAACCAATAACCTCTTAATTTATAAAAAAAAAAAGCGAGCACGCGACGCGACCGCATCAGCGACGCGTCCGCGTCGCAAGGAGATGGGAGACAATATTAATATGAACAGAGAGTTTCGCAGGAGCAGCGCTGGAGGCGTGCCAATGGCACAAATCACCCCACGCGACCGCGTCAAATGGGAATAATGGCCTCCCACGCGACCGCGTCACCCACGTGGCCGCGTCACCTGAAATCGGCGTAAAAAAGGAGTATGGCAGAGAGTTATGCTGGAACTGGGCTGGACCCGTGCTAGTAGCACAAGCCCTGCCATGCGAACGCGTCACCCACGCGTCCGCATCATATTGGAAATAAGGCCACCCGCACGATCACGTCGACCACGCGACCGCGTCACCCTGTATTTTGGCAATACTGAGTTTTGAACAGAAAGTTGTGCGACCGTGAGGCTGCACTCGCGCCACTAGCACAAATCAAGTCACGCGATCGCGTGCCCCACGCGATCGCGTGCCCCACGCGTCCGCGTCACCCACGCGACCGCGTCGCCAGCGTCGCACAACCTATCCAGATTATTAGTGCCAATTTTCTTATCTTCTCTTTTCTAATCCTAATTTCTTCCTTCTCTCTCCTTTCTCACTTTCTTTTTCTTCTTCTCATCCTTTTTCTCTCTCATTCTATTTTATTTAATTTGTTTGCATACTTTCATTGATTGCATTATTTTCATTGGTGTTAGAAATTTATTTGGGTCATTATTTTTCTATATTTTTGGATTATTAAAATGGTTTGACAATTATATATTACTTTTTAAGGGGTTGCTTGCATGTTCAATTTAATACTTTCAAATAGCTTATTTACTATGCATGTTATGTGTTTGTGAAAAAGCCCATATGGCATTATGCACTTCTCTATTTTACTTTATACTATTCAATGCTTGCTTTTCATAAACTCCCTTTACTATTTTATTAATTGAATATAATTGTCAATACAAACATGGTGATTTATTACAAGTAATGCTTGGTCTATGCTACTCATGCCCTTTGCCGGCATGCCAATAAACACCTTGCATTCACTTGCCCTTATATGCACTAGCTATTTTTCATTGCTGGCTTTTCACATGTACTCGAGAGCATGTGTTAATGTCAATTACATCCTAATGTGCATCCATCACCACTCTTCCATTCTCTTCCTTGCTATATATCTATTTGAATTTAATTTACTTTCTCTTCCCTTCTTCAGGATGGCCACCAAGGAAGGAAAGAAGAAAGCTACTCCCAAACCGCCGGCAAGGAAAGGAACAAAAAAAAGAGCCCAGCTGAAAAATCACAACCCCCATCCACTTGCACATCTTAGCACGCACCGAGGACGGTGCAATCTTTAAGTGTGGGGAGTCGATACCGATCTCCATGGGTTAGTTATTTCCTAATTCAACACCAACATTTTATTTTATTTTTAGTTCATTGTTGCATTTGCATATTTGTTTGATTTTATGCATTTAGTTACTACTTGGTTAAAGTAATAAATTTCTTTTAAGACCCTATTTTTGAAAAATTTCACTAATTTAAATTAAAAATTAAAATTTTCTATGTGTTAAATTTATTTGAAGTTGTAATTGGAACATGGTTTTTGAGCTAAAGAACACACAACCTGTGAGATTTGAGCTTATTTACATGGTTACATTATTTAACCATAAATATTTTATTCTTGTGTGTTTTCTTCTTTATGATTGCAATCTTTCCTTTGTTCCATTCTATATGTCCAATATTTAGTGTATTTACATGCTTGCATATGATTGAGGCCATTGTTTGATTTTAGCTCACTTATCCCAAAATTAGCCTACCTTTTACATCACCCTTGTTAGCCCCCTTGAGCTTTTAAATCCCTTCTGTTTTATAACCACATTACTATCCTTAAGCAGAAAAATAAAATAAGAATCCCAAGTGGAATCCTTTGTTAGCTTAAGATAGATATTGTGTAAAAATTTAAGTATGGGAAATTTTATGGGAACATGGGATGATATGAAAAAGTAGGAAATTAAATTGAATAAATTATTTGAAAATTTGGGAAGCATGCTCATGTGAAATCAAAATAATTAAATTACCATGTGCATTGAAGAAAAATATATTAAGTAATTAAATAAGGGGATACAAAAAAAATAATAAAAAAAAAAGAGAAAAAGAAAAGAAAAATAAAAAAATATATTACCCCAAATGCAAAATAAAAAGAATCAATGCACATGGGACAAAATTCAAAAATAAGTTTGATACATGAGCATGTAATACAAAAGTGGAAAAAATTTGGGTAGTTAGGTAAAGTATTTTAAAATTGTATAAAGAATGTATATGTTAGGTGAGATCTTAGACTAATCAAGGATTCACTTTACTAGCTCACTTAGCCTTATATATATACCCTTACCTTTACCTCAACCCCATTACAACCCTAAAAAGACCTCATGATGTTTGCATTGGTACATTAAATTTTTGTTGATTGGTTAGATGAAGGACAAGGTTTAGAAAGCATGACTAGAGAAGAGTAGAGTGAATAACCCTATACACTTGAGAGATTAGAGTGATATACACTTCCAGTGAGGGTTCAACGCTTAAATTCTATGTTCCCTGCTTTCATGAGCTGTCTTCTTACAAGTTCACTTGCTTTTTATTGTATGATTTGAATTAGTAGAAATTGGTTTGTATTTGTCTTGGAGAACTTATTTACTCTTAACCAAGTAAGTAAAAGCATTTAGCATGTAGTTGCATTCATAGGTTGCATTTCATACCATTCCTCTTCATTCCTTTATAGTTTCTCTTGAGCTTAGCATGAGGACATGCTTTTGTTTAAGTGTGGGGAGGTTGATAAACCACTATTTTATGGTTTATCTTATGCTCAATTGAGTGGATTTCATCAACTCTTTACCCACTTATTCATATTAATTGCATGGTTTTACATTTGCCTTCCCAATTATGTGCTTTGATTGAAAACATGCTTCTTTGATCTTATATTTGCTTATTATTAATCCTCTCTTATTACCATTAGATGCCTTGATATGTGTGTTAAGTGTTTTCAGATATTATAAGGCAGGAATGGCTTGGAGGATGGGAAGAAAGCATGCAAAAGTGGAAGGAATGCAAGAAGTTGGAGAAATTGCTAAAGCTGTCCAACCTGACCTCTCTGCACTCAAACGGCTATAACTTTAGCTATAGAGGTCCAAACGACGTGGTTTCAGTTGCGTTGGAAAGCTAACTTCCGGGGCTTCGATTTAATATATAATATGCTATAGTTCTTCTGACGCTATGTGACGCGACCGCGTGATCCATGCGGCCGCGTCGCAATGACAGAAATCCAGCGTGGCAAAATTCGAACCCAGCAAATTCTGGACTGTTTTTGACCCAGTTTGCGGCTCAGAAAACACAGATTAAAGGCTATAAAATGGAGGAATACATCCATTCATAAGAAGGTTCTCATAATTCACAATTTTAGGAGTAGATGTAGTTTTTAGAGAGAGGGGTTCTCTCCTCTCTCTTAGGATTAGGATTTAGGATTTCTCTTAGTTTTAGGAGTGACTCTCAATCCCAGGTTCTTTATTTTTATTTATTTTCCCAATTTAATTTATGAACTCTTTATGTTTAGATTGATCTTCTATTATTAATGCAATTCGAGGTAATTTCAGATTTAATTCTGCTTTGCTTTATTTATAAGTACTCTCAATTTAACTTACATATTTTCTTCCTTTTGGCTTTGGTTAAATAATTGGTAACTCTTGAGTTATCAAACTCATTGTTGATTGAGAATTGGAATTCTTCAAGAATTAATTCATCCACTTAACTTACATTCATAGTTAGAGGTTAATAAGGTGGGGGAAGAATCCAATTCTCATCACAATTGATAAGGATAACTAGGATAGGACCTCCAGTTCTCCATACCTTGCCAAGAGATTTTATTATTGTTAATTTATTTTACATGTCATTTAAATATACCTGTGCACATTGCCCAAACTCCAAATTTCTCAAACCCCCAAATTTACAATCTCCATAACCAATAATAAGAACATACCTCCCCGCAATTCCTTGAGAAGACGACCCGAGGTTAAATACTCGGTTATCAATTTTAAAAAGGGGTTTGTTACTTGTGACAACCAAAATGTTTGTACGAAGGGATTTCTGTCGGTTTAGAGACTATATCTACAACGCGACTGTTTTTATGACATTCTTTACTGGCGAAAATCCTAGCGTCAACCCCCCTCCAACATCTCTCTACCTCCACCCCCAATCCGTTTCAAATTCCCACCACCTCCATTACAACCACCACCATCGTCGCCACACTTAGCCAATGTGAGATCCATTCCCTTGTGCTCTTCTCTTGTAACTTCCACCTCTTTGCAAGCTTCTTTAAGTTCAATTCCTTGCTCACCAACTTCTTCTATACACCCTTCATTGCTCGAACCATGTGTTGGAGGTTGTGCACGATCCTCCTTGTCATCAATTTTATAACACAATGAGGTGGGTTCATCAATTCCAAAAGACTCATCAGTTGGTGTGGAATCATCTTCAATGACGGAGCTTGCTTCTTGCTCAACCTCTTCCTCTTGGTAGCTTCTTTCCAATTCAATATCTTCTTCATTGCTTACCAAGGGCATGAAAGGTTGTGCATCTTCTTCTTTGATCTCCATGTCAAGCCCAATGGGAGAGGATTCAATTGTAGATAGGAACTCCTCAATGATTGAATCCATCTCTTGATCAACCTCTTCAAAGTCTTCAGTCATGGTATGCTTTAGAGGTTGTACACCTTCCTCAACATCAACATCAAGCATCTTGGAAGAGGACTCTCTAATTCTACATTCCCATGGACTTCCAACATCTCCTATATTTTCAACCACTTCTTTCGGCTCATTTATCTCAACTTCTTCCCCTTGTGACAATTCTTGCTTCAACTCCTCTTCCTCACCTTGAAGCTCTAAGCTCACTCCCTAACTATGCTCCTTAATTGCTTCTCCACATTCAACAATGGGAGTTCCTTAATCGCATAGGCTTAGGCGGGAGGAGACCATATTGCGAACGGCTTCTGCTATGGTAGCTATTTTGGCTTCCAACTCTTTGAACTCCTTTTGGTTCTCTTCTTTCTTTCGAATGTAAGAACTAACATATTCTTGGAGAGAATCATCCATTGGAGGTGGTGTGGAAAAAGAAGGTTCATTATTTGGGAAGGAAGTTTCATAATTGGAAGTTGGTTCATCTTGGTAAGGGTTTGGAGATGGTGTATATTGAGGTGGTTTTTGAGAGTAATTGTGTTGGGATGGTAGTGGTTCCATGTATGGTTCATATGGTTCATAAGGTGGTTGGTATGGTGGATAAGAATTAGGGTCATAATGAGGTGTTTGGTGGTAGGGGGCTTGTGAGTAAGGTGGTTCAAAGTTATGTTGAGGGGGTAGTTCATAGGCATCTGGTGGTGGTTGTTGACAATTACAATAAGGGTCACCACATCCATTAGATTGATATGCATTAGGATTAGAATTATACCCATAAGAAACGGAGGATGTTGTTGCCAAGAAATGTGATCAATCCTTTGAGGCTCCCTCCACCTTTGATTGTTCCATCCTTGATGCATGTTGTCATTATAGTTCCCATTCCCTACAACATAATTTGAGCCAAACTCATAGCCAAAGTGAGGATGAGAATTCATAAAAGCAAAAGAAAATAAAACAAATACTAATAAGAACTAAATAAAAACTAACTCCTAAAGCAAGCAAAAACTAACAAAGAAGCCTATTAACATATATAAAATAGCCAATAATATAACACCATTGCAACTCCCCGGCAACGGCGCCATTAATTTGATGATAGGATTTATACCGGTTCGGAATTCCACAAAATAATTCCGTTGTTAGTATAGTCCAAACCAATAGTCAATCCTCAAATCAAATTAAATTTTTGGTTTTGTCACATGTACAAACCCCAATGAAAATTAACCGAAGTATTTAAACCTCGGGTCATCTCACAAGGAATTGCAATGAAGTGCTTAAGTATTGGCTATGAAGATGTGGGGGGGTTTGATTTATAATTGGCAAGAAAAGTAAATAACAAGAAAGTAAATGACAATTAACTAATAAAATAAAGGAAAACAATTCTTGGCTAGACATAGGTAATTGAGATCACCATCCTTGTCTACAAACCAAATATTGATAATTATGAGGAACCAAGCTCATTAAGTCTACTTCCAAAAGCCTTAAGTACGTAATATCTACTCCTAGACTTGAAGTACGTCAAATGGCTTTGATCACATCAACCCATAAGTCCCAACCTATCTACTAATTAGATTAGTAATGGGTTAGTGTCAATGGGTATCAAATTGATAACCAAGGGTTCTCAAATCACCAATTCAATGAGACCCAATGACTCAAGGTCACTCAATTCCCTTAGCCTTAGCCAAGAGTAAAGAAAACTACTCAAAAACTAGTGTAAACATTTTATCAAATACCTAGAGTGCAATAAAAGTAAACATCATAAAATGCTAGAATTAATAAAACCCATAACTAACATAAGCAAGAAATCAACAATAACAATCAAGATCAACATAAAAGAGACATGGAAACATAAATTTGCATTAGAAGAAATCAAGATCCAACAATTGTTCATCAACATAAAAGAGAGCAAAATAAGAAACTAACAAGAGAAACTAAGAAGATTAAGACAATAGAACACTAAAATATAAAGAGAATTAAAATCAAAACAAGAATTGAAAGAGAAATTTGAGAGTGATTAACTTAATTTTATCCTAATTGCTATCCCAAATCTAGAGAGAGGAGAGAGCCTCTCTCTCTAGAATTCTACCCTAAAACATGACGAAAACAAAACTATGACTACTTGGTTCATTCCCCCTTCAATCCTTGGGTTCAATAGCATTAGAAATGAGTTGGATTAGACCCAAAATGAGCTACAAATCAATCCCAACGAGTTGCCCAAAATGGACCCACACTGATCCATCGGTGCATGCGCATCATGTGCGCATACGCACCCCTACATCATTTCGAAGCCCCGGATGTTAGCTTTCCAAAGCAACTAGAACCGCATCATTTGGACCTCTGTAGCTCAAGTTATGGTCGATTGAGTGCGAAGAGGTCAGGTTTGACAGCTTTCCGGTTCCTTCATTTCTTCATGAGTTCTTCCACTTTGCATGCTTTTCTCCTCACTTCTTCCATCTAATACTTGACTTATGAACCTGAAATCACTCAACAAACATATCAAGGCATCGAATGGAATTAAAGTGAGTTAAATTTAGCTATTTTAAGGCCTAAAAAGCATGTTTTCACACTTAAGCACAAATCTAGGGAGAATTACAAAACCATGCTATTTCATTGAATAAATGTAAGAAAAGTTAATAAAATCCCCCAAATTAAGCACAAGATAAACCACAAAATTGGGGTTTATCACAGAGCTATCATGATTTATTGCATCATGATTGGGAGTGGGATGGAAGTACATGAGGTAATACCTCAAGAACTGTACAAGATAGCTGAAAAGCCCTCCACCAAAGCAAGGTTGGCTTTCCCTTACCTCATTTGTCACCTATGCAATTCAGCTGGAATTGTCATAGAAGGAGACATCATCATTGATGAGGACAAGCCCATCACTAAGAAGAGGATAGAACAAACTAGAGAGCATGCACATGAGCATGTGCAACTGCCTGATGCACCGCTATTTAGTGATACATTTTGTGCTTAAACTGAGTGGTTTTAACAACATTCTATCACACTTATCCATATAAAATGCATGGTTTTGTGTTTCCTTCCCAATTTTACTCAATGGTTGAAAACATGCTTTTTAGGCTTTAATTGTGCTATATTTTTATCTTCCTCTTTTACCATTCGATGCTGTGATCTATTTGTTAAGTGATTTCAGAGTTTATAGGGGTGAGAATGGTCTAGAAGAGAGGAAAGAAGTATGCATGAGTGGAAATGAGCATGAAAAATGAAGCTTTGAAGTTTTGGCATCGACGCGCACGCGTAGCCCACGCGCACGCGTAGGAGCTGAATTCTGGAATTGGCGCACAAGCATGGACGAATACGCGTGGCTGGGCGGAATCTTCATCGACGCGTACGCACGCCTGACGCATATGGGTGGATCGCACAAAGCCCGTCGACGTGTACGCGTGACCCACGCATACGCGTGACGTGCGTACGTGACCTCTTTAGTAAAAATGTGCCTAGCAATTTCAGAGGGTTTCCAAGTCCAATTCTGGAAGGAATTCTGGCGGGAAAAGATTAAAAGAACCAAGGATTGAAGGGGAAAGCATGTTTTGCTCATTTAGTTGGTTAGTTACATTTGGAAGTTACATTTTTAGAGAGAGAAACTCCAACTTCTCTCTAGGGTTTTTGGCTTTCTCATTTCCAATTGTACTTGGATACTTTGGTGAGATCTAAATTTGATTCAAATTTACATTACTCTAGTTGTAGATCCTCTTCTTCTATTCTCAATTTAGTGTTTTTGATGTTCTAGTGTTGTAGATCTTGGATCTAGACTTTGTTACTTTGATTTTCCTTAATGAATTGAGGAATTTCACTTTCATTATTGTCAATTGTTTGATTGTTATCAATTGTTTGTAACAGATAGCCTTAATTCAATTCATTTCTCTAATTTCATGATGTCTTCCATTATTGCTCCCCAAATGCTTGATAAAATGTCAACTATAGCTATGGAGTAGTTCTTCTCTCTTGGCTAAGGGGTTGGGTAATTGGAGACACTAGAATTATCAAGGTCTTTTGTTGATTGACAATTGAAAATTGCTAATTGATTTGAATGACACTAACTCTAGTCTTTTCTTAGGATTAGACTAGGACTTGTGGACTCAAATTGATTACCTTCACTTGACTTTCTTCCATAGTTTGAGGTTAACTAAGTGGAGCAATGACCAATTGATGTCACAATTGATGGAGATAATAATGATAGGACTTCCAATTCTCAACCCTAGCCAAGGCTTTTATATCAATTGATTGTTGTTTACTCTTGCTTGATTTCAATTCCTTGTGTCCCTTAGTTTCATTGTCATTTGTTCATTACTTTTATGCAAGCTTGTTTAAATTTCTCCCATTCAACCTCAAACACCAAGAGATTCATAGCCAATAATGTGAACCTTAGGGCAACTCCTAGGGAGAACGACTCGAGACTAATACTCTCGGTTAATGATTTGAATTGTGGACACACTTTCTTGTTTGATGCGTTATAGTTTGTTGGTTTAGACTATACACACGGCATAATTCCATTGGAGAATTCTATACTGACAGCATATAGCTCATCAAAATGGTGCCATTGTCGGGGAGTTGCAATTGTGTGCTATATTATTGGTTAGTGTAAATATGTGGATATGTGAATACTTGCGTATTTTTCATTGATTGATTGTTAGTTTGATTGATTAGTTAGCATTAACCTTTGTTTAGTGCATTTTCTTGTCATGAGCTCTATGCCTCTTTCCTTGAATGACGCGATCACTACTGGATCCAAGCTTAGCCACTTTTGATCCCGAAATTGAGAGAACTTTATTTCATTTTAGGCAAGCTAGGAGACGGTTAGCCTTTGGAGGTAGTGAAAGGGTTCCTACCACTTCATCAACCTTATCCGGGGTTGAATCGGAATTGTCATTTGAAAAAGGAACGGTATACTGACGAACGGATTTTTGCTAGTAAAGAATTTCACAAATAAATTCCCATTGTAAGTATAGTTTCTAAACCAACAAAGAATCCTTTCGTACAAAAACTAGTTTGTCACTAAAGCAAACCCAAAAAAATTAATAACCGAAGTATTTAAACCTCAGGTCGTCTCTTAAGGAATTGCAGGGAGGTGTATTTATTATTGGTTATGGAAGATTATCTTTTTGGGAATAAGGAACAAGAAAATAAAATTGCAAGAAATTAAATTAATAACTAATAAAGCTCTTAGCAAGTTATGAGAACTAGAAATTCTATCCTAGTTATCCTTATCAGTTGTGATGAGAATTGTTTATTACTCCCACTTAGTTAACCCTTACTAAATAAAGAAAAGTCAAGTGGATTAATCAATTTGATTCCTCAAGTCCTAGTTAACTCCTAAGGAAAGACTAGCTTTAGAGGGATCCAAATCAACCAGCAAATTCCAATTATCAATCAACAAGGGTGTTTGATAACTCAAGTGTTACCAATTACTCAACCAAAGCCAAGAGGAGAGAAATCTAAATATTGAAGGCATCAATAACATAATTGAAGAAAGCAATCATAAATCTGAAATACCTCAAATTGCATTAAGTAGAAAATCAAATTAAACATGAGAATTCATAAACCAAATTGTCAACATAAAGCAATCAACAAATGGAATAAATAAAATTGAATGCTAGAATAAATAAAAGTAGAAGAGAAACTAAATTAAAGGAACATTAAACCTGGAATTGAGACGAAATAAACCTAAAACTAAGAGAAATCCTACATCCTAGAGAGAGGAGAGAGCCTCCCTCTCTAGAAACTACAGCTAAAACCTAAAATTGTCAATAATGAATGTTGTCTGAATGAATTGATGCATTCCCCCACTTTATAGCCTCTAATCTGTGTTTTCTGGGCTAAAAACTGGGTCAAAAATAGCTCAGAAATCACCCCCAACAATTTCTAATACGTCCAGCACATGGCTCTGTCACGCGTACAGGTCATCCACGCCCACGCGTGGATTGAACTTTTGCCAGGTCACGCGTACGGTTGATCCATGTGTGCGCATCGCCTAACAGCGTAGCAACTATGACAAATTATATTTCATTTCAAAGCCCCAGATGTTAGCTTTCCAACACAACTGGAACCGCCTCATTTGGACCTTTGTGGCTCAAGTTATGATCGATTGAGTGCGAAGAGGTCAAGGCTGAAAGCATTAGCAATTCCTTGAGTTTCTTGTATTTCTTCCACTTTTGCATGCATTCTTTCCATCCTCTAAGCCATTCCTGCCCTATAAATCCTGAAATCACTTAACACACAGATCACGGCATCGAATGGTATAAAAGAGGAATTAAAATACATAAATTAAAGGGCTTAGGAAGCAAGTTTTCCATTATAGAACAAAACTAGGAAGGAATTGTAAAACCATGCAAATTATATGAATAAGTAAGCAAAGAATTGATAAAAACCACTCAAATTAGCACAAGATAAACCATAAAA
The DNA here is from genome assembly GCF_003086295.3 of Arachis hypogaea. Lineage (NCBI taxonomy): Eukaryota > Viridiplantae > Streptophyta > Magnoliopsida > Fabales > Fabaceae > Arachis > Arachis hypogaea. Next base: position 48,520,796 of record NC_092050.1, read on the forward strand.
TAGTGGTTTATCATATACTCTTCCATCGATACTACTAATACCTCTTCTATTGATCTAGGTAGTGAAACTATGGCCGGTGCTCCAAGGAGAGTCACTCTTAAGGAAGCCGGTGCTCCGGACTTTGTTCTTCAACCGCTTCAAGTGCGTCACCCGGAGCTAAATACTAATTTTGAACTCAAGACCGCTTTGATTAATCTCTTACCAAAGTTTCATGGGCTCTCTGCCCAAGATCCTATTAAACATACACCTTATAGACTTCCAAGGTGTATGTTCAACAACTAGGCGGGAGGGTTCCGATGAGGTTGCTATTTGGTTATTTGCCTTCCCCTTCTCACTTGAGGGAAGAGCCAAAGAGTGGTTTTACACCTTGCCCAATGAGATTGTTGGTGATTGGAATTTGCTTAGAAGGGAGTTCTTAGATAAATTCTTTCCTCCGGAAGTGACGGATCGATTGAGGAAAGAAATTTCATGCATTGTCCAAGGTGAAATGGAAACTTTATACGAGTATTGGGAAAGGTTTCAGAGGCTTCTTGACTCATGTTCACACCATATGATTGACACTCTAGTGTTGATTAGCTATTTTTTGTCAAGTAATGAAGCCACAAGACAAGATCCTCTTGAATGCCTCAAGCAATAGTTCCTTGACAAAGTATAGAACAGTGGAAGAGGCATGGCAATTGCCGATTTGGCCGAGTCCACCCAAGCCGCTAGCAAAGAAACAACCATCCAAGAGCTATAAATGAAGTTTCTACTAGTGGTGAGACCTCCGCCCTTACCCAAACCTTGGGAGAGATGACAAATATTCTTAAGCAACTTCAACTTAACCAACAACAATCTCCACCTCCTCAACCATAACAAAGTCAACAATTGGTCCCCCAAAGAGTGTGCAGAATTTGCTCTTGCTACTCCCATTACACCGATGAATGCCCAAACCTCTAAGAAGATAATACCTTGGCAGCTACTAATACTTACTACAATCGCCCCAACCAAGGTTATCAACAATAAGGAGGCAACTATAGCCAAGGGGGCAATTTTAATCAAGGGTGGCAAGATAGCTCCAACCAAGGGTGGAGGGACAACTCTAACCAAGGACGGAGGGATAACAGTAACCAAGGATGGAGAAATAACTCCAACCAAGGGTGGATGGACAATTATAATCAAGGAGGAAGGGACAAATATAATCAAGGAGGAAGGGACAATGGAGGGAACCAAAGATGGAACAACAACAATCAACAAAACCGATACCAACAAAACCCTCCATATCAAACCCAAAACCAAGGAAAACCACACCAAACCTACCAAGCACCTCATCAAAGGCAAGCACCTCCAAACAACTAACCACAAGCACCCCAAATCACCTACCCTTCTCCTTCGTCCAACCAAGATGAGACACTCCGCTCCATTCTCCAAGGCCAAAAGGAGCTTTAAACAACACTTGTCTCAAGCCTTACCGGTATTGCATCTACACTTCAAGCCCTTGCTTCTCGCATAGAATCAACCCCCACCTCTACCACTCAAGCCTCAATCTCAAGTGCCTTACCCTCTCAACCTCTACCTAACCCCACATGTGGCATCAATGCCATTGCCTTGAGGTCCGGAACTAAATTGCAAAAGAGGAGTGCGCCAAGCCCAATAGAGGTCACTCACGATGAGGATGTGGTTGAGATAGAAGAAGTTAATGAAGAGGATGAAGCTCAAGAGGTAGTTGAAGAAGTGATTTATCAACCAAGGGGTAAAATGCCTAAGGATGGGGATGCCTTGCAAGGAGCTACTCCAATCCCATTTCCAACATTGGAAAAGAAAACAAAGAAGCAAGTTGAGTTGGACCCCAAAATGGTGGAGATGTTCAAGAAAGTTGAGGTAACTATTCCTCTCTTTGATGCTATCCGCCAAGTGCCTAAATATGCAAAGTTTCTAAAGGACCTATGTATGCATAAGGAGAAAATTTGTGAATTAGAAACTATACCATTGCGGAGCTCTATTTCTGCTATAATGGATGGTGTGCCGGAGAAGTGTGGTGACCCCGGCCCTTGCCTAGTAACTTGCCCCATAAATGGAGTCCAATTTGTGGATTGTATGTGCAATCTTGGCGCTTGCGTGAGTATTATGCCCTTGTCCATCTATGAGGTCTTAAAGCTCCCACCGTTGAAACGGTCGGCCACCCGGTTTGTCTTGGCGGACAAAAGCATAATTTCAGTGGTTGGTATAGCAGAGGATGTTCTAGTGAGTATAAAGGGGTTGGTATTCCCAATTTATTTTCATATTCTCAAGATGCCCCCTAGTGACCGGTAGGACCTCATCTATTTTGCTTGGGAGGCCATTCTTGAAGACCTCCCGGTTCAAGTTGGATGCATTTGTGGGCACCTATTCATTTGAGATCAATGGAAGAGAAATGAGCTTTAATCTTGATGAAGGCGTGAGACACCCACCGAAGGATCACTCTATTTTCTGGTATGATTTGATTGATAATGTTGTAGCCGAAGTTCATCAAGATGGCTTTGATGGAAAGAGTATGAATCAAGACCCAAGTGTGGGGAGTCCCCATGTATGTGAAGAAGAAGTCTTATCACCTCCAATGATACCGGAAGACAAAGTGCCGAGTCATGACAAAAATGCAGATTTGAAGCCTCTCCCAACCCACCTAAAATATGCCTTTCTTGAGAAGAACCAAAAGTTCCCGGTAATAGTTGAAAGGGAGCTCACCTCCCACCAAGAAAAAAAGTTGCTTAACGTCTTGAGGAGGAACAAGAAGGCCATAGGGTGGAGCTTGGCGGACTTAGTCGGCATTAGCCCCCAAGTGTGTGAACACCGAATTTTTTTGGAAGAAGGAGCTAGACCCGTTAGACAACCTCAAAGGCGTCTAAATCCTACCATTTTAGAGGTTGTGAAGAAGGAGGTCACCCGGTTATTAGAAGCAGACAGTATCTATCCGATTTCGGATAGTGAATGGGTGAGCCCCGTCCAAGTGGTCCCAAAGAAATCCGGTGTTACTACAATCAAGAATGAACAAGGGGAGCTTATATCCACAAGAGTCAAAAACTCATGGAGGGTATGTATTGACTACCGGCGCCTAAACTTGGCCACTAGAAAGGATCACTTTCCGTTGCTATTCATCGATCAAATGCTTGATCACATATGTGGTAAATCTCATTATTATTTTTTAGATGGATATTCCGGTTATTTCCAAATTCACATTGCTCCCCAAGACCAGGAAAAGACAACCTTCACATGCCGTTCGGAATGTATGCATATAAGCGATTGCCATTTGGCTTGTGCAACGCACCGGCAACATTACAAAGGTGTATGATAAGTATATTTGTGGATCTTTTGGAGCAACGCATGGGGGTGTTCATGGATGATTTTAGTGTTTACGGGGACTCCTTTGATCTTTGCCTAGACAATCTTGCAAAAGTATTAGAGAGGTGTACTAAATCAAACCTTGTGTTAAATTTTGAGAAATGCCATTTTATGGTTAAACAAGGTTTTGTTTTAGGGCACATTGTCTCTGACGATGGTATTTTGGTTGATCCGACAAAGGTCAATGTTATTTCTAGCATGCCTTACCCCTCTTCTGTGAGGGAAGTCCATGCGTTTCTTGGACATGCAGGTTTTTACCGGTGATTCATTAAGGACTTTAGTAAGGTGGCATTACCTCTATCTCGATTGTTGCAAAATGATATGGATTTTGAATTGAGTGAAGAGTGCATGGCGGCCTTTGACAAGCTCAAAATTGCTTTGACCCAAGCTCCCATAGTGCGAGGACCGAATTGGACTAGACCTTTTGAAATCATCTGTGACGCCTCAAACTATGCGGTGGGAGTGGCGCTAGGTCAACGTGAGGGTAAAATTCCTTATGTCATTGCCTATGCCTCTAAGACTTTAGATGGAGCGCAATCCAATTATACTACCACCAAGAAACAATTGTTAGCTATTGTTTTTGCCTTGGACAAGTTACGGGCTTATTTACTTGGTTCTAAGGTGGTAGTATACTCAGATCACGCGGCATTAAAATATTTGTTGGCCAAAAAGGAATCCAAACCAAGGTTGATACGATGAGTGTTGCTATTGCAAGAATTTGACCTTGAAATCAAAGATAGGAGTGGTTCGCAAAACTTAGTGGTGGACCAATTGAGTTGCCTTGAGCACACAAAGGGCGATTCCACTCCTATTGATGATACTTTCCCTCTTGAGGGCTTGCTAGCAATCTCTAAAGTTATCCCTTGGTATGCACCTATTGCCAATTACTTGGTTGCTCGCACTTTTCCTCCCGGTTTCTCTCAACATTAAAAGGATAAGCTTAAAAGCGAATCCAAATATTATGTATGGGATGACCCATACTTATGGAGATGTGGTGCCGATCAAGTAATTCGAAGGTGCTTGCCTCAATCCGAGCATCAAGCTATCTTGGAGGCTTACTACTCTTCCGAGGGTGGTGGTCATTTTGGTCGTCAAAGGACGGCTCAGAAGGTTTTGGATTGTGGCTTTTGATGGCCTACACTTTTCAAAGATGCTTCTCTCTTTTTTAGCTCTTACTCACAATGCCTTAGGTTTGGAAATATCTCTAAGAAGAATGAAATGCCCCAACAAATGTTTTGTGAAATTTTTTATGTTTGGGGTATTGACTTTATAGGGCCTTTTCCAAATTCTAATGGTTTCATGTACATTCTACTTGCTGTTGACTATGTTTCCAAGTGGGTGGAGGCAATCCCCACTAAGACTGATGATGCTAATGTAGTGCTTTCTTTTGTCCGGAATAACATCATTTACCACTTTGGATCACCACGAGCAATCGTGAGTGATCAAGGCTCGCACTTTTGTAACAAAAGAATGGCAGGATTAATGAAGAAGTATGGCATCATCTATAAAGTGGCCACGGCATACTACCCACAAACGAACGGCCAAGCCAAGGTCTCTAACCGCGAAATCAAGTGCATATTGGAAAAGGTTGTGAAGCCTCATAGGAAGGATTGGAGTTCGAAGTTCAGTGATGCACTTTGGGCTTACCGGACGGCGTATAAAACGCCCATTGGTATGAGCCCGTTCTCTGGGAAGGCTTGCCATCTTCTGGTGGAGATAGAACATAAAGCGTATTGGGCCGTAAAAGAGCTAAACACCGGATTTGGGGCCGAGGTCGAAAGAAAGTTACAATTAGTGGAGCTTGAGAACCTTAAATTGGAAGCCTATGAGAATTCAAGGCTTTGTAAGGAGAAGATGAAAGCGGTGTATGATCGAAACATAAGAAGAAGAGAGTTTAGAGTCGGAGAACTAGTTCTCCTCTATAACTCTAGGTTAAGGTTGATGCCTGGAAAGCTAAGATCGAGGTGGGAAAGCCCTATAGAGTGGAGAAAGCGGAACCATATGGAGTCTACCACCTAAGGCACCCTTGAAGCCCCAACATCTTTAAAGTAAATGGTCATCGTCTAAAGCTATACCATGGAGAGAAGATGAAAAGCAACAAGGAGGTTGAGGTGTTCCTCTTTGAAGATGCACCCGAAGGCAAAGAGATTTGAGCTCATGACTGTTCAACTTAAGGACGTTAAACAAAAAGTTCTAGGTGGGAGACACCCCACCATGGTATAATTTGTGTATAGTTCTTGCATATAGATCTTGTGATTCATTGTGACTTTTACAATTGCTTGATTTGTGAGTTTGTTCATAGTAGCCTTGATTTTGCTTGATTTTTGCTAAATTACTCATGAGGAGTTCATTGATAATGGTTTGATTGAATTGAGATGTGAAAAATGCTTAAGGTTGAGCTTTAAATGAGGTTTTTGATGTTTTTGACTCCTTTTGCATGCATTACTACCAAATTTTGCTATAATTGGACCTCCTCATGAGTTTGAAAAAAAAGGGCCATCCACGCGCAAGAGTGCTAGACGCGTACGCGTGGACGCATTTTCGCAGCCCATAGTACTAAAACCCGAGAGTTGTGCCTCCAGTGTGCCTACTTTATGCCTGGGGCACAACCGTGACCCCCGTGTAAGCGTATCTGACGCGTACGCATCCCCCTTCAAATTCGCACACCCACGCGTAAGCGTGGGAGACGCGTACACGTCGGCTGCGAATTTTGGCCACTCTGGTATAAAAACCAGAGAGTTATGCCCTCTGGTGTGCAAAATCGTGATCATTGCTTCCTTGGTAACGGCGCTAAAAACTCAATACGCACGTTCATGATCTTAATTCTATTTCACAACTTCGTACAACTAACCAGCAAGTGCACTGGGTCGCCCAAGTAATAAACCTTACGTGAGTAAGGGTCGATCCCACGGAGATTGTTGGTATGAAGCAAGCTATGGTCACCTTGTAAATCTCAGTCAGGCGGATATTAAAAGGTTATGGAGTTTTCTAATAATAATAATAATTAAACAGAAAATAAAGATAGAGATACTTATGTAATTCATTAGTGAGAATTTCAGATAAGTGTATAAAGATGCTTTCATTCCTCTGAACCTCTGCTTTCCTGCTATCTTCATCCAATCCTTCCTACTCCCTTCCATGGCAAGCTTTTTGTAGGGCATCACCTTTGTCAATGGCTACTTCCCATCTTCTCTGTGAAAATGGTCCGATGCGCTGTCACTGCATGGCTAATCATCTGGAGGTTCTCGATCATACTGGAATAGGATTCACCCTCCTTTTGCGTCTGTCACTACGCCCAGTACTCGCGAGTTTGAAGTTCGTCACAGCCATCCCTTCCCGGATCCTACTTGGAATACCACAGACAAGGTTTAGACTTTCCGGATCTCAGGAATGGCCATCCATGGGTTCTAACTTATACCACAAAGATTCTAATATCTTAGACTCGGTCCTCTGTATTAGATATCCAAGAGATACTCATTCTAGCTTGTTTGCATGTAGAATGGAAGTGTTTGTCAGGCACGCGTTCATAAGTGAGAATGATGAGGAGCGTCACATAATCATCACATTCATCATGTTCTTGGGTGCGAATGGATATCTTAGAATAGGAATAAGCTTGAATTGAATAGAAAAACAGTAGTACTTTGTATTAATTCATGAGCAACAGCAGAGCTCCACACCTTAATCTATGGAGTGTAGAAACTCTACCATTGAAAATACATAAGTGAAATGGTCCAGGCATGGCCGAATGGCCAGCCCCCATGAAATTATAAGATAGCATAAAACTAATCAAAGATGATCCGAAGATGTAAAATACCATAGTAAAAAGTCCTATTTATACTAGACTAGCTATTAGAGTTTACAGAAGTAAGTAATTGATGCAGAAATCTACTTCCGGGGCCCACTTGGTGTGTGCTTGGGCTGAGCATGAAGCTTTCACGTGGAGAGGTCAATTTTGGAGTTGAACGCCAATTTGTAACGTGTTTCTGGCGTTGAACTCCACTTTGCAACTTGTTTTTGGCGCTAAACGCCAGACTACAACAAGGAACTGGCGTTCAACGCCAGTTTGCATCATCTAAACTCGGGAAAAGTATGGACTATTATATATTTCTGGAAATCCCTGGATGTCTACTTTCCAACGAAATTGGAAGCACGCCATTTGGAGTTCTTTAGCTCCAGAAAATCCACTTTGAGTGCAGGCAGGTCAGAATCCAACAGCATCTGCAGTCCTTCTTCAACCTCTGAATCTGATTTTTGCTCAGGTCCCTCAATTTCAGCCAGAAAATACCTGAAATCATAGAAAAATAGAAAAACTCATAGTAAAGTCTAGAAATGTGATTTTTAATTAAAAACTAATAAAAATATACTAAAAACTAACCAAATCATACTAAAAACTATGTAAAAACAATGCCAAAAAGTGTACAAATTATTCGCTCATCACAACACCAAACTTAAATTGTTGCTTGTCCCCAAGCAACTGAAAATCAAATAGGATAAAAGGAAGATAATATACTATAAATTCCAAAATATCAATGAAACATAGCTCCAATCAGATGAGCAAGACTTGTAGCTTTTTGCCTCTTGAATAGTTTTGGCATCTCACTTTATCCATTGAAGTTCAGAATGATTGGTATCTATAGGAACTCAGAGTTCAGATAGTGTTATTGATTCTCCTAGTTCAGTATGTTGATTCTTGAACACAGCTACTTTATGAGTCTTGGCCGTGGCCCTAAGCACTTTGTTTTCCAGTATTACCATCGGATACATAAATGCCACAGACACATAACTGGGTGAACCTTTTCAGATTGTGACTCAGCTTTGCTAAAGTCCCCAATTAGAGGTGTCCAGGGTTCTTAAGCACACTCTGCTTTTGCTTTGGACCTTGACTTTAACCGCTCAGTCTCAAGTTTTCACTTGACACCTTCACGCCACAAGCACATGGTTAGGGACAGCTTAGTTTAGCCGCTTAGGCCAGGATTTTATTCCTTTAGGCCCTCCTATCCACTGATGCTCAAAGCCTTGGATCCTTTTTATTTACCCTTGCCTTTTGGTTTTAAGGGCTTTTGACTTTTTCTGCTTGCTTGTTATTTTTCTCCTTTTTTTTGCAAGCTTTGTATTCACTGCTTTTTCTTGCTTCAAGAATCATTTTTATGATTTTTCAGATTATCAAATAACATGTCTCCTTGTCATCATTCTTTCAAGAGCCAACATATTTAACATTCTTAAACATCAAATTCAAAAGACATATGCACTATTCAAGCATTCATTCAGAAAACAAAAAGTATTGTCACCACATCAAAATAATTAAACTAGTTTCAAGGATGAATTCGAAACCATGTACTTCTTGTTCTTTTGTTTTTAAAACATTTTTCATTTAAGAGAGGTGATGGATTCATATTCACTACTTTAAGGCATAGACACTTAGATACTAATGATCATGTAATAAGATACAAACATAAATAAACATTTAACATAAAAAATGAAAAACAGAAAATTTAAGAACAAGGAATGAGTCCACCTTAGTGATGGTGGCGTTTCCTTCTTGAGGAACCAATGATGTCCTTGAGCTCTTCTATGTCTCTTCCTTGTCTTTGTTGCTCCTCCCTCATTGCTCTTTGATCTTCTCTAATTTCATGAAGGACGATGGAGTGCTCTTGATGTTCCACCCTTAGTTGTCCCATGTTGGAACTTAATTCTCCTAGGGAGGTGTTGATTTGCTCCCAAAAACTCTGTGGAGGAAGGTGTATCCCTTGAGGCATCACAGGGATTTCTTGGTGATGAGCTTCTTCATGCGTCCCTTGAGATCCATGAATAGGCTCTCTTGTTGGCTCCATCCTTTTCTTAGTGATGGGCTTGTCCTCATCAATGAGGATATCTCCCTCTATGTCAATCCCAGCCGAATTGCATAGATGGCAAATGAGGTGAGGAAAGGCTAACCTTGCCATAGTGGAGGACTTGTCAGCCACCTTGTAGAGTTCTTGAGGTATAATCTCATGAACCTCCACTTCCTCCCCAATCATGATACTGTGGATCATGATGGCCCGGTCTACAGTAACTTTAGACCGGTTGCTAGTGGGAATGATTGAGCGTTGAATGAACTCCAACCATCCTCTAGCTACAAGCTTAAGGTCCAGTCTTCTCAGTTGAACCGGTTTGCCTTTTGAGTCAATCTACCATTGAGCTCCTTCCACACATATGTCCATGAGAACTTGGTCCAACCTTTGATCAAAGTTGACTCTTCTTGTGTAGGGGCGTACGTTCTCTTCCATGATTGGCAAGTTGAACGCCAGCCTTACATTTTCCGGACTGAAATCTAAGTAGTTCCCCCGAACCATGGTGAGCCAAGGCTTTGGATTCGGGTTCACATTTTGATCATGGTTCCTAGTGATCCATGCGTTTGCATAGAACTCTTGAACCATTAGGATTCCGACTTGTTGAATGGGGTTGGTTAGGATTTCCCAGCCTCTTCTTTGGATCTCATGTCGGATCTCTGGATACTCATTTTTCTTGAGTTTGAAAGGGAGCTCGGGGGATCACCTTCTTCTTGGCCACAACATCATAGAAGTGGTCTTGATGGACTTTGGAGATGAATCTCTCCATCTCCAATGACTCGGAGGTGGAAGCTTTTGTCTTCCCTTTTCCTTTTCTAGAGGTTCTTCCGGTCTTAGGTGCCATCAATGGTAATGGAAAAACAAAAAGCTTATGCTTTTACCACACCAAACTTAGAATATTGCTCACACTCGAGCAAGAAAAGAAAGAAAAGAAGTAGAAGAAGAGAAAATATGGAGGAGAGTGAGGGGGTGTATTCGGCCAAGGTATAGAAAAGAGGGTTGTGTTGTGTGGAAATGAAGGAGGGATGGAGGGGTTTATATAGTGAGGGGAGAGGGGGTAGGTTCGGCCATATTGGGTGTGTTTTGGTGGGAAAGTGATTTTAAATTTTGAAGGTAGGTGGGGTTTATGGGGAAGAGTGGATGGATGTGAGTGGTGGTAGGTGGTAATAGGGAAGATAGATTGAGGTGATTGGTGAAGGGTTTTGGGGAAGGGTGTTTATTGGAAAGAGAGGATGAATGTTGAGAAGAAGGAAGAATATGAGTGGAGGTAGGTGGGGATCCTGTGGGGTCCACAGATGCTGAGATGATCCTGTGGGATCCACAGATCCTGAGGTGTCAAGGATTTGCATCCCTGCACCAATTAGGCATGTAAAACGCCTTTGCATGCAATTCTGGCATTTAAACGCTGAATTGATGCTTGTTCTGGGCGTTCAACGCCCAGATGCAGCATGTTTCTGGCATCGAACGCCAGTTCTATGCTTGTTTCTGGCGTTCAGTGCCAGCTCTTCTCAGGGTGCATTCCTGGCATTTAAACGCCAGGATGTTGCTTGTTTCTGGTGTTCAACGCCAGATTCATGCTCTGTTCTGGCGTTGAACGCCAGCCAGATGCTCCTTACTGGCGTTTAAACGCCAGTAAGTCCTTCCTCTAGGTTGTGATTTTTCTTCGGCTGTTTTTGATTTTGTTTTTAATTTTTGTATTTATTTTGTGACTCCACATGATCATGAACCTAATAAAACATGAAAGAACAATGAAAATAAAAATAAAATTAGATAAATAAAAATTGGGTTGCCTCCCAACAAGCGCTTCTTTAATGTCAATAGCTTGACAGTGGGCTCTCATGGAGCCACATAGGTGATCAGGTCAATTTTATAGGCTCCCAACACCAAACTTAGAGTTTGGATATGGTAGTTCAACACCAAACTTAGAGTTTGGCTGAGGCCTCCCAACACCAAACTTAGAGTTTGACTGTGGGGGCTTTAGTTAACTCTGTACTGAGAGAAACTTTCTATGCTTCCTCTCCATTGTTACAGAAGGAGATTCTTGAGTTTTAAACACAAGGTTATCCTCATTCAGTTGAAGGATCAATTCTCCTTTGTCTACATCAATCACAGCTCTTGCTGTGGCTAGGAAGGGTCTTCCAAGGATGATGGATTCATCCTCATCCTTCCCAGTGTCTAGGATTATGAAATCAGCAGGGATGTAAAGGCCTTTAACCTTTACTAACACATCCTCTACTAGTCTATAAGCCATTTTCATAGATTTGTCTGCCATCTCTAATGAGAAATTGGCAGCCTGTACCTCAAGGATTCCTAGTTTCTCTATTACAGAGAGTGGCATGAGGTTTATCCCTGACCCAAGGTCACATAGAGCCTTCTCAAAGGTCATGGTGCCTATGGTACAAGGTATTAAGAACTTTCCAGGATCTTGTTTCTTCTGAGGTAATGTCAGTTGATCCAGATCACTCAGTTTATTGATGAGCAAGGGAGGTTCATCTTTCCAAGTCTCATTACCAAATAATTCGGCATTTAGCTTCATGATTGCACCAAGGTACTTGGCAACTTGCTCTTCAGTAACATCCTCATTCTCTTCAAAAGAAGAATACTCATCAGAGCTCATGAATGGCACAAGGAGGTTCAATGGAATCTCTATGGTCTCCAGATGAGCCTCAGATTCCTTTGGTTCCTCAGAGGGAAACTCCTTGTTGATCACTGAACGTCCCAGGAGGTCTTCCTCACTGGGATTCACGTCCTCTTCCTCTTTTGTGGGTTCATCCATGATTGATCTATCAATGGCCTTGCACTCTCTCTTTGGATTCTCTTCTGTATTGCTTGGGAGAGTACTAGGAGGTGTTTCAGTGATTTTCTTACTCAGCTGGCCCACTTGAGCCTCCAAATTTCTTATAGAGGACCTTGTTTCACTCATGAAACTTAGAGTAGCCTTGGATAGATCAGAGACTAAATTTGCTAAGCTAGATGGATTCTGCTCAGAAATCTCTGTCTGTTACTGAGTGGATGATGGAAAAGGTTTACTATTGTTAAACCTGTTTCTTCCACCATTATTAAAGCCTTGTTGAGGCTTTTGTTGATCCTTCCATGAGAGATTTGGATGATTTCTCCATGAGGGATTATAGGTGTTTCCATAAGGTTCACCCATGTAATTCACCTCTGCTATTGCAGGGTTCTCAGGATCATAAGCTTCTTCCTCAGAAGATGCCTCTTGAGTACTGTTGGATGATTCCTTCAATCCATTCAGACTCTGAGAGATCATATTGACTTGCTGAGTCAATATTTTATTATGAGCCAATATGACATTTAGAGTATCAATTTCAAGAACTCCCTTCTTCTGAGGCGTACCCTTACTTACAGGATTCCTCTCAGAAGTGTACATGAACTGGTTATTGATGTGTGGAAAACGATCCAACACAAAACTCACCGGCAAGTGTACCAGGTCGCATCAAGTAATAATAACTCACATGAGTGAGGTCGATCCCACAGGGATTGAAGGATTGAGTAATTTTAGTTCAGTGGTTGATTTAGTCAAGCAAATCAAGATTTGGTTGAGTGATTTGTAATTTGCAGAAACTAAATGGCATGAATTGTAAAGAGGGAGGGAAGATTTGCAGTAAATTAGAGAGCAGGAAAGTAAAAGTGCTGAATCTTAAAAAATAAGTAAGGTAAATTGTAGAAACTTAGATTGCAAGAAATGTAAATAATTGAAGCTTAAAGTGCAAGAAATGTAAATTGCTTGAATTGTAAAAGGGACTGGGAGTTGGGATTGCAGAAATTAAACAAGAAGAATTAAATTGCATCAAACAGCAAAGTAAAAGATGAACTGAATTGGAATGGATCTCAAACAGAAGAGTAAAAATGCTTTGAGAATTGTAAAGACAGAAAGGCAGTGCTTAATTTGCAGCAATGTAAAAGATGTTGAAGATCTCAGGAGTGGAAGAGACTAGATAACAAGTCTAGATCTCAAATCCTTCCTTGATCTAACAAGAACAATTGCAAAAGAAGCAAAGAAAAGTAAATTGCAGAGAAAGTAGAAGATGAAGCAGTAAATGGAAATTGGAATTCAATTATGCAGAAAATTAAACAAGATCTCAAGGTGAGATTGAAACAGAAGTTCTTCAATTCTCTACCCAATATCCAGAGCAAGAAAATTAAAGAGTGCTCAAGCAAGAACCAAGAAAAAGAGAGATCAATTCTCCCTCCAAGTTCTCAGAAATACAAATTCAAGGTGAAAAGCTCAAAATTGAAAATTAAAGCTAAAAAGGAAAATTCAAAGTAAAGTCTAGAGGACCTAATTACATCAAACTAACTCCTATTTATACACTTTCTATTCTTGGATATTGGAATTTGGATTGGCTTTTGATTTGGTGAAGATTTGAATTTAATTGGATTTTTGGTTGATTTTTCAGCCCATGAGTAATTTGCCTCCAGGGGGATGCTCAGCTCACAAAGTGAGCTGAGCTTTGAGACTTACTGTGGGGAGGCCTTGTGTAGCGTATAATTGCTTTGGGGAAGGCATCAGGGGAAAGCTCAGCTTTGTGAGCTGAGCATTGGTGCCTTGGTGCCAAACTTTGTTGCGCGCTGTGTTATCCCTGGACCGTGTCACATGTTGCGCTCCACTCCCCCTGGCCGTGTCAAAATTCTTGCATGATGCCCATGGGTAGCGCTCAGCTCTCCAAGTGAGCTGAGCCTTGGTGCTTACAAGGAGAGGTCCTTGGTTCGAAACTTCAGGGAAGCATGTGCTGTGCCATTTTCCTTGGATGCCTTGTAGCACCCTTGAAATATTTCGCGTGCCAATCTTGGACATCATCAGGGTAGCGCCCAAGTGGTGCTAGGAGCGCACCTTCCTTGTTGAAGCCTCCGTGTTCAAAATTTGCTGGGAGCATTTTGGCCAATTTTGGCTTATTTTCCTTGCAAGGAGTAGTGTTCCCCTCTTTCCCTTGGGTCATGGGTTCAAACCTTGGAGCAAGCATGTGGCAAACATTTTCCTTGAATTTTTCCTTGTGGGCTCTCGATAATGCTCACTTTGTGAGCTGAGCTTGGTCTTCCCTTTCCTTGTTTCTTGGCCTCATGTTGTGCTCAGCTCACAAAGTGAGCAGAGCTTTGTGCCTTGGTCCCTTGAGAGAAGAAGTAGCGCTCCCTTGGTGAGCTTGGTGCTCTTGGAGAGAGCTTCATGGTTTGTTGCGCCACACTTCCTCCTTTCTTGGCCACACTTTCTCTTTCTTGGGCCACACTTCTTAGGCCACGCTTTCTTCTTTTCTTCTTTTCTTCACCTACAATTAATCAAAACAACCAATCAAAGCATCACCAAATTCACAAGGTTTATAAATCATTAAAAATCAATTAAATTTAGCCTAAACCTCATGATTTAGCATCAATTATATGGTGGTTGTTTGATTCAAAGAAGTCATGCATTCCAAATTACTTACTTAGAATGCAAGAAAGTGCATAAAACCAAATAAAAATAAAGAAAAAGGCTAGTAAAACTAGGCTAAGATGACTTGTCATCACAACACCAAACTTAAAACTTGCTTGTCCCCAAGCAAGCATCAAACATAAGAGAAGATAGAATGAAATAGATAAGTATATATGTTCTTATTGAGCAGATAGTTGAATTTGGTCTATGGGGTTTTATGCAGATCAAAAGTAGCTCATTTATTACTTGCTGTCAAAACAAACAATGTTTCTTTAAGGGTTCACCAAGGTTACTGCTATGACTCCTCACTTTTTGCTCGTTTCCCTTGTTAGCTTTTCTTCTTTCTTTTGCATTACAGAGCTTATTTCTTATTGAAGGCTTTGTGTCAAATGTTGCAGTGGCCTTTGGCCTAATTTTACTCAACATTTCTTCACCACAGACACATGGCTTACCTTTTTCTTCCTAGGATCATTGATGCCCAGCATCTCTTTGGATAACTAAATGTTTTGTAGCTAGGTTGCTCTTTATTGTGGACTTTCAGTTGGCAATCCCAAATCAGTTGATCTAAGTTGCCAAGTTTTAAAATACTCCTTAGAACTTACTTGTCCAAGCATATCCTAGTACACAAACACCACAGGCATATGTCCTAGGGTCCAAGCTATTGGTGTCTAGCCTTATTATTTGTTTCTTTGCCAATTTTTGGCTTTTTCTTCTTCCTTTTCTTTCTGTTTTGGTTTATTTTCAAGGGACTTTCAAGAATTGAGAGATCATAGCAGCAAACTAGCTTAGGCTTCAAGTCACAAGTCATTTTGCAGCATTTATTCTATGAGCTATCAATTAAATCAAGCACACACCACCACTAACTTTCATTCTAACTCTTGCAACATTGAACAATTACTTTTCTAAATCAAACATTTCTCTTTTATTCAAACAGCAAGGGAAAACAAAACAAAATTCAAGCTAAGTAATGGACAACAAGCATTATGCAGATCAGCATTCTTGACAAACAATTCCACTTGCAACCAAATAAATACTTTAGTAAGACATACAAGAATTCCCAATTTAAAGTACCTCTTCAACAACAAGGATTAAGTGTAGACACAACCTTTCGGGTTGCCGCTTTTCATTCTTCCTTCTGTTGTATACTTTTTGAGTCATAATGCAAATTGTCTTCAAATGTTGGCTAGTTTCCTGCATAATTCTCAAAAGTTGCTTGCTTCTCAAGCCCTTAAGTGAATGGTTAATATGCATGAATTGAGTGTGTCTTTTGGATTTATTTTGGTGTGGGAACACCAAACTTAATTCCTCGCCACTGCCTTTGATGCAACAAGTTAACCAATTATGAATTCTCTTGGTCTTGCTAAAGGTTATGGAGCTAAAAATTAGAAGGCAACTAAATGGTTATGTGATTTATCTGATTGCTTGGATCTAGCATTATGCAGGAAGTGAGAGTGTGCTTTTTAGATAAAATATTGGTGGAACACCAAACTTAGAATCCTTCATTCTCCCTTAAATTGTTTTGGTGTGCAACACCAAACTTAGATCCTTGCAATACAGACAAAACTACTCAAGCTTTTTATTGAAATAGCTATGAAAAGAAAACTACATCAGGTTGGATTGCCTCCCAACAAGCGCTCTTCTTTATTGTCACTAGCTTGACATCTTGTTCTTTGATCATGGGGGTTGAAAATCATAGTGCCTCAGCTTTTCTCCTCTTACATAGTGCCTCAGCTTTTCTCCTCTTACCGTGAACTTCCTTCCGGTCTCCTCTTTGATGATCTCTAGGTGTTCAAGTGAAAGGATCCGGTTCACAGTATAGCACTCAGATGATTGTGGAGACACCTTCATTGGTTGGGTGTTTAACATCACTTTATCCCCTGGTGAGAAGCCTTCAGTGGGGATTTTCTTATTTCTCCACCCTTTTGGCCTCTTCTTCTTTTCTTCTTTCTCAGGAGATAATTCATGCCTTGGTGGTTCTTTATCTGGAGTGTTGAGGTTCTCATCTGGGGGTTTTGGATCTAGTTCCTCCTTGATTTCTTTGGTCTGTTACACCATCTCTACTTCTTTCAAGCATGGATTTGGAAGTCTTGGAGTTAACTCATTGAATGCCTCTTTCAAGCTTTGATCCCTGGCTTTATCCTCCATACAATCTTCTTCTTGAGTGGGCTCATGCAGGATTTTAAAAACATGGAATGCTAGGTGCTCATCATGCACTCTTAGCAACAATTCCCCTTTTTCAACATCTATCAATGCTCTGCCCGTAGCCAGGAAAGGCCTCCCCAGGATGATGGGAGTGTTAGGGTCCTCCTCCATATCCAGGATGAAAAAATCAGCTGGGAAAAGGAATTTTCCCACTTTTACCAGCACATTCTCTACAACTCCAAGTGCTTGCTGAATGGACTTGTCAGCCATTTGAAGAGCTATTCGAGTGGGTTTCAGTTCAAAAATTTGAAGCTTCCTCATGAGAGATAGAGGCATCAAGTTTATGCTTGCACCAAGGTCACAAAATGATTTCTCAATAGTTATGTCTCCTATGGTACAAGGTATATAAAACCTTCCAGGATCATCCTTCTTCTCTGGTAAACCTCTTTGGAGAATAGCACTACACTCCATTGTCATTTCAACAATTTGTCCTTCCTTCAAGGGTCTTTTCTTTATTAGCACTTCTTTCATAAATTTGGCATATAATGGCATCTGTTCAAGTGCTTATAAGAAAGGAATATTGATGCTGAGTGTCTTGAATATGTCCAGGAACTTTGAATATTGCTTATCCTCGTTTTCTTTTTTGAACCTCTGAGGGTACGAAAGTTTGGGGACATCTGGTTTCACCCCTTCTTCTTCTCTTGTAGCTGCGTTTCAAGGATGTCCTCATCTTTCTTTGAGCTTTTTGCATTCTTGGTCTTTCTCTCCTCTTCACTTCTCTCTTCTGTCTCTTCTTGTGGAACTTTTCTATTGTGTTCTTCCTGATTGATGGCTTCCTTCTCACTTCCGACCATGATTGCTTTGCACTCCTCCCACTTTGTAACTTTTCCTTTGTCCCTTGGGTGGTCTTGAGTAGCAATAGGGGATGCATTTGATTGTTTCTCACCCATCTCTGCAATTTATTTAGCTATTTATTCCATATGCCTCTCAAGATTTCTGATTGATGCTTCTTGATTTTTCATGAGTTTCTCCATCATCATCTCCAGACTAGAGATTCTTTGAGAGTCTGGATTTGGTTGTGGTTGTGTAAAGTGAGATGGTTGTGGCTGGAAGTTGTTTGAACTATTTACGGAGTTATTTTGTGGGTGAAATGTGGATGTGGAAGGTGGATGATGGTTGTTTTGGGGTTTTTTGTATGGATTGGGGTTAGTGTTTTGCTGGTTGTGGTTTTGGTTGTTTCTTGAGTTGTTTTGGTTTGAATTTCTTTGCCATGGTTGCTGGTTTTTAGTGTGGTTATCTCCCCATCTTATGTTTGGATGGTTCTTTCAGGATGGATTGTAGGTGTCACCATAAACTTCATTTTGGCCTGAGCCTTGGTTGTGCATATATTGAGGTTGTTCCTGCTGCTGATTTTCTTGGTT
This sequence comes from Arachis hypogaea, assembly GCF_003086295.3. NCBI lineage: Eukaryota > Viridiplantae > Streptophyta > Magnoliopsida > Fabales > Fabaceae > Arachis > Arachis hypogaea. The sequence goes on from NC_092050.1 coordinate 48,538,969, forward strand.
TTCTTCATTTTACCCCCATGTGGTTGATGGTTGGCTTGTATTCACTGCTGCAACTTGCAAACTATCAATCTTTTTAGCCATCTGCTCAAATTGTTGTTGAATTTGCTGCTGCATTATCTTGTTTTGAGCTAGGATGGTGTCCACCCCTTTCATTTCTAACACTTCTTTCTTTAGTGGTGGTTGGTGTTGTCTTTGGTGAGCAAAGAAATATTGGTTGTTGGCCACCATATCAATGAGATTTTGGGCTTCCTCTGCAGTTTTCATGAGTTGTAAAGAGCCTCCAGCTGAGTGATCCAATGCTTCCTGTGATTTCAATGTCAAGCATTCAATGTCAGGCCTTCATCCTAGTTGTCTATACTGTCCCTTGGGAAGGATTCCAACCATTGAGTAGCTTTGTCTCTGAGAGAAAATGGAAATAATAGCAGCTTGTAGATGTTAGGATGCACTCCATTGGTTTTGACAGTGTCACAAATCCTCAAGAAAGTAGACAAGTGTTGATTCGGATCTTCAAGTGGTCCTCCTCCATAAGAACAATTGTTTTGCACCAAGGTGATGAGTTGGGGCTTCAATTCAAAGTTATTTGCATCGACATTTGGGGTAAGGATGCTACTCCCACAATGCCTTGGATTGGCAAATGTATATGAAGCCAAGACTCTCCTTTGGGGTTGACCATTGTTGTTGGCCATTCTCACTGGTGGATTTGTTGGATTTGTTAAGTGTTCCTCCATTTCATGATATTCTTCGTCTGATTCTTCCTCTCCAGCAACATTTTTCCCTCTTTTAGCTCTTCTTAATCTTCTGAGGGTTCTTTCATCTTGTTCACAAAAAGTGGGTGTAATTCTCCTTGTACCTGACATACAACCAAAGCATAAGAATCACACAACACCAGAAAAGCAACAACACTTCAATCCATTGCTGAAATGAAATGTTAGTTGGATTAAGCAAAAATTCAAACAGTTAGTGTGTTAGTCGAAAATTAAAGAAACAGAAAATAAAAAGTGCTTGATCTAGATCTTCACTTCACTTAATCATTGTCAATCTAATTCAATCCCCGACAACGGTGCCAAAAACTTGATGTGTGGAAAACGATCCAACACAAAACTCATCGGCAAGTGTACCAGGTCGCATTTATAATAATAACTCACATGAGTGAGGTCGATCCCATAGGGATTGAAGGATTGAGCAATTTTAGTTCAGTGGTTGATTTAGTCAAGCAAATCAAGATTTGGTTGAGTGATTTGTAATTTGCAGAAACTAAATGGCATGAATTGTAAAGAGGGAGGGAAGATTTGCAGTAAATTAGAGAGCAGGAAAGTAAAAGTGCTGAATCTTAAAGAATAAGTAAGGTAAATTACAGAAACTTAGATTGTAAGAAATGTAAATAACTGAAGCTTAAAGTGCAAGAAATGTAAATTGCTTGAATTGTAAAAGGGACTCGGAGTTGGGATTACAGAAATTAAACAAGAAGAATTAAATTGCATCAAACAGCAAAGTAAAAGATGAACTGAATTGGAATGAATCTCAAACAGAAGAGTAAAAATGCTTTGAGAATTGTAAAGACAGAAAGGCAGTGCTTAATTTGCAGCAATGTAAAAGATGTTGAAGATCTCAGGAGTGGAAGAGACTAGATAACAAGTCTAGATCTCAAATCCTTCCTTGATCTAACAAGAACAATTGCAAAAGAAACAAAGAAAAGTAAATTGCAGAGAAAGTAGAAGATGAAGCAGTAAATGGAAATTAGAATTCAATTATGCAGAAAATTAAACAAGATCTCAAGGTGAGATTGAAACAGAAGTTCTTCAATTCTCTACCCAAGATCCAGAGCAAGAAAATTAAAGAGTGCTCAAGCAAGAACCAAGAAGAGAGATCAATTCTCCTTCCAAGTTCTCAGAAATAAAAATTCAAGGTGAAAAGCTCAAAATTGAAAATGAAAGCTAAAAAGGAAAATTCAAAGTAAAGTCTAGAGGTCTTAATTACATCAAACTAACTCCTATTTATACACTTTATATTCTTGGATAATGGAATTTGGATGGGCTTTTGATTTGGTAAAGATTTGAATTTAATTGGATTTTTGGTTGATTTTTCAACCCATGAGTAATTTGCCTCCAGGGGGATGCTCAGCTCACAAAGTGTGCTGAGCTTTGAAACTTAGTGTGGGGAGGCCTTGCGTAGCGTATAATTGCTTTGGGGAAGGCATCAGGGGAAAGCTCAGCTCACAAAGTGAGCTGAGCATTGGTGCCTTGGTGCCAAACTTTGTTGCGCGCTGTGTTGCCCCTGGACCGTGTCACATGTTGCGCTCCACTCCCCCTGGCCGTGTCAAAATTCTTGCATGATGCCCATGGGTAGCGCTCAGCTCTCCAAGTGAGCTGAGCCTTGTAAGCAGAGGTCCTTGGTTCGAAACTTGAGGGAAGCATGTGTTGTGCCATTTTCCTTGGTTGCCTTGTAGCGCCCTTGAAATATTTCGCGTACCAATCTTGGACATCATCAGGGTAGCGCCCAAGTGGTGCTAGGAGTGCACCTTCCTTGTTGAAGCCTCCGTGTTTGAAACTTGCTGGGAGCATTTTGGCCAATTTTGGCTTATTTTCCTTGTGGGCTCTCGATAATGCTCACTTTGTGAGCTGAGCTTGGTCTTCCCTTTCCTTGTTTCTTGGCCTCATGTTGTGCTCAGCTCACAAAGTGAGCAGAACTTTGTGCCTTGGTCCCTTGAGAGAAGAAGTAGCGCTCCCTTGGTGAGCTTGGTGCTCTTGGAGAGAGCTTCATGGTTTGTTGCGCCACATTTCCTCCTTTTTTGGCCACACTTTCTCTTTCTTGGGCCACACTTCTTAGGCCACGCTTTCTTCTTTTCTTCTTTTCTTCACCTACAATTAATCAAAACAACTAATCAATGCATCACCAAATTCACAAGGTTTATAAATCATTAAAAATCAATTAAATTTAGCCTAAACCTCATGATTTAGCATCAATTATATGGTGGTTGTTTGATTCAAAGAAGTCATGCATTTCCATTCCAAATTACTTACTTAGAATGCAAGAAAGTGCATAAAACCAAATAAAAATAAAGAAAAAGGCTAGAAAAACTAGGCTAAGATGACTTGTCATCAGTTTTTAGCAACCATGTCAATGAGTTCTTGAGCTTCTACAGACGTTTTCTTTAGGTGAATGGATCCACCTGTAGAATGGTCCAGTGACATCTTGGAGAACTCAGACACACCATAATAGAATATATCCAGAATGGTCCATTCTAAAAGCATGTCAGGAGGACACCTTTTGGTCATCTGCTTGTATCTTTCCCAAGCTTCATAGAGGGATTCACCATCTTTTTGCTTGAAGGTCTGAACATCTACTCTAAGCTTGCTCAGCTTTTGAGGAGGAGAGAACTTAGCCAAGAAGGCCGTGACCAGCTTATCCCAAGAGTTCAGGCTATCTTTAGGTTGTGAGTCCAACCATGTTCTAGCTCTGTCTCTTACAGCAAAAGGAAAAAGCATGAGCCTGTAGACTTCAGGATCTACTCCATTAGTCTTTACAATCTCACAGATCTACAGGAACTCAGTTAAAAACTGATAGGGATCTTCTGATGGAAGTCCATGGAATTTGCAATTCTGTTGCATTAGAGCAACTAATTGAGGTTTCAGCTCAAAATTGTTTGCTCCAATGGTGGGGATTGAGATGCTTCTTCCATCAAACTTGGAAGTAGGCGTAGTATAATCACCAAGCATCCTCCTTGCATTATTGTTGTTAGGTGCGTCTGCCACCTCCTTTTCTTGTTCGAAAATTTCAGTAAGGTTGTCTCTGGATTGTTGTAATCTAGCTTCTCTTAGTTGTCTCTTCAGAGCCCTTTCAGGTTCTGGATCAGCTTCAATAAGAATGCCCTTTTCCTTGTTCCTGCGCATATGAAAGAGAAGAGAACAAGAAAAGAAGAGGAATCCTCTATGTTACAGTAAAGAGGTTCCTTATTGTTAGTAGAAGAAGAAAGGGAATTAGAGTGAAGAAGAATGGATAATCCAAACACAAAGGTGAGGATAGGAGCAGAGATATGAGATGAAGAGAAGTGTTAGTAAGTAATTAAATAAATAGAAGGAGATGAGAGAGAGAAGTTTTCGAAAATAATTTTTGAAAAGGAGTTGATGATTTTCGAAAATTAAAGGGGAAATAAAATTAAAATTAAAATTTAAAATAATTAATTAATTAAAAATAATTTTTGAGAAAGAGGGAAGTATTTTCGAAAATTAGATAGGGAAGAGTAGTTAGGTGGTTTTGAAAAAGATAAGAAACAAACAAAAAGTCAATTAGTTAGTTAAAAAAGATTTGAAAATCAATTTTGAAAAGATAAGAAGATAAGAAGTTAGAAAAAATATTTTAAAATCAAATTTTTGAAGAAGATAAAATTTTGAAAAAGATATGATATAAAGGATATGATAAAAAGATATAATTAAAAAGATTTAATTTTTAAGATTAAAATTGATTACTTGACTAACAAAAAACTAAAAGATAAGATTCTAGAATTTAAAGATTGAACCTTTCTTAACAAGAAAGTAACAAACTTCAAATTTTTGAACCAATCACATTACTTGTTAGTTAAGTTTTGAAAATTTTGAAATAAAATTAAGAAAAAGATTTTGAAAATAATTTTTTTTGAAATTTTTGAAAATCATAAAAAAATGAAGAAGATTTGATTAGGACTTATGGATTGAGATCAATTACACTCTTTGACTAATTCTCAAGGAGGATTGACTAGTTTGGATTGATTCCACACAATTGCCATGTTTGTGGTCCATAACTAGGATAGGAATCCTAAACTCCCCAATTCTTGCTAAGAGTTGCCATTTACATTTCTTGCATGCTAATTTACATTCTTGCTATTTACATTTCTTGCCAATTGCTATCAACCCCAATTTCCTCATAGCCAATAATATGACACTTAATTGCAATTCCTAGGGAGAACGACCCGGGAGTTTAAATACTCTTGATTATTTGATTTGAATTGTGACTATTCTTTGATTTAAACTTTGATTGTGAGAGTTCATTGTTGGTTTGGACTATGCTATTAATGAAGTGATTCTTATTTTGATTGATTCTAAACCGGCAATAATTCTCCCTATCAAGTTTTTGGCGCCGTTATTGCGGATTTGCAATGGTGTTGCATTATTGGTTATTGTTTATATCGAAATATGTGGATAGTTTGTTTTTGATTGGTTGTTTGTTTTTGCTTGTAAATATATCTTTTGGTTGTTAGCTTGCTTTAATAAGTTTTTGTTTTAAAATGCATATGTGAATAGTTAGTAATCTTGTTTAAATTGCCTTTTGACTTGGATTGCATGTTTAAAATTTTTAATTAGTTTTTGAATGCTTAAAATAGTTAGTAGATTTTGTGTTTGTGCATATTAAAAGTGCTTTAAATAGTCCATGATTTTGATTTGGAAGATAAAATTTTGGATTAATTTTAAAGTTTAATGTAAATAGTTGCATAATTTTTTAGCTAATTTCTTGTTTATATGCATTTTGGAATGTTGGGTGAAATTCTGATTTTTTTGAAAAAAAAAAATACAACTGTGTGTGCGCACATATGTGTGCGCACGCACACTCCAAAACATGGCCCCTGTCCGTGATGTTCGCACCATTAGTACACACGCATAATCCACATTTCATTCATCCGTGCGTACGCATAACTTTTGGTGTGTACGCACGAACACAAAAACACAGAACCTCCCTTATATGTGAACCTTATTCTCTTCGCGCAAAACACCACCCCCTCCAACATCTCTCTACCTCCCCCCCAATCCGTTTCAAATTCCCACCACCTCCATTACAACCACCACCACCGTCGCCTTCCATTTTTGCAGCCGACACCGGCGGACCATCACTGACCATCCCTGACCCTCTTCACACCATTCCCTCTCTTCTTCCCTTCGCTCATCCCTTCTCTCGTCCCTGTCCCCTATTCTCTTCTCCGCCACCACCAAATCGCCGCGGCACCCAGCCTCGTCGCCGGTGCCGTCTCGACTATCACCACCTCCACCAAGCCCAGAAGCCACCTCCCTCCTCTTCCATTTCCTCTTCTCCCTTCTCAGAATAGCCACCATCAAAGCGCCTCAACGTCGCCACTCACCGTCACCCTCTGCTGTAGCCAGCCATCTTCTCCTCTCTCAGTGTCAGAAACCCAGTCCCGGTGACCACCTCAACGGCCTCTAGCAGCTGGCGTCCCCACCTCCGCTTCGCCGTGACCACCATTCCCCTCCGCCTGTTCTCTCGATTACCTTCGAGCAGCAAGAACAAGGTGTCTCCCCTGTTTTTCAGCCCTGCAACGCAGCGCTACCCTCCTTCTTCGCCGCTTCAGTCTTTGAGTATCACCGCTGGTGTCGCCACTTTGGCCGGCTGCCACTTTGGAAGGCACAAGTGCTAGATTGCTTATGCAGTGAAGATCTTGACCAAATTCTGAATTTAAGACCTTGTTGTGGCTGAGTTCCTGTTTCAATCTGGTCTTCATTGTTTGATTCAGTGATGCTTAATTGTTTTAATCCATATTCCTTGCTTATGATTAGTTGCTGAATTCAATGAAGGAAGGCTGACTGAATCAATTTTTTTTACTCGTTGTTGCTGTCTTGGTGCTATAACTTAGACCATTATTTGCTCATGGCTGCTGGTTGCTTAATTGTTCATTGCTGCTTGTTGCTGGTTGGCTTGTTTTGAATTGCTTATTCATGTTTTGCTGCTGTATTTTGGCTCACTTTCTGATTTCCTATGAAGTCATATATGATTTTTTGTGAATTTAAGTGTTAACGCATGATAAACCACTATTTTATGGTTTATCTTGTGCTCAATTGAGTAGATTTTATTAACTCTTTACCCACTTATTCATTATATTTGCATGGTTTTATATTTCCTTCCTAATTTTATTCTATGATTGGAAACTTGCTTCCCGAGCCTTTTAATTACCAAAAATTAATTTCCCCTTATCACCATTCGATGCCTTGATATGTGTGTTAAGTGTTTTTAAAGATTACAGGGCAGGAATGGCTTAGAGGATGGAAAGGAAGCATGCAAAAGTGGAAGGAATACAAGAAGTTGAAGGAACTGCAAAGATGTCAGCCTGACGCATTCAAACAGTCATAACTTGAGCTACAGAGGTCCAAACGACACGGTTCCAGTTGTGTTGGAAAGCTAACGTCCGGGACTTCGATTTGATATATAATATGCCATAGTTGCCTTGACGCTAGGCGACGCGACCGCGTTCTCCATGCGGACAGGTCGCAGTGACGAAAAACCAGCGTGGCAGATTTCTTCTCCGGCGATTTCTGGGCTATTTTTGACCCAGTTTTCAGCCCAGAACACACAGATTAGAGGCTATAAAGTGGGAGAATCTATTCATTCATAATCAGGGCTTTCATATTCACAATTTTAGGAGTAGATATACTTTTTAGAGAGAGAGGTTCTCTTCTCTCTCTTAGGATTAGGATTTAGGATTTCTCTTAGTTTTAGGAGTGACTCTCAATCCCAGGTTCAATGTTCCTTTTATTTATTTTTCTAATTTAATTTATGAACTCTTCCATGTTACATTTGATATCTTTATTAGTGCTAATTGAGGTATTTCAATTTATTATTGCTTTCTTTTATTTACATTATTGTTATTCCCATCTGAAGACATTTTTATTCCAGTAGATTTACTTTTCTCCTTTTTGGTCTTGGTTAAGAAATCAGTAACTCAGGAGTTATCAAACTCAAACATGATTGATAATTGTTATCTTTATTAATTAAATTGAACTTCAATAATCTCAATCTTTTCTTAGGAAATAAATAGGATCCGAAGATCAAACCAATTAATCCCTTGACCTTCCTTTGCCTTAGTAAAGGTTAATAAAGTGGAATTAAGATTCAATTTTCATCATCATTGATAAGGATAGCTAGGATAGTACCTCTAATTTCTAATACCTTGCCAAGATTTTATTTTATTATTATTATTTTATTTTATTCTTTTTGTTCAACATACTGCTTCCTTACTTTCAAAACCCCCAATTTACAAACTTATAACCAATAATAAGAACATACCTCCCTGCAATTCCTTGAGAAGACGACCCGAGGTTTAAATACTCGGTTATCAAATTTAAAGGGGTTTGTTACTTGTGACAACCAAAACGTTTGTATGAAAGGACTTTTGAAGGTTTACAAACTATACTTGCAACGAGGATTTATCCGCAAATTTCTAGACCACGCAAAAGTTCCTCTCATCAAAATGGCGCCGTTGCCGGGGAATTGCAAACGTGTGCCTTATTATTGGTTATTCTAAATATTTGCTTTTTACTTGTTTATTTGCTTTTATTTTTGTTTTTATTTTTGCCATTTTGTAAATTAAGAGGTTATTGGTTTTTATTTAGTTATTAAAAATTTTTCAAAAAAAAAAATTCAAAAATTTGTTTTTGGTGTTCATCTTGATCTTCAAGTTGTTCTTCGTGTTCATCTTGACCTTCAAGTTGTTCTTGGTTGTTTTCTTCGTTTTGATCTAAAAATTTTAAGTTTGGTATCATTTTATTGTTTTTAATTAGATTTTCGAATTTTCCTTTTAAAAATTCAAATTTTTATTTTAAAATTTTTTTTATCTTATCTTATTTCAAAAATTAAATTTCAAATTTCAATATTTAAATTCCAAAATTCAAAATCCAAAAATTTTAAATTTTAAATTTAATTTTTAAAAATCAAACATTTTCAAAATTTAAATCTTTTTCAAATTTTTTGTTGACTTTTTCAAAATCCAAATTTCAAAATTTAAAAATTCAAATTTAAAATTTTTTTCAAAATTTCAAATTTCAAGATTTAAAATTCGAATTTCAAAATTTAATTTTCAAATTCAAAATTTAAATAACTTTTTAATTTAAATTTGTTTTTATTTTTATTTTTTTAATTTTTATTAACTAACTATGAGTTCTCACCCATCTCGCTTTGAGTTGGGTTCTAATAATGTTGAAAGGAATGGAAGCTACAGCAGGAACATGCATCAAGGTCAGAACAGTTAAGGATGGATGAAGCCAAGAGGATCTGATCAACCCTTTAGGCAACAACACCTTCCAAGACATCATGGACAAAGACCATTCTACAATGCATACCAAGCTGATAGATATGGTGGACCTCCTGTTAGTTACCAACAAGTCCCACCCTGTGCTTATAGACCATCCTCTCAACATAGCTTCAAACCACCACACTCACAAGCCCCTTTACACCATTTACCTCCATATGACCCTAACCCACATCCACCATGCCAACCACCCTATGAACCAAATGAACCATACATAGATCCACCCCAACCTCCATTGGATAACAATACACTCATCTCTAACATCATTGGTCTCACCTCTACACTCCAAAATCTTATATCCCGCATGAACCAACCCTCTACCTCCAATATTCAACCCTCAAGCTCTAGTGCACTTCCTTTTCAACCACAGAATGATCTCTCCATCCCATCACCACCATCCATGGAAGAGCACCCGCATCCATCAATCCAAGAGCAACATGATCCCAATGATGCTATTGACATGGAACAAGAGAGAAGGGATCATCTTCGCGAATCCATACTTCATAAGGACCTAGAGGAGGCACTAAAGGTGAAGGTAGAAGAGACCTTTGTAGATGAAGGAGTAGTTGAAATGAGTTATCATGGAAAGAAAATCATCGAGGATGAGTACGATTTTATACTTAAACAACTGGACAAAGCAGCAATTATTAAAAAGGAAGAAGTAGTTGCAGACTTAAGAGATGCTGTACCTCAATTGAAAAGTCCAGTCATAGAACCCCCTTCTAAGGAGTCTGAAATTGATGTTGAGGAGAGTGTACAACCTCCAAGGCATATCATGGTTGAAGAATTTGAAGAAGATGATCAAGAGATGGATTCAATCATTGATGAATTCTTATCCGCAATTGAATCCTCTCCCATTGAACTTGACATGGGGATGGAAGAAGAAAAGCACAACCTCCCACACTCTTGGTGAACAATGAATAAGAGATTAAATTGGAAGATAGCTACCAAGAGGAAGAGGTTGAAATTGAAGAAGCTTGCAAAGAGGTGGAAGTTGTTAAAAAAGAGCCCAGGGGAATGGAGCTCGAAATCACCTTGCCAAAGTTATTGGAGACCCCTCCCCCTAAGTTGCCATCATCCTTCACAAAATTCAAGTGGGTAAAATTCATATCCCTTAGCTTTCTAATTCCACTTGAATATGGGCTACTGGAGACGGATGGTCAACTTAGAGCTTTTTGGGGCATTAAGAGTAAGAGGAAGATGGTCAGTAAGAGTTGTCAAGCAAGGTTCAACATGGTTGTGTGCTCAAAGTTTAAGGGTTGGTGTAGAGCTCAATTGAATGGGTCTAGGAAGCTGTTTGGTAGCTGCAGTGAGAATTCAAATTACTTATCACCCGGCTGGAAAAATACAAATCCCAACAAAAATGGGTGTAAAAGCAAGATTTGGGATCCTGGAATTTGTTCTGACATTCGGAACACTGGAAGCCTGAGAACCTGTTTAAAAATGCTCAAGGGCTTTACGTGCCTTGTTTGGGATCCCGAAGGCTACTGAAATTACAAACATTGGTGGAGATTCCTAGATGAATACAAGCATAAGCCACCATAACAGGGAGCTCACCAATTGTCCAACTTAAGGACTCTAACTAAAAGTGCTAGGTGGGAGACAACCCACCATGGTATGATCGTTCCTTTTTCATTTAGCTTTATTTGTTTTCAAGTTTTATTTTATTTTATTGTATTGAACCTGGAGTTTTGCATAACATTCATATTAGAATTGCATTCTGCATACTGCATTATATAAAAAAAAACATGCACGCAACGCGGCAGCGTCACTGACGCGTCCGCGTCACTAGTGCGTCGGGAAGAAAAGAATTGAACAGAGAGTCATGAGAGAGCATGGCTGGAGGCGCGCCTTTAGCATAATTTGACCCCATGCGACCGCGTCATGTGGCAAAAGAGCCTTCCACGCGTCCGCGTCCCCCACGCGACCGCGTGGCCCTGTAAATCGACGTAAAAAGGTGTATGGCCGAAAGTTGAGCTGGAATTGGGCTGGACTCGTGCTGGAAGCCCAAGCCCTCCGACGCGAAGGCGTGCCCCACGCGATCGCATCACCCAATATTTGGCAACTAATGATTTTGAACAGAGAGTTGTGCGAGTGCGAGGCTGCCCTCGCGCCAGTACCATAAAACAGGTCACGCGACCGCGTGACTGACGCGACCGCGTCAATCAGTATAAGCGCAAGTCACGCGACCGCGTGCCCCATGCGACCGCGTCGATTGCGCCGCACAGCTTCCCTGATTTACCACTTATCTTATCTTTTCTTCCCCAATCCTAATTTCTTCTATCTTTTCTTATTTCTTCTTTCTTTCTTACTTTATTTCTTTCCCTTCTCATTCTTCTTATCTTTTGTTTTATTTTATTTATTTGCATACTTTCAATCATTGCATTTTAATTCTGTATATTTTTATTTTCTTTTCTAAATTTATTATTTTACCATTGGTGTTCACATGTTCTTATTCAACTGTTATATCTTTTCTAGTATTATCTTAGTGCTTATGACTTGTTTTATTCTGATTGGGTAACATTATTTAAATCAATGCTAATCTTTTATGATACTTGTACTTCTCTTGCATTGATATGAACTTATACTATCTTGCATTACCCACATTTTTCTCTCCTTTGTTGCAAATTTTGCACCACTAGTATGCCATGTGCTTATATTATTTTCTCACGTACATGTTGAAGCTTCCATATAAATGAGACCCTTATCATTAGGCATTAACCCAACCATACTTCATTTATTTTCTTATCTCTATTATTGGGTTACCTTTCTTCCCTTTTTCTTTCAGGATGGCCACCAGGAAGAGAACCGGAAGACGTTTACATGAGGAGACAGACAAGTCCATGTGCAAAATCTTTGGAGAAAAGTGCCAGTTAGAATAGCCCGTCCACCTGCACATCTTAGCATGCACCGAGGACGGTGCAATCTTTAAGTGTGGGGAGGTCGATACCGACTTCCATGGGTTAGTCACTTCATATTTTGGCACCAATGTTTAATTTTCTTTGTTAAATTAGTTGTTGCATTTGCATATTTGTTTGATTTTATGCATCTAGTTACTACTTGTTTAAAGTAATAAAATTCTTTTAAGACCCTATCTTTGAAAAAATTTCACTAATTTAAATTGAAAATTTTTTTATGTTAAAACTTGTTTGAAGTTGTAAATTGGAACATGGTTTTTGAGCTAAAGAACACACAACCTATGAGATTTTGAGCTTATTTATATGGTTACATTATTTAACCATAAATATTTTATTCTTGTGTGTTTTATTCTTTATAACTGCAATCTAGATTTTGTTCCAGTCAATATGTCTAATGTTTAATATATTTATATACTTGCATATGATTGAGGCCATTATTTGTTTAGCTCACCTATCCCAAATAAGCCTACCCTTTAAATTACCTTTGTTTGCCACTTTGAGCCTTTTAATCCCCATTTGTTCTGTATTTTACCACATCACTAGCCTTAAGCAGAAAAACAATTAAATATCCCAATTGAATCTTTGGTTAGCTTGAGATAGGGATTGTGCAACAATTAAGTGTGGGGAAACTGTGGGAACTTGGGTTAATTAGGGAATGTATCATGTTTCTAATTTTGAATATTGGAAAATTTGGGTACCTACTCATGTAAAACAGAAAATTAAAAATTCCATATGCATTGATATATTATTCTAGTTTTTATGTCTCTCTAAAAAAAAAGAGAAAAAGAAAAAGAGAAAAAAATATATAATATAAATAAATAAATAAGGGGACAAAATTACCCCAATGTTAAGTTAATAAAAGATCAATGAATATGTGATAAAATTAAAGAAAAATTGATACATGAGTATGTAATGCAAAAGTGAAGACTATGGGTAGCTAGGCATGATTCTAGAGTTATATAGAGTATATGTATGTTAGGTGAAAGCTTAGGTTAATTAAAGATTCAATTTATAAAGCTCACTTAGCCATATACATATACCCTTACCCTTACCTTAGCCCCATTACAACCTTGAAAAGACCTCATGATGTTTGCATTGGTATATTAAATATTGTTGATTGGTTAGGTGAAGAACAAATTTTAGAAAGCATGACTAGAGAAGAGTAGAGTGATTGACCCTAGACACTTGAGAGTTAGAGTGATATACACTACCAGTAAGGGTTCAGTGCTCAATTCTATGTTCCCTGCTTTCATGAGCTATCTTCTTACAAGTTTACTTGTTTTTTATTGTATAATTTGAATTAGTGAAATCTGATTCATGTTTGTCTTGGAGAACTTATTTATTTTTAACCAAGTAGGTAGAATCATTTTGCATGTAGTTGCATTCGTATAGATAGGTTGCATTTCATACATTCTACTACTCCTCTTCACCATTATAGCTTCTCTTGAGCTTAGCATGAGGACATGCTATTGTTTAAGTGTGGGGAGGTTGATAAACTACTATTTTATGCTTTATCTTGTTCTCAATTGAGTGGATTTTATCAACTCTTTACCCACTTATTCATTATATTTGCATGGTTTTATATTTCCTTCCTAATTTTATTCTATAATTGGAAAATTGCTTCCCGAGCCTTTTATTTACCAAAAATTAATTTCCCCTTATCACCATTCGATGCCTTGATATGTGTGTTAAGTGTTTTTAAAGATTACAGGGCAGGAATGGTTTGGAGGATGGAAAGGAAGCATGCAAAAGTGGAAGGAATACAAGAAGTTGAAGGAACTGCAAAGCTGTCAGCCTGACCTCTTCGCATTCAAACAGTCATAACTTGAGCTACAGATGTCCAAACGACGCGGTTCCAGTTGCGTTGGAAAGCTAACGTCCGGGGCTTCGATTTGATATATAATATACCATAGTTGCTTTGACGCTAGGCAACACGACTGCGTGCTCTATGCGGACGCATCGCAGTGACGAAAAACCAGCGTGGCAGATTTCTTCTCCGACGATTTCTGGGCTGTTTTTTACCCAAATTTTAGACCAGAACACATAGATTAGAGGCTATAAAGTGGGGAAATCTATTCATTCATAATCAGGACTTTCATATTCAAAATTTTAGGAGTAGATGTAGTTTTTAGAGAGAGAGGTTCTCTCCTCTCTCTTAGGATTCGGATTTAGGATTTCTCTTAGTTTTAGGAGTGACTCTCAATCCCAAGTTCAATGTTCCTTTTATTTATTTTTCTAATTTAATTTATGAACTCTTCCATGTTACATTTGATATCTTTATTAGTGCTAATTGAGGTATTTTAGTTTATTATTGCTTTCTTTTATTTACATTATTGTTATTCCCATCTGAAGACATTTTTATTCCAGTAGATATACTTTTCTCCTTTTTGGTCTTGGTTAAGAAATCAGTAACTCAGGAGTTATCAAACTCAAACATGATTGATAATTGTTATCTTTGTTAATTAAATTGAACTTCAATAATCCCAATCTTTTCTTAGGAAATAAATAGGATCCGAAGATCAAACCAGTTAATCCCTTGACCTTCCTTTGCCTTAGTAAAGGTTAACAAAGTGGAATTAAGATTCAATTTTCATCATCATTGATAAGGATAGCTAGGATAGGACCTCTAATTTCTAATACCTTGCCAAGATTTTATTTTATTATTACTATTTTATTTTATTCTTTTTGTTCAACATACTGCTTCCTTACTTTCAAAACCCCCAATTTACAAACTCATAACCAATAATAAGAACATACCTCCCTGCAATTCCTTGAGAAGACGACCCGAGGTTTAAATACTCGGTTATCAAATTTAAAGGGGTTTGTTACTTGTGACAACCAAAACGTTTGTATGAAAGGACTTTTGAAGGTTTAGAAACTATACTTGCAACGAGAATTTATCTGCAAATTTCTAGACCACACAAAAGTTCCTCTCATCAATGCATTCATAGGAAATTTGAATTGATTGTTTGAATTTGGAAAATAGGCCAATTTACTGCTGTAATGCTGCAGATTTTTCCTAAACCTATTTCATTAAATGATATTGTTTTACTTGGTGCAACAAGATTCTAATTGACGGAATTCTGTGTCAAAAAGAATCTTGTTGGCTTAAGGTTTTGGAAATTTTCTCAAGAGTCTCCTTACAATTTTTGGTCAATTCTCTAAAATCTTTGCTTGTTTTAACTAGTATGTTATTTTTAAGCATTGAACAATCCTTGATTGAGTTTCGATTTTACCATAAACTTGGTGTTCATTTAAATTCAAGTCTCTTTTGCATGCTCTCACAAGGTTGGATTTCTTTTTACCTATGTGGCTGAATTTGATTCAATTTTCTCCATGTCGAAGTTTCCTTGAGTCACATAGTAAATAAACTTGTCAATTTTTCATTTCAACCATGTGATTTTCATACCTCATATGAATTTGGTGTTTGAATCTCTCGATGTTTTTAACTTGCCAACACCAAATTGCTTCAACTTATGCCAATTTACTTGTGATTTATATTTACTTGATTATGTGCTCTACATGTATATGTGAATCACTTGTTTTGGCATCTTAAACTTCTAAAAAGTGAATAGAAACTTGCTTGTTTTGACATTTTTGAAACTTTTTGGAATCAAGGAACTTGTGACTATGCACTTAAATTTTGATTTTTCCCTCCCATTTCTTTTACTAACTTTTTCTCACTTTTTACATAACTTTTAAGCTTTGATTTCTTTTTCAACTAACTTTTTCTATTTCTTTTCCTTTTCCATTAATTTTTCTTTTTCTTTGCCTAACTTTTAACTTTGCTTTTCTTTCTCATCTAACTTTTCTTTTCACTTTCAATTAACCATTTTCCTTTTTACTAACATAACTTTTAATTTTTAACTTTCCTTTTTATTTTTCAACTAACATTAACTTTTACCTTTTAATTGTTTTTTTCTTTTTATGCATAGTAACAATGCCCCTTCCTTCTTTTATTCTTTGATAAACAAGCAAGTTAGCTTTCCTCATGTCCTAAATTTGATTGGAAGTTGTTTGTGTTTGATTTAATTTGATTCTCATGTATGCTCCCATTCAATTTCCATTTTATGTTCACTTCTGTTATATGTTGCTCGATGATGCAGTTTCTGCTTGTTATCTATTTATCATACTTCCTTGATTGTGTGCCTATAGATTATGTTCATATCTCCATTTCCTTTCTTGTTGTGCAGATGACTGACAGAAAAGGAAAGGGTAAGGCCACAAGCTCCGGCAAAAGAAAGCCGACTTCTCAGTCCGCTGATACCTCTGATGCTGCATTCGATGCAAGGCATTTCCGTGGGAGTGACAGAGAAGCTCAGAATACACCTCCCACTAATAAACATAAGTTTAGCAATGCATATTCGGAGCGGAAGATTGAAAAGTTCCTAAAAAAGAACTTACATGTTGAGCGGGAACTCCATCTCCCGGATGAGTTGAGCCAGTATACGAATGATTGGATTGCTCAGTGAGGTTGGAGTTTCATAGGTCGGGAGCTTCCAATGGTGAATGAATCATAGGTCAAGGAATTTTATGCGAACTACTATACTGGAGCCCTTGATGCAGTTTACCTGAGAGGCCAGCAGATTCTGGTCACTGAGAAGGCAATTGAGCATGCCCTCCACCTTGAGCCTGGACCGAGTGGTAAAGATGCATATGAAGAGGCTAAAGGTGAGAGGCACATGAATACTTTTGATTGGGACCAAGTCTTAGCTGTGATTGCTGAGCCTGGGAGTCAGTGGATATATGGTGCTGATAAGACGACTCCCTTGGGTATCCATATCCGTTCTTTGACATATGAGGCCCATATTTGGCAGTAGCTGCTGTCTAACTATGTGATGCCAAGCACCCATGAGACGAGGGTTACTACAGATATGGCTGTTATGGTCTGGTGTGTCTTGAAGGGTCGTCAGTTACACCTTCCACGGCACATTAGACGGTCCATGGGGCGGGCTCACTCTGTGGGCAACCTAGCCTTCCCGTGCTTGATTACTCAACTAGCCACAGAGGCGGGGTACTTTGGATGACTACTGATTAGAGACTGACAGTCGCCAGCCATAAGAAGATCATTCCACATGGTGACTGGCCGGGACTTGAGCCAGCACTTGGACGACGCAGCAGACAGACACCAACACCTTCTACAGAGGCGGGACCTTCCACATCAGTCCCCTCAGCTTCAGCACCTACCGATGCAGCACCACCAGCATTCCTACAGCTACTCTTCAGCCTGATCCACTAGTTGTCTGATGACATAGCCAGTTCAGAGCGTCGCAACTAGCAACATTTTGAATAGCTAGAGCGTTGCAGCCAGTGACGTTATAAGCATTTGAGGAGACTTATTCTCTCCAGTGGTGTTGACATTCCACTTGAGCCTGACACTCCACCCGAGCATTCTGAGGAGGCCCGAGACTCACCAGCAGACAGAGGAGTCGATGATAGTGACGAGTCTTTCCACTCCGCTTGATCTGAGCACCGAGGATGGTGCTACATCTTAAGTGTGGGGAGGTTGTCCTTCAACAAGCATATTTTGGGTGACAATTTCATTTCCGAACACTTGTAGTTTAGTTTTTATTATTATTATGCTTTTTAGTTGCTTTGTATATATTTTATCCTTTTGAGAAACTTTTTAGTTTAGTTTATTGCACTTTCTTAGTTTATTGGACTTTTTGATTTTGCTTGTACATAACTTAGTATTATATAGTAGTTATGCATATTTTGATATTTTGCTCTTAATTTTGGCTTGTACATATGTTTTTTTTTTTGGTTTTTTTTTTTAGTCTTGATTGTGATTTGGGATGATGTGATGATTGCACCTAAGTTTGATTTTCTATATACTTGCTATTTTGGTTTGATTGAAATTAGGAATTAAACTTAGAATTTTGGACCTTTTTTCATCCAATCACACTATATACATATATAGAATAAATTTTAGTCAATTAATGAAATTTCCAAGAAGCTTACTCTTTATATAGGGCATTGAAATTCAAATTGAATTGAGTTGAAATTTTTTTTGAAACTTGCATGATTTATACATTGTGGAATATGGTTTTTGAGTTAAAGAACATACAACTTGTGAGTTTTTGAGCCTTATTGTGTGGTTATATCATTGGACCACTTATTTCATTATTGTGTGTTGCTCTTCTCTATGATTGTAATCTTTGGTTTGTTTAATTCTATATATCCATTGTTTAATGTATATTTATGCAATTATGTGATTGAGGCCATTATTCCTTTATAACTCACTTAACCCAAAATGCCTACCATTTCATTTACCTTTGCTTACCACTTTGAGCCTTTTTAATCCCCTTTTGTTCTTGATTGAGCACATCATTAACCTTAAGCGAAAAACAATGAAATATCCTTTATTTGAATCTTTGAGTGGCTTAAGTTAGTGAGATTGTGTGATGTTTAAGTGTAGGGAAAATGTGGAACTTTGGGTGATGAAAATTTTTTTTATTCTTGTTGAAAAATCTTGGAAATTTGGGATGCATACTTGATGAGCGGATAATTTATACGCTTTTTGGCATTGTTTTTAGTATGTTTTTAGTAGGATCTAGTTACTTTTAGGGATGTTTTTATTAGTTTTTATGTTAAATTCAAATTTCTGGACTTTACTATGAGTTTGTATGTTTTTCTGTGATTTCAGGTATTTTCTGGCTGAAATTGAGGGACTTGAGCAAAAATCAGATTCAGAGGTTGAAGAAGGACTGCTGATGTTGTTGGATTCTGACCTCTCTGCACTCAAAGTAGATTTTCTGGAGATACAGAACTCAAAATGGCGCGCTTCCAATTGAGTTGGAAAGTAGACATCCAGGGCTTTCCAGAAATATATAATAGTCCATACTTTGGCCGAGTTTAGATGACGCAAAAGGGCGTTGAACGCCAGTTCTATGCTGCAGTCTGGAGTTAAACGCCAGATACACGTTACGAACCAGAGTTGAATGCCAGAAACATGTTACAACCTGGCGTTCAACTCCAGAAAGAGCCTCTGCACGTGTAACATTCAAGCTCAGCCCAAGCACACACCAAGTGGGCCCCGGAAGTGGATTTATGCATCAATTACTTACTTCTGTAAACCCTAATAACTAGTTTAGTATAAATAGGACTTTTTACTATTGTATTAGGGATCTTGGGATGTCTAGTTCTTAGATCATGGGGGCTGGCCATTCGGCCATGCCTGAACCGTTTACTTACGTATTTTTAACGGTAGAGTTTCTACACTCCATAGATTAAGGTGTGGAGCTCTGCTGTTCCACATGAATTAATGCAAAGTACTACTGTTTTTCTATTAAATTCAACTTATTCCGCTTCTAAGATATTCATTCGCACTTCAACATGAATGTGATGAACGTGACAATCATCATCATTCTCCCACGAACGCGTGCCTGACAACCACTTCCGTTCCACCTTAGATTGGATGATTATCTCTTGGATCTCTTAATCAGAATCTTTGTGGTATAAGCTAGATTGATGGCGGCATTCATGAGAATCTGGAAAGTCTAAACCTTGTCTGTGGTATTCCGAGTAGGATTCTGGGATTGAATGACTATGACAAACTTCAAACTCGCGAGTGCTGGGCGTAGTGACAGACGCAAAAGGAGGGTGAATCCTATTCCAGTATGATCGAGAACCTCAGATGATTAGCCGTGCTGTGACAGAGCATTTGGACCATTTTCACAAGAGGATAGGATGCAGCCATTGACCACGGTGATGCCTCCAGATGATTAGCCATGCAGTGACAGCGCATCCGACCATTTTCACAGAGAGGATGAAAAGTAGTCATTGACAATGGTGATGTCCTTACATAAAGCCAGCCATGGAAAGGAGTAAGACTGATTGGATGAAGACAGCAGGAAAGCAGAAGTTCAGAGGAACGAACGCATCTCCATACACTTATCTGAAATTCTCACCAATGATATACATAAGTATTTCTATCTTTATTTTCTGTTTATTTATTATTTATTTTTGAAAACTCCATAATCAATTATTATCCGCCTGACTGAGATTTACAAGGTGACCATAGCTTGCTTCATACCGACAATCTCCGTGGGATCGACCCTTACTCACGTAAGGTTTTATTACTTGGACGACCCAGTGCACTTGCTAGTTAGTTGTGCGAAGTTGTGAAGTTATGTTTGGACCATGGTATTGTGCACCAGTTTGTTGGTGTCATTGCCAGGGAGAAAACGAACAACAAATTTTACAACCTCAGGGATCACAATTTCGTGCACCAAGTTTTTGGCGCCGTTGCCGGAGATTGTTCGAGTTTGGAAAACTGACGGTTCATCTTGTTGCTCAGACTAGGTAATTTTCTTTTTGTTTTATTTTCAAAAAAAAAAATTTTTTTCAAAAAAAAAAATTTCAAAAATCTTTCAAAAATTTCTCATCTGTTTTCGAAAATTATTCTAAAATTTTTTTAAGAATGGATTCTAGTGTTTCATGAAGCATGTTGAAGCATGACTGGGGCTTCCAACCCAACATTATCAAGAGCAAGCTAGTTGTTGCTAATCCACCTGCTGCTGTTCCTGATCCACCTGTTTTACATGCTAAAGCTTGACTGGCTATTAAGCCATGTCTAACCCTCGGATTTGAGCTTTAGACTAAGAGTGAAAGATTCCTGGAATTTTTCTTAAAAATTTTGGAATCCTTATTTTTCTTTTTACAAATAATTTTCGAAAAATACAAAAAAAATTATAAAATCATAAAAATAAAAAATATTTTGTGTTTCTTGTTTGAGTCTTGAGTCAATTTTTAAGTTTGGTGTCAATTGCATACTCATCTTGCATTTTTTCGAAAATTGCATTCATGCATTGCATTCATCATGATCTTCAAGTTGTTCTTGATAAACCTTCTTGATTGATCTTCATATTTTCTTGTTTTGTGTCTTTTTTTGTTTTTCATATGCATTCTTGCCTTCATAGTGTCCATACATGAAAAATTTTTAAGTTTGGTGTCTTGCATGTTTTCTTTTCTTGAAAATTTTTCAAAAATGTGTTCTTGATGTTCATCATGATCTTCAAAGTGTTCTTGGTGTTCATCTTGACATTCATAGCATTCTTACATGCATTCATTGTTTTGATCTAAAATTTCCATGCATTGAGCATTTTTAGTGTTTTTCTCTCTCATCATAAAAATTCAAAAATCAAAAAAATATCTTTCCCTTTTTCACTCATAAATTTCGAAAATTTGAGTTGACTTTTTCAAAACTTTTTAAAACTTAGTTGTTTCTTATGAGTCAAATCAAATTTTCAATTTAAAAATCTTATCTTTTTCAAAAATCATATCTTTTTCACTTTTCTTATTTATTTTCGAAAATTTTTAAAATATTTTTCAAAAATCTTTTTCTTATCTTTATCTCCTAATTTTCGAAAATAACATCATCAATTAATGTTTTGATTCAAAAATTTCAAGCTTGTTACTTGCTTGTTAAGAAAGATTCAAACTTTAAGTTCTAGAATCATATCTTGTGATTTCTTGTGAATCAAGTCATTAATTGTGATTTTAAAAATCAAATCTTTTTCAAAACTAATTTCAATCATATCTTTTCAAAAATATCTTTTTATCTTATCTTTTTCAAAATCATATCTTTTTCAAAAATTTGATTTTAAAATATCTTTTCTAACTTCTTATCTTCTTATCTTTTCAAAATTAATTTTCAAATTTGTTTCAACTAACTAACTAACTTTTTGTTTGTTTCTTATCTTTTTCAAAACTACCTAACTAACCCTCTCTCTCTAATTTTCGAAAATATCTCCCTCTTTTTCAAAAATTCTTTTTAATTAACTAATTGTTTCAAAATTCAATTTTAATTTAATTCTTCTTTTAATTTTCGAAAATCACTAACCATTTTTCAAAAATAATTTTCGAAAATTCTCTTTCTCTCTTATCTCATTCTATTTATTTATTCATCTACTAACACTTCTCTTCATCTCACATCTCTGCTCTCCTCACCCTTCTGACATGCTTTCAGAATGGACCATCCTGGATATATTCTATGATGGTCTGTCTGAATTAGCTAAGATGTCATTGGATACTTCTGCAGGTGGATCCATTCACCTAAAGAAAATGCCTGCAGAAGCTCAAGAACTCATTGACATGGTTGCTAATAACCAGTTCATGTACACTTCTGAGAGGAATCCTGTGAGTAATGGGACACCTCAGAAGAAGGGAGTTCTTGAAATTGATACTCTGAATGACATATTGGCTCAGAATAAAATATTGACTCAGCAAGTCAATATGATTTCTCAGAGTCTGAATGGAATGCAAGCTGCATCCAACAGTACTCAAGAGGCATCTTCTGAAGAAGAAGCTTATGATCCTGAGAACCCTGCAATAGCAGAGGTAAATTACATGGGTGAACCATATGGAAACACCTATAATCCCTCATGGAGAAATCACCCAAATCTCTCATGGAAGGATCAACAAAAGCCTCAACAAGGCTTTAATAATGGTGGAAGAAATAGGTTTAACAATAGTAAACCTTTTCCATCATCTACTCAGCAACAGACAGAGAACTCTAAACAAAATACCTCTAATTTAGCAAACTTAGTCTCTGATCTATCTAAGGCCACTGTAAGTTTCATGAATGAAACAAGGTCCTCCATTAAAAATTTGGAGGCACAAGTGGGCCAGCTGAGTAAAAAGATCACTGAAATCCCTCCTAGTACTCTCCCAAGCAATACAGAAGAAAATCCAAAAGGAGAGTGCAAGGCCATTGATATAACCATCATGGCCGAATCCAAAGAGGAAGGGGAGGATGTGAATCCCAAGGAGGAAGACTTCCTGGGACGTCCAGTGATCAATAAGGAGTTTCCCTTTGAGGAACCAAAGGAATCCGAGGCTCATCTAGAGACCATAGAGATTCCATTGAACCTCCTTATGCCATTCATGAGCTCTGAAGAGTACTCCTCTTCTGAAGAGAATGAGGATGTCACTGAAGAACAAGTTGCCAAGTTCCTTGGTGCAATCATGAAGCTGAATGCCAATTAATTTGGTAATGAGACTTGGGGAGATGAACCTCCCCTGTTCACCAATGAACTAAATGCATTGGATGAACTGAGATTGCCTCGAAAGAAACAGGATTCTAGAAAGTTCCTAATACCTTATACCATAGGCACCATGACCTTTGAGAAGGCTCTATGTGACATGGGGTCAGGAATAAACCTCATGCCAGACTCTGTAAGGGAGAAACTGGGAATCTTTGAGGTACAAGCTGCTAAAATCTCATTAGAGATGGCAGACAATTCCAGAAAACAGGCTTATAGACAAGTAGAGGACATATTAGTAAAGGTTGAAGGCCTTTACATCCCTGCTGATTTTATAATCCTAGATACTGGGAAGGATGAGGATGAATCCATCGTCCTTGGAAGACCCTTCCTAGCCACAGCAAGAGCTGTGATTGATGTTAGCAGAGGTGAACTAGTCCTTCAATTGAATGAGAACTCCCTTGAGTTTAAAACTCAAGGACATCCTTTTGTAAACATGGAAAAGAGGCACAGTAAGCTTCTCTCAAAACAGAGTCAACCAGAGCCCCCACAGTAAAACTCTAAGTTTGGTGTTGGGAGGCCACAACCAAATTCTAAGTTTGGTGTTGAACTCCCATATCCAAACTCTAAGTTTGGTGTTGGGGAGTCTCAACAATGCTCTGAACATCTGTGAGGCTCCATGAGAGCCCATTGTCAAGCTATTGACATTAAAAAAGCGCTTGTTGGAGGCAACCCAATTTTTATTTATCTAATTATATTTTTTATTAGTTATATGTCTTCATAGGTTCATGATCATGTGGAGTCACAAAAACAACTGAAAAAATTGAAGAAAAATCAAAAACAACATTAAAAACAGCACACCCTGGAGGAGGAGTTCACTGGCGTTCAAACGCCAGTAAGGAGCATGTGGCTGGCGTTCAACGCCAAAACAGAGCATGGAGCTGGCGCTGAACGCCAGAAACAAGCATGAAGCTGGCGTTCAACGCCAGAAATATGCTGCATTTGGGTATTGAACGCCCAGAACAAGCATCAGTTCGGCGTTTAAACGCCAGAATTGCATGCAAAGGCATTTTACATGCCTAATTGGTGCAGGGATGTAAATCCTTGACACCTCAAGATCTGTGAACCTCACAGGATCGTCTCAGGATCTGTGGATCCCACAGGATCCCCACCTTCCCTCCTCATAATCCTAGTTTCTTCCACATCTTCTTCTTCATCTATTCTTTCATCTCCTGCTCGAGGGCGAGCAACATTCTAAGTTTGGTGTGGTAAAAGCATTGCTTATTTTGCTTTTCCATAACCATTGATGGCACCTAAGGCCAGAGAAACCTCAAAAAAAAAAAGAGAAGAGAAAAGGGAAGACAAAAGCTTCCACCTCCAAGTCATGGGAGATGGAGAGATTCATGTAAAGGATCTATAGCTCAGTGGTAGAACATTTGACTGCAAATCAAGAGATCCCTGAGATACCTCAGGGGATACATTTTTCCCCACACAAATATTGGGAGCAACTAAGGATAGGAGCACCAAAATCACTAGGGATCAAGCAACAGAGACAAGGAAGAGACATAGAAGAGCTCAAGGACATCATTGGTTCCTCAAGGAGAAAACGCCACCATCACTAAGGTGGACTCATTCTTTGTTCTTAAACTTTCTATTTTTCGTTTTCTTATGTTAAATGTCTATCTATGTTTGTGTCTTTATTACATGATCATTAGTGTCTAAGTGTCTATGCCTTAAAGTAGTGAATATGAATCCATCACCTCTCTTAAATGAAAAATGTTTTTAATTCAAAAGAACAAGAAGTACATGAGTTTCGAATTTATCCTTGAACTTAGTTTAATTATATTGATGTGGTGACAATACTTTTTGTTTTCTGAATGAATGCTTGAACAGTGCATATGTCTTTTTGAAGTTGGTGTTTTAGAATGTTAAATATGTTGGCTCTTGAAATATTGATGACAAGGAAACATGTTATTTGATATTCTAAAAAATCATAAAAATGATTCTTGAAGCAAGAAAAAGCAGTGAATACAAAGCTTGCAGAAAAAAATAGCGAAAAAAAATATAGAAAAAGAAAAAGCAAGCAGAAAAAGCCAAAAGCTCTTAAAACCAATAGGCAAGAGCAAAAAGCCAATAACCCTTAAAACCAAAAGGCAAGGGTAAATAAAAAGGATCCCAAGGCTTTGAGCATTAGTGGATAGGAGGGCCTAAAGGAATAAAATCCTGGCCTAAGCGGCTAAACCAAGCTGTCCCTAACCATGTGCTTGTGGCGTGAAGGTGTCAAGTAAAAACTTGAGACTGAGCAGTTAAAGTCAAGGTCCAAAGCAAAAGAAGAGTGTGCTTAAGAACCCTGGACACCTCTAATTAGGGACTTTAGCAAAGCTGAGTCACAATCTAAAAAGGTTCACCCAATTATGTGTCTGTGGCAATTATGTATCCGGTGGTAATACTGGAAAACAAAGTGCTTAGGCCACGGCCAAGACTCATAAGTAGCTGTGTTCAAGAATCAACATACTGAACTAGGAGAATCAATAACACTATCTGAACTCTGAGTTCCTATAGATGCCAATCATTCTGAACCTCAATGGATAAAGTGAGATGCCAAAACTATTCAAGAGGCAAAAAGCTACAAGTCCCGCTCATCTGATTGGAGCTATGTTTCATTGATAGTTTGGAATTTATAGTATATTCTCTTCTTTTTATCCTATTTGATTTTCAGTTGCTTGGGGACAAGCAACAATTTAAGTTTGGTGTTGTGATGAGCGGATAATTTATACGCTTTTTGGCATTGTTTTTAGTATGTTTTTAGTAGGATCTAGTTACTTTTAGGGATGTTTTTATTAGTTTTTATGTTAAATTCACATTTCTGGACTTTACTATGAATTTGTGTATTTTTTTTGTGATTTCAGGTATTTTCTGGCTGAAATTGAGGGACTTGAGCAAAAATCAGATTCAGAGGTTGAAGAAGGACTGCTGATGCTGTTGGATTCTGACCTCCTTGCACTCAAAGTGAATTTGCTGGAGCTACAGAACTCAAAATGGCGCACTTCCAATTGCGTTGGAAAGTAGACATTCAGGGCTTTTCAGAAATATATAATAGTCCATACTTTGGCCGAGTTTAGATGACGCAAAAGGGCGTTGAATGCCAGTTCTACGCTGTAGTCTGGAGTTAAACGCCAGAAACACGTTACGAACCAGAGTTGAACGCCAGAAACACGTTACAACCTGGCGTTCAACTCCAGAAAGAGCCTCTGCACGTGTAACATTAAAGCTCAGCCCAAGCACACACTAAGTGGGCCCCGGAAGTGGATTTATGCATCAATTACTTACTTCTGTAAACCCTAGTAACTAGTTTAGTATAAATTGGACTTTTTACTATTGTATCAGGGATCTTGGGATGTCTAGTTCTTAGATCATGGGGACTGGTCATTCGGCCATGCCTGAACCTTTTACTTATGTATTTTTAACGGTAGAGTTTCTACACTCCATAGATTAAGGTGTGGAGCTCTGCTGTTCCTCATGAATTAATGCAAAGTACTACTGTTTTTCTATTCAATTCAACTTATTCCGCTTCTAAGATATTCATTCGCACTTCAACATGAATGTGATGAACGTGACAATCATCATCATTCCATCACGAACGTGTGCCTGACAACCACTTCCGTTCCACCTTAGATTGGATGATTATCTCTTGGATCTCTTAATCAGAATCTTCGTGGTATAAGCTAGATTGATGGCGGCATTCATGAGAATCCGGAAAGTCTAAACCTTGTCTGTGGTATTCCGAGTAGGATTCTGGGATTGAATGACTGTGACGAACTTCAAACTCGCGAGTGCTGGGCGTAGTGACAGACGCAAAAGAAGGGTGAATCCTATTCCAGTATGATCGAGAACCTCAGATGATTAGCCGTGCTATGACAAAGCATTTGGACCATTTTCACAAGAGGATAGGATGCAACCATTGACCACGGTGATGCCTCCAGATGATTAGCCATGCAGTGTAAGTGCATCGGACCATTTTCACAAAGAGGATGAAAAGTAGCCATTGACAATGGTAATGTCCTTACATAAAGCCAGCCATGGAAAGGAGTAAGACTGATTGGATGAAGACAGCAGGAAAGCAGAAGTTCAGAGGAACGAACGCATCTCCATACACTTATCTGAAATTCTCACTAATGATATACATAAGTATTTCTATCTTTATTTTCTGTCTATTTATTTTTTATTTTCGAAAACTCCATAATCAATTATTATCCGCCTGACTGAGATTTACAAGGTGACCATAGCTTGCTTCATACCGACAATCTCCGTGGGATCGACCCTTACTCACGTAAGGTTTTATTACTTGGACGACCCAGTGCACTTGCTAGTTAGTTGTGCGAAGTTGTGAAGTTATGTTTGGACCATGGTATTGTGCACCAGTTTGTTGGTGTCATTGCCAGGGAGAAAACGAACAACAAATTTTACAACCTCAGGGATCACAATTTCGTGCACCAAGTTTTTGGCGCCGTTGCCGGAGATTGTTCGAGTTTGGAAAACTGACGGTTCATCTTGTTGCTCAGACTAGGTAATTTTCTTTTTGTTTTATTTTCAAAAAAAAAAATTTTTTTCAAAAAAAAAAATTTCAAAAATCTTTCAAAAATTTCTCATCTGTTTTCGAAAATTATTCTAAAATTTTTTTAAGAATGGATTCTAGTGTTTCATGAAGCATGTTGAAGCATGACTGGGGCTTCCAACCCAACATTATCAAGAGCAAGCTAGTTGTTGCTAATCCACCTGCTGCTGTTCCTGATCCACCTGTTTTACATGCTAAAGCTTGACTGGCTATTAAGCCATGTCTAACCCTCGGATTTGAGCTTTAGACTAAGAGTGAAAGATTCCTGGAATTTTTCTTAAAAATTTTGGAATCCTTATTTTTCTTTTTACAAATAATTTTCGAAAAATACAAAAAAAATTATAAAATCATAAAAATAAAAAATATTTTGTGTTTCTTGTTTGAGTCTTGAGTCAATTTTTAAGTTTGGTGTCAATTGCATACTCATCTTGCATTTTTTCGAAAATTGCATTCATGCATTGCATTCATCATGATCTTCAAGTTGTTCTTGATAAACCTTCTTGATTGATCTTCATATTTTCTTGTTTTGTGTCTTTTTTTGTTTTTCATATGCATTCTTGCCTTCATAGTGTCCATACATGAAAAATTTTTAAGTTTGGTGTCTTGCATGTTTTCTTTTCTTGAAAATTTTTCAAAAATGTGTTCTTGATGTTCATCATGATCTTCAAAGTGTTCTTGGTGTTCATCTTGACATTCATAGCATTCTTACATGCATTCATTGTTTTGATCTAAAATTTCCATGCATTGAGCATTTTTAGTGTTTTTCTCTCTCATCATAAAAATTCAAAAATCAAAAAAATATCTTTCCCTTTTTCACTCATAAATTTCGAAAATTTGAGTTGACTTTTTCAAAACTTTTTAAAACTTAGTTGTTTCTTATGAGTCAAATCAAATTTTCAATTTAAAAATCTTATCTTTTTCAAAATCTTTTTCAAAAATCATATCTTTTTCACTTTTCTTATTTATTTTCGAAAATTTTTAAAATATTTTTCAAAAATCTTTTTCTTATCTTTATCTCCTAATTTTCGAAAATAACATCATCAATTAATGTTTTGATTCAAAATTTCAAGCTTGTTACTTGCTTGTTAAGAAAGATTCAAACTTTAAGTTCTAGAATCATATCTTGTGATTTCTTGTGAATCAAGTCATTAATTGTGATTTTAAAAATCAAATCTTTTTCAAAACTAATTTCAATCATATCTTTTCAAAAATATCTTTTTATCTTATCTTTTTCAAAATCATATCTTTTTCAAAAATTTGATTTTAAAATATCTTTTCTAACTTCTTATCTTCTTATCTTTTCAAAATTAATTTTCAAATTTGTTTCAACTAACTAACTAACTTTTTGTTTGTTTCTTATCTTTTTCAAAACTACCTAACTAACCCTCTCTCTCTAATTTTCGAAAATATCTCCCTCTTTTTCAAAAATTCTTTTTAATTAACTAATTGTTTCAAAATTCAATTTTAATTTAATTCTTCTTTTAATTTTCGAAAATCACTAACCATTTTTCAAAAATAATTTTCGAAAATTCTCTTTCTCTCTTATCTCATTCTATTTATTTATTCATCTACTAACACTTCTCTTCATCTCACATCTCTGCTCTCCTC
Source organism: Arachis hypogaea (assembly GCF_003086295.3). NCBI lineage: Eukaryota > Viridiplantae > Streptophyta > Magnoliopsida > Fabales > Fabaceae > Arachis > Arachis hypogaea. The sequence continues at coordinate 48,568,159 of NC_092050.1, forward strand.
ACCCTTCTGACATGCTTTCAGAATGGACCATCCTGGATATATTGTATGATGGTCTGTCTGAATTAGCTAAGATGTCATTGGATACTTCTGCAGGTGGATCCATTCACCTAAAGAAAATGCCTGCAGAAGCTCAAGAACTCATTGACATGGTTGCTAATAACCAGTTCATGTACACTTCTGAGAGGAATCCTGTGAGTAATGGGACACCTCAGAAGAAGGGAGTTCTTGAAATTGATACTCTGAATGACATATTGGCTCAGAATAAAATATTGACTCAGCAAGTCAATATGATTTCTCAGAGTCTGAATGGAATGCAAGCTGCATCCAACAGTACTCAAGAGGCATCTTCTGAAGAAGAAGCTTATGATCCTGAGAACCCTGCAATAGCAGAGGTAAATTACATGGGTGAACCATATGGAAACACCTATAATCCCTCATGGAGAAATCACCCAAATCTCTCATGGAAGGATCAACAAAAGCCTCAACAAGGCTTTAATAATGGTGGAAGAAATAGGTTTAACAATAGTAAACCTTTTCCATCATCTACTCAGCAACAGACAGAGAACTCTAAACAAAATACCTCTAATTTAGCAAACTTAGTCTCTGATCTATCTAAGGCCACTGTAAGTTTCATGAATGAAACAAGGTCCTCCATTAAAAATTTGGAGGCACAAGTGGGCCAGCTGAGTAAAAAGATCACTGAAATCCCTCCTAGTACTCTCCCAAGCAATACAGAAGAAAATCCAAAAGGAGAGTGCAAGGCCATTGATATAACCATCATGGCCGAATCCAAAGAGGAAGGGGAGGATGTGAATCCCAAGGAGGAAGACTTCCTGGGACGTCCAGTGATCAATAAGGAGTTTCCCTTTGAGGAACCAAAGGAATCCGAGGCTCATCTAGAGACCATAGAGATTCCATTGAACCTCCTTATGCCATTCATGAGCTCTGAAGAGTACTCCTCTTCTGAAGAGAATGAGGATGTCACTGAAGAACAAGTTGCCAAGTTCCTTGGTGCAATCATGAAGCTGAATGCCAATTAATTTGGTAATGAGACTTGGGGAGATGAACCTCCCCTGTTCACCAATGAACTAAATGCATTGGATGAACTGAGATTGCCTCGAAAGAAACAGGATTCTAGAAAGTTCCTAATACCTTATACCATAGGCACCATGACCTTTGAGAAGGCTCTATGTGACATGGGGTCAGGAATAAACCTCATGCCAGACTCTGTAAGGGAGAAACTGGGAATCTTTGAGGTACAAGCTGCTAAAATCTCATTAGAGATGGCAGACAATTCCAGAAAACAGGCTTATAGACAAGTAGAGGACATATTAGTAAAGGTTGAAGGCCTTTACATCCCTGCTGATTTTATAATCCTAGATACTGGGAAGGATGAGGATGAATCCATCGTCCTTGGAAGACCCTTCCTAGCCACAGCAAGAGCTGTGATTGATGTTAGCAGAGGTGAACTAGTCCTTCAATTGAATGAGAACTCCCTTGAGTTTAAAACTCAAGGACATCCTTTTGTAAACATGGAAAAGAGGCACAGTAAGCTTCTCTCAAAACAGAGTCAACCAGAGCCCCCACAGTAAAACTCTAAGTTTGGTGTTGGGAGGCCACAACCAAATTCTAAGTTTGGTGTTGAACTCCCATATCCAAACTCTAAGTTTGGTGTTGGGGAGTCTCAACAATGCTCTGAACATCTGTGAGGCTCCATGAGAGCCCATTGTCAAGCTATTGACATTAAAAAGCGCTTGTTGGAGGCAACCCAATTTTTATTTATCTAATCATATTTTTTATTAGTTATATGTCTTCATAGGTTCATGATCATGTGGAGTCACAAAAACAACTGAAAAAATTGAAGAAAAATCAAAAACAACATTAAAAACAGCACACCCTGGAGGAGGAGTTCACTGGCGTTCAAACGCCAGTAAGGAGCATGTGGCTGGCGTTCAACGCCAAAACAGAGCATGGAGCTGGCGCTGAACGCCAGAAACAAGCATGAAGCTGGCGTTCAACGCCAGAAATATGCTGCATTTGGGTATTGAACGCCCAGAACAAGCATCAGTTCGGCGTTTAAACGCCAGAATTGCATGCAAAGGCATTTTACATGCCTAATTGGTGCAGGGATGTAAATCCTTGACACCTCAAGATCTGTGAACCTCACAGGATCGTCTCAGGATCTGTGGATCCCACAGGATCCCCACCTTCCCTCCTCATAATCCTAGTTTCTTCCACATCTTCTTCTTCATCTATTCTTTCATCTCCTGCTCGAGGGCGAGCAACATTCTAAGTTTGGTGTGGTAAAAGCATTGCTTATTTTGCTTTTCCATAACCATTGATGGCACCTAAGGCCAGAGAAACCTCAAAAAAAAAAAAGAGAAGAGAAAAGGGAAGACAAAAGCTTCCACCTCCAAGTCATGGGAGATGGAGAGATTCATGTAAAGGATCTATAGCTCAGTGGTAGAACATTTGACTGCAAATCAAGAGATCCCTGAGATACCTCAGGGGATACATTTTTCCCCACACAAATATTGGGAGCAACTAAGGATAGGAGCACCAAAATCACTAGGGATCAAGCAACAGAGACAAGGAAGAGACATAGAAGAGCTCAAGGACATCATTGGTTCCTCAAGGAGAAAACGCCACCATCACTAAGGTGGACTCATTCTTTGTTCTTAAACTTTCTATTTTTCGTTTTCTTATGTTAAATGTCTATCTATGTTTGTGTCTTTATTACATGATCATTAGTGTCTAAGTGTCTATGCCTTAAAGTAGTGAATATGAATCCATCACCTCTCTTAAATGAAAAATGTTTTTAATTCAAAAGAACAAGAAGTACATGAGTTTCGAATTTATCCTTGAACTTAGTTTAATTATATTGATGTGGTGACAATACTTTTTGTTTTCTGAATGAATGCTTGAACAGTGCATATGTCTTTTTGAAGTTGGTGTTTTAGAATGTTAAATATGTTGGCTCTTGAAATATTGATGACAAGGAAACATGTTATTTGATATTCTAAAAAATCATAAAAATGATTCTTGAAGCAAGAAAAAGCAGTGAATACAAAGCTTGCAGAAAAAAATAGCGAAAAAAAATATAGAAAAAGAAAAAGCAAGCAGAAAAAGCCAAAAGCTCTTAAAACCAATAGGCAAGAGCAAAAAGCCAATAACCCTTAAAACCAAAAGGCAAGGGTAAATAAAAAGGATCCCAAGGCTTTGAGCATTAGTGGATAGGAGGGCCTAAAGGAATAAAATCCTGGCCTAAGCGGCTAAACCAAGCTGTCCCTAACCATGTGCTTGTGGCGTGAAGGTGTCAAGTAAAAACTTGAGACTGAGCAGTTAAAGTCAAGGTCCAAAGCAAAAGAAGAGTGTGCTTAAGAACCCTGGACACCTCTAATTAGGGACTTTAGCAAAGCTGAGTCACAATCTAAAAAGGTTCACCCAATTATGTGTCTGTGGCAATTATGTATCCGGTGGTAATACTGGAAAACAAAGTGCTTAGGCCACGGCCAAGACTCATAAGTAGCTGTGTTCAAGAATCAACATACTGAACTAGGAGAATCAATAACACTATCTGAACTCTGAGTTCCTATAGATGCCAATCATTCTGAACCTCAATGGATAAAGTGAGATGCCAAAACTATTCAAGAGGCAAAAAGCTACAAGTCCCGCTCATCTGATTGGAGCTATGTTTCATTGATAGTTTGGAATTTATAGTATATTCTCTTCTTTTTATCCTATTTGATTTTCAGTTGCTTGGGGACAAGCAACAATTTAAGTTTGGTGTTGTGATGAGCGGATAATTTATACGCTTTTTGGCATTGTTTTTAGTATGTTTTTAGTAGGATCTAGTTACTTTTAGGGATGTTTTTATTAGTTTTTATGTTAAATTCACATTTCTGGACTTTACTATGAATTTGTGTATTTTTTTTGTGATTTCAGGTATTTTCTGGCTGAAATTGAGGGACTTGAGCAAAAATCAGATTCAGAGGTTGAAGAAGGACTGCTGATGCTGTTGGATTCTGACCTCCTTGCACTCAAAGTGAATTTGCTGGAGCTACAGAACTCAAAATGGCGCACTTCCAATTGCGTTGGAAAGTAGACATTCAGGGCTTTTCAGAAATATATAATAGTCCATACTTTGGCCGAGTTTAGATGACGCAAAAGGGCGTTGAATGCCAGTTCTACGCTGTAGTCTGGAGTTAAACGCCAGAAACACGTTACGAACCAGAGTTGAACGCCAGAAACACGTTACAACCTGGCGTTCAACTCCAGAAAGAGCCTCTGCACGTGTAACATTAAAGCTCAGCCCAAGCACACACTAAGTGGGCCCCGGAAGTGGATTTATGCATCAATTACTTACTTCTGTAAACCCTAGTAACTAGTTTAGTATAAATTGGACTTTTTACTATTGTATCAGGGATCTTGGGATGTCTAGTTCTTAGATCATGGGGACTGGTCATTCGGCCATGCCTGAACCTTTTACTTATGTATTTTTAACGGTAGAGTTTCTACACTCCATAGATTAAGGTGTGGAGCTCTGCTGTTCCTCATGAATTAATGCAAAGTACTACTGTTTTTCTATTCAATTCAACTTATTCCGCTTCTAAGATATTCATTCGCACTTCAACATGAATGTGATGAACGTGACAATCATCATCATTCCATCACGAACGTGTGCCTGACAACCACTTCCGTTCCACCTTAGATTGGATGATTATCTCTTGGATCTCTTAATCAGAATCTTCGTGGTATAAGCTAGATTGATGGCGGCATTCATGAGAATCCGGAAAGTCTAAACCTTGTCTGTGGTATTCCGAGTAGGATTCTGGGATTGAATGACTGTGACGAACTTCAAACTCGCGAGTGCTGGGCGTAGTGACAGACGCAAAAGAAGGGTGAATCCTATTCCAGTATGATCGAGAACCTCAGATGATTAGCCGTGCTATGACAGAGCATTTGGACCATTTTCACAAGAGGATAGGATGCAACCATTGACCACGGTGATGCCTCCAGATGATTAGCCATGCAGTGTAAGTGCATCGGACCATTTTCACAAAGAGGATGAAAAGTAGCCATTGACAATGGTAATGTCCTTACATAAAGCCAGCCATGGAAAGGAGTAAGACTGATTGGATGAAGACAGCAGGAAAGCAGAAGTTCAGAGGAACGAACGCATCTCCATACACTTATCTGAAATTCTCACCAATGATATACATAAGTATTTCTATCTTTATTTTCTGTCTATTTATTTTTTATTTTCGAAAACTCCATAATCAATTATTATCCGCCTGACTGAGATTTACAAGGTGACCATAGCTTGCTTCATACCGACAATCTCCGTGGGATCGACCCTTACTCACGTAAGGTTTTATTACTTGGACGACCCAGTGCACTTGCTTGTTAGTTGTGCGAAGTTGTGAAGTTATGTTTGGACCATGGTATTGTGCACCAGTTTGTTGGCGCCATTGCCAGGGAGAAAACGAACAACAAATTTTACAACCTCAGGGATCACAATTTCGTGCACCAATACTCATGTAATATTATAGAAATCATATGCATTGATAAGTTGGTATATATTATGTTCTTGAAAAAAAAGGAAGATGAAAGAAAAAAAGAAGAAATAATGAAAAGGGGACAAAATTACCCCAATGTGAAATTTAATAAGAGTCAATGCATATGTGATGAATTGAATTTAATGCATGAGTGTGTGTATATGTAAAAGTGAGATTATGGGTAGCTAAGTTTGATATTAGAATTGTATAGGGTATGTATGTGTTAGTGAGAACTTAGGTTAATCAAAGATTCAAATGCAAGCTCACCTAGCCATATATACATCCTTACCTTTATCCTTAGCCCCATTACAACCTTGAAAAGATCTCATGATTTTTGCATATGTACATTAAATTTGTGTTGATTGGTTAGATGAAGAACAAACTTTGGAAAGCATGATTAGAGGAGAATTGAGTGAATTGACCCTAAACACTTGAGTGACTATAGTGCATACACATATCCGGTGAGGGTTCAATCACTCAATTCCATATTTCCACCTATGATTATTGCTTATCTTGCAAGTTTGGTTAAATTCTTTTATATGACTCAATTCAATTGTGAATAACATTTGGTTATAATTGCTTTAGCCCTTGATTGTGTATAGATGCTTTCTTGGAAATTGATTTATTTGGACTAATTAAATACATATATATAGTTAGGTAGTATAGTTACATACATATAGGTAGATTGCATATAGTTAGTTAAATTAAATAATTGTTGATCCCCTTTTTGCCTTCCTTTGGTATAGCATGAGGACATGCTACTGTTTAAGTATGGAGATGTGATGAATCCACATTTCATGGTATTTATTTGCTTTAATTAGGTGGATTTCATTGACTTTTCTTGCATTTATCCATTGAAATAACATAGTTTCATGATGTCTTCCTAATTTGTGCTTGAAAGTGAAAACATGCTCTTTAGGACTTTTTATTGCTAAATTTTATTCACTTTGATCCCATTTGGTGCCTTGATGTATTTGTCAAGTGATTTTAGGTTTTCAAGGCAAGTTTGGGTTGGAAAAGTGAAGAAAGAGCATCCAAAAGGGGAGAAATTATGAAGAAAATGGAGTTTGGAAGCTGCTGCAAAGATGTGTACACACCAAATGTCGTGCGTATGCACGATGGGAATTTTGCGCAAACGTGCATACGAACGCATGCATGCACGTGAGCTCATTAATGCAAATCGCTGGGGACGAATTCTGGGCCTCCAAAACCCAGTCCAACTCATTTTCTGAAGCTATTTAAGGCCAAAGTGAAGAGGAATGAAGGGGGGCAATTAGGGTTAGATTTTATGATGCTTTCTCTTAGTTTCTAGAAAGAGAAGCTCCTCCACTCTCTAGAATTAGGGTTCTTTAGTTTAATTTCTTGTAATTTCTACTTTTAATTCTTGTTTCTATTTACTTTTCCTTGTCATTTATTGTTATTGCACCTTTATCTTCTTCATTTCTCTTGTTATTTCTTCTACTTTATCATTTTTATGTTTTATGAACACTCTTGTCATTTTAATTTTCAATTAATGCAATTTATGTTTTCATGTCATTTATTGCTTTATTGAGTTGCTATCTTTACTTTCCTTGTTTGGTTGTAGCATTTATTATTTCTTGTCATTTAATATTATTTTATTCTCATGCACACCAAGTGTTTGATAAAATACTTGGCTTAGTTTTTACTTAGTTTTTCTACACTCTTGGATTGGAATTGATGACTTTGGTAATCCTTGAGTCGTTGATGTCCATTCTTGTTTGATATATTAGAGTATTTAGTTAATTTGGTTTCCCTTGACTCTATGTGACCCATTAGTGTTGACATAGGACGTAGGGATTGAAATTAGCTATGCCTATTTGACTTATCTTCGATGTAAAGTTGACTAAGTAGGATTAACTCTTCATAATCATCATATGTTTGTTGCCAATGTCTAGGATAGGTAGCCTTAGCTCTCAATTACTTGCCAAGATGTTTTCTTGAATTTTAAGTTTCCTTTCTTTGCATTTAATTGCTTTTGACTTTTGTTGCTTTGATGTTTAATTTCTTGCATGTTTAATTTCCACACTCTTGGTTGAGAAATTGGATGTTTAGGTAGAATTGAGTTGTGGATGTCCATTCCGCATTGTGTGAGAGTAGTTAATTGGTTTGGTTTCCATTGACACTAGTCTTTCACTAAGTAATTAGTGAGTTGACTAGGACTTATGGATTGAGATCAATTACACTCTTTGACTAATTCTCAAGGAGGATTGACTAGTTTGGATTGATTTCATACAATTGCCATGTTTATGGTCTATAACTAGGATAGGAATCCTAAACTCTCCAATTCTTGCTAAGAGTTGCCATTTACATTTCTTGCATGCTAAGTTACATTCTTGCTATTTACATTTCTTGCCAATTGCTATCATCCCCAATTTCCTCATAGCCAATAATATGACACTTAATTGCAATTCCTAGGGAGAACGACCCAGGAGTTTAAATACTTTTGGTTATTTGATTTGAATTGTGACTATTCTTTGATTTAAACTTTGATTGTGAGAGTTCATTGTTGGTTTGGACTTTGCTATTAATGAAGTGATTCTTATTTTGATTGATTCTAAACCGGCAATAATTCTCGCTATCACAAGCCTTAAAACGTAAAACAATAAATGTCCCTCTTTGGATCTTTGATTTGCTTAGGCTAGTGTGTGTGTGTCATTCAAGTGTGGGGAAACTTGTGACATTGGTTGGAAAAAAGGTGTGTGTTGTATTTTTGTTTAAAACATTGGAAATTGGGTACATACTCATGTGTTAATCAAATGTAAAACCATATGCATTGGTACTTTTGTATATCTTAGTTTGAAAAAGAAAAAAAAAGAAAAGAATTATAGAAAAATGAAAAGAAAAAAATTGTATATATCAAAAAGAAAAAGATAGAAAAGAAAGAAAAAGAAAAAGAAGGAATAAATAGGGGACAAAATACCCCAAAGTGAAGCTCAATAATAATCAATGCATATGAGTTGTGATCAAGAAAAGAATGCATGAGTATGTGAAAAAGTGAAGAGTGGGTAGTTAGGTTAGCTTTGAAATTGTATAGGTTGCTATATAGGTTAGGTGAGAAGCTTAAGCTTATCAAAGATTCAAATTCTAGGCCACTTAACCATATGCATCCTACCTTGACCCTAGCCCCATTACAACCTAAAGAAAAGACCTCATGATAGCTGTATGCATGCATTGGACAACTGTTGATTGTTAGATGACAAACAAATATGGGAAAGCATGATTAGAGGAGAATTGAGTGGTCAACCCTAAACACTAGAGCGAATAGAGTACAAACAATTCCGATGAGGGTTTGACGCTCAATTCCTTATTCCTGGCTTTCATGAGCTTTCTTCATGCAAGTATATACACTCCACTTTGATGCTTGAATTGGTAGGATTATGAATTGTTGTCATTTTAGTCCCATGTGCTCTTATTTATATATATATATATATATATATATATATATATATATATATATATATATATATATATATATATATATATATATATATATATATATATATATATATTCTTAGGAGTTGATTCATATTTGATGAAGTAGGTAAATACATTTGCATTAATTGCATGCATGTAGGTAGATTTCATATCAATAAATTCCCTCTCCTATGTCTTTGGTCTTTTACTCCTTAAGCATGAGGACATGCTTGGTTTAAGTGTGGGGAGATTTGATGCACTGCTATTTAGTGATACATTTTGTGCTTAGACTGAGTGGTTTTATCAACATTCTATCACACTTATCAATATAAAATGCATGGTTTTGTGTTTCCTTCCCAATTTCACTCAATGGTTGAAAACATGCTTTTTAGGCTTTAATTGTGCTATATTTTTATCTTTCTCTATTACCATTCGATGCCGTGATCCATTTGTTAAGTGATTTCAGAGTTTATAGGGGCGAGAATGGTCTAGAAGAGAGGAAAGAAGCATGCATGAGTGGAAGGAGCATGAAAAATGAAGCTTTGAAGTTTTGGCATCGACACACACGCGTGGGAGCTGAATTCTGGAATTGGCGTGCGAGCATGGACGCATACGCATGGCTGGGTGGAATCTTCATCGACACGTATGCACGCCTGACGCGTACGCGTGACGCGCGCACGTGACCTCTTTAGTAAAAATGTGCCTAGCAATTTTAGAGGGTTTCCAAGTCCAATTCTGGAAGGAATTCTGGCAGGAAAAGATTAAAAGAACCAAGGATTGAAGGAAAAAGCATCTTTTGCTCATTTAGTCAGTTAGTTAAATTTGGAAGTTACATTTTTAGAGAAAGAAACTCCAACTTCTCTCTAGGGTTTTTGGCTTTCTCATTCCCAATTGTACTTGGATACTTTGGTAAAATCTAAATTTGATTCAAATTTACATTGCTCTAGTTGTAGATCCTCTTTTTCTATTCTCAATTTAGTGTTTTTGATGTTCTAGTGTTGTAGATCTTGGATCTAGACTTTGTTACTTTGATTTTCATTAATGAATTGAGGAATTTCACTTTCATTGTTGTCAATTGTTTGATTGTTGTCAATTGTTTGCAACGGATAGCCTTGATTCAATTCCTTTCTCTAATTTCATGATGTCTTCCATTATTGCTCCCCAAATGCTTGATAAAATGTCAACTATAGCTATGGAGTAGTTCTTCTCTCTTGGCTAAGGGGTTGGGTAATTGGAGACACAAGAATTATTAAGGTCTTTTGTTGATTGACAATTGGAAATTGCTAATTGATTTGAATGACACTAACTCTAGTCTTTCCTTAGGATTAGACAAGGACTTCTGAACTCAAATTGATTACCTTCACTTGACTTTCCTCCATAGTTAGAGGTTAACTAAGTGGAGCAATGACTAATTGATGTCACAATTGATGGAGATAATAATGATAGGACTTCCAATTCTCAACCCTATCCAAGGCTTTTATATCAATTGATTGTTGTTTACTCTTGCTTGATTTCAATTCCTTGTGTCCCTTAGTTTCATTGTCATTTGTTCATTACTTTTATGCAAGCTTGTTTACATTTCTCGCATTCAACCTCAAACACCAAGAGACTCCTAGCCAATAATGTGCACCTTAGGGCAACTCCTAGGGAGAACGACTCGAGACTAATACTTTCGGTTAATGATTTGAATTGTGGACACACTTTCTTGTTTGATGCGTTATAGTTTGTTGGTTTAGACTATACACACGACATAATTCCATTGGAAAATTCTATACCGACAAAATATAGCTAATCACTGCCTCAGCATGAGATCCCTGAGATGCCTCAAGGGATGTATGTTCCTCCTCGAAGCTATTGGGGTCAATGGCATACCTCTGTGGGAGAATTAAGCTCTAACATGAATCAGTTGAGGATGGAGCATCAAGAGCATTCTACCATCCTCAGTGAAATTAGAGAAGATCAAAGGGCTCTGAGGGAAGAACAACAAAGACAAAGGAGAGACATTGAAGAGATCAAGCACTACGTTGGATCCTCAAGGAGGAGCACTAGCCGCCACCATTAAAGGTGGATTCGTTCTCTTAATCCCCCTCCTTATGTCATTTTTTCTGTTTTCTGTTATGTTTTATTGTCTGTTCTGTTGTTCTTATTGCATGATCATTTCTATCTATGTCTTAAAGTTATAAAATGTTCCATATATCTCTCACCTTGCTTAAAAGAAAATTTTATTTGAAAAGAATTGAGAGATACATGAATTTCAAGTTTATAATAAGAATATTTCAATTATTTTGATGTGGTGGCATTGCTTTTATTTTTTGAATGTATGAATAAACAGTGCATATTTGAAATTGGAATTTTAGAATGTTGGCTCTTGAAAGAATGATAATAAAAATGAAGTATTATTGGTAATCTGAAAAATCCAAATAAATTGATTATTGAAGCAAGAAAAAGCAGCAAAAAAGCATGTTGCAATAAAAGAAAAAAATTATATGCATGCGAAAGAAAAATGGCAAAAAAATAATAAAAAGCAAGCAGAAAAAGCCAATAACCCTTTAAACCAAAAGGCAAGGGTAAAAGGATCCAAAGATCCTAAGAGTGTGCTTAAGAACTCTGGACACCTCTATCTAGGGATTCTAGCAAAGCTAAAACACAATCCAAAAGGGTTCACCTAGTTAAAGTGTCTGTGGCATTTATGTATCCGGTGGTAATACTGGAAAACAAAGTGCTTAAGGTCACGGCCAAGACTCTAAAAGTTGTGTTCAAGAATAAAAAAGAACTAAACTAGGAGAGTCAATAATATCATCTGGATTCTAAGTTCCTAAAGAGACCAACACTTCTGAGTTTCAATGGATAATGAGTTGCCAAAACTATTCAGAAGAAAAAAGCTACTAAGTCCCGCTCATCTAATTGAAACTGAGCTTCATTGGAAACTCTGAGATTTATTGTATCTTACTGTTCTTTTTATCCTACTGTGTTTTTAGTTGCTTGGGGACAAGCAATAGTTTAAGTTTGGTGTTGTGATGAGCATATATTTTATACACTTTTTGGCATCATTTTCATATAGTTTTTATCATGTTTTGTTTATGTTTTATTGAGTTTTCATAGGTTTTAGTGCAAAATTCACATTTTTTTATTCTACTTTGAGTTTTTGTGATTTTGTACAATTTCAGGTATTTTCTGGCTGAAATTAAGGAGCTGGAGCAAAAGTCTGATTCAGAGACAGAGAAAGCACTGCAGATGCTATCCGGATCTGACCTCCTTGCACTTGAAAGAGCTTTTCTAGAGCTAAAGAAGTCCAAATGGAGCGTTGTCAATGGATATGGAAAGCTAACATCAATAGCTTTCCAAAACTGGCGTGTCCAAGTGTCCAGCGCCCAAAGGGGGAGACTAGCGTCCAAGCGCCTAAAGAGGACCCCCTAGCCAGCGTTCAATGACTTAGAGGCCTCCTAGCATATGGATCTCATCAAAGCTCAGCCCAAACACTCACTAAGTGGGCCCCAGAAGTGAATTTTAGCACTAAAAGACTGTTTTACCCTTTTTTATATAATCCTTAGTCATTAGCTTAGTATTTAAAAAACTTTCACACGATATTCAAGGGGAGATTTGCCATATTTTGTTTTTCACATTGTATTTTCTATCAGTATGAGTTTCTAAATCTCCTAGGTTGAGGGGAGGAGCCCTGTTGAGTTTTATGGATTAATAAAAGTATTATAGTTTTTCTTCAATCTGTGTTTGATTCAATTCTAAGATGTATCTTCATTCTTTAACTTGATGAATGGGATGACCCGTGACAATCATCTTCGTTCTTTATTCTAAGACCGCGTGCCTGACAACTACCCGTGTCTTCTTGGGTTCGTGTGAATACATAACTGGAAAGCATCGAACCACCAGCGTGATTATACATCTCTTAGACGGCTAATCCACGACTTCGTTGGGGACTTCTCGAGACACTAGTTCAGCGTGATTATACATCTCTTAGACGGCTAATCCACGACTTCGTTGGGGACTTCTCGAGACACTAGTTCAGCCGAGGTATGGCGAGATTAGGGTCTCTGTGGTAGAGGCTAGAATCCAAAGGCACAGCATTCTCTTATCCGGAAGATCTGACCTTGTGTATGGTGTTTTGAGTAGGATCATTACGGAGAATGGACTGCAGGAGCTTCACCCTTAGTCAGAATGGATCCACACTAACCCTGGGGTTCAGATCTGGAGGAGCATTGGCGACCTCTCAACTGGCGACAATCACATACAGCCTGCCATAGAAGAAATCATTCATAATTGAATAAGACAGTAAGACCAGAGCTAATCTAAAAGGACAAAGTATCTCCAAGCCTTAACCATCTTCTTATCATTATAAACAGGTCAACCTAGTTCAGATCTCATTATTTTCTTTTATGCAATTAAACAAAATACCAACATCTCTTATTCGCCTGACTAAGATCTACAAGATAACCATAGCTTGCTTCAAACCACAATCCTTATAGGATCGACCCTAACTCGCTCAAGTATTACTTGGACGACCCAGTGCACTTGCTGGTACAATTGTACGAAGTGTGGGGATTCGTGCACCAAGTACAAGTAATGCAGGTATCAAGTATAATAATTAGGCATACTAATTCATATAGGCACTCCCAATTAATGCACAAACAAGCAAATCAAACATATGTATATGATGTATGCCTGCTCTATCGCTGTTGATATCAACTGTTGGTTACTTAGCCAGCCCGACATGTCCTGGTATCTAACCGTGGACAGAACACCAAACACGGAGCAAGTGGGACAACACCGCAACCCTTGCATCTTACCCGGGTACCCAGAGCAAGGGACAACTTCACCCTGCCTCTTACCCAGGTGATGTTATGGTTCTCAACCCGGAGCAAGCGGTGATAAAATTCTATCCTTGCATCTTACCCGGAGCTTCAAACTATTAAATGGAGCAAGTGGATAACACCACTGTGTCTTACCCGGAGGCATATCATAATCAAATTCAAGTTTATTTTCATTACTATTTGATAAACCCCGATTTCGTGGTTTATCTTGTGCTTATTTTAGGGGATTTTATCACCTTTTCCCACATTTATTTACTGAAATAGCATGGTTTTGTAATTCTCCCTTGAATTGTGCTTAAGTGTAAAAACATGCTTTTTAGGCCCTTAAATTGGTGATTTTAATTCACTTTAATTCCATTCGATGCCTTGATGTGTTTGATGAGTGATTTCAGGTTCATAAGACGAGTATTGGATGGAAGAAATGAGGAGAAAAGCATACAAAGTGGAGAATGCATGAAGAAACAAGAATTGGGAATGCATTGATGGGCGCGCACGCGCACTAGGCGCACACGCGCAGAAGTGGTTTCGCATAGAGACGCGCACGCGTACATGACGCGTACGCGCGGATGAATAAATAGCCAATCGACGTGCACGCGCACATGGCACGTACGCGCCGATACTCTCACATGACCCACTTAAAGACAAAATGCTGGGGGGTGATTTCTGAGCTGCTCAGGCCCAAATCCAACTTGTTTCAGAGTGTATTTAATGTAGAATTGAAGTCCAAGCAAGGGGAGAGCAATTGTTTGTAACTTAGCATCATGTAGGTTAGTTTCTAGAGAGAGAAGCTCCCTCTTCTCTCTAGAATTAGGGTTCTTAGGATATTTCCATCTTAGATCTAGGTCAATTTTCATATCCTCATCTTGTTTCCTTCATAATTTATTGTTTCTACTACTCTATTCTTCTTAGTTCTCTTGTCAATTTTATTTTTATGTCTCTTTTATGTTTATGAATGCTCATGATGAATTTTGTTTATATTTAATGAAAGTGAATGTTTTATGTTATTTTAATTGTTGATTTGAGTTGTGGATTTACTTTCCTTGCAATTGGTAGTTGGTAGATTTATTATTCTTGCTTTTTTACTATGCTTTCCATGTATACCCACCAAGTGTTTGACAAAATGCTTGGTTGGGCTTTAGAGTAGATTTTGAGCATTCTTGGCTTGGGAAGAGTAATTGGGCAATCTTGAGTTATTAATACCCAATTTAGATTGGTGATCTATAGTTGTTAGTTAATATGATTTCTATTGACTCTAATCTCTTGCTAATCCAATTAGTGAGTTGATTAGGACATTTGGATTGAGATTAGCTAGTCTTGTTAGATGATGAGCGGATAATTTATACGCTTTTTGACATTGTTTTTAGTATGTTTTTAGTAGGATCTAGTTAGTTTTAGGGATGTTTTTAATAGATTTTGTGTTAAATTCACATTTCTGGACTTTACTATGAGTTTGTGTGTTTTTCTGTGATTTCAGGTATTTTCTGGCTGAAATTGAGGGACTTGAGCAAAAATCAGATTCAGAGGTTGAAGAAGGACTGCTGATGCTGTTGGATTCTGACCTCCCTGCACTCAAAGTAGATTTTCTGGAGCTACAGAACTCGAAATGGCGCGCTTCCAATTGCGTTGGAAAGTAGACATCCAGGGCTTTCCAACAATATATAATAGTCCATACTTTGGCCAAGAATAGACGACGTAAACTGGAGTTCAACGCCAGCTCTCTACCCAAATCTGGCATCTAGCGCCAGAAAAGGATCCAAAACCAGAGTTGAACGCCCAAACTGGCACAAAAACTGGCGTTCAACTCCACAAATGGCCTCTGCACGTGCAACACTTAAGCTCAGCCCAAACACACACCAAGTGGGCCCCGAAAGTGGATTTATACATCAAATACTTACTCATGTAAACCCTAGTAGCTAGTTTATTATAAATAGGACCTTTTACTATTGTATTAGACATCTTTGGACGCCTGGTTCTTAGATCAGAGGGGCTGGCCTCTCGGCCATGCTTGGACCTTCACTTATGTATTTTTAACGGTAGAGTTTCTACACTCCATAGATTAAGGTGTGGAGCTCTGCTGTTCCTCAAAGATTAATGCAAAGTACTACTGTTTTCTATTCAATTCTTCTTATTTCGCTTCTAAGATATCCATTCGCACCCAAGAACGTGATGAAGGTGATGATTATGTGTGACGCTCATCACCATCTCCCCTATGAACACGTGCCTGACAAACACTTCCGTTCTACATGCAACAAGCTAGAATGAATATCTCTTAGATCTCCTAACCAGAATCTTCGTGGCGTAAGCTAGAATGATGGCGGCATTCAAGAGAATCCGGAAAGTCTAAACCTTGTCTGTGGTATTCCGAGTAGGATTCAATGATTGAATGACTGTGACGAGCTTCAAACTCGCGAGTGCTGGGCGTTAGTGACAGACGCAAAAGGAGGGTGAATCCTATTCCAGCATGATCGAGAACCGACAGATGAATAGCCGTGCCGTGACAGGGTGCGTGAGCATATTATTCACTGAGAGGAGGGGATGTAGCCACTGACAATGGTGATGCCCTTGCATAAAGCCAGCCATGGAAAGGAGTAAGATTGATTGGATGAAGATAGCAGGAAAGCAAAGGTTCAGAGGAACGAAAGCAACTCCATTCGCTTATCTGAAATTCCTACCAATGAATTACATAAGTACCTTTATCCCTATTTTATTATATAATATTCGAAAACACCATTATCACTTCATATCTGCCTGACTGAGATTTACAAGGTGACCATAGCTTGCTTCATACCAACAATCTCCGTGGGATTCGACCCTTACTCACGTAAGGTATTACTTGGACGACCCAGTGCACTTGCTGGTTAGTTGTATCGAAGTTGTGACAAATTATGAATGTGTAATTACGATTACGCGTACCAAGTTGCTCACGTGCCAGGAATAGTTTGAGCCTGGACATCACAAATTCGTGCACCAAGTTTTTGGCGCCGTTGCCGGGGATTGTTTGAGTTTTCGGCAAGCTTTTGGTCCGGTAACATCAGTGCCAGATTCCCTTTTGATCCGGCAACAGCACCAAGTTTTTGGCGCCGTTGCCGGGGATTGTTCGAGTTTGGACAACTGACGGTTCATCTTGTTGCTCAGATTAGGTAATTTTCTTTTTGTTTTGTTTTCAAAAATTTTTCAAAAAGCTTTCAAAAATTTTTCTTTTGTTTTCGAAAAAAAAAAAAAATAAAATAATAAAAATAATGTTTTCAAAAATAAATTATTCTATGGCTTCAAGATTTTTAAGAATGAATTCTAGTGTTTCATGAAACATGTTGAATCCTATCTAGCTGTAAAGCCATACCCAAACTGCTTTGGGATTGGTATTCAACTAATCACTCCAGTCCATGTAATTATATGCTAAAGCTTGGCTGGCTATTAAGCCATGCCTGACCCTTTGATTGGAGCTTTAGAGCATAAGATTCCTGGAATTCATATTAAAAATTTTGGAATCCTTATTTTTCTTTTTCAAAATAATTTTTCGAAAAATATAAAATAAAAATCCAAAAAAATTTAGAAAATCACAAAAATAAAAAATATTTCATGTTTCTTGTTTGAGTCTTGAGTCATATCATAAGTTTGGTGTCAATTGCATGTGCATCTTGCATTTTTCGAAAATTTCATGCATTCATGGTGTTCTTCATGATCTTCAAGTTGTTCTTGGTAAGTCTTCTTGTTTGATCTTGATGATTTTTTGTTTTGTGTCTTTTCATGTTTATCATATGCATTCTTGAATTCTTAGTGCGTAAGCATTAAAGAATTCTAAGTTTGGTGTCTTGCATGTTTTCTTTGCATTAAATTTTTTTCAAAATTGTGTCTATGATGTTCATCTTGACATTCATGGTGTTCCTGGTGTTCATCTTGACATTCATAGCATTCTTGCATGCATTCATTGTTTTGATCTAAAAATTTCATGCATTGCATAATTTTCATGTTTTCATAAAAAATTTCAAAAATCAAAAAAATATCTTTCCCTTTTTCTCTCATCAAATTCGAAAATTTGAGTTGACTTTTTCAAAAGTTTTTAAAATCAAATTGTTTCTTATGAGTCAAATCAAATTTTCAATTTGAAAATCTTATCTTTTTCAAAATCTTTTTCAAAAATCAAATCTTTTTCAAAATTCTTAGTTATTTTCGAAAATTCCAAAAATATTTTTCAAAAATCTTTTTCTTATTTTTATATCAAATTTTCGAAAATAACATAATCAATTAATGTTTTGATTCAAAAATTTGAAGTTTGTTACTTGCTTGTTAAGAAAGATTCAAACTTTAAGTTCTAGAATCATATCTTGTGATTTCTTGTGAATCAAGTCATTAATTGAGATTTTAAAAATCAAATCTTTTTCAAAACTAATTTCTATAATATCTTTTCAAAAATATCTTCTCATCTTATCTTTTTCAAAAATTTGATTTTCAAAATATCTTTTCTAACTTCCTAACTTCTTATCTTTTCAAAATTAATTTTCAAAAATTGTTTCAACTAACTAACTAACTTTTTGTTTGTTTCTTAACTTTTTCAAAACTACCTAACTAACTCTCTCTCTCTAATTTTCGAAAATATCTTTCCCCCTTTTCAAAATTTCTTTTTTATTTATTAATTATTTTAATTTTTAAATCTTAATTTTCGAAAATTACTAACATTTTTCAAAAACTATTTTTAAAAATCACTAACTCTTTTTCAAAAATTGCTTTCGAAAATTCACTCCCCCCTCTCATCTTCTTCTATTTGTTTATTGATGTACTAACATCTTTTCTTCACATCACTCACTAAATTCGAACCCCCTCTTCCATCTGTGTTCGAATTTCCTCTTCTTCTCTTCTTCTACTCACACAGGGATCCCTATACTGTGGTATAAAGGATCTCTATTATTATTATTATTTTTCTATGCCCTCTTCTTTGTCATATGAGCAGGAGCAAGGATAAGAACATTCTTGTGAAAGCAGATCCAGAACCTGAAAGGACTCTGAAGAGAAAATTAAGAGAAGCTAAAATACAACAATCCAGAGATAACCTTTCAGAAATTTTCGAACAGGAAGAGGAGATGGCAGCCGAAAATAATAATAATGTTCATGATCATGTGGAGTCACAAAATAAACAAAAAAATTGAAAACGGAATCAAAAACAGCAGAAGAAAAATCACACCCTGGAGGAAGCATCTGCCTGGCGTTCAACGCCAGAACAGAGCATGGTTCTGGTGCTGAACGCCTAAATGGGCAGCATCCTGGCGCTGAACGCCCAGAACAAGCATGGTTCTGGCGTTCAACGCCAGAAATGGCAACAAATGGGCGCTGAACGCCCAAAATGGCTACCAACCTGGCGCTGAACGCCCAGAGTTGTGTGCAAGGGCATTTTACATGCCTAATTTGGTGCAGGGATGTAAATGCCTTGACACCTCAGGATCTGTGGACCCCACAGGATCACCTCAAGATCTGTGAACCCCACAGGATCTCCACCTTACCTCGTCATAATCCTAGTTTTTTTTCCACATCTTCTTCTTCATCTATTCCTTCTTCTTTTGCTCGAGGGCGAGCAACATTCTAAGTTTGGTGTGGTAAAACAATTATGTAAAGGATCTATAGCTCAGTGGTAGAACATGTGGCTGCAAATCAAGAGATCCCTGAGATACCTCAGGAGATGCACCTCCCTCCACATAATTATTAGAAGCAACTGAGGATAGAAATCCTAAAAAAAATCACTAGGAATCAAGCCGCAAAGGCAAGGAAGAGACATAGAAGAGCCCAAGAACATCATTGAAACGCCATCATCACTAAGGTGGATTCATTCCTTGCCCTTACTTTCTCTGTTTTTCGTTTTCTATGTTATGTGCTTATCTATGTTTGTGTCTTCATTACATGATCATTAGTAGTTAGTAACTATGTCTTAAACTTATGAATGTCCTATGAATCCATCACCTCTCTTAAATGAAAAATGTTTTAATTCAAAAGAACAAGAAGTACATGAGTTTTGAATTTATCCTTGAACTTAGTTTAATTATATTGATGTGGTGACAATGCTTCTTGTTTTCTAAATGTGTGCTTGAATAGTGCATATGTCTTTTGAAGTTGTTGTTTGAGAATGTTAAATATGTTGGCTCTTGAAAGAATGATGACTAGGAGACATGTTATTTGATAATCTGAAAAATCATAAAAATGATTCTTGAAGCAAGAAAAAGCAGCAAAGAACAAAGCTTGCAGAAAAAAAAAAAGAGAAAAAAAAATAGGCGAAAAAAAAATATAGAAAGAAAAAGCAAGCAGAAAAAGCCAATAACCCTTAAAACCAAAAGGCAAGGGCAATAAAAAGGATCCCAAGGCTTTGAGCATCAGTGGATAGGAGGGCCTAAAGGAATAAAATCCTGGTCTAAGCGGTTAAACCAAGTTGTCCCTAACCATGTGCTTGTGGCGTGTAGGTGTCAAGTGAAAGCTTGAGACTGAGCGGTTAAAGTCAAGGTCCAAAGCAAAAAAAAAGAGTGTGCTTAAGAACCCTAGACACCTCTAATTGGGGACTTTAGCAAAGCTGAGTCACAATCTGAAAAGGTTCACCCAGTTATGTGTCTGTGGCATTTATGTATCCGGTGGTAATACTGGAAAACAAAGTGCTTAGGGCCATGGCCAAGACTCATAAAATAGCTGTGTTCAAAAATCATCATACTGAACTAGGAGAATCAATAACACTATTTGAACTCTGAGTTCCTATAGATGCCAATCATTCTGAACCTCAATGGATAAAGTGAGATGCCAAAACTATTCAAGAGGCAAAAAGCTATAAGTCCCGCTCATTTGATTGGAGCTATGTTTCATTGATAGTTTGGAATTTATAGTATATTCTATTCTTTTTATCCTATTTTGATTTTCAGTTGCTTGGGGACAAGCAACAATTTAAGTTTGGTGTTGTGATGAGCGGATAATTTATACGCTTTTTGACATTGTTTTTAGTAGGATCTAGTTACTTTTAGGGATGTTTTTAATAGATTTTGTGTTAAATTCACATTTCTGGACTTTACTATGAGTTTGTGTGTTTTTCTGTGATTTCAGGTATTTTCTGGCTGAAATTGAGGGACTTGAGCAAAAATCAGATTCAGAGGTTGAAGAAGGACTGCTGATGCTGTTGGATTCTGACCTCCCTGCACTCAAAGTAGATTTTCTGGAGCTACAGAACTCGAAATGGCGCGCTTCCAATTGCGTTGGAAAGTAGACATCCAGGGCTTTCCAAAAATATATAATAGTCCATACTTTGGCCAAGAATAGACGACGTAAACTGGCGTTCAACGCCAGCTCTCTGCCCAAATCTGGCATCCAGCGCCAGAAAAGGATCCAAAACCAGAGTTGAACGCCCAAACTGGCACAAAAACTGGCGTTCAACTCCACAAATGGCCTCTGCACGTGCAACACTTAAGCTCAGCCCAAACACACACCAAGTGGGCCCCGAAAGTGGATTTATACATCAAATACTTACTCATGTAAACCCTAGTAGCTAGTTTATTATAAATAGGACCTTTTACTATTGTATTAGACATCTTTGGACGCCTGGTTCTTAGATCAGAGGGGCTGGCCTCTCGGCCATGCTTGGACCTTCACTTATATATTTTTAACGGTAGAGTTTCTACACTCCATAGATTAAGGTGTGGAGCTCTGCTGTTCCTCAAAGATTAATGCAAAGTACTACTGTTTTCTATTCAATTCTTCTTATTTCGCTTCTAAGATATCCATTCGCACCCAAGAACGTGATGAAGGTGATGATTATGTGTGACGCTCATCACCATCTCTCCTATGAACACGTGCCTGACAAACACTTCCGTTCTACATGCAACAAGCTAGAATGAATATCTCTTAGATCTCCTAACCAGAATCTTCGTGGCGTAAGCTAGAATGATGGCGGCATTCAAGAGAATCCGGAAAGTCTAAACCTTGTCTGTGGTATTCTGAGTAGGATTCAATGATTGAATGACTGTGACGAGCTTCAAACTCGCGAGTGCTGGGCGTTAGTGACAGACGCAAAAGGAGGGTGAATCCTATTCCAGCATGATCGAGAACCGACAGATGAATAGCCGTGCCGTGACAGGGTGCGTGAGCATATTATTCACTGAGAGGAGGGGATGTAGCCACTGACAATGGTGATGCCCTTGCATAAAGCCAGCCATGGAAAGGAGTAAGATTGATTGGATGAAGATAGCAGGAAAGCAGAGGTTCAGAGGAACGAAAGCAACTCCATTCGCTTATCTGAAATTCCTACCAATGAATTACATAAGTACCTTTATCCCTATTTTATTATATAATATTCGAAAACACCATTATCACTTCATATCTGCCTGACTGAGATTTACAAGGTGACCATAGCTTGCTTCATACCAACAATCTCCGTGGGATTCGACCCTTACTCACGTAAGGTATTACTTGGACGACCCAGTGCACTTGCTGGTTAGTTGTATCGAAGTTGTGACAAATTATGAATGTGTAATTACGATTACGCGTACCAAGTTGCTCACATGCCAGGAATAGTTTGAGCCTGGACATCACAAATTCGTGCACCATTAGACTTTCTCTCATGGAAGATAACCTATATCTTCTTCCATCATTGGGGATGACGTAATAAGATAAATTCTTGTAAATTATTATTATTAGTGACTAGGATGGAAGGCATATGATCTCAATTCTTGCCATGAATGTCTCTCTTTATTAATTGCTTTCTTTGATTGCTCTCTTTACTTTTCTTGTCGTTTATTTTCTTGCTCCTTTTATCAACCAAACCCCTTGTTCTTCATAGCCAATAATTGACCATTTCATTACAATTCCTTGTAAGACAACCCGGAGTCTAAATACTTCGGTTAATTCTTATTGGGGTTGTTCTTGTGACAAACCAAATTTTTGATTGGGAGGATTGTTTGTTGGTGTAGAACTATACTTGCAACGAGATTTCAATTGAGGAAATTCTATATCAACAAAAGTTCGCGCATCAAAAATGGCACCGTTACCGGAGAATTGCAATGGTGCTTTGTTGTTGGCTATTGTATGTATTATGAATAGCTTGATTTTTGGTTTGTTTGTTAGTTTTTGCTAGTTTTAAGATTTGGTCTTCTTTGTTTCTTGTTAGAATTTGTTTTTGTTTTCTCTTATCACCATGAATTCTCATCACTTTTTCTATGAGTGTGGTTCAAACTATGTTGTAGGAAATGGAAGCTTTATTGAGGATTTGCAACAAGGGTTTGGAAATCAAAGATGGGAGGAGCCCCAAGCTTATGGACAACCTTCTTGGCAACAACCTCCTCCGAACTCTTATGGGTATAATCCAAATCCTAATGCATACCAATCTAATGTATGTGATGACCCTTATTGTGATTGTCAACCACAATCATCATAAGCATATGATCCCACTCCTCAATATAACCCTCCACCATACTCACAAGCCTCGTACCACCATTCACCTCCATATGATCCTAACCCATACTCACCATACCAATCACCATATGAACCACATCTAGAGCCACCACCTTTCCAATACTAATACTCTCATGGACCACAAAGTCCACACATACCACCTCAAGAATTTCACCAATATGAACCACTTTCCAATTACAACAACCTTCCCTCAAACAATGAACCCTCTCTTCCACCATCACCTCCCGAAGAAGCCCTCATGCTAGAACTGAGAGATCTTGAATCTCGTATCTTAAGGCAACACGAGGAGGATGAAAAGAAGTTTGAGGAGTTAAGAGCGAAAATGGCTATCATGGTAGAAGCCATTAGCAACATAGTCTCATCCCACCTAAGCCTATGCGATCAAGGCACTCCTATTGTTGAATATGGAGAAGCAACCAAGGAGCTTAGTGAGGGAATGAACTTGAAACTCCAAGGTGAAGAAGAGGAGTTAAAGCAAGAAATGCAATAAGAGGAGGAGGTAGAGATTAGTGAACAAAAGGAAGTAGTGGGTGGATGTTTAGGATATGTTGAGTACATAGAGGAATCTCAAGTTGAAAAGCCTTCTTCCACGGAGTTTGGAAGGGATGTTAAAGAGGAGAGTGATGTTACGGAAGTGGATAGAGAGTTGAGGGATATTGATCAAGAAGTGGATTCCATCATTAATGATTTTTGGTCCATATTGGTCAATCCCCTTGATGATCTTGTTGAGCCTTCTTCCATTGGGCTAAAAAGCAATATTGAAGAGAGTGCACACCCTCCAAGGCACAATGTGATTGGAGAAGTGGAAGAAGTTCTCCAAGCAACAAGCTCTCCTATTTATGATGATTCCGAATCAACATGTGATCTTTTTGAGCTTGATGGGTCCTTCCCCACTATGCTTTGATTTGATGATGAGGTAGACTTCACATAACCTCCTATTTATGACTTGAGTGATGGGGAAGAGATAGAAGAACTTGGTGAAGAAGAATGTGAACTTGAGGAAGCTTGCCAAGAGAAAGGGCTTGAAGCACCTTGTCAAGTGGTGGATGCCTCTAGAAGAGGATGGACGGGAGTGGAGCGTGCTTTGTCAAGACCGTTGGGAACTCTTCCACCTAGGTTGCCATCCAATCTTTCATTTAAGTGGGTAAAACTTCTAACTCTTAGCCTTATTATCCCACTTGAATTTGGTTTGCTTGAGACGGATAGACAACTTAGGGTGCTTTGCGGAATTAAGCGTAAAAGGAGGATGTTTAGTAGTTGGCGTTGTAAGTCTAGGCTCATTATGGTTGAAGCTTCAAGGAGCAAAGGTTGGATTAGTGCTCAATTGGATGGGTCTAGGAGGATAGTTTGGTGCTTCCATGAGAATTCATCTTTCTTGCCACCCGGAGGAAATCACCATGATCAACTCAAGGACGGGTGTGAAAACAAAGTATGGGATCCTGGCTTACAAAAGGAGGATCAACTTTGGGAGCCCGTGGTTTGTGAAGAACTCCATCAAAGCTTGGAGTTATTAACTTTGAATGATGAAGCACAATGGAAGTCCAAGCATTGGTGGATGTTCAAGGATGGATTCAAGCACAAGCCACCTTGATGAAGAGCTCCCCATAAGTCCAACTTAAGGACAATAAACAAAAGTGCTAGGTGGGAGACACCCCACCATGGTAATATCCTTTCATTTTTCTCTTTTGTACATTTTGGTAAAATAGGATTAATTTCATATTTTGATTGATTTGTTAAGTTTGTTTGGTAGTTTAGTGTGTTAAATAAGGTTTTGTGGTGTTTTGGTAGTTATTTGGAGGTTTGGAATGCTTGGTTTGGTGCAGAAACATAGAAAAATTTTGAAAAACAGAGCACCATCCACGCGCACGCGTGCTTCACACGTACGCGTGAATCAAGCAATTTCGACCATCCACGCGTATGCGTCATGTACGCGTACGTGTGGATTGAATTTTTCCACTTCCCATACATTCACCCGAGAGGCCAACTTTGTGCCCAAGGCACGTGCACGCGTACCTTGCTCGTACGCGTCGACTCTCTGCTTTGCCATGCACGCGTACGCGTCAGCCGCGCGTACCCGTCACTTCCATTTCATCAATCCACACTTACGCGCACATGATGCGCACGCGTGGATTGCCCTGTTTCACCCACCTTCTTTTCTTCCCTTCTTTCCATTTCTTTCCTTCTTCTCTTTTCTTTCCACCCCTCAATCATCACCCAACACTACCAAACACCATCCATAACCACTTCTTTTAGTTAGTTAGTTAATTGTTTGATCAGTACATTTTCATTTTGTTTTCTATCCTTTTTTATAAGTGTTGGATTATTAATATTGTTTCTTGCTGCTGATTATTGATGAGATGTTATTTTAACATCATTATTTTTAATTTTTATTGTTGGATTTAATTGTTGAGGTTATATTTTGTCACTTGGTTTTGAGTTTTCATGTTTAACATTTGTGAGTACCAAGTGAATGTTACATTTCCTTTAAGCTTCTTAACTATTTTGAATTGCATGTTTTGGCCACCATGCATTCACCATCTATTGTTAGGCAATTGTATATCATCATTGATTTTTTTTAGGTGATGCTTGTTTATATTTTACCCTTATTCACATCACTTATTTCATGCATTGAGATTGTAGAGTTGTGAAATTGGATCGAAAGCTTACCTAGTGACATATTTTTGAGCTTTGTAAAGCTTTGTGGGCCATGCTTGCTATGTGATTGATTTCCACTTCTATCTTCTTTTTTCTTAGTTCCATAGCATCTATGTGTTTCACCTCTGAGTTTCATATACCATTTTGTTCACTAAGTCTACCTACACATCAATCAATGTCCATGCATTATCCAATTTCACAATTGCTTGATCAATTGCTTGAATGCTTTCATGCCTCTTCACTACTTGCTTGGTTGACTTAACCTACAAGTCTTTCAAAGTATCTCAAGCACACTAGAATGAGTGAAGTGTATGCTTTCTTTAGTATAATTGTGACATAAATTTTTGTACTAGGGTGTGCGTTCTAAACCGCGTGCAATTTTAGAACACACACACTTATTTTTTATCAATGTCACAATAATTCACTCACTCAATTCTAGTGGTTCTTACCTCATTCCAACAATTCACGCTTCCTTGCTTTTGTATTTTCTCATCTTACAGTGTTTATTTTGTTTTTCATGATCGATGCACCATAAGCAAAAATGGAAGCGGAAGGAAGAACACGCAACACCGGTTGACCTACCAGATGAAGGTGGCAACTCGGAGAGTCGCCGTACCCCCTTGTTCATCTTTGGATGCACCGAGGACGGTGCAAACTTTTAAGTGTGGGGAGGTCGTCCGACCGCTCGGCATTTTCGGGTGACAAGTTTCTAATCCCAACACTTTTGTATTTCATTTTTAGGTCTTTTAGGATTTTTGGTTGCATTGCATATGTATATATTAAGCTTAGTCAAAATCATGATATTTTCTAAGGATTTTATCTATAGGGCACCCAAATGATTGAAAAAAAAATTTAGAACTTGCTTGAATTATACAATTGTGGATCATGTTTTTGAGCTAAGAATACAAGCATGTGAGATTTGAGCCTAATTGTGTGGCTACATCATATAGCCACTTATTTTCATTCTTGTGTGCATCATCCTCTTTCTATGATTGTAATCTTTGATTTGTTTAATTCTATATGTCCATTATTCTATGTATACATGCAATTACACGATTAAGGCCATTGTTCAAATATCTCACTTACCCAAATAGCCTACCTTTTTATCTTCCATTGTTAGCCAATTTGAGCCTATGCTTAACCCATTTGTTCTTAATTGTAGCACATTACAATCCTAAGTGAAAAACAATAAATATCCCTTAATTTGGATCTTTGATTAGCTTAGGCTAGTGAGAGTGTTTATCATTTAATTTTGGGAGAGTTGGGAACATTGGGTAGAGATAAAAGTGTGTTTTTGTATTTGTGTTAAGAATCTTGAGAATTGGGTACATACTCATGTATTAATCATGTGTAAACCATATGCATTGATGTTCTTGTATAATTTTAGTTTGAAAAGAAAAAAATTTAATAAAAAAAAATAATAATAATAAGAAAATAAATAAAATAAAATAAAAATAATAGAAATAGAAAAAGAAAGAAAAAGAATTGCAATAAAAAGGGGACAAAAATGCCCCAAAGTCAAGGTTCATTAAACATCAATGCTTATGTGTGGTGATTGAAAGACAATGCATGAGTGTGTGAAAAACTGAAGAATGGGTAGTTTAAGTTTGTTTAGAATTGTATAGGTTGTCATAGGTTAGGTGGGAAGTTTAAGTTAATCAAAGATTCGAATTTCAAGCTCACTTGACCATATGTATCCTACCTTGACCCTAACCCCATTACAACCTATGGGAAGTCCTCATGATATTTGTATGCATGCATGAAATAATTGTTGATTGTTAGATGAAAAACAAATCTTGAAAAATATGATTAGGGGAGAATTGAGTGAATCAACCCCATACACTTGAGTGAGTAGAGCGGATACACATCCGGTGAGGGTTCGATTGCTTAATTACATGTTTCCACCCATGATCATCTCCTTTCTTGCAAGTTTGTAAAATCTTTTTAATAATTCAATTCAATTGTGGGTTTGATTTGACTGCTATGGCTTTAGCCCTTATACTTATATATGTATTCTTGGAAGTTGACTTATTTTGACCAAGTAGTTGCATTCATGTAGATAGATTGCATATAGATAGGTTGCATGTAGTTAGTTTGCATTGAATAAATGTTGATGCCCTTTGCTTCTTTCTTGATTTTAGCATGAGGACATGCTTAGTTTAAGGGTGGGGAGATTTGATAAACCCCAATTTCGTGGTTTATCTTGTGCTTATTTTGGGAGATTTTATCACCTTTTCTCACATTTATTCAATGAAATAGCATGGTTTTGCAATTCTCCCTGAATTTGTGCTTAAATGTAAAAACATGCTTTTTAGGCCTTAAAATAGCTAAATTCAATCCACTTTAATTCCATTCGATGCCTTGATGTGTTTGTTGAGTGATTTCAGGTTCATAAGGCAAGTATTGGATGGAAGAAGTGAGGAGAAAAGCATGCAAAGTGGGAGAACTCATGAAGAAATGAAGGAACCGTAAAGCTGTCAAGCCTGACCTCCTCACACTCAATCGATCATAACTTGAGCTACAGAGGTCCAAATGAGTCAGTTCTAGTTGCGTTGGAAAGCTAACATCCAGGGATTCAAAATGATATAAAATTTTCCATAGTTGCTTTACGTTTAGGGACACGCACGCGTACTGTATGTGTGCGCACCAATGGAGCAGCGTGATTCACTAAAGTGAAATCGTGGCTAGCGATTTGTAGAGCATTTTGGGCCCAATCCAACTCATTTCTAATGCTATTTCATACAGAATTCAAGCTTGGGCAAAGGGGGAGCAATTGTTTTGTAACTTAGCATTATAGAGGTTAGTTTCTAGAGAGAGAAGCTCCCTCTTCTCTCTAGAATTAGGGTTCCTAGAGTTAATTATATCATAGATCCATGTTTAATTTTTTACTTTCATCTTGTTTCTTCTACAATTTTATGCTCTAGTGATATAACTCTCTTGCTCTCTCTTGTTAATTTCTCTTTTTTTTTCTCTTTTGTGATGATCAACTCTTGATGGATTTGGATCTCTTTTATGAAATTTATGTTTGATGTTCTTTTAATTGTTGATTTGAGTTGTGAATTTACTTTTCTTACAATTGGTAGTTCATAGATTTATTATTCTTGCACTTTTACTATGCTTTCCATTTGTACCCACCAAGTGTTTGACAAAATGCTTGGTTGGGCTTTAGAGTAGACTTTGAGCATTCTTGGCTTGGAAAGAGTAATTAGGCAATCTTGAGTCATGAAAACCCAACCTATGTTGGTGATCTATAGTTGTTAGTTAATATCATTTCCATTGACTCTAATCTCTTGCTAATCCAATTAGTGAGTTGATTAGGACATTTGGATTGAGATTAGGTAGTCTTGTTAGACTTTCTCTCATGGAAGATAACCTATATCTTCTTCCATCATTAGGGATGACGTAATAAGATAAATTCTTGTTAATTATTGTTATTAGTGACTAGGATGGGAGGCCTATGATCTCAATTCTTGCCATAAATGTCTCTCTTTATTAATTGCTTTTCTTTATTTTGCTTTCTTTAATTGCTTGCTTGACTTACTTTTCTTGCCATTTATTTTCCGCCCCTTATAAATCAAACCCCCTTGTTCCTTCATAGCCAATAAGCATACACTTCATTGCAATTCCTCGTGAGACGACCCGGAGTCTAAATACTTCGGTTAATTCTTATTTGGGGTTTGTTCTTTTGTGACAACCAAAATTTTTGATGTGAGAATTGTTTGTTGGTTTGGAGCTATGCTTACAACGAAGTAATTTTTTTCTATAAGAAGAAAATCTAGACCATCGAACAAATCTCATTATCAACCATTTCCATCTTTATACTTAAACATGTATATCCGGGTGGCCGTAGACTATGTGTCCAAATGGGTTGAGGCGATAGCGTCACCCACCAATGACACCAGAGTCGTGCTGAAATTCCTACAGAAACATATTTTTAGCAGGTTTGGTGTCCTAAGGACACTGATCAATGATGGAGGTAGCCACTTCTGCAATAAACAACTGGACTCAATTCTGCAGAGGTATGGAGTCCGTCATAAGGTGGCAACCCCCTACCATCCACAGACAAGTGGACAAGCTGAGGTCTCTAATAGGGAACTAAAAAGGATCTTGGAGAAGACAGTGAGCACCTCCAGGAAGGACTGGGCAAGGAAGCTTGATGATGCTCTTTAGGCATACAGAACTGCTTTCAAGACCCCTATTAGAATGTCTCCTTATCAGCTAGTCTATGGTAAAGCATGTCATTTTCCAGTAGAATTGGAGCATAGAGCATACTGGGCAACAAGATTTCTAAACTTGGACACCAAGGCTGTAGGAGAAAAGAGATTGCTCTAATTAAATGAACTAGACGAATTCCGGCATGTTGCATTTGAGAATGCAAAAATCTACAAGGAAAGAGCAAGGAAATGGGACGACAGAAAGAGAGCTTCTAGATATTTCGAGCCCGGCTAGAAGGTTTTTCTATTCAATTCTAGGCTCAAGCCCTTCCTTGGAAAGCTCAAGTCAAGATGGTCAACACCCTTTGTGGTCACTGGAGTCTCCTTCTATGTCATGTGGAACTTCAAGACCAGAATTCAGACAACAAATTCATTGTCAATGGCCACAAGGTAAAACATTACCTAGGGGATGGGATGGTTCATGAGCTGTCCACCCTTTTACTGAAATAACAACAGTAGATGTCAAGCTAATGACCGTAAAGAAGCACTTGTTGGGAGGCAACCCAACCATAAGTATCCTTTAGTTTAATTCTATTTTAATTTCAGTTTTCTTTAGTTTGAGTTTCTTTTAGTAAAATTTTTATTTGTCATTGATTTTCATAATTTTTTCTCTTTTTCTAATGTTTGTGATCATGCATAGCACTTAGAACAGAAACATGAAAGCATAGCAAGAAAAATAGAACACACTGGAGGATACCCATGTTGGGCGTTCAACGCCAAAATGGGGAAGAGAGCATGGGCGTTCAACGCCCATCAGGGAACAGAGAGGACCAAGTTTTCTTTGCTTGTGGACAAGAGAACTTTTTAAGTTTAGTGTTGTAGAGCAAGCTCTAGGTTTATATTATCATCAATGGCAACAAGTTTTCTAGTCTAATAGTTCATTTTTGAATATTTTATGGTTAGAAGATGTCTCATTCATTACTCACTAAAACTTAAAAAGAAAAAGTTTTTGATAAAGAAGTAGTAAAATACATAAGATCTTGAGTTATATTATGAGTTATTCTAATTACTTTGATGTGGTGTCCTGATCTCTATTTACTGAATGTATGAATTAACTATGCATAATTGATATTGAAGTTGAGCATATTAGCTCTTGAAAAATAGTGAATTTAGAGAAGTATTATTGATTCTCTGAAATATCAAAAAGATTGATTCTTGAAGGAAAAGAAACAACAAAAAAACAAAAAGAAGAAAAATTGAAAGAACAAGGGTCCAAGGCTTTGAGCATCAGTGGTTAGGAGGGTCAAACTTGGCCTAAATAGCTCAAATGAGTTGCTATCCCCAACTATATGCTTGTGGTGTGAAGGTGTCAAGAAAATCTTGAGATTGAGCATTTAAAGTCGTGATCCAATGCTATAAAGAGTACGCCTAAGAACTGTGAGCACCACTGTCTGGGAATTTAAGCAAAGCTAAATTAGAATCCAAAGGGTTCCCCCAATTAACTGCTTGTGGCGTTTATGTATCCGATGGTAATACTTGAAAATAAAACGCTTAGAGTCACGGCTAGGCTCAAAGGTACAAAGCACCAAAAAGAAGCTATGTTCAAGAATCAAGAAATACTAAAAGAACAGAATTAATAATATCATCCGGATTCTAGTTCCAAAGGATGCCAATATTTCTGAACTTCAAAGGAAAGTGAGATGCAAAAGCTATTCAGAAATAGAGAGTTAATAGCCCCATTCAGTAATTAGACCTGAGCCTCATTTGACAACTCTAATGTGATGTATTTTTCTCTTCATTAGTCCTATTTTATTTTTGGTTGCTTGAGGACAAGCAACAGTTTAAGTTTGGTGTTGTGATAAGTGTATATCTTATACCCTTTTCTTGTTTTTACATTATTTTTAGTTGGATTTTATTAATTTTTACTATATTTTAGTGCAAAATTTGTCTTTGGATGCTACTTTGAGTTTTTGTGTTATTTCTATGATTTTAGGTGAATTTTGGGCAAGTTTGGCAAGATCCTGTTCAGAGACGAAGAACGGATAGCAGATGCTGTCAAATCCTGACTTCCATGCATTCTAACGAGCATATCTTGAGCTACAAGGGTCTATTGACGCGGTCTTAAAGGCATTTGAAAGCTAACTTCCAGAGCTTTCCAGCAATATATAATAGTCTATACTATTCTTCCAGAGTGATTGCCAAAACTGGCGTTAAACGCCAATCTTGGGTGTTTAACGCCCAAGAAGGACTGACCTCCCAAGTTGAACGCCCAAAACTGGCGTTCAACGCTAGCCAGGGAGCAGGACCAGTGAATTTCAATGCCCAAACACAAGTTGAATGCCAGTCTTCATTCCGAATCACTCCAAGTGGGCCCTAAAGTGGATTGTAGTGCTCCTTATCTTGTCTTATCTTATCCTTGTAACTTTTTAAATTTAAATTAACATACTTTAGGTTTAGTAAATTACTATTTAAAGAGGAGATCACTTACGTTTGAGGACATTGCATTACACATAATGAGATCTCTCTCCTGTTTTAGTTTAGCACTCTATTTTCTGTAAAGTTATGAGCAACTAAACCTCCTGGTTAAGGTTAGTGACACGGGAATTTATTGTCAGTCTAGAATTTCTCTTAATAGAAATAAGAACTCCGTTGTAAGCATAGCTCCAAACCAACTAATAATTCTCAATCAAATTTAATTTGAGTTGTCACAAGTACTAACCCCAATAAAATAACCGAAGTATTTAAACCTCGGGTTGTCTCATAAGGAATTGCAATGAAGTGGTTAATTATTGGCTATGAAGATGCAAGAGGGGTTTTGATTTGTTAGGGGGACAAGAAAATTAAATGACAAGAAAAGTAAAGGAAGCAACTAAAGAAAGCAATTAATAAATAGAGACATTCATGGCAAGGATTGAGATCATAGGCTTTCCATCCTAGTCACTAATAACAATAATTAACAAGAATTTATCTTATTACATCATCCCCGACGATGGAAGAAGGTAACATATTATCTTCACACTCGAAGAAAGTCTAATAAGACTAGCTAATCTCAATCCAAATGTCCTAATCAACTCACTAATTAAATTAGCAAGAGATTAGAGTCAATGGAAACAATACTAGCTAACAACTCTAGATCACCAACATGAGTTGGGTATTCATGACTCAAGATCACCAAATTTCTCTTTCGAAACCAAGAATGCTCAAAGATCTACTCTAACATCCTTCCAATCATTTTGTGAAACACTTGGAAAGCATAAGAGGAAAGCATATTAAATTGCAAGGAAGAATAAAATCTAACAACTACCAATTGCAAGATAAGTAAAATCAATAACTCAAATCATCAATAAAAGAACATGAACATCAATTGCATTAGAGGGAATCCAAATCCAACATGAGTTCATTAACATAAAAGAGACATAAAGGGGAAATTAACACTATAACTAAGAGAATTAAGATGTAGGAACAAGAAATTGTAAAGGAAATAAGATGAAAATAACAATTCAACCCTAGATCCAAAATAAATTAACCTAATCCTAACCTAATTCTAAAGAGAAGAGGGAGCTTCTCTCTCTAGAAAACTAACTAAAGGCTCATCATGACTACACTAAGTGCTCCCCCATTTGCCCAAGCTTGAATTCTGCATGAAATACTCTCAGAAACGAGTTGGATTTGGGCCTGGGCAGCTCAGAAATCGGCCCCAGCGTTTTCACTTTAATGATGTTATGTGCGAGCTACGACGCGTATGCGTGGGTCACACATACGCGTCGCTTGGCGTTTTCCTATCCACGCGTATGCATCATGTCACACGTACGCGTCACCATGCAACCTCATCTCCATGTGTGTGCGTCTGTCAGCGTCGATGCATGCACTCCCAATCCTTGTTTTCTCTTGAATTCTCCACTTTGCATGCTTTTCTCTTCATTCCTTCCATCCAACACTTGCCTTATGAACCTGAAATCACTCAACAAACACATCAAGGCATCGAATGGAATTAAAGTGATTTATAATCACCAATTTTAAGGCCTAAAAAGTATGTTTTTACACTTAAAGACAAATTAAGGGAGAATTACAAAACCATGCTATTTCATTGAATAAATGTGGGAAAAGGTGATAAAATCTCCCAAATTAAGCACAAGATAAACCACAAAATTGGGGTTTATCAGTTAGGAGCTCTGTTTATCTCTATGGATTAATATCATTACTTTTCTATTTTAATATATGTTTGATTCAGTTCTAAGGTGTTATTTTGTTCTTAATTTTATGAATCTGGGTGGAACGAGAGTATGTCCCTCATTCTACATGAGCTCTTGTGATTCTCGAGAGAGTTATCTCACTTGAGCTA
Source organism: Arachis hypogaea (assembly GCF_003086295.3). Classification (NCBI taxonomy): domain Eukaryota; kingdom Viridiplantae; phylum Streptophyta; class Magnoliopsida; order Fabales; family Fabaceae; genus Arachis; species Arachis hypogaea. The sequence continues at coordinate 48,602,558 of NC_092050.1, forward strand.
CAGCTTGAAAACACTCCTCCTAAACTTCTAATTACATGAACTAATCGGATATGTGACATGAAATCCTGTTAGCTTTGGGTAATTGAGGTTTTTGTGGCGCTAAACTGGTTTTCTAAACATCACCCTCTGATTTGAATTGAATGACCACGAGAGTGGCTTTTGATGAGGATTAGAGGAGATTAATTCATTTCAAGAGTAGGCTTTAGTCACTTATGGTTTGCCATAGAATGAATCATTCATTGTTAAAGTGGTTGGTAAGAAGTCTTAATCCGAAAAGGTAAACATCTCCAAAGCCTTAACTGCTTCAATATATTATCTCTTTACCAAACCTTTAAATTGCTCTCTTTATTTTTTTTTACTATATAGTTTATGCAATTTCAACCAACCATCATCTTTTTACTATTTTCCTGACTAAGTCCAGCAAGATAACTATTGCTTGCTCAATACAACAATCCTCGTGGGATCGACCCTCACTCACCTGAGGTATTACTTGGACGACCTGGTACACTTTCCGGTGAAGTTGTGCAAGTTCAAATTTCGTGCACCAGTTGTTAATAACCAATATCTATATTCTTCTAAGGGGACCTATGTGAGAAAAGGAGTCTTAGAATTGGATGCTTTGGACACAATTCTTACTCAGAACAAGGCCATGTCTCAATAGATTAGTTCTATTAGTCAACACTTATCTGGATTACAAGTCTCAGCCATCAATACACAAGATACTTCCTATGACATGAGTGGTAGCTTCCCTCAAGGTGAGAGTTATGATTATGGTTAATTTTCTCTTGAACAGGTTAAATACCTGGACAATTCCTCTAGACCCCCCAATAATGATCCGTTCTCTAAGACTTATAATCTGGGATGGAGGAATCACCCTAGTTATGGTTGGGGAAATCAACCACAGAGGCAACAGAATTTTAGCAACAATTCTCAAGGCAATTTTAGTCAGAACAACTTCAACAACTGCCAGTTTCAGCCCTCTGAACCACAACAAGCACCTTCTCATTCTCAAAAATCATCTGACTTGGAATCTATAGTTGCAGAACTCTCCAATAGCACTCATAGTTTTATGCAGGAAACCAGAGCTTAACTCAGAAACTTGAAAATTCAAGTGGGTCAATTGAGAAAGCAAGCACCTGAGATGCCTCCTAATACCTTCCCCAATGATACAGTTTCTAATCCCAGAGAAGAGTGCAAGGCCATACATTTGAGAAGTGGTAAGTTAACAAGTTCAGAAGCAAAAGTTAGTGAGGAGCCAGTTGAAAAAGAAGCTCCAGAGGAGGCTAAGAGCCAAGAAGAACACGCCCCTCCAAGGCATCCGGATAACCCTTTTTTGGTTGATCTTGAGCAATATCCGGCAAATCCTAAAGCACCTGAGTACAAGGCTAAGATGCCATATCCTCAGAGACTTGAGAAGGCCTCCAAAGACAAGCAGTTTTCCAAATTTTTAAAGGTGTTCAAGAAGCTTCAAATCAACATTCCTTTTGTAGAGGCCCTTGAGAAAATGCCTTTTTATGCTACGTTTCTAAAGGAGTTTTTGGCCAACAAGAGGAATTGGAAGGAGAGTGAAATTGTGGTGCTTACAAAGGAATGTAATGCTATTATTCAGAAGGATCTCCTTGAGAAAATACAAGATCCTAGAAGCTTTTTAATTCCTTGCACCATTGGTGATATCACTATTCAGAGGGCACTATGTGATCTCGGAACTAGCATCAATCTCATACCACTTTTCTTGATGAGAAAGCTCCAAATTGATAAGGTAAAATCCACTCATATTTCTCTTCAACTTGCTTACCATTCAATTAAGTTTTCTTTGGGAGTTGTTGAGAATTTACTTGTGAAAGTAGGACCATTTATTTTTTCTGCTGATTTTGTAATACTGGATATGGAAGAGGACAACAATGCCTCTTAATTATTTTGGGAAAACCTTTCTAGCTATAGGAAGAGCCCTTATTGATGTGCAAAAGGTTGAATTGACTTTAAGGGTCAATGAAGAAGAGGTTGTCCTTAATGTGCTTGAGGTTTTACAATATCCTAATCATTCTGAGGAATGCATGAGAGTTGATCTTATTGAGCCACTATGTTAAAAGGTTTTTGAAGTTAAAGAGCTTGATGGTGTCTTGGAACCCTCGCTAGAGGGTGGTTTGCTTGAGATTGATGATTCACCACCTCGAGAAAGGGGACCACACGCCTCTAGTAAAGAAGAAGGGCCTCCAAAGCTTGAGTTGAAGCCCTTGCCTCCCTCTTTGAAGTATGCATTACTAGGCGAGCATGAGTCATATCCAGTGATTATTAGCTCCTCTTTGAAGCATGAGGAAGAGAAAGCATTGTTACAAGTGCTCAAAAGTCATAAAATGACTCTTGGGTGGACCATTAGTGACTTAAAAGGGATTAGTCTGGCTAAGTGTATGCACAAGATTCTACTTGAGGAAGATGCTAAACCGGTAGTGCAACCACAAGGGCGACTCAATCCAACTATAAAAGAAGTTGTCCAAAAAGAGGTTTTGAAACTTTGGGAAGCTGGGATAATTTACCCAATTTTTGACAGTCCATGGGTCAGTCCTGTGCAAGTGGTTCCCAAGAAAAGAGGGGTGATAGTGGTCAAGAATGAAAAAAATGAGCTTATTCCTACAAGAACCATCACGGGGTGGCGTATGTGTATTGATTACAAGAAGCTCAACAGTGCAACAAGGAAGGATCAGTTCTCCTTGCCTTTCATTGATCAGATGCTTGAGAGGTTAGCCAGACATGCATTTTATTATTTTTTAGATGGTTATTCTGGCTATAATCAGATTGCGGCGGACCCTCAAGATCAAGAGAAGACGATATTCACATGCCCCTTTAGTGTATTTGCTTACCGGAGAATGCCGTTTGGACTGTGTAATGCCCCAACAACTTTTCAGAGGTGCATGCTTTCCATATTTTCTGACATGGTTAAAAAGTTTATTCAGGTATTTATGGATGATTTTTTTGTATTTGGTAATTCTTTTGATTCTTGCTTGAGACACCTTTTCTTGGTCTTGAAACGGTGCTAAAAAACAAACCTTGTTTTGAATTGGGAAAAATGTCACTTTATGGTAACTGAAAGTATTGTTCTTGGGCACCGAATTTCAAGTAAATGAATTTAGGTGGATAAAGCTAACGTAGAGGTAATTGAAAAATTACTGCCACCTACTATTGCAAAGGCAATCGGAATTTCTTGGGACTTGCAGGATTTTATAGGCGATTTATAAAGGATTTTTCAAAAATTGCTAAACCTTTGAGCAACCTCATTGATGTAGACATTCCCTTTTGTTTTGATGATGATTGATTGCATGCTTTTGAGACTCTGAAAGCTAGGCTTGTCTCTGCTCCCATCATAGCTCCTCCTAACTGATATTTACCATTTGAATTTATGTGTGATGCCAATGATTATGCTATAGGAGCTGTCTTGGGATAGATACAAGACAAGCTTGTGCACGTCATTTACTATGCTAGCTGTGTATTAAATGATGCACAAAAGAATTACACAACCACAGAAAAAGAGTTACTAGCTGTAGTTTATGCAAGCAGTGGATTTACCCATCAATTACGCCAAAGTGGTGCTAAGCTTTCTTCAGAGATATATTTTTAGCTAGTTTGGTCTCCCAAGGACACTAATTAGTGATGAAGGAAGCCACTTCTACAATAAATAGTTGGACTTATTTCTTCAGAGGTATGGAGTACGTCATAAAGTGACAACTGATGGTGTTTTTTGTGGAAAAACGAATTTTCCAAAACACCTAAAACTCACTGGCAAGTGTACCGGGTCGCATCAAGTAGTAAAACTCACTTAGAGTGAGGTCGATCCCACAGGGATTGATGGATCAAGCAACTTTAGTGGGTGATTGGTTTAGTCAAGCTAACATTTAAGTGAAATTGGGTGAGACTTGAAGCAACAGAATGTAAATGACAAGGAATTATAAATTGCAGAAAGTAAATGTGCAGAAACTTAAAGAACAAGAAAGTAAAATAGCTGAAACTTAAATTGCAAGAAATGTAAATTGCAAGAATCTTAAATGACAAGAAATGTAAATTGCATAAATATAAAGGGGAATGGGTGCTGGAAATTAAAATTCAACAGAAAAGTGTAAATAGCAATCAAACAGAGAAGTAAAAGATGCAAAATCATGCAACAGATCTAAACAGAAGAGTAAAATGCCTTGAAGAATTGTAAAGACAGAAAGCAATGCTTAATTTGCAACAATTTAAAAGGATGTTGAAGATCTCAAGAGTGGAAGAGACTAGAAAACAAGTCTAGATCTCAAATCCTTCCTTGATCCAACAAGAACAATTGCAAAATGAAAATGGAAAAGTAAATTGTAGAAGAAGAACAAGAGACGTTGCAGATGGAAAATGAAAATAGAATTTCTTCCAATCTCAATCCAAAATTTCAAAACAGACAAGAAAACTAAGAAAGAAAGCAAAATGAAAACAAAAGAGTGCAAAACTCCCTATTGGAGCTAGCCTCTTTTCTAGTCGAGCTCTTCCTACAAAGATGAAAATGATGCCTTATATAGGCTTACAAAGTGAGAATCAAAATGAAATTAAAACAAATTACAATTAAAATGAAAATCCTAATCTAGTTGATCCTTGTGCTTTTGAGTGATGATAATGGGCTTAGCTTGCTTTGGATTTGAGGAAGAGTGGGTCTAGATGGCCTTGGTTCAATTGGTGAAGAGTTGAGTTCTAAAGGAATTTTAATTGAATTTTGGCCCATGGGTGTTGCTCCCAGGGGGATGCTCAGCTCACAAGGTGAGCTGAGCATTGGGACCTTGTGCGCATGTTTTGCTCCCTGACCGTGTCACATGTTGCGCGCTCCTTCCTTGGTCCGTGTCAAATGGTTGTGGGATGCACCATGAGTAGCGCTCAGCTCTCCAAGTGAGCTGAGCATTGGAGCTTCCAAGGGGAGGTCCCAAGTTCAAGCCTTGGTGAAAGCATTTGGGGAGCAATTTTCCTTGATTTTTCATGAAGAAAAACACGACAAAGCTCTCCAAGTGAGCACAGCGCTCTCTAAGTGAGCGCTATTAGAAGCGCCTCTTTGCCTTGGAGTGAGGCTCCCTCTTCGAATCTTGGTGGTTGCACTTTGGTCTATTTTTGCTTATTTTTAACCCTTAAAGATGCATTTCGTTCGTGCCTCAATTTCATGCTAAATATGGGTTGCCATACATCGTTGGAAAGCTCTGAATGTCAGCTTTTTAACGCAACTGAAAGCACATCAATCGGACATCTATAGCTCAAGTTATAGCCCTTTGAAGGAGGCATGGTCATGTTGTGAGCGCCCAGATTTTAACTTAGCGAAAATTTTGCTTCCAAGCTCATCTTTGCATCAGGGTAATGCTCAGCTCACTTGGAGAGCTGAGCTTTGTATGCTGATTGCCTGTTTTCCTTTTATTTGGTCATGGGCCACGCTTTTAAAAGCGTGGCCTAAAGCTCCAAAGTGTGCTCCAACTTCAAAGTGTTCCCCAAAGCTCTTTTTTTTCTCCTTTTTAGCTTATTTTGTGCTTCTTTGCTTCTTTTTCTTCTTATTTCCTACATGATTTATAAAATTAAAAGATCAAAGAAATATACCAATTAAGTACAAAAGCATTCAATATTTAAGCACAAATTATTAATTTCTTGTATGAAAAAGCATAGAAAAACATGACATGGTTGATGAGTATTTTGGGGGAAAAATGAATTTCTCCCAAAACACACAAATCTAACCGGCAAGTGTACCGGGTCGCATCAAGTAATAAAAACTCACGGGAGTGAGGTCGATCCCACAGGGATTGAAGGATTGAGCAATTTTAGCTTAGTGGTTAATTTAGTCAAGCGAATCAAGATTTGGTTGAGTGTTTTGTGATTTGCAGAAATTAAATTGCATGGAATTAAAGAGAACAGGAAATAAATTGCTGAATCTTAAAGAACAAGAAATTAAATGGCAGAAACTTAGAATGCAAGAAATGTAAATTGCGGAATCTTAAAGTGCAAGAAATGTAAATGACTTGAATTGTAAAGGGGATTGGGACTTGGATTTGCAGAAATTAAACAAGGAAAAGTAAATTTGCATCAGGCAGAGAAGTAGAAGAGGGTTTGGGTTAAATCGGATCTTGAAGCAGAAAAGTAAATGAACATGAAAACAGTAAACAGAGAATTAGAAATTGAAAGTTCAGATCTCAGGACCCAGAGACTAGAGAACCGAGTCTAGATCTCAATGCCTTCCTAGATCCAACAAGAACAATTGCAAGGGAATTGTAAATTGCAAGGAAAGTAGATGAAGAGCAATTAACAGAAATTAAATTCAATCAAGCAGTAAATAAAGCAGAGAGATCCAAGGATGAGATTGAAACATAATTTCTTCAATTCTCCAACCCAAGATCCAAGACAATTGTAATTAAAATTGAAAGCAATAAAACTAAGAGGAAGAGAAGTGAATTCTCCTTCCCCAAGACTAAGAAATTAAAGATCACTCAATATCCAAAGCTCTCCGAAAACTATTATGAAAATTCAAAGGGAAAGCTCTCCGAAGAACTTGAATTCTATCCTATTTATACACTTTCTTCAAATGATCTTCAAGCCTTGAGTTGGGCCTTTGCTCTTGGTGGAATTGGGTTGAAAGAGGCCTTGGTTGATTGCTTTTGGAGTTTGGAGAAGAACCAAAGTGAACCAAATGAACCGGGTTGGAGTTTTGCAAAAGTTGGAGTAAAAGTTGGAGCAAAAGTTAGGGTCTAACTTTTGGTCCAACTTTTCATATCAGCCCCCATATTTTGCTGATACCCACGTTGGTGCAAAAGTTAGGGGTCTAACTTTTGCTCCAACGTTGGCCTTCCTTGGTGCACTTATGGCGCCAACGTTAGCCCAAAAGTTAGGGGCTAACGTTGGCGCAAACTTTTGCTCCTTCCCTTGTATTTTTCATGTGCCAACGTTAGCCCAAAAGTTAGGGGCTAACGTTGGCGCAAACTTTTGGTGGCCAGGGAGGTTTTTCTTATGCCAACGTTAGCCACCAAGTTAGGGGCTAACGTTGGCGCAAACTTTTGGTGCCCAGGGTTGATTTTCATGTGCCAACATTAGCCCAAAAGTTAGGGGCTAACGTTGGCGCAAACTTTTGGTGCCCAGGGAGTGATTTTCAAGTTCCAACGTTAGCCCAAAAGTTAGGGGCTAACGTTGGGGCTAACTTTTCACCCAAAAGTTTGTGCAAAAGTTTGAGGCTAACTTTAGGTCCAGCTTTTTGCTTCCTGGTTCAAGTTCACTTATTCCATTGTCCTCTCTTCACTCCTAGCTATTCCTTCTTGCTTCAACCTTTCTCCAAGCTTTCTTCACCTATCATTAATCAACCAAACACATCAAAGCTATGCTTAAAATCATGAGATATTCATTCTTTCATAATATGTGACAGTTATAGTATAAAACCTCATGAAATAGCATGAATTCATACATGGTTGATTAAATCAAAGGAAGCATGAAAATCTACCCAAATTAGCTTACTTGTAGCTCAAGAAAGTGCATAATTCAATTGAAAACTAAAGAAAAAAGCTAGTGAAACTAGGCTAAGATGACTTGTCATCACAACACCAAACTTAAAGCTTGCTTGTCCCCAAGCAAGAAAAGATTTATTGAGAAGAAAGAATGAAATGGAAGAGGCTGTTCATGCTAGCAGAGTATTATTGATAGTTCATGGGATTTTGTGTGGATATGTAAATACTCACTTCTTATTGACTCCTAGGCCTAGAAAGTCTCCTTCAAGCTTCAAGTAACATACTGCTATGACCTCTCATTATTCCTTTATCCTTGGCTATTTCTTTGTTTATAAGCTTTATTTGAGTGTCATGTGTAGCAAGTTCATTTCCTTTTCTTTATACTTGACACATTATTCACTATAGACACTTGGCACACATTCCTTCTTAGAACATTGATGCCCAGCACCTCTTTGGGCTACTAAGTGCCTTGTAGTTAGGTTTCTCTTGATAGTGGACTTTCAGCTGATGATCCCGGGTTAGTTAACCCAAGTCACCGAGTGTTGATGCACTCCAAAGAACTTAGTAATCCAAGCAGATCCTAATACAAAGACACCACAGGCATATATTCTAAGGTTCAAGCTATTGGTGTCCAGCTTTGTTTCTTTTTGTTTTTCTTTTGTTCTGTCACTTCTTTTTTTTTCTTTCTTTTTGTTTTTCTTTCTAACCAAGGATTTTTATTCGATTGAGATTCATAGACAGTAGGCCACTCTATACTTAGAAGGAGATATCCTGGCTCTTTATTCACTAAAAGTGAGCTATTATACAATCACACACATACCACCACTTACTTTTATTCTACTTCTATCTAACAGAGACTATCTTACTTCACATTCAAACATTTCTTTTATTGAACTTAAAGATGCAGGGGACAAAACATACTTTTTGCTAAGTGAAAGTAAACACACAAGCACACACATAGACTAGCTTACTTATTCTAAGAGAAACAAACAAAATGCAAAGACTACTAATTATGATAACTACTTAAAGATGCAAGGACCACTTAAAACAGACACAATGCATGCTTTCTTAGTGTTGAACAAGGATCAAGTCCACCTTTTATTTGTCATGCTTTTTCTTTCTTCTTTCATACACCTGGTTGCTGGTGTTTCCTGTGTCCATGTCTGTTATCTGTTGATCCCGCCAGAACCCAGCTCTATTCATTGCTTCCTCTACTCTATCTTCAAGTCTCATAGCATTGCTTACCTCTACCTCACTTCTCTTTTTGAAGAATTCATCAAAAGTTGGGAAAGCTGGATCCATGTTGTGCAAATGTTCTCCAATATAGTTTAGTTTGATTTGGCTATTGATGTTGTAATAGGCTTGTACTTCATACCTTGCATCTTGGAGTGTTGTGAACTCTTTGAGAGCCCTCAAATTTTTAGCTTGCATTTGTTCCAACTTTCCAAATGATTCATGAGATTGAAAAGCATGTTCTTCTTGCATCACAAGGAATCTTGACTCGAATTCACTTTGTTTGTTCATCATTCTTAGCTCCCGTTCTTCTTGTGCTTGTTGGTTTTTCATGTATAGTAAATGATATTCCTCTTGCCTTTCTTGAATTCTCATGTACTGTTGTGATAATCTTCCAATTGCTTCCTGCATTTGAGTCATATCCATATTGCCATGTGGGAAAAAGTGCGGCTGTTCCTCCTCCTCTTGTGGCTCTTCTTCTATGTGTGGCTCATCTTCTTCCATTGGTTCTTCTCTTTCCCTTCTTCCATGTGGTCTTCGGCCTTGATGTACTTCAGGGGGCATCATCATTCGTTCAATGGTTATGGGCATGCCTTGGCTTAACCACATTGGATTCTCCTCTTCCATTGGAACTTTAGCCTTTGCACACAACCTCCAAATGGTACTCGGATAGTACAACCAAGATCCGGCCGAATTCTTCTCAGCCAGCTTTTGAATGTCTTTTGCAAGGATTTCATGAACTCTTATCTCTCCTCCCACAATGATGCAATGCAACATCACGGCTCTCTCCCTGTTAACTTCTGAGGTGTTCACTGTGCCCAGAATTGATCTTTTCATCAACTCATACCATCCTTTTGCTTCCGGGGTGAGGTTACATCTCTTCAGATACTTATATTTGTTCTTGTCATCTCCTTCCCACTCTGAGTTCTCCATACAAATGTCTCTCGCAATCTCATCATAATCCTGATCCTCATTCAATCTTTGTTGGTATCCCAGTTCACTAAAGCGGACTGACTTTAGTCTCAAGACTTTCTTGTTTGCATCCGGGCTAAAGTCTACTTCCACCCCCCGCACATAGCTCTTGTACGTTGGGGGCTCACGCATGTCAAGCCTTGAGACATTTGCATAGAACTCTCTTATGATATTGGCATTGATTCGGATGGCTGGTGATGCAAGTTCCTCCCACCTCCTCTTTCAAATTTTGTCCTTCATTTCTTGACATCCATCATCCGGCAACAAGAGTGGAATTTCAGGATAGATTCTTTTCTCGTTCATCCATTCAATTTGTATTTGATGGAACCAAGACTTGAATCTCCATTGGTCATATTCATGTGTGTCTTCCTCCACCATGGGATCTTTCCCTTTTCTTCGTTTGGTTCTTGAGGAGGAGGCCATGATCACTTGGTTGGTTGAGTCTTGTGAGATTAGAAGGAGTGTGAAGAATGTTGGAGAGTTTGATGTGTGTTTGGAGCAAGAAGAAATTTAGGCCGAACTTGCTATGACAAGAAATGATGAAGGCAAGTTTAAATGGTTGGAGTTTAAAGCAAGAGAAATGTTGAACCGAGCTTATTATGTTGAGGAGTGATGAAGAGAATGAAGTTCCAAGGGTTAGAGTGATTTGGTCATGTGCATGGCTTGAAGGTGGTATGTTTTTAAATGAACAATGAAGGGCTAGGATGCAATTACACTTATAGGAATCAAAGGTGTGCATGTAAGGATAAATGAGGACAAAACTTGCTTCTTCACTTGCTTTTGCCGTGATCATTCTCAAGGAGTGGCAGATTTCCTTTTTGAAGCATGTGATGAGATTTTGTCCTCATGCTATGCTTTCCTTTGTCTTGTCTCTTTCATTGAAGATTCTTTGACCACCTAGTCATCACCACAAGACAACATATATTAGTTTTGTCCAATCGTGGCAAGAATGTCCCTTTTATTAATATTATATGAATCATCAATTCTCATATCCATTTGAACCATGACTCTCCTTGGAGGACACCAAACTTAATGGTTGGTCATGTATAAAGAAATTGTGTCTCTTCCTTCAATTAGTGAAATCCCACTGTCACTCTTAGTTAAATGTTTATAAGAATTGCTTTCTTCCTAATTTTTTTTTTCTCTTTTTTTTTTCATGAAGGATCAATTGTGTCCCTAAATCGGTGCATCAAGGTTTGATGAACACCAAACTTGTTTCTTGTCAAAGGGTACGTCACAATTGATGCTTTCATTACCGGAAAAGAATTTTTCCATTTATAAGATTTTGGAAAACAACAATTGTATGATTATTGATGCATGAATTTCTAATTTTCATGAAGCTATGTGGACACCAAACTTAGTGTTTGGCCATATGCTTTGTCAAGACACTCCAAGCATGCAAAATGGAATTATTTGTAACATTGGTTTAGTGTGCTTGAAGGCACACCAAACTTAGCATATGTTTCAAAACAGTGCATGCAGTCAATGGACATGTTCATGAAAAGAGAAAAGAATTCATGCTCAAATGATCATAACTTATTGAATTTAAAATGACATGAATCTTAAAGCATGGGTTGCCTCTCATGGAGCGCTCTTTTATTGTCATTAGCTTGACATTGAGGCTTTCTTTTATGGTGGTTGGTGCTTGTAGGGCCTCAATTTGTCTCCTCTGACCGTGATCCTCTTCTTTGTTCTCTGGTGTTCAATTTCGGCATGCTCTAATGAGAGTATGTTGCTGACAGTGTAGTAGTCCTCGGTTTGTTGATTTGCCCCCAGCTGTTGATATATCAGTTGCACTTTGTCACCTTTGGAAAGCCCCTCTGTTGGAATCTTTCTGTTCTTCCAACCCCTTTTTGCTTTGTTTCTGCGTTTCATCTTTCCTTTTGTTGATCTTTCTTTTCTGGCCGTAGGCTTTCCTTGGGGACCTCTCTTTTCAGTGGCTAATACTCTAATATCCTCTTGGGCTTCTTCATCAGTCTGTACAATCCTTAGCATTGGGATGTTGCTGTGACCTTCCTGGTCATTTTTCATATAGTCTTTCTTCTCCTTGCTAAATTGTGCCTCTGGTAATACCTTTAGAGTGACACTCTGGTCATGCATCCTGAGAGTTAATTCCCCTTTCTCTACGTCTATGATAGCTCTAGCAGTGGCCAAGAATGGCCTTCCCAGTATAACAGAGTCACCATCATCATCGTTTGATTCTAGAACCACAAAATCAGCAGGGTATATAAAACTGTCCACCTTGACCAAAAGATTTTCAATTACACCCCTGGGGTATACCATTGACTTATCTACCAGCTCCAGAGACATTTGTACTGGTTTGACCTCCTCTATATGTAGCTTTTTCACCAGGGAGGATGGTATTAAGTTAATACTTGCTCCGAGATCGCACATTGCTTTAGTGATGGTCAATTCCCCAATGGTGCAAGGCAACAGGAAGCTCCCTGGGTCCTCAAGCTTGGGAGGAAGCCCCTTTTGAATCAAGGCCCTACATTCCTCAGTGATCACTATGGTTTCTTTCTCATCCCAGCTTCTTTTCTTGTTGAAAAGCTCCTTCAAGAATTTGGCATACAGAGGCATTTGCTCAAGTGCTTCAGCCAAGGGAATATTGATTTCCAGCTTCTTAAAAATCTCAAGGAACTTGTGAAAATGCTGGTCTTTAACCTCTTTGTTGAACCTCTGGGGATAAGGCAGTGGAGGTGTGATGCTTTTTCCTATTTGCTGCTGTCCCTGGGTTACTTCCTTTGAGCTATGTGGCTGGTTGCTTTTCTCCTTGGGTTTCTCAGTGTTTTTGTTTGGTATCACAACTTGCTCCTTAGCTCCATCTGCCTTTGTTTGCTTCTCATCCTCTGTTGGTTCTTTGATGCTCTCTGCTTGCTTCTGTGTAGTGTCATTGTTGCTTATCAATGATCTCCCATTCCTTAATTGTATTGCCTTGCATTCCTCCTTGGGATTTGGGATTGTGTCACTGGGCAGTGAGTTTGAAGGTCTCTCAACAGATACTTGCTTGGAGAGTTGCCCAATCTGCCTCTCTAGGCTCTTTAATAATGCTTCATGGTTTTTGTTTGTTATTTCCTGGTGTTTCATCATTTTCTCTATCAAGGTCTCTAAGTTGGTGAGTCTTTGAGGTTCAGGTGGTGCTTGTGGTGGGTTGTGAGATGTGGGTTGTGGGTGGTAAACATTTTGGTTGGTGGAATGGTTGTTGGATTGGTACTGGTTGAGATTAGGGTAGTTGTTTTGAGGTTTTCTGTATGTGTTTTGGTTAGTCTGTTGCTGGTTGTAGTTTTGGTTGTTTCTTGGGTTGTTTTGGTTTGAGTTCCTCTGCCATGGTTGTTGGTTTTGGTTGTGAGTGTCTCCCCATCTGAGGTTGCGGTGATTTTTCCATGAGGGGTTGTAGGTATCACCATAGAATTCATTTGGACTTGAATGCATGTACTGGACTTGTTCCTGCTGTTGCTCCTCTTGGATTTCTTCATTTTGCCCCCATGTGGCTGATGGTTGGCTGGTGTTAACTGCTGCAACTTGGAGGCCATCAATCCTCTTGGTCATTTGCTCAAATTGTTGTTGAATTTGCTGCTGCATTAATTTGTTTTGAGCCAGGATTGAATCCACTCCTTCTAGCTCCATTACTCCTCTCCTTTGTGATGGTTGGCGGCCTCTTTGATGAGCAAAGAAATATTGGTTGTTGGCCACCATATCAATGAGTTCTTGAGCCTCCTCTGCAGTTTTCATGAGTTGCAAGGAACCTCCAGCTGAATGATCCAAAGCTTCCTGGGATTTCAGTGTTAAGCCTTCATAGAAGTTCTGCAGCTTCTCCCACTCATTAAACATGGCAGGGGGACATTTCCTGATTAGAGCCTTGTACCTCTCCCATGCCTCATAGATGGGTTCAGCCTCCATTTGTGTAAATGTTTGTACCTCAGCCTTCAACCTTATAATCCTCTGAGGTGGGTAAAACTTGGCAAGAAACTTGGGTACCAAATCATCCCAGTTGTTGATGCTGTCCCTTGGAAAAGATTCCAACCATTAAGTGGCCTTGTCCCTGAGAGAAAATGGGAATAGCATCAGCTTGTAACTGTCAGGAGGCACACCATTAGTTTTGACAGTGTTGCATATCCTCAAGAAAGTGGATAACTGTTGGTGCGGGTCTTCAAGTGGTCCTCCACCAAAAGAGCAGTTGTTTTGAACCAAAGTGATGAGTTGTGGCTTGAGTTCAAAATTGTTAGCATTGACATTTGGAGCTAAGATGCTGCTTCCACAATGTCTAGGATTTGCAAAGGTGTAGGAGGCCAAAACTCTCCTCTGGGGTGGGTTGTCATTATTGTTGTCTGCTCCACCTGGTGGATTGGTTGAATGTTCCTCCATCTCTTGAAATTCCTCGTCTGATTCCTCTTCTCCAACAATATTTTTCCCTCTTTCAGCTCTTCTTAACCTCCTGAGAGTTCTTTCGTCTTGTTCATGAAAATTGGGTGTGGTTCTTCTTGTGCCTGACATACAAGCAGAGCATGAGAAATGCACAAAACCAGTGACACTTCAATCTACTGCTAGATTGAAGTGTTAGTTAGTTTAAGCAAAAAATCAAACAGTTAGTGGGTTAATCAAAATTAAAGAAAAAGTGCTTGATCTAGATTACCACCTCACTTAATCATTGTCAATCTAATCAATCCCCGGCAACGGCGCCAAAAACTTGATGAGTATTTTGGGGGAAAAATGAATTTCTCCCAAAACACACAAATCTAACCGGCAAGTGTACCGGGTCGCATCAAGTAATAAAAACTCACGGGAGTGAGGTCGATCCCACAGGGATTGAAGGATTGAGCAATTTTAGCTTAGTGGTTAATTTAGTCAAGCGAATCAAGATTTGATTGAGTGTTTTGTGATTTGCAGAAATTAAATTGCATGGAATTAAAGAGAACAGGAAATAAATTGCTGAATCTTAAAGAACAAGAAATTAAATGGCAGAAACTTAGAATGCAAGAAATGTAAATTGCGGAATCTTAAAGTGCAAGAAATGTAAATGACTTGAATTGTAAAGGGGATTGGGACTTGGATTTGCAGAAATTAAACAAGGAAAAGTAAATTTGCATCAGGCAGAGAAGTAGAAGAGGGTTTGGGTTAAATCGGATCTTGAAGCAGAAAAGTAAATGAACATGAAAACAGTAAACAGAGAATTAGAAATTGAAAGTTCAGATCTCAGGACCCAGAGACTAGAGAACCGAGTCTAGATCTCAATGCCTTCCTAGATCCAACAAGAACAATTGCAAGGGAATTGTAAATTGCAAGGAAAGTAGATGAAGAGCAATTAACAGAAATTAAATTCAATCAAGCAGTAAATAAAGCAGAGAGATCCAAGGATGAGATTGAAACAGAATTTCTTCAATTCTCCAACCCAAGATCCAAGACAATTGTAATTAAAATTGAAAGCAATAAAACTAAGAGGAAGAGAAGTGAATTCTCCTTCCCCAAGACTAAGAAATTAAAAATCACTCAATATCCAAAGCTCTCCGAAAACTATTATGAAAATTCAAAGGGAAAGCTCTCCGAAGAACTTGAATTCTATCCTATTTATACACTTTCTTCAAATGATCTTCAAGCCTTGAGTTGGGCCTTTGCTCTTGGTGGAATTGGGTTGAAAGAGGCCTTGGTTGATTGCTCTTGGAGTTTGGAGAAGAACCAAAGTGAACCAAATGAACCGGGTTGGAGTTTTGCAAAAGTTGGAGTAAAAGTTGGAGCAAAAGTTAGGGTCTAACTTTTGGTCCAACTTTTCATATCAGCCCCCATATTTTGCTGATACCCACGTTGGTGCAAAAGTTAGGGGTCTAACTTTTGCTCCAACGTTGGCCTTCCTTGGTGCACTTATGGCGCCAACGTTAGCCCAAAAGTTAGGGGCTAACGTTGGCGCAAACTTTTGCTCCTTCCCTTGTATTTTTCATGTGCCAACGTTAGCCCAAAAGTTAGGGGCTAACGTTGGCGCAAACTTTTGGTGGCCAGGGAGGTTTTTCTTATGCCAACGTTAGCCACCAAGTTAGGGGCCAACGTTGGCGCAAACATTTGGTGCCCAGGGTTGATTTTCTTGTGCCAACGTTAGCCCAAAAGTTAGGGGCTAACGTTGGCGCAAACTTTTGGTGCCCAGGGAGTGATTTTCAAGTTCCAACGTTAGCCCAAAAGTTAGGGGCTAACGTTGGGGCTAACTTTTCACCCAAAAGTTTGGGCAAAAGTTTGAGGCTAACTTTAGGTCCAGCTTTTTGCTTCCTGGTTCAAGTTCACTTATTCCATTGTCCTCTCTTCACTCCTAGCTATTCCTTCTTGCTTCAACCTTTCTCCAAGCTTTCTTCACCTATTGATGACAAGTCATCCTAGCCCATTTTAGCTAGTCTTTTTCTTGTGTTTTCATTAGAATTATGCACTTTCTTGAGCTACAAGCAAGCTAATTGAGTAGATTTTCATGTTTCCCTTGATTGAACCAACCATATGTGAATTCATGCCATTTCATGAGGTTTTGAACTATATTTGTTGCATATTGTGGAAGATTGAATACCTCATGATTTTGAGCAAAACTTTGATTAGTTTGGTTGATCAATGATAGGTGAAGAAGGCTTGGAGAAAGGTTGAAGCAAAGAGGAATGGCTAGGAGTGAAGAGAGGACAATGGAATAAGTGAAAATTGAACCGGGTTGCATGAAGTTAGCCCCAACGTTAGCCCCCTAACTTGGAGGCTAACGTTGGGCATATGAATCACTCTTTGGAAGTAGCCAACGTTAGCTCCAACGTTAGCCCCCTAACTTGGAGGCTAACGTTGGAACTTGAGAGTTTCTCCCTGGGCTACCAACGTTTGCGCCAACGTTAGCCCCCTAACTTGGAGGCTAACGTTGGCACTTAAATCACAATGGGGGAGTAGGCAACGTTTGCGCCAACGTTAGCCCCCTAACGTGGAGGCTAACGTTGGCACCAATCACACCAAGCAAGGCCAACGTTAGGGTCAAAGTTAGACCCCTAACGTTGGCGCCAACGTCTAAACCAGAAGAATGTGGTTTGCTGATATGAAAAGTTAGGGTCAAAGTTAGACCCCTAACTTTGACCCTAACGTTGAAGACCAACGTTGGCTAACTCCATTTCCGGTTCAATTGGTTCACTTCGGTTCTTCTTCAATCTTCAAGAGCAATCAACCAAGGCCTCTTTCAACCCAATTCCACCAAGAACAAAGGCCCAACTCAAGGCTTGAAGATCATTTTGGAAAGTGTATAAATAGGATAGAATTCAATTTGTTTTGGAGAGCTTTTTTTGGAGAGTTTTCTTTTAGAGCTTTCCTTTTAGAATTTTCAGAATAGTTTTTGGGAAGCTTTTGTTACGGAGTGAACTTGAATTTCTTTGTTTCCTTTTACTTGCAATTTCATTTTACTTTTGTCTTGGATCTTGGATTGGAGAATTGAAGAAATTCTGTTTCAATCTCAATCTTAGATCTCTCTGTTTCTTTATTTTACTGTTAATTGAATTTCATTTCCGGTTCATTGTTCTTCATCTCTTTTCTTTGCAATTTACAATTTCCTTGCCATTGTTCTTATTGGATCTAGGAAGGCATTGAGATCTAGACTTGGTTTTCTAGTCTCTGGGTCCTGAGATCTGAAATTCTCATTTCAATTCCCTGTTTACTGCCTCTTATGTTCATTTACTTTACTGCTTTGTTTCCGGTTCAATCCCAATTCCCCTTTCCTCTTCTGTTTGATGCAATTTAGTTTTTCTTTGTTTAAATTCTGCAAATCCACATCCCAATCCCCTTTACATTTCAAGCAATTTATATTTCTTGCACTTTAAGATTCCGCAATTTACATTTCTTGCACTTTAAGTTTCCGCCATTTAATTTCTTGTTCTTTAAGTTTCAGCAATTTACTTTCCCGCTCTCTTTAATTTCATGCAATTTACATTCTGCAATTCACAAATCACTCAACCAAAACTTGATTCGCTTGACTAAATCAACCACTAAGCTAAAATTGCTCAATCCTTCAATCCCTGTGGGATCGACCTCACTCCCGTGAGTTTTTATTACTTGATACGACCCGGTACACTTGCCGGTTAGTTTTGGGTGTTTTGGGAGAGATTCGTTTCTCACCAAAATATCTCATCAAGTTTTTGGCGCCGTTGCCGGGGATTGATTAGATTGACAATGATTAAGTGAGGTGGTAATCTAGATCAAGCACTTTTTCTTTATTTTTCTTTAACTTTTGATTAACCCACTAACTGTTTGAATTTTTGCTTAAGCTAACTAAAACTTCATTCTAGCAGTAGATTGAAGTATCACTGGTTTGTGTGCTCTTATGTTCTGCTTGTATGTCAGGTACACAAAGAGCCATACCCAATTTTCATGAACAAGACGAAAGAACTCTCAGGAGGTTAAGAAGAGCCGAAAGAGGGAAAAGTATTGTTGGAGAAGAAGAATCTGAGGAAGAATACCACGAGATGGAAGGAGATACATCTAATCCAGGAGAAGGAGTTAATAATCCACCACAACAGAGGAGAGTATTGGCTTCCTATACTTTTGCAAATGCTAGACATTGTGGAAGCAGCATTCTCACCCCTAATGTCAATGCAAATAACTTTGAACTGAAGCCACAACTCATCACATTGGTCCAGAATAACTGCTCATTTGGAGGAGGACCATTGGAGGATCCAAATCAACATCTATCTACCTTCTTGAGGATCTGTGACACTGTCAAATCCAATGGTGTGAATCCTGAGACTTACAAGCTTCTGCTGTTCCCGTTCTCATTAAGGGATAAGGCTGCACAATGGCTTGAAACTTTTCCCCAAGCAAGTATCACTAGTTGGGATGACTTGGTGGCTAAATTTCTAGCCAAATTCTATCCACCCCAGAGAGTCATCAGGCTGAAAACTGAGGTGCAGACATTCACACAATTAGATGCTGAATCCTTGTATGAAGCATGGGAGAGGTACAAAGCCTTAATCAGAAAGTGCCCTCCAGAGATGTTCAATGAATGGGATGTGCTGCAAAATTTCTATGAAGGCCTGACATTGAAATCTCAGGAGGCATTAGATCATTCTGCTGGAGGTTCACTACAACTAATGAAAACTGCTGAGGAAGCTCAGAATCTTGTGGACATGGTGGCCAACAATCAATATTTCTTTGCTCATCAAAGAAGCCGCCAACCATCACAAAGAAGAGGAGTAATGGAACTAGACGGAGTGGATTCAATCCTAGCTCAAAACAAGATGATGCAGCAGCAATTTCAACAACAATTTGAGCAAATGGCTAAGAGGATTGACAGTCTCCAAGTTGCAGCAGTCAACACTAGCCAGCCATCAACCACATGGGGTCAGAGTGAAGAGACTCAAGAGGAGCAACAACAAGAACAAGTCCAGTACATGCACAACCAAAATTCTGGGCCAAATGAAGTATATGGTGACACTTACAACCCTTCTTGGAAGAACCACCCAAACCTTAGGTGGGGAGACAATCACAACCAAAATCAACAACCATGGCAGAGAAACTCAAACCAAAACACTTTAAGAAACAACCAAAACCACAACCAGCAGCAAACCAACCAAAACCCCTACAGAAAACCTCAAAACAACTACTCCAACCCCAACCATTACCAATCTAATAACCAACCCACCAACCAAAATGCCTACCATCCACCATCCACATTTCACAACCCACCACAAGCATCACCTGAATCTCAAAGACTCACCAACTTGGAAACCTTGATAGACAAAATGTGGAAACACCAAGAAATGACAACCAAGAACCATGAAGCCTCCATGAAGAGCCTAGAGAGGCAAATTGGGCAAATCTCCAAACAGATTTCTGTTGAGAAATCTTCAAGCTCACTGCCAAGTGACACAATCCCAAATCCTAAGGAAGAATGCAAGGCAATACAATTGAGGAGTGGAAAAGTCTTGGTGAAAAATGAAGAAGCAACCAAGAAGCCAAAGGAAAGTAACAAGAAACAAGCTGAAGAAGAGAAAGTCAATGACAAGAAGGAGGCAGCAAGCAAGCCAACTCAGAATCAAGTTCAAGAAAAAGAAGATCAACCACAAAAATCAAGAAAGGGAAAGGAAGTAATTGAAGGACCAACTAAGGACCAAAGGCAGGGAAATAACTTCACTCCTCCCTTGCCATACCCTCAGAGGTTCAACAAAGAGATTAATGACAAGCATTTTCACAAATTCCTTGAGATTTTTAAGAAGCTGGAAATCAACATTCCCTTGGCCGAAGCACTTGAGCAAATGCCTCTATATTCCAAGTTTCTGAAGGATCTTATCAACAAGAAAAGAAGTTGGCTTGAAAGGGAAACCATATTACTCACAGAGGAATGCAGTGCTGTAATCCAACGGGGTATTCCACCAAAACTTAAGGATCCGGGAAGCTTTGTAGTCTCATGCACTATTGGCAAGATAATTCTCAACAAGGCCCTCTGTGACCTGGGTGCCAGCATCAACTTAATGCCTCTCTCAATGATGAGAAAACTTGCCATAGAAGAACTTAAACCCACCAGGATGTCGCTAGTCATGGCTGACAGATCAATCAAGTCACCTAATGGAATTGTGGAGAATCTGTTAGTAAAGATTGGGGAGTTTATCTTCCCAGCAGATTTTGTAATTTTGGATACCGAAGAAGAAGGAAACGACTCAATCATTCTGGGAAGGCCATTTCTACACACAGCAAGGGCCATCATTGATGTTGAAAAAGGAGAAATGACCTTCAGGGTCCATAATGAACAAATGATTATAAATGTGTTCAAATCAATGCAAAACGCTCCTGAGCAAGAAGATTATGTGAGAGTGGATATGATAGATAGTTTGGTGGAAGAAACTTTGGAAGAAAAGTTTCAAGAGCAAGAAGGAAATCAAGAAACAACAGAGGAACAAGTGGCTGAGACCTTTACTGAGCAATATGAAAGGCAAGATAAGAAAGAAGATGTACGAAGACAAGAATTGAAACCTTTACCCACCCATCTCAAATATGCATTCCTTGGCACATCGGAGAGCCTCCCAGTAATCATTAATTCATCCCTGTCAAAGAAGGAAGAAGGAGAACTTCTTGATGTACTCAAAGCTCACAAAGATGCTTTAGGATGGACCATTGATGATCTGAAGGGAATCAGCCCTGCAGTATGTATGCATAAGATCCTCTTGGAAGATAATTCCAAACCAGTGGTTCAACCACAAAGAAGGCTAAATCCTACAATGAAGGAAGTTGTCCAGAAGGAAGTAATGAAGTTGTGGAATGCAGGGATAATATTCCCAATATCTGACAGCCCATGGGTAAGCCCAGTTCAAGTTGTACCAAAGAAGGGAGGAATGACAGTCATCACTAATGAGAAGAATGAGTTGATCCCTACTAGAACAGTGACTGGGTGGAGAATGTGCATAGACTATAGAAGATTGAATGATGCCACCAGGAAGGATCATTTCCCTCTCCCATTCATTGATCAGATGCTGGAAAGGTTAGCCGGCCATGCCTATTACTGTTTCTTGGACGGATATTCTGGGTATAATCAAATCGTGGTAGACCCCAAGGACCAAGAGAAAACTGCCTTCACATGTCCATTTGGAGTTTTTGCGTATAGGCGGATGCCTTTTGGGCTCTGCAACGCCCCTGCCACATTTCAAAGGTGTATGCTCTCCATTTTTTCTGATATGGTCGAAAAATTTTTAGAAGTCTTCATGGATGACTTCTCTGTTTTTGGTGATAATTTCAATGCTTGCCTAAACCATTTAACTCTTGTCTTGAAACGGTGCCAAGAAACTAATTTGGTTTTAAACTGGGAGAAATGCCATTTTATGGTACCCGAAGGAATTGTTCTTGGCCATAAAGTCTCAAGAAAAGGGATAGAGGTTGATAAGGCAAAAGTTGAGATTATAGAAAAACTCCCTCCACCAATTAATGTGAAATCTGTTAGAAGTTTCTTGGGGCATGCCGGATTTTACAGAAGGTTTATCAAGGACTTTTCAAAAATAGCCAAACCTTTAAGTAATCTGTTAATGCTTGATAACCCTTTTGTTTTTGATGAAAACTGTCAGCATGCATTTGAAACTTTAAAAAATAAACTCACAACAGCACCAATAATCACACCCCCAGATTGGGGATTACCTTTTGAACTCATGTGTGATGCAAGTGACATTGCAATTGGTGCTGTACTTGGGCAAAAGAAGGGGAATTTGCATCATGTCATATATTACGCAAGTAAAGTGTTGAATGAGGCCCAAAGAAATTACACTACAACAGAAAAAGAGTTGCTAGCTGTAGTCTATGCATTTGATAAGTTTAGATCATATCTGATAGGATCGAAGGTTGTAGTTTATACTGATCATGCTGCACTTAAGTATTTGATGTCAAAACAGGATGCTAAACCAAGACTCATCAGGTGGATACTGCTTCTACAAGAATTTGACATTGAAATAAGAGATAGGAAGGGCACTGAAAACCAGGTCGCTGATCATCTGTCAAGACTACCACATGAAACAAATCAAAAAGCATCCCAGCCAATAAATGAAAGCTTCCCAGATGAGCACCTTCTGCAGATCCATCAAGCACCTTGGTTTGCTGACATAGCAAATTACAAAGTGGGAAGGAAGATACCGCAAGAATTCTCTAAGCAACAAGTGAAGAAGTTGATTAAAGAAGCAAGGAAATTTTTATGGGATGAACCCTTCTTATTCAAGAGATGCTCTGATGGAGTGATCAGGAGGTGTATTCCTGAAAGTGAAGTGAGGGACATCTTGTGGCATTGTCATGGTTCAGCTTATGGTGGACACTTTGGCCCAGAAAAAACAGCCGCAAAAATACTACAGAGTGGCTTCTATTGGCCAACTATTTTCAAGGATGCCAGAAGATATGTACACCAATGTAATGAATGCCAGAAAGCAGGAGGATTAACAAGAAGGAATGAGATGCCTCAAAATTTTATCTTGGAATTAGAATTGTTCGATCTGTGGGGAATTGATTTCATGGGGCCTTTTCCTCCTTCCTATTCTTTTAGATACATCCTGGTAGCAGTGGAATATGTCTCAAAATGGGTAGAAGCTATAGCCACAACCACCTGTGATGCACAGATCGTCCTCCAATTCCTCAAAAAGCACATCTTCACTAGGTTTGGAGTGCCCAAAAGTCTTATTAGTGATGGTGGTAGTCACTTTTGCAACAAACAAATGGAGAAACTCCTTCACAAATATGGAGTAATTCACAAAGTAGCCACACCCTACCACCCTCAGACTAACGGCCAAGCTGAACTTGCAAATAGAGAATTAAAGAAGATCCTAGAGAAAACAGTGGGAATCACAAGAAAGGATTGGGCTAGAAAGCTAGAGGATGCACTGTGGGCATATAGGACAGCTTTTAAAACTCCTATTGGCAAGTCACCCTTTCAGCTATTGTATGGCAAATCCTGCCACCTCCCTGTAGAGCTTGAACATAGAGCTTTTTGGGCCACTAAATTCCTCAACCTTGACCCCCAAGCTGCAGGAGAAAAAAGGTTGTTACAACTAAATGAACTGGATGAATTCAGACTGGAAGCTTATGAAAATGCGAAGATATACAAGGAGAAAGCTAAGAAGTGGCATGACAAGAAGATCACAAAGAAGGAATTCAAGCCTGGACAACAAGTACTCCTGTATAATTCAAGGCTTAAAATCTTCCCTGGCAAACTGAAGTCTAAGTGGACTGGCCCATACTTGGTGACAAAGATTTTTCCCTATGGGAATATTGAACTGCTAGATGAGGCAACAAAGAATCAATTCACTGTGAATGGGCACAGAGCAAAGTTGTACTTAGGAGGACAATGGGTTAAGGAAAAAGAGGTTCAACACCTACAGCCCTCTTAAAAAGAATTGAAAGATGTCAAGCTAGTGACAATAAAAGAGCGCTTGTTGGGAGGCAACCCAACCGGAGGTACTTTTCTTTCATAGTTAGTTCAATAAAAAGGTTAAATGAGTAGTATGTATTGCAAGGAGCTAAGTTTGGTGTTTCACACCAAAACATATTAAGGGAGAATGAAGGATTCTAAGTTTGGTGTTCCACCAAAATCTTACTTAAAAGCACATTCTCACTTTCTATATAAAGAGCTACCAGCTCCAAGCAATCTGACAAATCATTTAAGCATTGTCTGTTTCTAGTTTTCAATTTTATTACCTTTAGCGAAGATTTAAGCTTTCACATATGGTTATGGATAAGAAACATGGCAAGAGACTGAGTTTGGTGTTCACACACCAAAGTAAGTTCAAACGCCTACAAGAAAGTCTTGCACACTAACAAATCACATAAGGGCTTGAGAAACAAGCAACTTCCATTAACACTGCAGAAAATCAATCACTCTTATGGGAGGACTACTCACCATTAGCTGAGATGAAAGAAGAAGGAGCCACCAAGAGGTTGTATTGTCATTTAACTCCATCAGTATTGAATTGCTCAAATTTGGAAGTATGAATATGCCCATTTTAACAGAAACTGTTAGTGTAGTATGCATCAATTATGTTTTTGTAGGCTGGTTTTTTTTATGTGTTGGCTTGTGTGTTCATTTTCACTTAACAAGAAGTATGTGTTGTCCCCTGCATCTTTAAATTTAATAAAAGAACAGTTTGAATGTGAAGTGAAATGGTCTCTGTTAGTTAGAAGTGGAATAAAAGTAAGTGGTGGTGTGTGTGATTGCATTATAACTCACTTTAGTGAATAAAGAGCTAAGATATCTCCTTCTAAGTAGAGAGTGGCCTATTGTCTATGAATCTCAATTGAATAGAATTCCTTGGTTAGAAAGAAAAAAAAAAAAAAAGAAAGAAAGAACAAAGAAAGCTAAAAGGTGGCAAAACAAAAGAAAAACAAAAAGAAATAAAGCTGGACACCAATAGCTTGAACTCTGAAATATATGCCTGTGATGTTTTTGTACTAGGATCTGCTTGGATTAGTAAGCTCTTAGGAGTGCCTCAACACTTGGTGACTTGGGTTAACTAACCCGGGATCATCAGCTGAAAATCCACTATCAAGAGCAACCTAACTACAAAGCATTTAGTAGCCCAAAGAGGTGCTGGGCATCAATGTTTTAAGAAGGAATGTGAGCCAAGTGTCTATGGTGAATAATGTGTCAAGTATAAAAAGAAAATGATATTCATTCTTTCATAATATGTGACAGTTATAGTATAAAACCTCATGAAATAGCATGAATTCATACATGGTTGATTAAATCAAAGGAAGCATGAAAATCTACCCAAATTAGCTTACTTGTAGCTCAAGAAAGTGCATAATTCAATTGAAAACTAAAGAAAAAGGCTAGTGAAACTAGGCTAAGATGACTTGTCATCAATGGTGACATGTCATCACAACACCAAACTTAAACCTTGCTTGTCCCCAAGCAAGAAAAGAATCATGCATTAAAGATTGACAATCCAAGGTAAGAAGAATAGCAACTCAATGTTCATGGTTAGCTAGTTTTCTAAGCATGCTACAATCACAAAAGAGATGTAAATGATTGATACTTCTATCTAGCTCAATTTATGAAATCTTTCTCTTATATTTCTTCTTTGAAACAAGCTTTTGATTTTTCTTATTAGCTTCTCCTTTTGGTTGTTTTGCCCCATGAGTTAATAACAAAGCTACGACTTCTAAATGCTTTGTTTTTAAGTATTACCACTTGATACATAAGTACCACAAGCATTTAATTAGAGGACTTCATTAAGCTCATTTTTCTTTTCTTTTCTTGACTCTCTAATCATTGATGCTCAGAACCTTGAGCTTTGAGGGAGTGCTTTTGCACTTGAGCCTAGCCTTGACTTCTAAGTATTTTGTTTTCAAGCATTTGACTTGATACATAAACACCACAAGTACTTAACAAATAAATTGCCATTGGTACTCAAAGCCTTCAGCTTTCTCATTCTTTCCCTTTTTCTTTTCTTTCTTTAATTGTATTTGCTTCTTCAAGGTTTTCATGATTTTCAAAATATTTCAAAAAATGTCCTAGATGAAAACTTCAATTAAATAAATTCCAATGCAATTGAGCAACAATTAATCATACTAGCTTTCCAAAACTTGTATGCACATGCTAAACTCTTCTTTAATGCCTTGTTTGTTTATGATCATGATACTTTACTGCTTTGAATTCACAAAACTCAAGTTGGTAGTCATAATGTCATGGCAACATGTTATAAATCAATATTCAAGCTATGCTTTATTCATACACACATGTAAATAGAAAAGATGAAGACAATCATGCAATTTAAGTGCTGGAAACAAATGAGAGGAAAAGGAACTCTACAACCTTGTAGTTCATCTTCATTATTGTTGTCCTTTTTCCTCTATTCTTCCTCTTTCCCTTGCCAAACTCAGAATGCTTGCTCATCCTCAAGCAACAATTGGAACAATGGCTATGGGGCTAAGATGGATCATGAATGTCTTACACAATGAAATGTTAGCAGTACATGTGTTCTAAGCAAGCAAATTTAAAGATAATAATCAAGGCACAAGAGACAGAGACATTTTGATTGCATATATAAGAAGGTGTGCACGATACATGGCATAAAAGATAAGTGGCACACCAAACTTAGTGTGACACTTTCGCTTAGAATTAATGCAAGTATCTTGTAAGAATTGGAACCAAATTTTGTTGCATAGCAACACCAAACTTAGAATGCAATCATATGTCCATTTTATTTGAAATAAGACTAAATGAAACTGTTGTATCTTAAATACAATTACCAAGCCAAGAATCTTGTCATGAATAAATCTCTTTTGGTGATGTATTAACAAACACAGTTAATAAAAGAAAGCATTAAGAACACGTAAATGAATAAGATAAAGAGGAATTAAAATGTTAAACCAAAAGAGAAAAATAAAATCGCAGAGGCATTATGATTATGCAAACAAGTAGTGTTGCTTGAATAAATTGCATAGAAAAATAAGTGGCACACCAAACTTAGAATCTTGGTGTGTCACTTTCATTTTCAATTTGATGCAATCATCCAAAAAGATTGAAAACAAATTATTGCAGGGCAACACCAAACTTAGAATGTAACCATATGCCAATTTATTGAATTTAAACAAAGCAAAGAAAGAAATGTACCTACGGTCTACCTATTCTTCACTTTCTTCCTCTTCTTCCAATTTGTTAAGAGGAATGACCTCAATGGGGGAGAAGATTCAGCTATTCCCCCGTGTCTTGGTTTCCTCTCAGCAAGCTTTCTTTTGTACATGGCTTGATTGAGCTTGCTTGCTATTGGTCCAGGGGTTGGATTGCTTGTGGTTGACTTCCTCTTGAATGTTGTCCTTGGTAGCTTAGTCACAATCCTCTTCTTGGTGCTTTTGTTAATTGCCTTCACTTCCTTGAATCCAAGTCTTGGTTGCAGTGTGATTATTGGAGTTTTGTCTTCATCTTGAGCCTTTTGAATTGGTGGCTCAATGAGCTCTTCCTTCATGTACTTCTCTGCCCCACTTGAGTGTGAATTTTCTTGAATGACTTCCTCACTTTTTTGTTCCTCCACTCCTTTCTTTGCACTCAACATTTGACTTAATAGTTCTTTTATGGAGGAGGTTTGTTGTTCTTCCCAAGATTTTTTCATCTCCTCTTCATATTTTTCGATCACAGATTCGAGGGAAGTTTGTGAGGGTTGTGAATGTTCAGGTTCCTTTGTCACCTCAAGTGCAGTTTCATTTTCAACCACCTCATTCTTCATTGAAAGTTCACTTGATGCAGTAGCCTCCTCATCTTGCTCTTCCACTTTATCCTTCACATCCATCAATTGGTCTTCTTTTTCCTTGCTTCGTAGTTCTAAGTGTTTCTCTGTGTCCTCCAATTGCTCATCCGTCTCCTGAGAAATTATTTCTAGTTCTCTCCGGGATTGTTGCTCTTCCTCCACCATCCTGTTGAACATGGACTCAAGTTTTGAGAGTCTTTGGCTTGTGGAGGTTTGTGTTGAGGCATATTTAGGTGATGAAGAATTTTCAAATGTAGAAGTGGGAGGTGAGGTTGGACAATTTCTCATGTGAGTTGACTGCTCAGGATTTGCAGTTTCTTGGAAACACTCCCAGCCACCATTGGAATAATGACTTGAATCATTTTGTGGTGGAAGGAAATATTCCATATGATTTTCTTTCTCATCTTGTGTTTCTGAAGCAATTCTCCATGGATTGGAGTGCTTAGAATTTATATTTTCTTGGTGATATTCCCAGCCACCATTAGAGATTGGTGATGGTGGGCAATATCCCATAAAATTTGTTTGATCATAAGATGAGTTGAACTCCATTTGAATTTTGGAAAACACAACACCAAGGAAAATTGAAATTACTCATATCAGAAATGAGAATTTCTTAGTGAGGCAAAAACTCAAACACCTTGGTTTCAATCTAAAATAGAAAACAAAAATAAAGAAAATGCTTGATCTAGACTTCTCACCCACTTAATCATTGTTGATCTAATCAATCCCCGGCAACGGCACCAAAAACTTGATGGTGTTTTTTGTGGAAAAACGAATTTTCCAAAACACCTAAAATTCACCGGCAAGTGTACCGGGTCGCATCAAGTAGTAAAACTCACTTAGAGTGAGGTCGATCCCACAGGGATTGATGGATCAAGCAACTTTAGTGGGTGATTGGTTTAGTCAAGCTAACATTTAAGTGAAATTGGGTGAGACTTGAAGTAACAGAATGTAAATGACAAGGAATTATAAATTGCAGAAAGTAAATGTGCAGAAACTTAAAGAACAAGAAAGTAAAATAGCTGAAACTTAAATTGCAAGAAATGTAAATTGCAAGAATCTTAAATGACAAGAAATGTAAATTGCATGAAATATAAAGGGGAATGGGTGCTGGAAATTAAAATTCAACAGAAAAGTGTAAATAGCAATCAAACAGAGAAGTAAAAGATGCAAAATCATGCAACAGATCTAAACAGAAGAGTAAAATGCCTTGAAGAATTGTAAAGACAGAAAGCAATGCTTAGTTTACAGCAATTTAAAAGGATGTTGAAGATCTCAGGAGTGGAAGAGACTAGAAAACAA
Source organism: Arachis hypogaea (assembly GCF_003086295.3). Taxonomy (NCBI): domain Eukaryota; kingdom Viridiplantae; phylum Streptophyta; class Magnoliopsida; order Fabales; family Fabaceae; genus Arachis; species Arachis hypogaea. The sequence goes on from NC_092050.1 coordinate 48,631,233, forward strand.
GTCTAGATCTCAAAACCTTCCTTGATCCAGCAGGAACAATTGCAAAATGAAAATGGAAAAGTAAATTGTAGAAGAAGAACAAGAGACGTTGCAGATGGAGAATGAAAACAGAATTTCTTCCAATCTCAATCCAAAATTTCAAAACAGACAAGAAAACTAAGAAAGAAAGCAAAATGAAAACTAAAGAGTGCAAAACTCCCTATTGGAGCTAGCCTCTTTTCTAATCGAGCTCTTCCTACAAAGATGAAAATGATGCCTTATATAGGCTTTACAAAGTGAGAATGAAAATGAAATTAAAACAAATTACAATTAAAATGAAAATCCTAATCTAGTTGATCCTTGTGCCTTTGAGTGATGATAATGGGCTTAGTTTGCTTTGGATTTGAGGAAGAGTGGGTCTAGATGGCCTTGGTTCAATTGGTGAAGAGTTGAGTTCAAAAGGAATTTTAATTGAATTTTGGCCCATGGGTGTTGCTCCCAGGGGGATGCTCAGCTCACAAGGTGAGCTGAGCATTGGGACCTTGTGCGCATGTTTTGCTCCCTGACCGTGTCACATGTTGCGCGCTCCTTCCTTGGTCCGTGTCAAATGGTTGTGGGATGCACCATGAGTAGCGCTCAGCTCTCCAAGTGAGCTGAGCATTGGAGCTTCCAAGGGGAGGTCCCAAGTTCAAGCCTTGGTGAAAGCATTTGGGGAGCAATTTTCCTTGATTTTTCATGAAGAAAAACACGACAAAGCTCTCCAAGTGAGCACAGCGCTCTCTAAGTGAGCGCTATTAGAAGCGCCTCTTTGCCTTGGAGTGAGGCTCCCTCTTCGAATCTTGGTGGTTGCACTTTGGTCTATTTTTGCTTATTTTTAGCCCTTAAAGATGCATTTCGTTCGTGCCTCAATTTCATGCTAAATATGGATTGCCATACATCGTTGGAAAGCTCTGAATGTCAGCTTTCCAAGGCAACTGGAAGCACATCAATCGGACATCTATAGCTCAAGTTATAGCCCTTTGAAGGAGGCATGGTCATGCTGTGAGCGCCCAGATTTTAACTTAGCGAAAATTTTGCTTCCAAGCTCATCTTTGCATCAGGGTAATGCTCAGCTCACTTGGAGAGCTGAGCTTTGTATGCTGATTGCCTGTTTTCCTTTTATTTGGTCATGGGCCACGCTTTTAAAAGCGTGGCCTAAAGCTCCAAAGTGTTCCCCAAAGCTCTTTTTTTTCTCCTTTTTAGCTTATTTTGTGCTTCTTTGCTTCTTTTTCTTCTTATTTCCTACATGATTTATAAAATCAAAAGATCAAAAAAATATACCAATTAAGTACAAAAGCATTCAATATTTAAGCACAAATCATTAATTTCTTGTATGAAAAAGCATAGAAAAACATGACATGGTGACATGTCATCAACAACCCCTTATCACCCTCACACAAGTGGACAGGTTGAGGTCTCTAACAGAGAACTCAAGAGGATTCTAGAAAAGACCGTTAGTACTTCAAGGAAAGATTGGGCTTGGAAGCTTGATGATGCTCTCTACGCATACCGGACGGCATTCAAGACTCCTATTGGCATGTCCCAATATCAATTGGTCTATGGCAAAACCTGTCATTTGCCAGTTGAGTAGCAGCATAGAGCATATTCAGCAACAAAGTTCCTAAACTTTGACGCCAAGGCTGCAAGAGATAGGAGGCTCCTTCAACTGAATGAGCTTGATGAATTTAGAAATTCAGCTTTTGAGAATGTCAAGCTCTATAAAGAGAAGACAAAGATGTGGCATGACAAGAAAATAGTCACTAGAGCATTTGAGCCAGGCCAGAAAGTCTTATTGTTCAACTCAAGGCTCAAGCTCTTACCTGGAAAGCTGAAGTCCCAGTGGTCCGGACCGTTTGTGATAACCAGAGTATCTTAGTTTGGTCATGTGGAGCTCCAGGAGGAGAACCCTAATAGGAGATTCACTATCAATGGCCAGAGGCTGAAGCACTATCTTGGAAGCAAGGTTGATCGTCAAAAGTCTACTCATCTGCTGACTTAGCAGAACTGACCATCAAGCTAGTGACGTTAAAGAAGTGCTTGGTGGGAGGCAACCCAACTATTCGTATCCATAGTTTACAGTTATTTTTATTTTTGAATTTTTTTATTTCATCCTAGTTTTCTATAGTTTTCCTTCTTTTTATAAGTGTTTTAGTCATGCAAGGTATTGAAAATAGGAACTGGAGAAATCAGAGGAAAGAAAAGACCACCCTAGATGGATTTGGCTTCAGGTGCCTTAGCGTTAAACGCCTAAACCTGGCGTTTAGCGCTAGGGGGCATGTAAATCGAGAATTTTGTGCTGTGAGGGTGGCGCTAAATGCCAAGTTGGGCATTTAGCGCTGAGGAGCACACAAAACAAGACATGCCCACTGTTATTGTGGTACTAAACGCGGACCTAGGCGTTTAGCACCAGTAGTCACGTATTTCGAGGAACCCTCTCTACCCCCTTAGCGCTAAGTGCAGACCTGGCCATTTAGTGCTAGAGGCACCACAAAGATGGAAGTGCTCTCTGCCTTCTTAGCGCTACACACGAAACTGGGCATTTAGCGCCAAGACCTCGTACAAAAAAATAAAAGTAAAAAAAAGCGCTAGCGGCGCTAAGCGCCGAAACTGGCGTTTAGCGCCAGCAGCGCTTGAAGGTGTATCTCGAAGGGAATAATTGAATTTGAAAAGGGAGAAGGCATGGGCCCCACCCCTCCCCCCTCATATCTCTCTTCCCACCAACCCCACCCTTCATTCCACCAATCACGTACCTTCAATTTCCGAAAATCTTTCTCCTCATAAAAACTCCCTTCTTAACCATTATTTTTTCCGCCCCCCATTCAATTTTTTTCATTCCCCATTTAACATCCCAACAAGCCCCATTAAATTAAAATCAAATCTTACCCTTCCCCATCCTTTACTCCATCTGAACCCTGTCCCGCACTCCTATATATATATATACCTTTTCACCCCCTCCCTTTTCACCACAACAAAAATTCATTCCTTTTCTTTCTTTTACCCTTTCCTATTCCAGTCCCTTCCCTTCCTCTTCCACATCCATATCATCCCTAAATTTTATTTTTTTATATTCTCCATATTTTCTACCCCCCTCCACTATTATTTTTTAAATTTTCTTCTACACCCATTACCACCATCTACTTTCTTCTTTCCTTTACTCTCTTTTTCTTTGCACGAGGATGAGCAAAATTCTTAAGTTTGGTGTGGCCATACCACTTTCCTTTCTCCTTCATTATTATTCATGGCACCCAATACAGGAGAGTCTTCCTCTAGGAAGAGGAAAGAGAAGACCCCAGTGACCGGTCCATATGACTCGACCCAGTTTAGCTCCAAGGTCCACGAGGACCATTTTCATGAGATCACTGGGCAGAAGAAGGTTATTTCAGAGGTATGGTTTAATCTCAAGTCGGACGAGTATCCAGAGATTCAGGTTGAGATCCGGAGGAGGGGCTAGGACAAACTATGCAACCCAGTTATCAAGGTTGGCCAACTGATAGTCCAAGAGTTTTATGCCTATGCTTGGGTCACATACAAATATATGAAGGGCGTAAATCCTAGCCCCAAGAACTGGCACACAATGGTTAGAGGGTTGACAAGCGGATATTTTATACGCTTTTTGGCATCATTTTCATATAGTTTTTATTATGTTTTGTTTAATTATATTTTTATAGGTTTTAGTCAAAAATTCATATTTTTGGATTCTACTTTGAGTTTGGGTGTTTTATGATGATTTCAGGTAATTTCTGGCTAAAATTGAGGAGTTTTGGCAACGTCTAATTCAAAGACACGGAAAGGACTGCAGATGTTGTCAGGATCTGACCTCCATGCACTCAAAGGAGCATTTCTAAAGCTATAGCAGTTCAAATGACACGCTCTTAATGGCTGTGGAAAGCTAACACCCAGGACTTCCTATAAATATATAATAGTCTATACTTTTCTTTGGAAAAGAAGGCCCAAAACTGGCGTTCAACGCCAGCCACCAGCCCCATTCCTGGCGTCCACCGCCCAAAAGGGAGTAGCTGGCGTCCAACGCCTATTCAGGAGTCTAAAGCTGGTGTTGGATGCCCAAAAAGGAGCACTAGCTCGTGGCTTCACTCAAGCTCAGTCCAAACACTCACCAAGTGGGCACGAAAAATGGATTTTCGCACTACAAGACTAGTTTATCTTATTTCTATAATTCTTAGTTAGCAGATTAATATAGATAGGAGGAGATCACCCTTGTTTAAGAACTTTTGATCTTCTTATTTCCCCACTTTATTTTCGAACATTATGAGTCACTAACCTCCCAAGGTTAAGGTTAGGAGCTCTGCTGATTCTTATGGATTAATAATATCACTATTATATTTCAGTCTATGCTTGCTTCAATTCTAAGATGTATCTTCGTTCTTCATCCTAATGAATTGGGAGTGTAACTTGACCGTCATCCCTATTCACATGGGTTCTTGCGAGTCCTTGATGGGATAGTACTGAACCACAAGCTTGATTATACATCTCTGAGATGACTAATCTACGGCTTCGTTGGGAACATCTCGAAACATCAGTTCAGCCGAGGTGCGGGGCGATTAGGGCCTTTGTGGTATAGGCTAGAACCAAAGAAGCAGCATTCTCTGATCCAGAAGATCCAACCTTGTCTGTGGCGTTTTGAGTAGGATCACCAAGGGAATGGACTGCTAGAGCTTCACCCTCGTTCAGATTAGATGATCGTTGACCCGACATTTAATCTGAAGCAGAGGAGATTAATGACTGCTGACCCGGCATTAATCATATACAGCCTGCCATGGAATGAATCAATAAGAAGTTGGAGTAGATGGTGAGAAAAGTTGATCCAGAACGAGGAAGCATCTCCGAAGCCTCAACTATTCTCATATTGTTGATTTCAGACCTATCTAGTAACATTTTATTTATTTATCTGTTTTATGCGTTTTCTCGTGACAACTATATTTTTCTATCCGCCTAACTAAGATCTGCAAGGTAACCATTGTTTGCTCAAACCAACAATCTCTGTGGGATCGACCCTCACTCACCTGAGGTATTACTTGGACGACCCGGTATACTTGCCAGTCTATTTGTGCGAAACGTGCAGAGTCAGTTTCATGCACCAAGTTTTTAGCGCCGTTGTCGGTGATTGTTTGGATTTGACAAACAACTGGATTATCTTGTTGCTTAGATTAGATACTTTTTACTTTTGTTTGAGTCTTTTGTTTTCTTTTTCAAAAATTTTTCAAAAATCTAACTTTTCTTTGTCTTTTATTTGAGTCTACTGTCAATTCTTAAGTTTGGCATCCTTCGTGTGTTCCTTATTTTCTTTGAATTTTCGAATTGTTCTTGAGAGTTCTTCTTGGTATTCAAGTTGTTCTTGTTTCTTTTCTTGTATTGATCTTAAAATTTTTAAGTTTGGTGTCTTTTGGTTGTTTTTCTTTTTAAATTTTCGAAAAAACTAGTGTCTTTAATCTAAAAATTTTAAGTTTAGTATCTTTTAGTTATTTTTCTCTTTCTTCATTAATTCAAAAAATCAAAAAAATATCTTTCCTATCTTTATTCAAAAAATTTTGAAAATCTTGCTTTCTTTTTTTATTTTGATTTAAAAATTTTTAAGTTTGGTGTTTTCTTGTTAATACAGTCCACTTTCAAATCTTATCTTCTCAAATCTTTTCTTTTAATTTGATTCTTTCCTATCTTATCTTTCTTTTAAATTTTAAAATTCAAAACTTTTTTTCAAATTTTTATCTTATCTTTGGTTTATCTTTCTTTAAATTTCAAATCATTATTTTATCTTATCTTAATTTCAAATTTCAAATTCAAATCTTTTTCAAATTCAAATCTTTTTCAAATCTTTCTTATCTTATCTTGTTGACTTTTTCCTTTCCAATTTTAAATTTCAAAATTTAAAATCAAATATTTTTCAAATCTTTTATTGATGAGTAGATAATTTATACCCTTTTTGGCATTATTTTTAGGTAGTTTTTAGTATATTTTAGTTACTTTTTATTATATTTTTATTAGTTTTTATTCAAAAATCACATTTCTGGGCTATACTATGAGTTTGTATATTTTTCTGTAATTTCAGGTATCTTCTAGTTGAAATTGAGAGACCTGAGCAAAAATCTGATTCAGAAGCTGAGAAAGGACTGCAGATGCTGTTGGATTCTAACCCTCCTGCACTCGAAATGGATTTACTGGAGCTACAGAAGCCCAATTAATGCGCTCTCAATCACGTTGGAAAGTAGACATCTTGGGCTTTCTAGAAATATATAATAGTCCTTACTTTGCCAGAGATTTAATGGCCCAAACTGGCGTTAAAAGCCAGCCAAAAACTTTCTGGCGTAAAACGCCAGAACTAGCATACTTTTCGGCATTAAACGCCCATTTTGGCACCCAGGGTGGCGTTTAACTCCAATATGAAGCATATGCACGTGGAAGCTTGAAAGCTCAGCCCAAACACTCACCAAGTGGGTCCCGAAAGTGGAATTTTGCACTATCTACACCTAGTTACTCATTTTCTGTAACCCTAAGTTACTAGTTTAGTATAAAAACTACTTTTAGAGATTCATTTAGCACCTCATGACATTTTACACTTCTATTGTATCTTCTACAGCATGAGACTCTAAACCCCATAGGTGGGGGTGAGGAGCTCTGCTGTGTTTCAATGGATTAATGCAATTACTACTGTTTTTTATTCAATCACGCTTGATTCTATTCTAAGATACTCACTCGTACTTCAATATAGAGAATATGATGATCCGTGACACTCATCATTATCCTCAACCTATGAACACGTGCCTGACAACCACTCCCATTCTATCTGAGCTCAATGTAGTCATTAGGCGATAGCTTGAGTGCGTATCTCTTGGGTTTCTAATCTACGGACCGAATCCAAAGGTTAGAACCTTTGTGGTATAGGCTAGAACCAATTGGTAGCATTCTTGGGATCCAAAATGTCTAAACCTTGTCTGTGGCATTCCGAGTAGGATCTGGGAAGGGATGACTGTGACGAGCTTCAAACCTGCGAATGTTGGGCACAGTGACAGTGTGCAAAAGGACAAGGGTCCTATTCCGATGCTAGTGGGAACCGACAGATGATTAGCCGTGCGGTAGCTGTACATGGTATTTTTCATCCGAGACGAGCAATCCGACAGTTGATTAGCCGTGCAGAGATCGTACCTGGTATTTTTAATCCGAGAGGATCATACAGCTTGCCATTGAATGAAGCCATGCATGTTTGGAGAAGAAGACAGTAGGAAAGCAGAGATTCAGATGACAAAGTATCGCCGGAACCTCAACCTGTTCCTCATTACTGAATCACAAGTACTATTTAATTTATGTTATTTATTTTTCATAAATACCATTACTCTTATCATTAATCTCCTGACTAAGATTTATAAAATAACCATAGCTTGCTTCAAGCCGACAATCTCCGCGGGATCGACCCTTACTCACGTAAGGTATTACTTGCACGACCCAGTGCACTTGCTAGTTAGTTGTGCAGAGTTGTGAAAAGTGTGATCACAATTTTGTGCACCAAGTTTTTGGCGCCGTTGCCGGGGATTGTTCGAGTTTGGACAACTGACGGTTCATTTTGTTGCTTAGAATAGGAAGAATTTACCTTTTTGGTTGGTTTAGAGTCACTAAGTTTGAGTCTTTTATTTTCTTTTCAAAAATCTTTCAAAAATTTTACATTTCTTTATTAATTTGTGATTTGTCTTTGAGTCTTTTATTATTGTTCTTGTTAAAATTTTTAAAAAATCCTTGTTTTATTTTTCTAAATTTCTTTTCAAAATTTTTAATAAATAATAAAAACCAATAACCTCATAATTTAGTCTTCTGTGTGAGTTTAGTTTCATGTTTTAAGTTTGGTATCAATTGCATGCTTTTATTTTTTCTCTCAATTTGCTGCACTTGCTGGTGATCTTCAAGTTGTTCTTGTTTATTTTCCTTGTTTGATCTTTAGTTTTTCTTGTTTTGTGTCTTTCCTTGTTTTTCTTGTACATTTTCGAATTATTAGTGTCCAAGGTATAAAAATTTTTAAGTTTGGTGCCCTTTGTGTTTTTATTTTCTTAAAGATTTCCAAAATTTGTTCTTGGTGTTCATCTTGATCTTCAAAGTGTTCTTCGTGTTCATCTTGACATTCAAAGTTTTCTTGTTTGTTTTCTTTGTTTTGATCTAAAAATTTTAAGTTTGGTGTCATTTTATTGTTTTTCTCTTTCCTCATTAAATTCAAAAATATCTTTTCTCTTTATTTTAATTGAATTTTTGAAATTTCCCTTTAAAAATTCAGATTTTTATTTTAAAACTTTTATCTTATCTTAGTTTTAAATTTCAAAATTCAAATATTTTTCAAAAAAAATATATCTTTTTCAAAATCTTATCTTATCTTATTTCAAATTCAAATCTCAAATTTCAATTAAATTCCAAAATTTAAAATTCAAAATTTAATTTTCAAATTTAAAAATCAAAACTTTTCAAAATTTAAATCTTTTTCAAATCTTATCTTATATTGTTCACTTTTTCAAAATTCAAAACTCAAAATTTAAAATTCAAATTTTAAATTTCAAATTTCAAATTTCAAAATTTTAAATTCAAAATATAATTTTCAAATTTAAAATTTAAATTTTAAAACTTTTTAATTTAAATTTCTTATCTTCTCTTACCTAACTTATCTTATCTTTTCTAATCTCAAATCTTAAAATCAAATCTTTTTCAAATCTTTTCTTTTTTTATTTTCCTACAAGTATCTTTAATTTTAAGATATATCTTTTTCAAAACTTCCTAATCAATTTCTCTCTCTTCATTTTTTGAAAATCCTCACCCATATCTTTTTCAAATCTTTTTAATTAATTAATTAATTTAGTTTTCAATTTTTTTTTATTTTCTTCTAATTTTCGAACTGATATTCAACTTGTTATTTATTTTATTCTATTTTATTTTCTTTTAATTTTGGTATTCAAAAAAAATTTCTACAATCCACATCATCTCCCTTTCTCCATCATGGACCTAAGTGGAAATGAACAGTCCAGAAGGACTCTGGGGTCATATGCTAACCCCACTACTACTGCATATGGGAGTAGTATCTATATACTCCCCATAAGAGCCAGCAGTTTTGAGCTAAACCCTCAGCTCATTATCATGGTGCAGCAAAATTGTCAGTACTCCGGTCTTCCACAGGAAGAACCTACTGAGTTTCTGGCACAATTCTTACAAATTGCTGACACAGTACGTGATAAGAAAGTAGATCAAGATGTCTACAAATTATTACTGTTTCCATTTGCTGTAAAAGATCAAGCTAAAAGGTGGTTAAATAACCAGCCCACAGCAAGCATAAGAACATGGAAACAGTTATCAGACATATTCCTGAATCAATATTTCCCTCCAAAAAGGATAACACAGCTAAGGTTGGACATCCAAGGCTTTAAACAAGAGGATAATGAATCTCTTTACAATGCCTGGGAGAGGTACAAAGGGATGCTAAGGAAATTTCTTTCTGAAATGTTTTCAGAGTGGGTGCAGTTAGACATCTACTACGGGCTTACAAAAAAGGCCAAGATATCTCTAGACCACTCAGCTGGTGGATCTATACACATGAGAAAGACAATTGAAGAGGCTCAAGAACTTATTGATACAGTTGCCAGAAATCAGCATCTGTACTTAAGTAGTGAGTCCTCCCTGAAAGAAGAGGCTAAAGCAGTATCCCATGAACTTAGTCCCCAAGAACAAGTTGTTGAACTCAATCAGCAATTACTCATCATAACAAAATAGTTAGCAGAATTTAAAGAGATGCTCCAAGACACTAAAAATGCTAACAAGAATATGAAAGCACAATTGAATTAGACAAGAAAGCAGCTATCTAAACAGATAACAGAGGAATGCCAAGCTGTTCAATTAAGGAGTGGGAAGACATTGAATGTATCAACTCAAGGCAGCAGAAAACCAAGAAAGGAACAACTGACAGATGATAACCAAACCACTGCCCAAAATACCTCTAAGGACAGTAAGAGCCCAGAGAGGAATGATTCTGGCGTTCAAACGCCAGAAAAGGGTGGACAGTTGGCGTTAAACGCCCAAGGGATGGCCAGTTCTAGCGTCCAAATGCTAGAAAAGGGTGGCAATCTGGCGTTAAACGCCCAGGCAGCATTCAATTCTTGCGTTCAAACACCAATAAGGGATCAGACACCTGCAAGTGCTGATAACAACCCCCTTAAGCAGGCTTCTCTAACCACTTCTGTAGGAAATAAACCTACAGCAACTAAGGTGGAAGAATATAAAGCCAAGATGCCTTATCGTCAGAAACTCCACCAAGCGGAACAGGATAAACAATTTGCCCGCTTTGCAGACTATCTCAGGACTCTTGAAATAAAGATTTCGTTTGCAGAGGCACTTGAGCAAATACCCTCCTATGCTAAGTTCATGAAAGAGATCTTAAGTCATAAGAAGGATTGGAGAGAAACTAAAAAAGTTTTCCTCACAGAAGAATACAGTGCAGTCATTCTGAAAAGCGTACCAGAGAAGCTTAAAGATCCCGAAAGCTTTATGATACCATGCACATTAGGGGGTGCTTGTACCAAGACAGCTCTATGTGATCTTGGGGCAAGTATCAACCTAATACCTGCATCCACTATCAAAAAGCTTGGTTTGACTGATGAAGTTAAACCAACCCGGATATGCCTCTAACTTGCTGATGGCTCCATTAAGATCCCATCAGGCGTAATTGAGGACACGATTGTCAAGGTTGGGCTGTTTGCCTTTCCTACTGACTTTGTAGTGCTGGAAATGGAGGAGCACAAGAGTACAGCTCTCATTCTAGGAAGACCTTTCCTAGCAACTGGATGAACCCTCATTGACGTCCAAAGAGGGGAGATAACCCTGAGAGTCAATGACGATGAGTTCAAGTTAAATGCTGTTAAAGCTATGCAACATCCAGACACACCAAAAGACTGGATGAGCGCTGATATTATTGACTCCCTGGTGGAAAAAGTCAATATGACTGAGAGTCTCGAATCAGAGCTAGAGGACATTTTTAAAGATGTTCAGCCTGATCTGGAGGAATCAAAGAAAACAGAAGAACCTCTGAAAACTCCTCAGGAAGAGAAGCCTCCTAAACCTGAGCTCAAGCCACTACTACCACCCCTGAAATATGCATTTCTGGGAGAAGATGACACTTTTCCAGTAATCATAAGCTCTACTTTAGAGCCACAGGAAGAGAAAGCACTAATTCAGGTGCTAAGGACACACAAGATATCTCTTGGGTGGTCCATTAGTGATCTTAAGGGCATTAGCCTAGCTAGATGCATGCACAAGATCCTATTGAAGGATAATGCTAAGCCAGTGGTTCAACCATAGAGGCGGCTGAATCCAGCCATGAAGGAGGTGGTGCAGAAAGAGGTCACTAAGTTACTAGAAGCTTGGATTATTTATCCTATTTCGGATAGCCCCTAGGTGAGCCTTGTCCAAATTGTCCCCAAAAAGTGAGGCATGACAGTGGTTCATAATGAAAAGAATGAACTGGTTCCTACAAGAACAGTTACAGGGTGGCGTATGTGTATTGACTAGAGAAGGCTTAATACAACCACTAGGAAGGATTATTTTCCTTTACCATTCATAGACCAAATGCTAGAGAGACTAGCAGGCCATGAATACTACTGCTTTTCGGATGGCTATTCAGGCTACAACCAAATTGCAGTAGACCCTCAAGACCAAGAGAAAACAACATTCACATGTCCATCTGGGGTGTTTGCTTACAGAAGAATGCCATTTGGCCTGTGCAATGCACCTGTAACCTTTCAGAGGTGCATGCTCTCTATTTTCTCTAATATGGTAGAAAAATTTCTGGAAGTCTTCATGGATGACTTCTCAGTATTTGGAGACTCATTCAGCTCCTGTCTTGACCATCTAGCACTTGTTCTGAAAAGGTGCCAAGAGACTAACATGGTTTTAAACTGGGAAAAATGTCACTTTATGGTGACTGAAGGAATTGTCCTTGGGCACAAAATTTCAAACAAGGGAATAGAGGTGGATCAAGCTAAGGTAGAGGTAATTGAAAAATTACAACCACCTGCCAATATTAAGGCAATCAGAAGCTTTTTGGGGAATGCAGGATTTTATAGGAGGTTTATAAAGGATTTTTCAAAAATTGCAAAACCTCTGAGCAATCTGCTCGATGCTGACACGCCATTTATCTTTGACACAGAGTGTCTGTAGGCGTTTGAGACTCTGAAAGCCAAGCTGGTCACAGCACCAGTCATTTCTGCAGTAGACTAGACATTACCATTCGAACTAATGTGTGATGCCAGTGACCACGCCATTGGTGCAGTATTGGGACAAAGGCATAACAAGCTTCTGCACGTCATTTATTATGCTAGCCGTGTTTTAAATGACACGCAGAAGAATTACACAACCACAGAAAAGGAGTTACTTGTAGTAATTTATGCCGTTGACAAGTTCAGATCCTATTTAGTGGGATTTAAAGTGATTGTGTACACTAACCATGCTGATCTAAAATATCTCCTCACAAAGCAGGATTCAAAACCCATACTCATCAGATAGGTATTACTTCTGCAAGAGTTTGATATAGAAATAAGAGACAGAAAAGGGACAGAGAACCAGGTAGCAGATCACCTGTCCCGGATAGAACCAGTAGCAGGGGCATCCCTCCTTCCTACTGAGATCTCTGAAACCTTTCTGGATGAGAAACTCTTTGCCATTTAGGAATTACCATGGTTTACAGACATTGCAAACTATAAAGCTGTGAGATTCATACCCAAAGAGTACAGTAAGCAACAAATGAAAAAATTGATTTCTGGTGTAAAGTACTACTTGTGGGATGAACCATATCTCTTTAAGAGGTGTGCAGACGGAATAATCCGTAGATGTGTGCCTAGAGAAGAGGCACAGAAGATGCTATGGCATTGCCATAGATCACAGTATGAAGGACATTTTGGAAGTGAGCGAACAGCCACCAAGGTTCTCCAATGTGGCTTCTACTGGCCTACCCTCTATAGAAACTCCCAAGAGTTTGTACGTAACTGTGACAGTTGCTAGAGAGCTAGTAACCTGCCTCACAGTTATGCCACGCCTCAGCAAGGGATCTTAGAGATTGAGTTGTTTGATGTATGGGGTATTGACTTTATGGGGCCTTTCCCACCATCATACTCAAACACTTATATTCTGGTGGCAGTAGACTATGTATCTAAATGGGTAGAGGCAATTGCAACACCCACTAATGATACTAAGATAGTGATGAAGTTCCTCCAGAAGCATATCTTCAGCAGGTTTGGTGTCCATAGGATACTGATCAATGATGGAGGCACTCATTTCTGTAATAAACAGCTTGACTCTGCTTTGGTCCGATATGGAATTAACCATAAAGTGGCAACTCCATATCATCCACAGATAAATGGGCAGGCTGAAGTCTCAAATAGAGAACTAAAACAAATCCTGGAATGGACTGTAAGTACCCGTGGAAGGGATTGGGCAAGAAGTCTGGATGATGCTCTGTGGGCATACAGAACCGCATTCAAGACTCCTATAGGGACCTCTCAATACCAGCTTGTGTATAGAAAAGCCTGTCATCTGCCAGTGGGACTGGAATACAAGGCCTACTAGGCAACCAGGTTCCTCAACCTTGATGCTAAGGTAGCTGGAGAGAAGAGATTACTCCAGTTGAATGAGCTAGAGGAATTCAGACTCAGTGCTTTCGAAAATGCTAAAATCTATAAGGAGAAAGCAAAAAGATGGCATGACAAAAGGTTGTCATCTAGAGTCTTTGAGCCAGGACAGAAGGTCCTACTGTTTAACTCTAGGCTCAGATTATTCCCTGGGAAATTGAAATCCTGGTGGAAGGGACCATATGTGATTACAAGTGTGTCACCATATGGGTATGTAGAGCTTCAGGATATTGACTCTGACAAAAAGTTCATTGTTAATGGATAGAGAGTCAAATATTATCTTGAAGGCAATGTTGAGCAAGAGTGCTCAAAACTGAGACTAAATTAAAAGCTCAGTAAAAGTCCAGCTAAAGACAGTAAAGAAGCGCTTATTGGGAGGCAACCCAATCTTATTTATCTATGTTAATTACTCTTTCATTTCATTTTCCATTGTTAGTATATGTTTTCTTTAGGTTGATGATCATGTGGAGTCATAAAAACAGCTGCAGAATTAAGGCAAAATCAAAAACATCATCAAAAACACCACACCCTGGAGGACAGGCTTACTGGAGTTTAACCGCCAGTAAGGATAGCAGAATGGGCATTTAACGCCCATGCAGGCAGCATTCTGGGTGTTAAATGCCAGAATGGGTAGCATTCTGGGTGTTTAACGCCAGAAATGGCAGCATTCTGGGTGTTTAGAAAAACACCCAGTAAATAAGGATTCCTGGCGTTTAACGCCAGCCAGGGTATCTAGCTGGGCGTTAAACGCCCAAAATGGTAGACAAGTGGGTGTTAAACGCCAGAACAGATAGCATTCTGGGCGTTTAACGCCAGGATGACACAAGGGAGGTAATTTTGTTTCCAATTTGATTTTTTTCAATTTTTCATGTTTTAATTCATAATGTTTTGCATCAAACATATTTTAAACGTTCATCTTTCAATTTCTATTTTCAGAAATTAATAATCTTTCCAATTCTTTTTAATTCTTTTTTTTCAATTCTTTTCACATCCTTCCAAAACGTTTTCAAAACTTACCTATCCTTTCAAATTCTTTTCAACTTTTTTTAATTTTTCTTGCATACAATAATAAGTTTTCAAAATTAATTGCATCATTCTTCTTCTACTCCCTTCTATCCACTTTTGCTCAAGGACGAGCAAACCTTTTAAGTTTGGTGTGGAAAAGCTCAGCTTTTTGCTTTCCATAACCACTAATGGCACCTAAGGGCAAAGAAACCTCTAGGAAGAGGAGCAACAAAGGCAAGAAAGAGACATAGAGGAGCTCAATCAATCCATAAGATCTTCAAGAGGAAGAACTAGCCGCCATCACTAAGGAGGACCCGTTCTTTAATCTCCTTGTTCTTATTTTTCTGTTTTTCAATTTCTATGCTTCATGTTTTATCTATGTTTATGTCTTTATTACATGATCATTAGTGTCTAGTGTCTATGTCTTAAAGCTATGAATGTCCTATGAATCCTTCACCTTTCTTAAATGAAAAATGTTTTTAATTGCAAAAGAACAAGAAGTACATGGATTTCGAAATTTATCTTGAGATTAGTTTAATTATTTTGATGTGGTAGCAATACTTTTTGTTTTCTGAATGAATGATTGAACAGTGCATATTTTTGATAGTGGAGTTTATGAATGTTAAAATTGTTGGCTCTTGAAAGAATAATGAAAAAGGAGACATGTTATTGATAATCTGAAAAATCATAAAATTGATTCTTGAAGCAAGAAAAAGCAGTGAAAAAAAAACACAAAATATGGCGAAAAATAAAAGAAAAAGAAAGAAAAAGAAAAATCAAGCAGAAAAAGCCAGTAACCCTTTAAACTAAAAGACAAGGGTAAAAAGGATCCAAGGCTTTGAGCATTAATGGATAGGAGAGCCCAAAGGAATAAAATCCTGACCTAAGCAGCTAAACCAAGTTGTCCCTAACCATGTGCTTGTGGCGTGAAGGTGTCAAGCGAAAAGCTTGAGACTGAGCGGTTAAAGTCGTGGTCCAAAGCAAAAAGAGTGTGCTTAAGAGCTCTGGGCACCTCTAACTGGGGACTCTAGCAAAGCTG
Organism: Arachis hypogaea; assembly: GCF_003086295.3. Classification (NCBI taxonomy): domain Eukaryota; kingdom Viridiplantae; phylum Streptophyta; class Magnoliopsida; order Fabales; family Fabaceae; genus Arachis; species Arachis hypogaea. The sequence goes on from NC_092050.1 coordinate 48,646,950, forward strand.
AGTCACAATCTGAAAAGTTTCACCCAGTTATGTGTCTGTGGCATTTATGTATCCGGTGGTAATATTGGAAAACAAAATGCTTAGGGTCACGGCCAAGACTCATAAATTAGCTGTGTTCAAGAATCAACATACTGATCTAGGAGAATCAATAACACTATCTAAATTCTAAGTTCCTATGGATGCCAATCATTCTGAACTTCACAGGATAAAGTGAGATGCCAAAACTGTTCAGAAGCAAAAAGCAACTAGTCCCGCTCATCTAATTAAAACTAATCTTCATTGATGTTTTTGGAATTTATTGTATACTCTTCTTTTTATCCTATTTTTTTTAGTTGCTTGGGGACAAGCAACAATTTATGTTTGGTGTTGTGATGAGCGAATAATTTATACCCTTTTTTGCATTGTTTTTAGGTAGTTTTTAGTATATTTTAGTTACTTTTTATTATATTTTTATTAGTTTTTATTCAAAAATCACATTTCTGGGCTTTACTATGAGTTTGTGTATTTTTATGTAATTTCAGGTATTTTCTGGCTGAAATTGAGGGACCTGAGCAAAAATCTGATTCAGAAGCTGAGAAAGGGCTGCAGATGTTGTTGGATTCTGACCCTCCAGCACTAGAAATAGATTTTCTGGAGCTAAGGAAGCCCAATTGGGGCGCTTTCAATTGCGTTCGAAAGTAGACATCTTGGGCTTTCCAGCAATATATAATAGTCCATACTTTGCCTGAGATTTGATGGCCCAAACTGGCGTTAAAATCCAGCTAAAAACTTTCTAGCGTTAAACGCCCATTTTGGCACCCAGGGTGGCGTTTAACTCCAATATGAGGCATATCCACGTGGAAGCTTGAAATCTCAGCCCAAACACTCACCAAGTAGGCCCCAGAAGTGGAATTTTGCACTATCTACACCTAGTTATTCATTTTCTGTAACCCTAAGTTACTAGTTTAGTATAAAAACTACTTTTAGAGATTCATTTAGCACCTCATGACATTTTACACTTCTATTGTATCTTCTATAGCATGAGCCTCTAAACCCCATAGATGGGGGTGAGGAGCTCTGCTATGTTTTAATGGATTAATGTAATTACTACTATTTTTTATTCAATCACGCTTGATTCTATTCTTAGATACTCATTCGTACTTCAATATAGAGAATATGATGATCCGTGACACTCATCATTATCCTCAACCAATGAACGCATGCCTAACAACCACTCCTATTCTATTTAAGCTCAACGTAGTCATTGGGCGATAGCTTGAGTGCGTATCTCTTGGGTTTCTAATCTACGGACCGAGTCCGGAGGTTAGAACCTTTGTGGTATAGGCTAGAACCAATTGGCAGCATTCCTGGGATCCGGAAAGTCTAAACCTTGTCTGTGGTATTTCGAGTAGGATCTGGGAAGGGATGACTGTGACGAGCTTCAAACCTGCGAATGTTGGGCGCAGTGACAGTGTGCAAAAGGACAAGGGTCCTATTCCGATGCTAGTGGGAACCGACAGATGATTAGCCGTGCGGTAGCTGTACATGGTATTTTTCATCCTAGACGAGCAATCCGATAGTTGATTAGCCGTGCAGAGATCGTACCTGGTATTTTTCATCCGAGAGGATCATACAGCTTGCCACTGAATGAAGCCATGCGTGTTTGGAGAAGAAGACAGTAGGAAAGCAGAGATTCAGATGACAGAGCATCTCCAGAACCTCAACATGTTCCTCATTACTGAATCACAAGTACTATTTAATTTATGTTATTTATTTTTCATAAATACCATCACTCTTATCATTAATCTCTGATGAGACGCAGAAGCTGGTGAATTAAAAATTATTAAAATGGTTACGTTGCAAGTATAGTTCTTAACTCACTGAAAATCTGCCTATCAATTTAGAAGTATGTCACAGAGAGTTTGAGTTAAAAATTACTGGGAGTTTTAAGTCCCAGGTCGTCTCCCAACGAGTTACAGAAAAGTGTGGTATCTTATTAATCAGATGTTCAAAGAAGTTGAGTTAAGTAAATTGGAATTTAAATTGAGGAAATTTAATTAACATGAGTAAAAGCCTTGACCGGGAGTTGATTGGTTGGAATTTCTACTAGTGATGGAGTGATTGTAAGATTAATTTATAATTAATGGTTGTTCTGTTTGGTTATCCTTTACTAGGTAAGGGAAAGTCAAACAAGTTGGAATGCCAGATCTGTTCACAAGTTGCAACCCACTTAGTTCAAAGGGATTGGCGTTGGTGACAGGATAGCAATCCAACATTTAACGCAATTACAAATTTTTCCTTCAATCCTTCTAACTCAAGAGTTCCTTTTAATCAACTCCCCATCAAGTAAAGAAACTACTCACGCATTGTAAATAATAAATCCATAGCACATGAAAGGGAATTAAAAGAAGACATGATTATTGGAATTGAAATTGAATTAAAAAGAAATAATCCTTGCATTAATTAATCATAAAAGTATTCAAATAACAAAATTGAACAAAACAAAGAACATGGAAGAATGAAACCAAGTTAAGAAAACGAACTAGAATGACGAAATCTTGATGATGAAATAACTCTTCTCAATGTTCCAATGCTAAGATCAATTGAAAATTAAAAATTCTAAAACCTAGAGAGAAAAACCTAAGAGAGTAAAACTAGATCTAAAACTGTCTCTGAATGAATGTGTTGTTTGTTTCTGTATATTCTTTGACTCTAGTCTGCTGTTCCGGGCCGAGAACTAGGTCGAAATAGGATCCAAAATCGCCCCCAGTGAATTCTGTAGATTATGCAGATCGCACATGTCACACGATCGCGTCATCCATGCGGACGCGTCACTTGCGCTTTTCCTCGCCACGCGTTCGCGTCGTCTACGCTACCGCGTCGCTTGGGCTTTCCAATCCGCGCGGCCGCGTGAGCCATGCGACCGCGTCACTGCAATTTGCTCTCCTTCGCGCGGTCGCGTGAGCCACGCGACCGCGTCACTTCTCGCTGGTTATCTCCTCAAATTCTTGTGTTTCTTCCATTTTTGCTAGCTTCCTTCCCAATCTCCAACTCATTCATGCCCTATAAAATCTGAAACACTTAACACACAGATCACGGCATCGAATGGAATAAAGAAGAATTAAAATTAAATAATTAAAGTCTCTAGGAAGCAGTTTTCAAACATGTAATAAATTCCGGAAAGAAATCTAATATGCATGCTAATTTAATGAATAAGTGGGTAAGGATCATGATAAAACCACATAATTAAACACAATATAAACCATAAAATAGTGGTTTATCAACCTCCCCACACTTAAACATTAGCATGTCCTCATGCTTAATTGAAGGAGATAAGGAAATAAGTATGAACATGTAGAAACTCATGAAATGCAATGCAAACCTATATATATATATATAAACAAATGCAACTATATAGTTCTTGCCCACTTGATCAAAAGGAAATAAGCTCTTCAAAACAATTACAAATCAAATTCCACTAATTCTATCATTATACAATAAAATGGATAAAAGTGCAAGAAGATAGCTCATGAAAGCAGGGAACATGAAAATTCAAGTATTGAACCCTCACTGATAATGTATGTACGCTCTAATCTCTAGTGTATAGGGTGATCACTCTATCCTTCTCTAATCATGCTTTCTAACTTTTGTTCTTCTCCTAACCAATCAACAACAGTTAATATACCAATGCAAACATCATGAGGTCTTTTCAAGGTTGTAATGGGGCTGAGGTAAAGGTAAGGATGTATATATATATATAAGGCTAAGTGAGCTAACAAAGTAAATCTTTGATTAGTCTAAGATCTCACCTAACATATACATACTTTATACAAGTTTAAAATCATACCTAGCTACCCATAATTCCCATTTTTGTATGATTCCCATACTCATGTACCAAATTTTTCTTTTTAATTTATCACATGTGCATTGATTAACATTAACATTGGGGTAATTTTTGTCCCCTTATTTATTTTATATATATATAAATTTTTTATTTTTATTTTTATTTTTATTTTTTTTTAATTCATAAAAGCAAACATAACGTATCAATGCACATAGATTCTTCATTATTTTCTAATTTGGTTTTTCTTTTCATGAGTAGGTTCCCAAATTCCCAATATTCAAATAAATTAAATACATTCCCTTATTACCCAATGTTCCCACATTTTAGTTGATACACAATTTCTATCTTAAGCTAACCAAAGATTCACTTGGGATTTTTAATTTGTTTTTCTGCTTAAGGCTAGTAATGTGGTTATAGAACAAGAGGGGATTAAAAACTCAATGGGCTAACAAAGGTGATGTAAAAGGTAGGCTTATTTGGGATAAGTGAGTTAATAACAAATAATGGCCTCAATCATGTGCAAGCATGTGAATATAATAAATATTGGACATATAAGATAAAACAAAATATAGATTACAATCATAGAGAAGTAAACACACAAGAATGAAATAATTATGGTTAAATAATGTAACCATACATAAAGGCTCAAATCTTTCACAGGTTGTGTGTTCTTTAATTCAAATATCATGTTCCAAATACAACTCAAGCAAATTTATCATAAAAAATTTTTGAAAAATTAGTGAAATTTTGTTCCAAAGATAGATTTTTAAAAGAAACTTATTGTCTTTTCAATCAAGTAGAACATGCATGCAACTATCCTAACCTACGCAATTTATTTTATTCTATAAAGGAAAGAAAATCTAACTAAAATATCCTAATTATTGGTGCTAGCGAAGAGAAATTACCTCCAGAAGTCAGGTACTAACCGACCTCCCCACACTTAAGGCTTTGCACCGTCCTCGGTGCCATCTGTCAGGAACAGGGGTGGGCTGGTAGCAGTATCTCCATCATCGGGACCGTCATGACTCCCTGTGCTAGTAAAGGAAGTGGAATCCGGGGTATCTGAGTCTCTGAAGTGTCCCTTGAGTAGCTCCTTGAGGTGTTTGAATCGGCGCTCGTTACGGCGCTCTCTCATCTTTGCTTTCTGTTCTTGCCGATCCAGCTGTTCGATTATTTGTTGGAGCAAATTCTTAGTTGTAGATGCTTGTTGTAACACCCTAATTAGCCTAAGCCTTACCTCGCGTCGTAAAGCCAAGGTCAATCAGAGATTACGACATTTCTAAACTCATACATAATATATATATATATATATATATGTATATATATATAGAAAGAATAGTATAATCTAGAAGCCCGATGAAAGATATAGCTCAAAAACAGAATTTCGAAGCACAAACGTACTAACGGAGCTACTAGCTTAAGGCATAAGAAACAGAGAATATATAACAAAAGATAAGTATATAATATCATAGGGAACTAGTCACGACTCGTGGAGTTTAAGCCGGCTAGCCATATACTGATATACAAAACCATACAGTGAAAACAGCTTATACAAGTTTTGTTCTCTCAAATACATGCCTCTAGGCAAAACAAAATACAAAAGGAGAGATGTATAAACAAAATAAACCAAAAAGAACTCCAAAATGATCCAAGATTCTCCGCTCCTGTCACCAACCAAAGCAACTCACCGAGGTGGGTTGCGACCTGCATCTGAAAAACACAACAACAATATGGTATGAGAACCGGCGGTTCTCAGTATGGTAACAGTTCCCAGTGATATAGGATATAAGACCCTGGGACGCCAAAGGCAATCCTAAGCTTCATATCAATCACAAGATTCAACTTAAAGCATTCTAAAATATTTAAGCATAATATACCAACTTGACTTAAATAAACCAGGTTATCTATCTTAAGGGATTTCTATTCTAACCAAACACCGCTGTCCCACAGCCTTCACCAACCGATCCTCCATGCGATCCCATCGCCACTGCCTTCCGAACCTCCTCAATCCCAGCAGAAAACACAGATAATGTTCAAAGCAAGTAAAGCACAAGTAGTAGCATATATGGCAAATAATTTAGATAGCATGTAAGCATGTTATTCAATTAGACAAACCATTACAAGTAGACAAAGCATACAAGCAGATAGGAAATGCATATGATGAATGCGTGCCCTACTGGCTGTGATATCACATTGTCGATTCAACTGCCAACCCGACACATCTCCATGGAGACGTCGCCCTTCGGATTTCTCATATGGGAACCCCCGAGATATAATGACCGGATCACTGTCCAGGTATCGGCGCCTGCTCGCCCTATAGATCCGAAGGGATGCGAGCGGGATATTCTTGCACAGACCTCACATCTCAACGTAAGCGGAATTAACCACCGTCCTTACGCCGCTGCCGCTACCTCGACAGGCGGGATTAGCCACCGTCCCTGCCAGGTGCATGGCGTCTCAGAATATCATGTAAAAATATTATTTCAATGGTTTTCAAAAGTATTTTCAGCATACATAGATCCATCATTTCAATCCGAGTCCCCGACTCATCTCAACCACTGTCCCTTTATAACTCAGTTTCCAAATACTAAAAGTCTATCATTTCTCATCTCATATACCAATCATCCTTCACCTAACGTCAAACCATTCTCAGCAAGCCAGAAACCTAGGCCTCCGTTTTCTAATTTACCTTAAAATCATGTACTAGAGCCCTTAATTTATATCCCATGTTCTAATACTCAAAACTAGGCCCAAACGTCTTAAAATGCTGTTATAGAAGCTTACAACCTTGTTGAAAAGGCAAAATAGTTGAAAACAAATAAATTTTTGAGAAACAGGACGTGTGCACCCGCACATATCAGAAGTAATGAAATTCTGCAACTTTGGAAAATTTCAGATTTTTAACACCAACTTTGAATGATCATAACCTCCTCTACCAAATTCCAATTTTTTTACAAACTTTATATCGATTCGAACAGTTTTCAATAAGCTTTAATGCTAAACTAATTTCAATAGATTTTGAAAACCAAGGCATAAGTTATGATTAGACAAAATACACCAAAAGTCAACTTTTACCAAGACTCACAAGAATCTCAATTTAGCAACTTTCATAACCCAATCCAACCAAAACCACATCAATTCTATCACATATTAGAATTTACCATTTTCCATATCCAATTTACCACTCCACCATATATAATCATCAATTCTCACTATCAAATACATAATAATACCCTTACTAACCATCATCATTATTAATTTCAACATCAAACTCCAACATCATACTATCAACATCAATATAACCATTTATCAACAATCCCAACACTCACCTTCAATTACCTAAAATATCAATATTTATCATCCATTATCAACCACATCAACAAACCCTCATCAACAACAATAAATCATACATCCCTCATCAACCTGTATAATCATTAAATTCCAACAACATCATTATTCATCATCAATCATTAAATACCAACAACCTCATCAACAATACTAATCATCAATACTCATTAACACCAACAATTCTCCATAATCATCCTTAATCACAATATTCCAAGGATACCAACAATTAACATCAATTTCACTACAAGAAAAATACCCATTCAGCCACACTTTTTTTAAGTTACATTTGAAAAGCGTAGCCTATTCATAGAATAGGCTACGCTTTTCTCAGTGTTGCCTATTTTTTAGAGAAAAAGAAACACAATTCTTGCATCATTTAAAAAGTGTAGCCTTAGGTATTATAGAAATCACTTATAAAGTGTAGCCGTATGTTAATATCTATGGGTTCACTTTTATATTAAAGAGAGCACTTTTTAAGAGTAGCCTATTTATTAAATTTTGGGTGCGCTTCAAAAGTGTTGCCTAATGTATCTAAGTCAAATGCCCAATAACACTTAGTAAATTTTTTGAATTTTCCCCAAAAGATACACGCGCACGCACTTAGCCAAATCAAAAAACATAACCCTTAGCCACTGAAAACATAACACTCGATCATCACTACCCTTAGCTTTTCCCTTCTTCGCGCCACTCATCACCCCCAAATCAGAGAAAGGGATCGCCATCACCAGTTACCACTCACCACTCACCATCTCCACCAGTCACTCATATTCGTCACTCACCACTCACCACACCGTCACTCGTCTTCATCGTCGCTTCTGTTCGCTGCGCTCTCACATTAGGTAAAATTTTTCCCCCTCTTCGTATCCTCCATTCAGCCTCACTCACGCACTCTCATCCTCCCTCAACTCACACACACGAAAGAGAAGAAATCAAAAAAGGGGAGCACAGGAAGAAGAAGAAGAGAAGAAGAGAGGAGAGGGGAAGGAAAGAAAGAAATGACGACGCCGCCTAGGGCTCCACCGCTATCGAGCGCCAGTGAAAGAGAGCTCGAGAAAGAGAGAAAACGCGATGGAGGAGAGAAGAAAGGGGTGCTCGGTCGCTGCTGAAACTCCACCGCCATTGCTAGGGCTTGTTGCCTTCGCTGTTCTGCCACCGTCGGGCTGCTGTTCCGCCGCCAAGGAGCTCGAAGGGAGTACCCCGTGTCACCAGGTAACCATTCTCTGTTCTGTATTCTCACTTTCTCACTCATTCTCTAACTCACTCTCACTTTTCAGTTCGAAGGTGCGTATGATTTTGATAGTGATGATGAACTGCAATGGCTAAATGAGATAGAGATGGTATGTATTAATTTTCAATTGATTATGTGAATTTTTGGGGGTTTGGGGGTCTAATTTTAGGTTTTCTAATCTTCTAATTAGTTGTTGTTGTTCTTATATTGTTCCATGTTTTTACTATCATAATTTTGGTGTCAAGCAAAGGATAGATTAAATGGACTTTTTATCTTATTTTCACAAATAATAAAGGGGTCTACTCTGCTCTCTAATTGATCTCACTACTGTAGTTGATTGGTGTCATTTCAGGCCACAAGCAGAACTAGATCGCTAATTTGGAAGCTTCACAAATTAGGGAGAGAGCAGTTGACAAGATTAATAATGTTATTGGAACGTATGAATCAATTGTTTGTACCTTATATTTCTTCAGGGTTTTATTGTTTGTTCATTTCTCTTAGTATATAGCTTCAATCTATTGTGCTTTATTGATTATAATCCTTTTTTCTTTTAATTTATGCAGTTCCCATTTCTTCCAGATACAACGATTTGATGCTCAGAATATTTTCAGAATGTGAATCTTCTTTGTCCTTTTCATTGGAGGAGCTGCTACTGCTACTGCTACCTCTCACTCTCACTGTTCTACTTCTTATGTTGTGTCCTTCTCCTTCTGTAACTGTAATAGTACTTATTGGAGGAAACATAACAAGAATGAGAAGAAGACATAGCAAGGTTGAGGGTGGGAAAGAACACTGAAGAAAACACCATTGCTATTTTGGTATTATGAACTTATGATCAGTACCAATATTTTTCTCTTTTTAGTATTGTTAGCTTCTCTGGGTATGATTTTCTTAATGCAAATTCTGAATCTCTTAATGCACATTGCTTAGGTTTTTCAATGCGTATATATTTTGGTTTTGCCAAATTCAGAAAAGTTTCTAAGTGACATTCTAAATTATTGGTAATGTCCTAATTGTTGGTAATGTAAAAACATTTCTGTTGTTTCCTTGATAGTCTTACTTCATGCATACATCAGTAGATGAACATAGTTCATGAGGTCCTACAAAATATAAGTACATTTTGCACCTGTTGAAGTATTTACCATATTTTATATTTTATGAGCATTCAAATGTATCAGACAATTACTGTGGCAATAAATTTTGTATTTTTTTTTATGGTTTTTGATTTGCCGTCTCTAATTTCTGCTCAGGTCAATGCTTCTGATGTCATTATATTGGAGGGAATTCTTGTATTCCATGATCAAGATGTCCAGGATTTAATGAACATGAAGATCTTTGTTGACACAGGTTTGTTTGTTATGTCCCATCGCATGTCATGTATTTTTATAAAATACTGGGAATTTATTGGGAAAAATTTCCATCTCTATCTCTAACGTCCTCTTGTTTTGAATCGCATTTATGCAAGTGCTTTTAAAAAATAAATTGAAATGGAAACTTTTCCTATTAGATTGGCTGCCAGCTTAGGTTTGAATATCATTATGCATTATACAAAATCTATTATTCTTACACTGTATGAAAGCTTTCCCTACTTATTCCTTATTAACTCTAGTTTTATCTTTAACTTTCAATTGTTTGCAGATGTTGATGTGAGACTAGCTCGTAGGATTATACGTGACACAGTGGAGTAAGGGACATAAACTCTGTTCTTAAACAGGTATTGCCAACAATATTCTCAGTAACCACAGTTTAATTGCACCTAGGCTAATAATGAGTATGAATTCTTGTATATATTTTTTAATAAGTTTGAAGCATGAGATTTGGATTAATAAGTTATATGCTAGACTATGTCAGTTGATATGTATGAAGAGTAGTTTGATCTAAGAGGGGAAGCTGAGTAAGGTATAGAATTAATGGGATATGCATGTATTAATGTGAAATAGGCTAAAGGAATTAGTGAAATGATATGGTTGTATTAGCTGTAATGCTGTGAGAATTTATTGAGATTAGTTGGACAAGCCTATGGATGTTAGGATATCCTTGTTTTCAAATAAAATGTGAACAATCACTTCTAAGATTTATATCTTACTGCCTACAATGCTGATTTTGCAGTACGCAAAGTTTGTTAAGCCTGCCTTTGATGATTTTGTTTTACTGTCAAAAAAGTATGCTGATGTGATCGTTCCTCAGGGAGGTGATAATCATGTTGTTGCCGTAACTGTGCCTTTCTTTCTTTGATTTTCACATATGAATAGTATGTTAATATTGTTTAGCTTTAAAGATTGAAACTCTGAGCGATTCCTAATTTTATTTGTATCACTGCTGTAGGCCATGCAATTTTGATATTTCGGAAACTGGTGCATTCTCCCAAAATCCTGCACTTGTTCTTGCCCCAGTTGTCCCAAGGTACGCCCTTGTTACTGTTGTACAAAGTTTTTTTGGAGAAGTGCTTTCTGCTATTTCTGTTGTTAGTATTTCAAATTATATTATATTACTTGCTCAATTTGCAATTCTGATATAGTTAGAGTATAAATAATTATGATTGCTAAAATTTAGTGCTCATTTATTTTAATGTCTTTGTCAAGTTTGTCAATGTTGCTGGTTAGTATCTGTCTTTTGCTTCACTCCTTATCATGCTTTCAAATTAAGGAATTAATTTGCATAGGCTTCAATTTTATTTTCTCTATTTTCAGTTTCTATTTGGCGCAAAAGTGCATGGTGTTGCTCTGTATTTGTACAATTTTTGCTTTTTACAATTGATTTTACACTGCCAAGTACCTAGAATTTATGACTTTGATTTAAGAACCCTTGTGGTTTGGTACAAAATGGCGCATTTCTTTATGCTAAGTGCCTTTTTATTGTTTTCAGATAAATAGCAATGAGTATATTTGGTGGAAGACTAATGCTAGAGAGACAAAGGAAGAACTAATTAATAGAAGGCCTAAGTTCCTGGACTAGTATATTTCTATTCACGAAAACAATTATATAAAGAGCAGTGTATTATAGATGTGCTAAGGGATAACTCTATTTTGTAGAAGCTAATTTAATTTTACTTATCTTCTTTTTATTTTAATAAGAGATGTATGAATATTCAAAATTATGATCATTCTAATACTTTTGTTTCATTATAAATATATTTATTTAATGATAATTTTTATTATTTGAAGAATATTTATATAGTATTATAGTGTACTTATTTTTATTTTATAATATTTGACTAATTTAATTTAAAATGCAAGACTATATATAATCATATTACTAAATATTAGGTTATAGAAAAAAACTATTAGAATATATATATATATATATGCATGCAGAAAATTAAAAAAAAAATAATGAGGGACCTAAGGCTACACTTATATAGAGTAGCTATGGTATACAATGTGGCTACGCTTTACAAGTGATGCAGTAGCGTTGAAAAGCGTAGCCTATTCTGGTAAAAATGAAAGTTGAAAAGCGTAGCCTTTGGTCCTGGACAGCATCACTTGAAAAGCGTACCCTATTTCCAAACGGCAAAAGTGTAGCCCTTGGTGCAGAAAAGCGTAGCCTTTGAGAATAGGCAACGGCCGAATAGGAATCACCCCAAAAAGCGTAGCCGTAGCCCAAAAAGCGTAGCCGTAGCCTAAGGCATCATTTTTTTTCACTTTTGGCTACACTTTTCAAGTGTACCTGAATGGGTATTTTTCTTGTAGTGTTTACACATAATCATTCATACACCAACAACATTCAATCCTATCTTAGGGTCAACTAGCCTAAGTGCCTATGAATATTATATACTACATAGAGGAAACCGAAACCATACCTTGGCCGATTTCCTTTATGCACCCAAACTCAAAATGAGCACCAACAAGCTTCCAACCACAATCCAAGCTTTCAAATCCACTCCAACAAGCACAAATAAGTTCCAAAAGCTCCCAAAGCCACAATAATCAAACTATATACATATAAATCACCACAAATCAACCTAGGGTTCAACATAAGCATAATCTCACAAGGGTTTAAGAGCTTTTACCTTTCCCAACAGATTTGATAACACAAATCCAAAGCTAAGCAAGGATTAGAGCAAACCTAAACATCCAAAATCACAAAAACCCATTTAACTCAAAACTCTAATAAAACCCAAAATTTTGAAGAGAGAAACTGGGAAGATTTCTTGATTACCTTGAGGGTTTCTTGGGTGGGTTTTGTAGAGCTCTTCACAAGGAATGCGTAGCCGCAAACGGTGCGGTGATCGGAGCTCCGTAGCTCAAGATATGAGCTTGGGAAGTTTAAAGTGAATAGTAACAATGGTGAAAAGCTCTCACCTCTCTCCTCACTTCAGCTGCTGTTGTGTTTAGGTTATGAGGGTGAAAGTGGCTGAAATGGGTTCATTTAAGTGTATTTATATGTTGGGCTTGGGCCCAACTTGGGCCCGGTCCAACCCGTTAGCGTTTTTAGCCAGTTTGGCCTAAATTCAGGCCAAATCTTTAAAATTAAAGCCGGGTTTTCCATTTCTAATATTTTTCTAAGGTTTTTTGACGGTTTTCACTTTTCTCGTGCGATACTAGGCAGACTTGAACCGGTTCAACCGGTTCAACTGCCGGTTCGCAATTTTTCACGGTTTTTCGTAGAAAGCACATTTTCTGACTCAGAAAGACTCACTGAGTCCAAAAATCACCTTTAAATCCCCAAATTCTCTCTCTAAATTTTTGGAATCTAATTTGGGCAATTAATCACTTTATTAACCGGTTGATTAGTTGCGGTTCTTACATTCTCCCCACCAATTAAGAAATTTTGCCCTCAAAATTTGAATTACCTGAGAAAAGCTCGGGATAATCCTTTCGCATCTCAGACTCCAATTCCCAAGTGTGCTCTTCTACTCCTGCTCGCTCCCAAGTAACTTTAACCAATGGGACATCCTTTCCTCGTAGCTTCTTCACACTAGTGTCATCGATCCTCACTAGTGTCACTTGGAGAGTCAAGTTCTCTTTCAACTTGACCGATTCAGGCTCCAACACATGAGCCGTATCCGACGTGTATTTACGGAGCTGTGACACGTGGAATACGTCATGCAAGTTAGACAGATGAGGTGGCAAAGCTACTTGATATGCCATCGGCCCGAATCTCTTCAAAACCTCAAACGGTCCTATATATCTTGGGTTCAACTTCTTGGTCTTGATTGCTCTTCCAATCCCAGTTGTCGGTGTAACCCTAAGGAATACGTGTTCTCCCACTTCAAACTCTAAGGGTTTCCTTCTCTGATCCGCATAACTCTTTTGTCGACTTTGGGCGGTTAAAATACTTGCACGAATCTTCTTAATGTTCTCAGTAGTCTCTGCTATCAAATCTGGACCCAAAACACTTACTTCTCCAAATTCATACCAACAAAGTGGAGATTGACACTTTCGTCCATACAAAGCCTCATACGGAGCCATCCCAATGCTTGCATGAAAGCTGTTGTTATATGCGACCTCCACCAATGGCATGTAACGATCCCAACTCCCGGGTTGATCAAACACACATGCTCTCAGCATATTTTCCAACGTTTGAATAGTCCTTTCCGATTTTCCATCTGTTTGTGGATGATACGCCGTACTAAGACATAGCTTCGTACCGAAAGCTCTTTGAAAAGCTCCCCAAAACCTTGATGTGAATCGGGGATCACGGTCCGATACTATGCTTGACGGCACACCATGCAACCTCACTATCTCCTTGATGTATAATCTTGCCAATTCCTCCATAGAACAGTTTAGTCGGATAGGCAGAAAATGAGCGGATTTGGTTAAGCGATCTACGATCACCCAAATCACATCAAACCCCGACCTAGTCCTCGGTAAACCGGTAACAAAATCCATAGAAATTCCTTCCCACTTCCACTGAGGAATCTCAAGTGGTTGTAGCATTCCTGACGGTTTTTGATGCTCTATCTTCACTTTCTGGCAGGTCAAACATTTGGATACCACTGTAGCTACATCACCCTTCATCCCCGGCCACCAGAACATCTTCTTCAAGTCATAATACATCTTCGTGCTCCCGGGATGAATAGAAAACCCACTGTTGTGAGCCTCCAACAGCAAATCTCGCCTCAAAATCCCAACATCTGGTATGCAAATCCTTCCCTTGTATCTCCATAACCCTTCATCATCCTTAGTGAATTCTTCGCGTCTCTTATCACCAACTGGTTGAAACAATTGCTGAAACTTCTGCTCATCTTGCTGTGCCCTTTGTATTTCTGATTTAAACATGCTTGAAATCTGTAACTGGTTCAAACAAGCTCTTCCGGCAACTTCACTAATATCCAGCTTAAGATCTACAAACTTATCCACTAGTTCTTCTTCCTTGATTCTCATCCAAGCAATTGTTAAAGATTTCCGACTCAAAGCGTCTGCTACCACGTTCGCCTTTCCAGGGTGATAACTCAACTCGAAATCATAATCTTTAAGCAACTCCATCCACCTTCTCTGGCGCATATTTAACTCTTTCTGATCAAAGATGTACTTGAGACTCTTATGATCAAAAAAGACGCTAAACCTTACTCCGTATAAGTGGTGTCTCCAAATCTTTAATGCAAACACAATTTCCGCTAATTCCAAGTCATGAGTGGGGTAATTCACCTCACGTGGTCTCAGCTGACGCGATGCGTAAGCCACCACATTCCGGTGTTGCATCAACACGCAACCCAAACCCTTCAAAGAAGCATCACAATATACCTCAAACGGTTCACGCGGTTCCGGTAGGATTAGAATAGGTGCTGAAGTTAATCTCTGCTTTAACGTTTGAAAACTTTCTTCACACTCCGACGTCCACTCGAACAGCACTTCTTTCCTTGTCAACTTTGTCATTGGTAGCGTAATCCGGGAAAATCCTTCGATAAATCTCCGGTAATATCCGGCTAAACCCAAAAAGCTTCTGACTTTCGTCACAGTCGTCGGTCTTTCCCATTCCATCACCGCTTCTACTTTAGAAGGATCTACAGCTATTCCTCCCTTACTTACCACGTGGCCTAAGAACTTTACTTCCTCCTTCCAGAACTCACACTTTGACAACTTAGCGTACAACTTCCGCTCCTTTAAGATTTGCAGTACAATCCTCAAGTGTTCCTCATGCTCCTTTACCGTCTTAGAGTAAACTAAGATGTCATCTATGAAAACCACCACGAATTTGTCCAAAAAGGGACGAAACACTCTGTTCATGTAATCCATGAAAATAGCAGGTGCATTCGTTAACCCAAAAGACATTACCGCAAACTCGTAGTGTCCATAGCGTGTTCTAAAGGCAGTCTTAGGGATATCATCTTCCTTCACTCTTATCTGGTGGTAACCGGATCTTAAATCAATCTTGGAAAACACTCCAGCTCCTTGCAATTGATCCATCAAGTCATCTATCCTTAGCAGCGGGTACTTGTTCTTTACTGTCACTTTATTTAACTGTCAGTAATCCACACACAAACGCATCCCTCCATCTTTCTTCTTCACCAATAAAACTGGCGCTCCCCACGGTGATACACTCGGTCGAATGAACCTCTTATTCAAAAGCTCTTCCAACTGAGTCTTTAGCTCTGCCAGCTCTATAGGAGCCATTCTATATGGTGCAATCGATACTGGTCCGGCTCCCGGTACCAATTCAATCGCAAACTCAATTTCCCTTTGAGGTGGGAACTCAGGGATATCTTCCGGGAACACTTCTGGAAAATCTCTAACCACCGGAATTTGATCTAAGTTCTGGGCATCGCCCAACGCATTAGCAGCCAACAGAATATAACCCTGACACTCCTTCCCACTATAATGCACCATTACAGAGTTCAGGTAATACCCCGTAGCTACCACTGCTCCATTTTCTCCTTCCGGCATAAATCGAATTGTCCGTTCAAAGCAATCCAACAAAATCCGGTTCTTCGACAACCAATCAAACCCCAAAATCATCTCCAGCCCCACCATTGGTAAACAGATCAAATCGTGTACAAAGTCTCTACCCTCAAGCTTGAAACCTACTTGTCTACAACCTGACCTAGTCATAACTGTTTGATGCGGAGTATGTACATGTATATCAAAAGGTAACTCTGATACTTTCAAGCCTAATTCCTCAACTTTAGCAAATGAAATAAATGAATGCGAAGCTCCGGTATCTTATAATGCAACTGAGGATTTATCACCAATTAGACATATACCTTTCATCAAAGGATCCGCCTTGGAAGCATCCTTGGCATTCACAGCAAAGACTCGACCTTGATGCTGACTCTGGCCCGCATTCTGATTCCTCCCACGAGGGCAATCCCTCGCAATGTGGCCAGGTAACCCACACTTGAAGCAACCACCTAAACCAATCTTACATGAGTCATAAGGGTGAAAACATCCACAACGATCACAAGCTAAATCCGGAGAACTCTTACTCTAATTTCCTCTGCCTTTAGCATACTGAAACTGATTCTGATTGTTCTTTCTGAAGCCCCCTTGGCCTTGAGGAGTATATCCCCCTCTTTTGAAGCTTTGTCCTCTAGGATGAAAATACTTGCCACACCCACGACTAGAGCTCCCTCCATGAGTGTCTTTAGATGCCGCCACTGTCTTGGCATACTCTTCCACTACCCTTGCTTTGTTCACCAAGTCGGAGAAGACACGGATCTCCATAGGAGCCACAGCAGTCATAATGTTGTCCTTCAAGCCCCTTTGGTACTTAATGCACCTCCAGCTCTCGAAAGTTTCCGGGTCACCCTGACATACCCGAGAAAACCTACAAAGCTCTTCGAACTTGTTGGTGTACTCTGCCACAGACATGGAACCTTGCTTCAGCTGCATTAGCTCCATCTCCTTTGCTTCCCTTGCAGACTCAGGAAAGTATTTCTTGTAGAAAGCCGTTTGGAACACCTCCCATGGAATGTCGGCGTTCTGAAGCTGTAGCAAACGACACTCAGCTTGCCAACAGGGATGGGCCTCTCCCGCTAGCTGATAAGCGACAAACTCTACATATTGATTGAGAGGAACATGCTGCGCCTATAAAGCACGCTCTATAGCCTGGAACCAGTGGTCCGCTTCAATAGGATCTGTGGATCCTCAGAAAGTTGGCGGATGAACCTTGAGGAACGTCGCCAGGGTCATCAGAACTCCTCCTGTGTTATCGCCGTTACCCTCAGCATTATCATTGGTATTCCCTTCGCCATTCCCATTTCCGTTGCCATTCTCAGTCGGTTGGCCCAATCTCTGCACTGCTTGCAGAGTCGCAGCAGCATTAGCTTCCATGGTGTTAGCGAGATTCGCCATTGCCGCCATGAATTCGGTGTGATTGTCAACTGGTTGCTCATTCCTACTTCCCCGTGTACGCGTTCAACCTCGCCCGCGAGTAGCCATGTAGGATTCCTGTCTACACCAAACAATAGATATCAAGGTGATCAGTCTCAATATCAAAATTTAGTGCTTCAATTATCCCAAACAGGCACTCACAAACAAGCATGCTATGCATATATCAAACTGATAACCTAATAGCATCAAAGAAAAGACACACAGAGTATGCAATGAAGCACAATCGGTCCATCCCTCAGGCTCACGAGGACGAACCGCTCTGATACCACTAAATGTAACACCCTAATTAGCATAAGCCTTACCTCGCGTCGTAAAGCCAAGGTCAATCAGAGATTACGACAGTTCTAAACTCATACATATATATATATAGAAAGAATAGTATAATCTAGAAGCCCGATGAGAGATATAGCTCAAAAACAGAATTTCGAAGCACAAACGTACTAACGGAGCTACTAGCTTAAGGCATAAGAAACAGAGAATATATAACAAAAGATAAGTATATAATATCATAGGGAACTAGTCACGACTCGCGGAGTTTAAGCCGACTAGCCATATACTGATATACAAAACCATACAGTGAAAACAGCTTATACAAGTTTTGTTCTCTCAAATACATGCCTCTAGGAAAAACAAAATACAAAAGGAGAGATGTATAAACAAAATAAACCAAAAAGAACTCCAAAATGATCCAAGATTCTCTGCTCCTGTCACCAACCAAAGCAACTCACCGAGGTGGGTTGCGACCTGCATCTGAAAAACACAACAACAATATGGTATGAGAACCGGCGGTTCTCAGTATGGTAACAGTTCCCAGTGATATAGGATATAAGACCCCGGGACATCAAAGGCAATCCTAAGCTTCATATCAATCACAAGATTCAACTTAAAGCATTCTAAAACATTTAAGCATAATATACCAACTTGACTTAAATAAACCAGGTTATCTATCTTAAGGGATTTCTATTCTAACCAAACACCGCTGTCCCACAGCCTTCACCAACCGATCCTCCATGCAATCCCATCGCCACCGCCTTCCAAACCTCCTCAATCCCAGCAGAAAACACAGATAATGTTCAAAGCAAGTAAAGCACAAGTAGTAGCATATATGGCAAATAATTCAGATAGTAAGTAAGCATGTTATTCAATTAGGCAAACCATTACAAGTAGACAAAGCATACAAGCAGATAGGAAATACATATGATGAATGCGTGCCCTACTGGCTGTGATATCACATTGTCGGTTCAACTGCCAACCCGACACATCTCCATGGAGACGTCGCCCTTCGGATTTCTCATATGGGAACCCCCGAGATATAGTGCCCGGATCACTGTCTAGGTACCGGCGCCTGCTCGCCCTATAGATCCGAAGGGATGCGAGCGGGATATTCTTGCCTTAGACCTCACATCTCAACGTAAAATGCTGTTATAGAAGCTTACAACCTTGTTGAAAAGGCAAAATAGTTGAAAACAAATAAATTTTTGAGAAACAGGACGTGTGCACCCGCACATATCAGAAATAATGAAATTCTGCAACTTTGGAAAATTTCAGATTTTTAACATCAACTTTGAATGATCATAACTTCCTCTACCAAATTCCAATTTTTTTACAAACTTTATATCGATTCGAACAGTTTTCAATAAGCTTTAATGCTAAACTAATTTCAATAAATTTTGAAAACCAAGGCATAAGTTATGATTAGACAAAATATACCAAAAGTCAACTTTTACCAAGACTCACAAGAATCTCAATTTACCAACTTTCATAACCCAATCCAACCAAAACCGCATCAATTCTATCACATATCAGAATTTACCATTTTCCATATCCAATTTACCACTCCACTATATATAATCATCAATTCTCACTATCAAATACATAATAATACCCTTACTAACCATCATCATTATTAATTTCAACATCAAACTCCAACATCATACTATCAACATCAATATAACCATTTATCAACAATCCCAACACTCACCTTCAATTACCAAAAATATCAATATTTATAATCCATTTTCAACCGCATCAACAAACCCTCATCAACAACAATAAATCATACATCCCTCATCAACCTGTATAATCATTAAATTCCAACAACATCATTATTCATCATCAATCATTAAATACCAACAACCTCATCAACAACACTAATCATCAATACTCATTAACACCAACAATTCTCCATAATCATCCTTAATCACAATATTCCAAGGATACCAACAATTAACATCAGTTTACACATAATCATTCATACACCAACAACATTCAATCCTATCTTAGGGTCAACTAGCCTAAGTGTCCATGAATATTATATACTACATAGAGGAAACCGAAACCATACCTTGGCCGATTTCCTTTATGCACCCAAACTCAAAATGAGCACCAACAAGCTTCCAACCACAATCCAAGCTTTCAAATCCACTCCAACAAGCACAAATAAGTTCCAAAAGCTCCCAAAGCCACAATAATCAAACTATATACATATAAATCACCACAAATCAACCTAGGGTTCAACATAAGCATAATCTCACAAGGGTTTAAGAGCTTTTACCTTTCCCAACAGATTTAATAACACAAATCCAAAGCTAAGCAAGGATTAGAGCAAACCTAAACATCCAAAATCATAAAAACCCATTTAACCCAAAACTCTAATAAAACCCGATATTTTGAAGAGAGAAACTGGGAAGATTTCGTGATTTCCTTGAAGGTTTCTTGGGTGGGTTTTGTAGAGCTCTTCACAAGGAACGCGTAGCCGCAAATGGTGCGGCGATCGGAGCTCCGTAGCTCAAGATATGAGCTTGGGAAGTTTAAAGTGAATAGTAACAATGGTGAAAAGCTCTCACCTCTCTCCTCACTTCAGCTGCTGTTGTGTTTAGGTTATGAGGGTGAAAGTGGCTGAAATGGGTTCATTTAACTGTATTTATATGTTGGGCTTGGGCCCAACTTGGGCCCGGTCCAACTCGTTAGCATTTTTAGCCCGTTTGGCCTAACTTCGGGCCAAATCTTTAAAATTAAAGCCCAGTTTTCCATTTCTAATATTTTTCTAAGGCTTTTTGACGGTTTTCACTTTTCTCATGTGGTACCAGGCAGACTTGAACTGGTTCAACCGATTCAACTGCCGTTTCGCGATTTTTCACAGTTTTTTGTAGAAAGCACATTTTCTGACTCAGAAAGACTCACTGAGTCCAAAAATCACCTTTAAATCCCCAAATTCTCTCTCTAACTTTTGGGAATCTAATTTGGACAATTAATCACTTAATTAACCGGTTGATTAGTTGCGGTTCTTACACTTGTGGTGTTGAAGAAGGATTATCTTCAACTGGAGTAGTAGGAAGGCTTGTAGTGGCTGCTGAGAGTCTGTTAGGTATTTCCTGTTAGCACGGCTTTGGTGTCCCCAGCTCTGTAGGAGACTCCGGCTGCTAAGACAAGATCTGAGACCAAGGCGGGGAAAGGTAAGTTGTCCGCAATTTGTACGTGTTCCATAGCATTCCGGATATGTCTTGAGAGATTCAGAGGTTAGTCTGTAAGGATGCACCATAGTAGAATAGCCATGTCCGCAATGAAGGAGGACTCATGAGTGCTCGGAAAGACGTAATGGGACATGATCTGTGCCCATACGCGAGCCTCCAAGGTAAGTGCTGAAGCCAAGATTCCCTTAGGGCGGGTACGGTGGTATCCGTAGATCCAACGGCTGCCAGGTGCTGCGATGATTCCGAGAACAGAGTCCCAGTCAAATTGGTATCTCTGGCGCTGAAGGGCGGCTTCTTGAAAAGCGTCCATTCCTACTGGAATAGGGGGAAGACTCAGAGCTTGCTGAATGGCCTCTTCTGTGATAGGGACTTACTTCTGCCAGACATAAACAGACTGCAGGGTCGGCATGTAGAAGTTGGAGTAGAACTCAACTACCCAAGAAAGATTGACCTGCCTTGGCTGTCTCCGTAGGAAACCCCATTGTCTTCGCTCAATTTGCGGCTCAACAAAGGTGGCAATATTGGACGGGAGGATAAGAAGGTATTCATTGTTATAGTTCCTTTCTGCCAGGATAGGGAACATCTGCTCACAGTAGCGATTGGAAAATCGCGCAGCGTCCTTTGCTGGAAAGGCTTTCTCCTTTTTATTAACCTTTATTATCCTCTTAACTCGTTTTGTTGAGGGCTTGACTGCAGTTGAAGAAGGATCTGCCACTAATGCTCTTTTAGTTCCTCTTCTTGTTGGTGGTTTGGAAGTTGCTTTCTCCTTTCCTTTCTTGGTGGCCATCCTGAAAGAAGGGAAGAGAAAGAAAATTAAATTTAAAGAGATATACAGCAAGGAAGGAAACGGAAAAAGAGGGTGAATGATGCACATCAAAATGTAGATGACATTAACACATGCTCTCGAGTGCATATGAAAAGCCAACAGTGGAAAATAACTGGTGCATACAAAGACAAGTGGATGCAAGGCGTTTATTGGCATGCCGGGAAAGGGCATGAGTAGCACAGACCAAGCAATACTTTGTAACAAGCCAAAATGTTTGTATTGACAATAAAATTCAATTAATATCATAGTAAGGGAAAGTTGTGAAAAGCAAGCATTGAATAGTATAGCATAGAGAAGTGCATAATGCCATATGAGCTTTTTCACAAACACATAGCATGCATGGTGAATAGGGTATAGAAAATATGAAGATGAATATGCAAGCAATCCCTTAAATAGGAGAAAAAAATAAAAGTCAAATAATTTACAATAATCCATAAGCATATAATGAGGGATGATGACTCCAAAAAGTTTCTAGCACCATGTAAAAAGGAAAAGAAGGAGAAGAAAAATAAAATAAAAAAAATTTAAAAGAAAAAGAAAAGAAAAGGAAATAATATTATATATACATAAAATAATAAGAATGATAGAAAAGAGAAGAAGGAAGAAGAAGGTAAAACCTTGTTAATGGTGGTGAGAGAGATAGAGAGTGAAAGGTGAGATAGAAAGGGGAAGGGGGAAGGAAGAAATAAGGAGGGAAAAGAAAAATTAGGATTGGGAGGAGGGGAAGATAAGGTATGTGGCAATTTTAGGTTGAGCTGTGCAGCGCATACGACGCGGCCGCATGGGGCACGCGTTCGCGTGGGTGCGCTTCCAGGTAAGGGGGCACGATCGCGTCGGTCACGCGGTTGCGTGACCCATGTTACGCTGCTGGCGCGAGTGCAGCCTCGCTCCAGCACAACTCTCTGTTCAATTTATTTTAATTGCCAAAATTGGGTGACGCGATCGCGTGGGTAACGCGATCGCGTGAGTATGCGTTATAAATGGGTGACGCGGCCGCGTCGGCAACGCGGTCGCGTGACAAGGATTGTGCTTCCAGCACCAATCCAGTATCACTCTCGCACAGAATGTTACTGTGCACCCTTTTAGGTCGAAAACTCAGGGCACGCGGCCGCGTGGGGCACGCGGTCGTGTGGGAGGCCATGATTCCCATGCGACGCAAACGCGTCAGGGACGCGATCGCGTGGGTCGATTTGTGCCATTGGCACGCCTCCAGCCACGCTCCAGCGTAACTCTCTGTTCATTTATTTTTTTCTCCACCGCCCTTGCGACGCGGATGCGTCGCTGATGCGATCGCGTCGCGTGGCGAAAAACCCTTTTTTTTTAAGGAAACATAAAGACATGTAAATGAAAGAGCACGAAAGCACTAATAAAGAGAAGAGTTATTAAAGAAGAAAAACTAAAAGTGAAGAAAAGAACGATCATACCGCGGTGGGTTGTCTCCTACCAAGCACTTTGCTTTAACGTCCGTAAGTTGGACGCTCCACTAGCTCAATCTGCTGCAATGTGGGGATCTTCCAAGCAGAAGATCTCAAGCTCCTTATTTTTCTACACCTTCTCACCATGGTATAGCTTCAGGCGTTGTCCATTAACCTTAATAAGTTCAGAGCTTGAAGGATGGCTTAGGTGATAAACTCCGTACGGTTCAGCCTTCTCTACTCTGTATGGACCTTCCCATTTTGATCTCAACTTACTAGGCATGAGCCTTAGTCGAGATTTGTAAAGGAGGACAAAATCTCCAGGTTGGAACTCTTTCTTCTTGATGTTTTGATCATGCACAGCTTTCATCTTTTTCTTGTAAATTCTGGAATTCTCATAAGCTTCTAGGCGAAGGTTCTCCAGTTCCTGCAGTTGCAACTTTCTTTCAACTCCAGCATTCTCAATTCCCATGTTGCACTCCTTAACTGCCCAGAAGGCTGTGTGTTCTATTTCAACTGGGAGATGACAAGCTTTTCCGTAAACCAAGCGGAAGGGGCTCATCCCAATGGGTGTCTTGTATGCTGTTCTGTATGCCCACAGTGCATCTTGTAGCCTGGTGCTCCAGTCTTTTCTATGAGGCTTTACTATCTTTTGCAAGATATGCTTAATTTCTCTATTTGACTCCTCGGCTTGCCCATTAGTTTGGGGATGGTAAGCTGTTACAACTTTATGGATTATCCCATGCTTCTTCATCAATCCTGTTAGTCTCCTGTTACAAAAATAGGTGCCTTGATCGCTCACGATCGCTCGTGGTGATCCAAAGCGACATATAATATGGTTTCTCACAAAGGAAACAACGGTGTTAGCATCATCAGTGCGGGTAGGAATTGCTTCCACCCATTTGGAAACATAATCCACAGCTAACAATATATAAAAATATCCATTAGAATTTGGAAATGGACCCATGAAGTCAATTCCCCAAACATCAAAAATTTCACAGAAGAGCATATATTGTTGAGGCATCTCATCCCTCCTGAATATATTACCAAATTTCTGGCATGAGGGGCAAGATTTACAAAACTCAGCAGCGTCTCTAAAAAGAGTAGACCACCAGAATCCGCAGTCTAAGATATTTCTAGCTGTTCTTTGAGGGCCAAAATGTCCTCCACTCTCATATGAGTGATAGGCCTCTAAAATGGACTGGAATTCTGATTGAGACACACAACGTCCAATTATCTAGTCAGCGCCACATCTCCATAAATATGGGTCATCCCATATATAATATTTAGACTCGCTTTTCAGCTTGTCTCTTTGATGTTTAGAAAAATGTGGAGGAAATGTGCGGCTAACTAAATAATTAGCGACAGGTGCATACCAAGGGACTACCTCGGATACTGCTTGCAGGTTGTCAAAAGGAAAATTATCATCTATAGGAGTAGAATCATCCTTAATATGTTCAAGGCGACTCAAGTGGTCTGCTACTAAATTCTGATTACCACTCCTATCCTTTATTTCTAAATCAAATTCTTGTAACAGCAGTATCCAACGTATAAGTCTTGGTTTGGATTCCTTTTTAGCTAATAGATACTTTAGAGCTGCATGGTCCGAATATACTACTACTCTAGTACCAAGTAAATAAGCTCGGAATTTATCCAGAGCAAAAACAATAGCAAGAAGCTCTTTCTCAGTAGTAGTATAATTGGACTGGGCAGTGTCTAAAGTCTTAGACGCATAGGCAATAACAAAAGGATCCTTACCTTCATGCTGAGCCAGCGTTGCTCCCACTACATGGTTGGAAGCATCGCACATGATTTCAAACGGCTGGCTCCAGTCTGGTCCTCTCACAATTGGGGCTTGAGTTAGAGCAGTCTTCAGCTTATCAAACGCTTGTTTGCAATCCTCACTGAACTCGAACTCAATATCCTTCTGCAGTAATCTGGATAAGGGAAGTGCCACCTTACTAAAGTCCTTAATAAATATCCTGTAGAAACCTGCATGGCCAAGGAACGAACGGACTTCCGTCACAAAAGCGGGGTAAGGTAAACTAGAAATAACATTCACCTTTGCTGGGTCTACAGAAATGCCATTATTAGATACCACATGTCCTAATACAATCCCTTGTTTTACCATAAAGTGGCATTTTTCGAAATTCAATACAAGGTTTGTATTAACACATCTATCTAATACTCTAGATAATCCCTCTAAGCAAAGGTTAAAAGAATCACCATAAATGCTAAAATCGTCCATAAAAACTTCTATACAGTCCTCAATAAGATCAAAGAAAAGACTCATCATGCACCTTTGGAAGGTAGCTGGTGCATTGCACAAGCCAAATGGCATTCTCTTATAAGCATAAGTCCCAAAAGGACATGTAAAAGTAGTCTTTTCCTGATCCTCAGGAGCTATATGAATCCGGAAATAACCTGTGTAACCATCTAAAAAGCAATAATGTGATTTACCTGACAGGCGATCCAGCATTTGATCAATGAATGGAAGTGGGTAGTGATCCTTACGGGTAGCTTGGTTGAGATGCCTGTAATCAATGCAGACTCTCCAAGCATTCTGAACTCTAGTTGCTATGAGCTCTCCATGCTCACTCTTCACTGTAGTGACTCCAGATTTCTTGGGTACCACTTGTACTGGGCTTACCCATTCACTGTCTGAAATGGGATATATGATACCTGCTTCCAATAATCTGGTCACTTCCTTTTTGACAACTTCCAAGATGGTGGGATTCAATCTTCTTTGTGGTTGACGGACAGGTCTTGCTCCCTTTTCTAAAAATATTCTGTGCTCGCATACTTGAGGGTTGATTCCCACTATGTCTGCCAAACTCCACCCAATTGCCTTCTTATGCTTCCTCAGTACATCAAGTAACTGCTCTTCTTGTTGAGAAGTCAGTTCCCTTGCAATAATAACCGGAAGCTTCTGCTCATCCTCAAGATAAGCATATTTGAGATGTGGAGGGAGAGGTTTCAATTCTAACTTTTGATCATGGGCGGGCTCTGGATTATCTGGGGCTTGTGAAAATGGCGAAGTGCCCCCATTGTCAGTTAAGAGGGTCCCCACACTTGGACCTTGTTCAGTGTGCCTCTCTTCAAACTCTTCCTTTTGAACTTCAGCCACACTTTCGTCTATGACATCACACTAAAAGATAGAACGATCTTCTGGGGGGTTGTCAATGACTCCATTCAGATTGAAGATTACTATGCGGCCATCTATTTCAAAGGAGTATGTTCCTGAAAAAGCATCCAATTTGAATTTTGATGTCTTCAGGAATGGTCTTCCAAGTAGGATTGATGATGGCTTATCTGAATCATTGTAGGGCATCTCCAAGATATAAAAATCAGTGGGAAATGTGAGCCCTTTAATGTTCACCAAAATATCTTCAGCAACTCCAGCCACTGTAATAATGCTTTTATCTGCTAACACAAAACGAGCTGCCGACCTTTTTAAGGGAGGGAGCCTCAAAACATCATATATAGACAAAGGCATTATACTGACACATGCTCCTAAATCACACATGCAATCATAAATTACTATACCACCAATAGTACAACTAACTATGCAAGGACCTGGATCACTACATTTTTCAGGTAATCCTCCCATTAAAGCAGATATAGAACTACCTAAAGGAATAGTTTCTA
Source organism: Arachis hypogaea (assembly GCF_003086295.3). Taxonomy (NCBI): domain Eukaryota; kingdom Viridiplantae; phylum Streptophyta; class Magnoliopsida; order Fabales; family Fabaceae; genus Arachis; species Arachis hypogaea. Next base: position 48,673,983 of record NC_092050.1, read on the forward strand.
ATTCATTAATTTTGTCTTTATGGATACATAAGTCTTTTAGAAACTTTGCATATTTAGGTACCTACTGAATAACATAAAAAAGAGGAACAGTTACCTCAACCTTTTTGAATATCTCTACCATTTTAGGATCGGGTTCCAGCTGCTTCCTGGGCTTTCTTGCAAGTTGTGGAAATGGAATAGGAGTAGTCTTTTCTGTGGTGCCTGTGCCTTTTGGTGCTTCCTCCTGTGGTTGAGTTGTTTCTTCTTCAGCTGTGTTCTGTATATCCTCTTCCTCTTCAACATCTTCGATTTCTACCACCTCTTCAGCTGAGGCGTATTCTGGTGAGCTTGGTTCCTCCTGATTCCTCTCCTGCAGTGTGGTTCCGGACCTCAAGGTGATGGCATTAATGCCTCCCTTTGGATTGGGTAATGGTTGAGAGGGGATTCCAGTGGTGCTTGAAGGTTGGTTACTGGAATTTTGTGCTGATCCAAACTCTGTCATAAAAGCTTACAGAGTAGAGGTGAGACCATTCAGACTGGCATTAATACTATTCATGATGTGGTTTTCCATGGTCTGTTGTCTTTTCTCAAAAGATTGTAGTAGATCTTCATTAGAAAATAATGAAGAATGAGTAAATTGAGAGGTCTGCTGCTGAGTTTTCTTTTGTCCTTGGTTCTGCCTCAGGATAGGTGCTCTGTAAGATTGATTTTGCTGCCTGTTGTTATTATTATTCAACTTCTGATTTTCCTGATTATCTCTGCCTCCTCTGTTATTGTTGTCCCTCTAATTCTGGTTTGAATTGTCCTGCCATCCATGGTTATTATTTCCACTTTGATTGTACCCTTGGTTGGGGCGGTCATAGAAGTTGTGAGTGGATGCCACCATGTTGTCTTCTTGTTGGAGCTGCGGGCATTCATCAGTGTAACGGCTATAATCAGCATAGATTCCGCAAATTCTTTGTGGGACTAGTTGTTGGTTTTGCTGTGGTGGAGGAGGTTGAGCTTGCTGAGCTTGTTGATTCAACTGCATTTGCTTCAGCAAGTTGGTCATTTCACAGATGCTTTGAGTCAGAGCAGCAGTCTCTCTGCTAGAAGATACTTCTGCAACAGCTTTTGAATGGCCTTGCTTCTGTCTGTGGGTCCTAGTGGATTCAGCTAAATCACTGATCAATTGCCAAGCTTCATCAGTGGTCTTGTACTTCTTCATAGACCCATTGCTGGCACTTTCCAGTGTGGTCTTATCTTGGGGCCTCATACCCTGTGTAATATAGCTGAGTAGCACGATCTTGTCAATCATGTGATGGGGGCATGCTTCCAGAAGATTATTGAAGCGCTCCCAGTATTCAAAGAGAGTCTCATTGTCATCCTGAACAATTGTGGAGATATCCTTCCTCAGTTTATCAGTAACTTCACATGGAAAGAATTTCTCCAGAAACTCCTTTCTGAGTGTATCCCAGTTAGATACATTTGCTAGAGGTTGAGTGTAGTACCACTCTCTTGCTTTTCCCTCAAGAGAAAATGGAAAAGCTTTCAGCAGAATTGAAGTTTCATCAGTGCCATCACGCCTGACAGTAGAACAGGCTGCCTAAAAATCTCTCAAGTGCTTGATAGGCTCTTGAGCAGGTAGGCCATGAAACTTGGGCATCAAATTTAGCAATGCGGTCTTTATTTCAAAATCTGTAGCTATCGCTGGATGATGCGCTTGAAACGGTTGCATTGTAAAATCAAAGGCTCCTTCCTCCTGGATGGTAACTATCCTAGCTGCCATGTTTTCTGCACGTAAAACAACCGAATCAGTAGAACGGGGGCTGGTTTCTTCCTCAGATTCACTTTCAGATCCGCCCTCAGAGCGGGCTAACCGACGCTGTTCTCATCTTATTCGTGAAATTGTCCTTTCAATTTCAGGATCGAATATTAGCAAGCGTGGATCAGGAAGTGAACGCGTCATTTGACGGAAGAAACATGCAGCTCATAGTAGCAAAATAAAATAAAATGCAAATAAATAAATTCTAATCAATAAAATTAGCACTCTATTGCAACTCCCCGGCAACGGCGCCAAAAATTGATGAGACGCAGAGGCTGGTGAATTAAAAATTATTAAAATAGTTACGTTGCAAGTATAGTTCTTAACTCACCGAAAATCTGCCTATCAATTTAGAAGTATGTCACAGAGAGTTTGAATTAAAAATTACTGGGAGTTTTAAGTCCCAGGTCGTCTCCCAACGAGTTGCAGAAAAGTGTGCTATCTTATTAATCAGATGTTCAAAGAAGTTAAGTTAAGTAAATTGGAATTTAAATTGAGGAAATTTAATTAATATGAGTAAAAGCCTTGACCGGGAGTTGATTGGTTGGAATTTCTACTAGTGTTGGAGTGATTGTAAGATTAATTTATAATTAATGGTTGTTCTGTTTGGTTATCCTTTACTAGGTAAGGGAAAGTCAAACAAGTTGGAATGCCAGATCTGTTCACAAGTTGCAACCCACTTAGTTCAAAGGGATTGGCGTTGGTGACAGGATAGCAATCCAACATTTAACGCAATTACAAATTTTTCCTTCAATCCTTCCAACTCAAGAGTTCCTTTTAATCAACTCCCCATCAAGTAAAGAAACTACTCACGCATTGTAAATAATAAATCCATAGCACATGAAAGGGAATTAAAAGAAGACATGATTATTGGAATTGAAATTGAATTAAAAAGAAATAATCCTTGCATTAATTAATCATAAAAGTATTCAAATAACAAAATTGAACAAAACAAAGAACATGGAAGCATGAAACCAAGTTAAGAAAACGAACTAGAATGACGAAGTCTTGATGATGAAATAACTCTTCTCAATGTTCCAATGCTAAGATCAATTGAAAATTAAAAATTCTAAAACCTAGAGAGAAAAACCTAAGAGAGTAAAACTAGATCTAAAACTGTCTCTGAATGAATGTGTTGTTTGTTTCTGCATATTCTCTGACTCTAGTCTGCTGTTCCGGGCCAAGAACTGGGTCGAAATAGGATCCAAAATCGCCCCCAGCGAATTTTGCAGATTATGCAGATCGCACATATCACGCGATCGCGTCATCCATGCGGACGCGTCACTTGCGCTTTTCCTCGCCACGCGTTCGTGTCGTCCACGCTACCGCATCGCTTGGGCTTTCCAATCCGCGCGGCTGCGTGAGCCATGCGGCCGCGTTGCTGCGATTTGCTCTCCTTCACGCGGTCGCGTGAGCCACGCGACCGCGTCACTTCTCGCTGGTTATCTCCTCAAATTCTTGTGTTTCTTCCATTTTTGCTAGCTTCCTTCCTAATATCCAACTCATTCATGCCCTATAAAATCTGAAACTCTTAACACACAGATCACGGCATCGAATGAAATAAAGGAGAATTGAAATTAAATAATTAAAGTCTCTAGGAAGCAGTTTTCAAACATGTAATAAATTCTGGAAAGAAATCTAATATGCATTCTAATTTAATGAATAAGTGGGTAAGGATCATGATAAAACTACATAATTAAACACAATATAAACCATAAAATAGTGGTTTATCAATCTCCTGACTAAGATTTACAAAATAACCATAGCTTGTTTCAAGCCGACAATCTCTGTGGGATCGACCCTTACTCACGTCAGGTATTACTTGGACGACCCAGTGCACTAGCTGGTTAGTTGTGCGGAGTTGTGAAAAGTGCGATCACAATTTCGTGCACCACTTATCTTATTTTATTTTCAAATCTTTCTTAATTAGTTACTTGTTTTCTCTTACCTCTTTTTCAAAACTTCCAAACTAATTAATCTCTCTTCTATTTTCGAAAACTTCTTACCTATTTCTCGTTCTTCTTTTGCAAAATTCACCTATTTAATTTTCAAATCTTTTTAATCAATTTGTTATCTTAGTTTTTAATTTTCTTCTTTTTTTCGAATTTATTTAATAAATAAAAATAAAAACAAAAATATTTTAATTCTAGTTTCTCTTTTTACTTCTCAATATCCAAATTCTCCTACCTTTCTTCACCATGAACCCAAATGGGAATGAACAGTTCAGAAGAATTTCGGGGTACTATATAGCCCCCACTCCTGACTTCTATGGGAGAAGTATCAATATACACCCCATTAGAGCAAGTAATTTTGAGCTAAATCCTCAGCTCATTACTCTGGTGCAGCAAAACTGCCAGTACTCTGGACTTCTACAGGAAGAGCCTACTAAGTTCCTGGCAAACTTTTTACAAATTACTGACACAGTACGTACTGAGGGAGTAGATCAAAATGTCTACAGACTGCTACCCTTTCCCTTTGCTGTAAGAGATCAATCAAAGAGGTGGTTAGATAACCTACCCAAATCCAGCTTGAAAACCTTGAGGCAGCTAGTAGACAAGTTTTTGAATCAATACTTCCCCCAAAGGAAGTTGACTCAGTTAAGATTGGACATCCAAGGCTTCAAGCAAAAGAATAATGAATCTCTTCATGATGCCTGGGGAAGGCATAGAAGAATGCTACGAAAATGCCCCACTGAAATATTTTCAAAATGGGTGCAATTAGACATCTTTTATTATGGCCTCACAGACATGGCTAGAATGTCCCTAGACTACTTTGCTGGTGGTTCTATACATATGAGGAAAACAATTGTAGAGGCCCACGAATTTATTGAGACAGTTGCCATGAACCAGCATTTGTACTCGGTTGATGAGACTTCCATAAAAGGAGAGGTTAAGGCAATATCTACTGAATCCAACCCTCCAAAACAAGAAGGCCCATTGACTCAGCAGCTACATGCCCTTGCACAGTAGTTGTAGGAATTTCAAGAGGCTTTGCAAGAAACTCAGACTTCTAATAGGATTGTAAAAGCATAGCTAAGTCAAACTAGGAAGCAATTATCTAAGTAGATAAAAGATGAGTGTCAGGCGATCCAACTGAGGAGTGGGAAAATATTGAACACCCAACCTCAGAATAACAGGAGACCAGGGAAAAAAGCTGACAGAGGATAACCAGATTGCTGTCCAAGATACCTCTGAGGATGTTGCATGCCCAAAGAGGGATGTCATTGGTGTTCAATGCCAAGAAGGGGTGCTCACTCCTGGCGTTGAACTCCCAAAGGGGGGCAGCACTCTTGGCATTCAACACCAAGAATGGATACCCACCCTTGATGTTGAACGCCCAAAAGGGGGTAATTCTCCTGGCGTTGAACGCCAGGAAGGGGGCAACAAGGGCGTTGAATGCTCAACCAAGGATGGTTAGACACATGCAAGTGCTGATAAGACCCTTCCTAAGCAAGCTACTGACCCTCCTTCCAATTCTATAGGCATTCAACCTACATCAACTAAGGTTGATGAGTACAGGGCCAAGATGCCATTTCCTTAAAAACTCCGTCAAGCAAAAAAAGATAAACAGTTTGCCCGCTTTGCGGATTATCTCAAGACACTTGAGATCAAGATTCCTTTTGCAGAGGCTCCTAAGCAGATGCCTTCTTATGCTAAGTTTGAGAAAGACATCTTAAGTCATAAGAAGGATTGACGAGAGGCTGAAATAGTCTTCTTCACTGAAGAATGCAGTGCAGTAATCCAAAAGAGTTTACCAGAGAAACTCAAAGATCCTAGAAACTTTATGATACCCTGCATCTTAGGGGATTCCTACACAAAGACAGCCCTATGTGACCTCGGAGCAAGTATTAACTTAATACCTGCATCATTAATAAAGAGGCTCTGTTTAACTCACGAAGTTAAACCTACCCGCATATGTCTTCAACTTGTTGATGGCTCTGTTAAGCTTCCATCAGGCGTGATTGAGGACATGATTGTCAGGGTTGGACCTATTGCTTTCCTCACAGATTTTGTGGTGCTTGAAATGGACGAGCACAAGAGTGTAACCCTCATTCTAGGAAGACCCGTCCTAGCTATAGGACGATCCCTAATTGACATTCAGAAAGGGGAAGTAACCCTGAGAGTCAATGAGGATGAGGTTGTGCTGAATGCTGTCAAAGCTATGCAACATCCAGACACTCCAGAGGAGTGCATGAGTATTGATATCATTGATTCCCTGGTGGAAGAAGTGAATATAACTACAAGACTCGAAGAAGAGCTGAGAGACATCTTTTATGATGCCCAGCCTGATTTAGAGGAGCCAGAGGAAATAAAGGAGCCTTTGAAAACTTCTAAGGAAGAGGATAAGCCTCCTAAACTCGAGCTCAAGCCATTACCATCATCCTTGAAATGTGCATTTCTAGGAGATAGAGATTCTTATCCTGTGATTATCAGCTTTGCCTTAGAACCACAGGAAGAAAAAGTACTAATCCAAGTGCTAAAGACACACAAGACAGCTCTTGGGTGGACAATAAGTGACCTTAAGGGCATTAGCCCAACCCGATACATGCACAAGATCCTGTTTCAAGATGATGCCAAACCAATGGTTCAACCACAAAGGCGGCTGAATCCAACCATGAAGGAAGTGGTGCAGAAGGAAGTCATAAAATTATGGGAGGCTGGGATTATTTATCCCATTTCTGATAGCCCCTGGGTGAGCCCTGTCCAAATTGTTCCTAAAATGGGAGGCATGACAATGGTTCCTAATGAAAAGAATAAACTGATTCCTACAAGGACAGTTACAGTGTGACGTATGTGTATTGACTACAAGAAGTTCCATAACACCACTAGAAAGGATCATTTTCCTTTGCCATTTATAGACCAAATGCTGGAGAGACTAGCAGGTCATGCATTCTACTGTTTTTGGATGGCTACTCAGGCTATAATCAAATTGCAGTAGATTCTCAGGACCAAAAAAAGATAGCATTTTACATGCCCATATGGCATGTTTGTTTATAGGTGGATGCCATTTGGCTTGTGCAATGCACCTACTACCTTTTAGAGGTGTATGCTCTCCATCTTCTCTGATATGGTGGATAAGTTCCTTGAAGTGTTTGAGGATGACTTCTTCGTCTTTGGAGACTTATTTGACTCATGCCTTGACCATCTGGCCCTAGTTCTCAAACGATGCCAAGAGACAAACCTGGTTTTAAACTGGGAAAAATGCCGCTTCATGGTGACTGAAGGGATTGTTCATGGGCATCGGATTTCGAACAAGGGAATAGAAGTAGATCAAGCTAAGGTGGAGGTAATTGAGAGATTACCACCACCTACTAATGTCAAAGGAATCAGAAGTTTCCTGGGATATGTAGGATTCTACAAGAGGTTTATAAAGGATTTTTCTAAAATCGCAAAACTCCTGCGCAACTTACTAGTTACCGACACTCCAATTGTCTTTGACTAAGAGTGTTTGCAGGCCTTTGAGACTCTGAAAGCTAAGCTTATCACTATGCCTGTCATCTCTGCACTCAACTGGGGCCGACCATTTGAACTAATGTGTGATGTCAATGACCATGCCATTGGTGCAGTTCTGGGATAGAGGCATGACAAGCTTCTGCATGTCATTTATTACGCCATTTGTGTTCTAAATGACGCGCAGAAGAACTACACTACCACAGAGAAGGAATTACTTGCAATGGTTTATGCCATTGACAAGTTCAGATTCTATCTCATAGGATCTAAGGTTATTATCTACACTGACCACGCTGCTCTCAAATATCTACTCACCAAGCAGGACTCAATGTCCAAGCTAATAAGATGGGTATTACTCCTGCAAGAGTTTGATATAGAAATCCGGGACAGAAAAGGGTCAAAAAATCCGGTGGCTGACAACTTGTCTCGGATTGAACCAGTAAAAAGGACATCTCCTCCCTCTACTGAGGTGTCTGAAACCTTCCCGGATGAGCAACTCTTTGCCATCTGGACAGCACCTTGGTTTGCAGATATTGTAAATTACAAGGCTATAAGATTCATCTCCAAGGAATACAGTAGGCAGCAAGCCCGAAAGCTCATTCATGATGCTAGATACTACATGTGGGATGAACCATATCTCTTTAAGAGATGCTTGGATGGGATAATCCGCCGCTGTATGTCTGAAGATGAGGCACATAAAATCCTATGGCATTGCCATGGCTCCAATTATGGAGAACACTTTGGAGGAGAGCGAACAGCCACTAAAGTCCTCCAAAGTAGTTTTTACTGTCCCACACTCTTTAAGGATTCCTGTGAGTTTTTCTGTTGATGTGACAGTTGTCAAAGGGGTGGCAATCTCCCCCATGGTCACGACATGCCTCAGCAAGAAATCCTAGAGATTGAGCTGTTTGACGTATGGGATATAGACTTCATGGGTCTTTTTCCACCTTCATACTCAAACATCTATATCTTTGTGGCATGATGACTTACATCATCTACCCTTTTCTCATCTAAAAGGACCATAGAAGTAGTAAATCTCATATAATTGATGCAATTACATGAACCAAATGATGAATTTTATGAGACACTGCTTTGAAATGAGTATTGTTTGAATTTCAGGTGAAAATAGCAACAAAAGAAGGAGGGAGAAAGAAAAAGGAGCTAGGCGTGTGCACTGGGCATGCTACTTGGCGCAAATGCCAACAATCTGAATGGGCGTGGCACGTCAGCTACTGGGTGTGGCACGCCAACTATCAACTCTAGGGAGCAAGGGGGAATAAGCTTCTATGGGTGTGGCATGCTAGAGTAGGGCGTGGCACGCCAGCTATTGCTTCCAAAGAGAGTCCTTGAAGATTACAATGGCCGTGGCATGCTAAGGCCAGGCATGGCATGCCAAGGAGATGAACCACAATGGGCATGGCACGACAAGGCCAGGCATGGCATGCCAGTTATCTTTTCCAAAGAAGGGACTCCAAGGTTTACAAAGGGCATGGCACGCCAAGCATTCTAGCCATAGAAGGATCCTTGAAGACTTGCATGGGGCGTGCCACACCAAGCTGGGCGTGGCACTCCAACTCCATCAGCCACAATGGGCGTGGCACGCCAGATCGAAGGCGTGGCATGCCAGTTCAAATAATCAGAGTGGAATGGGAGGATTAACACTATGGGTGTGCCACTTGATGTTTGAGGCATGGCATGCCAAGCTTCTACCCATCCTGGGCGTGCCACTTGAGTTCTAGGTGTGGCACACCAAGTTTGAAGAGCTCAACACCATTATCGGCGTGCCACTTGAGTCTGAGCATGGCACGCTGATGGGGGAAAATCGATTCCACACAAACTAACCGGCAAGTATACTGGGTCGCATCAAGTAGTAAAACTCACGTGAGTGAGGTCAATCCCACGAGGATTGATGGATCAAGCAACTTTAGTGAGTTGATTAGTCTAGTTAAGCTAATAGTGGTGAATTGAGTGAGATTTGATTAATAGACTGTAAATTGCAGGAAATGTAAAGTGCTGAATGTAAATTGCTTAAAAAAGTAAAGAGCAAAAAAGTAAAGGAACTGAATGTAAATGACACAGAATGTAAATAGCATAAAATGTAAAGGGACTTGGGTGCTAGGAATTATAGAAGACAGTAAATCAAGGAAATTAAAGTGAAGAAAAATCAAAGAGAAAGAAAGATTCATTAGGGATTTTAGGTATCATAATCCATCATGAATCAAATGGGTCTCAACTTCTTTCTCAATCATATGAGTAGATCTATGGTAGATTGTAATTGATTGGATCCCAATTCTTTGGCAATCCAATCTCTCTAATCACAATCAGTCTTGCCAATTTCTTGATCTAATTGTCTTGAGAAGAGGTTAAGTGCATGTCTCACATCCATAAGCCACACTAAGTCTCAGGATCTCAATTCCTCTCGAATGGTGTTGATCAAGAGAGTAGTGAAGGATAGAGCCCCAATTCTAATGCCCACGATTCCCCTTCCGAGGCTCACACAAGCATTCAACAGATTCAAACCCCCTTCCAGAGTGAATGAATCTCAACCAAAACAGAGGATATCCTATAGCTACACAAATGAATTGAGGAGAAGAAGAAGAAATTCACTTAATCATGTGAATCATAATAGAGCTCCTCCCCTAATGAAGTAGGGTTTAATTGATCATCGCTCTAAGAACACTTGCAGGAATTTAAATTTCATGAAAATAAATCAAGCCCACTGTAAATTGAATTGTATAATTTGCAAAAAGGGAAATTGCAGAAGAGAAGTATATGAAATTGAAATTTCATAAACTAAACTCAATTCAAGACAACTGAAATATAAAAGTGCAGAAAGGGAAAAGTGTATCACACTATGCTAAGCCGTCTGAAGTCTCTAATCCTCTACGAGAGCTCTGGAGTCTCTAATCCTCCAGCCTTCTATTCTACTCCTACTCCTACTGTACTCCCAGAAGCCTCCTTTTTTCTGTAAACCTTCTTCTATTTATACTCCGCTTCTCTTCCCCAAAATGGGCCTTTCAGTGCTTGCATGTGGGCCCTTGGCCTCTGTTGAAGCAAGCTAGAGTGGGTCTTTTAATTTGTACTTCAATTCTGCTCCAGGAGAACGTAGCGCTCTTTGGGAAAACGGAGCGCTCAGGCACCCACACGTACACATCCTATACGCGTGCGCGTCCCTTACATTTTAGCACATCGACGCGTATGCGTCACTGATGAGAGGACTTTTGTGTGGTTTAGAATTCACAATAATGAAGTCTCATTGTAAAGTATAGTTTCTAAACCAACAATAGTCCTTTCATACAAAAGATTTTGTTTTGTCACTAGTACAAACCCCTAAAATCTATAAACCAAAGTATTTAAACCTCGGGTCGTTCTCCCTAGGAATTACAATAAAGTGTTCTTGTTATTGGTTATGAGTATGCTTTGGGGTTTTTGGGATAAGAGGCATGAAAAGTAAATGGTAATGAAAATAAACTAACAACTAGAAAGGTCTTGGCAAGGTTTGGTTGTCAATGATCTCTATCCTAATCATTAACCACAACATGAGAATTGGTAAGGATCAACCCCATTAAGTCATCCTCTAACTAATAAAGGAAAGTCAAATGAGCTATGTCAATCCAAGTCCATAAGTCCTAGTTCTACATCAAATCAATTAGTGAGATCTAGAGTTAATGACTCCCAATCGTCAATCACTTGGACATTAGTAACTCAAGAATTCCTAAGTTACCTTCCTAAGCCAAGAGTATAAAATTCTACTCTAAAATCCAACTAAGCATTTTATCAAACACTTAGAAGGCATAAAAGAAAGCATAGTAAAATTGCAAGGAATGTAAATCTACACTAAAATCCAACCAAGCATTTTATCAAACACTTGGAAGGCATAAAAGGAAAACATAGTAAATTGCAAGGAATGTAAATCTACATTACTCAATTGCAAAGAATTAAACAACAACGAAATCAAATCAACAATAAAGGAACATGAATCATAAATTGCATTGAATTGAAAATAGAAGAACAAAAATACATCAACATAAAAGTAGATAATTACATGAATCAAATGCAAAACTAGAAAGAGGAGATATAGAAGAAGAATTGCAAAAGGAAAAGTAAATCAAGCATGAATTAAATCTAGATCTAAGATGGAAATATCCTAAGAACCCTAATTCTAGAGAGAAGAGGGAGCTTCTCTCTCTAAAAACTAAACTACATGATGCTAAGTTACATACAATTGCTCCCCCCTTGCCCAAGCTTGAATTCTTCATGAAATAGCATTATAAATGAGTTGGGTTGGCCCAAAGTGCTTTAGAAATCGCTGGGGGCGATTTCACTTTAGTGGACCACGTGCTCAATCGGTGCGCACGCGTACATGGTGCCTGCACGCCCCTTTACGCAAAGCAACATATGGCAAATTTTATATTATTTCGAAGCCCCAGATGTTAGCTTTCCAACGCAACTAGAACCGCCTCATTGGGACCTTTGTAGCTCAAGTTATGGTCGATTGAGTGCAAAGAGGTCAGGCTTGACAGCTTTACGGTTCCTACATTTCTTCATGAGTTCTCCCACTTTGCATGCTTTTCTCCTCACTTCTTCCATCGAATACTTGCCTTATGGACCTGAAATCACTCAACAAACATATCAAGGTATCGAATGGAATTAAAGGGAATTAAAATCACCAATTTTAGGGCCTAAAAAGCAAGTTTTTACACTTAAGCACAAATCAAGGGAGAATTGCAAAACTATGCTATTTCATTGAATAAATGTGGGAAAAGGTGATAAAATCCCCCAAATCAAGTACAAGATAAACCACAAAATTGGGGTTTATCAGTCACCCACGCGTACACGTTGTCTTCAGCGTTCTTAAGGAGAGCATAGCGTTCGTGTCGAGAGCGCTCTTCCATGCGTACGCGTCTCCCACGCGTATGCGTGGATCTTCAAAATTGCCGTTTTCACGCTGCTGCTTCATCCATGCATGCGCGTGCTTGTCACTGATGCCAAATCCACGCGTACATGTCACTGATGCGTACGCGTCGATAGCTAAACTTTGAATCCAAGTTTTAGGTTGTCGCAGGCGCTCTTTGAAAGAGAGCGTAGCGCTCTTGGCTGAAGAACGCTCTTTATATCCACGCGACGCGTCATGCATGTGTACGCGTGGTCTTCCACAAATCTCCACTTCGATGCGTACGCATCACCCACGCGTACGCGTCACTAGCAAAACTTTATTGGTGAGGAATGCAGCGCTCTTTGAAACAAACGGAGCGCTAAGGTGCTCTTTTCCACTTCTCTGCTTCTTTCTTGCCTGTTATCAACCAAACAGATACATCAAAGCCTTGGCATAATCATCAAATCTTGCATCATTTATATCATCAAACAATTCTTGCATAAATCTTATGAAAATGCACCAATTTAACAATGTTTGATTGAATCAAGACAAACATGAATTTCTCATCCAAACACTTACTTATTGCCTAAGAAATGCATGAAAACCAAATAAAAACTAATGAAAATTGCTAGTAAAACATGCACAAAATGACTTGTCATCACATGCCAGTTCAATTGACCAGAGAAGGGAAGTGAATCTCCAACAAAGGTGTGGCACGCCATATCGAAGGCGTGGCACGCCAGTACAACTTTCAGAGATGAAGAGACAAAGCTTCCTCGAAGGTGTGCCACTTGGGGCTTTAGGCATGGCACGCCAACCTTGTTCATATCATGGGCATGCCACTTGATTCCTGGGCGTGGCACGCCGTTCACTAGACCAGAGAAGAATGTTCATGCACCATAGAGGGCGTGGCACGCCAGACCTGGGCGTGGCACGCCAGTGCAACTTTCCAGAGAAGAGAATGTAGGCCTTATCAAGGGCGTGGCACACCAGACCTGGGCATGGCACGCCAGTTCAACCTTCCAGAGACGAGATTGAGGATCTCATTGAAGGCGTGGCACGCCAGTTATATTGTCCAGAAGAGAACACTATAAGAAACATCGTTAAAATCGACGGCCAAATCGACGGCTTAGCCGTCGATAATATTAAAATTCGACGGCAAAACGGACGATGGAGGTGGTCGTTATTAAGCTTGTCGATTTTTTAAAATTCTAATAATATTAGTTTGAAAATTTTAACTTCTTATTAAAATCGACAACTTTGCCGTCGATATTTGATTCAATAAAATTGATAACAGTTTCGTCTATAATTTGCTTAATAAAATTGACGACGTTACCGTCGATATTTGATTTAATAAAATCGACACAATTGCCGTTGATTTAATTATTTAGATACTGACAAATTTTGTGTCTATATTTTATTTTTTTTTTCTATTTTAAACTTAAAAAGTGACAACTCTGCCATCGATTTTAATAGTTATATGTTTCAATTATTTTTTTCTATTTAAAAAATAGTAAACAATTAATGCAAATAAACTTTTAAATATAGAAATAAAATAGTAAACAATTAATACAAATAAACTTTTAAATATTAGATAATAAATTTACAAATTTATCAAAATAATAAATAATCCTCTAATATAAAAATTCAGGACAAAATAAATAACTAAACTTAGACTTATATTGGTTTAAATTGCAATCCACTAATAATACAATTATCATAACTACCCTTCTCATTTTCTATGCATTATTACAAGAACAAAAAAATAATAATAATATTGATTATCTTAATTATATTTTCATCTTCTTTCAGTCATCATAAATATTCTCTGAAAACAATTTAAAAATGATGAATAAGAAAATGAAAAATCACCCTCTTCCATTTCCTGAACACAAAAAGAGAAGGGGTTTGATTATGATTATGATTATGCGTGCAGCGTGCATATCACTAGTAACTTACATATACATTAACTAATTAATTAATTAGAAAAGAATAATTTAGTACTTGGTGCAGCACTGTGATTTGTCATAAGAAGGTATATGAGACAATGGAGAGTGAGTGTTGTTAATTGATAGAAGCTGGCGTGAGTAGGTAACAACATTCATGATGATTATGAACTGTACTGATCATGCGATAGACAAAGGTGAAATTACATATTAGCACCTGACAAATCACAATGCAAAAAAAGAAAAAGTTAAAGTTAGAATTAGACAAAGAGGTTTGGAACCAAAAGCAAAATCCAAGAAAAGCATCAGAGTTTAAAAAAATTAATTAAAATAAAATAAAAAAACTAACCTTTTTTGGTATATGGGAAATGGGTTGTCTCTATCAACCAACCTCTCTATTTATGTATGAATTTCTTCAAAATGACTTGTTCTTGTTTGACCAGTTTTCTGAACAGTAATAGGTTGCATCATGCATGTAAGGTTTCTAACTCAGGTAGAAAATTCATTGTAATTGTAATGACACAAAGGACTTCATGATTATATCATAGAAAGATGCAAAATAGCTTATATTTTCAGGATGAATACTTAGCCTGAATAAACTATAATTTCAGGTACATAAGTTATGCTTTAGAAGCAAGAAATGTGAGCATATATGATTATATATGAACAATGGATAGAGAAAGTACTTGAATATGCATGGAAGCATCAAATATGTAAAACCCTGCTTGCTTCACAAAAAGGTTAGTTCTGTATATCCGTGGGAATATGGAAAAAGTTCATTCACTTCAATTCTAGAACGAGAAGAACAACTCATACTTTTCTTCATTCTTCCATGACTTGACTCAACTTCAGCCCAAAATATGCCATAAACAGGCGTATGGTTTGAGAATCTTGATTCTCCATGCACATAAGACCCATTACTATTGCATCCAATGATGAACCATTACTATTGCAAAAGAATGATCAATGTAAAGACCCAAAACACTAAGTAGATATATTATCATGTATCGAACCAAATTTCAATCGGATGATGATAATGGATATCTAAAATTGAAGACAATGTTTTTGATGAATCATGTAAGAACATATTGCAAACAACTTAAGCACCAATATTGCAGTCAATATTGCCCTTCATTGCCTTCTTTCTCATAATAATATTCTAGTGCTAATCAACAACTAAGCATGAAAGCACCCTAAACACTGCCAAATAACATTCAACTGCAAAAATATATTGATGGAGAAGTACAAAGAATCATGATGCAGTAGCAACCAAGAAAGAGATACTGAAATAGGAAGTGCATATACAGAAATAGGAAGATACTGAAATAAGACAGCACAAACAAGTATCAACAAGTGTTAATCCTGTGTTACTCTAATTCTAAGACAAAAGAAGTATATACAGAAGAAGATATTTATTCTCTTTTTTATGTGGAATTCTAACCTCAGGTTAATATCCTTTGCATAAGATGATGATACTATAAGGAATGTTCCAGTCCCAAACATAAATGCTGATCTTAAGATATCTCTCCACATGATTAAATCCACTAAAGAATGACATAAATTAAATAATAAATTCCAGACATTACATCAAAGATTTTGGGTACAATTTTCTTTCTTGTATAATAATTCTGAAATGCAGATAAACAAATCACCTAGACTCTGCAATTTGCTCTGGTTTTGTGGAAAGCTTCTGTATGCTTCTGTCTTTGGAACTGCATGGTGATGATCAATTAATTAGGCTTCACAAAATCCAGATTGAAAAACAAACTTATAAAACGAAAATCAAAAGACCTTACTTGAATTAGTTTTGGGAAAATTCTGATAAATTGTGGATTGTCTTCTAACTGGAGGAGATTACTTCACAGTAATAGGGGAAGACACTGGCCTCTCATTCCTTTGATGAAATTGTGTAGTTGCAATCTTTTTAGGTTCTGATTCATTCACAATCTTGTGTTTTTCTTGTTCCTTCACAACCGCCTTCTTTAATGGTTCCTTCACAATCTCTTTCTTTTCAGGTTCATTCACAATCACCTTCTTTTCTGGCTCATTAGCAACCATGGATTCTGGTACACTGATTTCCTTGACAACAAAGCTATTCTTCTCTATCTCAATATCAACAGCTTCATCCACATCTTCATCTTCCTCTTCGTCTGCGTTGTCTGAAGTGCTTGAAATGACCTTGTCCTGGAACACACCAAAATCCTTGCAATTCTCATCCATTAGGATATTTCCACAAACACCATCATCTGGTCCTGATCCTGATTCATCAATTCCATTCAACTGCCATCTCATCTATGCCTCTTTCTCGTCTCAATTGCTCCCCTGAGCACAGGCACTGCATCATGTTCTTCAAACTCCTCATCTTCTTCCTTCTCCCCTACCTATTTTCATTTCCCATGCTTTCTCAACTCACCCAATAACTTCCCACAAGCCATAACCGTTGAACAACTGTCACATATCAAATTCAAATGAAATCACAAAATCATCATCGAAAACAACAAAAACTATTTCCATTTCCTATTCAATTAAACATTTAAACTAAATTAGTTTTCCAAAAAAAACAAAACAAAACCGGAAATCCCAGCCATATGTTTAGGGAAATCATATCAAAATCACACCATCCGAAATTGAAAAGTAATAAGAATTAAACAAATTCAACGGAAAAATAAGTAACATCACGAAACTGAAGTGAAACCGATACAAAAATAATAAATTCTCTAAAGAATCAAATAGGAACCTCGTACATGACTTCGGTGGTGAATTGAATTGAATTGAGCTCTCAACTCAAGAACCGGTGGAAAAGTTGGAAACACAAAAGAAGAAAAAGAAAATTTGAAACTGAAAAAAAGAAAGAATAAAAGAGAGCTATGATTAGAGCAAAGTAAGAAGTAACCTTTTGGTGTTTGAGAAAAAGAAAAGTAGAGGGAAAAATCCGAAGGGAGATGAACAATAATGGCGATTGCTGAAATTCTAGCAATGCATCCATTAATTGAGAGAGAGCGGAGAAGGACCAAAGTAAGAGGAGCGATGGCGGTGCGGCAGCAGTGGAGCGACAGCGGCACAGCAACAACAGAGCGCCGCGGCGGCGCGAGCAAATGGTGTGACGGCAGCACAACCGTGACGCCGGCAATGGAGATGAGCGTTGGTAAATTTGGGGTAAAATGAGGGTTGGTGAGGAATGCAGAAAAGAAAAGGATGAAATGGGATTTGGGGGGTAAAATTGTGTTTCTGAAGTTGGAGGCGCGAAGTAGGCATGGGACTATTGTTTTTAGCAATAAAAATCGACGGTGATATTGTCGATTTTAATCTGAAAAAAAGTAATGCATTTTGCGTCTATTTTATACATTAAATCCACACCACTTATTTGCTTTTAGAAAGCAATTTAGACCGTTCAACATTATCGACGGAAGTGTTGTTGATATTTTAAATATAAAAATAGACGTCATTTCCATCGATTTTAAAATAAAAGTAATTTTCAACACTGCTTCATCGACAATATGATGATAGTTAAAAACATTTTAATGCAGCACAAAAAAATTGACCACATGGCTGTCAATTTTATTATTTTAATTTTAATTATCTTTTTTTTAAATATCGACAGCAAGCCGTCGAAAAATATCGACGGTAGAGATAGCCGTTGATTTTTTGCGTCGAAAAATTCACTTTTTCTTGTAGTGGAAGAAAGAGGGCCTTGTTGAAAGCGTGGCATGCCAGCAATGGGGGTGCCACGCTAGTTCAAGTTATCAGAGAGGAAGAAGAGAGATATTACTTTGGCGTGCACTTGAGTTTGAAGGTATGGCACGTCAGCCTAGCTATACAAACGGAGCGTGCCACTTGGAAGCTAGGCATGGCACGCCAGGCCAAGTCTTTGAGCTGGGCATGGCACGCCACTCAGACGCCACTCACACGCTAGGCACATGTCTCAATTTAATGATTTTTGTCCTTAGTTTCCAACTGTAATTTTATTTTTCTTTTTGTAATTTTTATTTCTAGTGATAGGAGTAGTATAAATAGTCCTTGAGAGTACTGAAAGGGGGGTTGGTTAGCTTGGAACTTTACTTTACACTTTACTTCATCTTCTTCCATCTCTTGTACTTTCCCTATGCTATGAGTAGCTAAACTCCCTCTCATTGGGGGAGGGAGCTCTATTGTACTTGATGGATTAATTGATAGTAAATTTCTTCTTCTCTTCATCTTCTCTTTGATTTGCTAGAAGGAATTTTGTTCTACATGTTTAGTGTTCAATCATCTTGGAAAAGAGGTTGAATGCAAATTGGATTTCAAGGGATCCTTGGAAAAGGAAACATGAAACCATGCTTGAAATCCCTTCTCACATTGAGTAGATCTGGGTTTTGGGACTGGATATGGTGACATAAAATCTACCCAATTATTTGGATCTATGAGGATGTGTGGTAAAATCAAGGACCAAGCCTATCTCTTTTCATGAGCAATCAGACCAAAGAATTGGCTGATTATCAAGATTTGAGAGATTGAATCACCAAGGCATTGGGGTTCAATCAATCATGATTGCCAAGAGGTTAATGAGTTGCATGATTGAAGATGAGAGAATCTAAGTTTAATCTAAAGAGAGAAATATCTCTCAACTCCAATGAATCTTCCTTATCATTATCTTCCTTATTCTTTATAGCTTTCTTTAATTTCTGCTATCAACCCATTCCCCATTTACAATTCAGTCATTTATGTTTCTACTATTTACTTTTTTGCTCTTTACATTTCTGAACTTTATTGCTTTCCCTTATCCTTATGTCATTTACAATTCTGCTATTTAGAATTCTGCACTCAACAACTCTTTTTGATTAGCTTGACTAAATCACTTATCAACTAAAGTTGCTCAATCAATCAATCTCTATGGGATTCGACCTCACTCATAGTGAGTTATTACTTGACGACAATTTGGTATACTTGCCAAAGACGGATTCATTATAATGATATAGTGAATTCTTTTTAGTCATCAAGTTTATGGCGCTGTTGCCGGGGATTGGTTTTGAATTAACAATGATTAAGTAGATGAGAATTTAGATTAAGCATTTTCTTTACTTTGTTAATTTCTTTAATTTCAGCCCTTATTTCCTTTAATCGATTGTATATATTCACTCTAACAAGAAGCACACTATCTGTTTAACACTTTGCTTCAGCTGAATTTTTAACACACCCACCTTCTTCCAAGAAGGTGTCCATCTTGGTCAGTTTCTTTTTTGTCATGTTGTGTATGACAGGGAGAAGAGGGGCTGCAACCGCTTATGATTCTGAACCAGAAAGGACATTCCTAAGGTTGAGAAGGGAAGCAGTAGCAAGAGGAAAGAGGGTTGTTGGTGAAGAAGGAGAAGAAGAAATTCCAACCCAAAACATGGAGGGTAAAGCACATAACCACCAAGAGGAGGTTGTAGGCAATCATGCTCCCCCAAATGAAAGGAGAGTATTAGGCTCTTATATCAACCTGATGTGGGAGCATCATTGCCTATTTTTAGTTGTTATTTCAGTAGATGTTAGTTTAGTTTTCATACAAATTTTGTTAATAAATGTGAAATGGCATGAAATATCTCTGCATTAAGAAAATCTCAAGAATAGGTGAATTTTTGTTTATATACAAGGGAAATATGATAAAATAGATCACACTAAATAAAGATTTGATTTTGAGTATTATTAGCACACTTGGTATATAAAGATCATCTTGTATATTACTTTGATACACTTATTTGTTTGATGATAGACAAAGTAGAAGCAGAGGAAAGCAAGGAGGTAGAACCAACGTTGGTGGTGAACCAACGCTGGTATGGAGAAATGATGAACCAACGTTGGTGGGAACGTTGGTGAACCAACGTTGCACCCCAATGTCTTTGACAAATTCACAAATTGGAAGCCGTAAGAATCGCCTTATGTGCTTACGCACAGAGCAGTGTGCGTACGCACAAGAAGAAAATTTGTTTATGTGCGCACGCACAAGTGGAACGTTAGCCTACCAACGTTGCCCCCAACTCCAGGTCAAACACTAGCATTGGAAATTTTGGCTAGTGTGCGTACGCACAAGAGGAAAATTTTTCAGTGTACGCACGCACAAGGCAGTGCGCGTATGCACATGAAGAAGAGCGTTGGTGGGAACGTTTGCATGCCAACGTTGGTACAAACACTGAAGTGGGCCTAGGAGCATTTTTCAACGATTGGCAACACCACTAAAGGCCCCAATAACGCCAATACACCCTTGGATCATGCATTCACCCTTCAAGCAAGCAGAGCCCATTAACATCACTCAATCAAAGGCACAAGAAGCATCTAAATTAGGAATTTTTATTTGTAATTGGGTTTTTCATTTCAGTATGTAAGCCTATATATAGGCATTAGTTTTCATACAGAAAGGGGGGGGAATAACGAAGAGTTGAAGGAAGGGGAAGAGAGTGAAGACCAATTTGAACTTCTGTGAATTGGCACACTCCAAGGGGAGTGGGTCTTCGAGCAACATCCTGAGACCTACTATTCATGCCAACAACTTCGAGCTCAAACCACAACTAATCACCCTTGTTCAAAACAATTGTTCATTTGGAGGAAATACTCAAGAAGATCCAAACCAACACCTATCTACCTTTCTAAGAATCTGTGATGTTGTGAAGGCTAATGGGGTTCACCCTGACACTTATAGGCTGCTTTTGTTCCCCTTTTCTCTTAGGGACAAAGCATATAAGTGGCTTAAATCCTTCCCAAGGGAGAGTTTGACAAATTGGGAAGAGGTGGTGAATAAGTTTTTGGGTAAATTCTACCCTCCCCAAAGAATCATCAAGTTGAAAACTGAAGTACAAACATTCAGACAACAAGATGGGGAGACTCTCTATGAAGCATGGGAGAGATACAAGGAGTTGACAAGAAGATTCCTTTCAGACATGTTCAATGAATGGGTACAGCTGCACATTTTCTATGAAGGATTCTCACAAGAGGCAAAGAAAGCCTTGGATCACTCTTCAGGAGGTTCCGTCAATACCAAGAGGACAATTGAAGAGGCCATAGATATCATAGAAACTATGGCCAACAATGAGTATTTCTATGCCTCTGATAGAAACCTAAGAAGGGGAGTGATGGAGCTAAACCATATGGATGCTTTGCTGGCTCAAAACAAGGTGATCACAGCTCAACTAGTAGCTCTAACCAAGCAAATGGAGAAGAACAAGGTTTCAGCCATCAATGCTCAAGCACCTATGCAAGAAGGAGAAAGCCCAGAAGTTGAATGTGAATGGGAGCAAGCTAACTATGTGAACAATTCATCTAGACAACCATATGATCCCAATGCTAAAACTTACAACCCAGGTTGGAAGAACCACCCAAATTTTGGGTGGAGAAACCAACAGAGCCATACCCAAGACCACAAACCATACCACTCTAACCAGTACAACAACCCCAACCATCAATCTCACAACTATAGATCCTACCATAACCCACATAATGCCCCCTACCACTCCAACCAACAACCACACAACAACTATTCTCAAAATGTATCATCCCCAACCCCACAACTAAGTGATGACAGTGACAATTTTGCAAGATTGGAAGCCATGATGGCACGGTTAGTAGGGAACATTGCTACTGTTGCAGAGAGACAAGTACAAGCTGAAAAAAAGATAGATGCAATCCAAGAAGAGGCCAAATCCAACATCAAGAATCAAGGGGCAACAATCACAAAATTGGAATCACAATTTAGATACCTATCCAAGCAGATACCAATGCCTACAAATACATTCCCTAGTGATACCATGACCAGTCTAAGAGGGAAATGAAAGGCCATCACACTAAGAAATGGGATGGTGGTGAAGGAGACATCCTCAAGCCACAACTTGCAAGAAGAAGAGGCTACAAATGACCCAGAAATCAAGGCAGAAGAAGAGACACAAACTCCAGCCCTACCAAAACAAGTCTTGAAACCTTATGTACCAAAGGCACCCTACCCACAAAGGCTGCCAGTTTTCTAGGTTCTTGGAGATCTTTAAGAAGGTTCAAATTAACATACATTTTGCTGAAGCACTACAGAAAATGCCACTATATGCCAAGTTCTTAAAGGAACTCATGACTAAGGAAAGAAACTGGGGAGAAAAGGAAACTCTAGTGCTCACAGAAGAATGTAATGCCATTATACAAAAGAAGCTTCCCCAAAAGATGAAGGACCTTGGGAGCTTCCAAATCCCATACATCATAGGGGATATTAATATTGAGAAAGCATTGTGTGACCTAGGAGCCAGCATCAACTTTATGTCCCTATCCATGATGAAGAGAATGAGAATTGAAGAGGCCAAACCAACAAGGATGACACTCCAACTAGCTGATAGGACATTCAAGTTTTCCCATGGAGTGGTGGAAGACTTGTTGGTAAAGGTGGGAGAGTTCATATTCCCAGCAGATTTTGTAGTGCTCGACATGGAGGAAGAGGCCAATGCATCATTCATATTGGAAAACCATTCCTAGCAACAGCTGGGGCTATAATTGATATAAAAAAGGGAGTGTTGGTCCTAAGACTGCAAAAAGAGAAGATGGTGTTCAATGTTTTCACTTCTATGAGTTACCCAAAGGATTCTATTAGAGAATGCATGATGGTGGACACAATAGAGACACTAGTCCAGGGAGTTTTGGAGGAAGACAAATTTGAAGAAGCAATGGAGCAAGAGCAGCAAACATCATGTGGTGAGCTACCATAAGAATTCATGGAAGGCTCAATCATGCTAGCCAAGGCAAGTAAAAAGGAAGTAGAAGCACCAAAGTTGGAATTGAAGACTCTACCTCCAAGCTTGAAGTATGCCTACTTAGGTAACAATGACATATATCCAGTAATCATCAACTCAAGCTTGAGTGAAGAACAAGAAGAGGAGCTGAAAGAACTGAAGATTGATGGTTTAGAAGTTACAGTAAACTCTCGTTGCAAGTATAGTTACTAAACCAAGCAATCAACCTTTCTTACAATAGTTTTGATTGTCACAAGTAACAAAACCCCTTTAAAATTGATAACCGAGTATTTAAACCTCGGGTCGTCTTCTCAAGGAATTGCAGGGAGGTATGTTCTTATTATTGGTTATGAGTTTGTAAATTGGGGTTTTGGAGTTTGGGCAATGGGCACAGGTATATTTATAAATTAAAGCAATAAAAATAAATAAGAAATTTTATTGTAATTAAATTAAAAACCTTGACCCGGAGAAGATTAATCGGAATTTCTATCCTTGTTGGATTTTTTTCAAGATCAATTGATAATTGAAGGTTGCTTCTACTTAGTTATCCTTTACCAAGTAAAGTAAAAGAAAGTCAAGTAAGTTGGAAGTCTACTTCTATTCACAAGTTCTAATCCTCTCCCATGGGAAGGATTAGTGTTTGTGACTAGAGAGCCAACCAACGATAAACCCAATTACAATTTAACTCTTGAGTAATTCAACTCAAGGGTCTCCGAATATTAATCAACTCTAAAATCAAGTTAGGATCCAACTTAGAATATTAATTAATAACAAACAATAGAAGAAGTGATAAATCTGAAATACCTCAATTATATTAAATAAAATATTCAAATCTTAACATGAAAAAGTTCATAAGCCAATTAGGCAACATAACTAATACAAGCATTAAAGTATCTGAAAATAAGAGATAAATATAAAGTAAAAGAAATATTGAACCTGATGAAGAGTTGAATCCTAAATCCTTTAAGAGGAATCCTAATCCCAAAACCTAAGAGAGAGGAGAGAACCTCTCTCTCTAAAAACTACATCTAAATTATGAAAAGTGAATTATGAAAAGCATGATTATGAATGGATGCATTCCCCCATTTTATAGCCTCTAATCTGTGTGTTCTGGGCTGAAAACTGGGTCAAAAACAGCCCAAAAATCGTTGGGAGCGATTTCTGTTACGTTCAGGTCACGGGAAAGTGACGCGGAGGCGTCGTCCACGCGTTCGCGCGGGATGCAATTCGCAGATGCGATGCGGACGCATCATTCATGCATTCGCATCATTCATTTGGACCTCTGTAGCTCAAGTTATGACCGTTTAAGTGCGAAGAGGTCAGGCTGGACAGCTTAACAACACATATCAAGGCATCTAATGGTAATAAGAGAGGATTAATAATAAGCAAATATAAGATCAAAGAAGTATGTTTTCAATCATAGCACAAAATCAGGAAGGAAAATGTAAAACATGTGAATAGTATGAATAAGTGGATAAAGAGTTGATATAAACCACTCAATTGAGTACAAGATAAACCATAAAATAGTGGTTTATCAGCCTCCCCACACTTAAACATTAGCATGTCCTCATGCTAGGCTCAAGAGAAACTATAAGAGTGAAGAGGAATGGTAGAATGTATGAAATGCAACCTACATGCTAAATGCTTTTACTTACTTGGTTAAGAGTAAATAAGTTCTCCAAGAATAAATATGAACTGGATTTCACTAATTTAAATCATAAAAATGAAGTACAAATAGACTTGTAGAAGAAAATAGCTCATGAAATCCGGGAACAAAGAATCGAGCATCGAACCCTCACTGGAAGTGTATGCACTCTAATCACTCAAGTGTTTTAGGTTCGATTCTCTCAATTCTCCACTAACCTTGCTTTCTAAGGCTTGCTCTTCATCTAACAATCAACATAAATTTAATGCACAGATACACATATCAAGAGGTCTTTTAAGGGTTGTAATGGGGTTAGGGTCAAGGTAGGATTGTATTTAGTCAAGTGGACTAAAATCTGAATCCTTAATTAACTTAAACTTTCCACCTAACTTAGACAATCCATGTAATTATAATACAACATCTAACTATCCATTAACCATGTTTTCCACATATTCATGCATTCTAATTTCAAGTACAGTACATATGCATTGCTTTTACCATTTACTTTGGGGCATTTTGTCCCCTTTTTATTATTTGCTCTTTTTCTCTTTTTTTCTTCTTCTTCTTTTTTTTTCTTTTTCTATAGTATATTTTTTTCTTTTATTTTTTTCAATGCATATGATTAAATTATTGAATGCATGAACATGTCCTAAACATTTCTTTTCACATTTTCAGAAAATTCTAACATACTCAATCCTCAAACCAAATGTTTCCAAATTCAACTTTCCCCATATTTAATTCATGAGCACTCTCACTAGTCTAAGCTAACCAAGGATTTAAATTTAGGACATTATTATTTTTCGCTTAGAGTTAATGATGTGCTAAAGTAAAGATCAAAGGGGTATAATAGGCTCAACATTGGTTTGCAAAGAATAATGAAAGGGTAAGGCCATATGGGTATGTAGGCTCAGTGAAACAAAGGCCTCAATCATGTAAGTGTATGCATACATCAAATAATGGAAATATAAAATTAAGCAAGACAAAGATCACAATTTTAGAGAGGAAAACACACAAAAATAAAATATTGATTGATAAAATGCAACCAATCAAATAGGTTCAAAATCTCACTGGTTTTGTGTGTTGGAGCTCTAAACCATGTTCCAGTATAATATTTCTTCAAACAAGTGTAACATTAAATTTTATTCAAATTAGTGAAATGCTCTTAAAAGGTTTCTTGAAAAAGAAAATATTACTTCAACCAAGTGGTAAAATATGCACAAAATCAAATAAATATGCAATCAAACATGCAAATGCAACAACTAACAAGGAAAATAAACCATTGGTGTTAAGATAGAAGAGTGACTAACCCATGGAGATCGGTATCGACCTCCCCACACTTAAATATTGCACCGTCCTCGGTGCATGCTAAGATGTGCAAGTGGACGGGTTGTTCCAACTGATGCTTTTCTTCAAGGATTGTGCAGATGGACTTGTTTGTCTCCCCTTATAGAAGTTTCTCCCTTTTTCCGTCTTCGGTGGCCAGCCTGAAAGAAGAGAAAAAGAAGAACAGTAACCCAGAAATAAAGATAAAATAAAATATGGTTGGGTTAATGCCAGATAATGAGGGTCTCAATTACATGGTAGCTACAACATGAAAATGAGAAAACAGTAGGAGTACATGGAAAATCAAGAGTGCAAAAATTTGCAAAAATAGGGAAGAGAGTGTGGGTAAGGAGAGATAATATAAATTCATGTCAATGTAAAAGTAATACAGGTATAAAAGGTTGGCATTGATATAAATAATATTACCTATCCAGAATAAAACAAGTCACTAAGCACCCAAAATAATTCAAGAGAAGATGCAACAGTTAAATAAGAAAATTTTAACACCAAAGGAAAAATATTTAGAAAAGAAAGCAAAAATATGCACAAAATTAAGATGCAATGAATGAAATATGCAAATAAATTAAGTAAAATAAAATGAAAGATAAGAAGAATGAGAAGGGAAAGAACGGAAGAAGAAGTAAGTAAGAAAGGAGGGAGGAAAAATTAGGATTCGGGAAGAAAAGATAAGATAATTGGCGCTGATTTGGGTAAGTTGTGCGGCGCAGGCGATGCGGTCGCGTGGTGCGCGATAAGGTTGGGTGAGGTGGACACGTGGGGACGCGATCGCGTGACTCGATTTGTGCTAGTGGCGCGAGTGCAGCCTCGCGGTCGTACAACTCTCTGTTCAAAACTTAGTATTGCCAAAATCCAGGGTGACGCGGTCGCGTGATCGACGTGATCGCGTGAATGGTCATTATGGGGGTATGACGCGGACGCGTGAGCCATGCGTCCGCGTGGTAGGGTTTGTGCATTCAGCACCAGTCCAGCACCACTCTTGCACAACTTTCGGTCGTGCACCCTTTCTTACGTCGATTTCCAGGTCACGCGGCCGCGTGAATGACGCGGACGCGTGGGAGGCATGTTTCCCATGTGACGCAGACGCGTCAGCGACGCGGTCAAGCGGGATGATTTGTGCAAAAGGCATGCCTCCAGCCACGCTCCCGCGTGACTTTCTGTTTACTTTCTTTTCTTCACAACGCACGGTGACACGGACGCGTCAGCGACGCTGTCGCGTCGCGTGCGTGCTTTCTTTTTTTTAATGAAAAATGCAGAATGCAGTATGCAGATGCTGATGCAGATGTTATGAATAATTCCAGGTTCAATAAAATAAAACTCAAAAATAAAACTAAATAAAAAATGAAAAAGGAATGATCATACCATGGTGGGTTGTCTCCCACCTAGCACTTTTAGTTAAAGTCCTTAAGTTGGACATTTGATGGGCTTCCTGTTATAATGGCTTGTGCTTGAACTCATCCAGGAATCTCCACCAATGTTTGTAATTCCAATGGCCTCCGAGATCCCAAACTAGGCGCAGAAAGCCTTCAAGTAAGTTAAAGCAAGTGACAAGGCCCCAAGAGTGCTGATTTCTATATTGAATTCCGGGGTCCCAGACCTTGCCTTTGCACCCATCTTTTTGTTGATCATCATTTTTCCACTTGGGTGGCGAACAGTCGGAATTCTCACTGAGACATCCAAACAGCTTCCTAGACCCATTCAGTTGAGCTTTATACCAACCTTTGCGTTTAAACTTAAAGCTTCCAACCATAATGAACCTTGCAGGACAATTCTTACCACTGGCCATCTTCCTCTTACTCTTAATGCCATAAAGAGCTCCAAGTTGACCATCCGTCTCCAGTAGCCCATATTCAAGTGGAATTAGAAAGCTAAGGGATATGAATTTTACCCACTTGAATGTTGTGAAGGATGATGGCAACTTAGGGGGAGGGGTCTCCAATAACTTTGGCAAGGTGATTTCAAGCTCCACTCCCTTGTGCTCTTTGACAATTTCCACCTCTTTGCAAACTTCTTTAATTTCAACATCTTCCTCTTGGTAGCTTTCTTCCAATTCAATCTCTTCTTCATTACTTACCAAGGGCATGGGAGGTAGTGCTTTTTCTTCTTTAATTTCCATCTCTTGACCAACCTCTTCCAAGTCTTCAACCATAATATGCCTTGGAGGTTGTACACCCTCCTCAGCATAAATTTCAATTGCCTTGGAAGGAGGTTCCATAACCTGACTTTCCCATGGAGGGTCAGCATCTCCTAAATCTGCAACCACTTCTTCCTCTTCAATAATTACAGCTTCCTCCACTTGTTCCAGCACAAAGTCATCCTCTGTACTGTCCACTGGAGTTTCTAATATCTCCTTCATGCTACGTTCTTTATTAGATTGCCCACATGAAGCCATGGGGGTTTCTTGAGTGTCCGAACATCGGGAAGATAATTAATTTATTGCTTGATTCAATTGGTGAAGGGTTGCAAGAAATTGATCCACTATTTTCTTGTGATGATCCTGTGATTCTTGTTGCGCTTGGATATCATAAGTAGGACCATAAGGCTCTTGGATTGATGGATATGGATATGGTGCATATGAAGGTGGTGGTTCTTGGGAGTAATTGGGTTGAAATTGGGGTGGTTCTATATATGGTTCATATAGTTCATAAGGTGGTTAGTATGGTGGATGTGGGTTAGGATCATATGAAGGTGAATGGTGGTAGTTGGCTTGTGAGTGTGGTGGTTCAAAGTTGTGTTGAGGAGGTTCATAGGCATATGATGGGGGTCCATCATATCTATCATCTTGGTATGCCCCCTGGAATGGCTCTTGACTATAGTAATTTGGTGGATGTTGGTTGTCACGGAAGGGTCCACTATAACTATTGTCTTAGTATGCATCGTGGAATGGTCTTTGTCTGTGGTACTGTGGAAGGTGTTGTTGCCGGAAGGGTTGATCAGATCCTCGTGGCTCCTTCCATCTCTGATTGTTTTGACCTTGATGCATGTTCCTATTATAATTTCCATTCCTTGCAACAACATTGGAACCAAACTCAAAGCGAGAGGGTTGAGAACTCATAGTTAGTTAATAAAAATTTAAAAACAAAAATAAAAGCAAATTTGAAATTCAAATTTTTGAATTTGAAATTTAAAATTTGAATTTTGAATTTTGAATTTTTAAATTTGAAGATTAAAAGTTGAAATTTTAAAATTTGAATTTTAAAATTTGAAAATTGAATTTTTAAAATTGAAAATTGAAAATTGATTTTTTTTTAAATAAGATAGGATAAGATAAAAATTTTTAAAATAAAAATCTGAATTTTTTTTTTCGAAAAAAATCAATTTAAAAGTAAATATTTACAATAACCAATAATAAGGCACACGTTTGCAATTCTCCGGCAACGGCGCCATTTTGAAAGAACTGAAAATTGATGGTTTAGAAGTTACAGTAAACTCTCGTTGCAAGTATAGTTACTAAACCAAGCAATCAACCTTTCTTACAAAAGTTTTGATTGTCATAAGTAACAAAACCCCTTTAGAATTGATAACCGAGTATTTAAACCTCGGGTCGTCTTCTCAAGGAATTGCAGGGAGGTATGTTCTTATTATTGGTTATGAGTTTGTAAATTGGGGTTTTGGAGTTTGGGCAATGGGCACAGGTCTATTTATAAATTAAAGCAATAAAAATAAATAAGAAATTTTATTGTAATTAAATTAAAAACCTTGACCCGGAGAAGATTAATCGGAAGTTCTATCCTTGTTGGATTTTTCTCAAGATCAATTGATAATTTAAGGTTGCTTCTACTTAGTTATCCTTTACCAAGTAAAGTAAAAGAAAGTCAAGTAAGTTGGAAGTCTACTTCTATTCACAAGTTCTAATCCTCTCCCTTGGGAAGGATTAGTGTTTGTGTCTAGAGAGCCAGCCAACGATAAACCCAATTACAATTTAACTCTTGAGTAATTCAACTCAAGGGTCTCCGAATATTAATCAACTCTAAAATCAAGTTAGGATCTAACTTAGAACATTAATTAATAACAAACAATAGAAGAAGTGATAAATCTGAAATACCTCAATTATATTAAATAAAATATTCAAATCTTAACAAGGAAAAGTTTATAAGCCAATTAGGAAACATAACTAATACAAGCATTAAAGTATCTGAAAATAAGAGATAAATATAAAGTAAAAGAAATATTGAACCTGATGAAGAGTTAAATCCTAAATTCTTTATGAGGAATCCTAATCCTAAAACCTAAGAGAGAGGAGAGAACCTCTCTCTCTCTAAAAACTACATCTAAATTATGAAAAGTGAATTATGAAAAGCATGATTATGAATGGATGCATTCCCCTACTTTATAGCCTCTAATCTGTGTGTTCTGGGCTAAAAACTGGGTCAAAAACAGCCCAGAAATTGCTCCCAGCAATTTCTGTTATGTTCAGGTCGCGGGAAAGTGACGCGGAGGCGTCGTCCACGCGTTCACGCGGGATGCAATTCGCAGATGCGACGCGGGCGTGTAATTCACGTGTTCGCATCACCTAACTTCGGAGCAGCTATGGCAAATTATATATCATTATGAAGCTCCGGATGTTAGCTTTCCAACGCAGCTGGAACCATCTCATTTGGACGTCTGTAGCTCATGTTATGACCGTTTGAGTGCGAAGTGGTCAGGCTGGACAGCTTAACAACTTCTTCAACTTCTTGTATTCCTTCCACTTTTGCATGCTTCCTTTCCATCCTCCAAGCCATTCCTGCCCTATAATCTCTGAAAACACTTAACACACATATCAAGGCATCTAATGGTAATAATAGAGGATTAATAATAAGCAAATATAAGATCAAAGAAGCATGTTTTCAATCATAGCACAAAATCAGGAGGGAAAATGTAAAACATTGGAATAGTATGAATAAGTGGGTAAAGAGTTGATAAAAACCACTCAATTGAGTACAAGATAAACCATAAAATAGTGGTTTATCAGGGGCTCATCAATGTGTTGAGACAACACAAGGATGCCATAGGGTGTACACTTTCAGACTTAAAGGGGATTAGCCCTTCAATGTGCATGCATAAAATCCTTCTTGAGGAGGATGCCAAGCCATCAATACAGCCACAATGAAGATTCAATCCAACAATGAAAGAAGTGGTGCAAAAAGAGGTGCTGAAGTTATGGCAAGCAGGGGTGATTTACCCCATCTCAGACAACCCTTGGCTGAGCCCTATCCAAGTGGTTCCTAAGAAGGGGGGAATCACAGTTTTTTCCAATGAAAAAATGAGTTAATACCTACAAGAATAGTGACTGGGTGGCGCATGTGTATAGACTACAGGAAGCTCAATCAAGCCACAAGGAAAGACCATTTTCCCCTACCATTCATGGACCAAATGTTGGAGAGACTTGCTGGACATGAGAACTATTGTTTCTTGGATGGATACTCAGGCTACAACCAGATTGTAGTGGATCCTAAAGACCAAGAGAAGAATTCTTTCACTTGCCCTTATGGTATTTTTGCATATAGACTTATGCCCTTTGGCTTGTGCAATGCACCTACCACATTCCAAAGGTGCATGCTGTCCATATTTTCTGATATGATTGAGAGGTTTATTAAGGTTTTCATGGATGATTTTTTAGTGTTTGGTGACTCATTTCATAAGTGCTTACCACCATCTTGCCTTGGTGCTCAAGAGATGCCAAGAGACTAACCTAGTTTTGAACTGGGAAAAGTGTCATTTTATGGTCACCAAAGAGGTAGTCTTTGGCGACAAAATCTTTAAGAAAGGCATAGAGGTAAACAGAGCCAAGGTGGAAGTGATTGAAAAATTACCCCCACCTTGCAATGTCAAACCAATTATGAGTTTCTTAGGACATGCTGGGTTCTATAGAAGGTTCATTAGAGATTTTTCAAAAATTGCCAAACCTTTAAGCAACTTGCTTGTCTCTAATGTACCATTCATATTTGATAGAGAATGTATGTAAGTCTTTGATGAGCTTAAAAGTAAGCTCTCCTCTGCACCTATTATAGCACCACCTAGTTGGGAGTTACCTTTTGAATTGTTGTGTGATGCATCAGATTTTGCTATTGGTGCTGTTTTAGGACAAAGGAGAGACAAGCTAGTGCATGTTATCTATTATGCTAGCAAGGTTCTTAATGAAGCCCAAAGAAACTACACCACCACAGAAAAAGAACTCCTTGCTATAGTCTTTGCATTTGATAAATTTAGATCTTATCTTATTGGTTCTAAAGTCATTGTGTTTACTGACCATGCAGCTCTAAAGTACTTGTTAACCAAGCAAGAGTCCAAGCCTAGACTGATAAGATGGATCCTACTACTCCAAAAATTTAACATTGAAATCAAAGATAGAAATGGAGCAGAAAATAAGGTGGCTGACCACCTATCAAGGATCCCACATGAGGGGGACGAGACACATAGCCCTGGGGTAAATGAAAGCTTTTTGGATGAACAATTGATGATGATTCAAGAGGCTCCATGGTTCGCAGATATAGCAAACTTCAAGGCCATTGGAGAGTTACCTTCTAACATCAACAAGCACTTGAGAAGGAAGCTCATCAATGATGCCAAGCATTACATTTGGGATGAGCCTTACCTCTTCAAGAAGTGTACTGATGGGATTATAAGAAGATGCATCTCTCATAAGGAAGGACAAGAGGTCCTTTGGCACTGCCATGGATCTACCTATGGAGGACATTTTAGTGGAGAAAGGACTGCAGCCAAGGTGTTGCAGTGTGGATTCTTTTGGCCTACAATATTCAAAGATGCAAAGGAGTTTGTGACAAGGTGCAATGAGTGTCAAAGAGCTAGCAACCTACCTAAGAAAAATGAAATGCCACCGAGATTTATCATGGAGTTGGAGTTGTTTGATGTTTGGGGGATTGATTTAATGGGACCATTCCCACCTTCATACTCAAACAATTACATCCTGGTGGCAATGGACTATGTGTCCAAATGGGTAGAGGCCATAGCAACATCAACAAATGACAACAAGGTGGTGATTAATTTCTTGAGAAAGAACATATTTAGCTGGTTTGGGGTTCCAAGAGCTCTTATAAGTGATGGGGGAACTCACTTTTGCAATAAGCAACTTGAGACACTCCTCCTCAAATATGGTGTTAAGCACAAGGTAGCAATCCCATACCATCCGCAAACCAATGGTCAAGCTGAAATTTCAAATAGAGAGCTCAAGAGAATCCTTGAGAAGACTGTTGGGAACTCAAAAAAAGATTGGTCCAAGAAGCTAGATGATGCATTAGGGCTTATAAAACAGATTTTAAGACACCTATTAGCATGTCTCCATACTAATTGGTGTTTGGAAAAGCTTGTCATTGATGGGCGAAAAATTGCTGATTAAGAATTTATAATAAGAACAGCGTTGCAAGTACAGTTCTTAACCGACGAAAATTACGCTTATCAATTTAAAAGAGTTTTCACAATCTAAGAATAAAATACTGGGAGTAGAATTCCCAGGTCGTCTCCCAACGAGTTGACAAAAGTGTGCAATTTATTGGTCAGGAATTTTCTGAGAAATTTTAGAGTTGGAGAATGGAAAGATAAAAAGATTAATAGTTAAAGCAATGAAAACTAACGAGAGAATTTATCTAGTTAAAATAAAAAAGCCTTGACTGGGAGAAGATTAATCAGAAATTCTATCCTTGTTAGATTTTCCCAAGTGTAATAGTAAGAGGTTGTTGTTCTACTTGGTTATCCTTTACTTAATAAAGAAAAGTCAAGTAACTAACCAACTCTGATTCCCAAGTCCTAATCCTCTCCTAAGGAAGGATTAGCATTAAAGATTAGAGAGCCAGCCAACAACTTCCAATTAAAATTGACACTTGAGTATTCCAACTCAAGGGTCTCCTATTAATCAACTCCCAAGTCAAGTTGGAAGTCTACTCCATAGACATGAATGCCATTTTCATAAACATATAAAGGGAATGAAAAGAAGACATGGTAATTCAAATAAGATAATAATAGAAAATTAATTAAAGTTAAAAATAATTCTTTGCATTAATAAATTCCAAAATCAAAGATATCCATATGTAACTCTAAACAGGGTAAATGGGCAATAAAAGAGTAAGGGAATAAGAAAACAAACAACAATGATAAAGACTTCAACGAAGGTAGTGACTCTTCTCAATATCCAAATCAAAAGCATAAAACTCTAATACTATGAATACGAAGAACCCTAGGGGAAGTAGTAGTTTTCCCTATAAGATTCAAAACTAAAAACTAAAATTGTGTAAATGTGAATGTGTGTTGAGTCTCTGCTTGTCCCCTGGCTCTAGTCTGTGTTACTGGGCCGAAAACTAGGTCCAAACTCAGCCCAAAATCGCCCCCAGCGTCTTCTGCAATTTCTGCACATGGCGCACGTAATGCGTACGCGTCAGTCACGCGTACGCGTTGATGGTCTTCTGTGCAAGTCACGTGTACGCGTCAGGTACGCGCACGCGTCGCTGTGGATTGCGCCAAGTCACGCGCACGCATGAGCCATGCGTGCGCATCGATGCTCGCTGGTCATCTCCTTTGTTTCTTGTGTTCCTTCCATTTTTACAAGCTTCCTCTCCATCCTCTAAGCCATTCCTGCCCTATATAGCCTGAAAACACTCAACACACAGATCACGACATGGTATATAGAGGAATTAAAAATACACAATTTAAAGGCTTAGGAAGCAAATTTTCAATCATAGAACAAAATTGGGAAGGATTTGTAAAACCATGCAAATTGTATGAATAAGTGTGCAAAGAATTGATAAAAACCACTCAAATTAGCACAAGATAAACCATAAAATAGTGGTTTGTCAATCTCCCCACACTTAAATATTAGCATGTCCTCCTGCTAAGCTCAAGGAGATCAAAAGAATGAATGGGGGAAGTAAGACTACTCATGCAATGCAATGCAACCTATGTACATGAGTGTAACTATATGCGAAGATGTTTCTACCTACTTGGTTAAAAGTAAACAAGTTATCCAAGACAACATAAATTAGATTCCACTAATTCAAATCACACAATAAAAGACAAGTAAACTTGTAAGAAGATGGCTCATGAAAGCAGAGAACATAGAATCAAGCATTGAACCCTCACTGGAAGTGTATATGCAGTCTAATCTCTTAGGTGTCTAGGGTTAATCCACTCTACTCTTGTCTAGTCATACTTTCTAAAACCTTGTTCTTCATCTAACCAATCAACAATTATTTAGTGTATAAATGCAAACATCATGAGGTCTTTTCAAGGTTGTAATGGGGCTAAGGTAAGGGTGAGGATATATGTATGGCCAAGTGAGCTATAATATGAATCTTTGACTAACCTAAGTTCTCACCTAAAACACACACACTTTATATAATTCTAAAATCATGCCTAGCTACCTATAATCTCACTTTTGTATATTTCACATACTCATGTATCAAATTTTCTTTAATTTCACCACATATGCATTGATCTTTTAATAAACTTAACATTAGGGTAATTTTTGTCCCCTATTTATTTATTTATTTATTTATTCATATTGTAATAATAATTTTTTTTATGAACATGAAAGCAAACATAACATATCAATGCATATGGTTTTTCTGATTTCACATGAGTATGCACCCAAATTTCCAATATTTTTGTTGATAGAACATAACACTTTTTCATCAACCTAAGTTCCCACAATTTTCCACACTTAGTTGACACACACTTTCTATCTTAAGCTAGCCAAAGATTCAAACGGGATAATTAATTTTTTTCTGCTTAAGGCTAGTGATGCGCTAAAAAACAGAACAAATAGGGATTAAAAGGCTCAAAGTGGCAAACAAAGGTAATTGAAGTGGTAGGCTAATTGGGATAAGTGAGCTAATGACAAATGATGGCCTCAATCATATGTATGCTTGCAAATACACTAAACAATGGACATATAGAATGGAACAAGCTATAGATTGCAATCATAGGGAAGAAAATACACAAGAATAAAAATCATGGTTAAATAATGTAACCATATACTTAAGCTCCAAATCTCGCAGGTTGTGTGTTCTTAGCTATAAACCATGTTCCAAATTACAATCTTCAAACAAGTTTAACACAAATTTTTAATTTAAATTAGTGAAATACTGTAAAATAGGGTCTTGAAAAGAAACTCATTACTTTAACCAAGAAGAACATACATGCAAGCAGTTATTACCATACAATCTATCCTATCTAACGAAAGAAAGAGTCAAATGTTGGTGTTAAGAGAGAGAGATTACCTCCGGAAGTCAAGGACTGACCTCCCCACACTTAAGGCTTGGCACGGTCCTCCGTGCCATTAGTAAGGAGCAAGGTAGGCTATTTGGGTAAGTGATGTGCTAACATTAAGAACAAAAGGGATTAAATAGGCTCAAAATTAGCTAACAATGGTTGATGAAAGGTAGGCTATTTGGGTAAGTGAGCTAAATAAAATGATGGCCTCAATCATATAAATGCATGTATGCATGGAATAATGGACATAAAGAATCAAACAAATCAAAGATCACAATCATAGAAAGAGAACAATGCACACAAGAATGGAAATAAATGGTTATATGATGTAACCATACAATTGGGCTCAAAACTCACATGCTTGTGTTCTTAGCTCAAAAACTATATTCCAAAATAAATTCTTCAAGCAAGTTCGAAAAGAAAAAAATTTTCAAATTGGTAGGGTGCCTAAAAACAATTTTTTCTTGGAAAAGAAATCATCACCCTAAGCAAGTAGTCCTATCATAAAAAGAAATGGTAAAAATATGTACAAATTCTAACTAACATGCAATCTATCATGCAATGCAACAAATAATCTAACAAAGACAAAAATTAAAAATTGGTGTTGAAAAAGGAAATTGTTACCCATGGAGATCGGTCGGACGACCTCCCCACACTTAGAAATTTGTACCGTCCTCGGTGCATGCAAAGAAGAGCAATGTGGATGGTTGCTACGATTGATGAGTTTCTTCAAAAGGTTGTGTGGGTGAACTTGTTTGGTGCCCCATTTAGAAGCTTTCCTTTTCCTCTTTTGGTGGCCAACCTAAAAAAAAGAAAAAGAAAGAAAATTAAGCCTACAACAAAGATAGCAAAGCAAGTAGAACATAGGCGGGGGCTAATGCCAAATAAGACTAAGGTTCTCACTGCATGGTAGCTACAACATGTGAGTGAGAAAAAAACATAGGCAAGGGGCATAATAACTAATACTTGATGCAAGAGTAAAGTCAAATGGCATGAAGAGCATGTCGAGCATTAAGTTCAAACAAGAAAGAGTGGGTCACGAAAGGCATGTAAGCTCATATCAATGCACAAAAAATATAAGAGTCATACCAGATTAAGCATTGATTTAAAAGTTTCATCACCTAACAATATCAAACAAGTCAAGAAGCAACAAGATTAACCAAGAAATTCTCAACAATTGAGTAAGAGCATTCAACACCATTATTAAAATAAGAAACTTAGAAAATAAAATAAGAACAAGCTATAAAAATAAAATTAAAATGCAATGAATGATAATATGCAAATGCAACATATAAAAGAAGATGAAAATAAGAAAAATAAAGAGTGAAAATTTTGAAAAGAAAGTAAGAAAGGAAGAAAGAAGAAGAAAGAAAGAGGAAGAAACTAGAAGGAAAAGAAGAGAAGAAGGGAAAAAGAAAACAGGGCAGAATAGGGGAAAAACAGGGCGCGGAGGGCGACGCGTACGCGCACTGCACGCGTGCGCGTGGGTGGGCAGGCTGGACAAGCGACGCGTACGCGCATAGCACGCATACGCGTGGATGTGAAGATGGCGACCAACGCGTACGCATCATGCACGCTTGCGCGCGGGTCGCGGACACAGAGTAGGCACAACTTTGGCACAACTCTCTGGTTTTTGTACCAGGAGTGCGATATGCAACACCGGCGCGCGTGCCCACAGCACGCTCGCGCGCGGATGCCCTTTTTTTTTTCAAAAAGCATGGCACTCCCCTAATCTATAAGCATTTTAATATAACCAAAATTAAATTCAACAACAAATCTTTTTAGTTTTTCAAAAATTTTCAAATGCACTAAAAACAAAACTTATACTACAACAAAAATACTACTCAACAACAACTAAGCTACAACTTAAGGCATAAATCTAATCATACAAACCAACAACCAAAATATTAAAACAAGAGTATGTAAAGAAGAAAACTACCTAAGAATGGCAACCCAATTCATCCATTGATTATATTTACGAGAGAGTGGAAAGAGTTTACCATGGTGGGGTGTCTCCCACCTAGCACTTTTAGCTTAAGTTCTTAAGTTGGACATTTGGTAGAATCCTTGCTATGGTGGCTTATGCTTGAATTCATCTTGGAATCCCAAACTAGGCGCATAAGGCCTTCAAGCAAGCTTAGGTAGATGACAAGGCCCCAAGAGTTCTGATTGTTGAAATGAATACCAGGGTCCCAAACCTTGTTCTTTCACCCATCTTCCCGTTGACTACCATAGTTAAATTTGGGTGACAAGACTTGTGAATTCTCAATTAGACCTCTAAACATTCTCCTAGACCCATGTAATTTGGTTTTACACCAACCATTGCCATTCAACTTTGAGCATGCAACCATCATGAACCTAGAGTGATATTTCCAACCACTACACAACTCCCTCCTACTCTTAACTCCACAAAGAGCTCTAAGTTGACCATCATTTTCAATCAAACCATATTCAAGTGGGAAAGTAAAGATTAGAGATAAGAATTTTACCCACTTGAATGTTGTGTAGGATGGTGACTTAGGAAGGGGTGGTCCCAATGATCTTGCAAGCTTGATAAACCACTATTTTATGGTTTATATTGTGTTTAATTGTGTGGTTTTATCATGATCCTTACCCACTTATTCATTAAATTAGCATAAAATTATAATCCCTTCCTGAATTTATAACATGTTTGAAAACTGCTTCCTACAGACTTTAATTATGTATTTTTAATTCTCCTTTATTTCATTCGATGCCGTGATCTGTGTGTTGAGTGTTTCAGACTTTATAGGGCATGAATGAGTTGGAGATTGGAAAGGAAGCTAGCAAAAATGGAAGGAACACAAGAATTTGAGAAGATAACCAGCGAAAAGTGACGCGGTCGCATGGCTCACGCGACCGCGCGAAGGAGAGCGAATCGCAGTGATACGGCCGCATGGCTCACGCGGCCGCGCGGATTGGAAAAGCTCAGGCGACGCGGTAGCATGGACGACGCGAACGCATGGCAAGGAAAAGCACGAATGACGTGTCCGCATGGATGACGCGATCGCGTGACATGTGCGATCTGCATAATCTGCAAACTTCGCTGGGGGCGATTTTGGACCTTATTTCGACCCAGTTTTCGGCCCGGAACAGCAGACTAGAGGCAAAGAATATACAGAAACAAAATACAACATTCATTCTACACAGTTGACAGTTTTAGAGCTAGTTTTTCCTCCTCTAGGTTTTTCACTCTAGGTTTTAGAATTTTAATTTTGGGAATTGATCTTAGCATTGGAACATTGAGAAGAGTTATTTTTCCTCATCAAGACCTCGTCATTCTAGTTCGTTCTCTTAACTTGGTTTTATTCTTCCATGTTCTTTGCTTTGTTCAATTTTGTCATTTGAATACTTTCATGATTATTTGATACAAGGATTATTTCTTCCATTTTAATTTATTTCTCTATTCCAATAATCATGTCTTCCTTTAATTCCCTTTCATGTGTTATGGATCTATTATTTGCAATGAGTGAGTAGTTCCCTCACTTGATGGGGAGTTGATTGAAAGGAACTCTTGAGTTAGAAGGATTGAAAGAAAAATTGTAATTGGGTTAACTGTTGAATTGTTATCTAATCACTAACACCAATCCCTTTGAACTAAGTAGGTTGCAACTCGTGAATAGATCTAGCATTCCAACTTGTTTGACTTTCCTTTACCTAGTAAAGGATAACTAAACAAAACAACCATTAATTATAAATTAATCTTGAGATTATTCCATCAATAATAGAAATTCCAACTAATCAACTCCCAGTCAAGGCTTTTATTCATATTATTTAAATTTCCTCTTTTTAATTTTCCCTCTACTTAACTCAACTTCTTGGAACATCTGATTAATAAAATAGCACACTTTTCTACAACTCGTTGGGAGATGACCTGGGACTTAAACTCCCAGTAATTTTTAATTTAAACTCTCTGTGACATATTTCTAAATTGATAGGCAGATTTTCGGTGAGTTAAGAACTATACTTGCAACGTAACTATTTTAATAATTTTTAATTCACTAACTTCTGCCCCTCATTAATTTTTGGCGCCGTTGCCGGGGAGTTGCAATAGAGTGCTAAAGTTATTAATTAGAATTTATTTATTTGCATTTTATTTTATTTTGTTACTATGAGCTGCATGTTTCTTCCGTCAAATGACGCGTTCACTTCCTGATCCGCGCTTGCTAATATTCGATCCTGAAATTGAAAGGACTATTTTACGAATAAGGCGAGAATAGCGTCGGTTAGTCCGCTCTGAGGGCGGATCTGAGAGTGAACTTGAGGAAGAAACCAGCCCCCGTTCTACTGATTCGGTTGTTTAACGTGCAGAAGACATGGCAGCTAGGAAAGTTACCATCCAGGAGGAAGGAGCCCCTGATTTTACAATGCAACCATTTCAAGCGCATCATCCAGCGGTGGCTACAGATTTTGAAATAAAGACCGCACTGCTAAACTTGATGCCCAAGTTTCATGGCATACTTGCTCAAGAGCCTATCAAGCACTTGAGAGATTTCCAGGAAGCCTATTCTACTGTCAGGTGTGATGGTACTGATGAAACTTCAATTTTGCTGAAAGCTTTCCCATTTTCTCTCGAGGGAAAAGCAAGAGAGTGGTACTACACTCAACCTCTGGCAAATGTATCTAACTGGGATACACTCAGAAAGGAGTTTTTCGAGAAATTCTTTCCATCTGAAGTTACTGATAAACTGAGGAAGGATATTTCCACAATTGTTCAGGATGACAATGAAACTCTTTTTGAATACTGGGAGCGCTTCAATAATCTTCTGGAAGCATGCCCCCACCACAGGATTGACAAGATAGTGTTGCTTAGCTATGTCACACAGGGTATGAGGCCCCAAGATAAGACCACATTGGAAAGTGCTAGCAATGGGTCTATGAAGAAGTACAAGACCACTGATGAGGCTTGGCAATTGATCAGTGATTTAGCTGAATCTACTGGGAATCACAGGCAAAAGCAAGGCCGTTCAAAAGTCGTTGCAGAAGTATCCTCTAACAGAGAGACTGCTGCTCTAGCTCAGAGTATATGTGAGATGACCAACTTGCTGAAGCAGATGCAATTGAATCAACAACAAGCTAAGCAAGCTCAACCTCCTCTGCCACAGCAAAACCAACAACTAGTCCCACAAAGAATTTGCAGAATCTGTGCTGATTATAGCCATTACACTAATGAATGCCCGCAGCTCCAACAAGAAGACAACATGGTGGCATCCACTCATAACTTCTATGACCGCCCCAACCAAGGGTACAATCAAAATGGAAATAATAACCATGAATGGCAAGACAATTCTAACTAGAATTGGAGGACAACAATAACAGAGGAGGCAGAGATAATCAAGGAAATCAGAGGTGGAATAATAACAACAACAGGCAGTAGAATCAACCTTACAGAGCACCTCACCTGAGGCAAAACCAAGGACCACAGAACAATCAACAGCAGACATCTCAATTTACTCATTCTTCTTTATCTCCTAATGAAGAGCTACTACAATCTTTTGAGCGAAGACAACAGACCATGGAAAATAACATGAATAGTATTAATGCCAGTCTGAATGGTCTCACCTCTACTTTGCAAGCTCTTATGTCACAGATTGGATCAACACAAAATTCCAGTAACCAACCTTCAAGCTCCACTGGAATCCCCTCTCAACCATTACCCAATCCAAAGGGAGGCATTAATGCCATCACCCTAAGGTTTGGAACCACACTGCAGGAGAGGAATCAAGAGGAACCAAGCCCACCAGAACACACCTCAGCTGAAGAGGTAATAGAAATAGAAGATGTTGAAGAAGAAGAGGATATACAGGACATAGCTGAAGAAGAAATAGCTCAACCACAGGAGGAAGCACCAAAAGGCGCAGACACCATAGAGAACACTACTCCAATTCCATTTCCACAACTTGCAAGGAAGCCCAGGAAGCAGCTGGAACCTGACCCCAAAATGGTAGAAAAATTCAAAAAGGTTGAGGTAACTGTTCCTCTTTTTGATGTTATTTAGCAGGTACCTAAATATGCAAAGTTTCTAAAAGACTTATGTATCCATAAAGACAAAATTAATGAATTAGAAACTATTCCTTTAGGTAGTTCTATATCTGCTTTAATGGGAGGATTACCTGAAAAATATAGTGATTGATGCCAGGGCATCTTGGCCAGTTTCACTGACCTTTTCTTTACTGTTTTTAGGTTAGTTTCATGCATTTCTGTAGGAAATAAGATAGTTTTGGGTAGATATTCACTTATGCCTTGATTCAAGCATACATTGTGCATTTTACATAATTTCATGAGGATTTTACATAAGTTTAGTGACAAATATTATGTTGCATTAATCATGACTTGGACTAGAGCTTT
Organism: Arachis hypogaea; assembly: GCF_003086295.3. Taxonomy (NCBI): domain Eukaryota; kingdom Viridiplantae; phylum Streptophyta; class Magnoliopsida; order Fabales; family Fabaceae; genus Arachis; species Arachis hypogaea. The sequence continues at coordinate 48,716,310 of NC_092050.1, forward strand.
GATGCACTTTATTGCTTGATTTCAGGACCAAAAGGAAGCAAAAAAAGGGGAGGTAACTTGCAAGGTTAATGACAAAAGTGATTGCCAAAAAGCCATCAATGCCCACGTTATAGAGTCACGTTAACTAAGTTAACGTGAACTCTAACGTGGAGAAGAGAAGTTGAGCCAACGTTAGTGACACTTAACATTGTCACTAACGTTGGCAATCACTCAGAAGTGGCCACGTTAGAAGCCACGTTAACCTAGTTAACGTGGCCTCTAACATTAAGGGGGGAAGAGAAGCCAACGTTAGTGACACTCAACATTGTCACTAATGTTGGCCTATGATGCAAAGTACCACGTTAACTCCCACGTTAACTTGGTTAACGTGGGAACTAACGTGAGGGATGAAGAGTTGTCGACAAAGTTAGTGACACTCAACATTGTCACTAATGTTGAAGCAACCACACAACCCCCAAGAGTCAAGTTAACTTCCACGTTAACTTGGTTAACGTGGAAGCTAACGATGAAGAATGAAGGATGAGCCAGCGTTAGTGACACTCAACATTGTCACTAACGTTGGGATGGCTAAAGATGGCCACGTTAGAAGCCACGTTAACCTAGTTAACGTGGACTCTAACGTGAGACCTAGGGGCACATTGGAACGTTAGTGACAATGTTGAATGTCACTAACGTTCTCGAAGGATGGCAAGGGCCACGTTAGAAGCCACGTTAACCTAGTTAACGTGGGCTTTAACGTGAAGCAAGAAGGGGCACACTGGAACGTTAGTGACAATGTTGAGTGTCACTAACGTTCTCGAAGGTTAACAAGGCAACGTTAAAAGCCACGTTAACCTAGTTAACGTGGGTTTTAACGTGAAGCAAAGGGGTGCATTGGAACGTTAGTGACAATGTTAAGTGTCACTAACGTTCTCGAACTTATATTCTCACTAAATATTAACACCCCTAACGTCCTGAACTAAAGTCTCCGCCCACTTCGCACTTTCTCTCTGCAAGTAAAGCCAAGCCCAAATAAAGAAAGGAACTGCTTCAAACTCAAGATCCAAAGGCCCAAGACTTGAAGAATCACACTAGAAGCTGAGAAGAGTAGTATATATAGGAGTAGCTTTGAATTGATAAGGAGTTCTGGAGGCTCTCTGTATTTTACTTTCTTTGCAAATTTCTAGTTTTATGATGTATTCTCCATCTTTGTTTTCATTTTCAAGAGCTATGAACAACTAAACCCCTTTCATTGGGTTAGGGAGCTCTGTTGTAATTTGATGGATCAATACTAATTTTCATTATTCTTCTTCTATCTTTCCTCTTGATTTTACTTGAAAGCTTTCGATCTTCATCCAATTGAGTAGTTATCTTGGAAGAGAAGTTTTTCAAACTTGGATCTCTTTTGAACCTTGAAAGAGGAATGAAGAGATCAAGCTAGAAATGCTTTCTCATGCTGGACCAAATTGGGTTTGGATGGGTATGTGACTATAACCCTCTCAATACTTGATTTGGGAAATGCATGTGGTATAATCAGTGACCATACTTCATCTCTTCTCATGAGCAATTGACCAAGGAATTGGCTATTGATCAAGATTTGAGAGATTGAATTGCAAGAAATTGTAATTCAATCACTTAAGATTGCCAAGGAGATCAATGAGTGCATTGATTGAGGAAGAGATGAAAATGAACTTGATCCGGAGAATTGCAACATCTCCTAAGCCCAATGAATTCCCCATCTCTGATCTTACCCATTCTCTTTAATTTCTGCTATTTACTTTTATGAGAAAATCCCCCATTCCCATTTACAATTCTGCAATTTATTTTCAGTCATTTACTTCCAGTCCTTTAATTCTAGCATTTACTTTTATGTTATTTACATTTCCGCCATTTTACTTTCTGCAACTCTCAACCCAAATTCTGGATTCGCTTAACTAGAACATTCTTTTAATTAAAGTTGCTTGATCAATCAATCCCTGTGGGATTCGACCTCACTCTATTGTGAGTTTTTACTTGACGACAAATTCGGTACACTTGCTGAAGGGAGATTTGTTGAGAGACAAGTTTTCCGTGCATCAGTGATCCAGGTCCTTGTATAGTTAGCTGTACTATTGGTGGTGTAGTAATTTATGATTGCATGTGTGATTTAGGAGCATGTGTCAGTATAATGCCTTTGTCTATATATGATATTTTGAGGCTCCCTCCCTTAAAAAGGTCGGCAGCTCATTTTGTGTTAGCAGATAAAAGCATTATTACAGTGGCTGGAGTTGCTGAAGATGTTTTGGTGAACATTAAAGGACTTACATTTCCCACTGATTTTTATATCTTGGAGATGCCCCATAATGATTCAGATAAGCCATCATCAATCCTACTTGGGAGACCATTCCTGAAGACATCAAAATTCAAATTGGACGCCTTTTCAGGAACATACTCCTTTGAAATAGATGGCCGCATAGTAATCTTCAATCTGAATGGAGTCATTGACAAACCCCCAGAAGATCGTTCCATCTTTCAGTGTGATGTCATAGATGAAAGTGTAGCTGAAGTTCACAAGGAAGAGTTCGAAGAGAGGCACACTGGACAAGGTCCAAGTGTGGGGATCCTCTTAACTGACAATGAGGACACTTCATCATTTTCACAAGCTCCAGATAATCCAGAGCCTGCCCATGATCAAAAGTTAGAATTGAAACCCCTCCCTCCACATCTCAGATATGCTTATCTTGAAGATGAGCAGAGGTTTCCAGTTATCATTGCAAGAGAACTTACTTCTCAACAAGAAGAGCAGTTACTTGATGTGCTGAGGAAGCATAAGAAGGCAATTGGGTGGAGCTTGGCAGACATAGTAGGCATCAACCCTCAAGTATGTGAGCACAGAATATTTTTAGAAGAGGAAGCAAGACCTGTCCGTCAACCCCAAAGAAGATTGAATCCCACCATCTTGGAAGTTGTCAAAAAGGAAATGACCAGACTATTGGAAGCCGGCATCATATATCCCATTTCAGACAGTGAATGGGTAAGCCCAGTACAAGTGGTGCCCAAGAAGTCTGGAGTCACTACAGTGAAGAATGAGCATGGAGAGCTCATAGCAACTAGAGTTCAGAATGCTTGGAGAGTCTGCATTGATTACAGGCGTCTCAACCAAGCTACCCGTAAGGATCACTATCCACTTCCATTCATTGATCAAATGCTGGATCGCCTGTCAGGTAAATCACATTATTGCTTTTTAGATGGTTACACAGGTTATTTCTAGATTCATATAGCTCCTGAGGATCAGGAAAAGACTACTTTTACATGTCCTTTTGGGACTTATGCTTATAAGAGAATGCCCTTTGGCTTGTGCAATGCACCAGCTACTTTCCAAAGGTGCATGATGAGTCTTTTCTCTGATCTTATTGAGGACTGTATGGAAGTTTTTATGGATGATTTTAGCATTTATGGTGATTCTTTTAGCCTTTGCTTAGATGGATTATCTAGAGTATTAGATAGATGTGTTAATACAAACCTTGTATTAAATTTCGAAAAATGTCACTTTATGGTAAAACAAGGAATTGTATTAGGACATATGGTATCCAATAATGGCATTTCTGTAGACCCAGCAAAGGTGAATGTTATTTCTAGTTTACCTTACCCCTCTTCTGTGAGGGAGATTTATTAAGGACTTTAGTAAGGTCGCACTTCCCTTATCCAGATTACTGCAGAAGGATATTGAGATCGAGTTCAGTGAGGATTGCAAACAAGCGTTTGATAAGCTGAAGACTGCTCTGACTCAAGCTCCAATTGTGAGAGGACCGGACTGGAGCCAGCCATTTGAAATCATGTGCGATGCTTCCAACCATGCAGTAGGAGCAGCGCTGGCTCAGCGTGAAGGTAAGGATCCTTTCGTTATTGCTTATGCGTCTAAGACTTTAGACACTGCCCAGTCCAATTATACTACTACTGAGAAAGAGCTTCTTGCTATTGTTTTTGCTCTGGATAAATTCCGAGCTTATTTACTTGGTACTAGAGTAGTAGTGTATTCGGACCATGCAGCTTTAAAGTATTTATTAGCTAAAAAGGAATCCAAACCAAGACTCATACGTTGGATACTGCTGTTACAAGAATTTGATTTAGAAATAAAGGATAGGAGTGGTAATTAGAATTTAGTGGCAGACAACTTGAGTCGCCTTGAGCATATTAAGGATGATTCTACTCCTATAGATGATAATTTTCCTTTTGATAACCTGCAAGCAGTATCTGAGTAGTCCCTTGGTATGCACCTGTTGCTAATTATTTAGTTAGCCGCACATTTCCTCCAAATTTTTCTAAGCATCAAAGAGACAAGCTGAAAAGCGAGTCTAAATATTATATATGGGATGACCCATATTTATGGAGATGTGGCGCTGATCAAGTAATTAGACGTTGTGTGCCTCAATTAGAATTCCAGTCCATTTTGGAGGCCTGTCACTCATCTAAGAGTGGAGGACATTTTGGTCCTCAAAGGACAGCTAGAAAGATCTTAGACTATGGATTCTGGTGGCCTACCCTTTTTAGAGATGCTGCTGAGTTCTGTAAATCTTGTCTCCCATGCCAGAAATTTTGTAATATATCCAGGAGGGATGAGATGCCTCAACAAATTATGCTTTTCTGTGAAATTTTTGATGTTTGGGGCATTGACTTCATGGGTCCATTTCCAAATTCTAATGGATATTTTTATATATTGTTAGCTGTGGATTATGTTTTCAAATGGGTGGAAGCAATTCCTACCTGCACTGATGATGCTAACACTGTTGTTTCCTTTGTGAGAAACCATATTATATGTCGCTTCGGATCACCACGAGCAATCTTGAGCGATCAAGGCACCCATTTCTGTAACAGGAGATTGACAAGATTAATGAAGAAGCATGGGATAATTCATAAAGTTGCAACAGCGTATCATCCCCAAACTAATGGGCAAGCCGAGGTGTCCAACAGAGAAATTAAACGTATCTTGCAAAAGATAGTAAAGCCTCATAGAAAAGACTGGAGCACCAGGCTACAAGATGCACTCTGGGCGTACAGAACAGCATACAAGACACCCATTGGGATGAGTCCTTTCCGCTTAGTTTATGGAAAAGCTTGTCATCTCCCAGTTGAAGTAGAACACAGAGCCTTTTGGGCAGTTAAGGAGTGCAACATGGGAATTGAGAAAGCCGGAGCTGAAAGGAAGTTACAACTGCAGGAACTGGAGAGCCTTCGCCTAGAAGCTTATGAAAATTCCAGAATATACAAGGAAAAGATGAAGGCTGTACATGATCAAAACATCAAGAAGAAAGAGTTCCAACCTGGGGATTTAGTCCTCCTTTACAAATCTCGACTAAGGCTCATGCCAGGCAAGTTGAGATCAAGATGGGAAGGTCCATACAGAGTAGAGAAGGCCGAACCGTATGGAGTTTATCACCTAAGCCATCCTTCAAGCTCTGAACTTATTAAGGTTAATGGACAACGCCTGAAACTATACCATGGTGAGAAGATGCAGAGAAACAACGAGCTTGAGATCTTCCTCTTGGAAGATCCCCACATAGCAGAAGATTGAGCTAGTGGAGCGTCCAACTTACGGACGTTAAAGCAAAGTGCTAGGTGGGAGACAACCCACCATGGTATGATCGTTCTTTTCTTTATTTTTAGTTTTTCCTATTCAATAACTCTTCTCTTTCGTAGTACTTTCGTGCATCTGCATTTACATGTTTAAAAAAAAAAATTTTGCTACGCGACGCGATCGCATCAGCGACGCGTCCGCGTCACAGGGAGAGTAAAGAAAAATAAAAATGAACAGAAAGTTACACTGGAGTGTGGCTGGAGGCGTGCCAATGGCACAAATCCTCCCACGTGACCGCGTCGCCGACGCGTGACGAATGGATTTTTGATGGTATAGAATTTCACAAGTGAATTCTCGTTGTAAAGTATAGTTTCTAAACCAAGCAATAATCCTTTCATACAAAAAGTTGTTTGTCACTAGTACAAACCCCTAAAATTTATAAACCGAAGTATTGGACCTCGGGTTGTTCTCCCTAGGAATTACAACAAAGTGTCTTGTTATTGGTTATGAGTTATTTTGGGGTTTTGGATAAGAAGCATGAAAAGTAAATGACAATGAAAATAAACTAACAACTATAAAAAGGCTCTTGGTAAGGTGTGAGAACTAGAAGTCCTATCCTAGTTATCCTTCTCAATTGTGATGAGAATTGTTCATTGCTACCACTTAGTTAACCCTTACTAATTAAAGGAAAGTCAAGTGGATGAATTGACTTGAGCCTCAAGTCCTAATCAACTCCTAAAGGAATGGCTAGCTTTAGTGCACTCCAAACCAATTAGCAATCTCTCCAATTATCAATCAACAAAGGAATTACATAACTCAAGTGTCACCAATTACTTTACCTAGGCCAAGAGGAACAAAATCTACACTAAAACTAAAAGAGACATTTCAACAAACACATAGAGTGCAATAGAAGTAAACGTTATTAATTGCAAGAATTAAAGGAATCTACAACTACAAAGGCAAGAGATCAACAATAGAAAAGCAAAGAAGAACAATTGTTATGAATTACCTCTTATTGAATTGAAAGAAAATAGAAGGAACAATAGTAGATCTACAACAAAATATAAGAACAACATAAATGAAATTACAACTAAAGAATGGAAGAAGAATGAATGTAACAACAAAGAATTGAGATGTAGAAGTAGAAGAACATGAATCTAAATCTAGGTCTAAGAACTAAACCTAATCCTAATTCTAATTCTAGAGAGAAGTGAGAGCTTCTCTCTCTAAAACTCTAAACTAAAAGTGATTAGTGGTTGGAAGTGATGATTATTCAAAAAAAGTGATAATGCCTTCCCCTTAATCCTTCATCCTTTTATTCCTTCCCCTTAGCAATTTGGCGCCAAAAATGGGTTCAGAAACCCTCTCAAATCGCCAGGCACGTGTTGCATTAGTGAGGTCATGTGCCCTCATCGACGCGTGCGCGCACGGTACGCGTGCGCGTCCCTGGCTAATTCTGCGATGTGCGCGCGAGCGCCTTGTGCGCGTGCGCGTGCATGGATGACTTTGCTTCTTTGACTTTTTATGCTTCTCTCCACTTGTATGCTTCCTTCCTTGCTTCCTTTGATCCATGCCTAGCCTACTTCAATCCTGGAATTACTAGCAAACACATCAAGGCATCTTATGGAATCAAAGAAGAACTAGAATTCATCAAAATAAGGCTTAAAAAGCATGTTTTTACACTTAAGCACAAATATGGGAGAGATAACAAATTCATGCTAATTCCTAGGCTAAATGTGACAAAAGGTTATCAAAATGCTCTAAATTCAATACAAAACAAACCGTCAAATTGGGGTTTGTCAACCTCCCCACACTTAAACCTTAGCATGTCCTCATGCTAAATTAAGAAGGAACTAAGGGTTATGACATTTATTGAATGCAACTAAACTATATGAGTCCTATCTAAATGCAATTATCTAAAGCAATTGGAAATGCTTAGTTCAAACAAATCAATTCCCAAGAGAGCATGTGTAAGCACAAGAGCTAGGCAATAAGGACTAAGTCCAAACCACAATTGTATTGAATTGTCAAAAAGAGTTCAAACTTGCAAGAATATAGATAATATGGGTGAACACATGTGATTGAACTTTTGAACCCTCACTGGATGTGTATCCGCTCTATTCACTCAAGTGTTTAAGGGTTAATTCACTCAATTCTCTTCTAATCATGTTTTCCAAAATTTGATTTTCTTCTAACAATCAACACTTATTCAATGCATGCATACATTCATCATGAGGTCTTTCATTTAGGTTGTAATGGGGTTAGGGTCAAGGTAGGATCATTTATGGTCAAGTGGACTAGGATTTGAATCTTCGATTAGCATAGACTTTCCCACCTAACCTATTTAATGACCTATACAAATGCAAGCTATTCTAACTACCCATTTTTCACCTTTTCTTACATACTCATGCATTCTTATTTGATTCATAATACTTATGCATTGATCCCCTTTTTATTGGCTTCACTTTGGGGCATTCTGTCCCTTCTTTATTGTATTATTTTTTCTTTTTCATCATCATCATTTTTTTTTTCATTTTTCTTTTCTTTTCATCGTTTTTTTTCTTTTCTCTATATATATATTTTTATTCTTTTTCTTCTTTTCAAACTAAATACAAGAACATCAATGCATAAGGTCTCTACATTTAATCAATACATGAATATGTGCCCAATTCCTAAACATAAAAGTGTACTGCCCCTTTTTATCCCATCCAATGTTCCCAAGCCTCACCAATTTTGAATAATAAAACACTCTCACTAGCCTAGGTCAATCAAAGATCCAAACAAGGACTTTTCATTGGTTTTCCGCCTTAGGCTTGTAATGTGCTAAAATAAGAATAAGTTGGTTAAGCATAGGCTCAAAATTGGCTAACAATGGAGAGTAAAAGGTTGGCTATTTGGGTAAGTGGCTAATGAAAGAATGGCCTCAATCATATAAATGCACAAACACAAGAAATAAACGGATATATAGAATCAAGCAAATCAAGGATCACAATCATGGAAAGAGAACAATTTCACACAAGAATGGAAAATAAGTGGTTATAAAATGTAACCACATCAATAGGCTCAAGTCTCACAAGCTTGTGTTCTCAATTCAATACATGCTTCACAAGGTATGAAATTCAAGCAAGTTTCAAAAATTCTCTTTCAATCAATTGGGTTAATGCCCTATATTTAAACTTCTTGAAAAATCTCAATGTTTGACTAAGCATTGTTGTGATTGAAAAGTTCAAAAATTTTCTTAGTTCACCCTTTCCTTTTTCACTTAGAACCAATATATTATGCAAAAAGGGTGACTAAATATTTGCAATCCAAGGTATGATTTCTAATCACAACTACAAACTAAAAACAAAGATAAACAAAATGTATAAAGAAGAATCCAACTAAAAGTACGGAATCTATCATCCAAAACATCTAAAAATATCCAAAAGCATCAAAATATCTAAAATCCAAAATAAGCAATAAAAGTATCCAAAGCAAACTAGAAATGCATCAAAATATATACAAAGATGTGCAAAATGAGATAACTAGGCCGAAAAGTTCATCGGTTCCCAAATAATGCTACCGGTGCCCTCCCCACACTTAAAATCAAGCATCGTCCTCGATGCTAAACTGGAGGATCAGTGGGAGGTACAACGATAGGCTCTGGCTCTGACTGTGGCTGTGGGATCTCGGTAGTGGTAGGAGCAGCTGGAGGTGCATCCCGCTGAAGTGGCTCATCCGCATCCTCCTCCTGATGATCCTGCTCATCGGAGGTCGGAGAGTCTGGAAGCGGAGGTAACTCAGCGCCAAGGGAGATGAGTGCCTGATCCATCTGATCCAGTCGGCGTCTGACATGGAGCCTCTCGCGCTCCAAGAACCGAAACAGACGCTGAACCAGTAGGTAAGTGGGCTCAGGTGCTGAAGGGGGTGGGGCTGCTGGCAAAGAAGATGGTATAGCTGCCTCGACTGCTGCTCTAGCTCGAGAACGGCGGCTAGTCGGGGGTCTCTCGTGCACCCACACACCCCAGGGAATAGTAACTTCCTTGTCGTCGTCATCTGGAGGTGGTGGTGTCACGTCATTGTCCTCCCACTGGACATCGGCTAGCTCAGCTAAGCTAGTAACCAGTGTCGGAAACGGTAACAAGCCGCGAATATGAGCTCTCCACATGCTATGCCTAATCAGTCGGGGAAAATATACTTCCTTCCCCTCCATGACACACCCAATCAAGACTAGCATATCCATCGGAATCTCTGAAAAGTGAGTGGTAGGGAAGACATTGTGGGCAAATATTTGTTGCCAAGTCCTAGCCTCCCTAGTCAGATGTGCAAATAGCATGCCCTTGGGCTTTGTGTTGCTCGAATCCAGTACCCAAGAAGCATCTGGTGTAGCAATCACGCGCCGAAGTGCCTCATAGTTGAAAGTCATCGAGAGGATAGCTGGTAGGCACACGTCTCAGGAGTACCAACTCTGCAGAGCAGTGCATCCCTCAAGGCATCCTCAGTAATCATGATCTCTCTACCCCTCAAGAATACTGAATCCAAGCCTGGTCGAAAGAAATTGCAGTAAAATTCCTTGACCCATGAGATGTTAATCCGTCCCGAATCCTTATTGACGAAATCCAAGCCCAGCTCAGAAATACGGGCGTTTATGGCACGCCTCACATCATTGGGAAGATTCAGCTTCTTCTCAATATTCAGATTCTTCTTTGCATAACGGGAAAGGCGTAGCTCGCAGTAGAGATTCGGAAATTTGGTTGGATCAGTGGATGGGAGTAACTGATTTTCTTTCTCTTCCTCATTCAGCGGATTCCTCGCATAGTTAGCAGATGGTGGGGGTGTAGAGGTTTTGGAGCGCTTCCTTTTCTTGGAAGCAGTGGCTATGGCTTTTCCTTTATTCGACATCCTGAAAAATATGATAGAATATATAAAACATTTAGTATGTAACAAAGAAGGCATGTTCAGGATACAATTATCAAAGAGCAATCATGATGTTGCACTGAATATGTAAAAGTGAACAAGTGAACATAAGTGAATGGACCAAGACTGTAATCTTCATTAAAGGCAACATCTCATATTCAAAAGGCAATAATATCATCATATTTTTGAAAGAATTGTTAAAGAGGGTTAAAGGTGAGTGGAAGTAAAACGGTTAAAGAAATTAGTAAGTTAGAAAAGTGGATTAGTGATATGATGATATATAGGCTCAATTGAACTGGAAGTTGCGGTTCATGTTCACAATGGTTGTGCAAATCCGGGAAGTAAAAAAGGAAACGGAAATTTGCCCAAAACTGAAATAAAGATCAAATTGAAACTAATTTCCTTGAAAATCGGGCAGCATTCCGGCTTAAAATTGGACGTTCCCGGATAGCAAAATAGCACAATTAGCACAAAAAATAACATCAATCACGCACAGCAGCAAACAGATGTTAGTTGGCAACACATATTGCATGGAATATCAACCCAAAACCAACATACCGTACCCAAGGAAGCAAGCAGCAGATATGCACATACGGAGCAATTATCAGGCCTAGAATCCTCTATCCAGCCCTAGCTACCTAACAGCAATTATATCTATCTAACCTAACATACAAAATTTGAATTTAGCTAACTAACATGTAATTCCAGTAACTAACATAAATGAACAAATACAAAGGAAAAAATAGAAAAAAAAATAACAGAAATGGAGCAGGAACCTGGGAGCCGGGAAAAACTGAGAATGGAAAGGGGGACTACGATAGGGCAGGGGCAGCAGAGACAGAAACTGGCACCGCCGTGAACGGTGGCGGTGAAGACGGCTGGCGCGGTGGTTTGGCCGGAAGAATGAGAAACTGAGGGGAGGAGGGACGGTGATGGTGAGAGAGGAGAATGATAGGAGAACGTGCAGGACGAACAGAGAGGGAGCGAGCCGCCGGCAGTGATGACGGGGTGGCGGCGGAGGGGTTGGTCACGGTGAGATGGGTGAGAGGAGTGAGAGGGAGAGAGAGAGGACGGGTGGTGGTGAGAGGGGAAGGGAATTGATGGCCAAGGACGGTGACGGAGGTAGGTCGTGCGGCGGCGGTCGCGGTGAGTGGCGCTCGCCGGAGGTTGCTGGGGGTTGAGTGGTGGGGGAAGAGAAATGGAACGTTAGGGGGGAAGAAGTGTGGTGCGCGAATGCGCTAGGGTTCGCGTCTCTGGGGTAAGTGAAAATTGGAATCCGCGCGTGCGCGCGCCGTGCGCGTTCGCGTGAGTGGAAGGAATGAAGGAATGGCGCGGGCGCGCAAGGTGCGTAGCAGCGCGCAAGGTGCGCAGCAGCGCGGATGCACTGGGCTGGAGGCTTAAAAGAGGCCCAGAGTTGGCACAACTCTCGGGTCCTTTGGCCTTGGGTGATGCTAATACGCATCGACGCGCACGCGCACTGGGCGCGTTCGCGTGAGTTGCTTGATCTTATTTGATGGGTGCGGAGGCGTGAAATACGCCAACGCGTGAACAGCGAGGGGTGCGGACGCGTACAGTGTGCGTTCGCGTGAGTTGAGTTGAGCTGGGAGCTTAAAGTTGGCCCAGATCCAGCGCAACTCTCTGGATATTGGCCCAGAAGTTCTAGCAGCGGGTCGACGCGTACGCGGCAGATGCGCGTACGCGTGCGTTTCCTTATAGCTGTATGGACGCGCAGGCACGTAGTGCGCGTCAGCGTGGAAGGAATTGGGCCTGGGGCATAACGCCGTCCTAAGAGAAGCCCAACTCTCTGGAAAATGGGTGATGAGGCGTCCGCTCAGGGGCGCGTGCGCGTATGGTGTGCGCACGCGTCCTTCCCACCCTTCTTCTCTCTCTTTTTTTTTTTTTTTTTCAAGGAGAAAAATTATGCCTAGGAGCTCCCTAGACTACTTACAACTCTTTATTCAATCAACCATCATACAATTTGCAAAAATGCAATTCGATATTATTCATCTACTACGAAACACAACATACATGTGACTAGGCTAACAATTAAGTTGTACAAACAAATTATGTGAAGCATCTACCTACAATGGTAACTCAAATCACTTATTAGGCAAATTTAAAAGAGAATGGAAAGAGTTTACCATGGTGGGGTGTCTCCCACCTAGCACTTTTAGTTTAAGTCCTTAAGTTGGACATTTTGAGAAGCCTATTGTCATGGTGGCTTGTGTTTGTACTGGTCCTTGAATCTCCAAGGATCTTTGCTTCTCAATTGGTTGACAGAATTTCCAACCATGTTCATCAAGCTTGGGCACAGTTCTACCCAAGATATGAGTCCCCATAGTTGGTTTTCACATAGCGAACCGGGATCCCATATCTTGTCTTCACACCCATCCGTTAGTTGAGTTTCATGGTTTTGTCAGATGAGCGGTTGACATAAAGGTGATTGACTCATAGAATTCTCTTTACTCCACCAATGCTTCCTCCTAGATCCGTATAAAGTAATCCTTGTCCCAACATCATCCCTATACCTTGAGGCCTTGGCCTTGATAGGCTTAACACCTATTTTCCAACCACTACACAACTCGTTTTTACTTTTAATTCCCCAAAGAGTTCTAAGTTGACCATCATTTTCAAGCAAACCATATTCAAGTGAGAGATTAAAGCTCAGGGATAGAGATTTTACCCACTTAAATGTTGTATTGGATGGTAATTTGGGGAGAGAGGCTTCCCCACACTTAGACCATGCAAGGTCCACTTTCTTGTGCTCCTCTTTAGTTGTTTCCACCTCTTCACAATTCTCTTCACTTTCAACCTCATCCTCTTTGTTACGTGGCTTGGTGTTATCTTCAAGAACTTCTTCTTGTTTAATGAGAGGCGATTCAATTTTGGATAGAAATTCATTGATGAACAAGGTCATCTCTTGATCAACCTCTTCATATTCTTCAATTTCAATATACACCATGCCCTTCTCATCTTCCTTGGGAGGTTGTGCACACTCTTCTATAATTTCAACTCCATGTCCAACGGGTGAAGATTCCATTGCAGAGAGCAATTCATCTATGATTGAATCCATTTCTTGATAAACCTCTTCCAAGTCTCCAACGATTATATGTCTTGGAGATTGCGCACCCTCCTCAACATCAATATCAAGCTTCGTGGAAGAGTTCTTCATGATGCTACATTCCCATGGACTTTCAACATCTCCGAGATCTTCAACCACTTCTCCCCTTTCTTCAATGGTCATAGGCTTCTCCAATTGTTCCAACACAAAATTTGTCTCCTCCTTTTCCACCGAATTTTCCAATTTCTCCTTCATACTTTGCTCTTCTTTTGACTTTTCACATGTGGTCACGGAAGTACCTTGAATATTCAAGCATTGGTGGGCTAAAGTGTGCACCACCTTAGTCAAGTTGGTCACGAACTCAAGTGTATCCCGTTTCATGGCCTCTTGTCCTTGAAGTAACAAAGTGAGAGAATCGTCTATTGGGGCTTGTGGTGGGTAGGAAGGTTCCTCGTTTTGGAGAGAGAGTTCATAATAGGAAGGTGGTTCTTTTTGGTAAGGTTGTGGAGATTGTGTGTATTGAGGTGGTTCTTGGTAGTGATCTCGATAGGGTGGTGGTTCTAAGGGCTCTTGCACATAATGGTCATAAGAATATGGTAGGGGTGGTTGGTTATATGAGGGGTAGGGATCATAGGAAGGTGCTTGGTATGGGAGGGCTTGTGAGAATGGTTGAGGTTCATGTTGAGGGTGAGAGTCGTAGGCATATGGTGGCGGTGCTTGGAAGTCACAAGGTGATTCACCATAGCTATTGGATTGGTATGCATCATAGAATGGCTCTTCTTTATAGTGCATTGGTGGAGGTTGTTGCCACGAAGATTGATCATAAGCATGTGGCTCCTCCCACCTTTGATTGTCCCATTCTTGATACACATCTTCATTATAGTCCTCATTTCCTACAACATGTTGATAACCAAACTCATAGCCAAGGTGAGAATTCATGATAGCAAGAGGAAAACGAAAACAAAATCAAATAAGAAGCAAGAAAATCAAATCCTAAAACTAGTAAGAGCTAACAAAAGCAAACATATTCACACTATTCACATATATACAATAACCAATAACATAACACCATTGCAATCCCCGGCAACGGCGCCATTTTGACGAATGGATTTTTGATGGTATAGAATTTCACAAGTGAATTCTCGTTGTAAAGTATAGTTTCTAAACCAAGCAATAATCCTTTCATACAAAAAGTTGTTTGTCACTAGTACAAACCCCTAAAATTTATAAACCGAAGTATTGGACCTCGGGTCGTTCTCCCTAGGAATTACAACAAAGTGTCTTGTTATTGGTTATGAGTTATTTTGGGGTTTTGGATAAGAAGCATGAAAAGTAAATGGCAATGAAAATAAACTAACAACTATAAAAAGGCTCTTGGTAAGGTGTGAGAACTAGAAGTCCTATCCTAGTTATCCTTCTCAATTGTGATGAGAATTGTTCATTGCTACCACTTAGTTAACCCTTACTAATTAAAGGAAAGTCAAGTGGATGAATTGACTTGAGCCTCAAGTCCTAATCAACTCCTAAAGGAATGGCTAGCTTTAGTGCACTCCAAACCAATTAGCAATCTCTCCAATTATCAATCAACAAAGGAATTAGATAACTCAAGTGTCACCAATTACTCTACCTAGGCCAAGAGGAACAAAATCTACACTAAAACTAAAAGAGACATTTCAACAAACACATAGAGTGCAATAGAAGTAAACGTTATTAATTGCAAGAATTAAAGGAATCTACAACTACAAAGGCAAGAGATCAACAATAGAAAAGCAAAGAAGAACAATTGTTATGAATTACCTCTTATTGAATTGAAAGAAAATAGAAGGAACAATAGTAGATCTACAACAAAATATAAGAACAACATAAAGGAAATTACAACTAAAGAATGGAAGAAGAATGAATGTAACAACAAAGAATTGAGATGTAGAAGTAGAAGAACATGAATCTAAATCTAGGTCTAAGAACTAAACCTAATCCTAATTCTAATTCTAGAGAGAAGTGAGAGCTTCTCTCTCTAAAACTCTAAACTAAAAGTGATTAGTGGTTGGAAGTGATGATTATTCAAAAAAAGTGATAATGCCTTCCCGTTAATCCTTCATCCTTTTATTCCTTCCCCTTAGCAATTTGGCGCCAAAAATGGGTTCAGAAACCCTCTCAAATCGCCAGGCACGTGTTGCATTAGTGAGGTCATGTGCCCTCATCGACGCGTGCGCGCACGGTACGCGTGCGCGTCCCTGGCTAATTCTGCGATGTGCGCGCGAGCGCCTTGTGCGCGTGCGCGTGCATGGCTGACTTTGCTTCTTTGACTTTTTATGCTTCTCTCCACTTGTATGCTTCCTTCCTTGCTTCCTTTGATCCATGCCTAGCCTACTTCAATCCTGGAATTACTAGCAAACACATCAAGGCATCTTATGGAATCAAAGAAGAACTAGAATTCATCAAAATAAGGCTTAAAAAGCATGTTTTTACACTTAAGCACAAATATGGGAGAGATAACAAATTCATGCTAATTCCTAGGCTAAATGTGACAAAAGGTTATCAAAATGCTCTAAATTCAATACAAAACAAACCGTCAAATTGGGGTTTGTCAACGCGTCTGCGTCACATAGGAACTTTAGCCTCCCACGCTACCGCGTGCCCCACGCTACCGCGTGCCCCACGCTACCGCGTGCCCTGAGTTTTGGACCTAAAAGGGTGCACAATGAAATATTGTGCGAGAGTGATGCTGGATTGGTGCTGGAGGCACAATCCTTATCACGCAACCGCGTCGCTGACGCGGCCGCGTCATCCGTTTTTGGACGCACACTCACGCGATCGCGTGACCGACGCAATCGCGCCACCCTAATTTGGGCAACTAAATTAATTTGAACAGAGAGTTGTGCTGGTGCGAGGCTGCACTCGCGCCAGAAGCATAATATGGGTCACGCGACCGCGTGACCGACGCGATCGCGTCACCATACTTGAAGCGCATCCACGCGAACGCGTGCCCCACGCGGCCGCGTCGCATGCGCTGCACAGCTCATCCAAATATTGCTACATATCTTATCTTTCTCTCCTCCAAATCCTAATTTTTCTTTTCCCTCCTTATTTCTTCCTTCTCCCTACTTCTTCCAATCTCACCTATCACTCTCTCTCTCTCACCTCCATTGCCAAGGTTCTATTTTCTTCTTCCTTCTTCTCTTTTCTATCATTTTATATATTATTTTATATATTATTCTTCTTCTCATTATTCATATTTTCCTTCTTTTTCTTTTCCTTTTTACATGGTGTTAGAAATTTTTTGAGTCATTATCCCTCATTATATGCTTTTGGATTGTTGCAAATTGTTTGACAATTATTTTTATTCTAATTAAGGGATTGCTTGCATGTTCACCTTCATATTTTCTATACCTTATTCATCTTGCATGCTATGTGTTTGTGAAAGAGCTCAAATGGCATTATGCACTTCTCTATGTTATTATACTATTCAATGCTTGCTTTTCACAACTTTCCTTTACTATTGTATTAATTGAATTTAATTGTCAATACAAACGTGATGGTTTGTTACAAAGTCTTGCTTGGTCTATGCTACTCATGCCCTTTGTTGGCACGCCAATAAACACCTTGCAGTCACTTGTCTTTATATGCACTAGCTATTTTCCATTGTTGGCTTTTCGCATGTGCTCGCGAGCATGTGATAATGTCAGTATATCTTAATGTGCATCCATCACCCTCTTTTCCGTTTCCTTCCTGGCTGTATATCTTTTTGAATTTAATTTACTTTCTCTTCCCTTCTTTCAGGATGGCCACCAAGAAAGGAAAAGAGAAAGCTACTTCCAAACCACCAGCAAGAGGAGGAACTAAAAGAGCATTAGTGGCAGAGCCTTCTTCAACCGCAGTCAAGCCCTCAACAAAAAGAGTTAAGAGGATAATAAAGGTTGATGAAAAGGAGAAAGCCTTTCCAGCAAAGGACACTGCGTGATTTCCCAATCGCTACTGTGAGCAGATGTTCCCTATCCTGGCAAAAAGAAACTATAACAATGAATACCTTCTTATCCTCCCGTCCAATATTGCTACCTTTGTTGAGCCACAAATTGGACGAAGACAATGGGGTTTCCTACGGAGACAGCCAAGGCAGGTCAATCTTTCTTGGGTAGTTGAGTTCTACTCTAACTTCTACATGCCAACCCTGCAGTCTGTTTATGTCCGACAGAAGCAAGTCCCCATCACAGAAGAGGCCATTAAGCAAGCTCTGAGTCTTCCCCTTATTCTAGAAGGAATGGACGCCTTCCAAGAAGCCGCACTTAAGCGCCAGAGGTACCAATTTGACTGGGACTCTGTTCTCGGAGTTATCGCATTACCTGGCAACCATTGGATCTACGGATACCACCGTACCCGCCCTAAGAGAATCTTGGCTTCAGCACTTACCTTGGAGGCTCGCGTCTGGGCACAGATCATGTCCCATTACGTCTTTCCGAGCACTCATGAGTCCTCCTTCACTGCGGACATGGCCGTTCTACTATGGTGCATCCTTACAGACCAACATCTGAATCTCTCAAGACATATCCGGAATGCTATGGGACACGTACAAATTGCGGGCAACTTACCTTTCCCCGCCTTGGTTTCAGATCTTGTTCAGCAGCCGGAGTCTCCTACAGAGCTGGGGACACCAAAGCGGTGCTTCCACGGGATGATCAATATGTCCCTAACGGGAAATACCTCAGACTTCTAGCAGCCACTACAAGTCTTCCTACTGCTCCAGTTAAAGAAAATCCTTCTTCAATACCACAAGCACCCACAACTGATGAATTGCTCCAGCAGATAATTGAAAGGTTGGATCGGCAAGAACATAAAGCTAAGTTGAGAGAGCGCCGTAACGGGCGCCGATTCAAACACCTCAAGGAGCTACTCAAGGGATACTTTAGGGACTCGGATACCCCGGACTCCACCTCTTTTACCAGCACAGGGAGCCATGATGGTCCCGATTGTGGAGATACTGCTACCAGCCCACCCCTGTTCCTGACAGACGGCACCGAGGACGGTGCAAAGCCTTAAGTGTGGGGAGGTCAGTCAGTACCTGACTTCCGGAGGTAATCTCTCTTCTCTAGCACCAATAATTAGGATATTTTAGTTAGATTTTCTTTCTTTTATAGAATAGAATAAATTGCATAGGTTAGGATAGTTGCATGCATGTTCTACTTGATTGAAAAGATAATAAGTTTATTTTAAGACTCTATCTTTGGAACAAAATTTCACTAATCTTTCAAAATTTTATGATAAATTTGCTTGAGTTGTATTTGGAACATGACATTTGAGCTAAAGAACACACAACCTGTGAGAGATTTGAGCCTTTATGTATGGTTATATTATTTAACCATAATTACTTCTTTCTTGTGTGTTAACTTCTCTATGATTGTAATCTATATTTTTTTTATGTTATATGTCCAATATTTATTATATTTGCATGCTTGCACATGATTGAGGCCATTATTTGTTTAAACTCACTTATCCAAATTAAGCCTACCCTTTCGAATTACCTTTGTTAACCACTTTGAGCCTTTAAATCCCATTTGTTCTATATTTTACCACATTACTAACCTTAAGCTGAAAAACAATTGTATATCCCAAATTGAATCTTTGGTTAGCTTAAGATTGAATTGTGTGTGCTAGTTAAGTATGGGAGATTGTGGGAACAAAAGTTGTTAAGGGAATGTGTCATGAGAATTTAATGGAAATTTGGATACCTACTCATGTGAAACTATAAGAATTAAAAATCTATGTGCATTGATAAGCTATAATTATTTTAATGTCAAAAAAAATTTATTTATATAAATAAATAAGGGGACAAAATTACCCCAATGTTAAATTCAGAATTCAAAGATCAATGCACATATGATAAAATCAAATATAAAGTTGATACATGAGTATGAATAGAAAAAGAAAATTCTGGGTAGCTAGGTATGAACTTTAAGATTACATAAAAAAAATATATAGGTTGGGTTGAAGCTTGGGTTAATTAAAGATTCAATTTATTAGCTCACTTGACCAAATGTATACCCTTACCTGTACCTTAGCCCCATTACAACCTTGAAAAGACCTCATGATGTTTGCATTGGTATATTAACTGTTGTTGATTGGTTAGGAGAAAAACAAAAGTTAGAAAGCATGATTAGAGAAGGATAGAGTGATTACCCTATACACTAGAGATTAGAGCGTACATACATTATCAGTGAGGGTTCAATGCTTAAATTTTCATGTTCCCTGCTTTCATGAGCTATCTTCTTGCACCTTTATCTGTTTTATTGTATAATGATAGAATTAGTGGAATTTGATTTGTAATTGTTTTGAAGAGCTTATTTACTTTTGATCAAGTGGGCAAGAATCATATAGTTGCATTTATTTATATATAGGCTTGCATTGCATTTCATGAGTTTCTACATGTTCATGCTTATTTCCTTATCTCCTTCAATTAAGCATGAGGACATGCCAATGTTTAAGTGTGGGGAGGTTGATAAACCACTATTTTATGGTTTATATTGTGTTTAATTGTGTGGTTTTATCATGATCCTTACTCACTTATTCATTAAATTAGCATGAAATTATAATCCCTTCCTGAATTATAACATGTTTGAAAACTGCTTCCTACAGACTTTAGTTATGTATTTTTAATTCTCCTTTATTTCATTCGATGCCGTGATCTGTGTGTTGAGTATTTCAGACTTTATAGGGCATGAATGAGTTGGAGATTGGAAAGGAAGCTAGCAAAAATGGAAGGAACACAAAAATTTGAGGAGATAACTAGCGAAAGGTGACGCGGTCGCATAGCTCACGCGACCGCGCGAAGGAGAGCGAATCGCAGTGATACGGCCGCATGGCTCACGCGGCCGCGTGGATTGGAAAAGCTCAGGCGACGCGGTAGCGTGGACGACGCGATCGCGTGACATGTGCGATCTGCATAATCTGCAGACTTCGCTGGGGGCGATTTTGGACCTTATTTCGACCCAGTTTTCGGCCCGGAACAGCAGACTAGAGCCAGAGAATATGCAGAAACAAACAACAACATTCATTCTACACAGTTGACAGTTTTAGAGCTAGTTTTTCCTCCTCTAGGTTTTTCTCTCTGGGTTTTAGAATTTTAATTTTGGGAATTGATCTTAGCATTGGAACATTGAGAAGAGTTATTTTTCCTCATCAAGACCTCGTCATTCTAGTTCGTTCTCTTAACTTGGTTTTATTCTTCCATGTTCTTTGCTTTGTTCAATTTTGTCATTTGAATACTTTCATGATTATTTGATACAAGGATTATTTCTTCCATTTTAATTTATTTCTCCATTCCAATAATCATGTCTTCTTTTAATTCCCTTTCATGTGTTATGGATCTATTATTTGCAATGAGTGAGTAGTTCCCTCACTTGATGGGGAGTTGATTGAAAGGAACTCTTGAGTTGGAAGGATTGAAAGAAAAATTGTAATTGGGTTAACTGTTGAATTGTTATCTAATCACTAACACCAATCCTTTTGAACTAAGTGGGTTGCAACTCGTGAATAGATCTAGCATTCCAACTTGTTTGACTTTCCTTTACCTAGTAAAGGATAACTAAACAAAACAACCATTAATTATAAATTAATCTTGAGATCATTCCATCAATAATAGAAATTCCAACTAATCAACTCCTAGTCAAAGCTTTTATTCATATTATTTAAATTTCCTCTTTTTAATTTTCCCTCTACTTAACTCAACTTCTTGGAACATCTGATTAATAAAATAGCACACTTTTCTGCAACTCGTTGGGAGACGACCTGGGACTTAAACTCCCAGTAATTTTTAATTTAAACTCTCTGTGACATATTTCTAAATTGATAGGCAGATTTTCGGTGAGTTAAGAACTATACTTGCAACGTAACTATTTTAATAATTTTTAATTCACCAACTTCTGCCCCTCATCAAAGCTCCACTCCCTTGTGCTCTTCTTTGATTATCTCCACCTCTTCACAAGCTTCTTCAATTTCAACCTCTTCCTCTTGGTAGCTTCTTTCCAATTCAATCTCTTCTTCATTGCTTACCAAGGACATGAGAGGTTGTGCATCTTCTTCTTTGACCTCAATTTCAAGCCCAATGGAAGAGGATTCAATTGTAGATAGGAACTCCTCAATGATTGAATCCATCTCTTGATCAACGTCTTCAAAGTTTTCAAACATAATATGCTTTGGAGGTTGCGCATTATCCTCCTCAACATCAATATCTAGCTTTTTGAAAGAGGGCTCTATAATGCTACATTCCCATGGACTTCCAACATCTCCTAGATTTTCAACCACTCCTTCTGGTTCAATTGTCTCACCTTTCTCCCCTTGTGGCAATTCTTGCTTCAACTCCTCTTCTTTACCTTGAAGCTCTAAACTCACTCCCTCACTATGCTCCTTAATTGCCTCTCCACATTCATCAATGGGAGTGCCTTGGTTGCTTAGGCTTAGTCGGGAGGAGGCCATATTGCTAACGGCTTCCACTAGGATAGCCATTTTTGCTCTTAACTCTGCAAACTTCTTCTCATCCTCCTTGTGTCGCCTTAGGAGATGAGATCCAAGGTCTCTCAATTCCTGCGTGGGGGCTTCATCGGGAGGTGATGGTGGAAGAGAAGGTTCATTGTTTGGGAAGAAAGTTTCATAATTGGAAGTTGGTTCATCTTGGTAAGGGTTTGGAGGTGGTGTATATTGAGGTGGTTCTTGAGAGTAATTGTGTTGGAATGGTGGTGGTTCCATGTGTGGTTCATATGGTTCATAAGGTGGTTGGTATGGTGGATAAGGATTAGGGTCATAATGATGTGTTTGGTGATAGGGGGCTTGTGAGTAAGGTGGTTCAAAGTCATGTTGAAGGGGTGGTTCATAGGCATGTGGTGGTGGTTGTTGACAATCACAATAAGGGTCACCACATCCATTAGATTGATATGCATTAGGATTGGAATTATACTCATAAGAGTCCGGAGGTTGTTGTTGCCAAGAAAGTTGATCAATCCCTTGAGGCTCCTCCCATCTTTGATTGTTCCATCCTTGATGCACATCTTCATTGTAGCTTCCATTCCCTACAACATAATTTGAGCCAAACTCATAGCCAAAATGAGGATGAGAATTCATAATAGCAAAAGAGAATAAAAACTAATACTAATAAGAACTAATAAAAACTAACCCCTAAAGAAAGCAAAACTAACAAAGAGGCCTATTAACATATAAACAATAGCCAATAACATAACACCATTGCAACTCCCCGGCAACGGCGCCATTAATTTGATAGCAAAAATTGTTGTCGGTTTAGAATTTCTCTTGTAGAAATTAGAATTTCGTTGTAAGCATAGCTCCAAACCAAAAAACAACTCTCACATCAAATTAAATTTTGGTTTTGTCACATGTACAAATCCCAATAAAAATTAACCGAAGTATTTAGACTCCGGGTCGTTGATGAGATATTTTGGTGAGAAACGAATTTCTACCAAAACACCCAAAACTAACCGGCAAGTGTACCGGGTCGTATCAAGTAATAAAAACTCACGGAAGTGAGGTCGATCCCACAGGGATTGAAGGATTGAGCAATTTTAGTTTAGTGGTTGATTTAGTCAAGCGAATCAAGTGTTGGTTGGGTGATTTGTGATTTGCAGAATGTAAATTGCATGAAATTAAAGAGAGCGGGAAAGTAAATTGCTGAAACTTAAAGGACAAGAAATTAAATGACAGAAACTTAAAGTGCAAGAAATGTAAATTGCAGAATCTTAAAGTGCAAGAAATGTAAATTGCTTGAAAAGTAAAGGGGATTGGGATGAGGATTTGCAGAATTTAAACAAGGGAAAACTAAATTGCATCAAACAGAAGAGGAAAAGGGAGTTGGGATTGAACCGGATCTTATAACAGCAAAGTAAATGAACAATGAAAGCATTAAACAGAGAATTGAAATGAGAATTTAGATCTCAGGACCCAGAGACTAGAAAACCAAGTCTAGATCTCAATACCTTCCTAGATCCCACAAGAACAATAGCAAGGAAATTGTAAATTGCAAAGAAAAGAGATGAAGATCAAGTAACAGAAACAGAAATGCTAATTCAATTAACAGTAAAGGAAACAGAGAGATCCAAGATTGAGATTGAAACAGAATTTCTTCAATTCTCCAATCCAAGATCCAAGACAAAAGTCAAATGAAATTGAAAGCAATTGAAAACAAGAAATTAAAGTTCACTCAGTGACAAAAGCTTCCCAAAAACTCTTATGAAAATTCTAAAAGGAAAGCTCTCAAAGAAAACTCTCCCGAAAAAGCTCTCTAAACAAATTGAATTCTATCCTATTTATACACTTTCCAAAATGATCTTCAAGCCTTGAGTTGGGCCTTTGTTCTTGGTGGAATTGGGTTGAAAGAGGCCTTGGTTGATTGCTCTTGAAGATTGAAGAAGAACCGAAGTGAACCAATTGAACCGGAAATGGAGTTAGCCAACGTTGGTCTTCAACGTTAGGGTCAAAGTTAGGGGTCTAACTTTGACCCTAACTTTTCATATCAGCAAACCACATTCTTCTGGTTTAGACGTTGGCGCCAACGTTAGGGGTCTAACTTTGACCCTAACGTTGGCCTTGCTTGGTGTGATTGGTGCCAACGTTAGCCTCCACGTTAGGGGGCTAACGTTGGCGCAAACGTTGCCTACTCCCCCATTGTGATTTAAGTGCCAACGTTAGCCTCCAAGTTAGGGGGCTAACGTTGGCGCAAACGTTGGTAGCCCAGGGAGAAACTCTCAAGTTCCAACGTTAGCCTCCAAGTTAGGGGGCTAACGTTGGAGCTAACGTTGGCTACTTCCAAAGAGTGATTCATATGCCCAACGTTAGCCTCCAAGTTAGGGGGCTAACGTTGGGGCTAACTTCATGCAACCCGGTTCAATTTTCACTTATTCCATTGTCCTCTCTTCACTCCTAGCCATTCCTCTTTGCTTCAACCTTTCTCCAAGCCTTCTTCACCTATCATTGATCAACCAAACTAATCAAAGTTTTGCTCAAAATCATGAGGTATTCAATCTTCCACAATATGCAACAAATATAGTTCAAAACCTCATGAAATGGCATGAATTCACATATGGTTGGTTCAATCAAGGGAAACATGAAAATCTACTCAATTAGCTTGCTTGTAGCTCAAGAAAGTGCATAATTCTAATGAAAACAAAAGAAAAAGACTAGCTAAAATGGGCTAAGATGACTTGTCATCACAACACCAAACTTAAAGCTTGCTTGTCCCCAAGCAAGAAATAGATTTATGCTCCAAGGTTCTTTCAATTAAGATGGATTGAGGAACACTTGTAAAGTGCAGTGAGTGAAGTGATCAAGTATCAGTGGGATAAATTCTAAATCATATGCTCATGCAAGGGCTTCAGTGCTCACTAGTCCTTACATATTGGGAGTCGTAGGTCTTAGGATTTTCATCCAAATGGTGTCATGGAGATCTCTTTATATGTAGTCACCTTGAAGCAGCTTATAGTTTATGTGCTTTGGCCTCGACTCTAAGTATCATGTCTCAAGGCGGCTCTTTAGATAAGCTTTCAATCAATACTCCTAAACCAGTTGGTTTTAAGGTATTAGGTGTTGAAGCACCCCTGAGGATTTACTTGCTCAAGCCTCTTTCCTTGACACACTTCAACCACAAGCATTTACTAGGATAACAACTCTTTGAGTTTTTGTTTCTTTCTTTCTTTTTCTGCCTAGTAATTGATGCTCAGAGCCTTGGGCCATATTTCTTTTGTTTTTGTATTTTCTTTTCTTTCTTTTTTTTTTTTTTTTTTTTGTTTGCTGCTTCTTGGATCAATAAATTTTTGAGAATCTCCACAAAACTTCTTTGAACTTCATGTCCCGCCTATGAGCTCCCATGCAAGTTTTCACAAGCATGCAACCTCAATACAAAATCATATAACCAGAACCACCACTTTTCCTAATCTTTTGCTTGCCTCAAAATTGTTTAATTCCTCAATCTTTCTTTTCAAAGAACTTTCATGTGATGCATTTCTTGAAACTGGAGTGCAAACAAGTTTTGAAGATAAGAATGTTGTGAATGATCAGACACCTTGCTTATTGAATTATAAAGAAAGACTATGCTATGCAGGCAGGGGAAAATAAAAAAAAAAAGAGAAACTATGCTATGCAGATAGGCAGGGCAGATCAGAATACCATTCAACTTTCAATTACAGCAATATTTGATGCAAAACAATGACTTAACAATACAACCTGTTGAAGTTTACTTGCTTTCCTTCTTCTCATCATCATCATTGCTGTCTTCTAGATTCATCTTTTGTTTCTTTGGTTGATGATGCTTTAATCCTTCCAACAGCTTGTATGGACCTCTGCAATGATATTGAAAGTTGCTTGTTCCCCAAGCACTTGGAAATAATGGTTAATCTGCATGATTTATTTGTGGGCTTTTTGAACTTACTTTGGTGTGGGAACACCAAACTTAGTACCTTGCCAATGCATCGGATTAACCATGTGTGATAATTTCTTTTTTTTTTTTTCTTTTTCAAAAGTAAAAGAACTGGAAACTAAGAAAAACAGTAAAATGGCTAACTAGTTCATCCAGTATGCTTGAAGCCTACATTATGCAAGAAGTGAGAATGTGTTTTATAATGGGATTTTGGTGAAACACCAAACTTAAAATCCTGCATTCTCCTTTAGATTGTTTTGGTGTGCAACACCAAAATTAGCTTCTTGCATTATAGATAAAACTAATTAACCTTTTTATTAAAATAGTTATGAACAGAAAACTACCTCGGGTTGGGTTGCCTCCCAACAAGCGCTCTTTTATTGTCACTAGCTTGACATCCTTCATCCTCTGATCATGGAAGTTGAGGTCTCTGTTGCCTTTGGTTTCCTCCTCTTATCGTAGGCTTTTCCTTGTTTTCCATAACTGCTTTCCCTTTCAACTCAGCAGCTTTTTCATTGTTCTTTGAGTCATCTTCATTGGCTCTTAGGGATATATTTCCCTCTCTCTCACCCAGTTTAGCAGGGTTTTGAACCATTTGTTCCATGTACCTTTCAATTCTCTTAAGATATGCCTCCTGGTTTTTCCTTATGTCCTCCTGTTCTATTAATGTCATTTCTTGAATTTTCATAAGCCTTTCCATCATCATTTCTAGAACATAGAGTTTTTGGAAGTTTAGGACTGGTTGTGACTGTGTTAATTGTGGTGATTGATGTAAGTCATTTTGGGCAGGTGGTGAGGTAGGATAGGGTTGGAGATGTGTATATTGGGGTAGTGTGTAGTGATTTTTGTTGGCATGGTGGTGTTTTTGCAGGTTTGGAAAGTTGGGGTTATTATAGTTGAGGTCCCTTTGTTCATGATTCTGAGGTTCCCTCATTCTTAGATAAGAATGTGGTTTCCATGGTGGAAATTGTGCATTCACTGTGGCAGAATGTAGAAAATCAATTTGTCTAGCTATTGATTCCAAGTGCTGCTGAGTTTGCTGGTGTAGCTGCTTGTTTTGATTCATGATTGCTCTTACTCCTTCAAGATTCATTACTTCCTTTTCTGAAATTGTATTCCGTGGCGTCTCAAATGAGTGTTGGTTATTGGCTCTTTTGTCACTGAACTCTGCAGTTCCTTGGATGGTTGCTGTTGCCTTGAGTAGGCCATCTGAGAAGTAATCTACTGCTTTTCTTGTTTCGGAGGTTACTCCTTCATAGAATGCTCGAAAATCCACCTTGTCATTTGATTTCTTGTATCTCTCCCATGCTTTGAACAGTGGTTCTTCTTTTGTTTGTATGAATGGGTGTACTCCTTCTTTCATCTTGATGTGTTGTTGGGGTGGGGAAAATTTGGCTAGAAACTTGGCAACCAATTCATCCCAACTAGTTATACTTCCTTGAGGAAAGGTTTCAAGCCATTGTGCCGCTTCATCCTTCAGTGAGAAGGGAAATAACATGAGCTTAATGGTATCATGGTCTACACCATTGAGATTGACAGCCCCACATGTTTTCAGAAAAATGGATAGGTGCTGTTTAGAGTCCTCCAAGGGATTTCCACCATAGGAACAATTGTTCTCTATTAGTGTAATGAGTTGTGGCTTCATGTTGTGATGTTCTTCTTTCTCAGAAACTCCTTCTTCCCTGTGATATATAAATCAACAACGGAACACACAGCGATTCTCTTGAAAATTGAGTGTAGCCGGTTGAAACAAAACTTCAAACAGTTAGTGGGTTAGTCAAAAATTAAAGAAAAAATATTTGATCTAGATCACCACCTCACTTTATCATTGTCAATCTAATCAATCCCCGGCAACGGCGCCAAAAACTTGATGAGTTATTTTGGTGAGAAACGAATCTCTTCCAAAACATCACAAAACTAACCGGCAAGTGTACCGGGTCGTATCAAGTAATAAAAACTCACGGGAGTGAGGTCGATCCCACAAGGATTGAAGGATTGAGCAATTTTAGTTTAGTGGTTGATTTAGTCAAGCGAATCAAGTGTTGGTTGGGTGATTTGTGATTTGCAGAATGTAAATTGCATGAAATTAAAGAGAGCGGGAAAGTAAATTGCTGAAACTTAAAGGACAAGAAATTAAATGACAGAAACTTAAAGTGCAAGAAATGTAAATTGCAGAATCTTAAAGTGCAAGAAATGTAAATTGCTTGAAAAGTAAAGGGGATTGGGATGAGGATTTGCAGAATTTAAACAAGGGAAAACTAAATTGCATCAAACAGAAGAGGAAAAGGGAGTTGGGATTGAACCGGATCTTATAACAGCAAAGTAAATGAACAATGAAAGCATTAAACAGAGAATTGAAATGAGAATTTAGATCTCAGGACCCAGAGACTAGAAAACCAAGTCTAGATCTCAATACCTTCCTAGATCCCACAAGAACAATAGCAAGGAAATTGTAAATTGCAAAGAAAAGAGATGAAGATCAAGTAACAGAAACAGAAATGCTAATTCAATTAACAGTAAAGGAAACAGAGAGATCCAAGATTGAGATTGAAACAGAATTTCTTCAATTCTCCAATCCAAGATCCAAGACAAAAGTCAAATGAAATTGAAAGCAATTGAAAACAAGAAATTAAAGTTCACTCAGTGACAAAAGCTTCCCAAAAACTCTTATGAAAATTCTAAAAGGAAAGCTCTCAAAGAAAACTCTCCCGAAAAAGCTCTCTAAACAAATTGAATTCTATCCTATTTATACACTTTCCAAAATGATCTTCAAGCCTTGAGTTGGGCCTTTGTTCTTGGTGGAATTGGGTTGAAAGAGGCCTTGGTTGATTGCTCTTGAAGATTGAAGAAGAACCGAAGTGAACCAATTGAACCGGAAATGGAGTTAGCCAACGTTGGTCTTCAACGTTAGGGTCAAAGTTAGGGGTCTAACTTTGACCCTAACTTTTCATATCAGCAAACCACATTCTTCTGGTTTAGACGTTGGCGCCAACGTTAGGGGTCTAACTTTGACCCTAACGTTGGCCTTGCTTGGTGTGATTGGTGCCAACGTTAGCCTCCACGTTAGGGGGCTAACGTTGGCGCAAACGTTGCCTACTCCCCCATTGTGATTTAAGTGCCAACGTTAGCCTCCAAGTTAGGGGGCTAACGTTGGCGCAAACGTTGGTAGCCCAGGGAGAAACTCTCAAGTTCCAACGTTAGCCTCCAAGTTAGGGGGCTAACGTTGGAGCTAACGTTGGCTACTTCCAAAGAGTGATTCATATGCCCAACGTTAGCCTCCAAGTTAGGGGGCTAACGTTGGGGCTAACTTCATGCAACCCGGTTCAATTTTCACTTATTCCATTGTCCTCTCTTCACTCCTAGCCATTCCTCTTTGCTTCAACCTTTCTCCAAGCCTTCTTCACCTATCATTGATCAACCAAACTAATCAAAGTTTTGCTCAAAATCATGAGGTATTCAATCTTCCACAATATGCAACAAATATAGTTCAAAACCTCATGAAATGGCATGAATTCACATATGGTTGGTTCAATCAAGGGAAACATGAAAATCTACTCAATTAGCTTGCTTGTAGCTCAAGAAAGTGCATAATTCTAATGAAAACAAAAGAAAAAGACTAGCTAAAATGGGCTAAGATGACTTGTCATCAGTCGTCTCACAAGGAATTGCAATAAAGTGGTCAATTATTGGCTATGAAGAACAAAAGGGGGGGTTTGATTTTATATTTTTGCAAGAAAATAAATGACAAGAAAAGTAAAGAGAGCAATTAAAGAAAGCAATCAATAAAGAGAGACATTCATGGCAAGGTTTGAGATCATAGGCTTTCTATCCGAGTCATTAATCATAACAATACTTAACAAAAATTTATCTTATTTCGTCATCTCCAACATTGGAAGAAGGTGTAAGTTATCTTCCATGAGAGAAAGTCAAACAAGACTAGTTAACCTCAATCCAAATGTCCTAATCAACTCACTAATGGAATTAGCAAGAGATTAGAGACAATGGAAATCATATTAACTAACAACTCTAGATCACCAATCTAAATTGGGTATTAATGACACAAGATTGCCCAATTACTCTTCCCAATACAAGAATGCTCAAAATCTACTCTAAAGCCCAACCAAGCATTTTGTCAAACACTTGGTAGGTGATGAGCGGAAAATTTATATGCCTTTTGGCATTGTTTTTAGTATATTTTAGTTAGTTTTTATTATATTTTTATTAGTTTTTAAATAAAAATCACTCTTCTGGACTTTACTATGAGTTTGTGTGTTTTTCTGTGATTTCAGGTATTTTCTGGCTGAAATTGAGGGACCTGAGCAAAAATCTGATTCAGAGGTTGAAAAAGGACCGTAGATGCTGTTGGATTCTGACCTCCCTGCACTCAAAGTGGATTTTCTGGAGCTACAGAAGCCCAATTGGCGCGCTCTTAATTGCGTTGGATAGTGGACATCCTGTGATTTCCAGCAATATATAATAGTCCATACTTTACCCGAGATTTGATGGCCCAAACAGGCTTTCCAAGTCAGCTCAAGAATTCTGGCGTTTAACTCCAAAACTGGCACAAAAGCTGGAGTTAAACGCCCAAACTGGCACAAAAGCTGGCGTTTAACTCCAAGAAAAGTCTCTACACATGAAAGCTTCAATTCTCAGCCCAAGCACACACCAAGTGGGCCCGGAAGAAGATTTCTGCATTAATTACTGATTTCTGTAAACCCTAGGCTACTAGTTTTCTATAAATAGGACCTTTTGCTATTGTATTTTCATCTTCGGACGTTTAGTCCCTAGACCTTGGAGGCTGGCCATTCGGCCATGCTTACACCATTATCACTTTTGTATTTTCAACTGGTGGAGTTTCTACACACTATAGATTAAGGTGTGGAGCTCTGCTGTTCTTCATGAATTAATACAAAGTACTATTGTTTTTCTATTCAACTCAAGTCTATTTTTCCTCCAAGATATTCATTCGTTCTTCAACTTGATGAATATGATGATCCGTGACACTCATCATCATTCTCACCTATGAACATGTGCCTGACAACCACCTCTGTTCTACTAGCAATGGCTTGAATGCGTATCTCTTGGGTTTCTAATCTAAGATTGGAACCTTTGTGGTATAGGCTAGAATTATTAGCGGCCATTCCTGAGATCCGGAATGTCTAAACCTTGTCTGTGGTATTCTGAGTAGGATCTAGGAAGGGATGACTGTGACGAGCTTCAAACTCGCGATTGTTGGGCGTGTGACAGACGCAAAAGGATTAATGGATCCTATTCCAGCATGATCGAGAACTGACAGATGATTAGCCGTGCAGGGACAGCGCATTTGGAATGTTTTCACTGAGAGGACGGGAAGTAGCCATTGACAACGGTGATGCCCAACATAAAGCTTGCCATGGAAAGAAGTATGAATGATTGGAAGAAGGCAATAGGAAAGCAGAGGTTCAGGAGTAACAAAGCATCTTCATACGCTTATCTGAAATTCCAACCAAAGAATTACATAAGTATCTCTATCTTTATTTTATGTTTTATTCATTTTTTAATTATCAATTCTCCATCACCATCTGAATTTGCCTGACTGAGATTTACAAGGTGACCATAGCTTGCTTCAAGCCGACAGTCTCCGTGGGATCGACCCTTACTCACGTAAGGTATTACTTGGACGACCCAGTGCACTTGCTGGTTAGTTGTGCGGAATTGTGACAAAGTGTGATTCACGTTTGAGAGCTCCAAGTCCTTTGGTGCCATTGTTGATGATCACAATTTCGCATACCAAGTTTTTGGCGCTGTTGCCGGGGATTGTTCGAGTTTGGACAACTGACGGTTCATCTTGTTGCTTAGATTAGGTACTTTTCTTTTTATTTTTCAAAATTTTTAAGAATGAATTCTAGAGTTTCAAGGTGATGCTCTTATCATCACAAAAGTTTATTGATTCTCATCAATTTAGCTGCTGAATGTAATGTCCTACTGAAGCTTGGCCAAACATGTCTAATCTTTTTAGACTGAAGCTTTAGACTAACATTGCATGATTCCTGGAATTCTTATTAAAAGTTTTGAATCCCTTTATTTTCTTTTCCATATAAGTTTCAAAAATCACAAAAAAATTTATAAAATCATAAAAATAAAAAATATTTTATGTTTCTTGTTTGAGTCTAGTATCAATTTTTAAGTTTGGTGTCAATTGCATTCTTCCTGCATTTTTCGGAAACATGCAATATGTTCTTCATTAATCTTCAAGTTGTTCTTGATGATTTCATTGCTCTGATCTTTAAATTCTCTTGTTTTGTGTGTTTCGTTGTTTCTCATATGCATTCTCAATTTGTTAGTGTCTCCTATATGAAAATTTTTAAGTTTGGTGTCCTGCATGTATTATTTATTTGATCTTAGTTGTAATTTTTATTGTTTCTCATCATTAAAAATTCAAAAATATTTTCAAAATTGTGTCTTTTCAAGTTAATAATACAGAGAATTGAAGATTCAAAACATTTAGCAGAGGAATCAAACAGAAAAAGCTGGGCATTTAAAACGCCCAGTGAAAAAGGAAAATTGGCGTTTAAACGCCAGCCAGGGTACCTGGCTGGGCGTTAAACGCCAGAATGGATGCCATTCTGGGCGTTTAACGCCAGGATGACACTAGAGGGAAGATTTTGTTTTTAACTCAAATTTTTTTTCAAATCTTCATAATTTTTCAAAATCAAATCTTTTTCAAATCATATCTTTTCAATCATATCTCTTCAAAATCAATTTTTTTCCATTTTTTACTATTTTTAAAAATCCTTGCTAAAATTAATGATTTACTTCAAAATTTTCAAGTTGTTACTTGCCTATTAAGAAAGGATCAAATTTTAAATTTTAAGAATTATATCTTTTAATTTCTTGTTAGTCAAGTAATCAACTTTAATTTTAAAAACTTTCTCTTTTTAATTTGCTTTTCAATCATATCTTCTCAATCATATCTTTTCAATCACATCTTTTTCAAAATCAATTTTCAATCATATCTTTTTAATTTCTAATTTCAAATTCTTTTTCAAAATCACTTAATTTCTTTCCCAATTTTAGTTTTCGAAAATCATCAATCAAATTTTCAAAATTTCTTTTAATTATTTCAAAATCTTTTACTTTAATTTCGAAAATTCTTCCCCTCTTCTCACATCCTTCTATTTAAAGGACTAACACTCTTCCTCAAGGTGCAATTCGAACTCCCTCCTTCTTTATATGTTTGAATTCTCTTCTATCTACCTCCTCCTTCTATTCTTCTTTTCCTCTGACACCTCAAGGAATCTCTATACTGTGACATGGAGGATTCCCTACTTTCTTGTTCTCTTCTCTTTCATATGAGCAGGAACAAAGATAAAGGCATACTTGTTCAAGCTGATCCTGAACCTGAAAGGACCTTGAAGAGAAAGCTAAGAGAAGCTAAAGCACAATTCTCTCTAGAGGGCCTAACAGAGCTTTTCAAGGAAAAAGAAACCATGGCAGCCGAAAATAACAATGCCAACAATACAAGGAAGGTGCTTGGTGACTTTACTGCACCTACTCCTGACTTCTATGGGAGAAGCATCTCAATCCCTGCCATTGGAGCAAACAACTTTGAGCTTAAGCCTCAATTAGTTTCTCTAATGCAACAGAATTGTAAGTTTCATGGACTTCCATTAGAAGATCCTCATCAGTTCTTAGCTGAATTCTTGCAAATCTGTGACACTGTCAAGACCAATGGGGTTGACCCTGAAGTCTACAAACTTATGCTTTTTCCTTTTGCTGTGAGAGATAGAGCTAGGACATGGTTGGATTCACAACCTAAAGAAAGCCTGAACTATTGGGAAAAGCTAGTTAATGCCTTCTTGGCAAAATTCTTTCCACCTCAAAAATTGAGCAAGCTTAGAGTGGAAGTCAAAACCTTCAGACAGAAGGAAGGTGAGTCCCTCTATGAAGCTTGGGAAAGATACAAGCAACTGATCAGAAGATGTCCTTCTGACATGCTTTCTGAATGGAGCATCATAGGATTTTTCTATGATGGTCTGTCTGAACTATCCAAGATGTCATTGGATAGCTCTGCTGGAGGATCTCTTCATCTGAAGAAGACGCCTGCAGAAGCTCAGGAACTCATTGAAATGGTTGCAAATAACCAATTCATGTACACTTCTGAAAGGAATCCTGTGAATAATGGGATAGCTTAGAAGAAAGGAGTTCTTGAGATTGATACTCTGAATGCCATATTGGCTCAGAATAAAATATTGACCCAACAAGTCAATATGATTTCTCAGAGTCCGTCTGGAATGCAAGCAGCAACAGGCAGTACTAAGGAAGCTTCCTCTGAAGAAGAAGCTTATGATCCTGAGAACCCAGCAATGGAAGAGGTGAATTACATGGGAGAACCCTATGGAAACACCTATAATCCTTCATGGAGTAATCATCCAAATCTCTCATAGAAGGATCAACAGAGACCTCAACAAGGTTTCAACAACAATAATATTGGAAGAAACAGGTTTAGCAATAGCAAACCTTTTCCATCATCTTCTCAGCAACAAACAGAGAATTCTAAGCAAAACCACTCTGACTTAGCAACCATTGTCTCTGATCTAATCAAAACCACTCAAAGTTTCATGACTAAAACAAGGTCCTCCATTAGAAATTTGGAGGCACAAGTGGGTCAGCTGAGTAAGAAAATTACTGAACTCCCTCCTAGTATTCTCCCAAGCAATACAGAAGAGAATCCAAAGCGAGAGTGCAAGGCCATAAACACGTCTCACATGACCGAACCTGGAGAGGAGGAAGAGGCAGTGATCTCCACTGAGGAAGACCTCAATGGACGTCCACTGACCTCCATGGAGTTCCCTAATGAGGAACCATGGGAATATGAGGCTCAGACTAAGACCATAGAGATTCCATTAAATTTACTTTTGCCATTCATGAGCTCTGATGAGTATTCTTCCTCTGAAGAGGATGAAGATGTTACTGAAGAGCAAGTTGCTAAGTACCTTGGAGCAATCATAAAGCTAAATGCCAGGTTGTTTAGTAATGAGACTTGGGAGGATGAACCTCCATTGCTCATTAAAGAACTGGATGACTTGACTAGGCAGAGATTACCTCTGAAGAGACAAGACCCTGGAAAGTTCTCAATACCTTGTACCATAGGCACCATGACCTTTGAGAAGGCTCTTTGTGACCTGGGATCAAGTATAAACCTTATGCCTCTCTCTGTAATGGAGAAGCTAGGGATCATTGAGGTACAAGCTGCAAGAATCTCACTGG
Organism: Arachis hypogaea; assembly: GCF_003086295.3. Taxonomy (NCBI): domain Eukaryota; kingdom Viridiplantae; phylum Streptophyta; class Magnoliopsida; order Fabales; family Fabaceae; genus Arachis; species Arachis hypogaea. The sequence goes on from NC_092050.1 coordinate 48,751,458, forward strand.
AGATGGTAGACAATTCAAAGAAATAGGCTTATGGACTTGTAGAGGATGTCTTGGTAAAGGTTGAAGACCATTACATCCCTGCTGATTTCATAATCTTAGAAACTGGGAAGTGTATGGATGAATCCATCATTCTTGGCAGACCTTTCCTAGCCACAGCAAAAGCTGTGATTGATGTTAACAGAGGAGAATTGATCATTCAAGTGAATGAATACCCCCTTGTGTTTAAAGCTCAAGGATATCCCTCTGTCACCATGGAGAGGAAGCATGAAGAGCTTCTCTCAATACAGAGTCAAACAGAGCCCCCATAGTCAAACTCAAAGTTTGGTGTTGGGAGGCCACAACCAAACTTTAAGTTTGGTGTTAAACCCCCAGACTCAAACTCTAAGTTTGGTGTTGGGAAGTTCCAACATTGCTCTGAACATCTGTGAGGCTCCATGAGAGCCACTGTCAAGCTATTGACATTAAAGAAGCGCTTGTTGGGAGGCAACCCAATTTTTACTTATTTATGTTAAATTTCTATTTTCTTTTGTTATTTTATGTTTTCTGTAGGTTGATGATCATGTGAAGTCACAAAAACAATTGAAAAAAAACAAAAACAGAAGGAAAAACAGAATGAAAAATAGAACACCCTGGAGGAGAAACTTACTGGCGTTTAAACGCCAGTAAGGGTAGCAGAATGGGCGTTAAAAGCCCAGTCTGGCACCATCATGGCGTTTAACGCCAGAAATGGGCACCAAACTGGCGTTTAACGCCAGGAATAGGCAAGAAGCTGGCGTTAAACGCCAGAAATAGGCAGCAGCCTGGCGTTTAATGCCAGGATTGGTAGCAAGGGGCGTTTTGCACGTCACATGGTGCAGGGATGAGAAATCCTTGACACCTCAGGATCTGTGGACCCCACAAGATCCCCACCTACCCCACCTCTCTCTCTTCTTCACCCATTCACCAATCACCTCAATACCTCTTCCCCAAAAACCCCTCACCTATCAAACCCCACCTACCTCACCATTCAAATTCAAACCACTTTCCCACCCAAACCCACCCATAATGGCCGAACCATATCCCCCTCTCCACTCCTATATAAACCCATCTTCACTCCTTCATTTTTACACAACCTAAACACTACTTCTCCCCCTTGACCGAAACATAAAGCCCCCTCTATCTCCTCTATTTATTCTTCTTCTACTCTCTTCTTTCTTTTTTTGCTCGAGGATGAGCAACCTTATAAGTTTGGTGTGGTAAAAGCTAAAGCTTTTTGTTTTTCCATAACCATTTATGGCACCAAAGGCCGGAGAAACCTCTAAAAAGAGGAAAGGGAAGGCACAAGCTTCCACCTCCGAGTCATGGGAGATGGAGAGACTCCTCTCAAAGGTGCATCAAGACAACTTCTATGAAGTTGTGGCCAAGAAGAAGGTGATCCCCGAGGTCCCTTTTAAGCTCAAAATGGGCGAATATCCGGAGATCCGACATGAGATTCGAAGAAGAGGTTGGGAAGTTCTCACCAACCCCATTCAACAAGTCGGAATCTTAATGGTTCAAGAGTTCTATGCCAATGCATGGATCACCAAGAATCATATCAAAGTGTGAACTCGGACCCCATGAATTGGCTTACAATGGTCTGGGGGAATTACTTAGACTTTAGTCTGGAAAATGTAAGGGTGGCATTCAATTTGCCTATGATGTAAGGAGATGCACACCCATACACTAGAAGGGTCAACTTTGATCAAAGGTTGGACCAAGTCCTCATGGACATCTGTGAAGAGGGAGCTCAATGGAAGAGTGATTCAAGAGGAAAGCCAGTTCAACTAAGAAGGCATGACCTCAAGCCTGTGGCTAGGGGATGGTTGGAGTTCATCCAACGCTCAATCATTCCTACTAGCAACCGATCTGAAGTTACTATAGACCGGGCTATCATGATTCATAGCATCATGATTAGAGAGGAAGTAGAAGTTCATGAGGTTATATCCCAAGAACTCTACAAGGTAGCAGACAAGTCCTCTACTGTGGCAAGGTTAGCCTTCCCTCATCTTATTTGTCACCTCTGCAATTCAGCTGGAATTGACATAGAGGAAGACATCCTCATTGATGAGGACAAGCCCATCACTAAGAAAAGGATGGAGCAAGTGAGAGAACCTCACCAAGAGCATAAGAAAACTCCTCATCATGAAATCCCTGAGATGCCTCAAGGGATGCATTTTCCTCCACAAAACTATTGGGAGCAAATCAACACCTCCCTAGGAGAATTAAGTTCCAACATGGGACAACTAAGGGTGGAGCACCAAGAGCATTCCATCCTCCTCCATGAAATTAGAGAAGACCAAAGAACCATAAGAGTGGAGCAACAAAGGTAAGGAAGAGACATTGAGGAGCTCAAGCACTCCATAAGATCTTCAAGAGGAAGAACAAGCCGCCATCACTAAGGTGGACCCGTTCTTTAATTTCCTTGTTCTTTATTTTCTGTTTTTCGAAAATTGTGCTTTATGTTTATTTATGTTTGTGTCTTTATTACATGATCACTAGTGTCTAAGTATCTATGCCTTAAAGCTATGAAAATGAATCCATCACCTTTCTTAAATGAAAAATGTTTTTAAGTGAAAAAGAAAAAGAAGTGCATGAATTTCAAATTTTAAAACAGTTTAGTTATTTTGATGTGGTGGCAATACTATTGTTTTTCTGAATGAATGCTTGAACAGTGCATATTTTTGATATTGTTGATTCATGAATGTTAAAATTGTTGGCTCTTGAAAGAATGATGGAAAAGGAGAAATGTTATTTGATAATCTGAAAAATCATAAAATTGATTCTTGAAGCAAGAAAAAGCAGTGAAAAGCTTGCAGAAAAAAAAGGATATATGCGAAAAAAAAAGAGAGAAAAGAAAAAAGAAAAAAAGAAAAGCAAGCAGAAAAAGCCAATACCCTTTTAAACCAAAAGGCAAGGGTGATAAAAAGGATCCAAGGCTTTGAGTATCAGTGGATAGGAGGGCCCACAGGAATAAAATCCTGGCCTAAGCGGCTCAACCAAGCTGTCCCTAACCATGTGCTTGTGGCGTGAAGGTGTCAAGTGAAAAATTGAGACTGAGCGGTTAAAGTCGAGGTCCAAAGCAAAAAGAAGAGTGTGCTTAAGAACCCTGGACACCTCTAATTGGGGACTCTAGCAAAGCTGAGTCACAATCTAAAAAGGTTCACCCAGTTGTGTCTGTGGCATTTATGTATCCGGTGGTAATACTGGAAAATAAAGTGCTTAGGGCCACGGCCAAGACTCATAAAATAGCTGTGTTCAAGAATCAACATACTTAACTAGGAGAATCAAAAGCACTATCTAGATTCTGAGTTCCTATAGAAGCCAATCATTCTAAACTTCAAAGGATAAAGTGAGATGCCAAAACTGTTCAGAAGCAAAAAGTTAAAAGCCCCGCTCATCTAATTAATACTGATATTCATAGATGTTTTTGGAATTCATTGTATATTCTCTTATTTTTATCCTATTTGATTTTCAGATGCTTGGGGACAAGCAACAATTTAAGTTTGGTGTTGTGATGAGCAGATAATTTATATGCTTTTTGGCATTATTTTTAGTATGTTTTTAGTATATTTTAGTTAGTTTTATAATATTTTTATTAGTTTTTAAATAAAAATCACTCTTCTGGACTTTACTATGAGTTTGTGTGTTTTTCTGTGATTTTAGGTATTTTCTGGCTGAAATTGAGGGACCTGAGCAAAAATCTGATTCAGAGGCTGAAAAAGGACCGCAGATGCTGTTGGATTCTGACCTCCCTGCACTCAAAGTGGATTTTCTAGAGTTACAAAAATCTAATTGGTGCGATCTCAATTGCGTTAGAAAGTAGACATCCTGGGCTTTCCAGTAATATATAATAGTCTATACTTTTCCCGAAATTTGATGGCCCAAACAGGCGTTCCAAGTCAGCTCAAGAATTCTGGCGTTTAACTCCAAAACTGGCACAAAAGCTGTAGTTAAACGCCCAAACTGGCACAAAAGCTGGCGTTTAACTCCAAGAAAAGTCTCTACACATGAAAGCTTCAATGCTCAGCCCAAGCACACACCAAGTGGGCCCGGAAGAAGATTTCTGCATTAATTACTGATTTCTGTAAACCCTAGGCTACTAGTTTTCTATAAATAGGACCTTTTGCTATTGTATTTTCATCTTCGGACGTTTAGTCCCTAGACCTTGGAGGCTGGCCATTCGGCCATGCTTACACCATTATCACTTTTGTATTTTCAAACGGTGGAGTTTCTACACACTATAGATTAAGGTATGGAGCTCTGCTGTTCTTCATGAATTAATACAAAGTACTATTGTTTTTCTATTCAACTCAAGTCTATTTCTTCTCCAAGATATTCGTTCGTTCTTCAACTTGATGAATGTGATGATCCGTGACACTCATCATCATTCTCACCTATGAACATGTGCCTGACAACAACCTCTGTTCTACTAGCAATGGCTTGAATGCGTATCTCTTGGGTTTCTAATCTAAGATTGGAACCTTCGTGGTATAGGCTAGAATTATTGGCGGCCATTCCTGAGATTCGGAACGTCTAAACCTTGTCTGTGGTATTCTGAGTAGGATCTGGGAAGGGATGACTGTGACGAGCTTCAAACTCGCAATTGTTGGGCGTGTGACAGACGCAAAAGGATCAATGGATCCTATTCCAGCATGATCGAGAACCGACAGATGATTAGTCGTGCGGTGATAGCGCATTTGGAACGTTTTCACTGAGAGGACGGGAAGTGGCCATTGACAACGGTGATGCCCAACATAAAGCTTGCCACGGAAAGGAGTATGAATGATTGGAAGAAGGCAATAGGAAAGCAGAGGTTCAGGAGGAACAAAGCATCTTCATATGCCTATCTGAAATTCCAACCAAAGAATTACATAAGTATCTCTATCTTTATTTTATGTTTTATTCATCTTTTAATTATCAATTCTCTCACACCATCTGAATTCGCCTGACTGAGATTTACAAGGTGACCATAGCTTGCTTCAAGCCGACAGTCTCCGTGGGATCAACCCTTACTCACGTAAGGTATTACTTGGACGACCCAGTGCACTTGCTGGTTAGTTGTGCGGAATTGTGACAAAGTGTGATTCACGTTTGAGAGCTCCAAGTCCTTTGGCGCCATTGTTGATGATCACAATTTCGCATACCGGTAGGCATAAAAGGAAAGCATAGTAAAAATGCAAGAATAATAAATCTACCAACTACCAATTGCAAGGAAGGTAAATTAACAACTCAAATCATCAATAAAAAGAACATCAAACATTAAATTGCATTAGAGAAAAGATCCAAATCCAACAAGAGTTCATGAACATGAAAGAAGCATAAAAGTAAAATTAACACTACAAACTACGAGAATGAAAGTGTAGAAGCAAGAAATCGTAAAGGAAACAAGATGAAAAGATGTGATTGAACCTTGATCTAGGAGAGATTAACCTAACCTAATTCTAGAGAGAAGAGGGAGCTTCTCTCTCTAGAAACTAACCTACATGATGCCAAAAACTACAAACAATTGCTCCCCCTTTGCTTGGACTTCAATCCTGCATGAAATACACTCAGGAACAAGTTGGATTTGGGCCTGGATAGCTCAGAAATTGCCCCCAGCATTTTGCCTTTAAGTGAGTCACGTGTTGGTATCGGTGCGTACGCGCCATGTGCGCGTGCGCGTCGATTGGCAAATTCTTCATTCGCGTGGATGCGGCATGTACGCGTGTGCGTAACTATGTAAAACCATTTTCGCGCGTGCGCGCCTTGTACGCGTGCACGTCCTTATGTGACATCACTCTTGCGTGTGTGCGCCTTGTACGCGTGCGCGCCCATTGATGCATTCTTAATCCTTGTTCTTTCATGCATTCTCCACTTTGTATGCTTTTCTCCTTATTTCTTCCATCCAATACTTGCCTTGTGAAACTGAAATCGCTCAACAAACACATCAAGGCATCGAATGAAATTAAGGTGAATTAAAATCACCATTTTAAGGCCTAAAAAGCATGTTTTTACATTTAAGCATAAATTAAGGGAGAATTACAAAACCATGTTATTTCATTGAATAAATATGGAAAAACGTGATAAAATTCCCCAAAATAAGCACAAGATAAACCATGAAATCGAGGTTTATCAAACGGTTAGTGAACCGTGTGGAGTCCCGTGCGAGAAAGGCTTTCTCTGCTTCATCAACTTTAATGATCCTCTTTACCCGCTTTGTTAGCGGCTTGATGCTGGTAGATGGTGGTGCCTTAGCCGGAGTTCTCTTGGTTCCTCTCTTTGCCGGTGGCTTTTCAGAAGCCTTCTCTTTTCGTCTTTTAGTGGCCATCCTAGAGAAGGAAGAAGGAGAATTAAATTCAAATATATATTACAAACAATTGGAAGGAGGGAATCCCAAGTAATAATGAATGCCAAAGTAATAATGATGTCCTATACATGGTAGCTACAACATGCATGGAAGACATTAAGTAAAAATCATAAAGGCAATTCATAACAATTAGATGCAACACTACAAGAAAAAAGGCCTATGGCCACGTTTTTTTTTGCTACGCTTTAAAAGCGTAGCCAAAAGTGGTCTATGGCCACGCTTTTATGAGGGTGGTGATATAATAGAGATTTAGCCACGTTTTTTTGCTACGCTTTAAAAGCGTGGTGAAAAGTGTCAATGACCACGCTTTTATGAGAGTGACAATTGATGCGAGATTTGGCCATGCTTTTAATTGCCTCGCTTAAAAAGCGTAGCAGTAGAGAGAAACTGGCATGCTTTTAAAACGTATCAACAGGGTTATATTATCGCGACATTCAAAAAGCGTAGCCATTTCCTATAAGCCTTTTGGCACGCTTCAAAAGTGTGGCCAAAAGATTCCCAAAAAAAAAAACACTAGAATTAATTAAAAAAGCTCCTTCTTCGTTTAAAGACTTAGAGAAAAAGCTTCTCTTGTTCGTGCCCTGCCCTAACTCCTCCTTCAAAAGCCCCAACACGACGATACACTCCATTGTGCCCTAACTCCTCCTCCTTCATTGTGCCTCGCCGTCACCGCAACGACGACACTCCGTGAAGAACGTCGCTGTGCTCGCAATGCCTAGTCCCTCTTCCGGCACCCCTAACCCTCCTTCTGCGGTGACTCTCTCTGGCGATGACTCCTTCCGCTCACCCGCCGTGGATGCTTCCCTTTGCCGCCGCTCCCTTCCATTGCTGCAAACCCCTAACCCCTTCCGCGCCGCTCCCTTCCTATAAGTCATCTTCTTATTCCTTTCTTTTATTTCTTTTCCTATTTCACCTGGTCGATCAGCAAATCTGATGGCTACATTGTGACGAAGCTCGGGACGACGAAGACCAATGATAAGGGTGTTTTTGCCGCATTTATCGTGTCGCTCGCCAGATCCTAACTGGTTTGTAATTTCATCTTTCATTCTCTCTGTCGCATTTCATATACTTCGTCCTTGCATGTGATTTTTATTCATTTCCTTAGTGTGTGATTTTTGTCTCCTCGTTCAGAATCAGTTTTTTTAATGATTCAAGGGATGCTTTGTTGAATTGATTAATCGGTTTAAGTGTTGTCATGTTGAGCTGGTTAAGCAAGTTTCAAAGAAAAAATATTGTTCCTTTTTTTTGTATTAAAGTGCATTGTAATTTGAATATTTGGGGTTTCATGATTCGTGTTTTTATTTGCATGTCTGCTTTGTTTGAAGATTTATGACATGTTCATGCTTCGAATTTGATGATGCCGTTTTTCTTGTCGTGATTTGTGAGATCAATTTTGGATCATATGAGATTGCACTCTTGTAAGGGTTCCTCCTTGGGTTTTGGTTCATTGCGCAAGATCTTCAGCTGCTAAATGAAAAATTTTCCTTATTAATTTTTTTTGGACTAAGCCTTTAATTATCTTGTCAAAAAAACTATCATAGTGATTTTATGATTGACTTTGCTTTTTACTTTGTTTGCGACTTACTAAAGAAATCTGTTTTGTCTTATTTTGCTTTCATCTATTTTTTCAGGTTACTAAATTAAATGATAGAGAGACCAGTCAATGTACTTTTGAACATCAACAAAAACCAGCTTATCTTATTTGTATCACTGGGAGCATAGCTTAGACAATACATTGATGCTACACTAGATCAGGTCTTAAAAATTAAAATTGACTATGATCTTATTAGAATCCCAAAATTTAAGTATCACTTTTTTATGCTATTGAGGTTCCATTCGTTACCATTCCTCACTATATGCTTTTAATTCTACTAATTGAGTTTCTGGGTGTAAAATCAACCAATACTCAATTACTTTTCATGTTTCTCATACCTTTTCATTATCTATTCTTATTCTTATTCATGCCAACTGTGCTTTAAGAATCTACCCAATATTTAATCAATTGAAATCAACATGACTGAAAGTATATGATCCTGTATACCTTTCTACCCAATGAGTCCTTTGTCTTTTCTCCCTTGAAACTCTTTTTTCTCTAGTATTAATTGTTTGTCTCATTTGGTTTTTGGAAAACATGAATCCATGAAAACCATCCTTGGGGACTGAGGCTATTAGTTGGATTATACCATGTCTTTGCATTTGAATTTTCAAGCAAAAGGGTGTTACTCAAGGGCAATAGAGTTAAACACTGTCCACTATTAGATTCCTATAGAAATATCTCTCATGTCTAAATTCTGGTTTTTGTAATTCATCATGGGTACACTATATTTACCATGTGTGTGATGATGCAGGATATACCGGGGTTCTTTTAAACTGCTATGCTTTCCATGTATGTTTTACAAATAAAATATTGTTCTCTATTCTCTATTTTTTCAGGTGGGATACAATTTTTATGCACTTTTTTCTATTTTTGAACTTTCTCTTCTTTAATGATATGGGATCTGGAGCATAATATAGCTATTTTCTGTTACCAGCTTTGTATGTGATGCTGTGGATGGTTGGGCCACTCTCAAATTCAAGCAAGGTATAAGCTTTCTTGTAGAGGTCATACCAATTTTATTCTATCTGTTTATATAATTCTTTGACGAGTGTTATGTACACATTATCTCTTTCTAATAAAGTTTTGCTGAAGTGGTAAGATTAGACGTTGTTTTAAAAATCTATTGGGTTCAGACTTAAGGGCTTTGTGGTAAGTCTTGACCACGGAATGGGACATCATTTCCTCTATACTAACTTGTTTAGTTTAAAAAGGTAACTAGTCTATTTGATAAATAAATATTAACTTGGTTTTCTTGATTCAGTGTCAACCTTCGGAGCTGTTCTGAACATGGTTACAGACAGGTTATCTCTATCTCTTTCTGTTTCTACAAGCCAAAGAATGCGTTGTTAAACTTATAGTTCTTTACATTGTTTGATTTTTGTGTTCTTTGAATTAATGTGGCTTTCCTAATATCAGAATTAGCACTGCTTGTCTATTTGTTGTTCTTTCCCAAGTTTACATGTAAGATTTTTCTCCTTTTTAATTGTTCATAATTTGCTGTCATTTAAGCATGGGCATGTAAACCTGAATTTTGTGCTGAATTTGTGTAAAGGCCTGGCTTAATCTTCTTGTCCTTGCTAGCATTAGATATTGCTAGTCACTGGCTGCAAATGTACAGGTAATTCATGTCAACTTTGTCTTTTTTGTTCTTCCTTAACTCAAATTTTATGATCCTGCATTTGCTGGTTTGGGGATGATGTTCGTTAACTGCATTTTATTAGATCCTGCATTTCCCTTCTCTTGTATATGATGAAGCCTGAAAGGTTAGAGTTTGGTGATATCAATTTGAAATGCACAAAGCAAGTGGAAAGTGCTGCCACATGGCATGTGTCTTAATCACTTTCTTATGTCTTTCATCTAGTATCACCTCATGAATCATGATTTTATAGTTGCCAATTTTGTCTTGGCTTGTTTGCAAACTCATTGCAGACGTTACTACTTGCTGTTAAAATATATATGGAATCTGGGCCAAGCTGTTCTCATGATACTGGTTTTCCCCTGAATCTGCAGGTTGTTCTGTAAATTTCGAGTTCGCGAATTACACAATAATCACAAGCAAATGCAAAAGACCCAATTATCCACCCAAAGAATGTTATGGGGCATTCAAAGAATTTGCATATCCTTACGCCGATGTGTTGAATGATTTACAGAATGATATTTATTTGAGAATTCAAGAAAGGTGTGCTATTTATTTGATATCAAATCTGATTGATGATTCCTTTAAAGTTCCTTGTGATTACTTGAAGTGGCATTATTTAGTGAATTGGACTTGTTGTATCAGCTTCACTTATCTTACCTGGACTATGACTTTCGCAGAATTGGGCTGATTCCTGGCGTAGATGAACATGAACTTCAGGATAAAGTAGACAAACATTCAAATGATGTTGCACAAGTTCCAGGGGGAGAAATGAAATTAGAGCAAGGTGAACACATTTATATTTTATAAATTAGCAATTTTATGAACAAAATTAAACTTTTACAAAATTGTTAACTTTGTGAAATTAAAAATATGGATCATGATTACAAAATAGTTGTTTTTCTTCCCTCTGGATTATGATGAGATACTTGTGGCAGGTATAATGTTGCTATGTATCTGCTCATGTATACAAAGAAAGTGGGACTACTTTGGAAGCAAAGTTTACAGGAACTTTGCCAAAAGAACTCATGTAGAAGTGTTAGGGCATTATTTTGGAGAACAAATTCTGGTCACTACATTGTTTGGTTCACACTATCACAATGTTAGTTTGCTATTTGCAGTGTCTGGTCACTACTTTAAATGTTCAAAAAATATAGAAGTGATAAGAGTCTAACACTCTTATGATATTTTTCAGGGGCTAATGACTTTGGTCAACTAGGTGATAGAACCGAGGAGTGAAGAAAATATCTAAAGAAAGTAAAGCTATTAGAGTCAGAGTTTGTAAAATCTGTGTCTTGTATAATTCTTAATTCTCTTCTTAGAAATTTATTTTTGTTAATGTTTGTAAATTTCATGTGCGTGGCTGTTGCATGTATACAGATGACATTGTTGTAGGCTTTTACCAAGTATTGAATGAAGGAACATAAATTTGAGTGCTCCCATGTAAGCTTTTATCAGATTTTTTTTTTTAATTTGATTTAGCTATAAAGCGTGACAATAGGTTTGTATCTAGGCACACAACTTAAAAAGCGTGGTTATATCTCATTATCGGGACACTTTAAAAGCGTAGCCATATGTCTTCCTGTTGGCACGCTTTTAAAGCGTAGCCATATGTCTCTCTATTGGTACGCTTTAAAAGCGTAGCCATATCTTGCTGTTGGCACGCTTTAAAAGTGTAGCCATATTTGGCACATATGGCCACGCTTTTAAAGCGTGGCGATCTTTTAAAGCGTGGCAAAAGATAAAGCGTGGCAATAGGTCAGCAAAAGCGTGGCGATAGAGCAACCGGCACCCTTGCAGTTGTGACCCTTTCAAAAGTGTGTCGGTAGCTCAAAAAGCGTAGCGAAAAGCTATCGCTATGCATTTTTAGACTTTTTTCCACGCTTTAAAAGCGTAGCAAAAAGCTTGTTTTCTTGTAGTGCAAGAGGGTTAAAAGCATGCAAGTAATAGGCATGAGAAGCATAACTCAAGCATCAATTATGGAATGTACCAAATTAAGAGCACTTGTATGATGACAATTGTGAATGATAATCCCAATAAGTGTGGATTACAAGTGTTTGTGAAAAAGAGAGGCATTAAAGTGTGAGAGTAAAGTAGAAAAGAGTTCAAAATGCCTTGAGAGCTTTTCCACAAATACTTGGTGTACAAGTTAAAATAGGAATTAAAATAATGAATCTAAATATATATGAGAGCCAAAATTAAATGTCAATTGTCAAATCACTCCTCATAATATCCACAAGCTCAATGATAATAAAGTAATACCCAAATAAAGTTCCAACACCAACATAAAAAATGCATGATAAAAGAATGAAAAAGAAACCATAAATAATAAGCTAATATAATATTTGAGAAGAAAGAAAAATAAATAAATGCAATAATTGAAAGAAGAATGAAAGAGTAGAGGGGAGAAAGAAACCTGAGGGAGAAGTTGAAGAAGGGAAGGAGAAAGTAGTAGGAAGTAAGAAGTAAGAAGGAGGAAAGAAAGAAGAAGAAAGAAGAAAGAATTAGGAATGAAAGAGAATCAGGATTTGGGAGGGGAAAAATTGAAATCTGGACGGTGATAAACCACTATTTTATGGTTTATCTTGTGTTCAATTGAGTGGATTTCATCAACTATTTACCCACTTATTCATTATATTTGCATGGTTTTATATTTCCTTCCTAATTTTATTCTATAATTGGAAACTTGCTTCCGAGCCTTTTAATTACCAAAAATTAATTTCCCCTTATCACCATTCGATACCTTGTTATGTATGTTAAGTGTTTTTAAAGATTACAGGGCAGGAATGGCTTGGAGGATGGAAAGGAAGCATGCAAAAGTGGAAGGAATACAAGAAGTTGAAGGAACTGCAAAGTTGTCAGCCTGACCTCTTCGCATTCAAACAGTCATAACTTGAGCTACAAAGGTCCAAACGATGCGGTTCCAGTTGCATTGGAAAGCTAACGTCTGGGGCTTCGATTTGATATATAATATGCCATAGTTGCCCTGATGCTAGGCGACACGATCGCATGCTCCATGCGGATGTGTCGCAGTGACGAAAAACCAGCGTGGCAGATTTCTTCTCCGGGGGCTGTTTCTGACCCAGTTTTCAGCCCAGAACACACAGATTAGAGGCTATAAAGTGGGGGAATCCATTCATTCATAATCAGGGCTTTTATATTCACAATTTTAGGAGTAGATGTAGTTTTTAGAGAGAGAGAGGTTCAATCCTCTCTCTTAGGATTAGGATTTAGGATTTCTCTTAGTTTTAGGAGTGACTCTCAATCCCAGGTTCAATTTTCCTTTTCTTTATTTTTCTAATTTAATTTATGAACTCTTCCATGTTACATTTGATATCTTTATTAGTGCTAATTGAGGTATTTCAGTTTATTATTGCTTTCTTTTATTTACATTATTGTTATTCCCATCTGAAGACATTTTTATTCCAGTAGATTTACTTTTCTCCTTTTTGGTCTTGGTTAAGAAATCAGTAACTCAGGAGTTATCAAACTCAAACATGATTGATAATTGTTATCTTTGTTAATTAAATTGAACTTCAATAATCCCAATCTATTCTTAGGAAATAAATAGGATCTAAAGATCAAACCAATTAATCCCTTGACCTTCCTTTGCCTTAGTAAAGGTTAACAAAGTGGAATTAAGATTCAATTTTCATCATCATTGATAAGGATAGCTAGGATAGGACCTCTAATTTCTAATACCTTGCCTAGATTTTATTTTATTATTACTATTTTATTTTATTGTTTTTGTTCAACATACTGCTTCCTTACTTTCAAAACCCCCAATTTACAAACTCATAACCAATAATAAGAACATACCTCCCTACAATTCCTTGAGAAGACGACCCGAGGTTTAAATACTCGGTTATCAAATTTAAAGGGGTTTGTTACTTGTGACAACCAAAACGTTTGTATGAAAGGACTTTTGAAGGTTTAGAAACTATATTTGCAACAAGAATTTATCCGCAAATTTCTAGACCACGCAAAAGTTCTTCTCATCAGGCGATGTACTGGTGTAAGTGAGGCGGCGCATGCGACGCGCACGCGTACCGCACACGTACGCGTGGGTTGCGCAAAGTTTAAGTGGATGCATAAGCGTCTGGCAAGCGTACGCGTGCCCTTGGTTGTGCCAGTCGCGCGAGAGCAGCCGTGCACACGCATAACTCTCTGTTCGCATAGCATAGAAACCAAAATTTGCATCTGACGCGTGCGCGTCAGGTGCGCGCACGCGTGGGTGGTATGAAAGTTAAGGGACGCGGACGCGTACGCGTGAGTGATTTTGTGCTTCTAGCACAGTACCAAACCCATACCATCACAACTCTCTATTCAGCACGCTATTTACACCGATTTCCAGGGTCACGCGTGAGGTACACGTACGCGTGGGCTTGTTTGCGCGCAAAGCATGGTACTAGCGCCACTCCCGCGTAACTCTCTGTTCAATACCTATTCCTGTGGCATTCACAAGTGATGCGTGCGCGTCGAATGCCCTTCCCCTCCCCCCCCATTTTTTTTATTATTATGCAGATTGCAGATGATTTATGCAGAATTTATAAAGTAACACTTGATAAAAATAAGATAAAACTAAGAATAAAAATGAAAGATCAGACCATTGGGGGTTGTCTCTGACGTCGGGATTCTTACCAGTAAAGAGGTTCATAGAAACAGTCGCGTTGTAGATATAGTCTCTAAACCGACAAAAATCCCTTCGTACAAACATTTTGGGTGTCACAAGTAACAAACCCCTTTAAAAATTGTTAACCGAGTATTCAAACCTCGGGTCGTCTTCTCAAGGAACTGCGAGGAAGTATGTTCTTATTATTAGCTATAAAGGTTGTAATCGGGGTTTAGAAGATGAGAAGCAAGTAATTTAAATGACAGGTAAAGTAAATGGCAATTAAAATAAATAAATACTGTAAAGCAGACTTTTGGCAAGGTAAGAGAAGTTGGAGGTCCAACGTAGTTATCTCTCTCAACTATAATGAAAGTTGAATCTAAACTCCACTTGGTCAACTTTTACTAGGGCAAAGGAGAGTCAAAGGACTAATTAAATTGACCTTTGAATCCTATTTATTTCCTAAGAAAAGGTTGGGATTACTTAAGTTCAGCTCAATTAGCAAGATAATGATTATCAGTTATGTTGAGTTTAATAAATGTTGAGTTACTGAATTCTTAACCAGGACCAAAAGGGGGAAACTAAAATTGCTGGAATAATAAAAATATCCTTAGATGGGAAGCAATGGTAACTTAAATCAAAGAGAACAATCATGAACTGAAAATACCTCAAATATTATTAATTCAGATAACAATCTATAACATGGATGAAATTCATAAATTCACTGATCAATTCAAGTGCTGGAATAAATAAAAGTAAAAGGAAGCTAAAACAAAGGAACGTAAAACCTGGATTGAGAGTCACTCTTAAAACAAGAAGAAATCCTAAATCCTAAAAGAGAGAGAGGAGAAGATCTCCCTCTCAACTAAATCTAAATCATTGAAAAGTAAAAAAATGCGAGCTCTCTTTTGAATGGATGCATTCACACACTTTATAACCTCTGGTTAATGCTGTCTGTACTTGGATCTGGGCCAAAAATGGCTTCAGAATTCGCTGGGGGTGTATTCTACAATTTCTGGTGCGTGGCCTCTGTCACGCGTCCGCGTGGGTCACGCGGTCGCGTCATTCGGAGCTTTTCCTTGCCACGCGGTCGCGTCAGTCATGCGACCGCGTCATATGCGTTCTGCTTAAGGCGCGCGGTCGCGTCAGTCATGCGGCCGCGTCGCTGCTGATTCGTACTTGGCACGCGATCGCGTCATCCATGCGATCGCGTGGATACCAGTTTCCTTAAAGCTCCGTTTTGCCTTCTCCTTCCATTTTTGTATGTTTCCTTTTCCATCCTTTAAGTCATTCTGCCTTAGAAAATCTGAAACTACTCAACACACTAATCACGGTATCGAATGGAAATAAAGGTAATTAAAATAATTAATTTTTAAAGCTTAGGAAACACGTTTTTCACAATATGACATAATAAGGAAGGGAAAGTAAAACCATGTAATTAATGTGAATAAGCAGGTGAAGGATTGTATAAATCACTCAAATTAAGCACAAAAGAACTCATGAAATATGGGTTTATCAACCTCCCCACACTTAAACACTAGCATGTCCTCATGCTAAATCCAAGGTAAATAATTAAGGTTAAAGTGATGGAATGTCATGCAATGCAACCTAATTTAAATGCAACTACCTAAATGAATGATGCATCATGCAACTCTAAATTATTCACTTATATATAAAGCTTACATGTGGTCAAGTTAATTCACATTCTCAAGGAGTCATGTATATATATATATATATATATAGCCAACCCTTAAATAATAAAGCATTTTAGCAAATGAGATGGGAAAGAAAACATTGTACAACCTTGCAAAATAATTAGTAAATTTAAGCATAGATATATGTTGATGAGTTATTGAACCCTCACTAGATTTTGTGTTTACTCTTTAGTCACTCAGTGTTTATTTTATTCACTCTATTTTTCTTTTTATTCTTAATTTCTATAGCTTTGTTCTTCATCTAACCAATCAACAATTATAGAATATAGTCATACCAAAAAGTCATGAGGTCTTTAATTGAGGTTGTAATGGGGTCAAGGTAAAGGTAAGGATTTATGTATAGGGTCAAGTGAGCTAATAAGTGAATCCTTAATTAGACTAAGATCTCACCTAACATACATATTTAGTAAAATAAAATCTTTTCACCTATTTTCCCATGTTATCCCACTTATTGTTACATACTCATGTTTCACTTTTTATTTTTTTTATTCCATGTGCATTGCTTTTATTTTGCATTGGGGAAATTCTTTTGTATCCCCCTTTTATTTAAATGCTGAAAAATAACTCTTTTTTTTCAAGGCACATGGCAATTATATCACTTTGATTTTCTCATGAGAATGCTTCCCAAATTTATTTTATTTCTTTTAACTTCTCTACCTTTTTGTTTCTACCATCCATGTTCCCAAAAGGTTTCCCACATTTAACTCTATTCATAATTTTCTATCTTAAGCTAACCAAGGATTCACTTGGGATTTTCTTTTGTTTTTCTGCTTAAGGCTATTAATTTGGCTAAATAGAATAAAGGGGTTTTTAAAAGGCTCAAGGGGGCTAACAAGGGTGATATAAAAGATAGGCTAATTTGGGGTAAGTGAGCTGAAATCAATTGATGGCCTCAATCATTCTCTTGGTATGTATCTATTCTATATTCTATAATTGGACATATAGATTAAAGCAAAGGAAAGAACATCAGAATAAAAAGAAATGAAACACACAGAAATAAAATTATGGTTTGAATGCAACCATACAATTAAGCTCAAGACTCACAGGCTGTGTGTTCTCTAACTCAAGCATCATATATCATTTATATATTGTATGCAGGTTTAGTTAAAAATTCCCATTATCCTCATAAAAAATTTATTTAGGGTAGCTTTTAACGTTTTAATGTTCCTCCTTGATGAAATGTTGTCAGCTTAACTTCATCATGTAATGCTATATACAAGTTTTATGGATTTAAATCTGTTATGTTCAATTTCCTAGCTTACTTCCTTTTTATATTTTTCAATTTTAAACTATACTATCTTATGCTAAAAAGGGTAAGCTATACTAATTAATCCACTAAAAAATCAGAATTGCAAACTAAACTAAATAACTAAAATAAACTAAATGGCTAAAATATGAACTAAGAATGCAAAATGCAGAAAATAGAGTAAAAATAAATAAAAGCAATGTATAAGTACTCAGAAAATAACAGTAAAAAGAAAAATACAATAAATATCCAAAATAAAAGAAAAAGTATGTAGTGGTTCACCAAAATAAACGCCAGAGATGGCGACCTCCCCACACTTAAAAGGAAGCATCATCCTCGATGCTCATTCAAGCCGGGTGTGAAGGAGTGTCATCACTGGTAGGGATGGTAGCTGGAGTCTCAGTGGTGGTGGTGGGCTGAGGGTCTGGCTGCTGTGGAGGAGGTGCTGACTGGATCGGGATCTCAAGATCCGCAACCTCAATCTGATGTGGGACCGATGCCTGTGGTGCGGCTGGTGCTGGAGGAAAAAGGAGGAAGAAGGAGCAGAGAGGGAGAAGAGGGTTGGGGGTCGGGGGCTGCGCGACTGATAGGGTTCGCGTGGTTGGGGGGGTTATATTTTCGAATCCACGCAGCCGCGTGGCGCACGCGGTCGCGTGGTTGGGGTGAAAATGGGAGTGACGCGATCGCGTGGGGCGCGCGATCGCATGAGAGGGGGGAAAGAAGGGTGACGCGATCGCGTGGGTCACGGGATCGCGTCACTGGAATTCGTGCTAAATGCACGACTCCAGCGCCGTTTTAGCGCAACTCTCTGTCTCCTTTTGGGATGATGTGCAATCCATGCGATGCGATCGCGTCGCTCACGCGTTCGCGTGGGATTGGTATTGTGCAAGTGACGCGATCGCATGGGGCATGCGATCGCGTGGGCCAATTTGTGCGAAACGCACAAGGGCCGCACGATTCCAGCCTAACTTTCTGTTCGTTGGATCCTTACGCCGATATATATATCACGCGGTCGCGTGGGTCACGCGGCCACGTGGGTCACGCGGTCGCGCGGGTGGTGTCTTTCGCAATATGACGCGATCGCATGGGGCATGCGGTCGCGTCGTGCACCCTTTTTTTTTATATGCATGAAAAATGCAGAATGCAATGATTAACATGAATACTATGCATGATTCTAGGTTTAATAGATTAAAATGAAAAAGGAAAAATGAAAGCATTTAACAAGAAATAAATTGAAAAAGAAGCGACCATACCATGGTGGGTTGTCTCCCACCTAGCACTTTTAGTTAAAGTCCTTAAGTTTGACATTGGAGGAGTATCTTGTTATGGTGGTTTATGTTTAAATTCGTCCAAAAATCTCCACCAGTGCTTGGAATGCCAATAGCCTCCGGGGTCCCAAACTAGGCATGCAAAGCTTCTGAGCAGCTCCAAACAGATTTTCAGGCTCCCGGGACCACGAATGTCAGGATAGAGTCCAGGATTCCAAGCCTTGCTTTTAAATCCGCCTCCGTCTTGATCTGCATGTTTCCATTCGGGCGGGTTAAAAAGTAGAATCTCACCTTGGTGACCAAACATTTTCCGTGATCCATGTAATTGAGCATGATACCAATCCGTGTACTTCGAAGTGAAGCGTGGAAACTTATTGAGCCTTGTGCACCAGCTCTGAGTACGAGCCATTTCCCTCTTACTCTTAAAGCCGCAGAGAGCTCTAAGCTGGCCATCTGTTTCAAGCAATCCATATTCAAATGAATAAGTAAAATTATAAGTTAAGGATTGTACCCACTTCAAGCTTGTATTAGGTGGTAATGGCCTTGGGATAGGTGTTTTTGGTGGTTCTGCAAGTTCCATTTCCTTGTGCTCTTCTGTGAATTCCTCCACTTCTTTGCAAAGATTTTCAATTGTATCTGTGTCCTGGTCAAAGTCTTCTGTGTCTTCCTCATCACTTGAGTCATAGATTGGAGGTTGAGAGAAATCTACCTTTACATCATCTTCATATTCACTTGGGGAAGATTCTTCGATCTCAGAGAATTCACTTGCGGATGCAAGTTCATCACTAAGAGAGTTAGACTTGTGACTATCATTATCGAGGGAATTTGTTTCTTGGATTATTCCGTCTGATTCTTCATAAACGACTTGCCTTGGAGAAATATCCTCCTTAGCATAAACTGTAGTCTCCTTGACGGCGTTTTCCTCAATTCTGGATTCCCATGGAGGTTCAGCATCTCCTAGATCTTCAACCAACTCTTCTTCTTGAACAAAGACAGCTTTTTCTAATTGTTCTAGTACAAATTCATTCTCTGTCTTGTCCACTGGAGTTTCTGGCAATTCCTTCATGCTCTGCTCTTCATTGGGCTGTCCACATGGAGCTGTGGCTGATCCTTGTGTATTTGAGCGCCTAGAAGCCCATTGAATCATCGCTTGCTCCAGTTGTTGAATGGTTGTTTAAAATTTAATTACTGTTTCTCTTAGGCGATCCTCTGCTTCTCGGGTTGCTGGACTTGGACATGATACAAAGGAAAGTGGTGGTGACTGGGAACGATTGGATTGGTATTGGGGTAAAGAAGGATCATATGGTGGCGAATGGTGAAGAGAAGCTTGTGAGTGTGGTGGTTCGAGGTTATGTTGAAAGGATGGTTTATATGCATGGGGTGGGGCTTGTTGGTAGTTACAAGGTTGTCCACTATGTCTTTCAGCTGGGTATGCACTGTAGAATGGTCTTTGTCCAGGATATCTCGGAGGGTGTTGCTGCCAAAAGGGT
The DNA here is from genome assembly GCF_003086295.3 of Arachis hypogaea. NCBI lineage: Eukaryota > Viridiplantae > Streptophyta > Magnoliopsida > Fabales > Fabaceae > Arachis > Arachis hypogaea. The sequence continues at coordinate 48,771,386 of NC_092050.1, forward strand.
TGATTAGATCCTCTTGGTTTCATCCATCCTTGATTGGTCTGACCTTGATGCACATTCCTGCTGTAACTTCTATTTCCCTTAACAATATTAGAACCAAACTCAAAGCGAGAGGGGTGAGAGTTCATAGTAGCAAATAAAGATAAAAAGGAAAAACAAAATTAAATAAACAAGCAAAAGAAAAATATTTACAATAACCAATAATAAGGCACACGTTAGCAGTTCCTCGGCAACGGCGCCATTTTGATGTCGGGATTCTTACCAGTAAAGAGATTCATAGAAACAGTCGCGTTGTAGATATAGTCTCTAAACCGACAAAAATTCCTTCGTACAAACGTTTTGGGTGTAAAAGTAACAAACTCCTTTAAAAATTGTTAATCGAGTATTCAAACCTCGGGTCGTCTTCTCAAGGAACTGCGAGGAAGTATGTTCTTATTATTGGCTATAAAGGTTGTAATCGGGGTTTAGAAGATGAGAAGCAAGTAATTTAAATGACAGGTAAAGTAAATGGCAATTAAAATAAATAAATACTGTAAAGCAGACTTTTGGCAAGGTAAGAGAAGTTGGAGGTCCAACGTAGTTATCTCTCTCAACTATAATGAAAGTTGAATCTAAACTCCACTTGGTCAACTTTTACTAGGGCAAAGGAGAGTCAAGGGACTAATTAAATTGACCTTTGAATCCTATTTATTTCCTAAGAAAAGGTTGGGATTACTTAAGTTCAGCTCAATTAGCAAGATAACGATTATCAGTTATGTTGTGTTTAATAAATGTTGAGTTACTGAATTCTTAACCAGGACCAAAAGGGGGAAAGTAAAATTGCTGGAATAATAAAAATATCCTTAGATGGGAAGCAAAGGTAACTTAAATCAAAGAGAACAATCATGAACTGAAAATACCTCAAATATTATTAATTCAGATAACAATCTATAACATGGATGAAATTCATAAATTCACTGGTCAATTCAAGTGCTGGAATAAATAAAAGTAAAAGGAAGCTAAAACAAAGGAACGTAAAACCTGGATTGAGAGTCACTCTTAAAACAAGAAGAAATCCTAAATCCTAAAAGAGAGAGAGAGAGGAGAAGATCTCCCTCTCAACTAAATCTAAATCATTTAAAAGTAAAAAAATGCGAGCTCTCTTTTGAATGGATGCATTCCCACACTTTATAACCTCTGGTCTATGCTGTCTGTACTTGGATCTGGGCCAAAAAGGGCTTCAGAATTCGCTGGGGGCGTATTCTGGAATTTCTGGTGCGTGGCCTCTGTCACGCGTCCGTGTGGGTCACGCGGCCGCGTCATTCGGAGCTTTTCCTTGCCACGCGGTCGCATCAGTCATGCGACCGCGTCAGTCATGCGGCCGCGTCGCTGCTGATTCGTGCTTGGCACGCGATCGCGTCATCCATGCGATCGCGTGGATACCAGTTTCCTTAAAGCTCCATTTTGCCTTCTCCTTCCATTTTTGTATGTTTCCTTTTCCATCCTTTAAGTCATTCTGCCTTAGAAAATCTGAAACTACTCAACACACTAATCACGGCATCGAATGGAAATAAAGGTAATTAAAATAATTAATTTTTAAAGCTTAGGAAACATGTTTTTCACAATATGACATAATAAGGAAGGGAAAGTAAAACCATGCAATTAATGTGAATAAGCAGGTGAAGGATTGTATAAATCACTCAAATTAAGCACAAAAGAACTCATGAAATATGGGTTTATCAGTCTCCCACCTAGCATTTTTCTTTTACGTCCTTAAGTTGGACGGTCCACAAGCTCAATCTTCTTCTATTGGTGGATCCTCAAAGAGGAAGACCTCTAGCTCCTTATCATTCATCATTTTCTCACCATGATACAGCTTCAAGCGGTGTCCATTGACTTTGATGAATTCGGAGCTTAAAGGATGACTCAGGTGGAAGACGTCATATGGCTCTACCTTTTCCACCTGATAGGGACCTTTCCATCAGGATCTCAGCTTGTCTGGTATGAACCTCAACCTAGAGTTGTATAGGAAAACCAACTCCCTAGGTCTGAACTCTCTTTGCTTGATATTCTTGTCATGCACATCCCTCACCCTCTCTTTGTATAGCCTGGAGTTCTCATATGCTACGAGTCAAAGGTTCTCTAGTTCTGCTAGTTGCAGCTTCCTTCCAGCACCGGCCTTCTCAAATCCCATGTTGCATTCCCTTACCGCCCAGAAAGCTTTGTGCTCCACCTCCACTGGAAGGTGACAACCTTTGCCATAGACTATGCGGAATGGACTCATGCCGATGGGTGTCTTGTATGCTATCCTATAAGCCCAGAGCACATCTACAAGCCTGGTGCTCCAGTCTTTTCTGTGAGGCTTGACAATCTTCTCCAGTATATGCTTTATCTCTCTGTTAGACACCTCAGCTTGCCCATTGGTCTGGGGATGGTAAGCCGTTGCTACCTTGTGAACAATGCCATGTTTCTTCAGTAGACCTGTCAATCTCCTATTACAAAAATGAGTGCCTTGATCACTCACGATTGCTCGTGGGGATCCAAAGCGACAGATAATATTATTTCGAACAAAGGAGACAACAGTGTTAGCATCATCAGTACGGGTAGGAATTGCTTCCACCCATTCGGAAACATAATCAACAGCTAACAGTATGTATAAGAAACCACTAGAGTTTGGAATGGACCCATGAAGTCAATGCCCCAAACATCAAAAATTTCACAGAACAACATAAGTTGTTGGGGTATCTCATCCCTCTTGGATATAGTTCCAAACCTTTGGTATGGGAAGCAAGATTTACAGAAGGCAGTAGCATCTTTAAAAAGAGTGGGCCACCAGAATCCACAGTCTAAAATTTTTCTAGCTGTTCTTTGAGGACCAAAATATCCACCACTCTCAGAGGAGTGACAGGCCTCTAAAATTGATTGGAACTCTGATTGTGGCACACACCTTCTAATTATTTGGTCAGCACCATACCTCTATAAATATGGGTCATCCCATATATAATATTTGGACTCGCTTTTAAGCTTGTCCCTTTGATGCTTAGTAAAATTAGGAGGGAAGGTATGACCAACCAAATAATTAGCTATAGGTGCATACCAAGGAACTACCTCAGATATTGCGTGTGATGTGCGGAAAACGATCCGACACAAAACTCACCGGCAAGTGCACCGGGTCGCATCAAGTAATAAAAACTCACGGGAGTGAGGTCGATCCCACAGGGATTGAAGGATTGAGCAATTTTAGTTCAGTGGTTGATTTAGTCAAGCGAATCAAGATTTGGTTGAGTGATTTGTAACTTGCAGAAATTAAATTGCATGAAAAATAAAGGGAATGGGTAATTTGCATGAAATTAAAGAGAGCTGAAATGTAAAGTGCTGAATCTTAAAGAACAAGAAATTAAATGGCAGAAACTTAGAATGCAAGAAATGTAAATTGCAGAATCTTAAAGTTCAAGAAATGTAAATGGCTTGAATTGTAAAGGGAATTGGGAATTGGATTTGCAGAAATTAAACAAGGAAAAGTAAAATTGCAACAAACATAAGAGTGGAAGATGAATTGGATTGAATCGGATCTTGAAGCAGAAATGTAAATGAGCTTGAAAGCAGTAAACAGAGAATGTAAAATGATAATTCAGATCTCAGGACCCAAGAGACTAGATAACCAAGTCTAGATCTTAATGCCTTCCTAGATCCAACAAGAACAATTGCAAAGGGAAAGTAAATTGCAGAGAAAGTAGATGAAGAAGCAATTAACAGAAATTTAAATTCAATTGTGCAGTAAAGAAACAGAGAGGTCTCAGGATGAGATTGAAACAGAATTCCTTCAATTCTCCAACCCAAGATCCAAGACAATTGTAATTGAAATTGAAAGCAAGAAAACTAAGAGGAAGGGAATTCAATTCTCCTTCCCCGAGACTTAGAAATTAAAATTCACTCCACACCAAAAGCTCTCCGAAAACTCTCTAAAAAAACTAAAAGGAAAAGCTCCTCTAAAAACTTAAATCCTATGCTATTTATACACTTTCTTCAAATGGTCTTCAAGCCTTCAATTGGGCCTTTGCTCTTGATGAAATTGGGTTGATAGAGGCCTTGGTTGATTGCTCTTGGAGTTTAGAGAAGAACCGAAGTGAACCGGGTTTGTAAGATTGAGTAAAAGTTTGAGTAAAAGTTTGAGGCAAACTTTTACTCAAACTTTTCATATCAGCCACCCCATCCTTGCTGCTACCAACGTTTGAGCCAAAGTTTGGGGTCAAACTTTTGCTCAAACGTTGGCTCCCCCTTGCACACTCATGGCGCCAACGTTTGCCAAAAAGTTTGAGGCAAACGTTGGCGCAAGCTTTTGCTCTCCAGGGTGTGTTGTTCATGGCGCCAACGTTTGCCAAAAAGTTTGAGGCAAATGTTGGCGCAAACTTTTGCTCTCCAGGGTGTTGATTTGTGATGCCAAAAGTTTGCCAAAAAGTTTGAGGCAAACTTTTGCTCAAGCTTTTTGCTCCCTGGTTCGTTTTCACTTATTCCAAAAGTTTGAGCTAAAGTTTGAGGCAAACTTTTGCTCAAACTTTTTGTCCTCTCTTCCTCCTAGCCATTCCTTCTTGCTTCAACCTTTCTCCAAGCTTTCTTCACCTATCATTAATCAACCAAACACATCAAAGCTATGCTCAAAATCATGAGATATTCATTCTTTCATAATATGTGACAATTATAGCATAAAACCTCATGAAATTGCATTAATTCATCTATGGTTGATTAAATCAAAGGAAGCATGAAAATCTACCCAATTGGCTTGCTTATGTCTCAAGAAAGTGCATAATTCAAATGAAAATATAAGAAAAAGGCTAGTGAAACTAGGCTAAGATGACTTGTCATCACAACACCAAACTTAGAGCTTGCTTGTCTCCAAGCAAGAAATGAATTATGCTCCAGGGTTCTTTCAATTAAGACGGATTGAAGAATAACTTGTAAAGTCCTGTGAGTGAAGTGATTAAGTAACAGTGGGGTGAACTCTAAATCATATGCTCATGCAAGGGCTTCAGTGCTCACTAGTCCTCACATATTGGGAGTCTTAGGTCTTAGGATTTTCATCCAAATGGTATCATAGAGATCTCTTTATATGTAATCACCTTGAAGCAACTTATAGTTTCTTTGCTTTGGCCTTGACTCTAAGTGTCATGTCTCAAAGCGGCTCTTTAGATAAGCTTTCAATCAATACTCCTAAACCAGTTGGTTTTAAGGTATTAGGTGTTAAAGCACCCCTAAGGATTTACTTGCTCAAGCCTCTTTCCTTGATACAACTCAACCACAAGCATTTACTAGGCTAACAACTCTTTGAGTTTTGTTTCTTCTTTCTTTTTCTGCCTAGTAATTGATGCTCAGAGCCTTGGGCCATGTTCTTTTTGTCTTTGTATTTTCTTTTCTTTCTTTTGTTTTGTTTGCTGCTTCTTGGATCAATAAATTTTTGAGAATCTCCACAATACTTCTTTGAACTTCATGTCCTGCCTATGAGCTCCCATGCAAGTTTTCACAAGCATGCAACCTCAATACATAATCATACAACTAGAACCACCACTTCTCCTAATCTTTTGCTTTCCTCAAAATTGTTTAATTCCTCAATCCTTCTTTTCAAAGAACTTTCATGTGATGCAATTTTTGAACATTGAGTGCAAACAAGTTTTGAAGAGAAAAATGTTGTGAATGATCAAGCATCTTGCTTATTGAATTGCAGAAAAACTATACTAGACAGACGGACAGATAAGGGTATGATATTACTTTCAATCATAGCAGTGTTTGATGTAAAACAATTGCTTAACAATACAACCTTTTGGAGTTCACTTGCTTTCCTTCTTCTCATCATCATCATTGCTGGCCTTCACATTCATCTTTCATCTCTTTGGTTAATGATGCTTAATCCTTCCAAAAGCTTGTATGACACTCTGCAATGATATTGAAAGTTGCTTGTTCCCAAAGCACTTGAAAAATGGTTAGTCTGCATGATTTATTTGTAGGCCTTTGAACTTACTTTGGTGTGGGAACACCAAACTTAGTACCTTGCCAATGGTTTTCATGCATCAAATTAACTATGTGTGATAATTTTTTTCTCTTCTTTTTTTTTTCTCTTTTTCAAAAGCCATGGAACTGAAAACTAGGAAACAGCAAAATAGCTAACTAGTTCATCTAATATGCTTGAAGCCAACATTATGCAGAAAGTGAGAATGTGTTTTATAATGGGATTTTGGTGAAACACCAAACTTAGAATCCTTCATTCTCCTTTATATTGTTTTGGTGTGTAACACCAAACTTAGCTACTAGCAATATAGATAAAACTAATTAGCCTTTTTATTAAAATAGATATGAAAAGATGGTTGCCTCCGGTTGGGTTGCCTCCCAACAAGCGCTCTTTTATTGTCACTAGCTTGACATCCTTCATTCTGTGCTCATGGAAGTTGAGGCTTCTGTTGCCTTAGGTTTCCTCCTCTTGCTATGGGCTTCCTTTCCTCTGTTTCTCTTTCCATAGCCTTCTTACTCTCCTCTATGACTCCCTTCTCTTTCAACCCAGCATCCTATTCATGGCTCTTTGGGTTTAGAGTCCCCTTCTTCTCACCCAATTCAGCAAGGTTTTGAACCAGTTGTTCTATCTTCCTTTCAAGTCTTCTGAGTGAGGCCTCTTGGTTCTTGCTTATCATCTCTTGATGTTTCTTTATTTCTTCCTGCTCTATTGCCATCATTTCTTGAATTTTCATGAACCTCTCCATCAGCATTTCTAGAATATAGATTCTTTGAAAGGTTGGAAGTGGTTGTGGCTGTGTCAATTGTGGTGGTCGATGAAGGTCATTTTGGACGAATGGTGAAGTAGGACGGGGTTGGAAGTGTGTGTGATTGTTGTTGTGGGGGTGTGTTTTATGTTGATTTTTGAAGCTGGGATTGTTGCAGTTGAAGTCCCTTGGTCTTTGGTTTTGGTTCTCAAACCCCCTCCCATTAGAATGAGTTCTCCAAGCTGGATTGTACACATCATTCTGAGGCCTGTGTTGGAGCACGCTAGAGTGATTGCTTGGAGATTGTAGTTGCTCATAACTTTGTTGCTCATGGTTAATGACCCCAAAACTGTGTTCAGCTTGATTACACCCATATGAGCTTTGAGTCAGGTTGTATGTATGTACTACAGCATGTCTCAACTCAGTGATTTTTCTGGCCATCATGTCTAGTTGTTGTAGAGTCTACTGATGCATCTGCTTGTTTTGGCTTATGACTGTACGAGCACCTTCAATTTCTTTCTCTTGTGTGAATGGATGCACTTCTGCCTCTGGCTTAACAACTCTCTGTGATGGGTTCAACTTGACTAGGAGTTCACTCATCAGTTCTTCCCATCCGATAATGCTTCCTTGTGGAAAAGCTTCAAACCATTGGGCAACATCATTCATGGCTATGGATAGTTGCTTCGAACTATGGGTTACATTATCATCCAAGGTGGGGATATTACTCTCATGATTGCTAGAATTTGTTGAGTTCCCCTCCATGATCTACACAGTCACAAACAATTCAAGTGATGATTGAATATTTTCAAGCTCAGAATGTGATTCAGAAGGTTAGCTGGCACAAAGTATCAAACAGTTGATGGACTTGGGAGATTAGTGGCAGAAATTGCTTCTCTTGTGTAAGTAAGAGCATTGCATAGAGCCAGAACTTTCCAGGAAAACTTCACTTTGTTGCTAAAGCGAAGTTTCAGTTATCTCAGGCAAAAATTCAAACAGTTAGTGGGTTAATTGAAAATTAAAGAACAGAAAAGTAAAAAAAAAATGCTTGATCTAGATCTCCACTTTACTTAATCATTGTCAATCTAATCAATCCCCGGCAACGGCGCCAAAAAATTGATGTGCGGAAAACGATCCGACACAAAACTCATCGGCAAGTGCACCGAGTCGCATCAAGTAATAAAAACTCACGGGAGTGAGGTCGATCCCACAGGGATTGAAGGATTGAGCAATTTTAGTTCAGTGGTTGATTTAGTCAAGAGAATCAAGATTTGGTTGAGTGATTTGTAACTTGCAGAAATTAAATTGCATGAAAAATAAAGGGAATGGGTAATTTGCATGAAATTAAAGAGAGCTGAAATGTAAAGTGCTGAATCTTAAAGAACAAGAAATTAAATGGCAGAAACTTAGAACGCAAGAAATGTAAATTGCAGAATCTTAAAGTGCAAGAAATGTAAATGGCTTGAATTGTAAAGGGAATTGGGAATTGGATTTGCAGAAATTAAACAAGGAAAAGTAAAATTGCAACAAACATAAGAGTGGAAGATGAATTGGATTGAATCGGATCTTGAAGCAGAAATGTAAATGAGCTTGAAAGCAGTAAACAGAGAATGTAAAATGATAATTCAGATCTCAGGACCCAAGAGACTAGATAACCAAGTCTAGATCTCAATGCCTTCCTAGATCCAACAAGAACAATTGCAAAGGGAAAGTAAATTTCAGAGAAAGTAGATGAAGAAGCAATTAACAGAAATTTAAATTCAATTGTGCAGTAAAGAAACAGAGAGGTCTCAGGATGAGATTGAAACAGAATTCCTTCAATTCTCCAACCCAAGATCCAAGACAATTGTAATTGAAATTGAAAGCAAGAAAACTAAGAGGAAGGGAATTCAATTCTCCTTCCCCGAGACTTAGAAATTAAAATTCACTCCACACCAAAAGCTCTCCGAAAACTCTCTAAAAAAACTAAAAGGAAAAGCTTCTCTAAAAACTTAAATCCTATGCTATTTATACACTTTCTTCAAATGGTCTTCAAGCCTTCAATTGGGCCTTTGCTCTTGATGGAATTGGGTTGATAGAGGCCTTGGTTGATTGCTCTTGGAGTTTGGAGAAGAACCGAAGTGAACCGGGTTTGGAATCATGTAAGCTTGAGTAAAAGTTTGAGGCAAACTTTTACTCAAACTTTTCATATCAGCCACCCCATCCTTGCTGCTACCAACGTTTGAGCCAAAGTTTGGGGTCAAACTTTTGCTCAAACATTGGCTCCCCCTTGCACACTCATGGCGCCAACGTTTGCCAAAAAGTTTGAGGCAAACGTTGGCGCAAGCTTTTGCTCTCCAGGGTGTGTTGTTCATAGCGCCAACGTTTGCCAAAAAGTTTGAGGCAAACGTTGGCGCAAACTTTTGCTCTCCAGGGTGTTGATTTGTGATGCCAAAAGTTTGCCAAAAAGTTTGAGAAAAACTTTTGCTCAAGCTTTTTGCCCAAAAGTTTGCACAAAAGTTTGAGGCAAACTTTTGGTCAAGCTTTTTGCTCCCTGGTTCGTTTTCACTTATTCCAAAAGTTTGAGCTAAAGTTTGAGGCAAACTTTTGCTCAAACTTTTGTCCTCTCTTCCTCCTAGCCATTCCTTCTTGCTTCAACCTTTCTCCAAGCTTTCTTCACCTATCATTAATCAACCAAACACATCAAAGCTATGCTCAAAATCATGAGATATTCATTCTTTCATAATATGTGACAATTATAGCATAAAACCTCATGAAATTGCATTAATTCATCTATGGTTGATTTTATGAAGCATGAAAATCTACCCAATTGGCTTGCTTATGGCCCAAGAAAGTGCATAATTCAAATGAAAATATAAGAAAAAGGCTAGTGAAACTAGGCTAAGATGACTTTTCATCAGCGTGCAAGCTATCAAATGGAAAAGCATCGTTGATAGGAGTGGAGTCACTCTTAATGTGCTCTAGGTGACTCAAGTGGTCCGCCACTAAATTCTGGGAACCACTCCTATTTTTTATTTCTAAATCAAATTCTTGCAGCAATAATATCCAACATATTAACCTTGGTTTAGACTCTTTTTCAGCTAACAAATATTTTAGAGATGCATGGTCTGAGTATACTACCACTTAGTACCAAGCAAGTAGGCTCGGAATTTATCAAGAGCAAAAACAATGGCCAGAAGCTCTTTTTCAGTGGTAGTATAATTAGACTGAGCAGCGTCTAAGGTCTTAGAAGCATAGGCAATTATAAAAGGGTCCTTACCTTCGCGCTGAGCCAGCGCCGCTCCTACTGTATAGTTGGAGGCGTCACAGATTATCTCAAATGGCTGGCTCCAGTCTGGCCCTCTCACAATCGGAGCTTTAGTCAAGGCGATCTTCAGCTTATCAAATGCTTCCATGCAGTCCTTACTCAGCTTGAACTCAACATCCTTCTGTAGCAGTTGGGATAAAGGCAATGCTACCTTACTGAAGTCCTTGATAAATCGCTGGTAGAAACCTGCGTGACCAAGAAATAAACGGACTTCCCTCACGAAGGAGGGGTAAGGTAAACTAGAAATAACATCTACCATTGCTGGATCTACAGAAAATGCCAGTATTAGAAACAACATGTCCTAGAATAATACCTTGTTTTACCATAAAATGATAGTTTTCAAAAATTTAAGACAAGGTTTGAACTAACACACCTATCTATTACTCCAGCTAGACTATCCAAGCAAAGGCTAAACGAATCACCATACACACTAAATTCATCCATGAAAACTTCCATACAGCTCTCCAGAAGATCTGATAAAATACTCATCATGCACCTTTGGAACATAGCTGGTGCATTACACAAGCCAAAAGGCATCCTCTTGTATGCATATGTTCTAAAGGGACATCTAAAAGTAGTTTTCTCCTGATCTTCAGGAGCTATATGAATTTGAAAATAGCCAGTGTAACCATCTAGAAAACAGTAGTGTGATTTACCTGACAGGCGATCAAGCATTTGATCGATGAAGGGCAGGGGGTAGTAATCCTTGCGAGTAGCCTAGTTGAGGCGCCTATAATCAATGCACACCCTCCAGGAGTTCTGCACTCTAGTTGCCATCAGTTCCCCATGCTTATTCTTCACTGTTGTGACTCCAGACTTCTTGGGTACCACTTGTACTGGGCTGACCCATTCACTATTGGAGGTTGGATAGATGATGTCAGCTTCAAGCAGTCTGGTTACTTCCTTCTTGACAACTTCTAAGATGGTGGGGTTCAACCTCCTTTGAGGTTGACGGACAGGCCTTGCTCCCTCTTCTAAAAATATACGATGCTCACAGTCTCGAGGGCTGATGCCTACTATATCCGCCAGGCTCCACCCAATAGCTTTCTTGTGTCTTCTCAGCACACTAAGCAATTGCTCCTCTTGTTGGGAAGTGAGTTCCCTTGCAATGATAACTGGAAGCTTCTGATTATCCTCAAGGTAAGCATACTTGAGGTGGGGTGGAAGGGGCTTCAACTCTATTTTCTGGTCATGGCTAGGCACTTGATCATCTGGAACCATTAGTGGTGGCAAGGTGTCTTCAGTAAGCTCAGAGAGTTTCCCCACACTTGCACCTTGCTCCACGTCCATCTCTTTTACTTCTTCATGGTGAACTGCAGCTACAGTTTCATCAATGATGTCGCACTGGAAGATGGAGTGATCTTTCGAAGGGTGCTTCAAAGCTTTATCCAGGTTGAAGCTTACTACTCTGCCATCTATCTCAAAAGAGTAAGTTCCTGAAAAGTTATCCAATTTGAACCTTGAAGTCTTCAGAAATGGCCTTCCAAGCAGGATGGATAATGGTCTTCCTGAGTCATTAGGGAGAATCTCCAAAATGTAAAAGTCAATAGGGAATGTTAGCCCCTTAATACTCACCAGCACGTCCTCAGCAACTCCAACCACCGAGATTATACTTTTATCTGCCAAAACAAAACGTGCTGCTTACCTTTTTAAGGGAGGGAGCCTCAAAGCATCATATACAGATAATGGCATAATACTAACACATGAACCTAAATCACACATGCAATCAGAAAAATTGTACACCCTCAATAGTAATAGTAACCATGCATGGACCCGGATCACTACATTTTTCCGATACAGCACCCATTAAAGCAGAAATAGAACTACCTAGAGGAATAGTTTCTAAATCATGTATTTTATCTTTATTCATGCATAAATCCTTTAGAAACTTAGCATACTTAGGTACCTGGCGAATGGCATAAAAAAGGGGAATAGTTAACTCAACCTTTTTGAAGATCTCCACCATCTTGGGGTCTAGCTCCATCTGCTTTCTGGATTTCCTAGCAAGGTGTGGAAAAGGGATGGGAATGGCTTCTCTTGTAACTTCATCTTCTTTTGGTGCTCCATTCCTTGGTTGAGCCACTTCTTCTTCAACCATGTCTTGTACTTCCTTCTCTTCTTTAACATCTTCTACCACAATAATGTCTTTAACTTGAATGTCTTCCTTTGAGCTTGGCTCCTCATGACTCCTCTCTTGCAGTGTGGTTCTGGACCTCAAAGTAATGGCATTGATTCCACCTTTGGGGTTGGATAAAGGTTGAGAAGGAAGTTCATTGGAGCTTGAAGGTTCATTGTTGGGAGTAGGTGGTGGTTCCAACTGGGAGATAAGAGCTTGTAAAGTGGAGTTAAGACCATTTATGGTAGAGTTAAGTGTATTCTGAATGTCTTTTTGTCCTTGCGCAATAGAGCAAAGCATCTCATCATTGGGAGAGGAAGGGGTAAGTAATTTGAGGGGCTTGCTGTTGGTTGTTATGAGGCGCCTGGGCTTGCCTTTGGTGAGGTGCTCGGTAAGTCTGGCCTTGGTTCTACTATTGGTATGGCGGGTTCTGTTGATACCGGTTCTGCTGATTGTTGTTGTTGTTCCACCTCTGATTTCCACCGTTGTCTCTACCTCCTTGATTGTAGTTGTCCCTCCATCCTTGGTTAGAATTATCTCTCCATCCCTGGTTGGTGTTGTCTTGCCAACCTTGATTGTAGTTCCCACCTTGGTTATAATTACCGCCTTGTTGATAATTCCCTTGATTCGGGTGGTTATAGTAGTTGCTAGTAGCTGCCAAGGTGTTGTCTTCTTGTTGTTGGAGCTATGGACATTCATCAGTGTAATGAGTATAGCAGACACATATTCCACACACTCTCTACGGAACCAACTGTTGACACTGTTATTGTGGAGGAGGCTGAGGTTACTGTTGATTTAGCTGTAGCTACTTCAGTATGTTGGTCATCTCTCCCAGGGTCTTTGTGAGAGCAGCAGTCTCACTATTAGAGGAAACCTCCACAACAGCCTTGGGATGGTTGTTTCTATGCCTGGCATTCTGGGTAGACTTAGCTAGATCGGCGATCAGTTGCGACGCTTCTGTTGCCGTCTTGTACTTGGTCAGAGAGCCATTACTCGCAGCATCTAATATAGTCTTGTCTCGAGGCTTCATGCCTTGTGTGAAATAGCTAATCAACACCAACTGGTCAAGCATATGATGGGGACATGAGTCTAGGAGGTTCCTGAAATGCTCCCAGTACTCGTAAAGGGTCTCTGATTCTCCTTGGATAATGCATGATATTTCTTTTCTCAGTCTATCTGTAACTTCAGTTGGAAAGAACTTGTCCAGGAATTCTCTTCTGAGTAGATCCCAATTAATAACAACTTCTTCAGGTTGAGTGTAGAACCACTCCCTTGCCTTTCCCTCTAGAGAAATGGGAACGCATATAGCCATAAAGTAAACTCATCCGCACCATGATGCCTAGTAGTTGAGCAGGCTGTCTGGAAATCTCTGAGGTGCTTGATAGGCTCTTAAGCAGGTAGGCCATAAAACTTGGGCAGTAGATTAATTAGCGCAGTCTTCAGTTCAAAATCCGCAGCCAAATTTGGAGGACACGTTTGATATGATTGCAGTGTAAAGTTCGGAGCTCCTGCTTCCTGGAGAGTAATCCTTCTGGGCTCTGCCATATCACCTGCGTGTAAATCAACAGAATCAGTAGAAGAAGAGCTTGTTTCTTCCTCAAATGGCGCTTTAGATTCGCCTTCTGATAAGACTGGTGAATTGGTAGTAACCACTTCACCACCTTCAGAGGCTAACTGACGTCGAGCTCGCCTAATATGTGAAATAGTTCTTTCGATCTCAGGATCAAACGCGGCTAAGCTCGGATCAGGTAGTGAACACGTCATTCAATGAAAGAAACATACAGCTCATGGTAATAAAATAAAATAAAATATGTAAATATGTAAATTTAAAAATATTTACACCAACCAATAATTTAGCACACTGTTGCGACTCCCTGGCAATGGCGCCAAATAAGAACAGCGTTGCAAGTATAGTTCTTAACCAATAAAAATTCCGCTTATCAATTTAAAAGAGTTGTAACAATCAAAGAATAAAATACTGGGAGTAGAATTCCCAGGTCGTCTCCCAATGAGTTGACAAAAGTGTGCAATTTATTGGTCAGGAATTTTTTGAGAAATTTTAGAGTTGGAGAATGGAAGGATAAAATGATTAATAGTTAAAGCAATGAAAACTAACGAGAGAATTTATCTAGTTAAAATAAAAAGCCTTGACTGGGAGAAGATTAATCGTAAATTCTATCCTTGTTGGATTTTCCCAAGTGTAATAGTAAGAGGTTGTTGTTCTACTTGGTTATCCTTTACTTAATAAAGAAAAGTCAAGTAAATAACCAACTCTGATTCCCAAGTCCTAATCCTCTCCTAAGGAAGGATTAGCGTTAGAGATTAGAGAGCCAGCCAACAACTTCCAATTAAAATTGACACTTGAGTATTCCAACTCAAGGGTCTTCTATTAATCAACTCCCAAGTCAAGTTGGAAGTCTACTCCATAGACATGAATGCCATTTTCATAAACATATAAAGGGAATGAAAAGAAGACATGGTAATTCAAATAAGATAATAACAAAAAATTAATTAAAGTTAAAAATAATTCTTTGCATTAATAAATTCCAAAATCAAAGATATCCATATGTAACTCTGAACAGGGTAAATGGGCAATAAAAGAGAAAGGGAATACGAAAACAAACTATAATGATAAAGACTTCAACGGAGGTAGTGACTCTTCTCAATATCCAAATCAAATGCATAAAACTCTAACACTATGAATATGAAGAACCCTAGGGGAAGTAGTAGTTTTCTCTCTAATATTCAAAACTAAAAACTAAAACTGTGTAAATGTGAATGTGTGTTGAATCTCTGCTTGTTTCCTGACTTTAGTCTGTGTTTTTTGGGCCGAAAACTGGGTCCAAACTCATCCCAAAATCGCCCCAGCGTCTTCTGCAATTTCTGCACGTGGCGCACGTCACGCGTACGCATCAGTCACGCGTACGCATCGATGGTCTTCTGTGCAAGTCACGCGTACGCGTCAGGTACGCGCACACGTCGCTGTGGATTGCACCAAGTCACACGCACGCGTGAGCCATGCGTGCGCGTCGAAGCTCGCTGGTCATCTCTTTTGTTTCTTGTGTTCCTTCTATTTTTGTAAGCTTCCTCTCCATCCTCTAAGCCATTCCTGCCCTATATAGCCTGAAAACACTCAACACACAGATCACGACATCGAATGGTATATAGAGGAATTAAAAATACACAATTTAAAGGCTTAGGAAGTAAATTTTCAATCATAGAACAAAATTGGGAAGGATTTGTAAAATCATGCAAATTGTATGAATAAGTGTGCAAAGAATTGATAAAAACCACTCAAATTAGCATAAGATAAACCATAAAATAGTGGTTTATCAGTCATCTACCAATGGAGCTTGAACATAGAGCATTTTGGGCTCTAAAGATGTTGAACTTTGATAATCAAGCAGCTAGAGAAAGAAGGTTGTTGCAACTCATTGAGTTGGAAGAATTCAGATCTCAAGCCTATGAAAATGCCAAGATTTACAAGGAGAAAACAAAGAAATGGCATGATCAAAAGCTGGCAAGAAGAGAGTTTGTAGAAGGTTAAAAAGTGCTATTATATAACTCAAGGCTCAAATTTTTCCCAGGGAAGTTAAAGTCAAGATGGTCTGGATCCTTCATAATTATAAAGGCTTCTCCTTATGGTCATATGGAGCTTATGTATGAGAAAACTCAGAGGACTTTCACTGTCAATGGCCACAGACTTAAGCACTACTTGGGAGAATCATTAGATGAGCAAAGACCGAACTACAACCTCAGCTGAAGAGGAAGAACCGTTAAGCTAGTGACGTTAAAAAAGTGCTAGTTGGGAAGCACCCCAACACTTAAATCCTTTCAATTTCAAGCTTTCTAGATTAGCTTATGTTTAGTTACTTAGGTTATTTTTCTTCCAGTTTTAGTTGTTAGTCAAATAGTTGATAGCTTCCTTGATTTGAGCTCCAAAAGCTTCTTAGTCTTGCTAAGGGTGCAACCTTGCATGCCACATTATATGATGTTAATCAGGTTGAAGAACTAGCTAAAGAGCTAAGTTTGGTGTGGCCACCAACCCACTTATTTTGAGCTTACATCAAAACAATTGAATTAATCTTAAGAGTAAGCCCAAACTTAAGTTTGGTGTGGCCACCACCATGGGAAACCCATTCCATACATACATGCAAGATTAGCCCAATTGAGTAATGCCTGAATGCAATTAGTAAATTGGTGGGTGCATGAAACGAGCACTTTATTATGTACATATGAAATGGAAGTGGAAGGGTATGAATAAATTAATTTTATTCCAATCATAATGTATACAATAAAGCTCAATCATGAGACCAATTACTATATGCAATGAACCTATGTTTGGTGTCCAAGAGACACAAATTAAATGCTATTTAACTAGAAGAATTTGAAGCAAGTTTTGATCACTAATGCAATTGTGTAACTGAATTTTCATGAGAGGTAGGACCCACATGACATTGATCACTCATCAAGTCAAGGAGTCAAACTGTACTTCACACTTTGAAACTAAAAAATCTGAAGAAAGCTAAACAGTTGGGGGTTGGCGCTTCTCCCCACGTTGTTCACCACTTCCAAGTGTGAAAGCTTTAAATTTTTGCCAATTCACACCATCCAGTTTTTTCCCTTCCCTCCTTTATATAATGCACTCACCCACCCCTCTTCTCCACACTACACACTTCTCTCCTATCAACTGAAACATCTACCCTTTTTCTTTGCCCTCTTTCTTTCCTTGTTTCTTGCTTTCTTGATTGTGACAATCAAGTCCTAAGTTTGATGTTAAATCAAACCATTGCTTTTCTTTCTCTCTTCACCCTTTTCATCACTCTTTAAACCCTATCTTCACACCTAAATAGCACCACCAAAAGCCACCAGTTCAAAGAAGAGAAAGACCAAGGAAGCTTCCTCAGGCTCCTCAAGCTGTAATGAGTTCAAGTTTCTCTCATTCTTCCACCAAAACCAGTTTTATAGGTGGGTGAGTGAGAGGCAAATAATCCCTAAAGTTGGCTTCCAACTAGG
Organism: Arachis hypogaea; assembly: GCF_003086295.3. Taxonomy (NCBI): domain Eukaryota; kingdom Viridiplantae; phylum Streptophyta; class Magnoliopsida; order Fabales; family Fabaceae; genus Arachis; species Arachis hypogaea. Next base: position 48,788,544 of record NC_092050.1, read on the forward strand.
GAGAGATGAGCATAGAGAGATCAACATCAAAATCAACAGGAGGGGTTGGGCTATCCTATGCAACCCACCAAAAAAGGTGGTCGAAAGCCTAGTGAGAGAGTTCTATGCAAATACAATGCCACAACCGGGTCAAGCATATGACTACTAAAGCTATGTGAGGGGGAAGAGCATTGACTATAGCTCTGCAAATTTGGACAGGATGCTAGGGGTAAGGCACACAAGTTCCACCCGAAGCTATGATGAAAGGGTGAAGCAACTTGATCCTGGCTTTGAAGAGATCTTGAATGAGATTTGTGTCCTCAATGTCCAGTGGATTAATGACAAAGATGGGAGACCAAACCAGCTGAGAAGTAGAGACTTGCGCCCTCAAGCTAGAGGGTGGTTAGATTTTGTGAGGAGATCCCTCAACCCCACCTCTAACACTTCGGAGGTAACTTTGGAAAGGACTGTGCTAATTTATAGCATAATGAAGGGGAGAACATCGATATGAGGGAGATGATAGTAACCAACATCCATAGGGTGCTAAAAAGCACCAAAGATAGCACAAGGTTAGCCTTCCCAAGCATCATTCAGTGACTGTGTGATGAGGCTGGAGTGGAAAAGGTACTAGATTAAACATTGGTTGATCGAGAGAAACCAATCACTGCCTAGAAAATGGAAAAAGTGGTGGCCATCAACCCACTACAAAGAGCCAAGGGACATAGGGCTCATGTGCAAGAACCACAAGGGCCACCACAACATGAAGAAGCTTATGTTCAAGCACCATATTTGCAACTACCAACACCTATTCCATAGTTTCAAGCACAATTTCTGGAAGGCTTTAACTAGAAAGAAATGCAAGGAAACATTCACCAAATGTAAGGGAACATCAACCATCTGCAAGAAGATGTCACTCAACTTAGGGAGCAGCAAAAACAATGGGAGCAAATGCAAGAGAACATTTAGCAACTTCAAGGAAGTGTGGAATACATGAAAGAGCAGCAGGGACAGTTCCACTAGGGAGAAATGCAAGGCAGCCTTAATAAGATCATGGAGTAAAATCAAGTGCAATAGAGGAACCTTTCTGAATTTACCCGTCTATGAGGCTAGGACCACATCCAAGAGATAGTATGATATATACACACAAGCGAAGCTGAATCACTTATGTAATGCGGTAGCCAATTTGAACCCTAATTATCCAATATTCATGCAAGAAGCCAAGGGACACTCAAGCACAAGAAGGAGCCTCTAAGAAGAAGGATGGTGATGAGTCCTCTAAGAAGAAGGATAAAGGGAAAGGACCTATGCATTGAAGCTGCTGATGAGTAAAAGGTTGTTGAGTCCTATGGTTAAAATTTATTTTCTGAATTTACTACTAGTAGTGTCTTGATATGTTAGTTGTTGTTTAGTTTTTCTATGTTTTAGAGTCATTCTATAAGTCCTTTAAATTCCAGTTTTTATATTGAGAAAGGAAATGTCCTTTTGTTAAATTTTCATTGCATAAATAAAATTTGTTGTTTCCATAAAAGTCAATGATGAGTTGTAAAAAAACAAGAGTGAGAGACTAAGACCCAAGTGAGCTAACTCAAATTAAGAGATGAGGAACAAGTATGGAATTATGAATAAAAATCTGAAAGTAAGTAGACCATAATGAACACTTAGACATAGAGGACATAACAAGTAGATGCCAAGGATGACCCTTGAATATCCATAAAACCAAGAAGTATTAAGCAAAGACCAAAGGTTCTGAGCATCAACTACTAGGATTAAAGAAAGAAACAAATAGCTCAAAGAGCCAAGAATCCTAGTAGATGCTTGTGGTGAAGATGTGTCAAGAAGAGAGACCTGAGCAAGTAAATTCTTAGGGGTGTTTCAGCACCTAGTACCCTAAAACCAACTGGTTTGGGAATGCTAATTGAAAGCTTAAACTAAAGGGTTGTCTTGAGACAAAATACTTAGAGTCGTAGTCAATCAAAGAAACAAAAGAGGAATGAAAAAAAAAAAGAAGAGCAATCAAAGGAAAAATAACAAGTCTTACTACTTCAAGGTGACAACCAATAGAAACGGGCTCTGAAGGCAAGCACTTAAAAAAATCCTCAAAAGTCTATAGGTTCATTGTGATATGAAAGCAATAACAAAGTTCATGCATGAATTGATACTTAGCCTCTATCTCTAATTGTGAATAGATCTCTTAAGGGTCAAGTCTCAATCAATTAAAAATAGTTCACATTGATTTGCTTGGAGACAAGCAAAATTTAAGTTTGGTGTTGTGATGACTTACATCATCTACCCCTTTCTCTCGTCTAAAAGGTCCATAGAAGTAGTAAATTCTCATTCAATTGATGCAATTACATGAACCAAATTATGAATTTTATGAGACATTGCTTTGAAATGAGTATTGTTTGAATTTCAGGTGAAAATAGCAACAAAAGAAAGAGGGAGCAAGAAAAAGGAGCTGGGCGTGTGCACTGGGCATGCTACTTGGCGCAAACGCCAACAATCTGAATAGACGTGGCACGCCAGCTACTGGGCGTGGCACGCCAACTATCAACTCCAGGGAGCAAGGAAGAAGAAGCTTCTATGGGCTTGGCACGCCAGACTAGGTCGTGGCACGCCAGCTATTGCTTCCAGAGATAGTCCTTGAAGATTACAATGGGTGTGGCACACCAAGGCCAAGTGTGGCATGCCAAGGAGATGAACCACAATGAGCATGGCATGCCAAGGCCAGGCGTGGCACGCCAGTTATCTTTTCCAGAGAAGGGACTCCAAGGCTTACAAAGGGCGTGGCACGCCAGGCATTCTGGCCAGAGAAGGATCCTTGAAGGCTTGTACCGGGCGTGCCACACCAACCTAGGAATGGCACGCCAACTTTATCAGCTGTAATGGGCGTGACACGCCAGTTATCTTTTCCAGAGAAGGGACTCCAAGGCTTACAAAGGGCGTGGCACGCTAGGCATTCTGGCTAGAGAAGGATCCTTGAAGGCTTGTACCGGGCGTGCCACGCCAACCTAGGCATGGCACGCCAACTCTATCAGCCGTAATGGGCGTGGCACGCTAGTTCAAATAATCAGAGGGGAATGGGAGGATTAACACTATGGGTGTGCCACTTGAGTTCTAGGCGTGGCACGCCAAGCTTGAAGAGCTCAACTCTATTATGGGTGTGCCACTTGAGTCTGAGCGTGGCACACCAGTTCAATTGACTAGAGAAGGAAAGTGAATCTCCAACAAGGGTGTGATACGCCAGTACAACTTTCCAAAGAAGAAGAGACAAAGCTTCCTCGAAGGCGTGCCACTTGGGGCTTTAGGCGTGGCACGCCAAGGCAAGATATTAATGGGTGTGCCACTTGATGCTTGGGGCATGGCACGCCAATCTTGTTCATATCATGGGCGTGCCACTTGATTCCTAGGTGTGGCACGCCGGTTCACTGGACCAGAGAAGAATGATCATGCACCATAGAGGGTGTGGCACGCCAGACCTAGGCGTGGCACGCCAGTGCAACTTTCCAGAGAAGAGATTGAAGGCCTTATCGAGGGCATGGCATGCCAGACCTGGGCGTGGCATGCCAGTTCAACCTTCTAGAGACGAGATTGAAGATCTCATTGAAGGCGTGGCACACCACCACTGGGCGTGGCACGCCAGTTATACTATCCAGATGAGAAGAATGAGGGCTTTGCTGAAGGCGTGACACGCCAGCAATGGGCGTGCCACGCTAGTTCAAGTTATCAGAGAAGAAGAAGAGAGATATTTCTTGGGTGAGCCACATGAGTTCGAAGGTGTGGCATGCCAGGCTAGCTATACAAAGGGACCATGCCACTTGGAAGCTACACGTGGCACGCCAGGCCAATCCATTGAGCTCAGTGTTGCACGCCACTCACACGCCAGGCACATGTCTCAATTTAATGATTTTTCTCCTTAGTTTCCAATTGTAATTTTCTTTTCCTTTTTGTAATTTTTATTTCTTGTGATAAGAGTAGTATAAATACCCCTTGAAAGTACTAAAAGGGGCTTGGTTAGCTTGGAACTTTACTTTATACTTTACTTCATCTTCTTCCATTTCTTGTACTTTTCCTAAGCTATGAGTAGCTAAACTCCCTCTCATTGGGGGAGGGAGCTATATTGTCTTTGATGGATTAATTGATAGTGAATTTCTTCTTCTCTTCATCTTCTCTTTGATTTTCTAGAAGGAATTTCGTTTTTCATGTTTAGTATTCAATCATCTTAGAAAAGAGGTTGAATGCAAATTGGGTTTCATGGGATCTTTGGAAAAGGAAACATGAAACCATGCTTGAAATCCCTTCTCACATTGAGTAGATGTGGGTTTTGGGACTGGATATGGTGACATGAAATCTACCCAATTATTTGGATCTATGAGGATGTTTGGTAAAATCAGGGACCAAGCCTATCTCTCTTCATGAGCAATTAGACCAAGGAATTGGCTGATTATCAAGATTTTAGAGATTGAATCACCAAGACATTGGGGTTCATTCAATCATGATTGCCAAGAGGTCAATGAGTTACATGATTGAAAATGAGAGAATCTATGTTTAATCCAAAGAGAGCAATATCTCCCAACTCCAATTAATCTTCCCTATCCTTATCTTCCCTATTATTTATAGCTTTCTTTAATTTTTGCTATCAACCCATTTCCCATTTACAATTCAGTCATTTATGTTTCTACCATTTACTTTTCTGCTCTTTATAGTTCTGCACTTTATTGCTTCCCCTTATCCTTAAGTAATTTACAATTCTACTATTTAGAATTCTGCACTCAACAACTCTTTTTTATTAGCTTGACCAAATCACTTATCAACTAAAATTGCTCAATCAATCAATCTCTGTGGGATTTGACCTCACTCATAGTGAGTTATTACTTGACGACAATTTGGTATACTTGCCAAAGACAGATTCATTATAATGATATAGTGAATTCTTTTTAGTCATCATGGCAGTAGATTATGTGTCTAAATGGGTTAAGGCAGTCGCATCACCCACGAATGACACTAGAGTAGTAATGAAGTTCCTCCAAAAGAACATCTTCAGTAGGTTTGGTGTCCCTCAAACACTAATCAGTGATGGAGGAACTCATCTCTGCAAGAAACAGCTTGCCTCTGTGCTAAACTGATATGGAATTTGCCATAAAGTGGCCACCCCATATCATCCACAGACAAATGGGCAAGCTGAAGTCTCAAATAGAAAACTAAAGAGAATCCTGGAAAGAATTATGAATACCTCTAGAAAGGATTGGGCAAGTGATAAACCCCAATTTTGTGGTTTATCTTGTGCTTGATTTAGGGGATTTTATCAACTTTTCTCACATTTATTCAATGAAATAGTATTGTTTTTTAATTCTCCCTAAATTTGTGCTTAAGTGTGAAAACAAGCTTTTTAAGCCTTAAAATAGCTAAATTTAATTCACTTTAATTCCATTCGATGCCTTGATATGTTTGTTAAGTGATTTTTGGTTTAGAAGGCAAAGATTGGATTGAAGGAATGAAGGAAAAACATGCAAAGTGGGAGAACTCATGAAGAAATGAAGGAATTGCAAAGCTGTCAATCCTGACCTCTTCGTACTAAAACGATCAAAACTTATGCTGAAGAGGTCCTGAGGCGGTTCCAGTTGCGTTGGAAAGCTAACATCCGCAGCTTCAAAATAATATAAAATTTTCCATAGTTGCCTTGCGTTTGGTGATGCGTACGCATCATTCCACGCGCAAGCGTCGCAGGATCAACGTGACTCACTTAAGACAACTCATGGCCAGCAATTTCTGAGGCATTTTGGGCCCAATCCAACTCATTTCTGATTCTATTGAACCCAAAGATTGAAGGGGAAATGAACCAAGTAGTCATAGTTTGAGTTTTCATCATGTTTAAGCGTAGAATTCTAGAGAGAGAAGCTTTCTCCTCTCTCTAGATTTAGGATAGAAATTAGGGTAAAGTTAGGTTAATCTCTCTCAATTTTCTCTTTCAATTCTTGTTTTCATTTCAATTCTCTTTATATTTTAGTGTTCTATTGCCTTAATCTTCTTAGTTTCTCTTGTTAATTTCTTATTTTGCTCTCTTTTATGTTGATGAACAATTGTTGGATCTTGATTTCTTCTAATACAATGTTATGTTTCCATGTCTTCTTTTATGTTTACCTTCATTGCTATTGTTGATTTCTTGCTTATGATAGTTATGAATTTTGTTAATTCTTGTATTTTGTGATGTTTACTTTTATTGCACTCTAGGTGTTTGATGAAATGTTTTCTCTAGTTTTTGAGTAGTTTTCTTGACTCTTGGCCTAGGCTAAGAGAATTGAGTGACCTTAAGTCATTGGGTCTCATTGAATTGGTGATTTGAGAACCCTATGTGGTCAATTTGATACCCATTAACGCTAACCCACTACTAAGCTGATTGGTAGATAGGTTAGGACTTATGGGTTGATGTTGATCAAGCCTATTTGACGTACTTCAAGCTTAGGAGTAGACATTTTACGTACTTAAAGCTTAGAAGTAGACTAAATGGGTTGGTCCCTCATAATTGTCAATATTTGGTTTGTAGAAAAGGATGGTGATCTCAAATTACCTATGTCTATCCAAGAGTTATTTCCTTTATTTTATTAGTTCTTGTTGTTTACTTTCTTGCTTTTATATTTCCTTGCCAATTATAAATCAAACCCCCTTGTTCTTTATAGCCAATAATTGAGCACTTCATTGTAATTCCTTATGAGATGACCCGAGGTTTAAATACTTCGGTTAATTCTTATTGGGGTTTGTACTTGTGACAACCAAATTTTTGATGTAGGATTGTTTGTTGGTTTAGAACTATACTTACAATGAGAGTTTATTTGTGAAATTCTATAACAACATAATAAATCATCTCTTATCAAAATGGCGCCGTTGCCGGAGAATTGCAATGGTGTTATATTATTGGCTATTGTGAATAAGTGAATATGTTTGCCTTTTGCTTGTTTGTTAGTTTTTGTTAGGTTTAGGACTTGTTGCTTATTTTTGTTAGCCTTTTTTATTTACCACCATGAATTCTCACCTTTTTGGCTATGAGTGTGGTTACAACTATGTTGTAGGAGATGGAAATTACAATGAAAACATGCATCAAGGGTGGAACAATCAAAGATGGGAGGAGCCTCAAGCTTATGGATAACCTTCTTGGCAACTACCTCCTCCAGTTTCTTATGGGTACAATCCAACTCCTAATGCATACCAATCCAATGTATGTTGTAACCCTCATTATGATTGTCAACCACAACCACCATATACATATGACCCCTTCCCTCAATATAGCCCTCAACAACCATACTCACAAGCCCCTTATCACCAAACACCTCCATATGACCCTAATCCTTATCCATCATACCAACCACCTTATGAGCCATATGAACCATACATAGAACCACAAAAATTCCAAAATAACTACTCCCAAGAACCACCACAATTCCATCATCAATACCCTCAAGAACCACCACCTCACTATTTTTACCAAGATGAATCACCTCCCATGTATGATAACTTTCAACCACAAAATGAATTCCCCTTTTTACCACAACCCTCCATGAAAGAATACCCATATCCATCAATCCAAGAGCAATATGATCCTACTTATACGAGTCAAGCGGAACAAGAGCCAATGGATCGCTTCAAGGAAACAATGGACCGGCTTCAAGCAATTATCCGTCAACAAAAGGAAGAGGAAGCCCAAAGGATGAATGAAGCTATCGAGGCTAACCTTGCCAAAATTAAAGCCAACTTGGACGCATGAGATTCATACCGTAGCCAAAGTATCTCTACAGATGAATATAGAGAATCAACTGAAGAGCAGAGCATGGAGTGTGTCGTGCAACAAGTGGAAAGGATGGAGATTGTTGATGAAGAAGAAGTGGTTGAAAGCCTAGGCAAAGTTGAACAAGAGGTGGATTTCATCAAGCTTGAGAGCACTTCCACACCAAGTGATATTGTTGATGATTTTATGGAAGTTGTTGAACTTTCTTCCATTGAACTTGAAGATGATGTTGAGGAGGATAGTGCGCAACCTCCTAAGCATATAATGAATGATAAAGAATTGGAAGAAGGTGAGCAAACAATAAATCTTCCTCTTGAAGATGATCCCACACCAACACATGATCCTTTGGTGTTTGAGGAATCTTCTCCTATTAAAATTGAGGTAGATGTTGAGATAAGTTCCACATTACCTCCAAGTTGTGATATGACGAATGGAGAAGAGCCAGGAGAGGTTAGTGAGGAAGTGATTGAATGTGAAGAGCATTGAGGTGAACAATGAAGAAGCTAGTAAAGAGGTGGAAGTTGTCAAAAAAGAGCACAAGGGAGTGAAACTTGCAAGATCATTAGGACCATCCCTTCCTAAGTCACCATCCAACACAACATTCAAGTGGGTAAAATTCTTATCCCTAAGCTTTAATTTCTCACTTGAATATGGTTTGCTTGAGAAGGATAGGCAACTTAGAGCTCTTTGTGGAATTAAGAGCAAGAGAAAATTGGTTATTGAGCGGAATTTCCAATTAAGGTTCCTTATGGTTGGAAGCTCAAGGTCTAGGATCAATGGTTGGTGTAGAACCAATTTGTATGGGTCTAGGAGGAGAATTTGGTGCTCTAAGGAGAATTCTATGTGCCTACCACCCAAGTGGAATCATGATGATCAATTAGAAGATGGGTGTGAAAATAAGATATGGGATCCCGAATCACAACATGAAGACTAATTTTGGGAGCTCATATCTTGGGAAGAACCTCACCCAAGTTTGGTGAAGATGGCTGGAAATTCTGACAACCAATTGAGGAGCAAGCATTCTTGGAGGTTCAAGGATGAATACAAGCATAAACCACCTTGACAAGGAGCCTCCCAAATGTCCTACTTAAGGACTTTAAATAAAACTGCTAGGTGGGAGACACCCCACCATGGTAAACTCTTTCCATTCTCTTGTAAATATAATTATTGAGTGAATGGAGTTGCCATTATAGGTAGTTTTTCTTATTTTCTATACTCTTATACATTGCTTTAATTGATAGGTTGTTTGTTACATTCATATTTTGAAAAGAATAGTTGTTGTATTTTTCTTGAAGTGTAAGTTTTGTGTGTTTTGCATTAGAAAATGTTTTCAAAAACTAAAAGATTTGTTGTTAAATTTGACTTTTGATTGTTTTAGAATGCTTGTAAAATAGGAGAGTGCCCTGTTTCTGTTTTCGTATGTTAAAAAAAAAAGTGGCGAGCCACGTGTAAGCGTGGCCGACGCGTACGCATCGTATGCCATATTGGGACTCCTGGTACAAAAATCTGAGAGTTATGCTAGTGTGGTGCAGGATTTGTGCGAATAGCACAATCTAGACCCACGCGTACGGTGGGTGACGCGTACGCGTCACCTGGACTTTCTGCATCCCACGCGTACATGTGGGCGACGCTTACGCGTCGCTTGTCCCTCCTGCCTTCCATACGCACGCGTGGGTGACGCTTACGCGTTGCCTTCCGCGCCCTATTTCCCCTATTTCTGCTCTGTTCTCTTCTTCTTTTCCTTTCTTTCTTCTTTCTCCTTTCTTCTTCTTTCCTCTTTCTTCTTCTCCCCTTCTTCTTTCTTACTTTCTTACTTTTCCCCTTTTCAAAATTTCACTTCTCATTTTTCTTATTTTTATTTTTCTTTCATATGTTGCATTTGCATATTATCATCCATTGCATTTTAATTTTGTTCTTATAACTTGCACTACAACAAATAAGGGTTTTCGCAACGATCAAATACCGTTGCCGTACATTGAAAAATCGTTCCCAAAACTTCAGGCAACGCTTTGGCAACGGTTTTTGACCTGTGGTATATGCGGCCGTTACCAATGCTCAAAGGCAACGGTTTTTTACCTAAGGCAACGGTAACAAAAAAAACCGTTGCCAAAGTTACTGGTATAGACAACGATTTTGATAGAAAATTTTAAACAACGGTTTCGAACCGTTACTCGATAAGGAATGGCTTTAAACCATTCTCTTTCATGATCCAACGGTTTAAAACCATAACTGAATAGGCAACAGTTTTAAACTGTTGTAGTTTTATTATTCATAAAGGCAACGGTTTTAAAGCGTTATCGTTAGTGTCATTTTTTTGACAATTTTAATACCATTGCCATTTAATAGTCGTCTAAGACAGCGGTTTTAAAGTGTTACCATTAGTTTCATTTTTTGGAAACGGTTTTTTAAAATCATTCCTTTTGTGACTTTTGACAATGATCTTTTGTAGTTATATATTTTTTTATTTACAATAATTTTCTCATATTGCATTAAAATTAATATTCCAACTATTTTTTTAATTTAGTGTCAATAAATAACCTTAACTATTTGAATCAAATTACTAAAGAAAACTAATTGAATATTTACCATCAAATTTGATTTTTAAAGTATTCTATAAGATTCATACATATTTGTGAATCTTTTAGAAATCAAATAAACTAAGATACTTTAAAATTACATAATAAGAGTCTAAATCATAACCATATCTAATCATAAAGAAAAGAGATTGATATATTACAATAGCAAATAGATTCATTGTCATCTTCACAAATTGGTAATTTTTACTCTCTAATATTTGATCTTCACAATTTGTGTGATTAAGTTATTTTTCTACTTCATAATAATTTTCCTATGAACAAAAAAAATTAGCAAATTAAATATAATGTTAAGCCTAATGCTAATAATTGAAGGAATGGAAGTTTTGATTTAGGCTTACCAATAGCAGTAGTTATGTTGGATGTGATTAGGATTATCACATTTGGAGATGATATTAACTTGTCAATCTGAGTTAGTAATGCATTTACAACCTGAAATATTCATATTTAAGGATTACTAACACACTATGCAAATACCCAAAAAAATCCAACATCTCTCAGTTGCATTTTTTAAATGATATTTAACATTCTCACACACAATTTTAAAAAAGAAAGAAAAAAAAGGAATAGCGGGGAAGAAAAGGGGTATTTTCCTCTAGGAAGGACTAGAGAGATTGGTATACCCGAATAGAATCTGAAGGTCCTGATGACAAGTCATCTTAGCCTAGTTTTACTAGTCTTTTTCTTTGATTTTAATAAGTTTTATGCACTTTCTTGCACTATAAGTTAGTAATTTGGATTGGAAGTGCATAGTTTCTTTGAATCAATCAACCACCCTTTAATTGATACAAAATCATGAGGTTTAAGCTAAATTTAATTGATAATTAATTGATTTATAAACCTTGTGAATTTTGTGATACTTTGATTGGTTGTTTTGATTACTTGTAGGTGAAGAAAAGAAAGAAACAAGGGAAGCGTGGCCTAAGGAAGGAAAAAGCGTGGCCCATGACCATTTGTTCCTTGGCATCATGAACTGACATGCATTAATGCTTATGCATGCATCATGGCATTACATGAATGAACGTTCAAGTTCATTAATTAGCATTGCTAATAAAAATTAATGCATGTATAAAGCATTTGATCATTAAAGAATGAATGCTACGTTAATACATTGGCATTAATTAATAAAGCCAATAAAAGCATGCAATATTAAAGCCAAATTGGCTAAAGAACATATCAAGCCCTTTCAACGTTAATGCAATTGGCTTTATTAATTAATTAATGAATACATGCATGATTTTTAATTGCAAATGAACAAATGAATGAATATTAGCATTCATTTGCATAGCACATGCACCAGGGGAGGCCAACGTTTGCGACCAAGTTTGCCTCAAACTTGGAGGCAAACGTTGGCATGGCATATGCACCAGGGGAAGGCAACGTTTGCGCCAACATTTGCCTCAAACGTGAGGTCAAACGTTGGCGCCACAAGAACAAGCAAAAGCACCCCTGGAGCAAACCAACGTTTGCGCCAACGTTTACCTCAAACGTGAGGTCAAACGTTGGCGCCAATTTAGCATGAAGAGGAGTCCCTGATTGATGATTTAATTGAGCCACGTTTGCACCAACGTTTGCCTCAAACGTTGGGCCAAACGTTGGCCAAAGGAGTAGCATGGGAGAACCACGTTTGAGCTCACGTTGGCTCAAATGTGGATGACAGCAACTTGGCCGAGCTGCATAATGCCACATACGAAGATGTTTGAGTCAACGTTTGCCTCAAACGTTGACTCAAACGTAAATGGTCCATGGTCCGGTTCACAAGTGGCAAACGTTGACTCAAACGTAAATGGTCCATGGTCCGGTTCACAAGTGGATTTCTTCCCAACACCAAGGGCAATCAACAGAGGCTATCTTCAATCCAATTCCATCAAGGTCAAGGCCCAAATTCAAGGCTCCATGATAAATTGAAGAAAGTGTATAAATAGATATTAGTTTGATTTAGAAAGACGTCAACTTTTACTTTTGAATTTACTGACTGTAACTTGGATCTGGGAGGAGAATTGAATTCTCTTCCTCTTCATTTTCTCATTTTCTTTATTGCAATACTTGCTTGAGTCTTGGGTGTGGAGAATTGAGGAAATTCTATCTCAATCTCACCTTGAGATATCTTTCTGTTTCTTTCACTGCATCATTGGAGAATTGAGATTTGAATCCAAGTTTTCTTCTGTTTTGATTTTTAATCTCTTGCAATTGAATTCTAAATTTAGATCTAAGAAGGCAGTGAGATCTAGACTTGGTTATCTAGTCTCTTGAGTCCTGAGATCTACATCTTTCAATTTCAATTTCCTTGTTTCATTGCTACACCAAGCTTATTTTCATTTGCATTTAAGATCCGGTTTAATTAAATCCATCTTCTACGTTTCTGTTTGTTGAGATTTACTGTTCTCTTATTTAATTTTTGCAATCCCACATCCCTGACCCATTTACAATTCAAGACATTTAAGTTTCTTGCACTCTAAGATTCTGCAATTTGCATTTCTTGCGTTCTAAGTTTCTGCCATTTAATTTCTTGTTCTTTAAGATTCAGCACTTTTATTTTCTATTCTCTTTAATTTCCTGCAATTTACCCCTCTCTCTTTACTTTTCATGCAATTTAATTTCTATTAATCACAAATCACTCAACCAACACTTGATTCGCTTGACTAAATCAACCACTAAACTAAAATTGCTCAATCCTTCAATCCTTGTGGGATCGACCTCACTCCCGTGAGTTTTATTACTTGATGCGACCCGGTACACTTGCCGGTGAGTTTTGTGTCGGATCGTTTTCCGCACATCAGGTTCTGAACTGGATATAGCAGCTTTCCTCACCGCAGCAAGGCTTTCAACTTCATCTGCATGACCACACACTTAACCCAAAGCACATGACAAGCATATAGCATTAAGTTAAATTTTGTTCTGCCTCACCAATCAAAACAAATACTAGATTGCTTTCTTCTTTACCATTTCTTGAATCTTTTGAAAAAGTTTTGCAACCTAAACAACAAGGAAACACAATTGTGCATTTAGTGCAACAATACAACATAATAACAGTTCATCTATCAATAACCTCTGAAGTGATAACAAATTGGAAATTCATCAACTACAAAGCATTGGTACTTCTAATAACTATTGTACATGCATACCAGCTTGCCATTTTCAGAAAACCATTTACTGAATAAAGAATGTGCATTTACTTCAATAACCTGGCACTGTGGGAATCTGAGAATGTGGCATTCACTTTAATTATATTTTTCTAGATAGAACTCATTATTGTTTGTTAAGAATCTATCCAACAATTTTACTTGCATTAGTAAAACTAGATTCAAATAAATAAAGGTAAACATGATTAGCTTAAAACACAATCAAAATGATATTATTTGTGCTAGTTCTATGCTATTAGCTTTTAGTTCAATTCTAATCTGTTGCCTCTAAATTTTGGTGAGATTACAGTCAATATCCCTAAGTTTCAGAATCCACAAGTTTCAGGTCCATATCACTTCATTTGATTAATTAATTATCAATTGGAAGTGGAGCCCTGTTTTCATAAACCAGTTCAGAGTTTTCAGCAAACAACCGACCTTCCAAGTGACTTATCTAAGTCTACAAAACAGATATGAACATGAAACTTGCACTCACTTAAACTAGACTGATAGATCTTTAAAATCCTTTTGAAAGCAACTCAAAATTCTGTTTAAATTAAAAGTTATAGCGTCTGCAAGTTGGTACTGCAGAACTAGAAAACCAGAAAAATCTGCAGCAACCACTAAACTTCAAAAAATCATATCTTCCAAACCACTTGGCCAAATTCCCTGAAATTTTTATGGAATTTTCAAGACAGACTAAAGTTTTACAGAAAAATAATTTCATCTAAAAATTAGGTCTGGACTGCTCCCAAAAAGTCATTCGTTCTGCTGCCAATTATGCAGATTTCTGCAGAAATTCTGCACAAAGTATTTCTAACAACCTCACATACCAAATCCTATATTCAAGCCTAGGATTCATCTAAAACCACATTTCTAACTTTCTTTTCACTAACCAAAGTTGCCCAAGAACTCTTAATTCAATATATCACAATTTCATATCATAGGTGCAACGTAACCATATTATCATAGCATCCATTCTTCAGCATCTCATCTATAACAACATATCTCATGTTCTAATTCATCAAATGAATTTCCAGCAACCATAGCAACATTCCATACACAAAATCATCATCAACAAGTATAACTTCAAAATACACAATATCTTCAATAATCACTACATTAAATCATTAAACCAATCACCAACTAGAGCCATGATTCAACTCAATTCCAACAATTATTCACACAAAGCAACCATAAACCATTTGCAGTTACTCATTTAATTTTATTGGCATTTATAACTTAAAACATTTATTTTTAAAACAAATTCCCTACCTCAATTAGTCAAGATCGCAGAATTTAAACGCGATAAACCCTCTTATTCTAAATTCATAGCAGCAGCGGCTTAGACCCAGCAGTAGCAACAGCAGTAACATTATCAATAATAATAGCTATAGGGGTTGAAATAAAATAAAACGAGAATAGGGTAACTAATGAAATAGCAGCAGAGCAAGAATGGAAACAAAGCAAATTAGAGGAAGGGATCTAGACCATATCAGAGGTACTTCGACGGCATCCCCCTATTTTTTGAAACCGCAACGGTGATTATGGCAGCAGCGGTGGCGGCTGAACAGCCCTCTGCCTCTCGGCACAAGCCTCACACAACTCCTTTCCTTGTTCTCAATGCTCCTCTCTCCTTTCGCACATGCAACAGATGATGGCGGCCATAGAAGTAGCGGCAGCGCTAGAGCCTTCGGTGGTGACGACGAGGTCACAACGTGGCGGCGGTGACGGAACACAACAGCAGTGACGGTTCTAACGATGACTGGTCCCTCAGTAGTGGTAGAATGCAACGGCTCTTCTCCTCCGACGTGGGCTCCTCTCCTCCTCGCGACAACGCCGGCGACGACTCCCCATGGAGGGCGACTGGGCGGCGCGATTCCTTCCTTCATCGCGGTCCTCTCTCTCGCCTCAGTTCTGATCCGTAATGAAGATGACTTCGTGGGCAGCAGCGGCGGCAAGGCGCGGCTTCCCCTCCTCTCCTCTTCTCCCTTCGGTTTTCACTCTCAGATCTCTCTCTCCCTCTATGTATGTTTATGTGTCTGTGCATGTTTGTTTATTTGGTGTGTAGTGTGTGCTGTGAGTGAGTAGCGGTGAGAAAGGGTGAAGTGTCTCAGTCGAGAATGAACAGGTTGTAGGGGGAGGGGTACATGTGTGTGTGGGTTGGGTAGAAAGAGGTTAGGGTTAATGAATTAGGAATTAGGGTTTAGAATTCGGAATTTAGGATTTGAGTAGAATTTTGAGTTAAAACTCAATTTAATCATTTTAATTAATATAATAAATTTTAAGAATATTATTTTATTCTTTAAATTACAAATTATTTGTAATTAAATACTTTAATTTAAAATTATAGATAAATAAATAATTCTTTTTAGTTCATAATATTAATCAAAACTTTAAATTATTTCAATTTAAATTATATACAAAACTCTCTTTCATCTCCAATTACTAAAACTCTGAATTTTAATTAAGCAAAAATCATTAATTTTAGTAAATCAAAAATATCTAATTTATAATTGAAATTAATATAAAACCAAATTAATTTAAAACATGAAGTCTTATAACCTTTCTAAAAAAAAATCATATATATAATTATAAATAATTCATTATTTATTTTCTAAAAATCTGGGGCTTACAAAAATTATCAACAGATATGATAAATTATAAATAAATTATTATTTAATTTTCCAAAAATTTGGGTTGTTACAAGTTTGGCATCGTTCGATGATGGCTCTAATGATAAGTGGTGTTGGTTATGGAGCGCTAGGGCTAATAGAGGAAGGAAAAATTAACAAGTCTCTATGTTTTATTTTGAAAGAGAGGTTGTTGAAATTTTTTTGAAGTGTTAGAAAAATATTAACTTAAATTTTAGAGCGGGAATGAAACCAAAAAATTATCATTATTAAAAATTTATTTTAAATTTATTTCTTCTATTTTAAATTTATTTCTTCTGTTGTTATAAATAATATTTGTAATATATTTATAACAATAATTTTGAGTGTTCTAAAATTTAATATTTATAGAAAAAATTATTTAAATTTGTATAATTATTTAAATAATATAAAAAAATTATTGTTTGATAAAAAATTGTTGTAATGGTTATAAAACTGTTCTTTAAAATAGTCAAAGAGAACGGTTTTATTTTGTTGCTATAACGTAATAAAAAATTGAACTTCAACAGTAACACTGTAAAAACCGTTGTCTAAGACCATCTAATAGAATGGTTTTAAAGTGTAGCATTTTGGCAATGGTTTTTATGCGTTTCTTTTGTACAATTATTTAAACAACAACAAAAAACCGTTGCTTAAAACCAAATCATGGTAATGGACATAAAACCGTTCTTTAAAATAGTCAAAGAGAACGGTTTTAATTTGTTGCTGTAAAATAATAAAATATTGAATTCAACAGTAACACTATAAAAAACCATTGTCTAAAACTATCTAAGAGAACGGTTTTAAGGCATTGCAAAATTTGGCGTTGATAAAGCCCATATTTGTTGTAGTGTTGTTTTTAGTTTCTTTTCTAAATTTCTGATTTTAATAATGATGTTGAATTCTGTTACTCAATTGTTGAGAATCTCTTGGTTAATCTTGGTGCTTCGTGATTTATTTGGCATTAATTGTAATATTTGCTCTACACACAAGATTAGTGCCTTAGTCCTATCTAACTCATTATCCTTTGTTTTTGTATATTATTGTCATTGTGTTAGGATATGACCAAATACTCTCATGCTTATCCCTAATCTTGTTTGTGTTAATTCCCATTTGAACTTGATGCTCAACATTCTCTTCATGCTTTGACATTATCATTGCATCAAGTGTAGTGATATGCCTTAGCTTATATTATTTTCTCACCTACATGTGTAGCTAACATGTAGTGAGAACCTTACTCTTATTTGGCATTGGTCCCCGCCTATATTTTATTGCTTTGATATCTTTGTTGTAGGCTTAATTTTCTTTCTTTTTCTTTCCTTTTAGGTTGGCCACCAAGAAAGAACGGAATGAAAGGCTCCTAATGGGGCAACAAACAAGTTCATCCGCACAACCTCTAGAAGGAGCTCATCAATTGTAGCAACTCATCCACATTGCTCTTCTTTGCATGCACTGAGGACGATGTAATCTTCAAGTGTGGGGAGGTCGTTCAACCAATCTCCATGGGTAACAATTTCCTTTTTCAACACCAATTTTTCAATTTTTGTCTTTGTTAGAATAGTTGTTGCATTGCATGATAGGGTGCATGTTAGTTGGAATTTGTACATATTTCACCACTTCTTTTATGTTAGGACTACTTGGTTAGGGTGATGATTTCTTTTCCACGAAACTGTTTTTAGGGCACCCTACCAATTTAAAAAAAATTGTTGAACTTGCTTGAAGAATTTGTTTTGGAACATGGTTTTTGAGCTAAGAACACAAGCATGTGAGCTTTGAACCCAATTGTGTGGTTACATCTTATAACCACTTATTTCCATTCTTGTGTGCATTGTTCTCTTTCTATGATTGTAATCTTTGATTTGTTTGATTCTATATGTCCATTATTCCTTATATACATGAATTTATATGATTGAGGCCATCATTTCATTTAGCTCACTTACCCAAATAGCCTACCTTTCATCAACCATTGTTAGCCAATTTTGAGCCTATTATAATCCTTTTTGTTCTTAATTTTAGCACATCACTACCCCTAAGTGAAAAATAATAAATGTCCCTTAATTTGGATATTTGATTAGCTTAGGCTAGTGAGGGTGTGTATCATTTGGGTATGGGAAACTTGGGACATTGGTTGAGGTAAAAGTGTGTTTTGTATTTTTGTTGAAAATCATGGGATTGGGTAAATACTCATGCATTAAATATGTAAAACCATATGCATTGATATGCTTGTATATACTTTAAAGAAAAAAAATATATAGAAAAAAAAGAAAAAAATATATACAAAAGAAAAAGAAAAAGAGAAAAAGAAAGGCAATAAAAAGGGGACAAAAATGCCCCCAAAGCAAAGTAATAATAACAATGCATATGGAATGTGAATTAAAGAGAATGCATGAGTATGTGAAAAAGTGAGAATCATGGGTAGCTAGGTATTGTATTAGAATTGTATAGGTTGTTATATGTGTTTGGTGAGAGCTTAGGTTAATCAAAGATTCAAATTTTAAGCTCACTTGACCATAGGCATCCTTACCTTTACCCTAGCCCCATTATAACCTATGAATAAGACCTCATGATAAATGTGTGCATGCATTAAATAATTGTTGATTTTTAGATGAAAAACAAATCTTGGAAAGCATGATTAGAAGAGAATTGAGTGATCAACCCTATACACTTGAGCGACTAGAGTGGATACACTTCCGGTGAGGGTTCGATGCTCAATTCCTTATTCCCTGCTTTCATGAGCTTTCTTCTTGAAAGTCTACTTGAACTTCATTTTGATATTTGAATTGGTGAGATTCATGAATCATCATACTATCTTTGCCCTACTTGCTTGTATATGTTCTTGAAGATTGATTCATTTTTAACCAAGTAGGTAGAATTATTTTGCATATAGATAGGAGCATATAGTTTATTTGCATTGAATAAATGTTCATACCTCTTTTTCTTGTCCTTCTTTATTCTTAGCATGAGGACATGCTTGGTTTAAGTGTGTGGAGGTTTGATAAACTCCAATTTTGTGGTTTATCTTATGCTTAATTTAGGAGATTTTATCAGCTTTTCTCACATTTATTCAATGAAATAGCATGCTTTTCTAATTCTCCCTAAATTTGTGCTTAAGTGTGAGAACATGCTTTTTAAGCCTTAAAATAGCTAAATTTAATTCACTTTAATTCCATTCGATGCCTTGATATGTTTGTTAAGTGATTTCAGGTTTAGAAGGCAAAGATTGGATTGAAGGAATGAAGGAAAAGCATGCAAAGTGGGAGAACTCATGAAGAAATGAAGGAATTGCAAAGCTGTCAATCCTGACCTCTTCGTACTAAAATGATTATAACTTGAGCTACAGAGATCCAAATGAGGCAGTTCTAGTTGCGTTGGAAAGCTAACATCCGGGGCTTCAAAATGATATAAAATTTGTCATATTTTCCTTGCGTTTGGTGATGCGTACGCATCGTTCCATGTGCATGCGTTGCAGGATCAGCGTGACTCACTTAAGGCAACTCGTGGCCAGCGATTTCTGAGGCATTTTGGGCCCAATCCAACTCATTTCTGATGTTATTGAACCCAAGGATTGAAGGGGAAATGAACCAAGTAGTCATAGTTTGAGTTTTCATCATGTTTAAGGGTAGAATTCTAGAGAGAGAGGCTCTCTTCTCTCTCTAGATTTAGGATAGAAATTATGGTAAAGTTAGGTTAATCTCTCTCAAATTTCTCTTTCAATTCTTGTTTTGATTTCAATTCTCTTTATATTTTAGTATTCTATTGTCTTAATCTTCTTAGTTTCTCTTGTTAATTTCTTATTTTGCTCTCTTTTATGTTGATGAACAATTGTTGGATCTTGATTTCTTCTAATGCAATGTTATGTTTCCATGTCTTCCTTTATGTTTACCTTCATTGCTATTGTTGATTTCTTGCTTATGATAGTTATGGGTTTTATTAATTCTTGCATTTTATGATGTTTACTTTTATTGCACTTTAGATGTTTGATGAAATGTTTTCTCTAGTTTTTAAGTAGTTTTCTTGACTCTTGGCCTAGGCTAAGGGAATTGAGTGACCTTGAGTCATTGGGTCTCATTGAATTGGTGATTTGAGAACCCTATGTGGTCAATTTGATACCCATTGACGCTAACCCACTATTAAGCTAATTGGTAGGTAGCTTAGGACTTATGGGTTGATGTTGATCAAGCCTATTTGACGTACTTCAAGCTTAGGAGTAGACATTGTACGTACTTAAAGCTTAGAAGTAGACTAAATGGGTTGGTCCCTCATAATTGTCAATATTTAGTTTGTAGACAAGGATGGTGATCTCAAATTACCTATGTCTATCCAAGAGTTATTTCCATTATTTTATTAGTTCTTGTTGTTTACTTTCTTGCTTTTATATTTCCTTGCCAATTATAAATCAAACCCCCTTGTTCTTCATAGTCAACAATTGAGCACTTCATTGCAATTCCTTGTAAGATGACCCGAGGTTTAAATACTTCAGTTAATTCTTATTGGGATTTGTACTTGTGACAACCAAATTTTTATGGAGGATTGTTTGTTGGTTTAGAAATATACTTACAATGAGAGTTTATTTGTGAAATTCTATACCGACATAATAAATCATCTCTTATCAGTAAGAAAGCTTGATGATGCTCTCTGGGTTTACAAAACAGCTTTCAAGACCTCTATAGGAACATCACCATATCAATTGGTGTATGGGAAAATGTGCCACCTGCCAGTAGAGCTGGAACACAAATCCTATGGACAACCAAACTCCTAAACCTTGATGCAAAAGCAGCAGGGGAAAGAAGGTTGCTCAAGCTAAATGAGTTGGATGAATTCCGACTTGCTGCATTTGAAAATGCAAAGATCTATAAAGAAAGGGCCAAGAAGTGGCATGACAAAAAGATTCCTTCCAGAGTCTTTGAACTTGGAAAGAAAGTTCTGCTCTTCAATTCTATACTGAAGCTCTTCCCTGGAAAGCTTAAGTCACGTTGGATAGGACCCTTCCTGATCAGTAATGTATCATCCTTTGGTCATATAAAACTCCAGAGAAATTACTCTTACAAAAGATTTACTGTTAATGGCCAGAGAGTGAAACATTACTTTGGTGGTGAAGTTGGGCAAGAAAAATCCACCCTATTGCTGACATGAGTGCAATACCGTCAAGCTAGTGATGTTAAAGAAGCGCTTGTTGGGAGGCAACCTAACCATAATTAAAGTTATTTCTGTTTTCATTAAGTAATTTTAATTATATCATTTTAATTTTCATAATTGTTTCCTTAGGTTTGTGATCATGTGCAGTAGTCAAAATAGAAGCAGAGACAGTCAGAGCTAAAAATAGAGCACTCTGGGAAAAGCCCTTGCCGGCGTTAAACGCCAAACAAGAGGGAAAGAGGGGCGTCGAATGTCCCCAAGAGGCAGCAAGACTGGCATTCAATGCCGGCTAGGGGATACTGGTTGGGCGTTGAACGCCCTCAAGGTGCAGCAAACTTGGCGTTGAACGCTAGCCAGGGAGCACTGGCTGGGCATTCAATGCCCTGAAGGGAGGAAGCAAGGCTGGCGTTGAATGCCAGTCAGGAAGCACTGGCTGGGTGTTCAACGCCAAGAGAAGAGTGGCCAGCTGGTGTTGAATTCCAGCCAGGAGGCACTGGCTGGGCCTTCAACACCCAGAAGGAGCACACAGCTGGCGTTAAACGCTAGAATAGGGGCATTCTAGGCGTTCAATGCCCAACAAGGGTTAGGGAAGTTTTTGACTTTTTCAAAACATATCTTTTCCAAATCTTATCTTTTTAATCATATCTTCTAAGCAAAACTCTTTCAACCATCATCTTTTAATTTCAAATTCCTTTCAAATTTAAAATCTTTTCAATTCTTTTTCAAATCTGTTTCAAAATTTCATATCTTTTGCAATTCTTTTTTCAAATCTTTTATTAAACTTTTAAAATTTTTTTCATACCTTCTATCTTATCTTTTTATCTTTTTCATATCTTTTTATTTTAAAACTTATCTTTTTCTATCTTTTACTAAAGTGTGAATCATATCTTCTTTATCTTTTATCTAATTAATTTTGAAAACCCACCCTCCCCTCCCTATATATCACATTCACCCCACACACTTCCTCATCCACAGTCAATTTGAAACCCTCTCCTCTTCTTCGTCTTCTTTCTTCCCTTTTGCTCGAGGACGAGCAAACCTTTTAAGTTTGGTGTGGAAAGAGCCTTGCCTTCTCACTCTATACGAATTTTATGACTCCAAAAAGTGGGAAACCCACTTCAAGAAGCAAGAAAAAAGACAACCAAATAGTTATTTTCAAACCTTTTAGATTTTATACCAAGCAGCATGAAGAACAGATAAAGAGGCTGGGAAGAGGACAGTGATCCCAGAAGCCAGATTTGAATTAAAAGAAGATGAATACCTGGAAATTCAAGAGCAAATTCAAAAGAGAGGCTGGGAAGTCCTAGCCGTCCCTGAGATCATTGTTGGATCAACAATGATCCATAAATTCTATGCGAATATGTGGATGACATATAAGCAAAAGAAAGATGGACAAGGGTTCCATAATTTTCGCACCATGGTCAGAGGAAAGACTCTCTATTTTCATCTTGACAAGGTGAGAGAGATCTTTAAATTACTTCCACAAAAGGATGATCCAGAATTCTTTAACAGGAGGGTGTTAGCCAATCCAAAGTTGGACCAGATTCTAGAAGACATATGTCTACCTGGAACTCAGTGGATCAATAACACAAAAGGAAATCCAAACCAACTGAGAAGAATAGATCTCAAACCAGTTGCTAGGGTTTGGTTGGATTTCATTGGGCGTTCCATACTCCCTACTAGCAACTGTTCGGAGGTTACCATCAGAAGGGTTGTGATGATTCATTACATCATGACGGGGAATGAGCAGGAAGTCCACTAGAGGATGGAGTCATGATTAACAGAGATTCATTTATCCCAGCAGAAAGCCCAATCACCAAGCAAGTGATGGAAAGCACCAGACCACTAGAGGACCAACCCAAATGGAAGATGCCTGAGCCTCTTCAAATACAAGAGATCCCTCTACTTGAATATTGAACCCAGCAGGAAGCATCTGTTGCACAATTACAAACCACCTTGGATCAACTAAGAGAGGAGCAAAAAGACCAGACAAGTGTACTTTGTAAACTAGTCAAGGAACAAGAGAAGCAGGGTCGTGAACTAGAAGAACTGAAGCATCAGAAATTATCCCCTGAAAAGTCTCACATCAACCATGATTAAGGTGGTTGAGTTTGACCTCCCTATTCCTGTACCTATTCTAATTCCTGTTTCTTATATTTAGATTTACATGATAACAAGTAGTATTTAAGTTTTCGTCTTTTAATTTTAGAATTGCATGAGCATTATTAGGATTTAAGTTTTTATTTTCCAAATAGGTATAAAATATTCTTCTTATCATCTCATTGAACTTGAATAAAATTTTGATTTTTTTTAGAAGAAATAAAGGTACATAGATTTCGAGTTTTATACTAAGAATAGTTCAATTATTTGATGTGGTGGCATTGCTTTTATTTTCTGAATGCATGAATGAACAGTGCATATTTGATGTTGGAGTTAAAAATGTTGGCTCTTGAAAGAATGATGATAAAAGTGAAGTATTATTGGTGATCTGAAAAATCCAAAAATTGATTCTTGAAGCAAGAAAAAGCAGCAAAAAGAAAGAAATAGAAAGAAACAAAAAAAGAAAAAAAAAAAGCAAGCAGAAAAAGAAAAAGCCAATAGCTCTTTAATCCAAAAGGCAAGAGCAAGAGTCCAGGGCTTTGAGCATCAATGGTTAGGAGGGCCTAACAAAATAAAATCTTGGCCTAAAAAGTTTAAATGAACTCCTCCCCTAACTATATGCTTGTGGTGTGAAGGTGTCAAGTGAAAAGCTTGACACTGAGTAGTTAAAGTCGTGATCCAAAGCAAAAGAGTGTGCTTAAGAACTCTGGACACCACTGACTGAGGATTCTAGCAAAGCTGAATCACAATCCTAAGGGGTTCACCCAGTTAAGTGTCTATGGTGTTTATGTATCCGGTGGTAACACTAGAAAACAAAGCACTTAGGGTCACGGCCAAGACTCTAAAAAAGCTGTGTTCAAGAACGAAACTAGGAGAATCAATAGTATCATCTGGATTCTGAGTTCCTAAAGATGCCAATTATTCTAAGCTTCAAAGGAAAGTGAGATGCCAAAACTATTCAGAAGCAAAAAGCTACTAGTCTCGCTCATCTAGTCGAAACTGAGCTTCATTGAGAACTTTGAGATTTATTGTATCCTTCTCTTATTTTTAATCCTACTTGTTTTTGGTTTCTTGGGAACAAGCAACAGTTTAAGTTTGCTATTTTGATGAGCGAATATTTTATACACTTTTTGGCATCATTTTCATATAGTTTTTATTATGTTTTATTTAAGTTTTATTATATTTTTATAGGTTTTAGTGCAAAATTCATATTTTTGGATTATACTTTGAGTTTGTGTGTTATATATGATGATTTTAGGTAATTTCTGGCTGAAATTGAGGAGTTTTGGCAAAGTCTAATTCAGACACAGAGAAAGGACTACAGATGCTGTCAGGATCTGATCTCCATGCACTCGAAGGACCATTTCTGGATCTATAGAAGTCCAAATGGCATGCTCTCGATGGCTTTGGAAAGCTAACATCCAGGGCTTTCCAGAAATACATAATATTTTATACTTTGCTTTGGAAATAAAGGCCCAAAACTGGCATTCAACGCTAGCTACCAGCCCCATTCCTAGTGTCTGGCGCCCAAAGGGGAGTAGCTGGCGTCCAACGCCCATTCAAGAGTCCAAAGTTGGTGTTGGATGCCCAAAAGGGAGAACTAGCTCGTGGCTTCACTCAAGCTTAGCTCAAACACTCACCAAGTGGGCCTGGAAAGTAGATTTTCACATTACAAAACTAGTTTATCTTATTTCTGTAATTCTTCTTTAGTAGATTAGTATGTATAGGAGGAGATCACCCTTGTTTAAGAACTTTTGATCTTCTTCTTCCCCCACTTTATTTTCGAACATTATGAGTTACTAACCTCATAAGGTTAAGGATAGGAGCTCTGTTGATTCTTATGGATTAATAATATCACTATTCTATTTTAGTCTATGCTTGATTCTATTCTAAGATGTATTTTCATTCGTCATCCTAATGAATTGGGAGTGTAACTTGATTGTCATCCCTATTCACATGGGTTCTTGCGAGTCCTTGACGAGATATTACTAAACCACAAGCTTGATTATACATCTCTTAGATAGCTAATCCACGACTTTGTTGGGGACTTCTCAAGACATCAGTTCAGCCGAGGTGCGGGGAGATTAGGGCCTTTGTGGTATAGGCTAGAACCAAACAAGCAACATTCTCTGATCCGGAAGATCCGACCTTGTCTGTGGCATTTTGAGTAGGAGCACCAACATAATGGACTGTTAGAGCTTCAGCCCTGTTCAGATTGGATGACCGCTGACCCAGCGTTTGATCTGAAGCAGAGGAGATTAACAACTACTGACCCGGTGTTAATCATATACAGCCTACCATGGAATGAATCAATCAGAAGTTGGAGTAGATAGTGAGAAAAGTTGATCCAGAAGGAAGAATCATCTCCGAAGCCTCAACCGTTCTCATACTATTGATTTCATACCTATCTAGTAACATTTTATTTATTTATCTATTTTATGCGTTTTCTCATGACAACTGTATTTTCTATCTGCCTGACCAAGATCTGCTAGGTAACCATTGCTTGCTCAAACCAACAATCTCCGTGGGATCGACCCTCACTCACCTAAGGTATTACTTGGACGACCCGGTATACTTGCGTGCTAGTCTATCTGTGCGAAACGTCCGGAGTTAGTTTCATGCACCAAGGGTAGATCCTTGACTTTTCTTCGTAGAGTATGAGAGAGACATTCTACCTACCATATATTGGAGATGATGATGACTCTTACACTGAAAGGGTCAACAGAGACTGGAGGCCAAAGCAGATACTTGCAGATATATACCTTTTAGAAGCCCAGTGGAGGCTTAACTCTGAGGGCCAACTTTACCAGTTGGGTGATGCACCACTATTTCGTGGTACATCTTAGGCTGAATTTAGTGAATTTTATCCATTATTCTCACACTTATTCATTTAATTCACATGTTTTACATTTTCCTTCCTAATTTTGTGCTATGAGTGAAAACATGCTTCTTTGGCCTTAAATTACTAATTTTTAATCCTTTCTTATTACCATTAGATGCCGTGATATGTGTGTTCAGTATTTTTAGGTTTCATAGGGCAGGAATGACTTAGAGGATGGAAAGGAAGCATGCAAAAGTGGAAGAAACACAAGAAATGGAGTATTTCAGAATCTGGCATCGACGCACATGCATGGGCCACGTGTACGCGTGACCAATGCAAAAGGCGAGCGACGCGTATGCGTGAATGATGCGTACACGTGACCAGGAATTTGTGCAAGCGACGTGTACGCGTGACTGATGCGTACGCGTAACGGAGCATCACGTGCTGCATTAACTAGAAGAAGCCGGGGGCAATTTCTGGGTTGCTTTTGGCCCAGTTCCAAGCCCGAAAACACTACTTAGAGGCTGCAGAGTGAAGCTGGATGGGGGAAAATCAATTCATTCACACATTCATTCCCTTTAGTTAGGTTTTAGATGTAGTTTTCTAGAGAGAGAGGCCCTCTCCTCTCTCCAGATTTTAGGGTTTTTAGGTTTAGTTTCTTCTCAATTTCGGATCTCTACTTTGCTTTTATTTAATTTCTCTTCGACTTTTGATTGTTCTAGTACTTTAGTTCATCTATTTCTCTTGTTGGTTTATTTATTTTTCCCATTTAATTTATGAACTCTTCATGTTAGATTCAATTTCCCATTTAATGCAATTTGAGGTATTTCATGTTTATTGCTTCTTTTGTCATTTTGTTATTATTGATGCTTGCAATTGGCTGTTTAGATTTAATATTCCTTGTTAATTTTCTACATTTTTATTTTGCACCTTTGATGTTCGGTTTCTTGTACGATTTAGAATTTCACAAATAAAATCTCATTGCAAGTATAGTTCTAAACCAACAAAGAATCCTCACATGCAAAAATATTGGTTGTCACAAGTACAAACCCCAATAAAAATTAACCGAAGTATTTAAACATCGGGTCATCTCACAAGGAATTGCAATGAAGTGCTCAATTATTGGCTATGAAGATGCAAGGGGGGCTTGATTTGGAAATTGACAAGAAAATATAAATGACAAGAAAGTAAAATAACAAGAACTAATAAAAGAAATGGAAAGAACTCTTGGCTAGACTTAGGTAATTGAGATCACCATCCTTGTCTACAAACCAAATATTGACAATTATGAGGAACCAAGCTCATTAAGTCTACTTCTATGCTTGAAGTATATCAAATGGCTTGATCAACATCAATCCATAGGTTCTAACCTAGCTACTAATTGACTTAGTAGTAGGCTAGTATCAATGGTTATCAAATTGACCGCCAAGGGTTCTCAAATCACCAATTCAATGAGACCCAATGACTCAAGGTCCCTCAATTCCCTTAGGCTCGGCCAAGAGTCAAGAAAACTACTCAAAAACTAGAGGAAACATTCTATCAAACATCTAGTGTGCAATAAAAGTAAACATCACAAAATACAAGAATTAACAAGATTCATAACCATAATGAGCAAGAGATCAACAATAACAACGAAGATAAACATAGAAGAGCATGGAAACATAAAATTGCATTAAAGAAAATTAAGATCCAACAATGGTTCATCAACATAAAAGAGAGCAAAATAAGAAATCACAAGTAAAACTATAAGAGTAAAGATGTAGCGACAAGAAATTAAAAGGGAAAACAAAATCAAAACAAGAATTGAAAGTTGGATCTAAGAGAATTAAAGCTAAATTACCTTAAATTCTAGAGAGAAGAGAGAGCTTCTCTCTCTAGAATTCTAACCTAAAACATTATCAAAACTCTACTATGACTACTTGGTTCATCCCCCTTCAATCCTTGGGTTCAATAGCATCAGAAATGAGTTAGATTGGACCCAAAATGCTTCAGAAATTGTTGGCCATGAGTTGTCTTTAGTGAGTCACGTGCAGCCTCCCACGCGTACACGTGATGCACGCGTACGCATCCCTAAACGCCAGGCAACTATAGCAAATTTTATATCATTTTGAAGCTCCGGATGTCAGATTTCCAAAGCAACTAGAACTGCCTCATTTGGACCGATGTAGCTCAAGGTATGATCGATTGATTGCGAAGAGGTCAGGATTGACAGCTTTGCGATTCCTTCATTTCTTCACGAGTTCTCCATTTTTACATGCTTTTTCTTCATTCTTTCAATCCAATCTTTGCCTTCTAAACCTGAAATCACTTAACAAACATATCAAGGCATCGAATGGAATTAAAGTGAATTAAATTTAGCTATTTTAAGGCCTAAAAAGCATGTTTTCACACTTAAGCACAAATTTAAGGAGAATTACAAAACCATGCTATTTCATTGAATAAATGTGAGAAAAGTTGATAAAATCCGCCAAATTAAGCACAAGATAAATCACAAAATTGGGGTTTATCAGCCTTCCAAGTGTTTGATAAAATGCTTGGTTGGGTTTTAAATTAGATTTTTCTTTTCTTAACTTGGATTGATCAATTAGAGACTCTTGAGTTATCAAAACTCTTTTGTTAATTGGTAATTGAAAATTGCTAGTTGGCTTAAGCTTCACTAAATCTATCCTTTGATTAGAACTTGTGAAGTTAAGTTGATTTTGCTCACTTGACTTTCCTTCATTCTTAGAGGTTAACTAAGTGAAAGCAAAAGGTAATTACCATCACAATTGGAGGATGATAATGAGGATATGAATTCCAATTCTCAATCCTTGCTAGGATTTTTCTTAGTTTTAGTTTATTTTATTGTCATTTTACATTCCTTGTTCAACATTTAAAAACCCAAAAAGATACTTTTTCATAACAAATAATAAATACACTTCCCTATAATTCTTTGAGAGACGATCTGAGGTTTAATACTTCGGTTAATTTTATTGGGTTTGCTTTAGTGACAAACAACTTAAATTTGATTGACGTTAATTGTCGGTTTATAACTATACTTACAACGCGCTCATTTTTGTGAAATTCTTTACCGACATTTTTTTCCCGTCAATTTTTGGCGCCGTTGCCGGGGAATTGCAAATGTGTGCCTTATTATTGGTTATTGTGAATATTGTGAATAATTTTGCTCTTTCGTTTCTTTGTTAGTTGTTTCTAGTTTTAGGAATTTATTTTCATTATTTCTTGTTAGTTTTATTTTTTTTTTCTTTTGCTACATGAATTCTCACCCCTTTGGCTATGAGTTTGGTTCAAATTACGTTGTAGGGAATGGAAGCTACAATGAGAACATGCATCAAGGTTGGGACAATCAAAGATGGGAAGAGCCACAAGGATTTGATCAACCCTCTTGGCAACAACCTCCTCCAATGCGCTATAAGCAACAACCATTCTACGATGCATAGCAAGACAATGGTTATGGTGGATCTTTTCGTGACAATTAACAACCCCCACCATATGCCTATGAACCCCCTCCTCAACGTAGCTTTGAACCACCGTACTCACAAGCCACCTACAATCAAACACTTCTTTATGACCCCAACCCATATCCACCCTACCAACCACCCTATGAGCCATATGAACCATATATAAAACCACCCCAATTCCAACCCAATTACTCCCAAGAACCACTATTTCAATATACACCACCTACATATACACCATGTCCATATCCATCAATCCAAGAGCCATATGATCCTAATTATGGTAGCCAAGTGGAACAAGAGTTAAAGGATCGTCTCAAGGAAGCAATGGATCGACTTCAAGCAACCATTCGTCAAAGTTTGACCAATGCGAGAACAAGGAACTGGACTGTGTTGTACAACAAGTGGAAAAGATGGAGAGTGATGAACCACCTTGCTATCATGAACCTTTCCTCCCAATCAATGAACCCTCACATCCATCCCAATCTCCAATGGATGACACTCTTGGTGTTCTTCTTCAAGAGCAAAGAGAAATGCAAAGGACTACACAAGAGTTCATAGCAACCTTGACTGAGGTAGTAGATAATTTAGCTTCATTGCACGTCGATACTCAAAGTACTCCCATGGCTACATGTGGAGAATCAATAGAGGAGCGTAGCATGAAGGCGAGACTAGGAACTCCGGTGGAAAATGAGGAAAGTGGCTTTATACTGGAATAATTGGAGGAAGCCATACTTGTTAAAGAGGAAGATGTGGTTGAAGACTTAGGAGACGCTGAACCTCCACGGGAATCAAGAGTTGTAGAGTATTCCTCCAAGAAGCTTAAAATTGATGTTGAGGAGGCTAGTGCACAACCTTCAAGGCATATTCCCTATGAAGAATTGGACGGAATAGATCAAGAAGCAAATTTCCTTGGTGATGATGATCGTGAATCAAGTCCTCCTAGTAATGAATTTGCACCCACAAGTTAAATCCTTGAGTTAGAAGAGCCTTCTCCCGATGATGTGAGTAACGGAGAAGAGTTGGATGAATCTGGTGAGGAAGAGCTTGAAAGTGAAGAATCTTTTCAAGAGGTAGAAGTCCTTCGAAAAGGATGGACGGGAGTTGAATATGCTTTGTTAAGATTGTTGGAGACTCCTCTACCTAGGTTGCCATCTACTCCTTCATTTAAGTGGGTAAAACTTATCTCTATTCGCTTTACTGTCCCACTTGAGTATGGTATTCTTGAAACGGATGGCCAACTTAGGAGGCTTTGTGGAATTAAGCATAAGAGAAGGATGTTCAGTGGTTGGAGTTGCAAATGAAGACTCATTAAGGTTGAAATTTCAAGAGCTAGATGCAAGGGCTGGACTAGTGATCAATTGGTAGGATCTAAGAGAAGAGTTTGGTACCTCATTGAGAATTCAGATTGCTTGCCACCCGGTTGGAACAATGCTGCTCCACTTAAAGACGGGTGTAGAAACAAGATTTGGGATCCCGGCATACAAGAGGATCAACTTTGGGAGCTCGAAGCTTGTGAAGAACTTCAACAAGGCTTGGTGAATTCACTTGGGAATGTCGGAGCTTATTGGAAGTCCAAGCGTTGGTGGAAGTTTCAAGATGAGTTCAAGCACAAGCCACCATGACAAGGAGCTCACCAAATGTCCAACTTAAGGACTTTAACTAAAAGTACTAGGTGGGAGACACCCCACCATGGTATATTCTTCCTATTTTCTCTTTTGTTTACATTGGTAATAAGTTAAATTTTCATTTTTAGTTATGGTTATTTAGTTTAAATTATGGTTTCACTTGCTTAATCATGTTTGGTATTGCTTCGGTAGCCTGTTATTTCTGAATAAACGTTTAAAAAAAAAGGCAACCCACGTGTGCACGTGGGCGACGGGTATGCGTCGATGCCAATTTTGCTCTCTAGTGTGTTGAATAGAGAGTTACGCTGGAACTGTGCGGGAGGGGTGCCTGGTGCACAAGCCACCCCACGCGTACGCGTGACTCACGTATGCATCACCTGCTAATTTGTCAACCTACGCGTAAGCGTGGCCGACGCGTACGCGTCGTATGATAAATCGGCGTCTATGGTACATTGAGCAGAAAGTTGGGCTGCCACTGGGCTGGAAACGTGCATTTAGCACGCGAGTAGTCACGCGTACGCGTGACTGACGCTCACGCATCATTGTTCATTTTCAGGAATCCACACGTACGCGTGAACGACGCCTACGTGTTGCATGGCTGTTTTCTGTTTTCACGCATACGCGTGATGTATGCACACGCGTCGAGTCTGCTTCTTGTTTTCCATTCTTCTTCTTTCTTCTCTCCTTTCTTACTCTTTCCTCTTCCTTTCTTACTTTCTTCTTCTTCAATTCTTTAACTTCTCATCCTTATTCTCTTTCATTCTCATTTACTTATTGCATAAGCATACATTCATTCATTGCATTTTCATACTGTGCATGTTTTTATTTTCTTTCCTAAGCCTGCTAATCTTCCATTGGTGTTCGCTTTTCTTAATTAACTGTTGCATAATTCTTGTATTGTTTTGGGTGTCTTTTGACTTGTTTGTTATCTATTCCACATGTCCTTTACTTACATTATTTTCTCACTTGCATGTTGTAGCTACCATGTAGTTGAGAATCTTATTATTTGGCAATTGCCCACATATATTTTATTTCTTTTCATATCCTTGTTTGTGGGTTATTTTCCTTCTTTTACGTTTTCTTTTAGGATGGCCACCAAGAAGGAAAACGGAAAACTTCTAAGCGGGGCGACAAACAAGTCCTGTGCACAATCTTTAGAGAAACAATATCAGTCACAACAACCCTAGTCCACTTGCACATCTTTGCATGCACCGAAGACGGTGCAATCTTTAAGTGTGGGGAGGTCGATACCAACTTCCATGGGTAACTACTTTATTTTCAACACCAATGTTTAATTTTCTTTGTTAGTTCATTGTTGCATTTGCATGATTGCTTGCATGTTTGTTAAATTTTGTGCATATTCTACCACTACTTGGTTGAAGTGATGAATTCTTTTCTAAGAAACTATTTTATAGCATTTCACTAATTTGAATTAAAATTTTTGTTGAACTTGTTTGAAGAAATTTAATTTGGAACATGGTTTAGAGCTGGAACACACAAAACCTAGTGAGATGTTGAACCTATTTGATTGGTTGCATTTTATCAACCAATATTTTATTTTGGTGTGTGTTGTTTTCTCTATAATTGTGATCTTTGTCTTGCTTGATTCTATATTTCCATGGTTTGATGTATACATACACTTATGTGATCGAGGCCTTGTTTCACTTAGCTCACATATCCATACACCTTACCCTATCATTACCCTTTGCAACCCCATGATTGAGCCTATTGTACCCCATCTGTTCTTTATTTTAGCACATCATTAACTCTAAGCGTAAAACAATAAATGTCCCTGATTTGAATCGTTGATTAGCTTAGATTAATGAGGTGCACATGAATTAAGTGTGGGGAAATTGAATTGGGGAATACATGTTTAGGAGATTGGGTACTGTTCATACCCTGGGTCGAGCTGTCCAATCCGGGATGTTCAGTAATAAAGCGACCGACCTCTTCAGGTCAGGCTGTCCGACCTCTTCTCAAAGAGGTCGGTCAAATCGACAGGAAAGCCCAGTAAGGGGCCCAAATAGAGGAACACGACCCAAATCCAAAGGCAGTCCAAGCCTATAGAGATAAGGGCGGCTCCCTTAAAAGATAAGCTGACCTCAACTCAAAGATAAGACAAGATAAGATAACTAACTTATCTTATCTAAAAAGGTCACTCTACACCATTGTAAATACACTGGAGCACCCAGGTATAACTCATACTCTGATTCTACTAAAAACTTGTTTAATACCCATGCTAACTTAAGCATCTGAGTCTCTTGCAGGTACCTCCCACCCTCCGGTGACCAAGGATCAGTAGTGCAGCCAGTCTAACAAGTCGGACACGATAGCTCTGGCTGCCACCCACCAGCCGGACACGTCATCTCCGACCAGTACAGAAGATCTCATCCGAGATCGACCCATAGTTTCAGGTAACCCTCGGAACATTGGCGCCGTTGCCGGGGAACTTGGAAGTCATCCCATCACCATGGCGGATGATCATGACAACGACCGTGATTCGGATCTAGAGGATAGAACACCGCACAAAAACGTGGATACTACGCTAAAAGATACTCCAAAATCCAACGGGGATAAAAATTCATCAAATTCGGGAGTGATAGAAGCACTTCAAGATCGTTTAATGCAACTTGAAAAAGAAACCCATCATCAACGGAAAGTCAGGAAGGACCTACAGAGAGAGGTAAGGCGACGTCGAGAATTAGAAGATAAACTTCTAAAACTCGAAGCCGATCTCAAAGCCAAAGCTACTTGATCCACCCCTGAGGATAACTCACGCAAAGATCAAGATCCATTCACTAAGGAAATCATGAAAACCAAAATTCCTAAGGACTTCAAACTTCCGGACATGACCTTGTACGATGGCACTACAGATCCCAACCATCACCTCAGCAATTTCAGAAGTAGAATGTATCTCACCGACGCCTCAGATGCAATTCATTGCAAAGCTTTTCCAACAACTCTCACAAAGACAGCAATCAGATGGTTCGACAACCTACCTCCAAAGTCCATCTCAAGCTTTGATGACCTAGCCAAAAAAGTTCCTCACCAGATTCTCCATCCAAAAAGACAAAGCTAAGTACGCCCCCAGTCTACTAGGAATCAAGCAAGGAGATCGGGAAAGTCTTCGCAACTACATGGAAAGATTCAACAAAACATGCCTAGACATACAAAGCTTGCCAACAGAGGCCGCCATCATGGGCCTCATCAATGGCCTACGAGAGGGACCTTTTAGCCAATCCATATCAAAGAAGTACCCCACATATCTGGACGAAGTACAAGAACGAGCGGAGAAATACATTAACATGGAAGAAAATTCTTGACTAGGAGAGACCTCAGAATTCGGATTCACCTACCAGGATAAAGATAAAGAGTCCAAAAAGAAGGAAGATCGACAAGAGGAAAAAATTAAAAAATATCATAATTACACCCCCTTCGGGTGTCTCTTGTGGATGTGTACAAGGAAGTCTGCCACACAGAAAAAATACCCCCAGTTCGACCACTCAAAAGCAAAAGAGGAGGAGGAAACTGAAACGAGTATTGCGAATACCATCGTGTCCGTGGACATTCCACCAATGAATGCTTCGATCTAAAAAACGTCATAGAAAAGTTAGTAAGAGAAGGAAAACTAGATCGGTATTTGGCCACCCGAGACGATGAGCAAAGAAAAAGGAGGAGGGACGAAGAGGTCGGGCGAACCGAGCGATCACCTCGTACGCCAGAAAGACATGTTCATATGATACACGGAGGATTTGTAGGAGGAGGAATCTCCAAATCATCCCGCAAAAGATATCTTAAAGAAGAATATCATGTCGAAGGAAAGGAGGAAGCGCCCAACATCCCTGCAATTACGTTTACCAAGGAAGATGCATCCGGTATCATCTCGGGACATGACGATCCCATGGTCATCACCATCATACTGGCAAATGCCAATCTCCACCGTACATTAATAGACCAAGGGAGCTCCGCCGACATCTTATTCAAAACTGCCTTCGACAAGCTCGGCTTAGAAGAAAAAGAGCTTAGAGCATACCCGAACAGCCTGTTCGGATTGGGAGATACCCCGGTACAACCATTGGGATACGTGTCACTACATACAACCTTCGGAAAAGGAAACCAGTCTAGAACACTCAAAATAGACTACATCGTGGTCGACGTGAGTGCAGCCTACAATGCCTTAATAGGACGGACAACCTTAAATCAACTCGGCGCAATAGTCTCAACTTCAAATCTATGCATAAAATTTTCAACTGCAGAAGGGATAGCTACAATAAAGGCAGATCAAAAGATGGCACGTCGCTGTTATAACGAAAGTCTAAACCTCAGAGGCAGAGGAGAAGAATTCCACATAATTGAGCTCGGTGGAGTTCAGAGATGAGAAGTACTCCGTCCACAGCCCGAAGGTGAAGTAGAGAAAGTTCAGATCGGAAACACCTCGAACAAAACAACTAATATTGGCACGATCCTAAAAAGAGACGCAAAAGAATCACTAGTACAGTTCTTACGAGATAATGTCGATCTCTTCGCATGGAAAGCTGCAGACATGCCAGGCATAGACCCCAAACTAATGTGCCACAAGTTGGCGGTCTATCCAGGATCTCGGCCGATACAATAGAGACGAAGAAAACTTGGGCCAGAATGATCTCAAGCTGTGGAAGAACAGGTACAAGCACTACTGGAGGCAGGATTCATAAGAGAAGTCAAGTACCCACTATGGCTAGCTAACGTCGTCTTGGTGAAAAAATCTAATGGGAAGTGGCGAATGTGCACCGACTACACCGATCTCAACAAGGCCTGCCCAAAAGATCCTTATCCACTCCCAAGTATCGGCGCACTGGTGGATGCCTCATCCAGATATAAATACCTCTCATTTATGGATGCATATTCTGGGTACAATCAAATTCCAATGTATCCACCTGATTAGGAAATACCCTCTTTTCTAACACCAAAAGCAAACTATTGCTACATCGTAATGCCTTTTGGTCTTAAAAACGCAGGGGCAACTTATCAAAGGCTAATGAACAAAGTTTTTTCAGACCATATTGAAAAAATCATGGAAGTCTATGTGGACGACATGTTGATAAAGACACAAAGTGAAGAGACATTATTGTCCGACTTGGTCCAAGTGTTCGACACTATAAGGAAGCATGGCATGCGACTCAATCCTGCAAAATGCACCTTTGCAGTAGAAGCTGGCCATTTCTTGGGTTTTATGCTCACACAAAGAGGAATCGAGGCAAATCCAGATAAATGCTAGGCTATACTCAACATGAAGAGCCCAACTTGTGTCAAAGAGGTACAACAACTCAACGGAAGGTTGGCGGCCTTGTCTAGATTTCTAGCGGGATCAGCAATAAGGTATCTCCCCTTCTACGCCACTCTAAGGAAAGGAAAAAAGTTTGAATGGACAACAGAGTGCGAGCAAGCCTTTCAGGATTTTAAAAGTTTCCTGGGACAACCACCTATCCTAACTCGACCACGAGGGGAAGAGCCACTCGTATTATACCTCGCGGTAGGAAGTCAGGCAATAGCCTTAGTACTGGTTCGAGAGGACGACAAAGGGCAACAACCTGTATACTTTATTAGTAAAGCACTAAAGGGATCCGAGCTGAACTACCAAAAAATAGAAAAATTTGCCTATGCGCTCATACTAACATCTCACCGTCTCCGCCCGTACTTCCAAGCTCACACCATTAAGGTTCGGACCAACCAGTCCATTAAAGGGATATTGTAGAAAACAGATCTAGCAGGCAGAATCCTACAATGGGCAATCGAGTTGTCCGAATTTGACCTTCAATACGAAGCTCGGACAGTCATTAAATCACAATACTTAGCCGACTTCATTGAAGAATTTACAGACACCCCGGAGACCCCCATAGAATGGAATATTTACGTGGACGGTTCCTCGAATAAAACTGGAAGCGGCACAGGTGTGATAATTGAAAGAAACCAAGGAACCCAAATTGAGCTTTTCCTCAAATTCGGGTTCCCTGCCTCAAACAACCAGGCGGAATATGAAGCACTACTAGCTGGTTTGAAGCTGGCTAAGGAGGTTGGAGCTCAAAAACTCATCATCTTCAGCGACTCACAAGTAGTCACCTCACAAATAACAGGGAGCAACCAAGCCAAAGATCCCACCATGGAAAAGTATTTGGATAAAACCAGGGAACAGCTCGGACAACTCGGGGAATATGAGATCCGCCACATACCCCGCGAACAAAATGCCCGAGCTGATGCACTCTCAAAATTAGCCAGCACCAAACCAGGGGGCAACAATAGAAGCCTCATCCAGGAAATACTACAGAACCCGTCAATCTCGAAAGAAGAAAAAGTCCTAGCCATAATAGGTCAGGATCATGGATGGATGACCCCCATAATTAACTACCTCAAAACAGAAACACTCCCCACAGATGAAAAGGAGG
This sequence comes from Arachis hypogaea, assembly GCF_003086295.3. Classification (NCBI taxonomy): domain Eukaryota; kingdom Viridiplantae; phylum Streptophyta; class Magnoliopsida; order Fabales; family Fabaceae; genus Arachis; species Arachis hypogaea. Next base: position 48,826,232 of record NC_092050.1, read on the forward strand.
CAAAGAGGTTAAAATGGGAGGCGCAATACTACAATATCATAAACAACACTCTGTACAAAAAAGGGATTTCAATACCATTAATAAAATGTGTGCCGACCTCCAACACAAGGAAAGTTTTAGAGGAAGTGCACAGTGGCATCTATGGCAATCATCTCGGAGCACAAACACTCACCAAAAAAGTACTTCGGGCAGGATTTTATTGGCCAACTCTACAAAAGGAGGCCACAGAGTTTGTAAAAAACATGTCCTCCATGTCAAAAACATGCCAACTTTCACATCGCCCCGCCAGAGGAGCTCATCAGCGTAACCTCACCTTAGCCATTCTCTAAATAGGGACTCGACCTTCTCGGACCCTTTCCCCAGGGATCGGGACAAGTTAAATTCCTCATAGTAGGGGTAGACTATTTCACAAAGTGGATCGAGGCAGAACCCCTAGCTAACGCCACTGCTCAAAGAAGTCGAAAATTCCTATACAGGAACATTGTCACAAGGTTCGGGGTTCCATACTCAATCACCACAGACAATGGCACCCAATTCACAGATGCAGGCTTCAGAAAATTAGTAGCCGACTTGAACATAAAGCACCAGTTCACCTCCGTCGAACATCCCCAAGCCAATGGACAAGCCGAAGCTGCTAACAAAGTCATATTAGCCGGGCTAAAACGGAGATTGCAAGATGCAAAGGGAGCATGGGCCGAAGAACTTCCACATATTCTATGGGCATATCGAACAACGCCACATTCTACCACAAAGGAATCACCCTTCCGATTAGCATACGGAACGGAGGCAATGATCCCAGTAGAGATCAAAGAAGGGTCGCCTAGAGTGGTCCACTACAATGAAGAAGCCAACTCCCAACTTCAAAGGGAAGAGCTCGACCTACTTCCTAAAATTCAAGAAAGAGCTTGGATTAGGAAAGAAGCACTAAAACGTCGAATGACTTCCAGATATAATCAAAAGGTAGTGCCAAGAGGTTTCACTGAGAACAATCTCATCCTAATCCGAAATGATAATGGAACAACTTGACCCGTGGAAGGAAAGCTGGCAGCAAACTGGAAAGGACCCTACCGAGTCATAGAAGTACTTGGGAAGGGCTACTACAGACTATCTGAAATCGACGGGTGAGAACTTCCTAGGTTGTGGCACGCCTGCAACCTAAGAAGGTACTATAGCTAGAGAAGGTAAAAGATCTCATCATAGGATGCACTCTTTTTCCTGAAAAGGTTTTTTAATGAGGCACCAAGTTGAGATTCAGAGGATAAAAACTCTATATGTACATATTTTCATTTTCTTTTAAATAAAATATAGTAGACGTTCTACAAAGTTTTCAAGACGCATTAATCTGAAATATTCATCGTCCGATTATAAAGCGACAGATTGGCAGAAAGTAAAATTCACTGCACGATCACGATAAAGACCAACAAAGATGACAAACAAATTCATCTAAAGGTCGACTAAACGAGGATTTAATCCACTTTCTACAAATCGGCAAAGATGAAAACAAATAATGCAAGAAGTTATCGAAAGTGATCCGGAGAAAGGACCTAACGAGGTCCTGATGGATTGCTAAATAATAACTTAAAAGACTGGCCGATGTTAAGAAGTCGGACCAAGTCAAACCAAGTTATAAGTAAGCCCTGGAAAGAGGTCTGGCCAACCCTATAAAAGAGGATTAATTTAACTTAGAAGGGCTCGACATGACGAAGTCGGCCCAAAACACAAAGTTATAGAAGTAATCCCTGTAAGAGACCTGAACAAGGTCCAAGAAAGAGGATTACAAAAGTAACTTAGAAGGGCCCGACATGACGAAGTCGGCCCAAAACATAAAGTTATAGAAGTAATCCCTGAAAGAGACTTGAACAAAGTCCAAGAAAGAGGATTACAAAATAACTTGATCCGACATGACAAAGTCGGTCTAAAACATAAAGTTATAGAAGTAATCCCTGAAAGAGACTTGAACAAAGTCCAAGAAAGAGGATTACAAAATAACTTTATCCGACATGACGAAGTCGGTCCAAAACATAAAGTTATAGAAGTAATCCTTGAAAGAGACTTGAACAAAGTCCAAGAAAGAGGATTAAAAAATAACTTAATCCGACATGACGAAGTCGGCCCAAAATGTAAAAGTTATAAACGTAATCCCTGAAAGGGACCTGAACAAGGTCCAAAAAAGAGGATTACGAAGGTAACTTAGAAGGGCCCGACATGACGAAGTCAATCCACATAAAGTGCAAAGGCTATAAAAAGTAATACTTGCCAGAGACCTCACAAAAGGTCCAAAATAACAGGATTTTTGCCTCAAAAGGAATCAAAGCCAAAAGCACAAAAGCCACTCAAAGAGATCGAGCGACAAGACCCCAAGCACTACCAAAAGCCTAGAAAAAGTGCCTAGACGAGATAAAGATCGATATGATACTAAAGGCGCGAAGTTGTGATAAAAACAAATTTAAAGGGGCTACCCAAATCAGCCCCAAGAACTTGGAAGCTACCTTTTGTTTTTTATCCTAAGGTTGCTAAACAAGCAACTAAACAAGTGTCAACAGTCAGCAAAATAAAATTTACGAAATAAAGAGTTTAAAAGCCTACAAGCCGGGCTATCTACACAACCAAGATAAAAAAGTTCAGTTAAGCATCAGAAGCCTTCCTGGTAGCATCAGCACGGGGAGAAGGAGGGTGAGTCTGAATGGGCACAGCATCAACGGTCCCATCATCTCGATTCAGGATTTGACAGTCCGGATCGGATACGGGATGACCGACCTCAACTGAAGGAACTGAAGAAGTTGACACTTTGGCGGCAGGCGCAGGGGGAGGTTCGACATCATCATCATCCGGGTCGTCAGGGACAATCTTACCATCCCTCACAACATTGTCCAGGCTGAAGAGAGAAAGATCGACCTCGGGAGCCAGAATTCAAACCTGCTCCTTCAGGTTCTCATAAGCAGCATTCACGCTGCCGACAAGGTGACCTTGGAGCTCGGAGTAATCAGCTCGGGCAGACTCCAACTCCTCCCTCAGACGCATTACCTCCCGATAGGATGTAACATAGCTGTCTTTATGCCTCAATCCCGTGTCCTCGGCCAACCTCACAGAAGCCGCCAAGGCAAGGGAGCTAGCCTTCTCGCTCTACAGCTCCTTCTCCAGTTTTGTCACTTTCACTTCGAGCCCCTCCTTCAAGCCCTTCATCCGATCAAGCTCCTGTTTAGCCTCCTCCATGAAGGCTTTATTGGCTTGAAGAGGAAGATTTTGGACAGTTCGGTACAAGGCATCCCCCATGTGCGCCATCTTAACACTACTCCGAGTTATAAAGTCCAAATGGCGAAGGAGTGATACATCATCCATAGGAAGGGCACTGTAAGGACCGATCTGCTGATCTACGAACTCGACCGCGTCAAAATTAGGGGCATCAAGGTTGAAAGGCTCAATGGTTTTTTGCTTTTTGTTGGGAGGAGCACCAGAAGTAGCAACAGAGGCTTGGGGAGGATCAATCAAACGAACCCGGGGAGTCGGGATTACCTTCCTCACCTCAGGTGAGCTCGGAACGGCCGGCTTCGACTGAGCCTGGCATGATCCCTCCCCGGCCGCCTTGGCCGAGACGTTTTTAACTCCGGTAGCTTTCCTCACCCTTTTGAAGGCCTTTATAGATTCATTATCCTTAATCATCTCTGCAAGCAAAGCACAACAGTAAGGAATCAATTAACAAATCAGAAAAGAGCTTGCAAACAATATAGGAGTAGACAAAAGAGGAAAATCAAAAAATTAACTACCCAGCTCAGTTTGGTGGAGAGAGGGATTAGTTAAAAATTTCTTCATGTCGAGATGGGGAGGCTGACCCCAGGTCTCTTCCAGAACAGTCACGAAAGCTTGCTCAGCCTCATCCAACATTTCCCTTGAATATCTAGATACCCTCACGTCCTTTTGCCATTCCAAGGGAAAGGCGGGCTCGTCATTTTCATCCAGAAAAAATGGCCGAGCTCCTTCAACAGCTCGGACTTTAAAAAAGTAATTTTTAAAATCACGGAAAGATTCATCAAACATAGAGAAGACCTTTTTTCCTTGGGAAGGTCGGAAAGAAACCCAAGCGGCTTTCTTCTTAACTACGAGGCTTCGTCAAAACAAAGAGATAGAAGAAAAGGGATTGCGAAGCAGGAATACCGAATCCATGACACAACAATTGAAAGATTTTTATGAAACCCCAGGAATTGGGTTGAAGTTGGGAAGGAGCAACATTACAGGACCATAACAGGTTGATCTCAAAATCAGTAAAAGGAAGGGTGATACTCATCTGGCCAAAAAAGAAATCGTAAGCATAAAAAAAGGGCGATCTCCAGCAACCGGAGTAGAGAAACAAACTCTCTCTTCAGAAGTGGGAGGTACAAGTTCATAATTCTTTTCCTCACCAACACTACTACAAACCCTATGAAATTGCCTAAGCTGCTGAAAAAATTCAGCAACAACCAAAGAAACACACAAAAGAACCATTGAATCCACCCAATCAGCCATGCCCTCAGGGACCTGGGAAGATGTCTCAACAATGTTCTTGCAAGAAGACATGAGGTCAACTAGTCCTACAGCAAGAAGAGAAGAAAATAGATTACTAACCCAAAACATCTCGGATAAAAAAAAACAAAACATCTCAGAACAGCTCGGACAAGTACGACACGGAGCAATACAAACAAAAGGAAACCCCAGGACCCGCACTAAAGATCCAGGGGCATCCTTTTGGGGTAAGTTAGGGAGCGAGGATTCAAGGAAACCTACAAGTTTACATCTCTACACGTCCTAACAGGAAGAAAACACTCCGAGAAAAAAGCCACGAGTTACAAATCAAAAATATCAAAATAATTACCTCCCAAAATTCACAGTCTCAGACGGAACTAACAAGCAAACAAAAGCATCAAGAGAAAGTCAAGAAAACGCACTCCGAACAAAAGGCGAAAATCAAATTATGGGTATCGTTATCTCCTACAAAGGTACAGCAACAAGGAAAGCCACCAAACAAGGAAGAAATTAATGGGCAATCTTTTGAAATGGTGAGCAAGATACAGTTTTTTCAAAAAATAGCCAGAAGCGACAGTAGAACATACAAAGCCCTAGGAAGCCTCAAACAGAAATACCAGGAGTAGGCGTAAAAACGAAAAAGAAAGTCAGAAAAAATACATTACAGCGACAAGCAAACACAAGATCATAGAAAGGTTCAAGCTTTTTTTGACATACAGTCAAATATCAAAGAGTTACCAAAAAACCAAAGACAAAACAACGAAAAAAGTGAAGAAACTATAAATGGATCCAACCTGGAAAAAAGCGAAAAGATTCAGAAGAGTTGAAGATGGAAAGACGGAATCGCCGGCAAAATCGCTGACTGACGCCACAAGCAAGAAAAGGAAAAATGTAGGCGAAAAACTTGTAGCGAGAGAACGGAAGGAGAAGTTACAAAGAAAAATGAAGGAGAGAAACCGTTTCTGATTGCAAAATTCAAAATAAAAACCAAGGGAAATGGGGCACTTAATACCAATTAATGAAGGTATTAAACCCTCGCATGTTCCCAAGAACAAAGCGCTGATATAAAAAGCGCGCGCTTTTAGAGGAAAACATTCCACATTCAAAAAAGGTTCTACAAAGAAAGGAATCGACAAAATGCTCGAGTTCGGCTTCACTAGAGAAAGATCGAAGTCAAAGATTCAACCTCAAAGCAGAAGACCGAGCTCTAGCAGGGACACTGTTCATACCCTGGGTCGAGCTATCCGATCCGGGATGTTCAATAATAAAGCGACCGACCTCTTCAGGTCAGGCTATCTGACCTCTTCTCAAAGAGGTCGGTCGAATCGACAGGAAAGCCCAGTAAGGGGCCCAAATAGAGGAACACGACCCAAATCTAAAGGCAGTCCAAGCCTATAGAGATAAGGGCGGTTCCCTTAAAAGATAAGCTGACCTCAACTCAAAGATAAGATAAGATAAGATAAGATAACTAACTTATCTTATATAAAAAGGTCACTCTACACCATTATAAATACACTGGAGCACCCAGGTATAACTCATACTCTAATTCTACTAAAAACCTGTTTAATACCCAGGCTAACTTAAGCATCAGAGTCTCTTGTAGGTACCCCCCACCCTCCGGTGACCAAGGATCAGCAGTGCAGCCAGTCCAACAAGTCGGACACGACAGCTCCGGTCGCCACCCACCAGCCGGACACGTCATCTCTGACTAGTACAGAAGATCTCGTCCGAGATCGACCCACAGTTTCAGATAACCCTCGGAACAACTACACTGTCATAAACAACACCCTATTCAAAAGAGGGATTTCAATACCATTATTAAAATGTGTGCCGACCTCCAACACAAGGGAAGTTTTAGAGGAAGTGCACAGTGGCATCTGTGGCAATCATCTTGGAGCACAAGCACTCACCAAAAAAGTACTTCGGGCAAGATTTTATTGGCCAACTCTACAAAAGGAGGCCACAGAGTTTGTAAAGACATGTCCACCATGTCAAAAACATGCCAACTTTCACATCGCCCCGTCAGAGGAGCTCATCAGCATAACCTCACCTTGGCCGTTCGCTAAATGGGAACTCGACCTTCTCGGACCCTTTCCCAGGGATCGGGACAAGTTAAATTCCTCATAGTAGGGGTAGACTATTTCACAAAGTGGATCGAGGCAGAATCCCTAGCTAACGCCACTACTCGAAGAAGTCAAAAATTCCTATACAGGAACATTGTCACAAGGTTCGGGGTTCCATACTCCATCACCACAGACAATGGCACCCAATTCACAGATGCAGGCTTCAGAAAATTAGTAGCCGACTTGAACATAAAGCACCAGTTCACCTCCGTCGAACATCCCCAAGCCAATGGACAAGCCGAAGCTGCTAACAAAGTCATATTAGCCGGGCTAAAACGGAGATTGCAAGATGCAAAGGGAGCTTGGGCCGAAGAACTTCCCATGTTCTATGGGCATATCGAACAACGCCACATTCCACCACAAAGGAATCACCCTTCCGATTAGCATACGGAACAGAGGCAATGATCCCAGTAGAGATCAAAGAAGGGTCGCCTAGAGTGGTCCACTACAATGAAGAAGCCAACTCCCAACTTCAAAGAGAAGAGCTCGACCTACTTCCTAAAATTCAAGAAATGGCTCGGATCAGGGAAGAAGCACTAAAACGTCGAATGGCTTCCAGATATAATCAAAAGCTAGTGCCAAGTGGTTTCGCTGAGAACAATCTCATCCTAATCCGAAATGATATTGGAATAACTCGACCCAGGGAAGAAAAGCTGGCAGCAAACTGGAAAGGACCCTACCGAGTCATAGAAGTACTTGGGAAGGGCTACTACAGACTATCTGAACTCGACGGGCGAGAACTTCCTAGGTCGTGGAACGCCTGCAACCTAAGAAGGTACTATAGCTAGAGAAGGTAAAAGATCTCATCATAGGATGCACTCTTTTTCCTAAAAAGGTTTTTTAATGAGGCACCAAGTTGAGATTCAGAGGATAAAAACTCTATATGTACATATTTTCATTTTCTTTTAAATAAAATATATTAGACGTTCTTCAAGACGCATTAATCTGAAATATTCATCGTCCGATTATAAAGCGATAGATTGGCAGAAAGTGAAAAATAAATTCACTGCACAATCACGATAAAGACCAACAAAGATGAAAACCAAATTCATCTAAAGGTCGACTAAACGAGGATTTAATCCACTTTCTACAAATCGGCAAAGATGAAAACAGAATAATGCAAGAAGTTATCGAAAGTGATCTGGAGAAAGGACCTGACGAGGTCCTGATGGATTGCTAAATAATAACTTAGAAGACTGGCTGACGTTAAGAAGTCGGACCAAGTCAAACCAAGTTATAAGTAAATCCTGAAAGAGACCTGAACAAGGTCCAAGAAAGAGGATTACAAAAGTAACTTAGAAGGGCCCGACATGACGAAGTCGGCCCAAAACATAAAGTTATAGAAGTAATCCCTGAAAGAGACTTGAACAAAGTCCAAGAAAGAGGATTACAAAATAACTTGATCCGACATGACAAAGTCGGTCTAAAACATAAAGTTATAGAAGTAATCCCTGAAAGAGACTTGAACAAAGTCCAAGAAAGAGGATTACAAAATAACTTGATCCGACATGACGAAGTCGGTCTAAAACATAAAGTTATAGAAGTAATCTCTAACTTGATCCGACATGACGAAGTCGGTCCAAAACACAAAGTTATAGAAGAAATCCCTGAAAGAGACTTGAACAAAGTCCAAGAAAGAGGATTAAAAAATAACTTAATCTGACATGACGAAGTCGGCCCAAAACGTAAAAGTTATAAACGTAATCCCTGAAAGGGACCTGAACAAGGTCCAAAAAAGAGGATTACTAAGGTAACTTAGAAGGGCCCGACATGACGAAGTCGATCCACATAAAGTGCAAAGGCTACAAAAAGTAATACTTGCCAGAGACCTCACAAAAGGTCCAAAATAACAGGATTTTTGCCTCAAAAGGAATCAAAGCCAAAATCACAAAAGCCACTCAAAGAGATCGAGCGACAAGACCCCAAGCACTACCAAAAGCCTAGAAAAAGTGGCTAGACGAGATAAAGATCGATATGATACTAAAGGCACGAAGTTGTGATAAAAACAAATTCAAAGGGGCTACCCAAATCAGCCCCAAGAACTTGGAAGCTACTTTTTGTTTTTTAGCCTAAGGTTGTTAAACAAGCAACTAAACAAGTGTCAACAGTCAGCAAAATAAAATTTACAAAATAAAAAGTTTAAAAGCCCACAAGCCGGGCTATCTACACAACCAAGATAAAAAAGTTCAGTTAAGCATCAGAAGCCTTCCCGGTAGCATCAGCATAGGGAGAAGGAGGGCGAGTCTGAATGGGCACAGCATCCACGGTCCCATCATCTGGATTCAGGATTTGACAGTACGGATCGGATACGGGATGACCGACCTCAACTGAAGGAACTGAAGAAGTTGACAATTTGGCGGCAGGCGCAGGGGGAGGTTCGACATCATCATCATCCGGGTCGTCAGTGACAATCTTACCATCCCTCACAACATTGTCCAGGCTGAAGAGAGAAAGATCGACCTCAGGAGCCAGAATTCAAACCTGCTCCTTCAGGTTCTCATAAGCAGCATTCACGCTGCCGACAAGGTGACCTTGGAGCTCGGAGTAATCAGCTCGGGCAAACTCCAACTCCTCCCTCAGACGCATTACCTCCCGATAGAATGTAACATAGCTGTCTTTATGCCTCAATGCCGTGTCCTCAGCCAACCTCATAGAAGCCGCCAAGGCAAGGGAGCTAGCATTCTCGCTCTCCAGCTCCTTCTCCAGTTTTGTCACTTTCACTTCGAGCCCCTCCTTCAAGCCCTTCATCCGATCAAACTCCTGTTTAGCCTCCTCCATGAAGGCTTTGGTGGCATGAAGAGGAAGATTTTGGGTAGTTCGGTACAAGGCAGCCCCCATGTGTGCCATCTTAATACTACTCCGAGTTATAAAGTCCAAATGGCGAAGGAGTGATACATCATCCATAGGGAGGGCACCGTAAGGACCGATCTACTGATCTACGAACTCAACCGCGTCAAAATCAGGGGCATCAAGGTTGAAAGGCTCAATGGTTTTTTGCTTTTTGTTGGGAGGAGCACCAAAAGTAGCAACAGAGGCTTGGGGAGGATCAATCAAACGAACCCGGGGAGTCGGGATTACCTTCCTCGCCCCAGGTGAGCTCGGAACGGCCGGCTTCGACTGAGCCTGGGATGATCCCTCCCCGGCTGCCTTGGCCGAGACGTTTTTGGCTGCGGTAGCTTTCCTCTCCCTTTTGAAGGCCTTCATAGATTCATTATCCTTAATCATCTCTGCAAGCAAAGCACAACAGTAAGGAATCAATTAACAAATCATAAAAGAGCTTGCAAACAATATAGGAGCAGACAAAAGAGGAAAATCAAAAAATTAACTACCCAGCTCAGTTCGGAGGAGAGATGGATTGGTTAAAAATTTCTTCATGTCGAGATGGGGAGGCTGACCCCAGGTCTCTTCCAGAATAGTCACGAAAGCTTGCTCAGCCTCATCCAACATTTCCCATGAATATCTAGATACCCTCACGTCCTTTTGCCATTCCAAGGGAAAGGCGGGCTCGTCATTTTCATCCAGAAAAAACGGCCGAGCTTCTTCAACAGCTCGGACTTTAAAAAAGTAATTTTTAAAATCACGGAAAAATTCATCAAACATAGAGAATACCTTTTTTCCTTGGGAAGCTCGGAAAGAAACCCAAGCGGCTTTCTTTTTAACTACCTCAGGCTTCATCAAAACAAAGAGATAGAAGAAAAGGGATTGCGAAGCAGGAATACCGAATCCATGACACAACAATTGAAAGATTTTTATGAAACCCTAGGAATTGGGGTGAAGTTGGGAAGGAGCAACATTACAGGACCATAACAGGTTGGTCTCAAAATCAGTAAAAGGAAGGGTGATACTCATCTGGCCAAAAAAGAAATCGTAAGCATAGAAAAAAGGGCGATCTCCAGCAACCCGAGTAGAGAAACAAACTCTCTCTTCAGAAGTGGGAGATACAAGTTCATAATTCTTTTCCTCACCAACACTACTACAAAACCTATGAAATTGCCTAAGCTGCTAACAAAATTTAGCATCAACCAAAGAAACACACAAAAGAACCATTGAATCCACCCAATCAGCCATTCCCTCAGGGACCTGGGAAGATGTCTCAATAATGTTCTTGTGAGAAGACATGAGGTCAACTAGTCCTACAGCAAGAAGAGAAGAAAATAGATTACTAACCCAAAACATCTCAGATAAAAAAAACAAAACATCTCAGAACAGCTCGGACAAGCACGACACGGAGCAATACAAACAAAAGGAAACCCAAGGACCCGCACTAAAGATCCAGGGGCATCCTTTTAGGGGCAAGTTAGGGAGCGAGGATTCAAGGAAACCTATAAGTTTACATCTCTACACGTCCTAACAGGAAGAAAACACTCCGAGAAGAAAGCCATGAGTTACAAATCAAAAATCATCAAAATAATTACCTCCCAAAATTCACAGTCTCAGACAGAACTAACAAGCAAACAAAAGCATCAAGAGGAAGTCAAGAAAACGCACTCCGAACAAAAGACAAAAATCAAATTATGGGTATCGTTATCTCCTACAAAGGTACAGCAACAAGGAAAGCCACCAAACAGGGTAGAAATCAAGGGGCAATCTTTTGAAATGGTGAGCAAGATACATTTTTTTTCAAAAAATAGCCAGAAGCGACAATAGAACATACAAAGCCCTAGGAAGCATCAAACAGAAATACCAGGAGTAGGCGTAAAAACGGAAAAAAAAAGTCAGAAAAAACACATTACAGCGACAAGCAAACACAAGATTATAGAAAGGTTCAAGCTTTTTTTGACATACAGTCAAATATCAAAGAGTTACCAAAAAACCAAAGACAAAGCAACGAAAAAAGTAAAGAAACTATAAATGGAACCAACCTGGAAAAAAGTGGAAAGCTTCAGAAGAGTTGAAGATGGAAAGACAGAATCGCCGGCAAAATTGCTGAGTGACGCCACAACGTAAGAAAAGGAAAAATGTAGGCGAAAAACTTGTAGCGAGAGAACGGAAGGAGAAGTTACAAAGAAAAATGAAGGAGAGAAACCGTTTCTGATTGCAAAATTCAAAATAAAAGCCAAGGGAAAGGGGGCAATTAATACCAATTAATGAAGGTATTAAACCCTCGCACGTTCCCAAGAACAAAGCGCTGATATAAAAAGTGCACGCTTTTAGAGGAAAACATTCCATATTTAAAAAAGGTTCTACAAAGAAAGGAATCAACAAAATGCTCGAGTTCGGCTTCACTAGAGAAAGATCGAAGTCAAAGATTCGACCTCAAAGCAGAAGACCGAGCTCTAACAGGGGCATTGTTGATACCTTGGGTCGAGCTATCCGATCCGGGATGTTCAGTAATAAAGCGACCGACCTCTTCAGGTCAGGCTATTCGACCTCTTCTCAAAGAGGTCGGTCGAATCGACAGGAAAGCCCAGTAAGGGGCCCAAATAGAGGAACACGACACAAATCCAAAGGCAGTCCAAGCCTATAGAGATAAGGGCGGTTCCCTTAAAAGATAAGCTGACCTCAACTCAAAGATAAGATAAGATAAGATAACTAACTTATCTTATCTAAAAAGGTCACTCTACACCATTATAAATACACTGGAGCACCCAGGTATAACTCATACTCTGATTCTACTAAAAACCTATTTAATACCCATGCTAACTTAAGCATCGGAGTCTCTTGCAGGTATCCCCCACCCTTCGGTGACCAAGGATCAGCAGTGCAGCAAGTCCAACAAGTTGGACATGACAGCTCCAGCCGCTACCCACCAGCCGGACACATCATCTCCGACCAGTACAGAAGATCTCGTCCGAGATCGACCCACAGTTTCAGGTAACCCTCGTAACAGGTACTTTATATGCTTATATGAAAATGTGAAAACAATTTAAGCACTTGTTCATGCATCTAGCACATTAATCATATGCATTAATTCACTGAAAAAAAAAAGAATATGAATAATGAGAAAAGAGAAAAAGAAAAGAAAAATAGCAAATAAATAAAAAGGGGGAAAATGCCCCAATGTCAATAAGTGAACTAATGCATATGACTTGTACTTAAAAGATATCAAGGTGCATGAATATGTGGAAAAAATAGTTAATGGGTAGTTAGGTTTTGGATTTTGATTACATGGATTGTCTTAAGATAGGTGGAAAGTTTGGGTTAATCAAGAATTCAGATTTTAGTCCACTTGACCAAATACAATCCTACCTTGACCTTAACCCCATTACAACCCTTAAAAGACTTCTTGATATGCGTATTTGTGCATTAAATTTTTGTTGATTGGTAGAAGAAGAGCAAGTTTTAGAAAGCATGATTAGTAGAGAACCGAGAGAATCGAACCTTAAACACTTGAGCGATTAGAGTGTATACACTTCCAGTGAGGGTTCGATGCTCTATTCTATGTTCCCGGCTTTCATGAGATTTCTTCTTGCAAGTTTACCTGTACTTTATTTTGTGATTTAAATTAGTGGAATCCAGTTTATGTTTGTCTTGGAGAATTTGTTTACTTTTAACCAAGTAAGTAGAATCATTTTTTTGCATGTAGTTGCACTCATATAGATAGATTATGATAAACCGCTATTTTACGATTTATTTTGTATTGAATTGAGCGGATTTTATCCATTATTCTCACACTTATGCATATAAATTGCGTGTTTTACATTTTCCTTCCTAATTCTGTGATATAGTCGAAAACATGTTTCCTAGGCCTTTAAATTATCAATTTTTAATTACCCTTTATTACCATTCGATGTTGTGATTTGTGCATTAAGTGTTTTCAGGCTTTATAGGGCAGGAATGGCTTAGAGGACGGAAAGGAAGCATGCAAAAGTGGAAGGAACACAAGAAAATGATGTTTTGAGAAGCTGGCAATGACGCGTACCCATAGGGCGTCGCGTACGCGTGACAAGGATTTTTACCAAGCGACGCGTACGCGTGACAAAGCGTCACGTGCTGCAATCTGCAGAAAATGCTGGGGGTGATTTCTGGGCTCTTTTTGGCCCAGTTTCAAGCCCGAAAACACAGAATAGAGACTGCAGAGTGGGGGAAACAAAGAGACAACTTTCATTCACATAATTTTAGGTTTTAGATGTAGTTTTCTAGAGAGAGAGGCTCTCTCCTCTCTCTAGGTTTTAGGTCTTAGTTATATTCCTTTTCTTTCAGATTTCTATCTTAGTTTAATTTAGTTTCTCTTCTACTTTTATTTGTCTCAGCATTCTAGTTTATTTATTTCCCTTGTTGATTACTTTATGTTGCCAATTTAGTTTATGAATTCTCATGTTAGATTTGATTTTCTATTTAATGCAATTTGTGGTATTTCATATTTATTACTTCTTCCTTTATTTGTTATCATTGATTTTGTAATTATTGGTTTTAGATTTTACATTCTCTTATTACTTTTCTATGCTTTTGTTTTGTGCCTTCCAAGTGTTTGATGAAATGCTTGGTTGGATTTTAAATTAGCTTTTTATGTTCTTAGCTAAGATTGTGTAATTAGAGACTCTTGAATTGTCAAAGTCTCTTGTTAGTTGGTAATTGAAACTTGCTAGTTGATTTGAATTCTATTAACTCTAGTCTTTCCTTAGGAGTTGACTAGGACTCGTGAACTCAAGTTGATTTTATCACTTGACTTACCTTCAATTGTTAGAGGTTAACTAAGTGATAGCAAAAGGCAATTACCATTACAAGTGACTACGATAATAGGGATAGGAATTCTAATTATCAATCCTTGCTAAGACCTTTATTTATTATTAGTTTATTTTCTTGTCATTTACGTTCCTTGTTCAACATTTCAAAACCCAAAAAGATACAACCTCATAACCAATAATAACTACACCTCCCTGCAATTCCTTGAGAGACGACCCGAGATTTAATACAACGGTAATTTTTATTGGGTTTGCTTAAGTGACAAACAAATTAAATTTGTTTGAGGTTTAATTGTCGGTTTAGATCTATACTTGCAACGCGCTTATTTCTGTGAAATTCTTTACCGACGATTTTTCCAACGTCAATTTTTGGCGCCATTGCCGGAGAAATGCAAATGTGTGCCTTATTATTGGTTATTGTGAATATTGTAAATAATTTTGCTTTTTCGTTTCTTTGTTAGTTGTTTCTAGTTTTAGGAGTTTATTCTCATTATTTTCTTATTAGTTTTTATTTTTACTTTCTTTTGTTACTATGAATTCTCACCCCTTTGGCTATGAGTTTAATTCAAATTATGTTGTTGAGAATGGAATCTACAATGAGAATATGCATCAAGGTTGGGACAATCAAAGATGGGAGGAGCCACAAGGATTTGATCAACCCTTTCGGCAACAACATCCTACAATGTACCATGAGCAACAACCATTCTACGATGCATCCTAAGACCATGGTTATAGTGGACCTTTTCGTGACAATCAACCTCCACCAAATTACTATGGGCAAGAACCATTCCAAGGTCCGTATCAAGACAATGGATATGGTGGACCCCTTGTAGTTACCAACAAGCCCTACCATATGCCTATGAACCCCCTCCTCAACATAGCTTTAAACCACCATACTCACAAGCCCCCTACTACCAAACACCCTCATATGATCCTAACCCTTATCCACCATACCAACCTCCCTATGAACCATATGAGCCATACATAGAGCCACCCCAATTCCAACCCAATCACTCCCAAGAGCCAGATGATCTTAATCATGTTATCCAATCGGAAGAAGAGTCAAGAGATCATCTCATGAAGACATTGGATCAATTTCAAGAAACCCTTCATCGATTAGAGCAAGTGGGAAGCCGAAAAGCACACGAAGCTCTCATGGATAAAGAATCTCAACTTGAGAACAAGGAATTAAAGTGTGTTGTGCAACAAGTGAAAAATATGGAGAGTGTTGAACCACCACATCCTTATTATGATGAACCACCCTCTTATCAGGAACCTTTCCTCCCAAGTAATGAACCTTCATATCCACCCCAATTTTCAATGGATGACACTCTAAGTGTTCTTCTTTAAGAGCAAAGAGAGATGCAAATGACAACACAAGAATTCATAGCTATCTTGACTGAGGTAGTAGGTAATTTAGCCTCTCTGCACGTCAACACTCAAAGCACGCCCATGGCTACATGTGGAGAACCAAGAGAAGCGTGTAGCATGAAGGAGACACTAAAAACTACGGTGGACAACGAGGAACATGACTTTGTATTGGAACAAGTGGAGGAAGCCGTAATAGTTGAAGAGGAAGAAGTGGTTGAAGACTTAGGAGATGTCGAACCTCAATGGGAATCAAGAGTTGAAGAGTATTCCTCCAAGAAGATTGAACTTGATGTCAAAGAGGCTAGTGCACAACCTCCATGGCATATTCCCTATGAAGAATTGCATGGAATAGATCAAGAGGTGAGTTCCCTTGGTGATGATGATCATGAATCAAGTCTTCCTAGTGATGAATCTACATCCGTAATTGAACTCCTTGAACATGAGGACCCTCCTCTGATTGAGTCTGAGAATGATGTGGAAGTGGAAGTCCTTCGGAAAGGTTGGACAGGAGTGGAACATGCTTTGTCAAGAACGTTGGAGACTTCTCTACCTAGGTTGCCGTCTACTACATCATTTGAATGGGTAAAACTCATCTCTATTCGCCTTCCTATCCCACTCGAGTATGGTATTCTTGAAACGGACGGCCAACATAGGGAGCTATGTGGCATTAAGCGTAAGAGAAGAATATTTAGTGGTTGGAGTTGCAAATCAAGGGTCATCAAGGTTGAGATTCCAAGAGCTAGATGCAAGGGTGGGACTAATGAACATTTGGTTGGATCTGAGAGAAGAGTTTGGTATTGCATTGAGAATTCAGACTGCTTGCCACCTGGTAGGAACAATGATGATCAACTTCAAGATGGGTGTGGAAATAAGATTTCGGATCCCGGGCATACAAGAGGATCGACTTTGGGAGCTCAAAGCTTGTGAAGAAATCCCTCAAGGCTTGGCAAATTCACTTGAGAATGATGAAGATTATTGGAAGTACAAGCGTTTGGTGGAAGTTTCAGGATGAGTTCAAGCACAAGCCATGATAAACCACTATTTCATGGTTTATCTTGTGCTCAATTGAGTGGATTTTATCAACTCTTTATCCACTTATTCATAATATTTGCATGGTTTTATATTTCCTTCCTGATTTTGTGCTATGATTGAAAATATGCTTCTTTGATCTTATATTTGCTTATTATTAATCCTCTCTTATTACCATTAGATGCCTTGATACGTGTGTTAAGTGATTTCAGATATTATAGGGCAGGAATGGCTCAGAGGATAGAAAGGATGCATACAAAAGTGGAAGGAATACAAGAAGTTGGAGAAATTGCTAAGCTGTCCAGCCTGACCTCTTTGCACTCAAACGGCTATAACTTTAGCTACAGAGGTCCAAACGACGCGGTTCCAATTGTGTTGGAAAGCTAACGTCTGAGGCTTCGATTTGATATATAATATGCTATAGTTCCTCTGACGCTAGGCGACGCGACCGCGTGATCCATGCGGCCGCGTCGCAGTGACGGAAATCAGCGTGTTTGAATTCTTCTCCAGCGATTTTCGGCTGTTTTCGACCCAGTTCGCAGCCCAGAAAACACAAATTAGAGGCTATAAAGTGGAGGATTGCATCCATTCATAGGGAGGCTTTCACATTCACAATTTTAGGAGTAGATGTAGTTTTTAGAGAGAGAGGTTCTCTCCTCTCTCTTAGGATTAGGATTTAGGACTTCTCTTAGTTTTAGGAGTGACTCTCAATCCCAGGTTCAATGTTCTTTTTATTTATTTTTCTAATTTAATTTATGAATGTCCATGTCAGATTTAAGTTCTTTTGTGAATGCAATTCGAGGTATTTTCAGATTTAATTTTGCTTTGCTTCATTTATAAATGTTTTTAATTTAATTTAGATTTTTCTTCTTTTTGGCTTTGGTTAAAGTAATTGGTGACGCTTGAGATGTCAAATAAAACAGTGGTTGAAATTGGCAGATTCTGATTGAACTAGGATTGCTCTAAAGCTAGTCTCTCCACAAGAGTTGACCAGGACTTGAGAATCAAGCCAATCAGCCCACTTAACCTTCCTTTGTTTAGTAAAGGCTGACCAAGTGGGATTAAAATCCAATTCTCATCACAATTGATAAGGATAGGACTTCCAGTTCTTGTACTTTGCCAAGAGTTTATTTTATAGTTATTTATTTATCTTATTCTTCTTGTGCAACATACTGCTCCCTTACTTTATAAAACCCCTAATTTACAATCTTCATAACCAATCATAAGAACATACTTCCCTGCAATTCCTTGAGAAGACGACCCGAGGTTTGAATACTCGGTTATCAATTTCAAAGGGGTTTGTTACTTATGACAACCAAAACGTTTGTACGAAGGGATTTCTGTCGGTTTAGAGACTATATCTACAATGCGACTGTTTTTATGAAATTCTTTACTGGCAAAAATCCTAATGTCAAAATGACGCCGTTGCCGGGGAATTGCAAACGTGTGCCTTATTATTGGTTATTGTAAATATTTTATTTTTGCTTGTTTATTTGTTTTTATTTTTGTTTTTATTTTTTCTTTTTCTTAAGTTAAGAGGTTATTGGTTTTTATTTTAAAATTTTTATTTTATCTTATCTTATTTCAAAAATCAAATTTCAAATTTCAAATTTCAAAAATTCAAAATTCAAAAATTTAAAATTCAAAATTTCAAAATTTAATTTTCAAATTCAAAATTTAAATAACTTTTTAATTTAAATTTGTTTTTATTTTTGTTTTTAATTTTTATTTGCTACCATGAACTCTCACCCCTCTCGCTTTGAGTTTGGTTCTAACTTTGTTGAAGGAAATAGAAGTTACAGCAGGAATGTGCATCAAGGTTAGACCAATCAAGGATGGATGGAGCCAAGAGGATCTAATCAACCCTTCAGGTAGCAACACCCTCCGAGATATCCTGGACAAAGACCATTCTACAGTGCATACCCAGCTGAAGGATATGGTGGACAACCTTGTAACTACCAACAAGCCCCACCCCGTGCATATAAACCATCCTTTCAACATAACCTCGAACCACCACACTCACGAGCTTCTCTTCACCATTCGCCACCATATGATCCTTCCTTAGCCCAGTACAAATCCAATCACTCCCAATCACCACCACTTTCCTATGTATCATGCCCAAGTCCGGCAACCCGAGAAGCAGAGGTTCGCCTAAAGGAAACAATAAATAAATTTCAAACAACCATTCGACAACTGGAGCAAGTAGTAATTCAATGGGTTTCTAGATGCTCAAATACACAAGGATCAGCCACAGCCCCATGTGAACAGTCTAACGAAGAGCGTAGCATGAAGGAAATACCAGAAATTCCAGTGGATAAGACAGAGAACGAATTCGTGCTAGAACAAGTAGAAGAAGCTGTCATTGTTCAAGAAGAAGAGTTGGTTGAAGATCTAGGAGATGCTGAACCTCCATGGGAATCCAGAACTGAGGAGAGCTCTGTCAAGGACGCTACGGTTGATGCTAAGGAGGATATTGTACAATCTCCAAGGCAAGTTGTTTATGAAGAATCAGACGGAATAACCCAAGACACAAATTCCCTTGATGATGATAGTCACAAGTCAAATTCTCTTAGTAATGAATTTGCATCCGCAAGTGAATTCTCTGAGATCGAAGAATCTTCCCCAAGTGAATATGAAGATGATGCGGAGGCAGATTTCTCTCAACCTCCAATCTATGACTCAAGTGATGAGGAAGACATAGAAGACTTTGACCAGGGTGATACTACATTTGAAGACTCTTACAAGGAAATGGAGCAATTCACAGAAGAACCCAAGGGAGTAGAACTTGCAGAACCACCAGAAACACCTATCGCAAGGCCATTACCACCTAATACAAGCTTCAAGTGGGTACAATCCTTAACCTATAACTTTACTTATTCACTTGAATATGATTTGCTTGAAACAGATGGCCAGCTTAGAGCTCTTTGCGGCTTTAAGAGTAAGAGGGAAATGGCTCGTACTCAGAGTTGGTGCACAAGGTTCAATAAGGTTCCACGCTTCACCTCGAAGTACATGGATTGGTATCATGCTCAATTACATGGATCACGGAGAATGTTTGGTCACCATGGTGAGATTCTACTTTTTAAACCGCCCGGATGGAAACATATAGATCAAGATGGAGGCGGATTTAATAGCAAAGCTTGGGATCCTGGAATCTGCTCTGACATCTGTTACCCCGGGAGCCTAAGAATCTGTTTGAAGCTTCTTAAGGGCTTTACATGCTTAGTTTGGGACCCCGGAGGTTACTTGAAGTACAAACACTGGTGGGGATTCCTGGACGAATACAAGCATAAGCCACCATAACAGGGAGCTCACCAAATGTCCAACTTAAGAACTTTAACTAAAAGTGCTAGGTGGGAGACAACCCACCATGGTATAATCATTCCTTTCTCAATTTTAATTAGTTTTGTTTGTTTTTGAAATTTTATTTTATTTTATTTTATTGAACCTGGAGTTTTGCATCACATTCATATTAACACTGCATTCTGCATCTTTTCAGATTAAAAAAAAAAAGCGAGCACGCGACGCGACCGCATCAGCGACGCGTTCGCGTCGCAAGGAGATGGGAGACAATATTAATATGAACAGAGAGTTTCACAGGAGCAGCGCTGGAGGCGTGCCAATGGCACAAATCACCCCACGCAACCGCGTCGCTGACGCAACCGCGTCATATGGGAATAATGGCCTCCCACGCGACCGCGTCACCCACGCGACCGCGTCACCCACGCGGCCGCGTGACCTGAAATCGGCGTAAAAAGGGTGTATGGCAGAAAGTTGAGCTGGAGTTGGGCTGGACCCGTGCTAGTAGCACAAGCCCTGCCACGTGAACGCGTCACCCACACGTCCGCGTCATATTGGAAATAAGGCCACCTGCGCGATCGCGTCGACCACGCGACTGCGTCACCCTGGATTTTGGCAATACTGAGTTTTGAACAGAGAGTTGTACGACCGCGAGGCTGCACTCGCGTCACTAGCACAAATCGAGTCACGCGATCGCGTCCCCCACGCGTCCGCGTCACCCAACCTTATCGTGCACCATGCGACCGCATCACCCACGCGACCGCGTCGCCAGCGTCGCACAACCTATCCAAATTAGTGCCAATTTTCTTATCTTTTCTTTTCTAATCATAATTTCTTCCTTCTCTCTCCTTTCTCACTTTCTTTTTCTTCTTCTCATCCTTTTTCCCTCTCATTTTATTTTATTTTATTTATTTTCATACTTTCATTCATTGCATATTTTTATTTTTCTAAAATTATTGATGTTCAAATGTTCTTATTCAACTGTTATATCTTTCCTAGTATTATCTTGGTACTTATGACTTGTTTTATTCTGATTGGGTAACATTATTTAAATCAATGCTAATTTTTATGATACTTGTACTCCTCTTGCATTGACATGTACTTATATTGATATTTTCATTACCCACACTCTTCCTCATTGTTGCATATTTTGCACCATTGGTATGCCATGGCTTCTATTGTTTTCTCACGTACATGTTAAAGCTTCCATGTAAATGAGACCCTTTTCATTCGGCATTAACCCAACCATATTTCATTTATTTTCTTATCTCTATTATTGGGTTACCTTTCTTCCCTTTTTCTTTCAGGATGGCCACCAGGAAGAGAACCGGAAGACGTTTACATGAGGAGACAGACAAGTCCATCTGCACAATCCTTAGAGAAAAGCAATAGTTGAAACAACCCGTCCACCTGCACATCTCAGTATGCACCGAGGACGGTGCAGTCTTTAAGTGTGGGGAGGTCGATACCGATCTCCATGGGTTAGTACTTTCCTGTCTCAAACACCAATATTTTATTTTCTTTGTTAATTGTTACATTTGCATATTTAATTGCATGTTTATTTGATTTTATGCATTTAGTTACTACTTGGTTGAAGTAATATTTTCTTTTTCAAGAAATTTTTATAATATTTCACTAATTTAAATTGAAAAAAAATTTTTTGTGTTAAACTTGTTTGGAAGTTGTATTTGGAACATGGTTTTTGAGCTAAAAAACACACAACCTATGAGATTTGAGCTTATTTATATGGTTACATTATTTAACCATAAATATTTTATTCCTGTGTGTTCCCTTCTCTATGATTGTAATCTTTACTTTGTTCCATTCTATATGTCCAATATTTAGTGTATTTACATGCTTGCATATGATTGAGGCCATTGTTTGATTTTAGCTCACTTATCCCAAAATTAGCCTACCTTTTACATCACCCTTGTTAGCCCCCTTAAGCTTTTAAATCCCCTCTGTTTTATAACCACATTACTAGCCTTAAGTAGAAAAACAAAATAAGAATCCCAAGTTGAATCCTTGGTTAGCTTAAGATAGATATTGTGTAAAATTTAAGTGTCGGAAATTTTATGGGAACATGGGATGATATGAAAAAGTAGGGAATTAAATTGAATAAGTTATTTGAAAATTTGGGAAGCATGCTCATGTGAAATCAAAATAATTAAATTACCATGTGCATTGAAGAAAAATATATTAAGTAATTAAAAAAGGGGATACAAAAAAAAAGAAAAGAAAAATAAAAAAATACCCCAAATGCAAAATAAAAAAAATCAATGCAAAGGGGACAAAATTCAAAAATAAGTTTGATACATGAGCATGTAATACTAAAGTGGGAAAATTTTGGGTAGCTAGGTAAAGTATATTTAAATTATATAAAGTATGTATATGTTAGGTGAGATCTTAGACTAATCAAGGATTCACTTTGTTAGGTCACTTAGCCTTATATATATATACCTTCACCCTTACCTTAGCCCCATTACAACCTTGAAAAGACCTCATGATGTTTGCATTGGTACATTAAATTTTTGTTGATTGGTTAGATGAAGAACAAGGTTTAGAAAGCATGACTAGAGAAGAGTAGAGTGAATAACCCTAGACACTTGAGAGATAGAGTGATATACACTACCAGTAAGGGTTCAGTGCTTAATTCTATGTTCCTGCTTTCATGAGCTATCTTCTTACAAGTTTATTTGCTTTTATTGTATAATTTGAATTGGTAAAATCCAGTTCATGTATGTTCTTAAAAGATTTGTTTACTTTTAACCAAGTAGGTAGAAACATTTTGCATGTAGTTGCATTCATATAGATAGGTTGCATTTCATGCATTCTACCATCCCTCTTCATCTTTATAGCTTCTCTTGAGCTTAGCATGAGGACATGCTATTGTTTAAGTGTGGGGAGGTTGATAAACCACTATTTCATGGTTTATCTTATGCTCAATTGAGGGGATTTTATCAACTCTTTACCCACTTATTCATAATATTTGCATGGTTTTATATTTCTTTCCTGATTTTGTGCTATGATTGAAAACATGCTTCTTTAATCTTATATTTGCTTATTATTAATCCTCTCTTATTACCATTAGATGCCTTGATATGTGTGTTAAGTGATTTCAGATATTATAGGGCAGGAATGGCTCAGAGGATAGAAAGGAAGCATGTAAAAGTGGAAGGAATACAAGAAGTTGGAGAAATTGCTAAGCTGTCCAGCCTGACCTCTTTGCACTCAAACGGCTATAACTTTAGCTACAGAGGTCCAAATGATGCGGTTCCAGTAGCGTTGGAAAGTTAACGTTCGGGGCTTCGATTTGATATATAATATGCTATAGTTCCTCTGACGCGACCGCGTGATCCATGCGGCCGCGTCGCAGTGATGGAAATCAGCGTGTTTGAATTCTTCTCCAGCGATTTCCGGGCTGTTTTCGACCCAGTTCGCGGCCCAGAAAACACAGATTAGAGGCTATAAAGTGGGGGATTGCATCCATTCATAGAGAGGCTTTCACATTCACAATTTTAGGGGTAGATGTAGTTTTTAGAGAGAGAGGTTCTCCCCTCTCTCTTAGGATTAGGATTTAGGACTTCTCTTAGTTTTAGGAGTGACTCTCAATCCCAGGTTCAATGTTCTTTTTATTTATTTTCCTAATTTAATTTATGAATGTCCATGTCAGATTTAAGTTCTTTTGTGAATGCAATTCGAGGTATTTTCAGATTTAATTTTGCTTTGCTTCATTTATAAATGTTTTTAATTTAATTTAGATTTTTCTTCCTTTTGGCTTTGGTTAAAGTAATTGGTGACGCTTGAGCTGTCAAATAAAACAGTGGTTGAAATTGGCAGATTCTGATTGAACTAGGATTGCTCTAAAGCTAGTCTCTCCACAGGAGTTGACCAGGACTTGAGAATCAAGCCAATCAGCCCACTTAACCTTCCTTTGTTTAGTAAAGGCTGACCAAGTGGGATTAAAATCCAATTCTCATCACAATTGATAAGGATAGGACTTCCAGTTCTTGTACTTTTCCAAGAGTTTATTTTATAGTTATTTATTTATTTTATTCTTCTTGTGCAACATACTGCTCCCTTACTTTCTAAAACCCCTAATTTACAATCTTCATAACCAATAATAAGAACATACTTCCCTGCAATTCCTTGAGAAGACGACCCGAGGTTTGAATACTCGGTTATCAATTTCAAAGGGGTTTGTTACTTATGACAACCAAAACGTTTGTACGAAGGGATTTCTGTCGGTTTAGAGACTATATCTACAACGCGACTGTTTTTATGAAATTCTTTACTGGCAAAAATCCTAACGTCAAGCCACCATGACAAGGATCTCACCAAATGTCCAACTTAAGGACTTTAACTAAAAGTGCTAGGTGGGAGACACCCCACCATGGTATATTCTTTCTAATTTCTCTTTTGTTTACATTGGTAGTAAATTAAATTTTTATTTTTAGTTATAGTTATTTAGTTTAAATTATGGTTTTATTTGCTTAATCATGTTTAGCATTGTTTTGGTAGTTTGTTATTTCTCAAAAAAAAAAGGGACAACCCACGCGTGCGCATAGGAGACGCATGGACGTCGAAACCAATTTTGCTATCCCATCTAACGAACAAAAAGTTGTGATGGAATCGTGCGGCTGGTGTGCTAGAAGTACAATTCGACCCACGCATACGCGTCCATGACGTGTACGCGTCAATTGCAATTCTGGCGCACCACGCGTGGGCGTGCCTGATGCGCACGCGTCGCACGTAAATGCTGCCCCCTTCAATCTGAACAGAGAGTTGTGCGAAAACGGTGATGGAATTGTGCGTTTAGCACAATTTCACTCGACGCGTACGCGTGCTTCACGCGTACGCGTCACATTCATTTCTCTCCACCAACGCGCACGCGTCCGTGACGCGTATGCGTGGATTCAAATTTGCCTAATCCCTTATGCGAGAACACTTTTCATTCGCGTAACCCTATCCCTTTCACCCCCAATGTCTCCTTCTATTCCCTCTCTTCCCTCTATTGAAACATTCATTACTCACCACCATCACCCTCATACTGTAGCTCAGTTCCGGCGACCCCGAGCCGCCGCCGACCACCCCTCCATCCCCTTCTTTTCTTCTTCTCCTTCTTCTCTTTTCCCTGTCCGTCCGCCCATCTTCTCCGCCTTCACCAAGCACCGCCGCGGACCCCATTGTCACCAACCACTCTCAGCTGTTCCTTTCCCATTTCTCCCTCCTTCCTTCTATTGCTGTAACCACAGCAGAAGCTACGCTTCCCTGCTCTACATCTCGCTGCTCTGTGACCACCTTCTCCTTGCCACTTCTGGGTTGGCCGTGTCATTTCCTTCCTCTTCCAGTTCTGTTTCTGCTTGCCCCAGGTTCCCCTGTCTTCCCTTTCATTTTTTTTCTTGCTTTATCATTCTGTTTAGGTAATTTTGTTAGCTTTGTTTAACTTTTGCTTAGTTTAGTTAGATTAGAAATGCATGTTCTTAGTTGATTTTAGGTGGTTAGGTAGCTAGGATGTGGTTAGTGGATTTAGGTCTGATAATTGCTCTGTTCATGCTGTCTGAATTGGATGATTTTATAACTGCTTTGCTGTTGATGTTGCTGATCTATTTTTACATGTTGCTATTCGATGCTATTTACTGGTATGCTATTTCACTGCTGTTATGCTGATTTTGCTTAATGATGCCTGTGCCATATGAATTTTCCTGTTCTTCATGCTAATTGACCTATATTGGATTCATATGAGCTGCTGAGTTATTGATGTTTGTAATTGAATAGATGATGGTTGCTAAACCGAGATCGATATTATTGATAAATCTGTTGCTGAACTCATATTCGAAAATGCACCTTGGTTCATGTGAAATATGGCTATTGAATTTGTCTGAATTATCTTGAATTTATATGGACTGATTTTGCTGTTTGTTTAATTCGGGAACGCTCAATTTACTGCCAAAATGCTGCCGTATTTTTCTGAAAACCTTATCCTATTAATTTCCAATTGTGAACTGAATTTGGCACATTTTAACTCTAGTCCCACTTGTTTATTGCCAAATTTAAGTAATAGAGTGGTCTACTGGCACTTCGGCTTTTCTTCAGTTCCCTTTATTTGGTTTAAATCATTGCAGACAACAAGGAACTGGTTGACGGTTTCTATGTCAATTAGAACCTTGCTGACCAATGAATTTTGAACCTCTTCTATGATTGAATTGTTCAAGTTAGGTTACAAATCTTCCCTCTTCATGGTCCTATTTCAATTTTAACTTTTCTTTGACCATTGAAGTTGTCTCAAAAAATTTCTAATCAGCCTAATCTTGTTTCCTTCTGATGAGGTTCTTTGACTTTGCTATTGATGGTGCCTTTTACTTGAGTGATGAAATACATTGATGATAACTTATGTTTACCGTTTGTGCTTCTTACATTACATCTTTCATCATCAATGATTTGCTTTGTTCTCATGAGAGTGGGATTTGATGTGTGAAAAACGATCCAACATAAAACTCACCGGCAAGTGTACCGGGTCGCATCAAGTAATAATAACTCACATGAGTGAGGTCGATCCCACAGGGATTGAAGGATTGAGCAATTTTTGTTTAGTGGTTGATTTAGTCAAGCGAATCAAGATTTGGTTGAGTGATTGTAACTTGCAGAAACTAAATTTGCTTGGAAAGTAAAGAGGGAGGGGTAAAGTGCAGTAAATTAAAGAGCAGGAAAGTAAAGAAGCAGATTCTTAAAGTGCAAATAATGTAAATTGCAGAAACTTAGATTGCAAGAAATGTAAATGGCTGAAGCTTAAAGTGCAAGAAATGTAAATTGCTTGAATCATAAAAGGAATTGGAAATTAGGATAGCAGAATTTGAACAAGAACAACTAAATTGCATTAAACATAAAAGAGAAAATTTAAGTGCAGTGAAGTAGATCTTATCAGAAAAGTAAAATGACTTGAGAATTTAAAGAACTGGAAAGCAGTGCTTAAGTTGCAGCAATTCTAAAAGGTGTTGAAGATCTCAGGAAATCAAAGAGACTAGAAAACAAATCTAGATCTCACTCCCTTCCTAGATCCAACAAGAGAAATTGCAAAAGAAGTAAAGAAAAGTAAATTGCAGAAGCAAAGTAGATGAAGAAGCAGTAAACAGAAATTCAAATTCAATTATGCAGAAAGAAAACAAACAAGATCCCAAGGTGAGATTGAAACAGAAGTTCTTCAATTCTCTACCCAAGATCCAAAGCAAGGAAATAAAAGAGTGCTCAAGCAAGAACCAAGAAGAAGAGAGATCAATTCTCCTTCCAAGTTCTCTCAGAAATTCAAAAAGCTCAGAATTAAAATGCAGGTAAAAAGGGAAAATTCAAAATGAAGTCTAGAGGTTCTAAGGTAAAAGAAAAAGGTCCTAA
Source organism: Arachis hypogaea (assembly GCF_003086295.3). Taxonomy (NCBI): domain Eukaryota; kingdom Viridiplantae; phylum Streptophyta; class Magnoliopsida; order Fabales; family Fabaceae; genus Arachis; species Arachis hypogaea. The sequence goes on from NC_092050.1 coordinate 48,853,566, forward strand.
TTACATCAAACTAACTCCTATTTATACACTTTCTATTCTTGGATATTGGAATTCGGATGGGCTTTTGATTTGGTGAAGGAATGAAGTAAGTTGGAATTTTAAATTTCAATTTCAGCCCAAATGCATCTCCCAGGGGAATGCTCAGCTCACAAAGTGAGCTGAGCTTTGTGCTTTGCATAGCGTGTCTTGCTGATTGGGAAGCATCAGGGGAGAGCTCAGCTCACTTTTTCTTGGTGCGCTAGTGTCTTGGTGCCAAATTGTGCGCGCCTTGTGCTGCCCAGGACCGTGTCATGCGCGCTCCACTCTTTTCCTGACCGTGTCAAGATGTGTTGCATGTGCCCATGGATAGCGCTCAGCTCACTTTGTGACCTGAGCTTTGGTGCATCCAAGGAAGGGTCCTTGGTTCGAAACTTGGAGGAAGCATGCGCTGGAGCTTTTCCTTGGTTTTCTTGTGATGCCTTGCTTCCTTGCTTCCTCATGGTGGTGAGTTCGAACCTTGAGGAGTGCATTTGGCCATTTTTTGCTTATTTTCCTTAGTGAGTAGCGCCTCTCCCATCCCCCTTGGTCATGAGTTCAAGCCTTGGAGCATGCATTTGCAAATCATTTTCTTTGAATTATTTCCTCAATGCTCTCGATAATGCTCACTTTGTGAGCTGAGCTTGGTTCCTCATTTCCTTATTTCTTGGCCTTGTGTTGTGCTCAGCTCACAAAGTGAGCTGAGCTTTGTGCCTTGGTCTCCTGGAAGCAAGTGTAGCGCTCACTTAGTGAGCTTTGGAGAGAGCTTCATGGTTTTGTTGCACCACACTTCCTCCTTTCTTGGCCACACTTTTTCTCCTTTGAGCCACGCTTCTTAGGCCATGCTTCCTTCTTTTCTTCTTTTCTTCACCTACAATTAATCAAAACAACCAATCAAAGTATCACCAAATTCACAAGGTCTATTAATCATTAAAATTCAATTGAATTTAGCTTAAACCTCATGATTTAGCATCAATTTCATGGTGGTTGTTTGATTCAAAGAAGTCATGCATTTTCATTCCAAATTACTTACTTAGAGTGCAAGAAAGTGCATAAACCAAATGAAAAACAAAGAAAAAGGCTAGTAAAACTAGACTATGATGACTTGTCATCACAACACCAAACTTAAAACTTGCTTGTCCCCAAGCAAGCATAAAACATAAGAGAAGATAGAATGAAGTAGATAAGCATGCATGTCCTTATTAGGCAATTAGTTGAATTTTGTTTATGGGGTTTTATGCAGATCAAAAGTAGCTCATTTATTACTTGCTGTCAAAACAAACCATGTTCCTTTAAGGGCTCACTAAGGTTGCTGCTATGAATCCTCACTTTTTGCTCATTTCCCTTGTCAGCTTTTCTTCTTTCTTTTGCATTACAGAACTTATTTCTTATTGAAGGCTTGGTGTCAAATGTTGCAGTGGCCTTTGGCCTTATTTTACTCAACATTTCTTCACCACAGACACATGGCTCACCTTTTTCTTCCTAGGATCATTGATGCCCAGCATCTCTTTGGATTACTAAATATTTTGTAGCTAGGTTGCTCTTTATTGTGGACTTTCAGTTGACAATCCCAAATCAGTTGATCTAAGTTGCCAAGTTTTAAGATACTCCTTAGAACCTACTTGTCCAAGCATATCCTAGTACTCAAACACCACAGGCATATGTCCTAGGGTCCAAGCTATTGGTGTCTAGCCTTATTGTTTGTTTCTTTGCCAACTTTTGGCTTTTCTTTTTTCTTTTTCTTTCTGTTTTGGTTTAATTTCAAGGGATTTTTTTTATTAATTGAAGGATCATAGCAGCAAACTAGCTTAAGCTTCAAGTAACAAGTCATTCTACAGCATTTATTCTATGAGCTAACAATTAATTCAAACACACACCACCACTAACTTTCATTCTAACTTCTGTGACATTGAACAATTACTTTTCTAAATCAAACATCTTTCTTTTATTCAAACAGCAAGGGAAACAAAACAAAGTATTCAAGTTGATGAATGATGACACTTATTAGGCAGAAAATTTTCAAGCAAAAATTATGCAGATAGCTTTCTTTTTCAACATGTACTTCCACTTGCAACTAAATAATCATTTCAGCCAGACATAAAGGAGTACCTGAATTAATTGATTGCACAATCAATGATCAAGTATAAATACGACCTGTTGGATTGCTACTTTTCTTTCTTCCTTCTGTTTGCTCCTTCTGAGTCATAGTGCAAGTGTTCTTTAATTTGTTGACTATTTTCCTGCATAATCCTCAAAAGTGGCTTGCTTCTCAAGCCCTTAAGGTACCCGGTTAATATGCAAAGCTTATTTGTGGGCTTTTGAACTTACTTTGGTGTGTGAACACCAAACTTAGTTCCTTGCCAATGTCTCTCATGCAGCAAATTAATTATCTGTGAAATCCTTTTTCCATGCTAAAGGTAATAAAACTAAAAACTATGAAACAGTAAATAGTTAACTAGTTTATCTAAATGCTTGAAGCTAGCATTATGCAGAAAGTGAGAATGCGTTTTATGATGAGACTTTGGTGGAACACCAAACTTAGAATCCTTCACTCTCCCTTAGATTATTTTGGTGTGCAACACCAAACTTAGCTTCTTGCAATGTAGACAAAACTAATTGACCTTTTTATTGAAATAGTCATGAAAATAAAACTACCTCAGGTTGGGTTGCCTCCCAACAAGCGCTTCTTTATTGTCACTAGCTTGACATCTTATCCTTTGATCATGGGGGTTGAAAACTGTAGTGCCTCAGCTTGTCCCCTCTGACTGTGAGCTTCTTTTTTGTCCCTTGGTGCTCAATTTCCACATGCTCAAGAGAGAGTACTTGGTTAACAGTGTAGTGATCCTCAGTCCCCAGCTATTGATATATTAGTTGCACCTTGTCGCCTTTGGAAAATCCTTCAGTTGGAATTTTTTTATTCTTCCACCCTTTGTGAGCCTTCTTCTTGTTTTTCTTCTTTTTTCTTGTTAACCTTTCTTTCTTGACAGCAGCTTTGGTTGTGGTACTTTCTTCATTGTTTATCATCCTAATTCCTTTTTGAATCTCTTCTCCTTCTTGCACATGCTCATCCTTCTGATCCCCTGTGTTTTTGGTTGCTTGCCTTGGAAAACAGTCACTGACTACTTTGCTTCTCTCTTCACTAATTTGTGGTTCTGGAAACACTTTCAGGATAATGCTATCCTCATGCATCCTGAGAGTTAGTTCTCCCTGCTCTACATCTATGATGGCTCTAGCAGTGGCCAAAAATGGCCTTCCCAAGATGATTGAATTGTTTTCTTCTTCTTCAGTGTTCAGTATTACAAAGTTCGCAGGAAAAATGAACTTGTCAACCTTAACTAAAAGGTTCTCAATCACTCCCTTGGGATATATTATTGATTGGTCCACCAATTCCAAGGACATCTGTATTGGTTTCACCTTCCCTATGCCAAGCTTTTTCACTAAGGATGATGGTATTAAATTTATGCTTGCTCCTAAGTCACACATCCCCTTGTTGATAAGTAGATTTCCAATGGTGCAAGGTAGGAAGAAACTTCCAGGGTCTTCTAACTTGGGAGGGAGTCCTTTTCTAATGAGTGCACTGCACTCTTCAGTGAGAAGCACAGTCTCTTTTTCTTGCCAACTCCTCTTCTTGCTGATAAGTTCTTTTAAGAACTTTGCATACAGGGGCATTTGCTCAAGTGCTTCAGCTAAGGGAATATTGATCTCCAACTTCTTGAAGATTTCAAGAAATTTTGGGAAGTGTTGATCCTTAGTCTCCTTGTTGAGCCCTTGAGGATATGGCAAAGGTGGAGTGAAGTTCATTCCCTGCCTTTGGTCCTTAGTTGGCTCTTCAATTACTTCCTTTCCCTTTCTTGATTTTTGTGGCTGATCTTCTCTTTCTTGAACTTGATTCTGAGTTGGCTTGCTTGCTGTCTCCTCCTTGTCATTGACTTTCTCTTCTTCAGCTTGTTTCTTGTCACTTTCCTTTGACTTCTTGGTTGCTTCTTCATTTTTCACCAAGACTCTTCCACTCCTCAATTGTATTGCCTTGCACTCCTCTTTTGGATTGGGAATGGTGTCACTTGGTAGTGAGTTTGATGACCTTTCAATGGTGATCTGCTTGGAGAGTTGTCTAATTTGCCGTTCCATATTTTTCATGGATGCTTCTTGGTTCCTCATTGTCATCTCTTGAGTTTTCATCATTTTTTCCATTAGGAGCTCCAAGTTGTTAATCCTTTGGGATTCTTGTGAGATTGGTTGATTGTGGGGTGTTGAGGGTTGAGGGTAAGTGTTCTGATTTGAGGTTTGGTTATTGGATGGGTAATGGTTGGAGTTGGGGTAGTTGTTTTGGGGTTTTCTGTAAGAGTTTTGGTTAGTTTGCTGCTGATTGTGGTTTTGGTTGTTTCTTGAAGTGTTTTGATTTGAGTTTCTCTGCCATGGTTGTTGATTTTGGTTGTGATTGTCTCCCCACCTAAGGTTTGGGTGGTTCTTCCAAGAAGGGTTGTAGGTGTCACCATAGACTTCATTTGGCCCAGAATTTTGGTTGTGCATGTACTGGACTTGCTCTTGCTGTTGCTCCTCTTGAGTCTCTTCATTTTGTCCCCATGTGGATGATGGTTGGCTTGTATTAACTGCTGCAACTTGGAGGCTATCAATCCTCTTGGCCATTTACTCAAATTGTTGTTGAATTTGCTGCTGCATCATTTTGTTTTGAGCCAAGATTGAGTCCACTCCTTCCAACTCCAACACTCCTTTCCTTTGTGATGGTTGGCGTTGCCTCTGGTGAGCAAAGAAATATTGATTGTTGGCTACCATATCAATGAGATTTTGGGCTTCCTCTGCTGTTTTCATTAATTGCAAAGAACCTCCTGCTGAATAATCCAAAGCCTCTTGAGATTTCAGTGTCAAACCTTCATAGAAATTCTGCAATCTGTCCCACTCACTGAACATTCCTGGTGGACACTTCCTGATTAGAGCTTTGTATCGTTCCCATGCTTCATACAAGGGTTCAGCATCCATTTGTGTGAATGTTTGCACTTCAGTCTTCAATCTAATAACTCTTTGAGGTGGGTAAAACTTGGCAAGGAACTTGGTTACTAGATCATCCCAATTGTTGATGCTGCCTCTTGGGAAGGATTCCAACCATTGAGTGGCTTTGTCTCTGAGTGAAAATGGAAATAGCAGTAGCTTGTAACTGTCAGGGTGCACACCATTGGTTTTGACAGTGTCACAAATCCTCAAGAAGGTGGACAAGTGTTGGTTAGGGTCTTCAAGTGGTCCTCCTCCATAAGAACAATTGTTTTGAACCAAGGTGATGAGTTGTGGCTTTAGTTCAAAGTTATTTGCATTAACATTTGGGGTAAGAATGCTACTCCCACAATGTCTAGGATCTGCACTTGTGTAGGAAGCTAAAACTCTTCTCTGTGGTGGATTATTGTTGTTATTGGCTACTCCTTCAGCCCCATTTGGTGGGTTTGTTAAGTGTTCCTCCATATCTTGGAATTCTTCTTCTGACTCCTCTTCTCCAATAATATTTTTCCCTCTTTCAGCTCTTCTTAACCTTCTGAGGGTTCTTTCGTCTTGTTCACAAAAAGTGGGTGTAATTCTCCTTGTACCTGACATACAACCAAAGCATAAAAATCACAACACCAGAAAGCAACAACAGTTTAATCCATGGCTGAAGTGAAATGTTAATTGGCTTAAGCAAAAATTCAAACAGTTAGTGTGTTAGTAAAAAAAAAAATAGAAAAATAAAAAGTGCTTGATCTAGATCTCCACTTCACTTAATCATTGTCAATCTAATCAATCCCCGGCAACGGCACCAAAAACTTGATGTGTGGAAAACGATCCAACACAAAACTCACCGGCAAGTGTACCGGGTCGCATCAAGTAATAATAACTCACATGAGTGAGGTCGATCCCACAGGGATTGAAGGATTGAGCAATTTTTGTTTAGTGGTTGATCTAGTCAAGCGAATCAAGATTTGGTTGAGTGATTGTAACTTGCAGAAACTAAATTTGCTTGGAAAGTAAAGGGGGAGGGGTAAAGTGCAGTAAATTAAAGAGCAGGAAAGTAAAGAAGCAGATTCTTAAAGTGCAAGTAATGTAAATTGCAGAAACTTAGATTGCAAGAAATGTAAATGGCTGAAGCTTAAAGTGCAAGAAATGTAAATTGCTTGAATCATAAAAAGAATTGGAAATTAGGATAGCAGAATTTGAACAAGAACAACTAAATTGCATTAAACATAAAAGAGAAAATTTAAGTGCAGTGAAGTAGATCTTATCAGAAAAGTAAAATGACTTGAGAATTTAAAGAACTGGAAAGCAGTGCTTAAGTTGCAGCAATTCTAAAAGGTGTTGAAGATCTCAGGAAATCAAAGAGACTAGAAAACAAATCTAGATCTCACTCCCTTCCTAGATCCAACAAGAGAAATTGCAAAAGAAGTAAAGAAAAGTAAATTGCAGAAGCAAAGTAGATGAAGAAGCAGTAAACAGAAATTCAAATTCAATTATGCAGAAAGAAAACAAACAAGATCCCAAGGTGAGATTGAAACAGAAGTTCTTCAATTCTCTACCCAAGATCCAAAGCAAGGAAATAAAAGAGTGCTCAAGCAAGAACCAAGAAGAAGAGAGATCAATTCTCCTTCCAAGTTCTCTCAGAAATTCAAAAAGCTCAGAATTAAAATGCAGGTAAAAAGGGAAAATTCAAAATGAAGTCTAGAGGTTCTAAGGTAAAAGAAAAAGGTCCTAATTACATCAAACTAACTCCTATTTATACACTTTCTATTCTTGGATATTGGAATTTAGATGGGCTTTTGATTTGGTGAAGGAATGAAGTAAGTTGGAATTTTAAATTTCAATTTCAGCCCAAATGCATCTCCCAGGGGAATGCTCAGCTCACAAAGTGAGCTGAGCTTTGTGCTTTGCATAGCGTGTCTTGCTGATTGGGAAGCATCAGGGGAGAGCTCAGCTCACTTTTTCTTGGTGCGCTAGTGTCTTGGTGCCAAATTGTGCGCGCCTTGTGCTGCCCAGGACCGTGTCATGCGCGCTCCACTCTTTTCCTGACCGTGTCAAGATGTGTTGCATGTGCCCATGGATAGCGCTCAGCTCACTTTGTGACCTGAGCTTTGGTGCATCCAAGGAAGGGTCCTTGGTTCGAAACTTGGAGGAAGCATGCGCTGGAGCTTTTCCTTGGTTTTCTTGTGATGCCTTGCTTCCTTGCTTCCTCATGGTGGTGAGTTCGAACCTTGAGGAGTGCATTTGGCCATTTTTTGCTTATTTTCCTTAGTGAGTAGCGCCTCTCCCATCCCCCTTGGTCATGAGTTCAAGCCTTGGAGCATGCATTTGCAAATCATTTTCTTTGAATTATTTCCTCAATGCTCTCGATAATGCTCACTTTGTGAGCTGAGCTTGGTTCCTCATTTCCTTATTTCTTGGCCTTGTGTTGTGCTCAGCTCACAAAGTGAGCTGAGCTTTGTGCCTTGGTCTCCTGGAAGCAAGTGTAGCGCTCACTTAGTGAGCTTTGGAGAGAGCTTCATGGTTTTGTTGCACCACACTTCCTCCTTTCTTGGCCACACTTTTTCTCCTTTGAGCCACGCTTCTTAGGCCATGCTTCCTTCTTTTCTTCTTTTCTTCACCTACAATTAATCAAAACAACCAATCAAAGTATCACCAAATTCACAAGGTCTATTAATCATTAAAATTCAATTGAATTTAGCTTAAACCTCATGATTTAGCATCAATTTCATGGTGGTTGTTTGATTCAAAGAAGTCATGCATTTTCATTCCAAATTACTTACTTAGAGTGCAAGAAAGTGCATAAACCAAATGAAAAACAAAGAAAAAGGCTAGTAAAACTAGACTATGATGACTTGTCATCAGGATTGCTTCTTCTTTAACTTTGTGCACTCATTTTGGTTAAGAACAACATTTTCATGCCACTAATTTTAACACACTTTTCTAACTCTTGACTTATTTGACTCTTTAACTTTTCTTTTAGTTGTCAACTAACTCTTTTAGGTTCCTTTTGAGGCATGATAACTATTTTTGCATAACAAACAAGCATCTCACTATTATTGCATGAATTCTTAGTTATTGTTCTGATTGTTGTCTGAGTTCTATTTTTTTGCATTCCAAGAGTTCATTTCTTTAAGTTACTTCATGAATGTGTCTTAATTTCCTTTTATTTCTGGTATTCTGCCTATTTGCCTATTTACTTGCTTCCCTTTCCTCTGCTTTCTTTAATAATCTGGATTCTGGGAATTCTATTTTTCAGGATGTCTTATAGGAAAGGGAAAGGAAAGGCTAAGGCCAGCTCCAGTAAAAGGAAGAGCGGACAGTCATCCGTTGCTCTTTCAGATGTTCTATCGGATGAATTTTGGTGTGAAAAGAACTTTACTGATCAAGAAAAAGCTGATCAACTTGTGCCTGCTAATGACCCAGTCAAATTTGCCAATCTTTAGTGTGAACTCAAGTTTCCGGTCTTTGCAGAAAAACGAAACCTCTACTTGGAAAGGAAGCTAAAAATACCAACCGATTTGAGGAAGTACACTGAACACCAGATTGAATAGAGAGGTTGGGTATTTCTGGATAGATATCTAGCAGAGGTAAACACATCATGGGTCCATGAGTTCTATTCTAACTATTCTAGGACGACCCTTGATGCAGTGCAGCTTAGGGGGAAAGCAGATTTTAGTCACCGAGGAAGTGATACAGGACATCCTCCACTTCTGGCCTAAAACAGATGACACAGATGGTTTTCAAAAGGCCGAGGAGTCTATTAGATTCATGAGTTTTGATTGGGATACTGTCCGGCGTACTATAGCCATTGATCTTGATGTTACGTGGGCTATGGGAAAGTCAAAGGTAACTCCACGGGGTATAAAGGTTATTTATCTCAATGATGAGGCTAGGATGTGGCAACAGATACTGAGCAATTATGTGATGCCTAGTACTCACGAGTCAGAAGTGCTAGCTGCCATGATCCTCCTTATTTGGTGTGTCATGGAAGGGAAGGACCTATACCTTCCAAGGCTCATCAGGAAGTATATGTCCAGAGTTCATGTGAGAGGCACATTGGCTTTTCCTTATTTGATCACCCAGATGGCTCGTCGAGCTGGGGTGCCTTGGGAGTCAGAGGATGAGAGACCACCGATTGCCGACTGCAAGAAAGTTATTCCGCACGGTAAGCGGTTCGGACCTCTAGGCCACAGACCACCTACTACTACTTCTACTGATGCGGCCACATCCTCAGCAGCACCTTCAGCACCTGTAGCACCACCAACTTCAGCAGCACCATCATCCACTTCTCAGTCAGTCTACCACCTTGTGCACCGCCTTTTCGAGTGCCTTGATCAGATGGAGCACCGCAATCAGCGAGTTGGAGCGTCGCAACAAGCGATACTATGTGCATCTGAAGCTGATTGTGACTACTGGGCGTACTGACATCCCCTCCCCTCCGAGCCTGACACACCCTTGAAGCACTCTGAGGAGGAGGAGGAGCAAGAGGAGGCACAGGAGGAGGACCAGCAGTAGTCACAGCACGAGGAGACTCAGCCTGAGCAGCCTACAAAGCCACAGGTACCTGCACAGCCACACCGATAGAGCCAGTGGCATACCCTTCAGTGGGCAACGATCCTTCTCACCCAGCTTGACTGAGAGCATCGAGGACGATGCTGTGATTTAAGTGTGGGGAGGTTGCCGTCTCCGATGGACTATATTTTGGTGAACTATTTCAGACCTTTGTTTTATTTTGCTTTGTTTTGTTTTATTTTTAGTACTTGCACATTTTCATTTTATTGTACTTCTGTTTATTTTTACTTTGTTGCATTTTGCACTTTGGGCTTGTATATATCTTAGATATTTAGCTTGAATTGCACTTTTAGTTATTAGTTGTGATATGGGAAAATGTGGATTATTGAGCTTAGTTTACCCTTTTGCATATGAGAATTTGGTTTGATTGAAAATAGAGAGTAAACTAAAAACTTTTAGCTTTTCATAATCACAACATTTTATTTAGTTTATATATAAAATAATAAATGTTGGTCAATTTGTTGAAATTTTTAAGAATTCATTTTTCTTAGAAAAGGCATTTAAGATTCACATTGATTTGAGTTAAAACTTTTTGAAACTTGCATGATATATATAAATACTTTGGAATATGGTTTTTGAGCTAAGAACACACAACCTGTGAGATTTTGAGCTTAATTGCATGGTTATAATATTTAACCATGATTTTTATTCTTGTGTATTTTCTTCTCTATGATTGTAATCTTTAGTTTGTTCCATTCTATATGTCCATTATTTAGTGTATATTCATGCATATATGTGATTGAGGCCATCATTTGATATTAGCTCACTTATCCCAAATAGCCTACCATTTCATTTGCCTTTGTTTGCCACTTTGAGCCTTGTTAATCCCTATTTGTTCTTTATATTACCACATTACTAACCTTAAGTGGAAAAATAATTAATTACCTTATTTGAATCTTTGGTTAGCTTAAGATAGAGACTGTGTGTCAACTAAGTATGGGAAATGTGGAAACTATGGTTGAGGAGAAGGTGTTTTGTTTTTATTGATAAATATTGAGAATTTGGGTGCTTACTCGTGTGAAATTATAAAAACCATATGCGTTGATGTATTATGCTTCCATTTATATTAAAAAAAGAGAAGAAATAAATGAATAGGGGACAAAATTACCCCAATGTTAAGTTCAATAAAAGATCAATGCATATGTGATGGAATGAAAATTGAGACATGAGTATGTGAAATATACAAAAGTGAGATTTTGGGTAGCTAAGCTTGACTTTAGAATTGTATAGAGTGTGTATATGTGTTAGGTGAGAACTTAGATTAGTCAAAGATTCATATGATAGCTCACTTGGCCATACATGTATCCTCACCCTTACCTTAGCCCCATTACAACCTTGAAAAGCCCTTATGATATTCGCACTTGTACACTTGATAATTATTGATTGGTTAGATGAAGAACAAAATTTTTGAAAGCATGATTAGAGGAGATTTTAGAGGTTTAACCCCAAACACTTGAGTGATTACAGTGCATATACACATCCAGTGAGGGTTCAATTGCTCATTTCCATATGTCCATATTTGATCATTGCTTGTCTTGCAAGTTTGTGAACTCTTTTGATTAACTCAACTCAATTGTGAATGTACTTTGATATGATTTATTTAGTCCTTGATTGTGCATATATGATCTCTTGGGAATTTGACTCACGGTGACCATATACATGCTTATATATGTATAGATAGATAGTAATTAGAATAGCATGATGCATGTAGGTAGCTCGCATCTAGATAGGTTGCATTGCATAAGTTCCACCATTCTGCCTTCACTCTTTTGGTTCTCTTGAGCTTAGCATGAGGACATGCTAATGTTTAAGTGTGGGGAGATTGATAAACCGCTATTTTACGGTTTATTTTGTATTGAATTGAGCAAATTTTATCCATTATTCTCACACTTATGCATATAAATTGCGTGTTTTACATTTTCCTTCCTAATTATGTGATATAGTTGAAAACATGTTTCCTAGGCCTTTAAATTATCAATTTTTAATTACCCTTTATTATCATTCGATGTCGTGATTTGTGCGTTAAGTGTTTTCAGGCTTTATAGGGCAGGAATGACTTAGAGGACGGAAAGGAAGCATGCAAAAGTGGAAGGAACACAAGAAAATGATGTTTTGAGAAGCTGGCAGTGACGCGTACGCATAGGGCGTCGCGTACGCGTGACAAGGATTTTTACCAAGCGACACGTACGCGTGGACGACGCGTACGCGTGACAAAGCGTCACGTGCTGCAATCTGCAGAAAATGCTGGGGGCGATTTCTGGGCTCTTTTTGGCCCAGTTTCAAGCCTGAAAACACAAAATAGAGGCTGCAGAGTGGGGGAAACAAAGAGACAACTTTCATTCACATAATTTTAGGTTTCAGATGTAGTTTAGGTTTTAGGTCTTAGTTATATTCCTTTTCGATTTCAGATTTCTATCTTAGTTTAATTTACTTTCTCTTCTACTTTTATTTGTCTCAGCATTCTAGTTTATTTATTTCCCTTGTTGATTACTTTATGTTGCCAATTTTGTTTATGAATTCTCATGTTAGATTTGATTTTCTATTTAATGCAATTTGAGGTATTTCATATTTATTTCTTCTTCCTTTATTTGTTATCATTGATTTTGCAGTTATTCGTTTTAGATTTTTGATGAGCGGATAATTTATACGCTTTTTGGCATTGTTTTTAGTTTGTTTTTAGTAGGATCTAGTTACTTTTAGGGATGTTTGTATTAGCTTTTATGTTAAATTCATATTTCTGGACTTTACTATGAGTTTGTGTGTTTTTCTGTGATTTCAGGTATTTTCTGGCTGAAATTGAGGGACTTGAGCAAAAATCATATTCAGAGGTTGAAGAAGGACTGCTGATGCTGTTGGATTCTGACCTCCCTGCACTCAAAGTGGATTTTCTGGAGCTACAGAACTCAAAATGGCGCGCTTCTAATTGCGTTGGAAAGTAGACATCCAGGGCTTTCCAGCAATATATAAGGGTCCATACTTTGGCTGAGTTTAGACGATGCAAAAGGGCGTTGAACACCAGTTCTATGCTGCAGTCTTGAGTTAAACGCTAGAAACACGTCACGAACCAGAGTTGAACGCCAAAAACACGTTACAACTTGGCGTTCAACTCCAAAAGAAGCCTCTGCACGTGTAAACTTCAAGCTCAGCCTAAGCACACACCAAGTGCGCCCCGGAAGTAGATTTATGCATCAATTACTTACTTCTGTAAACCCTAGTAACTAGTTTAGTATAAATAGGACTTTCTACTATTGTATAAAGATCTTTGGAACATCTTCGGATCACCTTTGATCAATTTTATGCTATCTTAGACTTTCATGGGGGCTGGCCATTCGGCCATGCCTGGACCATTATCACTTATGTATTTTCAAATGGTAGAGTTTCTGCACTCCATAGATTAAGGTGTGGAGCTCTGCTGTTCCTCATGATTTAATGCAAAGTACTACTATTTTCTATTCAATTCAACTTATTCCGCTTCTAAGATATCCATTCGCACCCAAGAACATGATGAATGTGATGATTATGTGATGCTCATCATCATTCTCACTTATGAATGGGTGCCTGACAAACACTTCCGTTCTACATGCAACCAAGCTAGAATGAGTATCTCTTAGATATCTAATACAGGGGACCGAGTCCGAGTTATTAGTATCTTTGTGGTATAAGTTAGAACCCATGGATGGCCATTCCTGAGATCCAGAAAGTCTAAACCTTGTCTGTGGTATTCCGAGTAGGATCTGGGAAGGGATGGCTGTGACGAACTTCAAACTCGCGAGTGCTGGGCGTGGTGACAGACGCAAAAGGATAGTAAATCCTATTCCAGTATGATCGAGAACCTCCAGATGATTAGCCATGCCGTGACAGAGCATTTGGACCATTTTCACATAGAGGATGGGATGTAGCCATTGACAACGGTGATGCCCTTACAGAAAGCTTGCCATGGAAAGGAGTAAGACTAATTGGATGAAGACAGCAGGAAAGCAGAGATTCAGAGGAATGAAAGCATCTCTATACGCTTGTCTGAAATTCTCACCAATGAATTACATAAGTATTTCTATCTTTATTTTCTGTTTATTTATTATTATTATTATTCGAAAACTCCATAACCATTTGATATCCGCCTGACTGAGATTAACAAGATGACCATAGCTTGCTTCATACCAACAATCTCCGTGGGATCGACCCTTACTCACGTAAGGTTTTATTACTTGGACGACCCAGTGCACTTGCTGGTTAGTTGTGCAAAGTTGTGAAGTTATGTTTGGACCATGGTATTGTGCACCAGTTATTGGCGCCATTGCCAGGGAGAGAACGAACAACAAATTTTACAACCTCAGAGTAACAATTTCGCATATCAAGTTTTTGGCGCCATTACCGGGGATTGTTCGAGTTTGGACAACTGAAGGTTCATCTTGTTGCTCAGATTAGGTAACTTTCTTTTCGTTTTCTTTTCAAAAAAAATAATAATAATAATGTTTTCAAAAATATATTTTTATTCTAAATTCTTAAGAATGAATTCTAGAGTTTCATAAAGCATGTAGAAGCCTGGTTGGCTGTAGAGCCACGTCTAAATTCATTTGGACTGAGGCTTCCAAGTCATCATTACAAGAGCAAGCTAGTTGTTGCTAATCAAATTTGTTATTGCATGTCTGATTTATATCCTAAAGCTGGCTGGCTATTAAGCCATGCCCAACCCTTGGATTGGAGCTTTAGGCCAATATTGAAAGATTCCTGGGATTCTTATTAAAAATTTTGAATTTCTTATTTTCTTTTTCCTATATGTTTTTCGAAAAAAAATTAAAAGAAAATACAAAAAAAAATCATAAAATCAAAAATTCAAAAAAATATCTTGTGTTTCTTGTTTGAGTCTTGAGTCAATTTTTAAGTTTGGTGTCAATTGCATATTTTTTATTTTTCTAAAAATTTTCGAAAACTCATGCATTCATAGTGTTCTTCATGATCTTCAAGTTGTTCTTGGTAAGTCTTCTTGTTTGATCTTCGTATTTTCTTGTTTTGTGTCTTTTCTTGTTTTTCATATGCATTCTTGAATTCTTAGTGTCTAAAAATTAAAAATCTTTAAGTTTGGTGTCTTGCATGTTTTCTTTTCTTGAAAATTTTTCAAAAATATGTTCTTGATGTTCATCATGATCTTCAAAGTGTTCTTGGTGTTCATCTTGACATTCATAGTGTTCTTGCATGCATCATGTGTTTTGATTCATAATTTTCATGTTGTGAGTCATTTTTTTTTTGCTTTTCTCTTTCATCATTAAAAATTCAAAAATCAAAAAATATCTTCCCCTTTTTCTTCTCATAAATTCGAAAATTTGAGTTGACTTTTTCAAAACTTTTTAAAATTTAGTTGTTTCTTATGAGTCAAATCAAATTTTCAATTTAAAAATCTTATCTTTTTCAAAATCTTTTTCAAAAATCATATCTCTTTCATTTTTCTTATTTATTTTCGAAAATTTTAAAAATATTTTTCAAAAATCTTTTTCTTAATTTTATATCATATTTTCGAAAATATCATCAACAATTAATGTTTTGATTCAAAAATTTCAAGTTTGTTACTTACTTGTTAAGAAAGATTCAAACTTTAAGTTCTAGAATCATATCTTGTGATTTCTTGTGAATCAAGTCATTAATTGTGATTTTAAAAATCAAATCTTTTTCAAAACTAATTTCAATCATATCTTTTCAAAAATATCGTTTTATCTTATCTTTTTCAAAGTCATATCTTTTTAATCCTAACTTTTCATATCATATCTTTTTCAAATATCTTTTCTAACTTCTTATCTTCTTATCTTTTAAAAAAAATTGATTTTCAAAATTTGTTCCAACTAACTAATTAACTTTTTGTTTGTTTCTTATCTCTTTCAAAACTACCTAACTAACTATCCCTCTCTAATTTTCGAAAATACCTCCCTCTTTTTCAAAAAAATTCTTTTTAATTAATTAATTGTTTTAAATTTTAATTTTAATTTTATTTCCCCTTTAATTTTCGAAAATCATCAACTCCTTTTCAAAAATTATTTTCGAAAATTTCTCTCTCTCATTTTCTTCTATTTATTTAATTACTTACTAACACTTCTCTTCATCTCATATCTCTGCTCCTATCCTCACCCTTGTGTTTGGATTATCCATTCTTCTTCACTCTTATTCCCTTTCTTCTTTTACTAACAATAAGAAACCTCTTTACTGTAACATAGAGGATTCCTCTTCTTTCTTGTTCTCTTCTCTTTCATATGAGCAGGGACAAGGAAAAGGGCATTCTTGTTGAAGCAGATCCTGAACCTGAAAGAACTCTGAAAAGGAAACTAAGAGAAGCTAAAATACAACAATCCAGAGACAACCTTACAGGAATTTTCGAAGAAGGAAGAGGAGATGGCAGCCAAAAATAATAATAATGCAAGGAGGATGCTTGGTGACTTTACTGCACCTAATTCCAATTAAACGTTGGCTCAAAAATACACCCTGGAGATGCCAATGTTTGCGCCAACGTTTGCCTCAAACTTGAGGTCAAACGTTGGCTCAAAAATTAACCCTAGAGGAAGCAACGTTTGCGCCAACGTTTGCCTCAAACTTGAGGTCAAATGTTCGCACAATAACACACCCAGGAGGACTAACGTTTGCGCCAACATTTGCCTTAAACGTGAGGTCAAATGTTGGCTGCAAAAATTGCCTTGGAGGGAGCACGTTTGAGCTCACGTTTGAACTCAAACGTGAACTCAAACATGAGTGACAGAAAAGCACCGTTCTGCATAATGCTAGCATGCAAACGTTTGAGTAACGTTTGCCTCAAATGTTGACTCAAACGTGAATCCTCCAAAGTCCAAATTGCAAACAGAGTTGTTCTCAAGACCAAGAGCAATCAACCGGGGCTATCTTCAACCCAATTCCATCAAGGTCAAGGCCCAAATTCAAGGCTTAATGATCAATAGAAGGAAGTGTATAAATAGAAGTTAGTTTGATTTAGAAGGAGGAACTTTTACTTTGAACGTTTTTACCTCTTTTAAAATTTTTCATTCTATAACTTTGATTTTGGATCTTGGAGAATTGGAAGGAGAATTGAGTTCTCTTCCTCTCTGAGTTTCCTGTTTTCTTTTCTGCAAAGCTTGCTTGAGTCTTGATAGTGAAGAGTTGAGGAAATTCTGTCTCAACCTCACCCTTGAGATCTCTTTGTTTCCTTTTCTTGCATAATTCAAGAATTTAGTGATTTGAATTCCAAGTTTCTTTAGTATTTTGAATTTTAATTTGTTTACAATTACTCTTTGAATTGGATCAAGGAAGGCAATGAGATCTAGACTTGGTTTTCTAGTCTCTTGACCCCTGAGATCTTGAAATTTCCTTTTAGCTCATCTGCTGAATGCTTCTTGAAGCTGATTTACTTTTCTGTTTGAAATAAATCTCAACTCACCTCATCATCTACTCTTCTGCTTGTTGCAATTTATTTTTGCTTGTTTAAATTTTTGCAATCCCAATTCCCAATTCCTTTTATAATTTAAGCAATTTACATTTCTTGCACTTTAAGTTTCAGTCATTTACATTTCTTGCAATCTAAGTTTCTGCAATTTATATTACTTGCACTTTAAGATTTAGCTTCTTTACTTTCTTTTCCCTTTAATTTACAGTCAATCACCCCTCTCCCTTTACAATTCATGCAATTTAGCTTCTGTCAATTACAAATCACTCAAATCAACTCTTGTTTGCTTGACTAAATCAATCACTAAACTAAAATTGCTCAATCCTTCAATCCCTGTGGGATCGACCTCACTCACGTGAGTTATTATTACTTGATGCGACCCGGTACACTTGCCGGTGAGTTTTGTGTTGGATCATTTTCCACACATCATGTTTTTGGCACCGTTGCCGGGTGGTGGTCTAGATTGACAATGATTACGTAAGGTGGTGGTCTAGATTAAGCACTTTTTCTTTTTCTTTTTACTAAGCATACTAACTGTTTGAATTTTTGGTTAAGCTAACACTAACTTCACTCTAGCAATAGAGTGTTTAATTCTAGTTCCTGGTTCTGTGTTTATGTCAGGAGGAAGAAGCGATGAATCCACACCTTTTGATCCTGAAACACTTTGGAGGTTAAAAAGAGAACCAAGAAATGGAGGAAAATCCAACAAATCCACAAGTGGGAGTGGCCAATGACAATGGTCAGCCCCAAAGGAGAGTATTAGCTTCATATACATTTGCTAATCCAAGGCATTGTGGGAGTAGCATCCTTACCCCAAATGTCGATACAAATAACTTTGAATTGAAGCCCCAACTTATCACATTGGTGCAAAGCAATTGCTCATACGGAGGAAGTCCAATAGAAGATCCAAACCAGTATCTCTCCACCTTCTTGAGAATTTGTGATACAGTAAAGTCCAATGGTGTGCATCCAGAAACATATAAATTACTGCTGTTCCCATTCTCATTGAGGGTACAAAGCTACTCAATGGCTTGAAACCTTTCCACAAGGAAGCATCACTAGCTGGGAGGATCTAGTGAATAAATTCTTGGCTAAGTTCTACCCCCTCAAAGAATCATCAGGCTCAAGAGTGAGGTGCAAACCCTCACACAAATGGATGCTGAATCTCTCTATGAGGCATGGGAGAGGTACAAGGCCCTGATTAGAAAATGTCCCCCTGAAATGTTTAATGAATGGGACATCCTTCAAAACTTTTATGAAGGTTTGACTATGAAGGCTTAGGAAGCACTAGATCATTCAGTAGGAGGCTCCTTACAATTGATGAAGACAGCAGAGGAGGCTCAAAACCTCATTGATATGGTGGCAAACAATTAATATTTCTTTGCTCATCAAAGACAACGCCAACCATCACAAAGGAAAGGAGTGCTAGAATGGGAAGGAGTGGACACCATCCTAGCTCAAAACAAGATAATACAGCAGCAGATTCAACAACAACTTGAGCAGATGGATAAAAATATTGATAGCTTGCAAGTTGCAGCAATGAATACAAGCCAACCATCAACCACATGGGGGAAAAATAAAGAAAACCAAGAAGATCAGCATCAGGAACAACCTCAATATGTACACAACCAAGGCTCAGGCCAAAATGAAGTTTATGGTGACACCTACAATCCATCCTGGAAGAACCATCCAAATCTCAGATGGGGAGATAACCACACCCACAGCCAGCAACTGTGGCAGAAAAACTCAAACCAAAACAACTCAAGAAACACAACTTACTCAAACCACGACCAGCAAAACACTAACCATAATCTATACAAAAAACCCCAAAACAACCACCCAAATTCCAACTATTATCCACCCAATAACTCAGTCACTAACCAAAATAACCATCATCCACCTTCCACATCCATATTCCACCCACAAAATAACCCCACAAATAGTTCAAACAACTTCCAGCAACAACCATCTCACTTTATACAACCACAACCAAATCCAGACTCCCAAAAAATCTTTAGTCTAGAGATAATGATGGAGAAACTCATGAAAAATTAAAAGATGGCAAGACAAGATCAAGAAGCAGCACAGAAGGATCAAGCCATAACAAGTAAAAACCAAGAAGCTTCAATCAAAAACCAAGAGGCTTTAATCAGAAATCTTGAGAGGCATATGGAACAAATGGCTAAACGAATTACAGAGATGGATGAGAAGCAATCAAATGCATCCCCTAATGCCACTCAAGACCACCCAAGGGACAAAGGAAAAGCTACAAAGTAGGAGGAGTGCAAGGCAATCATAGTGGGAAGTGAGAAGACTGGGGAGAAGGAAACCATCAATCAGGAAGAACATAACAGAAAAGTTCCACAAGAAGAGACAGAAAAGAGAAGAGAAGAGGATAGAAAGACCAAGAATGCAAAAAGCTCAAAGAGAGACAAGAACATCCTTGAGCCACAACTACAAGAGAAGAAGGAAGGGGTGAAGCCATATATCCCCAAACTTTCATACCCTCAGAGGTTCAAAAAAGAAAACGAGGATAAGCAATACTCAAAATTCCTGGACATATTCAAGACACTCAGTGATGTGTGGAAAACGATCCAACACAAAACTCACCGGCAAGTGTACCGGGTCGCATCAAGTAATAAAAACTCACATGAGTAAGGTCGATCCCACAGGGATTGAATGATTGAGCAATTTTAGTTTAGTGGTTGATTTAGTCAAGCGAATCAAGTATTGGTTGAGTGGTTTATAATTGATAGAAGCTAAATTGCATGAATTGTAAAGAGAGAGGAAAGAATTGCAGTAAATTAAAGAGCAAGAAAGTAAAAGTGCTGAATCTTAAAGAACAAGTAATGTAAATTTCAGGAACTTAAATTGTAAGAAATAAAAATGACTGAATCTTAAAGTGCAAGAAATGTAAATTGCTTGAATTATAAAAGGAATTGGGAATTGGGATTGCAGAATTTAAACAAGAGCAAGTGAATTGCAATTAAACAGAAGAGTAGAAAGTGAATTGAAGTAAAGTAGATCTAAACAGCAAATAGAAATGCTTGAGAAATTAAGACAGAAAGTGATGCTTAATTTGCAGCAATTAAAAGGATGTTGAAGATCTCAGGAGTGGAAGAGACTAGAAAACAAGTCTAGATCTCAAATCCTTCCTTGATCCAACAAGAGCAATTGCAAAAGAAATAAAGAAAAGTAGATTGCAGAAAGTGTAGAAGAAGATGCAGTAAATAGAAATGGAAATTGAATTATGCAGAAAAGTAAATAAGAGGTCTCAAGGTGAGATTGAAACAGAAGTTCTTCAATTCTTCACCCAAGATCCAAAGCAAGAAAATAAAAGAGTGCTCAAGCAAGAACAAGGAAGAAGAGAGATCAATTCCCCTTCCTAATTCTCTAAGATCTAAATTCAAAAGTAAAAGCTCAAAAAATGAAAATGAAAGTGCAAGAAAATTTCAAAGTAAAAGTCTAGAGGTCTAATTAAATCAAACTAGCTCCTATTTATACACTTTCTATTCTTGGATTTTAGAATTTGGATGGGCTTTTAATTTGGTGAAGATTTGAATTTAATTGAAGTTTTGAATGAATTTCAGTCCATGTGAAAGTTGCTCCCAGGAGGATGCTCAGCTCAAGTGAGGAGCAGAGCATTGGAGCTTATGTTGAAGATCCCTTGTCGCGTGCCTTGGCTGGGGGAAGCATCAGGGGAATGCTCTGCTCAAGTAGGGAGCAGAGCATTGGTGCCTTGTATGCATGTCTTATGCGCGCCTTGTGCTCCCTGGCCGTGTCAAATGTTGCACGCCTTGTGCTCCCTGGCCGTGTCAAGCATGCTTGTGTGCATCCATGAGTAGCGCTCTGTTCACCTTGTGAGCGGAGCATTGGCTCCTCCAAGGAGAGGTCCTTGGTTCGAAACTTGCTGAATGTAATTTGGCACTTTTTCTTTGTGAAGGAAATCAAGATATCCATGCCTTGCTCCTTGAGGTGTTAAGTTCAAACTTTGGGGGATGCATTTTGTGTATTTTCTTTTGCCAAGCTTTGTAGTAGCACTCCCCACTCTTCCCTTTGCTCATGGGTTCGAATCTTGGAGAGAACATTTGGCAAACATTTCCTTGGATTTATTTCTTGTGAGAGCCCGATAATACTCCCTTGGAGAGCTGAGCATTATTTTTCCTTTCCTTGTTTCTTGTTTCTCAAATTGTGCTCAGCTCTCAAGGGGAGCAGAGCATTGAAGCTTGCCTCCTTGGTTCATTGTTGCGCTCCCTTGGAGAGCACTGGGCTCTTGGGGAGAGCTTCGTGGCTTCCCTCCTTCCATGTGCCACGCTTTCCACTTTTCTTTGCCACACTCTTCTCTTCCTTGGGCCACACTTCTTAGGCAATGCTTTCTTATTTTCTTCTTTTCTTCACCTATAATTAATCAAAACAACCAATCAAAGTATCACCAAATTCACAAGGTTTATAAATTATTAAAAATCAATTAAATTTAGCTTAAACCTCATGATTTAGCATCAATTAAATGGTGGTTGTTTGATTCAAAGAAACCATGCATTTCCATTCCAAATTACTTACTTAGAATGCAAGAAAGTGCATAAAACCTAATAAAAACAAAGAAAAAGACTAGTAAAACTAGGCTATAATGACTTGTCATCACAACACCAAACTTAAAACTTGCTTATCCCCAAGCAAGCACTAATCATAAGAGAAGATAGAATGAAATAGAAAAGTACATATGTCCTTATTAAGCAAATAGTTGAATTTGGTTTATGGGGTTTTATGCAGATTAAAAGTAGCTCAATTATTACTTGCTGTCAAAACAAACAATGTTTCCTTAAGGGTTCACTAAGGTTGCTGCTACAATGCCTTACATTTTTGCTTCTTTCCCTTAATTTTTTTCTTTCTTTTGCTTATATAGCTTATTACTCATTGAAGGCTTGGTGGCAAATGTTGCAGTGGTCTTTTGCTTAATTTTCACTCAACATTTCTTCACCACAGACACATGGCTCACCTTTTTCCTCCTAGGATCATTGATGCCCAGCATCTCTTTGGATAACTAAGTGTTTTGTAGCTAGGTTGCTCTTTATTGTGGACTTTCAGTTGGCAATCCCAAATCAGTTGATCTAAGTGGCCAAGTTTTG
The DNA here is from genome assembly GCF_003086295.3 of Arachis hypogaea. NCBI lineage: Eukaryota > Viridiplantae > Streptophyta > Magnoliopsida > Fabales > Fabaceae > Arachis > Arachis hypogaea. Next base: position 48,875,694 of record NC_092050.1, read on the forward strand.
GAGTACTCCTTAGAACTTACTTGTCCAAGCATATCCCAGTACAAAAACACCACAGGCATGTGTCCTAGGGTCCAAGCTATTGGTGTCTAGCCTTATTGTTTGTTTCTTTTCCACTTTCTTTGGCTTTTTTCCATTTCTTTTTCTTTCTGTTTTGTTTTATTTGCAAGGGACTTTCATTAATTGATGGATCATAGCAGCAAACTAGCTTAAGCTTCAAGTAACAAGTCATTTTTGCAGCATTTATTCTATGAGCTATCAATTAAATCAGACACATACCACCACTAACTTCCATTCTAACTTTTGCAACATTGAACAATTACTTTTCCAAATCAAACATCTCTCTTTTATTCAATCAGCAAGGGAAACAAAGCAAAGTATTCAAGTCAATGAATGATGACAATTATTACGCAGATAACTTTCAAGCAAAAATTATGCAAATAGCTTTCTTCAGCATGTACTTCCACTTGCAACTAAATGATCATTCCAGCCAGACATAAAGGAGTCTCTGAATTAAATCATTACATATCAATAAGAATCAAGTATAGATACAACCTGTGGGTTGCATCTTCTCATTCTTCCTTCTGTTTGCTCCTTTTGAGTCGTAATGCAAGTGTTCTTTGAATTTGTTGGCTATTTTCCTGCATAATCCTCAAAAGTGGCTTGCTTCTCAAGCCCTTAAGGTATCCGGTTAATTTGCAAGGCTCATTTGTGGGCTTTTGAACTTACTTTGGTATGTGAACACCAAACTTAGTTCCTTGCCAATGCCTCTCATGCAGCAAATTTATTGCCTGTGAAATCCTTTTTCATGCTAAAGGTAATGAAACTAAAAACTCTGAACAGCAGATAGTTAACTAGTTCATCTAATTGTTTAAAGCTAGCATTAGGCAGAAAGTGAAAATGCATTTCATAATGAGATTTTGGTGGAACACCAAACTTAGAATCCATCATTCTCCCTTATATTGTTTTGGTGTGCAACACCAAACTTAGCTCCTTGCAATATAAATAAAGCTAATTAACCTTTTTATTAAATAGCTATGAAAAGAAAACTACCTCAGGTTGGGTTGCCTCCCAACAAGTGCTCTTTTATTGTCACTAGCTTGACATCCTCAATGCTTGTTTAGTTCAGATGCTGAACTTCTTTTTCCTTGTCCCATTGTCCTCCTAAGTAAGGCTTTTCCCTGTGCCCATTTACTGTGAAGTAGTTCTGTGTAGCTTCATCTAACAGCTCAAGACTTTCATAAGGAAAAACTTTTGTTACTAGATACGGACCTGTCCATTTGGACTTGAGCTTGCCAGGGAAGATCTTGAGCCTTGAGTTATATAAGAGCACTTGCTGTCCTGGCTTGAACTCTTTCTTTGAGATCTTCTTGTCATGCCACCTCTTAGCTCTCTCCTTGTATATCTTAGCACTCTCATAAGCTTCTAGTCTAAACTCATCTAATTCGTTCAGTTATAGTAGCCTCTTTTCTCCTGCTGCTTGAGAATCAAGGTTGAGGAGTTTAGTGGCCCAAAAAGCTTTATGTTCAAGCTCTACAGGGAGATGACAAGATTTTCCATATAATAGCTGAAAGGGGGAATTTCCAATGGGAGTTTTGAAACTTGTCCAGTATGCCCAAAGTGCATTTTCTAACTTCCTGGCCCAATCTTTTCTTGTGCTTCCCACTGTTTTTTCTAAAATTTTCTTCAACTCTCTATTTGCTAATTCAGCCTGGCCATTAGTTTGAGGATGGTATGGTGTGGCTACTTTATGGATTACTCCATATTTGTGGAAGAGTTTCTCCATTTGTTTGTTGCAGAAGTGTCCACCACCATCGCTGACAAGACCCTTGGGTACTCCATATCTAGTGAAAATCTACTTCTTAAGGAACTGAAGGACAATCTGTGCATCACAAGTGGTTGTGGCTATGGCTTCCACCCACTTTGAGACATACTCTACTGCCACCAATATGTATCTGAAAGAGTAAGAAGGGGGAAAAGGTCCCATGAAATCGATGCCCCATAGGTCAAATAACTCCACTTCCAAGATGAAATTTTGAGGCATCTCATTATTTTTTGTTAATCCTCCAACTCTTTGGCATTCATTGCATTGGTGAACAAACTCTCTGGCATCTTTGAAGATAGTTGGCCAATAGAAGCCGCTTTGTAATACCTTTGCAGCTGTTCTCTCTGGTCCAAAATGTCCACCGTATGCTGAACCATGACAATGCCACAATATGTCCTTCATTTCATTTTCAGGGACATACCTCCTAATCATTCCATCAGAGCACCTCTTGAATAAAAAGGGTTCATCCCACAAGAACTTCCTTGCTTCATTGAGCAGCTTCTTCACTTGTTGCTTAGAACATTCTTGAGGTATCTTCCTTCCTACTTTGTAATTTGCTATGTCAGCAAACCAAGATGTTTGTTGAACTTGGAACAGGTGCTCATCAGGGAAGTTCTCATTTACTTGCTGTGGTCTATCTTGATAGGCTTCTTGTGGTACTCTTGATAAATGATCTACCACTTGATTTTCACTTCCCTTCCTATCTCTTACTTCGATATCAAACTCTTGTAGTAGCAGCACCCACCTAATAAGCCTTGGCTTTTAAATCCTGTTTAGACATTAAATACTTGAGAGCAGCATGGTCAGTGTACACTATAACTTTTGAGCCAATCAAGTATTGCCTAAACTTATCAAATGCATACACTATTGCCAAGAGTTCTTTTTCAGTGGTGGTATAATTTTTCGGTGTTTCATTTAATACTTTGCTGGCATAATATATGACATGGTGCAACTTATCTTTCTTTTGTCCCAGCACAGCACCAATAGCAAGATCACTTGCATTACACATAAGTTCAAAAGGTAAGTTCCAATCAGGGGGTGTGATGATTGGTGCTATGATGAGTTTTCTCTTTAAGGTTTCAAAGGCATGCTTACAGTTGCCATCAAAGATGAAAGGGTTGTCAATCACTAGAAAATTGCTCAATGGCTTTGCTATTTTTGAGAAATCTTTGATGATCCTTCTGTAGAAACCAGCATGCCCAAGAAAACTCCTTACTGCTTTCACATTAACGGGTATAGGAAGTTTTTCAATAATTTCTATTTTAGCTTTATCAACCTCTATATCTTTGCATGACACTTTATGCCCAAGAACTATCCCTTCAGGAACCATGAAATGGCATTTTTCCCAGTTCAAGACCAAGTTAGTTTCTTGGCATCTTTTCAAAACAAGAGTTAAATGATGCAAACAAGTGTTAAATGAATTGCCAAAGACAGAAAAATCATCCATGAAGACTTCTAAAAATTTTTCAACCATATCAGAGAAAATGGAAAGCATACACCTCTGAAATGTGGCTGGGGCATTGCATAGCCCAAAGGGCATCCTCCTGTATATAAAAACTCCAAATGGACATGTGAAGGCAGTCTTCTCTTGGTCCTTGGGGTCCACCACGATTTGATTGTACCCAGAATACCCATCCAAGAAGCAATAATAGGCGTGGCCGGCCAATCTTTCCAGCATCTGATCAATAAATGGGAGAGGAAAATGATCTTTTCTTGTGGCATCATTCAATCTTCTATAATCTATGCACATCCTCCACCCAGTCACTGTTCTGGTAGGGGTCAACTCGTTCTTGTCATTGGTGATGACTGTCATTCCCCCTTTTTTTGGTACAACTTGAACCGGGCTCACCCATGAGCTGTTAGAGATTGGAAAAATTATTCCAACATTCCATAACTTCATGACTTCCTTTTGAACTACCTCCTTCATGGCTGGGTTGAGCCTTCTTTGGGGTTGAACTACAGGCTTTGATTCTTCTTCCAGCAGAATTTTATGCATACAAATGGCTGGGCTAATGCCTTTGATATCTTCAATTGTCCAACCCAAGGCTGCTTTGTGGGCTTTCAACACTTCAATCAGCCTTGTTTCTTCTTTCATATTCAAGGAGGAGTTAATGATCACTGGTAGAGTCTCTTCTTTTCCTAGGAACACATATTTGAGGTGAGGGGGAAGAGGCTTCAACTCCTGTTTTGGCTTCTCTTTCTCCTTATCTTCACTGGAGATTTCTACCACTTCTTCTTCCTGTTGCTTATGACAAGTGGCTTCTAACATTTCCTCCACCATACTTTCTATCATATCCACCTTCATGTAGTTTTCTTGTTCAGGGGGTGTTGCATTGATTTGAAGACATTGATGACCATTTGCTCATTATGCACTCTGAAAATCATCTCTCCCTTCTCTACATCGATAATGGCTCTGGCTATGGCTAAAAATGGCCTTCCCAAGATGATTGAATTGTTTTCTTCTTCCTCTGTATCCAGAATGACAAAGTCTGCAGGGAAGATAAACTCCCCAACCTTCACTAACAGGTTTTCCACAATGCCATTGGATGTCTTGATTGATCTGTCAGCCATCACCAAAGACATCCTGGTGGGTTTGAGTTCTTCTATGGCAAGCTTTCTCATCATTGTTAACGGCATCAGATTGATGCTAGCACCAAGGTCACAGAGAGCTTTGTCTAGGGTCATTTTGCCTATGGTACATGAAACTACAAAGCTCCCTGGATCTTTGAGCTTTGGTGGGATACCTCCTTGAATCACAGCACTACATTCTTCAGTGAGAAGTATAGTTTCCTTCTCTTGCCAACTCCTCTTCTTGTTGATAAGCTCCTTCAGGAACTTGGCGTATAAGGGCATTTGCTCCAGTATCTCAGCTAAGGGAATATTTATCTCCAACTTCTTAAAATCTCAAGGAACTTATGAAAGTGTTGATCCTTTGTTTCCTTGTTGAATCTCTGGGGGTATGGAAGTGGAGGCATAAAGCTTTTCTCAGCTTACTGCTTTTGTTCCTTGATTGGCTCTCCCTTTTCTTTGAGCTTCTCTGGAGTATTCTTGCTTGCTATTACTTCCTCATCATTGGCTTCTTTTTCAACCTGCTTCTTGTCATTTTCCTTTGGCTTCTTGGTTGTTTCTTCATTTTTCACCAGGATCTTTCCACTCCTTAGTTGTATTACTTTGCACTCCTCTTTTAGATTAGGAATGGTGTCACTTGGTAGTGAACTTAAAGGTCTCTCAGTAGCGAGTTGCTTGGAAATCTGCCCAATCTGCCTCTCCATATTTTTCATGGAAGCTTCCTGGTTCTTTGTTGTCATCTCTTGGTATTTCATTATTTTATCCATCAAGAGCTCCAAATTTGTAATCCTCTGAGAGTCTTGTGAGATTGGTTGATTGTGGGGTGTTGAGGGCTGAGGGTAACTGTTTTGGTTAGAGGCTTGGTTATTGGATGGATGATTGTTAGAGTTGGGGTAAGTGTTTTGTGGTTTTCTGTATGTGTTTTGGTTATTGTTTTGCTGGTTGTTGTAGTTTGTATTTTTCCAACTATTTTGGTTTGAGTTTCTTTGCCATGGTTATTGAGGTTGATTGTGATTGTCTCCCCATCTGAGGTTGGGGTGGTTCTTCCATGAGGGGTTGTAAGTATCACCATAGACTTCATTTGGCCCAGAATTTTGGTTATGCATGTACTGGACTTGTTCTTGTTGTTGCTCCTCTTGAGTTTCTTCATTTTTCCCCCATGTGGTTGATGGTTGGCTTGTGTTGACTGCTGCAACTTGAAGATTGTCAATCCTCTTGGCCATTTGCTCAAATTGTTGTTGAATTTGCTGCTGCATCATTTTGTTTTGAGCTAGGATTGAGTCCACTCCTTCCAACTCCATCACTCCTTTCCTTTGTGATGGTTGGCGTTGCCTTTGGTGAGCAAAGAAATACTGGTTGTTGGCCACCATATCAATGAGATTTTGGGCTTCCTCTGCAGTTTTCATGAGTTGCAAAGAGCCTCCTGCTGAATAATCCAAAGCCTCTTGAGATTTCAATGTCAAGCCTTCATAGAAATTCTGTAATCTATCCCACTCACTGAACATTCCAGGTGGGCACTTCCTGATTAGAGCTTTGTATTATTCCCATGCCTCATACAAGGGTTCAGCATCCATTTGTGTGAATTTTGTACTTTAATCTTCAATCTAATAACTCTTTGAGGTGGGTAAAACTTGGCAAGGAACTTGCTCACTAGATCATCCCAATTGTTGATGCTGTCTCTTGGGAAGGATTCCAACCATTGAGTAGCTTTGTCTCTGAGAAAAAATGGAAATAGCAGTAGCTTGTAACTATCAGGGTGCACACCATTAGTTTTGACAGTGTCACAAATCCTCAAGAAAGTAGACAAGTGTTGGTTTGGATCTTCAAGTGGTCCTCCTCCATAAGAACAATTGTTTTGAACCAAGGTGATGAGTTGTGGCTTTAGTTCAAAATTATTTGCATTAACATTTGGGGTGAGAATGCTACTCCCACAATGTCTAGGATTTGCAAATGTGTAGAAAGCCAAAACTCTTCTCTATGGTGGATTATTGTTGTTATTGGCTGCTCCTTCTGGTGGATTTGGTGGATTTGTTAAGTGTTCCTCCATATCTTGGAATTCTTCTTCTGAATCCTCTTCTCCAACAATGTTCTTCCCTCTTTTAGCTCTTCTTAATCTCCTAAGAGTTCTTTCGTCTTGTTCACAAAAAGTGGGTATAACTCTCCTTGTGCCTGACATACAATCAAAACAAGAAGAATCACACAAAACCCATTGTTGGAGTGAAATTTTAGTTAGCTTAAGCAAAAATTCAAACAGTTAGTGTGTTCGTTAAAAGTCAAAGAAACAGAAAAATAAAAAGTGCTAGATCTAGATCTCCACTTCACTTAATCATTGTCAATCTAATTCAATCCCCGGCAACGGCACCAAAAACTTGATGGTGTGGAAAACGATCCAACACAAAACTCACCGGCAAGTGTACCGGGTCGCATCAAGTACTAATAACTCACATGAGTGAGGTCGATTGATGTGTGGAAAACGATCCAACACAAAACTCACCGGCAAGTGTACCAGGTCGCATCAAGTAATAATAACTCACATGAGTGAGGTCGATCCCACAGGGATTGAAGGATTGAGCAATTTTAGTTTAGTGGTTGATTTAGTCAAGCGAATCAAGTATTGGTTGAGTGGTTTGTAATTCGCAGAAACTAAATTGCATGAATTGTAAAGGGGGAAGGGGAAATTGTAGTAAATTAAAGAGCAAAGGAAGTAAAAGTGCTGAATCTTAAAGTGCAAGTAATGTAAATTGCAGAAACTTAGATTGCAAGAAATATAAATGGCTGAAACTTAAAGTGCAAGAAATGTAAATTACTTGAATCATAAAAGGAATTGGGAATTGGGACTGTAGAATTTAAACAAGACAGAAGTAAATTGCAACAAGCAGAAGAACTAAAGATGTATTGAAGTGTAATGGATCTCAAACAGAAAGTTAAAATGCTTGAAGAATGAAAATAGAAAATGATTGGTGCTTAATTTGCAGCAAATTAAAAGAGGTTGAAGATCTCAGGAGTGGAAGAGACTAGAAAACAAGTCTAGATCTCAAATCCTTCCTTGATTCAACAAGATCAATTGCAAAAGAAACAAAGAAAAGTAAATTGCAGAAGGAGTAGAAGAATGAAGCAGTAAACAGAAACTAAAATTCAATTATGCAGAAGATTAAACAAGATCTCAAGGTGAGATTGAAACAGAAGTTCTTCAATTCTCCACCCAAGATCCAAAGCAAGAAAACTAAGGAGTGCTCAAGCAAGAACAAGAAAGAAGAGAGATCAATTCTCCTTCCCAATTCTCTACGATCCAAGTTCAAAAGTAAGAGCTCCAAATGAAAATGAAAATTTAAAGGAAAAATTCAAAGTAAAGTCTAGCGGTCCTCACTAAATCAAACTAGCTTCTATTTATACACTTTCTATTCTTGGATTTTAGAATTTGGATGGGCTTTCAAATTTGGTGAAGAAAAGAATTAAATTGGATTTTTAGTGATTTTTGGCCCAAGTGCACCTCCCAGGGGCAAGCTCAGTTGAAAAACCAAACTGAGCGCCCAACTTGCCATGCTTCTACAATTTTTGGTGCGCCAGCCTCCCTTGGACATGTTGCGTGACACTAGAGCTCAGTTGGAATTTTGAACTGAGCTCTCCATGTCCTGGCCGTGTCATGGGGTGCACAAGGCTTGCTCCTTGTTGCTTCTTGTTGCGTGTCATGCCCCTTGGTGTGTCAAGTTTGTGCGCCAAAATGTGGGGAGCTTGGGGGAGAGTAGTGCTCAGTTGGGAAAACCAACTGAGCTCTCCTTGGTGGCGCCTTGCTCTTGTCTTCAAGGTCCCAGGTTCAACTCTTGGTGGAGGAAGTTTGAAGCCAATTTCCTTGGAAGAGTGGACGCTCCTCCTTGCCCTTTCATGAAGCTCCTTGGTTCAAACCTTGGGAGAGCCATCTTGGCTCATTTTCTTTGGAATAAAAGTGGCGCTCCTCCCTTGTGTTCCAAGGAGTTCCCAAGTTCGAAACTTGGCCCAAGCATCTTGTGTTATTTTCCTTGTAAGCTTGGTAGTGTGTGGTTCCAAGTTCGAAACTCTGAGGAAGCATTTTGGCTATTTCTTCTTGATTTTTCTTGCAAGGAGCGTTCCTTGCCTCCCTTTGGTCCTTGGTTCGAAACTTGGTGGCTTCCTCCCTTGGAATTTCATCTTGAATTAATTTTGAGAAGTCCCCGATAAAGCTCAATTAGTGAACTGAGCTTTATGTTGTTTCCTTGTTTTCTTTAGTGCTCAGTTGACTAATTGAACTGAGCTTGGTGCTTTGCTCTTTCCCATTTGTCCTTGTGAAGCTCAGTTTGCTTTCTCAACTTGGCTTCCATTCTTCTTTGATTTTTGCCACGCTTTTCCTCTCTTGGGCACGCTTGTTGCTTCCTTTGGACACATTCTTTAGGCCACGCTTTTCTTATTTTCTTCTTTCTTCACCTACAAGTAATCAATTCAACCAATCAAAGTATCACAAATTTCACAAGGTTTATAAATCAATTAATTATCAATTAAATTTAGCTTAAACCTCATGATTTAGCATCAATTACATGGTGGTTGTTTGATTTAAAGAAGTCATGCATTTTCATTCCAAATTACTTACTTAGAATGTAAGAAAGTGCATAAAACCTAATAAAAACAAAGAAAAAGGCTAATGAAACTAGGCTAAGATGACTTGTCATCATCGATCCCACAGGGATTTAAGGATTGAGAAATTTTAGTTTAGTGGTTGATTTAGTCAAGCGAATCAAGTATTGGTTCAGTAGTTTATAATTGACAGAAGCTAAATTGCATGAATTGTAAAGAGAGAGGAAAGAATTGCAGTAAATTAAAGAGCAAGAAAGTAAAAGTGCTGAATCTTAAAGAACAAGTAATGTAAATTGCAGAAACTTAAGTTGCAAGAAATGTAAATGACTGAATCTTAAAGTGCAAGAAATGTAAATTGCTTGAATTATAAAAGGAATTGGGAATTGGGATTGCAGAATTTAAACAAGAGCAAGTGAATTGTAATTAAACAGAAGAGTAGAAAGTGAATTGAAGTAAAGTAGATCTAAACAGCAAAGTAGAAATGCTTGAGAAATTAAGACAGAAAGTGATGCTTAATTTGCAGCAATTAAAAGGATGTTGAAGATCTCAGGAGTGGAAGAGACTAGAAAACAAGTCTAGATCTCAAATCCTTCCTTGATCCAACAAGAGCAATTGCAAAAGAAATAAAGAAAAGTAGATTGCAGAAAGTGTAGAAGAAGATGCAGTAAACAGAAATGGAAATTGAATTATGCAGAAAAGTAAACAAGAGGTCTCAAGGTGAGATTGAAACAGAAGTTCTTCAATTCTCCACCCAAGATCCAAAGCAAGAAAATAAAAGAGTGCTCAAGAAAGAACAAGGAAGAAGAGAGATCAATTCCCCTTCCTAATTCTCTAAGATCTAAATTCAAAAGTAAAAGCTCAAAAAATGAAAATGAAAGTGCAAGAAAATTTCAAAGTAAAAGTCTAGAGTTCTAATTAAATCAAACTAGCTCCTATTTATACACTTTCTATTCTTGGATTTTAGAATTTGGATGGGCTTTTAATTTGGTGAAAATTTGAATTTAATTGGACTTTTGAATGAATTTCAGCCCATGTGAAAGTTGCTCCTAGGAGGATGCTCAGCTCAAGTGGGGAGCAGAGCATTGGAGCTTATGTTGGAGATCCCTTGTCGCGTGCCTTGGCTGGGAGAAGCATCAGGGGAATGCTCTGCTCAAGTAGGGAGCAGAGCATTGGTGCCTTGTATGCATGTCTTGTGCGCGCCTTGTCCGTGTCATGATGCGCCTTGTGCTCCCTGGCCGTGTCAAATGTTGCACGCCTTGTGCTCCCTGGCCGTGTCAAGCATGCTTGTGTGCATCCATGAGTAGCGCTCTGCTCACCTTGTGAGCGGAGCATTGGCTCCTCCAAGGAGTGGTCCTTGGTTCGAAACTTGCTGAATGCAATTTGGCACTTTTTCTTTGTGAAGGAAATCAAGATATCCCATGCCTTGCTCCTTGAGGTGTTGAGTTCAAACTTTGGGGGATGCATTTTGTGTATTTTCTTTTGCCAAGCTTTGTAGTAGCGCTCCCCACTCTTCCCTTTGCTCATGGTTCGAATCTTGGAGAGAACATTTGGCAAACATTTCCTTGGATTAATTTCTTGTGAGAGCCCGATAATGCTCCCTTGGAGAGCTGAGCATTGTTTTTCCTTTCCTTGTTTCTTGTTTCTCAAATTGTGCTCAGCTCTCAAGGGGAGCAGAGCATTGAAGCTTGCCTCCTTGGTTCATTGTTGCGCTCCCTTGGAGAGCACTGGGCTCTTGGGGAGAGCTTCGTGGCTTCCCTCCTTCCATGTGCCACGCTTTCCACTTTTCTTTGCCACACTCTTCTCTTCCTTGGGCCACACTTCTTAGGCAACGCTTTCTTATTTTCTTCTTTTCTTCACCTATAATTAATCAAAACAACCAATCAAAGTATCACCAAATTCACAAGGTTTATAAATCATTAAAAATCAATTAAATTTAGCTTAAACCTCATGATTTAGCATCAATTAAATGGTGGTTGTTTGATTCAAAGAAACCATGCATTTCCATTCCAAATTACTTACTTAGAATGCAAGAAAGTGCATAAAACCTAATAAAAACAAAGAAAAAGACTAGTAAAACTAGGCTAAGATGACTTGTCATCACTCAGCATCAATATTCCTTTCTTAGAAGTACTTGAACAGATGCCATTATATGCCAAATTTATGAAAGAAGTGCTAACAAAGAAAAGACCCTTGAAGGAAGGACTGATTGTTGAAATGACAATGGAGTGTAGCGCTATTCTCCAAAGAGGTCTACCAGAGAATAAGGATGATCCTGGAAGGTTTTATATACCTTGTACCATAGAAAACATAACTATTGAGAAATCATTCTGTGACCTTGGTGCAAGCATAAACTTGATGCGTCTATCTCTTATGAGGAAGCTTCAAATTTTTGAGCTGAAACCCACTCGAATAGCTCTTCAAATGGCTGACAAGTCTATTCAGCAAGCACTTGGAGTTGTAGAGAATGTGCTGGTAAAAGTGGGGAAATTCCTTCTCCCAGTTGATTTTGTCATCCTGGATATAGAGGAAGACTCTCACACTCCCATCATCCTGGGGAGGCCTTTCCTGGCTACAGGCAGAGCACTGATAGATGTTGAAAAAGGAGAATTGTTGCTGAGAGTGCATGATGAGCACCTAGTATTCCATATTTTTAAAACCCTGTATGAGCCCACTTAAGAAGAAGATTGTATGAAGGATAAGGCCAGGGATAAAAGCTTGAAGGAGGCATTCAACGAGTTAGCTCCAAGACTTCTAAATCCATGCTTGAAAGAAGTAGAGATAGTGCAATAGACCAAAGAAATCAAGGAGGAACTAGATCCAAAACCCCTAGATGAGAACCTCAAAATTCCAGATAAAGAACCACCAAGGCATGAATTGTCTCCTGAGAAAAAAGAGAAGAAGAAGAAGCCAAAAGGGTGGAGAAACAAGAAAATCCCCACTGAAGGGTTCTCACCAGGGGATAAAGTGATGTTGAACACCCAACCAATGAAGGTGTCTCCACAATTATCTGAGTACTATACTGTGAACCGGATCCTTTCACTTGAACACCTAGAAATCATCAAAGAGGAGACTAGAAGGAAGTTCACAGTAAGAGGAGAAAAGCTAAGGCACTATGATTTTCAACCCCCATGATCAAAGGATAAGATGTCAAGCTAGTGACAATAAAGAAGCGCTTGTTGGGAGGCAACCCAACCTGAGGTAGTTCACTTTTCATAGCTATTTCAATAAAAGGGTTAATTAGACTTATCTATATTGCAAAGAGCTAAGTTTGGTGTTGCACACCAAACCAATTTAAGGGAGAATGAAGAATGCTAAGTTTGGTGTTCCACCAAAAATCTCATTTAAAAACACATTCTCACCTTCTGCATAAAGGGTTGCTAACTCCAAGCAATCAGAGAAACTACTTAACCAATGTCTGTTTTCTAGTTTTTAGTTTTATTGCTTCTGGCAAAGAAAAAGAGTTTCACATATGGTTGATTTTATGCATGAGAACCATTGGCAAGGTACTAAGTTTGGTGTTCCCACACCAAAGTAAGTTCAAAAGCCCACAAATAATTCATGCATGCTAACCATTTCTGCTTTCAAGTGCTTGGGGAACAAGCAACTTTCAATATCATTGCAGAGGTGTATCCAAGTTTTTGGGAGGATTAAGCATCATCAATCAAAGAGATAAAGAGGAATGTGAAGACCAGCGATGATGATGATGAGGAGTAAAGCAAGTAAACTCCAAAAGGTTGTATTGTTAAGTGATTATTTTGCATTAGACACTGCTATGATTGAAAGTGGTATTGTACCCCTGTTTTTCTGTCTGTCTTTCTAGTATAGTTTCTCTGTAATTAAATAATTAAGATGCTTGATCATTCACAACCCTATACTCTCCAAACTTTTTTGCACTCACTGTCTCAAAAAGGCATCACATGAAAGTTCTTTGAAAAGAAGGATTGAGGAATTAAACAGTTTTGAGGAAAGCAAAAGATTAGGAGAAGTGGTGGTTCTAGTTGTATGATTATGCATTGAGGTTGCATGCTTATGAAAACTTGCATGGGAGCTCATAGGCAGGACATAGAGTTCGAAGAAGTATTGTGGAGAATCCCAAACATTTATTGATCCAAGAAGCAGCAAACAAAAGGAAATAGAGAAAATACAAAAATGAAAGAACATGGCCCAAGGCTCTGAGCATCAATTACTAGGCAGAAAAGAAGGAAGAAACAAAAACTCAAAAAGTTGTTATCCTAGTAAATGCTTGTGGTCGAATTGTGTCAAAGAGAGAGGCTTGAGCAAGTAAATCCTTAGGGATGCTTTAACACCTAATACCTTAAAACCAACTGGTTTAGGAGTATTGATTGAAAGCTTATCTAAAGAGCCGCTTTGAGACATAACACTTAGAGTCAAGGCCAAAACACAGAAATTATAAGCTGCTTCAAGGTGATTACCTATAGAGAGATCTCCATGATATCATTTGGATAAAAGTCCTAGGACCTAAGACTTCCAAGATGTAGGGACTAGTAAGCACTGAAGCCCTTGCATGAGCATATGATTTAGAGTTTACCCCACTGTCACTTAATCACTTCACTTACAGGATAGTACAAGTTATTCTTCAATCCACTTCTAATTGAAAGAACCTTTGAGCATAATTCTTTTCTTGCTTGGGGACAAGCAAGGTTTAAGTTTGGTGTTGTGATGACAAGTCATCTTATGCTAGTTTTTCAAGCAATTTTTCACTTGTTTTATAGGTTTTATACACTTTCTTGAGTTACAAGTAAGCCATTTGGGTAGAAATTCATGTGTATTTGGATTCAATCAACCATGAGTAAATTGATGCATTTTGATGAGGTTTTGTGCTATAATTGCTTATATGTCAAGAATAAGAAGAAGTCTCATGATTTTAGCATAGATTTGATGCATTTGTTGATTGATGACAGGTGACCAAAAGGCTTGGAGGAAGGATGAAGAAAGGGGATGACAGCAATGGAAATGAAGGCAGCAAAGCCACCCTGGGAAGAGCTCACGTTTGTGCCAACGTTTGCCTCAAACGTGAGGTCAAACGTTCGCTTAAGAAGATACCCAGAGAATGCCAACGTTTGCCTCAAACTTGAGGTCAAACGTTGGCTCAAAAATACACCCTAGAGATGCCAACGTTTGCGCCAACATTTTCCTCAAACTTGAGGTCAAACGTTGGCTTAAAAATTAACCCTGGAGGAAGCAACGTTTGCGCCAACGTTTGCCTCAAACTTAAGGTCAAACGTTGGCACAATAACACACCTAGGAGGACTAACGTTTGCGCCAACGTTTGCCTCAAACGTGAGGTCAAATGTTGGCTGCAAAAATTGCCTTGAAGGGAGCATGTTTGAGCTCACGTTTGACCTCAAATGTAAACTCAAACGTGAGTGACAGAAAAGCACCGTTCTGCATAATGCTAGTACGCAAACGTTTGAGTCAACGTTTGCCTCAAACGTTGACTCAAACGTGAATGCTCCAAAGTCCAAATTGCAAACAGAGTTCTTCTCAAGACCAAGAGCAATCAACTGGGGCTATCTTCAACCCAATTCCATCAAGCCCAAGGCCCAAATTCAAGGCTTAATGATCAATAGAAGGAAGTGTATAAGTAGAAGTTAGTTTGATTTAGAAGGAGGAACTTTTACTTTGAATGTTTTTACCTCTTTTAAAATTTTTTATTCTGTAACTTTGATTTTGGATCTTGGAGAATTGGGAGAAGAATTGAGTTCTCTTCCTCTCTGGGTTTTCTGTTTTCTTTTCTGCAAAGCTTGCTTGAGTCTTGATAGTGAAGAGTTGAGAAAATTCTGTCTCAACCTCACCCTTGAGATCTCTGATGACATGTCACCATGTCATATTTTTCTATGTTTTTTCATACGAGAAATAGATGATTTGTGCTTAAATATTGAATTCTTTTGTGCTTAAATGGTATATTTTCTTGATCTTTTAATTTTATGAATCTTGTAGGAAATAAGAAGAAAAAGAAGCAAAGAAGCACAAAATAAGCTAAAAAGGAGAAAAAAAAGCTTTGGGGAACACTTTGAAGTTGGAGCACACTTTGGAGCCTTAGGCCACGCTTTTAAAAGCGTGGCCCATGACCAAATTAAAGGAGAATAGGCAATCAGCATACAATGCTCCGCTCTTGCCAAGAGCTGAGCATTACCCTGATGCAAAGATGAGCTTGGAAGCAAAATTTTGGCTAAGTTAAAATCTGGGCACTCACAGCATGACCATGCCTCCTTCAAAGGGTTATAACTTGAGCTACAGATGTCCGATTGATGTACTTCCAGTTGTGTTGGAAAGCTGACATTCAGAGCTTTCCAACGATGTATGGCAATTTATATTTGGCATGAAATTGAGGCACGAATGAAATGCATCTTTAAGGGCCAAAAACAAGCAAAAAAATCAGCCAATGCTTCCACCAAGGCTCGAAGCTGGAGCCTCACTCCAAAGCAAAGTAGCGCTCACTTGGAGAGCACAACGCTCTCTTAGAGAGAGCATTGTCGTGCTCTCTTCATAAAAATTCAAGGAAAATCTTTTCTCCAAATGCTTTCACAAGGGTTTGAACTTGGGACCTCCCCTTGGAATCACCAATGCTCAGCTCACAAGGTGAGCAGAGCACTACTCCTTAGCACACACAAGCAACATTGACACGGGCCAAAGGAGCATGAGGCGCGCAATTGACACGGTCCAGGGAAGCAAGGAGCACGCAAGACAACCCCCACACCAAGCCAATGCTCAGCTCCCCTTGTGAGCAGAGCATTCCCCTGATGCTTCTCCCAGCCAAGGCACGCTACAAGGGATCTCCAACATAAGCTCCAATGCTCTGCTCCCCACTTGAGCTGAGCATCCTCCTGGGAGCAATTTTCACATGGGCCAAAAATTCAATAAAAATCTAATTTAATTCAATTCTTTACCAATTGAACCAAGGCCATCCAAATCCACTTCTCCTCAAATCCAAAGCAAGCTAAGCCCATTATCATCATTCAAAGGCACAAGAATTAGTTAGCTTAGGAATTTATTTTAATTGTAATTTGTTTAGAATTTCAATTTTATTTTCATTTTCACTTTGTAAAACCTATATAAAGGCATCAATTCCATCTCATTAGGGGAGCCCAATTGTAGAGAGGCTAGCTCCACTAGGGAGTAGTAGGATTAGAAAACTCTCTCTTTAATTTTCATTTCTGTTTTAAATCTTGGATTGAGAGTGGAAGGAATTCTGTTTTCATTCTCTATCTGCAACTTCTCTTTACTTCTTCTGCAATCTTTCTTATAATTCTCTGTAACTTTTCTCTTGTTGGATTAAGGAAGGACTTGAGATCTAGACTTATTTTCTAGTCTCCTCCACCCCTGAGCTTCAACCTTCTTTTAAATTACTGCAAATTAAGCACCAGTCATTTTCTGTTTTCAATCCTTCAAGCATTTTTACTTTCTGTTTCATTCCTCTTCAATTTCCTCTCCTGCATTCTGCAATTTCACATTTTTGTTCACATTTAGCTTGGTTTAATTTCCTACACATTTACACTTTCCTGCAATTTAAATTTCCAGTTGCTTGATCTATTACTTTCTTTAATTTCCAGCACCCACTCCCCTTTACATTTAATGCAATTTACATTTCTTGCAATTTAAGTTTCAGCTATTTTACTTTCTTGTTCTTTAAGTTACTGTCCAATTTACTTTCTGCACTTTAATTTTTCTTGTCATTTACTTTCTGCTGCATCAATTATCACTCAAATCATCAATGTTAGCTTGACTAAACTAATCACCTACTAAAGTTGCTTGATCCATCAATTCCTGTGGGATCGACCTCACTCTAAGTGAGTTTTACTACTTGATGCGACCCGGTACACTTGCCGGTTAGTATTTGTGTGTTTGGAAATTCGTTTTTCCACAAAAACACCATCAAGTTTTTGGCGCCGTTGCCGGAGATTGATTTAGATCAACAATGATTAAGTAGGTTAGAAGTCTAGATCAAGCATTTTCTTTATTTTTGTTTTCTGTTTTAAATTGAAACCAAGGTGTTTGAGTTTTTGCCTCACTAAGAAATTCTCATATCTGATATGAGTAATTTCAATTTTCCTTGGTGTTGTGTTTTCCAAAATTCAAATAGAGTTCAACTCATCTTATGATCAAACAAATTTTATGGGATATTTCCCACCATTACCAATCTCTAATGGTGGCTGGGAATATCACCAAGAAAATACAAATTCTAAGCACTACAATCCATGGAGAATTGCTTCAGAAACACAAGATGAGAAAGAAAATCATATGGAATATTTCTTTCCACCACAAAATGATTCAATTCATTATTCCAATGGTGGCTGGGAGTGCTTCCAAGAAACTGCAAATCCTGAGCAGTTCACATGAGAAATTGTCCAACCTCAACTCCCACTTCTACATTTGAAAATTCTTCATCACCTAAATATGCCTCAACACAAACCTCCACGAGCCAAAGACTCTCAGAACTTGAGTCCATGTTCAACAGAATGGTGGAGGAACATCAACAATCCCGGAGGGAACTAGAAATCCTTTCTCAGGAGACGGATGAGCAATTGGAGGACACAGATAAACGCTTAGAACTACTAAGCAAGGAAAATGAAGACCAATTGATGGATGTGAAGGATAAAGTGGAAGAGCAAGATGAGGAGGCTACTGCATCAAGTGAACTTTCAATGAAGAATGAGGTGGTTGAAAATGAAACTGCACTTGAGGTGACAAAGGAACATGAACATTCACAACCCTCACAAACTTCCCTTGAATCTGTGATCGAAAAATATGAAGAGGAGATGAAGAAATCTTGGGAAGAACAATAAACCTCCTCCATAAAAGAACTATTAAGTCAAATATTGAGTGCAAAGAAAGGAGTGGAGGAACAAAAAAGTGAGGAAGTCATTCAAGAAAATTCACACTCAAGTGGGGCAGAGAAGTACATGAAGGAAGAGCTCATTGAGCCACCAATTTAAAAAGCTCAGAATGAAGACAAAACTCCAATAATCACACAGCAACCAAGTCTTGAATCCAAAGAAGTGAAGGCAACTAGCAAGAACACCAATTCTGTCCCTAATCCAGCAAGCAAGATTAATCAAGCCATCTGCAAAAGGAAGCTTGCTGAGGAAAGGCCAAGACAAGGGACACTAGCTGAATCTTTCCCTCCTTTGAGGTCATTCCTCTTAACAAACTGGAAGAAAAGGAAGAAAGTGAAGAACAGGTAGACCGTAGGTACATTTCTTCTCCTTGCTTTGTTTAAATTCAATAAATTGGCATATGGTTACATTCTAAGTTTGGTGTTGCCTTGCAACAAATTGTTTTCAATCTTTTTGAATGATTGCATCAAATCAAAAATGAAAGTGTCACACCAAGATTTTAAGTTTGGTGTGCCACTTATTTCTATGCAATTCATTCAAGCAACACTACTTGTCTACACAATCATAATGCCTCTGCAGTTTTATTTTTTCTTTTAATTTGACACTTTTTCATTCTACTTTCTTTAGTCATTTTTCTGTTTTTAAATGCTTTCATTTTATTTTTCTTATTTACTGTGTTTATTAATACATCACCAAGAGAGCTTTATTCATGACAGATTCTTGACTTGGTGATTGTACGTAACAAATAACAGTTTCATTTGCTTAGTTTTAATTCAAATAAATTGACATATGATTGCATTCTAAGTTTGGTGTTGCTATGCAACAAAATTTGATTCCAATTCTTACAAGATACTTGCATTAATTCCAAGTAAAAGTGTCACACTAAGTTTGGTGTGCCACTTATCTTTTATGCAATATATTGTGCACACCTTCTTATCTATGCAGTCAAAATGTCTTTGTCTCTTGTGTCTTGATTGTGATCTTTAATTTTGCTTGCTTAAAACACATGTGCTACTAACATTTCATTGTATAAGACATTCATGATCCATCTTAGCCCCATAGCCATTGTTCTAATTGTTGCTTGAGGATGAGCAAGCATTCTGAGTTTGGCAAGGGAAAGAGGAAGAATAGAGGAAAAAGGACAATAATAATGAAGATGAACTACAAGGTTGTAGAGTTCCTTTTCCTCTCCTTTGTTTCCAGCACTTTATTTTGCATAATTGTCTTTACATTCTCTGTATGCATGTGTGGTATGAATAAGCATAGTTTGAATATTGATTTGTAACATGTTGCCATGCCATTATGACTACCAACTTGAGTTTTGTAAAGCTTAAAGCAGTAAAGTATCATGATCATAAACAAACAAGGCATTAAAGAAGAAATTAGCATGTGCATATAAATTTTGGAAAGCTAGTATGATTAATTGTTGCTCAATTGCATTGGATTTTATTTAATTGAAGTTTTCATCTAGGACATTTTGTGAAATCTTTTGAAATCATGAAAACCTTGAAGGAAGTAAATGCAAATAAAGCAAAAAAAAAAAGAAAAAGGGAAAGAATGAGAAAGCTGAAGGCTCTGAGTACCAATGGCAATTTATTTGTTAAGTACTTGTGGTGTTTATGTATCAAGCCAAATGCTTGAAAACAAAACACTTAGAAGTCAAGGCTAGACTCAAGTGCAAAAGCACTCCCTCAAAGCTCAAGGTTCTGAGCATCAATAATTAGAGAGTCAAGAAAAGAAAAGAAAAAAATAAGCTTAATGAAGTCCTCTAATTCAAATGCTTGTGGTGCTTATGTATCAAGTGGTAATACTTGAAAACAAAGCATTTAGAATCATAGCTTTGTTATCAACTCATGGGGAAAAACACCCAAAAGGAGAAGCTAAATAAGGAAATCAAAAGCTTGTTTCAAGGAAGAAATATAAGAGAAAGATTTCATAAAATGAGCCAGATAGAAGCATCAATCATTTACATTTCTTTTGTGATTGTAGCATGCTTAGAAAACTAGCTAACCATGAACATTGAGTTGCTATTCTTCTTACCTTGGATTGTCAATCTTTATTGCATGATTCTTTTCTTGCTTGAGGACAAGCAAGGTTTAAGTTTGGTGTTGTGATGACATGTCACCATGTCATGTTTTTCTATGCTTTTTCATACGAGAAATAGATGATTTGTGCTTAAATATTGAATGCTTTTGTGCTTAAATAGTATATTTTCTTGATCTTTTAATTTTATGAATCTTGTAGGAAATAAGAAGAAAAAGAAGCAAAGAAGCACAAAATAAGCTAAAAAGGAGAAAAAAAAGCTTTAGGGAACACTTTGAAGTTGGAGCGCACTTTGGAGCCCTAGGCCACGCTTTTAAAAGCGTGGCCCATGACCAAATTAAAAGAGAATAGGCAATCAGCATACAATGCTCCGCTCTTGCCAAGAGCTAAGCATTACCCTGATGCAAAGATGAGCTTGGAAGCAAAATTTTGGCTAAGTTAAAATCTGGGCGCTCACAGCATGACCATGCCTCCTTCAAAGAACTATAACTTGAGCTACAAATATTCGATTGATGTGCTTCCAGTTGCGTTGGAAAGCTGACATTCAGAGCTTTCCAACGATATATGGCAATCTATATTTGGCATGAAATTGAGGCACAAATGAAATACATCTTTAAGGGCCAAAAACAATCAAAAAAATCAGCCAATGCTTCCACCAAGGCTCGAAGCTGGAGCCTCACTCCAAAGCAAAGTAGCGCTCACTTGGAGAGCACAGCGCTCTCTTAGAGAGAGCATTTTCGTGCTCTCTTTATAAAAATTCAAGCAAAATCTTTTCTCCAAATGCTTTCACAAGGGTTTGAACTTGGGACCTCCCCTTGGAAGCACCAATGCTCAGCTCACAAGGTGAGCAGAGCACTACTCCTTGGTACGCACAAGCAACATTGACACGGGCCAAGGGAGCATGAGGCGCGCAATTGACACGGTCCAGGGAAGCAAGGAGCGCACAAGACAATCCCCACACCAAGCCAATGCTCAGCTCCCCTTGTGAACAGAGCATTCCCCTCATGCTTCTCCCAGCCAAGGCACGCTACAAGGGATCTCCAACATAAGCTCCAATGCTCTGCTCCCCACTTGAGCTGAGCATCCTCCAGGGAGCAATTTTCACATGGGCCGAAAATTCAATAAAAATCCAATTTAATTCAATTATTTACCAATTGAACCAAGGCCATCCAGATCCACTTCTCCTCAAATCCAAAGTAAGCTAAGCCCATTATCATCACTCAAAGGCACAAGAATTAGTTAGCTTAGGAATTTATTTTAATTGTAATTTGTTTAGAATTTCAATTTCATTTTCATTTTCACTTTGTAAAGCCTATATAAAGGCATCAATTCCATCTCATTAGGGGAGCCCAATTGTAAAGAGGCTAGCTCCACTAGGGAGTAGTAGGATTAGAAAACTCTCTCTTTAATTTTCATTTCTGTTTTAAATCTTGGATTGAGAGTGGAAGGAATTCTGTTTTCATTCTCTATCTGCAACTTCTCTTTACTTCTTCTGCAATCTTTCTTTTAATTCTCTGCAACTTTTCTCTTGTTGGACAAGGAAAGACTTGAGATCTAGACTTGTTTTCTAGTCTCCTCCACCCCTGAGATCTTCAACCTTCTTTTAAATTGCTGCAAATTAAGCACCAGTCATTTTCTTTTTTCAATCCTTCAAGCATTTTTACTTTCTGTTTCATTCCTCTTCAATTTCCTCTCCTGCATTCTGCAATTTCACATTTCTGTTCACATTTAGCTTGGTTTAATTTCCTACACATTTACACTTTCCTGCAATTTAAATTTCCAGTTGCTTGATCTATTGCTTTCTTTAATTTCCAGCACCCACTCCCCTTTACATTTAATGCAATTTACATTTCTTGCAATTTAAGTTTCAGCTATTTTACTTTCTTGTTCTTTAAGTTACTGTCCAATTTACTTTCTGCACTTTAATTTTTCTTGTCATTTACTTTCTGCTGCATCAATTATCACTCAAATCATCAATGTTAGCTTGACTAAACTAATCACCCACTAAAGTTGCTTGATCCATCAATCCCTGTGGGATCGACCTCACTCTAAGTGAGTTTTACTACTTGATGCGACCCGGTACACTTGCCGGTTAGTATTTGTGTGTTTGGAAATTCGTTTTTCCACAAAAACACCATCAATCCCTTTGTTTCCTTTTCTTGCATAATTCAAGAATTCAGTGATTTGAATTCCAAGTTTCTTTACTGTTTTGAATTTTAATTTGTTTGCAATTACTCTTTGAATTGGATCAAGGAAGGCAGTGAGATCTAGACTTGGTTTTCTAGTCTCTTGACCCCTGAGATCTTGAAATTTCCTTTTAGCTCATCTGCTGAATGCTTCTTGAAGCTGATTTACTTTTCTGTTTGAAATAAATCTCAATTCACCTCATCATCTACTCTTCTGCTTGTTGTAATTTATTTTTGCTTGTTTAAATTTCTGAAATCCCAATTCCTAATTCCTTTTATAATTCAAGCAATTTACATTTCTTGCACTTTATGTTTCAGTCATTTACATTTCTTGCAATCTAAGTTTCTGCAATTTATATTACTTGCACTTTAAGATTCAGCTTCTTTACTTTCTTTGCCCTTTAATTTACAGTCAATCACCCCTCTCCCTTTACAATTCATGCAATTTAGCTTCTGTCAATTACAAATCACTCAAATTAACTCTTGTTCGCTTGACTAAATCAACCACTAAACTAAAATTGCTCAATCCTTCAATCCCTGTGGCATCGACCTCACTCACGTGAGTTATTATTACTTGATGCAACCTGGTACACTTGCCGGTGAGTTTTGTGTTGGATCGTTTTCCACACATCAATGAGATGGTGGGAAACTTGGGGAGTCTGTTGTCTTCTCTGACTTGGTAAACTTCTTTTAGATGCCTTTTCCGTGATGATTTTGATATTCCTCCACCCACGAATCTCCCATTAATCATATGTATATGTCGCTCGGGGGGTTTGAGGTAGATGTTCTTGTCATCCTCTTTCCTCATCCCTCTTTCTCTTCCTTGGGTCATACGACCTGTCCACCAAGTATTTGTCTAGTCGGCCTTCTCTGGCCAAATTTTTTATGACATTCTTTAAATCATAACAGTCGTTGGTAGAGTGCCTGTACATTTTATGGTATTCGCAGTATTCTATTCGACTTCCTGCCTTCTTGTGCTTAATTGGACGAAGAGGTAGAAGCTTTTCAGTATGGCATATCTCTCTGTACGCATCCACTAGAGAGGCCCAGATGGGAGTATAATTGTGGTATCTTCGAGGCTTCTCCGGGTTATAATCTTCCTTTTTCTTAGGTTTTTAATCTTTTTTTTGAGGTAGATATAGCAGGTTAATCCTCAAGAGTGGTTCTCTTAGTCGGGAGTTTTTCTCCATGTTGATGTATTTCTCTGCCCGCTCTTGTACTTCGTTCAGGAAAGTCGGGTGTCGCTTGGATATGGATTGAGAGAATGACCCTTCTTTGAGGCCATTAACTAGCCTATGTAGGTAGCTTTTGTATCTCTAAGAATGCTTTATTGAATCGCTCCATATAGTCTCGAAGCATTTCTCCCATTTTTTGTTTAACTCCTAACAAGCTCGGGGCATGCTTTACTGTATCCTTCTGGATAGAAAATCTGGTAAGAAACTTCCTTGTCAGGTCGTCGAAGCCTGTTACCGACCTAGGGGGTAAGTTGCCAAACCACTTCATTGCTGCTTTTGTCAAGGTTGTTGGGAAGGCCTTGCGGCGAGTGGCGTCAGAGGCATCAGCCTGGTACATTCGACTTTTGAAGTTGCTGAGATGGTGTCTCGGGTCAGTCGTTCCATCGTAGAGATACATGTCGGGAGTTTTGAAATTTTCAGGAACTTTGGCCGGCATGATCTCCTCCACGAATGGATCTTCTCCTCCTAGGGGCTTTTCTCCCTCTCAGCTCGGTTATTCCGACTTCGAAGGTTGGCTTCTAGTTTTAAAAACTATTCTTCAAGCTCCTTTCGTCGCCTTACCTATCTCCGCAGTTCTCGTTCTGCTTCCTGTTGTCGCTCAACTTCTTGGTCGAGCTGCTCTAGTTGCTCTCATTGACCATGCACTATACCTAGTATCTTCGTTGTTGGTGGAGGTTCCTCATTCTCAGAATAGTGGATCTCTGATTGAATCCGTCTCTGGGGGGTTCTCGATGTTCCCTCTCCATGGGGGACATTTGTTTGTTGTGTTGGAAGTAAGACGAGGGCATGGTCCTCCTGTTAGGGCTCAAGTTCAAATTCGGATGCTATATGCCCATCTTCATACTGGTGGTCCGCCATTATCAATGGTTGAATCTCAAGTCCCCGGCAACGGCGCCAATGTTATAAGGGTTACCTAAAACAGTGATCTGGGCCTGAACATGAAGTCTAGACTCGTTTAGTGGCAACGACCGACTTGTTCTTGGTGCTGCCGTTCGAGTTTCTCGTGAGGAGGTGGGTGGTACCTGCAAAAGGCTCCAATGCTTAAGTTAGCAAGGAATTTTAGCAAGTTTTTAGTAGATTAGAACATAAATTATACCTGAGGGGTGTCAGTGTACTTATAGTAAAGTCAATAACCACATTTGTTGGAGTAATTCCACCTTTATTGGTGGATGACCGTTCCCTTTATCTTAGGAATTTGTTAAGATCTATCTTTTAGGGAAGATAGATATGGTGGGAGAGATTCGCAGAGATATTTACTTGCTTGGGCAAGCAGAGCCAGGCTCCTTTAGGATGTCTGACCTCTTCAAAGAGGTCGGGTATGAGTTAGAAACCCCCGTTATCGATTGGACCTCTTATCTTTTATTGGGCCTGTCTTTAGTTATTAGGTCAGGGTATGAACAACTTCTTTCACTTGTTGTAAATGTTAATGTATATATTTGAAAATCTTTTCTTAAATTTCTTTTGATTTATTTGTTGGAAATATATGGCCTGTATTGAAATCACATTAATTTGAATGAATCTAGGTTCACACTGAATAGGTTGAATGTATTTATCAAATCTCAAGAGCGACAAAAATACAAATGAACCAAAATTTATACACGAAATGAACCGAAAAATGAACCTCATTATATGACTATTCAATTGCAGAAACACCCAAAAGCGGTTTGCTGCAACACAATTGCAGAAGATAATTTGAAAAAGCAAAAAGTGACTATTCAACAAAACATAACATAAATAAAAAATCAACCCTCATTATATGACTAGAACTCAAATGAACCGAAATTTAGACATACATGAATCGAAATGCATTTTAATAAACACCTAAAACTTTTTACCACAACACAATTATAGCAACTAATTTGAAAAATCAAAATGTGACTATTCAATAAAAATAACACAAATCAAAAATTAACCCTCATTTTCATCAAAGGGGAAAACATTATATTAGCAAAATTTATTTTAATAAACACCAAAACTTCTATCACCCTCTCCGAGATAATTCATATCCTGTGCGTGATAAAGGCTGGAGCTTGACTGAATCATTGATCCACCATCTAAAAGGTTCAACTGCAAAAAAAAAAAAACCATATATTAGCAAAATGCACAAATGCATTTTTCCTAATCAAAAGCAAATCAATGTTACCTCGCTTAGAGCTGGCTTTTTCTTTTTTTTTTTTTGCATTTGCGATCTTTTTTTCCATATTTGATCCCAGTCTATTCTTGGGACATCCTCTTGTTCTAACATGTGGGGGACTTTGAAGGTCATTAACATCATTCAACATAACGACTTTGATAAACCGCTATTTTACAGTTTATCTTGTGCTTAATTTAGTGGATTTTATCCATTATTCTCACACTTATTCATTGAATTCGCATGTTTTACATTTTCCTTCCTAATTTTGTGCTATGATTGAAAACATGCTTCTTTGGCCCTAAATTTGCTAATTTTAATCCTCTCTTATTACCATTCGATGCCTTGATATGTGTGTTAAGTGATTTCAGGGTTTATAGGGCAAGAATGGCTTAGAGGATGAAAAGGAAGCATGCAAAAGTGGAAGGAATACAAGAAATTGAAGGAATTGCTAAGCTGTCAACCCTGACCTCTTCGTACTAAATCGACCATAACTTGAGCTACAGAGGTTCGAATGAGGCGTTTCTAGTTGCGTTGGAAAGCTAACATCTGGGGCTTCAAAATGATATGTAATTTGCCATAGTTGCCATGCAGTTAGGCAATGCACACGCATGGATCACGCGTACGCGTAACCTTGCAAAAGTTCAGCGACGCGTATACGTGGACGACGCGTACGCGTGACAGAGCCACATGCTGGACGTATCAGAAATCGCTGGGGGCGATTTCAGGGCTGTTTTTGGCCCAGATCCAAGCCCGAAAACACAAATTAGAGGCTGCAGAGTGGGGGAATCATGGAGACAACTTTCATTCACATAATTTTAGGTTTTAGATGTAGCTCCTCTCTCTAGGTTTTAGGGTTTTTAGCTTTAGTTCTTCTAAAATTCTGAATTATATCTTAGTTTAATTAGTTTCTCTTCTACTTTTATTTGTTCTAGCTTTCTAGTTTATTTATTTCCCTTGTTGATTATTTTATGTTTCTAATTTAGTTTATGAATTCTCATGTTAGATTTTATTTCTCTTTTAATGCAATTTAAGGTATTTCATGTTTATTGCTTCTTCCTTTATTTGTTATCATTGATGCTTGCAATTGTTGGTTTTAGATTTTACATTCTCTATTATTTTTCTATGCTTCTATTTTGTGCCCACCAAGTGTTTGATGAAATGCTTGGTTGGATTTTAAATTAGCTTTTTATGTTCTTAGCTAAGATTGAGTAATTAGAGACTCTTGAGTTATCAAACTCTTTTGTTGATTGATAATTGAAAGTTGCTAGTTAATTTGAATTCCACTAACTCTAGTCTTTCCTTAGGATTTGGCTAGGACTTGAGGAATCAAATTGATTTATCCACTTGACTTTCCTTCATAGCTAGAGGTTGACTAAGTAAGAGCAATGGACAATTGAGGTCACAAGTGACATTGATAATGAGGATAAGAATTCCAATTATCAATCCTTGCTAACACTTTTCTTAATTGTTATTTTATTTTCTTGTCATTTACATTCCTTGTTCAACATTTCAAAAACCCAAAAAGATACTTTTCCATAACCAATAGTAAAAACACTTCCCTGCAATTCCTTGAGAGACAACCCGAGGTTTAATTCTTCGGTTACTTTTATTGGGTTTGCTTAAGTGACAAACAAATTAAATTTGATTGAGGTTTAATTGTCGGTTTAGATCTATACTTGCAACGCGATTATTTTAGTGAAATTCTTTACCGACGATTTCCCCCATCAGGCTTCGTGAGATAATGAACATTTGCTTTTACTTTATGCTTGATATTCTTGCATCTCATCCAAGACATTATCAAAAGCCCGGTGCAAAATTCCAGTCAACTCCTCAAATTCTGACGCAAATTCACAAATATTGTGTGAGCAAAACACCAAATCATCAAATCTCTTGCTTCTTGGCTCCAATAAAGGTTCGTCTTGGCTGCTCTTGATATGTGTGTGCCTCCTCTTTACGTTCTTACTCCAACACTCCAATATATATTTTGGTGCCACTTTATATACTTGCTCAAAGCTTAAGGCACTTAGAGAATGACAACACAATATATCCCTTGACTCAAACAATAAGCACTGGCATTTTACTTTGCATGATATCACATCGTATGTAACAACAAACTTGTTGAACATTGAGTTAGAAACATATTCTACAACTTC
This sequence comes from Arachis hypogaea, assembly GCF_003086295.3. Classification (NCBI taxonomy): domain Eukaryota; kingdom Viridiplantae; phylum Streptophyta; class Magnoliopsida; order Fabales; family Fabaceae; genus Arachis; species Arachis hypogaea. The sequence goes on from NC_092050.1 coordinate 48,903,277, forward strand.
ATATGCCATATAACCTAGAACTGACTGCATTGATCTTGTGATACAATTCACCTTTCCTCAAAATTGTGCTTGAACTTCCCTGAACTTCTCATGAGTATTGGTGCACGGAATTGCAATCACACCTTTACAACTCTGCACAACTAACCAGCAAGTGCACTGGGTCGTCCAAGTAATAATTCCTTACGCGAGTAAGGGTCGATCCTACGGAGATTGCCGGCTTGAAGCAAGCTATGGTTATCCTGTAACTCTTAGTCAGGAGATTAGTGATAAAAATGATTTTGTTTATGAAAAGTAAATAACATGAAATGAATGATACTTGTGATTTAGTAATGAGGAACAGGTTGAGGTTCCGGAGATGCTCTGTCATCTGAATCTCTGCTTTCCTACTGTCTTCTTCTCCAAACACGCATGGCTTCCTTCCATGGCAAGTTGTATGTTGGTAGATCACCATTGTCAATGGCTACCATCCGTCCTCTCAGTGAAAATGGTTCAGGTACAGTTTCTGTACGGCTAATCAACTGTCGGATCTCTCGTCTCGGATGAAAAATACCAAGCACAGCTACCGCACGGCTAATTATCTGTCAGTTCTCACTTGTGTCAGAATAGGATCTCTCTATCCTTTTGCACACTGTCACTACGCCCAACATTCGTGAGTTTAAAGCTCGTCACAGTCATCCCGTCCCAGATCCTACTCAGAATACCACAGACAAAGTTTAGACTTTTCGGATCTCAGGAATGCTGCCAATTGGTTCTAGCCTCTACCACAAAGGTTCTAATATCACGGATTCGAATGCTCTGTTGTCAAGAGAGGCAAGTCAAATTCGTGGATCAGAGACCCAAGAGATATGCACTCAAGCTGTCGCCCAATGACTACGTTGAGCTCAGATAGAACGGGAGTGGTTGTCAAGCACGCGTTCATAAATTTGAGAATGATGATGAGTGTCACGGATCATCATATTCTTTATATTGAAGTACGAGTGAGTATCTTAGAACAGAATCAAGCGTGATCGAAAAGAAAACAATAGTAATTGCATTAATCCATTGAGACACAGCAGAGCTCCTCACCCCCACCTATGGGGTTTAGAGACTCATGCCGTAGAAGATACAATATGAGATGTAAAAAATGTCATAAGTTGCAAAATGAATCTCTAAAAGTAGTTTTTATACTGAACTAGTAACTTAGGTTTACAGAAAATGCGTAACTAAATGCAGATAGTGCAGAAATCCACTTTCGGGGCCCACTTGGTGAGTGTTTGGGCTGAACTTTGAAGCTTTCACGTGCATAGGCCATTCTTGGAGTTAAACGCCAGCTTAGGTGCCAGTTTGGGTGTTTAACTCCAGTTCCGGCGTTTTAGGCCAGAAAAGGGTCTCTGGCTAGCGTTAAACGCCAGTTTTGGCCATCAAATCTCGGACAAAGTATGAATTATTACATATTTCTGGAAAGCCCAAGATGTCTACTATCCAACGCAATTGAGAGCGCACCAATTGGGCTTCTGTAGCTCCAGAAAATTCACTTCGAGCGCAGGAGGGTCAGAATCCAACAGCATCTGCAGTCCTTTCTCAGCCTCTGAATCAGATTTTTTGCTCAGGTCCCTCAATTTCAACCAGAAAATACCTGAAATTATAGAAAAATATACAAACTCATAGTAAATTTCAGAAATGTAATTTTTGCATAAAAACTAATAAAAATAAAATAAAAAGTAACTAAAACATATTAAAAACTATGTAAAAACAATGCCAAAAAGTGTATAAATTATCCGCTCATCACAACATCAAACTTAAATTGTTGCTTGTTCCCAAGCAACCAAAAACAAAATAAGATAAAAAGAAGAGAAAATACAATAAATTTCAAAAATATCAATGAAGATTAGTTTTAATTAGACGAGCGGGACTAGTAGCTTTTTGCCTCTGAATAGTTTTGGCATCTCTCTATCCATTGGAGTTCAGAATTGTTGGCCTCTTTAGAAACTCAGAAATACAGATAATGTTATTGATTTTTCTAGTTAAGTTCTTTTTTATTCTTGAACACAGCTACTTTATGAGTCTTGGCCGTGACCCTAAGCATTTTGTTTTCCAGTATTACCACCGGATACATAAATGCCACGGACACATAACTGGGTGAACCTTTTCAGATTATGACTCAGCTTTGCTAGAGTCCCCAGTTAGAGGTGCCTAGAGTTCTTAAGCACACTCTTTTGCTTAGGATCATGACTTTTACCACTCAGTCTTAAGCTTTTCACTTGGACCTTCATGACACAAGTACATGGTTAGGGACAGCTTGATTTAGCCGCTTAGGCCAGGATTTTATTCCTTTTGGGCCCTCCTATCCACTGATGCTCAAAGCCTTGGATCATCTTTACCCTTGCCTTTTAGTTTAAAGAGTTACTGGATTTTTGCTCTTGCCTTTTGGTTTAAAGAGCTATTGGCTTTTTCTGCTTGCTTTTTCTTATTCTTTCTTTTTTTTTCTTTATTTTTTGCATTTTTTTCGTAAGCTTTTGCTTTTCACTGCTATTTCTTGCTTCAAGAATCAGTTTTATGATTTTTCAGATCACCAATAACATGTATCCTTTTCATTATTCTTTCAAGAGTTAACTTTTCTTAATTCCAATTTCAAACATGCACTGTTTAAGCATACATTCAAAAAGCAAGAAGTATTGCCACCACATCAAAATAGTTAAACTAATTTCAAGATAAATTTCGAAATTATGCACTTCTTGTTCTTTTGCAAATAAAAACATTTTTCATTTAAGAAAGGTGAAAGATTCATGGAACATTCATAGCTTTAAGACATAGACACTAAACACTAATGATCATGTAATGAAGACACAAACATAGTCAAAACATAAAGCATAAAAACCGAAAAACAGAAAAATAAGAACAAGGAAATTAAAGAACGGGTCCACCTTAGTGATGGCGGCTAGTTCTTCCTCTTGAAGATCCTATATGGAGTGCTTGAGCTCCTCAATATCTCTTCCTTGCCTTTGTTGCTCTTCTCTCATGGCTCTTTGGTCCTCTCTGATTTCATGGAGGATAATGGAGTGCTCTTGGTGCTCCATCCTTAGTTGCTCCATGTTGGAACTCAAATCTTCTAAAGAGGTGTTAAGTTGCTCCCAATAGCTTTGTGGAGGAAAGTGTATCCCTTGAGGCATCTCAGGAATTTCTTGATGAGGAATTTTCTCATGCTTTTGTTGAAGTCCATGAGTGGGCTCTCTTGTTTGCTCCATCCTCTTTCTAGTGATGGGCTTTTGAGATAAATCTCTCCATCTCCCATGACTCAGAGTTGGAAGCAACTGCCTTCCCTTTCATCTTCCTAGAGGTTTCTCCGGCCTTAGGTGCCATTAATGGTTATGGAAAAACAAAAAACAGAGCTTTTTTCCACACCAAACTTAAAAGATTTGCTCGTCCTCGAGCAAAAGAAGAAAGAAAAGATTAGAAGAAGAAGAGATGGAGGAGATGGAGGTGTGTGAATGGTTCGGCCAAGGGGGTTTTAGGTGGTTATGATGTGTGAAAATGAAGGATTTGAGGGGCTTGTATAGGAGTGGAATAGAGAGGGAATTCTTGTAATAGGGGTTGTTTTGGGAGGGAGATGGTTTGAATTTGAATGGGTAGGGGTAGGTGGGTTGTATGATGGTTTTGGAGGAGAAATGGAGGTGATTGGTGGAGGTTATTTTGGGAAAGGGTGTTATGGAAAGGTGTGAAAAGGAGAGAGAGTGAGTTGGGGTAGGTGGGGATCCTGTGAGGTCCACAGATCTAAGATGTCTACTTTCCAACGCAATTGAAAGCGCGCCAATTGGGCTTCTGTAGCTCCAGAAAATCCACTTCGAGTGCAGGAGGGTCAGAATCCAACAGGATCTGCAGTCCTTTCTCAGCCTCTGAATCAGATTTTTTGCTCAGGTCCCTTAATTTCAGCCAGAAAATACCTGAAATTACAGAAAAATACACAAATTCATGGTAAAGTCCAGAAATGTGATTTTTTCATAAAAACTAATAAAAGTATAATAAAAAGTAACTAAAACATATTAAAAACTATGTAAAAACAATGCCAAAAAGTGTATAAATTATTCGCTCATCAAGTATACACATGCTAGAATTGAGCCTCTATTGATGATTTTGTTACACACGGTATGACAATATGAAAATCTGCAGCATTAAATTTTCTCTCTCATTTTGCTCTCTGATTCCTAGGCAATTATTATATTGCTTTACAAATTAAATCAAGGAGCTATTGCATGTAATAAACTTATTAAAAAAGCATGCATTCTCTCGCTCCTTTGTGTGCTTCTTATCCCAATCTAAAAGTGATAATCAAAATAAACTAGAATCCATAAATAACAATCTTCAAATAGCTCTACAAATAAACCGAAATCAGACACAAAATGAACTGAAACATATACCCGTTTTCACCGAAAAAATAACATCAATTAATTCAAATGAATCCTTGGTTACCTAAAAGCCACTTATAACCTCAAACACCATACTTCATGAAAAAATCATTCCAATTCCTATCACATGCATCTTTTGTAAACGAGTTCCAAACAACATGACTCATCTCTTGTTTGATTTCTTCGTGTCGCTTGTAGCCATTTAATTTACTTGGGATCTTCTTCTTGATATGCCAAATGTACCACTAGTGAATTGTTGTTGCCATAAAGTTCTCAATAGCCCTTTGCATTGATGTGCATTGATCGGTAAGAATCCTTTTGGTGCCTTTCCTCCTATCCAATGAAGTCAACATTCAAATAACCATTTGAATGACTGAATATCCTCATTTTTCATCAAAGCACATCCAAGAAGTGTCGACTGACCATGGATTCACACCCACAAAAGAGCCAAAAACCATATTGTACCTGCAAATGGACACCAACGATTATGAACCAAAACTGGTTATGTGTATGAACCGAATATTATATCATAATGAACTGAATACTTGTTTGTGTTGTAAGTCATATCAAATGAAATAACTTCTCTAAAATACTCATACGCAGCCCTGCTTCTTGCGTCATCCTAAAATACATTTTTGATAGAGTGATCAACTTCATGGTTAAGCTCAAAAAAGAAATTTTGATTCTTCTCTTTCATTTTTAATAAGTACTTCCCAAATTCTTTGGCATCATCTTGTTCGGAAACATTTCGTACTTCCATTGTAATATAATTTCTCATATCTTTTTTAAAAAAACTTAGTTCACGATGACCACCCACTACTACTACAAATGACTGATATATTTTATCCGTTCTGATTCTAGCTTCCTCATTATTTTCAATGGTACGACATACAAACATGCTAAGCTCCTTGTGTTGTTTAAGCATCTCTGCTCGATCTGGACAACAAGGATGTAAATGATTTAGAATAACTTTAGAAATATTATGATAAAAGATTAGTACGAAGGATAAAGGGATAAGAAAAAGGATGGAGAAAAGATGCAACAGAAAAGACGTGGCGGAAACGTAAAAGGATAGATAAAGGTTTTTCTACTAGACCTCTAAGAAACCTGTTCTTAGCAACCTAGGTCATCGGAAGAGATTCCCTACTAGACCTTCAAAAAATCTATCCTTGACAACTTAGATCAGAGGGATGAATTTGAAGAAACCACCACGCAAAATAATCATAGTGTTGGATCCTTCAATCTTCTTCATGCAACAAGAAAAGCAAATCACTCACTTCACTTAATCACAGTAAAAAACGTCCATAAAGCACTAAGAATTTTATTCATCAAAAATTGTGTAAATTGTCTCACCAAAGGTGTTTAAATAGACCTCTAAAACAAACTAACTAAAAAATAAGATAAGATAACTTAATTTAAATCTCCTAAAGATAATATATCTAATTTGAATCAGATTTGATCTTATTGGATTATATCAGATTTGATTTAAATTTTAAAATCCTAAAGATATGATAATTAATTTAAATCAGATTTGATCTTATTAGATTAGATCAGATTTAATTTAAATTTAAAATCTCTAAAATTACTACTAAGCAAATCAGAAGTAAATCAAATCTTTTAACAAAATCTAACTGCAAAACCAATTAAAATAAATGCCTAAAAAATTCAAAAATTAATAATAAATTTTTCCTTCCATTGAATTTGAAAAGCATTATTGGGCTTCTTGTTGTCCTACCTTAACCCAATGGGCCTTATGAGTTGTCGCCATTTCAGCACCACTGTTTTTGAGACGGACTCTTGGCCTTCTTGATATCCAAGACCGGTATGGTATAATTCTTCTAGTATTCAAATCTTTGAACTTGACGAGATTACCATTCTGCCCCTTAACTCTAAAATGACAAAAATGTCCTCCTGACCACATATCATCCTCTCCCTCTTCAATGAGAAGCTCTTCTTCCCTCCAAGGAATCCAAACCCAATCCCCAAATTCAAATACTATAGTTTGATGGCTCTTCTCTACCTACTGAATTGTGGCTATGTCCCCTCATATGTACAAGTTCAATTTTTTCAACCATACTTTCACCATATTTTTCAAAGTGTGCAATTTGTCTTTCTTCCTTTTCATCTATATTAATGCCTCCATAATTGACCATTGAATCTACAAAGCCTGGAAAAATTGATATAAAAATACTAAGAATTTTATGGTTAGATGTATGAAAAACTAAGGACTTCGTGGAATTCAATGATACTAATGGACTCTTGTCTAGGCTAAAACTTTATAGATCTCTCTCACAATTGTGTTTATTGGTCTGAGTTTCTTTTTTACTCATGACTCCTCTCGCTCACTATTCTCCTCTTTTCTCTCAAAACTCTTACTTTCAATCAAACATGGATTCTTTTCACTCAAACACTCACTCTCTTTCTCAGTTTTTTTTCTCTCATATTTTTCAAATTGCTCACATCCCAAGGACCCAGTTGAGAAATTATGCACTTTTAAATCTTCTAAGGACACATCTCCATCTACAGCATACTCAACAAATTCTTCCATATCTGGCTTTGAAGAAGAATTAAAGATAGGCGTAGAAGAAATCCTCTTCTTATATCGATCTATAATATTCTTCTTGAAATCAGAAACTTTGACTTGTGTCTGATCCTCAAATTTTGCTCATTTGGAATTCCAAATTGCTATAAATTGTTGCATATGCTCCATGTCAATGGCCAACTTGACCAAATCCTCCATGGTCGCATAACGGTAACGTTGTACTTTATCTGCAAGTTCTTCGCATAATCTAAACAAAAATCGTTCCATAAGAACCTCGAAACTCCTTTTAATATTAGCCTTTCCATCAAATATAGAAACTCCTTGTGGTACTCCATCACTGATTATGAATCTTGTTGTAACTTACAAAATTTTCTAAAAAATTCATTGTGGTATAATGATGGCACAACTCGATTCCTCATGTGGTATGATGATGACACAAACTGGCTCCTCATAATTTTCTTCATCTTTTTCCAATTGCAAATTGGCCTCTTTCCATACCGTCTTCTAGATCTTTCTAATTCAATCCACCATATACAAACATCATCAGAAAAATTGGCTTGTACCAGTCGAACCTTCTTTTCCTCTGAAAGGATGCAATTTGCAAAAATTGACTCTACCTTCCTTTTCCATCCAAAATAAGCTTCAGGATCATTCCTCCTTTTAAATGCAAGGATTTGCAACCAAGAACCCTTTTTCACATATGAAATTCCTTTGTCATCACTATCGTAATACTCAATCATTTTTTTTGCAACTTTTTCTTCTTTTTTTTTTGTGGACTCTAAAGTGAATTTACAGAAATTAAAGAGAAAAAAAATAAAGGGACTAAACAAGACCCATGGAACGTATAGATAAATAAGAATTTACCTATGACCTATAACTGATACCAGATGATAAGAGATTAGTACGAAAGATAAAAGGATAAGAAAAAGGATGGAGAAAAGACGCAACAGAAAAGATACGGTAGAAACATAAAAGGATAGATAAAGGTTTTCCTACTAGACCTGTAAGAAACCTGTCCTTAGCAACCTAGGTCACCGGATGGAATTTCCTACTAGGTCTTCAAAGAACCTGTCTTTGACAACCTAGATCAGAGGGATGAAGTTGAAGAAACCACCTGAATCACCATAATGTTGGATCCTTCAATATTCTTCATGCAACAAGCGAAGCAAATCACTCACCTCACTTAATCACACTTAAAAAATGTGCATAAAGCACTAAGAAAATTTTATTCATCAAAAATTGTGTAAATTATCTCACCAAGTTGTTTAAATAGGCCTCTAACAAACTAACTAAAAGATAAAATAAGATAACTTAATTTAAATCTCGTAAAGATAAGATAACTAATTTAAATCAAATTTGATCTTATTGGATTAGATCAGATTTGATTTAAATTTTAAAATCCTAAAGATATGATAATTAATTTAAATCAGATTTGATCTTATTATATTAGATCAAATTTGATTTAAATTTAAAATTCCTAAAAATACTATTAAGCAAATTAGAAGTAAATCAAATCTTTCAACAAACTCTAACAGCAAAACAAATTAAAATAAATGCCTATAAAATTCAAAAATTAATAATAAATTATGCCTCCCATTAAATTTGAAAAGATTATTGGGCTTGTTGTCCTGCCTTAACCCAATGGGCCTTATGAGTTGTTGTCATTTCAACACCACTATTTTTTAGACGGACTCTTGGTCTTTTTAATGTCCAAGACCGGCATGGTACAATTCTTCGAGTATTCAAATCTTTGAATATGAAGAGATTACCATTCTGTCTCTTAGCTCTAAAATGACAAAAATGCCCTCCTGGCCACGTATCATAATCCAAAGACCAATGTCCTTCAATATATGCACATAAATCCTGGCTGGACAGTTTATTCCGGCTGAAGGGTTTGTCTTCAGAGTTGGAGATATCTTGGATTTTTATTTTCCCTCTCTACTATATGTAATTAGTTCGTTCTTAATTTCATCTCCCTTCTGAGTGGTATTTCTTATTTTCATAGAAAAACCAGCAAGTTTGGAATAATCTTTATAGAACTTTCCAGCTTCTTCGATTGTCTTGAAAGTCATCTCGACCTTTGGGATAAATTATTCATCAACAACACATTGGACTGTAAAATGAACCGAAATATTATCATAACAAGACCATTGTGTAATAACCAATAAGTCGAAACATATGCATTCTATAAAATCAGAAACCATTGCATTCTATCCAAATTCAAATTCATAAACAACATTGATTTTAGTAAAGAAGGACGAAATTATTCATTATCACTTTATTTAATTGCACTCCATTCTATTCAATTTAAAATTGTTGAAGAATGAACCGAAATAAGATCATAACAAGCCAATTGTGTAATAACAAATAAACCGAAAAGTGTCCATTATATAAATTCAAATTCAGAAATTCTTGCATTCTAGAATAAACTGAAAATATTATCAAAACAAGACCATTGTGTAATACCAAATGAACTAAAAATTGAACACTGGTTTTATTACTTTATTCAATAGCATTCCTCTATTCAATTCAAAATTATTGAAGAATGAAACCAGATAAAATGAAGACCAATCAAAACCTCGTCCAGTTGATTCGATTCTGAAGAATAATCTAAATCGCTCTCATTCAACTGATTTGAGCTTGAATCATTCATTGTTTTGATAAAATGCTATTTGATTCAGAAGAATAATACGCTATTCGATTCAAAAGAGTAATATGTTATTCAAATGTAGATCAAAATTTGAAGAGAAAGAGAAGAAATCAGAGGAGAAACACAACAAAAATGAACGAAAATCTGAAGAGAAATCAGAGAAGAACAAAGAAGCTTTACGTTGAAGAGGAAGCTTTATGTTGAAGAGATTTACATTAAAAGTCTATTATGAAAGTATGAAAGAAAAGGTAGCACAACACGTGAGAGAAAATAACATAGTTGGACTTGGTTAGGAAAATTACTTAAATACAGAGCATTATTGTTAAATAATAACGTATAAAACAATGAACATAGGACTAAGGTTAGAATAAAATATATACGAGTAATATATGAATTTTACAAAATATTCGAGATAAAAAAGTAACTTAAGATTTAAATATAATACTGTAAAATTACTTTAAAAACATATATAATTTTGTTTATCAACGTACCAATGAGTTCAAATAATTATTTTTTATTTAAATTACAAAATAAATATATTAATAATATTTTATAAGGTACACTGTAAACCTGAAATATCAATTACCTAAATTAAATTATAAGACCTTTTATTATTTTTTTTATCGGAACTTTAATTTCAATTTAAATAAAATAACTAATTATAATAAAAATTGTACATAAATATTAATTGACTTAAATTTAAAGTATTTTATTAATTTAATCATTCCTAATAAATTAGTCTTTAAAAACTCATATTAATAAAATAAATATTCATAATAGAAATGACGTAAATTAAATTATGTAATTCTTCCATTACTGAGTTTTAATTTCTATTATGCAAAATATTCGATTAAAATAAAATTATATACTAATCCTGATTAATATAAAAATCAACTTATCTCATAAATCATTTAATTATTTTTAATAAAATAATTCCTAAAAATAAAGAGTTTAAACTAGTAAAATAAATTATATCTTATTTTATATTTAAATTTCTAAAAATATAGGATGTTACAATGATTACTTGAAATGGATGGATTGAACCTAAACGTGAGATTCAAATTCCTTTTGGATGCTAAGTTCGATGTCTCTGTGGAAGATGTGCCATCATCCGACATCTTGAGAATGGGGTGATACCTGTAAGAGATTCTAATGCTTAAATTAGTAAGAGTTTTAGGTAGGTTTTTATGTAGATTATAGTTGAGAAATACCTGAGTTGGAAGAGGTATTTACACAATCGAATGAGTGATCTTGTAGCCACATTTGTAACCTCCCTTCCTATTCTAGCGGGTAGTTATCTTCCCCTTTTATCTAGGAGTTGTTAAGATCTCATACTTAAATATATGAACTTATTTGTAAGTGCAGTTAAGGTTCTACATACCAGGTGGACCCTATAAAGTTAGACAGGGTAGTGAAGGGAATTTGACGTACATAAGCTTTGTTTTTTGGGTCTAATTTTGAATTTTGAACCAGGATAAGAATAATTATAAACAAAAAAAAAATCTGTATTATTTAACTAAAATTTTAGTGGTTTTCATGTTTTTCGTAAAAATTATTTTTTATCAATACTAAAAGATGAAAAATAAAAGAGAGTAGGCTGGTCGAGAGAAAGAAAAAGAGATCGATGATGAAGAAATCGAAGGAAAAACAACAATAATTAAAAGCAGGATTAGCAGAAAAAGAAGATGCAACGACAGAACAATAAGATGAAAAAGAAACAATAACATCAAGAGAAGTATATAATTTTCACGTGCTGAGTATTGTAAATGAGTTTTGTCGTATACGTGTAACATAACCGTACATGCTATATATATTCTTTTCAATTATAATCAAGAAATCAATTTCTTACAGTTTTACTAAGCTATAATAATAATTTTGTACATTTTTTTTCGTGGCTTTAATAGTTTTATACATCTTATCATTTTTCTTTTTCTTTTTTCTTTCCCTATCGGGGGCCTAAGAAACTTAGCATAATGTGCTTCCCTGCCAATGCCATTTATCACAAAAGGGAACTTTAATTTTCATATCGAGTCAGCCTGGTCTTCAAGTGACCGTTTCCGAGCTCGCAGATTGAGCTGAAGGCTTTCGGGTAGTGGAGGTGTCCTCCCTCTGCGGAATAGACATTGCGGACGTTATGGTTTGGAAGTTATTTAAGTAGCACAGATGGAAAATAACAATTTGTTAGTTTTCTTTACCGATGAGGCTTCTATCTCAGCAACACCCTCACAACCTTGACCACCTCCTTGTAGCAAGTCACAGTACTTTACTGCTTCATTTTCATCTTCAAATTCCTGCAAATATATTGTGAAGTTGTAAGCAATTAAACCATTCTAATGACTGAAAAGTTGCAATAAATACGCAGTATCTTACAAACAAGACCTACTCAAGGTGTTTTATATGCAGCAGCAAAAGAATCATCATATTACCATTTAATCAAAATAAAATGGTAGAGCATAAAGTTAGAATTTGTTGGAAATTCACATTACTAAATGTTCACAACGACACAATACTTTGATAATTATAAATTTAACCGTGGTGATGCATTTGTATGAATATATACCAGCACTCCCTCTCTAATATCTTCCACAAGCATTTGAAACTTTGTTCCTCCCCTTGCTTGTTTGGACTGATTCCCAAGTCCAGATCTCCAGTTGCCTCCTTTGGAAAATAATAAGCCAAGCTCTCTCTCAACCTCACTGTTAGAGATTAAGAAAAAGAAAGAGAAAAAAAATCTCAGGTAGGAAATATGGTGTATACTACTAAGGAGGGGTGAAAAAGCAAGCATAAAAGTGGATCAAACCTTCTATTTCTTCGGGTTTTCATTGTCCACAATTGATTTTCCTTTTGCGTTAGTACATAAACAGGCTTTGAAGTTTCTCTCCAAGGGTTGGAATCTAATACTGTTAAAATGAACGAAAGGAACAAACAAAATATTAATAATGCTTTACTTGCCATATAAACCTTCAATTTTCTATGACAATCTCCCTATCCACCTACACACATGGGTACACCCAACAGGGACACGGGCATATCAATCTATCCAAAAATGCGTGCAACACAACCAGCACTATGTACAACACAGGCAACCACAGCATATTTAAACATGCAGCAAGGTAGTATAAATCATTTACTTTTGGTTTTGGAGAGGAAGAGACCGAAAGAAAAGGGTTTGAAGAGTAACATGAAGTCCTCTTTACTCTTGAAATCCTTCCTTTTCATCCCTTCCCCTCCAAAACTCCAACTGGCAAACACACCCTAAAGCAACGCTCCACTGTTGTAGCGTCTTTTCTTTCTTTTTCTATTTTTTCTTTTTTCTTTTCATATATATATATATATATATTTTTTTTCTTTTTGTAATAAAGTACCTACAAAAATATCAATGCATATGGTTTTACATTTAATTAACACATGAGTATGTACCCGACTCCCATGATTTCAATGAAAATACAACACACACCTTTTACTCAACTAATGTCCCAAGTTTTCCCATACTTGAATGATATACACTCACTAGCCTAAGCTAATAAAAGATCCAAATTATGGACATTTATTGTTTTTCGCTTTAGGGCTTGTAATGTGCTAAAATTAAGAACAAGTGGGTTAAGCGTAGGCTCAAAGTTGGCTAACAATGGAAGATAAAAGGTAAGGCTATTTGGGTAAGTGAGCTAATTGAAACAATGGTCTCAATCGTATAAATGCATGTCTGCATAAAATAATGGACATAAAGAATCAAACAAATCAAAGATTACAATCATAGAGAGAGAATAATGCACACAAGAAGGAAAATAAGTGGTTATATGACGTAACCACACAATTAGGCTCAAAACTCACAAGCTTGTGTTCTTAGCTCAAAACATGATCCACAATATATATAATTCAAGTAAGTTTAATGAAAAATTTTCACTCAAATCAATTAGGGCGCCCTACAGATAGAAATCTTGAAAATTTCATTATTTTGACTAAGCTTATTATGTATATATATGCAAAATAGGAAAATGCGACAAAAAGTCCTAGAAGACCTAAAAAAATGAAATGGAAAAGTGTTGAGATTAGAAATTTGTCACCCAAAAACGCCGATTGGTCGGACGACCTCCCCACACTTTAAAGTTTGCACCGTCCTCGGTGCATTCAAAGATGAGCAAGGGGGTACGGCGACTACACGGGTTGCCACCTTCAGCTGGTGGATCAACTGGTTGCTGCGTGTTCTTTGTCCTGCTTCCGTTTTAGCTTATAATGACTCATCCTGAAAATAGAAGACAGGATAGTAAGAAAAGTAAATGCAAAAGCAAGGAAGCATATATTGTTGGAATGAGGTAAATACCACTAGAATCGAATGAGTGACCCAATGTGCGACATGGATAAAAGGTGAGTGTGTATTCCAAGTTGCGCGCAGTTTAGAACACACATACTAACTTGAAAAGCTATGTCACAGTTACACAAAAAGGAACATGCACTTCACTTATTCTAGTGTGCTTGAGATGCTCTAAACTCGTAGGTTAAGACAACCGAACAAGCAATAAAGAAGCATGAAAGCATTCAAGCCAAAAATCAAGCAATTGTGAATTGGATGATGAGTGGACATTGATTGATATGTAAGTAGACTTTAATGTACAAATGGTGTATGAAACTTACACAACAAACAATGACACGCTTTGAATTTGGCTCACATCACCTAGTGGACATAAGATGGAAAACATGGTTGCTATGCAATATAGTGAAAGAGAACTAGATATGAAAAGTCAATCACATAGCAAGTATGGTCCATATAGCTTGAGAATTTCAAAAGGATGTTCCTAGGTAAGCTTCCAATCCAATTTCACAAAAGAAACATATGCCAAAATGATTAGCTCACATATGTGTAGAGCACATAAGTAAATAATTAATGGTCAATCATGTCATTAAGGCATAAGCATAACATATGGATGCATATGATCAAGAAACACAATGCATTAAGATAGATGCACGACATCCATCAAAAAATTGCCTAATCAAAGAAAAGGATTCAAATCACATGGTGGCCAAATCATGCAATTCAAAAAGGTTTAAGAAGCTTGAAGGCAATCCTCATGTACTTGGTATGCACAAGTGTTCACTATAGAAACTCAAAACCAGGTGATAACTTGTAACCTCAACAAGAGAATCCAACAATGAATATCCAAAAATAATTATGCTAAAATAGCATCAAGTAAATAAGCAGCAATAACAGCAAACAAGATTAATAATCCAACACTTATAATGAGAAATAGAAAATTAAACAAAAATGAAACTAGCTAAACAACTAACTAACTAAAAGGAATGGTTATAAATGGTGTTTGGTATTGTTGGATGATGGGTAAGAGAAGGGAAGAAGAGAAGAGAAGATAGAAGAAGGAAAGGAATGGAAAGAAGAGAAGAAAAGAGGAGTGGTGAAGAGGGCTATCCACGCATACGCGTGGAGTGACGCGTGCGCGTGGTGAGGTGAAATGGAAGCGACGCGTACGTGTGGGTCACGCATACGCGTGGTGTGTTATTCAGAGAGGGCCGACGCGTACGCATAAGGTGATGCATACGCATGGGTAGAGTTGTGCCTCGCGAACAAAGTTGGCATGAAGTGGGCACAACTCTCGGGTTTTTGGCTGGGGGGGTGAAAATTTTGCATCCACGCGTACGCGTGGGTGACGCGTGCGCGTGGATGGTCGAAAGCCTGGGGTCACGCATACGCGTGGGTTGGTGCTCTGTTTTTGAAAATTTTTCTATGTTCTTGCACCAAACCAAGCATTCCAACCTCCAAACAGCTACCAAAACACCATAAGACCTTATTTAATATACCAAACTCCTAAATAAACTCAACAAACCAATCAAAATATAAAATTAAACTAATCCTACCAATATTTACAAAAGAGAAAAAGGAAAGATTTTACCGTGGTGGGGTGTCTCCCACCTAGCACTTTTATTTATTGTCTTTAAGTTGAACTTATGGGGAGCTCCTCATCAAGGTAGCTTGTGCTTGTACTCATCTTGGAACATGCACCAATGCTTGGGTCTCCAATAAGCCTCATTCTTCAAAATTAATAGCTTCAAGCCTTGATGGAGTTCCGCACAAGCTATGAGCTCCCAAAATTGATCCTTATGTATTCCCGGATCCCATATCTTGTTCCCACACCCGTCTTCAAGTTGATTATCACTAATCCATCCGGGTGGCATGACCTTAGAATTCTCACTTAAGCGACCAAACATCCTCCTAGACCCAAGCAATCTAGTTATACACCAACGATTGCTATTAAGCCTTGAACATGTAACCATCATGAACTTTGATTTACAATGTCAACGACTAACCATCTCCCTTTTTCTCTTAAAGCCACAAAGTGCTCTAAGTTGCCCATTCGTCTCAAGCAAACCATATTCAAGTGGGCTAATTAAGCTTAGAGATAAGAGATTTACCCACTTGAATGAAAAAATGTATGGTGATGGCTTGGGGAGAGGTGTTTCCAAGGGCCTTACAAGCTCCACTCCCTTGTGTTCTTCTTTGATTACCTCCACCTCTAAGCAAGCTTCTTTAATTTTAACTTCTTCCTCTTGGTAGCTTCCTTCAACCTCTTTTTCATTGATTACCAAGGGCATGGAAGGTTGTGCTTCTTCTTCTTTAATCTTCATTTTAAGTCCAACGGGGGAGGATTCAATTATGGATAAGAAGTCACCAATGATTGAATCCATCTCTTGATAAACCTCTTTAAAGTCTCCAACAATGATATGCCTTGGAGGTTGTACACCCTCCTCAACATCAATTTCAAGCTTCTTGGAAGAGGGCTCCATGATTCTACATTCCCATGGACTTTCAACATCTCCTAAATCTTCAACCACTTCTTCCTCTTCTTCGACAATCATAGCTTCATCCAATTGTTCCAATACCAAATCTAACTCCTCATTCTCCACCGGATTTTCTAATCTCTCCTTCATACTACGTTCTTCAATTGATTCTCCACAATTGGCAATGGAAGTGCCTTGAGTGTTCAAGCATTGGGAGGTTAATCAGTTTACCACCTCAGTCAAGGCGACCATGAATTCTAGTGTCTCCTTTTGTATTTCCCTTTGCCCTTGAAGTAACAAAATGAGAAAATCATCCATTGGAGCTTGGGGTGGATAGGAGGGTTCATTATTTTGGATAAAGGATTCATAATAGGAAGATGGTTCTTCTTGATGAAAATACGGAGATGGAGTGTATTGAGGTGGTTCTTGGGAGTAATTGTATTGGAATGTGGGTGGTTCTATAGGTTTTCTCTCATAATGGTCACAAGGATAAGGTAAGGGTGATTGGTTATATGATAGATGAGGGCCATAGGAAGGTATTTGGTGGAAAGGGACTTGTGAGTATGGTTGAGGGCTATGTTGAGGATGAGGCTCATAGGCATATGGTTTTTGATAGTCACAAGGAGGTCTACCATAGCCATTAGATTGATATGAATCATGGAATGGTTGTTGCTCATAATACATTGGTGGAGGTTGTTGCCAAAAGGATTGATCATACGCTTGAGGTTCCTCCCACCCTTGATGGTTCCAACCTTGGTGCATGTTCTCATTGTAATCTCCACTTCCTACAACATAGTTGTAACTAAACTCATAGTCAAAAGGGTGAGAATTCATGATAGCAAGAGCAAATAAAAATAAAATCTAATAAGAAACAAAAAGAACCAAATCCTAAAACTAGCAAAAACTAACAAGCAATCCAAAACTCAAGCTATTCACAATATTAACATATGTACAATAACCAATAACAAGGCACACATTTGCAATTCCCAGGCAACGGCGCCATTTTGATGAACGAATTTTTCGTTGGTATAGAATTTCACAAATGAAATCTCGTTACAAGTATAGTTTCTAAACCAACAAACAATCCTCTCATGCAAAAATTTGGTTGTCACAAGTAACAAACCCCAATAAAAATAATAACCGAAGTATTTAAACCTCGAGTCGTCTCTCAAAGAAATTGTAGGGAAGTGTTCTTATTATTGGTTATGAGATGCATATTTTAGGATTTTGAATAAGAGACATGAAAAGTAAATGGCAAGAAAGTAAATGAAACTCAAATGATAAAAAGGTCTTGGCAAGGGTTGATGGTTAAGGATCTTTATCCTTGTTACGAACCACAATATGATCATTGCAAGGATCAATCTCATTAAGTCATCCTCTAACGAATGGAGGAAAATCAAATGAGCTACACCAATCCTAATCCATAAGTCCTAACATTCTCACTAATTAATTTAGGGAAGGCTAGAGTCAATGGACACCAATTATCAAGACTTGGACATTAGTAACTCAAGTTCACCTAAGTTACCATCCCAAGCCAAGAACACAAAAATCTACTCTAACATCCTTCCAAACATTTTGTCAAACACTTGGAAGGCATAAAAGGAAAGCAAGATAGAATTAGGAAGAAAAGTAAATCTACAACTACTAATTGCAAGAAATCAACAACAAAGTAATATAAAAGAAATCAACATGAATTGCATTAAAGGAAAATAGAAGGAACAAGAGTGCATCAACAACAAAGTAAACAATTACAAAGAACAAAATGCTAAACTAGGAAAGCAAAGGTAGAAGAACAAGAATTTGTAAAGAAAAAGTAAATCAAAGCAAGAATTAAACCTAGATCTAAGAAATCCTAATCTACATCTAACCTAATTCTAGAGAGAAAAGAGAGCTTCTCTCTCTAGAAACTAACTAAAGCATGATGACAACTCAACTATGTGCTTCCTCCCCTTGACTCCTCTTGAATTCTGCATGTAATAGGCTCAAAAAATGAGTTGGATTTGGGCCTGGGCCGCTCAGAAATTATCTCCAGCGTTTTCACTTTAATGAGGTCACGTGCGAGCATCGACGCGTACGCGTGGGTCATGCATACGCGTCGATTGGCATTTTACTTTCCACGCGTACGCGTCATGTACGCGTACACTTCGCCATGCGACTTCACATTCACGCGTGCGCGTCGTTCCACGCGTGTACATCGTTCCACGTGTGCGCGTCGATGAATGCATCCCAAATCCTTGATTTTTCATGATTTCTCCACTTTGCATACTTTTCTCTTCACTCCTTTGATCCATTCCAGCCTTTTCAACCTGAAATCACTAACAAACTCATCAAGGCATCTAGTAAAATCAAAGGTGAATTAAAATTAACCAATTAAGGGACTAAAAAGCATGTTTTCACACTTAAGCACAAATTAGGATAAATTTATAAAACCATGCTATTTCATTGAATAAGTGTGGGAGTAATGGATGAAATCCACTAAAATTAAGCACAAAATGTACCACGAAATAGTGGTGCATCACGGACCCAATTTTGTTTCTAAATAAGTTTGACATAAATCGGGGGTCTGGAGGCCAGGTTGTGCTCCGTCAAAGTTTGGACTAAAAACACAGTTTTCATCAAACTTGCAAAACCTCCAAATTTCAAAACACAAAACTTCCAAAACTCTTTTAAACCAACCAAAACTCAGCCTTTCAACATCAAACATTTCCAATCCATATAATCAACTCCCACATTATATCCACATCCAACCAAGACTCTATTTTCATCAAGTTCCAACCCAATATTTCTAATTCACAACACTCAATACAAGTCATTAAATATCCTTATCAAATACATTATCAACTGCAAATTCACCAATCATTATACGCACCTAATCCATGTCATGAACAATTCATACAACCATCAACAAGAACACCAAATTCATAACCTCCAAGGATATTAGCCAAATGCATAATTATCATTTTCGAGCCAATCATCAACACCAACAATCCAATCCTTATCCTAGGGTCACTAGCCTAAGTTTTCACATTACATTATATTTTAGATACAGGAAACTGAAAACCATACCTTGGCTGATTCTCCACTCAACCCGGAACACTTCCAAATTTCAACTTTCAAGGTTCCAAAACCTCACCAACAGATTTTCAAGCTTATAGCTCCACCCCAAAGCTTTCCAAAATCATCAATCAAGCTCCAATATACTTATACACACTACCTATTCCACAATATCATATCCAAAACATAACAACTCAATAACAAAACACAACACTTCAAGTATTTCACTTAGGGTTGAGAATCTTACCAAGTCCAAGGATCAAAGAGGCAAGAAGAAGCTTTTCCTTCAAGCTAATTGGATACTATAACATCAAAACTAAAAAATCTCAACACTTTACCCAATAAATTTTCGAGATTAAGGGCTGGAAATTCAGAGAGGGATTCGTAGCTTACCTCAAGAACAAATTTGTGAGCTTTGTAGAGCTTGACGCTTGGCCGCAAACGGTGCGGCGATCGGAGTTCCGGATCAAAAGTTATGCACTTTAAACAAACCAAGGGTTTGCTTCTTCATCCTTTTCCCATGGCTGCTTCAACGTGTTCAGCTTGCCAAATGGGGAGAGAAAGAGCTGAGCTCATTTATTTAATGTGAATGGGTTGGGCTCACTGGCCCAATTTAGGCCCAGTTCGGCCCGTTCAGCCCAATCTTGGGCTAATTTCTTTAAAATTAGTTTTGAAATTCTCGTTTTAATTTTCTCTATCATATTAAACCATAAAAAATCACATTTATGATTTTCTAGAATAAATTTTAATTTGTGGGTTAATTAGTCATTAATTAACCGAGTTTTACAGGAAGCGTGACATTTTGATAGTTAGGGTGTTACAACTAAAAATATTATTGGACACATAAAACTTTTAATAAAAATTATTATTGATTTATTCGTACCCAATTATTAATTATTTTATTATTTGTTTAAAATAATTTTATATAGTTGATTAAAATAATTGTCATATCAAAAATAATATTTATTATTTGCAATTTTTTAATTTAACTATTTTTTCTTAATTATACTGAGAGCAAATAAAAATATAAAAATAACTTAAAAATCAAAACAAGAAAGAAATTTCATATTCAAAAATTTAAACATAACATATTAAAGAAGAATAGTCGTACTATATAAATTGAGGCAACAGTTCAAATTTAAATTAATTTAAAACTAATTTAATCAAATACCAATATTAGAATTAAATTTCTTAAATAATATTTAATCTATTCTAGTTCTTAGACACGTATAGATTAGAGCCATTCTCGTAAGGACAACCAACTGAAACAACATCATAAGTTCGAACATTTAGAATTCGTGCAAATTCAGACCATCTCCTTGTTAAATAAATTTCATCATCTGCTATCCATGCAATACAGTAAGGTATAGAATTGTCACACCGAGAAACTAAACTGACATTTATTTCCCTCAATGCCATTTTATTGATACAAAAGAAGGCCTGTAATTTCTAAAAAAAATCATAATATGTTATAAAATTATTTTAATTACAAAAAACTTAAAATAAAAAATTTAAATATATTACCAATCGTTGAAATTGTTCTTCGAGTTTGATACGAATTTACCAGAACTAAACTTAAATTGAGGAAATTCTTCTCCACTTCGAAGATTTCCGGGCAGACATAGAAAGCATGGAAAGGATGGAACTTGAACTTGGCCTACAAAGCTCCATAGAAATAATTCCTCAATAAAAAATTGAGTTCCTCCCAAAAAAACTGACTTTACCCACATTCCATTAGGTTGGTCATAATATGTGAGTAGATCCAACCATCCTTTGGTAATATAGAGTTTACTGTGCCTTGAGATGGCATTTGATAGATGTGGTGCATTATAAACGATTGCGATAAAAGACAATCGCACTGGAACATTAGACGAAAAAAATAAATTGGAGTAAGAACAATCATTAAATTATCAAAAGAATAATATAATAGAATGAGTATATAAAAAATACTATAAAAAGTTATAAATTGTACCTTAAAAGGATTAACCTCATGAAAAACGAAGAATACATTCTTATTCTATGAAGTAGTCAAGGAAGAATAATAAATTAAAAAAAAAATAGAGTTGACTGTCAGATCTAGACTCATGAAAAAAAAAAAACTATATATAGCCTTTATTAGAACAAAAAGTAATTATATAACTTAGTTATTATTAAGTTATTTTTTTATTATTTACATTATACATCATATATTTGCTGTGATTGAATAAGCTATTATCATATCATATACATTTTTATCATGATTAGAATAATAGATTTTTGTTTAATTTTCTAAAGTAGATATCAATATCAACTTGTCGGAAATTATTTGATGTATTAACATAATTACCTAGAAAATAAAACATAACAACTAAAATTAAATTTATTAACTAATTGAAGTTAGGTATACAATGTTTGGCAATTATTTTAACATTTAATTATTGGTATCTATTATTATTATTATTATTATTATTATTATTATTATTATTATTAATATAAATTGGTCATTATTAACATAACAACTTGCCATTAATAAAATTATTCTATAATGAATGAGAATTAGAATTGTATCTATATAATTAAAATGATTAAAAATATTTTCGATTGATAATTAGTTTAATAATGCATTAAATATTAAATTTATATAATTAGAATAAAAATATTTTTTAAATTAGTATAATCATGTATTATTCATTAAATACTAATTGTAATATATAATTATAATATTATAATATAATTATAATAAATATAATTTTCTAAAATAAATTTAAAAGAGAGAGTAATACTTTTATTTTGGAGGGAAAATGAATTTATGAAGAATTGACACATCATTTTTATTAGTTGATAATGCAATAAATATTTTTCTTTTACCAAAGATAGAAAGACTCGAACCCGCAACTTCTAAATGAGTATGAGGAAACTATGTTATTTGAGTTATAGCTTGCTGGCATAATAATGTAATAAATATTGATTTTATATAATTATAATAAAGATATTTTCCTAAATTAACATTATTCATTAAATGTTAATTGTAATATAATTATAATAAAAATATTTTTCTAAAATAAATTTGGAAGAGAGAATAGTATTTTTATCTTAAATAAAAAATAAATTCATAAAAAATTGACACCTCATTTTTATTAGTTCGAGAAAAATCTAAGTTTAGGCTTCTAGTGTATTAAGGAGATAGATTAGTTTTTATCTCTTTCTAAGACTTATATTTTGAATTTTTTCGATTCTTTATTTTTTTTTGAAAGTTTTGAAGAAAAACATTCTTTACAAATATAATTTTTTTTAAAATACATTAAAATTATAATTTAATAACTTTAATCGATACCGCCGTAAAAACAATAAAATCAGATGCCTTGTTTCTTCTATAGTTTCTTCCCTAGTTTCTACTTTCTTCTTTAGTTTTCTTCTTCTCCGGCTCTTCCTTGCGCGCCTCCACCAGCTTCCTCCTTCTTCTCTTCCATCATTCCCATCACGCGTCAACACGCGAGCGATGGATTCCCTCTCCACTGTCTCCCCTTCCATGGTGCTCCCTCCACCAAATCCTTTCAACCGCCACACGCGCCACCTTGCACTCTTCTCACGCGCCCCTCTCCCTCCCAGTCTTCTCTCTTCCTCGACGTCTTTCTCCAAACTCTTCAGCATCAGCTTCATCAGAAGAAGAACAAGAAGGACCACGAGAGGCTTAAACGACGTCTCGTGCAGCGCTGGCGGTGCCGACGACGTTAAGGGAAGCAAAAACGACGGTGGATACGATGAAGAGGAGGAGGTTGAGAGGGCGCTTCATATGGACGGGACCATCCCTGGAACCTCCGACGAGTTCGTCAAGCGTGTCTCGTCTCGCGCTTACGACATGCGCAGGCATCTCCAACAATCCTTCGATACCAGTAGCTACGATGGTGCGTTTTCCTTATTCTGATGTCGTCCCCCCCCCCCCCCCTCTCTCTCTTTCTCTAATTTTAGGGTTTATTTAGATGTTAGGGAAATTTGGACTTGCTCTGATAAAAGGAAAGTAGTTTAGTTGAAGTACCTGCTGAGTAGCTGTCCCTAATTTTTGGTTAAAAAAAATTGATTAGAGCTGCCAGTTTTGGAGAGGCATACCACTTACAGAATTTGAAATGCTTGAATAGAAATGACTACTAGTGGTTTCAACCCTTGAGGGAAAAATAAAACCCGAAACCTTAGGAAAGTTATTTGATTTTGTTTGCTTGGGTACATGAATGTTCTGTGCCCTTGATGATACATCACTATACCAATTATGGTACTTATTGCTGTTTGTGCTCTTTTGATAAGAGAAAGAAAAAGGAGAAAGGTGGTCCATTGCATGATGCTCAGTCTAGTGGTCTCTGAACATAATTGATGTACATACCATAGCCTAACATCTCTAGTCCCCTGTGTGAAGAATTGAGATACTTTTCTAGGATTTAAATGCATGATCTAGGACACAACGAATGACCTTACATTTCTGTCAAGGCTCATCCGAAGAAAGAAAGAAGGGAAGAGCAGAAGATAGTTATATACAAAAAGGATGAACAAAACAACAAGGATGTGACCATCAACTATGCTAAGCTTTCCTATCTTTTTTTTTTTTATTGTTCAACAAAGTGGATCCCTTTGGAGAGGATTATGGAAAAATCAGAGGGTTAGCAGCAAAAATTAGTCATTGATGAAGTTCAGTGTTCATCTCAAACCAAAACCACCAAAATAGTGTACTGCAGGCTTCTATAGGGGTTTTCCATCATGGCAAATATAACTGTATGATGTGTTGCGGAATAGTCTGATCCATGCGAGTAACTGATCCGATCTAGTTAGGCCAGACTTGATTGTTGTTTTAAACATACAACAGTGGAGCGTTGCTTTAGGGTGTGTTTGCGAGTTGGAGTTTGGAAGGGGAAGGGATGGAAAGGAAGGGTTTCAAGAGTAAAGAGGACTTCATGTTACTCTTCAAACCCTTTTCTTTCCGTCTCTTCCTCTCCAAAACCAAAAGTAAATGATTTACACTACCTTGCTGCATGTTTAAATATGCTGTGGTTGCCTGTGTTGTACATAGTGCTGGTTGTGTTGCACGCATTTTTGGATAGATTAATATGCCCGTGTCCGTGTTGGGTGTACCCATGTGTGTAGGTGGATAGGGAGATTGTCATAGAAAATTGAAGGTTTATATGGCAAGTAAAGCATTATTAATATTTTGTTTGTTCCTTTCGTTCATTTTAACAGTATTAGATTCCAACCCTTGGAGAGAAACTTCAAAGCCTGTTTATGTACTAACGCAAAAGGAAAATCAATTGTGGACAATGAAAACCCGAAGAAATAGAAGGTTTGATCAACTTTTATGCTTGCTTTTTCACCCCTCCTTAGTAGTATACACCATATTTCCTACCTGAGATTTTTTTTCTCTTTCTTTTTCTTAATCTCTAACAGTGAGGTTGAGAGAGAGCTTGGCTTATTATTTTCCAAAGGAGGCAACTGGAGATCTGGACTTGGGAATCAGTCCAAACAAGCAAGGGGAGGGACAAAGTTTCAAATGCTTGTGGAAGATATTAGAGAGGGAGTGCTGGTATATATTCATACAAATGCATCACCACGGTTAAATTTATAATTATCAAAGTATTGTGTCGTTGTGAACATTTAGTAATGTGAATTTCCAACAAATTCTAACTTTATGCTCTACCATTTTATTTTGATTAAATGGTAATATGATGATTCTTTTGCTGCTGCATATAAAACACCTTGAGTAGGTCTTGTTTGTAAGATACTGCGTATTTATTGCAACTTTTCAGTCATTAGAATGGTTTAATTGCTTACAACTTCACAATATGTTTGCAGGTATTTGAAGATGAAAATGAAGCAGTAAAGTACTGTGACTTGCTACAAGGAGGTGGTCAAGGTTGTGAGGGTGTTGCTGAGATAGAAGCCTCATCGGTAAAGAAAACTAACATTGTTATTTTCCATCTGTGCTACTTAAATAACTTCCAAACCATAACGTCTGCAATGTCCATCTTGCAGATATTTGATCTTTGCCAGAAAATGAGGGCTCTTGCAGTTTTATTCCGCAGAGGGAGGACACCTCCACTACCCGAAAGCCTTCAGCTCAATCTGCGAGCTCGGAAACGGTCACTTGAAGACCAGGATGACTCGATATGAAAATTAAAGTTCCCTTTTGTGATAAATGGCATTGGCAGGGAAGCATACATTATGCTAAGTTTCTTAGGCTCCCGATAGGGAAAGAAAAAAGAAAAAGAAAAATGATAAGATGTATAAAATTATTAAAGCCACGAAAAAAAATGTACAAAATTATTATTAGAGCTTAGTAAAACTGTAAAAGAAATTGATTTCTTGATTATAATTGAAAAGAATATATATAGCATGTACGGTTATGTTACACGTATACGACAAAACGCATTTACAATACTCAGCACGTGAAAATTATATACTTCTCTTGATGTTATTGTTTCTTTTTCATCTTGTTGTTCTGTCGTTGCATCTTCTTTTTCTGCTAATCCTGCTTTTAATTATTGTTGTTTTTCGTTCGATTTCTTCATCATCGATCTCTTTTTCTTTCTCTCGACCAGCCTACTCTCTTTTATTTTTCATCTTTTAGTATTGATACAAAATAATTTTTACGAAAAACATGAAAACCGCTAAAATTTTAGTTAAATAATACAAAACTGTAACTTGAAAAATATAGAATTTTTTTTTGTTTATAATTATTTCTAATTTAAAATTAGACCAGCTTATGTACGTCAAATTCGCTTTACCGTGTCTGACCTCATAGGGTCCACCTGGTATGTAGAACCTTAACTGCATTTTACAAATAAGCTCATATATTTAAGTACGAGATCTTAACAACTCCTAGATAAAAGGGGAAGATAACTACCCGCTAGAATAGGAAGGGAGGTTACAAAAGTGGCCACAAGATCACTCATTCGATTGTGTAAATACCTCTTCCAACTCGAGTATTTTTCAACTTTAATCTACATAAAAACCTACCTAAAACTCTTGCTAATTTAAGCATTGGAATCCCTTGCAGGTATCACCCCATCCTCAAGATGTCGGATGATGGCACATCTTCCACAGAGACATCGGACTTAGCATCCAAAAGGAGTTTAAATCTCACATTTAGGTTCAATTTTCAAGTAACCATTGTAACATCCTATATTTTTAGAAATTTAAATATAAAATAAGATATAATTTATTTTACGAGTTTAAACTCTTTATTTTTAGGAATTGTTTTATTAAAAATAATTAAATGATTTATGAGATAAGTTTATTTTTATATTAATCAGGATTAGTATATAATTTTATTTTAATCGAATATTTTGCATAATAGAGATTAAAACTCAGTAATGGAAGAATTACATAATTTAATTTACATCATTTCTATTATGAATATTTATTTTATTAATGTGAGCTTTTAAAGACTAATTTATTAAGAATGATTAAATTAATAAAATACTTTAAGTTTAAGTCAATTAATATTTATGTACAATTTTTATTATAATTAGTTATTTTTATTTAAATTGAAATTAAAGTTCTGGTAAAAAAAATAAAAGGTCTTATAATTTAATTTAGGTAATTGATATTTCAGGTTTACAGTGTACTTTATAAAATATTATTAATATATTTATTTTGTAATTTAAATAAAAAGTAATTATCTAAAATCATTGGTACGTTGATAAACAAAATTATATATGTTTTTAAAGTAATTTTACAGTATTATATTTAAATTTCAAGTTACTTTTTTATCTCGAATATTTTGTAAAATTCATATATTACTCGTATTTATTTTATTCTAACCCTAGTCCTATGTTCATTGTTTTATACGTTATTATTTAACAATAATGCTCTGTATTTAAGTAATTTTCCTAACCAAGTCCAACTATGTTATTTTCTCTCACGTGTTGTGTCACCTTTTCTTTCATGCTTTCATAATAGACTTTTAATGTAAATCTCTTCAACATAAAGCTTCTTCTTCAACGTAAAGCTTCTTTGTTCTTCTCTGATTTCTCTTCAGATTTTCGTTCATTTTCGTTGTGTTTCTCCTCCGATTTCTTCTCTTTCTCTTCAAATTTTGATCTACATTTGAATAACATATTATTCTTTTGAATCGAATAGCGTATTATTCTTCTGAATCAAATAGCATTTTATCAAAACAATGAATGGTTCAAGCTCAAATCAGTTGAATGAGAGCGATTTAGATTATTCTTCAGAATCGAATCAACTGGACGAGGTTTGGATTGGTCTTCATTTTATCTGGTTTCATTCTTCAATAATTTTGAATTGAATAAAATGGAATGCTATTGAATAAAGTAATAAAACCAGTGTTCAATTTTTGGTTCATTTGGTATTACACAATGGTCTTATTTTGATAATATTTTCGGTTTATTCTAGAATGCAAGAATTTTTGAATTTAAATTTATATAATGGACACTTTTCGGTTTATCTGTTATTACACAATTGTCTTGTTATGATCTTATTTCGGTTCATTCTTTAACAATTTTAAATTGAATAGAATGGAGTGCAATTAAATATAGTGATAATGAATAATTTCGTCCTTCTTTACTAAAATCAATGTTGTTTATGAATTTGAATTTGGATAGAATGCAAGGGTTTCTGGTTTTATAGAATGCATATGTTTCGACTCATTGGTTATTACACAATGGTCTTGTTATGACAATATTTCGGTTCATTTTACAGTCCAATGTGTTGTCGATGAACAATTTATCCCAAAGGTCGAGATGACTTTCAAGACACTCGAAGAAGTTGAAAAGTTCTATAAAGATTATTCTAAACTTGCTGGTTTTTCTACGAAAATAAAAAATACCACTCAGAAGGGAGATGAAATTAAGAACGAACTAATTACATGTAGTAGAGAGGGGAAATAGAAATCCAAGCTTCAGCCAGAATAAACTGTCCAGCCAGGATTTATGTGCATATATTGAAGGACGTTGGTCTTTGGATTATGATACGTGGCCAGGAAGGCATTTTTGTCATTTTAGAGTTAATAGGCAGAATGGTAATCTCTTCATATTCAAAGATTTGAATACTCGAAAAATTGTACCATGTCGGCCTTGGACATTAAGAAGACCAAGAGTCCGTCTAAAAAATAGTGGTGTTGAAATGACGACAACTCATAAGGTCCATTGGGTTAAGGCAGGACAACAAGCCCAATAATCTTTTCAAATTTAATGGGAGGCATAATTTATTATTAATTTTTGAATTTTATAGGCATTTATTTTAATTTTTTTTGCTGTTAGAGTTTGTTGAAAGATTTGATTTACTTCTAATTTGCTTAATAGTATTTTTAGGAATTTTAAATTTAAATCAAGTTTGATCTAATATAATAAGATCAAATCTGATTTAAATTAATTATCATATCTTTAGGATTTTAAAATTTAAATCAAATCTAATCTAATCTATTAAGATCAAATTTGATTTAAATTAGTTATCTTATCTTTAAGAGATTTAAATTAAATTATCTTATTTTATCTTTTAGTTAGTTTGTTGGCAAAGGATTCGATAGTCCCAGAACGTTTGGACCATTAAATAGTCTCATAACAAAACATGTTTTTTAAGTTTTTTAATAACTGCTAAATAATCCTTATTTAATTTTAATTATAAATTAGTCTTTTATATATTATTTAATTATAAAATTTAATTTTTATTTTATAAATTATTTTTTATCATTCATCTATCATGTTTATTGAAAATAAAAAACTAAAACAATATAATTAGATCTTCCATTAATCGTAATAAATATTTTACAATCTTAATCGATTATAATTTTATCATTGATCCAATTACATACGTATTGGGTTGGAAAAATCGTTTTTGTTAAAATTTCAATCGATTGGATGCACAAACCAATCGATTGAAATTCAGGCTTCCCAAACTTCAATCGATTGGAATTGATACACAATCGATTGAATTTTGTAAGGCATGTGAGATTTTTCTTATTCAATCGATTGGTCATATTACCCAATCGATTAAAATCATCAAAGCAATATGGGTTTAGTTAATTCAATCGATTGGTTCTGTTACCCCTCTGTAAATTATTATTTTCGAAAACCCCATTTTTAAATTTAATTCCCCAAATACGAGTTTTTTTTATGCAAAGCAAGTTCGCCGCACTATAATTTTTATAGAGTTTGCCTAACCCCGACGAACTTCACTTCAAATTCTAAAAACAATGGCTAACTCAAGTTCTTAAACTTCACAATAGACAATGACAACCATTATCATCGTCTCCAGAGTACATAGGAGTACACAAGAATATTGGGAAAATAATAGTTTTTTTTTAATTTATAATGAGAAAAATCTGGTTAAATATGCCTTATTCCCATGTATCTGTGTATTTCTGAAAACGATGATAATGGTTGCCATTAATTTTGAAAAAGTCATGCTTGTTATCGGTGTATTTTTGTGTACTCCTATGTCGAGTGAAATTCGTCGCGGTTAGACAAACTCTATAAAAATTATAGAGTTCGGGAGGTCAGACGAACTCTATAAAAAAATATAGAGTGCGGCTAACTCACCCTAAATAAAAAAAAACCGTATTTGAAAAATGGAATTTTGGAAAATTATATTTTTTTAAATGATAAGTAAAAATGATTTTAGTGTTATAGGAAGTGTATTGGAATTTTTTTCATTGGTAAATTTTGAAGATGTTAGGTATATTTACGGACATTGAGATGGATGAATAATACTATGAGGACGATGACATTAACCAACAAGAAGAGTTAATATGTGACTTAGATATGATGGATAAATAATATGAATCTGAATAAGATTTTGGAGATGAATTTATTGAAGGAATAACAGAACCAATCGATTGAATTAACTAAACCAGATTGCTTTGATGATTTCAATCTATTGGTAATATAACCAATCGATTGAATAAGAAAAATCCCACATGCCTTGCAAAATTCAATCAATTGAAGTTTGGAAAGACTGAATTTCAATCGATTGGGTAATTTTAAAAAACCAACATTTTAGTCATCATTCAATCGATTGGGTAATATGACCAATCGATTGATTTTTGCGAAAACCATGCTGCCTTGCAATTTTCAATCGATTGTTTTGTGATAACCTGTAGTCTAATCGATTGAGTTATGGGAAACTTGAAATTCAATCGATTGATTTTCAAAGAAACACGATCTCAGGACGAACGTCACAGATTAAATATAAACTTTTAATCGATTGGAATGGCCAAAAAGTTTATTACGATCAATGGAAGATCTAATTCATTATTGTTTTTTATTTTGATTGTTAATAAACATAATAGATGAATGATAAAATAATAATTTATAAAATAAAAAATATTTTTTATAATTAAATAAAATATATGGGGTTAATTTGTAATTAAAATTAGAAAAGGACTATTTAGCAATTGTTAAAAAAACTTAAAAACATGTTTTGTTATGAGACCATTTAATAGTCCAAACGTTCTGGACCATCGAATTCAGTGCCTAGTTTGTTAGAGGCCTATTTAAACACCTTTGGTGAGACAATTTACACAATTTTTGATGAATAAAATTTTCTTAGTGCTTTATGCACATTTTTTAAGTGTGATTAAGTGAGGTGAGTGATTTTCTTCGCTTGTTGCATGAAGAAGATCGAAGGATCCAACATTATGGTGATTCAGGTGGTTTCTTCAACTTCATCCCTCTGATCTAGGTTGTTAAAGACAGGTTCTTTGAAGACCTAATAGGAAATTCCTTCCGGTGACCTAGGTTGCTAAGAACAGGTTTCTTACAGGTCTAGTAGGAAAACCTTTATCTATCCTTTTATATTTCCGCCGCATCTTTTCTATTGCGTCTTTTCTCCATCCTTTTTCTTATCCTTTTATCCTTCGTACTAATCTCTTATCATCTGATATCAGTTATATGTCGTAGGTAAATTCTTATTTATCTACACGTTCCATGGGTCTTGTTTAGTCCCTTTGTTTTTTTTTCTTTAATTTTTGCAAATTCACTTTAGAGTCCACAAAAAAAAAAAAGAAAAAGTTTGCAAAAAAAAATGATTGAGTATTACGATAGTGATGACGAAGAAATTTCATATGTGAAAAAGGGTTCTTGGTTGCAAATCCTTGCATTTAAAAGGAGAAATGATCCTGAAGCTTATTTCAGATGGGAAAGGAAGGTAGAGTCGATTTTTGCAAATTGCATCCTTTCAGAGGAAAAGAAGGTTCGACTGGTACAAGCCAATTTTTCTGATGATGCCTGTATATGGTGGATTGAATTAGAAAGATCTAGAAGACGATATGGAAAGAGCCCAATTTGCAGTTGGAAAAATATGAAGAAAATTATGAGGAGCCAGTTTGTGCCATCATCATACCACATGAGGAATCGAGTTGTGCCATCATTATACCACAATGAATTTTTTAGAAAATTTTGTAAGTTACAATAAGATTCATAATCAGTGATGGAGTACCACAAGGAGTTTCTATATTTGATGGAAAGGCTAATATTAAAAGGAGTTTCGAGGTTCTTATGGAATGATTTTTGTTTGGATTATGCGAAGAACTTGCAGATAAAGTACAACGTTACCGTTATGCGACCATGGAGGATTTGGTCAAGTTGACCATTAACATGGAGCATATGCAACAATTTATAGCAATTTGGAATTCCAAAGGAGCAAAATTTGAGGATCAGACACAAGTCAAAGTTTCTGATTTCAAGAAGAATATTATAGATTGATATAAGAGGAGGATTTCTTCTACGCCTATCTTTAATTCTTCTTCAAAGCCAGATATGGAAGAATTTGTTGAGTATGCTGTAGATGGAGATGTGTCCTTGGAAGATTTAAAAGTGCATAATTTCTCAACTGGGTCCTTGGGATGTGAGCAATTTGAAAAATATGAGAGAAAAGAAACTAAGAAAGAGAGTGAGTGTTTGAGTGAAAAGAATCCATGTTTGATTGAAAGCAAGAGTTTTGAGAGAAAAGAGGAGAATAGTGAGCGAGAGGAGTCACGAGTAAAAAAGAAACTCAGACCAATAAACACAATTGTGAGAGAGATCTAGAAAGTTTTAGCTTAGACAAGAGTCCGTTAGTATCATTGAATTCCACGGAGTCCTTAGTTTTTCATACATCTAACCATGAAATTCCTAGTATTTTTATATCAATTTTTCTAGGCTTTGTAGATTCACTGGTCAATTATGGAGGCATTAATATGGATGAAAAGGAAGAAAGACAAATTGCACACTTTGGACAACATGGTGAAACTATGGTTGGAAAAATTGAACATGCACATATGAGGGGACATAGCCACAATTCAGTGGGTAGAGAAGAGCCATCAAACTATAGTATTTGAATATGGGGATTGGGTTTGGATTCCTTGGAGGGAAGAGGATGATATGTGGTCAGGAGGACATTTTCGTCATTTTAGAACTAAGGGGCAGAATGGTAATCTCGTCAAGTTCAAATATTTGAATACTAGAAGAATTATACCATACCGGTCTTGGACATCAAGAAGGCCAAGAGTCCGTCTCAAAAACAGTGGTGCTGAAATGGCGACAACTCATAAGGCCCATTGGGATAAGGTAGGACAACAAGAAGCCCAATAATGCTTTTCAAATTCAATGGAAGGCATAATTTATTATTAATTTTTGAATTTTTTAGGCATTTATTTTAATTGGTTTTGCAGTTAGAGTTTGTTAAAAGATTTGATTTACTTCTGATTTGCTTAGTAGTAATTTTAGGAATTTTAAATTTAAATTAAATCTGATCTAATCTAATAAGATCAAATCTGATTTAAATTAATTATCATATCTTTAGGATTTTAAAATTTAAATCAAATCTGATCTAATCCAATAAGATCAAATCTGATTCAAATTAGATATATTATCTTTAGGAGATTTAAATTAAGTTATCTTATCTTATTTTTTAGTTAGTTTGTTTTAGAGGTCTATTTAAACACCTTTGCTGAGACAATTTACACAATTTTTGATGAATAAAATTCTTAGTGTTTTATGCACGTTTTTTAGTGTGATTAAGTGAAGTGAGTGATTTGCTTTACTTGTTGCATGAAGAAGATTGAAGGATCCAACACTATGATTATTCTGCGTGGTGGTTTCTTCAACTTCATCCCTCTGATCTAAGTTGTCAAGGATAGATTTTTTGAAGGTCTAGTAGGGAATCTCTTCTGATGACTTAGGTTGCTAAGAATAGGTTTCTTAGAGGTCTAGTAGAAAAACCTTTATCTATCCTTTTACGTTTTCGCCACGTCTTTTCTGTTGCGTCTTTTCTCCATCCTTTTTCTTATCCCTTTATTCTTCGTACTAATCTTTTATCATAATATTTCTAAAGTTATTCTAAATCATTTACATCCTTGCTGTCCAGATCGAGCAGAGATGCTTAAACAACACAAGGAGCTTAGCATGTTTGTGTGTCGTACCATTGAAAATAATGAGGAAGCTAGAATCAGAACGGGTAAAATATATCAGTCATTTGTAGTAGTAGTGGGTGGTCATCGTGAACTAAGTTTTTTTAAAAAAGATATGAGAAATTATATTACAATGGAAGTACGAAATATTTCCGAACAAGATGATGCCAAAGAATTCGGGAAGTACTTATTAAAAATGAAAGAGAAGAATCAAAATTTCTTTTTTGAGCTTAACCATGAAGTTGATCACTCTATCAAAAATCTATTTTAGGATGACGCAAGAAGCAGGGCTACGTATGAGTATTTTGGAGAAGTTATTTCATTTGATATGACTTACAACACAAACAAGTATTCGATTCATTATGATATAATATTCGGTTCATACACATAACCAGTTTTGGTTCATAATCGTTGGTGTCCATTTGCAGGTACAATATGGTTTTTGGCTCTTTTGTGGGTGTGAATCCATGGTCAGTCGACACTTCTTGGATGTGCTTTGATGAAAAATGAGGATATTCAGTCATTCAAATGGTTATTTGAATGTTGACTTCATTGGATGGGAGGAAAGGCACCAAAAGGGATTCTTACCGATCAATGCACATCGATGCAAAGGGCTATTGAGAGCTTTATGCCAACAACAATTCACTAGTGGTGCATTTGGCATATTAAGAAGAAGATCCCAAGTAAATTAAATGGCTACAAGCGACACGAAGAAATCGAACAAGAGATGAGTCATGTTGTTTGGAACTCGTTTACAAAAGATGCATGTGATAGGAATTGGAATGATTTTGTCATGAAGTATGGTGTTTGAGGTTATAAGTAGCTTTCAGGTAACCAAGGTTTCATTTGAATTAATTGATGTTATTTTTTCGGTGAAAATGGGTATAAGTTTCAGTTCATTTTGTGTCTGATTTCGGTTTATTTGTAGAGCTATTTGAAGATTGTTATTTATGGATTCCAGTTTATCTTAATTATCACTTTTAGATTGGGATAAGAAGCACACAAAGAAGCGAGAGAATGCATGCTTTTTTAATGAGTTTATTACATGCAATAGCTCCTTGATTCAATTTGTAAAGTAATATAATAATTGAATAGGAAGCAGAGAGCAAAGAGAGAGAGAGAATTTAATGCTGCAGATTTTCATACTGTCATACCGTGTGTAACAAAATCATCAATAGAGGCTCAATTTCAGAATGTGTATACTTGATGAGCGGATAATTTATACGCTTTTTGGCATTATTTTTACATAGTTTTTAATATGTTTTAGTTACTTTTATTATATTTTTATTAGTTTTTATGCAAAAATCACATTTCTAGACTTTACTATGAGTTTGTGTATTTTTCTGTAATTTCAGGTATTTTCTAGCTGAAATTGAGGGACCTAAGCAAAAAATCTGATTCAGAGGCTGAGAAAGGACTGCAGATGCTGTTGGATTCTGACCCTCCTGCACTCGAAGTGGATTTTCTGGAGCTACAGAAGCCCAATTGGCGCGCTCTCAATTGCGTTGGAAAGTAGACATCTTGGATCTGTGGACCCCACAGGATCCCCACCAACCCCAACTCACTCTCTCTCCTTTTCACACCTTTCCATAACACTCTTCCCCAAAATAACCTCCACTAATCACCTCCATTTCTCCTCCAAAACCATCATATAACCCATCTACCCCCACCAATTCAAATTCAAACCATCTCCTTTCCAAAACCAACCCCTATTACAAGAATTCCCTCTCCATTCCACTCCTATACAAGCCCCTCATCACTCCTTCATTTTCACACATCATAACCACCTAAAACCCCCTTGGTTGAACCATTCACACACCTCCATCTCCTCCATCTCTTCTTCCTCTAATCTTTTCTTTCTTCTTTTACTCGAGGATGAGCAAACCTTTTAAGTTTGGTGTGGAAAAAAGCTCTGCTTTTTGTTTTTCCATAACCATTAATGGAACCTAAGGCCGGAAAAACCTCTAGGAAGAGGAAAGGGAAGGCAGTTGCTTCCAACTCCGAGTCATGGGAGATGGAGAGATTCATCTCAAAAGCCCATCACTAGAAAGAGGATGGAGCAAACAAGAGAGCCCACTCATTGACCTCAACAAGAGCATGAGGAAATTCCTCATCAAGAAATCCTTGAGATGCCTCAAGGGATACACTTTCCTCCACAAAGCTATTGGGAGCAACTCAACACCTCTTTAGGAGATTTGAATTCCAACATGGAGCAACTAAGGATGGAGCACCAAGAGTACTCCATTATCCTCCATGAAATCAGAGAGGACTAAAGAGCCATGAGGGAAGAGCAACAAGGGCAAGGAAGAGATATTGAGGAGCTCAAGCACTCCATATAGGATCTTCAAGAGGAAGAACTAGCCGCCATCACTAAGGTGGACCCGTTCTTTAATTTCCTTGTTCTTATTTTTCTGTTTTTTGGTTTTTATGCTTTATGTTTTGACTATGTTTGTGTCTTCATTACATGATCATTAGTGTTTAGTGTCTATGTCTTAAAGCTATGAATGTTCCATGAATCTTTCACCTTTCTTAAATGAAAAATGTTTTTATTTGCAAAAGAACAAGAAGTGCATAATTTCGAAATTTATCTTGAAATTAGTTTAACTATTTTGATGTGGTGGCAATACTTCTTGCTTTCTGAATGTATGCTTAAACAGTGCATGTTTGAAATTGGAATTAAGAAAAGTTAACTCTTGAAAGAATAATGAAAAAGGATACATGTTATTGGTGATCTGAAAAATCATAAAACTGATTCTTGAAGTAAGAAAAAGCAGTGAAAAGCAAAAGCTTGCGAAAGAAAATGCGAAAAAAAAAAAGAAAAAGCAAGCAGAAAAAGCCAATAGCTCTTTAAACTAAAAGGCAAGAGCAAAAAGCCAGTAACCCTTTAAACTAAAAGACAAGGGTAAAGAAGATCCAAGGCTTTGAGCATCAGTGGATAGGAGGGCTCAAAAGGAATAAAATCCTGGCCTAAGCGGCCAAATCAACTTGTCCCTAACTATGTGCTTGTGTCATGAAGGTCCAAGTGAAAAGCTTGAGACTGAGTGGTAAAAGTCGTGATCCCAAGCAAAAGAGTGTGCTTAAGAACTCTTGGCACCTCTAACTGGGGACTCTAGCAAAGCTAAGTCACAATCTGAAAAGGTTCACCCAGTTATGTGTCCGTGGCATTTATGTATCCGGTGGTAATACAGGAAAACAAAATGCTTAGGGTCACGGCCAAGGCTCATAAAGTAGCTGTGTTCAAGAATAAAAAAGAACTTAACTAGGAAAATCAATAACATTATCTATATTTCTAAGTTTTTAAAGAGGCCAACAATTCTGAACTCCAATGGATAGAGAGATGCCAAATCTATTCAGAGGCAAAAGGCTACTAGTCCCGCTCATCTAATTAAAACTAATCTTCATTGATATTTTTGAAATTTATTGTATTTTCTCTTCTTTTTATCTTATTTTGTTTTTGGTTGCTTGGGGACAAGCAACAATTTAAGTTTGGTGTTGTGATGAGCGGATAATTTATACGCTTTTTGGCATTATTTTTACATAGTTTTTAATATGTTTTAGTTACTTTTTATTATATTTTTATTAGTTTTTATGAAAAAATCACATTTCTAGACTTTACTATGAGTTTGTGTGTTTTTCCGTAATTTCAGGTATTTTCTGGCTGAAATTGAGGGACCTGAGCAAAAAATTTGATTCAGAGGCTGAGAAAGGATTGCAGATGCTGTTGGATTCTGACCCTCCTGCACTCGAAGTAGATTTTCTAGAGCTACAAAAGCTAAATTGTCGTGCTCTTAATTGCGTTGGAAAGTAGACATCTTGGGATTTCCAGAAATATATAGTATTCCATACTTTGTCTGAGATTTGATGGCCCAAACTGGCGTTCAACGCCAGCCAGAGACCCTTTTCTGGCGTAAAATGCCAGAACTGGCACCAGAACTGGAGTTAAATGCCCAAACTGGCACCCAAGCTGGTGTTTAACTTCAAGAATGGCCTATGCATGTGAAAGCTTCAAAGCTCAGCCCAAACACTCACCAAGTGGGCCCCAGAAGTGGATTTCTACACTATCTGCACTTAGTTACTCATTTTCTGTAAACCTAAGTTACTAGTTTAGTATAAAAACTACTTTTAGAGATTCATTTTGCAACTTATGACATTTTTTACATCTCACATTGTATCTTCTACGGCATGAGTCTCTAAACCCTATGGTGGGTGATGTGTGGAAAACGATCCAACACAAAACTCACCGCCAAGTGTACCAGGTCGCATCAAGTAATAATAACTCACGTGAGTGAGGTCAATCCCACAGGGATTGAAGGATTGAGCAATTTTAGTTTAGTGGTTGATTTAGTCAAGTGATCAAGAGTTGATTTGAGTGATTTGTATTTGACAGAAGCTAAATTGCATGAATTGTAAAAGGAGAGGGGTAATTGACTGTAAATTAAAGGACAAAGAAAGTAAAGAAACTAAATCTTAAAGTGCAAGTAACATAAATTGCGGAAACTTAGATTGCAAGAAATGTAAATGACTGAAACTTAAAGTGCAAGAAATGTAAATTGCTTGAATTATAAAAGGAATTGGGAACGGGAATTGCAAGAATTAAACAAAGGAAAGTAACTTGCGATAAGCAGAAGAGTAAAAGATGGATTGAGTTGAAGTAGATCTCAAACAGAAACTATAAATTGGCTTGAAGAAGCCTTAGCAGATGAACAGAAAGGAAATTCCAAATCTCAGGGGTCCAGAGACTAGAAAACTAAGTCTAGATCTCACTACCTTCCTTGATCCAATTCAGAAAGCAATTGCAAACAAATTAAAGATCAAAACAGTAAGGAAAGTAAATTCAAATTTCAATTCCTCAAATGGTGCAGTGAAAGAAACAAAAAGATCTCAAGGTGAGATTGAGACAGAATTTCCTCAATTCTCAACACCCAATACTTAAGTAAAGCTTTGCAGAAAATGAAAACAGAAAACCCAGAGAGGAAAAGAATTCAATTCTCCTCCAAGATCCCAGAATCAAAGTTACAGAAAAAAAAATTCTAAAAGAGGCAAAAGTTCAAAAGTAAAAGTTGCCGTCTATTCTAAATCAAACTAACTTCTATTTATACACTTCCTTCTATTGATCATTAAGCCTTGAATTTGGGCCTTGGCCTTGATGAAATTGGGTTGAAGATAGCCTCAGTTGATTGCTCTTGGACTTTAGAAGAAATCTGTTTGCAATTTGGACTTTGGAGTATTTACGTTTGAGTGTTAAAAGTTATGTAGAACGGTGCTTTTCTGTCACTCACATTTAAGTTCACGTTTGAGGTCAGACGTGAGCTCAAACGTGCTCCCTCCAAGACCATTTTGCAGCCAACGTTTGATCTCAAGTTTGAGGCAAACGTTGGCGCAAACGTTAAGCCCCCTGATTGTGTAATTGTGCCAACGTTTGACCTCAAGTTTGAGGCAAACGTTGGCACAAACTTTAAGTCCCCCTGGTGTATTTGTGAGCCAATGTTTGACCTTAAGTTTAAGGAAAACATTGGCGCAAACGTTGCTTCCTCCAGGATTAGTTTTTGAGCCAACGTTTGACCTCAAGTTTGAGGCAAACGTTGACATAAACTTTGGCTTCTCCAGGGCTTGTTGTTGAACCAACGTTTGACCTCAAGTTTGAGGCCAACGTTGGCGCAAGCTTTGACTTCTCCAGGGTATATTTTTGAACCAACGTTTGACCTCAAGTTTGAGGCAAATGTGGCACAAACTTGAGCTCTTCCCAGGGTGGTTTTGCTGCATTCATTTCCATTGCTGCCATCCCCTTTCTTCAACCTTCCTCCAAGCCTTTTGGTCACTTGTCATCAATCAACAAATGCATCAAAGCTATGCTAAAATCATGAGACTTCTTCTCATCCTTGACATGTAAGCAATTATAGCACAAAATCTCATGAAAATGCATCAATTTTTTCATGGTTGATTGAATCCAAATACACATGAATTCCTACCCAAATGGCTTACTTGTAACTCAAGAAACTGTATAAAACCTATTAAAAACAAAGGAAAAAGACTAGTAAAACTAGGCTAAGATGCCTTGGCATCACAATACCAAACTTAAATCTTGCTTGTCCCCAAGCAAGCATCAAACATAAGAGAAAATGATATGAAACAGAAAAGTATGTATATCCTTATTGAGCATATAGTTGAATTCAGTCCATGGGATTTTTATGTAGACAATGGTGGTTCATTTATTGTTTGCTGTTACATAAGAGATGTTTCCTTAAAGGTTTACTAAGTTTGCTGCTATAAGGCTTTACTTTGGCTTGTTCCCTTGCTAACTTTTCCTTCTTTGTTTTGCTCAGAGAGCTTATTATTCTTTGAAGGCTTGGTGGCAAATGTTGCAGCTGCCTTTGGCTTAATTTTGCTCAACATTCCTTCACCACAGACACATGGCTCACCCTTTTCTTCCTAGGATCATTGATGCCCAGCATCTCTTTGGATAACTAAGTGTTTTGTAGCTAGGTTGCTCTTTATTGTGGACTTTCAGTTGGCAATCCCAAATCAGTTGATCTAAGTGGCCAAGTTTTGAAATACTCCTCAGAACTTACTTGTCCAAGCATATCCTAATACAAAAACACCACAGGCATGTGTCCTAGGGTCTAAGCTATTGGTGCCTAGCCTTATTGTTTATTTTCTTTGCCACTTTTGGCTTTTTCTCTTCCTTTTTCTTTTTGTTATTTCATTCTCAAGGGATCCTAAATGGTACAAGCCTTCATAACAACAAACCAGTTCACACTTCAAAGAACATATCATTATGCAGTATTTATTTTATGAACCATACATTAAATCAACAAATACCACCACTAACTTTCATTCTTACTTATGCAACATTGGATATTTACTTCCTAGTTCAAGCATTTCTCTTTTATTCAGGCGCATGGGAATTAAAACAAAATTCAAGGTGATGAAGGATGACACTTATTATGTAGATCAGCATTCTTGACAAACAATTTCATTTGCAACCAAAAGAACACTTCAGCAGGTCATATAAGAATTCCCAAAATTAAAACATCTCTCAACAATCAAGGATCAAGTGTAAATACAACCTGTTGGGTTGTAGCTTTTCATTCTTCCTTCTGTTGTGTCTCTTTTGGGTCCTACTATAGATTGTTTCCAAATGTTGGCCATTTTCCTATATGAGTCTCAAAAGTTGCTTGCTTCTCAAGCCCTTAAGGCAGCTGGTTAGTATGCAAAGATTATTTATGGGCTTTTGAACTTACTTTGGTGTGTGAACACCAAACTTAGTCCCTTGCCACTACTTTTCTGATGTAATAAGTTAACTAATCATGAACTCTCTTGGCCTTGCTAAAGGTTATGGAACTAAAAACTAGAAAACAACAGACTGGTTATCTAGTTTATCTAATTGCTTGAAGCTAGCATTATGCATAAGGTGAAAATGTGTTGTATGATGAGGTTTTTGGTGGAACACCAAACTTAGAATCCTTCATTCTCCTTTGGATTATTTTGGTGTGCAACACCAAACTTAGCTTCTTGCAATATAGATAAAACTAATTAACCTTTTTATTAAAATAGCTATGAAAAGAAAACTACCTCAGGTTGGGTTGCCTCCCAACAAGCGCTTCTTTATTATCACTAGCTTGACATCTTTCATTCTTTGGTCAATTTAAGTTCTGAACCTCCTTTTCCTTGTTCCATTGACCTCCTAAATATGGCTTGGCTCTGTGCCCATTTGCTGTGAACTGACTTTTTGTTGATTCATCTAACAGTTCAAGGCTTCCATAAGGAAAAACCTTTGTTACCAAGTAAGGGCCAGTCTATTTGGATTTGAGCTTGCCAGGGAAGATTTTGAGCCTGGAGTTATACAGGAGTACTTGCTATCCTGGTTTGAACTCCTTCCTTAAGATCTTCTTGTCATGCCACCTCTTGGCCTTTTCCTTGTATATCTTGGCATTGTCATAAGCTTCTAGCCTAAACTCAGCCAACTCATTCAGTTGTAGCAGGCTCTTCTCCCCTGCTGCTTGAGAATCAAGGTTGAGAAGTTTAGTGGCCCAAAAGCTTTATGTTCAAGCTCTACAGGGAGGTGACAAGATTTTCCATATAACAGCTGAAAAGGTGACTTCCCAATAGGGGTCTTGAATGCTGTCTTGTATGCCCAAAGTGCAACCTCTAATTTTCTGGCCCAATCTTTCTTGGTTGCTCCCACAGTATTCTCTAAGATCCTCTTCAATTCTCTATTTGCAAGCTCAGCTTGGCCATTGGTTTGAGGATGGTACGGTGTAGCCACTTTATGAATCACTCCATATTTGTGAAGGAGTTTCTCCATCTGCTTGTTACAAAAATGTCCACCACCATCACTAACAAGACCCTTGGGTACCCCATATCTAGTAAAAATGTGCTTCTTAAGGAATTGAAGGACAATCTGTGCATCACAGGTGATTGTGGCTATGGCTTCCACCCACTTCGAAACATATTCCACTGCTACCAAGATGTATCTGAAAGAGTAAGAAGGGGAAAAGGGTCCCATGAAATCTATGCCCCAAAGATCAAATAGCTCCACTTCCAGAATGAAATTTTGAGGCATCTCATTCCTTCTTGTCCACCCTCCAGCTCTTTGGCATTTATTGCACTGGTGAACAAATTCTCTGGCATCCTTGAAGATAGTTGGCCAATAAAAGCCGCTTTGCAGTATCTTTGCAGCTGGTTCTTTCTGGTCCAAAGTGTCCACCATAGGCTGAACCATGGCAATGCCACAATATATCTCTCATTTCGTTTTCAGGGACACACCTCCTAATTACTCCATCAGAGCATCTCTTGAATAAGAAAGGTTCGTCCCACAAGAACCTTCTTGCTTCATTAATTAGCTTCTTCACCTGTTGCTTAGAGAATTCTTGAGATATCTTCCTTCCCACTTTGTAGTTTGCTATGTCGGCAAACCAAGGTGCTTGCTGAACTTGAAAAAGGTGCTCATCAGGGAAATTCTCATTTACTTGCTGTGGTCTATCCTAGTCGGCTTCTTGTGGCACTCTTGATAAATGATTTGCTACTTGATTCTCACTCCCCTTTCTATCTCTTACTTCAATATCAAACTCTTGTAGCAACAGCACCCACCTAATAAGCCTTGGTTTTGAATCCTGTTTGGATATTAAATACTTGAGAGCAGCATGGTCAGTATATACTATAACCTTTGAACCAATCAAGTATTGTCTAAACTTATCAAATGCATATACAATTTCCAAAAGCTCTTTCTCAATGGTGGTATAATTTTTCTGTGTTTCATTTAACACTTTGCTGGCATAATATATGACATGGTGCAGCTTGTCTTTCTTTTGTCCCAATACAGAACCAATAGCAAGGTCACTTGCATCACACATAAGTTCAAAAGGTAGTTTCCAATCAGGGGGTGTGATAATTGGTGCTGTAATGAGTTTTCCCTTTAAGGTTTCAAAGGCATGTTTGCAAATGTCATCAAAGATGAAAGGGCTGTCAAGCATTAGAAAATTGCTCAATGGTTTTGCTATTTTTGAAAAATCTTTGATGAACCTCCTGTAAAAGCCAGCATGCCCAAGAAAGCTCCTTACTGCTTTCACATTAACAGGTATAGGAAGTTTTTCAATAATTTCTATTTTAGCTTTATCAACTTTTATACCTTTGCATGACACTTTATGCCCAAGAACTATCCCTTCAGGAACCATAAAATGGCATTTCTCCCAATTTAATACCAGGTTGGTTTCTTGGCATCTTTTTAAAATAAGAGTTAAATGATGCAGACAAGTGTTAAATGAATTGCCAAAGACAGAAAAATCATCCATGAAGACTTCTAAAAAATTTTCCACTATATCAGAGAAAATGGAAAGCATACACCTTTGAAAGGTGGCTGGGGCATTGCATAGCCCAAAAGGCATCCTCTTGTAGGCGAAAACTCCAAATGGACATGTGAAGGAAGTTTTCTCTTGATCTTTGGGGTCCACCACTATTTGATTGTACCTAGAGTATCCATCTAGGAAGCAGTAATAAGCATGGCCTGTCAATCTCTCCAACATTTGATCAATGAAGGGTAGAGGGAAATGATCTTTTCTTGTAGCATCGTTCAATCTCCTGTAGTCTATGCACATTCTCCACCCACTCACTGTCCTAGTGGGGATTAACTCATTCTTCTCATTGGTGATGACTGTCATTCCTCCCTTTTTCGGTACAACTTGAACTGAGCTCACCCATGAGCTGTCAGAGTTTGGAAAGATTATCCCAGCATTCCATAGCTTTATGACTTCTTTTTGAACTACCTCCTTCATGGCTGGGTTGAGCCTTCTTTGGGGTTGAACTACATGTTTTGATTCTTCTTCCAACAGGATTTTGTGCATACAAATGGCTGGGCTAATGCCTTTGATGTCTTCAATTGTCCAGCCCAAAACTGTTTTGTGAGCTTTTAAAACTTCAATCAACCTTGCTTCTTCTTCCACATTCAGGGAGGAGTTAATGATGACTGGTAAGGTCTCTTCTTCTCCAAGGAATACGTATTTGAGGTGAGGGGGAAAGGGCTTCAACTCCTGTCTTGGCTTCTCCTTCTCCTTATCTTCAATGGAGACTTCTACCACTTCTTCTTCCTGTTGCTCTTGACAGGTGGTCTCTAACATTTCCTCTACCAGACTTTCTATCATATCCACCTTCATGTAGTTCTTTTGTTTAGGGGGGTGTTGCATTGATTTAAAGACATTAATGACCATTTGCTCGTTGTGCACCCTGAAGATCATTTCTCCCTTCTCTACTTCAATAATGGCTCTGGCAGTGGCTAAAAATGGCCTCCCCAGGATGATTGAATTGTTTCCTTCCTCTTCTATATCCAAAATCACAAATTCTGCAGGGAAGATAAACTCCCCCACCTTTACTAAGAGATTTTCTACAATTCCATTGGGTGTCTTGATTGATCTATCAGCCATTACCAACGACATCCTGGTGGGTTTTAGTTCTTCTATTGCAAGCTTCCTCATCATGAAGAGGGGCATTAAGTTGATACTAGCATCAAGGCCACAGGGAGCTTTGT
Organism: Arachis hypogaea; assembly: GCF_003086295.3. Lineage (NCBI taxonomy): Eukaryota > Viridiplantae > Streptophyta > Magnoliopsida > Fabales > Fabaceae > Arachis > Arachis hypogaea. The sequence goes on from NC_092050.1 coordinate 48,948,079, forward strand.
CTAAGGTCATCTTACCTATGGTACATGAAACTACGAAACTCCCTGGATCTTTGAGCTTTGGTGGGATACCCCCTTGAATCACGGCACTACATTCTTCAGTGAGAAGCACTGTTTCTTTCTCTTGCCAACTTCTCTTCTTATTGATGAGATCTTTCAGAAATTTTTCATATAGAGACATTTGCTCTAATGCCTCAGCCAAAGGGATGTTTATCTCCATCTTCTTGAAAACCTCAAGAAATTTGTGGAAGTGTTGATCCTTTGTCTCTTTGTTGAACCTTTGGGGATATGGCAATGAGGGTGTGAAATTCACTCCCTGCCTGTGATCTTTGGTTGATTCCTCCATTGCTTCTCTTGAATTGTATGGCTGGTTGTCCTTCTCTTTGAGCTTCTCTGGGACATTTTTGCTTGTTGTCATGTCCTTGTTGCTAGCTTCCTCTTTTTCTGTTGTTTCTTTGTTGTCCACCAATGTCTTTCCACTCCTTAGCTGTATAGCTTTGCACTCCTCTTTTGGATTAGGAATGGTGTTGCTTGGTAGTGAGCTTGATGGTCTCTCAATAGCAATTTGCTTGGAAAGCTGTCCAATCTGCCTCTCCATATTCTTCATGGAAGCTTTCTGGTTCTTTATTGTCATCTCTTGGTGCTTCATCATTTTCTCCATTAAGAGCTCCAAATTGGTGATCCTCTGAGAGTCTTGTGAGATTGGTTGGTTGTGGGGTGTTGAGGGTTGATGGTAAGTGTTTTGGTTGGTGGTTTGATTATTGGATGGATGATGGTTAGAGTTGGGGTAAGTGTTTTGGGGTTTTCTGTATGTATTTTGGTTGTTATTCTACTGGTTGTTGTGATTTGTGTTTTTCCAACTGTTTTGGTTTGAATTCCTTTGCCATGGCTATTGGGTCTGAATGTGATTGTCTCCCCATTTGAGGTTGGGGTGGTTCTTCCAGGATGGGTTATAAGTGTCACCATAAACCTCATTGTGTCCAGAGCCTTGATTATGCATGTAATTCACTTGTTCTTGCTGTTAATCTTCACAAGCTTCTTCACCTTGCCCCCATGTGGTTGATGGCTGACTTGTATTTACTGCTGCAACTTAGAGGCTATCAATCCTCTTGGCCATTTGCTCAAATTGTTGATGAATCTGCTACTGTATCATTTTGTTTTGAGCTAGGATTGAGTCCACTCCTTCCAACTCCATCACTCCTTTCCTTTATGATGGTTGGCGTTGCCTTTGATGAGCAAAGAAATATTAGTTGTTAGCTACCATATCAATGAGATTTTGGGCCTCCTCTGCTGTTTTCATGAGTTGCAAAGAGCCTCCAGCTGAATAATCCAGAGCCTCCTAAGATTTCAATGTCAAGCCTTCATAAAAATTCTGCAATATGTGCCATTCATTGAATATTTCAGGAGGGCACTTCCTGATTAGAGCCTTGTATCTCTCCCATGCCTCATAGATGGGTTCAGTATCCATCTGTGTGAATGTTTGTACTTCAGTCTTCAATCTAATGATCCTTTGAGGCGGGTAAAATTTGGCAAGGAACTTGCTCACTAGATCTTCCCAATTGTTGATGCTATCCCTTGGGAATGACTCCAACCATTGAGTAGCTTTGTCTCTGAGGGAAAATGGAAATAACAGCAGCTTGTAAATGTCAGGATGTACACCATTGGTTTTTACAGTATCACAAATCCTCAGAAATATGGACAAGTGTTGGTTTGGGTCTTCAAGTGGTCCTCCTCCATAGGAGCAGTTGTTTTGCACCAAGGTGATGAGCTGTGGCTTTAGTTCAAAGTTGTTTGCATTAACATTTGGAGTAAGAATGATACTCTCACAATGTCTAGGATTTGCAAATGTGTAGGAAGCCAAGACTCTTCTCTGTGGTGGATTGTTGTTGTTGTTGGCTGCTCCTCCTGGTGGATTTGTTGGGTTTGTTGAGTGTTCCTCCATATCTTAGAATTCTTCTTCTGAGTCCTCTTCTCCAACAATGCCTTTCCCTCTTTCTGCTCTTCTTAATCTCCTGAGGGTTCTTTCGTCTTGTTCACAAAAAGTGGGTATAGCTCCCCTTGTTCCTGACATACAACTAAAACAAAGAAAATCACACAAAACCATAAAAATAGTAACACTTCAATCCATTGCTAGAGTGAAGTTTTGGTTAGTTTAGGCAAAAATTCAAACAGTTAGTGTGTTAGTCAAAAATAAAGAAAGAATTGCTTAATCTAGATTACCACCTCACTTAATCATTGTCAACCTAATCAATCCCCGGCAACGGCGCCAAAAACTTGATGTGTGGAAAACGATCCAACACAAAACTCACCGCCAAGTGTACCGGGTCGCATCAAGTAATAATAACTCACGTTAGTGAGGTCGATCCCACAGGGATTGAAGGATTAAGAAATTTTAGTTTAGTGGTTGATTTATTCAAGCGATCAAGAGTTGATTTGAGTGATTTGTATTTGATAGAAGCTAAATTCCATGAATTGTAAAAGGATAGGGGTAATTGACTGTAAATTAAAGGACAAAGAAAGTAAAGAAACTAAATCTTAAAGTGCAAGTAACATAAATTGCGGAAACTTAGATTGCAAGAAATGTAAATGACTGAAACTTAAAGTGCAAGAAATGTAAATTGCTTGAATTATAAAGGAATTGGGAATGGGAATTGCAAGAATTAAACAAAGGAAAGTAACTTGCGATAAGCAGAAGAGTAAAAGATGGATTGAATTGAAGTAGATCTCAAACAGAAACTGTAAATTGGCTTGAAGAAGCCTTAGCAGATGAACAGAAAAGAAATTCCAAATCTTAGGGGTCCAGAGACTAGAAAACTAAGTCTAGATCACACTACCTTGCTTGATCCAATTCAGAAAGCAATTGCAAACAAATTAAAGATCAAAACAGTAAGGAAAGTAAATTCAAATTTCAATTCCTCAAATGGTGCAGTGAAAGAAACAAAAAGATCTCAAGGTGAGATTGAGACAGAATTTCCTCAATTCTCAACACCCAAGACTTAAGTAAAGCTTTGCAGAAAATGAAAACAGAAAACCCAGAGAGGAAAAGAATTCAATTCTCCTCCAAGATCCCAGAATCAAAGTTACAGAAAGAAAAATTCTAAAAGAGGCAAAAGTTCAAAAGTAAAAGTTGCCGTCTATTCTAAATCAAACTAACTTCTATTTATACACTTCCTTCTATTGATCATTAAGCCTTGAATTTGGGCCTTGGCCTTGATGAAATTGGATTGAAGATAGCCTCAGTTGATTGCTCTTGGACTTTAGAAGAAATCCGTTTGCAATTTGGACTTTGGAGTATTTACGTTTGAGTTAAAGTTTGAGGCAAACTTTAACTCAAACGTTTGAGTGTTAAAAATTATGCAGAACGGTGCTTTTCTGTCACTCACGTTTGAGTTCACATTTGAGGTCAGACATGAGCTCAAACGTGCTCCCTCCAAGACCATTTTGCAGCCAACGTTTGAGCTCAAGTTTGAGGCAAACGTTGGTGCAAACGTTAAGCCCCCTGATTGTGTAATTGGGCCAACGTTTGACCTCAAGTTTAAGGCAAACGTTGGCGCAAACTTTAAGTCCTCCCTGGTGTATTTGTGAGCCAACGTTGCTTCCTCCAGGATTAGTTTTTGAGCCAACGTTTGACCTCAAGTTTGAGGCAAACGTTGGCGCAAACTTTGCCTTCTCCAGGGCTTGTTGTTGAACCAACGTTTGACCTCAAGTTTGAGGCAAACGTTGGTGCAAACTTTGGCTTCTCCAGGGTATATTTTTGAACCAACGTTTGACCTCAAGTTTGAGGCAAACGTTGGTGCAAACTTTGGCATCTCCTGGGTTCTTCTTAAGCCAACATTTGACCTCAAGTTTGAGGCAAATGTTGGCACAAACTTGAGCTCTTCCCAGGGTGGTTTTGCTGCCTTCATTTCCATTACTGCCATCCCCTTTCTTCAACTTTCCTCCAAGCCTTTTGGTCAACTGTCATTAATCAACAAATGCATCAAAGCTATGCTAAAATCATGAGACTTCTTCTCATCCTTGACATGTAAGCAATTATAGCACAAAACCTCATGAAAATGCATCAATTTACTCATGGTTGATTGAATCCAAATACACATGAATTCCTACCCAAATGGCTTACTTGTAACTCAAGAAAGTGTATAAAACCTATTAAAAACAAAGGAAAAAGACTAGTAAAACTGGGCTAAGATGCCTTGGCATCAGTGGGGGTGAAGAGCTCTACTGTGTCTCAATGGATTAATGCAATTACTATTGTTTTCTTTTTGATCACGCTTGATTCTGTTCTAAGATACTCACTCGTACTTCAATATAAAGAATATGATGATCCGTGACACTCATTGATGGTATTTTTGTGGAAAAACGAATTTCCAAAACACCATAAACTCACCGGCAAGTGTACCGGGTCGTATCAAGTAGTAAAACTCACTTAGAGTGAGGTCGATCCCACAGGGATTGATGGATCAAGCAACTTTAGTGGGTGATTAGTTTAGTTAAGCTAACATTGAGTGATTTGAGTGACAGTTGAAACAACAGAAAGTAAATGACAAGAGGAATTAAAGTGCAGAAAGTAAATTGGACAGAAACTTAAAGAGCAAGAAATGTAAATTGCAAGAATCTTAAATGACAAGAAATGTAAATTGCATGAAATATAAAGGGGAGTGGGTGCTGGAAATTAAAATTTAACAGAAAAGTGTAAATAGCAATCAAACAGAGAAGTAAAAGGTGCAAAATCATGCAACAGATCTAAACAAAAAAGGGAAATTGCTTGAAGACTTCAAAACAGAAAAGCAGTGCTTAATTTGCAGCAATTTAAAAGTGGTTCAAGATCTCAGGAGTGGAAGAGACTAGAAAACAAGTCTAGATCTCAAATCCTTCCTTGATCCAACAAGAACAATTGCAAAATGAAAATGGAAGAGTAAATTGTAGAAGAAGAACAAGAGAGGTTGCAGATGGAGAATGAAAACAGAATTCCTTCCAATCTCAATCCAAAATTTCAAAACAGAAAAGAAAACTAAGAGAGAAAGCAAAATGAAAACTAAAGAGTGCACAACTCCCTATTGGAGCTAGCCTCCTTTCTCCTGGAGCTCCCCTTTGAAAATGAGAGTGATGCCTTTATATAGGCTTTACAAAGTAAAAAATGAAATTGAAATGAAAACAAATTAAATGAAAATCCTAATTCTAGCTTGTTCTTGTGCCTTTGAGTGATGATGTGGGCTTTGCTTGCTTTGGATCTGAGGAGAAATGGGTTTGGTTGGCCTTGATTCAATTTGGAGAAGAATTGAATTTAAATGGAATTTTTATTCAATTTTTGGTCCATGGGTGTTGCTCCCAGGGGAAAGCTCAGTTGGAAAACCCAACTTAGCTTTCAAGTTGTGCTGTCCGTGTCATTTGATGCGCGTCCAGCCTTGGTTGTGTGCCAAAATTGTGTGCCAAAGTTCCTTGGTGCCTTGGGTCCGTGTCAATTTGTGGGGGAGAAGGGGGGAGATAGTGCTCAGTTGGAAAAACCAACTGAGCTTTCCTTTGTGGTGCCTTGCTTTCGGCCTCAAGGTCTTAGGTTCAACACTTGGTGGAAGCACTTTTGTGAGCTTTTTTTCTTGTATTTTCATGAGTGGGAGCCCGATAAAGCTCAGTAGAGAAAGTGAACTGAGCTTTATTTTGCTTTCCTTGTTTTCCTTGTGTGTCCCCCTTCGAGCCTTGGTGGAAGCATTGGCTGATTTTTTTGCTTATTTTTAGCCCTTAAAGATGCATTTCACTCGTGCCTCAATTTCATGCCAAATATGGACTATGATATATCGTTGGAAAGCTCTGAATGTCAGCTTTCCAACGCAACTGGAAGCACATCAATTGGACATTTGTAGCTCAAGTTATTGCCCTTTGAAGGAGGTATGGTCATGCTGTAAACGCCCACTTTTAACTTAGCGAAATTTCTTGCCTCCAAGCACTTTTTTCTTGTACGGCAAAGCTAAGTTCACTTAGTGAACTGAGCTTTGTGTGCTGATTGTTCATGCTTCCTTTATTTGGTCATGGGCCACGCTTTTAAAAGCGTGGCCTAAGGCTCCAAAGTGTGCTCCAACTTCAAAGTGTGCCCCAAAGCTCTTTTTTTTTTCCTCCTTTTTAGCTTATTTTGTGCTTCTTTTTCTTCTTATTTCCTACCAAATTTATAAAATTAAAAGATCAAGGAAATATACCATTTAAGCATAAAAGAATATAATATTTAAGCACTAATTATCAATTTCTTGTATGAAAAAGCATAGAAAAACATGACATGGTGACATGTCATCACTCATCATCATTCTCAAATTTATGAACACGTGCTTGACAACCACTCCTGTTCTATCTGAGCTCAACGTAGTCATTGGGCGACAGCTTGAGTGCGTATCTCTTGGGTCTCTGATCCATGGATTTGACTTGCCTCTCCTGACAACAGAGCATTCAAATCCGTGAGATTAGAACCTTTGTGGTAGAGGCTAGAACTAATTGGCAGCATTCCTGAGATCCAGAAAGTCTAAACCTTGTCTGTGGTTAGGGGTGGAAACAGGCAAGGCCAGGCCAGACTTTACTCTTAACAGGCCAGGCCTGTAATAGAGTATATTGGCCTTAGCCTGGCCTGTAGCCTGGAATAGGCTTTTTAATGAGTATTGAGCCTGGCCTGGTGTTAAATCTGGCCTGGCCTGAAGCCTGTCAATAGGCCTGTTTTTTAATAATAATTAAATTTAAGAGATAATTTAATTTTTAAAATTATAAAATATAAAATAATAAATTTATGAATAATATTGATACAAAATACACATATATAATTAAAGAGACAAATGGCTCAATGGATAAAGGTATTTTCATAAGATAGAAGACCCAAGTTCAAATCCTTTCAATAGCATTTTTACTAGTATAATAAAACTCTCTCTATATATATTTGCAGGCTTAGGCCGGCCTGACAGGCCCAACAGGCTATTTCAAAAGCCTAGGCCTGGCCTTTTAAAGAATATAGGCTTTTTTAATAGCTTGAGCCTGGGCCTATTTCTTATCAGGCCAGGCCAAACACAGGCCAGGCTGCAGGCCCCTGGCAGACCGCCTGGCCTATTTCCACCTCTATCTGTGGTATTCCGAGTAGGATCTGGGACAGAATGACTGTGACGAGCTTCAAACTCACGAATGTTGGGCACAGTGACAGTGTGCAAAAAGATAGAGAGATCCTATTCCGACACAAGTGAGAACCGACAGATGATTAGCCGTGCGGTAGTTGTGCCTGGTATTTTTCATCCGAGACGAGAGATCCGACAGTTGATTAGCCATATAGAAACCATACCTGGACCATTTTCACTGAGAGGACGGATGGTAGCCATTGACAACGGTGATCCACCAACATACAGCTTGCCATGGAAGGAAGCCATGCGTGTTTGGAGAAGAAGACAATAGGAAAGCAGAGATTCAGACGACAGAGCATCTCCGAAACCTCAACCTGTTCCTCATTACTGAATCACAAGTATCATTCATTTCATGTTATTTACTTTTCATAAACAAAATCATTTTTATGACTAATCTCCTGACTAAGATTTACAGGATAACCATAGCTTGCTTCATGCCGGCAATCTCCGTGGGATCGACCCTTACTCGCGTAAGGAATTATTACTTGGACGACCCAGTGCACTTGCTGGTTAGTTGTGCGGAGTTGCAAAGGTGTGATTGCAATTACGTGCACCAAGTTTTTGGCGCCGTTGCTAGGGATTGTTCGAGTTTAGATAACTGACGGTTCATCTTGTTGCTTAGATTAGGAAGAATTTATCTTTTTTGGTTTAGAGTCACTAAATTTGAGTTTTATTTTCTTTACAAAAATCTTATTTTTCTTTATTAATCTTTAATTTTTCTTTGAGTCTTTTATTATTGTTTTTGTTAAAATTTAAAAATTCTTGTTTTCTTTTTCTAGATTTTTTCAAAAATTTTTAATAAATAGATAAAAACTAATAAACTAATAATTGAGTCTTCTGTTTGAGTTTTCATGTTTTAAGTTTGATGTCAATTGCATGTTTTTTATTTTCCTTCAATTTTTCAAATTGCATGTTTTTATTTTTCTTCATATTTTTAATTATATGTTCTTAGTTCTTTCTTGATCTTCAAATTGTTCTTGATAATTTTCCTTATTTGATCTTTAAATTTTTTTGTTTGGTGTCTTTTGTTGTTTATCTTATACATTTTTGAATTATTAGTGTCCAAAGTATAAAAAGTTTTAAGTTTGGTATTTTTTTGTGTCCTTATTTCCTTAAAAATTTTCAAAATTTGTTCTTGGTGTTCATCTTGATCTTCAAAGTGTTCTTGGTGTTCATCTTGACATTCAAAGTTTTCTTGTTTGTTTTCTTTGTTTTGATCTAAGAATTCTAAGTTTGGTGTCATTTTATTGTTTTTCTCTTTCCTCATTAAATTTAAAAAATATCTTTTCCTTTATTTACTCATCATTTTTGAATTCCTTAGGTTGACTTAGTCAAAATTTTTAAAATTTGGTAGTTTCTTGTTAGTCAAGTCAAAATTTCAATTTTAAAAATTTATCTTTTTAAATCTTTTTCAAAACAAATTATTTTTCAATTTTCTTTTTATATTTTTCGAAAATCTTTTATAAAATTTTTCAAAATCTTTTATTTTTTTTAATTTTCGAATTACTTGTCCTATTTTATTATTTTGATTGAAAAATTTTAAGTTTGGTGTTTTCTTGTTAAGAAAGTTTCAATCTTTAAAATTTTAAAATCATATCTTTTTCAAATTTTTTCTTTTATTTATTTTCTTACAAGTATCTTTAATTTTAAGACATATCTTTTTCAAAACTTCCTAACCGCTTTCTCTCTCTTCATTTTTCGAAAATCCTCACACATAATTTTTCAAATTTTTTTAATTTTTAATTATTTAATTATTTTAGTTTTCAATTTTCTTTTATTTCTTTTTCTTCTAATTTTTGAACTTATATTCAATTTTTCATTTATTTTATCTTATTTTCTTTTAATTTCGGTTTTCAAAAAAAAAAGGAATAAAATTTTTATTTACCATCCACATCATCTCCCTTTCTCCATCATGGACCTAAGTGGAAATGAACAGTCCAGAAGGACTTTGGGGTCATATGCTAACCCTACTATTGCTTCATATGGGAGTAGTATCTGTTTACCCCCATCAGAGCCAGCAATTTTGAGCTAAACCCTCAGCTCATTATCATGGTACAACAAAATTGCCAGTATTCCAGTCTTCCACAGGAAGAACCTACTGAGTTTCTGGCACAGTTCTTACAAATTGCTGACACAGTACGTGATAAGGAAGTAGATCAGGATGTCTACAGATTATTACTATTTCCATTTGCTGTAAAAGTTCAAGCTAAGAGGTGGTTAAATAACCAACCCACAGCAAGCATAAAAACATAGAAACAGTTATCAGACAAATTCCTGAATCAATATTTCCCTCCAAAAAGGATGACACAGCTAAGGCTGGACATCCAAGGCTTTAAACAAGAGGATAATGGACCTCTTTATAATGCCTGGGAGAGGTACAGAGAGATGCTAAGGAAATGCCCCTCTGAAATATTTTCAGAATGGGTGCAGTTAGACATCTTTTACTATGGACTTACAGAAAAGGCCCAGATGTCTCTAGACTACTCAGCTGGTGGATCTATACATATGAGAAAGACAATTGAAGAGGCTCAAGAGTTCATTGATACAGTTGCCAGAAATCAGCACCTGTACTCAAGTGGTGAGACCTCCGTGAAACTTAGTCCTCCAAAACAAATTGCTGAATTTAATCAGCAACTATTTTCTATAACAAAATAGTTAGCAGAATTTAAAGAGATGCTACAAGAAACCAAAGATGCTAACCCGAATATGGAAAAACAATTGAATCAGACAAGACAGCAGTTATCTAAACAGATAACAGAAGAATGCCAAGCTGTTCATTTAAGGAATGGAAAGACATTGAATGTCTCAACTCAAAGCAGCAGGAAGCCAAGAAAGGAACATCTGACAGAGGATGACCAAACCACTGCCCAAAATTCCTCTGAGGACAGTAGGAGCCCTGAGAGGAATGATTCTGGCGTTCAAACACTAGAAAAGGGTCAGAAGTTGGCGTTGAACGCCCAGTGGATGGCCAATTCTGGCGTTCAAACGCTAGAAAAGGGTGGCAATCTGGCATTGAACGCCCAAAAAGCACCCAATTCTGGCGTTCAAATGCCAATGAGGGATCAGACACCTGCAAGTGCTAATAACAACCCCCTTAAGCAAGCATCTCCAACCACTTCTGTAGGAAATAAACCTGCAGCAACTAAGGTTGAAGAATATAAAGCCAAGATGCCTTATCCTCAGGAACTCTGCTAAGCGGAACAGGATAAATAATTTGCCCGCTTTGCAGACTATCTCAGGACTCTTGAAATAAAGATTCCGTTTGCAGAGGCACTTGAGCAAATACCCTCTTATGCTAAGTTCATGAAAGAGATCTTAAGTCATAAGAAGGATTGGAGGGAGACTGAAAAAGTTTTTCTCACTGAAGAATGTAGTGCAGTCATTTTAAAAAGCTTACCAGAGAAGCTTAAAGATCCCGGAAGCTTTATGATACCATGCATATTAGAGGATGCTTGTACCAAGACAGCTTTATGTGATCTTGGGGCAAGTATCAACCTGATACCTGTATCCACTATCAGAAAGCTTGGTTTGACTGAAGAAGTCAAACCAAGCCGAATATGTCTCCAACTTGCTGATGGCTCCATTAAAATTCCATCAGGCATAATTGAGGACATGATTGTCAAGGTTGGGCCATTTGCCTTTGCCACTGACTTTGTAGTACTGAAAATGGAGGAGCACAAGAGTGCAACTCTCATTCTAGGAAGACCTTTCCTAGCAACTGGATGAACCCTCATTGATGTCCAAAAAGGGGAGGTAACCCTGAGAGTCAATAAGGATGAGTTTAAGTTGAATGCTGTCAAAGCTATGCAGCATCCAAAAACATCAAAAGACTGCATGAGCGTTGATATTATTGACTCCCTGGTGGATATGACTGAGAGTCTCGAATCAGAGCTAGAGGATATTTTTAAAGATGTTCAGCCTGATCTGGAGGAACTAGAGAAAACAGAAGAACCTCTGAAAACTCCTCAGGAAGAGGAGAAGCCTCCTAAACCCGAGCTCAAACCACTACCACCATTCCTGAAATATGCATTTCTGGGAGAAGATGACACTTTTTCGGTAATATAAGCTCTGCTTTAGAGCCACAGGAAGAGAAAGCACTAATTCAGGTGCTAAGGACACACAAGACAGCTCTTGAATGGTCCATACGTGATCTTAAGGGCATTAGCCCAGCCAGATGTATGCAGAAGATTCTATTGGAGGATGATGCTAAGCCAGTGGTTCAACCACAGAGGCGGTGGAATCCAGCCATGAAGGAGGTGGTGCAGAAAGAGGTCACTAAGTTACTAGATGATGGGATTATTTATCCTATTTCTGATAGCTCCTGGGTGAGCCCTGTCCAAGTTGTCCCCAAGAAAGGAGGCATGACAGTGGTTCATAATGAAAAGAATGAACTGGTTCCTATAAGAACAGTTACAGGGTGGCGTATGTGTATTGACTACAGAAGGCTCAATACAACCACCAGAAAGGATCATTTTCCTTTACCATTCATAGACCAGATGCTAGAGAGACTAGCAGGTCATGAATACTACTGCTTTTTGGATGGCTATTCAGGTTACAACCAAATTGCAGTAGATCCTCAGGACCAAGAGAAAATAGCATTCACATGTCCATCTGGAGTATTTGCCTACAGAGGGATGCCATTTGGTCTATGCAATGCACCTGCAACCTTTCAGAGGTGCATGCTCTCTATCTTCTCTGATATGGTAGAAAAATTTCTGAAAGTCTCCATGGATGACTTCTCGGTATTTGGAGACTCATTCAGCTCCTGTCTTGACTATCTAGCACTTGTTCTGAAAAGGTGCCAAGAGACTAACCTGGTTTTAAACTAGGAAAAATATCACTTTATGGTGACTGAAGAAATTGTCCTTGGGCACAGAATTTTGAACAAGGGAATAGAGGTAGATCAAGCTAAGGTAGAGGTAATTGAAAAATTACCACCATCTGCCAATGTTAAGGCAATCAGAAGCTTTCTAGGGCATGTAGGATTCTATAGGAGGTTTATAAAGAATTTTTCAAAAATTGCAAAACCTCTGAGCAATCTGCTAGCCGCTGATACACCATTTGTTTTTGACACAGAGTGTTTGCAGGCCTTTGAGACTCTGAAAGCTAAGCTGGTCACAGCACCAGTCATTTCTACACCAGACTAGACATTACCATTCCAACTAATGTGTGATGCCAGTGACCATGCCATTGGTGCAGTATTGGGACAGAGGCATGACAAGCTTCTGCATGTCATTTATTATGCTAGCCGTGTTTTAAATGACGCACAGAAGAATTACACAACCACAGAAAAGGAGTTGCTTGCAGTGGTTTATGCCATTGACAAGTTCAGATCTTATTTAGTAGGATAAAAAATGATTGTGTACACTAACCATGCTGCTCTAAAATATCTCCTCACAAAGTAGGATTCAAAACCCAGACTGATAAGATGGGTGTTGCTTCTGCAAGAGTTTGATATAGAAATAAGAGACAGAAAAGGGACAGAGAACCAAGTAGCTGATCACCTGTCCCGAATAGAACCAGTAGCAGGAGCGTCCTTCCCTCCTACTAAGATCTCTTAAACCTTTTCGGATGAGCAACTCTTTGCCATTCAGGAAGTACCGTGGTTTGCAGACATTGCAAATTATAAAGCTGTGAGATTCACACCCAAAGAGCACAGTAAGCAACAAACAAAAAAAATTGGTTTCTGCTGTAAAGTACTACTTGTGGGATGAACCATATCTCTTTAAGAGATGTGCAAACAGAATAATCCGTAGATGTGTGCCTAGAGAAGAGGCACAGAAGATCCTATGACATTGCCATGGATCACAATATGGAAGATATTTCGGAGGTGAGTGAACAGCCATAAAGGTTCTCCAATGTGGCTTCTACTGGCCTACTCTCTATAGAGACTCCCGAGAGTTTGTACGTAACTGTGACAGTTGCCAGAGAGCTGGTAATCTGCCTCACGGTTATGCCATGCCTCAGCAAGGGATCTTAGAGATTGAGTTGTTTGATGTATGGGGTATTAACTTCATGGGGCCTTTACCACCATCATATTCAAACAGTTATATTCTGGTGGCAGTAGACTATGTATCTAAATGGGTAGAGGCAATTGCAACACCCACTAATGATACTAAGACAGTGATGAAGTTCCTCCAGAAGCATATCTTCAGCAGGTTCGGTGTCCCGATGGTACTGTTCAATGATGGAGGCACTCATTTCTGCAATAAAAAACTTGACTCTGCTCTGATCCAATATGGAATTAACCATAAAGTGGCAACTCCATATCATCCACAGACAATTGGGCAGGCTGAAGTCTTAAATAGAGAACTAAAATGAATCCTGGAACGGACTGTAAGTACCCGTAGAAGGGATTGGGCATGAAGTCTGGATGATGCTCTGTGGGATGCAGAACCGCATTCAAGACTCCTATAGGGACCTCTCCATACCAGCTTGTGTATGGAAAAGCCTGTCATCTGCCAGTGGAACTGGAACACAAGGCCTACTGGGCAACCAGGTTCCTAAACCTTGATGCTAAGGTAGCTGGAGAGAAAAGATTACTCCAGTTGAATGAGCTGGAGGAGTTCAGACTCAATGCTTTCAAAAATGCTAAAATTTACAAGGAGAAAGCAAAAAGGTGGCATGACAGAAAGCTGTCATCTAGAATCTTTGAGGCAGGACAGAAGGTTCTGCTATTTAACTCTAGGCTCAGATTGTTCCCTGGGAAATTGAAATTCCGGTGGAAGGGACCATATGTGATTACAAGTGTGTCACCATATGGATATGTAGAGCTTCAGGATATTGACTCTGACAAAAATTTCATTGTTAATGGACAGAGAGTCAAGCATTATCTTGAAGGCAATGTTGAGCAAGAATGCTCAAGACTGATACTAGATAAAAGCTCAGTAAAGTCCAGCTAAAGACAGTAAAGAAGCGCTTATTGGGAGGCAACCCAATCTTATTTATCTATGATTAATTACTTTTTCATTTCATTTTCCATTGTTATTTTATGTTTTCTTTAGGTTGATGATCATGTGGAGTCATAAAAACAGCTGTAGAATTAAAGTGGAATAAAAAAACAGCAAAAAATAGCACACCCTGAAGGACAGGCTTACTGGCGTTTAAACGCCAGTAAGGATAGCATAATGGGCGTTTAATGCCCAGTCTGGCAGAATTCTGGGTGATAAACGCCAGAATTGGCAGACAGACTGGTGTTTAACGCCAGAAAAGGGTGTCTGACTTGCGTTAAACGCCAGGAAAGGCAGCAGACTGGCGTTTAAACGCCAGAAAGGGCTGTCTAGGGGCGTTTAAACGCCAGAAAGGTGCAGGGACCAAAATTCCTTGACACCTCAGGATCTGTGGACCCCACAGGATCCCCACCTACCCCAACTCACTCTCTCTCTTTTTCACACTTTTCTATAACACTCTTCCCCAAAATAACCTCCACCAATCACCTCCATTTCTCCTCCAAAACCATCATACAACCCACTTACCACCACCCATTCAAATTCAAACCATCTCCCTCCAAAAACCAACCCCTATTACAAGAATTCCCTCTCCATTCCACTTCTATACAAGCCCCTCATCACTCCTTCATTTTCACACATCATAACCACCTAAAACCCCCTTGGCCGAACCATTCACACACCTCCATCTCCTCCATCTCTTCTTCCTCTAATAATTTCTTTCTTCTTTTTCTCGAGGACGAGCAAACCTTTTAAGTTTGGTGTGGAAAAAAGCTCTGCTTTTTATTTTTCCAAAACCATTAATGGCACCTAAGGATGGAGAAACCTCTAGGAAGAGGAAAGGGAAGGCAGTTGCTTCCAACTCCGAGTCATGGGAGATGGAGAGATTCATCTCAAAAGCCCATCACTAGAAAGAGGATGGCGAAAACAAGAGAGCCCACTCATGGACCTCAACAAGAGCATGAGGAAATTCCTCATCAAGAAATTCCAGAGATGCCTCAAGGGATACAATTTCCTCCACAAAGCTATTGGGAGCAACTCAACACCTCTTTAGGAGATTTGAATTCCAATATGGAGCAACTAAGGATGGAGCACCAAGAGCACTCCATTATCCTCCATGAAATCAGAAAAGACCAAAGAGTCGTGAGGGAAGAGCAACAAAGACAAGGAAGAGATATTGAGGAGCTCAAGCACTCCATATAGGATCTTCAAGAGGAAGAACTAGCCGCCGTCACTAAGGTGGACCCGTTCTTTAATTTCCTTGTTCTTATTTTTCTGTTTTTCGATTTTTATGCTTTATGTTTTGACTATGTTTGTGTCTTCATTACATGATCATTAGTGTTTAGTGTCTATGTCTTAAAGCTATGAATGTTCCATGAATCTTTCACCTTTCTTAAATGAAAAATGTTTTTATTTACAAAAGAACAAGAAGTGCATAATTTCAAAATTTATCTTGAAATTAGTTTAACTATTTTGATATGGTGGCAATACTTCTTGCTTTCTAAATGTATGCTTAAACAGTGCATGTTTGAAATTGGAATTAAGAAAAGTTAACTCTTGAAAGAATAATGAAAAGGATACATGTTATTGGTGATCTGAAAAATCATAATACTAATTCTTGAAGCAAGAAAAAGCAGTGAAAAGCAAAAGCTTGCAAAAAAAAAAATGCAAAAAATAAAGAAAAAAAGAAAGAAAAAGAAAAAGCAAGTAGAAAAAGGCAATAGCTCTTTAAACCAAAAGGCAAGAGCAAAAAGCCAGTAACCCTTTAAACCAAAAGGCAAGGATAAAGAAGATCCAAGGCTTTGAGCATCAGTGGATATGAGGGCCCAAAAGGAATAAAATCCTGGCCTAGGCGGCTAAATCAAGTTGTCTCTAACCATGCGCTTGTGTTATGAAGGTCCAAGTGAAAAGCTTGAGACCGAGTGGTAAAAGTTGTGATCCCAAGCAAAAGAGTGTGCTTAAGAACTCTAGGCACCTCTAACTGGGGACTCTAGCAAAGCTGAGTCACAATCTGAAAAGGTTCACCCAATTATGTGTCCGTGGCATTTATGTATCCGGTGGTAATACTGGAAAACAAAATACTTAGGGTCACGGCCAAGACTCATAAAGTAGCTGTGTTCAAGAATAAAAAAGAACTTAACTAGGAAAATCAATAACATTATCTGTATTTCTGAGTTTCTAAAGAGGCCAACAATTCTGAACTCCAATGGATAGAGAGATGCCAAAACTATTCAGAGGCAAAAAGCTACTAGTCCCGCTCATCTAATTAAAACTAATCTTTATTGATATTTTTGAAATTTATTGTATTTTCTCTTTTTTTTATCTTATTTTGTTTTTGGTTGCTTGGGGACAAGCAACAATTCAAGTTTGGTGTTGTGATCAGCGGATAATTTATATGCTTTTTGGCATTGTTTTTACATAGTTTTTAATATGTTTTAGTTACTTTTTATTATATTTTTATTATTTTTTATGCAAAAATCACATTTCTGGACTTTACTATGAGTTTGTATATTTTTCTGTAATTTTAGGTTTTTTCTGGCTAAAATTGAGGGACCTGAGCAAAAAATCTGATTCAGAGGCTGAGAAAGGACTGCAGATGCTGTTAGATTCTGACCCTCCTGCACTCGAAGTGAATTTTCTGGAGCTACAGAAGCCTAATTGGCGCGCTCTCAATTGCGTTGGAAAGTAGACATCTTGGTATTTTCAGAAATATATAATAGTCTATATTTTGTCCGAGATTTGATGGCCTAAACTGGCATTTAACGCCAGCCAAAGACCCTTTTCTGGCGTAAAACGCCGGAACTGGTACCAGAACTGGAGTTAAACGCCCAAACTGGCACCCAAGCTGGTGTTTAACTCCAAGAATGGCCTATGCACGTGAAAGTTTCAAATCTCAGTCCAAACACTCACCAAGTGGGCCTCGGAAGTGGATTTCTGCACTATCTGTACTTAGTTACTCATTTGCTGTAACCTAAGTTACTAGTTTAGTATAAAAACTACTTTTAGAGATTCATTTTTCAACTTATGAAATCTTTTACATCTCATATTGTATCTTCTACGGCATGAGTCTCTAAACCCCATAGGTGGGGGTGAGGAGCTTTACTTTGTCTCAATGGATTAATACAATTACTATTGTTTTCTTTTCGATCACGCTTGATTCTATTATAAGATACTCACTCGTACTTCAATATAAAGAATATGATGATCCGTGACACTCATTGTCATTCTCAAATTTATGAACGCGTGCTTGACAACCACTCCCATTCTATCTGAGCTCAACGTAGTCATTGGGCGACAGCTTGAGTGCGTATCTCTTGGGTCTCTAATCCACGGATTTGACTTGCCTCTCCTGACAACAGAGCATTCGAATCCGTGAGATTAAAACCTTCGTGGTAGAGGCTAGAACTAATTGGCAGCATTCCTGAGATTCGAAAAGTCTAAACCTTGTCTGTGGTATTCTGAGTAGGATTTGGGACGGGATGACTGTGACGAGCTTCAAACTCATGAATGTTGGACGCAGTGACAGCATGTAAAAGGATAGAGAGATCCTATTCTGTCACAGGTGAAAATCGACAGATGATTAGCCGTGCGGTAGCTGTGCCTGGTATTTTTCATCCGAGACGAGAGATCTGACAGTTGATTAGCCGTACAGAAATCGTACCTGGACCATTTTCACTGAGAGGACGGATGGTAGCCATTGACAACGATGATCCACCAATATACAGCTTGCCATGGAAGGAAGTCATGTGTGTTTGGAGAAGAAGACAGTAGGAAAGTAGAGATTCAAACGACAGAGCATCTCCGGAACCTCAACCTGTTCCTCATTACTGAATCACAAGTATCATTCATTTCATGTTATTTACTTTTCATAAACAAAATCATTTTTATCACTAATCTCCTGACTAAGAGTTATAGGATAACCATAGCTTGCTTCAAGCCGGCAATCTCCGTGGGATCGACCCTTACTCGCGTTAGGAATTCTTACTTGGACGACCCAGTGCACTTGCTGGTTAGTTGTGTGGAGTTACAAAGGTGTGATTGCAATTCTGTGCACCAATACTTATGAGAAGTTCAGAGAAGTTCAAGCACAATTTAGAGGAAAGGTGAATTGTATCACAAGATCAATGCAGTCAGTTCTAGGTTATATGGCATATGATGTTGTAGAATAGGTTTCTAACTCAACGTTCAACAAGTTTGTTGTTACATACGATGTGATATCATGCAAAGTAAAATGCCAGTGCTTATTGTTTGAGTCAAGGGGTATATCGTGCTGTCATTCTCTAAGTGCCTTAAGCTTTGAGCAAGTATATAAAGTGGCACCAAAATATATATTGGAGCGTTGGAGTAAGAACGTAAAGAGGAGGCACACACATATCAAGAGCAGCCAAGACGAGCCTTTATTGGAGCCAAGAAGCAAGAGATTTGATGATTTGGTGTTTTGCTCGCACAATATTTATGAATTTACGTCAAAATTTGAGGAGTTGACTGGAATTTTGCACCGGGCTTTTGATAATGTCTTGGATGAGATGCAAGAATATCAAGCATAAAGTAAAAGCAAATGTTCATTATCTCACGAAGTCTGATGGGGAAAATCGTCAGTAAAGAATTTTACTAAAATAATCGCGTTGCAAATATAGATCTAAACCGACAATTAAACCTCAATCAAATTTAATTTGTTTGTCACTTAAGCAAACCCAATAAAAGTAACCGTAGAATTAAACCTCGGGTCGTCTCTCAAGGAATCGCAAGGAAGTGTTTTTACTATTGGTTATGTAAAAGTATCTTTTTGGGTTTTTGAAATGTTGAACAAGGAATGTAAATGACAAGAAAATAAAATAACAATTAAGAAAAGTGTTAGCAAGGATTGATAATTGGAATTCTTATCCTCATTATCAATGTCACTTGTGACCTCAATTGTCCATTGCTCCTACTTAGTCAACCTCTAGCTATGAAGGAAAGTCAAGTGGATAAATCAATTTGATTCCTCAAGTCCTAGCCAACTCCTAAGGAAAGACTAGAGTTAGTGGAATTCAAATCAACTAGCAACTTTCAATTATCAATCAACAAAAGAGTTTGATAACTCAAGAGTCTCTAATTATTCAATCTTAGCTAAGAACATAAAAAGCTAATTTAAAATCCAACCAAGTATTTCATCAAACACTTGGTGGGCACAAAATAAAAGCATAGAAAACAATAGAGAATGTAAAATCTAAAACCAACAATTGCAAGCATCAATGATAACAAATAAAGGAAGAAGAAATAAACATGAAATACCTCAAATTGCATTAAAAGAGAAATCAAATCTAATATGAGAATTCATAAACTAAATTAGAAACATAAAATAATCAACAAGGGAAATAAATAAACTAGAAAGCTAGAACAAATAAAAGTAGAAGAGAAACTAATTAAACTAAGATAGAATTCAGAATTTTATAAGAACTAAAGCTAAAAACCCTAAAACCTAGAGAGAGGTCTCTAGAAAACTACATTTAAAACCTAAAATTATGTGAATGAAAGTTGTCTCCATGATTCCCCCACTCTGCAGCTTCTAATATGTATTTTCGGGCTTGAAACTAGGCTAAAAACAGCCCTAAAATCGCCCCCAGTGATTTCTGATACGTCCAGCACGTGGCTCTGTCACGCGTACGCGTCGTCCACGCATACGCGTCGCTGAACTTTCGCAAGGTCACGCGTACGCGTGATCCACGTGTGTGCATTGCCTAACTGTAGGGCAACTATGGCAAATTGCATGTCATTTTGAAGCCCCAGATGTTAGCTTTCCAACGCAACTGGAAACGCCTCATTCGGACCTCTGTAGCTCAAGTTATGGTCGATTTAGTACGAAGAGGTCAGGGTTGACAGCTTAGCAATTCCTTTAATTTCTTGTATTCCTTCCACTTTTGCATGCTTCCTTTCCATCCTCTAAGCCATTCTTGCCCTATAAACCTAAAATCACTTAACACACATATCAAGGCATCGAATGGTAATAAGAGAGGATTAAAATTAGCAAATTTAGGGCCAAAGAAGCATGTTTTCAATCATAGCACAAAATTAGGAAGGAAAATGTAAAACATGCGAACTCAATGAATAAGTATGAGAATAATGGATAAAATCCACTAAATTAAGCACAAGATAAACCATAAAATAGCGGTTTATCAAAGCCGTTACGTTGAATGATGTTAATGACCTTCAAAGTCCCCCACATGTTAGAACAAGAGGATGTCCCAAGAATAGACTGGGATCAAATATGGAAAAAAAGATCTAAAATGCAAAAAAAAAAAAAAAAGAAAAAGCCAGCTCTAAGCGAGGTAACATTGATTTGCTTTTGATTAGGAAAATGCATTTGTGCATTTTGCTAATATATGATTTTTTTTTTGCAGTTGAACCTTTTAGATGGTGGATCAATGATTCAGTCAAGCTCCAACCTTTATCACGCACATGATATGAATTATCTCGGAGAGGGTGATAGAAGTTTTGGTATTTATTAAAATAAATTTTGCTAATATAATGTTTTTCCCTTTGATGAAAATGAGGGTTAATTTTTTATTTGTGTTTTTTTTATTGAATAGTCACATTTTGATTTTTCAAATTAGTTGCTATAATTGTGTTGTGGTAAAAAGTTTTAGGTGTTTATTAGAATACATTTCGATTCATGTATGACTAAATTTCGGTTCATTTGAGTTCTAGTCATATAATGAGGGTTGATTTTTTATTTATGTTATGTTTTGTTGAATAGTCACTTTTTGCTTTTTCAAATTAGCTTCTGCAATTGTGTTACAGCAAACCACTTTTGGGTGTTTCTGCAATTGAATAGTCATATAATGAGGTTCATTTTTCGGTTCATTTCGTGTATAAATTTTGGTTCATTTGTATTTTTGTCGCTCTTGAGATTTGATAAATACATTCAACCTATTCAGTGTGAACCTAGATTCATTCAAATTAATGTGATTTCAATACAGGCCATACATTTCCAACAAATAAATCAAAAGGAATTTAAGAAAAGATTTTCAAATATATACATTAACATTAACAACAAGTGAAAGAAGTTGTTCATACCCTGGCCCAATAACTAAAGCCAGGCCCAATAAAAGATAAGAGGTCCAATCGATAATGGGGGTTTCTAACTCATACTTGACCTCTTTGAAGAGGTCAGACATCCCAAAGGAGCCTGGCTCTGCTTGCCCAAGCAAGTAAATATCTCTGTGAATCTTTTCCACCATCTCTATCTTCCCTAAAAGATAGATCTTAATAAACTCCTAAGATAAAGGAAACAGTCATCCACTAATAATGGTGGAATTACTCCAACAAAGATTGTTATTGACTTTACTATAAGTACACTGACACTCCTCAGGTATAATTTATGTTCTAATCTACTAAAAACCTGCTAAAAGTCCTTGCTAACTTAAGCATCAGAGCCTTTTGCATGTATCACCCCCACCTCCTCACGAGAAACTCGGATGGCAGCACCAAGAACAAGTCGGTCGTTGTAACTAAACGAGTCTAGACCTCATGTTCAGGCCCAGATCACCATTTTAGGTAACCCTTGTAACATTGGTGCCGTTGCCAGGGACTTGAGATTCAACCACTGATAATGGCGGACCACCAGTATGAAGACGGGCATACAGCATCCGAATTTGAACTTGAGCCCTAATAGGATGACCATGCCTCGTCTTACTTCCAACACAACAAACAAATGTCCCCCATGGAGAGGAAACATCGAGAACCCCCCCAGAGACGGATTCAATCAGAGATCCACCATTCTGAGAATGAGGAACCTCCACCAACAACGAAGATACTAGGTATTGTCCATGGTCAATGAGAGCAACTAGAGCAGCTCGACCAAGAAGTTGAGCGACAATAGGAAGCAGAACGAGAACTGCAGAGAGAGGTAAGGCGATGAAAGGATCTTGAAGAATAGTTTTTAAAACTAGAAGCCAACCTTCGAAGTCGGAATAACCGAGTTGAGAGGGAGAAAAGCCCCCCAGGAGGAGAAGATCCATTCGTGGAGGAGATCATGCCGGCCAAAGTTCCTGAAAATTTCAAAACTCCCGACATGTATCTCTACGATGGAACGACCGACCCGAGACACCATCTCAGCAACTTCAAAAGTCGAATGTACCTGGCTGATGCCTCTGACGCCACTCGCCGCAAGGCCTTCCCAACAACCTTGACCAAAGCAGCAATGAAGCGATTTGGCAACTTACCCCCCAGGTCGATAACAGGCTTCGACGACCTGACAAGGAAGTTTCTTACCAGATTTTCTATCCAGAAGGATACAGTAAAGCATGCCCCGAGCTTGTTAGGAGTTAAACAAAAAATGGGAGAAACGCTTCGAGACTATATGGAGCGATTCAATAAAGCATTCTTAGAGATACAAAAGGTACCTACATAGGCTAGTTAATGGCCTCAAAGAAGGGTCATTCTCTCAATCCATATCCAAGCGACATGACTTTCCTGAACGAAGTACAAGAGTGGGCAGAGAAATACATCAACATGGAAGAAAACTCCCGACTAAGAGAACCACTCTTGAGGATTAACCTGCTATATCCACCTCAAAAAAAAGATAAAAAACCTAAGAAAAAGGAAGATTATAACCCGGAGAAGCCTCGAAGATACCACAATTATACTCCCATCTGGGCCTCTTTAGTGGATGCGTACAGAGAGATATGCCATACTGAAAAGCTTCCACATCTTCGTCTAATTAAGCACAAGAAGGAAGGAAGTCGAACAGAATACTGTGAATATCACAAAATGTACGGGCACTCTACCAACGACTGTTATGATTTAAAGAATGTCATAAAAATTTGGCCAGAGAAGGCCGACTAGACAAATACTTGGTGGACAAGTCAGATGACCCAAGGAAGAGAAAGAGGGATGAGGAAAGAGGATGACAAGAACGTCTACCTCAAACCCCCCCGAGCAACGTATACATATGATTAATGGGGGATTCGTGGGAGGAGGAATATCAAAATCATCATGGAAAAGGCATCTAAAATAAGTTTACCAAGTCAGAGAAGACAACAGACTCCCCAAGTTTCCCACCATCTCGTTCACCAAAGAAGATGCTCAAGGGATAACACCTGGACACGATGACCCTGTGGTGATAACCATGATCCTCGCCAACGTGAACCTTAATAGAACCTTAATAGATCAAGGTAGCTCGGCCGACATCCTATTTAAACCTGCTTTTGATAAACTCGGGTTGGAGAAAAAGGATCTGAAGGCATACCCAGATAATCTCTTCGGACTGGGGAATACACCGATCCGACCTCTTGGGGACATCTCCCTATACACTACCTTTGGAAAGGGTGCAAAGTCAAACACATTGAGTGTTGATTACATTGTGGTCAATGTAACCTTGGCCTAAAAGGCCTTAATAGGTCTGACCACTTTGAACCGACTTGCAACTATTGTCCTCACACCCCATCTGTGCATGAAATTTCCCACAACGGAAGGAATTGCACCATCAAAGGAGACCAGAAACTAGCATGTAAATGCTATTAATGAAAGCTTTAATTTAAAAGGCAATTCTGGGGGAAAAAGAGGTCAACACTATCAAGCTAGGCGATCTCCGAACCCGGGAAGAATTGTGTCTTCAACCTAGAGGTAAAGTAGAGGAAGTACATGATGACAAGTCATCTTAGCCAATTTTAACTAGTCTTTTTCTTTTGTTTTCATTAGAATTATGCACTTTCTTGAGCTACAAGCAAGCCAATTAGGTATATTTTCATGTTTCCTTTGATTTAATCAACCATGTATGAATTCATGCTATTTCATGAGGTTATATACTATAATTGTCACATATTATGAAAGAATGAATATCTCATGATTTCAAGCATAGCTTTGATGTGTTTGGTTGATTAATGATAGGTGAAGAAAGCTTGGAGAAAGGTTGAAGCAAGAAGGAATGGCTAGGAGTGAAGAGAGGACAATGGAATAAGTGAAATTGAACCAGGAAGCAAAAAGCTGGACCTAAAGTTAGCACCAAACTTTTGCACAAACTTTTGGTTGAAAAGTTAGCCCCAACGTTAGCCCCCTAACTTGGAGGCTAACGTTGGAACTTGAAAATCACTCCCTGGGTACCAAAAGTTTGCGCCAACGTTAGCCCCCTAACTTTGAGGCTAACGTTGGCATGAGAAACTCCTCCCTGGCCACCTAACGTTTGCGCCAACGTTAGACCCCTAACTTGGAGGCTAACGTTGGCACATGAAAATACAAGGGAGAGGAGCAAAAGTTTGCGCCAACGTTAGACCCCTAACTTGGAGGCTAACGTTGGCGCCATGAGTGCACTAGAAAGGGCCAACGTTGGAGCCAAAGTTAGACCCCTAACTTTGGCACCAACGTTGGTATCAGCAAATTGTGCTAGCTGATATGAAAAGTTGGAGCCAAAGTTAGGCCCCTAACTTTGGCTCAAACTTTTGGTCCAACTTTTGCAAAACTCCAAACCGGTTCAATTGGTTCACTTTGGTTCTTCTCCAAACTTCAAGAGCAATCAACCAAGGACTCTTTCAACCCAATTCCACCAAGAGCAAAGGCCCAACTCAAGGCTTGAAGATCATTTGAAGAAAGTGTATAAATAGGATAGAATTCAAGTTCTTAGGGGAGCTTTTTCCGGAAGAGTTTTTCTTTTGAATTTTCATAGCTTTTGGCATAGAGTGATCTTTAATTTCTTTGTTTTCATTGCTTTCAATTTCAATTACACTTGTCTTGGATCTTGGATTGGAGAATTGAAGAAATTCTGTTTTAATCTCAATCTTGGATCTCTCTGCTTCTTTACTGTTAATTGAATTTCATTTCCGGTTAATTGCTCTTCATCTATTCTCTTTGCAATTTACGATTCCCTTGCAATTGTTTTTATTGGATCTAGGAAGGCATTGAGATCTAGACTTAGTTTTCTAGTCTCTGGGTCCTGAGATTCAAATCTCCAATTTACATTCTATTTCTTGCTTTCCATGTTCATTTACTTTTCTGCTATAAGATCCGATCCAATCCCAATTCCCTTTTACTCTTCTGTTTGATGCAATTTAACTTTTCCTTGTTTAATTTCTGCAAATCCACGTCCCAATCCCCTTTACATTTCAAGCAATTTACATTCCTTGCACTTTAAGATTCCGCAATTTACATTTCTTGCACTCTAAGTTTCTGCCATTTAATTTCTTGTTCCCTAAGATTTAGCAATTTAATTTCCTGCTCTCTTTACTTTCATGCAATTTAATTTCTGCACATCACAAATCATCCAACCAACACTCGATTCGCTTGACTAAATTAACCACTAAGCTAAAATTGCTCAATCCTTCAATCCCTGTGGGATCGACCTCACTCCCGTGAGTTTTTATTACTTGATACGACCCGGTACACTTGCCGGTTAGGTTTGTGTGTTTTGGGAGAAATTTATTTTTCACCAAAATATTCATCAGTACAAATCAGAGATTGCCCTGAAAAAACAACAAGCATAGGGTCTATCTTAGAGGAAGATCTAAAAGAACAGCTTGTTAACCTACTAAGAAAGAATTTTGACCTCTTTGCTTGGAAGGCTTCCGACATGCCTGGCATAGATTCTGACCTGATGTCCCATAGGCTTGTTGGCTTGTAAATTTTCGTACCTGTGTGTACGCACACTTTTAAAAATCTTCCTGGGCGTGCGCACGCACACCCCTGTGCGGACGCACACGCCCTGTTTCTCAAATTTTACTTTGTTTTCAACTATTCTACCTTCCCAATAAGGTTGTAAGCTTCTCTAACACCATTTTTGGACTCTTGGGCCAAATTTTGGACATTTAAAACATGGGAAAGAATCTAAGAGTTTTAAATGATATTATTTGGAAAATATTAGAAAATAGAGGATTAGGTTTCTGGTGTACTGAGGATGGTTTGACATTATGTGAAGGATGATTGATATATGAGATGAGGAATGATGAACTGTGGATGTTTGGAAACTGAAATGTGAATTGACAGTGGTTGAGATGAGTCGAGGACTCTGAATGAGATGATGGATCCATGTATACTGAAAATGCTTTCTGAAAACCACTGAGGTACTGATTCGTACTGAGATTATGAGAAGCTATGCACCCGAGAACCGGAGGTTCTCAGTATGGTAACAGTACCCAATGATGTATGATATAAGACCCCAGGACGCCAAAGGCAATCCTAAGCTCCATATCCATCACAAGATTCAATCTTAAAGCATACTAAAGCAGATAAGCATAAATATATCAATCTTAACATAACTAAACCGGGTATTCTATCTTAGAGGATTTCTATTCTAACCAAACACCGCTGTCCCACAGCTTTCACCAACATATCCTCCATGCGATCCCATCGCCACCGCCTTCTGAACCTCCTCAATCCCAGTAGAAAACACAAATAATATACAATGCAAGTAAAACACAAGTATTGGCATATAAGGCAATTAATTCAAATAGAAATTAGGCATGTTATACAAATAGAAAAGCCATTACAGGTAGACAAAGCATACAAACAGATAGAAAATGCATATGATGAATGCCTGATAAACCCATATTTTATGATATATTTTGTGCTTAGTTTGAGTGATTTATTCAATCCTTCACCCACTTATTCATGTTAATTGCATGGTTTTACTTTCCTTTCCTTATTATGTGATGTATGTGAAAAACATGTTTCCTATGATTTTAAATTAATTATTTTAATCACCTTTAATTCCATTCGATGCCGTGATTAGTGTGTTGAGTAGTTTTCAGATCTTCTAAGGTAGGAATGACTTAAAGGATGGAAAGGAAACATACAAAAATGGAAGGAAAGCATAAAACGGAGCTTCTGAAGAAATTGGCATCCACGCGATCGCATGGGCGATGCGGACGCATGCCAAGCGCAAAGAAGCAGCGACGCGGCCGCATGACTGACGCGATCACGCGCCTTAAGCAAAACGCACATGACGCGGTCGTATGACTGACGCGACCGCGTGGCAAGAAAAGCTCCGAATGACGCGACCGCGTGACCCACGCGGACGCGTGACAGAGGCCACGCACCAGAAATTGCAGAAAACGCTTCCAACGATTTCTGAAGCCCTTTTTGGCCCAATCCAAGTCCAGAAGGCATAGATCAGAGGTTATAAAGTGTGGGAACGCATCCATTCAGGGAGAGCTCGCCAATTTAGTTATTTCCCATGTTTTAGATCTAGTTTTGAGAGAGGTTCTCTCCTCTCTCTCTCGTAGGATTTAGGACTTCTCTTAGTTTTAGGAGTAACTCTCAATCCCAGGTTCTTTATTTTTATTTATTTTTCTAATTTAGTTTATGAACCCTTCATGTTAGATAATATATTCCCTTATTAATGTTATTTGAGGTATTTCAATTCATGATTGCTTTCTTTAATTTATGTTATTGTTGCTTTACATCTGAAGGCATTTTTATTCCAGCAAATTTACTTTTTCCTCTTTTGGTCTTGGTTAAGAAAGCAGTAACTCAGGAGTTATCTTATCTCAACATAATTGATAACTGTTATCTTTGCTAATTTCCTTCCATTTTTGTATGTTTCCTTTCCATCCTTTGAGTCATTCCTGCCTTAGAAGATCTGAAACTACTCAACACACTAATCACGGCATCGAATGGAATTAAAGGTGATTAAAATAATTAATTTAAAAGCATGGGAAACATGTTTTTCACATACATCATATAATGAGGAGGGGAAAGTAAAACCATGCAATTAACATGAATAAGTGGGTGAAGTATTGAATAAATCACTCAAACTAAGCACAAAATATATCATAAAATATGGGTTTATCAACCTCCCCACACTTAAACAATAGCATGTCCTCATGCTAAGTCCAAGGTAATAAGTAAGGTTAAAGTGATGGAATGTCATTCAATGTAACCTATTCTAAAATGCAACTACCTAAATGAGTCATGCAATTCTAATTTATTCACTCATATATAAAGCTTACAGGTAGTTAAATTAATTCACATCCTTAAGGAGTCATTAGATAATTCAAACAGAGATAAATGTTAATGAGCTATTAAACCCTCACTGGATTTGTGTTTACTCTCTAGTCACTCAGTGTTTATTGGGTTAATCACTCTATTCCTCTTTTTATTCTTCCTTTCTATAACTTTATTCTTCATCTAACCAATCAATAATTATAGAATACAGTCTTACCAAAAATCATGAGGTCTTTAATTAAGGTTGTAATGGGGCCAAGGTAAAGGTGAGGATATATGTATAAGGGTAAGTGAGCTAATAAGTGAATCCTTAATTAGACTAAGATCTCACCTAACATACATACTTAGTAAAACAAAATTACTTTACCTATTTTCCCATGTTTTCCCACTTTTGATGTTACATGCTCATGTTTCAATTTTTATTTTTATTCTTTTATCCCATGTGTATTGCTTTTATTTTTGCATTTGGGAATTCTTTTGTATCCCTTTTATTAAATACTGAAAAATACTTTTTTTTATGCACATGGTAATTTAATCACTTTGATTTCTCATGAGAATGCTTCCCAAAATTTCTTATTTTGAGTTGCTTAATTTTTTTTTAACTTTTCTACCTTTTGTTTTTATCATCCATATTCCCAATAGGTTTTCCAGATTTAAACTATTCATAATTTTCTATCTTAAGCTAACCAAGGATTCAACTTGGGATTTTATTTTGTTTTTCTGCTTAAGGCTAGTAGTGTGGCTAATAGAATAAAAAGGGAATTTAAAGGCTCAAGGGGGCTAACAAGGGTGATGTAAAAGGTAGGTTATTTTGGGATAAGTGAGCTAAATTCAAATAATGGCCTCAATTATTCTTTTGGTATGTATCTATATTCTATATTCTATATTCTATAATTGGACATATAGATTAAAACAAAGTAAAGAACATCAGAATATAAAAGAAGGGCGGAACACACAGGAATAAAAATTATGGTTTGAATGTAACCATACAATTAAGCTCAAAACTCACAGGCTATGTGTTTTCTAGCTCAAAAATCATTTATCACTTATGTATGTCATGCAGGTTTAGTTAAAAATTCTCATTATTCTCAATGTAAAAATTATATTGAATGGCTTTAAAGTTTGAGTGTTTCTCCTTGATGAAGTGTTGTTAACTTAACTACATGATGTAATGCTATATATACAAGGTTTATGGATTTGAATCTGTTATGTTCAAGTTTCTAGCTTACTTCCTTTTTATATTTTTCAATTTAAACTAAGCTATCTTATGCTAAAAAGGGTAAACTATACTAATTAATCCACAGTTTTCTATAACTAATAAGTTAGAATTGCATCTACGTGGCTAAAATATGAACTAAAAATGCAAAATGCAGAAATAGAGTAAAAATACATAAACAGTAGCAATGTATAAATACTCAGAAAATAAAAAAAATAAAAATAAAGAGAAAAATACAGAAAAATATCCAAAATAAAAGAAAAAGAGTCTGTAGTGGTTCACCAAAATAATACGCCAGAGATGGCGATCTCCCCACACTTAAAATGAAGCATCATCCCTGATGCTCACTCAAGTAGGGTGTGAAGGGGTGTCATCACTGGAAGGGATGGTAGCTGGTGTCTCTGTGGTGGCTGGCTGGGGGTCTGGCTGTTGTAGAGGATGTAAGACCCATAACTTTTGAGAAGTCTTATTATGATCAAGTCTCAAATCATATAGTTATTTATAGCCTTAATTTTAGAAATTATTTTATCAAAGATAATTAAGGCAATTTTTGATTTATTGGATTTGAGATGAGTTATGATTATTATCCAATTTTATAATTATTGGATTATTTTCTATATTTAAATTATAAAGTTGATAGTTATGAAATAATAAGGATTTTATATGATATGGACTAAATAATCAATATTTTAATATATTGATATTGCTGTTTTGGAAAGTAGAGAAATTAATTATATTATTTCTAAATTTTGGATTGGACATTTTATTGAAAATAAAGTGTGAAATTGAGGAGCAAATAGTATTTCTATACATTAATTTTGTTGGATTAAAATTTGTTCCTAATTACTATATTACCTCTACTTTTATTTGAAATTACAAAATTACCATTGAACCCAATTTTACCCTAACCCTAAAAATCCTACCCGGTTCCCCTGACCCGATTTCCCCAAACTGCTACAGCCCTCCTTTCTAACAAGCAGCGGCAATACACAGTTTTCTTTGATTTCCATGAAAGAAAGAAGCTAAAGTAGAGAGAGAGAGAGAGGCTGAGTGCGGCAGAGGAGAGTGAGGAAGCCACCGCTCAAATGGTCACCGTCGAACCCGCCATCGCGCCGCCGTCCTGCTTAACGCTGCCGTCCCATCTTGCCGCGTCGTCGTGCCACGCCTTGAGGGCTGTCACGCAAGGGAAGAGAGGAGAGAACGTGCCGCTGCTCCCTTCCGTCGACCCATGTCTCGCCGTCGCACCACCGTCCCCGTACCGCCGTCATTCGGTCCATCCGCAAGTCGCCGAGCCAGGCTGAGAGCAAGGGAGACGCGCGAAGGAGAGAACAGATCTGAGACAGAGCTGAGGTCCAACCACCGCGTCGGAGTCCATCAGCGTCGCCGTCGTACGCGCCGTGACCTCTAGTCGCGCCGTTGCCAGTCGTGCCTACTCTGCCACCGTGAAGCCCAGCTGCTGTTGGGAACCTTGTCGCTGCTCATGGGGTGCGCCGGTAAGCCTCTGTCGCCGGAAAACGTCACTGCTGCACCGGCCACCGCCGCAGGTGACGCTATTGGAAAGGGGAGCTGTGCCTCTGTGTTTATGGCTGCCGGAGAAGTGGTTGTGGCTGCCGGAACCACACCGGAGCTTCTGGTCGTCTCTGCCACTTGAGACCCACTGCTGTCGCCGGAAAACGCCACTGCCGCCGTCGAGATCCAATGCCGGTAAGGGTTTCGAATTTGGTTTTCATTTCTTGTGAGATTCTGGAGTTTTATTGTTGCGGCATGTTGGTTTCAATCACCGTTGCCGGAGTCGGGTCACCGCAGCCGCTGGAGGTGGCTGCCGGGGCCATCGTCCAACCGGTTCAGAGGGCACTGCGGTCCGGTTCAGCCGTTCTTAGTTTCAGTAAGTATTCCTGTTTCGAGAGCTCTGCGTTAGTGTTCTGTTCCGTGTAATAAAGTAATTGTGATGTTGATGGTTCTAGAAGTTAGAACCCGAATTTACTTGTGGCGTTGAGGCTATTTCTACTATTGAGAAAGACACGCGGAACCGGGATTTTGATTGTTGATTTCGGGTTGAGGCGGAAAGGACTCTGTGACGCGTTTGAGTTATAGAATTTGCGTTTTGAGGTAGGGGCGCTTTCCAAAAACTACAGTTTATTATTGGAATTATTACATATGGATACTGATGTGAGATATAGTGTAATTAGTGATTGTATCTGCCTTATGTATTATTTGATTAACTCGAACGATTATGGATGTTAGCTTGGCTGAATTGTTGTGTGGCTTGTGAAATGTAAAGTTTGAAGTTGATTCTTTAAATATTTGAAATGAGTTTAATCCGTTGAGGATTGGTTTGAATTGAGTCAATTATTTTGATGATGTGAAAGATAGAATGCTCTTAAAATCCAGCCTGGGTTACTTTAATTGCTCTGGTTTTGATAAATGATTTATTGCTGAACCGATTCTTTAAAGCTTTATAAATGAGTTAAATCGGTTGATATTGAGTTGATTTTTGAAATGGTTTCCTTGAGGTATGCCATTGAGGCGACTGTTGGATTTAGCTTGCTTTTGAATTGATTTCTGGTTTTGAGCTGTTGAAAAGGAATGAGAAACGGTTTAGTTGGGACCCGAACCGGGTGGCAAAAGTCCAAGTTTTAGGGGAGGTGCTGTCGAAATTTCTATAAAATCCGAGTCTTTATTGAAATGTTGTCTGGAAAATGATGAGTTAAAGACTTCTGCTATTTTATTTGAATTATCAAGAAAAGGATGATTCATGCTTTCGAAATGAATTAGTAAAGAGGAAATTGTGATTTAGTCTTGCTTCTTAAGAAAGGCATTGTATCTCTTTCAAGAGAAAGTTATTTAGATGAAACTTGTGTTTTAAAGCTGTTTGAATGCGAAAAGGGTTTATGCCTTTGAATTTGACTTGGGGGTTTCAATTAAAGAAGTTTCAATGACTTTGAAAGAACCTGAATGTCTATTGACAAGTTTTATTTTGAAATGTTTTGAGAAAGGTTTTAAGTACTCTTTGAACTCTGAACTTTTGCAAGACTAAAACAATTTTGAACAGTTGAAACGCTTTAGAATTTATCATGGGGGTTGAAGATGGTTTTGCCTAAGTAAAGGAAACGGCTTTGAAAGAAGTAAATGATTACGTGACTCGGTTTGGCTTAGATCCTATTTTATTACTCAAATCGGAAAGCCAAGGTTTTAATGATTTTAAATGAATTCGGCGAAATGAGTTATGCTATTCTCCCCTAAAGACTTGGGACTCTGCCGAGAAACTTTGTTATGAAATCCCATTGTGGGATGGGTGATTTTGAATGTTCCCAAAATGAATCTTTAACTTTCCATAGTTTTGGAAGTTTCGGAAAGAGGATGCCGAGAGCGGCTTTGTTTTAAAAAGGGAACTCACTTTGAGTAAATTTGGCTTATGAGCCTGAGATGATTTGAGAAACGAGATTTCTAAAAGCCAAGGCTAAAAAGAGTTGAAGTTTGATTTCAAAGTGAAATGGCTTGAGAAAAGTGATTTGTGGCTAAAATGCCGGTTTTATGAATATGATGATGTTGAATGGTGGAAGTGCTGTTTTGTTATGGGCCGAAATGGCTGTGTATGATTTTGGATATTGGCTGGTTCTGGATTGAACCGTGAGCCGAAATGGTTATGTATGATATTGATTTATGGCTGATTGCCGAATGAGTTATGGGCCGTATGGCTGACTATGAATTATGAATTTAAGTCGGATGGCTGAGATGGATGTTGATCCATGACTGGGACTGAATGAATATATGCTTGAGATACCTGGATAGTAGCAAGGGTTGTGGTTCGTCCCACTTACTCCAGGTCAGAGACTGTGACGCCTGGGTAGTAGCGGTAGTAGTGGTGATTCCACTCGCTCCAGGTTGAGCTGTTAAACACCCGCCTGGGTAGTAGCCGCAGTAGTGGTTATTCCACTGGCTCTGGATTGAGCGGGTAGTAGCAATGGGGTTGTAGCTCAAACCTACTTGCTCTGCGATGGGTGTTTCTGTCCATGGTTAGCTACCAGGACGTGTCGGGTTGGCTATATAACCGACAGATGATATCATCAGCCACTAGGGATAGGCATGCATCATATGCATCTATGTGACATTGTTTGGGTGTGCATACTATACTTGGTTTGCCTATGTGATTAATTGCTAATTGTTCTACTTGAAATAACTGTTTGTTTGTGCTTGCATTTCCCTATTTGTGTTTGCTACTGGGACTCTGTTGGATTGTGGTGATTGGTTGATGGTTGGATTGTTTGGGCCTAGGGCCGTGGTTGGAATGAGATGAACCGATGGTTGATTTCGGTTTTGTGTTTCTGGTTTGGAATAAAATATGAAAGGCTATTTTGTTTCAGCATAGGTAAACCGTTTTGAAAGGCTTTTGAGTTCTTGAGAATTGAATGGTTCCTCTTTCAGAAAAGATTTCCGACTTTATTTTTATTGTAAACTGTTGTTTTTGAAAAGAGGCATAAGACGGTTATTAATCACTGGTACGGTTTATCTTCATGTATCCTATTACAGTAATTCCCAAAAAACCCTCTACTGAGAACCCTTTCGAGGATGATGTTCTCACCCCCCTACATTTTTCCCCTTTCAGGATATGGGCGCAGAAGTTACGAAGAGCTTATTTAATTGTTGTTGTGATGCTCTGTATTGGATTATGTTTATAATATTATTTATATATATTTATGTATTTATATATGGATGTACTCTTTATGAGTTGTTGTAAGTTGAATGGTATTTATGGATGTACGTTATCGAACGAAAGTATCTTTGGGAGCAGTATTGCAGTTTAAAGTTTTAAATAGGCTCATATTTATGTATTAATTAATATAAGTGTCATCGTAATTTCCAAACTATCAGAGTCGCGCAGCCGGAAGTGCGAGCTTTGGTAGTTAGGGTGTTACATTATGGTATCAGAGCAGTTCTTCCTGTAGAGCCTGAGGAATGGACTGACTATGCTTCAATTGCATACTCTGAGTGTTTGTCATGTATTAGGTCTTGTCGAATGACGAGGATTAGAGCTTTATGCACATGACGGTCTATTGATTAACGCTATTAGTCTTGCATTGCATAATTCTTGGTATTAAGTTTGGCCGGCTTAATACTAGTGAATTATGTATATGAAAGCACTAATGGGTTATCATAGATGATATACGAGTTTTGAGTGAAGCGAATCGCTGGTTTGGGAACGTTAGAAACTATTTCTCGAGGCTATTCAGTTGTGTATCTTGGATTTTGTTCGAGTCGACCTGTTCTTCATACCCTAACTTGAAGTTCTTGTTTGCTACTCATCTTGGAAAGTAATTTGATGTTTCCACTCTATTTCTCTATTCATATGCATTCTTGTTTGATCTCAGTTGCATATGCTTGTTTGGAATCCTTGATGCATCTGTCTTCCTCTGTTTGAGTTCTTCTTGATTCAAGTATTCTTTGATATAGTCTTGAACTTGTCTTAATGTGCTGTGACTTTTAACTCCGGGTTCCGTGTTCATTCTTAGAGAACTTGTTGATTCAGTTTTCCTCTTATTTGACAGTGGTTACAGCTAATTTTGAGATTTTTATAAAAATTGCTGTTGACTAGATATACACTTATCCATATGTGAAAATTCGAGACTACTTATACAGTTTAACAATTATTTATTTCTAATGCCTCGCCTGTACTTTTACTGGTTTATGAAATTGCATTTACTTTAAAAGTAAATTGACTTTCTAGTAATTTTACTATAGTTCCAATGAACATCTTCATTTGATTATGTATTTGGTTATTCTTCAAGATCCCGGAAAGAAAGAATTTTTCGCTTTTACTTAGGTTGAGTTTCGTTTGGTAAACTTCACTTAATTCATTTTGATTTGAGTTTGATTTAGCATACTGCATGGTTTATGCCATTGTTATTCTTTTGAAAATGTTGGACTCATAGCTTTCTTCTTATGATCAGACTCGCTCCTTCTTAAGCTTTTCACCTCTATGAATGTCATACGTGATTCTGTTTTTAACTAATCTTTTGCATCTTGTGAACATTACCATTGATCTTGGTTTGTCTTCTCTTGTGAATCTCATCCTTAAGTGAGTCAGTTTGATTCGTTTCAAGTTAGTGCATTGTTTATTCTCTCATTATCTCTATGAGAGTTTTTAGTCAAAGATTTATCCTTGAGAAATTACAAATGATTGAGTTGCCTTTTTCTACGACTTTTGTATTCTTTTGGATCAATTTAAAACTTGTTGGATGTCTCACGACTAGTAGATCTTGTTTAAACTACTTTGATTTAAGATCTTTTCTTGTATGGCTTGACTCCTTTTCAAGTACATCCTAATCTTCTTGAATATCGTTATGACATGGTGATTTCAAGTATACTTTTGGAATCTTATTTTGAATTTTATAAAGCAGATTGAATTCTCTTTGAAGAAGTTCCAAATCAAACTTATTTTTCAGTTGCTTGGTTATAATTGAAACCATTGTTTAATTTTGACAAAGATGATTTAAAGTTGACATGCGCTATTTTAAATGAAGTTTTGAGAATCTTCCTTGGTTAGTGGAAACCTGTCCGTTTGTAACGCACCACTTGTTTTCTTACCAATTTGTAAGTAAAATTTTACCTCGAAATTTCTTTTCTAAAGAGAGTTTAACTTCCTCTTTTGTACCCGCTATAAATGTTATACACGCTTGTTTGAATATGGGCTTTGGGAATTTTTGAACAAGCATTTGATTTCTCTTCCGAGTTTTATGAATTACTTTTGGTTAAGTTGTGCACCTAATTATCTTTCTAAAATATTTGAGGAAATATTTTAGCTCTTAGCGAAACTTGTGTGCATTTTTTTTTAAAACTCTACATGATTTACTTCAACATGAAATTGTATTGAAGTAAATCCACGATTATGCTTTTGTTACTCTCTTGAAGGATGTTGTTACTTAACCTTTCTTTTAGACTGCGAAGTGGTTTTTCCGCAAGTTTTGGTTCCTTTATGAACAATGTATTCGGAAGTACTTTTAATCGTGCTCTTGAGTTCTGTGAGCTTTGTCTTGGGTTTGAAATATTCTCTTCTGTAAACCTCATGCTTCCTCGACTCAGCTTGAGTTTGTTTCAAACCGATGCGCTGGTTTTCTTCCTATTGATCCTGTTGAACTTCTTTGATCCAAGGGTTATCTTTGAAGTTGTCAATTGTATTGTGTCTAGCAAACTTCATTGCTTGAACATCCTTGTTTATCTGGAATTACATATACTCTTTCAAACCTTTGAGTAGTATCTTTGACAATTGTCTCTCCTTTCTAAGATCTTGCATTCTTCTGAGTAGACTCGAGAATTGTTTTGAGATCATGTGCGACTTGTAGACGTAGTAACGCGATGCGTTAGTTAAGACGTGATATGTGTATATGGATGTTGAAGCGGTAGGTGTGCAACGTATGAGTTGTGGGCGCCTTGTTCCTTGCGAACGGGTTTGTGGTTGCCAGGCTTGTGACCGAATTTGGGGTTTGTAAAGTGCTTGATGGAGTTGGAAAGTTGAAACTTTGATGTTGATATGAGATTAGTGTGCAAATGTTGAGCACGTCGTTTTAGCCCTATCCTGTTTTATAGCCTTTGATGCTTTGCCCTACTATCACATGATTGACCCATGTTATCTTTTGCATTGAGCCTACCTTGTAACGTTTGCTTTACAATCACACTCCTGCCTTTGTATCTTTATGCATACGACCATCCAAGTATTTGAAAACCGTATATATGTTTATATTTTGGGATATTTTTGCTTCTTCCTTAAATGTGTTCAAGGGTGAACTGTTATGGAAATTCTTTCATTTTGTATCAATTTTCGAGGGCGAAAATTTTTATAAGGTGGGTAGGATGTAAGACCCAGAACTTTTGAGAAGTCTTATTATGATCAAGTCTCAAATCATATAGTTTTTTATAGCCTTAATTTTAGAAATTATTTTATCAGAGATAATTAAGGCAATTTTTGATTTATTGGATTTGAGACGAGTTATGATTATTATCCAATTTTATAATTATTGGGTTATTTTCTATATTTAAATTATAAAGTTGATAGTTATGAAATAATAAGGATTTTATATGATATGGACTAAATAATCAATATTTTAATATATTGATATTGCTGTTTTGGAAAGTAGAGAAATTAATTATATTATTTCTAAATTTTGGATTGGACATTTTATTGAAAATAAAGTGTGAAATTGAGGAGCAAATAGTATTTCTATACATTAATTTTGTTGGATTAAAATTTGTTCCTAATTACTATGTTACCTCTACTTTTATTTGAAATTACATAATTACCATTGAACCCAATTTTACCCTAACCCTAAAAACCCTACCCGGTTCCCCTGACCCAGTTTCCCCAAACTGCTACAGCCCTCCTTTCTAACAAGTAGCGGCAATACACAGTTTCCTTTGATTTCCATGAAAGAAAGAAGCTAAAGCAGAGAGAGAGAGAGAGAGAGGCTGAGTACGGCAGAGGAGAGTGAGGACGCCACCGCTCAAATGGTCACCGTCGAACCCGCCATCGCGCCGCCGTCCTGCTCAACGCTGCCGTCACATCTTGCCGCGTCGTTGTGCCACGCCTTAAGGGCTGTCACGCAAGGGAAGAAAGGAGAGAACGTGCCGCCGCTCCCTGCCGTCGACCCACGTCTCGCCGTCGCACCACCGTCCCCGTACCGCCGTCATTCGGTCCATCCGCAAGTCGCCGAGCCAGGCTGAGAGCAAGGGAGACGCACGAAAGAGAAAACAGATCTGAGACCGAGCTGAGGTCCAACCACCGCGTCGGAGTCCATCCGCGTCGCCGTTGTACGCGCCGTGACCTCTAGCCGCGCCGTTGCCAGTCGTGCCTACTCTGCCACCGTGAAGCCCAGCTGCTGTTGGGAACCTTGTCGCTGCTCATGGGGTGCGCCGGTAAGCCTCTGTCGCTGGAAAATGTCACTGCTGCATCGGCCACCGCCGCAGGTGACGCTGTTGGAAAGGGGAGCTGCGCCTCTGTGTTTATGGCTGTCGGAGAAGTGGTTGTGGCTGCCGGAACCACACCGGAGCTTCTGGCCGTCTCTGCCACTTGAGACCCCGCTGCCGTCGCCGGAAAACGCCTCTGCCGCCGTCGAGATCCAATGCCGGTAAGGGTTTCGAATTTGGTTTTCGTTTCTTGTGAGATTCTGGAGTTTTATTGTTGCGGCGTGTTGGTTTCAGTCACCGTTGCCGGAGTCGGGTCGCCGCAGCCGCTGGAGGTGGCTGTCGGGGCCACCGTCCAACCGGTTCAGAGGGCACTGCGGTCCGGTTCAGCCGTTCTTAGTTTCAGTAAGTATTCCTGTTTTGAGAGCTCTGCATTAGTGTTCTGTTCCGTGTAATAAAGTAATTATGATGTTGATGGTTCTAGGAGTTAGAACCCGAGTTTACTTGTGGCGTTGAGGCTGTTTCTACTATTGAGAAAGACACGCGGAACCGGGATTTTGATTGTTGATTTCGGGTTGAGGCGGAAAGGACTCTGTGACGCGTTTGAGTTATGGAATTTGCGTTTTGAGATAGGGGCGCTTTCCGAAAACTACAGTTTATTATTGGAATTATTACATATGGATACTGATGTGAGATATGGTGTAATTAGTGATTGTATCTGCCTTATGTATTATTTGATTGACTCGAACGATTATGGATGTTGGCTTGGCTGAATTGTTGTGTGGCTTGTGAAATTTAATGTTTGAAGTTGATTCTTTAAATATTTGAAATGAGTTTAATCCATTGAGGATTGGTTTGAATTGAGTCAATTATTTTGATGATGTGAAAGATAGAATGCTCTTGAAATCCAGCCTGGGTTGCTTTAATTGCTCTGGTTTTGATAAATGATTTATTGCTGAACCGATTCTTTAAAGCTTTATAAATGTGTTAAATCGGTTGATATTGAGTTGATTTTTGAAATGGTTTCCTTGAGGTATGCCATTGAGGCGACTGTTGGCTTTAGCTTGCTTTTGAATTGATTTCTGGTTTTGAGCTGTTGAAAAGGAATGAGAAACGGTTTAGTTGGGACCCGAACCGGGTGGCAAAAGTCCAAGTTTTAGGGGAGGTGCTGCCGAAATTTCTATAAAATCCGAGTCTTTATTGAAATGTTATCTGGAAAATGATGAGTTAAAGACTTCTGCTATTTTATTTGAATTATCAAGAAAAGGATGATTCATGCTTTCGAAATGAATTAGTAAAGAGGAAATTGTGATTTAGTCTTGCTTCTTAAGAAAGGCATTGTATCTCTTTCAAGAGAAAGTTATTTAGATGAAACTTGTGTTTTAAACCTGTTTGAATGCGAAAAGGGTTTATGCCTTTGAATTTGACTTGGGGGTTTCAATTAAAGAAGTTTCAATGACTTTGAAAGAACCTGAATGTCTATTGACAAGTTTTATTTTGAAATGTTTTGAGAAAGGTTTCAAGTACTCTTTGAACTCTGAACTTTTGCAAGACTAAAACAATTTTGAACAGTTGAAACGCTTTAGAATTTATCATCGGGGTTGAAGCTGGTTTTGTCTAAGTAAAGGAAACGGCTTTGAAAGAAGTAAATGATTACGTGACTCGGTTTGGCTTAGATCCTATTTTATTACTCAAATCGGAAAGCCAAGGTTTTAATGATTTTAAATGAATTCGGCGAAATGAGTTATGCTATTCTCCCCTAAAGACTTGGGACTCTGCCGAGAAACTTTGTTATAAAATCTCATTGTGGGATGGGTGATTTTGAATGTTCCCAAAATGAATCTTTAACTTTCCATAGTTTTGGAAGTTTCGGAAAGAGGATGCCGAGAGCGGCTTTGTTTTAAAAAGAGAACTCACTTTGAGTAAATTTGGCTTATGAGCCTGAGATGATTTGAGAAACGAAATTTCTAAAAGCCAAGGTTAAAAAGAGTTGAAGTTTGATTTCAAAGTGAAATGGCTTGAGAAAAGTGATTTGTGGCTAAAATGCCGGTTTTATGAATATGATGATGTTGAATGGTGGAAGTGCTGTTTTGTTATGGGCCGGAATGGCTGTGTATGATTATGGATATTGGCTGGTTCTGGATTGAACTGTGAGCCGGAATGGTTATGTATGATATTGATTTATGGCTGATTGCCGAATGAGTTATGGGCCGTATGGCTGACTATGAATTATGAATTTAAGCCGGATGGCTGAGATGGATGTTGATCCATGACTGGGACTGAATGAATATATGCTTGAGATACCTGGGTAGTAGCAAGGGTTGTGGTTCGTCCCACTTGCTCCAGGTCAGAGACTGTGACGCCTGGGTAGTAGCGGTAGTAGTGGTGATTCCACTCGCTCCAGGTTGAGCTGTTAAACACCCGCCTGGGTAGTAGCCGCAGTAGTGGTTATTCCACTGGCTCTGGATTGAGCGGGTAGTAGCAATGGGGTTGTAGCTCAAACCTACTTGCTCCGGGATGGGTGTTTCTGTCCATGGTTAGCTACCAGGACGTGTCGGGTTGGCTATATAACCGACAGATGATATCATCAGCCACTAGGGATAGGCATGCATCATATGCATCTATGTGACATTGTTTGGGTGTGCATACTATACTTGGTTTGCCTATGTGATTAATTGCTAATTGTTCTACTTGAAATAACTGTTTGTTTGTGCTTGCATTTCCCTATTTGTGTTTGCTACTGGGACTCTGTTGGATTATGGTGATTGGTTGATGGTTGGATTGTTTGGGCCTAGGGCCGTGGTTGGAATGAGATGAACCGATGGTTGATTTCAGTTTTGTGTTTCTGGTTTGGAATAAAATATGAAAGGCTATTTTGTTTCAGCATAGGTAAACCATTTTGAAAGGCTTTTGAGTTCTTGAGAATTGAATGGTTCCTCTTTCAGAAAAGATTTCCGACTTTATTTTTATTGTAAACCGTTGTTTTTGAAAAGAGGCATAAGACGGTTATTAATCACTGGTACGGTTTATCTTCATGTATCCTATTACAGTAATTCCCAAAAAACCCTCTACTGAGAACCCTTTCGAGGATGATGTTCTCACCCCCCTACATTTTTCCCCTTTCAGGATATGGGCGCAGAAGTTACGAAGAGCTTATTTAATTGTTGTTGTGATGCTCTGTATTGGATTATGTTTATAATATTATATATATATTTATGTATATATATGGATGTACTCTTTATGAGTTGTTGTAAGTTGAATGGTATTTATGGATGTACGTTATCGAACGAAAGTATCTTTGGGAGCGGTATTGCGGTTTAAAGTTTTAAATAGGCTCATATTCATGTATTAATTAATATAAGTGTCGCCGTAATGTCCGAACTATCAGAGTCGCGCAGCCGAAAGTGCGAGCTTTAGTAGTTAGAGTGTTACAGAGGAGGGGCTGTCTGAATGGAGATCTCAGGATCTGCAGCCTCGATCTGCTGGGGTGCTGCCTGCTGGGTGTCTGCCTGCTCTGTCTCTCCCTGGGGATGGGTCTCTGCCTCGGGTGCATCTGCCTCTTCCTCAGATGCCTCATAGCGTCGCTTGTTGCGACGCTCCATCTGGTGAAGTCGTTGAAACAAGCGGTGCACCAGATGATAGACAGGCTCTGTGGCAGGTGGAGGTGCAGTGGTGGTGGCAGGTGTAGATGGTGCAGCAGTGGAGGACGAGGGACCAGCAGATGGTGTAGCCGCATCATCAGCAGTAGCAGTCAGGA
Source organism: Arachis hypogaea (assembly GCF_003086295.3). Classification (NCBI taxonomy): domain Eukaryota; kingdom Viridiplantae; phylum Streptophyta; class Magnoliopsida; order Fabales; family Fabaceae; genus Arachis; species Arachis hypogaea. Next base: position 48,989,947 of record NC_092050.1, read on the forward strand.
ATAGGGGTCTGTAGCCCAAGGCCAGGAAGTTCCTGCTATCCGGGATAAGCTTCTTGCACTCTGCAGCAGGTGGCCTCTCATCAGCATCCTCCCATGGCACGTCAGCTCGACAGCCCAGCTGTGTAACCAGATAGGGAAAGGGGAGAGTGCCGCGGACGTGGACCCTGGCCATGTAGTGCCGGATAAAGCGTGGCAGGTACAGGTCCTTGCCCTCCATCACACACCAAAGGAGGGTGATCATAGCGGCTGGTATCTCAGTCTCGTGAGTACTCGGCATAATGTAGTTGCTGAAGATCTGATGCCATAAGTGAGCCTCATCGTTCAGGTAAATCCGCTTGATCCCTTTGGGCATGGTGGTGTTCTGACCCATGATCCAAGGAACGGACGGGTCAAGGGCAATCCGGGCCTTGACTACATCCCAGTCAAATCGCATATAGCACATATCCTCCCCAGCTTTCTGATAGCCATCTGTCTGATCAGTCTTAGGCAGAAGCTTCAGAACCTTTTCTATTGCCTCCTCAGTAACCAGAATCTATTTCCCTCTGAGGTTAACTGCATCTAGGGAAGTTTTGATGTAGTTGCAGTAGAATTCCCTAACCCAAGATGCATTAACCTCAGTCAGAGGTCTCTCCAGAAAGAACCAGCCTCTTTGTTTGATATGATCAGAGGTATATTGCTGGAGTTCTTCTGGGATCTTCAAAGTCCGCTCCAGGTATAGGTTCCTGGAGTTTGCAAACACCGGATACTTCAGCTCACAGTATCGGTTTACAAACTTTACTGGGTCAGTGGCGGTAAGTAGCTGGTCGGCCTTCTCCTGCGGGGTAAAGGCTTTCTCCCGCAAGGAGGCATCATGCATGAGTTCGTGGCCTTGCCTTTCCCTCTTCTCTGGGAATCTGACATCCTGAAAAATAGAAACCAGGATATAATAAAAAATAGGAAGGCAAATAGGCAAATAACACAAAGTGACAAAGGAGCAATAGTATAATGAATATGAGTTAAGTAAAATGTGCATTTAGGGTTGTATATGAGTGAAAAGTCTGAAAAGAAAAAATCACAATCCAAAATATAATGGAATACAAGTTAAATAGAAAAATTAACATCATGCCTTGGTTAGAATGCTAAAAGAAAGTGAAAAAGAAGTTTTGAAAAGGTTAGGTTGGTTAGAGTTAAAATTAGTGAGTTAGTGAAAAATGTGTTAAAGTAAGAGGCATAATGAAAATAGTCCAAGTAACAAGTAATCACAGGTAGGAGTTATAGGAAACTCATATTCAAACAAATAAAACAGTATGATGATGATTCAAATAGAGATAAAGAAAGCAAAAATAGGAATCAAACATCAAAATTGCAGTTTATGAACCAGGAAATCAAAGAGGATAAGAATGCATGCCCTGGCATTCATGGAATGGTTTGGTTAAGGTAGTGGAGAATAGAGTTCAAAATTCCAAAACCAAAACATGAGTGAAAGTCAAAAAGATCTATAAAAATTTGGGCAGCATTCCGGCTAAAAATGGATTTTCCCGGAAAATAAACAGCAATCAAACAGTTCATATGAATTAAAAAAATTCAAGCTGCAGTTACATATAATGAATATAAGCATGAAAATTCAGTGTAAAGAGCAGCAAATGCAGGAAAGTATAGCATATGAACATGAACAAATCAACAGCAGAATTGCATATTTGATAAAACAGAAACACGAACAGTGCAAGTAAACAGACCTAAATCCACTAACCACATCCTAGGTTACCTAACAACCTAAAATCCACTACAACATGCATATCTAACTATCCTAACATGAACATAAACGGAAAAAAAAAAAGAATAAATTACGAACGGATAAAAGGGATTGCGTGTTGCGGAACCTGGAAGGCGAAAGAAGGAGGTTGGGGTACAGAGGTGGCTGGGGTGGTGGCGATGACGTCCGGCGCGGCGGCTGGCGGTGGTGGGCACGGCGGCTGGTGGTGCGGAGGAGCAGTGGGGGAAAGAAGGGGGTGGTTAATGGGGTGAGAGGGGAAGGGAGGGGTTGGTGGTGCTGGTGGGGCGCGGCGGGTACGGACGGTGGCGGGGGGAAAGAGAAGAAAGAAGAAAGAAGAGAAGAATGGGGGAGGGGGTGGTGTGGCGGTGAGGTCTGGGTGGTTGATGGTGGATGGCGGTGGTCGGAGATGGTGGTTGGGTGGTGGTTGTGATCGGAGAAGAAGAGAGTGAGGAGAGAAGGAAGGGGGTGGGTTCAGGGGGGCAATGCCAGAATAGGGTTTCGCGTGACCTGGGGGGTTATAATTTGAATCCACGCGGCCGCGTGGGGCACGGGGTCGCGTGGCTGGTGCGAAAAAGGTGGTTGACGCGATCACGTGGGTGACGCGATCGCGCGGAGGGCAGAAAGAGTAAATGATGCGATCACGTAGGGCACGCGATCGCCTGGAGGGGGTAAAAGAAGGGATGACGCGATCGCATGGGGCATGCGATCGCGTCGCTGGAAAGTGTGCTAAACGCACGAATCCAGCGTCGTTCCAGCGCAACTCTCTGTCTCCTTTTTGGGATTTGTGTAATCCATGCGACGCGGTCACGTCGCTCACGCGGTCGCGTGGGATTGGTTGTGTGCATGTGACGCGATCGAATGGGGCATGCGATCACGTGGGCCATTTTGTGCTAGACGCACAATGGCCGCACGATTCCAGCCTAACTTTCTGGACGTTGGATGTTTACGCCGATCTCCAGGTCACGCGGCTGCATGGATGACGCGGTCGCGTGGGAAGTGTAGTTCGCCATTCGATGCGATTGCATGGGGCATGCGGTCACGTCGCGCACCCTTTTTTTTATATATGCAGAATGCGGGATGCAATATGCAGAATGCAGTGCTTGATGTGAATGCTGTGCATGATTCCAGGTTCAATAAAAATAAAATAAAATTGAAAAAAACAAACAAAACTAAATAAAATTAAAATCGCAAAAGGAACGATCATACCACGGTGGGTTGTCTCCCACCTAGCACTTTTAGTTAAAGTCCTTAAGTTGGACATTTGAAGAGCTTCCTGTTATGGTGGCTTGTGTTTAAATTCATCTAGAAATCTCCACCAGTGCTTGGAATGCCAATAGCCTCCGGGGTCCCAAACTAGGTATGTAAAGCTTCTGAGCAGCTTCAAACAGATTTTCAGGCTTCCGGGATGACGAATGTCCGAATAGATTCCAGGATCCCAAGTCTTGGATCTAAATTCACCTCCATCTTGATCTATATTTTTCCATTCGGGCAATTTAGAAAGTAGATTCTAACCATAGTGACCAAACGTTTTCCGAGATCCATTCAATTGAGCTTGATACCAATCCGTGCACTTCGAGTTGAAGCGTGGAACCTTATTGAATCTTGTGCACCAGCTCTGAGCACGAGCCATTTCCCTCTTATTCTTAAAGCCGCATAGAGCTCTAAGCTGGCCATCTGTTTCAAGCAAACCATATTCAAGTGAAAAAGTAAAGTTAAAAGTTAAGGATTATACCCACTTGAAGCTTGTATTAGGTGGTAATGGCCTTGGGGTAGGTAATTCCAATGGTTCTGTGAGTTTTACTACCTGATAATCTTCTGTGAATTCCTCCACTTCCTTGCAAGGATCTTCAAATGCATCATCACCCTGGTCAAAGTCTTCTATGTCTTCCTCATCACTTGAGTCATAGATTAGAGGTTGAGAGAAATCTACCTCTGCATCATCTTCGTATTCATTTGGAAAAGATTCGTCGATCTCAGAGAACTCACTTACAGATGCAAGTTCATTGCTAAGAGAGCTTGACTTGTGACTATCATCATCAAGGGAATTTGTGTCCTGGGTTATTCCGTCTAGTTCTTCATAAACGACTTGCCTTGGGGATTATGCAATATCCTCCTTAGCATCAACTGTAACGTCTTTGACGGAGTTCTCTCTGAATTCACATGGAGGTTCAGCGTCTCCTAGATCTTCAACCAACTCTTCTTCTTGTACAATGACAGCTTCTTCTACTTGTTCTAGTACGAATTCATGCTCTGTCTTGTCCACTGGAGTCTCTAGTGTCTCCTTCATGCTACGCTCTTCATTAGATTGTCCACATGGGGCTGTGGTTGGTCCTTGAATGTTCGCACGTCTAGAAACTAATTAAATTACTGCTTGCTCCAGTTGTTGAATGGTTGCTTGAAGTTTATTTACTATTGCCTTGAGGCGAACCTCTGATTCTCGGGGTGGTGGATTTGGACATGATACATAGGAAAGTGGTGGTGCTTGGGAGTGATTGGATTGGAACTGGGGTAAGGAAGGATTATACGGTGGCGAATGGTGAAAAGAAGCTTGTGAGTGTGGTGGTTCGAGGTTATGTTGAGAGGATGGTCTATAGGCACGGGGTGGGGCTTGTTGGTAGTCACAAGGTTGTCCATCATATCTATCAGCTGGGTATGCATTGTAAAATGGTCGTTGTCCATGATATCTTGGAGGGTGTTGTTGCCTGAAGGGTTGATTAGATCCTCTTGGCTCCATCCATCCTTGATTGGTATGACCTTGATGCATATTCCTACTGTAACTTCTATTTCCTTCAACAAAGTTAGAACCAAACTCAAAGCGAGGGGGGTGAGAGTCCATAGTAGCAAATAAAATTAAAAAGGAAAAACAAAAATAAATAAACAAGTAAAAGAAAAATATTTACAATAACCAATAATAAGGCACACGTTAGCAGTTCCCCGGCAACGGCGCCATTTTGACGAGCGAGATTTTATGGTGGTAAAGAATGTCATAAAAACAGTCGTGTTGTAGATATAGTCTCTAAACCAACAAAAATCCCTTTCTTCCAAACATTTTGGTTGTCACAAGTAACAAATCCCTTTTAAATTTGATAACCGAGTATTTAAACTCGGGTCGTCTTCTCAAGGAACTGCAGGGAAATATGTTCTTATTATTGATTATGGAGATTGTAAATTTAGGGGTTCAAGAATGAGGAACGAGTAAATTGATCACAAGTAAATTAAATTGTAATTAGAATAAATAAATAACTGTAAAGCAAACTTTTAGCAAGGTACGAGAAATTAGAGGTCTTATCCTAGCTATCCTTATCAATGATGATGGTTGAATCTTAATTCCACTTTGTTAACCTTTACTAAGATAAAGGAAGGTCAAGGGATTAATTGGTTTGATCTTCGAATCCTATTTATTTCCTAAGAAAAGATTGGGATTATGGAAGTTCAATTCAAATAACAAAGATAACAATTATCAATCATGTTTGAGTTTGATAACTCCTGAGTTACTGATTTCTTAACCAAGGCCAAAAGGAGAAAAGTAAATCTACTTGGAATAAGGACGTCTTCAGAGTAAAAGCAACAATAGCATAAACAAAAGAAATCAATATTAAACTGAAATACCTCAACTAACATTAATGAAAGAGTAATCTGTAACATGAAAGAATTCATAAAGTGGCTTGCAGAAGTAAATAAAAGGAATATTGAACCTGATCAAAAGAGATAACCCTGAAAGTGAATAAAAATCCTAATTCTAAATCCTAATCCAAAAGAGAGAGAGAGAATCTCTCTCTTAACTAAATCTAAATCATGAAAACTAAACTAAAGTGGAATCTCCCTCTGAATGGTTGCATTCCCTCACTTCATAACCTCTGGTCTATGCCTTCTGGACTTGGATTTGGGCCAAAAAGGGCTTCAGAATTCGCAATGAGCATTTTCTGTAATTTCTGGTGCGTGGCCTCTGTCATGCGTCCGCGTGGGTCACGTGGTCGCGTCATTCGGAGCTTTTCCTTACCACGCGGTCGCGTCAGCCATGCGACCGTGTCATATGCATTCTGCTTAAGGTGCGCAGTCGCGTCAGTCATGCGGCCGCGTCGCTGTTTATTCGCGCTTGGCACGCGATCGCGTCGTCCATGCGATCGCGTGGATGCCAGTTTCTTCAGAACTCCGTTTTGCACTTTCCTTCCATTTTTGTAAGTTTCCTTTCCATCCTTTGAGTCATTCCTGCCTTAGAAGATCTGAAACTACTCAACACACTAATCACGGCATCGAATGGAATTAAAGGTGATTAAAATAATTAATTTAAAAGCATAGGAAACATGTTTTTCACATACATCATATAATGAGGAAGGGAAAGTAAAACCATGCAATTAACATGAATAAGTGGGTGAAGTATTGAATAAATCACTCAAACTAAGCACAAAATATATCATAAAATATGGGTTTATCACTCTGACTGAGGTTAATGCATCTTGGGTTAGGGAATTTTACTGCAACTACTTCAAAACTTCCCTAGATGCAGTGAACCTCTGAGGGAAGCAGATTCTGGTTACTGAGGAGGCAATAGAAGAGGTTCTGAAACTTCTGCCTAAGACTGATCAGACAGATGGCTATCAGAAAGCTGAGGAGGATATGCGCTTTATGCGTTTTGACTGGGATGCAGTCAAGGCGAGGATCACCCTTGACCCGTCAGTTCCTTGGATCATGGGTCAGAACACCACCATGCCCAAGGGGATCAAGCGGATTTACCTGAACGATGAGGCTCGGCTATGGCATCAGATATTCAGCAACTACATTATGCCGAGTACTCACGAGACTGAGATACCAGCGGCTATGATCACCCTCCTTTGGTGCGTGATGGAGGGCAAGGACCTGTACCTGCCACGCTTTATCCGGCACTATATGGCCAGGGTCCACGTCCGAGGCAATCTTCCCTTTCCCTATCTGGTTACACAGCTGGGCCGTCGAGCTGACGTACCATGGGAGGATGCTGATGAGAGGCCACCTGCTGCGGAATGCAGGAAGATTATCCCGGATAGCAGGAACTTCCTAGCCTTGGGCTACAGACCTCCACTTCTGACTGCCACTGCTGATCATACAGCTACACCATATGCCGGTCCCTCTTCCTCCACTGCTGCACCACCTACCCCTGCCACCACCACTGCACCTCCACCTGCCACAGAGCCTGTCTATCATCTGGTGCACCGCTTGTTTCGACGACTTGACCAGATGGAGCGTCGCAACAAGCGACGCTATAAGCACCTGAAGCTGATGATACGATCCGGCAGCATCCCCTCCGAGCCTGACACACCATCCGAGGCATCTGAGGAGGAGGCGGATGCGCCCGAGGCAGAGACCCATCCCCAGGGAGAGGCAGAGCAGGCAGACACCCAGCAGGCAGCACCCCAACAGATCCAGGATGCAGATCCTGAGATCTCCATTCAGACAGCCCCTCCTCTCCAGCAGCCGGACATTCAGCCAGCCACCACAGAGACACCAGCTACCATCCCTTCCAGTGATGACACTCCTTCACACCCGGCTTGAGTGAGCATCGGGGACGATGCTACATTTTAAGTGTGGGGAGGTCGCCATCTCTGGCATATTATTTTGGTGAACCACTACAGACTCTTTTTTTTTTTATTTTGGATATTTTTCTGTATTTTTCTCTTTATTTTTATTTTTATTTTCTGAGTACTTATACATTGCTACTTTCATGTATTTTTACTCTATTTCTGCATTTTGCATTTTTAGTTCATATTTTAGCCACTTAGTTTAGTTGCAATTCTAACTTATTAGTTATAGAAATTGTGGATTAATTAGTATAGTTTACCCTTTTTAGCATAAGATAGCTTTGTTTAAATTGGAAAATATAAAAAGGTAAGTAAACTAGAGACTTTAACAGAATCAAAACAACCCACACCTTGTATATATAGCATTACATGTTAGTTAATAACACTTCATCAAGGAGAAACACTAGAACTTTAAAGTCATTCAATATAAGTTTTACGTTGAGAATAATGAGAATTTTTAACTAAACCTGCATGACATACATAAGTGATAAATGATTTTTGAGCTAGAGAACACATAGCCTGTGAGTTTTGAGCTTAATTGTATGGTTACATTCAAACCATAATTTTTTATTCCTGTGTGTTCCTCCCTTCTTTTATATTCTGGTATTCTTTACTTTGTTTTAATCTATATGTCTGATTATAGAATGTAGATATATACCAAGAAAGTGATTGAGGCCATTATTTGATTTTAGCTCACTTATCCCAAAATAGCCTACCTTTTACATCACCCTTGTTAGCCCCCTTGAGCCTTTAAATCCCCTTTTATTCTATTAGCCACACTACTAGCCTTAAGCAGAAAAACAAAATAAAATCCCAAGTTGAATCCTTGGTTAGCTTAAGATAGAAAATTATGAATAGTTTAAAATGTGGAAAACCTATTGGGAACATGGATGATAAAAAAAAAGGTAGAAAAGTTGAAAGGAATAAAATAACTCAAATTAAGAAATTTTGGGAAGCATGCTCATGAGAAATCAAAGTGATTAAATTACCATGTGCATTTAAAAAAAGTTATTTTTCAGTATTTAATAAAGGGGATACAAAAGAATTCCCCAAATGCAAAATAAAAGCAATGCACATGGGATAAAAATAAAAAATTAAAACATGAGCATGTAGCATCAAGTGGGAAAATATGGGAAAATAGGTAAAGAAGTTTTGTTTTACTAAGTATGTATGTTAGGTGAGATCTTAGTCTAATTAAGGATTCACTTATTAGCTCACTTCGCCTTATACATATATCCTTACCTTTACCTTGGCCCCATTACAACTTTAATTAAAGACCTCATGATTTTTGGTATGACTGTATTCTATAATTGTTGATTGGTTAGATGAAGAACAAAGTTATAGAAAGAAAGAATAAAAAGAGGAATAGAGTGATTAACCCAATAAACACTGAGTGACTAGAGAGTAAACACAAATCCAGTGAGGGTTCAATAGCTCATTAACATTTATCTTTGTTTGAATTATCTAATTGTCTTGCAAGTTCATAAAATGCTTTTTCTCCCATCTTAATTGTAAAAGTGCTTATTGATTATCTAAGGCTTGGCTATATATACATATATGACTCCTTGAGAATGTGAATTAATTTAACTACCTGTAAGCTTTATATATGAGTGAATAAATTAGAATTGCATGATGCATTTAGGTAGTTGCATTTAGATTAGATTGCATTGCATGACATTACATCACTTTAACCTTACCTATTACCTGGGATTTAGCATGAGGACATGCTATTGTTTAAGTGTGGGGAGGTTGATAAACCCATATTTTATGATATATTTTGTGCTTAGTTTGAGTGATTTATTCAATCCTTCACCCACTTATTCATGTTAATTGCATGGTTTTACTTTCCCTTCCTTATTATGTGATGTATGTGAAAAACATGTTTCCTATGCTTTTAAATTAATTATTTTAATCACCTTTAATTCCATTCGATGTCGTGATTAGTGTGTTGAGTAGTTTTCAGATCTTCTAAGGTAGGAATGACTTAAAGGATGGAAAGGAAACATACAAAAATGGAAGGAAAGCACAAAACGGAGCTTCTGAAGAAACTGGCATCCACGCGATCGCATGGGCGATGCGGACGCATGCCAAGCACAAAGAAGCAGTGACGCGGCCGCATGACTGACGCGACCACGCACCTTAAGCAGAACGCACATGACGCGATCGCATGACTGACGTGACCGCGTGGCAAGAAAAGCTCCAAATGACGCGACCGCGTGACCCACACGGACGCGTGACAGAGGCCACGCACCAGAAATTGTAGAAAACGCTTCCAGCGATTTCTGAAGCCCTTTTTGGCCCAATCTAAGTCCAGAAGGCATAGACCAGAGGTTATAAAGTGTGGGAACGCATCCATTCAGGGAGAGCTCGCCAATTTAGTTATTTCCCATGTTTTAGATCTAGTTTTGAGAGAGGTTCTCTCCTCTCTCTCTCGTAGGATTTAGGACTTCTCTTAGTTTTAGGAGTAACTCTCAATCCCAGGTTCTTTATTTTTATTTATTTTTCCAATTTAGTTTATGAACCCTTCATGTTTGATAATAATTTCCCTTATTAATGTTATTTGAGGTATTTCAATTCATGATTGCTTTCTTTAACTTATGTTATTGTTGCTTTACATCTGAAGGCATTTTTATTCCAGCAAATTTACTTTTTCCTCTTTTGGTCTTGGTTAAGAAAGCAGTAACTCAGGAGTTATCTTATCTCAACATAATTGATAACTGTTATCTTTGCTAATTGAATTGAGCTTCAATAATCCCAACCTTTTCTTAGGAAATAAATAGGATTCGAAGATCAAACTAATTAGTCCCTTGACTTTCCTTTATTTTAGTAAAGGTTGACCAAGTGGAATTAAGATTCGACTTTCATTCTTATTGATAAGGATAACTAAGTCTGGACTTTCAATTTCTCATACCTTGCCCAAAAGTTTGCTTTACAGTATTTATTTATTTTTAATTGCCATTTAAATTATTTGTCATATTTGTTCCTCATTCTTGAAACCCCGAATTTACAATCTCCATAACCAATAATAAGAACATATTTCCCTGCAGTTCCTTGAGAAGACGACCCGAGGTTTGAATACTTCGGTTAACAATTTATTTAGGGGTTTGTTACTTGTGACAACCAAAACGTTTGTATGAAAGGACTTTTGAAGGTTTAGAAACTATACTTGCAACGAGGATTTATCAGCAAATTTCTAGACCACGCAAAAGTTCCTCTCATCAATGCCTGCTCTACTGGCTATGATATCACATTGTCGGTTCAACTGCCAACCCGACACATCTCCATGGATATGTTGCCCTTCGGAATCATCAATGGGAACCCCCGAGATATAGTGCTCGGATCACTGTCCAGGGTTTTGTGCCTGCATGCTCTATTGATCCGAAGGGATGCGAGCAGGATACTCTTGCCTCAAACCTCACATCTTAACGTAAGCAGGATTAACCACCGTCCTTACGCCGCCGCCACTACCTCGATAGGCAGGATTTACAAAAAAAAGTGTTCTAAAACCCACAAGTTGGGTAATCTTCAAAAAGTCACAAAACAAAAACAACTTAAGGACTAGCACCAAGTAGCGGATTGAGATCTTCACCAATCTCGGCATCCTTACCTTGGACAGGAGGAGTCGGAGGATGCACTGAGACCGGGACAGCCAGGATGAGACTAGCAAGCGAAGAAGGGGTTTCAACATTCAGGACCTCAGGCTGTACCTCGGGAATCTTAGAGACTTGCCCAGTTTGAGTCTTCGAATAGGACAAAGCACCCTCCTCCTCGTCCTCGGGGGCTGGTACGATCTTTCCATCCACAACAATGTTGTCTTGAATGAACAAGGAAATATCAACCCTAGGAGCCAAGACCTGGACCCGAGCCTTCAAATTCTCAAACATTTCATCCATCCCCTCGACCACAGACTCCTGAAGGGAAGTATACTCTTCTCGGGCAGTTTTCAACTCTTCTTAGAGGTTGAGATTCTCTCTGTAGACCTGAGTATAACTTTCCTCTGCCCTCTTTTGAATTATCTCTTCCATGGTCGCAATAGCCCTTGCCGTTTTCACCCGGGCCCAAGCCTTCTTCAGGTCAGAATTAAGCCTGACTTTCTCCTCCTCCTCCAGCTCCTCTTTCAACCCTTTCAGTCTTTCCACCTCAACATGGGCAGCCTCGAGAGAACTCTGGGTAAAACCAAGGGGAGCCTTTTTTAACTCCTTAGACAAGGACGTGCACATCCCAGCTATTTGGATCTCATTCCGGGCCATAAATTGAAGATGGTTTTGGATGGCCACGTCGTCCATACTGACGTGACTGTGTGGGAGAATGTTCCTTTCACCCTAGGCAATCCCTTCAAAATCTTTGTCGTAAATGCTCCCATTTTCGACAGTTTTTTTGCTTTTTGGAAGGCGGCTTTGACGGCAAGGGGGAAGGAGGAACAACTGTACTATCCTGAAGAGGGTCAGAGGAAATTAGCCAGCTTACTGGAGTTGGGATGATCCTTTTTTGAGATATTGGTGTGGATTTTAAAATACCAGTGCACCGGGTCGTACCAAGTAATACCTCAAGTGAGTGATGGTCGATCCCACGAGGATTGATGGACTAAGCAACAATAATTGAATGATTTACTTAGTCAGACAAGCACAAAGGAGTGTTTTGTGTTGAAATGCATTAAATGGTACTCAGATAAATTAAGAAAGCAATAGTAAATTAGTTGTGGACAATTTGTGAGAAAATAGTTAAGGGTTTAGAGATATTTATTTTTCCGGATTAACAATTCTTACTAACTACTTTAATCATGCGATATTCAATTCATGGAAAGCTTTAACTGATTAAACCTTAATTCCTTAGTGATTTAATCTCCTCTAACCTAATCAATCGCCAATTCCTTGGTCACTTAATTTAGATTTAAGGGTTAAGTACAATTCTAGCATATTAGCCACACAAACCCTAAGTACTCAAAGATAAGGTGCTTATATGTTATGTATCACATTAAGTCCAAGTAATTAGAGAATCATGAGGAATTACTTTCAAGCTGTTATTCAAGTGAGTTAACTTTTCTAAGATTCAACAAGAATTCAAGTAGAAAAGGATTTATCTTCTGATATACTCTAATTCATATGATGCAGAATGAAAGTAATCCTTAAATTTAAATCAATACATTAATCAAAGTAGAATGACAATAGTGTTATTCCATCAAAATAAACAGAGCTCCTAACCTTAACAGAGGAGGTTTAGTTGCTCACAGCTCAGAGAAAATTGGGGTTTCAAAAGTGTGTAAAGTGCGGAATGAGGAAGAGAAGAGAAGAGAAGAGATCCTGAAAGGCTGAATTTTTCCTCCTTTTATATCTAACCTAATTGATTTGTAAATAAAATAAAATAATAAAATCTAAACCCTAAAAGATCATGTGTTGTTTTAATAATAATGAATATAAAATAAAATAATTAATTAAAACTAAAGCTACGAGCCATTCCTTGTAACTCAAATTCGCGTTACTGGTGCTAAACGCCGGGCTCGGCGTTTAGAGCCACTGAGGCAGAGAAGAATTGTGGCATTGTTGTCTTCCTGGTGCTAAACGCCAGGCTCGGCATTTAGCGCCACTAGCATGTGGCTTTGGCACATTTTATGAAGCACCTGGTGCTAAACGCCGGGTCGTGGCGTTTAGTGCCAGCTCAACAGAAGTCTTGAACGAACCACGAGGTGCCTAGCACTAAATGCCAGGTAGCGGCGTTTAGCACCAACTCAATAGAGTCAAATTTTCTCCTTTTTTCTGCACGAACTTTGTTAAACTCACCCGGATTTTTCCTGAAATCAATAAAACCACAATGCGCATCAAAGTAGCATCTAAATAGGCTTCAAACACTAAAATCTCAACAAAACTCAATAAATTCATATCTAAAATATAGAAAAGATATAGAAAAGATGCTCACACGTCACAACACCAGACTTGAATTGTTGCTTTTCCTCAAGCAACTGAAAACAGTATGAACCAGAGAAGTGAGGTTGCTGATGAACGGAAATATTCTTATGCCAGTTAGAAACTAGTAATGAATCCGATCATGAGTATAGTCTAACCAACACGCGAATACCGCATCAAACAATTCTAAAATCTATGACCGAGAGTATTGATCCCGGGTCGTTCTCCCTAGGAATTGCTTTAGAATGTGCATCATTGATTAGGAAAGCTTTTATGGTTTTGGGAGTTGGTGCAAGAATTCAAGCTAACAAAGCAAACAACAATTAATTGAGATAAAATCCTTGGCTAAGGGTAAGCATTGGAAGTTCTATCATTATAGTTTCCTTCAATTATGATAAGAGTTGATTGTTGCTTCACTTAGTTAACCCCCTAACAATGGAGGAAAGTCAAGTGAGAGTAACTAACTTGAGTTACAAGTCCTAGTCTCACCCTAGGAAAGTCTAGCTTTAGTGCACTCCAAGTCAATTAGCAACTTCTCAATTCATAATCTACAATTGATATCCACTATTCAAGTGTCTCCAATAACTCAACCCCTAAGCCAAGTAAGAGGAATCTACTCCATAGCTAGGGTTGTCATTATCACAAACAATTGGTAGGCAATCATAGAAAACATGATATTATTGAGAGAAGAGAATTAAATTAAAGCTATCTAATCCAAACAATCATCAACAATCAAACAATTGAATGAAACTTTAATTCATTAATCCACATTCAAAGTAACAAAGTAAACCAAATCTAGATCTAAGAAATTGAACCAAAAGAACATGAATTAAGAGTAGAAGAAGAGTAGATCTACACTTGTATCAAAACAAAAAGTCAATTAGCAATAGATTTCACCAAGAATTCAAAGGAAACTTGCAATGGAGGAAGTGAAAACCTAGAGAGAAGTTGGAGTTTCTCTCTCTAAAAACAAAATGTAACTAACTTCCTAAAAATATCTAGCAATATGACTAATTCCCCTCACACCCTAATTCTTGGTCTTCTTAAGCTTTTCCCTCCAAAATATGCTCCAAAACAGGGCTTAGGAACCCCTTGAAATCGCTGGGCACATGTTTCATTTAAAAAATCATGTGCGCACATCGACGCGTACGCGCACTACACGCGTACGCGTCCCTGGGATCTTTTGCGATCTGCGCGCAGGCGTGAGGTGCGCGCGAGCGTCATAAGGAATATAGCCCAGCCATATAAGCGCGCCGGTTCTTCACTCAACTCCACTGCGCTGGCTCTGGATGAGCGCATCCACGCGTATGCGCACGGTGCGTGTGCGCGTGCATGTCCAAACTTCAATTCTTTGATTTGTTTTATGCTCCTTCCATTCATGCATGCTTCCTTCATTCCTCTTGGCCATTTTTGTCCTATAACTTCTGAAATCACTTAACAAACGGATCAAGGCAACTAATGGTAATAGAGGAGGATTACAATATCTCAATTTTGATGCAAAAGAAGCATATTTTCATCTATGAGGTAAAATGGGAAAGAGACACGAAATCATGCAATTTTATATGAATAAGTGTGGAAGATCATTGATAAAACCCTTAGATTCTATGCATGATAAACCCTAAAAATGGGATTTATCAACCTCTCCACACTTAACTTTTTTTTCTAAGTTATCAGTTTTTACTACCCAACAACCCACACTAATAACTTACACACTAAAACAAAGAAACCCTAAAAATTCATCTTCTCTGGCTCGAACCCTCTAGAACCCTAAAAGCTAAGGCGCTGTCAGCTTCATCGTCGCGATCGAACCCAGCCCTGGTCGCCTGTCTCTGTGGCGGTGCTGCTCGCCTGTCTCTGTGGCGGTGCTGCTCGCCTCATCTTCTCGAACCCAGCCCTGGTCGTGGTGCTCCTCGCCTGTCTCTGTGGCGGTGCTGCTCGCCTCATCTTCTCAAACCCAGCCCTGGTCGTGGTGCTCCTCACCTGTCTCTGTGGCGGTGCTACTCGCCTCATCTTCTCAAACCCAGCCCTGGTCGTGGTGCTCCTCGCCTGTCTCTATCGCGGTGCTCCTCGCCTGTCTCTGTAGCGGTGCTCCTCGCCTGTCTCTGTCGCGGTGCTGCTCACCTCATCTTCTCGAACCCAACCCTGGTCGTGGTTCTGCTCGCCTGTCTCTGTCGCGGTGCTCCTCGCCTGTCTCTGTCGCGGTGCTGCTCGCCTCATCTTCTCGAACCCAACCCTGGTCGTGGTCCTGCTCGCCTCTCTCTGTCGCGGTTCTGCTCCGCCTCATCATCTCCAACCCAGCCCTGGTCGTGGTGCTGCTCGCCTCTCTCTGTGTCGCGGTTCTGCTCGCCTCTCATCCCGCATCTAGCATCAAGGTTTGTTTTTTCTAGCTTTATTGATTTTGTTTACTTGGGATTATGCTTGATGCGTTCTTTCAATGTTAATTCTCTGCTTATTATTCCATTGCGGATCATTTTCTGTTACTTTCTGGATGGTGATTGGTCATTGGTGCTGCATTATTGCTTTTACTTTAGGAGTTTAGAATTGTATGGAAAAGAAAACTGCTCTTACATCTACCTGAGATAGCAATTTTGATTTTCAAATTTAAACATCTCTGGAAAGCATTTTGCATTTAACCTGTTCATGATGAGTATAGCTTTTCTCATAGGAGCAATGATGAGCATGGTGGTTTTCTGTTCTTCATGCCTGATATCCTACTTTAATTTGATCTTGCCTGTTATAAATTTTAAGGCAAAATTGCACATTTTTATTGGGGTATTTGAAGGGTATTTTTTGCTTGTATTGTTATATAGAACAAGGAAGATACATTACAATTCGAAGATAAATTGAAGCTCCTAAGTATGCACTGTGGATCTATTGATCTTTTTTATTTTTGTTAACAAATACACATATCATGTCATGTGCTTATTACTAAATTCTAACTGTGAATTTTAATTCTTTTCTCTCTCTTTTTCTTCTACAGTATCCTCCTTGTTACAAGGACATCAGTTTCTGGATCAAGGAATCATTTACTGAAAACATTCTGTGTGAACTTGTTAGAGGAATTGCTGGGGATCTTGTAGAAGAGGTAATTCTTTGAAAGTTCTAGTAAACCTTTTCTCTTGCATTTACATGTATGTGAATTATCAATGTTGCTGTTTCCTGAATGTTCAATGGATTAAAAATGTATCTGGGCTGATCTGATCTGAGATTGAAAATTGGGGTTATGAAGAGATCTTTTGCAAAGCAAATTAAATGTTGTGTTAAGATGAGCTCTGAAACATCTTAACATTTAATTAGAGGATTTAAACTGACTGAATACAGGTTATGAAAACTCAAATGATGCTTTATTATATGACTATGGAGGATTTAAATTTTATGGTGTATGGTATTTATATTTTACTTTTTTTGCAGACTGACACAGCCTCAGTGTTGTTAAAAGCTATTGGGTATATCAGATTCCTTCAGAGTCAAATTGAGGTCATTATGTTCCTTCAATTCTCACATATTTGTACCATACATACACATTCCTTTACTAATAATCAGTTTTCCCAAACAACTATGATGAGTCAGTGATATATATATATATATATATATATATATATGTATATATATATATATATATATATATATATATATATATATATATATATATATATATATATATATATATATATATAGTGTGTGTGTGTATATAGCACGCTGTTAAAGGTTCACTTTACTTTTTTTTTCTACAACACACTCTTTATTATTTATTGAAGTTCTAAAACTATGTTAAATTATTTATTTTTTATTAAAAAAATTCCTTGGATATTATTTGAGGCCCTTAGTTTACCATACTTGAGCAACGGATCAAGGAACACAAGGCATCAACAACATTCTGTAAGAATATTATATATTAATTATATATAGAAATGCGAATATGTTATTGGATATTCGTTGGAATATCCATTTGCAAAGAATTGTTAATTATTGTTGATTGAGAATTTATGCTGGCTGAATTGAGAATTAAGGATTGTTGATTATTGTTGATTGAGAATTTATGTTGCTGGCTGAATTGAGAATTGAGAATTGTTGATTATTGTTGATTGAGAATTTATGCTGGCTGAATTGAGAATTGAGAACTGTTGATTATTGTTGATTGAGAATTTATGTAGCTGGCTGAATTGAATTACTGTTGATTGAGAATTGAGAATTGAGAATTGAGATAGAGGGTGTGTGAAAGAAAGAGATTTGGCAATTTAATCTCATTTTCGGTGGAAGCCGTTGATCGCGGTTGGGAATAAAGCGCTCTAACATGCCCACAACCCTTTTTTTGTTGAGTTTTGACCATATATTCTCCTTTGTCATTTTCTCTTGCTCGGTTTTTCCCTTTTCTTTCTTGTCATTTAAATTTAATTACTACTATCCTGAGGTAGTGTAGCATTAATTAGGGAAAAGGAATATGGATTTTAGTTATAGATGGGTTGCTTACCATTCAGCTAAACCAATTGCATGATGATGATGCACTTGTGAATTGTAGCATTCTTTTTAGCTTTTAATTACTTGTTACCTGCGAGTCCACTTTACACCATCTCAACATCTTCCGACTTGCTTGTTATCCCTTGCCTCTTTCATTTCTAGCTGACTCAATTTTGACTCCACACACCAAATCTGCTAATGGATAATAATAAAAAACAAAATGTAACCAGAATTCTGAAAATTTTTTACTCATGTAAATGTTTGTTCCTCTGCTCCAATAATTTGAAATTTGTGTGAACAGCTCCTTTTGTGAACATGTATAGGGGACTATTTCTTTTGTGTTTGATATGTGTTTTTTGTTCTAATGGCTGAATATGCAATGTTGTGGGATCTAATTAAAGTTGCTTTGCCATTTTCATGTTTACTCAATTTGGATTTGGAATTGGATTTGTTGGACTTAATTGAAGTCGATTTTATAGCATGTACTAACACAAGATTATTTAAAATTCTGCAGGGCAGTGATAAAAACAATGGAGCTCATAGTGGATGATCACACTACTCATGAAATTTGATATTTTGTAACTAAGTATATAGAAGTAGATATGTGACACTTGTTGGAATGACAATTCTTATTTACTTGTTATGACTATTTTTTGGTACTTTGTCATCAAAACCTACTTTTATGGTGACAATTTTATATGTATGTCTTTTTTATGGGAAAGTTTATATTTGTTGGATTAGTTCAATATACATAATTTTATTTTTGTCTATAATTTTAAAATTTTATATGAATTTTGCACGAAATATTAGGAAGATTAATAAAAAAAAAATTCTGACCAAACTTATGGGCACGCTTAAAAAGGGTGGCTATACCTTAATTTTGGGCTCAACAAGCACACTTAATAAGCGTGGCCATAACTTCGCAATCGGCACGCTTTAAAAGCGTACCCATATTCTCATCTACTGGCACGTTTTATAAGCGTACCCATATCCTCATACGTTTACCCTATTGGCACGTTTAAAAAGTGTAGCCATATCTTCCCCTATTGGTACGCTTTTAAAGAGTACCCAAAGCATACATACTGGGACGTTTTAAAAGCATGGCGATACGTGCATTTTCGGTACGCTTATAAAACGTACCGAAAGGTTAAGGCCTATGGCCACGCTTTTAAGCGTGGCAAGAAAAGAAAGCATGCCAACAAAAAAAGCGTGCCGATAGATCCACAAAAGCGTGGCGATAGAGCAATCGGCACGCTGGCAGATGTGACCCTTTCAAAAGCGTGCCGATAGCTCAAAAAGCGTGGCGAAAAGCTATCGGCACGCTTTTTTGCACTTTTCGGCACGCTTTTAAAGCGTGGCAAAAAGCGTATTTTCTTGTAGTGGACTACAAGGGCGTAGGGCTCATGTGATGCAATCTACCTACATGAATGCACTACGGTGTATGCTACTATCTCCTTGGCCAAGAGCAATTCAATCTTCCTAGAATACACATATGTATATGCACATAGGGCAAGATGATGGGCAATGTATGAACTCTACCAATTCTAGTCATCAAAGTGAAGTATGCATAATTTGTATGAAGAACGCTCGTAAGAGCCGGGAACAAGAAGTTGAGCTTCGAACCCCTCACCGAAAGTATTTGCACTCTATTCGCTCAGTGTATAGGGTTGATCACTCAATCCTCCCCTACTTCATGCTTTTCCAAAATTTGTTTTTCTTCTAACAATCAACATATATTCCATGCATGCATACAAGTATCATGAGGTCTTTTCTTTAGGTTGTAATGGGGCTAGGGTCAAGGTAAGGATGCATATTTGGTCAAGTGAGATTGAAATTTGAATCTTTGATAAGCTTAAACTTCTCACCTAACCTATGACCTCTTATACAATTTTAAAGCTAACCTAACTACCCATTCTTTCACTTTTCAACATACTTATGTATTTTCTTGTCATTTCACAACACTTGTGCATTGATTCTCATTGACTTTACTTTGGGGCATTTTGTCCTCTTTTTATTTCTTTTTTTTTTCTTTTGTTTTTCTCATTTTTTTTCAAACTATATACAAGAACATCAATTCATAAGGTCTACACATTTAATCAATACACGAGCATGTACCCAATTCCCAATATTTACAACAAAAATACAAAATTACCCTTTTTCTCAACCAATGTCCCAAAATTTTCCACACTTGAATGTTACACACACTAGCCTAAGCTAATCAAATATCCAAATTAAGAACTTTTATTGTTTTCCACTTTAAGGCTTGTAATGTGCTAAAATGATTAACAAAGTAGGTTAAGCATAGGCTCAAATTGGCTAACAATAGAAGATAAAAGGCAAGGCTATTTGGGTAAGTGAGCTAAATAAAACGATGGCCTCAATCATATAAATGCATGAGTACAAGGAACAATGGACATATAGAATTAAACAAATCAAAGATCACAATCGTAGGAAAAGAACAATTGCACACAAGAAGGGAAAATAAGTGGTTATAAGATGTAACCAAACCATTAGGCTCAAAACTCACTTGCTTGTGTTCTTAGCCAAAATCCATTTCCATGTTACAAATTACATCCTTCAAACAAGCTAAGCATCAAAAGATTTTCAAATTTCAAAATTGGTAGGGTTGCCCTAAAATTCTAGTTTTCTAGGAGAGAAGTCATTGCTCTAACCAAGTGAATTTATTAAGAGATAACTATCATGCAAAGGATGCCAAAAAAAATGAAAAAAAACCTAGCATGCAATCTATCCTAATTAGCAAAAGAGATTCAAGAAATTTATTCGGGTGTTACCTACGAAGACCGGTCGGCCGACCGACCTCCCCACACTTAGAAATTGGCACGGTCCTCCGTGCCTTGAGTGAGACGCAGTGGTTGATCGGCTTCCGAGTGTCCATCTTCTTCTTCATTGTCGCTTTCCTCATTATCGGTGCCGATGGACGTGGAAATTTCCGGTTCTTGCATAGGTGGTGCTAGGCAACTTAGAAGCTTCTTGACAAAAGTATATCGGCGTTGGTTACGCCGCTCATAACGGTCAAGCTTCTTGTGGAGTTCCTCCATGCGTTACATGGATGACTTTGGTTGTGTGGATGAGGTAGAGGGGATGCTCATGGGGACGGATAGGTGTGGCTCTTCGGTGTCCGCCGGAGGATAAAGGTATCTCTCGTTGGGAACAACATCGCCATCCGCCGGGATTATGGCCCTTCTATCCTTGGTCTCTCGGGGAACACCGGCTGCGGCGACTAAGTCGGTCACTAGGGTGGGAAAAGGTTGGTTCCCCTTGGCGTGGATGCGGCCCATAGATTGGCGGATGAGATGGGGAATGTGCACCGGTCTCTCGGTGAGGACACACTAAACTAACAAGACTAACTCAGCAGTGATAGATGAGCCATGGGTGCTTGGGAGCACATAGTGGGCTAGAATTTGGGCCCATGCCTGAGCCTCTCTAGTGAGAAAGCGTGCGATGATGCCCTTGGGCTGGGGCCTCATCCTTCCTCAAATCCAGAATGATTCGAGTATAGCAATGACCTTGAGGATAGCATCCCAACCAAACGCACGTTGGCACCGTGCCGACAAAATCTCTTGATAAGCGTCAATCCCTTCCGCTAATGGTCTGGTCTTAAGCACACTTTGGATGGCCTCCTCTGTGACGGGAACTTGCCTTCGATGCACAAATACCGATGCAAGGGAGGAGGAGTGGTAGTTGGTGTAGAATTCAACCACCCAAGACAAGTTTGCTTCCCGTGGCTTCCTCAATAGAAATTTCCATTGCCACCGTTTGATGCGGGGCATGATGAATGGTATGACATGAGCCGGAGGGGCTAGAAGGGGCTCCGTATGATAGTTCCTTGGTTTGATCAAGGGGAAGACAAGTTCACAATATCGGTTGGGAAACTTGTTCGGATCCCTTGCCGGATTGTCTTTTTCCACAACATCAATGTTAGCAACGCTCCTTGTCTTATTGGAGAGGGGCTTGGCTTTAGGTCCTTGTTGTGCTTTGCTAGTGGACCATGAGGGTGCCTTCTTGGGTGCCTTTCCATTGTCTCTTTTGATCACCATCCTAGAAAAGAAGGTGAAGTGGTGAAATTAAGCTCAAAGAGGCACCAAAAAAGAATAAGCATGCTAGTGATAAAGCATAAAAGAATAAGTGGCTTAGATACATGACAGCTGCAACACGTAACTAAGGCAATAATGAAAATCTTGGCTAATCACTAGCATGTGATGTATGAGTAGTATAGGCATGCAAACAAGAAGCATGGGAAGCACATACTCTTAATTATCAACAACAAGAAATGGAAAATAGGGGAAGAGCATGTAGAAATGAAACAAGAAATGTAGTAAGCTCAATGCACATATGAACAAACAAGTGAATGAGAAAGAGCACTAAGATAGAAAATACTAAGTTAAAATAACTCCAAGAAGTCATGTGGGTCTTTCATCAAACACTTGGTGTGCATCCCTTTTTTGACAAAAATTAAGAGAAGAGTGACAATGTGACATCCCATAAAGCATCATCAAACATCATATCATACCACAAATTACAAAAGAAAGCAAGTAAATCAAACAAGTTCATCAAAGCAAGAGTAAACTCCACTTGGAACACCCATGAGAAAATGAAAAGAAAGAGGGAAAGAAAATTCAACAAACAAAGGCAACATGAATGAAATTACTAAGAGGAAGAGTAAGGGAATGTAACTAAGGAAAGGAGAAAGAAAAGAAACAAATAAAACTAAACAAAAAATAGAAAGAGAAGTACCTTGAGAGGGGGAGGAAGAAAAAATGGGGTATGGAGATGGGAGAAAAGGTAGGGAAGAGTGAGAGAAAGAAGAGGGAAAGGGGGGTGTGGGATCGCCGAAGGTGGTAGTTGCCGCTGGTGGTGGCGGAGAAGGGGTGGTAGAGATGGTAGAGGAGGGTAGAAGTGAAGAAGAATGGTGGTGGTAAGAAGAAAGAAAGAAAAATGAAGGAGGAAGGCGCGCACTAATTCAATTGGTTCTCGGAACCGACGCGCGCGCGCCATGCACGCGTGCGCGTGCATGGGCAAAAATTAGTAACGGCGCGGACGCGCACGGTGCGCGTGAGCGCGAAGTGGCGAAATGTGGGTGTGCGCGCGAGCGCCAGGTGCGCATACGCGTGCAGAGGAATTGTGCCCTCAGCACAGGTTGGGCACAACTCTGGCCTAACTCTCGGGAAAAAGTACCAGAAAATAGAATTTGGTGGTCGACGCGGACGCGCACGGTGCGCTGACGCGTCGATTGGCATGATGGTCGAGGTATGCGTGCGCGCCTCGTGCGCATACGTGTGAGGGGAGCTGGGCCAGTAGCATGAAATAGGCCCAACCAGGGCACAACTCTCGGGGGGAATGGCCCAGGATCGCAAATCGCAGTAGTGACGCGTACGCGGCTAGTGCATGTATTCGTGCTTTTGCGCGAATGGCTGATGTAGCGGAAAACGATCCGACACAAAACTCACCGGCAAGTACACCGGGTCGCATCAAGTAATAATAACTCACGGGAGTGAGGTCGATCCCACAGGGATTGAAGGATTGAGCAATTTTAGTTTAGTGGTTGATTTAGTCAAGCGAATCAAGATTTGGTTGAGAGATTTGTGATTTGCAGAATTTAAATCGCATGGAAAGTAAAGGGAATGGGTAATTGGCATGAAATTAAAGAGAACAGGAATTAAAGTGCTGAATCTTAAAGAGCAAGAAATTAAATGGCAGAAACTTAGAACGCAAGAAATGTAAATTGTAGAATCTTAAAGTGCAAGAAATGTAAATGGCTTAAATTGTAAAGGGAATTGGGAATTGGATTTGCAGAAATTAAACAAGGAAAAGTAAAATTGCAACAAGCAGAGAAGTAAAGGATGACTTGAATTGAACCGGATCTTAAAACAGAAATGTAAAATGAGCTTGAAAGCAATAAACAGAGAATTGAAAATGGGAAATCCGGATCTCAAGGCCCAAGAGACTAGATAACCAAGTCTAGATCTTAATGCCTTCCTAGATCCAACAAGAGTAATTGCAAAGGAAATGTAAATTGCAAAGAAAGTAGATGAAGAAGCAATTAACAGAAATTTTAAATTCAATTGTGTAGTAAAGAAACAAAGAGGTCTCAGGATGAGATTGAAATAGAATTCCTTCAATCTCCAACCCAAGATCCAAGACAATTGTAATTGAAATTGAAAGCAAGAAAACTAAGAGGAAGGGAATTCAATTCTCCTTCCCCAAGACTTAGAAATTAAAATTCACTCAACACCAAAAGCTCTCCGAAAACTCTCTATGAAAACTAAAAGGAAAGCTCTCTGAAAAACTTAAAGGAAAAACTCCCCGAAAAACTTAAATCTTATGCTATTTATACACTTTCTTCAAATGGTCTTCAAGCCTTCAATTGGGCCTTTGCTCTTGATGGAATTGGGTTGATAGAGGCCTTGGTTGATTGCTCTTGGAGTTTGGAGAAGAACCGAATTGAACCGGGTTTGGAATCATGAAAGCTTGAGTAAAAGTTTGAGTAAAAGTTTGAGGCAAACTTTTACTCAAACTTTTCACATCAGCCACCCTCTTTTGCTGATACCAACGTTGGGGCAAAATTTTGGGGTCAAACTTTTGCTCAAACGTTGGCCTCCCCTTGCACACTCATGGCGCCAACGTTTGCCAAAAAGTTAGAGGCAAACGTTGGCTCAAACTTTTGCTCTCCAGGGTGTGTTGTTCATGCGCCAACGTTTGCCAAAAAGTTAGAGGCAAATGTTGGCGCAAACTTTTGCTCTCCAGGGTGTTGATTTGTGATGCCAAAAGTTTGCCAAAAAGTTTGAGGCAAACTTTTGCTCAAGCTTTTTGCCCAAAAGTTTGCACAAAAGTTTGAGGCAAACTTTTGCTCCAGCTTTTTGCCCAAAAGTTTGCACAAAAGTTTGAGGCAAACTTTTGGTCCAGCTTTTTGCTCCCTGGTTCGTTTTCAATTAATCCAAAAGTTTGAGCTAAAGTTTGAGGCAAACTTTTGCTCAAACTTTTTGTCCTCTCTTCCTCCTAGCCATTCCTCCTTGCTTCAACCTTTCTCCAAGCTTTCTTCACCTATCATTAAGAAACCAAACACATCAAAGCTATGCTCAAAATCATGAGATATTCATTCTTTCATAATATGTGACAATTATAGCATAAAACCTCATGAAATTGCATTAATTCATCTATGGTTGATTAAATCAAAGGAAACATGAAAATCTACCCAATTGGCTTACTTATGGCTCAAGAAAGTGCATAATTCAATTGAAAAAGAAAGAAAAAGGCTAGTGAAACTAGGCTAAGATGACTTGTTATCACAACACCAAACTTAAAGCTTGCTTGTCCGCAAGCAAGAAATGAATTATGCTCAGAGGTTCTTTCAATTAAGACGGATTGAAGAACAACTTGTAAAGTCCTGTGAGTGAAGTGATCAAGTGATAGTGGGGTGAACTCTAAATCATGTGCTCATGCAAGGGCTTCAGTGCTTACTAGTCCTCACATATTGGGAGTCTTAGGTCTTAGGATTTTCATCCAAATGGTATTATGGAGATCTCTTTATATGTAGTCACCTTGAAGCAGCTTATAGTTTCTGTGCTTTGGCCTCGACTCTAAGTGTCATGTCTCAAAGCGACTCTTTAGATAAGCTTTCAATCAATACTCCTAAACCAGTTGGTTTTAAGGTATTAGGTGTTAAAGCACCCCTAAGGATTTACTTGCTCAAGCCTCTTTCTTTGACACAACTCAACCACAAGCATTTACTAGGCTAACAAATCTTTGAGTTTTGTTTCTTCTTTCTTTTTCTACCTAGTAATTGATGCTCAGAGCCTTGGGCCATGTTCTTTTTGCTTTTGTATTTTCTTTATTTTCTTTTGTTTTGTTTGCTGCTTCTTGGATCAATAGATTTTTGAGAATCTCCACAATACTTCCTTGAACTTCATGTCCTGCCTATGAGCTCCCATGCAAGTTTTCACAAGCATGCAACCTCAATACATAATCATACAACTAGAACCACCACTTCTCCTAATCTTTTGCTTGCCTCAAAATTGTTCAATTCTTCAATCCTTCTTTTCAAAGAACTTTCATGTGATGCATTTTTGAAATATTGAGTGCAAACAAGTTTTGGAGAGTATGATGTTGTAAATGATCAAGCATCTTGCTTATTGAATTTCAGAAAAAAAAAAACTATACTAAACAGACAGATAATCAGGGAAACAAAACCACTCTCAATCATAGCAGTGTTTGATGTAAGATAATCACTTAACAATACAACCTTTTGGAGTTCGCTTGCTTTACTCCTCATCATCATCATCATTGATCCATACATTCCTCTTTCATCTCTTTGGTTGATGATGCTTAATCCTTCCAAAAGCTTGTATGATGCTCTGTAATGATATTGAAAGTTGCTTGTTCCCCAAGCACTTGAAAAATGGTTAGCATGCATGATTTATTTGTAGGCCTTTGAACTTACTTTGGTGTGGGAACACCAAACTTAGTACCTTGCCAATGGTTTTCATGCATCAAATTAACCATGTGTGATAATTTTTTTCTCCTTTTTTTTCTCTTTTTCAAAAGCCATGGAACTGAAAACTAGGAAACAACAAAATAGCTAACTAGTTCATCCAATATGCTTGAAGCCAACATTATGCAGAAAGTGAGAATGTATTTTATAATGGGATTTTGGTGAAACACCAAACTTAGAATCCTTCATTCTCCTTTATATTGTTTTGGTGTGTAACACCAAACTTAGCTTCTAGCAATCTAGATAAAACTAATTAGCCTTTTTATTAAAATAGGTATGAAGAGATGGTTACCTCCGGTTGGGTTGCCTCCCAGCAAGCGCTCTTTTATTGTCACTAGCTTGACATCTTCTGTGCTTGCTCAGTTCAGATTCTGAGCTTCCTTCTCCTTGTCCCCTTGTCCTCCTAAGTGAGGCTTTGCTTTGTGATGTTCATCCTGGATGAGTGATTCTTTTCCTTTAGCCCTCTTCTCACTCATTTCTGTGAGATTCTTAGCTAATTGTTCTATTTGCCTCTCAATTCTCCCGAGTGAGGCCTCCTGGTGTTTGCTTATCATCTCTTGATGTGTCATCATTCTCTCTACTAAGATCTCCAGATTGGTGATCCTCTGAGAGTCTTGTGAGATTGGTTGGTTGTGGGGTGTTGGGGGTTGGAAGGGTGGGTAGTGTGGTGGTATGTAGTGATTGTTGTTGGTATGGTGGTGTTTTTGCAGGTTTGGGAAATTGGGGTTGTTGTAGTTGAAGTCCCTTTGTTCCTGATGTTGAGATTCCCTCATTCTTAGATAAGAATGTGGCTTCCATGGTGGAAATTGTGCATTCACTGTAGTAGAATGGAGAAAATCAATTTGTCTAGCTATTGACTACAATTGTTGCTGAGTTTGTTGATGTAGCTGTTTGCTTTGATTCATGACTGCCTTCATTCCTTCAAGATTTATTATCTCCTTTTCTGAAGTTACATTCTGTGGGGTCTCAAATGAGTGTTGGTTATTGGCTCTCTTGTCATTGAACTCTGCAGTTCCTTGGATGGTTACTGTTGCGTTGAGCAGGCCATCTGAGAAATGATCCACCGCTCTTCTTGTTTCCGGGGTTAATCCTTCATAGAACGCTTGGAAATACGCTTTGTTGCTTGCCTTCTTGTATCTTTCCCATGCTTTGAACAATGGTTCTTCCCCTCCTTGTATGAATGGATGTACTCCCTCTTTCATCTTGATGTTTTGTTGGGACGAGGAGAATTTGGCTAGAAACTTGGCAACCAAATCATCCCAACTAGTTATACTTCCTTGGGGAAAGGTTTCAAGCCATTGTGCCGCTTCATCCTTCAGTGAGAAGGGAAATAACAAGAGCTTATAGGTATCATGATTTACACTATCGAGATTGACAGCACCACAAGTTCTCAGAAAATTGGATAGGTGCTGTTTAGGATTCTCCAGTGGAGTTCCACCATAGGAACAATTGTTCTTGATTAGTGTAATGATTTGCGGCTTCATGTTGTGGTGTTCTTCTTTCTCAGGAACTCCTTCTTCATTGATACCCTTTCCTCTGACCTTTTTTCTTTCCTGTGACATATAAATCAACAAACAGAATGCACAGTGGTATTCTTGAAATTTGAGTGTAGTCAGTTGAGACAAAACTTCAAACAGTTAGTGGGTTAGTCAAAAATTAAAGAAACAGGAAATAAAAATGCTAGATCTAGATCACCACCTCACTTAATCATTGTCAATCTAATCAATCCCCGGCAACGGCGCCAAAAACTTGATGTAGCGGAAAACGATCCGACACAAAACTCACCGGCAAGTGCACCGGGTCGCATCAAGTAATAATAACTCACGATAGTGAGGTCGATCCCACAGGGATTGAAGGATTGAGCAATTTTAGTTTAGTGGTTGATTTAGTCAAGCGAATCAAGATTTGGTTGAGAGATTTGTGATTTGCAGAATTTAAATTGCATGGAAAGTAAAGGGAATGGGTAATTGGCATGAAATTAAAGAGAACAGGAATTAAAGTGCTGAATCTTAAAGAGCAAGAAATTAAATGGCAGAAACTTAGAACGCAAGAAATGTAAATTGCAGAATCTTAAAGTGCAAGAAATGTAAATGGCTTAAATTGAAAAGGGAATTGGGAATTGGATTTGCAGAAATTAAACAAGGAAAAGTAAAATTGCAACAAGCAGAGAAGTAAAGGATGACTTGAATTGAACCGGATCTTAAAACAGAAATGTAAAATGAGCTTGAAAGCAATAAACAGAGAATTGAAAATGGGAAATCCGGATCTCAGGGCCCAAGAGACTAGATAACCAAGTCTAGATCTCAATGCCTTCCTAGATCCAACAAGAGTAATTGCAAAGGAAATGTAAATTGCAAAGAAAGTAGATGAAGAAGCAATTAACAGAAATTTTAAATTCAATTGTGCAGTAAAGAAACAAAGAGGTCTCAGGATGAGATTGAAACAGAATTCCTTCAATTCTCCAACCCAAGATCCAAGACAATTATAATTGAAATTGAAAGCAAGAAAACTAAGAGGAAGGGAATTCAATTCTCCTTCCCCAAGACTTAGAAATTAAAATTCACTCAACACCAAAAGCTCTCCGAAAACTCTCTATGAAAACTAAAAGGAAAGCTCTCTGAAAAACTTAAAGGAAAAACTCCCCGAAAAACTTAAATCCTATGCTATTTATACACTTTCTTCAAATGGTCTTCAAGCCTTCAATTGGGCCTTTGCTCTTGATGGAATTGGGTTGATAGAGGCCTTGGTTGATTGCTCTTGGAGTTTGGAGAAGAACCGAATTGAACCGGGTTTGGAATCATGAAAGCTTGAGTAAAAGTTTGAGTAAAAGTTTGAGGCAAACTTTTACTCAAACTTTTCACATCAGCCACCCTCTTTTGCTGATACCAACGTTGGGGCAAAAGTTTGGGGTCAAACTTTTGCTCAAACGTTGGCCTCCCCTTGCACACTCATGGCGCCAACGTTTGCCAAAAAGTTAGAGGCAAACGTTGGCTCAAACTTTTGCTCTCCAGGGTGTGTTGTTCATGCGCCAACGTTTGCCAAAAAGTTAGAGGCAAATGTTGGCGCAAACTTTTGCTCTCCAGGGTGTTGATTTGTGATGCCAAAAGTTTGCCAAAAAGTTTGAGGCAAACTTTTGCTCAAGCTTTTTGCCCAAAAGTTTGCACAAAATTTTGAGGCAAACTTTTGCTCCAGCTTTTTGCCCAAAAGTTTGCACAAAAGTTTGAGGCAAACTTTTGGTCCAGCTTTTTGCTCCCTGGTTCGTTTTCAATTAATCCAAAAGTTTGAGCTAAAGTTTGAGGCAAACTTTTGCTCAAACTTTTTGTCCTCTCTTCCTCCTAGCCATTCCTCCTTGCTTTAACCTTTCTCCAAGCTTTCTTCACCTATCATTAATAAACCAAACACATCAAAGCTATGCTCAAAATCATGAGATATTCATTCTTTCATAATATGTGACAATTATAGCATAAAACCTCATGAAATTGCATTAATTCATCTATGGTTGATTAAATCAAAGGAAACATGAAAATCTACCCAATTGGCTTGCTTATGGCTCAAGAAAGTGCATAATTCAATTGAAAAAGAAAGAAAAAGGCTAGTGAAACTAGGCTAAGATGACTTGTCATCAATGGCCATGTACGCGTGCGCGTACAGAGCGCGCACGCGTGATGCTGGTTATGCCTAGGGCCCAGAATTGGCCTAGAATTTGCATAACTCTCTGGAAGATGGCCCAGTAGCTGCGAAGACCGATGGACGCGTACGCGCACAGTGCATGCACGCGTGCCCTCCCCCCTTTTTTGTATAAACATGAAAGATGCCTAATTGTCATGAATTAAATGGCCAATCCAGCCAAAGAGGCCAAAAATACCCAAAATCAATGCAGGACCTAAAGAGGGTGTTCTTCTACCACACAATCAAATCATTCATGGAAAAATCAATGCAAGGCTTCATGAGTAAAATATCCTAGGTATTTACAATTAACTCCAATCAAATAGGACTATAGCTAAGCAACTGCAAACTAATCAAGAGTTTAAAAACTATATACAAAAGGGGAAAAATGATAGATTTCACCATGGTGTGGTGTCTCCCACCTAGCACTTTTGTTTAATATCCTTAAGTTGGACTTCCACTAGCTCATTGCTCTTTGCCAAGAGGTGCATCTTCCAAAAGGAATACCTCAATCTCACTATTTGCTCACCATGATTCCAAAAGGAATACCTCAATCTCAAGACGGTGCCCATTGACCTTGAAGATATCCGAACTTGAGGGATGGCACAAATGGTAAACCCCATAGGGTTCCGCCTTCACAACTTGATATGGGCCTTCCCATTTTGACCTTAGTTTACCACGCAATAATCTCAATCTAGAATTGTAATCTTGGTTTGGAGATGTGGAAGGTGATGTGTGGAAAACGATCCAACACAAAACTCACCGGCAAGTGTACCGGGTCGCATCAAGTAATAATAACTCACATGAGTGAGGTCGATCCCACAGGGGTTGAAGGATTGAGCAATTTTTGTTTAGTGGTTGATTTAGTCAAGCGAATCAAGATTTGGTTGAGTGATTGTAACTTGCAGAAACTAAATTTTCTTGGAAAGTAAAGGGGGAGGGGTAAAGTGCAGTAAATTAAAGAGCAGGAAAGTAAAGAAGCAGATTCTTAAAGTGCAAGTAATGTAAATTGCAGAAACTTAGATTGCAAGAAATGTAAATGGCTGAAGCTTAAAGTGCAAGAAATGTAAATTGCTTGAATCATAAAAGGAATTGGAAATTAGGATAGCAGAATTTGAACAAAAACAACTAAATTGCATTAAACATAAAAGAGAAAATTTAAGTGCAGTGAAGTAGATCTTATCAGAAAAGTAAAATGACTTGAGAATTTAAAGAACTGGAAAGCAGTGCTTAAGTTGCAGCAATTCTAAAAGGTGTTGAAGATCTCAGGAAATCAAAGAGACTAGAAAACAAATCTAGATCTCATTCCCTTCCTAGATCCAACAAGAGAAATTGCAAAAGAAGTAAAGAAAAGTAAATTGCAGAAGCAAAGTAGATGAAGAAGCAG
Source organism: Arachis hypogaea (assembly GCF_003086295.3). Classification (NCBI taxonomy): domain Eukaryota; kingdom Viridiplantae; phylum Streptophyta; class Magnoliopsida; order Fabales; family Fabaceae; genus Arachis; species Arachis hypogaea. The sequence goes on from NC_092050.1 coordinate 49,021,175, forward strand.
TAAACAGAAATTCAAATTCAATTATGCAGAAAGAAAACAAACAAGATCCCAAGGTGAGATTGAAACAGAAGTTCTTCAATTCTCTACCCAAGATCCAAAGCAAGGAAATAAAAGAGTGCTCAAGCAAGAACCAAGAAGAAGAGAGATCAATTCTCCTTCCAAGTTCTCTCAGAAATTCAAAAAGCTCAGAATTAAAATGCAAGTAAAAAGGGAAAATTCAAAATGAAGTCTAGAGGTTCTAAGGTAAAAGAAAAAAGGTCCTAATTACATCAAACTAACTCCTATTTATACACTTTCTATTCTTGGATATTGGAATTTGGATGGGCTTTTGATTTGGTGAAGGAATGAAGTAAGTTGGAATTTTAAATTTCAATTTCATCCCAAATGCATCTCCCAGGGGAATGCTCAGCTCACAAAGTGAGCTGAGCTTTGTGCTTTGCATAGCGTGTCTTGCTGATTGGGAAGCATCAGGGGAGAGCTCAGCTCACTTTGTGAGCTGAGCGCTAGTGTCTTGGTGCCAAATTGTGCGCGCCTTGTGCTGCCCAGGACCGTGTCATGCGCGCTCCACTCTTTTCCTGGCCGTGTCAAGATGTGTTGCATGTGCCCATGGATAGCGCTCAGCTCACTTTGTGAGCTGAGCTTTGGTGCATCCAAGGAAGGGTCCTTGGTTCGAAACTTAGAGGAAGCATGCGCTGGAGCTTTTCCTTGGTTTTCTTGTGATGCCTTGCTTCCTTGCTTCCTCATGGTGGTGAGTTCGAACCTTGAGGAGTGCATTTGGCCATTTTTTGCTTATTTTCCTTAGTGAGTAGCGCCTCTCCCATCCCCCTTGGTCATGAGTTCAAGCCTTGGAGCATGCATTTGCAAATCATTTTCTTTGAATTATTTCCTCAATGCTCTCGATAATGCTCACTTTGTGAGCTGAGCTTGGTTCCTCATTTCCTTATTTCTTGGCCTTGTGTTGTGCTCAGCTCACAAAGTGAGCTGAGCTTTGTGCCTTGGTCTCCTGGAAGCAAGTGTAGCGCTCACTTAGTGAGCTTTGGAGAGAGCTTCATGGTTTTGTTGCACCACACTTCCTCCTTTCTTGGCCACACTTTTTCTCCTTTGAGCCACGCTTCTTAGGCCACGCTTCCTTCTTTTCTTCTTTTCTTCACCTACAATTAATCAAAACAACCAATCAAAGTATCACCAAATTCACAAGGTCTATTAATCATTAAAATTCAATTGAATTTAGCTTAAACCTCATGATTTAGCATCAATTTCATGGTGGTTGTTTGATTCAAAGAAGTCATGCATTTTCATTCCAAATTACTTACTTAGAGTGCAAGAAAGTGCATAAACCAAATGAAAAACAAAGAAAAAGGCTAGTAAAACTAGACTATGATGACTTGTCATCACAACACCAAACTTAAAACTTGCTTGTCCCCAAGCAAGCATAAAACATAAGAGAAGATAGAATGAAGTAGATAAGCATGCATGTCCTTATTAGGCAATTAGTTGAATTTTGTTTATGGGGTTTTATGCAGATCAAAAGTAGCTCATTTATTAGTTGCTGTCAAAACAAACCATGTTCCTTTAAGGGCTCACTAAGGTTGCTGCTATGAATCCTCACTTTTTGCTCATTTCCCTTGTCAGCTTTTCTTCTTTCTTTTGCATTACAGAACTTATTTCTTATTGAAGGCTTGGTGTCAAATGTTGCAGTGGCCTTTGGCCTTATTTTACTCAACATTTCTTCACCACAGACACATGGCTCACCTTTTTCTTCCTAGGATCATTGATACCCAGCATCTCTTTGGATTACTAAATATTTTGTAGCTAGGTTGCTCTTTATTGTGGACTTTCAGTTGACAATCCCAAATCAGTTGATCTAAGTTGCCAAGTTTTAAGATACTCCTTAGAACCTACTTGTCCAAGCATATCCTAGTACTCAAACACCATAGGCATATGTCCTAGGGTCCAAGCTATTGGTGTCTAGCCTTATTGTTTGTTTCTTTGCCAACTTTTGGCTTTTCTTCTTTCTTTTTCTTTCTGTTTTGGTTTATTTTCAAGGGGCTTTCATTATTTGAAGGATCATAGCAGCAAACTAGCTTAGGCTTTAAGAAACAAGTCATTCTGCAACATTTATTTTATGAGCTAACAATTAAATCAAACATATACCTCCACTAACTTTCATTCTAACTTTTGCAACATTGGACAATTACTTTTCTAGATCAAACATCTTTCTTTTATTCAAACAGCAAGGGGGAACAAAACAAAGTATTCAAGTTAATGAGTGATGACAATTATTATGCAGATAACTTTTAAGCAAAAATTATGCAGCTAGCTTTCTTTTTCAACATGTACTTCCACCTGCAACTAAATAATCATTTCAGCCAGACATAAAGGGCTCTCTGAATTAAATCATTACATAACAACAAGGATCAAGTACAAATACAACCTGTTGGGATGCAGCTTTTCATTCTTCCTTCTGTTTGTTCCTTGTAAGTCATAATGCAAATGTTCCCTGATGTGTTGGCTATTTTCCTGCATTCTCCTCAAATGTTGCTTGCTTTTCAACTCCTTTAGTTATTCGGCTAGTCTGCGAGCCTTATTTGTGGGCTCTTGAACTTACATTGGTGTGTGAACACCAAACTTAGTTCCTTGCCAATGCTTCTCATACAATAGTTTACTATGTGTGAAATCCTTTTTCCTTGCTAAAGGCAATGAGATTAGAGACTATGAAACAGCAAATAGTTACTTAGTTCATCCAAATATTTGAAGCTAGCATTATGCATAAAGTGAGAATGTATTTTATGATGAGATTTTGGTGGAACACCAAACTTAGAATTCTTCATTCTCCTTTATATTGTTTTGGTGTGCAACACCAAACTTAGCTTCTTGCACTATAGATAAAGCTAATTAACCTTTTTATTGAAATAGCTAAGAAAAGAAAACTACCTCAGGTTGGGTTGCCTCCCAACAAGCGCTTCTTTATTGTCATTAGCTTGACATTCTCTGTGTTTGTTCAGTTCAGGTATTGAACTTCCTTTTCCTTGTCCCATTATCCTCCTAAATAAGGCTTTGCTCTATGTCCATTTGCTGTGAAGTGGCTCTGTGTGGCTTCATCTAGCAGCTCAAGACTTCCATAAGGAAAGACTTTTGTTACTAGATATGGACCTGTCCATTTGGACTTAAGCTTGCCAGGGAAGATCTTGAGCCTTGAGTTATACAGGAGCACTTGCTGTCCTGGCTTGAACTCTTTCTTTGAGATATTCTTGTCATGCCACCTCTTAGCTCTCTCCTTGTATATCTTAGCATTCTCATAAGCTTCTAGTCTAAACTCATCCAACTCATTTAGTTGTAGCAGCCTCTTTTTTCCTGCTGCTTGAGAATCAAGGTTGAGAAGTTTAGTGGCCCAAAAAGCTTTATGTTCAAGCTCCACAGGGAGGTGACAAGATTTTCCATATAATAGCTGAAATGGGGACTTCCCAATGGGGGTTTTGAAAGCTGTCCTGTATGCCCAAAGTGCATTTTCTAACTTCCTGGCCCAATCTTTCCTTGTGCTTCCCACTGTTTTTTCTAAAATTCTCTTCAGCTCTCTGTTTGCTAATTCAGCCTAGCCATTAGTCTGAGGATGGTATGGTGTGGCTACTTTATGGATTACTCCATATTTGTGGAGGAGTTTCTCCATTTGCTTGTTGTTTTCAATAATTTCTATTTTAGCTTTATCAACTTCTATACCTCTGCATGACACCTTATGCCCAAGAACTATCCCTTCAGGAACCATGAAATGGCATTTTTCCCAGTTTAGGATCAAATTAGTTTCTTGGCATCTTTTCAAAACAAGAGTTAAATGATGCAAACAGGTGTTAAATGAGTTTCCAAAAACAGAAAAATCATCCATGAAGACTTCTAAAAATTTTTCAACCATATCTGAGAAAATGGAAAGCATACACCTCTGAAATGTGGCTGGGGCATTGCACAGCCCAAAGGGCATCCTCCTGTATGCAAAAACTCCAAATGGACATGTGAAGGCAGTTTTCTCTTGATCTTTAGGGTCCACCACGATTTGATTGTAACCAGAATACCCATCTAAGAAACAATAATAGGCATGGCCAGCTAGTCTTTCCAGCATCTGATCAATGAATGGGAGAGGGAAATGGTCTTTCCTTGTGGCATCATTCAATCTTCTGTAGTCTATGCACATCCTCCACCCAGTCACTGTCCTAGTAGGGATCAACTCATTCTTTTCATTGGTAATGACCATCATTCCTCCCTTTTTTGGTACAACTTGAACCGGGCTCACCCATGAGCTGTCAGAGATTGGAAAAATTATTCCAGCATTCCACAACTTCATGACTTCCTTTTGAACTACCTCCTTCATGGCTGGGTTGAGTCTTCTTTGGGGTTGGACCACAGGCTTTGATTCTTCTTCCAGCAAAATTTTATGCATACAAATGGCTGGGCTAATGCCTTTGATATCGTCAATTGTCCACCCCAAGGCTGCTTTGTGAGCTTTCAACACTTCAATCAGTTTTGTTTCTTCTTCCATTTTCAAGGAGGAGTTAATGATCACTGGTAGGGTCCCTTCTTCTCCGACGAACACATATTTGAGGTGAGGGGGAAGAGGTTTCAATTCCTGTTTTGGCTTCTCTTTCTCCTTGTTTTCACTAGAGATTTCTACCACCTCTTCTTCCTGTTGCTCATGATAAGTGGCTTCTAACATTTCCTCCACTAGACTTTCTATCATGTCCACCTTCATGTAATTTTCTTGTTCAGGAGGGTGTTGCATTGATTTGAAGACATTGATGACCATTTGCTCATTATGTACTCTAAAAATCATTTCTCCCTTTTCTACATCAATAATGGCTCTGGCTGTGGCTAAAAATGGCCTTCCCAAGATGATTGAATTGTTTCCTTCTTCCTCTGTATCTAGAATGACGAAGTCTGCTGGGAAAATAAACTCCCCAACCTTCACTAGCAAGTTTTCCACAATGCCATTGGGTGTCTTGATTGATCTGTCAGCCATCACTAAAGACATCCTGGTAGGTTTGAGTTCCTCTATGGCAAGCTTCCTCATCATTGACAACGGCATCAGATTGATGCTAGCACCAAGGTCACAGAGAGCTTTGTCTAGGGTCATTTTGCCTATGGTACATGAAACTACAAAGCTTCCTGGATCTTTAAGCTTTGGTGGGATAACTCCTTGAATCATGGCACTACATTCTTCAGTAAGAAGTATGGTTTCCTTCTCTTGCCAACTCCTTTTCTTGTTGATAAGTTCCTTCAAGAACTTTGCATACAGGGGCATTTGCTCAAGTGCTTCAGCTAAGGGAATATTGATCTCCAACTTCTTGAAGATTTCAAGAAATTGTGGGAAGTGTTGGTCCTTAGTCTCCTTGTTGAACCTTTGAGGATATGGCAAGGGAGGAGTGAAGTTATTTCCCTACCTTTGGTCCTTAGTTGGCTCTTTAATTACTTCCTTTCCCTTTCTTGATTTTTGTGGCTGATCTTCTTTTTCTTGAACTCGATTCTGAGTTGGCTTGCTGGCTGTCTCCTTCTTGTCATTGACTTTCTCTTCTTCAGCTTGTTTCTTGTCACTTTCCTTTGGCTTCTTGGTTGCTTCTTCATCTTTCACCAGGACTTTTCCACTCCTCAGTTGTATTGCCTTGCACTCCTGATGAGCGGATATTTTATACGCTTTTTGGGAATAATTTCATATAGTTTAGAGTGTGTTTTAGTTAGTTTTTAGTCTATTTCTAGTAGTTTTTAGGAAAAAATCATATTTCTGGACTTTACTATGAGTTGTGTGTTTTTCTGTAATTTCAGGTATTTTTCTGGCTGAAATTGAAGGAGCTGAGCAAAAATCTGATTCAGGCTGAAAAAGGACTGCTGATGCTATTGGATTCTGACCTCCCTGCACTCAAAGTGGAGTTTCTGGAGCTACCGAACTCGAAATGGCATGCTTCCAATTGCATTGGAAAGTAGACATCCAGGGCTTTCCAGCAATATATAATAGTCCATACTTTTCACAAGGATAGACGACGTAAACTGGCGTTCAACGCCAGTTCTCTGCCCAATTCTGGTGTCCAGCGCCAGAAAAGGATAAAAAACTGGAGTTGAACGCCCAAACTGGCATAAAAACTGGCGTTCAACTCCACAAATGGCCTCTGCACGAAATCTCAGCCCCAGCACACACCAAGTGGGCCCCAGCACACCAAGTGGGCCCCAGAAGTGGGTCTCTGCATCATCCATCATAGTCCACTCATATTTTGTAACCCTAGGCTACTAGTTTAGTATTTAAACAACTTTTAGAGACTTATTTTGTATCTCATGACATTTCAGATCTAAACTTTGTATTTTCTGACGGCATGAGTCTCTAAACCCCATTGTTGGGGGTGAGGAGCTCTGTTGTGTCTCGATGAATTAATGCAAGTATTTATGTTTTCTATTCAAACACGCTTGTTCCTATCTAAGATGTTCATTCGCGCTTACTTGTGATGAAGGTGATGATCTGTGACATTCATCACCTTCCTCAAACCATGAACGTGTGCCTGACAACCACCTCCGTTCTATATCCGATTGAATGAGTATCTCTTAGATTCTCTAATCAGAATCTCTGTGGTATAAGCTAGAACTGATGGCGGCATTCATGAGAATCCGGAAAGTCTAAACCTTGTCCGTGGTATTCCGAGTAGGATTCAAGGATTGAATGACTGTGACGAACTTCAAACTCCTGAAGGCTGGGCGTTAGTGACAGACGCAAAAGGATAGTAAATCCTATTCCAACCGGATCGAGAACCAACCGGTGATTAGCCGTGCTGTGACAGAGCGCGTGAGCGTAGTTTTCACTGGAAGGATGGAAGGTAGCCATTGACAACGGTGATCCACCAACACACAGCTTGCCATAGGGGGACGTGCGTGCGTGAACAAGAAGATAGAGGAAAGCAGAGATTCAGAAGACAAAGCATCTCCAAAACTCCAACATATTCTCCATTACTGCACAACAAGTAATCTTTAATTTATGCTCTCTTGGTTATTCACAATTCAACTGATAAACATAATTGACTTCCTGACTAAGATTTACAAGATAACCATAGATTGCTTCAAACCAACAATCTCCGTAGGATTCGACCCTTACTCACGTAAGGTATTACTTGGACGACCCAGTGCACTTGCTGGTTAGTGGTACGCGTTGTGAAAAGTGTAATTCACGATTCGTGCACCATGTTTTTGGCGCCGTTGCCGGGGATTGTTCGTGTTTGAACAACTGACGGATTATTTTGTTGCTTAGATTAGGAAAAAAATCTTTCTTTTTGGTTTAGAGTCTTTCATTATTTATCCCTTGTTAAAATACTTTAAATTTATAACTCAGTTAGTTAGAGCGTGGTGTTTATGTTCATGATAATTGGCTATCATATTTTTTAAACCTTTTTCAAAAATAATTTTTCTATTAAATCCTGTGCCAAACTTTAAGTTTGGTGTTTTCAAAAATAATCTTTCTTAAAATAAGGTCCCATAACTCATTTGGCTAGAACATTAATTTGATTGGGTTAGAATCTTTTATACTCTTTTCAAAACATTCTTTTTCAAAAATATTTTTTTCTATTAAATCCTGTGCCAAACTTTAAGTTTGGTGTTTTCAAAAATAATCTTTCCTAAAATAAGGTCCCATAACTCATTTGGCTAGAACATTAATTTGATTGGGTTAGAATCTTTTATACTCTTTTCAAAACATTCTTTTTCAAAAATATTTTTTTCTATTAAATCTTGTGCCAAACTTTAAGTTTGGTGTTTTCTTGTTGATTTCCCTTTGATTTTCGAAAATTTTGTTTGGTTTTCAAAAAAATTTTAAGTTTGGTGTTCTTCCTTCATGTTCTTGTGTTCTTGTGAGTCTTCAAAGTGTTCTTGAGTTTCCTGGTGTCTTGATCTTAAAATTTTTAAGTTTGGTGTTCCTTGGTGTTTTACCTCCAAATTTTTCGAAAACAAGGAGCATTAGATCTAAAAATTTTTAAATCTTGTACTATCTTATTGTTTTTCTCTCTCCTCACTAAATTCAAAAATATCTTTTCAAAATATCTCTTCTAACTTCCTAACTTCTTATCTTTTCAAAATTTGTTTCAACTAACTAACTAACTTCTTGTTTGTTTCTTAACTTTTTCAAAACTACCTAACTAACTCTCTCTCTCTCTAATTTTCGAAAATATCCTCCCTCTTTTTCAAAAATTTCGTTTTTTTTTACAAATTATCTTTAATTTTTTTTTACGAAAAAAAAAATAAAAAAAAATTTATTTCAAAATTCAAATTCTTTTTAGTTATTTTATTTTATTTAAGTATTTACTTCTTATAAAATAAAATAAATAAAAAGGTAAATCAGTCCAAGTTATATCCATAGATCCATCATGGACATAAGTGAAGATGGACAGTCCAGGAGGACTTTGGGGTCATATTCTAACCCCTCTACTGCTTCATATGGGAGTAGCATCTGCATACCCTCCATTGGAGTTAGTAGCTTTGAGTTGAATCCTCAGCTCATTATCATGGTGCAGCAAAGTTGCCAGTATTCCGGTCTTCCACAGGAAGAACCTACAGAGTTTCTGGCACAATTTTTACAAATTGCTGACACAGTACATGATAAGGAAATAGATCAGGATGTCTACAGACTATTACTGTTTCCATTTGCTGTAAAAGATCAAGCTAAGAGGTGGTTAAATAACCAACCCAAGGCCAGCATAAGGACATGGAAACAGCTGACAGAAAAATTCCTGAATCAATATTTCCCTCCAAAAAGGATGACACAGCTGAGGCTGGACATCCAAGGCTTTAAACAAGGAGATAATGAATCTCTTTATGATGCCTGGGAGAGATACAGAGAGATGCTACGAAAATGCCCCTCTGAAATGTTTTCAGAGTGGGTTCAGTTAGACATCTTCTACTATGGGCTTGCAGAAGGAGCTCAGATGTCTTTAGATTACTCAGCTGGTGGATCTATCCATATGAGAAAGACAATCAAAGAGGCTCAAGAGCTCATTGATACAGTTGCCAGGAATCAGCATCTGTATCTAAGCAGCAACCCTTCCATGAATAAAGAGGTTAAAACAGTAACTGCTGAATTCAGTACTGTAAAACAAGCTGCTGAATTTAATCAGCAATTAGATTTGCTAACAAAGCAGCTAGCTGAATTCAAAGACAGGTTACAGGAGACAAGGATGGCTAATACACATATGGAAGAACAGTTTAAGCAAACAAAGCAGCAGCTATCAAAGCAAATAGCAGAAGAATGCCAAGCAGTTCAATTAAGAAGTGGGAAAACATTAAATACCCCACCTTAAGGCATCAAAAATTCAAGAAATGAGCAACCCACCAAAGATTCCCCTGAGGACAGTAAGAGCCCAGGGAAAAATAATTCTGGCACTAAAACGCCAGAAAATAGGTGGAAGGCTGGCGCTGAACGCCCAGACCATGCCCAAAACTGGCGTTCAGCGCCAGAAACAAGGCAAGATTGGCGTTCAACGCCAGAAATGGGCAAGAATCTGGCGTTGAACGCCCAATTGGTGCAAAATCCAGCGCTGAACGCCCAACAGGGGCACATTTCGGGCGTTCAGGCGCCAGGAACAGACAGTGAGTTGGCGTCTAACGTCACTCCAGCTTCTGACTCTGGTACTCAATTGCCAGTGAGGGATCAGACACACACAAGTGCTGATAACAACCCCTCTAAAAAGGCTTCTTTAACCACTAAGGTTGAGGAATATAAAGCCAAGATACCTTATCCTCAAAAACTCCGGAAAGAGGAGCAGGATAAGCAATTTGCTCGCTTTGCAGATTATCTAAGGACTCTTGAAATAAAGATTCCATTTGCAGAGGCACTTGAGCAAATACCTTCTTATGCCAAGTTCATGAAAGAGATCTTGAGTCATAAAAAGGAGTGGAGAGAAACAGAAAGAGTTCTCCTCACTGAAGAATGCAGTGCAGTCATTCTGAAAAGCTTTCCTGAAAAGCTTAAAGACCCTGTGAGTTTTCTGATACCATGCATATTGGAAGGTGATTGCACCAAGACAGCCTTATGCGATCTTGGGGCAAGCATCAACCTAATACCTGCATCCACTATCAGGAAGCTTGGCTTAACTGAAGAAGTTAAACCAACCCGGATATGTCTCCAACTTGCTGATGGTTCCACTAAATACCCATCAGGCGTGATTGAGGACATGATTGTCAGAGTTGGGCCATTCGCCTTTCCCACTGACTTTGTTGTGCTGGAAATGGAGGAGCACAAGAGTGCTACTCTCATTCTAGGAAGACCCTTCCTAGCAACTGGACGATCCCTCATTGACGTCCAGCAGGGGGAAATAACCCTGAGAGTCAATGATGACGAGTTCAAGTTGAACGCTGTCAAAGCCATGCAGCATCCAGACACATCAACAGACTGCATGAAAGTTGACCTTATTGACTCTTTGGTAGAAGAGATCAACATGGCTGAGAGTCTCGAATCAGAGTTGGAAAACATCTTTAAAGATGTTCAGCCTGATTTGGAGGATTCAGGGGACATGAAAGAGCCGCTGAACTTTCTTCTGAAAGAGGAAAAACCTCCTAAACCAGAGCTCAAGCCACTGCCACCATCCTTGAAATATGCATTTCTAGGAGAAGGTGACACTTTTCCAGTGATCATAAGCTCTGCTTTAAATTCACAGGAAGAGGAAGCACTTATTCAAGTGCTAAGGACACACAAGACAGCTCTTGGGTGGTCCATAGGTGACCTTAAGGGCATAAGCCCAGCTAGATGCATGCACAAAATCCTATTGGAGGATAACGCCAAACCAGTGGTTCAACCACAGAGGCGGCTAAATCCAGCCATGAAGGAAGTGGTGCAGAAAGAGGTCACCAAATTACTGGAGGCTGGGATTATTTATCCCATTTCTGATAGCCCCTGGGTGAGCCATGTTCAAGTTGTCCCAAAAAAGGGAGGCATGACAGTGATTCATAATGAAAAAAATGAACTGGTTCCTACAAGAACAGTTACAGGGTGGCGCATGTGTATTGACTACAGAAGGCTCAATACAGCCACCAGAAAGGATAATTTTCCTTTACCATTCATAGACCAGATGCTAGAGAGACTAGCAGGTCATGATTATTACTGCTTTTTGGATGGCTACTCAGGCTATAACCAGATTGCAGTAGATCCCCAGGATCAAGAAAAAACAGCATTCACATGTCCATCCGGAGTGTTTGCTTATAGAAGGATGCCCTTTGGGCTATGCAATGCACCTGCAACCTTCCAGAGATGCATGCTCTCTATTTTCTCTGATATGGTGGAAAAATTTCTGGAGGTCTTCATGGATGACTTCTCAGTATATGGAGACTCATTCAGCTCCTGTCTTGATCACCTAAAACTTGTTTTGAAAAGATGCCAAGAAACCAACCTAGTTTTAAACTGGGAAAAGTGTCACTTCATGGTGACTGAAGGAATTGTTCTTGGGCATAAAATCTCAAACAAGGGAATAGAGGTGGATCAAGCAAAAATAGAGGTAATTGAAAAATTACCACCACCTGCCAATGTTAAGGCAATCAGAAGCTTTCTGGGGCATGCAGGATTCTATAGGAGGTTTATAAAGGATTTTTCAAAAATCGCAAAACCTCTAAGCAATCTGCTAGCTGCTGACACGCCATTTGTGTTTGACACAGCATGCCTGCAGGCGTTTGAAACGCTGAAAGCTAAGCTGGTCACAGCACCAGTCATTTCTGCACCAGACTGGACATTGCCATTTGAGTTAATGTGTGATGCCAGTGATCATGCCATTGGTGCAGTATTGGGACAGAGGCATGACAAGCTTCTGCATGTTAATTATTATGCCAGCCACATTCTAAATGATGCCCAAAAAAATTACACAACCACAGAAAAAGAACTACTTGCAGTGGTTTACGCCATTGACAAGTTCAGATCATACTTAGTAGGATCAAAAGTGATTGTGTATACTGACCATGCTGCTCTTAAATATCTACTCACCAAGCAGGATTCAAAACCCAGGCTCATCAGATGGGTATTGCTTCTGCAAGAGTTTGATATAGAAATAAGAGACAGAAAAGGGACAGAGAACCAAGTGGCTGATCATCTGTCCCGGATAGAGCCAGTGGAAGGGACGTCCCTCCCCTTTCTTGAGATCTCTGAGACGTTCCCTGATGAGCATCTATTTGCCATTCAGGAAGCACCATGGTTTGCCGATATTGCAAACTATAAAGCTGCAAGGTTCATACCCAAGGAGTACAATAGAATACAAAAAAAGAAACTAATCACTGATGCAAAGTACTACTTGTGGGATGAGCCCTATCTCTTTAAGAGATGTGCAGACGGAATTATCCGTAGGTGTGTCCCCAGAGAGGAAGCACAGAGAATCCTATGGCATTGCCATAGATCTCAATATGGAGGCCATTTCGGAGGTGAGCGAACAGCCACCAAGGTCCTCCAATGTGGCTTCTATTGGCCCACACTCCATAAAGATTCCCGAGAGTTTGTACGTAATTGTGACAGTTGCCAAAGAGCTGGTAATCTGCCTCATGGTTACGCCATGCCTCAACAAGGAATCTTGGAAATAGAGTTGTTTGATGTATGGGGAATTGACTTCATGGGACCTTTCCCACCATCATACTCAAACACTTATATTCTGGTGGCAGTTGACTATGTATCAAAATGGGTTGAGGCTATTGCCACACCCACCAATGATACTAAAACAGTGCTGAAGTTCCTCCAGAAACATATCTTTAGCAGGTTTGGTGTCCCTAGAGTGTTAATCAGTGATGGGGGCACTCACTTCTGCAACAAACAGCTCTACTCTGCCATGGTTCGGTATGGAATTCGCCACAAAGTGGCCACTCCATATCATCCACAAACCAACGGGCAAGCTGAAGTCTCTAACAGAGAATTGAAGAGAATCCTGGAACGGACAGTAAATACCCGTAGAAAGGATTGGGCAAGGAGCTTGGATGATGCTCTGTGGGCTTACAGAACAGCATTCAAGACCCCTATAGGGACCTCTCCATACTAACTCGTGTATGGTAAGGCATGCCACTTGCCCGTGGAACTGGAACATAAGGCCTACTGGGCAACCAGATTCCTAAACTTAGATGCCAAATTAGCAGGAGAAAAACGATTGCTCCAGCTAAATGAGCTAGAGGAATTCAGATTCACAGCTTTCGAAAATGCCAAGCTTTATAAAGAAAAATAAAAAAAATGGCATGACAGAAAGCTGTCATCTAGAATCTTTGAACCAGGACAGAAGGTCCTGTTGTTTAACTCTAGACTCAGGCTATTCCCCGGGAAACTGAAATCCCGGTGGAGGGGACCATACGTGATTACAAGTGTGTCACCATATGGTTATGTGGAGCTTCAAGATATTGATTCTGATAAGAAGTTCATTGTCAATGGACAGAGAATCAAGCATTATCTTGAAGGCAACACTGAGCAAGAATGCTCAAGGCTGAAGCTAGATTAAAAGCTCAGCAAGGTCCAGCTAAAGACAATAAAGAAGCGCTTGCTGGGAGGCAACCCAGCCATGGGGCAACAATCCTCTAAGCATTTTGCCCTATTTCTATTTTTATTTTTATTTGTTTATATAAAGTTCACTGACACTAAGGTAAAGAATCATTTGTATAAGTTTACAGGGTTACAGAAGGAATCTACACACAAAACAGAAATAGGGAGCTTACTGGCAAGAAAATGCCAGTGAAGGCCATTTTGGGCGTTCAGCGCCCAAAATGGGCATCCAGTGGGCGCTGAACGCCAGTAAGGATAGCTATCTAGCGTTCAACGCCAGAAAAGGGCAACAACTGGGCGTTGAACGCCCAGGAGAGTAGCATTTGGGCGTTGAACGCCCAAAATAGGCAGTGTTTGGGCGTTCAAACGCCAGGATGGTGGGGAGGAGCTCTCCTTCTACCCATCTCCTTCTTTTTCTTTTGCTTGAGGACAAGCAAAGCTCTAAGTTTGGTGTGCTTATCCGTGATCACTAAGATCATGGCCCCTAAAGGAAAACAACCCACTCCAAGAGGAGCAAGGGCGCGATTTAAAGGAATTGAAGCGCCAGAAATTCTCTCTTGAAGGACCAAGCACCTCACAGACTAGAGGAACATCCACTTCCCAAACCTCAAGGTTGTTGAGTTCTAATCTTAGCCTTAACTCTGTGATAACTGTTCTTATTTTAATTCTACCTTAGGAGTCGTATAGTAGTAATTAGTATCTATTTTGATTTTATCTCCAATTAAGCTATAGTTTATTTTTCTCATCATCATTAAACATGAATAAAGTAGTAGATCTTTTGAATAAGAAGCAATAAAATTTCGAGTTTAAATAAAACAAATTCTAATTGGTTAAATGTGGTGGCAATGCTTTCTGTCTTCTGAATGAATGCTTGAACAGTGCATATGTCTTTTGAATTTGTTGTTTAAGACTGTTAAATATGTTGGCTCTTGAAAGAATGATGAACATGAGACATGTTATTGATGATCTGAAAAATCATAAAAATGATTCTTGAAGCAAGAAAAAGCAGCAAAGAACAAAGCTTGCAGAAAAAAAAAAAGAAAAAAAAAAAGCAAGCAGAAAAAGCCAGTAACCCTTAAAACCAAAAGGCAAGGGCAAATAAAAGGGATCCCAAGGCTTTGAGCATCAGTGGATAGGAGGGCCTAAAGGAATAAAATCCTGGTCTAAGCGGCTAAACCAAGTTGTCCCTAACCATGTGCTTGTGGCGTGAAGGTGTCAAGTGAAAACTTGAGACTGAGCGGTTAAAGTCAAGGTCCAGAGCAAAAAGAAGAGTGTGCTTAAGAACTCTGGACACCTCTAATTGGGGACTTTAGCAAAGCTGAGTCACAATCTGAAAAGGTTCACCCAATTATGTGTCTGTGGCATTTATGTATCCGGTGGTAATACTGGAAAACAAAGTGCTTAGGGCCACGGCCAAGACTCATAAAGAAGCTGTGTTCAAGAATCATCACACTGAACTAAGAGAATCAATAACACTATCTGAATTCTGAGTTCCTATAGATGCCAATCACTCTGAGCTTCAATGGATAAAGTGAGATGCCAAAACTGTTCAGAAGCAAAAAGCTACTAGTCCCGCTCATCTAATTAGGATCTGAGCTTCAATCAAAAACTCTGAGATATTATTGCTTCTCAACATATTAGTCTTCTATTTTATTTGTCTATTTGCTTGAGGACAAGCAACAGTTTAAGTTTGGTGTTGTGATGAGCGGATATTTTATACGCTTTTTGGGAATAATTTCATATAGTTTAGAGTGTGTTTTAGTTAGTTTTTAGTCTATTTCTAGTAGTTTTTAGGAAAAATTCATATTTCTGGACTTTACTATGAGTTGTGTGTTTTTCTGTAATTTCAGGTATTTTTCTGGCTGAAATTGAAGGAGCTGAGCAAAAATCTGATTCAGGCTGAAAAAGGACTGCTGATGCTGTTGGATTCTGACCTCCCTGCACTCAAAGTGGATTTTCTGGAGCTACAGAACTCGAAATGGCATGCTTCCAATTGCGTTGGAAAGTAGACATCCAGGGCTTTCCAGAAATATATAATAGTCCATACTTTGCACAAGGATAGACGACGTAAACTGGCGTTCAACGCCAGTTCTCTGCCCAATTCTGGCGTCCAGCGCCAGAAAAAGATCAAAAACTGGAGTTGAACGCCCAAACTGGCATAAAAACTGGCGTTCAACTCCACAAATGGCCTCTGCACGAAATCTCAGCCCCAGCACACACCAAGTGGGCCCCAGCACACCAAGTGGGCCCCAGAAGTGGGTCTCTGCATCATCCATCATAGTCCACTCATATTTTGTAACCCTAGGCTACTAGTTTAGTATTTAAACAACTTTTAGAGACTTATTTTGTATCTCATGACATTTCAGATCTAAACTTTGTATTTTCTGACGGCATGAGTCTCTAAACCCCATTGTTGGGGGTGAGGAGCTCTGCTGTGTCTCGATGAATTAATGCAAGTATTTCTGTTTTCTATTCAAACACGCTTGTTCCTATCTAAGATGTTCATTCGCGCTTACTTGTGATGAAGGTGATGATCTGTGACATTCATCACCTTCCTCAAACCATGAACGTGTGCCTGACAACCACCTCCGTTCTATATCCGATTGAATGAGTATCTCTTAGATTCTCTAATCAGAATCTCTGTGGTATAAGCTAGAACTGATGGCGGCATTCATGAGAATCCGGAAAGTCTAAACCTTGTCCGTGGTATTCCGAGTAGGATTCAAGGATTGAATGACTGTGACGAACTTCAAACTCTTGAAGGCTGGGCGTTAGTGACAGACGCAAAAGGATAGTAAATCCTATTCCAACCGGATCGAGAACCAACCGGTGATTAGCCGTGCTGTGACAGAGCGCGTGAGCGTAGTTTTCACTGGAAGGATGGAAGGTAGCCATTGACAACGGTGATCCACCAACACACAGCTTGCCATAGGGGGACGTGCATGCGTGAACAAGAAGATAGAGGAAAGCAGAGATTCAGAAGACAAAGCATCTCCAAAACTCCAACATATTCTCCATTACTGCACAACAAGTAATCTTTAATTTATGCTCTCTTGGTTATTCACAATTCAACTGATAAACATAATTGACTTCCTGACTAAGATTTACAAGATAACCATAGATTGCTTCAAACCAACAATCTCCGTGGGATTCGACCCTTACTCACGTAAGGTATTACTTGGACGACCCAGTGCACTTGCTGGTTAGTGGTACGCGTTGTGAAAAGTGTAATTCAACTCCTCTTTTGGATTGGGAATGGTGTCACTTGGTAGTGAGTTTGATGACCTTTCAATGGTGATCTGCTTGGAGAGTTGTCCAATTTGCCGTTCCATATTTTTCATGGAGGCTTCTTGGTTCCTCACTGTCATGTCTTGAGTTTTCATCATTTTTTCCATTAGGAGCTCCAAGTTGTTAATCCTTTGGGATTCTTGTGAGATTGGTTGATTGTGGGGTGTTGAGGGTTGAGGGTAAGTGTTCTGATTTGAGGTTTGGTTATTGGATGGGTAATGGTTGGAGTTGGGGTAGTTGTTTTGGGGTTTTCTGTAAGAGTTTTGGTTAGTTTGCTGCTGGTTGTGGTTTTGGTTGTTTCTTGAAGTGTTTTGATTTGAGTTTCTCTGCCATGGTTGTTGGTTTTGGTTGTGATTGTCTCCCCACCTAAGGTTTGGGTGGTTCTTCCAAGAAGGGTTGTAAGTATCACCATAGACTTCATTTGGCCCAGAATTTTGGTTGTGCATGTACTGGACTTGCTCTTGCTGTTGCTCCTTTTGAGTCTCTTCATTTTGTCCCCATGTGGATGATGGTTGGCTTGTATTAACTGCTGCAACTTGGAGGCTATCAATCCTCTTGGCCATTTGCTCAAATTGTTGTTGAATTTGCTGCTGCATCATTTTGTTTTGAGCCAAGATTGAGTCCACTCCTTCCAACTCCATCACTTCTTTCCTTTGTGCTGGTTGGCGTTGCCTTTGGTGAGCAAAGAAATATTGGTTGTTGGCCACCATATCAATGAGATTTTGGGCTTCCTCTGCTGTTTTCATCAATTGTAAAGAACCTCCTGCTGAATAATCCAAAGCCTCTTGAGATTTCAGTGTCAAGCCTTCATAGAAATTCTGCAATCTGTCCCACTCACTGAACATTCCTGGTGGACACTTCCTGATTAGAGCTTTGTATCGTTCCCATGCCTCATACAAGGGTTCAGCATACATTTGTGTGAATGTTTGTACTTCAGTCTTCAATCTAATAACTCTTTGAGGTGGGTAAAACTTGGCAAGGAACTTGGTTACTAGATCATCCCAATTGTTGATGCTGCCTCTTGGGAAGGATTCCAACCATTGAGTGGCTTTGTCTCTGAGAGAAAATGGAAATAGCAGTAGCTTGTAACTATCAGGGTGCACACCATTGGTTTTGACAGTGTCACAAATCCTCAAGAAGGTGGACAAGTGTTGGTTAGGGTCTTCAAGTGGTCCTCCTCCATAAGAACAATTGTTTTGAACCAAGGTGATGAGTTGTGGCTTTAGTTCAAAATTATTTGCATTAACATTTGGGGTAAGAATGCTACTCCCACAATGTCTAGGATCTGCACTTGTGTAGGAAGCTAAAACTCTTCTCTGTGGTGGATTATTGTTGTTATTGACTGCTCTTTCAGCCCCATTTGGTGGGTTTGTTAAGTGTTCCTCCATATCTTGGAATTCTTCTTCTGACTCCTCTTCTCCAATAATGTTTTTTCCTCTTTCAGCTCTTCTTAATCTTTTGAGGGTTCTTTCGTCTTGTTCACAAAAAGTGGGTGTAATTCTCCTTGTACCTGACATACAACCAAAGCATAAAAATCACAACACCAGAAAGCAACAACACTTCAATCCATGGCTGAAGTGAAATGTTAATTGGCTTAAGCAAAAATTCAAACAGTTAGTGTGTTAGTAAAAAAAAACAGAAAAATAAAAAGTGCTTGATCTAGATCTCCACTTCACTTAATCATTGTCAATCTAATCAATCCCCGGCAACGGCGCCAAAAACTTGATGTGTGGAAAACGATCCAACACAAAACTCACCGGCAAGTGTACCGGGTCGCATCAAGTAATAATAACTCACATGAGTGAGGTCGATCCCACAGGGATTGAAGGATTGAGCAATTTTTGTTTAGTGGTTGATTTAGTCAAGCTAATCAAGATTTGGTTGAGTGATTGTAACTTGCAGAAATTAAATTTGCTTGGAAAGTAAAGGGGGAGGGGTAAAGTGCAGTAAATTAAAGAGCAGGAAAGTAAAGAAGCAGATTCTTAAAGTGCAAGTAATGTAAATTGCAGAAACTTAGATTGCAAGAAATGTAAATGGCTGAAGCTTAAAGTGCAAGAAATGTAAATTGCTTGAATCATAAAAGGAATTGGAAATTAGGATAGCAGAATTTGAACAAGAACAACTAAATTGCATTAAACATAAAAGAGAAAATTTAAGTGCAGTGAAGTAGATCTTATCAGAAAAGTAAAATGACTTGAGAATTTAAAGAACTGGAAAGCAGTGCTTAAGTTGCAGCAATTCTAAAAGGTGTTGAAGATCTCAGGAAATCAAAGAGACTAGAAAACAAATCTAGATCTCACTCCCTTCCTAGATCCAACAAGAGAAATTGCAAAAGAAGTAAAGAAAAGTAAATTGCAGAAGCAAAGTAGATGAAGAAGCAGTAAACAGAAATTCAAATTCAATTATGCAGAAAGAAAACAAACAAGATCCCAAGGTGAGATTGAAACAGAAGTTCTTCAATTCTCTACCCAAGATCCAAAGCAAGGAAATAAAAGAGTGCTCAAGCAAGAACCAAGAAGAAGAGAGATCAATTCTCCTTCCAAGTTCTCTCAGAAATTCAAAAAGCTCAGAATTAAAATGCAAGTAAAAAGGGAAAATTCAAAATGAAGTCTAGAGGTTCTAAGGTAAAAGAAAAAAGGTCCTAATTACATCAAACTAACTCCTATTTATACACTTTCTATTCTTGGATATTGGAATTTGGATGGCCTTTTGATTTGGTGAAGGAATGAAGTAAGTTGGAATTTTAAATTTCAATTTCAGCCCAAATGCATCTCCCAGGGGAATGCTCAGCTCACAAAGTGAGCTGAGCTTTGTGCTTTGCATAGCGTGTCTTGCTGATTGGGAAGCATCAGGGGAGAGCTCAGCTCACTTTGTGAGCTGAGCGCTAGTGTCTTGGTGCCAAATTGTGCGCGCCTTGTGCTGCCCAGGACCGTGTCATGCGCGCTCCACTCTTTTCCTGGCCGTGTCAAGATGTGTTGCATGTGCCCATGGATAGCGCTCAGCTCACTTTGTGAGCTGAGCTTTGGTGCATCCAAGGAAGGGTCCTTGGTTCGAAACTTGGAGGAAGCATGCGCTGGAGCTTTTCCTTGGTTTTCTTGTGATGCCTTGCTTCCTTGCTTCCTCATGGTGGTGAGTTCAAACCTTGAGGAGTGCATTTGGCCATTTTTTGCTTATTTTCCTTAGTGAGTAGCGCCTCTCCCATCCCCCTTGGTCATGAGTTCAAGCCTTGGAGCATGCATTTGCAAATCATTTTCTTTGAATTATTTCCTCAATGCTCTCGATAATGCTCACTTTGTGAGCTGAGCTTGGTTCCTCATTTCCTTATTTCTTGGCCTTGTGTTGTGCTCAGCTCACAAAGTGAGCTGAGCTTTGTGCCTTGGTCTCCTGGAAGCAAGTGTAGCGCTCACTTAGTGAGCTTTGGAGAGAGCTTCATGGTTTTGTTGCACCACACTTTTCCTCCTTTGAGCCACGCTTCTTAGGCCACGCTTCCTTCTTTTCTTCTTTTCTTCACCTACAATTAATCAAAACAACCAATCAAAGTATCACCAAATTCACAAGGTCTATTAATCATTAAAATTCAATTGAATTTAGCTTAAACCTCATGATTTAGCATCAATTTCATGGTGGTTGTTTGATTCAAAGAAGTCATGCATTTTCATTCCAAATTACTTACTTAGAGTGCAAGAAAGTGCATAAACCAAATGAAAAACAAAGAAAAAGGCTAGTAAAACTAGACTATGATGACTTGTCATCACAACACCAAACTTAAAACTTGCTTGTCCCCAAGCAAGCATAAAACATAAGAGAAGATAGAATGAAGTAGATAAGCATGCATGTCCTTATTAGGCAATTAGTTGAATTTTGTTTATGGGGTTTTATGCAGATCAAAAGTAGCTCATTTATTACTTGCTGTCAAAATAAACCATGTTCCTTTAAGGGCTCACTAAGGTTGCTGCTATGAATCCTCACTTTTTGCTCATTTCCCTTGTCAGCTTTTCTTCTTTCTTTTGCATTACAGAACTTATTTCTTATTGAAGGCTTGGTGTCAAATGTTGCAGTGGCCTTTGGCCTTATTTTACTCAATATTTCTTCACCACAGACACATGGCTCACCTTTTTCTTCCTAGGATCATTGATACCCAGCATCTCCTTGGATTACTAAATATTTTGTAGCTAGGTTGCTCTTTATTGTGGACTTTCAGTTGACAATCCCAAATCAGTTGATCTAAGTTGCCAAGTTTTAAGATACTCCTTAGAACCTACTTGTCCAAGCATATCCTAGTACTCAAACACCATAGGCATATGTCCTAGGGTCCAAGCTATTGGTGTCTAGCCTTATTGTTTGTTTCTTTGCCAACTTTTGGCTTTTCTTCTTTCTTTTTCTTTCTGTTTTGGTTTAATTTCAAGGGATTTTTTTTTATTAATTGAAGGATCATAGCAGCAAACTAGCTTAAGCTTCAAGTAACAAGTCATTCTGCAGCATTTATTCTATGAGCTAACAATTAATTCAAACACACACCACCACTAACTTTCATTCTAACTTCTGTGACATTGAACAATTACTTTTCTAAATCAAACATCTTTCTTTTATTCAAATAGCAAGGGAAACAAAACAAAGTATTCAAGTTGATGAATGATGACACTTATTAGGCAGAAAATTTTCAAGCAAAAATTATGCAGATAGCTTTCTTTTTCAACATGTACTTCCACTTGCAACTAAATAATCATTTCAGCCAGACATAAAGGAGTCCCTGAATTAATTGATTCCACAATCAATGATCAAGTATAAATACGACCTGTTCGATTGCTGCTTTTCTTTCTTCCTTCTGTTTGCTCCTTCTGAGTCATAGTGCAAGTGTTCTTTAATTTGTTGACTATTTTCCTGCATAATCCTCAAAAGTGGCTTGCTTCTCAAGCCCTTAAGGTACCCGGTTAATATGCAAAGCTTATTTGTGGGCTTTTGAACTTACTTTGGTGTGTGAACACCAAACTTAGTTCCTTGCCAATGTCTCTCATGCAGCAAATTAATTATCTGTGAAATCCTTTTTCCATGCTAAAGGTAATAAAACTAAAAACTATGAAACAGTAAATAGTTAACTAGTTTATCTAAATGCTTGAAGCTAGCATTATGCAGAAAGTGAGAATGCGTTTTATGATGAGACTTTGGTGGAACACCAAACTTAGAATCCTTCACTCTCCCTTAGATTATTTTGGTGTGCAACACCAAACTTAGGTTCTTGCAATGTAGACAAAAATAATTGACCTTTTTATTGAAATAGTCATGAAAATAAAACTATCTCAGGTTGGGTTGCCTCCCAACAAGCACTTCTTTATTGTCACTAGCTTGACATCTTATCCTTTGATCATGGGGGTTGAAAACTGTAGTGCCTCAGCTTGTCCCTCTGACTGTGAGCTTCTTTTTTGTCCCTTGGTGCTCAATTTCCACATGCTCAAGAGAGAGTACTTGGTTAACAGTGTAGTGATCCTCAGTCCCCAGCTGTTGATATATTAGTTGCACCTTGTCGCCTTTGGAAAATCCTTCAGTTGGAATTTTTTTATTCTTCCACCCTTTGTGAGCCTTCTTCTTGTTTTTCTTCTTTTTTCTTGTTAACCTTTCTTTCTTGATAGTAGCTTTGGTTGTGGTACTTTCTTCCTTGTTTATCATCCTAATTCCTTTTTGAATCTCTTCTCCTTCTTGCACATGCTCATCCTTCTGATCCCCTGTGTTTTTGGTTGCTTGCCTTGGAAAACAGTCACTGACTACTTTGCTCCTCTCTTCACTAATTTGTGGTTCTGGAAACACTTTCAGGATAATGCTATCCTCATGCATCCTGAGAGTTAGTTCTCCCTGCTCTACATCTATGATGGCTCTAGCAGTGGCCAAAAATGGCCTTCCCAAGATTATTGAATTGTTTTCTTCTTCTTCAGTGTTCAGTATTACAAAGTCCGCAGGAAAAATGAACTTGTCAACCTTAACTAAAAGGTTCTCAATCACTCCCTTGGGATATATTATTGACTGGTCCACCAATTCCAAGGACATCTGTATTGGTTTCACCTTTCCTATGCCAAGCTTTTTCACTAAGGATGATGGTATTAAATTTATGCTTGCTCCTAAGTCACACATCCCCTTGTTGATAAGTAGATTTCCAATGGTGCAAGGTAGGAAGAAACTTCCAGGGTCTTCTAACTTGGGAGGGAGTCCTTTTCTAATGAGTGCACTGCACTCTTCAGTGAGAAGCACAGTCTCTTTTTCTTGCCAACTCCTCTTCTTGTTGATAAGTTCTTTTAAGAACTTTGCATACAGGGGCATTTGCTCAAGTGCTTCAGCTAAGGGAATATTGATCTCCAACTTCTTGAAGATTTCAAGAAATTTTGGGAAGTGTTGATCCTTAGTCTCCTTGTTGAGCCCTTGAGGATATGGCAAAGGTGGAGTGAAGTTCATTCCCTGCCTTTGGTCCTTAGTTGGCTCTTCAATTACTTCCTTTCCCTTTCTTGATTTTTGTGGCTGATCTTCTCTTTCTTGAACTTGATTCTGAGTTGGCTTGCTTGCTGTCTCCTCCTTGTCATTGACTTTCTCTTCTTCAGCTTGTTTCTTATCACTTTCCTTTGACTTCTTGGTTGCTTCTTCATTTTTTACCAAGACTCTTCCACTCCTCAATTGTATTGCCTTGCACTCCTCTTTTGGATTGGGAATGGTGTCACTTGGTAGTGAGTTTGATGACCTTTCAATGGTGATCTGCTTGGAGAGTTGTCCAATTTGCCGTTCCATATTTTTCATGGAGGCTTCTTGGTTCCTCACTGTCATCTCTTGAGTTTTCATCATTTTTTCCATTAGGAGCTCCAAGTTGTTAATCCTTTGGGATTCTTGTGAGATTGGTTGATTGTGGGGTGTTGAGGGTTGAGGGTAAGTGTTCTGATTTGAGGTTTGGTTATTGGATGGGTAATGGTTGGAGTTGGGGTAGTTGTTTTGGGGTTTTCTGTAAGAGTTTTGGTTAGTTTGCTGCTGATTGTGGTTTTGGTTGTTTCTTGAAGTGTTTTGATTTGAGTTTCTCTGCCATGGTTGTTGATTTTGGTTGTGATTGTCTCCCCACCTAAGGTTTGGGTGGTTCTTCCAAGAAGGGTTGTAGGTGTCACCATAGACTTCATTTGGCCCAGAATTTTGGTTGTGCATGTACTGGACTTGCTCTTGCTGTTGCTCCTCTTGAGTCTCTTCATTTTGTCCCCATGTGGATGATGGTTGTCTTGTATTAACTGCTGCAACTTGGAGGCTATCAATCCTCTTGGCCATTTGCTCAAATTGTTGTTGAATTTGCTGCTGCATCATTTTGTTTTGAGCCAAGATTGAGTCCACTCCTTCCAACTCCATCACTCCTTTCCTTTGTGATGGTTGGTGTTGCCTCTGGTGAGCAAAGAAATATTGATTGTTGGCTACCATATCAATGAGATTTTGGGCTTCCTCTGCTGTTTTCATTAATTGCAAAGAACCTCCTGCTGAATAATCCAAAGCCTCTTGAGATTTCAGTGTCAAACCTTCATAGAAATTCTGCAATCTGTCCCACTCACTGAACATTCCTGGTGGACACTTCCTGATTAGAGCTTTGTATCGTTCCCATGCTTCATACAAGGGTTCAGCATCCATTTGTGTGAATGTTTGCACTTCAGTCTTCAATCTAATAACTCTTTGAGGTGGGTAAAACTTGGCAAGGAACTTGGTTACTAGATCATCCCAATTGTTGATGCTGCCTCTTGGGAAGGATTCCAACCATTGAGTGGCTTTGTCTCTGAGAGAAAATGGAAATAGCAGTAGCTTGTAACTGTCAGGGTGCACACCATTGGTTTTGACAGTGTCACAAATCCTCAAGAAGGTGGACAAGTGTTGGTTAGGGTCTTCAAGTGGTCCTCCTCCATAAGAACAATTGCTACAAAGGTACTCCAAAGTGGGTTCTACTGGCCTTCCATCTTCAAGGATGCTAGAGATTTTGTGAGTCACTGCAATGAATGCCAAAGAACAGGAGGTTTGACAAAGAAGAATAAGAGGCCTCAGAAGTTCATTTTGGAAGTGGAACTCTTTGATTTATGGGGTATAGACTTCATGGGACCTTTCCCTCCATCCTACACATTCAAATACATTTTGGTGGCAGTGGAGAATGTTTCAAAATAGGTATAAGCAATAGCTACCACTACATGTGATACCAACGTGGTCTTGCAATTCCTTAAGAGAAACATCTTCACTAGATTTGGAGTGCCCAAGGGACTTATAAGTGATGGAGGAAGCCACTTCTGCAACAAGCAATTAAATTCTCTTCTCCATAAATATGGAGTCACTCACAAAGTGTCCACACCCTATCACCCACAGACAAATGGACAAGCTGAACTTGCTAACAGAGAGCTAAAGAGGATTTTGGAGAAAACTGTGGGAGCAACAAGAAAGGATTGGGTTAGGAAGCTGGATGATGCACTTTGGGCATACAGGACAGCATTCAAAATGCCCATAGGAAAATCTCCATTTCAGCTAGTGTATGGGAAAGCATGCCATCTCCCTGTGGAGCTTGAACACAAGGCCTTTTGGGCCACTAAACTCTTGAATTTAGATGCTCAAGCAGCAGGAAAAAAGAGGTTACTACAACTCAATGAATTGGAGGAGTTCAGATTGGAGGCATATGAAAATGCCAGAATATACAAGGAAAGAGCAAAAAGATGGCATGACAAGAGGATCTCCCCAAGAACATTCGAACCAGGCCAAAAGGTGTTGTTATTCAACTCAAGACTGAAGATTTTCCCTGGGAAGCTGAGATCTAGATGGACTGGTCCATACACCATCACCAAAGTATCCCCTCATGGCTATGTGGAATTATTTGATGAAACTTCAAAAGAGACCTTCACAGTCAATGGACATAGGGTGAAACTTTATCTTGGTGGCTCCTGGAGCAAGGAAGAAAGTGTGCAACTTTTAACATGAGCAAGGAAGCTGCATTGTCAAGCTAAGGACAATAAACAAGCGCTTCATGAGAGGCAACCCATGCACAGGAGTTTTCTTTTATTTTTATGCTTTAGTAGTCAATAATGAGAGATTGCATCATATACATCTGAAAAAATAGGGGTTGAATTAGCATGTAGTGTATGCAAGACACTAAGTTTGGTGTGGCCAACTTTGAAGCAAATGGTAAATTTTAATTTTGTTACAACACTTAGTCACAAACTAAGTTTGGTGTCCTCACATACAAAAAAAAAATGCTAGAAAAAGAAAGTGTAGTTTTTTTCAGCATATGAAAGCAATCCTTAGATTTTAATTTCTGTTATTATAGTCAATTTTATATTAGGATAGCATCATAATTCATTAGCATAAGTAAAGACACTTTAAGAATCTCAAGGTTTTGGAATTTTGTTGCAGGGAAATGAAAGAAAGAAGTGATGGGGAATCTTGGGAGAGGAGTTCACGGATACACACACAAGGAAAAGGAAGTCACATGAGCCTTGAATTTTGCGCATTGGAAAAAGCAACTCAACATGCACTAGCTAGAAGATTCATGCTTCCCATAACACAATCAAACCATTAAGGCAATTCCTCCACTCTTTAAAGAATAACGTGAACCCCCCAACATTAACAACTACACTCACCTTGCCTTCACACCTATATATAGACCACCGAACCATCTCCATTCCTCACCCCCTTCACAATCATTTTCAAGCCTTCCTTTCTTACCTCATGAGCCTGTTCTTCTAAGCATCCCTCATTTCCAATTATTATATGCTTGAGGACAAGCATTTCTCTAAGTTTGGTGTGGAAGATTCGGCCATCACAATTGAAATTCAATGGCCTCATCATCAGGAGCTAAGAAAAGGAAAGGCCAGCAACTCATACAAGAGCAAATCACATTTGATGAGAGAAGGTTCAAATCCACAAACCATGAGCGCATCTTTAATTGGATGATAAGCAAAGACATTGTTCTGGAGGTGCCTTTCAAGCTAAGAAAGGAGGAATACCCTGAGATACAAAAAGTGATTAGAAAAAGGGGATGGGAGCTTCTCTGTATCCAACCTCAAATTGTAAGCATGCCTCTCATCCATGAGTTCTATGCCAATGTCATAAAGATAACTGATGATGAAGAACCATATCTGAGCTATGTAAGAGGAGTGGTGGTCCACTTCAGCCCAGACACCATCAGTAGGGTACTAATGATCAAGCCAAAACGATTTAAGCAACCTAGCTTTGAGGAGAGGGTTGCATATGACCAAAGATGTGTGGATGTGCTAAGTGATCTATGCAAAGTGGGCACGGACTGGGTGTTGGATTCACAAGGACAATCACTCAAACTTAGAAGAGGTGATCTCATACCTTGATAAACCCATATTTCATGAGTTCTTTTGTGCTTAATTAGAGTGATTTATTCAACTCTTCACCTACTTATTCACATTAATTGCATGGTTTTACTTTCCCTTCCTTATTATGTCATATTGTGAAAAACATGTTTCCTAAGCTTTAAAATTAATTAATTTAATTACCTTTATTTCCATTCGATGCCGTGATTAGTGTGTTGAGTAGTTTTAGATTTTCTAAGGCAGAATGACTTAAAGGACGGAAAAGGAAACATACAAAAATAGAAGGAGAAAGCAAAACGGATATTTAAGGAAATTGGTATCCACGCGATCGCATAGATGACGCGATCGCGTGCCAAGCACGAATCAGCAGCGACGCGGCCGCATGACTGACGCGACCGCGTGCCTTAAGCAGAACGCACATGACGCGGTCGCATGACTGACGCGACCACGTGACAGAGGCCACGTATCAGAATTTACAAAATACGCCCCCAGCGAATTCTGAAGCCCTTTTTGGCCCAGATCCAAGTACAGACAGCATAGATCAGAGGTTATAAAGTGTGGGAATGCACCCATTCAAAGAGAGCTCGCATATTTTACTTTTCAATGGTTTAGATTTAGTTGAGAGGGAGATCTTCTCTCTCTCTCTTTTAGGATTTAGGATTTCTTCTTGTTTTAAGAGTAACTCTGGATCCCAGGTTTAATGTTCTTTTATTTTAGTTTTACTTTTATTTATTTAATCCAACATTTGAATTGATTATTATAATTTGATTTACGAATTATTCCATGTTACAGATAGTTATTTGAATTAATGATATTTGAGTTATTTTCAGTTTATGATTGTTCTCTTTGATTTAAGTTATCATTGCTTCCCATCTAAGGACGTTTTTATTATTTCAGCAATTTTACTTTTTTTCCCCTTTTGGTTCTGGTTAAGAATTCAGTAACTCAACAGTTATTAAACTCAACATAATTGATAATCATTATCTTGCTAATTGAGCTGAACTTAAGTAATCCCAACATTTTCTTAGGAAATAAATAGGATTCAAAGGCCAGATTAATTAGTCCATTGACTTTCCTTTGCCCTAGTAAAGGTTGACCAAGTGGAGTTTAGATTCAACTTTCATTATAGTTGAGAGAGATAACTACGTTGGACCTCCAACTTCTCTTACCTTGCCAAAAGTCTGCTTTACAGTATTTATTTATTTTAATTGCCATTTACTTTACTTGTCATTTAAATTACTTGCTTCTCATCTTCTAAACCCCGATTACAACCTTTATAGCCAATAATAAGAACATACTTCCTCGCAGTTCCTTGAGAAGACGACCCGAGGTTTGAATACTCGGTTAACAATTTTTAAGGGGTTTGTTACTTGTGACACCCAAAACGTTTGTATGAAAGGACTTTTGAAGGTTTAGAAACTATA
This sequence comes from Arachis hypogaea, assembly GCF_003086295.3. Lineage (NCBI taxonomy): Eukaryota > Viridiplantae > Streptophyta > Magnoliopsida > Fabales > Fabaceae > Arachis > Arachis hypogaea. The sequence continues at coordinate 49,049,707 of NC_092050.1, forward strand.
CTTGCAACGAGGATTTATCCGCAAATTTCTAGACCACGCAAAAGTTCTCTCGTCAAAATGGCGCCGTTGCCGGGGAACTGCTAACGTGTGCCTTATTATTGGTTATTGTAAATATTTTTCTTTTGCTTGCTTATTTATTTTTGTTTTTCCTTTTTATCTTTATTTGCTACTATGAACTCTCACCCCTCTCGCTTTGAGTTTGGTTCTAATATTGTTAAAGGAAATAGAAGTTACAGCAGGAATGTGCATCAAGGTCAGACCAATCAAGGATGGATGGAACCAAGAGGATCTAATCAACCCTTTTGGCAGCAACACCCTCCGAGATATCCTGGACAAAGACCATTCTACCGTGCATACCCAGCTGAAAGACATGGTGAACAACCTTGTAACTACCAACAAGCCCCACCCCGTGCATATGAACCATCCTTTCAACATAACCTCGAACCACCACACTCACAAGCTTTTCTTCACCATTCGCCATCATATGATCCTTCCTTACCCCAATACCAATCCAATCGTTCCCAATCATCACCACTTTCCTTTGTATCATGTCCAAGTCTGGCAAACCGCGAAGCAGAGGATCGCCTGAAAGAAACAGTAATTAAATTTCAAACAACCATTCAACAACTGGAGCAAGCACTAATTCAATGGGCCACTAGGTGCTCAAATATACAAGGATCAACCACAGCTCCATGTGGACAGCCCGATGAAGAGCGTAGCATGAAAGAAATACTAGAGACTCCAGTGGACAAGACAGAGAATGAATTCGTACTAGAACAAGTGGAAGAAGCTGTCATTGTTCAAGAAGAAGAGTTGGTTGAAGATCTAGGAGATGCTGAACTTCCTTGGGAATCCAGAATTGAGGAAAACTCCGTCCAAGATGCTACAGTTGATGCTAAGGAGGATACCGTACAATCTCCAAGGCAAGTCGTTTACGAAGAATCAGACGGAATAATCCAAGAAGCAAATTTCCTTGATGATGATAGTCACAAGTCTAGTTCTCTTAGTGATGAACTTGCGTCTGCAAGTGAATTCTCTGAAATCGAAGAATCTTCCCCAAGTGAATATGAGGATGATGCGGAGGTAGATTTTTCTCAACCTCCAATCTATGACTCGAGTGATGAGGAAGACATAGAAGACTTTGACCAGGATACGGATACAATTGAAGACCTTTACAAGGAAGTGGAAGAATTCACAGAAGAGCACGAGGAAACGGAACTTGCAGAACCACCAAAAACACCTATCCCAAGGCCATTACCACCTAATACAAGCTTCAAGTGGGTACAATCCTTAACTTATAATTTTACTTATTCACTTGAATATGGTTCGCTTGAAACAGATGGCCAGCTTAGAGCTCTCTGCGGCTTTAAGAGTAAGAGGGAAATGGCTCGTACTCAGAGTTGGTGCACCAGGTTCAATAAGGTTCTACGCTTCACCTCGAAGTACACGGATTGGTATCATGCTAAATTGCATGGATCACGGAGAACGTTTGGTCACCACGGTGAGATTCTACTTTTTAAACCGCCCAGATGGAAACATGTAGATCAAGACGGAGGTGGATTTAAAAGCAAGGCTTGGAATCCTGGACTCTATCCTGACATTCGTAGTCCCGGGAGCCTGAAAATCTGTTTGGAGCTGCTCAGAAGCTTTGCTTGCTTGGTTTGGGACCCCGGAGGCTATCGGCATTCCAAGCACTGGTGGAGATTTTTAGACGAATTTAAACATAAACCACCATAACAGGATACTCCTCCAATGTCCAACTTAAGGACTTTAACTAAAAGTGCTAGGTGGGAGACAACCCACCATGGTATGGTCGCTTCTTTTTCAATTTATTTCTTGTTAATTGCTTTCATTTTTTTTTCTTTTTCATTTTAATTTATTAAACCTGGAATCATGCATAGCATTCATGTTAATCATTGCATTCTGCATTTTTCATGCATTAAAAAAAAAGGGGAGCACAACGCGACCGCATGCCCCATGCGATCGCGTCATATCGCGAAAAATATCACCCATGCGACCGCGTCACCCACGCGACCGCGTGATATATATATCGGCGTAAGGATCCAACGAACAGAAAGTTGGGCTGGAATCGTGCGGCTCTTGTGCATTTCGCACAAATTAGCCCACGCGATCGCATGCCCCATGCGATCGCGTCACTTACCCAATACCAATCCCACATGACCGCGTGAGCGACGCGATCGCGTCGCATTGATTGCATATCACCCCAAAAGGAGACAGAGAGTTGCGCTGAAACGGCGCTGGAGTCGTGCGTTTAGCACGAGTTCCAGCGATGTGATCGCGCGACCCACGCGATCGCGTCACCCCTCTTTCCCCCCTCTCATGCGATCGCGCGACCCACGCGATCGCGTTCCCCCCCCCCCCCGCCCATTTTCACCCTAACCACGCGACCGCGTGTCCCACGCGGCCGCGTGGATTCGAAAATATAACCCCCCCAGCCCGCGAACCCTATCAGTCGCGCAGCCCCCCCACCACCAACCCTCTTCTCCCTCTCTGCCTCCTCTCCCTCCAACCTCCACCCAGCCGCCACCGCGCCACCACCCAGACGCCGCCGCCGCGCCGGACGTCGCCACCGAAGCCCCCTCCCCTCCTTTCTTCTTCCTTCTTCCTTTCTCCTCCCCTCTCCACCACAGCCACCTCCGCGAGCACCGCCCAGCCACCGCCGGCCATCCAGCTGTGCCCCCCTCTCCGCCACCCACCCCCTTCAGCCAGCAACAACCACCCCCTTCCCTTCCCCTATCCACTTCCTCTCTCACTAACCCTAACACCTCCCTCTGCCACTGCCCCCTCAGCTGCCACCGCGACGCCGTGCACCACCACCGCGCCGGACGCCGCCACAGCCACCTTCTTCCCTCTTCCACCCCTTCCGCTTACCAGGTTCCGAAACACGCAACCCTTTTTATCCGTTCGTCACTTTTCTGTATTTTTTATTCCGTTTATGTTCATGATTAGGATAGCTATACTTGCATGTTGTAGTGGATTTTTAGGTTGTTAGGTAGCTTAGGCTGTGGTTAGTGGATCTAGGTCTGTTTACTTGCACTGTTCTTACTTCTGTTTTATCCTATGTGCAAATCTGTTGCTGCTATAATCATGATTCATATGCTGCTTTCTTGTATGTTGCTGCTGTTTACATTTAATTTTTATGTTTAATTTATATCTATGTACATGCAGCTTGATTTTTTAATTCATATGAACTGATATGATTGCTGTTTATTTTCTGGGACAATCCAATTTTAGCCGAAATGCTGCCCAAATTTTTTGAAAATTGTTTTCATTCTTGTTTTGGTTTGGCAACTCTGTTTTACTCTGCTTCCCCCAAACCATTTCATGAATGCTAGGGCCACTTTCTTATCCTCTTTGATTTTCTGGTTCATAACCTGCAATTGTGATTCACTGATTCCAATTTCTGATTTCTTTATTTCTATTCGAATCAGCATCACCCTGTTTTCTTTATTCGATTATGAGTACTTCTATTCTTACCTGTGAATCCTTGTTATATGGAATTTTTTCTATGCCACTTACTTTCTTAACTCACTAATTTTAATTTACTAATTTCTTTTTACCATACTAACCCTCTTGATCTCTTTTCTGATTACTTTTACTTCCTCTAACTTTCTCACTATGGCATATTGATTTTTTTCTTTCTTTCCATTTAACATTAATTCAATCACATTTCAATTACTCATTTTCCTTATTCTATTTCTCCCTTACTGCTTTGAGTTTCCTTTGTTTAAATTGCCTATTTTCTTTCCTATTTTATCCATTTCCTGGTTTTCTGTTTTTCAGGATGTCTGCCTCACAAAGGAAAGGCAAAGGCAAGGCTACTGGCAAGCGCAAGAGAGGAGATTCCTCCCAGTCCATCATTGCTCTAATGCACGATTCCTCATGGCGGGAGAAGAACTTCACACAGCAGGAAAAAGCTGACCAGCTGCTCCCTTCGACTGATCCTATAAAATTTGCAAACCGGTACTGTGAGTTGAAGTACCCGACTTTTGCAAACTCCAGAAATTTATACCTGGAACGTACCTTGAAGATTCCAGAAGCCCTCCAGGAATACACCACTAAGTAAATCAAGCAAAGGGTCTGGTTCTTTCTGGAGAGACCACTGACGGAGGTCAATGCATCTTGGGTTCGGGAATTCTATTGCAACTACTACCTTACTACCCTAGATGCAGTGAACCTGAGGGGAAAGCGAATTCTGGTCAATGAGGAGGCCATAGAGACCATTCTCCAGCTCCCAGCCAAGTCCGATCAGCCAGATGGTTATGCACAGGCTGAGGAGGACATGGGCCAGATGCGGTTTGATTGGGATGCTGTGAAGGCACGGATAGCTCTCGACCCTGCTGTTCCTTGGGAGATGGGTCAGGACACCACTATGCCTAGAGGGATTAAGAGAGTGTACTTGAATGATGAGGCTCGGCTATGGCATCAGATCTTGAGCAACTATGTGATGCCGAGTACTCATGAGACTGAGATCCCGGCTGCCATGATCACCCTCCTTTGGTGTGTGCTGGAGGGTAAGGACCTGTACTTGCCTCGTTTTATCTGACATTTTATGGCCAGGGTCCACGTCCGAGGCACCCTCCCCTTTCCTTATCTGGTTACACGGCTAGGCCGTCAGGCTGATGTGCCTTGGGAGGATGCCGATGAGCGACCACCAGCAGCGGACTGCAGGAAGATCATCCCTCACAGCAGGAACTTCCTTGCTTTGGGCTACAAACCACCATCTGTCACTGCTACTGATGAGACAGCCCCTCCGTCTGCTGAACCCTCTTCATCCACAGCTGCCCCAGCTGCCCCTGCTGCCACCACTGCACCTCCACCCGTCTCTGAGCCGGTTTATCGCCTCGTGCACCATCTATTCTGCCAGCTTGATCAGATGGAGCGCCGTAACAGGCGCCGGTATGAGAGATTGGAGCGCCGCAGCAGGCGACGCTATTCCCATCTGAAGCTGATGATCAGACAGGGCGCCGACACCCCCTCCGAGCCCGACACACCATCAGAGCCATCAGAGGAGGAGGAGGAGGATGAGCACGAGGAGGAGCCTCATTTCCAGGCAGAGACTCATCAGCAGGCAGGCACAGAGCACGCTACACCACAGCAGGAGGCCCCACATCAGCTTGAGGCTGCAGATCCGGAGATCCCGATCCAGTCAGCCCCCCCTCTACAGCAGCCAGACTCTCAGCCCACCACCACCACAGAGACCCCAGCTACCATCCCTACCAGTGATGACACTCCTTCACACCCGGCTTGATTGAGCATCAGGGACGATGCTTCATTTTAAGTGTGGGGAGGTCGCCATCTCTGGCGTTTATTTTGGTGAACTACTACATACTTTTTCTTTTATTTTGGATATTTTTCTGTATTTTTCTCTTTTCTTTTACTGTTATTTTCTGAGTACTTATACATTGCTTTTATGTATTTTACTCTATTTTCTACATTTTGCATTTAGTTCATTTTAGTTATTTAGTTTAGTTTGCCATTCTAACTTATTAGTGGATCAATTAGTATAGTTTACCCTTTTTACATAAGATAGCTTAGTTATAGCTTAGTTTAAATTGACAAATATAAAAAAGAGTAAGCTAGGAAGTTGAACATAATAGATTTAGATCCATAAAACCTTGTATATATAGCATTACATGATGTAGTTAAACTGACAACATTTCATCAAGGAGAAACATTAAAACTTCAAAGGCTACCCTAAATTACTTTTTAAGAGAATAATGAGAATTTTTAACTAAACCTGCATGACATACATAAGTGATAAATGATTTTTTAGCTAGAGAACACATAGCCTGTGAGTTTTGAGCTTAACTGTATGGTTACATTCAAACCATGATTTTTATTTCTGTGTGTTCCAACCTTCTTTTTCTATTCTGATGTTCTTTACTTTGTTTTAGTCTATATGTCCGATTATAGAATTTAGGTACATCTCAAAATAATGATTGAGGCCATCATTTGATCTTAGCTCACTTACCCCAAAATTAGCCTACCTTTTACATCACCTTTGTTAGTCCCCTTTGAGCTTTTTAAAACCCCTTATTCTATTTTAGCCAAATTACTAGCCTTAAGCAGAAAAATAAAAGAAAATCCCAAGTGAATCCTTGGTTAGCTTAAGATAGAAAATTATAAATAGAGTCAAATTTGGGAAACTTATTGAGAACATAGTTGATAAAGACAAAAGGTAGAAAAATTAAAAAGAATAAAGCAACTCAAAATTTTGGAAAGCAGGCTCATGAAAATTCAAATTAATAAAAATTACCATGTGTATTCAAAAAAAAAAAAGAGTTAGTTTTCAAGCATGTAAATAAGGGGATACAAAAAGAACTCCCCAATGCAAAATAAAAAGCAATGCACATGGATAAAAACAAGAATTGAAACATGAGCATGTGACATCAAAAGCAAGAAAATAGGGAGAATAGGTAAAGAAGCATTGTTTTACTAAGTATGTATGTTAGGTGAGATCTTAGTCTAATTAAGGATTCACTTATTAGCTCACTTAGCCTTATACATATATCCTTACCCTTTGCCTTGACCCCATTACAACCTTAATTAAAGACCTCATGAGTTTTGGTATGACTATGTTCTATAATTGTTGATTGGTTAGACGAAAAACAAAGTTATAGAAAGGAAGAATAAAAAGAAGAATAGAGTAATTAACCCAATAAACACTTAGTGATTAGAGAGAAAACACAAAATCCAGTGAGGGTTCAAAAGCTCATTAACATTTATCTCTGATTGTCTTGCAAGTTTTTTTTTCTCATCTCATTTGCAAAAACATGCTTTATTATTTGAGGGTTAGCTATATATATATATATATATATATATATCTCCTTGAGAATGTGAAATAACTTGACTACATGTAAGCTTATTATATAAGTGAATAATTTAGAGTTGCATGATGCATCATTCATTTAGGTAGATTCATTTAGCATAGGTTGCATTTCATAACATTCCATCACTTTAGCCTTAATTATTTACCTTGGATTTAGCATGAGGACATGCTAGTGTTTAAGTGTGGGGAGGTTGATAAACCCATATTTCATGAGTTCTTTTGTGCTTAATTAGAGTGATTTATTCAACTCTTCACCTACTTATTCACATTAATTGCATGGTTTTACTTTCCCTTCCTTATTATGTCATATTGTGAAAAACATGTTTCCTAAGCTTTAAAATCAATTAATTTAATTACCTTTATTTCCATTCGTTGCCGTGATTAGTGTGTTGAGTAGTTTCAGATTTTCTAAGGCAGAATGACTTAAAGGACGGAAAAGGAAACATACAAAAATAGAAGGAGAAAGCAAAATGGAGATTTAAGGAAATTGGTATCCACGCGATCGCATGGATGACGCGATCGCGTGCCAAGCACGAATCAGCAGCGACGCGGCCGCATGACTGACGCGACTGCGTGACAAGGAAAAGCTCCAAATGACGCGACCGCGTGACCCACGCAGACGCGTGACAGAGGCCACGTATCAGAATTTACAGAATACGCCCCCAGCGAATTCTGAAGCCCTTTTTGGCCCAGATCCAAGTACAGACAGCATAGATCAGAGGTTATAAAGTGTGGGAATGCACCCATTCAAAGAGAGCTCGCATATTTTACTTTTCAATGATTTAGATTTAGTTGAGAGGGAGATCTTCTCTCTCTCTCTTTTAGGATTTAGGATTTCTTCTTGTTTTAAGAGTAACTCTGGATCCCAGGTTTAATGTTCTTTTATTTTAGTTTTACTTTTATTTATTTATTCCAACATTTGAATTGATTATTATAATTTGATTTACGAATTATTCCATGTTACAGACAGTTATTTGAATTAATGATATTTGAGGTATTTTCAGTTTATGATTGTTCTCTTTGATTTAAGTTATCATTGCTTCCCATCTAAGGACGTTTTTATTATTTCAGCAATTTTACTTTTTTCCCCTTTTGGTTCTGGTTAAGAATTCAGTAACTCAACAGTTATTAAACTCAACATAATTGATAATCATTATCTTGCTAATTGAGCTGAACTTAAGTAATCCCAACCTTTTCTTAGGAAATAAATAGGATTCAAAGGCCAGATTAATTAGTCCATTGACTTTCCTTTGCCCTAGTAAAGATTGACCAAGTGGAGTTTAGATTCAACTTTCATTATAGTTGAGAGAGATAACTACGTTGGACCTCGAACTTCTCTTACCTTGCCAAAAGTCTGCTTTACAGTATTTATTTATTTTAATTGCCATTTACTTTACTTGTCATTTAAATTACTTGCTTCTCATCTTCTAAACCCCGATTACAACCTTTATAGCCAATAATAAGAACATACTTCCTCGCAGTTCCTTGAGAAGACGACCCGAGGTTTGAATACTCAGTTAACAATTTTTAAGGGGTTTGTTACTTGTGACACCCAAAATGTTTGTATGAAAGGACTTTTGAAGGTTTAGAAACTATACTTGCAACGAGGATTTATCCGCAAATTTCTAGACCACGCAAAAGTTCTCTCGTTGTACCTCAAGCAAAAGGATGGCATGACATAGTGAGAAGATCATTAGTCCCTACCTCAAACAACTCAGAGGTGACAATAAACAGATCAATAATGATCCACTGCATAATGAAAGGAGGGGAGATCAATGTGAGAGAAATCATCGCCAAGAACATCATTAGCATAGCTGAATATGTCCAACAAGATAGTTGGCTAGGATATCCTAGTACTATTTTGCGCTTATGTGAAGAGGCTGGAGTACCACTTAAAGAATTTGAAGAAACAGACTTGGTGTCCATTGGGAAGCCCATTACTAGGGAAAGATTGGAGTATGTCACCACAGTCCAATTGGAGAGGCAACCTCTAGCAAGAAGAAAGAAAAGGAAAGAAGCAAGACAAGAAGAAGAGCATGAAGAAATGGAAGAACCAAGTGCTTTGAACATGAATCAACTCCAAGACGCTTTGGAAGTAATCTTTGGGCAATACTCACAAATTCAAAGAAGTCAGGAGGAACAAGCTCAACAAAAAAAGGACCTTTGGCAATTGATGGATCAACAAAGAGGAACCCAAGCTTAATGGGTGGATTAGCAGAGGGAATATCAAACGCACATGATGGAACTACAACAAGAGCAATATACCAAGATGTATGAAGCCATCAACAACTCAACTGCTGAATATGAAAGATCCATGAATAAAGTAATACAAGAACAGTTTCAGTTGAGGAAAGAGCAAACTCAACAAAGGGAGCTTCTCTAAAGAATGGATGACAGAACAGACAAGCTTTACAGAGAATTCAATGAAAACAGAATGTTCAAGGAGGCTAGACACATAGATAGAGTTGAATATGATATGACCACTCAAGAAAAGCTCACCTACCTTTGTGGGACACTTCCAGCGCTCAACCCACAAATCCAAACATTCAATGAAGCACAAAAGGTATTGGAAGAACAAGAAATCTCAAGAGTGAAGTTCAACATTCAAAGGTTAAAAGACAAGATGGTAAGCTCAGGGATATGGAGGAAAGTGGAAGAGGAATCAATAACAAAACAACAAGGAGAACTGAGAAAGAAGAAAAGGGAGGATCCAAAGGGCAAAGGAAAACAAGGAAAATCAAGCAAAGGAAAGGGACCCAAAGCTTAAAGGTGGTGAAGTTCTTTTAGTATTTTAATAAATAAAGAAGATGTATGTCTGAAACATGATATACCTTCTAGGAGTCTTTTATGCACTTTCATGTCTATAATATGCATTTTCATGTTTACATCATGTATCCGCATATGCTTAGAATGTATGCTTGTTTTAAGCCCTTTTGCTCGATAATAGAATAAAAGATGCAGTTTGAGCAAGAACAGAGGGAAATCTAGCCTAGAGAGAATAAAGTTGTCCTACAAAAGTGTCAATATACATGCTTTCACTGAGAATGAATCAGGGCTCAAGGAATCAAAAGGATGCTTGTTTACACAAGGCTAGTTAGTTGAAAGCTACAAAACCCAAGTTAGAAAAACTTGAATAAAGAAAACAGAGAACACAAAATGAAAAACTAGGCATCAATGACAAAATTTGGATATGTGTCTGTGGTGATTGATGTTAGGAGATATACTTGGGCTAGTAAATCCGAGGGGTGCTTCATCACCTAATAACTTGGGTTAACTAACTCGGGATTATCGATTGAAAACCCACATTCAAGAGTAGCTCCATAACAGAACATTTAGCAGCCCAAAGAGGTGCTGGACACCACTATCCAAATAAAATATCAAAGTTATATGCATGTGATTGAATGTGTTAAGGAGAGAGGCTTGAGTTAGTAAATCTTTAAGAGTGTTTCAACACTTAACAACTTAAACCAACTGGTTTGGGATTGTTGATTGAAAGCTTATGCTAAAGAGCCGCCTTAAGACAAGATTTTTAGCTCAATTGAAAAAAAAAAAGAGAAAAAGAGGTCTAGTGAAGCTAACTAGTTTAGTAGTGAAGCAAGCATTTCACTAAAGAAGTTGAAGAAGCCTTGATCATTTGCATTGAACAAAGGATTACACAAATAAGGAGAACAATTTTTTTTAGGAAATGCCTCTCTGTTAAGATAGTTAATTTTTGCATCTTGAATTCTGTTATCGAACCCTCTTATCTCTTGCTTGAGGACAAGCAAAATTTTAAGTTTGGTGTTGTGATGCATTCGCATATTTGCTATTTTAACTAGTTAGTTTAGTTGGTTTTAGCTTAATTTCATTTATTATTACTAAAATAAACAAGCAATTTAGTGAGTTTTCTCTACATACATTCATGAACCAAGAACTAGGTGAAATTTGGCATAATTCATGCAAATCATTTAAAAAGTTTATAAACAAGTTGATATGAATGATTCTCTTGAAATTCATTGCATAAGATGGCAAGACTTTGAGGAAGATTCTTTGATTTATGTCAGGTGATGAAGAAAGAAGACAATGGAGCAAGAATTTGGAGCAAAAAGGTTTGAAGATGTATCAATCTTGGCAAGGAAACAGAGGAAGCACGTTGCCAACTCCGGAGTGTTTGTGGACAACGCCAAGAAGCTTGAAACAGAGCAAGAAAGGAAGCTTGAGAGCGTTGCCAGGCAGGGAATGAATTGGTGTGTTCCCTGGCAACGCCCACAACAACGCCAGGCCAAGAAATGCCAAGCCAAGGAAGGTCGAGCACGTTGCCAAGGCAAGAAGGGGAAGGCGTGTTTCTTGGCAACGCCAGCAGCAACGCTGGCCACTTCTAGGCACCCCTGGAGAAGCTCGAGCACGTTACCCAGTAGGGGATGAACTGGCGTGTGTGGCAATAATGCCAGCAACAACGGTGACCACTGTAAGGTAGCCATGGAAAATGATCTTGGGCGTTGCCAACTTGAAGTTGAATATGCATGTTCCTTGGCAACGTAAGGCCAAGAAAGTGAGCCAAGGAGAGCTCAATGGCGTTGTTGCCTTGAAGTTAAAATGGCGTGTTCATCAACAACGCCAGCAACAACGCCAAGGCTGAAAACTTCGGCCAGGGGAGGATCGAGCATTGTTAGTGGCGTGTTTGCCAACAACTTCACCAACAACTCCAACCAAGACAGCCTGACCTCACCTTCTTCAAGGATGTATAGCTTGAGTTACAGAGATCCAATTTGAGTGCTTCTAGTTGCGTTGGAAAGATGACATCTAGAGCTTTCCAATGATATATAATAGTCTACAGTGAAGCATGAAATGGAAGCTCAAATCAGAGTCATCTTTAGGCCCCAAAAACAAGAAAATGAAGTTGAGAGTTAAGGAGGAATGAATGAGCTAAAGAGGATGCTCGAACACGTTGCCAAGGAAATAATGAACTGGCGTGTTCCTTGGCAACTCCAGCAACAACGCCCATGCAAAATTGGGCTAAGGGAGTCTTTGGCATTGGAGCTGGCGTGTTTGGCAACAACTCCACCAACAACTCCAGAAAATTTGGCAGCTTGACCCTACCCTCTTCAATGGAGTATATCTTGAGATACAAAGCTCCAAATGAAACAACCCCAAGTGCATTGGAAAGAAGACATTCTAAGCTTTCCAATGATATATAATAGTTTATATTGAAGCAAACGATTAAAGCTCAAAGTTCAGGCAACATCAAGCATAAAAAGAGAAGTAAGAATGAAGAACAAGCCAAGTGTTTGGCAACAACTTGGGCAACAACTTGGGCAACAACGCCCAAGCACCATGTCCCACACCCAGAAAATGCCTTAGCACGTTGCCAACGTGCAACAAGGCTGGCGTGTTTGCCAGTAACGCCCCTCTTGGGCCAGAATTGATGCCAACTTGCTCTGCTTTCCTCGGCTCTCTTCAAAGGCCAACAATTCCTCTACTGAGCCAGCAAAATCAACAAGGACAAAGCCCAAATTGCTAACCCAATTAATGAATCTCTAGAAGCTTGGAAGACTAGTATAAATAGAGAAGGAAATTATATTTTGGGGACTTTTTTTTTGGGGACTTTTTACTTTTTACCCTTAGACTGTTACATTTGAAAACTAGCATTTTCTGTTTTACTGCTTCTCACCGATCCTCTAATTTGTTTTCTTTTGCAATTTTAAATTTTAGTTTTTCAAGAACTTCTTATTCCTCTTCTTCTTCATTCTTCTCTGCACTTAGTTTAATTTTTATCTATGACAATTGTTGTTGAAATTGGAGCTATGATTCCCTAAATCCCACTTTCATTAGGGGGAAGAGCTCTGTTTATTTGAATGGATTGATAACTTTTCTTTTCCTTCTCAATTCAAGTGGTTCATCCAAGAGGAAACTCTTGTTCTTCAAAGATTTAATCACCATCGAGAGAGGGGTTAAATCTATATGAATTGTGTGGTGAACTTGAGAAAGAAACCATATAATTCAGTTTAGAGTTCATCCTTTCATAATTTCCTTGATTAATACACCTTGGGTTGGTATGTGAGATGTAATCATCCTTGGTTGAAATCCTGGGAATTGTGTGGACTTGGATTAGAAATTGAACTTCACCTCTTCTCATGACCAATTAGATCACGAGAGTGGCAATTGATTGTATTGAGAGAAATTGAATTACCAAGAGATTGGGATTCAATTATTCACAATCTGCCATGGATCTATACCCATGATTGAGAAGGAGTTGAGCAAAATCAATTCATGACAATTTACATCTCTGACTCCTAATGATCTCTCCATCATTAATTCTTATTTCTTTTGTTCTTTAGTCATTTTGAATGCCCACTACCCAATTCCCTTTTATCTTCTTGCAATTTATCTTTCTTGCCAATTACATTCTGTTTTCTATATCTAGCAGTTTACTTTTCTGCTCTTTATAATTCCACAATCTTTACTTTTTTGCAAGTTATCTTTAATGTCATTTAAGTTTCTTACATTTTAAGTTTCAGTTATTTACTTTCATTGTTCTTCTTTATTCTAGTTCTTTAAATTCTTTGTCATTTAACTTTCCGCAATTACATTCAAAAATCAAATCTCATGAATTCAAAACCATGTTTGCTTGACTAAAATTACCATTTAACTAAAGTTGATTAATCTACCAATCTCCGTGGGATCGACCTCACTCTTAGTGAGTTTTATTACTTGATACGACCCGGTATACTTGCCGGTTGCGCGTTAATATTTTAATTTTTTGCGTATCAAATTGGTAAAAACCTTTTCACCTTCCTCAATGACTAACCGCCTCCGAGCTTGCCTAATATGAAGCAAAGTTCTTTCAATTTCCAAATCAAAGGGTGCTAAGCTTGTATTTGGTAGTGAACGCGTCATACAATGAAGGAGATAAGAAACTCATGACATCAATTGGTATCTAAGCAAAGACTTATCCTAACTAACAATCAAGCAAACAGTCAATCAAGAGAGAAATGCAAATATTCACATATTAACATATTCACACTAACCAATAGAATGGCACACATAAGCAAGTCAACGGCAACGGTGCCATTTTGATGAACGGAAATATTCTTATGCCGGTTAGAAACTAGTAATGAATCCGATCATGAGTATAGTCTAACCAACACGCGAATACCGCATCAAACAATTCTAAAATCTATGACCGAGAGTATTGATCCCGGTTTGTTCTCCCTAGGAATTACTTTAGAATGTGCATCATTGATTAAGAAAGCTTTTATGGTTTTGGGAGTTAGTGCAGGAATTCAAGCTAACAAAGCAAACAACAATTAATTGAGATAAAAGCCTTGGCTAAGGGTAAGCATTGGAAGTTCCATCATTATAGTTTCCTTCAATTATGATAAGAGTTTATTGTTGCTTCACTTAGTTAACCCCCTAACAATGGAGGAAAGTCAAGTGAGAGTAACTAATTTCAGTCACAAGTCCTAGTCTCACCCTAGGGAAGTCTAGCTTTAGTGCACTCCAAGTCAATTAGCAACTTCTCAATTCATAATCTACAATTGATATCCATTATTCAAGTGTTTCCAATAACTCAAACCCTAAGCCAAGTAAGAGGAATCTACTCCATAGCTAGGGTTGTCAATATCACAAACAATTGGTAGGCAATCATAGAAAATATGATATAATTGAGAGAAGAGAATTGAATTAAAGCTATCTAATCCAAACAATCATCAACAATCAAACAATTGAATGAAACTTCAATTCATTAATCCACATTCAAAATAACAAAGTGAACCAAATCTAGATCTAAGAAATTGAACCAAAAGAACATCAATTAAGAGTAGAAGAAGAGTAGATCTACATTTGTATTAAAATAAAAAGTCAATTAGCAATAGATCTCACCAAGAATTCAAAGGAAACTTGCAATGGAGGAAGTGAAAACCTAGAGAGAAGTTGGAGTTTCTCTCTCTAAAAACAAAATGTAACTAACTTCCTAAAAATATTTAGCAATATGACTAATTCCCCTCACACCCTAATTCTTGGTCTTCTTAAGCTTTTCCCTCCAAAATCTGCTCTAAAACAGGGCCTAGGAACCCCTTGAAATCGCTGGGCACATGTTTCATTTAAAAAATCATGTGCGCACATCGACGCGTACGCGCACTACACGCGTACACATCCCTGGGATCTTTTGCGATCTGCGCGCAGGCGTGAAGTGCGTGCGAGCATCATAAGGAATATGGCCCAGCCATATAAGCGCGCCGGTTCTTCGCTCGGCTCCACTGCGCTGGCTCTGGATGAGCGCATCCACGCGTACGCGCATAGTGCGCGTGCGCGTGCATGTCCAAACTTCAATTCTTTGATTTGTTTCATGATCCTTCCATTCATGCATGCTTCCTTCATTCCTCTTGGCCATTTTTGCCCTATAACTTCTGAAATCACTTAACAAACGGATCAAGGCATCTAATGGTAATAGAGGAGGATTACAATATCTCAATTTTGATGCAAAAGAAGCATATTTTCATCTATGAGGTAAAATGGGAAAGAGACACGAAATCATACAGTTTTATATGAATAAGTGTGGAAGATCATTGATAAAACCCTTAGATTCTATGCATGATAAACCCTAAAAACGGGGTTTATCAGTTGCCTAAGAGTTGAGTTTCAATTAAGCTCCTATCTATTCTCTGAGTGGGGTTAATAACATTGTGATTTTAAATAGTTTTGGAATCTTTGAGTTTAGCTTTTTTTTTCTTTTGAATTTTTCCAATCAGTGGTACTCAGAGCCTTTGGCATACTCTTTATTTGCACTTGACTTTGACTCTAAGTGCTCTATCTCAAGTTTTACTTGACACATTCACACCACAAGCATATGGCTAGGAAAACGAATCTTTTGAGATTTTTATTACACTTAACCTTCCTAATCATTGATGCTCAGAGCCTTGGCCCCTGCTTTTTATTTTCTTTTTCTTTTTGCTGTTTGTTTTGCTTCAAGGATCAATTTCTTGTTTAATTTAGAGAATTCATAATACTTCTCAAAATTTCTGTATCCCAAGAATTAACATCCTTAACTCCAAGATCAAATATACACTATTCCTTTCATGTAATCAAAACCACAGATAAATACCACCACATCAAGATACATAAGACAATTTAGAGTATAAACGCAGGTTCTCATGCATTATGTCACTTCTTTTCTTTTTTTTTTTTTGAATTCAAGCTTAATGGGTGATACATGAGACAACTTTTTCAAACTAAAATTAAAATACTAAAATAATTAATAAACTAGAAAATAAGAATGCTAAAACTCATGCATAGGATTGGAAACAAATAACAGAAAACAGGAAGTACTCAAGTAAAATCAGAAATAGGAAATAGCATAAAAGAACTTAACCACCACAGTTGTCCTGTTGGCTGCCTCCTCCCTGGATGGAGCTCCTAGGAATCCTCTCTACAATCCAAAGTCGTGCCTCATTTGTGAGAGCTCATGACGCTAACTCTGCTGCTCCTCCAATAGCTGCTGAAGAAGGGCAGTGTGGCCCTTATGACTCACCCTCAGCTGATCGATGGATCAGGTCAGCTGCTGTCAATACTCCTGTGGAAGGAAATACTATCACTGAGGCATCACTGGCTGCTCTGGCTGAGGTGGGGAAACCATCTCCTCCCTCGGGGCTATAGCATACTCTCGAGCATACTCCATAGTCTTCTTAGAGATGGGCCCATCTATGGAGATGAGTGTATCATGCTCAATACGCACTTTGGCAGCATCACAGAGGTGATAGATAAAGTGCGAGAATGCCATCTTGGCGTTGGTGGAGACTTTGGAAGCAATGCTATAGATCTCCTGTGGAATCACCCGCTCCACCTCCACCTCGTTCCTGAGCATGATACAGTGAATCATCACTGCTCGGTCTATACTAACCTCAGAATGACTACTCATCGGGATGATGGAGCGCTGAATAAATTCCAATCACCCTCTAGCAACCGGCTAAAAATCATGCCGCCCCAATAACAGGGGAAAATGTCGGTAAAGAATTTCACAAAAATGAGTGCGTTGTAAGCATAGTTCTAAACCGACTATTAACCTCAATCAAATTTAAGTTGTTTGTCACTTAAGCAAACCCAATAAAATTAACCGAAGTATTAAATCTCGGGTCGTCTCTCAAAGAATTACCGGGAGGTGTATTTATTATTGGTTATGAAAAAGTATCTTTTTGGGTTTTTAATTGTTGAACAAGTAATGTAAAATGACAATAAAATAAACTAAAACTAAGAAAAGTCCTAGCAAGGATTGAGAATTAGAATTCCTATCCTCATTATCATCCTCCAATTGTGATGGTAATTGCCTTTTGCTTTCACTTAGTTAACCTCTAACAATGAAGGAAAGTCAAGTGAGCAAAACCAACTTAAGTTCATAAGTTCTAATCAAAGAGTAGATTTAGTGAAGCTTAAGCCAACTAGCAATTTTCAATTACCAATCAATAAAATAATTTTGATAACTCAAGAGTCTCTAATTGATCAATCCAAGTTAAGAATTGAAAAAGCTAATTTAAAACCCAACCAAGTATTTTATCAAACACTTGGAAGGCGCAAAATAAAAATGTAGAAAATTAACAAGGAATATTAAATCTAAACAGTCAATTGCAAGCATCAATAATAACAAATGATGAAAGAAGCAATAAACATAAAATACCTCAAATTGCATTAAATGGGAAATTGAATCTAACATGAAGAGTTCATAAATTAAATGGGGAAAATAAATAAACCAACAAGAGAAATAGATGAACTAAAGTACTAGAACAATCAAAAGTAGAAGAGAAACTAAATAAAAGCAAAGTAGAGATTTGAAATTGAGAAGAAACTAAACCAAAAAACCGTAAAACCTAGAGAGATGAGAGGGCCTCTCTCTCCAGAAAACTACATCTAAAACCTAAATAAAGGGAATGAATGTGTGAATGAATTGATTTCCCCCCATCCAGCTTCACTTTGCAGCCTCTAAGCAGTGTTTTCGGGCTTGGAACTGGGCCAAAAGCATCCCAAAAATCGCCCCCAGCGTCTTCTAGTTAATGCAGCACGTGACGCTCCATCACGCGTACGCGTCAGTCACGCGTACGCGTCACTTGCACAAATTCATGATGCATACGCGTCGCTCGCTGACGAACAGGATTTTTGCCAGAAAAGAATTTCATAAAAATATTTGCGTTGTAGATATAGTCTCTAAATCGACAGAAATCCCTTCGTACAAACATTTTGGTTGTCACAAGTAACAAACCCCTTTGAAATTGATAACCGAGTATTCAAACCTCGGGTCGTCTTCTCAAGGAATTACAGGGAGGTATGTTCTTATTATTGGTTATGAGTTTGTAAATTGGGATTTTGGAAGTAAGGTGGGAATATGTTATATGACAAATAATTTAAATGGTAATTAAAAATAAATAAATAGCAGCAAGGCAAACTTTTGGCAAGGTATGAGAATTTGGAAGTCCAGACTTAGTTATTCTTATCAACAACAATGAAAGTTGAATCTTAATTCCACTTAGTTAACCTTTACTAAAGCAAAGGAAAGTCAAGGGACAATTTGGTTTGATCTTCGAATCCTATTTATTTCCTAAGAAAAGATTGGGATTATTGAAGTTCAACTCAATTGGCAAGATAACAATTAACAATTATGCTGTTGAATTGGATAACTCCTGAGTTACTAATTTCTTAACCAAAACCAAAAGGAAAAGAGTAAATCTACTGGAATAAAAATGTCTTCAGATGGGAAGCAGTAATCATGTAAATAAAAGAAAGCAATCATGAATTGAAATACCTCAAATAACATTAATTAAGAAAATTATATGTAACATGGAAGAGTTCATAAATTAAACAAAAATAAAGAACCTGGGATTGAGAGTCACTCCTAAAACTAAGAGAAGTCCTAAATCCTAAGAGAGAGAGGAGAGAACCTCTCTCAAAACTAATCTAAATCATGAGAAGTGAATTATATGAGCCTTCTCTGTATGGATGCATTCCCCCACTTTATAGCCTCTAATCTGTGTTTTCTGGGCCGCAAATTGGGTCAGAAACAGCCCAGAATTCGCTGGAGAAGAATTCAAACACGCTGATTTCCGTCACTGTGATGCGGCCGCATGAGTCAAGCGGTCGCATCGCCTAGCGTCAGAGCAACTATGGCATATTATATATCAAATCGAAGCTCCAGAAGTTAGCTTTCTAATGCAACTGGAACCGCGTCATTTGGACCTCTGTAGCAAAAGTTATATCCATTTGAGTGCGAAGAGGTCAGGCTGGACAACTTAGCAATTTCTCCAACTTCTTGTATTCCTTCCACTTTTGCATGCTTCCTTTCTATCCTCTGAGTCATTCCTGCCCTGTAATCTCTGAAATCACTTAACACACATATCAAGACATCTAATGGTGATAAGAGAGGATTAATATTAGCAATATAAAGGCCAAAGAAGCATGTTTTCAATCAAAGCACATAATTAGGAAGGAATTGTAAACCATGCATTTTGTATGAATAAGTGGCTAAAGAGTTGATAAAAACCACTCAAATGAGCACAAGATAAACCATGAAATAGATGTTTATCACTCGCCTTCTGCACTGGTCACGCATACGCGTGGCCCATGCATGTGCGTCGATGCTAGATTCTGAAATACTCCATTTCTTGTGTTCCTTCCACTTTTCCATGCTTCCTTTCCATCCTCTAAGTCATTCCTGTCCTATAAAACCTGAAAACACTGAACACACATATCACGACATTGAATGGTAATAAGAGAGGATTAAAAATTAGTAATTTAAGTTCAAAGAAGCACGTTTTCACTCATAGCACAAAATTAGGAAGGAAAAGGTAAAACATGCGAATTAAATGAATAAGTGTGAGAATAATGGATAAAATCTACTAAATTTAGCCTAAGATGTACCACGAAATAGTGGTGCATCAAATCTCCCTACACTTAACATTAGCATGTCCTCATGCTAAGCTCAAGAGAATCAAAAGAGTGAAGAGGAATGGTAGAAATTATGAAATGCAATCTGATGTTGGAAAAAACGTCGGTAAAGAATTTCACAGAAATAAGCGCATTGCAAGTATAGATCTAAACAGACAATTAAACCTCAATCAAATTTAATTTTTTTGTCACTTAAGCAAACCCAATAAAAATAACCGAAGTATTAAACCTCGGGTCGTCTCTCAAGGAATTGCAGGGAGGTGTAGTTATTATTGGTTATGAGGTTGTATCATTTTGGGTTTTGAAATGTTGAACAAGAAATGTAAATGACAAGAAAATAAACTAATAATAAATAAAGGTCTTAGCAAGGATTGATAATTAAAATTCCTATCCCTATTATCATAGTCACTTGTAATGGTAATTGCCTTTTGCTATCACTTAGTTAACCTCTAACAATTGAAGTTAAGTCAAGTGATAAATCAACTTAAGTTCATGAGTCCTAGTCAACTCCTAAGGAAAGACTAGAGTTAGTGGAATTCAAATCAACTAGCAAGTTTCAATTACCAACCAACAAGAGACTTTGACAATTCAAGAGTCTCTAATTACTCAATCTTAGCTAAGAACATAAAAAGCTAATTTAAAATCCAACTAAGCATTTCATCAAATACTTGGAAGGCACAAAACAAAAGCATAGAAAAGCAATAAGAGAATGTAAAATCTAAAACCAATAATTGCAAAATCAATGATAACAAATAAAGGAAGAAGCAATAAATATGAAATACCTCAAATTGCATTAAATAGAAAATCGAATCTAACATGAGAATTCATAAACTAAATTGGCAACATAAAGTAATCAACAAGGGAAATAAATAAACTAGAATGCTGAGACAAATAAAAGTAGAAGAGAAACAAAATTAAACTAAGATAGAAATCTAAAATTGAAAAGGAATATAACTATGACCTAAAACCTAGAGAGAGGAGAGAGCCTCTCTCTCTCTCTAGAAAACTACATCTGAAACCTAAAATTATGTGAATGAAAGTTGTCTCTTTGTTTTCCCCACTCTACAGTCTCTATTCTGTGTTTTCGGGCTTGGAACTGGGCCAAAAGGAGCCCAGAAATCGCCCCCAGCGCTTTCTGTAGATTGCAGCACGTGACGCTTTGTCACGCGTATGCGTCGTCCACGCGTACGCGTCGCTTGGTAAAAATCCTTGTCACGTGTACGCGTCAGTCACGTGTACGCGTCACTCGTCTTCTGTGCCAGTCACGCGTACGCGTCGCCCTACGCATACGCGTCACTGCCAGCTTCTCAAAACATCATTTTCTTGTGTTCCTTCCAGTTTTGCATGCTTCCTTTCCGTCCTCTAAGCCATTTCTTCCCTATAAATCCTGAAAACACTTAACGCACAAATCACGACATCGAATGGTAATAAAGGGTAATTAAAAATTGACAATTTAAAGGCCTAGGAAACATGTTTTCAACTTTATCACAGAATTAGGAAGGAAAATGTAAAACACGCAATTTATATGCATAAGTGTGAGAATAATGGATAAAATCCGCTCAATTCAATACAAAATAAACCGTAAAATAGCGGTATATCAATCTCCCCATACTTAAACATTAGCATGTCCTCATGCTAAGCTCAAGAGAACCAAAAGAGTGAAGGCAGAATGGTGGAACTAATGCAATGCAAACTATCTAGATGCGAGCTATCAACATGCATCATGCTATTCTAATTACTATCTATCTATACATATATAAGCATATATGTGGTCACAGTGAGTCAAATTCCCAAGAGATCATATATGCACAATCAAGGACTAAATCAATCATATCAAAGTACATTCACAATTGAGTTGAGTTAATCAAAAGAGTTCACAAACTTGCAAGACAAGCAATGATCAAATATGGACATATGGAAATGAGCAATTGAACCCTCACTGGATGTGTATATGCACTTTAATCACTCAAGTGTTTGGGGTTAAACCTCTAAAATCTCCTCTAATCATGCTTTCAAAAATTTTGTTCTTCATCTAACCAATCAACAATTATCAAGTGTACAAATGCAAATATCATGAGGACTTTTCAAGGTTGTAATGGGGCTAAGGTAAGGGTGAGGATACATGTATGGCCAAGTGAGCTATCATATGAATCTTTGACTAACCTAAGTTCTCACCTAACACATATACACACTCTATACAATTCTAAAGTCAAGCTTAGCTACCCAAAATCTCACTTTTGTATATTTCACATACTCATGTCTCAATTTTCATTTCATCACATATTTATTGATCTTTTTATTGAACTTAACATTGGGGTAATTTTGTCCCCTATTCATTTATTTCTTCTCTTTTTTTTAATATAAACGGAAGCATAATACATCAATGCATATGGTTTTTATAATTTCACATAAGTAAGCACCCAAATTCTCAATATTTATCAATAAAAACAAAACACCTTTTCCTCAACCATAGTTCCCATATTTCCCACACTTAGTTGACACACAGTCTCTATCTTAAGCTAACCAAAGATTCAAATAAGGTAATTAATTATTTTTCCGCTTAATGCTAGTGATGTGATAATATAAAGAACAAATAGGGATTAACAAGGCTCAAAGTGGCAAACAAAGGCAAATGAAATGGTAGGCTATTCGGGATAAGTGAGCTAATATCAAATGATGGCCTCAATCACATATATGCATGAATATACACTAAATAATGGACATATAGAATGGAACAAACTAAAGATTACAATCATAGAGAAGAAAACACACAAGAATAAAAATCATGGTTAAATATTGTAACCATGCAATTAAGCTCAAAATCTCACAGGTAGTGTGTTCTTAGCTCAAAAACCATATTCCAAAGTATTTATATATATCATGCAAGTTTCAAAAAGTTTTAACTCAAATCAATGTGAATCTTAAATTCCTTTTCTAAGAAAAATGAATTCTTGAAAATTTTAACAAATTGACCAACATTTATTATTTTATATATATACTAAATGAAATGTTGTGATTATGAAAAGCTAAAAGTTTTTAGTTTACTCTCTGTTTTCAATCAAACCAAATTCTCATATGCAAAAGGGTAAACTAAGCTCAATAATCCACATTTTTCCATATCACAACTAATAACTAAAAGTGCAATTCAAGCTAAATATCTAAGATATATACAAGCCCAAAGTGCAAAATGCAACAAAGTAAAAATAAACAGAAGTACAATAAAATGAAAATGTGCAAGTACTAAAAATAAAACAAAATAAAGCAAAATAAAACAAAGGTCTAAAATAGTTCACCAAAATATAGTCCGCCGGAGACGGCGACCTCCCCACACTTAAATCACAGCATCGTCTTTGATGCTCTCAGTCAAGCTGGGTGAGAAGGATCGTCGCCCACTGAAGGGTGTGCCGCTGGCTCTGTCGGCGGTGGCTATGCAGGTACCTGTGGCTCTGTAGGCTGCTCAGGCTGAGTCTCATCGTGCTGTGCCTGCTGCTGGTCCTCCTCTTGTGCCTCCTCCTGCTCCTCCTCCTCCTCAGAGTGCTTCGAGAGTGTGTCAGGCTCGGAGGGGATGTCAGTACGCCCAGTAGTCACAATCAGCTTCAGATGCGCATAGTGTCGCTTGTTGTGACGCTCCAACTGCTCATAGCGTCGCTGATTGCGGTGCTCCATCTGATCAAGGCACTCAAAAAGGTGGTGCACAAGGTGGTAGACTGGCTGAGAAGTGGATGATGGTGCTGCTGAAGTAGGTGGTGCTGCAGGTGGTGAAGGTGCTGCTGAGGATGTGGCCGCATCAGTAGAAGTAGTAGTAGGTGGTCTGTGGCCTAGAGGTCTGAACCGCTTACCGTGCGGAATAACCTTCTTGCAGTCGGCAATCGGTGGTCTCTCATCCTCTGACTCCCAAGGCACCTCAGCTCGACGAGCCATCTGGGTGATCAAATAAGGAAAAGCCAATGTGCCTCTTACATGAACTTTGGACATATACTTCCTGATGAGCCTTGGAAGGTATAGGTCCTTCCCTTCCATGACACACCAAATAAGGAGGATCATGGCAGCTAGTGATGACAAGTCATCTTAACCTAGTTTCACTAGCCTTTTTCTTTGTTTTTATTAGGTGTTATACACTTTCTTGCATTCTAAGTAAGTAATTTGGAATGGAAATGCATGACTTCTTTGAATCAAACAACCACCATTTAATTGATGCTAAATCATGAGGTTTAGGCTAAATTTAATTGATTTTTAATGATTTATAAACCTTGTGAATTTGGTGATACTTTGATTGGTTGTTTTGATTAATTGCAGGTGAAAAAAAGAAGAAAATAAGAAAGCGTTGCTTAAGAAGTGTGGCCTAAGGAAGAAAAAGAGTGGCACATGGAAAGAGAGAAGCCACAATGCTCTCCCCAAGAGCTCAGTGCTCTCCAAAGGAGCACAACCAAAAATCCAAGGAAGCAATGTTTCAATGCTCTGCTCACCTTGTGAGCTGAGCACAATTTGAAGCCAAGAAACAAGGAAAGGAAAAACAATGCTCAACTCACCAAGGGAGCATTATCGGGCATTCATCACAAGAAATTCAAGGAAATTGTTTGCCAAATGCTTGCTCCAAGGTTCGAACCAAGGACCCAAGGGGAGTGGGGGAGCGCTACTCACAAGGAAAACAAGCCAAAAATTGGCCAAATGCATCCCCCAAGGTTCGAACTCAACACCTTAAAGAAGCAAGGAGCAAGGAGCTACAAGGAATCCAAGAAAATGCCACCAGTGCATGCTTCCCTCAAGTTTCGAACCAAGGACCTCCCTTGGAAGCACCAATGCTCAGCTCACTTGGAGAGCAGAGCGCTACTCATGAGCATGCTTGACACGGTCCAGGAAGCAAGGCGCAACATTTGACACGGACCAAGGAAGGAGCGCGCAACATGTGACACGGCCAGGGAGCAAGACATGCGCACAAGGCCCCAATGCCTTCCCCAACATTGCATGCTACAAAGGATCCCCACACAAAGCTTCAATGCTCAGCTCCCCACTTGAGCTGAGCATCCTCCTGGAAGCAAATTCTCCATGGGCTGAAAATTCAATTAAAAATCCAACTTAATTTATATCTTCACCAAATTAAAAGCCCATCCAAATTCTAAAATCCAAGAATAGAAAGTGTATAAATAGGAGCTAGTTTGATGTAATTAGGGACCTCTTTTTGAAACCTCTAGACTTCACTTTGAATTTTCCTTTGAACTTTCATTTTCATTTTGAGTTTTTTTTTTACTTTTGAATTTAGATCTTAGAGAATTGGGAAGGAGAATTGATCTCTCTTCTTCCTTGTTCTTGCTTGAGCACTCTTTAATTTTCTTGCTTTGGATCTTGGGTGAAGAATTGAAGAACTTCTGTTTCAATCTCACCTTGAGATATCTTGTTTACTTTTTCTGCACAATTGAATTTGAACTTCTGTTTACTGCTTCATCTTCTACTCTTTCTGTAATTTACTTTTCTTTACTTCTTTTGCAATTGTTCTTGTTGGATCAAGGAAGGATTTGAGATCTAGACTTATTTTCTAGTCTCTTCCACCCTTGAGATCTTCAACCATCTTTTCAATTGCTGCAAATTAAGCACACTTTCTGTTTTTAAATTTTCAAAGCATTTTACTCTTCTGTTTGAAATCTACTTCAATCCAATTCATCTTTTGCTTTTCCGTTTGTTGCAATTCGCTTCTTCTTGTTTCAATTCTGCAATCCCAACTCCCAATTCTTTTTATAATTCAAGCAATTTATATTTCTTGTACTTTAAGTTTCAGCCATTTACATTTCCTGCAATCTAAGTTTCTGCAATTTACATTACTTGTAATTTAAGATTCTGCTTCTTTACTTTCCTGCTCTTTAATTTACTGTATTTTACCCCTCTCCCTTTACATTTCAAGCAATTTAGTTTCTGCCAATTGCAAATAACTCAACCAATACTTGATTCGCTTGACTAAATCAACCACTAAACTAAAATTGCTCAATCCTTCAATCCCTGTGGGATCGACCTCACTCATGTGAGTTATTATTACTTGATGCGACCCGGTACACTTGCCGGTGAGTTTTGTGTTGGATCATTTTCCACACATCAACTAGCACTTTTGACTTATGAGTACTAGGCATAACATAATTGCTCAGTATCTGTTGCCACAACCTAACCTCATCATTGAGATAAATAACCTTTATACCCCGTGGAGTTACCTTTGACTTTCCCATAGCCCACGTAACATCAGAATCAATGGCTATAGTACGCCCGACAGCATTCCAATCAAAACTCATGAATCTAATAGACTCTTCGGCCTTCTGAAAATCATTTGTGTCATCTGTTTTAGGCTAGAAGTGGAGGATGTCCTGTATCGCTTCCTTGGTGACTAAAATCTGCTTTCCCCTAAGCTACACTGCATCAAGGATCGTCCTAGAATAGTTAGAATAGAACTCACATACCCATGATGTGTTTACCTCTGCTAGATATCTATCCAGAAATACCCAACCTCTCTGTTCAATCTGGTGTTCAGTGTACTTCCTCAAATCGGTTGGTATTTTTAGCTTCCTTTCCAAGTAGAGGTTCCATTTTTCCGCAAAGACCGGAAACTTGAGTACACAGTAACGATTGGCAAATTTGACTGGGTCATTAGTAGGCACAAGTTGATCAGCTTTTTCTTGATTAGTAAAGTTCTTTTCACACCAAAATTCATCTTATAGAACATCCGATAAAGCAACAGATGACTGTCCGCTCTTCCTTTTACTGGAGCTGGCCTTAGCCTTTCCTTTCCCTTTCCTATCAGACATCCTGAAAAATAGAATTCCCAGAATACATATTATTAAACAAAGCAGAGGAAAAGGAAGCAAGTAAATAAGCAAACAGGTAGAATACCAGAAACAAAAGGAAATTAAGACACATTCATGAAGTAACTTAAAGAAATGAACTCTTGGAATGCAAAAAAACAGAACTCAGACAACAATCAGAACAACAACCAAGAATTCATACAATAATAGTGAGATGCTTGTTTGTTAAGCAACAACAATTATCATGTCTCAAAAGGAACCTAAAAGAGTTAGTTGACAACTAAAAGAAAAGTTAAAGAGTCAAATAAGTCAAGAGTTAGAAAGGTGTGTTAAAATTAATGGCATGGAAATGTTGTTCTTAACCAACATGAGTGCACAAAGTTAAAGAACAAGCAATCTCACTCTCATGAGAACAAAGCAAATCATTGATGATGAAAGATGTAATGTAAGAAGCACAAACGGTAAACAAAAGTTATCATCAATGTATTTCATCACTCAAGTAAAAAGGCACCATCAATAGCAAAGTCAAAGAACCTCATCAGAAGGAAACAAGATTAGGCTGATTAGAAATTTTGAGACAACTTCAATGGTCAAAGAAAAGTTAAAATTGAAATAGGACCATGAAGAGGGAAGATTTATAACCTAACTTGAACAATTCAATCATAGAAGAGGTTCAAAATTCATTGGTCAGCTGATGCGTTTGCATCTTTGCTATTTTAGCTAGTTAGTTTAAGTAGTTTTAGCTTAGTTTCATTCATTTTCTTTGAAATAAACAAGCATTTTAATGAGTTTCACCTCCATGCATTCATGAACCAAGAACTAGGTGAAATTTGGCATAATCCATGCAAATAATTCAAGGAGTTTATAAACAAGTTGGTGTGAATGATTCCCTTGAAAATTATTGCATAAGATGGCAAAACTTTGAGGAAAATTCTTTGGTTTATGTTAGGTGATGAAGCAAGAAGGCAATGGAGCAAGAATTGGAGCAAGAGAGATTGGGAACATAGCAAGGTGATGGAGCAAGGAGGAACAAGGGGCGTTGTTGGCTACGTGTTCAGCAACAACTCCAGCAACAACGCCCAACAAATCAAGCTGCCAGGGAGAGGAAGGCTTGCACGTTATTCCTGGCGTGTTTTGCCAACAACTTGGGCAACAACGCCAGGAAACCACCAAAGAAGAGGCATGCATATTGTTCCTGGCGTGTTTTGCCAACAACTTGGGCAACAACACCAGGAAGCCACCAAAGAAGAAGCATGCACGTTGTTCCTGGCGTGTTTTGCTAACAACTTGGGCAACAACGCCAGGAAGCCACCAAAGAAGAGGAATGCACGTTGTTCCTGGCGTGTTTTGCCAATAACTTGGGCAACAACGCCCATGCAAAATAGAGGAGAAGGCATGCACGTTGTTGCTGGCGTGTTTTGCCAACAACTTAGGCAACAACGCCAGGAAGCCACCAGAGAAGAAGGATGGGTGTTGTTGCTGGCGTGTTTTGCCAACAACTTGGGCAACAACGCCAGGCAGCCTGACCTTGCTCTCTTCAAAGGAGCATATCTTGAGCTAGAAAACTCTAAATGAGGTGATTGCAATGGCATTGGAAGGAAGACATCAAGAGCTTTCCAACCATATATCATAGCATGGGATTGGAGTTCATTTGAAGACTCAAAAGCTGGCTTTATTTAGAGCCTCAGAGACTAAGGGCGTTGTTGCTGGCGTGTTTTGCCAACTACTTGGGCAACAACGCCAGGCAGCCTGACCATGTCTTCTTCAATGGAACATAACTTGAGCTACAGAGATCCAATTGAGGTGCTTTCAGTTGCATTGGAAAGTAGACATCAATAGCTTTCCAACCATATATTATAGTCTATAGTGGAGCACAAAATTGAAACTCAAACCACAGGCAACATCAAGCATAAAAAGTGAAGTAAGAATGAAGAACAAGCCAAGTGTTTGGCAACAACTTGGGCAACAACGCCAAAGCACCATGTCCCACTCCCAGGAAATTGCCATGCACGTTGTCACTGGTGTGTTTTGCCAATAACTTGGGCAACAACGCCAGGCCATTGGGCCAGAGCAATGAGAATGAGCCCTGTTTCCTCTGTTTGACAAGAATTCTTTCATGAAGCAATATTCACAAGGATAAAGCCCACATTGCTAACCCAATTGAAGATCTCCAAATGAGTCTTAGGACTAGTATAAATAGAGAAGGAGTTTGTACTTTAAAAAGGGGGATTATTTTTAGGACTTTTTGAACATTTTACTTTTGAGGACTTTTACTATTACACTAGCATTTTTACTACTTCTCACCCGTCTTCTATTTTGTTTTTCTTGCAACTTGGAATTTCAGTTTTTCAAGAACTTTTTCTTCATTCTTCATTACTCTTCTCTATTCAATTGGAATGTTTACTTTTGCACTTGTTGTTGAATTTAGAGCTATGATTCACTAAACCCCATTTTCATTAAGGGGAGGAGCTCTGCTCATTTGAATGGGTTGATAACTTTTCTTTTCCTTCTCAATTCAAGTGGTTCATCTAAGAGAAAACTCTTGTTCTTCACAAATTTAATCACCATCGAGAGAGGGATTGAATCTATATGAATTATGTGGTGAACTTGAGAAAGGAGCTACATAATTCAGTTTAGAGTTCATCCTTTCATGATTTCTTTGATCAATACACTTTGGGTTGGTATGTGAGATGTAACCTCCCTTAGTTGAGATTCTGAAAGTTGTGTGGCTTGGATTAGAAATTGAACTTCATCTCTTCTCATGAACAATTAGATCACGAGAGTGGCAATTGGTTGTGTTGAGAGAAATTGAGTTACCAAGAGATTGGAACTCAATTACCTACAATCTGCCATGGATCTATACCCATGATTGAGAAGGAATTGATCAACATCAATTCATGAGAGTTTACATCTCTGATTCCTAATGATCTCTTCTATCATTAATTCTCATCTCTTTTGTTCTTTAGTTATTTTGAATACCCATTACCCAATTCCCTTTTATCTTCTTGCAATTTATCCTTCTTGCCAATTACATTCTGTTTTCTATTTCTTGCAGTTTACTTTTCTTCTCTTTATAATTCCGCAATCTTTACTTTCTTGCAATTTATCTTTAATGTCATTTAAGTTTATTGCATTTTAATTTTCAGTTATTTACTTTCATTGTTCTTCTTTATTCTAGTTCTTTAAATTCTTTGTCATTTAACTTTTCGCAATTACATTCAAAAATCAAATCTCATGAATTCAAAACCATGTTTGCTTGACTAAATTACCATTTAACTAAAGTTAATTAATCTACCAATCTCCGTGGGATCGACCTCACTCTTAGTGAGTTTTATTACTTGATACGACCCGGTATACTTGCCGGTTGCGTGTTAATATTTAAATTTTCACGTATCATCAGCAAGGTTCTAATTGACACAGAAATCGTCAACCAATTCCTTGTTGTCTGCAATGATGTAAACCGAATAAAGGGAACTGAAGAAAAGCGGAAGTGCCAGCAGACCACTCTATGACTTAAATTTGGCAATAAACAAGTGGGACTAGAGTTAAAATGTGCCAAATTCAGTTCACAATTGGAAATTAATAGGATAAGGTTTTCAGAAAAATGTGGCAGCATTCTAGCAGTAAATTGAGCGTTCCCGAATTAAACAAACAGCAAAATCAGTCCATATGAATTCAAGATAATTCAGACAAATTCAATAGCCATATTTCACATGAACCAAGGTGCATTTTCGAATATGAGTTCAGCAACAGATTTATCAATAATATCGATCTCGGTTTAGCAACCATCATCTATTCAATTACAAATATCAATAACTCAGCAGCTCATATGAATCCAATATAGGTCAATTAGCATGAAAAACAGGAAAATTCATATGGCCCAGGCATCATTAAGCAAAATCAGCATAACAGCAGTGAAATAGCATACCTGCAAATAGCATCAAATAGCAACATGTAAAAATAGATCAGCAATATCAATAGCAAAGCAGTTATAAAATCATCCAATTCAGACAGCATGAACAGAGCAATTATCAGACTTAAATCCACTAACCACATCCTAGCTACCTAACCTCCTAAAATCAACTAAGAACATGCATTTCTAATCTAACTAAACTAAGCAGAAATTAAACAAAGCTAACAAAATTACCTAAATAAAATGATAAAGCAAGAAAAGAAATGCAAGGGAAGACAGGGGAACCTAGGGCAAGTAGAAACAGAACTGGAAGAGGAAGGAAATGACACGGCCAACCCAGAAGTGGCACTGAGAAGGTAGTCACAGAGCAGCGAAACGCAGAGTAGGGAAGCGCAGCTTCTGCTGTGGTTACAGCGATGGGAGGAAGGAGGAAGAAAGGGGAAAGGAATGGCTGAGAGAGGTTGGTGACAATGGGGTCCGCGGCAGTGCTTGGTGAAGGTGGAGAAGATGGACGAACGGACAGGGAAGAGGGAAGAAGGAGAAGAAGAAAGGAAGGGGATGGAGGGGTGGTCGGCGGCGGCTCGGGGTTGCCGGAACTGAGCTACGGTATGAGGGTGATGGTGGTGAGTAATGAATGTTTCAATGGAGGGAAGAGAGGGAATAGAAGGAGATGTTGGGGGTGAAAGGGATAGGGTTACGCGAATGAAAAGTGTTCTCGCGTAAGGGATTAGGGAAATTTGAATCCACGTGTACGTGTTACGGACGCGTGCACGTGGGTGGAGAGAAATGAATGTGACGCGTACGTGTGAAGCATGCGTACGCGTCGAGTGAAATTGTGCTAAACGCACAATTCTATCGCCGTTTTTGCGCAACTCTCTGTTCAGATTGAAAGGGACAGCATTTACGTGCGACGCGTGCGCGTTATTGACAAATGAAGAATAAATTAATTTTAAAAATTAAAATTTCTTTTTTGGATATTGTTGGAATTTTTTCTTTTTTCTACAGTTAGAATAAAAATTTATTTTTTTAGATTAAAAATAAAAAATAATAAAGATACAAATTTGTTGTTTACTAGATATGGTTGGATTTTATTTTATTTTTCTATTTTAAATAAAAAATTAAATTTTATAATTAAATTTTTTTATTTTTTATTCACCGGATAATGCTACACCCGAACCGTTTACTTTTTTTATTGCTGGACTTGTTCACAAATTAAGAATAAATTAATTTTTAAAATTTAAAATCTTTTAACTTTTTTGTTTATTGGATATTGTTGGAATTTTTAATTTTTCTACTGTTAGAATAAAAATTAATTTTTTTAGATTAAAAGTAAAAAAGATAATAAATTTACAAATTTGTTGTATACTAGATATTGCTGGATTTTATTTTATTTTTCTACTTTAAATAAAAAATTAAATTTTATAATTTACAAAATCAAAAATAAAAAATTTAGTTTTTTTAAATTTTAAATAATTCAAAAAAATATTTTTTATTTTTTATTCACCGAATATTGATACACCCGAACTGTTGACTTTTTTTGTTGTTGGAGTTATTGACAAATTAGGAATAAATTAATTTTAAAAATAATTTTTTTTTGTTTATTGGATATTGTTGGAATTTTTAATTTTTCTACTGTTAGAATAAAAATTAATTTTTTTAGATTAAAAGTAAAAAAGATAATAAATTTACAAATTCGTTGTTTACTAGATATTGCTGGATTTTATTTTATTTTTCTACTTTATATAAAAAAAATTTAATTTTATAATTTAAAAAATCAAAAATAAAAAATTTATTTTTTTAAATTTTAAATTTTTAAAAAATATTTTTTTATTTTTTATTCACCGGATATTGATACACTCGGACTGTTGACTTTTTTTATTGTTGGACTTATTGACAAATGAAGAATAAATTAATTTTAAAAATTAAAATTTTTTTTATTGGATATTGTTGGAATTTTTTATTTTTCTACAGTTAGAATAAAAATTTATTGTTTTAGATTAAAAATAAAAAAATAATAAATATACAAATTTGTTGTTTACTAGATATGGTTGGATTTTATTTTATTATTCTATTTTAATTAAAAAATTAAATTTTATAATTAAATTTTTTTATTTTTTATTCACCGGATAATGCTACACCCAAACCGTTTACTTTTTTTTATTGCTAGACTTGTTCACAAATTAAGAATAAATTAATTTTTAAAATTTAAAATTTTTTAACATGTTTGTTTATTGGATATTGTTGGAATTTTAAATTTTTCTACTGTTAGAATAAAAATTAATTTTTTTAGATTAAAAGTAAAAAAGATAATAAATTTACAAATTCGTTGTGTATTAGATATTGCTGGATGTTATTTTATTTTTCTACTTTAAATAAAAAATTAAATTTTATAATTTACAAAATCAAAAATAAAAAACTTAGTTTTTTTAAATTTTAAATAATTCAAAAAAATATTTTTTATTTTTTATTTACCGAATATTGATACACCCGAACTGTTGACTTTTTTTATTGTTGGAGTTATTGACAAATTAGGAATAAATTAATTTTAAAAATAATTTTTTTTTATTGGATATTGTTTGAATTTTTAATTTTTGTACTGTTAGAATAAAAATTAATTTTTTTAGATTAAAAGTAAAAAAGATAATAAATTTACAAATTCGTTATTTACTAGATATTGCTGGATTTTATTTTATTTTTCTACTTTATATAAAAGAAATTTAATTTTATAATTTAAAAAATCAAAAATCAAAAATTTATTTTTTTTTTAATTTTAAATTTTTAAAAAATATTTTTTATTTTTTATTCAACGGATATTGATACACTCGGACTGTTGACTTTTTTTGTTGTTAGACATATTGAAAAATGAAGAATAAATTAATTTTAAAAATTAAAATTTTTTTATTCGATATTGTTGGAATTTTTTATTTTTCTACAGTTAGAATAAAAATTTATTGTTTTAGATTAAAAATAAAAAAATAATAAATATACAAATTTGTTGTTTACTAGATATGGCTGGATTTTATTTTTTTATTCTATTTTAATTAAAAAATTAAATTTTATAATTAAATTTTTTTATTTTTTATTCACCGGATAATGCTACACCCAAACCGTTTACTTTTTTTTATTGCTAGACTTGTTCACAAATTAAGAATAAATTAATTTTTAAAATTTAAAATTTTTTAACATGTTTGTTTATTGGATATTGTTGAAATTTTAAATTTTTCTACTGTTAGAATAAAAATTAATTTTTTTAGATTAAAAGTAAAAAAGATAATAAATTTACAAATTCGTTGTGTATTAGATATTGCTGGATGTTATTTTATTTTTCTACTTTAAATAAAAAATTAAATTTTATAATTTACAAAATCAAAAATAAAAAACTTAGTTTTTTTAAATTTTAAATATTTCAAAAAAATATTTTTTATTTTTTATTTACCGAATATTGATACACCCGAACTGTTGACTTTTTTTGTTGTTGGAATTATTGACAAATTAGGAATAAATTAATTTTAAAAATAATTTTTTTTTGTTTATTGGATATTGTTGGAATTTTTAATTTTTCAACTGTTAGAATAAAAATAAATTTTTTTAGATTAAAAGTAAAAAAGATAATAAATTTACAAATTCGTTGTTTACTAGATATTGCTGGATTTTATTTTATTTTTTTACTTTATATAAAAAAAATTTAATTTTATAATTTAAAAAATCAAAAATAAAAAATTTATTATTTTTATTTTAAATTTTTAAAAAATATTTTTTTATTTTTTATTCACCCGATATTGATACACTCGGACTATTGACTTTTTTTGTTGTTGGACTTATTGAAAAATGAAGAATAAATTAATTTTAAAAATTAAAATTTTTTATTGGATATTGTTGGAATTTTTTATTTTTCTACAGTTAGAATAAAATTTATTGTTTTAGATTAAAAATAAAAAATAATAAATATACAAATTTGTTGTTTACTAGATATGGCTGGATTTTATTTTATTTTTCTCTTTTAATTAAAAAATTAAATTTTATAATTAAATTTTTTTATTTTTTATTCACCGGATAATGCTACACCCGAACCGTTTACTTTTTTTTTATTGCTAGACTTGTTCACAAATTAAGAATAAATTAATTTTTAAAATTTAAAATTTTTAACTTTTTTGTTTATTGGATATTGTTGGAATTTTTAATTTTTCTACTATTAGAATAAAAATTAATTTTTTTAGATTAAAAGTAAAAAAGATAATAAATTTACAAATTCGTTGTATACTAGATATTGCTGGATTTTATTTTATTTTTCTACTTTAAATAAAAAATTAAATTTTATAATTTACAAAATCAAAAATAAAAAACTTAGATTTTTTAAATTTTAAATATTTCAAAAAAAATTTTATTTTTTATTCACCGAATATTGATACACCCGAACTGTTAACTTTTTTGTTGTTCGAGTT
The DNA here is from genome assembly GCF_003086295.3 of Arachis hypogaea. Taxonomy (NCBI): domain Eukaryota; kingdom Viridiplantae; phylum Streptophyta; class Magnoliopsida; order Fabales; family Fabaceae; genus Arachis; species Arachis hypogaea. The sequence goes on from NC_092050.1 coordinate 49,084,603, forward strand.
ATTGACAAATTAGGAATAAATTAATTTTAAAAATTAAATTTTTTTTTGTTTATTGGATATTGTTTGAATTTTTAATTTTTGTACTGTTAGAATAAAAATTAATTTTTTTAGATTAAAAGTAAAAAGGATAATAAATTTACAAATTCGTTATTTACTAGATATTGCTGGATTTTATTTTATTTTTCTAATTTATATAAAAGAAATTTAATTTTATAATTTAAAAAATCAAAAATCAAAAATTTATTTTTTTATTCAACGGATATTGATACACTCGGACTGTTGACTTTTTTTGTTGTTAGACTTATTGAAAAAGGAAGAATAAATTAATTTTAAAAATTAAAATTTTTTTATTGGATATTGTTGGAATTTTTTATTTTTCTACAGTTAGAATAAAAATTTATTGTTTTAGATTAAAAATAAAAAAATAATAAATATACAAATTTGTTGTTTACTAGATGTGGCTGAATTTTATTTTATTTTTTATTCACCGGATAATGCTACACCCGAACCGTTTACTTTTTTTTATTGCTGGACTTGTTCACAGATTAAGAATAAATTAATTTTTAAAATTTACAATTTTTTAACTTTTTTGTTTATTGGATATTGTTGGAATTTTTAATTTTTTTACTGTTAGAATAAAAATTAATTTTTTTAGATTAAAAGTAAAAAAGATAATAAATTTACAAATTTGAAGTATACTAGATATTACTGGATTTTATTTTATTTTTCTACTTTAAATAAAAAATTAAATTTTATAATTTAAAAAATCAAAAATAAAAAATTTAGTTTTTTAAAATTTTAAATATTTCAAAAAAATATTTTTTATTTTTTATTCACCGGATATTGATACACCCAAACTGTTGACTTTTTGTTGTTGGAGTTATTGACAAATTAAGAATAAATTAATTTTAAAAATTAATTTTTTTTGTTTATTGGATATTGTTGGAATTTTTAATTTTTCTTGTAAGACCCGGTTAATTAATGGCTAATTAACCCATAAATGTGAATTTATTCTAGAAAAGCCAAAAATGTTATTTTTATGGCTTAATATGATAGAGGAGATTGGGACGAGAATTTCGGTATCAATTTTATAGAAAACGGAGCAAGATTGGACCGAACGGGCCAAATCGGTCCAACCGGACCCAAAGTGGGCCCTTGGCCCAACTAAACTAAACCAAAACCCTAGTTTTCAGCACTCTCTCTCCTCACAACACTCTCATTTACGCTAAAATGGTCGAGAGGAAGGGAAGAACACTCTCTCAAGTTCTATCTCTCACTTGATCTTCAAACCACCATAACTTTTGATCTAGAGGTCCGATTGCCGTACCGTTTGCGGCCACGCGTTCACTGCGGAGAGCTCTACAAAACCCATACAATTAATCTTGAGGTAAGCCACGTTTTGCTCTTCGAATTTCCAGCCTTGATTTCGAGTTTCATGAGCAAAAATGTTGAGATTTTGGGTTCTTTGATGTTATAGGACCTAACTCTCTTTAAGGAGAAGGTTAATCTTGTCTCCTTGGACCTTGGGTGTGGTAAGATTCTCAACCCTAGTATAATTTGTTGTTCTATGATGTTTGGGTATTGAGATGTTGTGTATGGGTATGATGATTGTGGCTTAGGTTGTGTATATGTGAATATTAGAGCTTGATTGGTGATTTTGGAAAGCTTGGAAAAGGGTTTTGTGTGATAAAATCTATTCTTGGAGGTGTTGATACCTTGAGAGCTTGTGGACAAGTGGTTTGGAAGTGCTCTGGTTGAGCGTGGGAAATCGGCTAAGGTATGGTTTCGGCTTCCCGTATCTAATATGTAATGTGGTAGGAAATACTTAGGCTAGAGGCCCTAAGATAGGCATTGAATTGTTGATGTTGTTGAATGGTTGAGATATATGATGTGATCATATATGTGATTATAAATATTGATGCCTTGATTGTGTGATATATGAGAAATGCATGTTGTGATATATGCTTGATGGATGATTGAGGTTGAATTGATGGATGATACCATATTGATGGTGAGTATGATGTTGATCATGTATAATGATGGTTGATTGGAAATGGTATTATTGGAAATTGGGGTGAGGGAGGATGTATGACATGATATTGTGTTTGTCCTTTAGCCATTTGATTGAGAAGTGTTAAAAGGGTTGGATGGTGATTTTGGAAAATTTGGTAAAATGTCAATGTGTGAGTTGAGGATGGCTTGATGTTGATTTTGGTACATTTTGATTGATTTCAAAGAAAAGGGATGAAATTGGCATGTTTTGATTGATTTTGAAAAGAGTGGAAAGTGGCTTGTTTTGAAAATGGCACTTTATGGTTTTGTATGAAAACAAGGTTTTTGGGCATACTTTGACGGGACATAACTTGGACTACGGATCTTTGATTTGTGCCAAATCTATTTAGAAATGAAATTGGATCCGGGATGTCCATGCCGTTCGAAGGACGGGTGAAAAACGATTTAAAATGAGAAAGTTATGTCCGTCAGAAGATTGGGTAGGCGCACTTGGTGCATACGCGCCGTTCTTCGAGAGTTGTGCCCAGCCATTTTCCCGAGAGTTGTGTACCTGGGGCGCAAGAGCACCCACGCGTACGCGTGGCTGACGCTTGCGCGTCGTTTGGCTAATTTTCAATCCGCACGTATGACGCTTGCGCGTCGATGAGTTTTAAGGCCATCCACGCGTGCGCATGGAGTGCGCGTCGCGTGGCCCTGTTTTCATCCCAAGGTTGATTTTTGAGTTTTAAAAGCCAAATTTCATACTTCTAAGCCTCCGATCTCACCACTTATGTCTTGAATCATTATGATGTGCCTAGCATGAGAAAAAGGGCTAGTGAATGTGGTAACTTGCGAGTGAAGCAAGGGGAAAAATGAATGATCATTGAGGATCAAAGATGATTATGTGAGATGCGGAGGATGGCGGTGGAAGTGCTTGTTGTGCCATGGGCCGAAGGGCCGTAATTGTTAATGAATTGGCTGGTTATGGATTTAACCGTGAGCCAGATGGCTAGATTATTGTCGTGTTACGGCGGAGCCATGATTATGGCTAAGTATAAATGCATATATGCTGTTGAATGAATTGTGAATGTTTGCACTTCCACCATCGGAGATGAGGGTTTCCCTGGGAGGAAGCAGTGGCTAGCCACCACGTGCTCCAGGTTGAGACTCAAAGCTCTTTTGACCCTATGTCGTAAGTGTGACCGGGCACTGTGAAAGGCCCGGATGAGCTCACCCCCATAAATATTCACCAGTGAGGGTGATGGATATGGATCATGATTATGATCAAGTTTATGATGAGTATAACTCAAGTTAGGGATGCGCGACAGAGGGACAGTCCAATGGTTAGCTACCAGGACTTGTTGGGTTGGCTCTATAACCGACAGATAATATCATCAGCCACTAGGGACAGGCATGCATTATAAGCATACTACATGAATTGTTTGAGATTGCCTATTTGACTGCATATTACTTGCTAATTGTCTAAATGCCTTATTCGTTCCTATTTGTAAATCTCTTGTCTGATATAACTGTGTTTGCTATATTATACTCCTGCTGGTGGTTGGGAGGTCTGAAGGAATTGGAAAGGGAAGTATTAGTTAGACTGAAGGATCTTTAGTCAGTTGCCACTTGCGGTTTAGTTTGTTTATAAGCTTTGATATTATCTGGTGGAAGTTGTAGGATTGCCTTCGGCTTTCCTCTATTATTATATATTATATATGTGGAAACTGTTACCGTGCTGGGGACCTCTGGTTCTCACCCATGCGAATTTTGTGGTTTTTAGATGCAGGACGCGAGGTTTTTCGTTAAGGCATGCTGGAGACATCTGGATTAGCGAAGATTCTTTGTTCTCGGGGCTCTGTTTTGGTTTATATATCTTGTTTAGATACTTTTATCTCCATTAAATAATACAAACTGTGATGACTCCTTCTAGAGGGGATTTTGGAGAATAGATTTCTGTATTTGTGTCCCTTTGGGTTTCCTTTGGGGTTTTCCTTATTTTATTATATGTATATATTGCTACGCTCGGACCGGTTATCTTCGCAGCCGGATTTTGAGTCTTGATATTCCTGTTTTTGACACTCCTTTGTATATATATGATCTCGCGTTAGCTTATCCCTGTTCGTTATGTTATCGATCGGAGTGTTGCGCGTTCGAGTTACGTTTTTTTGTTTACCCCCTTTTCTACAAAGGCTCCTATTTATAATCAATTATTCTTACTACTATACGTACTAAATTTTTGTTTTAGAGGTCGTAATACCTTGCCATCTCTGAATTATGACTTAAGCATAAGACTCTGTATGGTAGGGTGTTACATTATGGTATCAGAGCAGTTCGTTCCTGTAGAGCCTGAGGGACAGACTGACTATGCTTCTGTGCATTCTTTGTATGTGTGTTATGTGCTGTTAGTATATCTACTTGATATAATTGGCATAAACGTTCATGAGCATACATTTGGAACTTTGAAGCACTAGACTTCCGATATTGAGACTGATCAACTTAATATCGATTGTTTGGTGTGTATAAGAACCAGATGGTGCCTCGTGGATGCGGTAGAGGTCGTGGAAGGAGTCGTAATAATGCTCGTATGCCGGAGAATAACCCTAATGACCCGGTGAACTTTATGACTGCGTTAGAGAACATGGCTGCTGCTATGCAAGCCACTGCTGAGGCTCTTGGTCAACAGATGAACAACCATGGTAATGACGGAGGTGGAGTTCAGGGCCCGATGACACTGGCAAACTTTTTGAAGGTTAATCCCCCGAAGTTCAAGGGAACTACTAGCCCGAATGAAGCTGATACATGGTTTCAGGCTATGGAACGAGCACTGCAAGCGCAGGTGGTACCTGAAGGACAGCGTGTGGAGTTCGCTACCTATTTGCTCACTGGTGAAGCGTTGCATTGGTGGCAGGGTATCCGACGCCTCCTACAGCAGGGTGATGATTATATCACCTGGGATGTCTTCTAAGAGGAGTTCTATAAGAAGTACTTTCCGACTTCTGCTAGGACGGCCAAGGAGCTTGAATTGTTGCAGCTGAAGCAGGGTACTATGTCCGTATCTGAGTATACTAACAAGTTTGAGGAGTTGTTCAGATTCTCTCGTATGTGTCAAGGGACTCCGGTGGAATATGAGGAATGGAAGTGTGTTAAGTACGAAGGAGGACTCCGGAGCGATATTTTCGGTTCGGTAGGGCCAATGGAGATTAGGACTTTCTCCGAGTTGATGAACAAGTGTAAGGTTGCTGAAGAGTGTGTGAACAGGGCAGCCACTGAGAAAGGAAGACACAAAGGATCTTTTCCACAGAACCGAGGGAAGAGTTTTTCACCTAGAGGTCCACCTTTCAAGAAGGGAGGTTCCTTTAGGAGGCCCAACAACAACTACTCCCAGGGGAAAAGGTTTGGGAAGCAGCCTCAGAATGATCAAGCTTGTACTAGGTGTGGAAGTCACCATCCGGGAGTACCATGCAAGGCCGGATGGGATTTGTGCTACAATTGTGGAAAGGCGGGGCATAAAGCCGCAAGTTGTCCGGAGCGGCAGAAGCAAGGTGCTGGGAAAGCACAACAAACTGGTCAGGTGTTCACCACCTCAACTGTGGGTGCAGAGGGATCCGAGACACTCATTCGAGGTAACTGTGAAATGGCTGGTCAAACTTTGAATGCTTTATTTGATTCGGGAGCATCGCATTCATTCATTGCATTTAAGAAAGCCCATGAGTTAGGATTGAAGATCGTAACCTTAGGTTATGACCTAAAAGTGTATAATGCTACCCATGAAGCCATGGTAACTAGGCTAGGATGCCCGAAAGTTTCGTTTAGGTTCAAGCAGCGTGATTTTGTCCATAGTTTAATCTGCTTACCGATGATCGGTCTTGATCTTATCTTGGGATTGGACTGGTTATCTGAGAACCATGTTTTGCTTTATTGTTCTACAAAGTCGGTGTACTTTATGCCGGAGGATACGGAAGGACCGATCGTGGTGAATAATTATTACTTGAATTCGATGATGGTGAACTATTCCGGAATCAAATGTCAGGGTATCCTGTTGTTAACCGCGGGTGTTTCGGGTGATGACCAAAGGTTGGATCAGATTTCGGTACTGTGTGAGTTTTTGAAAGTGTTTCCCGATGATATTGAGGAATTTCCACCTAACCGAGAGGTCGAGTTTGCTATTGAATTGGTGCCTGGGGCGGGACCAATCTCAAGTGCTCCTTATAGAATGTCACCATTAGAAATGGCCGAGCTAAAGTCTCAGTTAGAGGAATTGTTGGGTAAGAACTTTATCCGACCAAGTGTTTCCCCGTGGGGTGCTCTAGTGTTACTGGTAAAGAAGAAAGATGGAAGTATGCGGCTCTGTGTGGATTACAGGCAGCTGAACAAGGTCACCATAAAGAATAAGTACCCATTGCCGAGAATTAATGACCTCATGGATCAGTTACAAGGAGCTGGGGTTTTCTCCAAGATCGATTTGCAATCCGGTTATCACCAGATAAGGGTGAGGGGTGAGGATATCCATAAGACCGCTTTCAGGACTCGTTATGGTCATTACGAGTATACTGTAATGTCTTTTGGGTTGACGAACGCTCCTGCAGTGTTTATGGATTACATGAATAGAGTGTTCCGTCCGTTTCTGGATAAATTCGTTGTTGTCTTCAATGACGATATACTAATTTACTCCAAGACTGAAGAGGAGCATGCGGAACACTTGCGGACCGTGTTGCAGATTTTGAAGGAGAAGAAACTCTATGCGAAACTGTCTAAGTGTGAGTTCTGGAAGAGTGATGTGAAGTTTTTGGGTCACGTGGTGAGTAAGAAGGGAATAGCCGTAGATCCAACTAAGGTGGAAGCTGTGATGGATTGGAAGCAACCAACCACAGTAACTGAGATAAGGAGTTTTCTGGGTTTAGCTGGCTATTACCGAAGGTTCATCAAAGGCTTTTCGCAATTAGCCTTGCCGTTGACAAAGTTAACCCGCAAAGACACTCCGTTTGTTTGGACTCCTGAGTGCGAGGAGAGCTTTCAGACATTGAAGAAAAAGTTGACCACTGCACCTGTGTTAGTGTTACCTGAGCCGAACGAGCCTTTTGAGGTGTACTGTGATGCCTCGCTAAAGGGTCTAGGGTGTGTGCTGATGCAGCATCATAATGTGGTGGCTTATGCCTCACGACAGTTGAGACCTCACGAAGTTAGTTACCCTACGCACGATTTGGAACTTGCTGCGGTTGTGTTTGCCTTGAAGGTGTGGAGGCATTATCTCTATGGGGTTAAGTTCCAAGTCTTCTCTGACCACAAGAGCATGAAATATCTCTTTGACCAGAAAGAGCTTAATATGAGGCAAAGGAGGTGGATGGAATTATTGAAGGACTATGACTTTGAGTTGAATTACCATCCGGGAAAGGCGAATGTAGTGGCGGATGCGTTAAGTCGGAAGTCGTTATATGCGACTTGGATGATACTTCAAGAGAAAAAGTTGCTCAAGGGATTCGAGAGTCTAAAAATTGGTGCTCGAGAAGTATCTGGAACCTTGTGTTTGAGCCGATTAGAAATCTCGAGTGATTTTAAGTCCGAGCTCCTAAAGGCTCATGAAAATGATGAAGCATTATGGAAGGTGTTACTGGCTATCGAGCAAGGAAAGCAGTGGAGAGTGTCGGAAGAAAAAGATGGGTTATGGAGATTCAAGGGTAGGATCATTGTGCCGGATGTTGGCACTTTGAGGCAAGATATCTTAAAGGAGGCACACAAAAGCGAATTCTCCATTCACCCGGGAAATACTAAGATGTACCATGATTTAAAGGCGATGTTTTGGTGGCCAGGTATGAAGAATGATGTGGCGGAATGTGTTTCAAAGTGCTTAACTTGCCAAATGGTAAAGATTGAACATCAAAGACCTTCTGGGATGTTGCAACCTTTAGAGGTTCCGCAATGGAAATGGGAAAGTATTGCAATGGACTTTGTGTCAGGGTTGCCAAGGACTAGGACTGGTTTTGATGTTATCTGGGTGATTATGGACCGACTGACGAAGTCAGCTCATTTTTTGCCCATTCGGATGACTTACACCCTTGAGGAGCTAGCTCGGTTATACATAAAGGAGATTGTGAGACTCCATGGTGTACCTGCTACTATAATCTCTGATAGAGATTCTCGTTTCACTTCGAGGTTCTGGGGTGCATTTCAGAAAGCTTTTGAAACCCGATTAAGCTTGAGTACAGCGTACCATCCTCAAACAGATGGTCAATCCGAGAGGACGATCCAAACACTAGAGGATATGTTGAGAGCTTGTGTTTTGGACCAACCAGCGAGTTGGGATCGGTATATGCCGTTAGTAGAGTTTGCATACAATAATAGTTACCATGCGAGCATCAGAATGGCTCCGTATGAGGCATTGTATGGGAGGAAATGTCAATCTCCGCTATGTTGGTATGAAGCTGGAGAGAAAGGCTTGTTGGGGCCGGAAATGATAGCTGAGACCACTAAACAAGTTAAGAAAATCCGAGATAGGATGCTTACGGCGCAGAGTCGCCAGAAGAGTTACGCCGATCAGAGGCGGAAGCCCTTAGAATTTGAGGAAGGAGATCATGTTTTCCTTAAGGTTACTCCAACCACAGGAATAGGTAGAGCGATTAAAGCAAAGAAGTTGAATCCTCGATACATTGGTCCATTTCAGATCCTGGAGAGGATTGGGCCGGTGGCGTATCGAATGGCTCTACCACCTCATCTTTTGAACCTGCACGACGTGTTTCACGTGTCGCAGCTTCGGAAGTACACTCCTGATGCTAGCCATGTATTAGAACCTGAATCGGTTCAGTTAAGAGAAGATTTGACGCTTCCAGTGGCTCCAGTCAGAATCGACGATACTAGTATCAAACGGTTGCGTGGAAAAGAGGTTTCATTGGTCAAAGTGGCTTGGAGTCGAGGCGATGTTGAGGAACACACTTGGGAACTTGAGTCGGAGATGCGAACAGATTATCCGCACTTATTCTCAGGTAATTGAATTTGAATTTTGTGGGCAAAATTCCCAATTAGGTGGGTAAAATGTAAGACCCGGTTAACTAATGGCTAATTAACCCATAAATGAGAATTTATTCTAGAAAAGCCAAAAATGTTATTTTTATGGCTTAATATGATAGAGGAGATTAGGATGAGAATTTCGGTACCAATTTTATAGAAAACGGACCAAGATTGGACCGAACGAGCCAAACCGGTCCAACCGGACCCAAAGTGGGCCCTTGGCCCAACTGAACTAAACCAAAACCCTAGTTTTCAGCACTCTCTCTCCTTACAACACTCTCATTCACGCTGAAATGGTGGAGAGGAAGGGAAGAACTCTCTCAAGTTCTATCTCTCACTTGATCTTCAAACCACCATAACTTTTGATCTAGAGCTCCAATTGCCGTACCATTTACGGCCACGCATTCACCGCAGAGAGCTCTACAAAACCCATACAATTAATCTTGAGGTAAGCCACGTTTTGCTCTTCGAATTTTCAGCCTTGATTTCGAGTTTCCTGAGCAAAAATGTTGAGATTTTGGATTCTTTGATGTTATAGGACCCAACTCTCTTGAAGGAGAAGGTTAATCTTGTCTCCTTGGACCTTGGGTGTGGTAAGATTCTCAACCCTAGTGTAATTTGTTATTCTATGATGTTTGGGTATTGAGATGTTGTGTATGGGTATGATGATTGTGGCTTAGGTTGTGTATATGTGAATATTGGAGCTTGATTGGTGATTTTGGAAAGCTTGGAAAGGATTTTGTGTGATAAAATCTGTTCTTGGAGGTGTTGATACCTTGAGAGCTTGTGGACAAGTGGTTTGGAAGTGCTCCGGTTGAGCGTGGGAAATTGGCTAAGGTATGGTTTCGGTTTCCCGTATCTAATATGTAATGTGGTAGGAAATACTTAGGCTAGAGGCCCTAAGATAGGCATTGAATTGTTGATGTTGTTGAATGGTTGAGATATATGATGTTATCATATATGTGATTATAAATATTGATGCCTTGATTGTGTGATATATGAGAAATGCATGTTGTGATATATGCTTGATGGATGATTGAGGTTGAATTGATGGGTGATACCATGTTGATGGTGAGTATGATGTTGATCATGTATAATGATGGTTGATTGGAAATGGTATTATTGGAAATTGGGGTGAGGGAGGATGTATGACATGATATTGTGTTTGTCCTTTAGCCATTTGATTGAGAAGTGTTGATGTGTGGAAAACGATCCAACACAAAACTCACCGACAAGTGTACCGGGTCGCATCAAGTAATAATAACTCACGTGAGTGAGGTTGATCCCACAAGGATTGAAGGATTGAGCAATTTTAGTTTAGTGGTTGATTTAGTCAAGCAAACAAAAGTTGATTTGAGTGAATTTGTGTTCAACAAGAATTAAATTGCATAGAATGTAAAAGGGAATGGGTAATTTGCAGGAAATTAAAGAGAATAGAAAATATAAAAGTGCTGAATCTTAAAGAACAAGAAATTAAATGGCAGAAACTTAGAACGCAAGAAATGTAAATTGCAGAATCTTAAAGTGCAAGAGATGTAAATTACTTGAATTATAAAGGGAATTGGGAAGTGGATTTGCAGAATTTAAACAAGGCAAGGTAAAATTCAACAAACAGAAATATTAAAGATGGATTCAATTAAACCGGATCTCAAATGACAATAACAATAAGCTTGGTGTAGCAACGAAACAAGGAAATTGAAATTGAAAGATGTAGATCTCAGGACCCAAGAGACTAGATAACCAAGTCTAGATCTCAATGCCTTCCTAGATCCAAATTTAGAAATCAATTGCAAGAAAAGTAAAGATCAAGCAGTAGAAGAAAAGAAGTGAAATCGCAAATTCTCAATGATGCAGTAAATCAAAACAGAGAGATCTCAAGGTGAGATTGAAACAGAATTCCTTCAATTCTCAACACTCAAGACTCAGACAAAGTGTGTAGAAAAGAAAACAAAAACAACCCAGAAGAAGAGAATTCAATTCTCCTTCCCAGGAACTCTCAAATTCTAAAAGCAACTACTAAGGTGAGCTCTCTACTACAAGTATTAAAATTTCTAAAAAGGAAGCTCTCCGAAAAACTTAAATTCTAATCTATTTATACACTCTCTTCTAATGATCTTCAAGCCTTGAATTGGGCCCTTGGTCTTGATGGAATTGGGTTGTTAATAACCTCTGTTGATTGCTCTTGGTGTTGGGAGGAAGTCCACTTGTGAACCGGGCCATGAACCATTCACGTTTGAGTCAACATTTGAGGCAAACGTTGACTCAAACATCTTCATGAAACCCATTATGCAGATCGGCCCCTTGCTGTCATCCACGTTTGAGCCAGCGTTTGAGGTCAAACGTGAGCTCAAACGTGGCCCTTCCCAAGCAGCTCTTATAGCCAACGTTTGGCCTAACGTTTGAGGCAAACGTTGGCGCAAACGTGGCTCAATTAAACCATCAAACAGGGGTGCTCTTCCATGCTAAAAGATGGCCAACGTTTGACCTCACGTTTGAGGCAAACGTTGGCGCAAACGTTTCCATGCTTCAGGGTGATCTTTCTTGCTCTTATGGCGCCAACGTTTGACCTCACGTTTGAGGCAAACGTTGGCGCAAATGTTAGCCCTTCCCCTGATTCTTCTTCAGCCAACGTTTGCCTCAACGTTTGAGGCAAACGTTGGCGCAAACGTTGGCTTGCCTCCAAGGTATTAGTAATGAAAAGCATGCTTTTATTAATGCATTAACGTAAAGCATGAATTGCCAATTGCATTAGAAATGCATGGCTTTAATTAATAATGCTAATGCTTTAACTTTAAATCATTCATTCATTTAACGCCTTTATTCATTAGCATTAGTAATTAATTGTTCTATGCATGCTTTCATTATATTATTGCATTTAATTAGTAATGCCAATTACTTAACATAGCATTCATTTATTTCATTCATTTGGCATTATTAATTAAATGTTTCATGCATGCATTCATTTCATTCATTCGGTCACTTAATAATTAAATGTATGCATGCATAAGCATCAATGCCAAATGCCAAGATTCATTTGACATCATGATGCTAATGCCAAGATTCAATGGTCATGGGCCACGCTTTCAAAAGCGTGGCCTAAAGTTCCAAAGCGTGCCCAAAATTCCCTTTTCAACCATTTCTTCACCTACAAATAATCAAAACAACCAATCAAAGTATCACCAAATTCACAAGGTTTAAAATTCATTCAAAAATCAATTAATTTAAGCTTAAACCCCATGATTTTGTGTCAATTAAAGGGTGGTTGATTGATTCAAAGAGACCATGCAATTCCAATCCAAATTACTAACTTATAATGCAAGAAAGTGCATAAAACCTAATAAAATCAAAGAAAAAGGCTAGTGAAACTAGGCTAAGATGACTTGTCATCAATATTGTTGAATTTTTTATTTTTCTACAGTTAGAATAAAAATTTATTGTTTTAGATTAAAAATAAAAAAATAATAAATATACAAATTTGTTATTTACTAAATATGGCTGGAATTTATTTTATTTTTCTATTTTAAATAAAAAATTAAATTTTAGAATTAAATTTTTTTATTTTTTATTCACCGGATAATGCTACACCGGAACCGTTTACTTTTTTTATTGCTGGACTATTTCACAAATTAAGAATAAATTAATTTTAAAAGTTTAAAATTTTTTAACTTTTTTGTTTATTGGATATTGTTGGAATTTTTAATTTTTCTACTATTAGAATAAAAATTAATTTTTTTAGATTAAAAGTAAAAAAGATAATAAATTTACAAATTCGTTGTTTACTAGATATTGCTGGATTTTATTTTATTTTTCTACTTTATATAAAAAATTTTAACTTTATAATTTAAAAAATCAAAAATAAAAAAATTATTTTTTTTAAATTTTAAATTTTTAAAAAATATTTTTTTATTTTTTATTCACCGGATATTGATACACCTGGACTGTTGACTTTTTTTATTGTTGGAGTTATTCAGAAATGAAGAATAAATAAATTTTAAAAATTAAAATTTTTTATTGGATATTGTTGAATTTTTTATTTTTCTACAGTTAGAATAAAAATTTATTGTTTTAGATTAAAAAAAATAATAAATATACAAATTTGTTATTTACTAGATATGGCTGGATTTTATTTTATTTTTCTATTTTAAATAAAAAATTAAATTTTATAATTAAATTTTTTTATTTTTTATTCACCGGATAATGCTATACCGGAACCGTTTACTTTTTTTATTGCTGGACTTGATGTGTGGAAAATGATGCAACACAAAACTCACCGGCAAGTGTACCGGGTCGCATCAAGTAATAATAACTCACATGAGTGAGGTCGATCCCACAGGGATTGAAGGATTGAGCAATTTTAGTTTAGTGGTTGATTTAGTCAAGCGAATCAAGTATTGGTTGAGGTGTTTGTAACTGACAGAAACTAAATTGCTTGAAATGTAAAGGGAGAGGGATAAATTGCAGGAAATTAAAGAGCAAAGAAAGTAAATAAGCTGAATCTTAAAGAACAAGTAATATAAATTGTAGAAACTTAGATTGCAAGAAATGTAAATTGCTTGAATTATAAAAGGAGTTGGGAATTGGGATTGCAGAATTTAAACGAGAACAAGTGAATTGCAATTAAACAGAAGAGTAGCAGGTGAATTGAAGTAAAGTAGATCTAAACAGAAAAGTAAAAATGCTTGAGAAATTAAAACAGAAAGTGATGCTTAATTTGCAGCAATTAAAAAGATGTTGAAGATCTCAGGAGTGGAAGAGACTAGAAAACAAGTCTAGATCTCAAATCCTTCCTTGATCTAACAAGAACAATTGCAAAGGAAATAAAGAAAAGTAAATTGCAGAAGTAAAGAGAAGAAGAATGAAGCAGTAAAGTAAACAGAAACTAAATTCAATTATGCAGAGAAAGTAAACAAGAGATCTCAAGGTGAGATTGAAACAGAAGTTCTTCAATTCTCCACCCAAGATCAAAAGCAAGAAAATAAAAGAGTGCTCAAGCAAGAACAAGGAAGAAGAGAGATCAATTCTCCTTCCCAATTCTCTAAGATCTAAATTCAAAATAAAAGCTCAAAATAAAAATGAAAGTTCAAAAGAAAAATTCAAAGTAAAGTCTAGAGGTTCTAATTACATTAAACTAGCTCCTATTTATACACTTTCTATTCTTGGATTTTGGAATTTGGATGGGCTTTTGATTTGGTGAAGAAATGAATTAATTTGGATTTTTAGTTCAATTTTCAGCCCATGGTGCACCTCCCAGGGAAGAGTTCGGCTCTTGGCAAGAGCTTTGGCCAAGAGCTTTGGTCCCCTTCTTTGCCAAAATGTTGCGCACGGTCCTTCCCTTGTGACAAGAGAACAAAGCTCTTTGCAAGAGCTTGAAAGCTCTTGGCAAGAGCTTTACTTGTCCTTGAGGTCCTTGGTTCAAGTCTTGGGTGGAGCACTTGTGGAGCTAATTTCCTTGGCACCAGAGAAGCCCCCAAAGTCTTGCTTCCTTGAGGTGCCCGGTTCAATCCTTGGTGAAGGAAGACAAGCCAATTTTCCTTGGCAAATGAGTGGCACACAAGGCCTTGCTTCCTTGAGGGACTTAGTTCGAACCTTGGTGAGTGAAAACAAGCCAATTTTGGCTTGTTTTTCCTTGTGAAGTAGCGCTGGCCCCCTCCCCTTGGTCATGGGTTCAAGTCTTGGTGAGTGCATTAGTGAGCTTTTCCTTCTTGATTTTCTCCAAGGCATACCCGAAAAAGCTCTTTGGCAAGAGCTTCAAAGCTCTTTGCCAAGAGCTTGGCTCTTGGTTCCTTCTTTATGTGTTCTTGATAAAGCTCTTGGCAAGAGCTTGGCTTTTGATTCTTTGAAGGAAAGCTCTCCACAAGAGCTTTAAAGCTCTTGGCAAGAGCTTTATACCCTTGTTGATGACATTTATTATACAGAAAATCTTTCAAGTAAAAAAAAATTATGCAGATAGCTCTCTTCAGCATGTACTTTCACTTGCAACTAAATGATCATTCCAGCCAGACATAAAGGAGTCTCTGAATTAAATCATTACATAACAACAAGAATCAAGTATAGATACAACCTGTGGGTTGCAGCTTCTCATTCTTCCTTCTGTTTGCTCCTTTTGAGTCATAATGCAAGTGTTCTTTAATTTGTTGGCTATTTTCCTGCATAATCCTCAAAAGTGGCTTGCTTCTCAAGCCCTTAAGGTATCCGGTTAGTATGCATGAATTGAGTGTGTCTTTTGGATTTATTTTGGTGTGGGAACACCAAACTTAATTCCTTGCCACTGCCTCTAATGCAACAAGTTAACCAATTATAAATTCTCTTGGTCTTGCTAAAGGTTATGGAGCTGAAAATTAGAAAGCAACTAAATGGTTATGTGATTTATCTGATTGCTTGGATCTAGCATTATGCAGGAAGTGAGAGTGTGCTTTTTAGATAAAATGTTGGTGGAACACCAAACTTAGAATCCTTTATTCTCCCTTAAATTGTTTTGGTGTGCAACACCAAACTTAGATCCTTGCAATACAGACAAAACTACTCAACCTTTTTATTGAAATAGCTATGAAAAGAAAACTACCTCAGGTTGGGTTGCCTCCCAACAAGCGCTTCTTTATTGTCACTAGCTTGACATCTTGTTCTTTGATCATGGAGGTTGAAAAGCATAGTGCCTTAGCTTTTCTCCTCTTACTGTGAACTTCCTTCCGGTCTCCTCTTTGATGATTTCTAGGTGTTCAAGTGAAAGGATCCGGTTCACAGTATAGTACTCAGATAATTGTGGACACACCTTCATTGGTTGGGTGTTCAACATCACTTTATCCCCTGGTGAGAAGCCTTCAGTGGGGATTTTCTTGTTTCTCCACCCTTTTGGCCTCTTCTTCTTCTCTTCTTTCTTAGGAGATGATTCATGCCTTGGTGGTTCTTTATCTGGAGTGTTGGGGTTCTCATCTGGGGGTTTTGGATCTAGTTCCTCCTTGATTTCTTTGGTCTGTTGCACCATCTCTACTTCTTTCAAGCATAGATTTAGAAGTCTTGGAGTTAACTTATTGAATGACTCCTTCAAGCTTTGATCCCTGGCCTTATCCTTCATACAATCTTCTTCTTGAGTGGGCTCATGCAGGGTTTTAAAAACATGGAATGCTAGGTGCTCATCATGCACTCTCAACAATAATTCCCCTTTTTCAACATCTATCAATGCTCTGCCCGTAGCCAGGAAAGGCCTCCCCAGGATGATGGGAGTGTTAGGGTCTTCCTCCATATCCAGAATGACAAAATCAGGTGGGAGAAGGAATTTTCCCACTTTTACCAGCACATTCTCTACAACTCCAAGTGCTTGCTGAATGGACTTGTCAGCCATTTGAAGAGCTATTCGAGTGGGTTTCAGTTAAAAAATTTGAAGCTTCCTCATAAGAGATAGAGGCATCAAGTTTATACTTGCACCAAGGTCACATAATGATTTCTCAATAGTTATGTCTCCTATGGTACAAGGTATATAAAACCTTCCAAGATCATCCTTCTTCTCTGGTAGACCTCTTTGGAGAATAGCACTACACTCCATTGTCATTTCAACAATCTGTCCTTCCTTCAAGGATCTTTTCTTTGTTAGCACTTCTTTCATAAATTTGGCATATAATGGCATCTGTTCAAGTGCTTCTAAGAAAGGAATATTGATGCTGAGTGTCTTGAATATGTTTAGGAAATTTGAGTATTGCTTATCCTCATTTTCTTTTTTGAACCTCTGAGGGTATGGAAATTTGGGGACATATGGCTTCACCCCTTCCTTTTTCTCTTGTAGCTGTGTTTCAAGGATGTCCTTGTCTCTCTTTGAGCTTTTTGTATTCTTAGTCTCTCTCTCCTCTTCACTTCTCTCTTCTGTCTCTTCTTGTGGAACTTGTCTGTTGTATTCTTCCTGATTGATGGCTTCCTTCTCACTTCCCACTATGATTGCTTTGCACTCCTCCCACTTTGTAGCTTTTCCTTTGTCCCTTGGGTGGTCTTGAGTGGCACTAGGGGATACATTTGATTGCTTCTCACCCATCTCTGTAGTTCGTTTAGCCATTTGTTCCATATGCCTCTCAAGATTTCTGATTGAAGCTTCTTGGTTTTTAATTGAAGCTTCTTGGTTTTTACTTGTTATGGCTTGATCCTTCTGTGCTGCTTCCTGATCTTGTCTTGCCATCTCTTGATTTCTCATGAGTTTCTCCATCATTATCTCTTGGTGCTTCATCATCTTTTCCATCAATATCTCCAAGTTGGAGATTCTTTGAGTGTCTTGTGATGTTTGTGGCTGGTTGTGGGGTGTTGAAGGTTGATGGTAGGTGTTTTGGTTAGTGGTTTGGTTATTGGGTGGACAGTAGCTAGAATTTGGGTGGTTGTTTTGGGGTTTTCTATATGGATTGGGGTTAGTGTTTTACAGGTTGTGGTTTTGGTTGTTTCTTGAGTTGTGTTGGTTTGAATTTCGTTGCCATGGTTGCTGGTTTTGAGTGTTCTCCCCATCTTATGTTTGGATGGTTCTTCCAGGATGGATTGTAGGTGTCACCATAGACTTTATTTTGGCCGGAGCTTTGGTTGTGCACATATTGAGGTTGTTCCTGCTGCTGATCTTCTTGGTTTTCTTCATTTTGCCCCTATTTGGTTGATGATTGGCTTGTGTTGACTGCTGCAACTTGGAGACTATCAATCCTCTTGGCCATTTGCTCAAATTGTTGTTGAATTTGCTGCTGCATCATTTTGTTTTGAGCCAGAATTGAATCCACTCTTTCCAACTCCATCACTCCTTCCCTTTGTGATGGTTGGCATTGCCTTTGGTGAGCAAAGAAATACTGGTTGTTGGCCACTATATCAATGAGATTTTGGGCTTCCTCTGCAGTTTTCATGAGTTGCAAAGAGCCTCCTGCTGAATAATCCAAAGCCTCTTGAGATTTCAATGTCAAGCCTTCATAGAAATTCTACAATCTGTCCCACTCACTGAACATTCCAGGTGGGCACTTCCTGATTAGAGCTTTGTATCGTTCCCATGCCTTATACAAGGGTTCAACATCCACTTGTGTGAATGTTTGTACTTCAGTCTTCAATCTAATAACTCTTTGAGGTGGGTAAAACTTGGCAAGGAACTTGGTTACTAGATCATCCCAATTGTTGATGCTGTCTCTTGGGAAGGATTCCAACCATTGAGTGGCTTTGTCTCTGAGAGAAAATGGAAAAATCAGTAGCTTGTAACTGTCAAGGTGAACACCATTGGTTTTGACAGTGTCACAAATCCTCAAGAAAGTAGACAAGTGTTGATTTGGATCTTCAAGTGGTCCTCCTCCATAAGAACAGTTGTTCTGCACCAAGGTGATGAGTTGGGGCTTCAATTCAAAGTTATTTGCATCGACATTTGGGGTAAGGATGCTACTCCCACAATGCCTTGGATTAGCAAATGTATATGAAGCCAATACTCTCCTTTGGGGCTGACCATTGTCGTTGGCACTCCCACTTGTGGATTTGTTGGATTTTCCTCCATTTCTTGGTTCTCTTCTCAACCTCCAAAGTGTTTCAGGATCAAAAAGTATGGATTCATCGCTTCTTCCTCCTGACATAAACACAGAACCAGGAACCAAAATTAAACACTCTATTGCTAGAGTGAAGTTAGTTAACTTAAGCAAAAATTCAAACAGTTAGTGGGTTAGTAAAAAAAATAAAGAAATAGAAAAGAAAAAGTGCTTAATCTAGATCTCCACTTCACTTAATCATTGTCAATCTAATCAATCCCCGGCAACGGCACCAAAAACTTGATGTGTGAAAAATGATCCAACACAAAACTCACCGGCAAGTGTACCGGGTCGCATCAAGTAATAATAACTCACATGAGTGAGGTCGATCCCACAGCGATTGAAGGATTGAGCAATTTTAGTTTAGTGGTTGATTTAGTCAAGCGAATCAAGTATTGGTTGAGTGGCTTGTATTTGACAGAAACTAAATTGCTTGAAATGTAAATGGAGAGGGGAAATTGCAGTAAATGAAAGAGCAAAGAAAGTTAAAGTGCAAGTAATGTAAATTACAAAAACTTAGATTGCAAGAAATGTAAATGACTGAATCTTAAAGTGCAAGAAATGTAAATTGCTTGAATTGTAAAAGGGATTGGGAGTTGGGATTGCAGAATTTAAACAAGAGAGAGTAAATTGCAATAAACAGAAGAGTAGAGGATTAATTGAATTAAACTAGATCTCAACAGAGAAGTAAAAAATGCTTTGAGAATTTAAAAACAGAGAATGAGCAATGCTTAATTTGTAGCAATTTAAAAGAGGTTGAAGATTTCAGGAGTGGAAGAGACTAAATAACAAGTCTAGATCTCAAATCCTTCCTTGATCCAACAAGAACAATTGCAAAAGAAATAAAGGAAATTAAATTGCAGAAGTAAATTGCAGAAGAGTAGAAGAATGAAGCAGTAAATAGAAACTGAAATTCAATTATGCAGAAGATTAAAACAAGATCTCAAGGTGAGATTGAAATAGAAGTTCTTCAATTCTTCACCAAAGATCCAAAGCAAGAAAAGTAAAGAGTGCTCAAGCAAGAACCAGGAAGAAGAGAGATCAATTCTCCTTCCAAATTCTCTAAGATCCAAATTCAAAAGTAAAAAGCTCAAAAATGAAAATGACAATTGAAAGGAAAATTCAAAGTAAAGTCTCGCGGTCCTAATTACAACAAACTAGATCCTATTTATACACTTTCTATTCTTGGATTTTGGAATTTGGATGGGCTTTTGATTTGGTGAAGAAATGAATTAATTTGGATTTTTAATTCAATTTTCAGCCCAGTATTGCACCTCCCAGGGGCAAGCTCAGTTGGAAAACCAAACTGAGCCCCCAAAGTGTTGCTGCCCGTGTCAAGTGTGGTGTGCCCAGCCCCTTGGTCATTGCATGACACTAGAGCTCAGTTGGAATTTTGAACTGAGCTCTAGGCCGTGTCAAGTGTGCGCTAGACTTGCTCCTTGTTGCGTCAATTTGCGTGTCACAGCCCCCTTTGTGTGCAAAATTGTGCACAAAAGTGTGGGGAGCTTGGGGAGGTAGTGCTCAGTTGGAAAAACCAACTGAGCTTTCCTTGGTGGCGCCTTGCTCTTATCCTCAAGGTTCCAGGTTCGACACTTGGTGGAGGAAGTCTTGGAGCTAATTTCCTTGGATGAGTGGGCGCTCCTCCTTGTCTCTTCATGAAGCTCCCTGGTTCGATCTTCTTGGAGTGCATCTTGGCTCATTTTCTTGCTAGCTTGGTGGCGCTCCTCCCTTGTGTTCCAAAGAGTTCCCAAGTTCAAAACTTGGCCCAAGCATGTTAGTTCATTTTCCTTCCAAGCTAAGTAGCGTGTGGTTCCAAGTTCGAACCATGGAGGAGGCATTTTGGCTATTTTCTTCTCATTTTCCTTGCAAGGAGCGTTCCTTGCTTCCTTTAGCTCATGAGTTCGAAACTTGGTGGCTTCATTCATGGGAATTTTTCTTTGAATAAAAAATAATAAATTTACAAATTTGTTGTTTACTAGATATGGCTGGATTTTATTTTATTTTTCTATTTTAAATAAAAAATCAAATTTTATAATTAAGATTTTTTATTTTTTATTCACCGGATAATGCTACACCCGAACCGTTTACTTTTTTTATTGCTGGACTTGTTCACAAATTTAGAATAAATTAATTTTTAAAATTTAAAATTTTTTAACTTTTTTTTATTGGATATTGTTAGAATTTTTAATTTTTCTATTGTTAGAATAAAAATTAATTTTTTTAGATTAAAAGTAAAAAAGATAATAAATTTACAAGTTTGTTGTTTATTAGATATCGCTGGATTTTATTTTATTTTTCTACTTTAAATAAAAAATTAAATTTTATAATTTAAAAAATCAAAAATAAAAAATTTAGTTTTTTAAAATTTTAAATATTTCAAAAAATATTTTTTTATTTTTTATTCACCGGATATTGATACAACTGAACTGTTGACTTTTTTTGTTGTTGGAGTTATTGACAAATTAAGAATAAATTAATTTTAAAAATTAAATTTTTTTTTGTTTATTGGATATTGTTAGAATTTTTTATTTTTCTACTGTTAGAATAAAAATTAATTTTTTTAGATTAAAAGCTCAATTTATTTTTTTAGATTAAAAATAAAAAATAATAAATTTACAAATTTCTTGTTTACTAGATATGGCTGAAATTTATTTTATTTTTCAATTTTAAATAAAAAATTAAATTTCATAATTAAATTTTTTTATTTTTTATTCACCGGATAATGTTACACCCGAACCGTTTACCTTTTTTTTGCTGGACTTGTTCACAAATTAAGAATAAATTAATTTTTAAAATTTAAAATTTTTAAACTTTTTTGTTTATTGGATATTGTTGGAATTTTTAATTTTTCTACTATTAGAATAAAAATTAATTTTTTTAGATTGAAAGTAAAAAAGATAATAAATTTACAAATTCGTTGTTTACTATTGCTGGATTTTATTTTATTTTTCTACTTTATATAAAAAAACTTAAATTTTATAATTTAAAAAATAAAAAATAAAAAATTTATATTTTTAAAATTTTAAATTTTCAAAAAATATTTTTTTTATTTTTTATTCAGCGAATATTGATACACCCGGACCGTTGACTTTTTTTGTTGTTGGGCTTATTGACCAATGATGAATAATTAATTTTAAAAATTAAATTTTTTTATTGGATATTGTTGAAATTTTTATTTTTCAACAGTTAGAATAAAAATAAAAAAATAATTAATTTACAAATTTATTGTTTACTAAATATGGCTGGATTTTCTTTTATTTTTTTATTTTAAATAAAAAATTAAATTTTATAATTAAATTTTTTTATTTTTTACTCTCCGGATAATGCTACACCCGAACTGTTTACTTTTTTTATTGCTGGACTTGTTCACAAATTAAGAATAAATTAATTTTTAAAATTTAAAATTTTTTAACTTTTTTGTTTATTGGATATTGTTGGAATTTTTAATTTTTCTATTGTTAGAATAAAAATTAATTTTTTAGATTAAAAGTAAAAAAGATAATAAATTTACAAATTCGTTGTTTACTAGATATTGCTGGATTTTATTTTATTTTTTAACTTTATATAAAAAAACTTAAATTTTATAATTTAAAAAATAAAAAATAAAAAATTTATTTTTTTAAAATTTTAAATTTTCAAAAAATATGTTTTTATTTTTTCTTCACCGGATATTGATACAACCGGACCGTTGCCTTTTTTGTTGTTGTTGGACTTATTGACAAATGAAGAATACATTAATTTAAAAAATTAAAATTTTTTATTGGTTATTGTTGGAATTTTTTATTTTTCTACAGTTAGAATAAAAATTTACTTTTAGATTAAAAATAAAAAATCATTAATTTACAAATTTGTTGTTTACTAAATATGGTTAGATTTTATTTTATTTTTCTATTTTAAATAAAAATTAAATTTTATAATTAAATTTTTTTATTTTTTATTCACCGGATAATGCTACACCAGAACTGTTTACTTTTTTTATTGCTGGACTTGTTCACAAATTAAGAATAAATTAATTTTTAAAATTTAAAATTTTTTAACTTTTTTGTTTATTGGATATTGTTGGAATTTTTAATTTTTCTATTGTTAGAATAAAAACTAATTTTTTTAGATTAAAAGTAAAAAAGATAATAAATTTACAAATTCGTTGTTTACTAGATATTGCTGGATTTTATTTTATTTTTTAACTTTATATAAAAAACTTAAATTTTATAATTTAAAAAATAAAAAATAAAAAATTTATTTTTTTTAAAATTTTAAATTTTCAAAAAATATTTTTTTATTTTTTATTCACCGGATATTGATACACCCGGACCGTTGACTTTTTTTCTTGTTGGACTTATTGAGAAATGAAGAATAAATTAATTTTAAAAATAAAATTTTTTTATTGGATATTGTTGGAACTTTTTATTTTTTTATAGTTAGAATAAAGATTTTTTTAGATGAAAAATAAAAAAATAATAAATATACAAATTTGTTGTTTACTAGATATGGCTGGATTTTATTTTATTTTTCTATTTTAAATAAAAAATTAAATTTTATAATTAAATTTTTTAACTTTTTATTCACTGGATAATGCTACACCCGAACCGTTTACTTTTTTTATTGTTAGACTTGTTCACAAATTAAGAATAAATTAATTTTTAAAATTTAAATTTTTTTAACTTTTTTGTTTATTGTATATTGTTGGAATTTTTAATTTTTCTACTGTTAGAATAAAAATTAAATTCTTTAGATTAAAAGTAAAAAAGATAATAAATTTACAAATTCGTTGTTTACTAGATATTTTTGGATTGTATTTTATTTTTCTACATTAAATAAAAAAATTAAATTTTATAATTTAAAAATCAAAAATAAAAAATTTAGTTTTTTTAAATTTTAAATATTTCAAAAAAATATTTTTTATTTTTTATTCACCGAATATTGATACACCCGAACTGTTGACTTTTTTTGTTGGAGTTATTGGCAAATTAAGAATAAATTAATGTTAAAAATTAAAAATTTTTTTTGTTTATTGAATATTGTTGGAATTTTTAATTTTTCTACTGTTAGAATAAAACTTAATTTTTTTAGATTAAAAGTAAAAAAGATAATAAATTTACAAATTCGTTGTTTACTAGATATTGCTGGATTTTATTTTATTTTTCTATTTTAATTAAAAAAATTAAACTTTATAATTTAAAAAATGAAAAATAAAAAATTTATTTTTTTAAAATTTTAAATATTTAAAAATTATTTTTTTATTTTTTATTCACCGGATATTGATACTCCCGGACCGTTGACTTTTTTGTTGTTGGACTTATTCAGAAATGAAGAATAAATTAATTTTAAAAATTAAAATTTTTTTATTGGATATTGTTGGAATTTTTTATTTTTCTACAGTTAGAATAAAAGTTTATTTTTTTAGATTAAAAATAAAAAATAATAAATTTACAAATTTGTTGTTTACTAGATATGGCTGGATTTTATTTTATTTTTCTATTTTAAATAAAAAATTAAATTTAATAATTAAAATTTTTTATTTTTTATTCACCGGATAATGCTACACCCGAACCGTTTACTTTTTTTATTGCTGGACTTGTTCACAAATTTAGAATAAATTAATTTTTAAAATTTAAAATTTTTTAACTTTTTTGTTTATTGGATATTGTTATAATTTTTAATTTTTCTATTGTTAGAATAAAAATTAATTTTTTTAGATTAAAAGTAAAAAAGATAATAAATTTACAAGTTTGTTGTTTACTAGATATCGCTGGATTTTATTTTATTTTTTACTTTAAATAAAAAATTAAATTTTATAATTTAAAAAATCAAAAATAAAAAAATTTAGTTTTTTAAAATTTTAAATATTTCAAAAAATATTTTTTTTTTATTTTTTATTCACCGGATATTGATACAACTGAACCGTTGACTTTTTTTGTTGTTGGAGTTATTGACAAATTAAGAATAAATTAATTTTAAAAATTAAATTTTTTTTTGTTTATTGGATATTGTTAGAATTTTTTATTTTTCTACTGTTAGAATAAAAATTAATTTTTTTAGATTAAAAGCTCAATTTATTTTTTTAGATTAAAAATAAAAAATAATAAATTTACAAATTTCTTGTTTACTAGATATGGCTGAAATTTATTTTATTTTTCAATTTTAAATAAAAAATTAAATTTCATAATTAAATTTTTTTATTTTTTATTCACCGGATAATGTTACACCCGAACCGTTTACCTTTTTTTTGCTGGACTTGTTCACAAATTAAGAATAAATTAATTTTTAAAATTTAAAATTTTTAAACTTTTTTGTTTATTGGATATTGTTGGAATTTTTAATTTTTCTACTATTAGAATAAAAATTAATTTTTTTAGATTGAAAGTAAAAAGGATAATAAATTTACAAATTCGTTGTTTACTATTGCTGGATTTTATTTTATTTTTCTACTTTATATAAAAAAACTTAAATTTTATAATTTAAAAAATAAAAAATAAAAAAATTATATTTTTAAAATTTTAAATTTTCAAAAAATATTTTTTTATTTTTTATTCAGCGAATATTGATACACCCGGACCGTTGACTTTTTTTGTTGTTGGGCTTATTGACCAATGATGAATAAATTAATTTTAAAAATTAAATTTTTTTATTGGATATTGTCGGAATTTTTATTTTTCAACAGTTAGAATAAAAATAAAAAAACAATTAATTTACAAATTTGTTGTTTACTAAATATGGCTGGATTTTATTTTCTTTTTCTATTTTAAATAAAAAATTAAATTTTATAATTAAATTTTTTTATTTTTTATTCACCGGATAATGCTACACCCGAACTGTTTACTTTTTTTATTGCTCGACTTGTTCACAAATTAAGAATAAATTAATTTTTAAAATTTAAAATTTTTTAAATTTTTTGTTTATTAGATATCGTTGGAATTTTTAATTTTTCTATTGTTAGAATAAAAATTAATTTTTTTAGATTAAAAGTAAAAAAGATAATAAATTTACAAGTTCGTTATTTACTAGATATTGCTGAATTTTATTTTATTTTTTAACTTTATATAAAAAAACTTAAATTTTATAATTTAAAAAATAAAAAATAAAAAATTTATTTTTTTAAAATTTTAAATTTTCAAAAAATATGTTTTTATTTTTTATTCACCGGATATTGATACAACCGGACCGTTGCCTTTTTTGTTGTTGTTGGACTTATTGACAAATGAAGAATACATTAATTTTAAAAATTAAAATTTTTTATTGGTTATTGTTGGAATTTTTTATTTTTCTACAGTTAGAATAAAAATTTACTTTTAGATTAAAAATAAAAAATCATTAATTTACAAATTTTTTGTTTACTAAATATGGCTGTATTTTATTTTATTTTTCTATTTTAAATAAAAATTAAATTTTATAATTAAATTTTTTTATTTTTTATTCACCGGATAATGCTACACCCGAACTGTTTACCTTTTCTATTGCTGGACTTGTTCACAAATTAAGAATAAATTAATTTTTAAAATTTAAAATTTTTTAACTTTTTTGTTTATTGGATATTGTTGGAATTTTTAATTTTTCTATTGTTAGAATAAAAATTAATTTTTTTAGATTAAAAGTGATGACAAGTCATCCTAGCCTAGTTTTACTAGTCTTTTTCTTTGATTTTCAATAGGTTTTATACACTTTCTTGGGCCACAAGTAAGCCATTTGGGTGGAATTTCATGTTCCCTTAGATTCAATCAACCATGGATGAATTGATGCATTTTCATGAGTTTTGTGCCATAATTTCTTAGATGACAAGAAAAAGAATAACTCTCATGATTATAGCATAGCTTTGATGCAATTGTTGATTGATGACAGGTGGAATAAAGCTTGGAAGAAGGTTGAAGAAAAGGAGATAGCAAGGGGCAAGAAGAAGCACTCACGTTTGAGCTCAAGTTTGCCTTAAACTTGGACTCAAACGTGAGGAAGAGAGCAACCACACCCTGGAGGCACACCAAGTTTGCGCCAACGTTTGCCTCAAACTTAAGGTCAAACGTTGGCTTGAAGATTCTTCACCCATAAAAAGCAACGTTTGCGCCAACGTTTGCCTCAAACTTGAGGTCAAACGTTGGCGCCACAAGAACAAGTAAATGCACCCCTGGAGCTTGGCGCCATTTTAGCAAGGAAGAGCACTCTGTTTAATGCCTTGGAGAAGCCAACGTTTACCTCAAACGTTGGGCCAAACGTTGGCCAAAAGAAATGCATGGGAGGAGCCACGCTTGAGCTCACGTTTGACCTCAAACGTTGGCTCAAACGTGGATGACAGCAACTTGGCCGATCTGCATAATGGGCTTCACGAAGACGTTTGAGTCAACGTTTGCCTCAAATGTTAACTCAAACGTGAATGGTTCATGGTCCGGTTCACAAGTGGATTTCTTCCCAACACCAAGAGCAATCAACAGAGGCTATTATCAACCCAATTCCATCAAGGCCAAGGCCCAATTCAAGGCTTGAAGATCATTAGAAGAAAGTGTATAAATAGAAGTTAGTTTGATTTAGGAATGGACGTCGACTTTTACTTTTGAATTTGCACCTCTTAGAGGAATTTACTTACTGTAACTTGGATCTGGGAAGGGAATTCAATTCTCTTCCTCTTTGATTTTCTCATTTTATTTATTGCAATTCTTGCTTAAGTCTTGGGTGTGGAGAATTGAGGAAATTCTGTCTCAATCTCACCTTGAGATCTCTGTTTTCGTTTCACTGCACAATTTGAGGAATTGAGATTTGAATTTACTTTCTCTACTGTTTGATTCTAAATTCTCTTGCAATTGATTTCTGATTTGGATCAAGGAAGGTAGTGAGATCTAGACTTAGTTTTCTAGTCTCTTGACCCCTGAGATCTGAAATTTTCTTTTAATTTTTCTGTTGAATGCTTCTTCAAGCGAATTTATATTTTCTGTTTGAGATCTACTACAATTAACTTCATCTTTTACTTCCCTGCTTGTTGCAATTTACTTTTCCTTGTTTAATTTCTGCAATCCCAATTCCCAACTCCTTTTATAATTCAAGCAATTTATATTTCTTGCACTTTAAGATTCAGGCATTTACATTTCTTGCAATCTAAGTTTCTGCAATTTACATTACTTGTTCTTTAAGATTCAGCTTATTTACTTTCTTTGCTCTTTAATTTCCTGCAATCTACCCCTCTCCCTTTACATTTCAAGCAATTTAGTTTCTGCAATCACAAATCACTCAACTCAACACTTGATTCGCTTGACTAAATCAACCACTAAACTAAAATTGCTTGATCCATCAATCCCTGTGGGATCGACCTCACTCACGTGAGTTTTACTACTTGATGCGACCCGGTATACTTGCCAGTGAGTTTTAGGTGTTTTGGAAATTCGTTTTTCCACAAAAACACCATCAAGTTTTTGGCGCCGTTGCCGGGGATTGAAATAGATTGACAATGATTAAGTTAAGTGGAGATCTAGATTAAGCACTTTTTCTTTTCTGTTTCTTTAACTTTTAATTAACCCACTAACTGTTTGAATTTTTGCTCAAATTAACTAAAACGTCACTTTAGCAATAGAGTGAAGTTTTCCTAGTTTCTCTGGCTTGTGTGATCCTTATGCTTTTGCTTGTTAAATATACGAGAGATGCAATTTTCTTCTATTAATCTTTCAAGTCTATCAACTGTTTGACACATTGTGTCAACTAATCTTCTAACCATATTTTGGGCATGAATGTATTCAATCTTCATTTGGACTGTCCGTGACTGTGCAGATCATGGAGAAGAACCCAACGAATCCCAGTCAGTATGGGAGCAGTGCCCTAACCCCAGATGACAATGCAACCCATGAAATGAAGCGTCCGCTCATTACCATGAACGATGTTGCTCAATGGTTTGAAGCCTTCCCACAAGGAAGCATCATCGGATGGGAAGATCTAATGAGTCTGGTCAAGTTGAAACCACCTCAGGGAATTGGTAAACCAGAGGCAGAAATGCAACCATTCACACAAGAGAAGGGAGTGGTGGAAATTGAAGGTGTCAGTGCAGTCATGAACCAAAACAAGCAGATGCATCAGCAGACTCTGCAACACTTAGAGATGATGGTCAGAAAAATCAATGAGCTGCGAATTGCTGTAGTAAATGCATACAACCTAACTCAAAACTCACATGGTTGGAATCAACCTGAAAAAGGTTTTGGAACAATTGACCATGAGCAACAAAGTTATGAGCGATTACACTATCCAAACAATACCGCAAGTATGTTCCAACACAAGTCTCAAGGTGAGGTGTACAACCCGCCCTGGAGAACTCATTACAACTGGAGGAGGAGTGAACACCAAAATCAAGGACCAAGGGATTTCAACCACAACAACCCCAATTTCCCAAACCAGCAAAAACACCACCATACCAATATTAACCACTACACATTACCACCACAACACTCACCCTTTCAACCTCAGACACCCCACGACCACCCAATCTCACAAGACTCTCAGAGGATCACCAACTTAGAGATCTTAATAGAGAGAATGATGAAACACCAAGAGGAAGTGAGTAAAGAGCAAGAAGCCTTAATTAGAGGACTTGAGAGGTAAATGGCACAACTGGCTAAGCACCTTGCAGAAATGGCTAAGGAGAAGGCAATTATGTCCCCCAGAGCCACTGAAGACAACCTGAAAGACAATGAGAAAGTTGCCAGGTGTGAGAAATGGAAAGCGATCATAGAGGCAAGTGAGAAGAGGGCTACGGGAAAAGAAACAATCATCAAGGAAAAGCCCACAGTAATAGGAGGAAACCAAAGGCAAAAGAAGCCTCAGCTTCCATAATCAGAGGATGAAGGATGTTAAGCTAATGACAATAAAAGAGCACTTGTTGGGAGACAACCCAACCTGAGGTAATTTTCTTTTCATAGCTATTTTAATAAAAAGGTTAATTAGCTTTATCTATATTGCAAGAAGCTAAGTTTGGTGTTGCACACCAAAACAATATAAGGGAGAATGAAGGATTCTAAGTTTGGTGTTCCACCAAAATCCCATCATAAAATGTATTCTCACCTTCTGCATAATGCTAGCTTCAAGCATTTAGATAAACTAGTTAACTATTCAGCTGTTTCCTAAGTTTTCAGTTTTATTGCTTTTGAAAAAGACAAAAAAAGAGTTTCACACATGGTTAATCTGATGCATGAGAACCATTGGCAAGGTACTAAGTTTGGTTTTCCCACACCAAAGTAAGTTCAAAGGCCCACAAATAAATAATGCATGCTAACCATTTTTTTAAGTGCTTGGAGAACAAGCAACTTTCAATATCACTGCAGAGCACCATACAAACTTTTGGAAAGATTAAGCATCATCAATCAAAGAGATGAAAGAGGAATGTGAAGACCAGCAATGATGATGATGAGGAGGATGACAACAAGTAAATTCCAAAAGGTTGTATTGTTCAGTGACTATTTTATATCAGATACTGCTATGATTGAAAGTGATATAATACTGATGACAAGTCATCTTAGCCTAGTTTTACTAGTCTTTTTCTTTTGTTTTCAATTGATTTTATGCACTTTCTTGAGCCATAAGTAAGCCAATTGGGTAGAATTTTATGTTTCCTTTGATTCAATCAATCATGGATAAATTGATGCATTTTCATGAGATTTTGTGCTATAATTGTCATATATTATGAAAGCGAAACAATCTCATGATTTTGAGCATAGCTTTGATACTTTTGATTGATTGATGATAGGTGAAAAAGCTTTGAAGAAGGTTGAAGAAAAGAAGATGGCAAGGGCAAGAAGGAGGACTCACGTTTGAGCTAAAGTTTACCTCAAACTTAAGCTCAAACGTGAGGAAAAGCAAAATTTCACCCAGGGAGGCCAAAAGCTTGCGCCAACGTTTGCCTCAAACTTGAGGTCAAACGTTGGCTTGAAAAATTTCACCCAGGAGGCCAAAAAGCTTGCGCCAACGTTTGCCTCAAACTTGAGGTCAAACGTTGGTGCCATTTTAGCATGAAAAAGAGTCCCTGATTGAAGGTTTAATTGAGCCACGTTTGCGCCAACGTTTGCCTCAAACGTTGGGCCAAACGTTGGCCAAAAGAGATGCAAGGAAGGAGCCACGTTTGAGCTCAAGTTTGACCTCAAACTTTGAGCCAAACATGGATGGTGATGAGATATTTTGGAGGAAAAATAAATCTCTCCCAAAACACACAAATCTAACCGGCAAGTGTACCGGGTCGCATCAAGTAATAAAAACTCACGGGAGTGAGGTCGATCCCACAGGGATTGAAGGATTGAGCAATTTTAGTTTAGTGGTTGATTTAGTCAAGCGAATCGAGTGTTGGTTGGGTGATTTCTGATTTGCAGAATGTAAATTGCATGAAAGTAAAGAGTGCAGGGAATTAAATTGCTGAATCTTAAGGAACAAGAAATTAAATGGTAGAAGCTTAGAGTGCAAGAAATGTAAATTGCAGAATCTTAAAGCGCAAGGAATGTAAATTGCTTGAAATGTAAAGGGGATTGGGATGTGGATTTGCAGAAATTAAACAAGGAAAAATTAAATTGCATCAAACAGAAGAGGGAAAGGGAATTAGGATTGAACCGGATATGAAGCAGAAAAGTAAATGAACGTAGAAGGCAGTAAACAGAGAAGTGAAATGGGAAATTCAGATCTCAGGTCCCAGAGACTAGAAAACCAAGTCTAGATCTCAATGCCTTCCTAGATCCAACAAGAACAATTTGCAAGGAGAATGTAAATTGCAAAGAAAAGAGATGAGGAGCAATTAACAGAAAATTAAATTCAATTAACAGTAAAGAAACAGAGATCCAAGATTGAGATTGAAACAGAATTTCTTCAATTCTCCAATCCAAGATCCAAGACAAGTGTAAAATGAAATTGAAAGCAATGGAAACAAAGAAATTAAAGTTCACTCAATAACAAAAGCTCTCCGAAAACTATTATGAAAATTCCAAAAGGAAAGCTCCCGAAGAACTTGAATTCTATCCTATTTATACACTTTCTTCAAATGATCTTCAAGCCTTGAGTTGGGCCTTTGCTCTTGGTGGAATTGGGTTGAAAGAGGCCTTGGTTGATTGCTCATGAAGTTTGAAGAAGAACCAAAGTGAACCAATTGAACCGGTTTTGAGGTTAGCAAAAGTTGGACCAAAAGTTTGAGCCAAAGTTAGGGGTCTAACTTTGGCTCCAACTTTTCATACCAGCTAGCACATTTTACTGGTATGAACGTTGGTGCCAACGTTAGGGGTCTAACTTTGACCCTAACGTTGGCAATGCCTTGTGTGCTAGTGGCGCCAACGTTAGCCACCAAGTTAGGGGGCTAACGTTGGCGCAAACTTTTGCTCCTTCCCCATTGTAATTCATGTGCCAACGTTAGCCTCCAAGTTAGGGGGCTAACGTTGGGGCTAACTTTTGCTCCTCTTCCTTGAATATTCATGTGCCAACGTTAGCCTCCAAGTTAGGGGTCTAACGTTGGCGCAAACGTTGGTGCCCAGGGGAGAATTTTCAAGTTCCAACGTTAGCCTCCAAGTTAGGGGGCTAACGTTGGGGCTAACTTTTCAACCAAAAGTTTGTGCAAAAGTTTGATGCTAACTTTAGGTCCAGCTTCTTGCTTCCTGGTTCAATTTCACTTATTCCATTGTCTTCTCTTTACTCCTAGCTATTCCTTCTTGCTTCAACCTTTCTCCAAGCTTTCTTCACCTATCATTAATCAACCAAACTCATCAAAGCTATGCTCAAAATCATGAGATATTCAATCTTTCATAATATGCAACAAATATAGCATAAAACCTCATGAAATGGCATGAATTCATATATGGTTGGTTCAATCAAGGGAAACATGAAAATCTACTCAATTAGCTTGCTTGTAGCTCAAGAAAGTGCATAATTCTAATGAAAACAAAAGAAAAAGACTAGCTAAAATAGGCTAGGATGACTTGTCATCACAACACCAAACTTAAAGCTTGCTTGTCCCCAAGCAAGAAAAGATTTATTGAGAAGAAAGAATGAAATAGAAGATGATGTTCATGCTAGCAGAGTATTATTGATAGTTCATGGGGTTTTGTGTGGATATGTCAATACTCACTTCTTATTGACTCCTAGGCCTAGAAGGTCTCCTTCAAGCTTCAAGTGACATACTACTATGACCTCTCATTATTCCTTTATCCTTGGCTATTACTTTGTTCATAAGCTTTATTTGAGTGTCATGTGTAGCAAGTTCATTTTCTTTTCTTTATACTTGACACATTATTCACCATAGACACTTGGCTCACATTCCTTCTTAAAACATTGATGCCCAGCACCTCTTTGGGTTACTAAATGCCTTGTAGTTAGGTTGCTCTTGATAGTGGACTTTCAGCTGATGATCCCGGATTAGTTAACCCAAGTCACCGAGTGTTGAGGCACTCCTAAGAGCTTACTAATCCAAGCAGATCCTAGTACAAAGACATCACAGGCATATATTTCAAAGTTCAAGCTATTGGTGTCCAGCTTTGTTTCTTTTTGTTTTTCTTTTGTTCTGCCACTTTTTGGCTATCTTTTTTTTTTCTTTCCTTCTTTTTGTTTTTCTTTCTAACCAAGGAATTTAATTCAATTGAGATTCATAGACAGTAGGCCACTCTTTACTTAGAAGGAGATATCCTAGCTCTTTATCCACTAAAAGTGAGCTATTATACAATCACACACATACCACCACTTACTTTTATTCCACTTCTATCTAACAGAAACCATTTTACTTCACATTCAAACTGTTCTTTTATTGAATTTAAAGATGCAGGGGACAACACATGCTTCTTGTCAAGTGAAAATAAACACACAAGCACACACATAAACTAGCCTACTTATTTTAAAAGAAACAAACATAATGCAAAGACTTTTAAATAACTACTTAAAAATGCAAAGACAACTTAGAACAGATAGATTTTGTAGTGATGAATAAGGAGCAAGTCCACCTTTCATTTGTCATGCCTTTTCTTTCTCCTTTCATACACTTGGCTGCTAGTGTTCCCACCATCCTTGTTTGGTGGTTGTTGATCTTGCCAAAAGCCAGCCTTATTCATAGCCTCCTCCACTCTATCTTCAAGTCTCATAGCCCTGTTCACTTCTACCTCACTTAATTCATCAAAAGTTGGGAACGCCGGATCCATGTTGTGCAAATGTTCTCCAATATAGTTCAGTTTGATTTGGCTATTGACATTGTAATCGGCTTGCACTTCATACCTTGCATCTTGGAGTGTTGTGAACTCCTTGAAAGCCTTCAAACTTTCAGCTTGCATTTGTTCCAACTTCCCAAAAGATTCATGAGATTGAAAGGCATGTTCTTCTTGCATCACAAGGAATCTTGACTCGAATTCACTTTGTTTGCTCATTATTCTTAGCTCTCTTTCTTCTTGTGCTTGTTGGTTCTTCATGTACAGAGAATGGTATTCCTCTTGCCTTTCTTGGATTCTCGTGTACTGTTGAGACAATCTTCCTATTGCTTCTTGCATTTGAGTCATATCCATATTACCATGTGGGAAAAAGTGTGGCTGTTCCTCCTCCTCTTGTGGCTCTTCTTCTATGTGTGGCTCATCTTCTTCCATTGGCTCTTCTCTTTCCCTTCCTCCATGTGGTCTTCGGCCTTGATGTGCTTCAAGGGGCATCATCATTCGTTCAATGGTTATGGGCATGCCTTGGCTTAACCACATTGGATTCTCCTCTTCCAATGGAACTTTAGCCTTTGCACACAACCTCCAAATGGTACTTGGATAGTACAACCAAGATCCGGCCGAATTCTTTTCAGCTAACTTTTGAATGTCTCTTGCAAGGATATCATGAACTCTTATCTCTCCACCCACCATGATACAATGTAGCATCACGGCTCTCTCTCTGTTAACTTCTGAGGTGTTCACAGTGCCCAGAATTGATCTTTTCATCAACTCATACCATCCTTTTGCTTCCGGAGTGAGGTTACATCTCTTCAGGAACTTGTATCTGTTTTTGTTATCTCCTTCCCATTCTGAGTTCTCAAAACAAATGTCTCTCGCAATCTCCTCATAATCTTGATCCTCAGTCAATCTTTGTTGGTATCCCGGTTCATCAAAGCGGACTGACTTTAGTTTCAAGACTTTCTTGATTGCGTCCGGGCTAAAGTCTACTTCCACCCCCCGCACATAGCTCTTGTACGTTGGGGGCTGACGCATGTCAAGCCTTGGGACATTTGCATAGAACTCTCTTATGATATTGGTATTAATTCGGGTGGCTGGTGATGTAAGTTCCTCCCATCTCCTCTTCCGGATTTTGTTCTTCATTTCTTGACATCCATCATCCGGCAACATGAATGGAATTTCAGGATAGATTCTTTTCTCGTTCATCCATTGAATTTGCATTTGATGAAACCAAGACTTGAACCTCCGTTGGTCATATTCATGTGTTTCTTCCTCCACTATTGGATCTTTTCCTTTTCGTCGTTTGGTTCTTGAGGAGGATGCCATGATCACTTGGTTGGTTGAGAGGGGATGTGAAGAATGTTGGAGAGTTTGATGTATGTTTGGAGGAGAAAGAAGTTAGGACCGGACTTGCTATGACAAGAAATTATGAAGAGAAGTTTAAGTGGTTGGAGTTTAAAGTAGGAGAAAGGTTGCACAAAGCTTGTTATGTTGAGGAGTGATTCGGTCATGTGCATGGCTTGAAGGTGGTATGCTTTTAAATGAGCAATGAAGGGCTAGGATGCAATTAGAAACTATGGGGATCAAGGGTGTGCATGTATGGATGAATGAAGACAAAATTTGCTCCTTCCCTTGCCTTTGCCGTGATCATTCTCAAGGAGTGGCAGATTTCTTTCTTGAAGCATGTGATGGGATTTTGTCCTTATGCTATGCTTTCCTTTGTCTTGTCTTTTTCTTTGAAGATTCTTTGACCTCCTAGTCACCACAACAAGACAACATACATTAGTCTTATCCAACCGTAGCAAGGGTGTGCTTTTTATTAAAACTTTGTGAACCATCAATTCTTATCTTATTTGAACCGTGACACTCTCTTTGGAGGACACCAAACTTAATGTTTGGTAATGTATAAAGAAATGAGTCTCTTCCTCCAACTAGTGAGGTTCAAATGTTACATGTTCATAAGAATTGTTTCCATTACACTTTCTTTGTCTCTTTTTTTTTTTCATGAAGGATTAATTGTATCCTTGAATCGGTGCATCAAGGTTTGATGAACACCAAACTTGTTTCTTGTCAAAAGGTACATCACAATTAATGCCTTCATCACTGAATAAGAATTTTTTTCTATTTATAAGGTTTTGGAAAATAACAAATGTATGATTATTGATGCATGAGTTCCAAATTTTCATGAAGCTATGTGGACACCAAACTTAGTGTTCGGCCATATGCTCTATCAAAATATTTTAAGCATGTGAAACGAAATTCTTTGTAACATTGGTTTAGTGTGCTTGGAGGCACACTAAACTTAGTATATGTTTCATAACAGTGCATGCAGTCAATGGACATGTTCATGAAAAGAGAAACGAATTCATGCTCAAATGATCATAACTTATTGAATTTAAAATGACATGAATCTTAAAGCATGGGTTGCCTCCCATGGAGCGCTCTTTTATTGTCACTAGCTTGACATTGAGACTTTCTTTTATGGTGGTTGGTGCTTGTAGGGCCTCAATTTGTCTCCTCTGACCGTGATCCTCTTCTTTGTTTTCTGGTGTTCTATTTCAGCATGCTCTAATGATAGTATGTTGCTGACAGTGTAGTAATCCTCGGTTTGTTGATTTGCCCCCAGTTGTTGATATATCAGTTGCACTTTGTCACCTTTGGAAAGCCCCTCTGTTGGAATCTTTCTATTCTTCCAACCCCTTTTTGCTTTGTTTCTGCGTTTCATCTTTCCTTTTGTTGTTCTTTCTTTTCTGGCCGTAGGTTTTCCTTGGGGACCTCTCTTTTCAGTGGCTAATACTCTAACATCCTCTTGGACTTTTTCATCAGTCTGCACAATCCTTAGTATTGGGATGTTGCTGTGACTTTCCTGGTCATTTTTCATATAGTCTTTCTTTTTCTTGCTAAATTGTGCCTCTGGCAACACCTTCAGAGTGATGCTCTGGTCATGCATCCTGAGAGTTAATTCCCCTTCCTCTACGTCTATGATAGCTCTAGCAGTGGCTAAGAATGGCCTTCCCAGTATAACAGAGTCACCATCATCATTGTTTAATTCTAGAACCACAAAATCAGCAGGGTAAATAAAACTGTCCACCTTGACCAAAAGATTTTCAATTACACCCCTGGGGTATACCATTGACTTGTCTACCAGCTCCAAAGACATTTGTACTGGTTTGACCTCCTCTATATGCAGCTTTTTCACCAAGGAGGATGGTATTAAGTTAATACTCGCTCCGAGATCGCACATTGCTTTAGTGATGGTCAATTCCCCAATGGTGCAAGGCAACAGGAAGCTCCCTGGGTCCTCAAGCTTGGGAGGAAGCCCCTTTTGAATCAAGGCCCTGCATTCCTCAGTAATCATTATGGTTTCTTTCTCATCCCAGCTTCTTTTCTTGTTGATGAGATCCTTCAGAAACTTGGAGTATAGAGGCATTTGCTCAAGTGTTTCAGCAAAGGGGATATTAATTTCTAGCTTCTTAAAGATCTCAAGGAATTTGTGAAAATGCTGGTCTTTAACCTCTTTGTTGAACCTCTGGGGATATGGTAATGGAGGTGTGATGCTCTTTCCTATTTGCTGCTGCCCCTGAGCTACTTCCTTTGAGCTATGTGGCTGGTTGTCCTTTTCTTTGAGTTTCTCAGTGCCTTTGTTTGGCATCACAACTTGCTTATTAGCCTCATCTATCTTTGTTTGATTCTCATCCTCCATTGGTTCTTTGATGTTCTCTGCTTGCTTCCTTGTAGTGTCATTGTTGCTTATCAATGCTCTCCCACTCCTTAATTGTATTGCCTTGCATTCTTCCTTGGGATTTGGAATTGTGTCACTGGGCAGTGAGTTTGAGGGTCTCTCAATAGATACTTGCTTGGAGAGTTGCCCCATCTGTCTCTCTAGGCTCTTCAGGGAGGCTTCCTGATTCTTGGCTACCATTTCCTGGTGTTTCAGAATTTTGTCTATCATGGCCTCCAAGTGAGTGATTCTTTGGGCTTCAGGTGATATTTGAGGTGGGTTATGAGATGTGGGTGGTGGATGGTAGGCATTTTGGTTGGTGGGTTGGTTATTAGATTGGTATTGGTTGATGTTGGGGTAGTTGTTTTGAGGTTTTCTGTAGGGGTTTTGGTTAGTCTGCTGCTGGTTGTGGTTTTGGTTGCTTCTTGGGTTGTGTTGGTTTGAGTTCCTCTGCCATGGTTGTTGGTTTTGAGCATGGTTATCTCCCCATCTGAGGTTTGGGTGGTTCTTCCAGGATGGATTGTATGTATCACCATACCCTTCATTTGGTCCTTGGTTGTGCATATATTGTACTTGCTCTTGTTGTTGTTCTTCTTGAGTTTCTTCACTCTGTCCCCATGTGGTTGATGATTGGCTAGTGTTGACTGCTGCAACTTGGAGACTATCAATTCTCTTGGCCATTTGCTCAAATTGTTGCTGAATTTGCTGCTGCATCATCTTGTTTTGAGCTAGGATTGAATCCACTCCTTCTAGCTCCATTACTCCTCTCCTTTGTGATGATTGGCGGCCTCTTTGATGAGCAAAGAAATATTGATTGTTGGACACCATATCAATGAGTTCTTGAGCTTCTTCTGCAGTTTTCATGAGTTGCAAGGAACCTCCAGCTGAATGATCCAAAGCTTCCTGAGATTTCAGTGTTAAGCCTTCATAGAAGTTTTGAAGCTTCTCCCACTCATTAAACATAGCAGGGGGACATTTCCTGATCAGAGCCTTGTACCTCTCCCATGCCTCATAGATGGGTTCGGCCTCCATTTGTGTAAATGTTTGTACCTCAGCCTTTAACCTTATAATCCTCTGAGGTGGATAAAATTTGGCAAGGAATTTAGTTACCAAATCATCCCAGTTGTTGATGCTGTCCCTTGGAAACGATTCCAACCATTGAGTGGCCTTGTCCCTGAGAGAAAATGGGAACAGCATCAGCTTGTAGCTATCAGGGGGCACTCCATTAGTTTTGACAGTGTTGCATATCCTCAAGAAAGTGGATAAATGTTGGTGTGGGTCCTCAAGTGGTCCTCCACCAAAAGAGCAATTGTTCTGAACCAAAGTGATGAGTTGTGGCTTGAGTTCAAAGTTGTTAGCATTGACATTTGGAGCCAAGATGCTGCTCCCACAATGTCTAGGATTTGCAAAGGTGTAGGAAGCCAAAACTCTCCTCTGGGGTGGGTTGCCATTGTTGTTGTCTTCTCCACCTGGTGGATTGGTTAAATGTTCCTCCATCTCTTGGAATTCTTCGTCTGATTCCTCTTCTCCGACAATATTTTTCCCTCTTTCAGCTCTTCTTAACCTCCTGAGAGTTCTTTCGTCTTGTTCATGAAAATGGGGTATGGTTCTTCTTGTACCTGACATACAAGCAGAACATGAGAAATGCACAGAATCAGTGGCACTTCAGTCTATTGCTAGAATGAAGTTCCAGTTAGCTTAAGCAAAAATTCAAACAGTTAGTGGGTTAGTCAAAATTAGAGAAAAATAAAGAAAAAGTGCTTGATCTAGATCACCACCTCACTTAATCATTGTCAATCTAATCAATCCCCGGCAACGGCGCCAAAAACTTGATGAGATATTTTGGAGGAAAAATAAATCTCTCCCAAAACACACAAATCTAACCGGCAAGTGTACCGGGTCGCATCAAGTAATAAAAACTCACGGGAGTGAGGTCGATCCCAC
Organism: Arachis hypogaea; assembly: GCF_003086295.3. Lineage (NCBI taxonomy): Eukaryota > Viridiplantae > Streptophyta > Magnoliopsida > Fabales > Fabaceae > Arachis > Arachis hypogaea. The sequence continues at coordinate 49,123,896 of NC_092050.1, forward strand.
AGGGATTGAAGGATTGAGGAATTTTAGTTTAGTGGTTGATTTAGTCAAGCGAATCGAGTGTTGGTTGGGTGATTTGTGATTTGCAGAATGTAAATTGCATGAAAGTAAAGAGTGCAGGAAATTAAATTGCTGAATCTTAAGGAACAAGAAATTAAATGGCAGAAGCTTAGAGTGCAAGAAATGTAAATTGCAGAATCTTAAAGCGCAAGGAATGTAAATTTCTTGAAATGTAAAGGGGATTGGGATGTGGATTTGCAGAAATTAAACAAGGAAAAATTAAATTGCATCAAACAGAAGAGGGAAAGGGAATTAGGATTGAACCGGATATGAAGCAGAAAAGTAAATGAACGTAGAAGGCAGTAAACAGAGAAGTGAAATGGGAAATTCAGATCTCAGGTCCCAGAGACTAGAAAACCAAGTCTAGATCTCAATGCCTTCTTAGATCCAACAAGAACAATTTGCAAGGAGAATGTAAATTGCAAAGAAAAGAGATGAGGAGCAATTAACAGAAAATTAAATTCAATTAACAGTAAAGAAACAGAGATCCAAGATTGAGATTGAAACAGAATTTCTTCAATTCTCCAATCCAAGATCCAAGACAAGTGTAAAATGAAATTGAAAGCAATGGAAACAAAGAAATTAAAGTTCACTCAATAACAAAAGCTCTCCGAAAACTATTATGAAAATTCCAAAAGGAAAGCTCCCGAAGAACTTGAATTCTATCCTATTTATACACTTTCTTCAAATGATCTTCAAGCCTTGAGTTGGGCCTTTGCTCTTGGTGGAATTGGGTTGAAAGAGGCCTTGGTTGATTGCTCATGAAGTTTGAAGAAGAACCAAAGTGAACCAATTGAACCGGTTTTGAGGTTAGCAAAAGTTGGACCAAAAGTTTGAGCCAAAGTTAGGGGTCTAACTTTGGCTCCAACTTTTCATACCAGCTAGCACATTTTACTGGTATGAACGTTGGTGCCAACGTTAGGGGTCTAACTTTGACCCTAACGTTGGCAATGCCTTGTGTGCTAGTGGCGCCAACGTTAGCCACCAAGTTAGGGGGCTAACGTTGGCGCAAACTTTTGCTCCTTCCCCATTGTAATTCATGTGCCAACGTTAGCCTCCAAGTTAGGGGGCTAACGTTGGCGCAAACGTTGGTGCCCAGGGGAGAAATTCTCAAGTTCCAACGTTAGCCTCCAAGTTAGGGGGCTAACGTTGGGGCTAACTTTTGCTCCTCTTCCTTGAATATTCATGTGCCAACGTTAGCCTCCAAGTTAGGGGTCTAACGTTGGCGCAAACGTTGGTGCCCAGGGGAGAATTTTCAAGTTCCAACGTTAGCCTCCAAGTTAGGGGGCTAACGTTGGGGCTAACTTTTCAACCAAAAGTTTGTGCAAAAGTTTGATGCTAACTTTAGGTCCAGCTTCTTGCTTCCTGGTTCAATTTCACTTATTCCATTGTCTTCTCTTTACTCCTAGCTATTCCTTCTTGCTTCAACCTTTCTCCAAGCTTTCTTCACCTATCATTAATCAACCAAACTCATCAAAGCTATGCTCAAAATCATGAGATATTCAATCTTTCATAATATGCAACAAATATAGCATAAAACCTCATGAAATGGCATGAATTCATATATGGTTGGTTCAATTAAGGGAAACATGAAAATCTACTCAATTAGCTTGCTTGTAGCTCAAGAAAGTGCATAATTCTAATGAAAACAAAAGAAAAAGACTAGCTAAAATAGGCTAGGATGACTTGTCATCAGATGGCAGCACAAAGGGCCAGCTGCTAAAAAAAGCTTAAGTCAAAGTTTGCCTCAAACTTTGACTCAAGCTTAAATGGTTCTTGGCCCGATTCACAAGTGGGTTTCTTTCCAACACCAAGAGCAATCAACAGAGGCTTTTGTCAACCCAATTCCATCAAGAGCAAGGACCCAATTCAAGGCTTGAAGATCATTTGAAGAGAGTGTATAAATAGCTTAGAATTTAAGTTTTCGGGGAGCTTTTTCTTTTGAATTTTGCTGGGTAGTTTTGGAGAGCTTTTGGTTGGGAGTTATTTGGAGATTCTGAGTCTTGGGGAAGGGGAATTGAATTCTCTTCCTTTTAGTTTTTCTTGTTTTCAATTTCATTTACACTTGTCTTGAATCTTGGGTTGAAGAATTGAGAAAATTCTGTCTCAATCTCACCTTGAGATCTCTCTGTCTCACTTTACCGCAACTTTTGGAAATTGAATTTGGTTTTACTTCTTCTTCTGTTTGATTTTTAAATTCTCTTGCAATTGATTTCTGAATTTGATCTAGGAAGGTATTGAGATCTAGACTTGTTTATCTAGTCTCTTGAGTCCTGAGATCTGAAATTTCCTTTTGATTTCTCTGTTGAACGCTTCTTCAAGCAATTTACATTTTCTGTTTGAGATCTACTGCAATTAAATTCATCTTTTACTTCCCTGCTTGTTGCAATTTACTTCTCATTGTTTAATTTCTGCAATCCCAATTCCCAACTCCTTTTATAATTCAAGCAATTTACATTTCTTGCACTTTAAGATTCAGCCATTTACATTTCTTGCAATCTAAGTTTCTGCAATTTATATTACTTGTTCTTTAAAATTCAGCTTATTTACTTTCTTTGCTCTTTAATTTCCTGCAATCTACCCCTCTCCCTTTACATTTCAAGCAATTTAGTTTCTGCAATCACAAATCACTCAACTCAACACTTGATTCGCTTGACTAAATCAACCACTAAACTAAAATTGCTCAATCCTTCGATGCCTGTGGGATCGACCTCACTCATGTGAGTTATTATTACTTGATGCGACCCGGTACACTTGCCGGTGAGTTTTGTGTTGGATCGTTTTCCACACATCAAGTTTTTGGCGCCGTTGCCAGGGATTGAAATAGATTGACAATGATTAAGTGAAGTGGAGATCTAGATCAAGCACTTTTTCTTTTCTGTTTCTTTAACTTTTAACTAACACACTAACTATTTGAATTTTTGCTTAAGCCAACTAACATTTTACTTCAGCCATGGATTGAAGTGTTATTGCCTTTCTGGTGTTGTGTGGTTCTTATACTTTGGTTGTATGTCAGGTACAAGGAGAATTATACCCACTTTTTGTAAAAAAGACGAAAGAACCCTCAGAAGATTAAGAAGAGCTGAAAAAGGGAAAAATATTGTTGGAGAAGAGGAGAGAAGAATTCCAAGATATGGAGGAATACTTAACAAATCCACCAAATGGAGCAGAAGGGACAGCCAATAACAACAATAATCCACCACAGAGAAGAGTTTTGGCTTCCTACACATGTGCAGATCCTAAACAGTGTGGGAGTAGCATTTTCACCCCAAATGTTAATGCAAAAAACTTTGAACTAAAGCCACAACTCATCACCTTGGTTCAAAACAATTGCTCTTATGGAGGATGATGACATGTCATCATGTCATGTTTTTCCATGGTTTTTCATACAAGAAATTGATAATTAGTGCTTAAATATTGCATTCTTTTATGCTTAAATGGTATATTTCCTTGATCTTTTAATTTTATAAATTTGGTAGGAAATAAGAAGAAAAAAAAGCAAAGAAGCACAAAATAAGCTAAAAAGGAGAAAAAAAGAGCTTTGGGGCACACTTTGAAGTTGGAGCATACTTTGGAGCCTTAGGCCACGCTTTTAAAAGCGTGGCCCATGACCAAATCAAGGAAGCATCACAACCAGTACTCAAAGCTCAGTTCACTAAGTGAATTTAGCTTTGCCGTACAAGAGACTTAGCTTGGAAGCAAAAATTTTCGCTAAGTTAAAACTTGGGCGTTTACAGCATGACCATGCCTCCTTCAAAGGGCCATAACTTGAGCTACAGACGTCCAATTGATGTGCTTCCAGTTGCGTTGGAAAGCTGACATTCAGAGCTTTCCAAAGATGTATAATAGTCCATATTTGGCATGAAATTGAGGCACAAGTGAAATACATCTTTAAGGGACAAAAATAAGCAAAAAAATCAGCCAATGCTTCCACCAAGGCTCGAAGGGGGAGACACAAGGAAAACAAGGAAAGCAAGGAAAGAGTGCTCAGTTCACTTTCCCAACTGAGCTTTATCGGGCTCCCACTCATGAAAATGCAAGAAAAAGGCTCACAAAAGTGCTTCCACCAAGGTTCGAACTTGGAAACATGAAGTCCAAAGCAAAGCGCTACATAAGGAAAGAAGGGGAGCTCAGTTCATTCTCCCAACTGAGCGCTATCTTCCCCCCACTCTCCACACTTTGGCACACTAGGAAAGCACACCAAGGAGGTTGGGACGCACAAGTTGACACGGACAGCAACATTGGGGTGCTCAGTTTGGTTTTCCAACTGAGCCGTCCCTGGGAGGTGCAATATTGGGCCAAAATTCAACCAACATTCCAATTAAAATCAATTCTTCACCAAATTGAATCAAGGCCAACCAAACCCATCTCTCTTCAAATCCAAAGCAAGCAAAGCCCACATCGTCACTCAAAGGCACAAGAACAAGTTAGAATAGGAATTTCATTTAAATTGTAATTTGTTTTTAATTTCAATTTCATTTTGATTTTCACTTTGTAAAGCCTATATAAGGCATCATTTTCATCTTTGTGAAGAGGCTAGCTCCACTAAGGAGTAGTAGGATTAGAAAACTCTCTCTTTAATTTTCATTTCTATTTTAAATCTTGGATTGAGAGTGGAAGGAATTCTGTTTTCATTCTCTATCTACAACTTCTCTTTACTTCTTCTGCAATCTTTCTTTTAATTTTCTGCAACTTTTCTCTTGTTGGATCAAGGAAGGACTTGAGATCTAGACTTGTTTTCTAGTCTCCTCCACCCCTGAGATCTTCAACATCCTTTTAATTGCTGCAATTTAGCATCAGTCATTTTCTGTTTTTAATCTTTCAAGCATTTTTACTTTCTGTTGCATTGCTTACAAATTACATTTCCTGCAATTGCTCTAAGTTCTTATTCACTGAAATTTTGCTTCTCTGTTTTACATTGCTCCCAGCACCCAGTTCCTTTTATATTTCCTGCACATTTACATTTCCATTTGCTTGATCTATTGCTTTCTTTAATTTTCAGCACCCACTCCCCTTTACATTTAATGCAATTTACATTTCTTGCAATTTAAGTTTCAGCTATTTTACTTTCTTGTTCTTTAAGTTACTTGCAATTTTACTTTCTGCATCTTTTAAATTCCTTGCAATTTCCTTTCTGTTGGCTACATTTCACACAATTCACTCAATGTTAGCTTGAATAAACTAATCACCCACTAAAGTTGCTTGATCCATCAATCCCTGTGGGATCGACCTCACTCTAAGTGAGTTTTACTACTTGATGCGACCCGGTATACTTGCCGGTGAGTTTTGGGTGTTTGAAAATCCGTTTTTCTGAATTTTTCCCATCAAGTTTTTGGCGCCGTTGCCGGGGATTGATTTAGATCAACAATGATTAAGTGCGTGAGAAGTCTAGATCAAGCATTTTTTTGTTTTGTTCTCTGTTTTAAAGTGACACCAAGGTGTTTGAGTTTTTGCCTCACTAAGAAATTCTCATCTCTGATATGAGTAATTTCAATTTTCCTTGGTGTTGTGTTTTTCAAAATCCAAATGGAGTTCAACTCATCTTATGATCAAACAAATTTTATGGGATATTACCCACCATCACTAATATCTAATGGTGGCTGGGAATATCACCAAGAAAATACAAAGTCTGAGCACTCCAATCCATGGAGATTTGATTCAGAAACACAAGATGAGCAAGAGAATCATATGGGATATCTTCCTCCACCACAAAATGATGCAAGTTGCTATTCTAATGGTGGCTGGGAGGAGCAAAACCAGAAAACATTTGAGAGCCCATATTTCACTTATCAAGAGCCATCTTCACTTGAACGTGCCTTCAATTCACTTATGCAAAACTGTCCAACCTCACCTTCCAGTTTTTCATCTGAAAATTCTTCATCACTGGACTTTGTCTCCACACAAAATCCTTGCCAAAACTCACCACCCACACAAATTTCCATGAACCAAGGCCTCTCAAAGCTTGAAACCATGTTTAAAAAATATGAGAGGGAGGCACAGATATCCTGGAACGAGCAAGAGAATTCATTCAAAAATATAGAAGTGCTGGTAAACCAAAGGTTAAGTGCAAGGGAGAAAGTGGAAGAGCAAGATGAGGAGGCTACTGTATTAAGTGAACTTCCAATAAAGAATGAGGTGGTTGAAAATGAAACTGCACTTGAGGTAACAAAGGAACATGAACATTCACAACCCTCACAAACTTCCCTTGAATCTGTGATCGAGAAATATGAAGAGGAGATGAAGAAATCTTGGGAAGAACAACAAACTTCCTCCATAAAAGAACTATTAAGTAAAATATTGAGTGCAAAGAAGGGAGTGGAGGAACAAAAAAGTGAGGAAGTCATTCAAGAGAATTCACACCCAAGTGAAGTGGAGAAGTACACAGAGGAAGAGCTCACGAAACCACCATTGCAAGAGGCTCTTAATGAAGAAATCACTCCAACAATCACACAACCACCAAGTCTTGAATCCAAAGAAGTGAAGGCAACTAGCAAGAGCACCAATTCTGTCCCTAAGCCAGCAAGCAAGATCAATCAAGCCATTTGCAAAAGGAAGCTTGCTGAGGAAAGGCCAAGACAAGGGACAGTAACTGAATCTTCTCCTCCCTTGAGGTCGTTCCTCTTAACAAACTGGAAGAAGAGGAAGAAAGTAAAGAACAACATGTCAAGCTAATGACACTAAAAGAGTACTTGTTGGGAGGTAACTCAACCGTAGGTAACATTTCTTCTCTGCTTTGTTTTCTTTCTTTGCTTTGTTTTAATTCAAATAAATTGACATATGATTGCATTCTAAGTTTGGTGTTGTTATGCAACAAAATTTGGTTCCAATTCTTACAAGATACTTGCATTAATTCCAAGTGAAAGTGTCACACTAAGTTTGGTCTGCCACTTATCTTTTATGCAATGTATTGTGCACACCTTCTTATCTATGCAATCAAAATGTCTCTGTCTCTTGTGCCTTGATCGTTATCTTAATTTTGCTTGCTTAAAACACATGTGCTACTAATATTTCATTATGTAAGACATTCATGATCTATCTTAGCCCCATAGACATTGTTCTAATTTTTGCTTGAGAATGAGCAAGCATTCTGAGTATTGGTATGGGAAGAAGGAAGAATAGGAGGAAAAGATCAAGAATAGAGAAGATGAATTACAAGGTTGTAAAGTTCCTTTTCTTCTCATTTGTTTCCAGCATTTAAATTGCACGATTGTCTTCATCTTCTCTGTTTACATGTGTGTATGAATAAAGCATAGCTTGAATCTTGATTTGTAACATGTTGCTGTGGCATTATGACTACCAACTTGAGTTTTGTGAGTTCAAAAGCAATAAAGCATCATGATCATAAACAAACAAGGCATTAAAGAAGATTTTAGCATGTGCATACAAGTATTGGAACGCTAGTATGATTAATTGTTGCTCAATTGCATTGGATTTTATTTAATTGAAGTTTTCATCTAGGACATTTTGTGAAATCTTTTGAAAATCATGAAAACCTTGAAGAAGCAAATACAAATTAAAGCAAGAAAAGAAAAAGGGAAAGAATGAGAAAGCTGAAGGCTCTAAGTACCAATGGCAATTTATTTGTTAAGTACTTGTGGTGTTTATGTATCAAGCCAAATGCTTGAAAACAAAACACTTAGAAGTCAAGGCTAGGCTCAAGTGCAAAAGCACTCCCTCAAAGCTCAAGGTTCTGAGCATCAATGATTAGAGAGTCAAGAAAAGAAAAGAAAAATGAGCTTAATGAAGTCCTCTAATTCAAATGCTTGTGGTGCTTATGTATCAAGTGGTAATACTTGAAAACAAAGTATTTAGAATCGTAGCTTTGTTATTAACTCATGGGGCAAAGCACCCAAAAGGAGAAGCTAAAAAAAAAAAAAATTCAAAAGCTTGTTTCAAGGAAGAAATATAAGAAAAAGATTTCATAAATTGAGCTAGATAGAAGCATCAATCAATTATATTTCTTTTGTGATTGTAGCATGCATAAGAAACTAGCCTACCATGAATATTGAGTTGCTATTCTTCTTACCTTGAATTGTCAATCTTTATTGCATGATTCTTTTCTTGCTTGGGGACAAGCAAGGTTTAAGTTTGGTGTTGTGATGACATGTCATCATGTCATATTTTTCTATGCTTTTTAATACAAGAAATTGATAATTAGTGCTTAAATATTGCATTCTTTTATGCTTAAATGGTATATTTCCTTGATCTTTTAATTTTATAAATTTGGTAGGAAATAAGAAGAAAAAGAAGCAAAGAAGCACAAAATAAGCTAAAAAGGAGAAAAAAAGAGCTTTGGGGCACACTTTGAAGTTGGAGCACACTTTGGAGCCTTAGGCCACGCTTTTAAAAGCGTGGCCCATGACCAAATCAAGGAAGCATCACAAACAGCACTCAAAGCTCAGTTAGTGAACTTAGCTTTGCCGTACAAGAGACTTAGCTTGGAAGCAAGAATTTTCGCTAAGTTAAAACTTGGGCGTTTACAGCATGACCATGCCTCCTTCAAAGGGCCATAACTTGAGCTCCAGACGTCCAATTGATATGCTTCCAGTTGCGTTGGAAAGCTGACATTCAGAGCTTTCCAACGATATATAATAGTCCATATTTGGCATGAAATTGAGGCACAAGTGAAATACATCTTTAAGGGCCAAAAATAAGCAAAAAAATCAGCCAATGCTTCCACCAAGGCTCGAAGGGGGAGACACAAGGAAAACAAGGAAAGCAAGGAAAGAGTGCTCAGTTCACTTTCCCAACTGAGCTTTATCGGGCTCCCACTCATGAAAATGCAAGAAAAAGGCTCACAAAAGTGCTTCCACCAAGGTTCGAACTTGGAAACATGAAGTCCAAAGCAAAGCGCTACATAAGGAAAGAAGGGGAGCTTAGTTCATTCTCCCAACTGAGCGCTATCTTCCCCCCCACTCTCCACACTTTGGCACACTAGGAAAGCACACCAAGGAGGTTGGGATGCACAAGTTGACACGGACAGCAACATTGGGGTGCTCAGTTTGGTTTTCCAACTGAGCCGTCCCTGGGAGGTGCAATATTGGGCCAAAATTCAACCAACATTCCAATTAAAATCAATTCTTCACCAAATTGAATCAAGGCCAACCAAACCCATCTCTCTTCAAATCCAAAGCAAGCAAAGCCCACATCGTCACTCAAAGGCACAAGAACAAGTTAGAATAGGAATTTCATTTAAATTGTAATTTGTTTTTAATTTCAATTTCATTTTGATTTTCACTTTGTAAAGCCTATATAAGGCATCATTTTCATCTATGTGAAGAGGCTAGCTCCACTAGGAAGTAGTAGGATTAGAAAACTCTCTCTTTAATTTTCATTTCTGTTTTAAATCTTGGATTGAGAGTGGAAGGAATTCTGTTTTCATTCTCTATCTACAACTTCTCTTTACTTCTTCTGCAATCTTTCTTTTAATTTTCTGCAACTTTTCTCTTGTTGGATCAAGGAAGGACTTGAGATCTAGACTTGTTTTCTAGTCTCCTCCACCCCTGAGATCTTCAACATCCTTTTAATTGCTGCAATTTAGCATCAGTCATTTTCTGTTTTTAATCTTTCAAGCATTTTTACTTTCTGTTGCATTGCTTACAAATTACATTTCCTGCAATTGCTCTAAGTTCTTATTCACTGAAATTTTGCTTCTCTGTTTTACATTGCTCCCAGCACCCAGTTCCTTTTATATTTCCTGCACATTTACATTTCCATTTGCTTGATCTATTGCTTTCTTTAATTTTCAGCACCCACTCCCCTTTACATTTAATGCAATTTACATTTCTTGCAATTTAAGTTTCAGCTATTTTACTTTCTTGTTCTTTAAGTTACTTGAAATTTTACTTTCTGCATCTTTTAAATTCCTTGCAATTTACTTTCTGTTGGCTACATTTCACACAATTCACTCAATAATAGCTTGACTAAACTAATCACCCACTAAAGTTGCTTGATCCATCAATCCCTGTGGGATCGACCTCACTCTAAGTGAGTTTTACTACTTGATGTGACCCGGTATACTTGCCGGTGAGTTTTGGGTGTTTGTAAATCCGTTTTTCCAAATTTTTCCCATCAAGTTTTTGGTGCCGTTGCCGGAGATTGATTTAGATCGACAATGATTAAGTGGGTGAGAAGTCTAGATCAAGCATTTTTTTTGTTCTCTGTTTTTAAGTGACACCAAGGTGTTTGAGTTTTTGCCTCACTAAGAAATTCTCATCTCTGATATGAGTAATTTCAATTTTCCTTGGTGTTGTGTTTTTCAAAATCCAAATGGAGTTCAACTCATCTTATGATCAAACAAATTTTATGGGATATTACCCACCATCACCAATATCTAATGGTGGCTGGAAATATCACCAAGAAAATACAAAGTCTGAGCACTCCAATCCATGGAGATTTGATTCAGAAACACAAGATGAGCAAGAGAATCATATGGGATATCTTCCTCCACCACAAAATGATGCAAGTTGCTATTCTAATGGTGGCTGGGAGGAGCAAAACCAGAAAACATTTGAGAGCCCATATTCCACTTATCAAGAGCCATCTTCACTTGAACATGCCTTCAATTCACTTATGCAAAACTGTCCAACCTCACCTTCCAGTTTTTCATCTGAAAATTCTTCATCACTGGACTTTGTCTCCACACAAAATCCTTGCCAAAACTCACCATCCACACAAATTTTCATGAACCAAGGCCTCTCAAATCTTGAAACCATGTTTGAAAAATATGAGAGGGAGGCACAAATATCCTGGAACGAGCAAGAGAATCCATTCAAAAATATAGAAGTGCTGGTAAACCAAATGTTAAGTGCAAGGGAGAAAGTGGAAGAGCAAGATGAGGAGGCTACTGTATTAAGTGAACTTCCAATGAAGAATGAGGTGGTTGAAAATGAAACTGCACTTGAGGTAACAAAGGAACATGAACATTCACAACCCTCACAAACTTCCCTTGAATCTGTGATCGAGAAATATGAAGAGGAGATGAAGAAATCTTGGGAAGAACAACAAACTTCCTCCATAAAAGAACTATTAAGTAAAATATTGAGTGCAAAGAAGGGAGTGGAGGAACAAAAAAGTGAGGAAGTCATTCAAGAGAATTCACACCCAAGTGAAGTGGAGAAGTACACAGAGGAAGAGCTCACAAAACCACCATTGCCAGAGGCTCTTAATGAAGAAATCACTCCAACAATTACACAACCACCAAGTCTTGAATCCAAAGAAGTGAAGGCAACTAGCAAGAGCACCAATTCTGTCCCTAAGCCAGCAAGCAAGATCAATCAAGCCATTTGCAAAAGGAAGCTTGCTGAGGAAAGGCCAAGACTAGGGACAATAACTGAATCTTCTCCTCCCTTGAGGTCATTCCTCTTAACAAACTGGAAGAAGAGGAAGAAAGTAAAGAACAACATGTCAAGCTAATGACACTAAAAGAGTACTTGTTGGGAGGTAACCCAACCGAAGGTAACATTTCTTCTCTACTTTGTTTTCTTTCTTTGCTTTGTTTTAATTCAAATAAATTGACATATGATTGCATTCTAAGTTTGGTGTTGTTATGCAACAAAATTTGGTTCCAATTCTTACAAGATACTTGCATTAATTCCAAGTGAAAGTGTCACACTAAGTTTGGTATGCCACTTATCTTTTATGCAATGTATTGTGCACACCTTCTTATCTATGCAATCAAAATGTCTCTGTCTCTTGTGCCTTGATCGTTATCTTAATTTTGCTTGCTTAAAACACATGTGCTACTAATATTTCATTATGTAAGACATTCATGATCTATCTTAGCCCCATAGACATTGTTCTAATTTTTGCTTGAGAATGAGCAAGCATTCTGAGTATTGGTATGGGAAGAAGGAAGAATAGGAGGAAAAGATCAAGAATAGAGAAGATGAATTACAAGGTTGTAAAGTTCCTTTTCTTCTCATTTGTTTCCAGCATTTAAATTGCATGATTGTCTTCATCTTCTCTGTTTACATGTGTGTATAAATAAAGCATAGCTTGAATCTTGATTTGTAACATGTTGCTGTGGCATTATGACTACCAACTTGAGTTTTGTGAGTTCAAAAGCAATAAAGCATCATGATCATAAACAAACAAGGCATTAAAGAAGATTTTAGCATGTGCATACAAGTATTGGAACGCTAGTATGATTAATTGTTGCTCAATTGCATTGGATTTTATTTAATTGAAGTTTTCATCTAGGACATTTTGTGAAATCTTTTGAAAATCATGAAAACCTTGAAGAAGCAAATACAAATTAAAGCAAGAAAAGAAAAAGGGAAAGAATGAGAAAGCTGAAGGCTCTAAGTACCAATGGCAATTTATTTGTTAAGTACTTGTGGTGTTTATGTATCAAGCCAAATGCTTGAAAACAAAACACTTAGAAGTCAAGGCTAGGCTCAAGTGCAAAAGCACTCCCTCAAAGCTCAAGGTTCTGAGCATCAATGATTAGAGAGTCAAGAAAAGAAAAGAAAAATGAGCTTAATGAAGTCCTCTAATTCAAATGCTTGTGGTGCTTATGTATCAAGTGGTAATACTTGAAAACAAAGTATTTAGAATCGTAGCTTTGTTATTAACTCATGGGGCAAAGCACCCAAAAGGAGAAGCTAAAAAAAAAAAAAATTCAAAAGCTTGTTTCAAGGAAGAAATATAAGAAAAAGATTTCATAAATTGAGCTAGATAGAAGCATCAATCAATTATATTTCTTTTGTGATTGTAGCATGCATAAGAAACTAGCCTACCATGAATATTGAGTTGCTATTCTTCTTACCTTGAATTGTCAATCTTTATTGCATGATTCTTTTCTTGCTTGGGGACAAGCAAGGTTTAAGTTTGGTGTTGTGATGACATGTCATCATGTCATGTTTTTCTATACTTTTTAATATAAGAAATTGATAATTAGTGCTTAAATATTGCATTCTTTTATGCTTAAATGGTATATTTCCTTGATCTTTTAATTTTATAAATTTGGTAGGAAATAAGAAGAAAAAGAAGCAAAGAAGCACAAAATAAGCTAAAAAGGAGAAAAAAAGAGCTTTGGGGCACACTTTGAAGTTGGAGCACACTTTGGAGCCTTAGGCCACGCTTTTAAAAGCGTGGCCCATGACCAAATCAAGGAAGCATCACAAACAGCACTCAAAGCTCAGTTAGTGAACTTAGCTTGCCGTACAAGAGACTTAGCTTGGAAGCAAGAATTTTCGCTAAGTTAAAACTTGGGCGTTTACAGCATGACCATGCCTCCTTCAAAGGGCCATAACTTGAGCTTCAGACGTCCAATTGATGTGCTTCCAGTTGCGTTGGAAAGCTGATATTCAGATCTTTCCAACGATGTATAATAGTCCATATTTGGCATGAAATTGAGGCACAAGTGAAATACATCTTTAAGAGCCAAAAATAAGCAAAAAAATCAGCCAATGCTTCCACCAAGGCTCGAAGGGGGAGACACAAGGAAAACAAGGAAAGCAAGGAAAGAGTGCTCAGTTCACTTTCCCAACTGAGCTTTATCGGGCTCCCACTCATGAAAATGCAAGAAAAAGGCTCACAAAAGTGCTTCCACCAAGGTTCGAACTTGGAAACATGAAGTCCAAAGCAAAGCGCTACATAAGGAAAGAAGGGGAGCTTAGTTCATTCTCCCAACTGAGCGCTATCTTCCCCCCCACTCTCCACACTTTGGCACACTAGGAAAGCACACCAAGGAGGTTGGGACGCACAAGTTGACACGGACAGCTGAACCCGTGTATGAGGCATGGGAACGATACAAAGTTCTAATCAGGAAGTGTCCACCGGGAATGTTCAGTGAGTGGGACAGATTGCAGAATTTCTATGAAGGCTTGACACTGAAATCTCAAGAGGCTTTGGATTACTCTGCAGGAGGCTCTTTAAAACTGATGAAAACTGTAGAGGAAGCCCAAAATCTCATTGACATGGTGGCCAACAACTAGTACTTCTTTGCTCACCAAAGGCAACGCCAACCATCACAGAGGAATGGAGTGATGGAGTTGGAAGGAGTAGATTCAATCTTAGCTCAAAACAAAATGATGCAGCAGCAAATTCAACAACAATTTGAGCAAATGGCCAAGAGGATTGATAGCCTCCAAGTTGCAGCAGTCAACATAAGCCAACCATCATCCACATGGGGGCAAAATGAAGAAACTCAAGAGGAGCAACAGCAAGAACAAGTCTAGTACATGCACAATCAAAATTCTGGACCAAACGAAGTCTATGGTGATACTTACAACCCTTCATGGAAAAACCACCCAAACCTTAGGTGGGGAGACAATCATAACCAAAACCAACAACCATGACAGAGGAATTCAAATCAAAACACTTCAAGAAACAACCAAAATCACAACCAACAGCAAACTAACCAAAACCCTTACAGAAAACCCCAAAACAACTACCCAACTCCAACCATTATCCATTCAATAACCAACCCACCAACCAAAATGCCTACCACCCACCATCCACATCTCACAACCAACTGCAAACATCACCAGAATCTCAAAGAATCACTAACCTGGAAACCTTGATAGACAAAATGTGGAAACACCAAGAAATGACAGCCAAGAACCAAGAAGCCTCCATAAAGAATATGGAGAGGCAAATTGGTCAGCTCTCTAAACACCTTGCAACAGAGAGACCATCAAGTTCACTACCAAGTGACACAATTCCAAATCCTAAGGAAGAGTGCAAGGCAATACAGTTAAGAAGTGGGAGAGTATTGATGAGTAACAATGATATTACAAAGAAGCAAGTGGAGAGTAGCAAGAGTCCAATAGAGGAGGAAAAGCCAACACACATAGAGGAAGTTAATGATCAAGATGTGATGCCAAATAGAGCACTGAGAAGCCAAGAAAGAAAGAAGACCAACCAACCACTTTACAAAAGGGAGAGGAAGAAGTAATCCAAGGACAACAGAAAAAGGAAAAAGCCTTCATTCCTCCATTACCATATCCACAAAGGTTCAACAAAGAAATTAAAGATCAACATTTCTGCAATTTCCTGGAAACTTTCAAGAAGCTAGAAATCAACATTCCTTTGGCTGAGTCGTTGGAGCAGATGCCTCTATATGCCAAGTTCTTGAAGGAACTCATCAACAAGAAAAGAAGTTGGTTGGAGAAGGAAACTGTGCTTCTCACTGAAGAATGCAGTGCACTCATCAGAAAATGACTCCCTCCCAAGCTGGAAGATCCTGGAAGTTTCTTCCTACCTTGCACCATTGGAAGTCTATTTATCAACAAGGGGATGTGTGACTTAGGAGCAAGCATAAATCTAATTCCATCATCTTTAGTGAAAAAGCTTGGCATAGGGAAGGTGAAACCAATACAGATGTCCTTGGAATTGGTGGACCAGTCAGTAGTACATCCCAAAGGAGTGATTGAAAACCTTTTAGTTAAGGTTGACAAGTTCATTTTTCCTGCGGACTTTGTAATCTTGGATACCGAAGAGGAAGGAAATAATTCAATCATCTTAGGAAGGCCATTTTTGGCCACTGCTAGAGCCATCATAGATGTAGAGCAGGGAGAACTAACTCTCAGGATGCATGAAGAAAGCATTATCCTGAAAGTATTTCCAGAACCACAAATTAGTGAAGAGAGAAGCAAGGTAGTCAGCGACTGTTTTCCAAGGCAAGCAACCAACAACACAGGGGAGCAGAAGAATGAGCATGTGCAAGGAGGAGAAGGAATTCAAAAAGGAATTAGGATGATAAACAAGAAGGAAAGTACCACAACTAAAGCTGCTGTCAAGGAAGAAAGGTTAACAAGAAAAAGGAAGAAAAACAAGAAGAAGGCTCACAAAGGGTGGAAGAATAAAAAATTCCCAACTGAAGGATTCTCTAAAGGCGACAAGGTGCAATTAATATATCAATAGCTGGGAACTGAGGATCACTACACTGTTAACCAAGTACTCTCTCTCGAGCACATTGAAATTGAGCATCAAGGCACACAAAGAAGGCTTACAGTGAGGGGGGATAAGCTGCGACATTTCAGTCATCAACCACCCTAAGGGGATCAATGTCAAGCTAATGACAATAAAGAAGTGCTTGTTGGGAGGCAACCCAACCTGAGGTAATTTTTTCTTCATAGCTAATTTAATAAAAGAGTTGAGTAGATTTCTTTGTATTGAAAAGAGCTAAGTTTGGTGTTGCACACCAAAATAATTAAGGGGTGAATGTTGGATGCTAAGTTTGGTGTTCCACCAAAAAATTTCATTAAGAACACATTGCACCCTCAGCATGATCAGTATCGGCTCCAAACCATCAGAGAAACTGCTTAACAATTGTCATGTTTCTAGGTTTTAGTTGTTTTCTAGTTCATAGTTTGTTTTCTAGTCCATAGTCTATTTCCTTAATAAAAGTACTTGATGTTTCATGCATGCATTTATTCTGCTACATATAGAAGTAGGCAAGGAACTAAGTTTGGTGTTCCAACACCAACTTAGGTTCACAGAATCACAAGCATACATGCATGCTAACTGCCTCTCAAGTGCTTGGGGAACAGGCAACTTTCAATATCTTTTGTAGGAAGTCATTCAATCTCTTAGAGGAAAAGGTACATCATCATGGACAGAGGAAGGACATGGAACCCAACAATGATGATGACACAGATGAAACAAATAGACTCCAAGAGGTTGTATTGTTCTCTGACTGATTCTAGTTCAAATATGTTAATTGAAAGTGCAAATGTCCCCTGTTGATTAGTATCTTTCTAGATTCATTTACTGTCTGCGAGTTTGTTTGTTTTCATGCTGTTATGGCTTACTAGTCTAAGTGCTTGATTCACTTTCATCTTACTTGAATTATATGCTTTGTTCCTCATGCTTGAATAAAAGAAAAATAACTGTGAAATAGAGAAAGAGTAAAAGTCTGGTATGATATTGATGACAAGTCATCCTAGCCTATTTTAGCTAGTCTTTTTCTTTTGTTTTCATTAGAATTATGCACTTTCTTGAGCTACAAGCAAGCTAATTGAGTAGATTTTCATGTTTCCCTTGATTGAACCAACCATATATGAATTTATGCCATTTCATGAGGTTTTATGCTATATTTGTTGCATATTATGAAAGAATGAATATCTCATGATTGTGAGCATAGCTTTGATGAGTTTGGTTGATTAATGATAGGTGAAGAAAGCTTGGAGAAAGGTTGAAGCAAAGAGGAATGGCTAGGAGTGAAGAGAGGACAATGGAATAAGTGAAAATTGAACCAGGAAGCAAGAAGTTAGCCCCAACGTTAGCCCCCTAAGTTGGAGGCTAACGTTGGCACATGAATTTCTCCCTGGCCATCCAACGTTTGCATCAACGTTAGCCCCCTAACTTGGAGGCTAACGTTGGCACATAAATATTCAAGGTAGAGGCAAAAGTTAGCCCCAACGTTAGCCCCCTAACTTGGAGGCTAACGTTGGAACTTGAGAAGTTCTCCCCTGGGCACCAACGTTTGCGCCAACGTTAGCCCCCTAACTTGGAGGCTAACGTTGGCACATGAATTACAAAGGGGGAAGGGCCAACGTTTGTGCCAACGTTAGCCCCCTAACTTGGAGGCTAACGTTGGCGCCACTAGCATATAAGGCATTGCCAACGTTAGGGTCAAAGTTAGACCCCTAACGTTGGCACCAACGTCCATACCAGCAGAATATGCTTTGCTGCTATGAAAAGTTGGAGCCAAAGTTAGACCCCTAACTTTGGCTCAAACTTTTGGTCCAACTTTGGCTAACCTCAAAACCGGTTCAATTGGTTCACTTTGGTTCTTCTTCAAACTTCAAGAGCAATCAACCAAGGCCTCTTTCAACCCAATTCCACCAAGAGCAAAGGCCCATCTCAAGGCTTGAAGATCATTTTTGAAAGTGTATAAATAGGATAGAATTCAAGTTATTCGGGGAGCTTTCCTTTTAGAATTTTCATAATAGTTTTGGGAGAGCTTTTGAACTTGAGTGAACTTTAATTTCTTGTTTTCATTGCTTTCAATTTCATTTTACATTTGTCTTGTATCTTGGATTGGAGAATTGAAGAAATTCTGTTTCAATCTCAATCTTGGATCTCTCTGTTTCTTTACTGTTAATTGAATTCCATTTCCGGTTCATTGTTCTTCATCTCCTTTCTTTGCAATTTACAATTCCCTTGCAATTGTTCTTGTTGGATTTAGGAAGGCATTGAGATCTAGACTTGGTTTCTAGTCTCTGGGTCCTGAGATCCAAATCCCCAATTTACATTCTGTTTACTGCTTCTTATGTTCATTTACTTTTCTGCTTCATATCCGGTTCAATCCCAATTCCCTTTTACCCTTCTGTTTGATGCAATTTAATTTTTCCTTGTTTAATTTCTGCAAATCCACATCCCAATCCCCTTTACATTTCAAGCAATTTACATTCCTTGCACTTTAAGATTCCGCAATTTACATTTCTTGCACTTTAAGTTTCTGCCATTTAATTTCTTGTTCTTTAAGTTTCAGCAATTTATTTCTTGTTCTCTTTACTTCAATGCAATTTAATTCTGCAAGTCACAAAACCATCAACCAAATCTTGATTCGCTTGACTAAATCCACCACTAAACTAAAATTGCTCAATCCTTCAATCCCTGTGGGATCGACCTCACTCCCGTGAGTTTTTATTACTTGATACGACCCGGTACACTTGCCGGTTAGTTTTGGGTGTTTTGGGAGAGATTTATATTTCCTCCAAAATATCTCATCAAGTTTTTGGTGCCGTTGCCGGGGATTGATTAGATTGACAATGATTAAGTGAGGTGGTGATCTAGATCAAGCACTTTTTCTTTAATTTTTGACTAACCCACTAACTGTTTGAATTTTTGCTTAAGCTAACTGGAACTTCATTCTAGCAATAAACTGAAGTGCCACTGATTCTGTGCATTCCTCATGCTCTGCTTGTATGTCAGGTACAAGAAGAACCATACTCAATTTTCATGAACAAGACGAAAGAACTCTCAGGATGTTAAGAAGAGCTGAAAGAGGGAAAAATATTGTTGGAGAAGAGGAATCAGACGAAGAATTCCAAGAGATGGAGGAACATCTAACCAATCCACCAGGTGGAGAAGACAACAACAATGGCAACCCACCCCAGAGGAGAGTTTTGGCTTCCTATACCTTTGCAAATCCTAGACATTGTGGGAGCAGCATCTTGGCTCCAAATGTCAATGCCAACAATTTTGAACTCAAGCCACAACTCATCACTTTGGTTCAGAACAATTGCTCTTTTGGTGGAGGACCACTTGAGGACCCGCACCAACATTTATCCACTTTCTTGAGGATATGCAACACTGTCAAAACTAATGGAGTGCCCCCTGACAGTTACAAGCTGATGCTATTCCCATTTTCTCTCAGGGACAAGGCCACTCAATGGTTAGAATCTTTTCCAAGAGACAGCATCAACAACTGGGATGATTTGGTAACTAAGTTCCTTGCAAAATTTTATCCACCTCAGAGGATTATAAGGTTAAAGGCTGAGGTTCAAACATTTACACAAATGGAGGCTGAACCTATCTATGAGGCATGGGAGAGGTACAAGGCTCTGATCAGGAAATGTCCCCCTGCTATGTTTAATGAGTGGGAGAAGCTTCAAAACTTCTATGAAGGCTTGACATTGAAATCCCAGGAAGCTTTGGATCATTCAGCTGGAGGTTCCTTGCAACTCATGAAAACTGCAGAAGAGGCTCAGGAACTCATTGATATGGTGTCCAACAACCAATATTTCTTTGCTCATCAAAGAGGCCGCCAACCATCACAAAGGAGAGGAGTAATGGAGCTAGAAGGAGTGGATTCAATCCTGGCTCAAAACAAGATGATGCAGCAGCAAATTCAGCAACAATTTGAGCAAATGGCCAAGAGAATTGATAGTCTCCAAGTTGCAGCAGTCAACACTAGCCAACCATCAACCACATGGGGACAGAGTGAAGAAACTCAAGAAGAACAACAACAAGAGAAAGTACAGTATATGCACAACCAAGGACCAAATGAAGTGTATGGTGATACATACAATCCATCCTGGAAAAACCACCCAAACCTCAGATGGGGAGATAACCATGCCCAAAACCAACAACCATGGCAGAGGAACTCAAACCAACACAACCCAAGAAGCAACCAAAATCACAACCAGCAGCAGACTAACCAAAACCCCTTCAGAAAACCTCAAAACAACTACCCCAACATCAACCAATACCAATCTAATAACCAATCCACCAACCAAAATGTCTACCATCCACCACCCACATCTCATAACCCACCTCAAACATCACCTGAAGCCCAAAGAATCACTCACTTGGAGGCCATGATAGACAAAATGTTGAAACACCAAGAAATAGTAGCCAAGAATCAGGAAGCCTCTATGAAGAGCCTAGAGAGACAGATGGGGCAACTCTCCAAGCAAGTATCTGTTGAGAGACCTTCAAACTCACTGCCCAGTGACACAATTCCAAATCCCAAGGAAGAATGCAAGGCAATACAATTAAGGAGTGGAAGAGCATTGATAAGCAACAATGACACTACAAGGAAGCAAGCAGAGAACATCAAAGAACCAACAGAGGATGAGAATCAAACAAAGGCAGATGAGGATAAGGAGCAAGTTGTGATGCCAAACAAAAGCACTGAGAAACTTAAAGAGAAGGACAACCAGCCACATAGCTCAAAGGAAGTAGCTCAGGGGCAGCAGCAAATAGGAAAAAGCATCACACCTCCACTGCCATATCCTCAGAGGTTCAACAAAGAGGTTAAAGACCAGCATTTTCACAAATTCCTTGAGACTTTTAAGAAGCTGGAAATCAATATTCCCTTGGATGAAGCACTTGAACAGATGCCTCTATATTCCAAGTTTCTGAAGGATCTTATCAACAAGAAAAGAAGCTGGGATGAGAAAGAAACCATAATGATTGCTGAGGAATGCAGGGCCTTGATTCAAAAGGGGCTTCCTCCCAAGCTTGAGGACCCAGGGAGCTTCCTGTTGCCTTGCACCATTGGGGAATTGACCATCACTAAAGCAATGTGCGATCTCGGAGCGAGTATTAACTTAATACCATCCTCCTTGGTGAAAAAGCTGCATATAGAGGAGGTCAAACCAGTACAAATGTCTCTGGAGCTGGTAGACAAGTCAATGGTATACCCCAGAGGTGTAATTGAAAATCTTTTGGTCAAGGTGGACAGTTTTATATACCCTGCTGATTTTGTGGTTCTAGAATCAAACAATGATGATGGTGACTCTGTTATACTGGGAAGGCCATTCTTGGCCACTGCTAGAGCTATCATAGACGTAGAGGAAGGGGAATTAACTCTAAGGATGCATGACCAGAGCATCACTCTGAAGGTGTTGCCAGAAGCACAATTTAGCAAGGAAGAGAAAGACTATATGAAAAATGACCAGGAAAGTCACAGCAACATCCCAATGCTAAAGATTGTGCAGACTGATGAAAAAGCCCAAGAGGGTAGTAGAGTATTAGCCACTGAAAAGAGAGGCCCCCAAGGAAGCCTATGGCCAGAAAAGAAAGATCAACAAAAGGAAAGATGAAACGCAGAAACAAAGCAAAAAGGGGCTGGAAGAATAGAAAGATTCCAACAGAGGGACTTTCTAAAGGTGACAAAGTGCAACTGATATATCAACAGTTGGGGGCAAATCAACAAACCGAGGATTACTACACTGTCAGCAACATACTATCATTAGAGCATATGGCCGAACACTAAGTTTGGTGTCCACATAGCTTCATGAAAATTTGAAACTCATGCATCAATAATCATACATTTGTTATTTTCCAAAACCTTATAAATAGAAATTTTTTTTTTATATTCGATAATGAAGGCATTAATTGTGATGTACCCTTTGACAAGAAACAAGTTTGGTGTTCATCAAACCTTGATGCACCGATTCAAGGATGCAATTAATCCTTCATGAAAAAAAAATGAAAAAAAGAAGAAAGTGTAATGGAAACAATCCTTATGAACATTTAACGTTTGAACTTCACTAATTGGAGGAAGAAACTCATTTTCTTTATACATTACCAAACATTAAGTTTGGTGTCCTCCAAAGAAAGTGTCACGGTTCAAATGAGACAAGGATTGATGGTTCACAAAGCTTTAATAAAAAAACACACCCTTGCTACGGTTGGATAAGACTAATGTATGTTGTCTTGTTGTGGTGACTAGGTAGTCAAAGAATCTTCAAAGAAAAAGACAAGACAAAGGAAAGCATAGCATAAGGACAAAATCCCATCACATGCTTCAAGAAAGAAATCTGCCACTCCTTGAGAATGATCACGGCAAAGGCAAGGGAAGGAGCAAATTTTGTCTTCATTCATCCATACATGCACACCCTTGATTCCCATAGTGTCTAATTGCATCCTAGCCCTTCATTGCTCATTTAAAAGCATACCACCTTCAAGCCATGCACATGACCGAATCACTCCTCAACATAACAAGCCTTGTGCAACCTTTCTTCTACTTTAAACTCCAACCACTTAAACTTCTCTTCATAACTTCTTGTCATAGCAAGTTCGGACCTAATCTCTTTTTCCTCCAAACACACATCAAACTCTCCAACATTCTTCACATTCCCTCTCAACCAACCAAGTGATCATGGCATCCTCCTCAAGAACCAAACGACGAAAAGGAAAAGATCCAATAGTGGAGGAAGAAACACATGAGTACGACCAATGGAGGTTCAAGTCTTGGTCTCATCAAATGCAAATTCAATGGATGAACGAGAAAAGAATCTATCCTGAAATTCCATTCATGTTGCCGGATGATGGATGTCAAGAAATAAAGAACAAAATCCGGAAGAGGAGATGGGAGGAACTTACATCACCAGCCACCCGAATTAATACCAATATCATAAGAGAGTTCTATGCAAATGTCCCAAGGATTGACATGCGTGAACCCCCAACGTACAAGAGCTATGTGCGTGGGGTGGAAGTAGACTTTAGCCCGGATGCAATCAAGAAAGTCTTGAAACTAAAGTCAGTCCGCTTTGATGAACCGGGATACCAACAAAGATTGACTGAGGATCAAGATTATGAGGAGATTGCGAGAGACATTTGTTTTGAGAACTCAGAATGGGAAGGAGACAACAAGAACAGATACAAGTTCCTGAAGAGATGTAACCTCATTCCGGAAGCAAAAGGATGGTATGAGTTGATGAAGAGGTCAATTCTGGGGACAGTGAACACCTCAGAAGTTAACAGGGAGAGAGCCTTAATGCTGCATTGTATCATGGTGGGTGGAGAGATAAGAGTTCATGAAATCCTTGCAAGAGACATTCAAAAGATAGCTGAAAAGAATTCGGCCGGATCTTGGTTGTACTATCCGAGCACCATTTGGAAGTTGTGTGCAAAGGCTAAAGTTCCATTGGAAGAGGAGAATCCAATGTGGTTAAGCCAAGGCATGCCCATAACCATTGAACGAATGATGATGCCCCTTGAAGCACATCAAGGCCGAAGACCACATGGAGGAAGGGAAAGAGAAGAGCCAATGGAAGAAGATGAGCCACACATAGAAGAAGAGCCACAAGAGGAGGAGGAGCAGCCACACTTTTTCCCACATGGCAATATGGATATGACTCAAATGCAAGAAGCAATAGGGAGGTTGTCTCAACAGTACACGAGAATCCAAGAGAGGCAAGAGGAATACCATTCTCTGTACATGCAAAACCAACAAGCACAAGAAGAAAGAGAGCTAAGAATAATAAACAAACAAAATGAATTCGAGTCAAGATTTCTTGCGATGCAAGAAGAACATGCCTTTCAATCTCATGAATCTTTTGGGAAGTTAGAACAAATGCAAGCTGAAAGTTTGAAGGCTTTCAAGGAGTTCACAACACTCCAAGAAGCAAGGTATGAAGTGCAAGCCGATTATAATGTCAATAGCCAAATCAAACTGAACTATATTGGAGAACATATGCACAACATGGATCCGGCATTCCCAACTTTTGATGAATTTTTCAAAATGAGAAGTGAGGTAGAAGTGAATAGGGCTATGAGACTTGAAGATAGAGTGGAGGAGGCTATGAATAAGGCTGGCTTTTGGCAAGATCAACAACCACCAAACAAGGATGGTGGGAACACTAGCAGCCAAGTGTATGAAAGGAGAAAGAAAAGGCATGACAAATGAAAGGTGGACTTGCTCCTTATTCATCACTACAAAATCTATCTGTTCTAAGTTGTCTTTGCATTTTTAAGTAGTCATTTAAAAGTCTTTGCATTATGTTTGTTTCTTTTAAAATAAGTAGGCTAGTTTATATGTGTGCTTGTGTGTTTATTTTCACTTGACAAGAAGCATGTGTTGTCCCCTGCATCTTTAAATTCAATAAAAGAAAAAGTTTGAATGTGAAGTGAAATGGTCTCTGTTAGATAGAAGTGGAATAAAAGTAAGTGGTGGTATGTGTGTGATTGTATAATAGCTCACTTTTAGTGAATAAAGAGCTAGGATATCTCCTTCTAAGTAAAGAGTGACCCACTGTCTATGAATCTCAATTGAATTAAATTCATTGGTTAGAAAGAAAAACAAAAAGAAGGAAAGAAGAAAAAGATAGCCAAAAAGTGGCAAAACAAAAGAAAAACAAAAAGAAACAAAGCTGGACACCAATAGCTTGAACCTTAAAATATATGCCTGTGATGTCTTTGTACTAGGATCTGCTTGGATTAGTAAGCTCTTAGGAGTGCCTCAACACTTGGTGACTTGGGTTAACTAACCCGGGATCATCAGCTGAAAGTCCACTATCAAGAGCAACCTAACTACAAGGCATTTAGTAACCCAAAGAGGTGCTGGGCATCAATGTTTTAAGAAGGAATGTGAGCCAAGTGTCTATGGTGAATAATGTGTCAAGTATAAAGAAAAGAAAATGAACTTGCTACACATGACACTCAAATAAAGCTTATGAACAAAGTAGTAGCCAAGGATAAAGGAATAATGAGAGGTCATAGCAGTATGTCACTTGAAGCTTGAAGGAGACTTTCTAGGCCTAGGAGTCAATAAGAAGTGAGTATTGGCATATCCACACAAAACCCCATGAACTATCAATAATACTCTGCTAGCATGAACATCATCTTCTATTTCATTCTTTCTTCTCAATAAATCTTTTCTTGCTTGGGGACAAGCAAGCTTTAAGTTTGGTGTTGTGATGACAAGTCATCCTAGCCTATTTTAGCTAGTCTTTTTCTTTTGTTTTCATTAGAATTATGCACTTTCTTGAGCTACAAGCAAGCTAATTGAGTAGATTTTCATGTTTCCCTTGATTGAACCAACCATATATGAATTTATGCCATTTCATGAGGTTTTATGCTATATTTGTTGCATATTATGAAAGAATGAATATCTCATGATTGTGAGCATAGCTTTGATGAGTTTGGTTGATTAATAATAGGTGAAGAAAGCTTGGAGAAAGGTTGAAGCAAAGAGGAATGGCTAGGAGTGAAGAGAGGACAATGGAATAAGTGAAAATTGAACCAGGAAGCAAGAAGTTAGCCCCAACGTTAGCCCCCTAACTTGGAGGCTAACGTTGGCACATGAATTTCTCCCTGGCCATCCAACGTTTTCACCAACGTTAGCCCCCTAACTTGGAGGCTAACGTTGGCACATAAATATTCAAGGTAGAGGCAAAAGTTAGCCCCAACGTTAGCCCCCTAACTTGGAGGCTAACGTTGGAACTTGAGAAGTTCTCCCCTGGGCACCAACGTTTGCGCCAACGTTAGCCCCCTAACTTGGAGGCTAACATTGGCACATGAATTACAAAGGGGGGAAGGGCCAACGTTTGCGCCAACGTTAGCCCCCTAACTTGGAGGCTAACGTTGGCGCCACTAGCATATAAGGCATTGCCAACGTTAGGGTCAAAGTTAGACCCCTAACGTTGGCACCAACGTCCATACCAGCAGAATATGCTTTGCTGCTATGAAAAGTTGGAGCCAAAGTTAGACCCCTAACTTTGGCTCAAACTTTTGGTCCAACTTTGGCTAACCTCAAAACCGGTTCAATTGGTTCACTTTGGTTCTTCTTCAAACTTCAAGAGCAATCAACCAAGGCCTCTTTCAACCCAATTCCACCAAGAGCAAAGGCCCAACTCAAGGCTTGAAGATCATTTTTGAAAGTGTATAAATAGGATAGAATTCAAGTTATTCGGGGAGCTTTCCTTTTAGAATTTTCATAATAGTTTTGGGAGAGCTTTTGAACTTGAGTGAACTTTAATTTCTTGTTTTCATTGCTTTCAATTTCATTTTACATTTGTCTTGGATCTTGGATTGGAGAATTGAAGAAATTCTGTTTCAATCTCAATCTTGGATCTCTCTGTTTCTTTACTGTTAATTGAATTCCATTTCCGGTTCATTGTTCTTCATCTCCTTTCTTTGCAATTTACAATTCCCTTGCAATTGTTCTTGTTGGATTTAGGAAGGCATTGAGATCTAGACTTGGTTTTCTAGTCTCTGGGTCCTGAGATCCAAATCTCCAATTTACATTCTGTTTACTGCTTCTTATGTTCATTTACTTTTCTGCTTCATATCCGGTTCAATCCCAATTCCCTTTTACCCTTCTGTTTGATGCAATTTAATTTTTCCTTGTTTAATTTCTGCAAATCCACATCCCAATCCCCTTTACATTTCAAGCAATTTACATTACTTGCACTTTAAAATTCCGCAATTTACATTTCTTGCACTTTAAGTTTCTGCCATTTAATTTCTTGTTCTTTAAGTTTCAGCAATTTATTTCTTGTTCTCTTTACTTCAATGCAATTTAATTCTGCAAGTCACAAAACCATCAACCAAATCTTGATTCGCTTGACTAAATCAACCACTAAACTAAAATTGCTCAATCCTTCAATCCCTGTGGGATCGACCTCACTCCTGTGAGTTTTTATTACTTGATACGACCCGGTACACTTGCCGGTTAGTTTTGGGTGTTTTGGGAGAGATTTATATTTCCTCCAAAATATCTCATCAGATATGAGACAAAATAAGATTATGTGGTGGTATGTGCTGGTTCATTAGGTGATTTATAAATAAGGCTGAATGCTAGCATGACTTTGTGATATGAACTTGAGTTACATTTCATGAGACTTGACAAATGAAAAAGGTCAAAAATAAAAGAAAAAAATGCAAAAGAAAGAAACAAAAAGAAATACACAAGGCTGGGCACCAATGGCTGCAAATTTGGATAAATGCCTGTGATGTTCTTGTACAAAGATAAGCTTGGATAACTAGGTTCTAAGGGATGCTTCATCACCCGGCAACTTGGGTTAACTAACCCGGGATTGCCAACCGAAAGTCCACCATCAAGAGCTACTTTGAGACAAAGCATTTAGTAACCCAAAGAGGTGCTGGGCATCAATTTCCAAAAAAAAAAACAAACAGAGATGAACAAAACAAGCTAAATGCCTGTGATGTGTGTGTGCTAAGGAGAGGCTTGAGCAAGTAAGCCCATAGGGGTGTTTCAACACCTAGCATCTTGAACCAACTAGGGCGGGAATGTTGGCTGAAAGCTTACTCTAAAAAGTTGCCTTACCACATAGCATTAAGCCTCAGCCAAGAAAGAAAAAAAAATCCCAAGCAATAACAAGTCTCATTTTTTGTGTAATTCAAGTAAGGATCCAAAGGAATGTTGATGTCTCAGCCCCAGAATAAAAATCCCTAAGATACCATGCATAAAAACCCCGTTTACCAGTATTCAATATCTTCTAATAAAAGGCTTATACACTTCTCTGCTTCTAGTAATTTTCCTTATGTTTTACTGCTTGCTTCGGGACAAGCAAGGTTTAAGTTTGGTGTTGTGATGACAAGTCATCTTAGCCTAGTTTCACTAGTCTTTTTCTTTTGTTTTCAATTGATTTTATGCACTTTCTTGAGCCATAAGTAAGCCAATTTGGGTAGAATTTCATGTTTCCTTTGATTCAATCAATCATGGATAAATTGATGCATTTTCATGAGATTTTGTGCTATAATTGGCATATATTATGAAAGAGAAACAATCTCATGATTTTGAGCATAGCTTTGATACTTTTTATTGATTGATGATAGATGAAAAAGCTTTGAAGAAGGTTGAAGAAAAGAAGATGGCAAGGGCAAGAGGGAGGACTCACGTTTGAGCTAAAGTTTACCTCAAACTTAAGCTCAAACGTGAGGAAAAGCAAAATTTCACCCAAGGAGGCCAAAAGCTTGCGCCAACGTTTGCCTCAAACTTGAGGTCAAATGTTGGCTTGAAAAATTTCACCCAGGAGGCCAAAAAGCTTGCGCCAACGTTTGCCTCAAACTTGAGGTCAAACGTTCGCGCCATTTTAGCATGAAGAAGAGTCCCTGATTGAAGGTTTAATTGAGCCACGTTTGCGCCAACGTTTGCCTCAAACGTTGGGCCAAACGTTGGCCAAAAGAGATGCAAGGAAGGAGCCACGTTTGAGCTCAAGTTTGACCTCAAACTTTGAGCCAAACGTGGATGGCAGCACAAAGGGCCAGCTGCTAAAAAAAGCATAAGTCAAAGTTTGCCTCAAACTTTGACTCAAGCTTAAATGGTTCTTCACCCGATTCACAAGTGGGTTTCTTTCCAACACCAAGAGCAATCAACAGAGGCTTTTGTCAACCCAATTCCATCAAGAGCAAGGGCCCAATTCAAGGCTTGAAGATCATTTGAAGAGAGTGTATAAATAGCTTAGAATTTAAGTTTTCGGGGAGCTTTTTCTTTTGAATTTTGCTGGGTAGTTTTGGAGAGCTTTTGGTTGGGAGTTATTTGGAGATTCTGAGTCTTGGGGAAGGGGAATTGAATTCTCTTCCTTTTAGTTTTCTTGTTTTCAATTTCATTTACACTTGTCTTGAATCTTGGGTTGAAGAATTGAGGAAATTCTGGCTCAATCTCACTTTGAGATCTCTTTGTCTCACTTTACCGCAACTTTTGGAAATTGAATTTGGTTTTACTTCTTCTTCTATTTGATTTTTAAATTCTCTTGCAATTGATTTCTGAATTGGATCTAAGAAGGTATTGAGATCTAGACTTGGTTATCTAGTCTCTTGAGTCCTGAGATCTGAAATTTCCTTTCGATTTCTCTGTTGAATGCTTCTTCAAGCAATTTACATTTTCTGTTTGAGATCTACTGCAATTAAATTCATCTTTTACTTCCCTGCTTGTTGCAATTTACTTTTCCTTGTTTAATTTCTGCAATCCCAATTCCCAACTCCTTTTATAATTCAAGCAATTTACATTTCTTGCACTTTAAGATTCAGCCATTTACATTTCTTGCAATCTAAGTTTCTGCAATTTATATTACTTGTTCTTTAAAATTCAGCTTATTCACTTTCTTTGCTCTTTAATTTCCTGCAATCTACCCCTCTCCCTTTACATTTCAAGCAATTTAGTTTCTACAATCACAAATCACTCAACTCAACACTTGATTCGCTTGACTAAATCAACCACTAAACTAAAATTGCTCAATCCTTCAATCCCTGTGGGATCGACCTCACTCATGTGAGTTATTATTACTTGATGCGACCCGGTACACTTGCCGGTGAGTTTTGTGTTGGATCGTTTTCCACACATCAAATACCCCTGCCTGTCTGCATAGTATAGTTTTTCTGTAATTCGATAACTAAGATGCTTGATTATTCACAACACTACACTTTTCAAACTAGCGTGCACTCAAGATTTCAAAAAAAGGCACCACATGATAGTTCTTTGAAAAGAAGGATTGAGGAATTAAACCATTTTGAGGCAAGCAAAAGATTAGGAGAAGTGGTGGTTCTAGTTGTATAATTATGTATTGAGGTTGCATGCTTATGAAAACTTGCATGGGAGCTCATAGGCAGGACATAGAGTTCAAAGAAGTATTGTGGAGATTCTCAAACATTTATTAATCCAAGAAGCAACAAATAAAAAAAAGAAAACACAAAAAATGAAAGAACATCACCCAAGGCTCTGAGCATCAATTACTAGGCAGAAAAGAAGGAAGAAACAAAAACTCAAAGAGTTGTTATCCTAGTAAATGCTTGTGGTCGAATTGTGTCAAAGAGAGAGGCTTGAGCAAGTAAATCCTTAGGGGTGCTTTAACACCTAATACCTTAAAACCAACTGGTTTAGGAGTATTGATTGAAAGCTTATCTAAAGAGCCGCTTTGAGACATGACACTTAGAGTCAAGGCCAAGATATAGAAATCATAAGCTGCTTCAAGGTGATTACCTATAGAGAGATTGATGGGATATTTCTGTGGAGAAACAAATTTCTCCAAAACACCCAAACTTAACCGGCAAGTGCACCGGGTCGCATCAAGTAATAATAACTCACGGGAGTGAGGTCGATCCCACAGGGATTGAAGGATTGAGCAATTTTAGTTTAGTGGTTGATTTAGTCAAGCGAATCAAGATTTGGTTGAGAGATTTGTGATTTGCAGAATTTAAATTGCATAGAAAGTAAAGGGAATGGGTAATTGGCATGAAATTAAAGAGAACAGGAATTAAAGTGCTGAATCTTAAAGAACAAGAAATTAAATGGCAGAAACTTAGAACGCAAGAAATGTAAATTGCAAAATCTTAAAGTACAAGAAATGTAAATGGAATGGGGAGTTGGATTTGCAGAAATTAAACAAGGAAATGTAAAATTGCAACAAACAGAGAAGTAAAGAAGGACTTGAATCGAACCGGATCTTAAAACAAAAATGTAAATGAGCATGAAAACAGTAAACAGGGAATGGGAAATGGAAATTCCGGATCTCAGGACCCAAGAGAGTAGAAAACCAAGTCTAGATCTCAATGCCTTCCTAGATCCAATCAAGAACAATTGCAAAGAAAATGTAAATTGCAAAGAAAGTAGATGAAAAGCAATTAACCGAAACTGAATTCAATTGTACAGTAAAATTAAACAGAGATATCTTAGGATGAGATTGAAACAGAATTCCTTCAATTCTCCAACCCAAGATCCAAGACAATTGTAATTGAAATTGAAAGCAAGAAAACTAAGAGGAAGGGAATTCAATTCTCCTTCCCCGAGACTTAGAAATTAAAATTCACTCAACACCAAAAGCTCTCCGAAAAATCTCTATGAAAACTAAAAAGGAAAGCTCTCTCAAAACTTAAATCCTATGCTATTTATACACTTTCTTCAAATGGTCTTCAAGCCTTCAATTGGGCCTTTGCTCTTGATGGAATTGGGTTAATAGAGGCCTTGGTTGATTGCTCTTGGAGTTTGGAGAAGAACCAAATTGAACCGGGTTGGAATCATGAAAGCTTGAGTAAAAGTTGGAGTAAAAGTTAGGGGTCTAACTTTTGCTCCAACTTTTCACATCAGCACCCTTGTTTTGCTGATACCAACGTTGGGGCAAAAGTTAGGGGTCTAACTTTTGCTCCAACGTTGGCCTCCCTTTGGTTATTCATGGCGCCAACGTTAGCCAAAAAGTTAGGGGGCTAACGTTGGCGCAAACTTTTGCTAGTCCAGGGAGTGTTTTTCATGTGCCAACGTTAGCCAAAAAGTTAGGGGCTAACGTTGGCACAAACTTTTTGTGCATCCAGGGAGTGTTTTTCATGCCAAAAGTTAGCCAAAAAGTTAGGGGTCTAACTTTTGCTCCAGCTTTTACTTCCTGGTTCATAATTAATCCAAAGTTTGAGCTAAAGTTTGAGGGCAAACTTTTGCTCAAACTTTTTGTTCTCTCTTCCTCCTAGCCCTTCCTTCTTGCATCAACCTTTCTCCAAGCTTTCTTCACCTATCATTAATCAACCAAACACATCAAAGCTATGCTCAAAATCATGAGATATTTATTCTTTCATAATATGTGACAATTATAGCATAAAACCTCATGAAATAGCATGAATTCATACATGGTTGATTAAATCAAAGGAAACATGAAAATCTACCCAATTGGCTTGCTTTTGGCTCAAGAAAGTGCATAATTCTATTGAAAACAAAAGAAAAAGGCTAGTGAAACTAGGCTAAGATGACTTGTCATCAGAGATCTCCATGATATCATTTGGATGAAAGTCCTAAGACCTAAGACTTCCAAGATGTAGGGACTAGTAAGCACTGAAGCCCTTGTATTAGCATATAATTTAGAGTTCACCCCACTGTCACTTAATCACTTCACTCACAAGATAGTACATGTAATTCTTCAAATCCATTCTAATTGAAAGAACCTTTGAGCATAATTATTTTCTTGCTTGGGGACAAGCAAGCTTTAAGTTTGGTGTTGTGATGACAAGTCATCCTAGCCTAGTTTTACTAGTCTTTTTCTTTGATTTTTAATAGGTTTTATGCACTTTCTTGGGCCACAAGTAAGCCATTTGGGTGGAATTTCATGTTCCCTTAGATTCAATCAACCATGGATGAATTGATGCATTTTCATGAGTTTTGTGCCATAATTGTTTAGATGACAAGAAAAAGAATAACTCTCATGATTATAGCATAGCTTTGATGCAATTGTTGATTGATGACAGGTGGAATAAAGCTTGGAAGAAGGTTGAAGAAAAGGGGATAGCAAGGGGCAAGAAGAAGCACTCACATTTGAGCTCAAGTTTGCCTTAAACTTGGACTCAAACGTGAGGAAGAGAGCAACCACACCCTGGAGGCACACCAAGTTTGCGCCAACGTTTGCCTCAAACTTAAGGTCAAATGTTGGCTTGAAGATTCTTCACCCATAAGAAGCAACGTTTGCGCCAACGTTTGCCTCAAACTTGAGGTCAAACGTTGGCGCCACAAGAACAAGTAAATGCACCCCTGGAACTTGGCGCCATTTTAGCAAGGAAGAGCACTCTGTTTAATGCCTTGGAGAAGCCAACGATTGCGCCAATGTTTGCCTCAAACGTTGGGCCAAACGTTGGCCAAAAGAAATGCATGGGAGGAGCCACGTTTGAGCTCACGTTTGACCTCAAACGTTGGCTCAAACGTGGATGACAGCAACTTGGCCGATCTGCATAATGGGCTTCACGAAGACGTTTGAGTCAACGTTTGCCTCAAACGTTAACTCAAACGTGAATGGTTCATGGTCCGGTTCACAAGTGGATTTCTTCCCAACACCAAGAGCAATCAACAGAGGCTATTATCAACCCAATTCCATCAAGGCCAAGGCCCATTTCAAGGCTTGAAGATCATTAGAAGAAAGTGTATAAATAGAAGTTAGTTTGATTTAGGAATGGACGTCGACTTTTACTTTTGAATTTGCACCTCTTAGAGGAATTTACTTACTGTAACTTGGATCTGGGAAGGGAATTCAATTCTCTTCCTCTTTGATTTTCTCATTTTTTTTATTGCAATTCTTGCTTGAGTCTTGGGTGTGGAGAATTGAGGAAATTCTGTCTCAATCTCACCTTGAGATCTCTGTTTTCGTTTCACTGCACAATTTGAGGAATTGAGATTTGAATTTACTTTCTCTACTGTTTGATTCTAAATTCTCTTGCAATTGATTTCTGATTTGGATCAAGGAAGGTAGTGAGATCTAGACTTAGTTTTCTAGTCTCTTGACCCCTGAGATCTGAAATTTCCTTTTAATTTTTCTGTTGAATGCTTCTTCAAGTGAATTTATATTTTCTGTTTGAGATCTACTACAATTAACTTCATCTTTTACTTCCCTGCTTGTTGCAATTTACTTTTCCTTGTTTAATTTCTGCAATCCCAATTCCCAACTCCTTTTATAATTCAAGCAATTTACATTTCTTGCACTTTAAGATTCAGCCATTTACATTTCTTGCAATCTAAGTTTCTGCAATTTACATTACTTGTTCTTTAAGATTCAGCTTATTTACTTTCTTTGCTCTTTAATTTCCTGTAATCTACCCCTCTCCCTTTATATTTCAAGCAATTTAGTTTCTGCAATCACAAATCACTCAACTCAACACTTGATTCGCTTGACTAAATCAACCACTAAACTAAAATTGCTTGATCCATCAATCTCTGTGGGATCGACCTCACTCATGTGAGTTTTACTACTTAATGCGACCCGGTATACTTGCCGGTGAGTTTTAGGTGTTTTGGAAATTTGTTTTTCCACAAAAACACCATCAAAAAGTAAAAAAGATAATAAATTTACAAATTCGTTGTTTACTGATGACATGTCATCATGCCATGTTTTTCTATGCTTTTTCTTTATTTTTTTTTAGGTTTTATGCACTTTCTTGAGCCATAAGTAAGCCAATTGGGTAGAATTTCATGTTTCCTTTGATTCAATCAACCATGGATAAATTAATGCATTTTCATGAGATTTTGTGCTATAATTGTTATATATTATGAAAGAATAACAATCTCATGATTTTGAGCATAGCTTTGATGTGCTTGGTTGATTGATGATAGGTGAAAAGAGCTTTGAAGAAGGTTGAAGAAAGAAGAAATGGCAAGGAGCAAGAGAGAACAAAAAGCTTGAGCAAAAACTTGCCTTAAACTTTAGCTCAAACATTTGGAAGAGTTGAATTCACCCTGGATGGAGCAAAAGCTTGCGCCAACGTTTGACCTCA
Organism: Arachis hypogaea; assembly: GCF_003086295.3. NCBI lineage: Eukaryota > Viridiplantae > Streptophyta > Magnoliopsida > Fabales > Fabaceae > Arachis > Arachis hypogaea. The sequence goes on from NC_092050.1 coordinate 49,158,339, forward strand.
AGCTTTTAGACAAACGTTGGCGCCACAACAAACATACCCTGGAGAAGAGCAAAAGCTTGCGCCAATGTTTGACCTCAAGCTTTTAGGCAAACGTTGGCGCCACAATAGCCTGAAAAGGTATACTTCCAACAAGAATAACTTGAGCTACAGAGCTCCAAATGAGGTGATTCAAAAAGCAATGAAAAGTAGGAATCGAGAGCTTTCCAAGCATATATGGCACTGCATGGTGAACACTAAAATTGAGGGAGAAAACTGCCCCGAAATGTGCATAAACGAACATGGTGGCGACCTGCAATGAGGCCAACTGACCTCTGCACCTTCGACGGAGCATAACTCGAGCTGTGGAGCTCCAAATGATGCGCTTTTAACGGCATTGGAAAGTAGACATTCAGGGCTTTCCAACAATATATAATAGTATGGGGTGGACTGATGACATGTCACCATGTCATATTTTTCTATGCTTTTTCATACAAGAAATTGATGATTTGTGCTTAAATATTGAATGCTTTTGTACTTAATTGGTATATTTCCTTGATCTTTTAATTTTATAAATCTTGTAGGAAATAAGAAGAAAAAGAAGCAAAGAAGCACAAAATAAGTTAAAAAGGAGAAAAAAAGAGCTTTGGGGCACACTTTGAAGTTGGAGCACACTTTGGAGGCTTAGGCCACGCTTTTAAAAGCGTGGCCCATGACCAAATCAAGGAAGAGAAGCGTGGCCCAAAGGAAGAAAAGCGTAGCTCAAAACAAGGAGCAAGAGCACAAAGCTCTTGCCGAGAGCTTTAGAGTTCTTGTGGAGAGCTTTACTTCAAATAATCAAAAGCCAAGCTCTTGCCAAGAGCTTAAAAGCTCTTGCCCAAGAGCTTTTTCGGGCTTCTTCAAGGAAAAATCAAGGAAAATGAGCTTGGAAGCAAAAATTTTGGCCAAGTTAAACTTGGGCGCTCACAGCATGACCATGCCTCCTTCAAAGGGCTATAACTTGAGCTACAGATATCCGATTGATGTGCTTTCAGTTGCATTGGAAAGCTGACATTCAGAGCTTTCCAACGATATATGGCAATCCATATTTGGCATAGAATTGAGGCACGAGTGAAAGGCATCTTTAAGGGCCAAAAACAAGCAAAAATGAATCAAAGTGCTTCCACCAGGATTCGAAGAGGGATACCAAGGGAAGACACTAGGCGCTACTCTTGTGCCAAGGAAAATGGCCAGCAAGTGCTTCACCCAAGACTTGAACCATGGACCTCAAGGACAAGTAAAGCTCTTGCCAAGGGCTTTTAAGCTCTTGCAAAGAGCATTGTTCTCTTGTCACAAGGAAGGAACGTGCGCACACTTTGGCAAGGAAGGGAACCAAAGCTCTTGCCAAGAGCCGAGCTTTGCCCTGGGAGTGTGACCCATGGGCTGAAAATTCAACCAAAATTTCAATTTAATTCAATTCCTCACCAAATTGAATCAAGGCCAACCAAACCCATTTCTCCTCAAATCCAAAGCAAGCAAAGCCCACATCATCACTCAAAGACACAAGAACAAGCTAGAATTAGGATTTTCATTTAATTTGTTTTTCATTTCAATTTCATTTTAATTCGCAAAAAGCCTATATAAGGCATCATTTCCATCTTTGTTAGGGAGCTCAATTAGAAAAGAGGCTAGCTCCAATAGGGAGTTGTGCACTCTTTAGTTTTCATTTTGCTTTCTTTCTTAGTTTTCTTCTCTGTTTTGAATTTTTGGATTGAGATTAGAAGGAATTCTGTTTTCATTCTCCATCTGCAACTTCTCTTGTTCCTCTTCTGCAATTTACTCTTCCATTTTCATTTTGCAATTGTTCTTGTTGGATCAAGGAAGGATTTGAGATCTAGACTTGTTTTCTAGTCTCTTCCACTCCTGAGATCTTGAACCACTTTTAAATTGCTGCAAATTAAGCACTGCTTTTCTGTCTTTAAAATTCTTCAAGGCATTTCCCTTTTCTGTTTAGATCTGTTGCATGATTTTACATCTTTTACTTCTCTGTTTTATTGCTATTTACACTTTCCTGTTGAATTTTAATTTCCAGCACCCACTCCCCTTTATATTTCATGCAATTTACATTTCTTGTCATTTAAGATTCTTGCAATTTACGTTTCTTGCTCTTTAAGTTTCTGTCCAATTTTACTTACTGCACTTTATAATTTCTGCACACTTACTTTCTGCAACTTTAAATTCTTTGCACTTTACATTCTGTTCTCAAATTTTCACTCAATTCACTCAATGTTAGCTTGACTAAACTAATCACCCACTAAAGTTGCTTGATCCATCAATCCCTGTGGGATCGACCTCACTCTAAGTGAGTTTTACTACTTGATACGACTCGGTATACTTGCCGGTTAGTTTTAGGTGTTTTGGAAAATTCGTTTTTCCAAAAAAAATATCCATCAAGTTTTTGGTGCCGTTGCCGGGGATTGATTTAGATCAACAATGATTAAGTGGGTGAGAAGTCTAGATTAGGCATTTTTTTGTTTTTGTTCTCTGTTCTAAATTGAAATCAAGGTGTTTGAGTTATTGCCTCACTTAGAAGTTCTTCTCTTAGACATGGACTTCAATTTTCATTGGTGTTGTGTTTTACAAAATTCAAATGGAGTTCAACTCATCTTGTGATCAAACAAATTTTCTGGGATATCACTGATGAGATATTTTGATGAGAAACGAATCTCTCCCAAAACACCCAAAACTAGCCGGCAAGTGTACCGGGTCGTATCAAGTAATAAAAACTCACGGGAGTGAGGTCGATCCCACAGGGATTGAAGGATTGAGCAATTTTTGCTTAGTGGTTGATTTAGTCAAGCGAATCAAGTGTTGGTTGGGTGATTTGTGATTTGCAGAATGTAAATTGCATGAAATCAAAGAGAGCGGGAAAGTAAATTGCTGAAACTTAAAGAACAAGAAATTAAATAGCAGAAACTTAAGGTGCAAGAAATGTAAATTGCAGAATCTTAAAGCGCAAGAAATGTAAATGGCTTGAAAAGTAAAGGGGATTGGGATGAGGATTTGCAGAATTTAAACAAGGAAAAACTAAATTGCATCAAATAGAAGAGAAAAAGGGAATTGGGATTGAACCGGATCTTATAACAGCAAAGTAAATGAACAATGAAAGCATTAAACAGAGAATTGAAATGAGAATTTAGATCTCAGGACCCAGAGACTAGAAAACCAAGTCTAGATCTCAATGCCTTCCTAGATCCAACAAGAACAATAGCAAGGAAATTGTAAATTGCAAAGAAAAGAGATGAAGAACAATAAACCGGAAATGAAATTCAGTAAATAAAGCAGAGAGATCCAAGATTGAGATTGAAACAGAATTTCTTCAATTCTCAAATCCAAGATCCAAGACAAAGGTAAAATGAAATTGAAAGCAATGAAAGCAAGAAATTAAAGTTCACTCAAGTTCAAAAGCTCTCCGAAAATTATATTGAAAATTCTAAAAGGAAAGCTCTAAAGGAAAACTCTCCAGAAAAGCTCTCTAAACAAATTGAATTCTATCCTATTTATACACTTTCCAAAATGATCTTCAAGCCTTGAGTTGGGCCTTTGTTCTTGGTGGAATTGGGTTGAAAGAGGCCTTGGTTGATTGCTCTTGAAGATTGAAGAAGAACCGAAGTGAACCAATTGAACCGGTTTTTGAAGTTGGCCAAAGATGATCTCAACGTTAGGGTCAAAGTTAGGGGTCTAACTTTGACCCTAACTTTTCATGGCAGCAAGCAACATCCTTCTGGTTTAGACGTTGGTGCCAACGTTAGGGGTCTAACTTTGACCCTAACGTTGGCAATGCTTGGTGTGAGTGGCGCCAACGTTAGCCTCCAAGTTAGGGGGCTAACGTTGGCGCAAACGTTGGCTTATTCCCCCATTGTGGTTCATGTGCCAACGTTAGCCTCCACGTTAGGGGGCTAACGTTGGCGCAAACGTTGGTGCCCAGGGGAGAAACTCTCAAGTTCCAACGTTAGCCTCCAAGTTAGGGGGCTAACGTTGGAGCTAACGTTGGCCACTTCCAGGGAGTGATTTACATGCCCAACGTTAGCCTCCAAGTTAGGGGGCTAACGTTGGGGCTAACTTCATGCAACCCGGTTCAATTTTCACTTATTCCATTGTCCTCTCTTCACTCCTAGCCATTCCTCTTTGCTTCAACCTTTCTCCAAGCCTTCTTCACCTATCATTGATCAACCAAACTAATCAAAGTTTTGCTCAAAATCATGAGGTATTCAATCTTCCACAATATGCAACAATTATAGCTTAAAACCTCATGAAATGGCATGAATTCACATATGGTTGGTTCAATCAAGGGAAACATGAAATTCTACTCAATTAGCTTGCTTGTAGCTTAAGAAAGTGCATAATTCTAATGAAAACTAAAGAAAAAGACTAGCTAAAATGGGCTAGGATGACTTGTCATCACAACACCAAACTTAAAGCTTGCTTGTCCCCAAGCAAGAAATAGATTTATGCTCCAAGGTTCTTTCAATTAAGATGGATTGAGGAACACTTGTAAAGTGCAGTGAGTGAAGTGATCAAGTATCAGTGGGGTGAACTCTAAATCATATGCTCATGCAAGGGCTTCAGTGCTCACTAGTCCTTACATATTGGGAGTCGTAGGTCTTAGGATTTTCATTCAAATGGTACCATGGAGGTCTCTTTATGTGTAATCACCTTGAAGCAGCTTATAGTTTCTGTGCCTTGGTCTCGACTCTAAGTATCATGTCTCAAAGCGGCTCTTTAGATAAGCTTTCAATCAATACTCCTAAACCAGTTGGTTTTAAGGTATTAGGTGTTAAAGCACCCCTAAGGATTTACTTGCTCAAGCCTCTTTCCTTGACACACTTCAACCACAAGCATTTTACTAGGCTAACAACTCTTTGAGTCATTGTTTCTTCTTTCTTTTCTGCCTAGTAATTGATGCTCAGAGCCTTGGACCATGTTCTTTTGTTTTTGTATTTTCTTTTCTTTCTTTTGTTTTGTTTGCTGCTTCTTGGATCAATAGATTTTTGAGAATCTCCACAATACTTCTTTGAACTTCCTGTCCCGCCTATGAGCTCCCATGCAAGTTTTCACAAGCATGCAACCTCAGTACAAAATCATATAACCAGAACCACCACTTCTCCTAATCTTTTGCTTGCCTCAAAATTGTTTAATTTTTTAATCCTTCTTTCCAAAGAACTTTCATGTGATGCATTTCTTGGAAATTGAGTGCAAACAAGTTTTGAAGATAAGAATGTTGTGAATGATCAAACATCTTGCTTATTGAATTATAAAGAGAGAAATTATACTATGTATGCAGGCAGGGTAGATCAGGATACAATCCAACTTTCAATCACAGCAATATTTGATGTAAAACAATGACTTAACAATACAACCTGTTGAAGTTTGCTTGATTTCCTTCTTCTCATCATCATCATTGCTGGCCTTTAAGTTCATCTTTTGTCTCTTTGGTTGATGATGCTTAATCCTTCTAACAGCTTGTATGGGCCTCTGCAATGATATTGAAAGTTGCTTGTTCCCCAAGCACTTGGAAACAATGGTTAATTTTCATGATTTATTTGCGGGCTTTTTGAACTTACTTTGGTGTGGGAACACCAAACTTAGTACCTTGCCCATGGTTAACCATGTGTGATAATTTCTTTTTCTCTTTCACAAGTGATGGAACTGGAAACTAAGAAATGCAGTAAAATGGCTAACTATTTCATCCAGTATGCTTGAAGCCTATATTATGCAGAAAGTGAGAATGTGCTTTTAAGTAAGACTTTGGTGGAACACCAAACTTAGAATCCTTCATTCTCCCTTAGATTGTGTTGGTGTGCAACACCAAACTTAGCTTCTTGCATTATAGATGAAGTTAATTAACCTTTTTATTAAAATAACTATGGAAAGAAAACTACCTCAGGTTGGGTTGCCTCCCAACAAGCGCTCTTTTATTGTCACTAGCTTGACATTCTTCATCCTCTGATCATGGAAGTTGAAGTCTCAGTTGCCTTTGGTTTCCTCCTCTTACCGTAGGCTTCTCCTTGTTTTCCATAACTGTCTTCCCTTTCAACTCAGCAGCTTTTTCATTGTTCTTCGAGTCATCTTCAGTGGCTCTTAGGGATATATTTCCTTCTCTCTCACCCAATTTAGCAGGGTTTTGAACCATTTGTTCCATGTACCTTTCAATTCTCTTGAGATATGCCTCTTGGTTTTTCCTTATGTCCTCCTGCTCTATTAATGTCATTTCTTGGATTTTCATAAACCTTTCCATCATCATTTCTAGAACATAGAGTTTTTGAAGGTTTAGGATTGGTTGTGACTGTGTAAATTGTGGTGATTGATGGAAGTCATTTTGGGCAGGTGGTGGGGTAGGATAAGGTTGGAGGTGTGTATATTGGGATGGTGTGTAGTGATTTTTGTTGGTATGGTGATGTTTTTGCAGGTTTGGGAAGTTGGGGTTATTATAGTTGAAGTCCCTTTGTTCCTGATACTGAGATTCCCTCATTCTTAAATAAGAATGTGGTTTCCATGGTGGAAATTGTGTATTCACTGTGGCTGAATGTAGAGAATCAATTTGTCTGGCTATTGATTCCAATTGCTGCTGTGTTTGCTGGTGTAGCTGCTTGTTTTGATCCATGATTGCTCTCACTCCTTCAAGATTCATTACTCCCTTTTCTGAAATTGCATTCCGTGGCATCTCAAATGAGTGTTGGTTATTGGCTCTTTTGTCACTGAACTCTGCAGTTCCTTGGATGGTTGCTGTTGCCTTGAGTAGGCCATCTGAGAAGTAATCTACTGCTTTTCTTGTTTCGGAGGTTAATCCTTCATAGAATGCTCGAAAATCTACCTTGTCATTTGATTTCTTGTATCTCTCCCATGCTTTGAACAGTGGTTCTTCCTCTCTTTGTATGAATGGATGTACTCCTTCTTTCATCTTGATGTTTTGTTGGGGTGAGGAAAATTTGGCTAGAAACTTGGCAACCAATTCATCCCAACTAGTTATACTTCCTTGAGGAAAGGTTTCAAGCCATTGTGCCGCTTCATCCTTCAGTGAGAAGGGAAATAACATGAGCTTAATGGTATCATGGTCTACACCATTGAGATTGACAGCCCCACATGTTTTCAGAAAAATGGATAGGTGCTGTTTAGAGTCCTCCAAGGGATTTCCACCATAGGAACAATTGTTCTCTATTAGTGTAATGAGTTGTGGCTTCATGTTGTGATGTTCTTCTTTCTCAGAAACTTCTTCTTCCTTGTGACATATAAATCAATCAATAGAAAACACAGTGATTCTCTTGAAAATTGGATGTAGCCGGTTGAGACAAAACTTCAAACAGTTAGTAGGTTAGTCAAAAATTAAAGAAAAAGTGCTTGATCTAGATCACCACCTCACTTAATCATTGTCAATCTAATCAATCCCCGGCAACGGCGCCAAAAACTTGATGAGATATTTTGATGAGAAACGAATCTCTCCCAAAACACCCAAAACTAGCCGGCAAGTGTACCGGGTCGTATCAAGTAATAAAAACTCACGGGAGTGAGGTCGATCCCACAGGGATTGAAGGATTGAGCAATTTTTGCTTAGTGGTTGATTTAGTCAAGCGAATCAAGTGTTGGTTGGGTGATTTGTGATTTGCAGAATGTAAATTGCATGAAATCAAAGAGAGCGGGAAAGTAAATTGCTGAAACTTAAAGAACAAGAAATTAAATAGCAGAAACTTAAGGTGCAAGAAATGTAAATTGCAGAATCTTAAAGTGCAAGAAATGTAAATGGCTTGAAAAGTAAAGGGGATTGGGATGAGGATTTGCAGAATTTAAACAAGGAAAAACTAAATTGCATCAAATAGAAGAGAAAAAGGGAATTGGGATTGAACCGGATCTTATAACAGCAAAGTAAATGAACAATGAAAGCATTAAACAGAGAATTGAAATGAGAATTTAGATCTCAGGACCCAGAGACTAGAAAACCAAGTCTAGATCTCAATGCCTTCCTAGATCCAACAAGAACAATAGCAAGGAAATTGTAAATTGCAAAGAAAAGAGATGAAGAACAATAAACCGGAAATGAAATTCAGTAAATAAAGCAGAGAGATCCAAGATTGAGATTGAAACAGAATTTCTTCAATTCTCAAATCCAAGATCCAAGACAAAGGTAAAATGAAATTGAAAGCAATGAAAGCAAGAAATTAAAGTTCACTCAAGTTCAAAAGCTCTCCGAAAACTATATTGAAAATTCTAAAAGGAAAGCTCTAAAGGAAAACTCTCCAGAAAAGCTCTCTAAACAAATTGAATTCTATCCTATTTATACACTTTCCAAAATGATCTTCAAGCCTTGAGTTGGGCCTTTGTTCTTGGTGGAATTGGGTTGAAAGAGGCCTTGGTTGATTGCTCTTGAAGATTGAAGAAGAACCGAAGTGAACCAATTGAACCGGTTTTTGAAGTTGGCCAAAGATGATCTCAACGTTAGGGTCAAAGTTAGGGGTCTAACTTTGACCCTAACTTTTCATGGCAGCAAGCAACATCCTTCTGGTTTAGACGTTGGTGCCAACGTTAGGGGTCTAACTTTGACCCTAACGTTGGCAATGCTTGGTGTGAGTGGCGCCAACGTTAGCCTCCAAGTTAGGGGGCTAACGTTGGCGCAAACGTTGGCTTATTCCCCCATTGTGGTTCATGTGCCAACGTTAGCCTCCACGTTAGGGGGCTAACGTTGGCGCAAACGTTGGTGCCCAGGGGAGAAACTCTCAAGTTCCAACGTTAGCCTCCAAGTTAGGGGGCTAACGTTGGAGCTAACGTTGGCCACTTCCAGGGAGTGATTTACATGCCCAACGTTAGCCTCCAAGTTAGGGGGCTAACGTTGGGGCTAACTTCATGCAACCCGGTTCAATTTTCACTTATTCCATTGTCCTCTCTTCACTCCTAGCCATTCCTCTTTGCTTCAACCTTTCTCCAAGCCTTCTTCACCTATCATTGATCAACCAAACTAATCAAAGTTTTGCTCAAAATCATGAGGTATTCAATCTTCCACAATATGCAACAATTATAGCTTAAAACCTCATGAAATGGCATGAATTCACATATGGTTGGTTCAATCAAGGGAAACATGAAATTCTACTCAATTAGCTTGCTTGTAGCTTAAGAAAGTGCATAATTCTAATGAAAACTAAAGAAAAAGACTAGCTAAAATGGGCTAGGATGACTTGTCATCAATCACCCACCATCACAAATCTCTAATGGTGGCTGGGAATATCACCAAGAATTTACAAATTCTAAGCACTCCAATCATTGGAGATGCGCTTCAGAGCCACAAGATGAACAAGATAATCATATGGGATATTTCTCACCACCACAAAATGATTCAAGTCATTATTCTAATGGCGGTTGGGAATATCACCAAGAATTGAAAGAATATGAACATTTCCCAGAGCCACAAAGTGACTCATACTATGAAGGCACGTACACAAATGATGGCTGGGAAGGGAAATGCAATGATCCACATTCTAATCATTCAAGGACATTATCACTTGATTATGCTGCCAGAGCATACTTGGAAAATTCTTCATCACTTGACTATGCCTCAACACAAAGTTTCCTCCAAAATCCATACAAGTCATCCCATCAATCACACAACTCATTCCATACCCCTCAACACAACTTCACCACAACACATCTATGTCACCAAAATTACTCTCAACCTTCATCTCTTGAATTAGCAATTGAGGATTACCTTCAATGGTCTAAAGAACCCTTAGAAAGCCAATGCCAAGCAATTGAAATACATAGAAAACTCGTGGAAAGATACACACAACCCCAATCCTGAAAAGAAACCATCCTCAAGAAGATGAATGGGCCCTTAGAGCAAACAAGGGGGAACTTAGAACCATCAAACAGTAAGGATGAAGACCAATTTGTGGGTGAGGAAGTGGAAAAACAAGAACCAAAGGTCCCTGTGTCAAGTGAAATTGTACTGAAGAATGAGGAACATGAGCCAAGGATTTTACATTCACAAGAACTAATTGAAGTGACAATAGAACACGAAGATTCCCTCCCAAAGGACTTGATGGAAATTTGTGAAGAAGGAATAGAGGAGGACAATCAAGAGAAGTCACACTCAATTGAACCATAGAAGTGCATAGAGGAAGGGCTCATGGAACCACTAATTCAAGAGGCTCTGGATGAAGATAAAACTCCAACAATCACACAACCACCAAGACTTGGATTCAAGAAAGTGAAGGCAATTAACAAAAGCACCGAGAAGAGGATTGTGACCAAGCTACAAAGGACAATATTCATGAAGAAAAGAAGGTCAACTACAAGCAATCCTCCCCCCTGATCCAGCAAGCAAGCTCAATCAAGCCATTAACAAAAGAAAGCTTGCTGAGGAGAGACTAAGACAGGGGGCAATAGCTGAATCTTCTCCTCCCTTGAGGTCATTCCTCTTAACAAACTGGAAGAAGAGGAAGAAAGTAAAGAACAACATGCCAACAGTAGGTAACGTTTCTCTTCTATGCTTTGTTCTCTTTCTTTACTTTGTTTAAATTCAATAAAATGGCATATGGTTACATTCTAAATTTGGTGTTGCCTTGCAACAAATTGTTTTCAATCTTTTTGGATGATTGCATCAAATCAAAAAAATGAAAGTGACACACCAAGATTCTAAGTTTGGTGTGCCACTTATTTTTCTATGCAAATCATTCAGCAACACCACTTGTTTGCATAATCATAATGTTCTTTGCACTATTATTTTTCTTTTAGTTAGACAATTTTAGTTTTCTCTTTGTTTTTAGTCATTTCTTTGTTTTAAATGCTTTCTTTTATTTACTGTGTTTGTTAATACACTACCAAGAGAGCTTTATTCATGATAGATTCTTGGCTTGGTGATTATATTTAACATATAACAGTTTCTTTCGTTTAGTTTTATTTCAAATAAATTGACATGTGGTTGCATTCTAAGTTTGGTGTTGCTATGCAACAAAATTTGGTTCTAATCCTTACAAGATACTTGCATCAATTCCAAGTGAAAGTGTCACACTAAGTTTGGTGTGCCACTTATTCTTTATGCAAAGTATTATGCTCACCTTCTTAAGTTTGCAATCACAATGTCTCTGTCTCTTGTGCCTTGATTATTATCTTTAATTTTGCTTGCTTAGAACACATGTACTACTAACTTTTCATTGTGTAAGACATTCATGATCCATCTTAGCCCCATAGCCATTGTTCTAATTGTTGCTTGAGGATGAGTAAGCATTCTGAGTTTGGCAAGGGAAGGAGGAAGAATAGAGGAAAACGGACAACAATAATGAAGATGAACTACAAGGTTGTAGAGTTCCTTTTCTCCTCATTTGTTTCCAACACTAAAATGCATGATTGTCTTTATATTCTCTATATGCATGTGTGGTATGAATAAGCATGATGACAAGTCATCTTAGCCTAGTTTCACTAGCCTTTTTCTTTGATTTTATTTGGTTTTATGCACTTTCTTGCATTCTAAGTAAGTAATTTGGAATGGAAATGCATGGTTTCTTTGAATCAAACAACCACCATTTAATTGATGCTAAATCATGAGGTTTGAGCTAAATTTAATTGATTTTTATTGATTTATAAACTTTGTGAATTTGGTGATACTTTGATTGGTTGTTTTGATTACTTGTAGGTGAAGAAAAGAAAAAAATAAGAAAAGCGTAGCCTAAGGAGCATGATCTAAGCAAAGAAAGAAAGCGTGGCACAAGAAAAGGAAGTGTGGCTTAAGGAAGGAAAAGCGTGGGTGAAGTCAAGAAACAAGGGCATAAAATTCTTGCCAAGAGCTTTAAAGCTCTTGTGGAGAGCTTTCCTTCAAAGAATCAAGAGCCAAGCTCTTGGGAAAGAGCTTTGAAGCTCTTGCCAAAGAGCTTTTTCGTGCATGCCATGAAGAAAATCAAGGAAGAAAAGCTCACTAATTCACTCACCAAGACTTGAACCCATGACCAAGAGGAGGGGGCCAGCGCTACTTCACAAGGAAAACAAGCCAAAATTGGCTTGTTTTCACTCACCAAGGTTCGAACTAAGTTCCTCAAGGAAGCAAGACCTTGTGCGCCACTCATTTGCCAAGGAAAATTGACTTGTTTTCCTTCACCAAGGATTGAACCGGGCACCTCAAGGAAGCAAGACTTTGGGGGCTTCTCTTGTGCCAAGGAAATTAGCTCCACAAGTGCTCCACCCAAGATTTGAACCAAGGACCTCAAGGACAAGTGAAGCTCTTGCCAAGAGCTTTGTTCTCTTGTCACAAGGGAAGGACTGTGCGCACTAAAACAAGGAAGGGAAGCAAAGCTCTTGGCCAAAGCTCTTGCCAAGAGCCGAACCTTTCCCTGGCAGATGCATTTTTGAGCCAAAATTCACTAAAAATTCAATTTAATTCATTTCTTCACCAAATCAAAAGCCCATCCAAATTCTAAAATCCAAGAATAGAAAGTGTATAAATAGGAGCTAGTTTAATGTAATTAGGACCTTTTTACCTTTTTGACCTTTTGAGATTTTACTTTGATTTTCATTTTGATTTTTTTTTGAATTTAGATCTTAGAGAATTGAGAAGGAGAATTGATCTCTCTTCTGCTTGGTTCTTGCTTGAGCACTCTTTTATTTTCTTGCTTTTGATCTTGGGTGAAGAATTGAAGAACTTCTGTTTCAATCTCACCTTGAGATCTCTTGTTTACTTTTACTGCATAATTCAATTTCCACTTCTGTTTACTGCATCTTCTTCATCTCCTCTTTAATTCTACAATTTACTTTTCTTTATTTCTTTTGCAATTAATCTTGTTGGATCAAGGAAGGAGTTGAGATCTAGACTTGTTATCTAGTCTCTTCCACCCTTGAGATCTTCAACCATCTTTTATTTTGCTGCAAATTAAGCACCCTTTCTGTTCACTTCTCAAAGCATTTCACCTCTCTGTTTGAGATCTGTTTTAATTCAATTCATTTTTTGCTCTTCTATTTTGTTACAATTTACTTCCTCTTGTTTAAATTCTGCAAATCCCAACTCCCAATCCCTTTTACAATTCAAGCAAATTTATATTTCTTGAACTTTAAGATTCAGTCATTTACATTTCTTGCAATCTAAGTTTCTGCAATTTACATTACTTGTTCTTTAAGATTCCGCTTATTTACTTTCTTTGCTCTTTAATTTCCTGCAATTTACCCCTCTCCCTTTACATTTCAAGCAATTTAATTTCTGTCAATTACAAACAACTCAACCAATACTTGATTCGCTTGACTAAATCAACCACTAAACTAAAATTGCTCAATCCTTCAATCCCTGTGGGATCGACCTCACTCATGTGAGTTATTATTACTTGATGCGACCCGGTCCACTTGCTGGTGAGATTGTGTGTTTGGAATTCGTTTTCCGAAAATACACATCAAGTTTTTGGCGCCGTTGCCGGGGATTAAATTAGATTGACAATGATTAAGTGAAGTGGAGATCTAGATCAAGCACTTTTTATTTTATTTTATGTTTCTTTAATTTTTGACTAACACACTAACTGTTTAAATTTTTGCTTAAGCCAATTAACATTTCACTTCAGCCATGGATTGAAGTGTTATTGCTTTCTGGTGTTGTGATTCTTATGCTTTCATTGTATGTCAGGTACAAGGAGAGTTATACCCACATTTTGTGAACAAGACGAAAGAACCCTCAGAAGATTAAGAAGAGCTGAAAGAGGGAAAAACATTGTTGGAGAAGAGGATTCAGAAGAAGAGTTCCAAGATATGGAGGAACACTTAACAAACCCACCAAATGGAGCTGAAGGAGCAGCCAATAACAACAATAATCTACCACAGAGAAGAGTTTTGGCTTCCTACACATGTGTAGATCCTAGACATTGTGGGAGTAGCATTCTTACCCCAAATGTTAATGAAAATAACTTTGAACTAAAGCCACAACTCATCACCTTGGTTCAAAACAATTTTTCTTATGGAGGAGGACCACTTGAAGACCCTAACCAACACTTTTCCACCTTCTTGAGGATTTGTGACACTGTCAAAACCAATGGTGTGCACCCTGACAGTTACAAGCTACTGCTATTTCCATTTTCTCTCAGAGACAAAGCCACTCAATGGTTGGAATCCTTCCCAAGAGACAGCATCAACAATTGGGATGATCTAGTAACCAAGTTCCTTGCCAAGTTTTACCCACCTCAAAGAGTTATTAGATTGAAGACTGAAGTGCAAACATTCACACAAATGGATGCTGAACCCTTGTATGAGGCATGGGAACGATACAAAGCTCTAATCAGGAAGTGTCCACCAGGAATGTTCAGTGAGTGGGACAGATTGCAAAATTTCTATGAAGGCTTGACACTGAAGTCTCAAGAGGCTTTGGATTATTCAGCAGGAGGTTCTTTGCAATTAATGAAAACGGCAGAGGAAGCTCAAAATCTCATTGATATGGTGGCCAATAATCAATATTTCTTTTCTCACCAAAGGCAACGCCAACCATCACAAAGGAAAGGAGTGATGAAGTTGGAAGGAGTGGACTCAATCTTGGCTCAAAACAAAATGATGCAGCAGCAAATTCAAGAACAATTTGAGCAAATGGCCAAGAGGATTGATAGCCTCCAAGTTACAGCAGTTAACACAAGCCAACCATCATCCACATGGGGGCAAAATGAAGAAAGTCAAGAGGAGCAGCAGCAAGAACAAGTCCAGTACCTGCACAACCAAAATTCTGGGCCAAATGAAGTCTATGGTGATACTTACAACCCTTCTTGGAAGAACCACCCAAACCTTAGGTGGGGAGACAATCACAACCAGAATCAACAACCATGGCAGAGAAACTCAAATCAAAACACTTCAAGAAACAACCAAAACCACAACCAGCAGCAAACTAACCGAAACCCTTACAGAAAACCCCAAAACAACTACCCCAACTCCAACCATTACCCATCCAATAATCAAGCCTCAAATCAAAACACTTACCCTCAACCCTCAACACCCCACAATCAACCAATCTCACAAGAATCTCAAAGGATTAACAACTTGGAGCTCCTAATGGAAAAGATGATGAAAAATCAAGAGATGACATTGAGGAACAAGGAAGCCTCTATAAAAAATATGGAAAGACAAATTGGACAACTCTCCAAGCAGATTGCCATCGAAAGGCCATCAAGCTCACTACCAAGTGACACCATTCCTAATCCAAAAGAGGAGTGCAAGGCAATACAACTGAGGAGTGGAAAAATTCTGGTGAAAAATGAAGAAGTGACCAAGAAGCCAAAGGAAAGTGACAAGAAACAAGCTGAAGAAGAGAAAGCCAATGATGAAGATGTAATAGCAAGCAAGCAGACCTCAGAAGAGCTCAAAGAAAAGGAAGATCAGCCACAAAAATCAAGGAAAGAGAAGGAAGCAATGAAAGAGCCAACCAAGGAACAAAGGCAGGGAATGAACTTCACACCACCTTTGCCATATCCTCAAAGGTTCAACAAGGAGACTAAAGACCAACACTTCCCAAAATTTCTTGAAATCTTCAAGAAGTTGGAGATCAATATTCCCTTAGCTGAAGCACTTGAGCAAATGCCCCTGTACGCAAAATTCATGAAGGAACTTATCAACAAGAAGAGGAGTTGGCAAGTTAATAAAACTGTACTGCTTACTGAGGAATGCAGAGCACTAATTCAGAAGGGACTTCCTCCCAAACTCGATGACCCTGGGAGTTTCTTTCTACCCTGCACCATTGGCAGTATGACCATCAACAAGGCGATGTGTGACTTAGGAGCTAGTATCAATCTAATGCCTGCCTTTCTAGTGAACAAGCTAAGCATAAAAGAGGTGAAACCAGTACAGATGTCTCTAGAATTGGTGGACAAATCAGTGATATACCCCAGGGGTATAATTGAGAACCTTCTAGTCAAAGTAGACATATTCATCTTTCCTACAGATTTTGTGATCTTAGATTCAGACCAGGATGAGGGAGACTTCATTATACTGGAAAGACCGTTCTTGGCCACTGCTAGGGCCATCATAGACATAGAGCAAGGAGAATTAACCCTCAGGATGCATGATGAAAGTATCACTCTGAATGTACTGCTAGAAACACAGAGCAGTAATGAAAAAAAGAATGGTACAGAAACGGACAAAGAGAATCTGCAGTGGAAGGAGGGAATCAACAAGACAAACAACAGCTGCCTTCCCAAGCAAGAGATAGATGATACAGTAGGTCAAAAAGAGAAAGAGACTGTACAAAATAATGAAGAAGTTCAAGAGGACATTGGAGTATTGGCAACCAAGAAAAGAAATCTCAAGAGGAAGCCTATTGTCAAAGAAGAAGGGTTAACAAAAGGAGGGAAGAAAAACAAAAACAGAATAAAAAAGGGTTGGAAGAACAAAAAAATTCCAACAGAAGGGCTTTCCAAACGTGACAAAGTGCAATTGGTCTATCAACAACTGGGAGCAAGTCAACAGACTGATGACTACTATACTGTGAGCAAAATACTCTAACTAGAGCATGCTGAAATAGAGCATCAAGGAACAAAGAAGAAGCTCACAGTCAGAGGGGAAAAGCTGAGGCACTACAGTCATCAACCACCATAAAAGAAGAGGATGTCAAGCTAGTGACAATAAAAGAGCGCTTGTTGGGAGGCAACCCAATCTGAGGTAGTTTTATTTTCATAGCTATTTAATAAAAAGATTAATTAGCTTTCTTTATACTGCAAGAAGCTAAGTTTGATGTTGCACACCAAAACAATATAAGGGAGAATGAAGAATTCTAAGTTTGGTGTTCCACCAAAATCCCATTATAAAACACATTCTCACCCCCCTGCATAAAGCTAGCTTCATGCACTTAGATAAACTAGTTAACTATTTTGCTGTTTCCAAGTCATTAGTTTATTTCTTTTGAAAAAGAAAAAAAAAAGTTCACGTATAAATTGTTGCATGAGAAATATTGGCAAGGAACTAAGTTTGGTGTTCACACACCAAAGTAAGTCCAAGAGTCCACACATAAACTTTGCAAATTAACCGGATATCTTAAGGGCTTGAGAAGCAAGCCACTTTTTGAGGATTATGCAGGAAAATAGCCAACAAATTCAAAGAACACTTGCATTATGATTCAAAAGGAGCAAACAGAAGGAAGAATGAGAAGCTGCAACCCACAGGTTGTATCTATACTTGATTCTTGTTGATATGTAATGGTTTAATTCAGAGACTCCTTTATATCTGGCTGGAATGATCATTTAGTTGCAAGTGGAAGTACATGCTGAAGAAAGCTATCTGCATAATTTTTGATCATCTGCATAATAATTGTCATCATTCATTGACTTGAATACTTTGTTTTGTTCCCCATGCTATCTGAATAAAAGAAAGATGTTTGATTTAGAAAAGTAATTGTTCAATGTTGCAAAAGTTAGAATGAAAAATTAGTGGTGGTGTGTGTTTGATTTAATTGATAGCTCATAGAAATAATACTGCATAATGACATGTTCCTTTGAGCCTAAGCTAATCTGCTGCTATGATCCTTCAAATAATGAAAGTCCCTTGCAAACAAACCAAAACAGAAAGAAAAAGAAATAGAAAAAGCCAAAGAAAGTGGCAAAGAAACAAATAATAAGGCTAGACACCAATAGCTTGGACCCTAGGACATATGCCTGTGGTGTTTGTGTACTAGGATATGCTTGGACAAGTAGGTTCTAAGGAGTATTTTAAAACTTGGCAACTTAGATCAACTGATTTGGGATTGCCAACTGAAAGTCCACAATAAAGAGCAACCTAGCTACAAAACATTTAGTGATCCAAAGAGATGCTGGGCATCAATGATCCTAGGAAGAAAAAAAATGAGCCATGTGTCTGTGGTGAAAAAAAATGTTGAGTGAAAATAAGCCAAAGGCCACTGCAACATTTGCCACCAAGCCTTTAATAAATAATAAGCTCTTTAAGCAAAAGAAAGAAGAAAAGCTAACAAGGGAAATGATTAAAAAGTAAGGCATTGTAGCAGCAACCTTGGTGAACCCTTGAGGGAGCATTGTTTGTTTTGACAGCAAGTAATAAATGAGCTATTCTTGATCTGCATAAAATCCCATAAACCAAATTCAACTCTTTGCCTAATAAGGACATGCATACTTATCTATTTCATTCTATCTTATCTTATGTTTAAGTGCTTACTTGGGGACAAGCAAGTTTTAAGTTTGGTGTTGTGATGACAAGTCATCTTAGCCTAGTTTCACTAGCCTTTTTCTTTGATTTTATTTGGTTTTATGCACTTTCTTGCATTCTAAGTAAGTAATTTGGAATGGAAATGCATGGTTTCTTTGAATCAAACAACCACCATTTAATTGATGCTAAATCATGAGGTTTGAGATAAATTTAATTGATTTTTATTGATTTATAAACCTTGTGAATTTGGTGATACTTTGATTGGTTGTTTTGATTACTTGTAGGTGAAGAAAAGAAAAAAAAATAAGAAAAGCGTAGCCTAAGGAGCATGATCTAAGCAAAGAAAGAAAGCGTGGCACAAGAAAAGGAAGCGTGGCTTAAGGAAGGAAAAGCGTGGGTGAAGTCAAGAAACAAGGGCACAAAGTTCTTGCCAAGAGCTTTAAAGCTCTTGTGGAGAGCTTTCCTTCAAAGAATCAAGAGCCAAGCTCTTGGCAAAGAGCTTTGAAGCTCTTGCCAAAGAGCTTTTTCGTGCATGCCATGAAGAAAATCAAGGAAGAAAAGCTCACTAATGCACTCACCAAGACTTGAACCCATGACCAAGAGGAGGGGGCCAGCGCTACTTCACAAGGAAAACAAGCCAAAATTGGCTTGTTTTCACTCACCAAGGTTCGAACTAAGTTCCTCAAGGAAGCAAGACTTTGTGCGCCACTCATTTGCCAAGGAAAATTGACTTGTTTTCCTTCACCAAGGATTGAACCGGGCACCTCAAGGAAGCAAGACTTTGGGGGCTTCTCTTGTGCCAAGGAAATTAGCTCCACAAGTGCTCCACCCAAGATTTGAACCAAGGACCTCAAGGACAAGTAAAGCTCTTGCCAAGAGCTTTGAAGCTCTTGCAAAGAGCTTTGTTCTCTTGTCACAAGGGAAGGACCGTGCGCACTAAAACAAGGAAGGGAAGCAAAGCTCTTGGCCAAAGCTCTTGCCAAGAGCCGAACCTTTTCTTGGGAGATGCATTTTGGGCCAAAATTCACTAAAAATTCAATTTAATTCATTTCTTCACCAAATCAAAAGCCCATCCAAATTCCAAAATCCAAGAATAGAAAGTGTATAAATAGGAGCTAGTTTAATGTAATTAGGACCTTTTTACCTTTTTGACCTTTTGAGATTTTACTTTGAATTTTCATTTTGATTTTTTTTTGAATTTAGATCTTAGAGAATTGAGAAGGAGAATTGATCTCTCTTCTGCTTGGTTCTTGCTTGAGCACTCTTTTATTTTCTTGCTTTTGATCTTGGGTGAAGAATTGAAGAACTTCTGTTTCAATCTCACCTTGAGATCTCTTGTTTACTTTTACTGCATAATTCAATTTCCACTTCTGTTTACTGCATCTTCTTCATCTCCTCTTTAATTCTACAATTTACTTTTCTTTATTTCTTTTGCAATTAATCTTGTTGGATCAAGGAAGGAGTTGAGATCTAGACTTGTTATCTAGTCTCTTCCACCCCGGAGATCTTCAACCATCTTTTATTTTGCTGCAAATTAAGCACCCTTTCTGTTCACTTCTCAAAGCATTTCACCTCTCTGTTTGAGATCTGTTTTAATTCAATTCATCTTTTGCCCTTCTGTTTTGTTGCAATTTACTTCCTCTTGTTTAAATTCTGTAAATCCCAACTCCTAATCCCTTTTACAATTCAAGTAAATTTACATTTCTTGCACTTTAAGATTCAGTCATTTACATTTCTTGCAATCTAAGTTTCTGCAATTTACATTACTTGTTCTTTAAGATTTCGCTTATTTACTTTCTTTGCTCTTTAATTTCCTGCAATTTACCCCTCTCCCTTTACATTTCAAGCAATTTAATTTCTATCAATTACAAACAACTCAACCAATACTTGATTCGCTTGACTAAATCAACCACTAAACTAAAATTGCTCAATCCTTCAATCCCTGTGGGATCGACCTCACTCATGTGAGTTATTATTACTTGATGCGACCCGGTCCACTTGCCGGTGAGATTGTGTGTTTGGAATTCGTTTTCCGAAAATACACATCAAAGCATAGCTTGAATATTGATTTGTAACATGTTGCCATGCCATTATGACTACCAACTTGAGTTTTGTAAAGCTTAAAGCAGTAAAGTATCATGATCATAAACAAACAAGGAATTAAAGAAGAGTTTAGCATGTGCATATAAGTTTTGGAAAGCTAGTATGATTAATTGTTGCTCAATTGCATTGGATTTTATTTAATTGAAGTTTTCATCTAGTACATTTTGTGAAATCTTTTGAAAATCATGAAAACCTTGAAGAAGCAAATACAAATTAAGGCAAAAAAAAAGAAAAAGGGAAAGAATGAGAAAGCTGAAGGCTCTGAGTACCAATGACAATATGTTAAGTACTTGTGGTGTTTATGTATCAAGCCAAATGCTTGAAAACAAAACACTTAGAAGTCAAGGCTAGGCTCAAGTGCAAAAGCACTCCCTCAAAGCTCAAGGTTCTGAGCATAAATGATTAGAGAGTCAAGAAAAGAAAACAAAAATAAGCTTAATGAAGTCCTCTAATTCAAATGCTTGTGGTGCTTATGTATCAAGTGGTAATACTTGAAAACAAAGCATTTAGAATCGTAGCTTTGTTATCAACTCATGGGGCAAAGCACCCAAAAGGAGAAGCTAATAAGAAAATCAAAAGCTTGTTTCAAGGAAGAAAATATAAGAGAAAGATTTCATAAATTGAGCTAGATAGAAGCATCAATCATTTACATCTCTTTTGTGATTGTAGCATGCTTAGAAAACTAGCTAACCATGAACATTGAGTTGCTATTCTTCTTACCTTGGATTGTCAATCTTAATTGCATGATTCTTTTCTTGCTTGGGGACAAGCAAGGTTTAAGTTTGGTGTTGTGATAACATGTCACCATGTCATGTTTTTCTATGCTTTTTCATACAAGAAATTGATGATTTGTGCTTAAATATTGAATGCTTTTGTACTTAATTGGTATATTTCCTTGATCTTTTAATTTTATAAATCTTGTAGGAAATAAGAAGAAAAAGAAGCAAAGAAGCACAAAATAAGTTAAAAAGGAGAAAAAAAGAGCTTTGGGGCACACTTTGAAGTTGGAGCACACTTTGGAGGCTTAGGCCACTCTTTTAAAAGCGTGGCCCATGACCAAATCAAGGAAGAGAAGCGTGGCCCAAAGGAAGAAAAGCGTAGCTCAAAACAAGGAGCAAGAGCACAAAGCTCTTGCCGAGAGCTTTAGAGCTCTTGTGGAGAGCTTTACTTCAAATAATCAAAAGCCAAGTGATGTGTGGAAAACGATCCAACACAAAACTCACCGGCAAGTGGACCGGGTCGCATCAAGTAATAATAACTCACATGAGTGAGGTCGATCCCACAGGGATTGAAGGATTGAGCAATTTTAGTTTAGTGGTTGATTTAGTCAAGCGAATCAAGTATTGGTTGAGTTGTTTGTATTTTGCAGAAACTAAATTGCTTGAAATGTAAAGGGGAAGGGGAAATTTGCAGTAAACTAAAGAGCAGGAAAATAAAGGAGCTGAATCTTAAAGTGCAAGTAAATTAAATTGCAGAAACTTAAATTGCAAGTAATGTAAATGGCTGAAGCTTAAAGTGCAAGAAACGTAAATTGCTTGAATTGTAAAAGGGATTGGGAGTTGGGATTGCATAAATTAAACAAGAACAAGTAAATTGCATCAAACAATAAAAGAGAAAATTGAATTGCAGTGAAGTAGATCTTAAACAGAAGAGTAAAATGCTTTGAGAATTTAAAAAAACAGAGAAAGCAGTGCTTAATTTGCAGCAAAGTAAAAGAGGTTGAAGATCTCAGGGTGGAAGAGACTAGATAACAAGTCTAGATCTCAAATCCTTCCTTGATCCAACAAGAATAATTGCAAAAGAATTGAAGAAGAGTAAATTGCAGAATTGAAGAGAAGATGAAGCAGTAAATAGAAAGTGAAATTCAATTATGCAGAGAAAGTAAACAAGAGATCTCAAGGTGAGATTGAAACAGAAGTTCTTCAATTCTTCACCCAAGATCCAAAGCAAGAAAATAAAAGAGTGCTCAAGCAAGAACCAAGAAGAAGAGAGATCAATTCTCCTTCCAAGTTCTCAGAAATTCAAATTCAAAGTAAAGAGCTCAAAAATGAAAATGACAATTAAAAGGAAAATTCAAAGTAAAATCTAAAAGTGTCAAAAAAGGTCCTAATTACATCAAACTAACTCCTATTTATACACTTTCTATTCTTGGATTTTGGAATTTGGGTGGGCTTTTGATTTGGTGAAGAAATGAATTAAATTGGATTTTTAACCCAATTTGTAGCCCAAAGTGCACCTCCAGGGGAAAGCTCAGTTGGAAAATCCAACTTAGCTTTCAAGCATGCTCCATCCGTGTCAAGTGTGGTGTGCCCAGCCTTGTTTGGGTGTCAATTGTATTAGAGCTAAGTTGGAAAATCCAACTTAGCTTTAGGCCGTGTCATGATGCGCACTCAAGGCCCTTTGTTGCGCCAAAATTGCTTGCTTCTTGGTGTCATGACCGTGTCACATTGCCTTGGTGTGCTAAGAGTGTGCGCCAAAGTGTGGAGGCTTGGGGGAGAGGCAATGCTCTGTTGGAATTTCCAACTTAGCTTTCCTTGTAGCGCCTTTGCTTGAGACTTCAAGGTCCCAGGTTCAACACTTGGTGGAGGAAGCCTTGGAGCTAATTTCCTTGGTTGAGTGGGTGTTCCTCCCTTGTGTTTCCAGGAGTTCCCAAGTTCGAAGCTTGGAGGAAGCATTTAAGCTATTTTTCCTTGATTTTCCTTGCAAGCTTGATGGCACTCCTTCCTTATGTTTCAAAGAATACCCAAGTTCAAGTCCTGGAGGAGGCATTCTAGCTATTTATTCTCAAATTCCCTTGCAAGGAGTAGCGTGTGGTTCCAAGTTCGAATCCATGGAGGATGCATTTTGGCCATTTCTCCTTGAATTTCCTTGCAAGGTGAGTTCCTTGCTTCTCCTTGGTCCTTGGTTCGAATCTTGTTGGCTTCACCCCTTGAAATTTTCTTCTTGAATTAATATGGAGAAGTCCCGATAAAGTTAACTTAGTTAACTTAGCTTTGCACCATTTCCTTGCTTTCTTTGGTGCTCAGTTAACTATTTTAACTTAGCTTTGTAGCTTCCTTCTCCTTTCATTCCTTATGAAGCTCAGTTAGCTTTTTCAACTTAGCTTCCCTTTCTTTCTCAATGTGATCATGCTTTTTCTTTCCTCTTGGCACGCTTTCTCTTTCCTTTGGACACGCTTCTTGCTTCCTTGGGCACGTTTCTTGTGCCACGCTTTTCTTCTTTTCTTCTTTCTTCACCTACAAGTAATCAAAACAACCAATCAAAGTATCACTAAATTCACAAGGTTTATAAATCATTAAAATTCAATTAAATTTGGCTTCAACCTCATGATTTAGCATCAAATAATTAGTGGTTGTTTGATTCAAAGAAGTCATGCATTTTCATTCCAAATTTCTTACTTAGAATGCAAGAAAGTGCATAAAACTTAATAAAAACAAAGAAAAAGGCTAGTGAAGCTAGGCTAAGATGACTTGTCATCACCAAGCTCTTGCCAAGAGCTTAAAAGCTCTTGCCCAAGAGCTTTTTCGGGCTTCTTCAAGGAAAAATCAAGGAAAATGAGCTTGGAAGCAAAAATTTTGGCTAAGTTAAACTTGGGCGCTCACAACATGACCATGCCTCCTTCAAAGGGCTATAACTTGAGCTACAGATATCCGATTGATGTGCTTCTAGTTGCATTGGAAAGCTGACATTCAAAGCTTTCCAACGATATATGGCAATCTATATTTGGCATAGAATTGAGGCACGAGTGAAAGGCATCTTTAAGGGCCAAAAACAAGCAAAAATGAATCAAAGTGCTTCCACCAGGATTCGAAGAGGGATACCAAGGGAAGACACTAGGCGCTACTCTTGTGCCAAGGAAAATGGCCAGCAAGTGCTTCACCCAAGACTTGAACCATGGACCTCAAGGACAAGTAAAGCTCTTGCCAAGAGCTTTTAAGCTCTTGCAAAGAGCATTGTTCTCTTGTCACAAGGAAGGAACGTGCGCACACTTTGGCAAGGAAGGGAACCAAAGCTCTTGGTCAAAGCTCTTGCCAAGAGCCGAGCTTTGCCCTGGGAGTGTGACCCATGGGCTGAAAATTCAACCAAAATTCCAATTTAATTCAATTCCTCACCAAATTGAATCAAGGCCAACCAAACCCATTTCTCCTCAAATCCAAAGCAAGCAAAGCCCACATCATCACTCAAAGACACAAGAACAAGCTAGAATTAGGATTTTCATTTAATTTATTTTTCATTTCAATTTCATTTTAATTTGCAAAAAGCCTATATAAGGAATCATTTCCATCTTTGTTAGGGAGCTCGATTAGAAAAGAGGCTAGCTCCAATAGGGAGTTGTGCACTCTTTAGTTTTCATTTTGCTTTCTTTCTTAGTTTTCTTCTCTGTTTTGAATTTTTGGATTGAGATTGGAAGAAATTTTGTTTTCATTCTCCATCTGCAACTTCTCTTGTTCCTCTTCTGCAATTTACTCTTTCATTTTCTTTTTGCAATTGTTCTTGTTGGATCAAGGAAGGATTTGAGATCTAGACTTGTTTTCTAGTCTCTTCCACTCCTGAGATCTTGAACCACTTTTAAATTGCTGCAAATTAAGCACTGCTTTTCTGTCTTTAAAATTCTTCAAGGCATTTCCCTTTTCTGTTTAGATCTGTTGCATGATTTTGCATCTTTTACTTCTCTGTTTGATTGCTATTTACACTTTCCTGTTGAATTTTAATTTCCAGCACCCACTCCCCTTTATATTTCATGCAATTTATATTTCTTGTCATTTAAGATTCTTGCAATTTACATTTCTTGCTCTTTAAGTTTTTGTCCAATTTTACTTACTACACTTTATAATTTCTGCACACTTACTTTCTGCAACTTTAAATTCTTTGCATTTTACATTCTGTTCTCAAATTTTCACTCAATTCACTCAATGTTAGCTTGACTAAACTAATCACCCACTAAAGTTGCTTGATCCATCAATCCCTGTGGGATCGACCTCACTCTAAGTGAGTTTTACTACTTGATACGACCCGGTACACTTGCCGGTAAGTTTTAGGTGTTTTGGAAAATTTGTTTTTCCAAAAAAAATATCCATCATGGACAATGCTTTTGAGCCTCCAGAACTGGTGTTTTCGACCACGTTTGAGGCAAACTTTACCTCAAACGTTGCACACCAAAGCCAGCGACCCTGTCCTCTTCAAAGGAGCATAACTTGAGTTGTAGATATGCAATTGAGGTGATTCCAATTGGGTTAGAAAGCTGACATTCAGAGCTTTCCAACCATATATAATAGTCTATAGTGGGCATAAAATTGGCAACGTTGACAAGAGAACAAAGTAGCACCCCAAGGCTTGATATGCAACAAGAGGGATCCACGTTTGGCTCAAAGTTTGACCTCAAACTTTGGCTCAAACGTGGATGACAGCAAAATGGCCATCTGCATGATGAGTTTGGTGAATAAGTTTGAGTCAAAGTTTGCCTAAAACTTTGACTTAAGCTTTAATGGTTCATGGTCCGGTTCACAAGTGGGTTTCTTTCCAACACCAAGAGCAATCAACAGAGGCCATCTTCAACCCAAATCCAAAGCAAGCAAAGCCCATTATCATCACTTAAAGGCACAAGAGATAGATAAAATAGGAATTTCATTTAATTGTAATTTGTCTTTAATTTCACTTTCATTTTCATTTTCATTTTGTAAAAAGCCTATATAAGGCATCATTTTCATCTTAGAGAGGAGGCTGGCTCCACGAGGGAGCATTAGGAATAGAGAACTCTCTCTCTTTAGTTTTTCTCTTTTTTTGAATCTTGGGTTGAGAATTGAAGGAATTTTGTTTCATTCTCACTTTGAGATTTCTCTTGTTCTTCTTCTACAAAATTTCAGTGAATTAAGGATCTGAATCAACACTCTATTTACTGCTTTCATCTTCATTTCTTTTGCAAATTGTTCTTTATTTGATCAAAGAAGGACTTGAGATCTAGACTTGTTTTCTAGTCTCATTGAGCCCCTGAGATCTTCACTTGTCTTTCTAGATTTCACAATTGATTTGAGTTTTCTTGCTGATTTACTTCTCTGCTATAATTTCCTTCTCTACAATTTTTACTTTCTACTGCATTGCTTCCAATTTACATTTCCTACACATTTACATTCTACACTTTAACTTTGAGCTTGCTGCAAATCTGAATTTACTTTTCTTGCCTTGGATCCATTGCTTTCTTTAATTTCCAACACCCAGCCCCCTTTACTTTTCATGCAAGTTACATTTCTTGTCATTTAAGTTTCTGCAATTTACATTGCTTGCTCTTTAAGTTTCTGTCCAATTTACTTTCTGCAATTTTAAATTCATTGTCATTTACTTTCTGTTGGCTACAATTTCACACAATTCACTTCAATGTTAGCTTGACTAAACTAATCACCCACTAAAGTTGCTTGATCCATCAATCCCTGTGGGATCGACCTCACTCACGTGAGTTTTACTACTTGATGCGACCCGGTATACTTGCCGGTGAGATTTGGGTGTTTTGGAAATTCATTTTTTCCACAAATTTTTCCATCAAGTTTTTGGCGCCGTTGCCGGGGATTGATTTAGATCAACAATGATTAAGTGGGTGAGAAGTCTAGATTAAGCATTTTCTTTGTTTTTGTTCTTGAAACCAAGGTGTTTGTGTTTTTGCCTCACTAAGCAAATATCATCTGAGACATGAATTTCAATTTTATTTGGTGTTGTGTTTTACAAAATTCAAATGGAGTTCAACTCATCTTATGATCAAACAAATTTTATGGGATATTACCCACCATCACCAATCTCTAATGGTGGCTGGGAATATCACCAAGAGAATACACATTCTGAGCACTCCAATTCATGGAGATTTGCTTCAGAGACACAAGATGAGCAAGAAAATTATATGGGATACCAACCACCACCACAAAATGATTCAAGTCATTATTCTAATGGTGGCTGGGAGTATCACCAAAGAATGAAAGAGCATCCACCCTCACTTCCCAGTTTCTCATTTGAAAGCTCTTCATCACTTGATTATGCCTCAACACAGAGTTTCCTCCAAAATCCATACAAGTCACCCCATCAATCACACAACTCATTCCACACCCCTTAACACAACTTCACCACAACACATCCATGTCACCAAAATTTCTCTCAACCTTCATCTCTTGAACCAACAGATGAGGATTACCTTCAAGACATTGAAATACATAGAAAACTAGTGGAAAGATACACAAAATCCCCATCCTGGAAAGAAATCGTCTTCAAGAAGATGAATGGGCCCTTAGAGCAAACAAGGGGGAACTTAGAACCATCAAACAGTGAGGAAGAAGACCAATTTGTGAGTGAGGAAGTGGAAAAACAAGAACACAAGGTCCATGTGTCAAGTGAAATTGCAAAGAAGAATGAGGTGGTTGAAAATGAATCTGCACTTGAGGTGACAACGGAACATGAACATTCACAACCCTCACAAACTCTCCTGGACCAAAAAGTCTCAACAACTGAATTTGAGATTAAAAGATATGAAGAGGAGATGAAGAAATGTTGGGAAAATCAACAAACCTCCTCCATGAAAAAGCTATTAAGTCAAATGTTCAGTGCAAGGGAGGAAGTGGAAGAGCAAGAAAGTGAGAAAGACAACCAAAGAATTCCAAACTCAAGTGAAGTAGAGAAGTACATAGAGGAAAAGCCCATGGAACCATCAATTCAAAAGGCTCTGGATGAATACAAAACTCCAATAATCACACAGCAACCAAGTGGTGAATCCAAAGAAGTGAAGGCAACTAGCAAGAACACCAATTCTGTTCCTAATCCAGCAAGCAAGATCAATCAAGCCATTTGCAAAAGGAAGCTTGCTGAGGAAAGGCCAAGACAAGGGACACTAGCTGAATCTTTCCCTCCTTTGAGGTCATTCCTCTTAACAAACTGGAAGAAGAGGAAGAAAGTGAAGAACAACATGTCAAGCTAATGACACTAAAAGAGCACTTGTTGGGAGGTAACCCAACCGTAGGTAACAATTCTTCTCTGCTTTGTTTTCTTTCTTTGCTTTGTTTAAATTAAATAAATTGGCATATGGTTACATTCTAAGTTTGGTGTTGCCTTGCAACAAATTGTTTTCAATCTTTTTGGATGATTGCATCAAATTAAAAATGAAAGTGACACACCAAGATTCTAAGTTTGGTGTGCCACTTATTTTTCTATGCAATTTATTCAAGCAACACTACTTGTTTGCATAATCATAATGCCTCTGCAATTTTATTTTTCTCTTTTGGTTTAACATTTTAATTTCATCTTTATTCATTTACATTTTTTTATGCTTTCTTTTATTAACTGTTTGTTAATGCATCACCAAGAGAGCTTTATTCATGACAAGATTCTTGGCTTGGTAGTTGTATTTAACATACAACAGTTTCATTTAGTCTTATTTCAAATAAAATAGACATAGGATTGCATTCTAAGTTTGGTGTTGCTATGCAACAAAAATTTGGTTCCCATATCTACTAGATACTTGCATCAATTTCAAGTGAAAGTGTCACACTAAGTTTGGTGTGCCACTTATCTTTTATGCAATGTATTGTGCACACCTTCTTATCTATGCAATCAAAATGTCGCTGTCTCTTGTGCCTTGATTATTATCTTTAATTTTGCTTGCTTGAAACACATGTACTACTAACATTTCTTGTGTAAGACATTCATGATCCATCTTAGCCCCATAGCCACAGTTCTAATAGTTGCTTGAGGATGAGCAAACATTCTGAGTTTGGTATGGGAAGGAGGAGAATGGGAGGAAAATGACAACAATAGAGAAGATGAACTACAAGGTTGTAAAGTTCCTTTTCCTCTCATTTGTTTCAAGCACTATAAACTGCATGATTGTCTTTACCTTCTCTGTGTGCATGTGTGTATGAAAAAGGCATAGTTTGATATCTAAATTGCAACATGGTGCTGTGCCATTATGATTACCAACTTGAGTTTTGTGAATTCAAAAGCAATAAAGTATCATGATCATAAACAAACAAGGCATTAAAGAAGATTTTAGCATATGCATAAAAGTATTGGAAAGCTAGTATGTTTGATTGTTGCTTAATTGTATTGGATTTTATTTAATTGAAGTTTTCATCTAGGACATTTTGTGAAATCTTTTGAAAATCATGAAAACCTTGAAGAGGCAAATACAATTAAAGCAAGAAAAGAAAAAGGGAAAGAATGAGAAAGCTGAAGGCTCTGAGTACCAATGGCAATTTATTTGTTAAGTACTTGTGGTGTTTATGTATCAAGCCAAATGCTTGAAAACAAAACACTTAGAAGTCAAGGTTAGGCTCAAAGTGCAAAAGCACTCCCTCAAAGCTCAAGGCTCTGAGCATCAATGATTAGAGAGTCAAGAAAAGAAAAGAAAAATGAGCTTAATGAAGTCCTCTAATCAAATGCTTGTGGTGCTTATATATCAAGTGGTAATACTTGAAAACAATGCATTTAGAAGTCGTAGCTTTGTTATCAACTCATGGGGCAAAGCACCCAAAAGGAGAAGCTAATAAGAAAATCAAAATCTTGTTTCAAGGACTTGTTTTCTAGTCTCATTGAGCCCTGAGATCTTCACTTGTCTTTCTAGATTTCACAATTGATTTGAGTTTCTTGCTGATTTACTTCTCTGCTACAATTTCCTTCTCTGCAATTTTTACTTTCTACTGCATTGCTTCCAATTTACATTTCCTACACATTTACATTCTACACTTTAACTTTGAGCTTGCTGCAAATCTGAATTTACTTTTCTTGCCTTGGATCCATTGCTTTCTTTAATTTCCAGCACCCAGCCCCCTTTACTTTTCATGGAAGTTACATTTCTTGTCATTTAAGTTTCTGCAATTTACATTGCTTGCTCTTTAAGTTTCTGTCCAATTTACTTTCTGTAATTTTAAATTCATTGTCATTTACTTTCTGTTGGCTACAATTTCACACAATTCACTTCAATGTTAGCTTAACTAAACTAATCACCCACTAAAGTTGCTTGATCCATCAATCCCTGTGGGATCGACCTCACTCACGTGAGTTTTACTACTTGATGCGACCCGGTATACTTGCCGGTGAGATTTGGGTGTTTTGGAAATTCGTTTTTTCCACAAATTTTTCCATCATTTACTAGATATTGCTGGATTTTATTTTATTTTTTAACTTTATATAAAAAAACTTAAATTTTATAATTTAAAAAATAAAAAATAAAAAAAATTATTTTTTTAAAATTTTAAATTTTCAAAAAATATGTTTTTATTTTTTATTCACCGGATATTGATACAACCGGACCGTTGCCTTTTTGTTGTTGGACTTATTGACAAATGAAGAATAAATTAATTTTAAAAATTAAATTTTTTTATTGGATATTGTTGGAATTTTTATTTTTCAACAGTTAGAATAAAAATTTATTTTTTTAGATTAAAAATAAAAAAATAATAAATTTACAAATTTCTTGTTTACTAGATATGGCTGAATTTTATTTTATTTTTCAATTTTAAATAAAAATTAAATTTCATAATTAAATTTTTTTATTTTTTATTCACCGGATAATGCTACACCCGAACCGTTTACCTTTTTTTTTGGTGGACTTGTTCACAAATTAAGAATAAATTTGATGACAAGTCATCTTAGCCTAGTTTCACTAGCCTTTTTCTTTGTTTTTATTAGGTTTTATGCACTTTCTTGCATTGTAAGTAAGTAATTTGGAGTGGAATTGCATGGTTTCTTTGAATCATCCAACCACCCTTTAATTGATACAAAATCATGAGGTTTAAGCTAAAATTAATTGAATTATGAATGAACTTTAAACCTTGTGAATTTGGTGATACTTTGATTGGTTGTTTTGATTACTTGTAGGTGAAGAAAATAAAAGGATAAGAAAAGCGTGGCCTAAGAAGCGTGCCCAAGAGAAGAAAAAGCATAGCCACATTGAGGAAGAAGAAAAGCTAAGTTGGGTGAGTGAACCGAGCTTCACAAGGAGCAAAAAGAGGAAGCAAGGCACAAAGCTCAGTTAACTTAGTGAACTGAGCATCAAAGAAAGCAAGGCAAGGACATAAAGCTCAGTTCACTAAGTGAGCTTTATCGGGATCTTTCAAGAATAAATTCAAAGCAAAATTTCAAGGAATGAAGCCACCAAGTTTCGAACTCATGGCCCAAGGGAAGCAAGGAACGCTCCTTGCAAGGAAAACAAGGAAAAATGGGCCAAAAAGCCTTCCCCAAGGTTCAAACACGGAACCTCACGCTACCAAGACTTGAACCTTGCACTTGAGGGATGACAAGAAGGCGCTACTCCAAGGAGGCAAGGGCACTCAGTTGCTTTATTTAACTGAGCGCTACATTATATTGCTAGGCATAAGGAAAATTGGCTCCACAAATTGCATTCAGTGGGAATCGAAGTGGGAACCTCTCACTTGCAAGGAAGGAGCGCTACTCCTTGAAATAAAAATGGGTACAACATTTCACTCAACAAGGCTCGAACCTGGAGCTTCCTTGTACAAGCACTCCTTACTCTCCAACTCTTCCAAGAAAAATAGCCTCCACTTTCCTCCACCAGGATTCGAACTTGGGAGATTGAGGTCCCAAGCAAGGCGCTGCATGGGGAGCTCAGTTGGTTTTCCCAACTGAGCGCTACTCCCCCCTTCTCCCCACATTTTGACACGGACCAAAGGCACCAAGGAGCAAGCATGACACGCATAAAGGAAGCACACCAAGCAAGCCTTGTGCGCACAATGGGACACGGCCTAGAGCTCAGTTCAAAATTCCAACTGAGCTCTAGTGCAATTGACACGGCCAAGGCTGGGACGCACGCACAAAATTGGACAAGCAAGGTGATGAGTATTTTGGTGAAAAATAAATTTCTCCCAAAACACCCAAATCTAACCGGCAAGTGCACCGGGTCGCATCAAGTAATAATAACTCACGGGAGTGAGGTCGATCCCACAGGGATTGATGGATCAAGCAATTTTAGTGGGTGATTAGTTTAGTCAAGCTAACATTGAGTGATTTGAGTGACCATTGAAGCCAACAGAATGTAAATGACATGGAAAATTAAAGTGCAGAAAGTAAATTGCATTGAAACTTAAAGAGCAAGAAATGTAAATTGCATGAAAGTAAAGGGGATTGGGTGCAGGGAAATTAAATGAAAGCAATAAATCAAAGCTTAGAACAATTGCAAGAGAAATTAAAGAAAAGCAAATTGCAGAAGCCAAGAGAAGGTGAAGTAGTAAACAGGAATGGAAATTCAATTGTGCAGAGAAAGTAAACAAGAAAATTTTCAAGGTGAGATTGAAACAGAATTTCTTCAATTCTTAACCCAAGATTCAAAACGAAATTGAAAACTAAGAGAGAGCTCTCAAATCCTAATGCTCCCTCGTGGAGCCAGCCTCCTCACAAATATGAAAATGATGCCTTATATAGGCTTTACAAAATGGAAATGAAAATGAAATTCAAAACAAATTACAATTAAATGAAATTCCTATTTTATCTATTTCTTGTGCCTTTGAGTGATGATCATTTGGGCCCTTGCTCTTGATGGAATTGGGTTGATAAAGGCCTTGGTTGATTGCTCTTGGAGTTTGAAGAGGAACCGAATTGAACCGGGTTGAGTTTGCAAAAGTTGGACCAAAAGTTGGAGCTAAAGTTAGGGGTCTAACTTTGGCTCCAACTTTTCATAGCAGCCCACAAAACTTGCTGGTATGAACGTTGGTGCCAACGTTAGGGGTCTAACTTTGACCCTAACGTTGGCCTCCCTTATGCACATTTATGGCGCCAACTTTGTCCTCTTGTCATGTTGCCAATTTTATGCCCAATATAGACTATCATATATGGTTGGAAAGCTCTGAATGTCAGCTTTCTAACCCACTTGGAATCACTTCAATTAGACATCTACAACTCAAGTTATGATCATTTGAAGAGGGCATGGTCGCTGGCTTTGGTGTGCAGCGTTTGAGGTAACGTTTGCCTCAAACGTTGGCGAAAACGCCAGTTCTGGAGGCTCAAACGTATTGTCCACCCATACTATTATACATTGTTGAAAAACCCTGGATGTCTACTTTCCAATGCCGTTGGGAGCACATGATTTGGAGCTCTACAGCTCGAGTTATACTCCGTTGAAGGTGCAGAGGTCAGTTGGCCTCACTGCAGGTTGCCACCATGTTCGTTTATGCACATTGCGGGGCAGTTTTCTCCCTCAATTTTAGTGTCCACCATGCAGTGCCATATATGCTTGGAAAGCTCTTGATTCCTACTTTCCAATGCTTCTTGAATCACCTCATTTGGAGCTCTGTAGCTCAAGTTATTCTTGTTGGAAGTATACCCCTTCAAGCTGTTGTGGTGTGTGGCGCCAACGTTAGCCTCAAAGTTAGGGGGCTAACGTTGGCGCAAACTTTTGCTCCTCCCCTTGTGAATTTCATGTGCCAACGTTAGCCACCAAGTTAGGGGGCTAACGTTGGCGCAAACTTTTGGTGCCCAGGGAGGTTCTCTTCATGCCAACGTTAGCCTCAAAGTTAGGGGGCTAACGTTGGCGCAAACTTTTGGTGCCCAGGGGTGAATTTCATGTGCCAACGTTAGCCTCCAAGTTAGGGGTCTAACTTTGAGGCTAACTTTTCACCCAAAAGATTTTGCTTCCTGGTTCAACTTATTCCATTGTCCTCTCTTTACTCCTAGCCATTCCTTCTTGCTTCACCCTTTCTCCAAGCCTTCTTCACCTATCATTAATCAACCAAACACATCAAAGATATGCTCAAAATCATGAGATATTCATTCTTTCATAATATGTGACAATTTTAGCATAAAACCTCATGAAATAGCATGAATTCATACATGGTTGATTAAATCAAAGGAAGCATGAAAATCTACCCACTTGGCTTGCTTATGGCTCAAGAAAGTGCATAAAACCTATTGAAAACAAAGAAAAAAGGCATAGAAAAATATGACATGATGACATGTCATCACAACACCAAACTTAAACCTTGCTTGTCCCCAAGCAAGAAAAGAATCATGCAATAAAGATTGACAATCCAAGGTAAGAAGAATATCAACTCAATGTTCATGGTAAGCTAGTTTTCTAAGCATGCTACAATCACAAAAGAAATGTAAATGATTGATGCTTCCATCTAGCTCAATTTATGAAATCTTTCTTTTATATTTCTTCCTTGAAACAAGCTTTTGATTTTTTTATTTAGCTTCTCCTTTTGGGTGCTTTGCCCCATGAGTTGATAACAAAGCTACGACTTCTAAATGCTTTGTTTTCAAGTATTACCACTTGATACATAAGCACCACAAGCATTTGATTAGAGGACTTCATTAAGCTCATTTTTCTTTTCTTTTCTTAACTCTCTAATCATTGATGCTCAGAGCCTTGAGCTTTGAGGGAGTGCTTTTGCACTTTGAGCCTAGCCTTGACTTCTAAGTGTTTTGTTTTCAAGCATTTGGCTTGATACATAAACACCACAAGCACTTAACAAATAAATTGCCATTGGTACTCAGAGCCTTCAGCTTTCTCACTCTTTCCCTTTTTCTTTTCTTGCTTTATTTTTGCATTTGCTTCTTCAAGGTTTTCATGATTTTCAAAAGATTTCACAAAACGTACTAGATGAAAACTTCAATTAAATAAAATCCAATGCAATTGAGCAACAATTAATCATACTAGCTTTCCAAAATTTTTATGCACATGCTAAAATCTTCTTTAATGCCTTGTTTGTTTATGATCATGATACTTTACTGCTTTTGAATTCACAAAACTCAAGTTGGTAATCACAATGGCACAGCACCATGTTGCAATTTAGAAATCAACCTATGCCTTTTCATACACACATGCATAGAGAAGGTAAAGACAATCATGCAGTTTATAGTGCTTGAAACAAATGAGAGGAAAAGGAACTTTACAACCTTGTAGTTCATCTTCTCTATTGTTGTCATTTTCCTCTCATTCTCCTCCTTCCCATACCAAACTCAGAATGCTTGCTCATCCTCAAGCAACTATTAGAACCGTGGCTATGGGGCTAAGATGGATCATGAATGTCTTACACAAGGAATGTTAGTAGTACATGTGTTTCAAGCAAGCAAAATTAAAGATAATAATCAAGGCACAAGAGGCAGAGACATTGTGATTGCAAACTTAAGAAGGTGAGCATAATACTTTGCATAAAGACTAAGTGGCACACCAAACTTAGTGTGACACTTTTGCTTGGAATCAATGCAAGTATCCAGTAAAGATTTGAAGCAAATTGTGTTGCATAGCAACACCAAACCTAGAATGCAATCCTGTGTCCATTTATTTGAATTAAAACCAAGCAAATGAAACTGTTCTTTATTAAATACAATCACTGAGCCAAGAATCTGTCATTAATAAAGCTCTCTTGGTGATGTATTAATAAACACAGCAAATAAGCAAACTAAAACGGAAGCATTAAAAACAAAGAATTAACTAAAGTAAACAGAATAACAAAATATCAAACCAAAAGAAAATTAACACTGCAAAGACATTATGGTTATGCAGACAAGTGGTGTTGCTGAACGATTTGCATAGAAAAATAGGTGGCACACCAAACTTAGAATCTTGGTGTGTCGCTTTTCATTTTTGATTTGATGCAATCATCCAAAAAGATTGAAAACAATTTGTTGCAAGGCAACACCAAACTTAGAATGTAACCATATGTCAATTTATTGAATTTGAAACAAAACAAAGAACGAAAGCAAAGCAGAGAAGAGAATTTGTGCCTACTGTTGACATATTGTTTACTTTCTTCCTCTTCTTCCAGTTTGTTAAGAGGAATGACTCCAAGAGGGGAGAAGATTCAGCTATTGCCCCCTGTCTTGGTTTCCTCTCAGCAAGCTTTTTGTTGTACATGGCTTGATTGAGCTTGCCTGCTATTGGTCCAGGGGTTGGATTGCTTGTGGTTGACCTCCTCTTGAATGTTGTCCTTGGTAGTTTGGTCGCAATCCTCTTTTCGGTGCTTTTGTCAATTGCCTTCACTTCTTTGAATCCAAGTCTTGGTGGTTGTGTGATTTTTGGAGTTTTGTATTCATCCAGAGCCTTTTGTATTGGTGGTTCCATGAACTCCTCCTTTATGTACTTCTCTGCCTCACTTGAGTTTGGAATGACTTCTTCACTTTCTTGCTCCTCCACTTCCTCTTTTACACCCAACATTTGTTTCAATCGCTCTATCATGGGGGAGGTTTGTCGATCTTCCCAACATTTCTTCATCTCCTCGTCATACCTTTCAATCATGGATTCAGATGTTGAGGCATTTTGGTCCAGGGAGGTTTGTGAGAGTTGTGAGTTTTCATGTTCTCTTGTCATCTCAAGTGAAGTTTCAGGTTCAACCACCTCATTCTTCATTGAAAGTTCACTTGATGCAGTGGCCTCCTTATCTTGCTCTTCCACTTTCTCCTTCATATCCATCAATTGGCCTTCATTTTTCTTGCTCAGTGGTTCTAAGTGTTTCCTTATTTTCTCTACTTCTTCATTCATATTTTTGAAGAAAGCTTCTTGCCTTTTCTCGGATATTTGTGCTTCTTTCGCATATTTTTCGAGCTTGGACTCAAGCTCTGAAAGCCTTGAGTGGTTCATGGAAGTTTGTGTGGGTGGTGAGTTTTGAAAGGGGCTTTCGGTTGAAGTATGGTCAAGTGATGATATCTTTGGATGATTATCATATGGAGCACTAGAATTCCTTTCCCAGCCACCATTAGAATCATGACTTGCCTCATTTTGTGGTGGAGGGAAATATCCCATATGATTTTCTTTCTCATCTTGTGGTTGTGAAGCAAATCTCCATGAATTGGAGTGCTCAGAATGTGTATTCTCTTGGTGATATTCCCAGCCACCATTAGAGATTGGTGATGGTGGGTGATATCCCATAGAATTTGTTTGATCATAAGATGAGTTGAACTCCATTTGAGTTTTGTAAAACACACAACCAAGGAAAATTGAAATTACTCATATCAGAGATGAGAATTTCTTAGTGAGGCAAAAACTCAAACACCTTGGTTTCACTTTGAAACAGAAAACAAAAATAAAGAAAATGCTTGATCTAGACTTCTCACCCACTTAATCATTGTTGATCTAATCAATCCCCGGCAACGGTGCCAAAAACTTGATGAGTATTTTGGTGAAAAATAAATTTCTCCCAAAACACCCAAATCTAACCGGCAAGTGCACCGGGTCGCATCAAGTAATAATAACTCACGGGAGTGAGGTCGATCCCACAGGGATTGATGGATCAAGCAATTTTAGTGGGTGATTAGTTTAGTCAAGCTAACATTGAGTGATTTGAGTGACCATTGAAGCCAACAGAATGTAAATGACATGGAAAATTAAAGTGCAGAAAGTAAATTGCATTGAAACTTAAAGAGCAAGAAATGTAAATTGCATGAAAGTAAAGGGGATTGGGTGCAGGGAAATTAAATGAAAGCAGTAAATCAAAGCTTAGAACAATTGCAAGAGAAATTAAAGAAAATCAAATTGCAGAAGCCAAGAGAAGGTGAAGTAGTAAACAGGAATGGAAATTCAATTGTGCAGAGAAAGTAAACAAGAAAATTTTCAAGGTGAGATTGAAACAGAATTTCTTCAATTCTTAACCCAAGATTCAAAACGAAATTGAAAACTAAGAGAGAGCTCTCAAATCCTAATGCTCCCTCGTGGAGCCAGCCTCCTCACAAATATGAAAATGATGCCTTATATAGGCTTTACAAAATGGAAATGAAAATGAAATTCAAAACAAATTACAATTAAATGAAATTCCTATTTTATCTATTTCTTGTGCCTTTGAGTGATGATCATTTGGGCCCTTGCTCTTGATGGAATTGGGTTGATAAAGGCCTTGGTTGATTGCTCTTGGAGTTTGAAGAGGAACCGAATTGAACCGGGTTGAGTTTGCAAAAGTTGGACCAAAAGTTGGAGCTAAAGTTAGGGGTCTAACTTTGGCTCCAACGTTTCATAGCAGCCCACAAAACTTGCTGGTATGAACGTTGGTGCCAACGTTAGGGGTCTAACTTTGACCCTAACGTTGGCCTCCCTTATGCACATTTATGGCGCCAACTTTGTCCTCTTGTCATGTTGCCAATTTTATGCCCAATATAGACTATCATATATGGTTGGAAAGCTCTGAATGTCAGCTTTCTAACCCACTTGGAATCACTTCAATTGGACATCTACAACTCAAGTTATGATCATTTGAAGAGGGCATGGTCGCTGGCTTTGGTGTGCAGCGTTTGAGGTAACGTTTGCCTCAAACGTTGGCAAAAACGCCAGTTCTGGAGGCCCAAACGTATTGTCTACCCCATACTATTATACAATGTTGGAAAACCCTGGATGTCTACTTTCCAATGCCGTTGGGAGCACATGATTTGGAGCTCTACAGCTCGAGTTATACTCCGTTGAAGGTGCAGAGGTCAGTTGGCCTCACTGCAGGTTGCCACCATGTTCGTTTATGCACATTGCGGGGCAGTTTTCTCCCTCAATTTTAGTGTCCACCATGCAGTGCCATATATGCTTAGAAAGCTCTTGATTTCTACTTTCCAATGCTTCTTGAATCACCTCATTTGGAGCTCTGTAGCTCAAGTTATTCTTGTTGGAAGTATACCCCTTCGAGCTGTTGTGGTGTGTGGCGCCAACGTTAGCCTCAAAGTTAGGGGGCTAACGTTGGCGCAAACTTTTGCTCCTCCCCTTGTGAATTTCATGTGCCAACGTTAGCCACCAAGTTAGGGGGCTAACGTTGGCGCAAACTTTTGGTGCCCAGGGGTGAATTTCATGTGCCAACGTTAGCCTCCAAGTTAGGGGTCTAACTTTGAGGCTAACTTTTCACCCAAAAGATTTTGCTTCCTGGTTCAACTTATTCCATTGTCCTCTCTTTACTCCTAGCCATTCCTTCTTGCTTCACCCTTTCTCCAAGCCTTCTTCACCTATCATTAATCAACCAAACACATCAAAGCTATGCTCAAAATCATGAGATATTCATTCTTTCATAATATGTGACAATTTTAGCATAAAACCTCATGAAATAGCATGAATTCATACATGGTTGATTAAATCAAAGGAAGCATGAAAATCTACCCACTTGGCTTGCTTATGGCTCAAGAAAGTGCATAAAACCTATTGAAAACAAAGAAAAAAGGCATAGAAAAACATGACATGATGACATGTCATCACAAGGCATTGGAGTGCTCAGTTTGGTTTTCCAACTAAGCTTTCCCCTGGGAGGTGCAACATTGGGCCAAAATTCACTAAAAATCCAATTTAATTCATTTCTTCACCAAATTTGAAAGCCCATCCAAATTCTAAAATTCAAGAATAGAAAGGGTATAAATAGAAGCTAGTTTGATTTAGTAAGGACCTGGAGACTTTACTTTGATTTTCCCTTTTAATTTTCATTTTCATTTTGGAGCTTTTACTTTGAATTTAGATATTAGAGAATTGGGAAGGAGAATTGATCTCTCTTCTTCCTTGTTCTTGCTTGAGCACTCTTTACTTTTCTTGCTTTGGATCTTGGGTGAAGAATTGAAGAACTTCTGTTTAAATCTCATCTTGAGATCTCTTGTTTACTTTCTCTGCATAATTGAATTTCCATTTCTGTTTACTTTACTGCTTCATCTTCTCTTTAATTCTGCAATTTACTTTTCTTTATTTCTCTTGCAATTGTTCTTGTTGGATCAAGGAAGGATTTGAGATCTAGACTTTTTTTCTAGTCTCTTCCACTCCTGAGATCTTCAACCTCTCTTTAAATTGCTGCAAATTAAGCATTGCTCACTTTCTGTTTTAATTTCTCAAGCATTTTTACTTTTCTGTTGAGATCTACTTTACTTCAATTCATCTTCTACTCTTCTGTTTAATAGCAATTCACTTGCTCTTGTTTAAATTCTGCAATCCCAACTCCCAATCCCTTTTACAATTCAAGCAATTTACATTTCTTGCACTTTAAGATTCAGTCATTTACATTTCTTGCAATCTAAGTTTCTGCAATTTACATTACTTGCACTTTAAGATTTAGCACTTTTACTTTCTTTGCTCTTTCATTTACTACAATTTCCCCCTCTCCCTTTACATTTCATGCAATTTAGTTTCTGTCAAATACAAACCACTCAACCAATACTTGATTCGCTTGACTAAATCAACCACTAAACTAAAATTGCTCAATCCTTCAATCCCTGTGGGATCGACCTCACTCATGTGAGTTATTATTACTTGATGCGACCCGGTACACTTGCCGGTGAGTTTTGTGTTGGATCGTTTTCCACACATCAAAATTAATTTTTAAAATTTAAAATTTTTAAACTTTTTTGTTTATTGGATATTGTTGGAATTTTTAATTTTTCTACTGTTAGAATAAAACTTAATTTTTTTAGATTGAAAGTAAAAAAGTTAACAAATTTACAAATTCGTTGTTTACTATTGCTGGATTTTATTTTATTTTTCTACTTTATATAAAAAAACTTAAATTTTATAATTTAAAAAATCAAAAATAAAGAATTTATTTTTTTTAAATTTTAAATTTTCAAAAAATATTTTTTTATTTTTTATTCAGCAGATATTGATACACCCGGACCGTTGACTTTTTTTGTTGTTGGGCTTATTGACCAATGAAGAATAAATTAATTTTAAAAATTAAATTTTTTTATTGGATATTGTTGGAATTTTTATTTTTCAACAGTTAGAATAAAAATTTATTTTTTTAGATTAAAAATAAAAAAATAATAAATTTACAAATTTCTTGTTTAATAGATATGGCTGAATTTTACTTTATTTTTCTATTTTAAATAAAAAATTAAATTTCATAATTAAATTTTTTTATTTTTTATTCACCAGATAACGCTACACCCGAACCGTTTACCTTTTTTGCTGGACTTGTCCACAAATTAAGAATAACTTAATTTTTAAAATTTAAAATTTTTTTATTTTTTTGTTTATTGGATATTGTTGGAATTTTTAATTTTTCTACTGTTAGAATAAAAATTAATTTTTTTAGATTAAAAGTAAAAACGATAATAAATTTACAAATTCGTTGTTTACTAGATATTGCTGGATTTTATTTTATTTTTCTACTTTATATAAAATAACTTAAATTTTATAATTTAAAAAATTAAAAATAAAAAATTTATTTTTTTAAAATTTTAAATTTTTAAAAAAAAATTTATTCAGCGGATGTTGATACACCCGGACCATTGACTTTTTTTGTTGTTGGGCTTATTGACAAATAAAGAATAAATTAATTTTAAAAATTAAATTTTTTTACTGGATATAATTGGAATTTTTATTTTTTTAGATTAAAAATAAAAAATAATAAATTTACAAATTTCTTATTTACTAGATATGGCGGAATTTTATTTTATTTTTCTATTTTAAATAAAAAATTAAATTTCATAATAAAATTTTTTTATTTTTTTTTCACCGGATAATGCTACACCCGAACCGTTTACCATTTTTTTGCTGGACTTGTTAACAAATTAAGAATAAATTAATTTTTAAAATTTAAAATTTTTTAACTTTTTTGTTTATTCGATATTGTTGAAAATTTTTAATTTTTCTACTGTTAGATTAAATTTTTTTTTAGATTAAAAGTAAAAAAGATAATAAATTTACAAATTCGTTGTTTACTAGATATTGCTGGATTTTATTTTATTTTTCTACTTTATATAAAAAACTTAAATTTTATAATTTAAAAAATCAAAAATAAAAAATTTATTTTTTTAAAATTTTATATTTTCAAAAAATATTTTTTTATTTTTTATTCAGTGGATATTGATACACCCGGACCGTTGACTTTTTTTGTTGTTAGGCTTATTGACAAATGAAGAATAAATTAATTTTAAAAATTAAATTTTTTTATTGGATATTGTTGGAATTTTTATTTTTCAACAGTTAGAATAAAAATTTATTTTTTTAGATTAAAAATAAAAAATAATAAATTTATAATTTTTTTGTTTACTAGATATGGCTGAATTTTATTTTATTTTTCTATTTTAAATAAAAAATTAAATTTCATAATTAAATTTTTTTTATTTTTCATTCACCGGATCATGCTACACCCGAACCATTTACCTTTTTTTTGCTGGACTTGTTCATAAATTAAGAATAAATTAATTTTTAAAATTAAAATTTTTTAACTTTTTTGTTTATTGGATATTGTTGAAATTTTAAATTTTTCTACTGTTAGAATAAAAATTAATTTTTTAGATTAAAAGTAAAAACGATAATAAATTTACAAATTCGTTGTTTACTAGATATTGCTGGATTTTATTTTATTTTTCTACTTTATATAAAATAACTTAAATTTTATAATTTAAAAAATTAAAAATAAAAATTTATTTTTTTAAAATTTTAAATTTTTAAAAAAAAAATTTATTCAGCGGATGTTGATACACCCGGACCGTTGACTTTTTTTGTTGTTGGGCTTATTGACAAATAAAGAATAAATTAATTTTAAAAATTAAATTTTTTTACTGGATATAATTGGAATTTTTATTTTTCAACAATTAGAATAAAAATTTATTTTTTTAGATTAAAAATAAAAAATAATAAATTTACAAATTTCTTATTTACTAGATATGGCGGAATTTTATTTTATTTTTCTATTTTAAATAAAAAATTAAATTTCATAATAAAATTTTTTTATTTTTTTTTCACCGGATAATGCTACACCCGAACCGTTTACCATTTTTTTGCTGGACTTGTTAACAAATTAAGAATAACTTAATTTTTAAAATTTAAAATTTTTTAACTTTTTTGTTTATTCGATATTGTTGAAAATTTTTAATTTTTCTACTGTTAGAATAAATTTTTTTTTTAGATTAAAAGTAAAAAAGATAATAAATTTACAAATTCGTTGTTTACTAGATATTGCTGGATTTTATTTTATTTTTCTACTTTATATAAAAAAACTTAAATTTTATAATTTAAAAAATCAAAAATAAAAATTTATTTTTTTAAAATTTTATATTTTCAAAAAATATTTTTTTATTTTTTATTCAGTGGATATTGATACACCCGGACCGTTGACTTTTTTTGTTGTTAGGCTTATTGAC
Organism: Arachis hypogaea; assembly: GCF_003086295.3. Classification (NCBI taxonomy): domain Eukaryota; kingdom Viridiplantae; phylum Streptophyta; class Magnoliopsida; order Fabales; family Fabaceae; genus Arachis; species Arachis hypogaea. Next base: position 49,201,548 of record NC_092050.1, read on the forward strand.
AAATGAAGAATAAATTAATTTTAAAAATTAAATTTTTTTATTGGATATTGTTGGAATTTTTATTTTTCAACAGTTAGAATAAAAATTTATTTTTTTAGATTAAAAATAAAAAAATAATAAATTTATAATTTTTTTGTTTACTAGATATGGCTGAATTTTATTTTATTTTTCTATTTTAAATAAAAAATTAAATTTCATAATTAAATTTTTTTTATTTTTCATTCACCGGATCATGCTACACCCGAACCATTTACCTTTTTTTTGCTGGACTTGTTCATAAATTAAGAATAAATTAATTTTTAAAATTAAAATTTTTTAACTTTTTTGTTTATTGGATATTGTTGAAATTTTAAATTTTTCTACTGTTAGAATAAAAATTAATTTTTTTAGATTAAAAGTAAAAACGATAATAAATTTACAAATTCGTTGTTTACTAGATATTGCTGGATTTTATTTTATTTTTCTACTTTATATAAAATAACTTAAATTTTATAATTTAAAAAATCAAAAATAAAAAATTTATTTTTTTAAAATTTTAAATTTTTAAAAAAAAAATTTATTCAGCGGATGTTGATACACCCGGACCGTTGACTTTTTTTGTTGTTGGGCTTATTGACAAATAAAGAATAAATTAATTTTAAAAATTAAATTTTTTTACTGGATATAATTGGAATTTTTATTTTTCAACAATTAGAATAAAAATTTATTTTTTTAGATTAAAAATAAAAAATAATAAATTTACAAATTTCTTATTTACTAGATATGGCGGAATTTTATTTTATTTTTCTATTTTAAATAAAAAATTAAATTTCATAATAAAATTTTTTTATTTTTTTTTCACCGGATAATGCTACACCCGAACCGTTTACCATTTTTTTGCTGGACTTGTTAACAAATTAAGAATAAATTAATTTTTAAAATTTAAAATTTTTTAACTTTTTTGTTTATTCGATATTGTTGAAAATTTTTAATTTTTCTACTATTAGAATAAATTTTTTTTTTAGATTAAAAGTAAAAAAGATAATAAATTTACAAATTCGTTGTTTACTAGATATTGCTGGATTTTATTTTATTTTTCTACTTTATATAAAAAAACTTAAATTTTATAATTTAAAAAATCAAAAATAAAAAATTTATTTTTTTAAAATTTTATATTTTCAAAAAATATTTTTTTATTTTTTATTCAGTGGATATTGATACACCCGGACCGTTGACTTTTTTTGTTGTTAGGCTTATTGACAAATGAAGAATAAATTAATTTTAAAAATTAAATTTTTTTATTGGATATTGTTGGAATTTTTATTTTTCAACAGTTAGAATAAAAATTTATTTTTTTAGATTAAAAATAAAAAAATAATAAATTTATAATTTTTTTGTTTACTAGATATGGCTGAATTTTATTTTATTTTTCTATTTTAAATAAAAAATTAAATTTCATAATTAAATTTTTTTTATTTTTCATTCACCGGATCATGCTACACCCGAACCATTTACCTTTTTTTTGCTGGACTTGTTCATAAATTAAGAATAAATTAATTTTTAAAATTAAAATTTTTTAACTTTTTTGTTTATTGGATATTGTTGAAATTTTAAATTTTTCTACTGTTAGAATAAAAATTAATTTTTTAGATTAAAAGTAAAAACGATAATAAATTTACAAATTCGTTGTTTACTAGATATTGCTGGATTTTATTTTATTTTTCTACTTTATATAAAATAACTTAAATTTTATAATTTAAAAAATTAAAAATAAAAAATTTATTTTTTTAAAATTTTAAATTTTTAAAAAAAAAATTTATTCAGCGGATGTTGATACACCCGGACCGTTGACTTTTTTTGTTGTTGGGCTTATTGACAAATAAAGAATAAATTAATTTTAAAAATTAAATTTTTTTACTGGATATAATTGGAATTTTTATTTTTCAACAATTAGAATAAAAATTTATTTTTTTAGATTAAAAATAAAAAATAATAAATTTACAAATTTCTTATTTACTAGATATGGCGGAATTTTATTTTATTTTTCTATTTTAAATAAAAAATTAAATTTCATAATAAAATTTTTTTATTTTTTTTTCACCGGATAATGCTACACCCGAACCGTTTACCATTTTTTTGCTGGACTTGTTAACAAATTAAGAATAACTTAATTTTTAAAATTTAAAATTTTTTAACTTTTTTGTTTATTCGATATTGTTGAAAATTTTTAATTTTTCTACTGTTAGAATAAATTTTTTTTTTAGATTAAAAGTAAAAAAGATAATAAATTTACAAATTCGTTGTTTACTAGATATTGCTGGATTTTATTTTATTTTTCTACTTTATATAAAAAACTTAAATTTTATAATTTAAAAAATCAAAAATAAAAATTTATTTTTTTAAAATTTTATATTTTCAAAAAATATTTTTTTATTTTTTATTCAGTGGATATTGATACACCCGGACCGTTGACTTTTTTTGTTGTTAGGCTTATTGACAAATGAAGAATAAATTAATTTTAAAAATTAAATTTTTTTATTGGATATTGTTGGAATTTTTATTTTTCAACAGTTAGAATAAAAATTTATTTTTTTAGATTAAAAATAAAAAAATAATAAATTTATAATTTTTTTGTTTACTAGATATGGCTGAATTTTATTTTATTTTTCTATTTTAAATAAAAAATTAAATTTCATAATTAAATTTTTTTTATTTTTCATTCACCGGATCATGCTACACCCGAACCATTTACCTTTTTTTTGCTGGACTTGTTCATAAATTAAGAATAAATTAATTTTTAAAATTAAAATTTTTTAACTTTTTTGTTTATTGGATATTGTTGAAATTTTAAATTTTTCTACTGTTAGAATAAAAATTAATTTTTTTAGATTAAAAGTAAAAACGATAATAAATTTACAAATTCGTTGTTTACTAGATATTGCTGGATTTTATTTTATTTTTCTACTTTATATAAAATAACTTAAATTTTATAATTTAAAAAATCAAAAATAAAAATTTATTTTTTTAAAATTTTAAATTTTTAAAAAAAAAATTTATTCAGCGGATGTTGATACACCCGGACCGTTGACTTTTTTTGTTGTTGGGCTTATTGACAAATAAAGAATAAATTAATTTTAAAAATTAAATTTTTTTACTGGATATAATTGGAATTTTTATTTTTCAACAATTAGAATAAAAATTTATTTTTTTAGATTAAAAATAAAAAATAATAAATTTACAAATTTCTTATTTACTAGATATGGCGGAATTTTATTTTATTTTTCTATTTTAAATAAAAAATTAAATTTCATAATAAAATTTTTTTATTTTTTTTTCACCGGATAATGCTACACCCGAACCGTTTACCATTTTTTTGCTGGACTTGTTAACAAATTAAGAATAAATTAATTTTTAAAATTTAAAATTTTTTAACTTTTTTGTTTATTCGATATTGTTGAAAATTTTTAATTTTTCTACTATTAGAATAATTTTTTTTTTAGATTAAAAGTAAAAAAGATAATAAATTTACAAATTCGTTGTTTACTAGATATTGCTGGATTTTATTTTATTTTTCTACTTTATATAAAAAAACTTAAATTTTATAATTTAAAAAATCAAAAATAAAAAATTTATTTTTTTAAAATTTTATATTTTCAAAAAATATTTTTTTATTTTTTATTCAGTGGATATTGATACACCCGGACCGTTGACTTTTTTTGTTGTTAGGCTTATTGACAAATGAAGAATAAATTAATTTTAAAAATTAAATTTTTTTATTGGATATTGTTGGAATTTTTATTTTTCAACAGTTAGAATAAAAATTTATTTTTTTAGATTAAAAATAAAAAAATAATAAATTTATAATTTTTTTGTTTACTAGATATGGCTGAATTTTATTTTATTTTTCTATTTTAAATAAAAAATTAAATTTCATAATTAAATTTTTTTTATTTTTCATTCACCGGATCATGCTACACCCGAACCATTTACGTTTTTTTGCTGGACTTGTTCATAAATTAAGAATAAATTAATTTTTAAAATTAAAATTTTTTAACTTTTTTGTTTATTGGATATTGTTGAAATTTTAAATTTTTCTACTGTTAGAATAAAAATTAATTTTTTAGATTAAAAGTAAAAACGATAATAAATTTACAAATTCGTTGTTTACTAGATATTGCTGGATTTTATTTTATTTTTCTACTTTATATAAAATAACTTAAATTTTATAATTTAAAAAATCAAAAATAAAAAATTTATTTTTTTAAAATTTTAAATTTTTAAAAAAAAAATTTATTCAGCGGATGTTGATACACCCGGACCGTTGACTTTTTTTGTTGTTGGGCTTATTGACAAATAAAGAATAAATTAATTTTAAAAATTAAATTTTTTTACTGGATATAATTGGAATTTTTATTTTTCAACAATTAGAATAAAAATTTATTTTTTTAGATTAAAAATAAAAAATAATAAATTTACAAATTTCTTATTTACTAGATATGGCGGAATTTTATTTTATTTTTCTATTTTAAATAAAAAATTAAATTTCATAATAAAATTTTTTTATTTTTTTTTCACCGGATAATGCTACACCCGAACCGTTTACCATTTTTTTGCTGGACTTGTTAACAAATTAAGAATAAATTAATTTTTAAAATTTAAAATTTTTTAACTTTTTTGTTTATTCGATATTGTTGAAAATTTTTAATTTTTCTACTATTAGAATAAATTTTTTTTTTAGATTAAAAGTAAAAAAGATAATAAATTTACAAATTCGTTGTTTACTAGATATTGCTGGATTTTATTTTATTTTTCTACTTTATATAAAAAAACTTAAATTTTATAATTTAAAAAATCAAAAATAAAAAATTTATTTTTTTAAAATTTTATATTTTCAAAAAATATTTTTTTATTTTTTATTCAGTGGATATTGATACACCCGGACCGTTGACTTTTTTTGTTGTTAGGCTTATTGACAAATGAAGAATAAATTAATTTTAAAAATTAAATTTTTTTATTGGATATTGTTGGAATTTTTATTTTTCAACAGTTAGAATAAAAATTTATTTTTTTAGATTAAAAATAAAAAAATAATAAATTTATAATTTTTTTGTTTACTAGATATGGCTGAATTTTATTTTATTTTTCTATTTTAAATAAAAAATTAAATTTCATAATTAAATTTTTTTTATTTTTCATTCACCGGATCATGCTACACCCGAACCATTTACCTTTTTTTTGCTGGACTTGTTCATAAATTAAGAATAAATTAATTTTTAAAATTAAAATTTTTTAACTTTTTTGTTTATTGGATATTGTTGAAATTTTAAATTTTTCTACTGTTAGAATAAAAATTAATTTTTTAGATTAAAAGTAAAAACGATAATAAATTTACAAATTCGTTGTTTACTAGATATTGCTGGATTTTATTTTATTTTTCTACTTTATATAAAATAACTTAAATTTTATAATTTAAAAAATTAAAAATAAAAATTTATTTTTTTAAAATTTTAAATTTTTAAAAAAAAAATTTATTCAGCGGATGTTGATACACCCGGACCGTTGACTTTTTTTGTTGTTGGGCTTATTGACAAATAAAGAATAAATTAATTTTAAAAATTAAATTTTTTTACTGGATATAATTGGAATTTTTATTTTTCAACAATTAGAATAAAAATTTATTTTTTTAGATTAAAAATAAAAAATAATAAATTTACAAATTTCTTATTTACTAGATATGGCGGAATTTTATTTTATTTTTCTATTTTAAATAAAAAATTAAATTTCATAATAAAATTTTTTTATTTTTTTTTCACCGGATAATGCTACACCCGAACCGTTTACCATTTTTTTGCTGGACTTGTTAACAAATTAAGAATAACTTAATTTTTAAAATTTAAAATTTTTTAACTTTTTTGTTTATTCGATATTGTTGAAAATTTTTAATTTTTCTACTGTTAGAATAAATTTTTTTTTTAGATTAAAAGTAAAAAAGATAATAAATTTACAAATTCGTTGTTTACTAGATATTGCTGGATTTTATTTTATTTTTCTACTTTATATAAAAAAACTTAAATTTTATAATTTAAAAAATCAAAAATAAAAAATTTATTTTTTTAAAATTTTATATTTTCAAAAAATATTTTTTTATTTTTTATTCAGTGGATATTGATACACCCGGACCGTTGACTTTTTTTGTTGTTAGGCTTATTGACAAATGAAGAATAAATTAATTTTAAAAATTAAATTTTTTTATTGGATATTGTTGGAATTTTTATTTTTCAACAGTTAGAATAAAAATTTATTTTTTTAGATTAAAAATAAAAAAATAATAAATTTATAATTTTTTTGTTTACTAGATATGGCTGAATTTTATTTTATTTTTCTATTTTAAATAAAAAATTAAATTTCATAATTAAATTTTTTTTATTTTTCATTCACCGGATCATGCTACACCCGAACCATTTACCTTTTTTTTGCTGGACTTGTTCATAAATTAAGAATAAATTAATTTTTAAAATTAAAATTTTTTAACTTTTTTGTTTATTGGATATTGTTGAAATTTTAAATTTTTCTACTGTTAGAATAAAAATTAATTTTTTTAGATTAAAAGTAAAAACGATAATAAATTTACAAATTCGTTGTTTACTAGATATTGCTGGATTTTATTTTATTTTTCTACTTTATATAAAATAACTTAAATTTTATAATTTAAAAAATCAAAAATAAAAAATTTATTTTTTTAAAATTTTAAATTTTTAAAAAAAAAATTTATTCAGCGGATGTTGATACACCCGGACCGTTGACTTTTTTTGTTGTTGGGCTTATTGACAAATAAAGAATAAATTAATTTTAAAAATTAAATTTTTTTACTGGATATAATTGGAATTTTTATTTTTCAACAATTAGAATAAAAATTTATTTTTTTAGATTAAAAATAAAAAATAATAAATTTACAAATTTCTTATTTACTAGATATGGCGGAATTTTATTTTATTTTTCTATTTTAAATAAAAAATTAAATTTCATAATAAAATTTTTTTATTTTTTTTTCACCGGATAATGCTACACCCGAACCGTTTACCATTTTTTTGCTGGACTTGTTAACAAATTAAGAATAAATTAATTTTTAAAATTTAAAATTTTTTAACTTTTTTGTTTATTCGATATTGTTGAAAATTTTTAATTTTTCTACTATTAGAATAATTTTTTTTTTAGATTAAAAGTAAAAAAGATAATAAATTTACAAATTCGTTGTTTACTAGATATTGCTGGATTTTATTTTATTTTTCTACTTTATATAAAAAAACTTAAATTTTATAATTTAAAAAATCAAAAATAAAAAATTTATTTTTTTAAAATTTTATATTTTCAAAAAATATTTTTTTATTTTTTATTCAGTGGATATTGATACACCCGGACCGTTGACTTTTTTTGTTGTTAGGCTTATTGACAAATGAAGAATAAATTAATTTTAAAAATTAAATTTTTTTATTGGATATTGTTGGAATTTTTATTTTTCAACAGTTAGAATAAAAATTTATTTTTTTAGATTAAAAATAAAAAAATAATAAATTTATAATTTTTTTGTTTACTAGATATGGCTGAATTTTATTTTATTTTTCTATTTTAAATAAAAAATTAAATTTCATAATTAAATTTTTTTTATTTTTCATTCACCGGATCATGCTACACCCGAACCATTTACGTTTTTTTGCTGGACTTGTTCATAAATTAAGAATAAATTAATTTTTAAAATTAAAATTTTTTAACTTTTTTGTTTATTGGATATTGTTGAAATTTTAAATTTTTCTACTGTTAGAATAAAAATTAATTTTTTAGATTAAAAGTAAAAACGATAATAAATTTACAAATTCGTTGTTTACTAGATATTGCTGGATTTTATTTTATTTTTCTACTTTATATAAAATAACTTAAATTTTATAATTTAAAAAATCAAAAATAAAAAATTTATTTTTTAAAATTTTAAATTTTTAAAAAAAAATTTATTCAGCGGATGTTGATACACCCGGACCGTTGACTTTTTTTGTTGTTGGGCTTATTGACAAATAAAGAATAAATTAATTTTAAAAATTAAATTTTTTTACTGGATATAATTGGAATTTTTATTTTTCAACAATTAGAATAAAAATTTATTTTTTTAGATTAAAAATAAAAAATAATAAATTTACAAATTTCTTATTTACTAGATATGGCGGAATTTTATTTTATTTTTCTATTTTAAATAAAAAATTAAATTTCATAATAAAATTTTTTATTTTTTTTTCACCGGATAATGCTACACCCGAACCGTTTACCATTTTTTTGCTGGACTTGTTAACAAATTAAGAATAAATTAATTTTTAAAATTTAAAATTTTTTAACTTTTTTGTTTATTCGATATTGTTGAAAATTTTTAATTTTTCTACTATTAGAATAAATTTTTTTTTTTAGATTAAAAGTAAAAAAGATAATAAATTTACAAATTCGTTGTTTTCTAGATATTGCTGGATTTTATTTTATTTTTCTACTTTATATAAAAAAACTTAAATTTTATAATTTAAAAAATCAAAAATAAAAAATTTATTTTTTTAAAATTTTATATTTTCAAAAAATATTTTTTTATTTTTTATTCAGTGGATATTGATACACCCGGACCGTTGACTTTTTTTGTTGTTAGGCTTATTGACAAATGAAGAATAAATTAATTTTAAAAATTAAATTTTTTTATTGGATATTGTTGGAATTTTTATTTTTCAACAGTTAGAATAAAAATTTATTTTTTAGATTAAAAATAAAAAAATAATAAATTTATAATTTTTTTGTTTACTAGATATGGCTGAATTTTATTTTATTTTTCTATTTTAAATAAAAAATTAAATTTCATAATTAAATTTTTTTTATTTTTCATTCACCGGATCATGCTACACCCGAACTATTTACGTTTTTTTTGCTGGACTTGTTCATAAATTAAGAATAAATTAATTTTTAAAATTAAAATTTTTTAACTTTTTTGTTTATTGGATATTGTTGAAATTTTAAATTTTTCTACTGTTAGAATAAAAATTAATTTTTTAGATTAAAAGTAAAAACGATAATAAATTTACAAATTCGTTGTTTACTAGATATTGCTGGATTTTATTTTATTTTTCTACTTTATATAAAATAACTTAAATTTTATAATTTAAAAAATTAAAAATAAAAAATTTATTTTTTTAAAATTTTAAATTTTTAAAAAAAAAATTTATTCAGCGGATGTTGATACACCCGGACCGTTGACTTTTTTTGTTGTTGGGCTTATTGACAAATAAAGAATAAATTAATTTTAAAAATTAAATTTTTTTACTGGATATAATTGGAATTTTTATTTTTCAACAGTTAGAATAAAAATTTATTTTTTTAGATTAAAAATAAAAAAAATAATAAATTTACAAATTTCTTGTTTACTTGATATGGCTGAATTTTATTTTATTTTTCTATTTTAAATAAAAAATTAAATTTTTTAATTAAATTTTTTTATTTTTTATTCTCCGGATAATGCTACAGCCGAACCGTTTACCTTTTTTTGCTGGACTTGTTCACAAATTAAGAATAAATTAATTTTTAAAATTTAAAACTTTTTAACTTTTTTGTATATTGATATTGTTGAAATTTTTAATTTTTCTACTGTTAGAATAAAATTTAGTTTTTTTAGATTAAAAGTAGAAAAGATATTAAATTTACAAATTCGTTGTTTACTAGATATTGCTGGATTTTATTTTATTTTTCTACTTTATATAAAAAAACTTAAATTTTATAATTTAAAAAATCAAAAATAAAAAATTTATTTTTTTAAAATTTTAAATTTTCAAAAAATATATTTTTATATTTTATTCATCGGATATTGATACACCCGGACCGTTGACTTTTTTTGTTGTTGGGCTTATTGACAAATGAAGAATAAATTAATTTTAAAAATTAAATTTTTTTATTTGATATTGTTGGAATTTTTATTTTTCAACATTTAGAATAAAAATTTATTTTTTTAGATTAAAAATAAAAAAATAATCAATTTAAAAATTTCTTATTTACTTGATATGGCTGAATTTTATTTTATTTTTCTATTTTAAATAAAAAATTAAATTTCATAATTAAATTTTTTTATTTTTTATTCACTGGATAATGCTACACCCGAACCGTTTACCTTTTTTTGCTGGACTTGTTCACAAATTAAGAATAAATTAATTTTTAAAATTTAACATTTTTTAACTTTTTTTTATTGGATATTGTTGAAATTTTTAATTTTTCTACTGTTAGAATAAAAATTATTTATTTTAGATTAAAAGTAAAAAAGATAATAAATTTACAAATTCGTTGTTTACTAGATATTGCTAGATTTTATTTTATTTTTCTACTTTATATAAAAAAGCTTAAATTTTATAATTTAAAAAATCAAAAATAAAAAATTTATTTTTTTAAAATTTTTAGTTTTCAAAAAATATATTTTTATATTTTTTTCAGCGGATATTGATACACCCGGACCATTGACTTTTTTTGTTGTTGGGCTTATTGACAAATGAAGAATAAATTAATTTTAAAAATTAAATTTTTTTATTTGATATTGTTGGAATTTTTATTTTTCAACAGTTAGAATAAAAATTTATTTTTTTAGATTAAAAATAAAAAAATAATAAATTTACAAATTTCTTGTTTACTTGATATGGCTGAATTTTATTTTATTTTTCTATTTTAAATAAAAAATTAAATTTCATAATTAAATTTTTTTATTTTTTATTCACCGTATAATGCTACTCCCGAACCGTTTACCTTTTTTTACTGGACTTGTTCACAAATTAAGAATAAATTAATTTTTAAAATTTAACATTTTTTAACTTTTTTTTATTGGATATTGTTGAAATTTTTAATTTTTCTACTGTTAGAATAAAAATTATTTATTTTAGATTAAAAGTAAAAAAGATAATAAATTTACAAATTCGTTGTTTACTAGATATTGCTGGGTTTTATTTTATTTTTCTACTTTATATAAAAAAACTTAAATTTTATAATTTAAAAAATGAAAAATAAAAATTTTATTTTTTAAAATTTTTAATTTTCAAAAAATATATTTTTATATTTTATTCAGTGGATATTGATACACCCGGACCGTTGACTTTTTTTGTTGTTGGGCTTATTGACAAATGAAGAATAAGTTAATTTTAAAAATTAAACTTTTTTATTTGATATTGTTGGAATTTTTATTTTTCAACAATTAGAATAAAAATTTATTTTTTTAGATTAAAAATAAAAAAATAATAAATTTACAAATTTCTTGTTTACTAGATATGGCTGAATTTTATTTTATTTTTCTATTTTAAATAAAAAATTAAATTTCATAATTAAATTTTTTTATTTTTTATTCACTGGATAATGCTACACCCGAACCGTTTACCTTTTTTTGCTGGACTTGTTCTTAAATTAAGAATAAATTAATTTTTAAAATTAAAATTTTTTAACTTTTTTGTTTATTGGATATTGTTGGAATTTTTAATTTTTCTATTGTTAGAATAAAAATTAATTTTTTAGATTAAAAGGAAAAAAGATAATAAATTTACAAATTCGTTGTTTACTAGATATTGCTGGATTTTATTTTATTTTTCTACTTTATATAAAAAAACTTAAATTTTATAATTTAAAAAATCAAAAATCAAAAATTTATTTTTTTATTTTTTATTCACCGGATATTGATACACCCAGACCGTTGACTTTTTTTGTTGTTGGGCTTATTGACAAATGAAGAATAAATTAATTTTAAAAATTAAATTTTTTTATTGTATATTGTTGGAATTTTTATTTTTCAACAGTTAGAATAAAAATTTATTTTTTTAGATTAAAAATAAAAAAATAATAAATTTACAAATTTCTTGTTTACTAGATATGTGATGACATGTCACCATGTCATGTTTTTCTATGTTTTTTCATACAAGAAATTAATGATTTGTGCTTAAATATTGAATGTTTTTGTACTTAATTGGTATATTTCTTTGATCTTTTAATTTTATAAATCATGTAGGAAATAAGAAGAAAAAGAAGCAAAGAAGCACAAAATAAGCTAAAAAGGAGAAAAAAAGAGCTTTGGAGAACACTTTGAAGTTGGAGCACACTTTGGAGCCTTAGGCCACGCTTTTAAAAGCGTGGCCCATGACCCAAAAATAGGAAAATAGGCAATCAGCACAAAGCTCAGCTCAATTGGAGAGCTGAGCGCTACAAGAGTGCAAAATGAGCTTGGAAAGCAAAATTTTGGCTAAGTTAAAATCTGGGCGCTCACAGCATGACCATGCCTTCATCAAAGGGCTATAACTTTAGCTACAGATGTCCGATTGATGTGCTTCCAGTTGCGTTGGAAAGCTGACATTCAAAGATTTCCAACGATGTATGGAAATTCATATTTGGCATGAAATTGAGGCACGAGTGAAAGGCATCTTTAAGGGCCAAAAATAAGCAAAAAAATCAGCCAATGCTTCCACCAAGGTTCGAAGGGGGAAACACTAGAAAAACAAGGAAAGCAAGCAAGGAGCGCTCAGTTCACTTTGTCAGCTGAGCTTTATCGGGCTCCCACTCAAGAAAATGCAAGGAAAAGGCTCACAAGAATGCCTCCACCAAGGTTTGAACTTGGGACCTCCCCTTGGAAGCTCCAATGCTCAGCTCACTTGGAGAGCAAGCAAAGTGAACTGAGCGCTCCTTGCTTGCTTTCCTTGTTTTTCTTGTGGAAAAATAAATTTCTCCCAAAACACACAATTCTAACCGGCAAGTGCACCGGGTCGCATCAAGTAATAAAAACTCACGAGAGTGAGGTCGATCCCACAGGGATTGAAGGATTGAGCAATTTTAGTTTAGTGGTTGATTTAGTCAAGCGAATCAAGATTTGGTTGATTGATTGGTGATTTGCAGAATTTAAATTGCAAGGAAAGTAAAGGGAACGGGTGATTGGCATGAAATTAAAGAGAACAAGAATTAAATTGCTGAATCTTAAAGTACAGGAAACATAAATTGCAGAAACTTAGATTGCAAGAAATGTAAATTGCAGAATCTTAAAGTGCAAGAAATGTAAATGGCTTGAAATGTAAAGGGGATTGGGGATTGGATTTGCAGAATTTAAACAAGGAAAAGTAAATTTCATCAAGCAGAGAAGTAGAAGAGGAGTGGGATCAAATTGGATCTCAGAGCAGAAAAGTAAATGAACATGGAAAACAGTAACAGAGAATGTAAAATTGGGAAATTAGATCTCAGGACCTAGAGACTAGAAAACCAAGTCTAGATCTCAATGCCTTCCTAGATCCAACAAGAACAATTGCAAGGGAATTGTAAATTTCAAGGGAAGTAGATGAAGAGCAATTAACAGAAAATTAAATTCAATTAAGCAGTGAGTAAAGCAGAGAGATCCAAGGTTGAGATTGAAACAGAATTTCTTCAATTCTCCAACCCAAGATCCAAGACAATTGCAATTGAAATTGAAAGCAATAAAATGAAGAGGAAGAGAAGTGAATTCTCCTTCCCCAAGACTAAGAAATTAAAGATCACTCAATATCCAAAACTCTCCGAAAACTATTATGAAAATTCCAAGGGAAAGCTCCTCGAAGAACTTGAATTCTATCCTATTTATACACTTTCTTCAAATGATCTTCAAGCCTTGAGTTGGGCCTTTGCTCTTGGTGGAATTGGGTTGAAAGAGGCCTTGGTTGATTGCTCTTGAAGTTTGGAGAAGAACCAAAGTGAACCAATTGAACTGGGTTGGAGTTTTGCAAAAGTTGGACCAAAAGTTGGAGCAAAAGTTAGGGTCTAACTTTTGGTCCAACTTTTCATATCAGCTCCCACATCTTGCTGATACTCACGTTGGTGCAAAAGTTAGGGGTCTAACTTTTGCACCAACGTTAGCCTTCCTTGGTGCACTTGTGGCGCCAACGTTAGCCTCAAAGTTAGGGGCTAACGTTGGCGCAAACTTTTGCTCCTCCCCTTGTAGTTTTCATGTGCCAACGTTAGCCTCAAAGTTAGGGGCTAACGTTGGCGCAAACTTTTGGTGCCCAGGGGTGATTTTCATGTGCCAACGTTAGCCTCAAAGTTAGGGGCTAACGTTGGCGCAAACTTTTGGTACCCAGGGAGTGATTTTCAAGTTCCAACGTTAGCCCAAAAGTTAGGGGCTAACGTTGGGGCTAACTTTTCATCCAAAAGTTTGTGCAAAAGTTTGAGGCTAACTTTAGGTCCAGCTTTTTGCTTCCTGGTTCAATTTCACTTATTCCATTGTCTTCTCTTTACTCCTAGCTATTCCTTCTTGCTTCAACCTTTCTCCAAGCTTTCTTCACCTATCATTAATCAACCAAACACATCAAAGCTATGCTTAAAATCATGAGATATTCATTCTTTCATAATATGTGACAATTGTAGTATAAAACCTCATGAAATAGCATGAATTCATACATGGTTGATTAAATCAAAGGAAACATGAAAATCTACCTAATTGGCTTGCTTGTAGCTCAAGAAAATGCATAATTCTAATGAAAACAAAAGAAAAAGACTAGTTAAAATAGGCTAAGATGACTTGTCATCACAGGTCCAGCAACACAAGGCGCGCAACAAATTTGGCACCAATGCTCAGCTCACTTTGTGAGCTGAGCTTTCCCCTGATGCCTCCCCCAAGCAACAACACGCTACGCAAGGCCTCCCGACACTAAGTCTCAAAGCTCAGCTCACTTTGTGAGCTGAGCATCCTCCTGGGAGAAATTTTCGCATGGGCCAAAATTCAATTAAAATTATCTTTGAACACAATTCTTCATCAATTGAACCAAGGCCATCTAGACCCACTCTTTCTCAAATCCAAAGCAAGCTAAGCCCATTATCATCACTCAAAGGCACAAGGATCAATTAGATTAGGAATTTCATTTAATTGTAATTTATTTTTCATTTCATTTTTATTTTCATTTTGTAAAGCCTATATAAGGCATCATTTTCATCTTTTTTAGGGGAGCTCGATTAGAAAAGAGGCTAGCTCCAATAGGGAGTTTTGCACTCTTTAGTTTTCATTTTGCTTTCTTTCTTAGTTTTCTTGTCTGTTTTGAAATTTTGGATTGAGATTGGAAGAAATTCTGTTTTCATTCTCCATCTGCAACGTCTCTTGTTCTTCTTCTACAATTTACTTTTCCATTTTCATTTTGTAATTGTTCTTGTTGGATCAAGGAAGGATTTGAGATCTAGACTTGTTTTCTAGTCTCTTCCACTCCTGGGATCTTCAACATCCTTTTAAATTGCTGCAAATTAAGCATTACTTTCTGTCTTTACAATTCTTCAAGGCATTTTACTCTTCTGTTTAGATCTGTTGCATGATTTTGCATCTTTTACTTCTCTGTTTGATTGCTATTTACACTTTCCTGTTGAATTTTAATTTCCAGCACCCATTCCCCTTTATATTTCATGCAATTTATATTTCTTGTCATTTAAGATTCTTGCAATTTATATTTCTTGCAATTTAAGTTTCAGCTATTTTACTTTCTTGTTCTTTAAGTTTCTGCACATTTACTTTCTGCAATTTATAATTCCTTGTCATTTACATTTTGTTGCTTCAAGTCTCACCCAATTTCACTTAAATGTTAGCTTGACTAAACCAATCACCCACTAAAGTTGCTTGATCCATCAATTCCTGTGGGATCGACCTCACTCTAAGTGAGTTTTACTACTTGATGCGACCCGGTACACTTGCCAGTGAGTTTTAGGTGTTTTGGAAAATTCGTTTTTCCACAAAAAATACCATCTATATGGCTGAATTTTATTTTATTTTTCTATTTTAAATAAAAAATTAAATTTCATAATTAAATTTTTTTATTTTTTATTCACTGGATAATGCTACACCCGAACCGTTTACCTTTTTTTTGCTGGACTTGTTCACAAATTAAGAATAAATTAATTTTTAAAATTTAAAATTTTTTAACTTTTTTGTTTCTTGGATATTGTAAGAATTTTTAATTTTTCTACTGTTAGAATAAAAATTATTTTTTTAGATTAAAAGTAAAAAAGATAATAAATTTACAAATTCGTTGTTTACTAGATATTGCTGGATTTTATTTTATTTTTCTACTTTATATAAAAAAACATAAATTTTATAATTTAAAAAATCAAAACTAAAAAATTTATTTTTTTAAAATTTTAAATTTTCAAAAAATATATTTTTATATTTTTTTCAGCGGATATTGATACACCCGGACCGTTGACTTTTTTTGTTGTCGAGCTTATTGACAAATGAAGAATAAATTAATTTTAAAAATTAAATTTTTTTATTTGATATTGTTGGAATTTTTATTTTTTAACAGTTAGAGTAAAAATTTATTTTTTTAGATTAAAAATAAAAAATTAATAAATTTACAAATTTCTTGTTTACTTGATATGGCTGAATTTTATTTTATTTTTATATTTTAAATAAAAAATTAAATTTCATAATTAACTTTTTTTATTTTTTATTCACCAGATAATGCTACACCCGAACTGTTTACCTTTTTTTGCTGGACTTGTTCACAAATTAAGAATAAATTAATTTTTAAAATTTAACATTTTTTAACTTTTTTTTATTGGATATTGTTGAAATTTTTAATTTTTCTACTGTTAGAATAAAAATTATTTTTTTAGATTAAAAGTAAAAAAGATAATAAATTTACAAATTCGTTGTTTACTAGATATTGCTGGATTTTATTTTATTTTTCTACTTTATATAAAAAAACTTAAATTTTATAATTTAAAAAATCAAAAATAAAAAATTTATTTTTTTAAAATTTTAAATTTTCAAAAAATATATTTTTACATTTTATTCAGCGGATATTGATACACCCGGACTGTTGACTTTTTTTGTCGTTGGGCTTATTGACAAATGAAGAATAAATTAATTTTAAAAATTAAATTTTTTATTTGATATTGTTGAAATTTTTATTTTTCAACAGTTAGAATAAAAATTTATTTTTTTAGATTAAAAATAAAAAAATAATAAATTTACAAATTTCTTGTTTACTAGATATGGCTAAATTTTATTTTATTTTTCTATTTTAAATAAAAAATTAAATTTCATATTTAAATTTTTTTATTTTTTATTCACTGGATAATGCTACACCCGAACCGTTTACCTTTTTTTTGCTGGACTTGTTCTTAAATTAAGAATAAATTAATTTTTAAAATTAAAATTTTTTAACTTTTTTGTTTATTGGATATTGTTAGAATTTTTAATTTTTCTATTGTTAGAATAAAAATTAACTTTTTAGATTAAAAGGAATAAAGATAATAAATTTACAAATTCGTTGTTTACTAGATATTGCTGGATTTTATTTTATTTTTCTACTTTATATAAAAAAACTTAAATTTTATAATTTAAAAAATCAAAAATAAAAAATTTATTTTTTTTAAATTTTAAATTTTCAAAAAATATATTTTTATTTTTTATTCAGCGGATATTGATACACCCAGACCGTTGACTTTTTTTGTTGTTGGGCTTATTTACAAATGAAGAATAAATTAATTTTAAAAATTAAATTTTTTTATTGGATATTGTTGGAATTTTTATTTTTCAACAGTTAGAATAAAAATTTATTTTTTAGATTAAAAATAAAAAAATAATAAATTTACAAATTTATTGTTTACTAGATATGGCTGAATTTTATTTTATTTTTCTATTTTAAATAAAAAATTAAATTTCTTAATTAAATTTTTTTATTTTTTATTCACTGGATAATGCTACACTCGAACCGTTTACCTTTTTTTTGCTGGACTTGTTCTTAAATTAAGAATAAATTAATTTTTAAAATTAAAATTTTTTAACTTTTTTGTTTATTAGATATTGTTGGAATTTTTAATTTTTCTATTGTTAGAATAAAAATTAATTTTTTAGATTAAAAGGAAAAAAGATAATAAATTTACAAATTCGTTGTTTACTAGATATTGCTGGATTTTATTTTATTTTTCTACTTTATATAAAAAACTTAAATTTTATAATTTAAAAAATCAAAAATAAAAAATTTATTTTTTTAATATTTTAAATTTTCAAAAAATATTTTTTTTATATTTTATTCACCGGATATTGATACACCCGGACCGTTGACTTCTTTTTGTTGTTGGACTTATTGACAAATGAAGAATAAATTAATTTTAAAAGTTTAAATTTCTTTTGTTGGATGTTGTTGGAATTTTTATTTTTCAACAGTCAGAATAAAAATTTATTTTTTTAGATTAAAAATAAAAAAAAAATTACAAATTTCTTGTTTACTAGATATGGCTGAATTTTATTTTATTTTTCTATTTTAAATAAAAAATTAAATTTCATAATTAAATTTTTTATTTTTTATTCACCGGATAATGCTACACCCGAACCGTTTACCTTTTTTTGCTGGACTTGTTCACAAATTAAGAATAAATTAATTTTTAAAATTTAAAATTTTTTAAATTTTTTGTTTATTGGATATTGTTGGAATTTTTAATTTTTCTACTGTTAGAATTAAAATTAATTTTTTAGATTAAAAGTAAAAAAGATAATAAATTTACAAATTCGTTGTTTACTATTGGTGGATTTTATTTTATTTTTCTACTTTATATAAAAAAACTTGATGGTGTTTTTGTGGAAAAATAAAATTTCCAAACACACAAATCTAACCGACAAGTATACCGGGTCGCATCAAGTAGTAAAACTCACTTAGAGTGAGGTCGATCCCACAGGGATTGATGGATCAAGCAACTTTAGTGGGTGATTAGTTTAGTCAAGCTAACATTGAGTGAATTGTGTGAAATGTAGCCAACAGAAAGTAAATTGCAAGGAATTTAAAAGATGCAGAAAGTAAAATTGCAAGTAACTTAAAGAACAAGAAAGTAAAATAGCTGAAACTTAAATTGCAAGAAATGTAAATTGCATTAAATGTAAAGGGGAGTGGGTGCTGGAAATTAAAGAAAGCAGTAAAGCAAGCAATTGAAGAGATCTTGAGAATAAGTAACAGGAAATTTAAAGTGCAAGAAAATTTAATTCAGATCACAGTAGCTCAAATGTAAAGTGTAGATGAACAAAAGTGCAGGAAAATAAATTGAGAGCAATAGGAACAGAAAGCAAAAATCACAGAGAAGGAAATTACAGCAGGAAAGTAATTCAGCAATCTGAAATCTCAAAGAGGAATTAACAATTTCACTAAAACAGTAAAAACAGAAGAACAGCCAAGAGCTCAACTCAATTGCAAAATAAAATTGAAGATCTCTAGGAATCAGAAAGACTAGAAAACAAGTCTAGATCTCACTCCCTTCCTAGATCCAACAGAGAACAAGATGCAGGAAATTAAAGATGAAAGCAATAAATGAAAACTCAGATTCACTTCTCAATTCTCTGAAATTATGCAGAAGAACAACCAAGAGAAATCTTAGACCAAGAGGGAAACAGAATTCCTTCACTCCTCAATCCAAGATTCAAATAAAAAAGAAAAACTAAAAGAGAGAGCTCTCTACTCCTAATGCTCCCTAGTGGAGCTCCCCTCACAAAGATGGAAATGATGCCTTATATAGGCTTTTTGCAAAATAAAATGAAATTGAAATGAAAAACAAATTAAATGAAAATCCTAATTCTAGCTTGTTCTTGTGCCTTTGAGTGATGATGTGGGCTTTGCTTGCTTTGGATTTGAGGAGAAATGAGTTTGGTTGGCCTTGATTCAATTTGGTGAGGAATTGAATTTAAATGGAATTTTGGTTGAATTTTGGCCTATGAGTGTTTGCTCCCAGTAGAGTGCTCTGCTCTTGTGGGGAGTAGAGCATTGAGCTTGTGGTGTGTCTTGTGCACGCACCAAGTCCTCCTGGCCGTGTCAAACTTGTGCAAGGAATGAAGAGAGTAGCGCTCTGCTATCCTTGGGAGCGTAGCACTCCTTTTGCTTGGGTGAGGTTCCAGGTTCAAGCCTTGGTGAAAGCATTTGGGGAGAGATTTTTCTTGAATTTTCATGAAGAGAGCACGATAATGCTTGATGAGATATTTTGGTGAGAAACGAATCTCTTGATGAGATATTTTGGTGAGAAACGAATCTCTTCCAAAACACCCAAAACTAACCGGCAAGTGCACCGGGTCGTATCAAGTAATAAAAACTCACGGGAGTGAGGTCGATCCCACAGGGATTGAAGGATTGAGCAATTTTAGTTTAGTGGTTGATTTAGTCAAGCGAATCAAGATTTGGTTGGGTGATTTGTGAATTGCAGAATATAAATTGCATGAAATTAAAGAGAGCGGGAAAGTAAATTGCTGAAACTTAAAGAACAAGAAATTAAATGGCAGAAACTTAAAGTGCAAGAAATGTAAATTGCGGAATCTTAAAGTGCAAGGAATATAAATTGCTTGAAATGGAAAGGGAATTGGGATGTGGATTTGCAGAATTTAAACAAAGAAAAACTAAATTGCATCAAACAGAAGAGGGAAGGGGAATTGGGATTGAACCGGAAACAAAGCAGTAAAGTAAATGAACATTAAAAGTAAGAAACAGAGAATTGAAATGGGAAATTGAGATCTCAGGGCCCAGAGACTAGAAAACCAAGTCTAGATCTCAATGCCTTCCTAGATCCAACAAGAACAATAGCAAGGAAATTGTAAATTGCAAAGAAAAGAGATGAAGATCAAGTAACAGGAAATGAAATTCAATTAACAGTAAAGTAAAGAAACAGAGAGATCCAAAATTGAGATTGAAACAGAATTTCTTCAATTCTCAAATCCAAGATCCAAGACAAAGGTAAAATGAAATTGCAAGTAAAAGGAAACAAAGAAATTCAAGTTCACTCCGTAACAAAAGCTTCCCAAAAACTATTCTGAAAATTCTAAAAGGAAAGCTCCCCGAAAACTATTATGAAAATTCCAAAAGGAAAGCTCTCCCAATAACTTGAATTCTATCCTATTTATACACTTTCCAAAATGATCTTCAAGCCTTGAGTTGGGCCTTTGTTCTTGGTGGAATTGGGTTGAAAGAGGCCTTGGTTGATTGCTCTTGAAGATTGAAGAAGAACCGAAGTGAACCAATTGAACCGGTTTTTGAAGTTAGCCAAAGTTAGTCTCAACGTTAGGGTCAAAGTTAGGGGTCTAACTTTGACCCTAACTTTTCATATCAGCAAGCTAAATTCCCTGGTTTGGACGTTGGTGCCAACGTTAGGGGTCTAACTTTGACCCTAACGTTGGCAATGCTTGGTGCTAGTGGTGCCAACGTTAGCCTCCAAGTTAGGGGGCTAACGTTGGCGCAAACGTTGGCCTTCCCTCTTTGTATTTTAAGTGCCAACGTTAGCCTCCAAGTTAGGGGGCTAACGTTGGCGCAAACGTTGGTGCCCAGGGGAGAAACTCTCAAGTTCCAACGTTAGCCTCCAAGTTAGGGGGCTAACGTTGGAGCTAACGTTGGCCACTTCCAGGGAGTGATTTACATGCCCAACGTTAGCCTCCAAGTTAGGGGGCTAACGTTGGGGCTAACTTCATGCAACCCGGTTCAATTTTCACTTATTCCATTGTCCTCTCTTCACTCCTAGCCATTCCTCTTTGCTTCACCCTTTCTCCAAGCCTTCTTCACCTATCATTGATCAACCAAACTAATCAAAGCTTTGCTCAAAATCATGAGGTATTCAATCTTCCACAATATGCAACAAATATAGCACAAAACCTCATGAAATGGCATGAATTCACATATGGTTGGTTCAATCAAGGGAAACATGAAAATCTACTCAATTAGCTTGCTTGTAGCTCAAGAAAGTGCATAATTCTAATGAAAAATAAAGAAAAAGACTAGCTAAAATAGGCTAGGATGACTTGTCATCACAACACCAAACTTAAAGCTTGCTTGTCCCCAAGCAAGAAATAGATTTATGCTCCAAGGTTCTTTCAATTAAGATGGATTGAGGAACACTTGTAAAGTGCAGTGAGTGAAGTGATCAAGTATCAGTGGGGTGAACTCTAAATCATATGCTCATGCAAGGGCTTCAGTGCTCACTAGTCCTTACATATTGGGAGTCGTAGGTCTTAGGATTTTCATCCAAATGGTACCATGGAGATCTCTTTATGTGTAATCACCTTGAAGCAGCTTATAGTTTCTGTGCCTTGGTCTCGACTCTAAGTATCATGTCTCAAAGCGGCTCTTTAGATAAGCTTTCAATCAATACTCCTAAACCAGTTGGTTTTAAGGTATTAGGTGTTAAAGCACCCCTAAGGATTTACTTGCTCAAGCCTCTTTCCTTGACACACTTCAACCACAAGCATTTTACTAGGCTAACAACTCTTTGAGTCATTGTTTCTTCTTTCTTTTCTGCCTAGTAATTGATGCTTAGAGCCTTGGACCATGTTCTTTTTGTTTTTGTATTTTCTTTTCTTTCTTTTGTTTTGTTTGCTGCTTCTTGGATCAATAGATTTTTGAGAATCTCCACAATACTTCTTTGAACTTCATGTCCCGCCTATGAGCTCCCATGCAAGTTTTCACAAGCATGCAACCTCAGTACAAAATCATATAACCAGAACCACCACTTCTCCTAATCTTTTGCTTGCCTCAAAATTGTTTAATTCCTCAATCTTTCTTTTCAAAGAACTTTCATGTGATGCATTTCTTGAAAATGGAGTGCAAACAAGTTTTGAAGATAAGAATGTTGTGAATGATCAGACACCTTGCTTATTGAATTATAAAGAAAGACTATGCTATGCAGGCAGGGGTAAATAAAAAAAGAGAAACTATGCTATGCAGATAGGCAGGGCAGATCAGAATACAATTCAACTTTCAATTACAGCAATATTTGATGCAAAACAATGACTTAACAATACAACCTGTTGAAGTTTACTTGCTTTCCTTCTTCTCATCATCATCATTGCTGGCCTTTAAGTTCATCTTTTGTCTCTTTGGTTGATGATGCTTAATCCTTCTAACAGCTTGTATGGGCCTCTGCAATGATATTGAAAGTTGCTTGTTCCCCAAGCACTTGGAAACAATGGTTAATTTTCATGATTTATTTGCGGGCTTTTTGAACTTACTTTGGTGTGGGAACACCAAACTTAGTACCTTGCCCATGGTTAACCATGTGTGATAATTTCTTTTTCTCTTTCACAAGTGATAGAACTGGAAACTAAGAAATGCAGTAAAATGGCTAACTAGTTCATCTAGTATGCTTGAAGCCTATATTATGCAGAAAGTGAGAATGTGCTTTTAAGTAAGACTTTGGTGGAACACCAAACTTAGAATCCTTCATTCTCCCTTAGATTGTGTTGGTGTGCAACACCAAACTTAGCTTCTTGCATTATAGATGAAGTTAATTAACCTTTTTATTAAAATAACTATGGAAAGAAAACTACCTCAGGTTGGGTTGCCTCCCAACAAGCGCTCTTTTATTGTCACTAGCTTGACATTCTTCATCCTCTGATCATGGAAGTTGAAGTCTCAGTTGCCTTTGGTTTC
This sequence comes from Arachis hypogaea, assembly GCF_003086295.3. NCBI lineage: Eukaryota > Viridiplantae > Streptophyta > Magnoliopsida > Fabales > Fabaceae > Arachis > Arachis hypogaea. Next base: position 49,224,950 of record NC_092050.1, read on the forward strand.
CTCCTCTTACCGTAGGCTTCTCCTTGTTTTCCATAACTGTCTTCCCTTTCAACTCAGCAGCTTTTTCATTGTTCTTCGAGTCATCTTCAGTGGCTCTTAGGGATATATTTCCCTCTCTCTCACCCAATTTAGCAGGGTTTTGAACCATTTGTTCCATGTACCTTTCAATTCTCTTGAGATATGCCTCTTGGTTTTTCCTTATATCCTCCTGCTCTATTAATGTCATTTCTTGGATTTTCATAAACTTTTCCATCATCATTTCTAGAACATAGAGTTTTTGAAAGTTTAGGATTGGTTGTGACTGTGTAAATTGTGGTGATTGATGGAAGTCATTTTGGGCAGGTGGTGGGGTAGGATAAGGTTGGAGGTGTGTATATTGGGGTGGTGTGTAGTGATTTTTGTTGGTATGGTGATGTTTTTGCAGGTTTGGGAAGTTGGGGTTATTATAGTTGAAGTCCCTTTGTTCCTGATACTGAGATTCCCTCATTCTTAAATAAGAATGTGGTTTCCATGGTGGAAATTGTGTATTCACTGTGGCTGAATGTAGAGAATCAATTTGTCTGGCTATTGATTCCAATTGCTGCTGTGTTTGCTGGTGTAGCTGCTTGTTTTGATTCATGATTGCTCTCACTCCTTCAAGATTCATTACTCCCTTTTCTGAAATTGCATTCCGTGGCGTCTCAAATGAGTGTTGGTTATTGGCTCTTTCGTCACTGAACTCTGCAGTTCCTTGGATGGTTGCTGTTGCCTTGAGTAGGCCATCTGAGAAGTAATCTACTGCTTTTCTTGTTTCGGAGGTTAATCCTTCATAGAATGCTCGAAAATCCACCTTGTCATTTGATTTCTTGTATCTCTCCCATGCTTTGAACAGTGGTTCTTCCTCTCTTTGTATGAATGGATGTACTCCTTCTTTCATCTTGATGTGTTGTTGGGGTGAGGAAAATTTGGCTAGAAACTTGGCAACCAATTCATCCCAACTAGTTATACTTCCTTGAGGAAAGGTTTCAAGCCATTGTGCCGCTTCATCCTTCAGTGAGAAGGGAAATAACATGAGCTTAATGGTATCATGGTCTACACCATTGAGATTGACAGCCCCACATGTTTTCAGAAAAATGGATAGGTGCTGTTTAGAGTCCTCCAAGGGATTTCCACCATAGGAACAATTGTTCTCTATTAGTGTAATGAGTTGTGGCTTCATGTTGTGATGTTCTTCTTTCTCAGAGACTCCTCCTTCCTTGTGACATATAAATCAATCAATAGAAAACACAGTGATTCTCTTGAAAATTGGATGTAGCCGGTTGGGACAAAACTTCAAACAGTTAGTGGGTTAGTTGAACTTAAAGAAAAAATGCTTGATCTAGATTACCACCTCGCTTAATCATTGTCAATCTAGTCAATCCCCGGCAACGGCGCCAAAAACTTGATGAGATATTTTGGTGAGAAACGAATCTCTTGATGAGATATTTTGGTGAGAAACGAATCTCTTCCAAAACACCCAAAACTAACCGGCAAGTGCACCGGGTCGTATCAAGTAATAAAAACTCACGGGAGTGAGGTCGATCCCACAGGGATTGAAGGATTGAGCAATTTTAGTTTAGTGGTTGATTTAGTCAAGCGAATCAAGATTTGGTTGGGTGATTTGTGAATTGCAGAATATAAATTGCATGAAATTAAAGAGAGCGGGAAAGTAAATTGCTGAAACTTAAAGAACAAGAAATTAAATGGCAGAAACTTAAAGTGCAAGAAATGTAAATTGCGGAATCTTAAAGTGCAAGGAATATAAATTGCTTGAAATGGAAAGGGAATTGGGATGTGGATTTGCAGAATTTAAACAAAGAAAAACTAAATTGCATCAAACAGAAGAGGGAAGGGGAATTGGGATTGAACCGGAAACAAAGCAGTAAAGTAAATGAACATTAAAAGTAAGAAACAGAGAATTGAAATGGGAAATTGAGATCTCAGGGCCCAGAGACTAGAAAACCAAGTCTAGATCTCAATGCCTTCCTAGATCCAACAAGAACAATAGCAAGGAAATTGTAAATTGCAAAGAAAAGAGATGAAGATCAAGTAACAGGAAATGAAATTCAATTAACAGTAAAGTAAAGAAACAGAGAGATCCAAAATTGAGATTGAAACAGAATTTCTTCAATTCTCAAATCCAAGATCCAAGACAAAGGTAAAATGAAATTGCAAGTAAAAGGAAACAAAGAAATTCAAGTTCACTCCGTAACAAAAGCTTCCCAAAAACTATTCTGAAAATTCTAAAAGGAAAGCTCCCCGAAAACTATTATGAAAATTCCAAAAGGAAAGCTCTCCCAATAACTTGAATTCTATCCTATTTATACACTTTCCAAAATGATCTTCAAGCCTTGAGTTGGGCCTTTGTTCTTGGTGGAATTGGGTTGAAAGAGGCCTTGGTTGATTGCTCTTGAAGATTGAAGAAGAACCGAAGTGAACCAATTGAACCGGTTTTTGAAGTTAGCCAAAGTTAGTCTCAACGTTAGGGTCAAAGTTAGGGGTCTAACTTTGACCCTAACTTTTCATATCAGCAAGCTAAATTCCCTGGTTTGGACGTTGGTGCCAACGTTAGGGGTCTAACTTTGACCCTAACGTTGGCAATGCTTGGTGCTAGTGGTGCCAACGTTAGCCTCCAAGTTAGGGGGCTAACGTTGGCGCAAACGTTGGCCTTCCCTCTTTGTATTTTAAGTGCCAACGTTAGCCTCCAAGTTAGGGGGCTAACGTTGGCGCAAACGTTGGTGCCCAGGGGAGAAACTCTCAAGTTCCAACGTTAGCCTCCAAGTTAGGGGGCTAACGTTGGAGCTAACGTTGGCCACTTCCAGGGAGTGATTTACATGCCCAACGTTAGCCTCCAAGTTAGGGGGCTAACGTTGGGGCTAACTTCATGCAACCCGGTTCAATTTTCACTTATTCCATTGTCCTCTCTTCACTCCTAGCCATTCCTCTTTGCTTCACCCTTTCTCCAAGCCTTCTTCACCTATCATTGATCAACCAAACTAATCAAAGCTTTGCTCAAAATCATGAGGTATTCAATCTTCCACAATGTGCAACAAATATAGCACAAAACCTCATGAAATGGCATGAATTCACATATGGTTGGTTCAATCAAGGGAAACATGAAAATCTACTCAATTAGCTTGCTTGTAGCTCAAGAAAGTGCATAATTCTAATGAAAAATAAAGAAAAAGACTAGCTAAAATGGGCTAGGATGACTTGTCATCAATGCTCTCTCCAAGAGTGGAGTATTATGCTTTGGAGTGAGGCTCCAGCTTCGAACCTTGGTGGAAGCATTGGCTGATTTTTTTGCTTGTTTTTGGTCCTTAAAGATGCCTTCTACTTGTGCCTCAATTTTATGCCAAATATGGATTTCCATACATCGTTGGAAAGATCTGAATGTCAGCTTTCCAATGCAACTAGAAGCACATCAATTGGACGTCTGTAGCTCAAGTTATAGCCCTTTGAAGGAGGCATAGTCATGCTGTGAGCGCCCAGATTTTAACTTAGCGAAAATTTTGCTTCCAAGCTCTTTTTGAACTCTTATAGTGCTCTGCTCTTGGCAAGAGCGGAGCTTTGTGTGCTGATTGCCAATCTCCTTTAATTTGGTCATGGGCCACGCTTTTAAAAGCGTGGCCTAAGCCTCCAAAGTGTGCTCCAACTTCTAAGTGTGTCCCAAAGCTCTTTTTTTCTCCTTTTTAACTTATTTTGTACTTCTTTGCTTCTTTTTCTTCTTATTTCCTACAAGATTTATAAAATCAAAAGATCAAGGAAATATACCATTTAAGTACAAAAGCATTCATTATTCAAGCACAAATCATCAATTTCTTATATGAAAAAGCATAGAAAAACATGACATGGTGACATGTCATCACAACACCAAACTTAAACCTTGCTTGTCCCCAAGCAAGAAAAGAATCATGCAATAAAGATTGACAATCCAAGGTAAGAAGAATAGCAACTCAATGTTCATGGTAAGCTAGTTTTCTAAGCATGCTACAATCACAAAAGAAATGTAAATGATTGATGCTTCTATCTAGCTCAATTTATGAAATCTTTTCCTTATAATTTTCCCTTGAAACAAGCTTTTGATTTTCTTATTAGCTTCTCCTTTTGGGTGCTTTGCCCCATGAGTTAATAACAAAGCTACGATTCTAAATGCTTTGTTTTCAAGTATTACCACTTGATACATAAGCACCACAAGCATTTGAATTAGAGGACTTCATTAAGCTCATTTTTCTTTTCTTTTCTTTGACTCTCTAATCATTGATGCTCAGAACCTTGAGCTTTGAGGGAGTGCTTTTGCACTTGAGCCTAGCCTTGACTTCTAAGTGTTTTGTTTTCAAGTATTTGGCTTGATACATAAACACCACAAGTACTTAGCAAATAAATTGCCATTGGTACTCAGAGCCTTCAGCTTTCTCATTCTTTCCCTTTTTCTTTTCTTGCTTTAATTGTATTTGTTTCTTCAAGGTTTTCATGATTTTCAAAAGAGTTCACAAAATTTCCTAGATGAAAACTTCAATTAAATAAAATCCAATGTAATTGAGCAACAATTAATCATACTAGCTTTCCAATACTTGTATGCACATGCTAAAATATTCTTTAATTCCTTGTTTGTTTATGATCATAATGCTTTATTGCTTTTGAACTCACAAAACTCAAGTTGGTAGTCATAATGCCACAACAACATGTTACAAATCAAGATTTAAGTTATGCTTTATTCATACACACATGTAAACAGAAAAGATGAAGACAATCATGCAATTTAAGTGCTGGAAACAAATGAGGAAAAAAGGAACTCTACAACCTTGTAGTTCATCTTCATTATTGTTGTCCTTTTTCCTCTATTCTTCCTCTTTCCCTGCCAAACTCAGAATGCTTGCTTATCCTCAAGCAACAATTAGAACAATGACTATGGGGCTAAGATGGATCATGAGTGTCTCACACAATGAAATGTTAGTAGTACATGTGTTTTAAGCAAGCAAAATTAAAGATAACAATCAAGGCACAAGAGACAGTGACATTTTGATTGCAAACATAAGAAGGTGAGCATAATACATTGCATAAAAGATAAGTGGCACACCAAACTTAGTGTGACACTTTCACTTGGAATTGATGCAAGTATCTTGTAAGGATTGGAACCAAATTTTGTTGCATAGCAACACCAAACTTAGAATGCAATCATATGTCAATTTATTTGAATTAAAACTAAGCAAATAAAACTGTTATTTGTTAAGTATAATTACCAAGCCAAGAATCTGTCATGAATAAAGCTCTCTTGGTAATGTATTAACAAACACAGTAAATAAGCAAACTAAAATGAAAGCATTTAAAAACAGAAAAATGACTAAAGAAAGTAGAATGAAAAAGTGTCAAATTAAAAGAGAAAAATAAAACTGCAGAGGCATTATGATTATGCAGACAAGTAGTGTTGCTTGAATGGATTGTATAGAAAATAAATGGCACACCAAACTTAGAATCTTGGTATGTCACTTTCATTTTTTATTTGATGCAATCATCCAAAAAGATTGAAAATAATTTGTTGCAAGGCAACACCAAACTTAGAATGTAACCATATGCAAATTTATTGAATTTAAACAAAGCAAAGAGAGAAAACAAAGCAGAGAAGAGAAATTATACCTACAGTTGACATGTTGTTCACTTTCTTCCTCTTCTTCCAGTTTGTTAAAAGGAATGACCTTAAGGGGGGAGAATATTCAGCTACTGTCCCTTGTCTTGGCCTTTCCTCAGCAAGCTTCCTTTTGCAAATGGCTTGATTGATCTTGCTTGCTGGATCAGGGACAGGATTGGTGTTCTTGCTAGTTGCCTTCACTCCTTTGAATTCAAAACTTGGTTGCTGTGTGATTATTGGAGTTTTGTATTCATCCAGAGCCTTTTGAATTGGTGGTTCCATGAACTCTTCCTTCATGTACTTCTCTGCCTCACTTGAGTGTAAATTTTCTGGAATGACTTCCTCACTTTCTTGCTCCTCCACTCCTTTCTTTGCACCCAACATTTGACTTAATAGCTTTTTCATTGAGGAGGTTTGTTGATCTTCCCAACATTTTTTCATCTCCTCTTCATATTTTTCAATCACAGATTCAATTGTTGAGAGTTTTTGGGTCAGGGAAGTTTGTGAGAGTTGTAAGTCTTCATGTTCCCTTGTCATCTCAAGTGCAGATTCATTTTCAACTACCTCAATCTTTATTGAAAGTTCACTTGATACAGTAGCCTCCTCATCTTGCTCTTTCACTTTATCCTTCACATCCATCAATTGGTCTTCATTTTCCTTGCTTAGTAGTTCTAAGCATTTCTCTGTGTCCTCCAATTGCTCATCCGTCTCCTGAGAAAGGATTTCTTGTTCTCTCCAGGATTGTTGTTGTTTCTCCACAAGTCTGTTGAACCTGGACTCAAGCATTGAGAACCTTGAGTGGTTCATGGAAGTTTGTGTGGGTGGTGAGTTTTGAAAGGGGCTTTCTGTTGAAGCATGGTCAAGTGGTGATATCTTTGGATGAATATCATATGGAGCATTAGAATTCCCTTCCAAGCCACCATTAGAATCATGACTTGCACCATTTTGTGGTGGAGAGAAATATCCCATATGGTTTTCTTGATCATTTTGTGTCTCTGAAGCAAATCTCCATGAATTGGAGTGCTCAGAATGTGTATTCTCTTGGTGATATTTCCAGCCACCATTAGAGATTGGTGATGGTGGGTGATATCCCATAAAATTTTGTTTGACCAAAAGATAAGTTGAACTCCATTTGTATTTTGTAAACATTGATGGTGTGAAAAATGATCCAACACGAAACTCACCGGCAAGTGTACCGGATCGCATCAAGTAGTAATAACTCACATGAGTGAGGTCGATCCCACAGGGATTGAAGGATTGAGCAATTTTTATTTAGTGGTTGATTTAGCCAAGCGAATCAAGTATTGGTTGAGTGGTTTATAATTGACTGAAGCTAAATTGCATGAATTGTAAAGGGAGAGGGAAGAATTGCAGTAAATTAAAGAGAACAGAAAATAAAAGTGCTGAATCTTAAAGAACAAGTAATGTAAATTGCAGAAACTTAGATTGCAAGAAATTTAAATGGCTGAATCTTAAAGTGAAAGAAATGTAAATTGCTTGAATTATAAAAGGAATTGGGAATTGGGATTGCAGAATTTAAACAAGAGCAAGTAAATTGCATTAAACAGAAGAGTAGAAGGTGAATTGAAGTAAAGTAGATCTAAACAGAAAAGTAAAAATGCTTGAGAAATTAAAACAGAAAGTGATGCTTAATTTGTAGCAATTAAAAAGATGTTGAAGATCTCAGGAGTGGAAGAGACTAGAGAACAAGTCTAGATCTCAAATCCTTCCTTGATCCAACAAGAGCAATTGCAAAAGGAAATGAAAAGTAAGTTGCAGAAGTAAATTGCAGAAGAGTAGAAGAAGATGCAGTAAACAGGAATTGAAATTCAATTGTGCAGAAGAAGTAAACAAGAGATCTCAAGGTGAGATTGAAATAGAAGTTCTTCAATTCTTCACCCAAGATCAAAAGCAAGAAAATTAAAAAGTGCTCAAGCAAGAACAAGGAAGAAGAGAGATCAATTCCCCTTCCCAATTCTCTAAGATCTAAATTCGAAAGTACAAGCTCAAAATGAAAATGAAAGTTCAAAGAAAAATCAAAGTAAAGTCTAGAGGTCAAAAGTCCTAATTAAATCAAACTAACTCCTATTTATACACTTTCTATTCTTGGATTTTAGAATTTGGGTCGGCTTTTTAATTTGGTGAAGATTTGAATTTAATTGGATTTTTGATTGAATTTTCAGCCCATGTGAAAATTGCTCCCAGGAGGATGCTCAGCTCAAGTGGGGAGCAGAGCATTGGAGCTTATGTTGGAGATCCCTTGTAGCGTGCTAGGCTGGGAGAGGCACCAGGGGAATGCTCTGCTCACAAGGGGAGTTGAGCATTGGCTTGGTGTGGGGGTTGTCTTGCGCGCTCCTTGCTTCCCTGGACCGTGTCAATTGCGCGCCTCATGCTCCCTTAGCCCGTGTCAATGTTGCTTGTGTGTGCCAAGGAGTAGCGCTCTGCTCTCCTTGTGAGCTGAGCATTGGAGCTTCCAAGGAGAGGTCCTTGGTTCGAAACTTGTTGAATGCATGCGCTGACTCTTTCTCTTGGTGAAGGAAGTGGCGCCTTGCTCCTTGCTTCCTCAAGGTGTTGAGTTCGAACCTTGGGGGTGGCATTTGGCAAATTTTTGGCTTGTTTTCTTTGTGAGTAACGCTCCCCTCCTTCCCTTGGGTCATGGGTTCAAACCTTGGAGCAAGCATTGGCAACTTATTTCCTTTGATTTATTTCTTGTGAGAGCCCGATAATGCTCCCTTGGAGAGCTGAGCATTGTTTCTCCTTTCCTTGTTTCTTGATTCTCAAATTGTGCTCAGCTCACAAGGGGAGCAGAGCATTGAAGCATTGCCTCCTTGGTTCATTGTTGTGTTCCTTTGGAGAGTACTGAGCTCTTGGGGAGAGCATTGTGGCTTCCCTCCTTCCATGTGCCACGCTTCTCACTTTTCTTTGCCACACTCTTTTCTTCCTTGGGCCACGTTTCTTAAGCCACGCTTTCTTCTTTTCTTCTTTTCTTCACCTACAATTAATCAAAACAACCAATCGAAGTATCACCAAATTCACAAGGTTTATAAATCTTTAAAAATCAATTAAATTTAGCTTAAATCTCATGATTTAGCATCAATTAAATGGTGGTTGTTTGATTCAAAGAAACCATGCATTTCCATTCCAAATTACTTACTTAGAATGCAAGAAAGTGCATAAAACCAAATAAAAACAAAGAAAAAGACTAGTAAAACTAGGCTAAGATGACTTGTCATCATAACACCAAACTTAAAACTTGCTTGTCCCCAAGCAAGCACTAATCATAAGAGAAAATAGAATGAAATAGAATAGTACATATGTCCTTATTAAGCAAATAGTTGAATTTGGTTTATGGGGTTTTATGCAGATCAAAAGTAGCTCAATTATTACTTGCTGTCAGAATAAACAATGTTTCCTTAAGGGTTCACCAAGGTTGCTGCTACAATGCCTTACATTTTTGCTTATTTCCCTTGTTAATTTTTTTCTTTCTTTTGCTTATAGAGCTTATTACTCATTGAAGGCTTGGTGGCAAATGTTGCAGTGGCCTTTGGCTTAATTTTCACTCAACATTTCTTCACCACAGACACATGGCTCACCTTTTTCCTCCTAGGATCATTGATGCCCAGCATCTCTTTGGATAACTAAGTGTTTTATAGCTAGGTTGCACTTTATTGTGGACTTTCAGTTGGCAATCCCAAATCAGTTGATCTAAGTGGCCAAGTTTTGAAATACTCCTTAGAACTTACTTGTCCAAGCATATCCCAGTACAAAAACACCACAACCATGTGTCTTAGGGTCCAAGCTACTGGTGTCTAGCCTTATTGTTTGTTTCTTTGCCACTTTCTTTGGATTTTTCCATTTCTTTTTCTTTCTGTTTTGTTTTATTTGCAAGGGACTTTCATTAATTGAAGGATCATAGCAGCAAACTAGCTTAAGCTTCAAGTAACAAGTCATTTTTGCAGCATTTATTCTATGAGCTATCAATTAAATCAAACACATACCACCACTATCTTTCATTCTAACTTTTGCAACATTGAACAACTACTTTTTCTAAATTAAACATCTCTCTTTTATTCAAACAGCAAGGGGACAAAGCAAAATACTAAAGCTAATGAATGATGACAAGATTCTAATGCAAGTAATCTATTAAAGCATTAAAATGTAAAATATAAAGGCATTAAAAGGCTAAACATAAAAGCATTGAAGGTATGTCATGTCTCAGACATACATCTTTCTTATTTAAATAAACATAAGAAAGAACTTTACCACCTCTATTTGTCAGGCATTTCCATTCTGCTGGATTCTCCCCTCTTCTTTTTCCTCGTCTTTGTATAATCTTGCACTTCTTCGCCAGGGCATCTTCTGTCCCAGACAGAGTCTAGCAAGCCCAAGAGTCCAACATCCTCCAATCTGTTTTGTATACGTGTTGAGTATCTATCTGTTCTTGTTCTCTGCTGGTTTACTAATTCAGGGCACATCCCAAATGGTTTAATCTGTGGATTTATTGCTGGCATGCTGTGAGTTAAGTAATCCAGCTTGGCTTGGGTATCTTCATCATATTCTATCCTATCCATGTGCCTACACTCTCCAATGGTATGATGTATGTTCTTCCATTGATACAAATTGTGAGTGTACTCCCCATATTTGGCTTGAGTCAAGAACATTTTGTCGTGGAATTCTTTGAGATTTGTTGTTTGCTCTCTTTGCCCCTCAAGAATCTTTGTTTGAAATTCTTGTTGTTGGGCCATCATTTGTTGCTGCCAGCTCTCTTGTCTCTCCTCCATTTTGTGCTGCCAAGCTTCGTTTTGCTCCCTATCTCTCAAATATTGCTCCTGTTGCCTTGAATACTGTTCTTGTGCTATCACATTTTGTTGTGATATTTCCTCAAGAGCCCTTTGGAGATGACTCATATCTATGGCACTGTGAGCTTATTCTTCCCCTTCTTCTGATCTTCTTCTTCTTTGGGGTCTTTCTTCTTGATCATCTGATGACAAGTCATCCTAGCCTATTTTAACTAGTCTTTTTCTTTTGTTTTCATTAGAATTATGCACTTTCTTGAGCTACAAGCAAGCTAATTGAGTAGATTTTCATGTTTCCCTTGATTGAATCAACCATATATGAATTCATGCCATTTCATGAGGTTTTATGCTATATTTGTTGCATATTATGAAAGAATGAATATCTCATGATTTTGAGCATAGCTTTGATGTGTTTGGTTGATTAATGATAGGTGAAGAAAGCTTGGAGAAAGGTTGAAGCAAGAAGGAATGGCTAGGAGTGAAGAGAGGACAATGGAATAAGTGAAATTGAACCAGGAAGCAAAAAGCTGGACCTAAAGTTAGCATCAAACTTTTGCACAAACTTTTGGTTGAAAAGTTAGCCCCAACGTTAGTCCCCTAACTTGGAGGCTAACGTTGGAACTTGAAAATTCTCCCCTGGGCTCCAAAAGTTTGCGCCAACGTTAGCCCCCTAACATTGAGGCTAACGTTGGCACATGAATTTCTCCCCTGGGCACCAAAAGTTTGCGCCAACGTTAGCCCCCTAACTTGGAGGCTAACGTTGGCATGAGAAACTCCTCCCTGGCTACCTAACATTTGCGCCAACGTTAGACCCCTAACTTGGAGGCTAACGTTGGCACATGAAAATATAAGGGAGAGGAGCAAAAGTTTGCGCCAACGTTAGACCCCTAACTTGGAGGCTAACGTTGGCGCATGAGTGCACTAGAAAGGGCCAACGTTGGAGCCAAAGTGAGACCCCTAACTTTGGCACCAACGTTGGTATCAGCAAAATATGCTAGCTGATATGAAAAGTTGGAGCCAAAGTTAGACCCCTAACTTTGGCTCAAACTTTTGGTCCAACTTTAGCAAAACTCCAAACCGGTTCAATTGGTTCACTTCGGTTCTTCTCCAAACTTCAAGAGCAATCAACCAAGGCCTCTTTCAACCCAATTCCACCAAGAGCAAAGGCCCAACTCAAGGCTTGAAGATCATTTTTGAAAGTGTATAAATAGGATAGAATTCAAGTTCTTCGAGAGCTTTTTCCGGAAGAGTTTTTCTTTGGAATTTTCATAGCTTTTGGCATAGAGTGATCTTTAATTTCTTTGTTTTCATTGCTTTCAATTTCAATTACACTTGTCTTGGATCTTGGATTGGAGAATTGAAGAAATTCTGTTTCAATCTCAATCTTGGATCTCTCTGTTTCTTTACTGTTAATTGAATTTCAATTCTGGTTAATTGCTCTTCATCTATTCTCTTTGCAATTTACAATTCCCTTGCAATTGTTCTTATTGGATCTAGGAAGGCATTGAGATCTAGACTTAGTTTTCTAGTCTCTGGGTCCTGAGATCCACATCTCCAATTTACATTCTGTTTCTTGCTTTCCATGTTTATTTACTTTTCTGCTATAAGATCCGATCCAATCCCAATTCCCTTTTACTCTTCTGTTTGATGCAATTTAACTTTTCCTTGTTTAACTTCTGCAAATCCACGTCCCAATCCCCTTTACATTTCAAGCAATTTACATTCCTTGCACTTTAAGATTCCGCAATTTACATTTCTTGCACTTTAAGTTTCTGCCATTTAATTTCTTGTTCCTTAAGATTCAGCAATTTAATTTCCTGCTCTCTTTACTTTCATGCAATTTACATTCTGCAAATCACAAATCACCCAACCAACACTCGATTCGCTTGACTAAATCAACCACTAAACTAAAATTGCTCAATCCTTCAATCCCTGTGGGATCGACCTCACTCCCGTGAGTTTTTATTACTTGATGCGACCCGGTACACTTGCCGGTTAGATTGGTGTGTTTTGGGAGAAATTTATTTTTCCTCCAAAATACTCATCAAGTTTTTGGCGCCGTTGCCGGGGATTGATTAGATTGACAATAATAAAGTGAGGTGGTGATCTAGATCAAGCACTTTGTCATTAATTTTGATTAACCCACTAACTGTTTGATTTTTTGCTTAAACTAACTAACACTTCAATCTGGCAGTAAATTGAAGTGTCACTGATTTTGTGCATTTCTCATGTTCTGCTTGTATGTCAGGTACAAGAAGAACCATACCCAATTTTCATGAACAAGATGAAAGAACTCTCAGGAGGTTAAGAAGAGCTGAAAGAGGGAAAAATATTATTGGAGAAGAGGAATCAGACGAAGAATTCCAAGAGATGGAGGAACATTTAACCAATCCACCAGGTGGAGAAGACAACAACAATGGCAACCCACCCCAGAGGAGAGTTTTGGCTTCCTACACCTTTGAAAATCCTAGACATTGTGGGAGCAGCATCTTGGCTCCAAATGTCAATGCTAACAATTTTGAACTCAAGCCACAACTCATCACTTTGGTTCAGAACAATTGCTCTTTTGGTGGAGGACCACTTGAGGACCCACACCAACATTTATCCACTTTCTTGAGGATATGCAACACTGTCAAAACTAATGGAGTGCCCCCTGACAGTTACAAGCTGATGCTATTCCCATTTTCTCTCAGGGACAAGGCCACTCAATGGTTAGAATCTTTTCCAAGGGACAGCATCAACAACTGGGATGATTTGGTAACTAAGTTCCTTGCAAAATTTTATCCACCTCAGAGGATTATAAGGTTAAAGGCTGAGGTTCAAACATTTACACAAATGGAGGCCAAACCCATCTATGAGGCATGGGAGAGGTACAAGGCTCTGATAAGGAAATGTCCCCCTGCCATGTTTAATGAGTGGGAGAAGCTTCAAAACTTCTATGAAGGCTTGACACTGAAATCCCAGGAAGCTTTGGATCATTCAGCTGGAGGTTCCTTGCAACTCATGAAAACTGCAGAAGAAGCTCAAGAACTCATTGATATGGTGTCCAACAACCAGTATTTCTTTGCTCATCAAAGAGGCCGCCAACCATCACAGAGGAGAGGAGTAATGGAGCTAGAAGGAGTGGATTCAATCCTGGCTCAAAACAAGATGATGCAGCAGCAAATTCAGCAACAATTTGAGCAAATGGCCAAGAGGATTGATAGTCTCCAAGTTGCAGCAGTCAACACTAGCCAACCATCAACCACATGGGGACAGAGTGAAGAAACTCAAGAAGAACAACAACAAGAGCAAGTACAGTATATGCACAACCAAGGACCAAATGAAGTGTATGGTGATACATACAATCCATCCTGGAAGAACCACCCAAACCTCAGATGGGGAGATAACCATACCCAAAACCAACAACCATGGCAGAGGAACTCAAACCAACACAACCCAAGAAGCAACCAAAACCACAACCAGCAGCAGACTAGCCAAAACTCCTACAGAAAACCTCAAAACAACTACCCCAACCTCAACCAATACCAATCTAATAACCAACCCACCAACCAAAATGCCTACCATCCACCACCCACATCTCATAACCCACCTCAAGTATCACCTGAAGCACAAAGAATCACTCACTTGGAGGCCATGATAGACAAAATATTGAAACACCAGGAAATGGTAACCAAGAATCAGGAAGCCTCCCTGAAGAGCCTAGAAAGACAGATGGGGCAACTCTCCAAGCAAGTATCTGTTGAGAGACCTTCAAACTCACTGCCCAGTGACACAATTCCAAATCCCAAGGAGGAATGCAAGGCAATACAATTAAGGAGTGGGAGAACATTGATAAGCAACAATGACACTACAAGGAAGCAAGCAGAGAACATCAAAGAACCAACGGAGGATGAGAAGCAAACAAAGGCAGATGAGGCTAAGGAGCAAGTTGTGATGCCAAACAAAAGCACTGAGAAACTTAAAGAGAAGAACAACCAGCCACATAGCTCAAAAGAAGTAGCTCAGGGACAGCAGAGCATCACACGTCCACTGCCATATCCCCAGAGGTTCAACAAAGAGGTTAAAGACCAGCATTTTCACAAATTCCTTGAGATTTTTAAGAAGCTGGAAATCAATATTCCCTTGGCTGAAGCACTTGAGCAAATGCCTCTATATTCCAAATTTCTGAAGGATCTTATCAACAAGAAAAGAAGTTGGCTTGAAAGGGAAACCATATTACTCACCGAGGAATGCAGTGCTGTGATCCAACGGGGTATTCCACCAAAACTTAAGGATCCGGGAAGCTTTGTAGTCTCATGCACTATTGGCAAGATAATTCTCAACAAGGCTCTTTGTGACCTGGGTGCCAGCATCAATTTAATGCCTCTCTCAATGATGAGAAAACTTGCCATAGAAGAGCTTAAACCCACCAGGATGTCACTATTCATGGCTGACAGATCAATCAAGACACCCAATGGAATTGTGGAGAATCTGTTGGTAAAGGTTGGGGAGTTTATTTTCCCAGCAGATTTTGTAATTTTGGACACTGAAGAAGAAGGAAACGAATCAATCATTCTGGGAAGGCCATTTCTACACACAGCAAGGGCCATCATTGATGTAGAAAAAGGAGAAATGACCTTCAGGGTCCATAATGAACAAATGATCATAAATGTGTTCAAATCAATGCAAAATGCTCCTGAGCAAGAGGATTACGTAAGAGTGGATATGATAGACAGTTTGGTGGAAGAAACATTGGAAGAAAATTTTCAAGAGCAAGAAGGAAATCAAGGGGCAACAGAGGAACGAGTGGCTGAGACCTCTACTGAGCAAGATGAAAGGCAAGGTAAGAAGGAAGATGTACGAAGACAAGAACTGAAACCTTTACCCGTCCATCTCAAATATGCATTCCTTGGCACATCGGAGAGCTTCCCAGTAATCATTAATTCATCCCTGACAAAGAAGGAAGAAGGAGAACTTCTTAACGTACTCAGAGCTCACAAAGATGCTTTAGGGTGGACCATTGATGACCTGAAGGGAATCAGCCCTGCAGTATGTATGCATAAGATCCTCTTGGAAAATAATTCCAAACCAGTGGTTCAACTGCAAAGAAGATTAAATCCCACAATGAAGGAAGTGGTCCAGAAGGAAGTAATGAAGTTGTGGAATGCAGGGATAATCTTCCCAATATCTGACAGCCCATGGGTGAGTCCGGTTCAAGTGGTACCAAAGAAGGGAGGAATGACTGTCATCACTAATGAGAAGAATGAGTTGATCCCTACTAGAACAGTGACTGGGTGGAGGATGTGCATAGACTATAAAAGATTGAATGATGCCACCCGGAAGGATCATTTCCCTCTCCCATTCATTGATCAGATGCTGGAAAGGTTAGCCGGCCATGCCTATTACTGCTTTTTGGACGGATATTCTGGGTATAATCAAATCGTGGTGGACCCCAAGGACCAAGAGAAAACTGCCTTTACATGTCCATTTGGAGTTTTTGCATATCGGAGGATGCCCTTTGGACTCTGCAACGCCCCTGCCACATTTCAAAGGTGTATGCTCTCCATTTTCTCTGATATGGTCGAAAAATTTTTAGAAGTTTTCATGGATGACTTCTCTGTTTTTGGTGATAATTTCAATGCTTGCCTAACCCATTTAACCCTTGTCTTGAAACGGTGCCAAGAAACTAATTTGGTTTTAAACTGGGAGAAATGCCATTTCATGGTACCCGAAGGGATTGTTCTTGGCCATAAAGTTTCAAAAAAGGGGATAGAGGTTGATAAGGCAAAGGTTGAGATCATAGAAAAACTCCCTCCACCAATTAATGTGAAATCTGTTAGAAGTTTCTTGGGGCATGCCGGATTTTACAGAAGGTTTATCAAGGACTTTTCAAAAATAGCCAAACCTTTGAGTAATCTGTTAATGCTTGATAACCCTTTTGTTTTCGATGAAAACTGCCAGCATGCCTTTGAAACTTTAAAAATGAGACTCACAACAGCACCAATCATCACACCGTCAGATTGGGAATTACCTTTTGAACTCATGTGTGATGCAAGTGATCTTGCAATTGGTGCTGTACTTGGGCAAAAGAAGGGAAATTTGCATCATGTCATATATTATGCAAGTAAAGTGTTGAATGAGGCCCAAAGAAATTACACCACAACAGAAAAAGAGTTGCTAGCTGTAGTCTATGCATTTGATAAGTTTAGATCATATCTGATAGGATCCAAAGTTGTGGTTTACACTGATCATGCTGCACTTAAGTATTTGATGTCAAAGCAGGATGCTAAACCAAGACTCATCAGGTGGATACTGCTCCTACAAGAATTTGACATTGAGATAAGAGATAGGAAGGGCACTGAAAATCAGGTCGCTGATCATCTGTCGAGGCTACCACATGAAACAAGTCAAAAAGCATCCCAGCCCATAAATGAAAGCTTCCCAGATGAGCACCTTCTGCAGATCCAGCAAGCACCTTGGTTTGTTGACATAGCAAATTACAAAGTGGGAAGGAAGATACTGCAAGAATTCTCTAAGCAACAAGTGAAGAAGTTAATCAACGAAGCAAGGAAATTTTCATGGGATGAACCTTTCTTATTCAAGAGATGCTCTGATGGAGTGATCAGAAGGTGTATTCCTGAAAGTGAAGTGAGGGATATCTTGTGGCATTGTCATGGTTCAGCTTATGGTGGACACTTTGGCCCAGAAAAAACAGCCGCAAAAATACTGCAGAGTGGCTTCTATTGGCCAACTATCTTCAAGGATGCCAGAGAATATGTACACCAATGTAATGAATGCCAGAAAGCAGGAGGATTAACAAGAAGGAATGAGATGCCTCAAAACTTTATCTTAGAATTAGAATTGTTCGATCTATGGGGAATTGATTTCATGGGGCCTTTTCCTCCTTCCTATTCTTTTAGATACATCTTGGTAGCAGTGGAGTATGTCTCAAAGTGGGTGGAAGCCATAGCCACAACCACTTGTGATGCACAGATCGTCCTCCAATTCCTTAAAAAGCACATCTTCACTAGGTATGGAGTGCCCAAGGGTCTTATTAGTGATGGTGGTAGTCACTTTTGCAACAAACAAATGGAGAAAATCCTCCACAAATATGGAGTAATTCACAAAGTAGCCACACCTTACCATCCTCAGACTAACGGCCAAGCTGAACTTGCAAATAGAGAATTAAAGAAGATCCTAGAGAAAACAGTGGGAATCACAAGAAAAGATTGGGCTAGAAAGCTAGAGGATGCATTGTGGGCGTATAGGACAGCTTTTAAAACTCCTATTGGCAAGTCACCCTTTCAGCTATTGTATGGCAAATCCTGCCACCTCCCTGTAGAGCTTGAACACAGAGCTTTTTGGGCCACTAAACTCCTCAATCTTGATCCCCAAGCTGCAGGAGAAAAAAGGTTGTTACAACTAAATGAGTTGGATGAATTTAGACTAGAGGCTTATGAAAGTGCGAAGATATACAAGGAGAGAGCTAAGAAGTGGCATGACAAGAAGATCACAAAGAAGGAATTCAAGCCAGGACAGCAAGTGCTCCTGTATAATTCGAGGCTTAAAATTTTCCCTGGCAAACTGAAGTCTAAATGGACTGGCCCATACTTGGTGACAAAGGTTTTTCCCTATGGGAATATTGAACTGCTAGATGAGGCAACAAAGAATCAATTCACAACAAATGGTCACAGAGCAAAGCTGTATTTGGGAGGACAATTGGATAAGGAAAAAGAGGTTCAACACCTACAGCCCTCTTAAAAAGAATTGAAAGATGTCAAGCTAGTGACACTAAAAGAGCGCTTGTTGGGAGGCAACCCAATCGGAGGTAGTTTTCTTTTCATAACTTTTTCAATAAGAGTGTTGGATAACTGCTATGTATTGCAAGAAGCTAAGTTTGGTGTTGCACACTAAAAACAATTGAAGGGAGAATGCAAGATGCTAAGTTTGGTATTCCACCAAAACTTCATTCTAACTTCCTGCACATTGCCAGTTCCAAGCAATCAAACAGATTATTCAACAACTTAACTATTTTTGTTTAGTCCCAATATCATAACCTTTAGCAAGGACACAAAAGTTTGCCCAGAGTTAACCTGTTGAATCAGAAGAAGTAGCAAGGAATTAAGTCTGGGAGTTAACCACCAATTGAAGGTACCATGCATAAAGACTCGAAAAGGGGCACAACAGAAAGAAGAACAACAGAAATGCAAACCAACAGGTTGTATCTATACTTAACCTTTACTGTTGAGAAATATTTTTGATTAATGTCTTGATAAAGTGTTCATTTAGTTCAAACAGATTCAAACTTCTCTTAGAATAAGTAAACTAGTCTATGTGTGTGCTTGTGTGTTCATTTTCACTTGACAAGAAGCATGTGTTGTCCTCTGCATCTTTAAATTCAATAAAAGAACAGTTTGAATGTGAAGCAAGATAGTCTCTGTTAGATAGAAGTAGAATAAAAGTAAGTGGTGGTATGTGTGTGATTGTATAAAAACTCACTTTTAATGAATAAAGAGCCAGGATATCCCCTTCTAAGTAAAGAGTGGCCCACTGTCTATGAATCTCAATTGAATTAAATTCCTTGGTTAGAAAGAAAAACAAAAAGGAGGAAAGAAAAAAAGATAGCCAAAAAGTGGCAGAACAAAAGAAAAACAAAAAGAAACAAAGCTGGACACCAATAGCTTGAACCTTAGAATATATACCTGTGGTGCCTTTGTATTAGGATCTGCTTGGATTATTAAGCTCTTTGGAGTGCATCAACACTTGGTGACTTGGGTTAACTAATCCGGGATCATCAGCTGAAAGTCCACTATCAAGAGCAACCTAACCACAAGGCATTTAGTAACCCAAAGAGGTGCTGGGCATCAATGTTCTAAGAAGGAATGTGAGCCAAGTGTCTATGGTGAATAATGTGTCAAGTATAAAGAAAAGAAAATGAACTTGCTACACATGATACTCAAATAAAGCTTATGAACAAAGTAATAGCCAAGGATAAAGGAATAATGAGAGGTCATAGTAGTATGTCACTTGAAGCTTGAAGGAGACTTTCTAGGCCTAGGAGTCAATAAGAAGTGAGTATTTGCATATCCACACAAAACCCCATGAACTATCAATAATACTCTGCTAGCATGAACATCCTCTTCTATTTCATTCTTTCTTCTCAATAAATCTTTTCTTGCTTGGGGACAAGCAAGCTTTAAGTTTGGTGTTGTGATGACAAGTCATCCTAGCCTATTTTAACTAGTCTTTTTCTTTTGTTTTCATTAGAATTATGCACTTTCTTGAGCTACAAGCAAGCTAATTGAGTAGATTTTCATGTTTCCCTTGATTGAATCAACCATATATGAATTCATGCCATTTCATGAGGTTTTATGCTATATTTGTTGCATATTATGAAAGAATGAATATCTCATGATTTTGAGCATAGCTTTGATGTGTTTGGTTGATTAATGATAGGTGAAGAAAGCTTGGAGAAAGGTTGAAGCAAGAAGGAATGACTAGGAGTGAAGAGAGGACAATGGAATAAGTGAAATTGTACCAGGAAGCAAAAAGCTGGACTTCAAGTTAGCATCAAACTTTTGCACAAACTTTTGGTTGAAAAGTTAGCCCCAACGTTAGCCCCCTAACTTGGAGGCTAACGTTGGAACTTGAAAATTCTTCCCTGGGCTCCAAAAGTTTGCGCCAACGTTAGCCCCCTAACATTGAGGCTAACGTTGGCACATGAATTTCTCCCCTGGGCACCAAAAGTTTGCGCCAACGTTAGCCCCCTAACTTGGAGGCTAACGTTGGCATGAGAAACTCCTCCCTGGCTACCTAACGTTTGCGCCAACGTTAGACCCCTAACTTGGAGGCTAACGTTGGCACATGAAAATATAAGGGAGAGGAGCAAAAGTTTGCGCCAACGTTAGACCCCTAACTTGGAGGCTAACGTTGGCGCATGAGTGCACTAGAAAGGGCCAACGTTGGAGCCAAAGTTAGACCCCTAACTTTGGCACCAACGTTGGTATCAGCAAAATATGCTAGCTGATATGAAAAGTTGGAGCCAAAGTTAGACCCCTAACTTTGGCTCAAACTTTTGGTCCAACTTTAGCAAAACTCCAAACCGGTTCAATTGGTTCACTTCGGTTCTTCTCCAAACTTCAAGAGCAATCAACCAAGGCCTCTTTCAACCCAATTCCACCAAGAGCAAAGGCCCAACTCAAGGCTTGAAGATCATTTTTGAAAGTGTATAAATAGGATAGAATTCAAGTTCTTCGAGAGCTTTTTCCGGAAGAGTTTTTCTTTGGAATTTTCATAGCTTTTGGCATAGAGTGATCTTTAATTTCTTTGTTTTCATTGCTTTCAATTTCAATTACACTTGTCTTGGATCTTGGATTGGAGAATTGAAGAAATTCTGTTTCAATCTCAATCTTGGATCTCTCTGTTTCTTTACTGTTAATTGAATTTCAATTCTGGTTAATTGCTCTTCATCTATTCTCTTTGCAATTTACAATTCCCTTGCAATTGTTCTTATTGGATCTAGGAAGGCATTGAGATCTAGACTTAGTTTTCTAGTCTCTGGGTCCTGAGATCCACATCTCCAATTTACATTCTGTTTCTTGCTTTCCATGTTTATTTACTTTTCTGCTATAAGATCCGATCCAATCCCAATTCCCTTTTACTCTTCTGTTTGATGCAATTTAACTTTTCCTTATTTAACTTCTGCAAATCCACGTCCCAATCCCCTTTACATTTCAAGCAATTTACATTCCTTGCACTTTAAGATTCCGCAATTTACATTTCTTGCACTTTAAGTTTCTGCCATTTAATTTCTTGTTCCTTAAGATTCAGCAATTTAATTTCCTGCTCTCTTTACTTTCATGCAATTTACATTCTGCAAATCACAAATCACCCAACCAACACTCGATTCGCTTGACTAAATCAACCACTAAACTAAAATTGCTCAATCCTTCAATCCCTGTGGGATCGACCTCACTCCCGTGAGTTTTTATTACTTGATGCGACCCGGTACACTTGCCGGTTAGATTGGTGTGTTTTGGGAGAAATTTATTTTTCCTCCAAAATACTCATCATCATCATCCTCATTAATCCCTTCCATGCTTCTTTTTGTGATTCCCGACCCCCTTCTTACTTTTTCTGTGTCCTCATCTTCAAAAATCACCCCAGCTTTATTGCACAGCCTTAGAATTGTGCTTTCATGGCCGAGCCTAGTGGATTTGGTTGAGCTCTCAGCTATCTCTTAAATACCGTTGGCTATGAGTTGTGCAAGGTTGATTTCTCCTCCATGTAGGATACAGTATGTCAAAAGTGCTCGCCTGATTGTGACCCCTGAGGTGTTTCCAGTAGGGAGTATAGATCTCCTTACTATCTCATACCACCCCTTGGCCTCAGGAATGAGATTTATTCTTTTCAATTGGCTTGGGATTCCCTTCGAATCTCTTTTCCAGTCTGTGCCTTCCAAGCATATCCCTTGTAAGATTTCATCCGGGTCATTTTCTCTTTGTAATCTGTCCTCATAGCTGGGCTCGTCATAAGTTATAGTTCTCAACTTCAAGGCCCTTGTAATGGATGCTGGACCGAAATCCACTTCACTTCCTCTAACATAGCTTTTGTAAGGGATGCTGTCTTTACTCTCTTTCACAGCATTTACATAGAACTCCCTGATCATGACTGCACTAATCTTGGGGAGGGGATCGCATAGAAGATCCCACCTTCTTTCCCTGGTGATTTGATTCATGATGGGGTATTCCCCGTCCCTAAGCTCAAAACCCCTTTCATGAATGATGTGCTTTATTTTCATGAATCTATGGTACTTTCTTTCATGAAACTGAGATATAAACTTTCTTGTATCATAAGCTGGGGGTTCGGCTACCATGGGCTCCTTGCCTGGCCTCCTCCTTGAACTTGATGAAGCCATGACTGCAATCAAGAGGACAAGACAAGGGTGGATTTGAGGTTGGTTGAGGTACGGTTTTGTGGTGTAAAGAGAGTGAAGAAAGAAATGTTGCTGTCATGAGGGGAGTGGTGTGTGTATATAGGATTGCACAAGGTGGAGACAGAGACTTATGTTTGTAAGGAAGGCTTGTAGGCACATGTTATGCAAGATATGCCTTAACTTATTTATAGGCAGGTTATTAAAATATTGGACAAAGACCACACTTGAAGAATGATTCGGTCATGGCTTGTGAAGGGTGGAGATTGAGTTGAACAACATAGCAACTTCATGAGATGAACGGCTTGCATGTTCTCTTGAGGATTGACAAGGATTCTCTTCCCATTGGTTGCATGAGGTTCGTCCTTCAAGGTGAGTAGCATGCAGATTTTTACTTTCCAAGGTTGGCACGCCTCTCTAGGCACATGTGATCCTTCTCTTGACTTGTCATAGCCGTTTCTTCATCTTATCTTTTCCTCAACCCCTTTTTTTTCTAATTAAATCAAAATGATATGCTTTAGAACTCATTTAAGGCACGGTGGTAAAGTGGTGAATGCTTGCATTCTTTATTATGGTCCTTAGTCATGAAAGATCAATTGTGTCCCTTACTTAGTGAACTAAGGTTTGGTGAACACCAAACTTGTCTCTTGCTCAGGGATAAACATTTGTCACAATTGATACTTTCATCATAAGTGCCAATTTATTTCCTAGCATTAATTCCTAAAACAAAGCAATGCATGATTCATCTCTGCATGATTTTGATTTTTTGAACATAAGTTGATTTTTCTCAAAATTAGTACACATGCAGACACCAAACTTAATGTTGGTAATGCACTTCACCGAAATCACTGAGCATATGATCTAAGAATGCTTGAAAGGTTATTTTTTTTGTGTGCTATCAAGCACACCAAACTTAGAAGTCTGGCATGTGTTTCAAAACAGTGTATGCATCTGTCAAGTATGTCTAGAAAAATTCAAAATCATGCTAAAGTGATCACAATTTATTGAATTCAAAAGCAAGCATGGATCTTAAATCATGGGTTGCCTCCCATGGAGCGCTCTTTTATTGTCATTAGCTTGACATTGACCCCATCTTTTATGGTGGTTGATGACTGTAGTGCCTCAACTTGTCCCCCTCTGATTGTGAGCTTCTTCTTTGTTCCTTGATGCTCTATTTCAGCATGCTCTAGTGAGAGTATTTTGCTCACAGTATAGTAATCATCAGTCTGTTGGCTTGCTCCCAGTTGTTGATAGATCAACTGTACTTTGTCACCCTTGGAAAGCCCTTCTGTTGGAATTTTTTTGTTCTTCCAACCCTTTTTGCTTCTGTTCTTGTTTTTTTCCCCTCCTTTTGTTGATCCTTCTTCTTTGACAATAGGCCTCCCCTTGAGATTTCTCTTCTTGGTTGCTACTACTCCAATGTTTTCTTGAACTTCTTCATTATTTTGCACAGTCTCTTTCTCTATTTGACCTGCTGTATCATCTGTCTCTTGCTTTGGAAGGCAGCTGTTGTTTGTCTTGTTGCTCCCTTCCTTCCATTGCAGATTTTCTTTGTCAGTTTCCATACAGTCTTTCTTTTCATCAATGAACTGTGTTTTTGGAAGTACATTCAGGGTGACACTTTCATCATGCATTCTGAGGGTTAACTCTCCTTGCTCTACGTTTATAATGGCCCTCGCAGTGGCTAAGAATGGCCTTCCCAATATAATGGAGTCACCTTCGTCCTCATCTGAATCTAAGATCACAAAATCTGCTGGGAAGATGAATTTGTCCACTTTTACTAGAAGGTTCTCATTCACACCCCTGGGACATATCACTGACTTGTCCATCAGTTCTAAGGACATCTGTACTGGTTTCACTTCTTCTATGCACAACTTCTTCACTAAAGAAGAAGGCATCAGGTTGATACTAGCCCCTAAGTCACACATCACGTTGTTGATGGTCATACTGATGACAAGTCATCTTAGCCTAGTTTCACTAGCCTTTTTCTTTGTTTTTATTAGGTTTTATACACTTTCTTGCAGTCTAAGTAAGTAATTTGGAATGGAAATGCATGACTTTTTTGAATCAAACAATCACCATTTAATTGATGCTAAATCATGAGGTTTAGGCTAAATTTCATTGATTTTTTATGATTTATAAACCTTGTGAATTTGGTGATACTTTGATTGGTTATTTTGATTAATTGTAGGTAAAGAAAAGAAGAAAAGAAGAAAGCGTGGCCTAAGAAGCGTGGCCAAGGAAGGAAGAAGTGTGGCTCAACAATGAAGGAAAACCATGAAGCTCACTCCAAGAGCACCATGCTCACCAAGGAAGCGCTACATTTTCTCTCAAGGAACCAAGGCACAATGCTCTGCTCACTTTGTGAGCTGAGCACAATATGAGGCCAAGAAACAAGGAAAGGAAAGACCAAGCTCAGCTCACCAAGTGAGCATTATCGGGCATGCATCCAAATAAATTCAAGGAAATTGTTTGACAAATGCTTGCTCCAAGGTTTGAACCCATGACCAAAGGGGGGGTGGGGGAGCGCTACTCACAAGGAAAACAAGCCAAAAATTGGCCAAATGCATCCCCAAGGTTCGAACTCAACACCTTGAGGAAGCAAGGAAGCAAGGCACCACAAGACAACCAAGGAAATAGCACAGCGCATGCTTCCTTCAAGTTTCGAACCAAGGACCTCCCTTGGAAGCTTCAATGCTCAGCTCACTTGGAGAGCTGAGCGCTACTCATGGTGCACCACAACACAAGCATGACACGGGCCAGGGAAGTGAAGCGCGCATCATGACAAGGCAAGGAGCACAAGGCGCACAAGACATGCACCAAGGCACCAGTGCTCAGCTCCCTTTGTGAGCTGAGCATTCCCCTGATGCCTTCTCCCAGCAAGGCACGCAACAAGGATCCTCACACTAAGCCTCAATGCTCAGCTCCCTACTTGAGCTGAGCATCCCCCTGGAAGCAATTTCTCCATGGGCTGAAAATTGAATTAAAAATCCAACTTAATTCATTTCTTCACCAAATCAAAAGCCCATCCAAATTCCAAAATCCAAGAATAGAAAGTGTATAAATAGGAGTTAGTTTGATGTAATTAGAACCTTTTGACACCTCTAGACTTTACTTTGAATTTTTCCTTTTAATTTTCATTTTCATTTGGAGCTTTTACTTTTGAATTTAGATCTTAGAGAATTGGGAAGGAGAATTGATCTCTTTTCTTCCTTGTTCTTGCTTGAGCACTCTTTACTTTTCTTTCTTTGGATCTTGGGTGAAGAATTGAAGAACTTCTATTTCAATCTCACCTTGAGATCTCTTGTTTAATTCTTCTGCGTAATTGAATTTCAATTACTGTCTATTGCATCCTCTTCTACTCTCTGCAATCTTCTTCTGTAATTTACTTTTCTTAATTTCTTTTGCAATTAATCTTGTTGGATCAAGGAAGGATTTGAGATCTAGACTTGTTTTCTAGTCTCTTCCACTCCTGAGATCTTCAACCTCTTTTAAATTTGCTGCAAATTAAGCACAAGTCATTTTCTGTTTTCATTCTTTAAGTATTTTTATCTTGCTGTTTGAGATCTATTACACTTCAACACATCTTTAGTTCTTCTGCTTGTTGCAATTTACTTCTGTCTTGTTTAAATTCTGCAATTCCAACTCCCAATTCCTTTTATAATTCAAGTCGTTTACATTTCTTGTACTTTAAGATTCAGCCATTTACATTTCTTGCAATCTAAGTTTCTGCAATTTACATTACTTGTTCTTTAAGATTCAGCTTATTTACTTTCTTTGCTCTTTAATTTCCTGCAATTTACCCCTCTCCCTTTACATTTCAAGCAATTTAGTTTCTGTCAATTATAAACAACTCAACCAATACTTGATTCGCTTGACTAAATCAACCACTAAACTAAAATTGCTCAATCCTTCAATCCCTGTGGGATCGACCTCACTCATGTGAGTTATTATTACTTGATGCGACCCGGTACACTTGCCGGTGAGTTTCGTGTTGGATCGTTTTCCACACATCAAGTTTTTGGCGCCGTTGCCGGGGATTGAAATAGATTGACAATGATTAAGTGAAGTGAAGATCTAGATCAAGCATTTTTTCCTTTCTGTTTCTTTATTTTTTGTTCTTAACCCGCTAACTGTTTGAATTTTTGCTTGAACTAATTGAAACTTCACTTTAGCAATAGAGTGAAGTTTTCTTGGTTTCTCTGGCTTTGTGTGATCCTCATAGCTTGTTGAATATACGAGAGAAGCAATTTTCTTCCATTAATCTTTCAAGTTTATCAACTGTTTGACACATTGTGTCAACTAATCCTCTAATCATAATCTGGCATGAATATACTCTATCTTTATTTTGACCGTTTGTGATTGTGCAGATCATGGAGGGGAACTCAACGAATTCCAGTAATCATGGGAGTAATGTCCCCACCTTAGATGATAATGCAACCCATAACTTGAAGCATCCACTCATCACCATGAACGATGTTGCTCAATGGTTTGAAGCTTTCCCACAAGGAAGCATCATCGGATGGGAAGAACTAATGAATGAACTCCTAGCCAAGTTGAAAACACCTCAGGGAATTGTTAAACCAGAGGTAGAAGTGCAACCATTCACACAAGAGAAGGAAATTAAAGGTGTCCGTGCAGTCATAAACCAAAATAAGCAGATGCATCAGCAGACTCTACAACACCTAGATATGATGGTCAGAAAAATCAATGAGCTGCGAACTGCTGTAGTACATGCATACAACCTAACTCAAAACTCATACGGTTGGAATCAACCTGAACAAGGTTTTGGAGCAATTAACCATGAGCAACAAAGTTATGAGCAATCACACTCTCCAAACCGTTCCTCTAGCATGTTCCAACATAAGTCTCAGAATGATGTGTACAGCCCACCCTGGAGAACTCATTCCAATTGGAGGGGGGTTGAACACCAAAATCAAAGACCAAGAGACTTCAACTGCAACAACCCCAACTTCAAAAACTAGCATAAAAACCACCCTCACAACAATAACCATCACGCACCACCCCAATGCACACATTTCCAACCCCATCCTACCTCACAACTCGCCCAAAACGACTCTCATCAACCATTACAGTTGACACAACCACGACCAATTCTAAACTTTCAAAGAATCTATGTTCTAGAAATGATGATGGAGAGATTCGTGAAAGCTCAAGAGATGGCAATAATAGAGTAGGAAGAAGCAAGGAAAAATCAAGAAATGATAAGCAGAAACCAAGAAGCCTCACTCAGAAAAATTGAGAGGCAAATGGAACAACTGGCTAAGCACCTTGCAGAAACAAGCGAGCGGATGGTAAATATGTCTCTCAGGGCCACTGAAGACGACCCAAAGAATAGCAAAAAAGCTGCTAGGTTGAAAAAAGGGAAAGCAGTCATGGAGGAAAGTGAGAAGGCTACGGGAAAGGAATCAATCATCCAAGAAAAGCATCACAGAAAGATTTCACAAGAAGAAATAGAGGAAAGGAAGCCCATAGTGAGAGGAGGAAACCAAAGGCAACAGAACTTTCAACTCCCATGATCAACAGCACAGAGAATGTCAAGCTAGTAACAATAAAAGAGCGCTTGTTGGGAGGCAACCCAACCTGAGGTAACTTTCTTTTCATAGCTATTTCAATAAAAAGGTTAATTAGTTTATCTATATTGCAAGAAGCTAAGTTTGGTGTTGCACACCAAAACAATCTAAGGGAGAATGAAGGATTCTAAGTTTGGTGTTCCACCAAAATCCCATCATAAAATATATTCTCACCTTCTGCATAATGCTAGCTTCAAGCATTTAGATAAACTAGTTAACTATTCTGCTGTTTCCTAGTTTTCAGTTTTATTGCTTTTGAAAAAAAAAAAGAGTTTCACATATGGTTAATCTGATGCATGAGAACCATTGGCAAGGTGATGACAAGTCATCTTAGCCTAGTTTCACTAGCCTTTTTCTTTTGTTTTCAATTGAATTATGCACTTTCTTGAGCCATAAGCAAGCCAATTGGGTAGATTTTCATGCTTCCTTTGATTTAATCAACCATAGATGAATTAATGCAATTTCATGAGGTTTTATGCTATAATTGTCACATATTATGAAAGAATGAATATCTCATGATTTTGAGCATAGCTTTGATGTGTTTGGTTGATTAATGATAGGTGAAGAAAGCTTGGAGAAAGGTTGAAGCAAGGAGGAATGGCTTGGAGGAAGAGAGGACAAAAAGTTTGAGCAAAAGTTTGCCTCAAACTTTAGCTCAAACTTTTGGAATAAGTGAAAATGAACCAGGGAGCAAAAAGCTGGACCAAAAGTTTGCCTCAAACTTTTGTGCAAACTTTTGGGCAAAAAGCTGGAGCAAAAGTTTGCCTCAAACTTTTGTGCAAACTTTTGGGCAAAAAGCTTGAGCAAAAGTTTGCCTCAAACTTTTTGGCAAACTTTTGGCATCACAAATCAACACCCTGGAGAGCAAAAGTTTGCGCCAACGTTTGCCTCAAACTTTTTGGCAAACGTTGGCGCATGAACAACACACCCTGGAGAGCAAAAGTTTGCGCCAACGTTTGCCTCTAACTTTTTGGCAAACGTTGGCGCCATGAGTGTGGAAGGGGAGGCCAACGTTTGAGCAAAAGTTTGACCCCAAACTTTTGCCCAAACGTTGGTATCAGCAAAATGGGGTGGCTGATGTGAAAAGTTTGAGTAAAAGTTTGCCTCAAACTTTTACTCAAACTTTTACTCAAGCTTTCATGATTCCAAACCCGGTTCAATTCGGTTCTTCTCCAAACTCCAAGAGCAATCAACCAAGGCCTCTATCAACCCAATTCCATCAAGAGCAAAGGCCCAATTGAAGGCTTGAAGACCATTTGAAAAAAGTGTATAAATAGCATAGGATTTAAGTTTTTAGAGGAGCTTTCTTTTCGGTTTTGATTAGTACACTTAGTAGAGAGCTCACTTAACATTTCTTGGCATTGTTGTTTTAATTCAAGAGAATTTGGGAGGAGAATTGATCTCTCTTCTTCCTTGTTCTTGCCCAGCACTCTTTACTTTCCTTGTCTTAGATCTTGGGTTGGAGAATTGAAGGAAATCTGTTTCAATCTCATCCTGAGATCTCTCTGTTTCATTTTACTGCATAATTGAATTTCCATTTTGGTTAATTGCTTCTGTCTTCTACTTTCTCTGCAATTTACAATTTACCATTCCTTTGCAATTGTTCTTGTTGGATCTAGGAAGGCATTGAGATCTAGACTTGGTTATCTAGTCTCTTGAGTCCTGAGATCTAAATTCTCATTTTACTTTCTCTATTGACTGCTTTCAAGCTCATTTACCTTTCTATTTTAGTTCCGATTCAATCTAAGTCATCTTCCACTCTTCTTCTTGTTGCAATTTTACTTTTCCTTGTTTAATTTCTGCAAATCCAATTCCCAATTCCCTTTACAATTCAAGCCATTTACATTTCTTGCTCTTTAAGATTCTGCAATTTACATTTCTTGCGTTCTAAGTTTCTGCCATTTAATTTCTTGTTCTTTAAGATTCAGCACTTTAAATTTCAGTTCTCTTTAAATTCAATGCAATTTACCCATTCCCTTTACTTTCCATGCAATCTAAATTCTGCAAATCACAAATCACTCAACCAAATCTTGATTCGCTTGACTAAATCAACCACTAAACTAAAATTGCTCAATCCTTCAATCCCTGTGGGATCGACCTCACTCCCGTGAGTTATTATTACTTGATGCGACCCGGTGCACTTGCCGGTGAGTTTTGTTTCGGATCGTTTTCCGCTACATCAAGTTTTTGGCGCCGTTGCCGGGGATTGATTAGATTGACAATGATTAAGTGAGGTGGTGATCTAGATCTAGCATTTTTATTTTCTGTTTCTCTAATTTTGACTAACCCACTAACTGTTTGAATTTTTGCCTAAACTAACACTAACTTTGCTCTCTCAGTAGAGTACATTGCTTTTCTGGTTCTGTGTCTGTTTCTTGTTGTTCTGTACAACAAAAGTAATTTTCTTCTGATTTTCTCTCAAAGCCTATTAACTGTTTGAAACATTTTGTCAACTAATCCTCTGACTACATTCTGGCATGAGAATATCCAATTTTCATTTGGATTGTTTGTGATTGTGCAGGTCATGGAGGAAAGGAATCCTACAGCAAGAGGAGAAAAACTGAGGCATTATGATTTCCAGCCTCCATAATCAAAAAGAGCAAGATGTCAAGCTAGTGACAATAAAAGAGCGCTTGTTGGGAGGCAACCCAACCGGAGGTAACCATCTTTTCATATCTATTTCAATAAAAAGGTTAATTAGTTTTATCTATATTGCAAGAAGCTAAGTTTGGTGTTACACACCAAAACAAGATAAGGGAGAATGAAGGATTCTAAGTTTGGTGTTCCACCAAAATCCCATCATAAAACACATTCTCACTTTCTGCATAATGCTAGCTTCAAGCATTTAGATAAACTAGTGAACTATTTTGCTGTTTCTTAGTTTTCAGTTTTACTACTTTTAGCAAAGAAAAAGAGTTTCACATCTGGTTAGTTTGATGAACAAGAACCATTGGCAAGGTACTAAGTTTGGTGTTCCCACACCAAAGTAAGTACAAAGGCCCACAAATAAATCATGCATGCTAACCATTTCTCAAGTGCTTGGGGAACAAGCAACTTTCAATATCATTGCAGAGCATCATACAAGCTTTTGGAAGGATTAAGCATCATCAACCAAAGAAATGAAAGAGGAATGTGTGGATCAGTGATGATGATGATGAGGAATAAAGCAAGCGAACTCCAAAAGGTTGTATTGTTAAGTGATTATCTTACATCAAACACTGCTATGATTGAGAGTGGTTTAGTTTCCCTGATTATCTGTCTGTTTAGCATGGTTTCTTTTCTGAAATTCAATAAGCAAGATGCTTGATCATTTACAACATCATACTCTCCAAAACTTGTTTGCACTCAATTTTTCAAAAAAAATGCATCACATGAAAGTTCTTTGAAAAGAAGGATTGAGGAATCAAACAATTTTGAGGCAAGCAAAAGATTAGGAGAAGTGGTGGTTCTAGTTGTATGATTATGTATTGAGGTTGCATGCTTGTGAAAACTTGCATGGGAGCTCATAGGCAGGACATGAAGTTCAAAGAAGTATTGTGGAGATTCTCAAAAATCTATTGATCCAAGAAGCAGCAAACAAAACAAAAGAAAATAAAGAAAATACAAAAGCAAAAAGAACATGGCCCAAGGCTCTGAGCATCAATTACTAGGCAGAAAAAGAAAGAAGAAACAAAACTCAAAGAGTTGTTAGCCTAGTAAATGCTTGTGGTTGAGTTGTTTCAAAGAAAGAGGCTTGAGCAAGTAAATCCTTAGGGGTGCTTTAACACCTAATACCTTAAAACCAACTGGTTTAGGAGTATTGATTGAAAGCTTATCTAAAGAGCCGCTTTGAGACATGACACTTAGAGTCAAGGCCAAAGCAAGGAAACCATAAGCTGCTTCAAGGTGATTACATATAAAGAGACCTCCATGATACCATTTGGATGAAAATCCTAAGACCTAAGACTTCCAAGATGTAGGGACTAGTAAGCACTGAGGCCCTTGCATGAGCACATGATTTAGAGTTCACCCCACTGTCACTTGATCACTTCACTCACAGGATAGTACATGTAATTTTTCAAATCCATTCTGATTAAAAGAACCTTTGAGCATAAATCATTTCTTGCTTGGGGACAAGCAAGCTTTAAGTTTGGTGTTGTGATGACAAGTCATCTTAGCCTAGTTTCACTAGCCTTTTTCTTTTGTTTTCAATTGAATTATGCACTTTCTTGAGCCATAAGAAAGCCAATTGGGTAGATTTTCATGCTTCCTTTGATTTAATCAACCATAGATGAATTAATGCAATTTCATGAGGTTTTATGCTATAATTGTCACATATTATGAAAGAATGAATATCTCATGATTTTGAGCATAGCTTTGATGTGTTTGGTTGATTAATGATAGGTGAAGAAAGCTTGGAGAAAGGTTGAAGCAAGGAGGAATGGCTAGGAGGAAGAGAGGACAAAAAGTTTGAGCAAAAGTTTGTCTCAAACTTTAGCTCAAACTTTTGGAATAAGTGAAAATGAACCAGGGAGCAAAAAGCTGGACCAAAAGTTTGCCTCAAACTTTTGTGCAAACTTTTGGGCAAAAAGCTGGAGCAAAAGTTTGCCTCAAACTTTTGTGCAAACTTTTGGGCAAAAAGCTTGAGCAAAAGTTTGCCTCAAACTTTTTGGCAAACTTTTGGCATCACAAATCAACACCCTGGAGAGCAAAAGTTTGCGCCAACGTTTGCCTCAAACTTTTTGGCAAACGTTGGCGCATGAACAACACACCCTGGAGAGCAAAAGTTTGCGCCAACGTTTGCCTCTAACTTTTTGGCAAACGTTGGCACCATGAGTGTGGAAGGGGAGGCCAACGTTTGAGCAAAAGTTTGACCCTAAACTTTTGCCCAAACGTTGGTATCAGCAAAATGGGGTGGCTGATGTGAAAAGTTTGAGTAAAAGTTTGCCTCAAACTTTTACTCAAACTTTTACTCAAGCTTTCATGATTCCAAACCCAGTTCAATTCGGTTCTTCTCCAAACTCCAAGAGCAATCAACCAAGGCCTCTATCAACCCAATTCCATCAAGAGCAAAGGCCCAATTGAAGGCTTGAAGACCATTTGAAGAAAGTGTATAAATAGCATAGGATTTAAGTTTTTAGAGGAGCTTTCTTTTCGGTTTTGATTAGTACACTTAGTAGAGAGCTCACTTAACATTTCTTGGCATTGTTGTTTTAATTCAAGAGAATTTGGGAGGAGAATTGATCTCTCTTCTTCCTTGTTCTTGCCCAGCACTCTTTACTTTCCTTGTCTTAGATCTTGGGTTGGAGAATTGAAGGAAATCTGTTTCAATCTCATCCTGAGATCTCTCTATTTCATTTTACTGCATAATTGAATTTCCATTTTGGTTAATTGCTTCTGTCTTCTACTTTCTCTGCAATTTACAATTTACCATTCCTTTGCAATTGTTCTTGTTGGATCTAGGAAGGCATTGAGATCTAGACTTGGTTATCTAGTCTCTTGAGTCCTGAGATCTGAATTCTCATTTTACATTCTCTGTTTACTGCTTTCAAGCTCATTTACCTTTCTGTTTTAGTTCCGATCCAATCTAAGTCATCTTCCACTCTTCTGCTTGTTGCAATTTTACTTTTCCTTGTTTAATTTTTGCAAATCCAATTCCCAATTCCCTTTACAATTCAAGCCATTTACATTTCTTGCTCTTTAAGATTCTGCAATTTACATTTCTTGCGTTCTAAGTTTCTGCCATTTAATTTCTTGTTCTTTAAGATTCAGCACTTTAAATTTCAGTTCTCTTTAAATTCAATGCAATTTACCCATTCCCTTTACTTTCCATGCAATCTAAATTCTGCAAATCACAAATCACTCAACCAAATCTTGATTCGCTTGACTAAATCAACCACTAAACTAAAATTGCTCAATCCTTCAATCCCTGTGGGATCGACCTCACTCCCGTGAGTTATTATTACTTGATGCGACCCGGTGCACTTGCCGGTGAGTTTTGTGTCGGATCGTTTTCCGCTACATCACAAGGTACTAAGTTTGGTGTTCCCACACCAAAGTAAGTTCAAAGGACCACAAATAAATCATGCATGCTAACCATTTTTCAAGTGCTTGGGGAACAAGCAACTTTCAATATGACTGCAGAGCATCGTACAAGCTTTTGGAAAGATTAAGCATCATCAATCAAAGAGATGAAAGAGGAATGAGAAGACTGGCAATGATGATGATGAGGAGGAGGACAGCTCCAAAAGGTTGTATTGTTCAGTGATTATCAAATATTGCTGTGATTGAAAGTGATATTATGTCCCTGTCTGTCTGTTTGTTTAGTGCAATTCTCTATAATTCAATAATTAAGATGTTTGATTATTCACAACACTACACTTTTTAAACTTGCATCCACTCAAGATTTCAAAAAAAAAAGGGGGCACCACATGACAGTTCTTTGAAAAGAAGGATTGAGGAATTAAACAATTTTGAGGCAAGCAAAAGATTAGGAGAAGTGGTGGTTCTAGTTGTATGATTATGTATTGAGGTTGCATGCTTATGAAAACTTGCATGGGAGCTCATAGGCAGGACATAGAGTTCAAAGAAGTATTGTGGAGATTTTCGAACATTTATTGATCCAAGAAGCAGCAAACAAAAGAAAATAAAGAAGATATAAAAACAAAGAGAACATGGCCCAAGGCTCTGAGCATCAATACTAGGCAAAAAAAAAAGAAGAAGAAAGAAACAAGAACTCAAAGAGTTATTATCCTAGTAAATGCTTGTGGTCGAATTGTGTCAAAGAGAGAGGCTTGAGCAAGTAAATCCTAAGGGGTGCTTCAACACCTAATACCTTAAAACCAACTGGTTTAGGAGTATTGATTGAAAGCTTATCTAAAGAGCCGCTTTGAGACATGACACTTAGAGTCAAGGCCAAAGCACAGAAACTATAAGCTGCTTCAAGGTGACTACCTATAGAGAGATCTCCATGATATCATTTGGATGAAAGTTCTAAGACCTAAGACTTCCAAGATGTAGAGACTAGTAAGCACTGAAGCCCTTGCATGAGCATATAATTTAGAGTTTACCCCACTGTCACTCAATCACTTCACTCACAGGATAGCATATGTTATTCTTTAAATCCATTCTAATTGAAAGAGCCTTTGAGCATAATTCTTTTCTTGCTTGGGGACAAGCAAGTTTTAAGTTTGGTGTTGTGATGACAAGTCATCTTAGCCTAGTTTCACTAGCCTTTTTCTTTGTTTTTATTAGGTTTTATACACTTTCTTGCAGTCTAAGTAAGTAATTTGGAATGGAAATGCATGACTTTTTTGAATCAAACAACCACCATTTAATTGATGCTAAATCATGAGGTTTAGGCTAAATTTCATTGATTTTTTATGATTTATAAACCTTGTGAATTTGGTGATACTTTGATTGGTTGTTTTGATTAATTGTAGGTGAAGAAAAGAAGAAAAGAAGAAAGCGTGGCCTAAGAAGCGTGGCCAAGGAAGGAAGAAGTGTGGCTCAACAAGAAGGAAAACCATGAAGCTCACTCCAAGAGCACCATGCTCACCAAAGAAGCACTACATTTTCTCTCAAGGAACCAAGGCACAATGCTCTGCTCACTTTGTGAGCTGAGCACAATATGAAGCCAAGAAACAAGGAAAGGAAAGACTAAGCTCAGCTCACCAAGTGAGCATTATCGGGCATGCATCTAAATAAATTCAAGGAAATTGTTTGACAAATGCTTGCTCCAAGGTTTGAAATCATGACCAAAGGGGGGTGGGGGAGCGCTACTCACAAGGAAAACAAGCCAAAAATTGGCCAAATGCATCCCCCAAGGTTCGAACTCAACACCTTGAGGAAGCAAGGAAGCAAGGCACCACAAGACAACCAAGGAAATAGCACAGCGCATGCTTCCTTCAAGTTTCGAACCAAGGACCTCCCTTGGAAGCTTCAATGCTCAGCTCACTTGGAGAGCTGAGCGCTACTCATGGTGCACCACAACACAAGCATGACACGGGCCAGAGAAGTGGAGCGCGCATCATGACAAGGCAAGGAGCACAAGGCGTACAAGACATGCACCAAGGCACCAATGCTTAGCTCCCTTTGTGAGCTGAGCATTCCCCTGATGCCTTCTCCCAGCAAGGCACGCAACAAGGATCCTCACACTAAGCCTCAATGCTCAGCTCCCCACTTGAGCTGAGCATCCCCCTGGAAGCAATTTCTTCATGGGCTGAAAATTGAATTAAAAATCCAACTTAATTCATTTCTTCACCAAATCAAAAGCCCATCCAAATTCCAAAATCCAAGAATAGAAAGTGTATAAATAGGAGTTAGTTTGATGTAATTAGAACCTTTTGACACCTCTAGAATTTACTTTGAATTTTTCCTTTTAATTTTCATTTTCATTTGGAGCTTTTACTTTTGAATTTAGATCTTAGAGAATTGGAAAGGAGAATTGATCTCTCTTCTTCCTTGTTCTTGCTTGAGCACTCTTTACTTTTCTTGCTTTGGATCTTGGGTGAAGAATTGAAGAACTTCTGTTTCAATCTCACCTTGAGATCTCTTATTTAATTCTTCTGCATAATTGAATTTCAATTACTGTCTATTGCATCCTCTTCTACTCTCTGCAATCTGATGGGAAAAATTTGGAAAAACGGATTTCAAAATACCCAAAACTCACCGGCAAGTGTACCGGGTTGTATCAAGTAGTAAAACTCACTTAGAGTGAGGTCGATCCCACAGGGATTGATGGATCAAGCAACTTTAGTGGGTGATTAGTTTAGTCAAGCTATCATTGATGATTTGAGGTGTAAAGTGACCAACAAAAAGTAAATTGCAAGGAATTTAAAAGATGCAGAAAGTAAAATTGCAAGTAACTTAAAGAACAAGAAAGTAAAATAGCTGAAACTTATTGCAAGAAATGTAAATTGCATTAAATGTAAAGGGGAGTGGGTGCTGGAAATTAAAGAAAGCAATAGATCAGTAACTTAGAACAATTACAGAAGAATTAACTTGCATGAAAAGTAAAATGGAAGCAGTAATTCAAGCAACTGGAAATCTAAATTGCAGGAAGAATAAAAGGAACTGGGTGCTGGGAGCAATGTAAACAGAGAAACAAAATTTTAGTGAATAAGAACTTAGAGCAATTGCAGGAATTGTAAATTTCAGGAAATGTAAATTGGAAGCAGTGCAACAGAAAGTAAAAATTGCAGATAAGGAAATTGTAGCAGAAAAGTAAATAAGCAAGAAGACTCAATTCAATTGTGAAATCTAAAAAGACAAGTGAAGATCTCAGGGGATTAATGAGACTAGAAAACAAGTCTAGATCTCAACCCCTTCCTTGATCCAGCAGAAAACAATATTGCAGAAGAAAAGGAAGATGAAAGCAATAAAGGAAACTCAGATTTTATGCAGAAGAGGAACAAAGAGATTTCAGATCAAGTGAAACAGAATTCCTTCAATTCTTGATCCAAAATTTAAAACAGAAATAAAAATTAAAGAGAGAGTTCTCTAATTCTACTACTCCCTAGTGGAGCTAGCCTTCTATGTTCTCTAATGGAGCTCTCTTTTTGAAAATGAGAGTGATGCCTTTATATAGGCTTTTTACAAAATAAAATGAAATTGAAATGAAAAACAAATTAAATGAAAATCCCAATTCTAGCTTGTTCTTGTGCCTTTGAGTGATGATGTGGGCTTTGCTTGCTTTGGATTTGAAGAGAGATGGGTCTAGTTGGCCTTGGTTCAATTGGTGAAGAATTAAATCTAATTTGATTTCTAATTGAATTTTGGACCATGGTACAGCTCCCAGGGCAAGGCTCAGTTGAAAAACACAACTAAGCGCCCAAACTTGCTTTGCCTTGCCCAATTTGGTGCGCCAGCCCCTTGTCCATGTCAATTTTGTGCGCACGATTAGCTTCCTTGGCGTGCCAAAATGTGAGGAGTGTGGGGGGAGTAGTGCTTAGTTGAAAAAGTTAACTGAGCTTTCCTTTGTGTGCCTTGGTAGCGCTTTTGGCTTGAGTGTGAGGTCTTGAGTTCAAATCTTGGTGGAAGCACTTTTGTGAGCCTTTTCCTTGCATTTTCTTGAGTGGGAGCCCGATAAAGCTCAGTTGAGAAAGTGAACTGAGCGCTATTTCGAGCCTTGGTGGAAGCATTGGCTGATTTTTTTGCTTATTTTTTGCCCTTAAAGATGCATTTCACTCGTGCCTCAATTTCGTGCCAAATATAGACTATGATATATCGTTGGAAAGCTCTGAATGTCAGCTTTCCAACGCAACTAGAAGCACATCAATCAGACATCTGTAGCTCAAGTTATATCCCTTTGAAGGAGGCATGGTCATGCTGTGAACGCCCAGATTTTAACTTAGCGAAATTTCTTGCCTCCAAGCACATTTTTCTTGTACGGCAAAGCTAAGTTCACTTAGTGAACTGAGCTTTGTGTGCTGATTGTTCACGCTTTCTTGATTTGGTCATGGGCCACGCTTTTAAAAGCGTGGCCTAAGGCTCCAAAGTGTGCTCCAACTTCAAAGTGTGCCCCAAAGCTCTTTTTTTCTCCTTTTTAGCTTATTTTGTGCTTCTTTTTCTTCTTATTTCCTACCAAATTTATAAAATTAAAAGATTAAGGAAATATACCATTTAAGTATAAAAGAATGCAATATTTAAGCACTAATTATAAATTTCTTGTATGAAAAAGCATAGAAAAACATGACATGATGACATGTCATCATAATCTTCTTCTGCAATTTACTTTTCTTTATTTCTTTTGCAATTAATCTTGTTGGATCAAGGAAGGATTTGAGATCTAGACTTGTTTTCTAGTCTCTTCCACTCCTGAGATCTTCAACCTCTTTTAAATTTGCTGCAAATTAAGCACAAGTCATTTTCTGTTTTCATTCTTCAAGCATTTTTATCTTTCTGTTTGAGATCTATTACACTTCAACACATCTTTAGTTCTTCTGCTTGTTGTAATTTACTTCTGTCTTGTTTAAATTCTGTAATTCCAACTCCCAATTCCTTTTATAATTTAAGTCATTTACATTTCTTGCACTTTAAGATTCAGCCATTTACATTTCTTGCAATCTAAGTTTCTGCAATTTACATTACTTGTTCTTTAAGATTCAGCTTATTTACTTTCTTTGCTCTTTAATTTCCTGAAATTTACCCCTCTCCCTTTACATTTCAAGCAATTTACTTTCTGTCAATTATAAACAACTCAACCAATACTTGATTCGCTTGACTAAATCAACCACTAAACTAAAATTGCTCAATCCTTCAATTCCTGTGGGATCGACCTCACTCATGTGAGTTATTATTACTTGATGCGACACAGTACACTTGCCAGTGAGTTTCGTGTTGGATCATTTTCCACACATCACATACTACCAATGGCACAAGGTAGAAAGAAGCTTCCAGGATCTTCAAGTTTAGGTGGAAGTCCCTTTTGGATTAATGCTCTGCATTCTTCAGTGAGCAGTATGGTTTCATTCTCTCGCCAACTCCTCTTCTTGTTGATAAGCTCTTTCAATAACTTTGCATACAGGGGCATCTGTTTGATGCCAAGGCATCATAGGCTAGTTTCACTAGCATTTTTCTGTTAGTTTTAGTTGTTTTATGCATTTTCTTGAGCTTAAAGTAACCAAAAATGGTTAAATGAAGAACAAAGTAATGAACCATCCAAACAATATGATTTTTGATGCAAATTCCATGAGTTTTAGTTATATTACTTAAATGCTATGAATGAAAGATTTCTCATGAAATTTTGCAAGACTTTGATGCAATTGTTTGGATGATTTCAGGGAAGAAGAGGCTAAGCAAGGAAGCAACAAAATCAATAAAGGAAGCTTGTATATCACATGTGGAGTTTAAGTTCCAGTTTAAGCCTAAACTGGAGCTTAAACGTCAAAATCATGAAGGATAAGAAATGCTGGGATTGAAGTTTAACCTCCAGTTTGACCTCAAACTGGAGGTTAAACGCCAGAATGAGTATGCCACCCAGGGAGGAGTTCCACGTTTAACCTCCAGTTTGACCTCAAACTGGAGGTTAAACGCCAGAACCAGGAAGAGTACCAGGGGCCATTCCACGTTTAAGCTCCAGTTTGACTCAAACTGGAGCTTAAACGTGTTCGATAGTTTTTTCACTCCAGGGTTGCTCTCTCCATCTCCACGTTTAACCTCCAGTTTGACCCCAAACTGGAGGTTAAACGTGTTCGACACCTCCAGGGCCACCATTCCAAGCTTCCACGTTTAACCTCCAGTTTGACCTCAAACTGGAGGTTAAACGTGTTCGACCTCCAGTATGCCTACACCCCTTTCCACGTTTAACCTCCAGTTTGACCTCAAACTGGAGGTTAAACGTGTTCGACCTCCAGGATGCCTCATTCCTTTTCCACGTTTAACCTCCAGTTTAACCTTAAACTGGAGGTTAAACGTGTTCGACTACATTACTCTCCAGGGCTACCTTCTTCCATTTCCACGTTTAAGCTTCAGTTTAACCTTAACTGAAGCTTAAACGTGCTTCTACAAATGGCCTCACTGGAAGTGTCTGGCGTTTAAGTTGCAGTTTAAGCTTAAACTACAACTTAAACGCCACTCTTGAAAAGGGTTTCTGGGCCAAAAATATTGTGATTTAAGTTAGTCTTTGAGCACAAGTATTAACTTAAACTTACTTTGGTATGAAACCCAATTGAATATCATGGTTTATGGGATTGGGCCTGAAGGATTGATGAGTTTGAAATCTCAATTTATTGAGTCATGTGTCATTATTTGATTATCACTAAGTTGGCTCAATAAATGTTACAGGATCTGGATCAACAACCTCATCAAGATTATGGATCATAAACCCAAGGCAAAAGGAAAGCAAGGAGAGGCCTCAAAGCCCAAGAAGCACAACTGAAGCTCAATATAGAAAGTGTATAAATAGGATAGAAGTTAAGTTAGAGAGGATTTTAATTTTACTTTCACTTTTAGCTAGTTTCCTTTTCTTTGTAATTGAATTCAGAGCTATGATTCACTAAACCCCCTTTCATTGGGTTAGGGAGCTCTATTGTAATTCAATGAATCAATAATAGTTTATCTTCTTCTTCAATCTTTTCTCTTGAATTTTGTTAGAAAGCTTCTCGATCTAATTCCATTGAGTAGTTGTCTTGGGAAAGAGACTACTCATACTTGGAATCCTTCGGAGCCTTGGGAAAGGAATGGAGGATTCATGCTAGAGAAGCTTTCTCACAGTGGATTGGATTGGGGTTTGGATGGATATTGTGACATGTAATCCTACCAAATTGTGGTTCATGAAATTGTGTGGTATAATCAGTGATCAAGCATCATCTCTTCTTATGAACATTTAAACCAAGGGATTGGGAATTTGTTTGTTTTTAGAGAGCATTGGTGAGCCAAGGAATTGGGATCCAATCATATAAGATTGCCAAGCAAAATTCAATGAATGCATTGGTTGAGGAAGAGATTTACATGTTTTGATTCGGAGATTTCAATATCTCCTAAACCCAATGAATTCCCCATTTCTGATTTCCACTTTCTCTTTATATTCCGCAATTCAATTCTTGCAATCATCCCCATTCCCTTTTAATTTCAGCAATTTACATT
Source organism: Arachis hypogaea (assembly GCF_003086295.3). Taxonomy (NCBI): domain Eukaryota; kingdom Viridiplantae; phylum Streptophyta; class Magnoliopsida; order Fabales; family Fabaceae; genus Arachis; species Arachis hypogaea. The sequence goes on from NC_092050.1 coordinate 49,266,467, forward strand.
CTGTTCTTTAATTCATGCAATTTAAGATTCAGCCATTTAATTTTCTTGTCATTTACTTTTCCCGCCAATTTTACATTCCGCAATTCTCATCTCAAACCTTGATTCCGCTCAACTAGAACAAACTTCTAATCCGAATTGCTCACTCAACCAATCCTTGTGGGATTCGACCTCACTCTATTGTGAGTTTTTACTTGACGACGATAACCGGTGCACTTGCCGGAAGGAATTTTGCCGATCGTGCAATTTCCTAATCGTAGCATAACTAGTTTATGCGCATCAAGTTTATGGCGCCGTTGCCGGGGATTGGTTTTCGATTGACAATTCTCAAATTGGAAGCTAACTAGATTGAGCAATTTTCTCTTGCTTTGATTAATTCTGTTCTAGATACTTGTTGAATTTTAATTTCTGCACTTGGTTACATGCTTTCCTTCTTTATGCCTTTAAATCCATGCAACTAACTCACTGACTCACTAACTGTTTGATTTAATTCCTCAATTGATCTAACCATACTCTTCCATTAACCAAGAGTATTTCACTTGTTTGTGTTTGAGCTGTGTTCTTGTATGACAGGTAGGAGAGGAGAGACATCAACTCCTCCATATACCGAACCGGAAAGGACCCTTCATAGACTTAGAAGGGAAGCAAGAGGGAAGAGAGTAGTGGGAGAAGAGGAATCTGAAGGAGAATCTGAGGACAATTTTGAGGAAGCTCTAGATCTCAACATGGATAGAGAAGTTCACAACCATGAGAGAGCTGATGGAAACAATGCCATTCCTGAGAGGAGGGTTCTTAGTTCATACATAAACCCAACCTCTGGGAATTGTGGTAGTAGCATCCAGAAACCACCCATTCAGGCCAACAATTTTGAGCTCAAGCCACAGCTAATATCATTGGTGGAAAATCATTGTTCCTTTGGAGGAAGTGCTAATGAAGACCCAAACCAACATCTCACAAAATTCCTGAGAATTTGTGACACTGTGAAGTCCAATGGAGTCCAGGAAGATGCCTATAAACTGCTTTTGTTCCCATTTTCACTTAGGGACAAGGCAGCTAAGTGGCTGGAATCATTCCCAAGGGGGAGTCTAACCACATGGGATGAGGTGGAAGGCAAGTTTCTGGCACGTTTCTACCCTCCACAAAAGGTCAATAGGCTTCGATCTGAGGTCCAGACTTTTAGACAACAAGATGGTGAAACTCTCTACGAGGCATGGGAGAGATTCAAGGACTTGACAAGGAAATGCCCACCAAACATGTTCCATGATTGGGTGCAACTGCACATCTTCTATGATGGGCTCTCTTATGAATCAAGGAAGGCTGTAGACCATTCATCAGGAGGTTCATTGAACAAGAAAAAGACCGTGGAAGAAGCCATTGAAGTGATCGAGACAGTGGCTGAGAATGAGTACTACTATGCATCAGAAAGGCACAACACTAAGGGAGTCATGGAGCTGAACCATGTTGATACAATTCTAGCCCAAAACAAGGTGTTTGCCAAGCAACTAGCAGAGCTTACCAGGCAATTAGAAACAAAGCAAGTGGCTGCAATACACACACAAGATCAAGAGGAAGTAGGCATTGAAGGAGGTGATTGGGATGAGGTTAACTATGTGGGAAACCAACAAAGGCAATCATATGATCCACACTCCAACACTTACAACCCAGGCTGGAGAAACCACCCAAACTTTGGGTGGGGAAACCAACAAACCCAACCACAAAACCACAAACCTTACAACCACAACCAACAAAACAACTCCACATACCAAAACTCCAACCAAAGATCATACCAAGCCACACAAAACACTTACCCCCAACCATCATATCATGGCCAAAAAAATCAACATTCCCTTTGCTGAAGCAATAGAGCAAATGCCACTCTATGCAAAATTCTTAAAAGAATTGATGACCAAGAAGAGAAGCTGGAGAAATGAGGAAACTGTGTTGTTAACTGAAGAATGCAGTGCCATCATTCAGCACAAATTGCCTCAGAAATTGAAGGACCCAGGCAGTTTCCAAATCCCCTGTATTATAGGAGAAGTCATGGTGGAGAAGGCCTTGTGTGATTTAGGGGCCAGCATCAATTTGATGTCGCTAACAATGATGAAAAGAATGAAGATTGAAGAGGCCAAACCAACAAGAATGGCCCTCCAATTGGCAGATCGAACTTTTAAATTCCCTCATGGGATAGTTGAGGATTTGTTGGTAAAGGTGGGAGAATTTATATTTCCTGCTGATTTTGTGGTGTTAGATATGGAGGAAGAAGCCAAAGCTTCAATAATTCTGGGAAGACCCTTCCTAGCTACTGCTGGAGCCATCATAGATGTACAAAAGGGTGAACTCACTCTTAGACTCCATGATGAGAAATTGGTGTTTAATGTATTCAAGGCAATGAGCTATCCATCAGAATCACTAAGGGAGTGCATGAGGGTTGATGTAGTGGACATTGCAGTACAAGAAACTTTTGAGGAAACAATAAAGGAAGTGGCAGAGGAGGAGTTCACCAAGGATATTGAAATTAGTGATATCAAGGATGATGACACAACTATGCTAAGCAGGCCAGAGAAAGTGAAAGAAGAAAAGGAAGCACCAAAACCTGAGCTCAAAGCATTGCCCCCTAATCTCAAGTATGCATACTTGGGTAGTGATGAGAGTCACCCTGTTATCATTAGCTCGGCCTTGAGCCAAGAACAAGAAGAAGAATTGATCAAGGTGCTGCAAACTCATCAAGATGCCATTGGATGGACCCTAGCTGATTTGAAGGGGATAAGTTCATCCATATGCATGCATAAAATCTTGTTAGAAGAGGATGCTAGACCCTCCATTCAAGCTCAAAGAAGATTGAATCCCGTCATGAAAGAAGTGGTACAAAAGGAAGTGAGGAAGTTATGGCAGGCAGGGGTAATCTACCCCATTTCTGATAGCCCATGGGTTAGTCCCATCCATGTAGTGCCCAAGAAAGGTGGCATAACTGTGGTTCCAAATGAGAAGAACGAACTCATACCCACAAGAACCGTTACTGGATGGAGGATGTGCATAGACTACAGGAAACTCAATGAAGCCACCAGAAAAGATCATTTCCCACTCCCATTCATGGATCAGATGCTTGAAAGGCTTGCCGGACATGCTTACTATTGCTTCTTGGATGGATATTCGGGCTACAACCAAATAGTAGTTGATCCTAGTGATCAAGAGAAAACATCATTTGTTTGTCCATATGGAGTTTTTGCTTATAGACGCATGCCCTTTGGGTTGTGCAATGCACCTGCCACTTTCCAAAGATGCATGCTGTCCATCTTTTCGGACATGATTGAAAAATTTATTGAGGTCTTCATGGACGATTTTTCTGTGTTTGGGGATTCTTTTCCCAGCTGCCTACACCACCTTGCCTTGGTGCTTAAGAGGTGCCAAGAGACTAATCTAGTATTAAACTGGGAAAAGTGTCATTTCATGGTCACAGAAGGAATAGTCCTTGGCCACAAAATCTCTAATAGAGGCATGGAGGTGGACAGAGCTAAGGTGGAAATCATTGAAAAACTACCTCCACCAAGTAATGTCAAGGCAGTTAGGAGCTTTTTGGGACACGCTGGTTTTTACAGAAGGTTTATTAGAGACTTTTCTAAAATAGCCAAACCTTTGAGTAACTTGCTCGTCTCTGATACACCCTTTGTATTTGATAAAAATTGCATGCTAGCCTATGATCTCTTGAAGCAAAAACTTTCCTCTGCACCTATCATTGCCCCACCTGATTGGAACTTACCTTTTGAACTGATGTGTGATGCATCAGACCTTGCTATTGGGGCCGTGTTAGGACAAAGGAAAAACAATTTGGTGCATGTGATTTATTATGCCAGTAAAGTCTTGAATGCTAACCAAAAGAATTACACAACCACTGAAAAAGAACTCTTGGCAATAGTCTTTGCATTTGACAAATTTAGATCTTATCTCATTGGATCTAAAGTCATTGTCTTCACTGATCATTCAGCTTTAAAATATTTACTTGCTAAACAAGAATCTAAACCAAGACTTATTAGATGGGTTCTTTTGTTGCAGGAATTTGACATTGAAATCAAAGACAAGAAGGGTGTAGAAAACAAGGTGGCAGATCATTTATCAAGGATACCATGTGAAGAAGGAAGCACACAAAGCACACATGTAAATGAGTGCTTTCCTGATGAACAACTCATGGTAATTCACAAAGCACCCTGGTTTGCAGACATAGCAAATTTCAAGGCCACTGGGAGTTTACCTTTGGAATTTAACAAACATCAAAGGAAGAAATTGGTAAATGATGCCAAATACTTCATCTGGGACGAACCATACTTGTTCAAAAAATGTTCCGATGGCATACTCAGAAGATGCATATCCGAGGAAGAAGGAAGGGAAGTCTTATGGGACTGCCATGGCTCCACTTATGGAGGGCACTTTGCAGGAGAAAGAACAGCAGCTAAGGTGTTGCAGTGTGGTTTTTATTGGCCCACTATCTTCAAAGATGCAAAAGAATTAGTGAAGCACTGCCATGAATGCCAGAAAGCTGGGAACTTGCCAAGAAGAAATGAAATGCCACAACAATTCATTCTGGAACTTGAATTGTTTGATGTATGGGGGATAGATTTCATGGGACCATTTCCCTCTTCATACTCAAACAATTACATTCTTGTGGCAGTAGACTATGTCTCCAAATGGGTTGAAGCAATAGCAACTCCAACCAATGATAATAAGGTAGTCATGAACTTCCTCAGAAAACACATTTTTTGCCGTTTTGGGGTTCCAAGAGCAATCATCAGTGATGGAGGAAGCCACTTCTGCAACAAACCATTAGAGGCATTGCTTCTAAAATATGGAGTCAAACACAGGGTGGCCACACCATACCATCCACAGACAAGTGGGCAAGCCGAAATATCTAACAGAGAACTCAAAAGAATCCTGGAAAAGACTGTGGGAACTTCAAGGAAGGACTGGTCGATTAAGCTAGATGATGCTCTTTGGGCATATAGGACAGCTTTCAAAACACCAATTGGAATGTCGCCTTACCAACTAGTATATGGAAAAGCTTGCCATCTGCCACTGGAGTTGGAGCACAAGGCATACTGGGCCTTGAAACTTCTGAACTTGGACAACAAAGCCGCTGGAGAAAGAAGGATGTTGCAAATTCAAGAGTTGGAAGAATTCAGAGCGGAAGCTTATGAGAATGCCAAAATTTACAAAGAAAGAGCAAAGAAGAAGCATGACAGAAACATAGCCCCAAGGAAATTTGAAGAAGGGCAAAAAGTATTGCTCTACAATTCTAGGCTGAAGCTATTTCCAGGGAAGCTAAAATCAAGGTGGTCTGGACCATTCCTTGTCACCAAGGTCTCCAATTATGGACAAGTAGAAATCATGGAAGAAAAGTCACAACGAACCTTCATTGTTAACGGTCAAAGACTTAAACATTACTTGGGAGATGTGGAGGAGAAGGACAAAGTTAAATATCACCTCAACTGAGGAAGCTGACCGTCAAGCTAATGACGTTAAACAAGCGCTTGTTGGGAGGCAACCCAACCTGAGGTAATACCTTTTCGCTGTTTCTTTTATTTGTTTCAATAAAAGGGGTAAAGTAGTTTCTGTGCATTGCAAAGAATTAAGTTTGGTGTTTCACACCAAACGATGAATTCATGGATCCATAAGTCAAAGGGGAATGTGTGACTCTAAGTTTGGTGTTCCACCATAAAGATCAACTGAACACAACAACCTTTGAATTATGTGAAAGGAACAACTATTCTAAGCAGTCACAGAAATGCTTAAAACCCTTAGTAGCAACATCATTCCAAGATAACTCAAGGATTCAAAGAACACAGAGAAGTAAGTGGGAGACTAAGTTTGGTGTTCACACACCAACTTAAGAATCCGATACTTACCCACACATAGTTGAGCTAACCACTTAAGTGCTTGAGGAGCAAGCAACTTCATTACTCTTTGCAGGAAAGGAAACAAGAACCTTAAAGCATGAAGCAACATTTAGGAAGAAGGAGAAATCAAAGTGTTTCCTGACAACAAAGAGAAAACAAGGAATTTCACAAGGTGGTATTATTCCTTGATAATTCTTTAAAAAGGCCAAACAAAAGCATGCGTGTTCTGGTTTAAACTGTATATGTTGAATCTTTCTGGAATGTGTAGTTTGTTTTAATATGTCTGTTTGTTAAGTGCTTTGAATAAAGTGAATGCCTAGATGTTTGGATATAACTTCACCTTCTTAAACAAGTGCGTGCCATGCTTGTTCTGTTTCCAAAAATAAAAGAAAAGTTTGAACAAAAGTAACCGGCTAAATTAGTGACAAATCAAGTAGAATTAAGTGGTGGTATGCATGCTTGATTGTTTAGTCACATCACTAAAAATTGAGTGTAGAATTATCATTTTTTATGTAGAAGTAAAAATTGTCTATGGATCTTGATGAATAAATGTCTTTGGCCATGAAAAAGAAAGAAAAAGGAAAAGAAAAAGCCACGGAAAAAGGCAACCAAAAAGCAAAAAAATTGAGAAAATAAGCTAGGCACCAATGGTTTGAACTCCTGAGACAAATGCCTGTGGTGTTTATGTATTAAGGATATGCTTGGATGAATAGGTTCTGAGGAGTGTTTCAACACTTGGTAACTTGGGTTAACTAACCCGGGATTATCAACCAAAAGTCCATTATCAAGAGCAACCTCAATACAAAACATTTAGTCACACAAAGAGGTGCTGGGCACCAATGTCTCAAGAAGAAATGTGAACTAAAATGCCTAAAGTGGATATGTGTAGTGCACTGATAAGAAAAAGAAAATGCCAAAGGCTTGTGCAACACATGACACTAAGCAAGCAAGGAGCAAAAGAAGCTCTAAGAAAAAGAAAAGAAAAACAAAAGAGAAGTGCCAAAGACATAAGAATAACAAGAGGCCATAGCAATTTTTGACGGATGCAATGAAAAAGTGATAATCCTACCTGATAAGTATGAAAAAGTGATGCTGCAACTTTCTGCATAGAACCCTTCTGATGAACTTCAATTGCTTGCTAATATAGCCAATGTAATTACTTTCTGTTCATACTTTCTTCTCAAATAACTCAGGACTTGCTTAGGGACAAGCAAGTATTAAGTTTGGTGTTGTGATGCCAAGGCATCATAGGCTAGTTTCACTAGCATTTTTCTGTTAGTTTTAGTTGTTTTATGCATTTTCTTGAGCTTAAAGTAACCAAAAATGGTTAAATGAAGAACAAAGTAATGAACCATCCAAACAATATGATTTTTGATGCAAATTCCATGAGTTTTAGTTATATTACTTAAATGCTATGAATGAAAGATTTCTCATGAAATTTTGCAAGACTTTGATGCAATTGTTTGGATGATTTCAGGGAAGAAGAGGCTAAGCAAGGAAGCAACAAAATCAATAAAGGAAGCTTGTATATCACATGTGGAGTTTAAGTTCCAGTTTAAGCCTAAACTGGAGCTTAAACGTCAAAATCATGAAGGATAAGAAATGCTGGGATTGAAGTTTAACCTCCAGTTTGACCTCAAACTGGAGGTTAAACGCCAGAATGAGTATGCCACCCAGGGAGGAGTTCCACGTTTAACCTCCAGTTTGACCTCAAACTGGAGGTTAAACGCCAGAACCAGGAAGAGTACCAGGGGCCATTCCACGTTTAAGCTCCAGTTTGACTCAAACTGGAGCTTAAACGTGTTCGATAGTTTTTTCACTCCAGGGTTGCTCTCTCCATCTCCACGTTTAACCTCCAATTTGACCCCAAACTGGAGGTTAAACGTGTTCGACACCTCCAGGGCCACCATTCCAAGCTTCCACGTTTAACCTCCAGTTTGACCTCAAACTGGAGGTTAAACGTGTTCGACCTCCAGTATGCCTACACCCCTTTCCACGTTTAACCTCCAGTTTGACCTCAAACTGGAGGTTAAACGTGTTCGACCTCCAGGATGCCTCATTCCTTTTCCACGTTTAACCTCCAGTTTAACCTTAAACTGGAGGTTAAACGTGTTCGACTACATTACTCTCCAGGGCTACCTTCTTCCATTTCCACGTTTAAGCTTCAGTTTAACCTTAACTGAAGCTTAAACGTGCTTCTACAAATGGCCTCACTGGAAGTGTCTGGCGTTTAAGTTGCAGTTTAAGCTTAAACTACAACTTAAACGCCACTCTTGAAAAGGGTTTCTGGGCCAAAAATATTGTGATTTAAGTTAGTCTTTGAGCACAAGTATTAACTTAAACTTACTTTGGTATGAAACCCAATTGAATATCATGGTTTATGGGATTGGGCCTGAAGGATTGATGAGTTTGAAATCTCAATTTATTGAGTCATGTGTCATTATTTGATTATCACTAAGTTGGCTCAATAAATGTTACAGGATCTGGATCAACAACCTCATCAAGATTATGGATCATAAACCCAAGGCAAAAGGAAAGCAAGGAGAGGCCTCAAAGCCCAAGAAGCACAACTGAAGCTCAATATAGAAAGTGTATAAATAGGATAGAAGTTAAGTTAGAGAGGATTTTAATTTTACTTTCACTTTTAGCTAGTTTCCTTTTCTTTGTAATTGAATTCAGAGCTATGATTCACTAAACCCCCTTTCATTGGGTTAGGGAGCTCTATTGTAATTCAATGAATCAATAATAGTTTATCTTCTTCTTCAATCTTTTCTCTTGAATTTTGTTAGAAAGCTTCTCGATCTAATTCCATTGAGTAGTTGTCTTGGGAAAGAGACTACTCATACTTGGAATCCTTCGGAGCCTTGGGAAAGGAATGGAGGATTCATGCTAGAGAAGCTTTCTCACAGTGGATTGGATTGGGGTTTGGATGGATATTGTGACATGTAATCCTACCAAATTGTGGTTCATGAAATTGTGTGGTATAATCAGTGATCAAGCATCATCTCTTCTTATGAACATTTAAACCAAGGGATTGGGAATTTGTTTGTTTTTAGAGAGCATTGGTGAGCCAAGGAATTGGGATCCAATCATATAAGATTGCCAAGCAAAATTCAATGAATGCATTGGTTGAGGAAGAGATTTACATGTTTTGATTCGGAGATTTCAATATCTCCTAAACCCAATGAATTCCCCATTTCTGATTTCCACTTTCTCTTTATATTCCGCAATTCAATTCTTGCAATCATCCCCATTCCCTTTTAATTTCAGCAATTTACATTCTGTTCTTTAATTCATGCAATTTAAGATTCAGCCATTTAATTTTCTTGTCATTTACTTTTCCCGCCAATTTTACATTCCGCAATTCTCATCTCAAACCTTGATTCCGCTCAACTAGAACAAACTTCTAATCCGAATTGCTCACTCAACCAATCCTTGTGGGATTCGACCTCACTCTATTGTGAGTTTTTACTTGACGACGATAACCGGTGCACTTGCCGGAAGGAATTTTGCCGATCGTGCAATTTCCTAATCGTAGCATAACTAGTTTATGCGCATCACTGTTCCAATGCTTCAGCCAGTGGCATGTTTATCTCCAATTTCTTGAAGACTTCAAGAAATTTAGGGAAGTGTTGGTCTTTAGTCTCTTTGCTGAACCTTTGAGGATATGGCAATGGAGGTATAAAGCTTTTCTCAGCTTGCTACTTTTGTTCCTTGGTTGGCTCTCCCTTTTCTTTGAGCTTCTCTAGAGTATTCTTGCTAGCTATTACTTCCTCATCATTGGCTTCTTTTTCAACCTGCTTCTTGTCATTTTCCTTTGGCTTCTTGGTTTTTTCTTCATTTTTTACCAGGATCTTTCCACTCCTTAGTTGTATTGCTTTGCACTCCTCTTTTGGATTAGGAATGGTGTCACTTGGTAGTGAACTTAAAGGTCTCTCAGTAGCGAGTTGCTTGGAAATCTGCCCAATCTGCCTCTCCATATTTTTCATGGAAGCTTCCTGGTTCTTTGTTGTCATCTCTTGGTATTTCATCATTTTATCCATCAAGAGCTCCAAATTGGTAATCCTCTGAGAGTCTTGTGAGATTGGTTGATTGTGGGGTGTTGAGGGCTGAGGGTAAGTGTTTTGGTTGGAGGCTTGGTTATTGGATGGATGATGGTTAAAGTTGGGGTAAGTGTTTTGTGGTTTTCTGTATGTGTTTTGGTTATTGTTTTGCTGGTTGTTGTGGTTTGTATTTTTCCAACTATTTTGGTTTGAGTTTCTTTGCCATGGTTGTTGAGGTTGATTGTGATTGTCTCCCCATCTGAGGTTGGGATGGTTTTTCCATGAGGGGTTGTAAGTATCACCATAGACTTCATTTGGCCCAAAACTTTGGTTGTGCATGTACTGGACTTGTTCTTGCTGTTGCTCCTCTCAAGTTTCTTCATTTTGTCCCCATGTGGTTGATGGTTGGCTTGTGTTGACTGCTGCAACTTGGAGATTGTCAATCCTCTTGGCCATTTGCTCAAATTGTTGTTGAATTTGCTGCTGCATCTTGATGCACGGAAAACTTGTCTTTCAACAAATTCCCCTTCGGCAAGTGTACCGAATTTGTCGTCAAGTAAAAACTCACAATAGAGTGAGGTCGAATCCCACAAGGATTGATTGATCAAGCAACTTTAATTAGAGGACTGTTCTAGTTGAGCGAATCCAGAATTTGAGTTGAGAATTGCAGAAAATAAAATGGTGGGAAGGTAATTGACAGGAAAGTAAATGCTAGAATTATAGATCTGAAAGTAAATGATGGAAGGTAAATTGCAGAATTGTAAATGGGCATGGGGGAATTGCTCATTAAAGTAAATAACAGAAATTAAAGAGAATGGGTAAGATCAGAAATGGGGAGTTCATTGGGCTTAGGAGATATTGCATTCTCCGGATCAATTTCATTTTCATCTCTTCCTCAATCAATGCACTCATTGATCTCCTTGGCAATCTTAAGTGATTGAATTACAATTTTTTGTAATTCAATCTCTCAAATCTTGATCAATAGCCAATTCCTTGGTCAATTGCTCATGAGAAGAGATGAAGTATGGTCACTAATTATACCACATGCATTTCCCAAACCAAGTGTTGAGAGGATTATAGTCACATATCCATCCAAACCCAATTTGGTCCAGCATGAGAAAGCATTTCTAGCTTGATCTCTTCATTCCTCTTTGAAGGTTCAGAAGAGATCCAAGTATGAATAGCTTCTTTTTCAAGATAACTACTCAATTGGATGAAGATCGAAAGCTTTCAAGTAAAATCAAAAGAAAAGATAGAAGAAGAATAATGAAAACTAATATTGATCCATCAAATTACAACAGAGCTCCCTAACCCAATGACAGAGGTTTAGTTGTTCATAGCTCTGGAAAATGAAAACAAAGATGGAGAATACATCATGAAAACTTAGAAGTGCAGAGAAAGTAAATACAGAGAGTAGTTCTATGCTAAGAGTCTCCCTATAATTTCCAACTCTCCAAAATATTTCGAAGATACTCCTATATATACTACTCTTCTGTTCTTCTAGTTAATTCTTCAAGTCTTGGGCCTTTGGATCTTGAGTTGGAAGCAGTTCTCTTCTTCATTGGGCTTAGCTTTTACTTGCAGAGAGAAAGTATGAAGTGGGCAGGGGCTTTGGCACAGGAAGTTAGTGGTGTTAACGTTCAGTGAAAATATGGGTTCGAGAACGTTAGTGACAATCACCTTTTTTACTAACGTTCCTCACCAAAGTTAAAGGTCACGTTAACCTAAACGTTAGTGGCACAAACGTTGCCACTAACGTTTCCACTATGTCCTTCGCACACGTTATTGGGACTCAATTTTCCCAATAACGTTGAGAAGCCTCCCCCTTCCCTACGTTAGAGCCCACGTTAACTTAGTTAACGTGGCTCTTTTAACGTAGGCTTGCCATCCTTCGAGAATGTTAGTGACACTTACCATTGTCACTAACTTTCCAAATTGCCCCTATTTTCCATGTTAGAGTCCACGTTAACTAGGTTAACGTGGCTTCTAACGTGGCCTTGCTAGCCATCTCCAACGTTAGTGACAAAGTTGAGTGTCACTAACGTTGGCTCATCCTTCCCTTATCCACATTAGCTTCCACGTTAACTAAGTTAACGTGGGAGTTAACGTGGCTCATGGTGGCATGTGTGGCTCCTTCCAACGTTAGTGACAATGTTGGGTGTCACTAACGTTGGCGATCACCTTCTTTCTTCACGTTAGCTTCCACGTTAACTAGGTTAACGTGGGAGTCAACGTGGCTCATTGGGGGCTTGTGTTCTTCCAACGTTAGTGACAATGTTGGGTGTCACTAACGTTGTCGACCACTTTGTTCCTTCACGTTAGCTTCCACGTTAACTAGGTTAACGTGGGAGTTAACGTGGCTTAATGTGCTTTGGCCAACGTTAGTGACAATGTTGAGTGTCACTAACGTTGGCTCCCCCCTTCCTTCTTAACGTTAGAGGCCACGTTAACTAGGTTAACGTGGACTCTAACATGGCCACTCATGATCTTGGTTCAACATTAGTGATAATGTTAAGTGTCACTAACGTTGGCTCTATTTCTTAACGTGGGCAATGATGGCTTTGAGAGCGTTATTGGCAATCACTTTTCTCATTAACTTTGCAAGTTACTCCCATTCCACGTTAGTGTTAACGTTAGTGCAACTAACATAGCCACTAATGTGGTTCTTCTTTGCTTCCTTTGTCCTGAAATTAAGCAATAAAGTGCATCAAAGTTCTAGTCCAAGTCATGGGAAATGCAACATCCAATTTGTCCTTAAATTCATGCAAAATCCTCATGAAATCATGTAAAATGCACAATGTATGCTTGAATCAAGATGTAAGTGAATATCTACCCAAAACTAGCTTATTTCCTAAGAAAATGCATGAAACTACCCTAAAAATAGTAAAGAAAAGGTCAGTGAAACTGGCCAAAATGCCCCAGCATCACATCATTTTGTTCTGAGCTAGGATTGAGTCCACTCCTTCCAACTCCATCACTCCTTTCCTTTGTGATGGTTGGCATTGCCTTTGGTGAGCAAAGAAATACTGGTTGTTGGCCACCATATCAATGAGATTTTGGGCTTCCTCTGCAGTTTTCATGAGTTGCAAAGAGCCTCCTGCTGAATAATCCAAAGCCTCTTGAGATTTCAATGTCAAGCCTTCATAGAAATTCTGCAATCTGTCCCACTCACTTAACATTCCAGGTGGGCACTACCTGATTAGAGCTTTGTATCGTTCCTATGCCTCATATAAGGGTTCAACATCCATTTGTGTGAATGTTTGTATTTCAGTCTTCAATCTAATAACTCTTTGAGGTGGGTAAAACTTGGCAAGGAACTTGGTTACTACATCATCCCAATTGTTGATGCTGTCTCTTAGGAAGAATTCCAACCATTGAGTGGCTTTGACTCTAAGAGAAAATGGAAATAGCAGTACCTTGTAACTGTTAGGGTGCACACCATTGGTTTTGACAGTGTCACAAATCCTCAAGAAAGTGGACAAGTGTTGGTTTGGATCTTCAAGTGGTCCTCCTCCATAGGAACAATTATTTTGAACCAAGGTGATGAGTTGTGGCTTCAGTTCATAGTTGTTTGCATTAACATTTGGGGTAAAGATGCTACTCCCACAATGTCTAGGATTTGCAAATGTATAGGAAGCCAAAACTCTTCTCTGTGGTAGATTATTGTTGTTATTGGCTGCTCCTTCTGGTGGATTTGGTGGATTTGTTAAGTGTTCCTCCATATCTTGGAATTCTTCTTCTGAATCCTCTTCTCCAACAATGTTCTTCCCTCTTTCAGCTCTTCTTAATCTCCTAAGAGTTCTTTCGTCTTGTTCACAAAAAGTGGGTATAACTCTCCTTGTACCTGACATACAATCAAAACAAAAAGAATCTCACAAAACCCATTGCTGGAGTGAAATTTTAGTTAGCTTAAGCAAAAATTCAAACAGTTAGTGTGTTAGTTAAAAGTCAAAGAAACAGAAAATAAAAAGTGCTAGATCTAGATCTCCACTTCACTTAATCATTGTCAATCTAATCAATCCCCGGTAACGGCGCCAAAAACTTGATGTGTGGAAAACGATCCAACACGAAACTCACTGGCAAGTGTACCGGGTCGCATCAAGTAGTAATAACTCACATGAGTGAGGTCGATCCCACAGGGATTGAAGGATTGAGCAATTTTTGTTTAGTGGTTGATTTAGTCAAGCGAATCAAGTATTGGTTGAGTGGTTTATAATTGACTGAAGCTAAATTGCATGACTTGTAAAGGGAGAGGGAAGAATTGCAGTAAATTAAAGAGAACAGAAAATAAAAGTGCTGAATCTTAAAGAACAAGTAATGTAAATTGCAGAAACTTAGATTGCAAGAAATATAAATGGCTGAATCTTAAAGTGCAAGAAATGTAAATTGCTTCAATTATAAAAGGAATTGGGATTGCAGAATTTAAACAAGAGCAAGTAAATTGCATTAAACAGAAGAGTAGAAGGTGAATTGAAGTAAAGTAGATCTAAACAGAAAAGTAAAAATGCTTGAGAAATTAAAACAGAAAGTGATGCTTAATTTGCAGTAATTAAAAAGATGTTAAAGATCTCAGGAGTGGAAGAGACTAGAGAACAAGTCTAGATCTCAAATCCTTCCTTGATCCAACAAGAGCAATTGCAAAAGGAAATGAAAAGTAAGTTGCAGAAGTAAATTGCAGAAGAGTAGAAGAAGATGCAGTAAACAGGAATTGAAATTCAATTGTGCAGAAGAAGTAAACAAGAGATCTCAAGGTGAGATTGAAACAGAAGTTCTTCAATTCTTCACCCAAGATCAAAAGCGAGAAAATTAAAAAGTGCTCAAGCAAGAACAAGGAAGAAGAGAGATCAATTCCCCTTCCCAATTCTCTAAGATCTAAATTCAAAAGTACAAGCTCAAAATGAAAATGAAAGTTCAAAGAAAAATCAAAGTAAAGTCTAGAGGTCAAAAGTCCTAATTAAATCAAACTGACTCTTATTTATACACTTTCTATTCTTGGATTTTAGAATTTGGGTGGGCTTTTTAATTTGGTGAAGATTTGAATTTAATTGTATTTTTGATTGAATTTTCAGCCCATGTGAAAATTGCTCCCAGGAGGATGCTCAGCTCAAGTGGGGAGCAGAGCATTGGAGCTTATGTTGGAGATCCCTTGTAGCGTGCTAGGCTGGGAGAGGCACCAGGGGAATGCTCTGCTCACAAGGGGAGCTGAGCATTGGCTTGGTGTGGGGGTTGTCTTGCGCGCTCCTTGCTTCCCTGGACCTTGTCAATTGCGCGCCTCATGCTCCCTTGGCCCGTGTCAATGTTGCTTGTGTGTGCCAAGGAGTAGCGCTCTGCTCTCCTTGTGAGCTGAGCATTGGAGCTTCCAAGGAGAGGTCCTTGGTTTGAAACTTGCTGAATGCATGCGCTGACTCTTTCTCTTGGTGAAGGAAATGGCGCCTTGCTCCTTGCTTCCTCAAGGTGTTGAGTTCGAACCTTGGGGGTGGCATTTGGTAAATTTTTGGCTTGTTTTCCTTGTGAGTAGCGCTCCCTTCCTTCCCTTGGGTCATGGGTTCAAACCTTGGAGCAAGCATTGGCAACTTATTTCCGTTGTTTATTTCTTGTGAGAGCCCGATAATGCTCCCTTGGAGAGCTGAGCATTGTTTCTCCTTTCCTTGTTTCTTGATTCTCAAATTGTGCTTGATGACAAGTCATCTTAGCCTAGTTTCACTAGCCTTTTTCCTTGTTTTTATTAGGTTTTATGCACTTTCTTGCATTCTAAGTAAGTAATTTGGAATGAAAATGCATGACTTCTTTGAATCAATCAAATCACCATGTAATTGATGTTAAATCATGAGGTTTAAGCTAAATTTAATTGAATTTTAATGATTTATAAACCTTGTGAATTTGGTGATACTTTGATTGGTTGATTTGATCACTTGTAGGTGAAGAAAGAAGAAAATAAGAAAAGCGTGGCATAAGGGACATTCCAAAGGAAGCAAAAAGCGTGCCCCAAAGGAAGAAAAAGAGTGGCAACGTTAAGGGAGAAGGAAAGCTAAGTTTGGGAAATGAACTGAGCTTCACAAAGAATGAAAGGAGAAGGCAAGGTACAAAGCTAAGTTCAAATAGTTAACTGAGCACTAAAGAAAGCAAGGAAATGGCATGAAGCTCAGTTCACTAAGTGAACTTTATCGGGGACCTCTCAAAATTAATTCAAGATGAAATTCCAAGGGATGAAGCCACCAAGATTCGAACTAAGGACCAAGGGGAGGCAAGGAACGTTCCTCACAAAAGAAATCATGAAGAATTAGCCAAAATGCCTCCTCCATGGTTCAAACTTGGAACCACACGCTACTCCTTGCAAGGAAAATCAAGAAGAAATAGCTAAAATGCTTGGGCCAAGTTTCGAACTTGGGAATCCTTTGAAACATAAGGGAGGAGCGCCACCAAGCTTGCAAGGAAAATAATCCAAGATGCATTGGCCAAGGTTCGAACCAGGGAGCTCTTGGAAACACAAGGGAGAAGCGCCCACTCATCCAAGGAAATTAGCTCCAAGACTTCCTCCACCAAGTGTTGAACCTAGGACCTTGAGGCCGAAGGCTAAGCGCTACATGGAAAGCTCAGTTAGTTTTCCCAACTGATCATTACCTTCCCCTCAAGCTCCCCACACTTTGACACGGCCAAGCACAATTTTGCACACCAAGGGGGACTGTGACACACAAATTGACACGCCAAGATGCCATGGAGCGCACAACTTTGACACACCTAGAGCTCAGTTCAAAATTCCAACTGAGCTATAGTGTCACGCACATGACCAAGGGAGGCTGGCGCACCATGACACGGGCAACAACATTTGAGGGCTCAGTTTGGTTTTCCAACTGAGCTTGCCCCTGGGAGGTGCAATATTGGGCTGAAAGTTGAATTAAAAATCCAACTTAATTCATTTCTTCATCAAATCAAAAGCCCATCCAAATTCCAAAATCCAAGAATAGAAAGTGTATAAATAGGAGCTAGTTTGATGTAATTAGGACCTCTGGATTTTACTTTGAATTTTTCCTTTTAATTGTCATTTTCATTTTTGAGCTTTTTACTTTTGAATTTGGATCTTAGAGAATTGGGAAGGAGAATTGATCTCTCTTCTTCCTTGTTCTTGCTTGAGCACTCTTTTATTTTCTTGCTTTTGATCTTGGGTGAAGAATTGAAGAACTTCTGTTTCAATCTCACCTTGAGATCTCTTGTTTACCTTCTGCATAATTGAATTTGAATTTCTATTTACTGCATCTTCTTTTATTCTTCTTCTACACTTTTTGCATTTTACTTTTCTTTATTTCTTTTGCAATTGTTCTTGTTGGATCAAGGAAGGATTTGAGATCTAGACTTGTTTTCTAGTCTCTTCCACTCCTGAGATCTTCAACTTCTTTTAATTTGCTGCAATTTAAGCACAAGTCATTTTCTGTTTTAATTTCTCAAGCATTTCTACTTTTCTGTTTAGATCTACTTTACTTCAATTCACCTTCTACTCTTCTATTTAATTGCAATTCACTTGTTCTCGTTTAAATTCTGCAATCCCAATTCCCAATTCCTTTTATAATTCAAGCAATTTACATTTCTTGCACTTTAAGCTTCAGTTATTTACATTTCTTGCAATCTAAGTTTCTGGAATTTACCTTACTTGTTCTTTAAGATTCAGCACATTTACTTTCCTGCTCTTTCAGTTACTGCAATTTCCCCTTCTCCCTTTACATTTCAAGCAATTTAGTTTCTGCAAATTACAAACCACTCAACCAATACTTGATTCGCTTGACTAAATCAACCACTAAACTAAAATTGCTCAATCCTTCAATCCCTATGGGATCGACCTCACTCATGTGAGTTATTATTACTTGATGCGACCCGGTACACTTGCCGGTGAGTTTTGTGTTGGATCGTTTTCCACATATCAAATTTTTGGCGTCGTTGCCGGGGATTGAAATAGATTGACAATGATTAAGTGAAGTGGAGATCTAGATCAAGCACTTTTTCTTTTCTGTTTCTTTAACTTTTAACTAACACACTAACTGTTTGAATTTTCGCTTAAGCCAACTAACATTTCACTTCAGCCATGGATTGAAGTGTTATTGCCTTTCTGGTGTTGTGTGATTCTTATGCTTTGGTTGTATGTCAGGTACAAGGAGAGTTATACCCACTTTTTGTGAACAAGACGAAAGAACCCTCAGAAGATTAAGAAGAGCTAAAAGAGGGAAAAACATTGTTGGAGAAGAGGAGTCAGAAGAAGAATTCCAAGATATGGAGGAACACTTAACAAATCCACCAAATGGAGCAGAAGGGACAGCCAATAACAACAATAATCCACCACAGAAAAGAGTTTTGGCTTCCTACACATGTGCAGATCCTAGACATTGTGGGAGTAGCATTCTCACCCCAAATGTTAATTCAAATAACTTTGAACTAAAGCCACAACTCATCACTTTGGTTCAAAATAATTGTTCTTATGGAGGAGGACCACTTGAAGACCCTAACCAACACTTGTCCACCTTCTTGAGGATTTGTGACACTGTCAAAACCAATGGTGTACACCCTGACAGTTACAAACTATTGCTATTTCCATTTTTTCTCAGAGACAAAGCCACTCAATGGTTGAAATCCTTCCCAAGAGACAGCATCAACAATTGGGATGATCTAGTAACCAAGTTCCTTGCCAAGTTTTACCCACCTCAAAGAGTTATTAGATTGAAGACTGAAGTGCAAACATTCACACAAATGGATGCTGAACCCTTGTATGAGGCATGGGACGATACAAAGCTCTAATCAGGAAGTGTCCACCAGCAATGTTCAGTGAGTGGGACAGATTGCAGAATTTCTATGAAGGCTTGACACTGAAATCTCAAGAGGCTTTGGATTATTCAGCATGAGGCTCTTTACAACTAATGAAAATGGCAGAGGAAGCCCAAAATCTCATTGATATGGTGGCCAACAATCAATATTTCTTTGCTCACCAAAGGCAACGCCAACCATCACAAAGGAAAGGAGTGATGGAGTTGGAAGGAATGGACTCAATCCTAGCTCAAAACAAAATGATGCAGCAGCAAATTCAACAACAATTTGAGCAAATGGGCAAGAGGATTGATAGCCTCCAAGTTGCAGCAGTCAACACAAGCCAACCATCATCCACATGGGGGCAAAATGAAGAAACTCAAGAGGAGCAGCAGCAAGAACAAGTCCAGTACATGCACAACCAAAATTTTGGGCCAAATGAAGTCTATGGTGATACTTACAACCCTTCATGGAAGAACCATCCCAACCTCAGATGGGGAGACAACCACAATCAAACTCAACAGCCATGGCAGAAAAACTCAAACCAAAACAACCAACAGAACAATAGCCAAGTCACATACAGAAAACCACAAAACACCTACTCTAATTCTAACCATCATCCATCCAATAACCAAGCCTCAAGTCAAAACACTTACCCTCAACCCTCAACACCCCACAATCAACCAATCTCACAAGACTCTCAAAGGATTAATAACTTGGAGCTCTTAATGGAAAAGATGATGAAGCACCAGGAGATAACATTAAGGAATCAGGAAGCCTCCATGAAAAATATGGAAAGGCAAATTGGACAACTCTCCAAGCAAATTACCATTGAAAGGCCATCAAGCTCACTACCAAGTGACACCATTTCTAATCCAAAAGAGGAGTGCAAGGCAATACAACTGAGGAGTGGAAAAATCCTGGTAAAAAATGAAGAAGCAACTAAGAAGCCAAAGGAAAGTGACAAGAAACAAGCTGAAGAAGAGAAGGCCAATGATGAAGATGTAACAGCAAGCAAGCAAACTCAGAATCAAGCTCAAGAAAAAGAAGATCAGCCACAAAAATCAAGAAAAGGGAAGGAAGCAATTGAAGATCCAACCAAGGAACAAAGGCAGGAAGTGAACTTCACACCACCTTTGCCATATCCTCAAAGGTTCAACAAAGAAACTAAGGACCAACACTTCCCAAAATTTCTTGAAGTCTTTAAGAAGTTGGAGATCAATATTCCCTTAGCTGAAGCACTTGAGCAAATGCCCCTGTATGCAAAGTTCTTGAAGGAACTTATCAACAAGAAAAGAAGTTGGCAAGTTAATGAAATTGTACTACTTACTGAGGAATACAGAGCACTAATCCAGAAGGGACTTCCTCCTAAACTCGAAGACCCTGGGAGTTTCTTTCTACCCTGTGCCATTGGCAGTATGACTATCAACAAGGCGATGTGTGACTTAGGAGCTAGTATCAATCTAATGCCTGCCTCTCTAGTGAAAAAGCTAAGCATAAAAGAGGTGAAACCAGTACAAATGTCTCTAGAATTGGTGGATAAATCAGTGATATGCCCCAGGGGTATAATTGAGAACCTTCTAGTCAAGGTAGACAGATTCATCTTCCCTGCAGATTTTGTGATCTTAGATTCGAATCAGGATGAGGGCGACTCCATTATACTGGGAAGACCGTTCTTGGCCACTGCTAGGGCCATCATAGACATAGAACAAGGAGAATTAACCCTCAGGATGCATGATGAAAGTGTCACTCTGAGTGTACTGCCAGAAACACAGATCAGTAATGGAAAGAAGGATGGTACGGAAATAGACAAAGAGAACCTGCAGTGGAAGAAGGGAATCAACAAGACAAACAACAACTGCCCTCCCAAGCAAGAGATAGATGATACAGCAGGTCAAAAAGAGAAAGAGACTGTGCAAAATAATGAAGAAGCTCAAGAGGACATTGTAGTATTGGCAACTAAGAAAAGAAATTTTAAGAGGAAGCATGTTGTCAAAGGAAAAGGGTCAACAAAAGGAGGGAAGAAAGACAAAAACAGAGTCAAAAAGGGTTGGAAGGACAAAAAAATTCCAACAGAAGGGCTTTCCAAAGGTGACAAAGTGCAATTGGTCTATCAACAACTGGGAGCAAGCCAACAGACTGATGATTACTATACTGTGAGCAAAATACTCTCACTAGAACATGCTGAAATAGAGCACCAAGGAACAAAGAAGAAGTTCACGATCAGAGGGGACAAGTTGAGGCACTACAGTCATCAACCACCATAAAAGAGGGGGTCAATGTCAAGCTAATGACAATAAACGAGCGCTTCATGGGAGGCAACCCATGATTTATGATTCCTGCTTGCTTTTAAATTCAATAAAGTGTGATCACTTTAGCATGATTTTGAATTTGTCTAGACATCCTTGACAGATGCATACACTGCTTTGAAATACATGACAGACTTCTAAGTTTGGTGTGCTTGACAGCACACAAAAGTTAACATTTCAAGCATTCTTAGATCATATGCTTAGTCATTTTGGTGAAGTATATGACCAAACATTAAGTTTGGTGTCTGCATGTGTACGAATTTTGAGAAAAAAATTTAACTTTTGTTCAGAAAATCAAAATCATGCAAAGATGGATCATACATTTTTTGTTTTAAAAATTTATGCTAAGAGATAAATTGGCACTTATGGTGAAAGTATCAATTGTAACAAGCGTTTATTCTAATCACTAAGCAAGAAACAAGTTTAGTGTTCACCAAACCTTGGTTCAGGGACACAATTGATCTTTCACAACTAAGGACCATAATATAAAATGTAAGCATATACCACTTGACCACCGTGCTTTAAATAAGTTCTGAAGCATTTCATTTTGATTTAATTAGAAAAAAAGGTTTGAGGAAAAGACAAGAGGAAGGAACGGTTATGACAAGTCAAGAGAAGGATCACATGTGCCTAGAGAGGTGTGCCAATCTTGGAAAGCAAAATCTGCATGCATGCACCATTGGACACCGAAAAAGCATGCAACCAATAGGAAGAGAATCCTTGTCAAGCTTCAACAATACATGCAGGCCATTCATTTCATGAATTTCTATACTATTCAACTCAATCATCACCCTTCATCATCATAACCGAATGCAATCCTCTCTTGTGATCTTGTTAGGAAACTTGGAAACCTTGTCCATAAATAGCCTCCAACACATCATAAAGAACACTTTCATACAGGCCACTCTCACTCAAAGCACACAATTTCCTTTTTCTCTTCACAATAAAACCGAACATCACTCTAAACACAACCCCACTTATCTCTTATTCACACACATATTCAATGGCTCCTTCAAGTTCAAAAAGAAGACCAGGAAAGGAACCAATGGTGACAGAACCTCCATCCTATGACACAAAGAGGTTCAAATCCCAATTTCATGAAGCCAGATACAATAGACTCATGAAAACAAAGATTGTCATCCCTGAAATGGGGTTCGAACTAAGGGAGGGAGAATACCCCATTGTGCGACAAATCACCAAGGAAAGAAGATGGGATCTTCTGTGTCGTCCTCTCACTGATATTAGTGCTATGATGATAAGGGAGTTTTACGCCAATGCGGTTAAGAAGAACGAAGACAGCCCATCATACAAAAGTTATGTCAAAGGTGTTGAAGTGGACTTTAGCCCACCATCAATCACAAGAGCTCTAAAGTTGAGAACCATAACTTATGATGAGCTTAGCTATGAAGACAGACTGCGTGGTGATAATGATCCTGATGAAATATTGGAGGGGTTATGTATTGAAGGAAGAGACTGGGAAAGAGACTCACAGCGAACCCCAAGTTGTCTGAAGAGACTTGATCTCAGACCTGAGGCAAAGGGGTAGTATGAGGTGGTAAGGGGATCAATACTCCCCACTGCGAATACCTCATCAGTCATAATCAAGAGAGCTCTCCTGACATACTGCATCCTACATGGTGGGAAAATCGACCTTGCCCAACTCATAGCAGATAGTATCCAGGAGATGGCTGAAGACACAAACAAATCGGGTAGGCTTGGGCACCCAAGCACGATCCTGAGATTATGTAACAAAGCTGGAGTGCTCTTCGAGGATGAAGATACAGAGAAGGTGAAAGGAACCAGAGGAATTACAAAGAGAAAAATGGAAGGCCTTAATGAAGAGGAGGAGGAAGATCAAGAAGAAGAAAGAACTCACAGAAGAAGAAGGTCACACAGGAGGGATGAACAAGCTCAGGGTATCATAGATATGAGTCAATTGCAGGAAGTTCTTGATGAAATATCACAACAGAATATGAGAGCACAAGAGCAGTATTCAAGGCAACAGGAACTCTATCTGCAACAACAAGAGCAATATCTAGAGCACCGAGAACAATATTCAAAGGACAGGGAGCAAAATGAAGCTTGGCAACACAGAATGGAGGAAAGATTGGAGAGCTGGCAGCAACAATCAATGGCCCAACAACAAGAATTCCAAGCCAATATTCTTGAAGGACAGAAGGAACAAACAGCAAATCTTAAAGAATCATATGACAAAATGTTCCTAACTCAAGCCAAGTATGGGGAATATACTCACAACCTGTACCAGTGGAAGAATATTCATCACACCATTGGAGAGGTTAGACATGTGCAACAATCAGATTGTAATGAGGATGTACAAGCAAGGTTGGAATATTTAACCCGCTGCATGCCAGTACTAAATCCACAAATCAAATCATTCGATCAATGCCAAGAACTTAGAGACCGCCAGGCAGCAAAGTCTCAACTTAATACCCAGGTAGCATTCCAAAGATTAGAGGCAGTTGGGCTCTCAGGTCTCACAGATCCTGTTTGGGAAAGAAGATGTCCTCGTGAAGAAGCTCAAGATTATACACAGACGAGGAAGAAGAGGAAGGGAGAATCCAGCAAATCCAAAAGAATGGAAATGCCTGACAAATAGAGGTGGTGAAGCTCCTTTTCTTACTTTTACTTAAATAAGGAAGATGCATGTCTGAAACATGACATGCCTCCAATTGCTTCATGTTTTACTATTTCTTTTGTTTACATTAGTAGTTAAGTAAGAATAAAATATCTGTATAATAAATGTCATCACTCATCAGCTTGAACACTTTGTCTTGTCTCCCTTGCTGTTTGAATAAAAGAAAGATGTTTGATTTAGAAAAGTAATTGTTCAATGTTGCAAAAGTTAGAATGAAAGTTAGTGGTGGTGTGTGTTTATTCAACTATTAGCTCATGGAATAAATGTTGCAGAATGACTTGTTTCTTGAAGCTTAAGCTAGTTTGCTGCTATGATCCTTCAATTAATGAAAGCCCTTGAAAATATGCCGAAACAGAAAGAAAAAGAAAGAAGAAAAAGCCAAAAGTTGGCAAAGAAACAAACAATAAGGCTAGACACCAATAGCTTGGACCCTAGGACATATGCCTGTGGTGTTTGTGTACTAGGATATGCTTGGACAAGTAGGTTCTAAGGAGTATTTTAAAACTTGGCAACTTAGATCAACTGATTTGGAAAAAAACTTGATGGTGTTTTTGTGGAAAAACAAATTTCCAAACACACAAATCTAACCGGCAAGTATACCAGGTCGCATCAAGTAGTAAAACTCACTTAGAGTGAGGTCGATCCCACAGGGTGATGACAAGTCATCTTAGCCTAGTTTCACTAGTCTTTTTCCTTTGTTTTCATTTAGTTTTATGCACTTTTTTGAACCATAAGTAAGCCAATTGGGTAGAATTTCATGTTTCCTTTGATTCAATCAACCATGGAAGAATTAATGCAATTTCATGAGATTTTGTGCTATAATTGTCATATACTATGAAAGAATAACAATCTCATTATTTTGAGCATAGCTTTGATATGTTTGGTTGATTGATGATAGGGGAAAAGAGCTTCGAAGAAGGTTGAAGAAAGAAGGAATGGCTAGGAGCAAGAGAGAACAAAAAGCTTGAGCCAAAGTTTGCCTCAAACTTTAGCTCAAGCTTTTGGAAAAGTTGAAATCTCCCTGGAAGAAGCAAAAGCTTGCGCCAACGTTTGCCTCAAGCTTTTTGGCAAACGTTGGCGCCACACACCAACACCCTGGAGGAAAAAGCTTGCGCCAACGTTTGCCTCAAGCTTTTTGGCAAACGTTGGCGCTACACACTAACACCCTGGAGGAGAAAAGCTTGCGCCAACGTTTGCCTCAAGCTTTTTGGCAAACATTGGTGCCACACATGCATACAAGGTGATCAACATTTGGCTCAAAGTTTGACCTCAAACTTTAGCCCAAACGTTGATAGCAGCAAAAGGGGGCAGCTGATATGAAAAGCTTGAGCCAAAGTTTGCCTCAAACTTTGACTCAAGCTTTTATGATTCATGGCCCGGTTCACAATGGGTTTCTCTCCAACTCCAAGAGCAATCAACAGAGGCTTTTATCAACCCAATTCCATCAAGAGCAAAGGCCCAATTCATGGCTTGAAGACCATTTGAAGAAAGTGTATAAATAGCTTAGGATTTAAGTTTTCGGAGAGCTTCCGGGGAGAATTTTTACAAACTTATAGTAGAGAGCTCACCTTTACATTTTAGTTGTTGTTGTTAGAATTCAAGAGAATTAGGAAGGAGAATTGATCTCTCTTCTTCCTTGTTCTTGCTCAGCACTCTTTACTTTTCTTGCTTTGGATCTTGGGTGGAGAATTGAAGAACTTCTGTTTCAATCTCAGCTTGAGATCTTGTTTAATTTTCTGCATAATTGAATTTCCATTTCTGTTAATTGCTTCTTCTTCTACTATTTCTGCAATTTACTTTTCTACAGCTTTCAATTTCAATTTTCTTGTTTCGTTGCTACACCAAGCTTATTTTCATTTTCATTCAAGATCCGGTTTAATTGAGTCCATCTGTTACATTTTTGTTTGTTAAATTTTACTTTCTCTTGTTTAATTCATGCAAATCCAAATCCCAATTCCCTTTACAATTCAAGTTATTTAAATTTCTTGCATCTTAAGATTCTGCAATTTACATTTCTTGCAATCTAAGTTTCTGCAATTTAATTTCTTGTTCTTTAAGATTCAGCACTTTTATTTTCTGCCCTCTTTAATTTCTTGTCAATTGTCCCTCTCCCTTTTAAATTTCATGCAATTTAGCTTCTGTCAAATACAAACCACTCAAATCAACTCTTGATTCGCTTGACTAAATCAACCACTAAATTAAAATTGCTCAATCCTTCAATCCCTGTGGGATCGACCTCACTCCCATGAGTTTTATTACTTGATGCGACCCGGTACACTTGCCGGTGAGTTTTGGGTTTTGGAAATTCGTTTTTCCAAAAATATCCATCAAGTTTTTGGCGCCGTTGCCGGGGATTGAATAGATTGACAATGATTAAGTGAGGTGGTAGTCTAGATCAAGCACTTTTTCTTTTCTGTTTCTCTAATTTTTGACTGACACACTAACTGTTTGAAATTTTGCTTAAGCTAACTAAAACTTCATTCTAGCAATTGATTGAAGTGTTGCTGGTGGTGTTTCTTTTGTTTTGTTTGTATGTCAGGTACAGGGAGAGCCACTCCTGTTTTATCTTAAACTGACCAGAGAACTCTTAGAAGATTAAGAAGAGCTGAAAGAGGGAAAAATATTGTTGGAGAGGAAGAATCTGAGGAAGAATATCACGAGATGGAAGGAGATCCATCTAATCCAGGAGGAGGGGTTAACAATAACCCACAACAGAGGAAAGTACTAGCCTCCTATACTTTTGCAAATGCTAGACATTGTGGAAGCAGCATTCTCACCCCTAATGTCAATGCAAATAACTTTGAACTGAAGCCACAACTCATCACATTGGTCTAAAACAACTGCTCATTTGGAGGAGGACCATTGGAGGATCCAAACCAACATTTATCCACTTTCTTGAGAATTTGTGACACAGTTAAAAGCAATGGAGTGCATCCTGACATATACAAGCTGTTGTTATTCCTATTCTCTCTCAGGGACAAGGCCACTCAATGGCTAGAAACATTTCCGAAGGAAAGCATTAACACTTGGGATGATTTGGTGAGCAAGTTTCTTGCCAAGTTTTACCCCCCTCAAAGGATCATCAGGTTGAAGACTGAGGTACAGACATTCACGCAATTGGATGCTGAAAATCTGTATGAGGCATAGGAGAGATATAAGGCTCTGCTGAGGAAATGTCCACCAGAAATGTTCACTGAGTAGGACAAGCTACAGAACTTCTATGAAGGACTCACTCTAAAGGCTCAAGAGGCACTTGATCACTCAGTTGGAGGATCATTGCAACTGATGAAAACTGCAGAAGAAGCTCAAAATCTTATTGACATGGTGGCTAATAATCAGTATTTCTTTGCGCATCAAAGGCAACGCCAACCATCACAAAGGAGAGGAGTAATGAAGCTAGAAGGAATGGACTCAATCTTAGCTCAAAACAAAATGATGCAGCAATAGATTCAGCAACAATTTGAGCAAATGGCCAAAAGAATTGATGGCCTACAAGTAGCATCAGTGAGTGCCACAAGCCAACCAACCACTCCTTGGGGGCATAATGAGGAGAACCAAGAGGAACAACAACAAGAGCAAGTGCAGTATATGCACAACCAAGGTTCAAATGAGGTGTATGGTGATACCTACAATCCATCCTGGAAGAACCACCCAAACCTCAGATGGGGGGATAACCACAACCAAAATCAACAACCATGGCAGAGGAACTTAAACCCAAACACCTTAAGAAACAACCAAAACCACAACCAGCAGCAGACTAACCAAAATCCCTACAGAAAACCCCAAAACAACTACCCCAACTCTAACCATTATCCATCCAATAACCAACCTACCAACCAAAGCACTTACCATCAACCATCAGCACCCCATAACCAAGCAATTTTACAAGACTCTCAGAGGATTACTAATCTGGAGATGCTCATGGAAAAGATGATGAAGAACCAAGAAATAACCACAAAGAACCATGAAGCCTCCATGAAGAGCCTAGAGAGGCAGATTGGGCAAATCTCCAAGCAAATTTCTGTTGAGAGACTTTCAAGCTCACTGCCGAGTGACACAATCCCAAATCCTAAGGAAGAATGCAAGGCGATACAATTAAGGAGTGGGAGAACATTGATGAGCAACAATGACACTACAAAGAAGCAAGTAGAGAGCAGCAAAAGACCAATAGAAGATGAAAAGCAAACAAAGGCAGATGAAGCCAAGGATCAAGTTGTGATGCCAAACAAGAGCACTGAAAAACTCAAAGAGAAGAACAACCAGCCACACAGTTCAAAAGAAGTGATTCAGGGACAGCAGCAAGTGGGAAAGAGCATCACACCTCCACTGCCATATCCCCAGAGGTTCAGCAAAGAGACTAAGGACCAACATTTTCATAAGTTCCTTGAGACTTTCAAAAAGCTGGAGATCAATATTCCCTTAGCTGAAGCACTTGAGCAAATGCCTCTGTATGCTAAGTTTTTGAAGGAGCTTATTAACAAAAAAAGAAGTTGGGATGAGAAAGAGACCATACTGCTTACTGAGGAATGCAGGGCTTTGATTCAAAAAGGGCTTCCTCCTAAGCTTGAAGACCCCGGGAGCTTCTTGCTGCCTTGCACCGTTGGGGAATTAACCATCACTAAGGCAATGTGCGATCTAGGAGCAAGTATTAACTTAATTCCCTCCTCTTTGGTGAAAAAGCTGCGTATAGAGGAAGTTAAACCGGTACAGATGTCTCTAGAGCTGGTAGATAAGTCAATGGTATACCCCATTGGTGTAATTGAAAACCTTCTAGTCAAGGAGGACAAATTCATATACCCTGCAGACTTTGTGGTTCTAGATTCAGATAAGGATGAAAGTGACTCCATCATACTTAGGAGACCGTTCTTGGCCACTGCTAGGGCTATCAATAGACGTAGAGCAAGGAGAATTAACTCTCAGAATGCATGATAAGAGTGTCACTCTGAGAGTATTACCAGAAGCGCAGTTCAGTGATGAGAAGAAAGACTATATGGAACTCGACAAGGAAGAATCACAGTTAAAGGAAGAAAGCAACAAGGCGATTCACAGCAACATCCCAAGGCAAAAGATTGTGCAGAATGATGCAGAAGTTCAAGAGGATATTGGAGTATTGGCCACTGAGAAGAGAGATCTCCAAAGTAAGCCTACGGCCAAAGAAGAAAGATCAACAAAAGAAAGGAAGAAACACAGAAACAAAACAAAAAGGGGTTGGAAGAACAGAAAGATTCCAACAGAAGGGCTTTCCAAGGGTGATAAAGTGCAATTGATCTATCAACAACTGGGAGCAAGCCAACAGACGGATGACTATTACACTGTCAGCAATATACTCTCATTAGAGCATGCTGAAATTGAACACCAGAGAACAAAGAGGAGGATCACAGTCAGGGGAGACAAGTTGAGGCACTACAATCATCAACCACCATAAAAGAAAGCCCCAGTGTCAAGCTAGTGATAATAAAAGAGCGCTCCATGGGAGGCAGCCCATGATTTAAGATTTATGTCATTTTAAATTCAATAAGCTATGATCACCTGAGCATGATTTTTTTTTCTTTTCATGAACGTACTTAATGAATGCATGCACTGTTTTGAAATATATGCTAAGACTTCTAAGTTTGGTGTGCCTTCAAGCACACCAAACCAGTGTTACAAACATTTTCATACTATATGCTTAGTTATCCTGATGAAGCATATGACCAAACACTAAGTTTGGTGTCTGCATAGGTGGATATTTTCAGAAGATCAAATTTTTTTTCTCTTCATGAAAATTAAAAATCATGCACCAATGATCATACGTTGTTACTTTCTGAGACTTTACAATTGAAAAGAAATCATATTCTGTGATGAAGGCATCAATTGTGATTAACTGCTGGCATCTCACATTTACCCCTTAACAAGAGACAAGTTTGGTGTTCATCAAACATTGATGCACTGATTAAGGGACACAATTGATCCTTCATGAAAAAAAAAAGAGAAAAAGAAAAATTATAATGAAAGCATTTCTTATAAATATTTAACCAAGAGTGACATTGGAATTTCAAGAACACTAGTTGGAGGAAGAAACATTTTTAAACTATATGACCAAACATTAAGTTTGGTGTCCTCCAAGAAAAGTCACGGTTAAAATGGATATAAGGAATGAGAGTTCACATAGTTGTTAATAAAGGAAGTATTCTTGCCACGGTTTGATAATGTTAATCTTTGTTGTCTTGTTGTGATCGTTAGGTGGTCAAAGAACACTCAATGAAAGAGACAAGACAAAGGGAGAGCATAGCATGAGGACAAAATCCCATCACATGCCTCAAAAAGTGAATCTGCCCACTCCTTGGAATGATCACGTTGAAAATCATTGAAGAAGCAAATTTTGTCCTCATTCACCCTCACATGCACACCTTTGATTCGCATAGTATCCAATTGCATCCCAGCCCTCCATTGTTCATTTAAGTAATTATAAAACACCACCTTCAAGCCATGCACATAACCGAAGAGTTGCACACTCCCTGCACTCCAACCATTCAAACTCCATTCCCTTCATCATTCTTCATCATATAAGCTCAGCCTCAAATATTTTCTTTTCCTAAAACACATCCAAATCTCCAACATTCTTCACACTCCCTTTAACCTCAAGAAGATCAACCAATCAAGTGATCATGGCCTCTTCCTCAAGAACCAAACGAAGAAAAGGAAAAGAGCCCGTGGTGGAAGAGAGTACACCTGAATATGACCGATGGAGATTTAAATCTTGGTACCATCAGTTACAAATTGAATGGATGAATGAGAAGAAAATATATCCAGAGGTTCCACTCTTGCTACCAGATGAAGGGTGCCAAGAAATGAAGGACAAGATTAAAAAGAGGAAATGGGAAGAACTCGTCTCACCCATCACTCGGGTCAATGCAAATATCATAAGAGAGTTCTATGCCAACATCCCAAGACTTAACACGGGTGAAGCCCCAACGTACAAGAGCTATGTACGGGGGATGGAAGTAGACTTTAGTTCAGATGCCATCAAGAAAGTCTTGGGACTAAAAGCAGTCCGCTTTGGTGAACCGGGATACCACCAAACGGTAAATGGAGATCCGGATTATGATAGAATTTCTAGAGATATTTGTATGGTGAACTCAGAGTGGGAAGGAGATGCCAAAAACAAATACAAGTATCTGAGGAGAGGAAACCTCACCCCGGAAGCAAAGGGATGGTATGAGCTATTAAAAAGATCAATTCTGGGCACAGTAAACACCTCAGAAGTCAACAGGAAAAGAGCTGTTATGTTGCATTGCATCATGGTGGGAGGAGAGGTGAAGGTTCATGAAATCCTTGCAAAGGATATTCAAAAACTTGTAGAGAAGAACTCGGCTGGGTCTTGGTTATACTACCCAAGCACCATTATGCGGTTGTGCGCAAGAGCTAAAGTGCTAATGGAGGACGATAACCCAACATGGTTGAACCCGGGCATGCCTATAACCATTGAAAGAATGATGATGGTTACTGAAGCGCAGCAGAGCCGAAGACCACACGGAAGAAGGCAAAGAGAAGAACCAATGGAGGAAGAAGAGTTACAAGAGGAAGAAGAGCCACAAGAGGAAGAGGAACAGCAACACATTCCACCACATAACACTCTGGATATGACTCAGATGCAGGAAGCAATTGGAAGATTATCACAACAGTACATGAGAATTCAAGAAAGGAAAAAGGAATACCATTCACAGTACATGAAAAACCAACAAGAGCAAGAGGCATGGCAGCTGAGAATGATGAACAAACAAAGTGAGTTTGAGTCAAAATTCTTCGTGATGCAAGAGGAGCATGCTTTTCAATCTAACGAATCATTTGGAAAGTTGGCACAAATGCAAGCTGAAAATATGAGGGCTCTCAAAGAGTTCACAACCCTCCAAGATGCAAGATATGAAGTCCAAGCCGACTACAACATAAATAGTCAAATCAAAATGAACTATATTGGAGAGCATCTGCACAACAGGGATCCAGCATTTCCAACTTTCGATGAATTCTTCAAAGGGAAAAGTGAGATAGAAGTAAGCAAGGCTATGAGACTTGAAGATAGAGTAGAGGAGGCGATGAATAGAGCTGGGTTCTGGCGGGGTCAACAGACAACAGACATGGACACAGGGAACACCAACAACCAAGTGTATGAAAGAAGAAAGAAAAAGCATGACAAATGAAAGGTGGACTTGCTCCTTGTTCATCACTACAAAAAAAAAAGCATGCATCCTATCTGTTTAAAATAGTCTTCGCATTATGTTTGTTTCCCTTAAAATAAGTAAGCTAGTCTAAGTGTGTGCTTGTGTGTTTACTTTCACTTAACAAAAAGCATGCTTTGTCCCCTGCATCTTTAATTCAATAAAAGAAATGTTTGAATGTGAAGTAAGATAGTTCTCTGTTAGATAGAAGTACAATAAAAGTAAGTGGTGGTATGTATGTGTGATTGTATGATAGCTCACTTTTAGTGAATAAGAGAACTAGGATGTCTCCTTCTAAGTAGAAAGTGGCCTACTGTCTATGAATCTCAATCAAATAAAAGTCCTTGGTTAAAAAGAAAAACAAAAAGAGAAAAGAAAAAGCCAAAAATTGGCAATAGAATAAAAAAAAAAGAAGTAAAGCTAGACACCAATAGCTTGAACCGTAGAACATATGCCTGTGGTGTCTTTGTACTAGGATCTGCTTGGATCATTAAGTTCTTTGGAGTGCATCAACACTTGGTGACTTGGGTTAACTAACCCGGGATCATCAGCTGAAAGTCCACTATCAAGAGCAACCTAACTACAAGGCATTTAGTAACCCAATGAGGTGCTGGGCATCAATGTTTTAAGAAAGAATGTGAGCCAAGTGTCTATAGTGAATAATGTGTCAAGTATAAAGAAAGAAAAGAACTTGTTACACATGACACTGAACTAAAGCTTATAGAGAAAAATAATAGTCAAGGACAAAGGAATAATGAGAGGTCATAGCAGTGTGTTGCTTGATGCTTGAAGGAGACTTTCTAGGCCTAAAAGTCAATAAGAAGTGAGTGTTTACATATCCACATAAAACCCCATGAACTACCAATAATACTCTGCTAGCATGAACATCCTCTTCCATTTCATTCTTTCTTCTCAATAATTCTTTTCTTGCTTGGGGACAAGCAAGCTTTAAGTTTGGTGTTGTGATGACAAGTCATCTTAGCCTAGTTTCACTAGTCTTTTTCCTTTGTTTTCATTTAGTTTTATGCACTTTCTTGAACCATAAGTAAGCCAATTGGGTAGAATTTCATGTTTCCTTTGATTCAATCAACCATGGAAGAATTAATGCAATTTCATGAGATTTTGTGCTATAATTGTCATATACTATGAAAGAATAACAATCTCATGATTTTGAGCATAGCTTTGATATGTTTGGTTGATTGATGATAGGGGAAAAGAGCTTTGAAGAAGGTTGAAGAAAGAAGGAATGGCTAGGAGCAAGAGAGAACAAAAAGCTTGAGCCAAAGTTTACCTCAAACTTTAGCTCAAACTTTTGGAAAAGTTGAAATCTCCCTGGAAGAAGCAAAAGCTTGCGCCAACGTTTGCCTCAAGCTTTTTGGCAAACGTTGGCGCCACACACCAACACCCTGGAGGAAAAAGCTTGCGCCAACGTTTGCCTCAAGCTTTTTGGCAAACGTTGGCGCCACACACCAACACCCTGGAGGAGAAAAGCTTGCGCCAACGTTTGCCTCAAGCTTTTTGGCAAACGTTGGCGCCACACATGCATACAAGGTGATCAACGTTTGGCTCAAAGTTTGACCTCAAACTTTAGCCCAAACGTTGATAGCAGCAAAAGGGGGCAGCTGATATGAAAAGCTTGAGCCAAAGTTTGCCTCAAACTTTGACTCAAGCTTTTATGATTCATGGCCTGGTTCACAATGGGTTTCTCTCCAATTCCAAGAGCAATCAACAGAGGCTTTTATCAACCCAATTCCATCAAGAGCAAAGGCCCAATTCAAGGCTTGAAGACCATTTGAAGAAAGTGTATAAATAGCTTAGGATTTAAGTTTTCGGAGAGCTTCTGGGGAGAATTTTTACATACTTACAGTAGAGAGCTCACCTTTACATTTTAGTTGTTGTTGTTAGAATTCAAGAGAATTAGGAAGGAGAATTGATCTCTCTTCTTCCTTGTTCTTGCTCAGTGATGAGTATTTTTGTGGAAAAACGAATTTCTCCAAAACACCCAAAACTAACCGGCAAGTGCACCGGGTCGCATCAAGTAATAATAACTCACGGGAGTGAGGTCGATCCCACAGGGATTGAAGGATTGATCAATTTTAGTTTAGTGGTTGATTTAGTCAAGCGAATCAAGATTTGGTTGAGAGATTTGTGATTAACAAAATTTAAATTGCATGGAAAGTAAAGGGAATGGGTAAATTGCAAGAAAGTAAAGAGGACTGAAATTTAAAGTGCTGAATCTTAAAGAACAAGAAATTAAATGGCAGAAACTTAGAACGCAAGAAATGTAAATTGCAGAATCTTAAAGTGCAAGAAATGTAAATGGCTTGAATTGTAAAGGGAATTGGGGATTGGATTTGCAGAAATTAAACAAGGAAAAGTAAAATTGAAACAAACAGAGAAATAGAAGAAGACTTGGATTGAACCGGATCTACAAACAGAATTGTAAATGAGCATGAAAAGCGTTAAACAGAGAAAGTAAAATGAGAATTCAGATCTCAGGACTCAAGAGACTAGATAACCAAGTCTAGATCTCAATGCCTTCCTAGATCCAACAAGAGTAATTGCAAAGGAAATGTAAATTGCAGAGAAAGTAGATGAGAGAGCAAGTAACAGAAACTGAAATTCAATTAAGCAGTGAATTAAACAAGATCCCAAGGTGAGATTGAAACAGAAGTTCTTCAATTCTCCACCCAAGATCCGAAGCAAGAAAATTAAAGAGTGCTGGGCAAGAACAAGGAAGAAGAGAGATAAATTCTCCTCCCCAATTCTCTTGAATTAAAACAACAATGCTAGAATGTAAAAGTGAGCTCTCTACAAAACTCCCCAATCAAAACCGAAAAGAAAGCTCTATGAAAACTAAAAGGGAAGCTCTCTTAAAAACTTAAATCCTATGCTATTTATACACTTTCTTCAAATGGTCTTCAAGCCTTCAATTGGGCCTTTGCTCTTGATGGAATTGGGTTGATAGAGGCCTTGGTTGATTGCTCTTAGAGTTTGGAGAAAAACCGAATTGAACTGGGTTTGGAATCATGAAAGCTTGAGTAAAAGTTTGAGGCAAACTTTTACTCTAACTTTTCACATCAGCCACCCTCTTTTGCTGATACCAACGTTGGGGCAAAAGTTTGGGGTCAAACTTTTGCTCCAACGTTGGCCTCCCCTTGCACACTCATGGCGCCAACGTTAGCCAAAAAGTTAGAGGCTAACGTTGGCGCAAACTTTTGCTCTCCAGGGTGTGTTGTTTATGCACCAATGTTTGCCAAAATGTTAGGGGCAAACGTTGGCGCAAACTTTTGCTCTCCAGGGTGTTGATTTGTGATGCCAAAAGTTTGCCCAAAAGTTTGAGGCAAACTTTTGCTCCAGCTTTTTGCCCAAAAGTTTGCCCAAAAGTTTTAGGCAAACTTTTGGTCCAGCTTTTTGTCCAAAAGTTTGCACAAAAGTTTGAGGCAAACTTTTGTTCCAGCTTTTTGCTCCCTGGTTCATTTTCACTTATTCCAAAAGTTTGAGCTAAAGTTTGAGGCAAACTTTTGCTCAAACTTTTTGTCCTCTCTTCCTCCTAGCCATTCCTCCTTGCTTCAACCTTTCTTCAAGCTTTCTTCACCTATCATTAATCAACCAAACACATCAAAGCTATGCTCAAAATCATGAGATATTCATTCTTTCATAATATGTGACAATTATAGCATAAAACCTCATGAGATTGCATTAATTCATACATGGTTGATTAAATCAAAGAAAGCATGAAAATCTACCCAATTGGCTTGCTTATGGCTCAAGAAAGTGCATAATTCAATTGAAAACAAAA
Source organism: Arachis hypogaea (assembly GCF_003086295.3). Classification (NCBI taxonomy): domain Eukaryota; kingdom Viridiplantae; phylum Streptophyta; class Magnoliopsida; order Fabales; family Fabaceae; genus Arachis; species Arachis hypogaea. Next base: position 49,302,141 of record NC_092050.1, read on the forward strand.
GAAAAAGGCTAGTGAAACTAGGCTAAGATGACTTGTCATCACAACACCAAACTTAAAACTTGCTTGTCCCCAAGCAAGAAATGAATTTTGCTCAAAGGTTCTTTCAATTAAGACGGATTGAAGAATAAATTGTAAGGTCCTGTGAGTGAAGTGATTAAGTGTCAGTGGGGTGAACTCTAAATCATATGCTCATGCAAGGGCTTCAGTGCTTACTAGTCCTCACATGTTGGGAGTCTTAGGTCTTAGAATTTTCATCCAAATGGTATCATGGAGATCTCTTTATATGTAGTCACCTTGAAGTAGCTTATAGTTTCTTTGCTTTGGCCTTGACTCTAAGTGTCATGTCTCAAAGCGGCTCTTTAGATAAGCTTTCAATCAATACTCCTAAACCAGTTGGTTTTAAGGTATTAGGTGTTGAAGCACCCCTAAGGATTTACTTGCTCAAGCCTCTTTCTTTGACACAACTCAACCACAAGCATTTACTAGGCTAACAACTCTTTGAGTTTTGTTTCTTCTTTCTTTTTCTGCCTAGTAATTGATGCTCAGAGCCTTGGGCCATGTTCTTTTTGCTTTTGTATTTTCTTTTGTTTTGTTTGCTGCTTCTTGGATCAATAGATTTTTGAGAATCTCCACAATACTTCTTTGAACTTCATGTCCTGCCTATGAGCTCCCATGCAAGTTTTCACAAGCATGCAACCTCAATACGTAATCATACAACTAGAACCACCACTTCTCCTAATCTTTTGCTTGCCTCAAAATTGTTTGATTCCTCAATCCTTCTTTTCAAAGAACTTTCATATGATGCATTTTTTTTGAATATTGAGTGCAAACAAGTTTTGAAGAGAAAAATGTTGTGAATGATCAAGCATCTTGCTTATTGAATTACAGAAAAACTATGCTATGCAGGCATGCAGGGGTATTATGTAACTTTCAATTTAGCAGCATCTGATATAAAACAATCACTGAACAATACAACCTTTTGGAGTTCGCTTGCTTTCCTCTTCCTCATCATCATTGCCGATCTTTACATTCCTCTCTCTTCCTTTTGATAGATGATGCTAAATCTTTCCAAAAGTTTATATGGTACCCTGCAGTGATATTGAAAGTTGCTTGTTCCCCAAGCACTTAGAGACAATGGTTAGTCTGTATGATTTATTTGTAGGCCTTTGAACTTACTTTGGTGTGGGAACACCAAACTTAGTACCTTGCCAATGGTTTTCATGCATCAAATTAACAATGTGTGATAATTTTTTTTCTCTTCTTTTTTTTCTCTTTTTCAAAAGCCATGGAACTGAAAACTAGGAAACAGCAAAATAGCTAACTAGTTCATCCAATATGCTTGAAGCCAACATTATGCAGATAGTGAGAAAGTGTTTTATAATGGGATTTTGGTGGAACACCAAACTTAGAATCCTTCATTCTCCTTTATATTGTTTTGGTGTGTAACACCAAACTTAGCTTCTTGCAATATAGATAAAACTAATTAGCCTTTTTATTAAAAAAGATATGAAAAGATGGTTACCTCCGGTTGGGTTGCCTCCCAACAAGTGCTCTTTTATTGTCACTAGCTTGACATTCTTCATTATGTGCTCATGGAAGTTGAGGCTTCTGTTGCCTTAGGTTTCCTCCTCTTGTTATGGGCTTCCTTCCCTCTGTTTCTCTTTCCATAACCTTCTTACTTTCCTCCATGACTCCCTTCTCTTTCAACCCAGCATCCTTTTCATGGCTCTTTGGGTTCAGAGTCCCCTTCTTCTCACCCAATTCAGCAAGGTTCTGAACCAGTTGTTCCATCTGACTTTCAAGTCTTCTGAGTGAGGCCTATTGGTTCTTGCTTATCATCTCTTGATGTTTCTTTATTTCTTCCTGCTCTATTGCCATCATTTCTTGAATTTTCATGAACCTCTCCATCAGCATTTCTAGAATATAGATTCTTTGAAAGGTTGGAAGTGGTTGTGGCTGTGTCAATTGTGGTGGTCGATTAAGGTCATTTTGGGCGAATGGTGAGGTAGGACGGGGTTGGAAGTGTGTGTGATTATTGTTGTGGGGGTGTGTTTTATGTTGATTTTTGAAGCTGGGATTGTTGCAGTTGAAATCCCTTGGTCTTTGGTTTTGGTTCTCAACCCCCCTCCCATTAGAATGGGTTCTCCAAGGTGGAATGTACACATCATTCTGAGGCCTGTGTTGGAGCACGCTAGAGTGATTGCTTGGAGATTGTAGTTGCTCATGGTTAATGATCCCAAAACTTTGTTCAGCTTGATTACCCCTATATGAGTTTTGAGTCAGGTTGTATGTATGTACTACAGCATACCTCAGCTCAGTGATTTTTCTGGCCATCATGTCTAGTTATTGTAGAGTCTGATGATGCATCTGCTTGTTTTGGCTCACGATTGTACGAGCATCTTCAATTTCTTTTTCTTGTGTGAATGGGTGCACTTCTGCCTCTGGCTTAACAACTCTCTGTGATAGGTTCAACTTGACTAGGAGTTTACTCATCAGTTCTTCCCATCCGATAATGCTTCCTTGTAGAAAAGCTTCAAACCATTGGGCAACATCATTCATGGCTATGGATAGTTGCTTCGAACTATGGGTTACATTATCATCCAAGGTAGGGATATTACTCTCATGATTGCTAGAATTTGTTGAGTTCCCCTCCATGATCTGCACAGTCACAAAAAATTCAAGTGATGATTGAATATTTTCAAGCTCAGAATGTGATTCAGAAGGTTAGCTGGCACAAAGTATCAAATAGTTGATGGACTTGGGAGATTAGTGGCAGAAATTGCTTCTCTTGTGTAAGCAAGAGCATTGCATAGAGCCAGAAATTTCCAGGAAAACTTCACTTTGTTGCTAAAGCGAAGTTTCAGTCATCTCAGGCAAAAATTCAAACAGTTAGTAGGTTAATTAAAAATTAGAGGACAGAAAAGAAAAAGTGCTTGATCTAGATCACCACCTCACTTAATCATTGTCAATCTAATCAATCCCCGGCAACGGCGCCAAAAACTTGATGAGTATTTTTTGTGGAAAAATGAATTTCTCCAAAACACCCAAAACTAACCGGCAAGTGCACCGGATCGCATCAAGTAATAATAACTCACGGGAGTGAGGTCGATCCCACATGGATTGAAGGATTGAGCAATTTTAGTTTAGTGGTTGATTTAGTCAAGCGAATCAAGATTTGGTTGAGAGATTTGTGATTAACAAAATTTAAATTGCATGGAAAGTAAAGGGAATGGGTAAATTGCATGAAAGTAAAGAGGACTGAAATTTAAAGTGCTGAATCTTAAAGAACAAGAAATTAAATGGCAAAAACTTAGAACGCAAGAAATGTAAATTGCAGAATCTTAAAGTGCAAGAAATGTAAATGGCTTGAATTGTAAAGGGAATTGGGGATTGGATTTGCAGAAATTAAACAAGGAAAAGTAAAATTGAAACAAATAGAGAAATAGAAGAAGACTTAGATTAAACCGAATCTAAAAACAGAATTGTAAATGAGCATGAAAAGCGTTAAACAGAGAAAGTAAAATGAGAATTCAGATCTCAGGACTCAAGAGACTAGATAACCAAGTCTAGATCTCAATGCCTTCCTAGATCCAACAAGAGTAATTGCAAAGGAAATGTAAATTGCAGAGAAAGTAGATGAGAGAGCAAGTAACAGAAACTGAAATTCAATTAAGCAGTGAATTAAACAAGATTCCAAGGTGAGATTGAAACAGAAGTTCTTCAATTCTCCACCCAAGATCCGAAGCAAGAAAATTAAAGAGTGCTGGGCAAGAACAAGGAAGAAGAGAGATCAATTCTCCTCCCAAATTCTCTTGAATTAAAACAACAATGCTAGAATGTAAAAGTGAGCTCTCTACAAAACTCCCCAATCAAACCCGAAAAGAAAGCTCTATGAAAACTAAAAGGGAAGCTCTCTTAAAAACTTAAATCCTATGCTATTTATACACTTTCTTCAAATGGTCTTCAAGCCTTCAATTGGGCCTTTGCTCTTGATGGAATTGGGTTGATAGAGGCCTTGGTTGATTGCTCTTAGAGTTTGGAGAAGAACCGAATTGAACCGGGTTTGGAATCATGAAAGCTTGAGTAAAAGTTTGAGGCAAACTTTTACTCCAACTTTTCACATCAGCCACCCTCTTTTGCTGATACCAACGTTGGGGCAAAAGTTTGGGGTCAAACTTTTGCTCCAACGTTGGCCTCCCCTTGCACACTCATGGCGCCAACGTTAGCCAAAAAGTTAGAGGCTAACGTTGGCGCAAACTTTTGCTCTCCAGGGTGTGTTGTTTATGCGCCAACGTTTGCCAAAAAGTTAGGGGCAAACGTTGGCGCAAACTTTTGCTCTCCAGGGTGTTGATTTGTGATGCCAAAAGTTTGCCCAAAAGTTTGAGGCAAACTTTTGCTCCAGCTTTTTGCCCAAAAGTTTGCCCAAAAGTTTGAGGCAAACTTTTGGTCCAGCTTTTTGCCCAAAAGTTTGCACAAAAGTTTGAGGCAAACTTTTGCTCCAGCTTTTTGCTCCCTGGTTCATTTTCACTTATTCCAAAAGTTTGAGCTAAAGTTTGAGGCAAACTTTTGCTCAAACTTTTTGTCCTCTCTTCCTCCTAGCCATTCCTCCTTGCTTCAACCTTTCTTCAAGCTTTCTTCACCTATCATTAATCAACCAAACACATCAAAGCTATGCTCAAAATCATGAGATATTCATTCTTTCATAATTTGTGACAATTATAGCATAAAACCTCATGAGATTGCATTAATTCATACATGGTTGATTAAATCAAAGGAAGCATGAAAATCTACCCAATTGGCTTGCTTATGGCTCAAGAAAGTGCATAATTCAATTGAAAACAAAAGAAAAAGGCTAGTGAAACTAGGCTAAGATGACTTGTCATCACTCAGCACTCTTTACTTTTCTTGCTTTGGATCTTGGGTGGAGAATTGAAGAACTTCTATTTCAATCTCACCTTGAGATCTTGTTTAATTTTCTGCATAATTGAATTTCCATTTCTGTTAATTGCTTCTTCTTCTACTATTTCTGTAATTTACTTTTCTTCATTTCCTTTGCAATTGTTCTTGCTGGATCTAGGAAGGCAGTGAGATCTAGACTTGGCTATCTAGTCTCTTGAGTCCTGAGATCTACAGCTTTCAATTTCAATTTTCTTGTTTCGTTGCTACACCAAGCTTATTTTCATTTTCATTCAAGATCCGGTTTAATTGAGTCCATCTGTTACATTTCTGTTTGTTAAATTTTACTTTCTCTTGTTTAATTCATGCAAATCCAAATCCCAATTCCCTTTACGATTCAAGTTATTTAAATTTCTTGCATCTTAAGATTCTGCAATTTAAATTTCTTGCAATCTAAGTTTCTGCAATTTAATTTCTTGTTCTTTAAGATTCAGCACTTTTATTTTCTGCCCTCTTTAATTTCTTGTCAATTGTCCCTCTCCCTTTTAAATTTCATGCAATTTAGCTTCTGTCAAATACAAACCACTTAAATCAACTCTTGATTCGCTTGACTAAATCAACCACTAAACTAAAATTGCTCAATCCTTCAATCCCTGTGGGATCGACCTCACTCCCGTGAGTTTTATTACTTGATGCGACCCGGTACACTTGCCAGTGAGTTTTGGGTTTTGGAAATTCGTTTTTCCAAAAATATCCATCACAGGGATTGATGGATCAAGCAACTTTAGTGGGTGATTAGTTTAGTCAAGCTAACATTGAGTGAATTGTGTGAAATGTAGCCAACAGAAAGTAAATTGCAAGGAATTTAAAAGATGCAGAAAGTAAAATTGCAAGTAACTTAAAGAACAAGAAAGTAAAATAGCTTAAACTTAAATTGCAAGAAATATAAATTGAATTAAATGTAAAGGGGAATGGGTGCTGAAAATTAAAGAAAGCAGTAAAGCAAGCAATTGAAGAGATCTTGAGAATAAGTAACAGGAAATTTAAAGTGCAAGAAAATTTAATTCAGATCACAGTAGCTCAAATGTAAAGTGTAGATGAACAAAAGTGCAGGAAAATAAATTGAGACCAATAGGAACAGAAAGCAAAAATCATAGAGAAGGAAATTACAGTAAGAAAGTAATTCAGCAATTTGAAATCTCAAAGAGGAATTAACAATTTCACTGAAACAGTAAAAACAGAAGAACAGCCAAGAGCTCAACTCAATTGCAAAATAAAATTGAAGATCTCTGGGAATCAGAGAGACTAGAAAACAAGTCTAGATCTCACTCCCTTCCTAGATCCAATAGAGAACAAGATGCAGGAAATTAAAGATGAAAGCAATAAATGAAAACTCAGATTCACTTCTCAATTCTCTGAAATTATGCAGAAGAACAACCAAGAGAAATCTTAGACCAAGAGGGAAACATAATTCCTTCACTCCTCAATCCAAGATTCAAATCAAAAAGGAAAACTAAAAGAGAGAGCTCTCTACTCCTAATGCTCTCTAGTCGAGCCAGCCTTCAATACTCTCTAATGGAGCTCCCCTCACAAAGATGGAAATGATGCCTTATATAGGCTTTTTGCAAAATAAAATGAAATTGAAATGAAAAACAAATTAAATGAAAATCCTAATTCTAGCTTGTTCTTGTGCCTTTGAGTCATGATGTGGGCTTTGCTTGCTTTGGATTTGAAGAGAAATGGGTTTGGTTGGCCTAGATTCAATTTGGTGAGGAATTGAATTTAAATGGAATTTTGGTTGAATTTTGGCCCATGAGTGTTTGCTCCCAGTAGAGTGCTCTGCTCTTGTGGGGAGCGGAGCATTGAGCTTGTGGTGTGTCTTGTGCGTGCACCAAGTCCTCCTGGCCGTGTCAAACTTGTGCAAGGAATGAAGAGAGTAGCGCTCTGCTCTCCTTGGGAGCGTAGCACTCCTTTTGCTTGGGTGAGGTTCCAGGTTCAAGCCTTGGTGAAAGCATTTGGGAAGAGATTTTCCTTGAATTTTCATGAAGAGAGCACAATAATGCTCTCTCCAAGAGTGGAGCATTATGCTTTGGAGTGAGTCTCCAGCTTCGAACCTTGGTGGAAGCATTGGCTGATTTTTGCTTATTTTTGGTCCTTAAAGATGCCTTCCACTTGTGCCTCAATTTTATGCCAAATATGTATTTCCATACATTGTTGGAAAGCTCTGAATGTCAGCTTTCCAACGCAACTGAAAGCACATCAATTGGGCGTCTGTAGCTGAAGTTATAGCCCTTTGAAGGAGGCATAGTCATGCTGTGAGCGCCCAGATTTTAACTTGGCGAAAATTTTGCTTCCAAGCTCTTTTTGAACTCTTATAGCGCTCTGCTCTTGGCAAGAGCGGAGCTTTGTATGCTGATTGCCAATCTCCTTTAATTTGGTCATGGGCCACACTTTTAAAAGCGTGGCCTAAGCCTCCAAAGTGTGCTCCAACTTCTAAGTGTGTCCCAAAGCTCTTTTTTTCTCCTTTTTAACTTATTTTGTGCTTCTTTGCTTCTTTTTCTTCTTATTTCCTACAAGATTTATAAAATCAAAAGATCAAGGAAATATATCATTTAAGTACAAAAGCATTCATTATTCAAGCACAAATCATCAATTTCTTGTATGAAAAAGAATAGAAAAATATGACATGGTGACATGTCATCAAAACTTAAATTTTATAATTTAAAAAATTAAAAACTAAAAATTTATTTTTTTAAAATTTTAAATTTTCAAAAAAAATTTCTTTATTTTTTATTCAACGGATATTGGTACTCCCGAACCGTTGACTTTTTTTGTTGTTAGGCTTATTGACCAATGAAGAATAAATTAATTTTAAAAAGTTAAATTTTTTTTATTGGATATTGTTGGAATTTTTATTTTTCAACAGTTAGAATAAAAATTTATTCTTTTAGATTAAAAATAAAAAAATAGTAAATTTACAAATTTCTTATTTACTAGATATGGCTGAATTTTATTTTATTTTTCTATTTTAAATAAAAAATTAAATTTCATAATTAAATTTTTTATTTTTTATTCACTGGATAATGCTACACCCGAACCGTTTACCTTTTTTTTGCCTGGACTTGTTCACAAATTAAGAATAAATTAATTTTTAAAATTTAAAATTTTTTAACTTTTTTTTTATTGGATATTGTTGGAATTTTTAATTTTTCTACTGTTAGAATAAAAATTAATTTTTTTAGATTAAAAGTAAAAAAGATAATAAATTTACAAATTCGTTGTTGTGCTCCTTTGGAGAGCACTGAGCTATTGGGGAGAGCATTGTGGCTTCCCTCCTTCCATGTGCCACGCTTCTCACTTTTCTTTGCCACACTCTTTTCTTCCTTGGGCCATGTTTCTTAAGCCACGCTTTCTTCTTTTCTTCTTTTCTTCACCTACAATTAATCAAAACAACCAATCGAAGTATCACCAAATTCACAAGGTTTATAAATCTTTAAAAATCAATTAAATTTAGCTTAAACCTGATGATTTAGCATCAATTAAATGGTGGTTATTCAATTCAAAGAAACCATGCATTTCCATTCCAAATTACTTACTTAGAATGCAAGAAAGTGCATAAAACCAAATAAAAACAAAGAAAAAGACTAGTAAAACTAGGCTAAGATGACTTGTCATCAAACATCAATGAAAATTGAAATTCATGTCACAGAGAAAGAATTTCTTAGTGAGGCAATAGCTCAAACACCTTGCTATCAATTTAAAACAGATAACAAAAATAAAGAAAATGCTTGATCTAGACTTCTCACCCACTTAATCATTGTTGATCTAATCAATCCCCGGCAACGGCGCCAAAAACTTGATGGTGTTTTGTGGAAAAACAAATTTCCAAACACACAAATCTAACCGGCAAGTATACCGGGTCGCATCAAGTAGTAAAACTCACTTAGAGTGAGGTCGATCCCATAGGGATTGATGGATCAAGAAACTTTAGTGGGTGATTAGTTTAGTCAAGCTAACATTGAGTGAATTGTGTGAAATGTAGCCAACAGAAAGTAAATTGCAAGGAATTTAAAAGATGCAGAAAGTAAAATTGCAAGTAACTTAAAGAACAAGAAAGTAAAATAGTTGAAACTTAAATTGCAAGAAATGTAAATTGCATTAAATGTAAAGGGGAGTGGGTGCTGAAAATTAAAGAAAGCAGTAAAGCAAGCAATTGAAGAGATCTTGAGAATAAGTAACAAGAAATTTAAAGTGCAAAAAAATTTAATTCAGATCACAGTAACTCAAATGTAAAGGGTAGATGAACAAAAGTGCAGGAAAATAAATTGAGAGCAATAGGAACAGAAAGCAAAAATCATAGAGAAGGAAATTGCAGCAGGAAAGTAATTCAGCAATCTGAAATCTCAGAGGAATTAACAATTTCACTGAAACAGTAAAAACAGAAGAACAGCCAAGAGCTCAACTCAATTGCAAAATAAAATTGAAGATCTCTGGGAATCAGAGAGACTAGAAAACAAGTCTAGATCTCACTCCCTTCCTAGATCCAACAGAGAACAAGATGATGACATGTCACCATGTCATATTTTCCTATGCTTTTTCACTAGTTTTTTTACTTAGTTTTCATGCATTCTTATGCAATAAGTAAGCCATTTGGGTGGAATTTCATGTTTCCTTTGATTCGATCAACCATGGATAAATTAATGTATTTTCATGAGATTTTGTGCTATAATTGTCATATATTATAAAAGAAATACAATCTCATGATTTTGAGCATAGCTTTGATGTGCTTGGTTGATTGATGATAGGTGAAAAGAGCTTTGAAGAAGGTTGAAGAAAGAAGAAATGGCAAGGAGCAAGAAAGAACAAAAAGCTTGAGCCAAAGTTTGCCTCAAGCTTTAGCTCAAACTTTTGGAAGAGTTGAAAACACCCTGGATGGAGCAAAAGCTTGCGCCAACGTTTGCCTCAAGCTTTTTGGCAAACGTTGGCGCCACACCAACATACCCAGGGGAGAAAAAGCTTGCGCCAACGTTTGCCAAAAAGCTTGAGGCAAACGTTGGCGCCACACATGCATACAAGGGGTATACTTCCAACAAGAATAACTTGAGCTACAGAGCTCCAAATGAGGTGATTCAAAAAAGCAATGGAAAGTAGGAATCGAGAGCTTTCCAATCATATATGGCACTGCATGGTGGACACTAAAATTGAGGGAGAAAACTGCCCCGAAATGTGCATAAACGAACATGGTGGCAACCTGCAGTGAGGCCAACTGACCTCTGCACCTTCGACGGAGTATAACTCGAGCTGTGGAGCTCCAAATGATGTGCTTCCAATGGCATTGGAAAGTAGACATTCAGAGCTTTCTAACAATATATAATAGTATGGGGTGGACAATGCATTTGAGCTTCCATAACCTGGTGTTTTCGTCCACGTTTGAGGCAAACGTCGCCTCAAACGCTGCACACCAAAGCCAGCGACCCTGTCCTCTCAAATGAGCATAACTTGAGTTGTAGATGTCCAATTGAGGTGATTATAATTGGGTTAGAAAGCTGACATGCAGAGCTTTCCAACCATATATAATAGTCTATAGTTGGCATAAAATTTGCAACGTTGACAAGAGGACAAAGTAGCACCCGAAGAGGCATACAAGAGGGATCCACGTTTGGCTCAAAGTTTGACCTCAAACTTTGGCTCAAACGTGGATGACAGCAAGGAAGGCTAGCTGATATGAAAAGCTTGAGTAAAAGTTTGCCTCAAACTTTTACTCAAGCTTTAATGGTTCATGGCCCGGTTCACAAGTGGATTTCTCTCCAACTCCAAGAGCAATCAATAGAGGCTTTTGTCAACCCAATTCCATCAAGGCCAAAAGCCCAATTGACATCACTCAAAGGCACAAGAAACAAATTGATTAGGAATTTTATTTTCTTTGTAAATGGCTTTCAATTTCATTTTTCATTTGTCATGTTTGTAAAAGCCTATAAAAAGGCATCATTTTCATTTTAGAAAAGGGGGGAGACTCGGATAGAGAGCATAGGAGGAGCTCCATCAGAGAGCACTAGGGAGCATTAGGATTTGAGAGTTCCCTCTCTTAGTTTTCATTTTTGTTTTGAATCTTGGGTTGAGAATTGAAGAAATTCTGTTTCAATCATCACCTCGAGAATTCTCTCTGTTTTCTTCTTCTGCAAACTTTCAAGTGAATTGTTATTTGAATCAAAGTTCTTTTCATTGCTTTCATCTTTAATTTTCCTGCATCTTGTTTGCTATTGGATCAAGGAAGGAATTGAGATCTAGACTTGTTTTCTAGTCTCATTGATTTCCTGAAATCTTCAATCTTCAATTTTATTTGCAATTGAGTTGAATTTAATTTCTGTTTGCTTCTTCAAGCAATTCTGTTTAAAATCTACTGCATTTGATTTCACATTCTGGTTCTCGGATTGATTGCTCTCTGTTCTAATTGTTCCCAATTTACTTTCCTGCACTTTTGTTCCTCTGCACTTTACATTTGAGTTGTTGTGATCTTGATTTATTTTTCCTGCAATTTACAATTCCTGCAATTATTTTACTTCTTGAATTATTGCTTTCTTTAATTTCCCTGCACCCAGTCCCCTCTACTTTTCATGCAATTTACTTTTCTTGCAATTTAAGTTTCAGCTCTTTTACTTTCTTGCTCTTTAAGTTTCAATGCAATTTACTTTTTGCACTTTATAATTCCTTGTCATTTACATTCTGTTGCTTTAAGTTTCACCCAATCTCACTTAAATGTTAGCTTGACTAAACTAATCACCCACTAAAGTTGCTTGATCCATCAATCCCTGTGGGATCGACCTCACTCACGTGAGTTTTACTACTTGATGCGACCCGGTATACTTGCCGGTAAGTTAGGGTGTTTTGGAAAATTCATTTTTTCCACAAATTTTCCCATCACAAGATGCAGGAAATTAAAGATGAAAGCAATAAATGAAAACTCATATTCACTTCTCAATTCTCTGAAATTATGCAGAAGAACAACCAAGAGAAATCTTAGACCAAGAGGGAAACATAATTCCTTCACTCCTCAATCCAGGATTCAAATCAAAAAGGAAAACTAAAAGAGAGAGCTCTCTACTCCTAATGCTCTCTAGTCGAGCCAGCCTTCAATACTCTCTAATGGAGCTCCCCTCACAAAGATGGAAATGATGCCTTATATAGGCTTTTTGCAAAATAAAATGAAATTGAAATGAAAAATAAATTAAATGAAAATCCTAATTCTAGCTTATTCTTGTACCTTTGAATGATGATGTGGGCTTTGCTTGCTTTGGATTTGAGGAGAAATGGGTTTGGTTGGCCTTGATTCAATTTGGTGAGGAATTGAATTTAAATGGAATTTTGGTTGAATTTTGGCCCATGAGTGTTTGCTCTCAGTAGAGTGCTCTGGTCATGTAGGGAGCGGAGCATTGAGCTTGTGGTGTGTCTTGTGCGCGCACCAAGTCCTCCTGGCCGTGTCAAACTTGTGCAAGAAATGAAGAGAGTAGCACTCTGCTCTCCTTGGGAGCGTAGCACTCCTTTTGCTTGGGTGAGGTTCCAGGTTCAAGCCTTGGTGAAAGCATTTGGGAAGAGATTTTCCTTGAATTTTCATGAAGAGAGCACAATAATGCTCTCTCCAAGAGTGGAGCATTATGCTTTGGAGTGAGTCTCCAGCTTCGAACCTTGGTGGAAGCATTGGCTGATTTTTGCTTATTTTTGGTCCTTAAAGATGCCTTCCACTTGTGCCTCAATTTTATGCCAAATATGTATTTCCATACATCGTTGGAAAGCTCTGAATGTCAGCTTTCCAGCTCTGAATGCCTCAATTGGGCGTCTGTAGCTGAAGTTATAGCCCTTTGAAGGAGGCATAGTCATGCTGTGAGCGCCCAGATTTTAACTTGGCGAAAATTTTGCTTCCAAGCTCTTTTTGAACTATTATAGCGCTCTGCTCTTGGCAAGAGCGGAGCTTTGTATGCTGATTGCCAATCTCCTTTAATTTGGTCATGGGCCACACTTTTAAAAGCGTGGCCTAAGCCTCCAAAGTGTGCTCCAACTTCTAAGTGTGTCCCAAAGCTCTTTTTTTCTCCTTTTTAACTTATTTTGTGCTTCTTTGCTTCTTTTTCTTCTTATTTCCTACAAGATTTATAAAATCAAAAGATCAAGGAAATATACCATTTAAGTACAAAAGCATTCATTATTCAAGCACAAATCATCAATTTCTTGTATGAAAAAGCATAGAAAAACATGACATGGTGACATGTCATCAAAACTTAAATTTTATAATTTAAAAAATTAAAAATAAAAAATTTATTTTTTTAAAATTTTAAATTTTCAAAAAATATTTTTTTATTTTTTATTCACCGGATATTGATACAACCGGACCGTTGCCTTTTTTTGTTGTTGGATTTATTGACAAATGAAGAATAAATTAATTTTAAAAATTAAATTTTTTTATTGGATATTGTTGGAATTTTATTTTTCAATAGTTAGAATAAAAATTTATTTTTTTAGATTAAAAATAAAAAATAATAAATTTACAAATTTCTTGTTTACTAGATATGGCTGAATTTTATTTTATTTTTCTATTTTAAATAAAAAATTAAATTTCATAATTAACATTTTTATTTTTTATTCACTGGATAATGCTACACCCAAACCGTTTACATTTTTTTTGCCTAGACTTTGTTCACAAATTAATAATAAATTAATTTTTAAAATTTAAAATTTTTTAACTTTTTTGTTTATTGGATATTGTTGGAATTTTTAATTTTTCTACTGTTAGAATAAAAATTAATTTTTTTAGTTTAAAAGTAAAAAAGATAATAAATTTACAAATTCGTTGTTTACTAGATATTGCTGGATTTTATTTTATTTTTCTACTTTATATAAAAAAAACTTAAATTTTATACGTTAAAAAATCAAAAATAAAAAAATTATTTTTTTAAAAATTTATATTTTCAAAAAATATTTTTTTATTTTTTATTCACCGGATATTGATACACCCGGACCATTGACTTTTTTTGTTGTTGGGCTTATTGACAAAAAAAGAATAAATTAATTTTAAAAATTAAATTTTTTTATTGGATATTGTTGGAATTTTTTTTTTCAACAGTTAGAATAAAAATTAATTTTTTTAGATTAAAAATAAAAAAATAAAAAATTTAGAAATTTCTTGTTTACTAGATATGGCTGAATTTTATTTTATTTTTCTATTTTAAATAAAAAATTAAATTTCATAATTAAATTTTTTTATTTTTTATTCACCGGATAATGCTACACCCGAATCGTTTACCTTTTTTTTGCATGGACTTGTTCACAAATGAAGAATAAATTAATTTTTAAAATTTAAAATTTTTTAACTTTTTTGGTTATTGAATATTGTTGGAATTTTTAATTTTTCTACTGTTAGAATAAAAATTAATTTTTTTAGTTTAAAAGTAAAAAAGATAATAAATTTACAAATTCGTTGTTTACTAGATATTGCTGGATTTTATTTTATTTTTCTACTTTATATAAAAAAACTTAAATTTTATACGTTAAAAAATCAAAAATAAAAAATTTATTTTTTTAAAAATTTATATTTTCAAAAAATATTTTTTTATTTTTTATTCACCGGATATTGATACACCTGGACCGTTGATTTTTTTTGTTGTTGGACTTATTGACAAATGAAGAATAAATTAATTTTAAAAATTAAATTTTTTTTATTGGATATTGTTTGAATTTTTATTTTTCAACAGTTAGAATAAAAATTTATTATTTTAGATTAAAAATAAAAAAATAAAAAATTTACAAATTTCTTGTTTACTAGATATGGCTGAATTTTATTTTATTTTTCTATTTTAAATAAAAAATTAAATTTGATAATTAAATTTTTTTATTTTTCATTCACCGGATAATGTTACACCCGAACCGATTACCTTTTTTTGTTGGACTTGTTCACAAATTAAGAATAAATTAATTTTTAAAATTTAAAATATTTTAACTTTTTTGTTTATTGGATATTGTTGGAATTTTTAATTTTTCTACTGTTAGAATAAAAATTAATTTTTTTAGATTAAAAGTAAAAAAGATAATAAATTTACAAATTCGTTGTTTACTAGATATTGCTGGATTTTATTTTATTTTTCTACTTTATATAAAAAAGTTAAACTTTATAATTTAAAAAATCAAAAATAAAAAATTTATTTTTTTAAAATTTCAAATTTTCAAAAAATATATTTTTATATTTTATTCAGCGGATATTGATACACTCGGACCGTTGACTTTTTTTGCTGTTGGGCTTAATGACAAATGAAGAATAAATTAATTTTAAAAATTAAATTTTTTTATTGGATATTGTTGGAATTTTTATTTTTCAACAGTTAGAATAAAAATTTATTTTTTTAGATTAAAAATAAAAAATAATAAACTTACAAATTTCTTGTTTATTAGATATGGCTGAATTTTATTTTATTTTTCTATTTTAAATAAAAAATTAAATTTCATAATTAAAGTTTTTTATTTTTTATTCACTGGATAATGCTACACCCGAACCGTTCACCTTTTTTTTGCTGGACTTGTTCTTAAATTAAGAATAAATTAATTTTTAAAATTAAAATTTTTTAACTTTTTTGTTTATTGGATATTGTTTGAATTTTTAATTTTTCTACTATTAGAATAAAAATTAATTTTTTAGATTAAAAGTAAAAAAGATAATAAATTTACAAATTTGTTGTTTACAAGATATTGCTGGATTTTATTTTATTTTTCTACTTTATATAAAAAAACATAAATTTTATAATTTAAAAAATCAAAAATAAAAAATTTATTTTTTTAAAATTTTAAATTTTCAAAAAATATTTTTTTATTTTTTATTCACCGGATATTGATACACCCGGACCGTTGACTTTTTTTGTTGTTGGACTTATTGACAAATGAAGAATAAATTAATTTTAAAAATTTAAATTTTTTTGTTGGATATTGTTGGTATTTTTAGTTTTCAACAGTTAGAATAAAAATTTATTTTTTTAGATTAAAAATAAAAAAATAATAAATTTACAAATTTCTTGTTTACTAGATATGGCTGAATTTTACTTTATTTTTCTATTTTAAATAAAAAATTAAATTTCATAATTAAATTTTTTTATTTTTTATTCACCGGATAATGCTACACCCGAACCGTTTTCCTTTTTTTGCTGGAGTTGTTCACAAAATTAGGAATAAATTAATTTTTAAAATTTTAAAATTTTTAAAATTTTTTGTTTATTGGATATTATTGGAATTTTTAATTTTTCTACTGTTAGAATAAAAGTTAATTTTTTTAGATTAAAAGTAAAAAAGATAACAAATTTACAAATTGGTTATTTACTAGATATTTTTGGATTTTATTTTATTTTTCTACTTTATATAAAAAAATTTAAATTTTATAATTTAAAAAATTAAAAATAAAAAATTTATTTTTTTTTAAAATTTTAAATTTTCAAATAATATTTTTTTATTTTTTATTCACCAGATATTGATACACCCGGACTGTTGACTTTTTTTGTTGTTGGACTAATTGACAAATAAAGAATAAATTAATTTTAAAAATTAAATTTTTTTATTGGATATTGTTAGAATTTTAATTTTTTAACAGTTAGAATAAAAATATATTTTTTTAGATTAAAAATAAAAAATATAATAAATTTACAAATTTCTTGTTTACTAGATATGGCTGAATTTTATTTTATTTTTCTATTTTAAATAAAAAATTAAATTTCATAATTAAATTTTTTTATTTTTTATTCACCGGATAATGCTACACCCGAATCGTTTACCTTTTTTTTGCATGGACTTGTTCACAAATTAAGAATAAATTAATTTTTAAAATTTAAAATTTTTTAACTTTTTTGTTTATTGGATATTGTTGGAATTTTTAATTTTTCTACTGTTAGAATAAAAATTAATTTTTTTAGTTTAAAAGTAAAAAAGATAATAAATTTACAAATTCGTTGTTTACTATTGCTGGATTTTATTTATTTTTCTACTTTATATAAAATAACTTAAATTTTATAATTTAAAAATAAAAAATAAAAAATTTATTTTTTAAAATTTTAAATTTTCAAAAAATAATTTTTTATTTTTTATTCAGCGGATATTGATACACCCGGACCGTTGACTTTTTTTTGTTGTTGGCCTTATTGACCAATGAAGAATAAATTAATTTTAAAAATTAAATTTTTTTTATTGGATATTGTTGGAATTTTTATTTTTCAACAGTTAGAATAAAAATTTATGTTTTTAGATTAAAAATAAAAAATAATAAATTTACAAATTTCTTGTTTACTAGATATGGCTGAATTTTATTTTATTTTTCTATTTTAAATAAAAAATTAAATTTCATAATTAAATTTTTTTATTTTTTATTCACCAGATAATGCTGCACCCGAACCGTTTACCTTTTTTTTACTGGACTTGTCCACAAATTAAGAATAAATTAATTTTTAAAATTTAAAATTTTTAACTTTTTTGTTTATTGGACATTGTTAGAATTTTTAATTTTTCTACTGTTAGAATAAAAATTAATTTTTTAGATTAAAAGTAAAAAAGATAATAAATTTACAAATTCTTTGTTTACTAGATATTGCTGGATTTTATTTTATTTTTCTACATTATATAAAAAAACTTAAATTTTATAATTTAAAAAATCAAAAATAAAAAATTTATTTTTTTATTTTTTATTCAGCGGATATTGATACACCCGGACCGTTGACTTTTTTTGTTGTTGGGCTTATTGACAAATGAAGAATAAATTAATTTTAAAAATTAAATTTTTGTATTGGATGATGACATGTCACCATGTCATGTTTTTCTATGCTTTTTCATACAAGAAATTTATGATTTGTGCTTAAATATTGAATGCTTTTGTGCTTAAATGGTATATTTTCTTGATCTTTTAATTTTATAAATCTTGTAGGAAATAAGAAGAAAAAGAAGCAAAGAAGCACAAAATAAGCTAAAAAGGAGAAAAAAAGAGCTTTGGGACACACTTTGAAGTTGGAGCACACTTTGGAGGCTTAGACCACGCTTTTAAAAGCGTGGCACATGACCAAATTAAAGGAGATTGGCAATCAGCACACAAAGCTCCGCTCTTGCCAAGAGTAGAGCATTATCGTGATGCAAAAAATGAGCTTGGAAGCAAAATTTTCACTAAGTTAAAATTTGGGCGCTCATAGCATGACCATGCCTCCTTCAAAGGGCTATAACTTGAGCTACAGATGTCCGATTGATGTGCTTTTAGTTGCGTTGGAAAGCTGACATTCAGAGCTTTCCAACGATATATGGCAATCCATATTTGGCATGAAATTGAGGCACGAGTGAAATACATCTTTAAGGGCCAAAAACAAGCAAAAAAATTAGCCAATACTTCTACCAAGGTTCGAAGCTGGAGCCTCACTCCAAAGCAAAATAGCGCTCTCAAGGAGAGCACAGCGCTCTCTTAGAGAGCATTGTTGTGCTCTCTCCCAAAGAAAATACAAGGAAATTGGGCAAGAGTGCAATCCCCAAGGCTTGAACACGGATACATCACTAAGGAAGCAAGGATGCTACGCTCTTGGGGAGAGCTGAGCGTTACATTGACACAGCCAGGGAGCACTGCTGCGCACACCAAAAGGGCCAAGGAAACAAGCACCAATGCTGCACTCTTGGTGAGAGCCGAGCATTGCCCTGGGAGTGTCACCCATGGGCCAAAATTCAACCAAAATTCCATTTAAATTCAATTCCTCATCCAAATTGAATCAAGAACAATCAAACCCATCTCTCTTCAAATCCAAAGCAAGTAAAGCCCACATCATCACTCAAAGGCACAAGAACAAGCTAGAATTAGGATTTTCATTTAATTTGTTTTTCATTTCAATTTCATTTTATTTTTATTTTGTAAAAAGCCTATATAAAGGCATCATTCTCATTTTCATGAGGAGGTTGGCTCTAATAGAGAGCATTAGAAGGCTGGCTCCACTAGGGAGCATTAGGATTAGAGAGCTATCTTCTAGTTTTTCTTTCCTTAAATTTGAATCTTGGATTGAGAAGTGAAGGAATTCTGTTTCCCTCTTGGTCTAAGATTTCTCTTGGTTGTTCTTCTGCATAATTTCAGAGAATTGAGAATTGAATCTGAGTTTTCATTTATTGCTTTCATCTTTAATTTTCTTGTATCTTGTTCTCTGTTGGATCAAGGAAGGGAGTGAGATCTAGACTTGTTTTCTAGTCTTATTGAGCTCCTGAGATCTTCAACCTCTCATTTTGATTTTGAAATTGAGTTGAATTTAATTTCTGTTTGCTTCTTCAAGCAATTCTGTTTAAAATCTCCTGCATTTGATTTCACATTCTGGTTCTCGAATTGATTGCTCTCTGTTCTCATTGTTCTCAATTTACTTTCCTGCACTTTTGTTCCTCTGTACTTTACATTTGAGTTGTTGTGATCTTGATTTATTTTCCTGTAATTTACAATTCCTGTAATTATTTTAATTCTTGAATTACTGCTTCCTTTAATTTCCCTGCACCCAACCCCCTCTACTTTTCAAGCAATTTACTTTTCTTGCAATTTAAGTTTCAACTCTTTTACTTTCTTGCTCTTTAAGTTTCAGTAATTTAATTCTTCTGCACCTTTAATTCACTACACTTTTACTTTCTATTGATCAACTTCACACAATTCACTCAATGTTAGCTTGACTAAACTAATCATCCACCAAAGTTGCTTGATCCATCAATCCCAGTGGGATTGACCTCACTCTAAGTGAGTTTTACTACTTGATGCGACCCGGTACATGATATGTGGAAAATGATCCAACACAAAACTCACCGGCAAGTGTACCGGGTCGCATAAAGTAATAATAACTCACATGAGTGAGGTCGATCCCACAGGGATTGAAGGATTGAACAATTTTAGTTTAGTGGTTGATTTAGTCAAGCGAATCAAATATTGGTTGAGTGATTTGTGCTTTGCAGAAACTAAATTGCTTGCAATGTAAAGGGAGAGGGGTAAAGTGCAGTAAATTAAAGAGCAGGAAAGTAAAGAGGCAGAATTTTAAAGTTCAAGTAATGTAAATTGCAGAAACTTAGATTGCAAGAAATGTAAATGGCTGAAGCTTAAAGTGCAAGAAATATAAATTGCTTGAATCATAAAAGGAATTGGGAATTGGGATTGCAAAATTTAAACAAGCAGAATTAAATTTCATCAAACAGCAAAGCAAAAGATGAATTGAATTGGAATGGATCTCAAACAGAAGAGTAAAAATGCTTTGAGAATTGTAAAGATAGAAAGGCAGTGCTTAATTTGCAGCAATGTAAAAGAAGTTGAAGATCTCAGGAGTGGAAGAGACTAGATAACAAGTCTAGATCTCAAATCATTCCTTGATCTAACAAGAACAATTGCAAAAGGAACAAAGAAAAGTAAATTGTAGAGAGAGTAGAAAATGAAGCAGTAAATGGAAATTGGAATTCAATGATGCAGAAAATTAAACAAGATCTCAAGGTGAGATTGAAACAGAAGTTCTTCAATTCTCTACCCAAGATCCAAAGCAAGAAAATTAAAGAGTGCTCAAGCAAGAACCAAGAAGAAGAGAGATCAATTCTCCTTCTCAATTCTCTGAAATCTGAATTCAAAAGCAAAAAGCTCAAAATTCAAAGGAAAGCTAAAAAGGAAAATTCAAAGTAAAGTCTAGAGGGTCAAAAAGGTCCTAATTACATCAAACTAACTCCTATTTATACACTTTCTATTCTTGGATTTTGGAATTTGGATGGGCTTTTGATTTGGTGAAGAAATGAATTAAGTTGGATTTTTAATTGAATTTCAGCCCATGAAGAAATTTGCTTCCAGGGGGATGCTCAACTCACAAAGTGAGCTGAGCTTTGTGACTTAGTGTGGGGAGGCCTTGGTAGCGTGCTGTTGCTTGGGATGCATCAGGGGAAAACTCAGCTCACTTTGTGAGTTGAGCATTGGTGCCTTGGTGCCAATTTGTTGCGTGCTTGTGTGCTCCTGGACCGTGTCAACTTTGTTGCGCTCCCCATCCCTGGCCGTGTCAAGATGTGCCTCATGCACCAAGAAGTAGCGCTCAGCTCTCCAAGTGAGTTGAGCCTTGGGACATCCAAGGGAAGGTCCTTGGTTTGAAACCCATGGGAAGCATGCGCTGCCCCTTTTCTTTGGTTTCCTTGCTTCCTTGCTTCCTCAAGGTGTGGGGTTCGAACCTTGGGGACTGCATTTGGCCATTTTTAGCTTATTTTTCCTTGTGGATAGCGCCTCCCCCATCCCCCTTGGTCATGAGTTCAAGCCCTGGAGCATGCATTGCAACTTATTTTCCTTGAATTATTTCTTTGGTGCTCTTGATAATGCTCACTTTGTGAGCTGAGCTTGGTTTCTTCTTTCCTTGTTTCTTGGCCTCATGTTGTGCTTAGCTCACAAAGTGAGCAGAGCTTTGTGCCTTGGTCTCCTGGGAGTAAGTGTAGCGCTCACTTAGTGAGCTTGGTGCTCTTGGAGTGAGCTTCATGGTTTGTTGCGCCACACTTCCTCCTTTCTTGGCCACACTTTTCCTTCCTTGAGCCACACTTCTTAGGCCACGCTTTCTTCTTTTCTTCTTTTCTTCACCTACAATTAATCAAAACAACCAATCAAAGTATCACCAAATTCACAAGGTTCATAAATCATTAAAAATCAATTAAATTTAGCTTAAACCTCATGATTTAGCATCAATTACATGGTGGTTGTTTGATTTAGAGAAGTCATGCATTTCCATTCCAAATTACTTACTTAGGATGCAAGAAAGTGCATAAAACCAAATAAAAAATAAAGAAAAAGGCTAGTAAAACTAGGCTAAGATGACTTGTCATCACAACACCAAACTTAAAACTTGCTTGTCCCCAAGCAAGAAAAGAATTATGCTCAAAGGTTCTTTCAATTAGAATGGATTTAAAGAATCACATGTGCTATCCTGTGAGTGAAGTGATTAAGTGACAGTGGGGTAAACTCTAAATTATATGCTCATGCAAGGGCTTCAATGCTTACTAGTCCCCACATCTTGGAAGTCTTAGGTCTTAGGACTTTAATCCAAATGATATCATGGAGATCTCTCTATAGGTAATCACCTTGAAGCAGCTTATAGTTTCTGTGCTTTGGCCTTGACTCTAAGTGTCATGTCTCAAAGCGGCTCTTTAGATAAGCTTTCAATCAATACTCCTAAATCAATTGGTTTTAAGGTATTAGGTGTTGAAGCACCACTTAGGATTTACTTGCTCAAGCCTCTCTCTTTGACACAATTCGACCACAAGCATTTACTAGGATAATAACTCTTTGAGTTCTTGTTTCTTTCTTCTTTTCTGCTTAGTAATTAATGCTCAGAGCCTTGGGCTTTGTTCTCTTTGTTTTTATATCTTCTTTATTTTCTTTTATTTGCTGCTTCTTAGATCAATAAATGTTCGAAAATCTCCACAATAATTCTTTGAACTCTATGTCCTACCTATGAGCTCCCATGCAAGTTTTCATAAGCATGCAACCTCAATGCATAATCACACAACCAGAACCACCACTTCTCCTAATCTTTTGCTTGCCTCAAAATTGTTTAATTCCTCAATCCTTCTTTTCAAAGAACTATCATGTGGTGCCCTTTTTTTTGAAATCTTGAGTACACGCAAGTTTGAAAAGTGTAGTGTTGTGAATAATCAAACATCTTAATTATTGAAGTATTATAGAACTTTACTAAACAAATAGACAGACAGGGATATAACATCACTTTCAATCACAGCAATATCTGATGTAGAATAATCACTTAACAATACAACCTTTTGGAGTTTACTTGCTTTCCTTCTTCTCATCATCATCATTACTGGTTTTAGTATTCCTCTTTCATTTCTTTGGGTGATGATGCTTAATCCTTCCAAAAGCTTGTGTGACATTCTGCAATGATTTTGAAAGTTGCTTGTTCCCAAGCACTTGAAAAATGGTCAGCGTGCATGAATTATTTGTGGGCTTTTGAACTTACTTTGGTGTGAGAACACCAAACTTAGTACCTTGCCAATGGTTCTCATGCATCAAATTAACCATGTGTGAAACTCTTTTTCTTTTTTTTTTGAAAGCAATAAAACTGAAAACTAAGAAACAGCAAAATAGTTAATTAGTTTATCTAAATGCTCGAAGCTAGCATTATGCAGAAGGTAAGAATATGTTTTATGATGGGATTTTGGTGGAACACCAAACTTAGAATCCTTCATTCTCCCTTAAATTGTTTTGGTGTGCAACACCAAACTTAGCTTCTTGCAATATAGATAAAACTGATTAGCCTTTTTATTGAAATAGCTATGAAAAGAAAACTACCTCAGGTTGGGTTGCCTCCCAACAAGCACTTCTTTATTATCATTAGCTTGACATCCTTCATTCTGTGCTCATGGAAGTTCAAAATCTTGTTGCCTTTGATTTTCTCCTCTCATCCTGAGCTTCCTTTCCTCTGTTTCTTCTTGTGAAATTTCTCTGTGATGCTTTTCTTGGATGAGTAATTCTTTTCCCATAGCCCTCTCATTTTCCTTCAGAATTGCTTTCCATTTCTCCAACCTAGCAGCTTTTTCGTTGTCTTTTGGGTCATTTTCAATGACTCTAGAGATGATATTTGCCTTCTTCTCACCCGTTTCAGCAAAGTGCTTAGCTAATTATTGCATTTGCTTCTCAATTCTTCTTATTGAGGCTTCCTGATCCTTCATTGTCACCTCTTGGTGCTTCATCATTCTCTCTATTAAGATCTCCAAGTTGGTGATCCTCTGAGATTCTTGTGAGATTAGTTGTTTGTGGGGTGTTGGGGGTTGGAAATGTGTGCATTGGGGTGGTGCGTGATGGTTGTTGTTGTGAGGGTGGTTTTTATGCTGGTTTTTTAAAGTTGGGGTTGTTGCAGTTGAAGTCCCTTGGTCTTTGATTTTGGTGTTCGACCGCCCTCCAGTTGGAATGAGTCCTCCAGGGTGGGTTGTACACATCATTCTGAGACCTGTGTTGGAACATGTTAGAGGAACTGTTTGGAGAGTGTGATTGCTCATAACTTTGTTGCTCATGGTTAATTGCTCCAAAACCTTGTTCAGGTTGATTCCAACCGTATGAGTTTTGAGTTAGGTTGTATGCATGTACTACAGCAGTTTGCAGCTCATTAATTTTTCTGACCATCATATCTAGTTGTTGTAGAGTCTGCTGATGCATCTGCTTGTTTTGGTTCATGACTGCACAGACACCTTCAATTTCCTTCCCTTGTGTGAATGGTTGCACTTCTGCCTCTGGTTTAACAATTCCCTGAGGTGGTTTCAACTTGGCTAGGAGTTTATTCATTAGTTCTTCCCATCCAATGATGCTTCCTTGTGGGAAAGCTTCAAACCATTGAGCAACACCGTTCATGGTGATGAGTGGATGCTTCAAGTTATGGGTTGCATTATCATCTAAAGTGGGGACATTACTTCCATGATTACTGGAATTCGTTGAGTTCCCCTCCATGATCTGCACAATCACAAATGGTCCAAATGAAGATAGAGTATATTCATGCCAGAATATGGTTAGAGGATTAGTTGACACAATGTGTCAAATAGTTGATAAACTTGAAAGATTAATGGAAGAAAATTGCTTCTCTCGTATATTCTACAAGCTATGAGGATCACACAAAGCCAGAGAAACCAAGAAAACTTCACTCTATTGCTAAAGTGAAGTTTCAATTAGTTCAAGTAAAAATTCAAACAGTTAGTGGGTTAGTAACGAAAAATGAAGAAACAGAAAAGAGAAAGTGCTTGATCTAGATCTCCACTTCACTTAATCATTGTCAATCTAATCAATCCCCAGCAACGGTGCCAAAAACTTGATGTGTGGAAAATGATCCAACACAAAACTCACTGGCAAGTGTACTGGGTCGCATCAACTAATAATAACTCACATGAGTGAGGTCGATCCTACAGGGATTGAAGGATTGAACAATTTTAGTTTAGTGGTTGATTTAGTCAAGCGAATCAAGTATTTGTTGAGTGATTTGTGCTTTGCAGAAACTAAATTGCTTGAAATGTAAAGGGAGAGGGTGTAAAGTGCAGTAAATTAAAGAGTAGGAAAGTAAAGAGGTAGAATCTTAAAGTTCAAGTAATGTAAATTGCAGAAACTTAGATTGCAAGAAATGTAAATGGCTGAAGCTTAAAGTGCAAGAAATGTAAATTGCTTGAATCATAAAAGGAATTGGGAATTGGGATTGCAGAATTTAAACAAGCAGAATTAAATTTCATCAAACAGCAAAGCAAAAGATGAATTGAATTGGAATGGATCTCAAACAGAAGAGTAAAAATGCTTTGAGAATTGTAAAGACAGAAAGGCAGTGCTTAATTTCCAGCAATGTAAAAGAGGTTGAAGATCTCAGGAGTGGAAGAGACTAGATAACAAGTCTAGATCTCAAATCCTTCCTTGATCTAACAAGAACAATTGCAAAAGGAAAAAAGAAAAGTAAATTGCAGAGAGAGTAGAAGATGAAGCAGTAAATGGAAATTGGAATTCAATTATGCAGAAAATTAAACAAGATCTCAAGGTGAGATTGAAACAGAAGTTCTTCAATTCTCTACCAAAGATCCAAAGCAAGAAAATTAAAGAGTGCTCAAGCAAGAACCAAGAAGAAGAGAGATCAATTCTCCTTCTCAATTCTCTGAAATCTGAATTCAAAAACAAAAAGCTCAAAATTCAAAGGAAAGCTAAAAAGGAAAATTCAAAGTAAAGTCTAGAGGGTCAAAAAGGTCCTAATTACATCAAACTAACTCCTATTTATACACTTTCTATTCTTGGATTTTGGAATTTGGATGGGCTTTTGATTTGGTGAAGAAATGAATTAAGTTGGATTTTTAATTGAATTTCAGCCCATGAAGAAATTTGCTTCCAGGGGGATGCTCAGCTCACAAAGTGAGCTGAGCTTTGTGACTTAGTGTGGGGAGGCCTTGGTAGCGTGCTGTTGCTTGGGATACATCAGGGGAAAACTCAGCTCACTTTGTGAGCTGAGCATTGGTGCCTTGGTGCCAATTTGTTGCGCGCTTGTGTGCTCCTGGACCGTGTCAACTTTGTTGCGCTCCCCATCCCTGGCCGTGTCAAGATGTGCCTCATGCACCAAGAAGTAGCGCTCAGCTCTCCAAGTGAGCTGAGCCTTGGGACATCCAAGGGAAGGTCCTTGGTTCGAAACCCATGGGAAGCATGCGCTGCCCCTTTTCTTTGGTTGCCTTGCTTCCTTGCTTCCTCAAGGTGTGGGGTTCGAACCTTGGGGACTGCATTTGGCCATTTTTAGCTTACTTTTCCTTGTGGATAGCACCTCCCCCATCCCCCTTGGTCATGAGTTCAAGCCCTGGAGCATGCATTTGCAACTTATTTTCCTTGAATTATTTCTTTGGTGCTCTCGATAATGCTCACTTTGTGTGCTGAGCTTGGTTTCTTCTTTCCTTGTTTCTTTGCCTCATGTTGTGCTCAGCTCACAAAGTGAGCAGAGCTTTGTGCCTTGGTCTCCTGGGAGTAAGTGTAGCGCTCACTTAGTGAGCTTGGTGCTCTTGGAGTGAGCTTCATGGTTTGTTGCGCCACACTTCCTCCTCTCTTGGCCACACTTTTTCTTCCTTGAGCCACACTTCTTAGGCAACGCTTTCTTCTTTTCTTCTTTTCTTCACCTACAATTAATCAAAACAACCAATCAAAGTATCACCAAATTCACAAGGTTCATAAATCATTAAAAATCAACTAAATTTAGCTTAAACCTCATGATTTAGCATCAATTACATGGTAGTTGTTTGATTTAGAGAAGTCATGCATTTCCATTCCAAATTACTTACTTAGAATGCAAGAAAGTGCATAAAACCAAATAAAAAATAAAGAAAAAGGCTAGTAAAACTAGGCTAAGATGACTTGTCATCAGTACACTTGCCGGTGAGTTTTAGGTATTGGAATTTCGGTTTCAACCCATCAAGTTTTTGGCGCCGTTGCCGGGAATTGATTTAGATCAACAATGATTAAGTGGGTGAGAAGTCTAGATCAAGCATTTTCTTTATTTTTGTTCTCTGTTTTAAGTTGATAGCAAGGTGTTTGAGCTATTGCCTCACTAAGAAATTCTTTCTCTGTGACATGAATTTCAATTTTCATTGATGTTGCGTTTTACAAAATACAAATGGAGTTCAACTCATCTTGTGGTCAAACAAAATTTTATGGGATATCACCCACCATCACCAATCTCTAATGATGGCTGGGAATATCACCAAGAAAATACAAATTCTGAGCACTACAATTCATGGAAATTTGCTTCAGAGACACAAGATGAGCAAGAAAACCATATGGGATACTTCCTTCCACCACAAAATGATGCAAGTCATGATTCTAATGGTGGCTGGGAAGGGAATTCTAATGCTCCATATGATATTCATCCAAAGATATCATCACTTGACCATGCTTCAACAAAAAGCCCCTTTCAAAACTCACCACCCACACAAACTTCCATGAACCACTCAAGGTTCTCAAAGCTTGAGTCCATGCTCAAAAGATATGAGGAGAAGACAACGAAAGTTTGAAAAGAACAAGAGAACTCCCTCAAAAACATGGAAGTGATGTTAGATCAATTGTTGAGTGCAATGAAGAAAGTGGAAAAACAAGATGAGGAAGACACTGTGTCAAGTAAAAGTTCAATGGAAAAGGAGGTTGTGGAGGTGTTTGAACCTGTGGCTTTATATTCACAAAAGCTACTTGAGGTGACCATGAAACATAAAGATTTCCTCCCAAAAGAATTAATGGAAAATCATGAAGAAGAAATGAAGGAAGATACTCAAGAGAATTCACACTCAAGTGAAGTAGAGAAGTGCACAGAGGAAGAGCTCATTGAACCACCATTGCAAGGAACTCTTGATGAAGACAAAACTCCAATAATCACACAGTAACCAAGTTTTGAATTCAAAGAAGTGAAGGCAACTAGCAAGAGCACCAATCCTGTCCCTGATCCAGCAAGCAAGATTAATCAAGCCATTTGCAAAAGGAAGCTTGCTGAGGAAAGGCCAAGACAAGGGACAGTAGCTGAATATTCTCCCCCCTTAAGGTCATTCCTCTTAACAAACTGGAAGAAGAGGAAGAAAGTGAACAACATGTCAACCGTAGGTATAATTTCTCTTCTCTGCTTTGTTTTCTCTCTTTGCTTTGTTTAAATTCAATAAATTGGCATATGGTTACATTCTAAGTTTGGTGTTGCCCTGCAACAATTTGTTTTCAATCCCTTTGAATGATTGCATCAATTCTACATGGAAGTGTCACACTAAGATTCTAAGTTTGGTGTGCCACTTATTTTTCTATGCAATTCATTCAGCAACACCACTTGTTTGGATAATCATAATGTTCTTTGCACTGTTATCTTTCTTTTAGTATGACAAATTCTTGGCTTGGTAATTGTATTTAACATATAACAGTTTTATTTGCTTAGTTTTTATTCAAATAAATTGACATAGGATTGCATTCTAAGTTTGGTGTTGCTATGCAACAAAAATTTGGTTCCCATATCTACTAAATACTTGCATCAATTCCAAGTGAAAGTGTCACACTAAGTTTGGTGTGCCACTTATCTTTTATGCAATGTATTGTGCTCACCTTCTTATGTTTGCAATCAAAATGTCTCTGTCTCTTGTGCCTTAATTGTTATCTTTAATTTTGCTTGCTTAAAACACATGTACTACTAACATTTCATTGTATAAGACATTCATGATTCATCTTAGCCCCATAGCCATTGTTCTAATTGTTTCTTGAGGATGAACAAGCATTCTGAGTTTGGCAAGAGAAAGGGAAGAATGGGAGGAAAATGACAACAATAGAGAAGATGAATTACAAGGTTGTAAAGTTCCTTTTCCTCTCCTTTGTTTCCGGCACTTTAAATTGCATGATTGTCTTTTCTCTGTATGCATGTGTGGTATGAATGAGCATAGCCTGAATTATGATCTGTAACATGTTGCCATGCCATTATGACTACCAACTTGAGTTTTGTAAAGTTCAAAGCAGTAAAGTATCATGATCATAAACAAACAAGGCATTAAAAAAGAGATTAGCATGTGCATATAAGTTTTGGAAATCTAGTATGATTAATTGTTACTCAATTGCATTAGATTTTATTTAATTGAAGTTTTCATCTAGGACATTTTATGAAATCTTTTGAAATCATGAAAACCTTGAAGGAAGTAAATGCAAATAAAGCAAGAAAGAAAAAGGGAAAGAATGAGAAAGCTGAAGGCTTTGAGTACCAATGACAATTAATTTTTTAAGTACTTGTGGTGTTTATGTATCAAGCCAAATGCTTGAAAACAAAACACTTAGAGTCAAGGTTAGGCTCAAAGTGCAAATGCACTCCCTCAAAGCTCAAGGCTCTGAGCATCAATGATTAGAGAGTCAAGAAAAGAAACAAATGAGCTTAATGAAGTCCTCTAATTAAATGCTTGTGGTGCTTATGTATCAAGTGGTAATACTTGAAAACAAAGCATTTAGAGTCGTAGCTTTGTTATCAACTCATGGGGCAAAGCACCCAAAAGGAGAAGCTAATAAGAAAATAAAAAAAAAGCTTGTTTCAAGGAAGAAATACAAGAAAAAGATTTCATAAAATGAGCTAGATAGAAGCATCAATCATTTACATTTCTTTTGTGATTGTAGCATGCATAGAAAACTAGCTGACCATGAACATTGAGTTGCTATTCTTCTTACCTTGGATTGTCAATCTTTATTGCATGATTCTTTTCTTGCTTGAGGACAAGCAAGGTTTAAGTTTGGTGTTGTGATGACATGTCACCATGTCATGTTTTTCTATGCTTTTTCATACAAGAAATTGATGATTTGTGCTTAAATATTGAATGCTTTTGTGCTTAAATGGTATATTTTCTTGATCTTTTAATTTTATAAATCTTGTAGGAAATAAGAAGAAAAAGAAGCAAAGAAGCACAAAATAAGCTAAAAAAGAGAAAAAAAGAGCTTTGGGACACACTTTGAAGTTGGAGCACACTTTGGAGGCTTAGACTGATGGGTTGGAAACAAATTCCAACACCTTAAAACTCACCGGCAAGTATACTGGGTCGCATCAAGTAGTAAAACTCACTTAGAGTGAGGTCGATCTCACAGGGATTGATGGATCAAGCAACTTTAGTGGGTGATTAGTTTAGTCAAGCTAACATTGGTGAGTGATAATTGATGCAGCAGAAAGTAAATGACAAGAAAATTTAAAGTGCAAAAAGTAAATTGGACAGAAACTTAAAGAGCAAGAAATATAAATTGCAGAAACTTAAATGACAAGAAATGTAAATTGCATCAAATCTAAAGGAGGGTTGGGTGCTGGAAATTAAAGAAAGCAATAGATCAAAGCTTAGAACTCTTGCAGAAAGCTTAAATTGTAGGAAAGTAAATTGAGAGCAATGTAAACAGAGAAGCAAAATTGCAGTGAATCAGGATTTTAGAGCAATTGCAGAGGAATTTAAAATTGTGCAGGAAATGTAAATGAGATTTGCAGCAAGCTTAATGTAAACTGAATTGAGGAACTAAATAGAAAGTAAAATGCAGCTTAATTGCAATAGTTAAAAGGAAGTTGAAGATCTCAGGGGTTGGATGAGACTAGAGAACAAGTCTAGATCTCAATTCCTTCCTTGATCCAACAAAGAATAATTGCAAAAGAAGCAGAAGAACAAATTGCAGAAGAAAATAGAGAAGAAAGCAGTAAAGAGAATTTGGATTCAAATCACAGTTTCTAGAATTATGCAGAAAAATAAACAAAGAGATCTCAAGGTGAGGTTGAGACAGAATTTCCTCAACTCTTCACTTTCAAGATCCAAGACAAGAAGTAAGAAATGCAAAAGCAAGAACAAGGAGAAGAGACTCAGCTCTCAATCCCAATTCCCCCTAGTGCTCTCTAGTAGAGCCAGCCTCTTAATACTCTCTATAAGAGCTGGTATGCGAAATTGTTATCCCTGGGGTTGTAAAATTTGTTGTTCGTTCTCTCCCTGGCAATGGCGCCAATAACTGGTGTACAATACCATGGTCCAAACATAACTTCACAACTTCGCACAACTAACTAGCAAGTGCACTGGGTCGTCCAAGTAATAAAACTTTACGTGAGTAAGGGTCGATCCCACGGAGATTGTTGGTAGGAAGCAAGCTATGGTCATCTTGTTAATCTCAGTCAGGCGGATATCAAATGGTTATGGAGTTTTCGAATAATAATAATAAATAAACAGAAAATAAAGATAAAAATACTTATGTAATTCATTGGTGATAATTTCAGACAAGCGTATAGAGATGCTTTTGTTCCTCTGAATCTCTGCTTTCCTGCTGTCTTCATCCAATTAGTCTTACTCCTTTCCAAGGCAAGCTTTCTGTAAGGGCATCACCATTGTCAATGGCTACATCCCATCCTCTCTGTGAAAATGGTCCAAATGCTCTGTCACGGCATGGATAATCATCTAGAGGTTCTCGATCATACTGGAATAGGATTTACTATCCTTTTGCGTCTATCACTACGCCTAGCACTCGCGAGTTTGAAGTTCGTCACAGCCATCCCTTCCCAGATCCTACTCGGAATACCACAGACAAGGTTTAGACTTTCTGGATCTCAGGAATGGCCATCCATGGGTTCTAACTTATACCACGAAGATACTGATAACTCGGACTCGGTCCCCTGTATTAGATATCTAAGAGATACTCATTCTAGCTTGGTTGCATGTAGAACGGAAGTGTTTGTCAGGCACGCGTTCATAAGTGAGAATGATGATGAGCGTCACATAATCATCACATTCATCATGTTCTTGGGTGCGAATGGATATCTTAGAAGCGGAATAAGTTGAATTGAATAGAAAATAGTAGTACTTTGCATTAAATCATTAGGAACACCAGAGCTCCACACCTTAATCTATGGAGTGCAAAAATTCTACCGTTGAAAATACATAAGTAATGAAGGTCCCGGCATGGCCGAATGGCCAGCCCCCAAACGTGATCAATAGATGAAACTAAAGATCATAAGATGATCCAAAGATGTCTAATACAATAGTAAAAAGTCCTATTTATACTAAACTAGTTACTAGGGTTTACAAAAGTAAGTAATTGATGCATAAATCCACTTCCGGGGCCCACTTGGTGTGTGCTTGGGATGAGCTTGAAGTTTACACGTGGAGAGGTCATTCTTGGAGTTGAACGGCAGTTTGTAACATGTTTCTGGCGTTCAATTCTGGTTCGTGACGTGTTTCTGGTGTTTAACTCCAGACTGCAGCGTAGAACTGGCGTTCAACGCCCTTTTGCGTCATCTAAACTCTGCCAAAGTATGAATCATTATATCTTGCTGAAAAGCCCTGGATGTCTACTTTCCAACGCAATTGGAAGCGCGCCATTTTGAGTTTTGTAGCTCCAGAAAATCCACTTTGAGTGCAGGGAGGTCAGAATCCAACAGCATCAGCAGTCCTTCTTCAACCTCTGAATATGATTTTTGCTCAAGTCCCTCAATTTCAGCCAGAAAATATCTGAAATCACAGAAAAACACACAAACTCATAGTAAAGTGCAGAAATGTGAATTTAACACAAAAACTAATAAAAACATCCTTAAAAGTAACTAGATCTTACTAAAAACATACTAAAAACAATGCCAAAAAGCGTATAAATTATCCGCTCATCACAACACCAAACTTAAATTGTTGCTTGTCCCCAAGCAACTGAAAATCAAATAGGATAAAAAGAAGAGAATATACTATAAATTCCAAACTATCAATGAAACATAGCTCCAATCAGATGAGCGGGACTTGTAGCTTTTTGCCTCTTGAATAGTTTTGGCATCTCACTTTATCCATTGAAGTTCAGAATGATTGGCATCTATAAGAACTCAGAGTTCAGATAGTGTTATTGATTCTCCTAGTTCAGTATGTTGATTCTTGAACACAGTTACTTTATGAGTCTTGGCCGTGGCCCTAAGCACTTTATTTTCCAGTATTACCACCGGATACATAAATGCCACAGACACATAATTGGGTGAACCTTTTCAGATTGTGACTCAGCTTTGCTAAAGTCCCCAATTAGAGGTGTCCAGGGTTCTTACGCACACTCTTCTTTTGCTTTGGACCTTGACTTTAACCGCTCAGCCTCAAGTTTTCACTTGACACCTTCACGCCACAAGCACATGGTTAGGGACAGCTTGGTTTAGCCGCTTAGGCCGGGATTTTATTCCTTTAGGCCCTCCTATCCACTGATTCTCAAAGCCTTGGGATCCTTTTTATTTACCCTTGCTTTTTGGTTTTAAGGGTTATTGGATTTTTGCTCTTGCCTTTTGGTTTTAAGAGCTTTTGGCTTTTTCTGCTTGCTTTTTCTTTTTCTATTTTTTTTTGCCATTTTTTTTCTTTCTTTTTTTTTCTGCAAGCTTTTGTATTTACTGCTTTTTCTTGCTTCAAGAATCATTTTTATGATTTTTCAGATTATCAAATAACATGTCTCCTATTCATCATATTTAACATTCTAAAACACCAACTTCAAAAGACATATGCATTGTTCAAGCATTCATTCAGAAAACAAAAAGTATTGTCTCCACATCAAAATAATTAAATTAAGTTCAAGGATAAATTCGAAACTCATGTACTTGTTCTTTTGTAATTAAAACATTTTTCCATTTAAGAGAGGAGATGGATTGATATTCACTACTTTAAGGCATAGACACTTAGACACAAATGATCATGTAATAAAGACACAAACATAGATAAACATTTAACATAAGAAAACGAAAAACAGAAAGTTTAAGAACAAGGAATGAGTCCACCTTAGTGATGGTGGCGTTTCCTTCTTGAGGAACCAATGATGTCCTTGAGCTCTTCTATGTCTCTTCCTTGTCTTTGTTGCTCCTCCCTTATTGCTCTTTGATCTTCTTTAATTTCATGAAGGATGATGGAGTGCTCTTGATGTTCCACCCTTAATTGTCCCATGTTGGAACTTAATTCTCCTAGGGAGGTGTTGATTTGCTCCCAAAAATTCTGTGGAGGAAAGTGCATCCCTTGAGGCATCTTAGGGATTTCTTGGTGATGAGCTTCTTCATGCGTCTCTTGAGATCCATGAATAGGCTCTCTTGTTTGCTCCATCCTTTTCTTAGTGATGGGCTTGTCCTCATCAATGAGGATGTCTCCCTCTATGTCAATCCCAGCCGAATTGCATAGATGGCAAATGAGGTGAGGAAAAGCTAACCTTGCCATAGTGGAGGACTTGTCAGCCACCTTGTAGAGTTCTTGAGATATAATCTCATGAACATCCACCTCTTCTCCAATCATGATGCTATGGATCATGATGGCCCGGTCTATAGTAACTTCAGACCGGTAGCTAGTGGGAATGATGGAGCGTTGGATGAACTCCAACCATCCTCTAGCCACAGGCTTGAGGTCCAGTCTTCTAAGTTGAACCGGTTTGCCTTTTGAGTCAATCTTTCATTGAGCTCCTTCCACACATACGTCCATGAGGACTTGGTCCAACCTTTGATCAAAGTTGACCCTTCTAGTGTAGGGGCGTGCATCTCCTTGCATCATAGGCAAGTTAAACGCCAACCTCACATTTTCCAGACTAAAATCTAAGTAATTCCCCCGAACCATGGTGAGATAATTCTTTGGGTTCGGGTTCTTACTTTGATCATGGTTCCTAGTGATCCATGCATTAGCATAGAACTCTTGAACCATTAGAATTCCGACTTGTTGGATGGGGTTTGTTAGAACTTCCCAACCTCTTTTATGGATCTCATGTCGGATCTCCGGATACTCATTTTTCTTGAGTTTGAAAGGGACCTCGGGGATCACCTTCTTCTTGGCCACAATATCATAGAAGTGGTCTTGATGGGCTTTGGAGATGAATCTTTCCATCTCCCATGACTCAGAGGTGGAAGCTTTTGTCTTTCCTTTTCCTTTTCTAGAGGATTCTCCGGTCTTAGGTGCCATCAATGGTAATGGAAAAACAAAAAGCTTATGCTTTTACCACACCAAACATAGAATATTGCTCGCCCTCGAGCAAGAGAAGAAAGAATAGATGATGAAGAAGAAGAAATAGAGGAGAGGGAGAGAGAGTTGTGTTTCGGCCAAGAAGGGGAAGAGAGGGTTGTGTTGTGTGAAAATAAAGAAGAATGGCGGATTTTATATAGTGGAGGGAGAGGGGTTAGGTTCGGCCATTTAGGGTGAGTTTGGGTGGGAAAGTGATTTTGAATTTTGAAGGTAGGTGGGGTTTATGAGGTAGGTTTATGGGGAAGAGTGGGTGGATGTGAGTGGTGAAGGGGTAGTAGGGAGGAGAGCTTGATGTGATTGGTGAAGGGTTTTGGGGAAAGGTGTTTATTGGGAAGAGAGGATGAACATTGAGAAGAGGGAAGAGTATGAGTGGAGGTAAGTGGGGATCCTGTGGGGTCCACAGATGCTGAGATGATCCTGTGGGGTTCACAGATCCTGAGGTGTCAAGGATTTACATCCTTGCACCAATTAGGCATGTAAAATGCCTTTGCATGCAATTCTGGCGTTTAAACGCCGAATCGATGCTTGTTCTGGGAGTTCAGCGCCCAGATGCAGCATGTTTCTGGCGTTGAACGCCAGCTCCATGCTTGTTTCTGGCGTTCAGCACCAGCTTTCCTCAGTGTGCATTCCTGGCGTCTGAACGCCAGGATGCTGCTTGTTTTGGGCGTTCAACGCCTGATCCATGCTCTGTTCTGGCGTTGAACGCTAGCCAGATGCTCCTTACTGGCGTTTAAACGCCAGTAAGCCCTTTCTCTAGGGTGTGATTTTTCTTCTGCTATTTTTGATTATGTTTTTGATTTTTCTATTTATTTTGTGACTCCACATGATCATGAACCTAATAAAACATGAAAGAACAACAAAAATAAAAATAAAATTAGATAAATAAAAATTGGGTTGCCTCCCAACAAGTGCTTCTTTAATGTCAATAGCTTGACAGTGGGCTCTCATGGAGCCTCACAGATGTTCAGAGCATTGTTGAGACTCCCCAACACCAAACTTAGAGTTTCGATATGGGAGTTCAACACCAAACTTAGAGTTTGGTTGTGGCCTCCCAACACCAAACTTAGAGTTTGACTGTGGGGGCTCTGGTTGACTCTGTTTTGAGAGAAGCTTACTGTGCCTCTTTTCCATGTTTACAGAAGGATGTCCTTGAGTTTTAAACTCAAGGGAGTCCTCATTCAATTGAAAGACTAGTTCACCTCTATTAATATCAATCACAGCTCTTGCTGTGGCTAGGAAGGGTCTTCCAAGGATGATGGATTCATCCTCATCCTTCCCAGTATCTAGGATTATGAAATCAGCAGGGATGTAAAGGCCTTCAACCTTTACTAATATGTCCTCTACTTGTCTATAAGCCTCTTTTCTGGAATTATCTGCCATTTCTAACGAGATTCTGGCAGCTTGCACCTTAAAGATTCCCAGTTTCTCCATTACAGAGAGGGGCATGAGGTTTATTCCTGACCCAAGGTCACAGAGAGCCTTCTCAAAGGTCATGGTGCCTATGGTACAAGGTATTAGGAACTTTCCAGGATCCTGTTTCTTCTGAGGCAATCTCAGTTGATCCAATGCATTTAGTTCATTGGTGAACAGGGGAGGTTCATCTCCCCAAGTCTCATTACCAAATAAATTGGCATTCAGCTTCATGATTGCACCAAGGAACTTGACAACTTGCTCTTCAGTAACATCCTCATTCTCTTCAGAAGAGGAATACTCATCAGAGCTCATGAATGGCATAAGGAGGTTCAATGGAATCTCCATGGTCTCTAGATAAGTCTCAGATTCCTTTGGTTCCTCAGAGGGGAACTCCTTATTAATCACTAGACGTCCCAGGAGGTCTTCCTCCTTGGGATTCACGTCCTCCCCTTCCTTCTTGGATTCGGCCATGATGGTTATATCAATGGCCTTGCACTCTCCTTTTGGATTTTCTTCTGTGTTGCTTGGGAGAGCATTAGAAGGGGTTTCAGTGATCTTCTTACTCAGCTGGCCCACTTGTGCCTCCAAATTTCTAATGGAGGACCTTTTTTCATTCATGAAACTCAGAGT
Organism: Arachis hypogaea; assembly: GCF_003086295.3. Lineage (NCBI taxonomy): Eukaryota > Viridiplantae > Streptophyta > Magnoliopsida > Fabales > Fabaceae > Arachis > Arachis hypogaea. Next base: position 49,339,065 of record NC_092050.1, read on the forward strand.
GGCCTTAGATAGATTAGAGACTAAGTTTGCTAAATTAGAGGTATTTTGTTCAGAGTTCTCTGTCTGTTGCTGAGTGGATGATGGAAAAGGCTTGCTATTGCTAAACCTGTTTCTTCCACCATTATTAAAGCCTTGTTGAGCCTTTTGTTGATCCTTCCATGAGAGATTTGGGTGATTTCTCCATGAGGGATTATAGGTGTTTCCATAGGGTTCACCCATGTAATTTACCTCTGCAATTGCAGGGTTCTCAGGATCATAAGCTTTTTCTTCAGAAGATGCCTCTTGAGTACTGTTGGATGCAGCTTGCATTCCATTCAGACTCTGAGAAATCATATTGACTTGCTGAGTCAATATTTTATTCTGAGCCAATATGGCATTCAGAGTATCAATTTCAAGAACTCCCTTCATCTGAGGTGTCCCATTACTCACATGATTCCTCTCAGAAGTGTACATGAACTGGTTATTAGCAACCATGTCAATGAGTTCTTGAGCTTCTGCAGGCGTTTTCTTTAGGTGAATGGATCTACCTGCAGAAGTATCCAATGACATCTTAGCTAATTCAGACAGACCATCATAGAATATATCCAGAATGGTCCATTCTGAAAGCATGTCAGAAGGACACTTTTTGGTTAGTTCCTTGTATCTCTCCCAAGCTTCATAGAGGGATTCACCTTCTTTTTGTCTGAAGGTTTGAACATCCACTCTAAGCTTACTCAGCTTTTGAGGAGGAAAGAACTTGGCTAAGAAAGCCTTGACCAGCTTATCCCAAGAGTTCAGGCTATCTTTAGGTTGAGAATCCAACCATATTCTAGCTCTATCTCTCACAGCAAAAAGGAAAAAGCATGAGCCTGTAGACTTCAGGATCTACTCCATTAGTCTTAACAGTATCACAGATTTGCAAGAATTCAGTTAAAAACTGAAAGAGATCTTCAGATGGAAGTCCATGAAACTTGCAGTTTTGTTGTATCAGAGAAACTAATTGAGGCTTAAGCTCAAAATTGTTTGCTCCAATGGTAGGGATGGAGATGCTTCTTCCATGTAAATTGGAATTAGGTGCAGTAAAGTCACCAAGCATCCTCCTTGCATTATTATTATTTTCGGATGCCATCTCCTCTTCCTGTTCGAAAATTCCTGTAAGGTTGTCTCTGGATTGTTGTATTTTAACTTCTCTTAGTTTCCTTTTCAGAGTCCTTTCAGGTTCAGGATCTACTTCAACAAGAATGTTTTTGTCCTTGCTCCTGCTCATATGACAAAGAAGGGAATAACAAAGAAAATATGGAATCCTCTATGTCACAGTATAGAGATTCCTTTGTGTGAGTAGAAGAAGAAAAGAATGTAATGTAAGGAAAGAGAAAGGAGGAGAATCCAAGCACAAGGGTGAGGAGTGCAGAGATATGAGATGAAGAGAAGTGTTACTAAATGAATAAATAAATAGAAGGAGATGAGAGGTGAGAGGATTTTCGAAAATAAAAAATTAAAATTTAAAGTTAAATTTCGAAAATAGTTTTTGAAAAGGGTTAGTAATTTTCGAAAATTAGGAATGAAATAAAATTAAAATAAAAAATTAAATTAATTAGTTAATTAAAAAGAAATTTTGAAAAAGAGGGAAGGGATTTTCAAAAATTAGAGAGGGATAGTTAGTTAGGTGGTTTTGAAAGAGATAAGAAACAAACAAAAAGTTAATTAGTTAGTTGAAACAAATTTTGAAAATCAAATTTTAGAAGATAAGAAGATAAGAAGTTAGAAAAGATATTTGAAAAAGATAAGATAAAAAGATATTTTTGAAAAGATATGATTGAAATTAGTTTTGAAAAAGATTTGATTTTTAAAATCACAATTAATGACTTGATTCACAAGAAATCACAAGATATGATTCTAGAATTTAAAGTTTGAATCTTTCTTAACAAGTAAGTAACAAACTTGAAATTTTTGAATCAAAACATTAATTGTTGATAATATCTTCGAAAATTATGAGATAGAATTAAGAAAAAGATTTTTGAAAAATATTTTTATAATTTTCGAAAATAAATAAGAAAAAATGAAAAAGATTTGATTTTTGAAAAAGATTTTGAAAAAGATAGGATATTTAAATTGAAAATTTGATTTGACTCATAAGAAACAATTGAATTTTAAAAATTTTTGAAAAAGTCAATCCAAATTTTCGAAATTTATGAGAAAAAAAAGGAAAGATATTTTTTTATTTTTGAATTTTTAATGATGAGAGAGAAAAACATGAAAAATGATGCAATGCATGAAAATTTTGGATCTAAAGATGTGATGCATGCAAGAACATTATGAATACCAAGATGAACACCAAGAACACTATAAATGTCAAGATGAACATCAAGAACTTATTTTTGAAAAATTTTCAAGAAAAGAAAACATGCAAGACACCAAACTTAGAAATTTTTCATGTATAGACACTATGAATGCAATAATGCATATGAAAAACAAGATAAGACACAAAACAAGAAAATATGAAGATCAAACAAGAAGACTGGCCAAGAACAACTTGAAGATCATGAAGAACACTATGAATGCATGAATTTTCGAAAAAAATGCATAAAGAATTTTTAGAAAAAAAATGCAATTGACACCAAACTTAAAAATTGACTCAAGACTCAAACAAGAAATACAAAATATTTTTGGTTTTTATGATTTTATGATTTTTTTTATATTTTCCTTTAATTAATTTTTTTTTTCGAAAAACATATGAAATTCAAAATTTTTAATAAGAATCCCAGGAATCTTTCAATGTTGGCCTAAAGCTCCAATCCAAGGGTTAGACATGGCTTAATAGCCAGCCAAGCTTTAGAAGATACAAATCAGTCATACAATAACAAATTTGATTAGCAACAACTAGCTTGCTCTTGTAATGATGACTTGGAAGCCTCAGTCTAAATGAATTTAGACATGGCTTTACAGCCAGCCAGGCTTCAACATGCTTCATGAAACTCAAGAATTCATTCTTAAAAATTCTGAAATAATTTTCGAAAACAGATGAGAAATTTTTGAAAGATTTTTGGAAATTTTTTGAAAATAAAACAAAAAGAAAATTACCTGATCTGAGCAACAAGATGGACCGTCAATTGTCCAAACTCGAACAATCCCCGGCAACGGCGACAAAAACTTGGTATGCGAAATTGTTATCCCTGGGGTTGTAAAATTTGTTGTTCGTTCTCTCCCTGGCAATGGCGCCAATAACTGGTGCACAATACCATGGTCCAAACATAACTTCATAACTTCGCACAACTAACCAGCAAGTGCACTGGGTCGTCCAAGTAATAAAACCTTACGTGAGTAAGGGTCGATCCCACGGAGATTGTTGGTATGAAGCAAGCTATGGTCATCTTGTTAATCTCAGTCAGGCGGATATCAAATGGTTATGGAGTTTTCGAATAATAATAATAAATAAATAGAAAATAAAGATAAAAATACTTATGTAATTCATTGGTGCGAATTTCAGACAAGCGTATAGAGATGCTTTCGGTCCTCTGAATCTCTGCTTTCCTGCTGTCTTCATCCAATCAGTCTTACTCCTTTCCATGGCAAGCTTTCTGTAAGGGCATCACCGTTGTCAATGGCTACATCCCATCCTCTCTGTGAAAATGGTCCAAATACTCTGTCACGGCATGGCTAATCATCTAGAGGTTCTCAATTATACTGGAATAGGATTTACTATACTTTTACGTCTGTCACTATGCCCAGCCCTCGCGAGTTTGAAGTTCGTCACAGCCATCCCTTCCCAGATCCTACTCGGAATACCACAGACAAGGTTTAGACTTTCTGGATCTCAGGAATGGCCATCCATGGGTTCTAACTTATACCACGAAGATACTAATAACTCGGACTCGGTCCCCTGTATTAGATATCTAAGAGATACTCATTCTAGCTTGGTTGCATGTAGAACGGAAGTGTTTGTCAGGCACGCGTTCATAAGTGAGAATGATGATGAGCGTCACATAATCATCACATTCATCATGTTCTTGGGTGCGAATGGATATCTTAGAAGCGGAATAAGTTGAATTGAATAGAAAATAGTAGTACTTTGCATTAAATCATGAGGAACAGCAGAGCTCCACACCTTAATCTATGGAGTGCAGAAACTCTACCATTGAAAATACATAAGTAATGAAGGTCCCGGCATGGCCGAATGGCCAGCCCCCAAACGTGATCAATAGATGAAACTAAAGATCATAAGATGATCCAAAGATGTCTAATACAATAGTAAAAAGTCCTATTTATACCAATCTAGTTACTAGGGTTTACAGAAGTAAGTAATTGATGCATAAATCCACTTCCGGGGCCCACTTGGTGTGTGCTTGGGCTGAGCTTGAAGTTTACACGTGGAGAGGTCATTCTTGGAGTTGAACGCCAGTTAGTAACGTGTTTCTGGCGTTCAACTCTGGTTCGTGACGTGTTTCTGGCGTTTAACTCCAGACTGCAGCGTAGAACTGGCGTCCAACGCCCTTTTGCATCATCTAAACTCGGCCAAAGTATGGACTATTATATGTTGCTGGAAAGCCCTGGATATCTACTTTCCAACGCAATTGGAAGCACTGCATTTTGAGTTCTGTAGCTCCATAAAATCCACTTTGAGTGCAGGGAGGTCAGAATCCAACAACATCAGCAGTCCTTCTTCAATCTCTGAATCTGATTTTTGCTCAAGTCCCTCAATTTCAGCCAGAAAAAACCTGAAATCACAAAAAAATACACAAACTCATAGTAAAGTCCAGAAATGTGAATTTAACATAAAAACTAATAAAAACATCCCTAAAAGTAACTAGATCCTACTAGAAACATACTAAAAACAATGCCAAAAAGCGTATAAATTATCCGCTCATCACAACACCAAACTTAAATTGTTGCTTGTCCCCAAGCAACTGAAAATCAAATAGGATAAAAAGAAGAGAATATACTATAAATTCCAAACTATCAATGAAACATAGCTCCAATCAGATGAGCGGGACTTGTAGCTTTTTGCCTCTTGAATAGTTTTGGCATCTCACTTTATCCATTGAAGTTCAGAATGATTGGCATCTATAGGAACTCAGAGTTCAGATAGTGTTATTGATTCTCCTAGTTCAGTATGTTGATTCTTGAACACAGTTACTTTATGAGTCTTGGCCGTGGCCCTAAGCACTTTGTTTTCCAGTATTACCACCGGATACATAAATGCCACAGACACATAATTGGGTGAACCTTTTCAGATTGTGACTCAGCTTTGCTAAAGTCCCCAATTAGAGGTGTCCAGGGTTCTTAAGCACACTCTTCTTTTGCTTTGGACCTTTACTTTAACCGCTCAGCCTCAAGTTTTCACTTGACACCTTCACGCCACAAGCACATGGTTAGGGACAGCTTGGTTTAGCCGCTTAGGCCGGGATTTTATTCCTTTAGGCCCTCCTATCCACTGATGCTCAAAGCCTTGGGATCCTTTTTATTTACCCTTGCCTTTTGGTTTTAAGGGTTATTGGCTTTTTGCTCTTGCCTTTTGGTTTTAAGAGCTTTTGGCTTTTTCTGCTTGCTTTTTCTTTTTCTATTTTTTTTTGCCATTTTTTTCTTTCTTTTTTTTTTCTGCAAGCTTTTGTATTTACTGCTTTTTCTTGCTTCAAGAATCATTTTTATGATTTTTCAGATTATCAAATAACATGTCTCCTATTCATCATTCTTTCAAGAGCCAACATATTTAACATTCTAAAACACCAACTTCAAAAGACATATGCATTGTTCAAGTATTCATTCAGAAAACAAAAAGTATTGTCTCCACATCAAAATAATTAAACTAAGTTCAAGGATAAATTCGAAACTCATGTACTTCTTGTTCTTTTGTAATTAAAACATTTTTCCATTTAAGAGAGGTGATGGATTCATATTCACTACTTTAAGGCATAGACACTTAGACACTAATGATCATGTAATAAAGACACAAACATAGATAAACATTTAACATAAGAAAACAAAAAATAGAAAGTTTAAGAACAAGGAATGAGTCCACCTTAGTGATGGTGGCGTTTCCTTCTTGAGGAACCAATGATGTCCTTGAGCTCTTCTATGTCTCTTCCTTGTCTTTGTTGCTCCTCCCTCATTGCTCTTTGATCTTCTCTAATTTCATGAAGGATGATGGAGTGCTCTTGATGTTCCACCCTTAATTGTCCCATGTTAGAACTTAATTCTCCTAGGGAGGTGTTGATTTGCTCCCAAAAATTCTGTGGAGGAAAGTGCATCCCTTGAGGCATCTCAGGGATTTCTTGGTGATGAGCTTCTTCATGTGTCTCTTGAGATCCATGAATAGGCTCTCTTGTTTGCTCCATCCTTTTCTTAGTGATGGGCTTGTCCTCATCAATGAGGATGTCTCCCTCTATGTCAATCCCAGCCGAATTGCATAGATGGCAAATGAGGTGAGGAAAAGCTAACCTTGCCATAGTGGAGGACTTGTCAGCCACCTTGTAGAGTTCTTGAGGTATAATCTCATGAACCTCCACCTCTTCTCCAATCATGATGCTATGGATCATGATGGCCCGGTCTATAGTAACTTCAGACCGGTTGCTAGTGGAAATGATGGAGTGTTGGATGAACTCCAACCATCCTCTAGCCACAGGCTTGAGGTCCAGTCTTCTAAGTTGAACCGATTTGCCTCTTGAGTCAATCTTTCATTGAGCTCCTTCCACACATATGTCCATGAGGACTTGGTCCAACCTTTGATCAAAGTTGACCCTTCTAGTGTAGGGGCGTGCATCTCCTTGCATCATAGGCAAGTTAAACGCCAACCTCACATTTTCCAGACTAAAATCTAAGTAATTCCCCCGAACCATGGTGAGATAATTCTTTGGGTTCGGGTTCTTACTTTGATCATGGTTCCTAGTGATCTATGCATTAGCATAGAACTCTTGAACCATTAGAATTCCGACTTGTTGGATGGGGTTTGTTAGAACTTCCCAACCTCTTCTATGGATCTCATGTCGGATCTCCGGATACTCATTTTTCTTGAGTTTGAAAGGGACCTCGGGGATCACCTTCTTCTTGGCCACAATATCAAAGAAGTGGTCTTGATGGGCTTTGGAGATGAATCTTTCCATCTCCCATGACTCGGAGGTGGAAGCTTTTGTCATCCCTTTTCCTTTTCTAGAGGATTCTCTGGTCTTAGGTGCCATCAATGGTAATGGAAAAACAAAAAGCTTATGCTTTTACCACACCAAACTTAGAATATTGCTCGCTTTCGAGCAAGAGAAGAAAGAATAGATGATGAAGAAGAAGAAATGGAGGAAAGGGAGAGAGAGTTGTGTTTCGGCCAAGAAGGGGAAGAGAGGGTTGTGTTGTGTGAAAATGAATGGAGGGGTTTATATAGTGGAGGGAGAGGGGTTAGGTTCGGCCATTTAGGGTGGGTTTGGGTGGGAAAGTGATTTTGAATTTTGAAGGTAGGTGGGGTTTATAAGGTAGGTTTATGGGGAAGAATGGGTGGATGTGAGTGGTGAAGGGGTAGTAGGGAAGAGAGCTTGATGTGATTGGTGAAGGGTTTTGGGGAAAGGTGTTTATTGGGAAGAGAGGATGAACATTGAGAAGAGGGAAGAGTATGAGTGGAGGTAGGTGGGGATCTTGTGGGTCCACAGATGCTGAGATGATCCTGTGGGGTCCACAGATCCTGAGGTGTCAAGGATTTACATCCCTGCACCAATTAGGCATGTAAAATGCCTTTGCATGCAATTCTGGCATTTAAACGCCGAATGGATGCTTGTTCTGGGCGTTCAGCGCCCATATGCAGCATGTTTCTGGCGTTGAACGCCAGCTCCATGCTTGTTTCTGGCGTTCAGCGCCAGCTTTCCTCAGTGTGCATTCCTGGCATCTGAACGCCAGGATGCTGCTTGTTTTGGGCGTTCAACGCCAGATCCATGCTCTGTTCTAGCATTGAACGCCAGCCAGATGCTCCTTACTGGCGTTTAAACGCCAGTAAGCCCTTTCTCCAGGGTGTGATTTTTCTTCTGCTGTTTTTGATTCTATTTTTGATTTTTTATTTATTTTGTGACTCCACATGATCATGAACCTAATAAAACATGAAAGAACAACAAAAATAAAAATAAAATTAGATAAATAAAAATTGGGTTGCCTCCCAACAAGCGCTTCTTTAATGTCAATAGCTTGACAGTGGGCTCTCATGGAGCCTCACAAATGTTCAGAGCATTGTTGAGACTCCCCAATACCAAACTTAGAGTTTGGATATGGGAGTTCAATATCAAACTTAGAGTTTGGTTGTGGCCTCCCAACACCAAACTTAGAGTTTGACTGTGGGGGCTCTAGTTGACTCTGTTTTGAGAGAAGCTTACTGTGCCTCTTTTCCATGGTTACAAAAGGATGTCCTTGAGTTTTAAACTCCAGGGAGTCCTCATTCAATTGAAGGACTTGTTCACCTCTATTAACATCAATCACAGCTCTTGCTGTGGCTAGGAAGGGTCTTCCAAGGATGATGGATTCATCCTCATCCTTCCCAGTATCTAGGATTATGAAATCAGCAGGGATGTAAAGGCCTTCAACCTTTACTAATATGTCCTCTACTTGTCCATAAGCCTCTTTTCTGGAATTATCTGCCATTTCTAATGAGATTCTGGCAGCTTGCACCTTAAAGATTCCCAGTTTCTCCATTACAGAGAGGGGCATGAGGTTTATTCCTGACCCAAGGTCACATAGAGCCTTCTCAAAGGTCATGGTGCCTATGGTACAAGGTATTAGAAACTTTTCAGGATCCTGTTTCTTCTGAGGCAATCTCAGTTGATCCAATGCATTTAGTTCATTGGTGAACAGAGGAGGTTCATCTCTCCAAGTCTCATTACCAAATAAATTGGCATTGAGCTTCATGATTGCACCAAGGAACTTGGCAACTTGCTCTTCAGTAACATCCTCATTCTCTTCAGAAGAGGAATACTCATCAGAGCTCATGAATGGCATAAGGAGGTTCAATGGAATCTCCATGGTCTCTAGATAAGTCTCAGATTCCTTTGGTTCCTCAGAGGGGAACTCCTTATTAATCACTAGACGTCTCAGGAGGTATTCCTCCTTGGGATTCACGTCCTCCTCTTCCTTCTTGGATTTGGCCACGATGGTTATATCAATGGCCTTGCACTCTCCTTTTGGATTTTCTTCTGTATTGCTTGGGAGAGCATTAGGAGGGGTTTCAGTGATCTTCTTACTCAGCTGGCCCACTTGTGCCTCCAAATTTCTAATGGAGGACCTTGTTTCATTCATGAAACTCAGAGTGGCCTTAGATAGATCAGAGACTAAGTTTGCTAAATTAGAGGTATTTTGTTCAGAGTTCTCTGTCTGTTGCTGAGTGGATGATGGAAAAGGCTTGCTATTGCTAAACCTATTTCTTTCACCATTATTAAAGCCTTGTTGAGGCTTTTGTTGATCCTTCCATGAGAGATTTGGGTGATTTCTCCATGAGGGATTATAGGTGTTTCCATAGGGTTCACCCATGTAATTCACCTCTGCAATTGCAGGGTTCTCAGGATCATAAGCTTCTTCTTCAGAAGATGCCTCTTGAGTACTGTTGGATGCAGCTTGCATTCCATTCAGACTCTGAGAAGTCATATTGACTTGCTGAGTCAATATTTTATTCTGAGCCAATATGGCATTCAGAGTATCAATTTCAAGAAATCCCTTCTTCTGAGGCGTCCCATTACTCACAGGATTCCTCTCAGAAGTGTACATGAATTGGTTATTAGCAACCATGTCAATGAGTTCTTGAGCTTCTGCAGGCATTTTCTTTAGGTGAATGGATCCACCTGCAGAAGTATCCAATGACATCTTAGCTAATTCAGACAGACCATCAAAGAATATATCCAGGATGGTCCATTCTGAAAGCATGTCAGAAGGACACTTTTTGGTCAATTCCTTGTATCTCTCCCAAGCTTCATAGAGGGATTCACCTTCTTTTTGTCTGAAGGTTTGAACATCCACTCTAAGCTTACTCAGCTTTTGAGGAGGAAATAACTTGGCTAAGAAAGCCTTGACCAGCTTATCCCAAGAGTTCAGGCTATCTTTAGGTTGAGAATGTAACCATATTCTAGCTCTATCTCTCAGCAAAAAGGGAAAAGCATGAGCCTGTAGACTTCAGGATCTACTCCATTAGTCTTAACAGTATCACAGATTTGCAAGAATTCAGTTAAAAACTAAAAGGGATCTTCAGATGGAAGTCCATGAAACTTGCAGTTTTGTTGCATCAGAGAAACTAATTGAGGCTTAAGCTCAAAATTGTTTGCTCCAACGGTAGGGATGGAGATGCTTCTTCCATGTAAATTGGAATTAGGTGCAGTAAAGTCACCAAGCATCCTCCTTGCATTATTATTATTTTCGGCTGCCATCTCCTCTTCCTGTTCGAAAATTCCTGTAAGGTTATCTCTGGATTGTTGTATTTTAACTTCTCTTAGTTTTCTTTTCAGAGTTCTTTCAGGTTCAGGATCTGCTTCAACAAGAATGTTCTTGTTCTTGCTCCTACTCATATGACAAAGAAGGGAATAACAAATAAAATATAGAATCCTCTATGTCACAGTATAGAGATTCCTTTGTGTGAGTAAAAGAAGAAAAGAATGTAATGTAAGGAAAGAGAAGGGAGGAGAATCCAAGCACAAGGGTGAGGAGAGTAGATATGAGATGAAGAGAAGTGTTAGTAAATGAATAAATAAATAGAAGGAGATGAGAGGTGAGAGGATTTTCGAAAATTAAAAATTAAAATTTAAAGTTAAATTTCGAAAATAGTTTTTGAAAAGGGTTAGTAATTTTTGAAAATTAGGAATGAAATAAAATTAAAATAAAAAATTAAATTAATTAGTTAATTAAAAAGAAATTTTGAAAAAGAGGGAAGGGATTTTTGAAAATTAGAGAGGGATAGTTAGTTAGGTGGTTTTGAAAGAGATAAGAAACAAACAAAAAGTTAATTAGTTAGTTGAAACAAATTTTGAAAATCAAATTTTAGAAGATAAGAAGATAAGAAGTTAGAAAAGATATTTGAAAAAGATAAGATAAAAAGATTTTTTTGAAAAGATATGATTGAAATTAGTTTTGAAAAAGATTTGATTTTTAAAATCACAATTAATGACTTGATTCACAAAAAATCACAAGATATGATTCTAGAATTTAAAGTTTGAATCTTTCTTAACAAGTAAGTAACAAACTTGAAATTTTTGAATCAAAACATTAATTGTTGATAATATCTTCGAAAATTATGAGATAGAATTAATAAAAATATTTTTGAAAAATATTTTTACAATTTTGGAAAATAAATAAGAAAAAATGAAAAAGATTTTATTTTTGAAAAAGATTTTGAAAAAGATAGGATTTTTTAATTGAAAATTTGATTTAACTCATAAGAAACAATTGAATTTTAAAAATTTTTGAAATTTATGAGAAAAAAAGAAAAGATATTTTTTTTATTTTTGAATTTTTAATGATGAGAGAGAAAAACATGAAAAATGATGCAATGCATGAAAATTTTGGATCTAAAGATGTAATGCATGCAAGAACATTATGAATGTCAAGATGAACACCAAGAACACTATGAATGTCAAGATGAACATCAAGAACTTATTTTTGAAAAATTTTCAAGAAAAGAAAACATGCAAGACACCAAACTTAGAAATTTTTCATATATAGACACTATGAATGCAAGAATGCATATGAAAAACAAGATAAGACACAAAACAAGAAAATATGAAGATCAAACAAGAAGACTGGCCAAGAACAACTTGAAGATCATGAAGAACACTATGAATGCATGAATTTTCGAAAAAAATGCATAAAGAATTTTTAGAAAAAAAATGCAATTGACACCAAACTTAAAAATTGACTCAAGACTCAAATAAGAAATATAAAATATTTTTGGTTTTTATGATTTTATGATTTTTTTGTATTTTCTTTTAATTAATTTTTTTTTCGAAAAACATATAGGAAAAAGAAAATAAGAAATTCAAAATTTTTAATAAGAATCCCAGGAATCTTTCAATGTTGGCCTAAAGCTCCAATCCAAGGGTTAGACATGGCTTAATAGCCAGCCAAGCTTTAGAAGATACAAATCAGTCATACAATAACAAATTTGATTAGCAACAACTAGCTTGCTCTTGTAATGATGACTTGGAAGCCTCAGTCTAAATGAATTTAGACATGGCTTTACAGCCAGCCAGGCTTCAACATGCTTCATGATACTCTAGAATTCATTCTTAAAAATTCTGAAATAATTTTCGAAAACAGATGAGAAATTTTTGAAAGATTTTTGAAAAATTTTTGAAATTAAAACAAAAAGAAAATAACCTGATCTGAGCAACAAGATGGACCGTCAGTTGTCCAAACTCGAACAATCCCCGGCAACGGCGCCAAAAACTTGGTGCACGAAATTGTGATCCCCGGCAACGGCGCCAAAAACTTGGTATGCCAAATTGTTATCCCTGGGGTTGTAAAATTTGTTGTTCGTTTTCTCCCTGGCAATGGCGCCAATAACTGGTGCACAATACCATGGTCCAAACATAACTTCATAACTTCGCACAACTAACCAGCAAGTGCACTGGGTCGTCCAAGTAATAAAACCTTACGTGAGTAAGGGTTGATCCCACGGAGATTGTTGGTATGAAGCAAGCTATGGTCATCTTGTTAATCTCAGTCAGGCAGATATCAAATGGTTATGGAGTTTTCGAATAATAATAATAATAAATAAATAGAAAATAAAGATAAAAATACTTATGTAATTCATTGGTGCGAATTTCAGACAAGCGTATAGAGATGCTTTCGGTCCTCTGAATCTCTGCTTTCCTGCTGTCTTCATCCAATCAGTCTTACTCCTTTCCATGGCAAGCTTTCTGTAAGGGCATCACCGTTGTCAATGGCTACATCCCATCCTCTCTGTGAAAATGGTCCAAATACTCTGTCACGGCATGGCTAATCATCTAGAGGTTCTCAATTATACTGGAATAGGATTTACTATCCTTTTACGTCTGTCACTACGCCCAGCACTCGCGAGTTTGAAGTTCGTCACAGCCATCCCTTCCCAGATCCTACTCGGAATACCACAGACAAGGTTTAGACTTTCTGGATCTCAGGAATGGCCATCCATGGGTTCTAACTTATACCACGAAGATACTAATAACTCGGACTCGGTCCCCTGTATTAGATATCTAAGAGATACTCATTCTAGCTTGGTTGCATGTAGAACGGAAGTGTTTGTCAGGCACGCGTTCATAAGTGAGAATGATGATGAGCGTCACATAATCATCACATTCATCATGTTCTTGGGTGCGAATGGATATCTTAGAAGCGGAATAAGTTGAATTGAATAGAAAATAGTAGTACTTTGCATTAAATCATGAGGAACAGCAGAGCTCCACACCTTAATCTATGGAGTGCAGAAACTCTACCATTGAAAATACATAAGTAATGAAGGTCCCGGCATGGCCGAATGGCCAGCCCCCAAACGTGATCAATAGATGAAACTAAAGATCATAAGATGATCCAAAGATGTCTAATACAATAGTAAAAAGTCCTATTTATACCAATCTAGTTACTAGGGTTTACAGAAGTAAGTAATTGATGCATAAATCCACTTCCGGGGCCCACTTGGTGTGTGCTTGGGCTGAGCTTGAAGTTTACACGTGGAGAGGTCATTCTTGGAGTTGAACGCCAGTTAGTAACGTGTTTCTGGCGTTCAACTCTGGTTCGTGACGTGTTTCTGGCGTTTAACTCCAGACTGCAGCGTAGAACTGGCGTCCAACGCCCTTTTGCGTCATCTAAACTCGGCCAAAGTATGGACTATTATATGTTGCTGGAAAGCCCTGGATATCTACTTTCCAACGCAATTGGAAGCACTCCATTTTGAGTTCTGTAGCTCCAGAAAATCTACTTTGAGTGCAGGGAGGTCAGAATCCAACAGCATCAGCAGTCCTTCTTCAACCTCTGAATCTGATTTTTGCTCAAGTCCCTCAATTTCAGCCAGAAAATACCTGAAATCACAGAAAAACACACAAACTCATAGTAAAGTCCAGAAATGTGAATTTAACATAAAAACTAATAAAAACATCCCTAAAAGTAACTAGATCCTACTAAAAACATACTAAAAATAATGCCAAAAAGCGTATAAATTATCCGCTCATCAAGAGCCAACCTCCTCAAAGAAATGAAGCAGATGCCTTTTTATAGGCTTTTCACAAAATGAAAATGAAAATGAAAAATAAAATTCTAAACAAATTACAATTAAAAATAAATTCTTAATCTAACTTGTTCTTGTGCCTTGAAGTGATGTCCATGGGCTTTTAAATTTTGGTGCAGGATTGAATTAATTTGATTTTTGGACCATGGGTCACACTCCCAGGGCAAAGCTCTCCCCAAGAGCTCAAAGCTCTCCGTAAGAGCTCTATTAGAAGCACCCCTGTGTTTTGGAGAGAAACTCCAAGTTCGAACCATGATGGAAGCATTTTGTGAGCCCTTTTTCTTACATTTTCATGAGGAGACCCACGATAAAGCTCTCAAGGAGAGCGCTACTTCCTTGCTTCCCTTGGTCTCTCTCTTCGAATCCTGGTGAAGCCACTTTAATTCATTTTTGCTTGTTTTTGGTCCTTAGAGATGCCCTTCAATTGTGTCTCAATTTCATGCCAAAGATGGATTGCCATATATCGTTGGAAAGCTCTAAATGTCAGCTTTCCAACGCAACTGGAAGCACATCAATCGGACATCTGTAGCTCAAGTTATGGCCCTTTGAAAAAGGCATGGTCATGCTGTGAGCGCCCAAGTTTAACTTGGCGAAAATTTTTGCCTCCAAGCTCATTTTCCTTGAGGCAAGCCCGAAAAAGCTCTTGGCAAGAGCTTTAGGCAAGAGCTTTGATTTTTTTTTTTGAAGTAAAGCTCTCCACAAGAGCTCTAGGCTCTTGGCAAGAGCTTTGTGCTCTTGTTCCTTGAATTGAGCCACGCTTTTCTTCCCTTGGCCCACGCTTTCTTCCTTTGAGCATGCTTTCTTTATTTCCCTAGATCATGCTCCTTTTTAGCTTCATTGCTTCTTTTTTCTCCTTATTTCCTACAAGATTTATAAAATTAAAAGATCAAGGAAATATACCGTTTAAGCACAAAAGAATGTAATATTTAAGCACAAATAATCAATTTCTTATATGAAAAAGCATAGAAAAACATGACATGGTGACATGTCATCACAACACCAAACTTAAACCTTGCTTGTCCTCAAGCAAGAAAAGAATCATGCAATAAAGATTGACAATCCAAGGTAAGAAGAATAGCAACTCAATGTACATGGTTAGCTAGTTTTCTAAGCATGCTACAATCACAAAAGAGATGTAAATGATTGATGCTTCTATCTAGCTCAATTTATGAAATCTTTCTCTTATATTTCTTCCTTGAAACAAGCTTTTGATTTTCTTATTAGCTTCTCCTTTTGGGTGCTTTGCCCCATGAGTTGATAACAAAACTACGACTCTAAGTGCTTTGTTTTCAAGTTTTACCACTTGATATATAAGCACCACAAGCATTTGAATTAGAGGACTTCATTAAGCTCATTTTTCTTTTCTTTTCTTGACTCTCTAATAATTGATGCTCAGAACCTTGAGCTTTGAGGGAGTGCTTTTGCACTTGAGCCTAGCCTTGACTTCTAAGTGTTTTGTTTTCAAGCATTTGGCTTGATACATAAACACCACAAGTACTTAACACATAAATTGCCATTGGTACTCAGAGCCTTTAGCTTTCTCATTCTTTCCCTTTTTCTTTCTTGCTTTATTTGCATTTACTTCCTTCAAGGTTTTCATGATTTCAAAAGATTTCACAAAATGTGCTAGATGAAAACTTCAATTAAATAAAATCCAATGCAATTGAGTAACAATTAACCATACTAGCTTTCCAATACTTGTATGCACATGCTAAACTCTTCTTTAATTCCTTATTTGTTTATGATCATGATGCTTTATTGCTTTTAAACTCACAAAACTCAAGTTGGTAGTCATAATGCCACAGCAACATGTTACAAATCAAGATTCAAGCTATGCTTTATTGATACACACATGTAAACAGAGAAGATGAAGACAATCATGCAATTTAAGTGCTGAAACAAATGAGAAGAAAAGGAACTCTACAACCTTGTAGTTCATCTTTATTAGTGTTGTCCTTTTTCCTCTATTCTTCCTCTTTCCCTTGCCAAACTCAGAATGCTTGCTCATCCTCAAGCAACAATTAGATCAATGGCTATGGGGCTAAGATGGATCATGAATGTCTTATACAATAAAACATTAGTAGCACATGTGTTTTAAGCAAGAGAAATTAAGAGTAACCATTAAGACACAAGAGATAGAGACATTTTGATTGCAAACATAAAAAAAGTGAGCACAATACATTGCATAAAAGATAAGTGACACACCAAACTTAGTGTGACACTTTCACTTGAAATTGATGCAAGTATCTAGTAAGGATTGGGACCAAATTTTGTTGCATAGCAACACCAAACTTAGAATGCAATCATATGTCAATTTATTTGAATAACTAAGCAACTGAAACTGTTATATGTTAAATACAATCACCAAGCCAAGAATCTGTCATGAATAAAGCTCTCTTGGTAATGTATTAACAAACACAGTAAATAAAAGAAAGCATTTAAAACAAGAAAATGACTAAAAAAAAAGAGAAAACTAAAATTGTCTAACTAAAAGAAAGATAACAGTGCAAAGAACATTATGATTATGCAAACAAGTGGTGTTGCTGAATGAATTGCATAGAAAAATAAGTGGCACACCAAACTTAGAATCTTAGTGTGACACTTCCATGTAGAATTGATGCAATCATTCAAAGGGATTGAAAACAAATTGTTGCAGGACAACACCAAACTTAGAATGTAACCATATGCCAATTTATTGAATTTAAACAAAGCAAAGAAAGAAAATAAAGCAGAGAAGAGAAATTATACCTACGGTTGACATGTTGTTCACTTTCTTCCTCTTCTTCCAGTTTGTTAAGAGGAATGACCTCAAGGGAGGAGAAGATTCAGCTATTGCCCCCTGTCTTGGTCTCTCCTCAGCAAGCTTTCTTTTGTTAATGACTTGATTGAGCTTGCTTGCTGGATCAGGGGGAGGATTGCTTGTAGTTGACCTTCTCTTCTTCATGAATATTGTCCTTTATAGCTTGGTCACAATCCTCTTCTCGGTGCTTTTGTTAATTGCCTTCACTTCCTTGAGTCCAAGTCTTGGTGGTTGTGTGATTATTGGAGTGATTTCTTCATCAAGAGCTTTTTGCATTGGTGATTCCATGAGCTTTTCTTCTTTGCACTTCTCTGCTTCAGTTGAGTGTGAATTCTCTTGAGTATCTTCCTCCATTTCTTCTTCATGATTTTCCATTAATTCCTTTGAGAGAGAAGTTTCAGGTTCCTCTATCACCTCAATTAGCTTCTGTGAATATGAAGCCACAGGTTCAAACACCTCCACAACCCCCTTTTCCATTGAAATTTCACTTGACACAGACGCTTCCTCATCTTGCTTTTCCACTTCCTCACCCACAAATTGGTCTTCATCCTCTCTATTTGAGAGAGAAGTTTCAGGTTCCTCTATCACCTCAATTAGCTTCTGTGAATATGAAGCCACAGGTTCAAACACCTCCACAACCCCCTTTTTCATTGAAATTTCACTTGACACAGAGGCTTCCTCATCTTGCTTTTCCACTTCCTCACCTACAAATTGGTCTTCATCCTCTCTATTTGATGGTTCTAGGTTCCTCCTTATTTTCTCTGAGGGCTCATTCATCTTCTTGAGGATGATTTCTTTCCAGGATTGGGATTGTGTGTATCTTTCCACGAGTTTTCTATTTCAATGGCTTGGCATCGGCTTTCTATGGGTTCTTTGGACCATTGAAGGTAATCCTCATCTGCTGGTTCAAGAGATGAAGGTTGAGAGAAATTTTGGTGACATGAATGTGTTGTGGTGAAGTTGTGTTGAGGGGTGTGGAATGAGTAGTGTGATTGATGGGATGACTTGTATGAATTTTGGAGAAAACTTTGTGTTGAGGCATAATCAAGTGATGATGAACTATCAAATGAGAAACTGGGACGTGAGGGTGGATGCTCTTTCATTCCTTGGTGATACATCCATCCACCATGAGGATAATGATATGAATTATTTTGTGGTGGTGGTTGGTATCCCATATGATTTTCTTGCTCATCTTGTGTCTCTGAAGCAAATCTCCATGAATTGGAGTGCTCAGAATGTGTATTCTCTTGGTGATATTTGATGATAAGTCATCTTATGCTAGCTTTTCAAGTAATTTTCACTTGTTTCATTAGGTTTTATGCACTTTCTTGCATTGTAAGTAAGTAATTTGGAGTGGAATTGCATGGTTTTGTTGAATCAATCAACCACCCTTTAATTGACACAAAATCATGTGGTTTAAGCTAAAATTAATTGAATTATGAATGAACTTTAAACCTTGTGAATTTGGTGATACTTTGATTGGTTGTTTTGATTATTTGTAGGTGAAGAAAAGAAAAAAATAAGAAAAGCGTGGCCTAAGGAGCGTGCCCAAAGGAAACAAGAAGCGTAGCCAAATGAGAAGAAAAAAGTGTGGCATCATTGAGAAAGAAGGAAAGCTAGGTTGGGTGAGTGAACCGAGCTTCACAAAGAACAAAAGGAGGAAGCAAGGCACAAAGCTCAGTTAACTTAGTGAACTGAGCATTGATGACAAGTCATCTTAGCCTAGTTTATCTAGTCTTTTTCTTTGTTTTCATTTGGTTTTATGCACTTTCTTGCATTCTAAGTAAGTAATTTGGAATGGAAATGCATGGTTTCTTTGAATCAAATAACCACCATTTAATTGATGCTAAATCATGAGGTTTAAGCTAACTTTAATTGATTTTTAAAGATTTATAAACCTTGTGAATTTGGTGATACTTTGATTGGTTGTTTTGATTAATTGTAGGTGAAGAAAAGAAGAAAAGAAGAAAGCGTGGCTTAAGAAACGTGGCCCAAGGAAGAAAAGAGTGTGGCAAAGAAAAGTGAGAAGCGTGGCACATGGAAGGAGGGAAGCCACAATGCTCTCCCCAAGAGCTCAGTGCTCCCCTTGTGAGCTGAGCACAATTTGAGAAACAAGAAACAAGGAAAGCAAGAACAATGCTCAGCTCTCCAAAGGAGCATTATCGGGCTTCCACCAAAAATAAATCAAAGGAAATAAGTTGCCAATGCTTGCTCCAAGGTTTGAACCCATGACCCAAGGGAAGGAGGGGAGCGCTCCTTGCAAGGAAAATAAGCCAAAATTGGCCAAAATGCTCCCAGCAAGTCTCGAACACGGAGTCTTCACTAAAAAAGCAAGGAAGTTGCGCTCTTAGCACCACTTGAGCGCTACCCTGATGATGTCCAAGACTTGGCACGCAAAATATTTCAAGGGCGCAAGACAACCCCCACACCAAGCCAATGCTCAGCTCCCCTTGTGAGCAAAGCATTCCCCTGGTGCCTCTCCCAGCCTAGCACACTACAAGACTCCCCACACAAAGCTTCAATGCTCTGCTCACCACTTGAGCTGAGCATCCTCCTGGGAGCAATTTCTCCATGGGCTGAAAATTTAATCAAAATTCCAATTAAATTCAAATCTTCACCAAATTAAAAAGCCCACCCAAATTCTAAAATCCAAGAATAGAAAGTGTATAAATAGGAGTTAGTTTGATTTAATTAGCACTTTTGACCTCTAGACACTACTTTGAATTTTTTTCTTTTAAACTTTCAATTTCATTTTTGAGTTTTTACTTGGGAATTTAGATCTTAGAGAATTGGGAAGGAGAATTGATCTCTCTTCTTCCTTGTTCTTGCTTGAGCACTCTTTACTTTTCTTGCTTTGGATCTTGGGTGAAGAATTGAAGAACTTCTGTTTCAATTTCACCTTGAGATCTCTTGTTTACTTTCTCTGCATAATTGAATTTCAATTTCTGTTTACTTTACTGCTTCATCTTCTACTCTCTCTGCAATTTGCTTTTCTTTACTTCTTTTGCAATTGTTCTTGTTGGATCAAGGAAAGATTTGAGATCTAGACTTGTTATCTAGTCCCTTCCACCCCTGAGATCTTCAACCATCTTTTACATTGCTGCAAATTAAGCACCAGTCACTTTCTGTTTTTAAACTCTTCAAGCATTTTTACTTTTCTGTTTGAGACCTACTTCAATTCAATTCAACCTCTACTTTCCTGTTTAATGCAATTTACTTGTTCTTGTTTAAATTCTGCAATCCCAGCTACCAATTCCTTTTATAATTCAAGCAATTTACATTTCTTGCACTTTAAGATTCAACCATTTATATTTCTTGCAATCTAAGTTTCTGCAATTTACATTACTTGCACTTTAAGATTCTGCTTCTTTACTTTCTTGCTCTTTAATTTACTGCATTTTACCCCTCTCCCTTTACATTTTAAGCAATTTAGTTTCTGCCAATTGCAAATAACTCAACCAATACTTGATTCGCTTGACTAAATCAACCACTAAACTAAAATTGCTCAATCCTTCAATCCCTGTGGGATCGACCTCACTCATGTGAGTTATTATTACTTGATGCGACCCGGTACACTTGCCGGTGAGTTTCGTGTTGGATTGTTTTCCACACATCAAGCATCAAAGAAAGCAAGGCAAGGACATAAGCTCAGTTCACTAAGCGAGCTTTATCGGGCTCCTTCAAGAATAAATTCAAAGCAAAATTCCAAGGAATGAAGCCACCAAGTCGAACTCATGACCCAAGGGAAGCAAGGAACGCTCCTTGCAAGGAAAACAAGGAAAAATGGGCCAAAAAGCCTTCCCCAAGGTTCGAACAAGGAACCTCACGCTACCAAACTTGCAAGGAAAATAAGCCAAAATTTGCTAAAATGCATCCCCCAAGACTTGAACCTTGCACCTGAAGAATAACAAGAAGGCACTAATCCAAGGGGGCAAGGGCGCTCAATTGTTTTACTTAACTGAGCGCTCCTTTATATTGATGGGCATAAGGAAAATTGGCTCCTCAAAATGATTTGGCAAGGATTCGAACCCGGGAGCTCCATGAAAGGCAAGGAAGGAGCGCTCCACTCTTCCAAGAAAATCAGCATCAAATTGCTTCCACCAAGGATCGAACTTGGGAGAATGAAGCCCAAAGCAAGGCGCTACAAAGGGAAGCTCAGTTCACTTTCCCAACTGAGCACTATCTCCCCCCACTCTCCACACATTGGCACGCTAGGAAGCACACCAAGGAGCTTGTCATGCACAACAAAATTGCAAGCCAAGGGGGCTAGAACGCGCGCTGGACACACCCAAGGCAAGACATAGAGCTCAGTTCAATTTTCCAACTGAGCTCTATTGAAGTGCAACATAAACAAGGCTGGGACGCGCACCAAATTGGGCAAGGAAAGCAAGTTTGGGAGCTCAGTTTGGTTTTCCAACTGAGCCGTGCCCTGGGAGTGCACCATGACACAATTTTGAGTCCAAAAATAAAATAAAATCCAATTCTTCACAAAATTAAAAAGCCCACTCTAAATTCTAAAATCCAAAAATAGGAAGTGTATAAATAGAAGCTAGTTTGAGTTAGAGAGGACCTTCTTTTCACTTTTGAACTTTTTTTTGCTTACTTTTGAATTTTCAATTTTATTTTCTAGCTTTGGGAGTTTGAGAATTGGGAAGGAGAATTGATCTCTCTTCTTCTTTGTTCTTGCTTCTGCATTTTCTACTCTTTGTTTTGAGTCTTAGGTGGAGAATTGAAGAAATTCTGTTTCAATCTCACCTTGAACTCTCCCTCTGTTTATTTTACTGCATAAGTAAGGGAATTGTGATTTGGATCTAAGTTTCTCTACTGTTTTCAACTTTACTTCTTCTGCAAGCTGTCTTTAAATTTTCTACAATCATTCTCTTGTTGGATCAAGGAAGGACTTGAGATCTAGACTTGTTTTCTAGTCTCCTCCACCCTGAGATCTTCAACTTCCATTTTGCTATTACAATTTAACTGCATTTTGTTTTCTGTTTAGTTTCTTAAGAAATTTTTCTTTTCTTGTTTAGATCTGCTGCATCTAAATTCACTTTCTACTGCTTTATTAATTGCTTGTTTAAACTTCTGCAATTCCAGTGCCCAAGTCCTTTTATAATTCAAGCCATTTACGTTTCTTGCACTTTAAGTTTCAGTTATTTACATTTCTTGCAATCTAAGTTTCTGCAATTTACATTACTTGCACCTTAAGATTCAGCTCTTTTAATTCTTCTGCACTTTAAATTCTTGTCAATTATCCCTCTCTCTTTAAATTACATGCAATTTAGCTTCTGTTAGATACAAATCACTCAAATCAACCCTTGTTCACTTGACTAAATCAATCACCTAACTAAAATTGCTCAATCCTTCAATCCCTGTGGGATCGACCTCACTCATGTGAGTTATTATTACTTGATGCAACCTGGTACACTTGCCGGTGAGTTTTGTGTTGGATCATTTTTCACACATCAATATTTCCAGCCACCATTAGAGATTGGTGATGGTGGGTAATATCCCATAAAATTTTTTTGATCATAAGATGAGTTGAACTCCATTTGAATTTTGAAAACACAACACCAAGGAAAATTGAAATTACTCATATCAGAGATGAGAATTTCTTAGTGAGGAAAAAACTCAAACACCTTGGTTTCAATCTAAAACAGAAAACAAAAATAAAGAAAATGCTTGATCTAGACTTCTCACCCACTTAATCATTATTGATCTAAATCAATCCCCGGCAACGGTGCCAAAAACTTGATGGGTTGGAAACGAATTCCAACACCTTAAAACTCACCGGCAAGTATACCGGGTCGCATCAAGTAGTAAAACTCACTTAGAGTGAGGTCGATCCCACAGGGATTGATGGATCAAGCAACTTTAGTGGGTGATTAGTTTAGTCAAGCTAACATTGGTGAGTGATAATTGATGCAGCAGAAAGTAAATGACAAGAAAATTTAAAGTGCAAAAGTAAATTGGACAGAAACTTAAAGAGCAAGAAATGTAAATTGCAGAAACTTAAATGACAAGAAATGTAAATTGCATCAAATGTAAAGGGGGGTTGGGTGCTGGAAATTAAAGAAAGCAATAGATCAAAGCTTAGAACTCTTGCAGAAAGCTTAAATTGCAGGAAAGTAAATTGAGAGCAATGTAAACAGAGAAGCAAAATTGCAGTGAATCAGGATTTTAGAGCAATTGCAGAGGAATTTAAAATTGTGCAGGAAATGTAAATGAGATTCACAGCAAGCTTAATGTAAACTGAATTGAGAAACCAAATAGAAAGTAAAATACAGCTTAATTGCAATAGTTAAAGGGAAGTTGAAGATCTCAGGGGTTGGATGAGACTAGAGAACAAGTCTAGATCTCAATTCCTTCCTTGATCCAACAAAGAACAATTGCAAAAGAAGCAGAAGAATAAATTGCAGAAGAAAATAGAGAAGAAAGCAGTAAAGAGAATTTGGATTCAAATCACAGTTTCTGGAATTATGCAGAAAAATAAACAAAGAGATCTCAAGGTGAGGTTGAGACAGAATTTCCTCAACTCTTCACTTTCAAGATCCAAGACAAGAAGTAAGAAATGCAAAAGCAAGAACAAGGAGAAGAGACTCAGCTCTCAATCCCAATTCCCCCTAGTGCTCTCTAGTAGAGCCAGCCTCTTAGTGTTCTCTATAAGAGCCAACCTCCTCAAAGAAATGAAGCAGATGCCTTTTTATAGGCTTTTCACAAAATGAAAATGAAAATGAAAAATGAAATTCTAAACAAATTACAATTAAAAATAAATTCTTAAGCTAACTTGTTCTTGTGCCTTGAAGTGATGTCCATGCGCTTTTAAATTTTGGTGCAGGATTGAATTAATTTGATTTTTGGACCATGGGTCACACTCCCAGGGCAAAGCTCTCCCCAAGAGCTCAAAGCTCTCCGTAAGAGCTCTATTAGAAGCACCCCTGTGTTTTGGAGAGAAACTCCAAGTTCGAACCATGATGGAAGCATTTTGTGAGCCCTTTTTCTTACATTTTCATGAGGAGACCCACGATAAAGCTCTCAAGGAGAGCGCTACTTCCTTGCTTCCCTTGGTCTCCCTCTTCGAATCCTGGTGAAGCCACTTTGATTCATTTTTGCTTGTTTTTGATCCTTAAAGATGCCTTTCAATCGTGCCTCAATTTCATGCCAAATATGGATTGCCATATATTGTTGGAAAGCTCTGAATGTCAGATTTCCAACGCAACTGGAAGCACATCAATCGGACATCTATAGCTCAAGTTATGGCCCTTTGAAGGAGGCATAATCATGTTGTGAGCGCCCAAGTTTAACTTAGCGAAAATTTTTGCCTCCTGATGAGCGGATAATTTATACGCTTTTTGGCATTTTTTTTACATAGTTTTTAGTATGATTTAGTTCGTTTTTAGTATATTTTTATTAGTTTTTAATTAAAAATCACATTTCTGGACTTTACTATGAGTTTGAGTATTTTTTTGTAATTTCAGGTATTTTCTGGCTAAAATTGAGGGATCTGAGCAAAAATCAGATTCACAGGTTGAAGAAGGACTGCAGATGCTGTTGGATTCTGACCTCCCTACATTCAAAGTGGATTTTCTGGAGCTACAAAACTCTAAATGGCGCGCTTCTAATTGCGTTAGAAAGTAGACATCCAGGGCTTTCCAGAAATATATAATAGTTCATACTTTGCCCGAGTTTAGATGATGCAAACTGGCATTGAACGCCAGTTCCATGTTGTAGTCTGGCGTTCAGTGCCAGAAACAAGATGCAAAGTGGAGTTCAACGCCAGAAACACGTTTCAAACTGGCGTTCAACTCCAAAATTGACCTCTCCACGTGAAAGCTTCATGCTCAACCCAAGCACACACCAAGTGGGCCCCGGAAGTAGATTTCTGCATCAATTACTTACTTCTGTAAATCCTAGTAGCTAGTCTAGTATAAATAGGACTTTTTACTATTGTATTTGACATCTTCGGATCTTTGGATTATCTTTAGTTTCATCTTTAGATCACGTTTGGGGGCTGGCCATTCGGCCATGCCTGAACCTCATCACTTATGTATTTTTAAACGGTAGAGTTTGTACACACCATAGATTAAGGTATGGAGCTCTGCTGTTCCTCACAAATTAATACAAAGTACTACTGTTTTTCTATTCAATTCAACTTATTCTGCTTCTAAGATATTTATTCGCACTTCAACATGAATGTGATGATCGTGACACTTATCATCATTCCCTATGAACGTGTGCCTGACAACCACTTTCGTTCTACCTTTGATTGAATGAGTATCTCTTGGATTTCTTAATCAGAATCTTCGTGGTATAAGTTAGAACCCATGGATGGCCATTCTTGAGATCCAGAAAGTCTAAACCTTGTCTGTGGTATTCCGAGTAGGATCTGGGAAGGGATTACTGTGACGAGTTTCAAACTCGCGAGTGCTGGGCGTAGGTACAAACGCAAAAGGATGGTGAATCCTATTCCAGTATGATCGAGAACCTCCAGATGATTAGCCATGCAGTGACAGTACATCGGACCATTTTCACAGAGAGGATGGGAAGTAGCCATTGACAACGGTGATAACCTACACAAAGCTTGTATGGAAAGGAGTAGGATTGATTGGATGAAGACAACAGGAAAGCAGAGGTTCAGAGGAACGAAAGCATCTCTATACGCTTATCTGAAATTCTCACCAATGAATTACATAAGTACCACTATCCTATTTTATGTTTTATTTATCTTTTACTTATCAATTCATAAAATCAGTTGAATCCGCCTGACTGAGATTTACAAACGTGACCATAGCTTGCTTCATACCGACAATCTCCGTGGGATCGACCCTTACTCACGTAAGGTTTATTACTTGGACGACCCAGTGCACTTGCTGGTTAGTTGTACGAAGTTGTGAAACAAAATTAAGAATATGAACGTGCGTATGAAGTTTTTAGCGCCGTTACCAAGGAAGTAAAGATCACGATTTCGCACACCAAGTTTTTGGCGCCGTTGCCGGGGATTGTTCGAGTTTGGACAACTGACGGTTCATCTTATTGCTCAGATTAGGTAACTTTATTTTAATTTTAACCTTTTTGATTTTATTATTCTTATTTTCGAAAAAAATCAAAAAAAATATTTTCTTCTTTTTCATTTTTCCAATTAATTCTCAAAAAATACAAAAAAAAAATTTACAAAATCATAAAATCAAAAATATTTTTTGTGTTTCTTGTTTGAGTCTTGAGTCAAGTTTTAAGTTTGGTGTCAATTGCATCTTTTTAATTTTCTAAAAAATTATTTTTCGAAAATTCATGCATTCATAGTGTTCTTCATAATCTTCAAGTTGTTCTTGGTAAGTCTTCTTGTTTGATCTTGATGTTTTCTTGTTTTGTGTCTTTTCTTGTTTTTCATGTGCTTTTTTGCATTCATAGTGCATTAGAGATTTCTAAGTTTGGTGTCTTGCATGTTTTCCTTGCATCAAAAATTTTTCAAAAATATGTTCTTGATGTTCATCATGATCTTCAAAGTGTTCTTGGTGTTCATCTTGACATTCATAGTGTTTTTGCATGCATCATTGGTTTTGATCCAAAATTTTCATGTTTTGGGTCATAATTGTGTTTTTCTCTCTCATCATTAAAAATTCAAAAATAAAAAAAAATATCTTTTCTTTTTTTATCTCAAAATTTCAAAAATTTGGATTGACTTTTTCAAAAATTTTTAAAATCTAGTTGTTTCTTATGAGTCAAATCAAAATTTCAATTTTAAAAATCTTATCTTTTTCAAAACTTTTTCAAAAATCAAATCTTCTTCATTTTTTTATAATTTTCGAAAATTTCAAAAAAATTATTTTCAAAATCTTTTTCTTAATTTTATTTCAAAATTTTGGAAACTTAACTAACAAGTAATGTGATTGGTTCAAAAATTTGAAGTTTGTTACTTTCTTGTTAAGAAAGGTTCAATCTTTAAATTCTAGAATCTTATCTTTTAGTTTTTTGTTAGTCAAGTAATCAATTTTAATCTTAAAAATTAAATCTTTTTAATTATATCTTTTTATCATATCCTTTATATCATATCTTTTTCAAAATTTTATCTTCTTCAAAAATTTGATTTTAAAATATCTTTTCTAACTTCTTATCTTCT
Source organism: Arachis hypogaea (assembly GCF_003086295.3). Lineage (NCBI taxonomy): Eukaryota > Viridiplantae > Streptophyta > Magnoliopsida > Fabales > Fabaceae > Arachis > Arachis hypogaea. The sequence goes on from NC_092050.1 coordinate 49,366,158, forward strand.
TATCTTTTCAAAATTGATTTTCAAATCTTTTTCAACTAACTAATTGACTTTTTGTTTGTTTCTTATCTTTTTCAAAACCACCTAACTACTCTTCCCTATCTAATTTTCGAAAATACTTCCCTCTTTTTCAAAAATCCTTTTTAATTAATTAATTATTTTAAATTTTAATTTTAATTTTATTTCTCCTTTAATTTTTGAAAATCATCAATTCCTTTTCAAAAATTATTTTCAAAAACTTCTCTCTCTCATCTCCTTCTATTTATTTAATTACTTACTAACACTTCTCTTCATCTCATATCTCTGCTCCTATCCTCACCCTTATGTTTGGATTATCCATTCTTCTTCACTCTAATTCCCTTTCTTCTTCTACTAACAATAAGGAACCTCTTTACTGTAACATAGAGGATTCCTCTTCTTTTCTTGTTCTCTTCTCTTTCATATGAGCAGGAACAAGGAAAAGGGCATTCTTGTTGAAGCTGATCCAGAACCTGAAAGGACTCTGAAGAGAAAACTAAGAGAAGCTAAATTACAACAATCCAGAGACAATCTTACTGAAATTTTCGAACAAGAAAAGGAGATGGCAGACGCACCTAACAACAATAATGCAAGGAGGATGCTTGGTGATTATACTACACCTACTTCCAAGTTTGATGGAAGAAGCATCTCAATCCCCACCATTGGAGCAAACAATTTTGAGCTGAAACCTCAATTAGTTGCTCTAATGCAACAGAACTACAAATTCCATGGACTTTAATCAGAAGATCCCTATCAGTTTTTAACTGAGTTCCTGCAGATCTGTGAGATTGTTAAGACTAATGGAGTAGATCCTGAAGTCTACAGGTTCATGCTTTTCCCTTTTGCTGTAAGAGACAGAGCTAGAACATGGTTGGACTCACAACCTAAAGATAGTCTGAACTCTTGGGATAAGCTGGTCACGGCCTTCTTGGCTAAGTTCTTTCCTCCTCAAAAGTTGAGCAAGCTTAGAGTGGATGTTTAGACCTTCAAGCAAAAAGATGGTAAATCCCTTTATGAAGTTTGGAAAAGATACAAGCAGATGAGCAAAAGGTGTCCTCCTGACATGCTTTCAGAATGGACCATTCTGGATATATTCTATGATGGTCTATCTGAGTTATCAAAGATGTCACTGGACCATTCTACAGGTGGATCCATTCACCTAAAGAAAACGCCTGCAGAAGCTCAGGAACTCATTGACATGGTTGCAAATAACCAGTTCATGTACACTTCTGAGAGGAATCCTGTAAGTAATGGGACGCCTCAGAGGAAGGGAGTTCTTAAAATTGATACTCTGAATACCATATTGGCTCAGAATAAAATATTGACTCAGCAAGTCAATATGATCTCTCAGAGTTTGAATGGATTGAAGGAATCATCCAACAGTACTAAAGAGGCATCTTCTGAAGAAGAAGCTTATGATCCTGCAATAGCAGAGGCGAATTACATGGGTGAACCTTATGGAAACACCTATAATCCCTCATGGAGAAATCATCCAAATTTCTCATGGAAAGATCAAAAAAAGCCTCAACAAGGCTTTAATAATGGTGGAAGAAACAGGTTTAACAATAGTAAACCTTTTCCATCATCCACTCAACAACAGACAGAGAATTCTGAGCAGAATACATCTAGCTTAGCAAATTTAGTCTCTGATCTATCTAAGGCCACTGTGAGTTTCATGAATGAAACAAGGTCTTCCATTAGAAATTTGGAAGCACAAGTAGGCCAGCTGAGTAAAGGAATCACTGAAACCCCTCCTAGTACTCTCCCAAGCAATACAGAAGAGAATCCAAAGATAGAGTGCAAGGCCATTGATATAACAATCATGGCCGAACCTACAAGGGAGGAAGAGGATGTGAATCCCAGTGAGGAAGACCTCCTGGGACGTCCAGTGATCAACAAGGAGTTTCTCTTTGAGGAACCAAAGGACTCTAAGGCTCATCTAGAGACCATAGAGATTCCAATGAACCTCCTTATGCCATTCATGAGCTCTGATGAGTATTCTTCTTCTGAAGAGAATGAGGATGTTGATGTGTGGAAAACGATCCAACATGAAACTCACCGGCAAGTGTACCGGGTCGCATCAAGTAATAATAACTCACATGAGTGAGGTCGATCCCACAGGAATTGAAGGATTGAGCAATTTTAGTTTAGTGGTTGATTTAGTCAAGCGAATCAAGTATTGGTTGAGTTGTTTGCAATTGGCAGAAACTAAATTGCTTGAAATGTAAAGGGAGAGGGGTAAAATGTAGTAAATTAAAGAGCAGGAAAGTAAATCAGCAGAATCTTAAAGTACAAGTAATGTAAATTACAGAAACTTAGATTGCAAGAAATGTAAATGGCTGAAACTTAAAGTGCAAGAAATGTAAATTTCTTGAATTATAAGAGGAATTGTGAGTTGGGATTGCAGAATTTAAACAAGAACAAGTAAATTGCATTAAACAGGAAAGTAGAGGATGACTTGAATTGAAGTAGATCTCAAGAAGAAGAATAAAATGCTTTGAGAAGTAAAAAAAAAATGACTGGTGCTTAATTTGCAGCAATGTAAAAGATGGTTGAAGATCTCAGGAGTGGGAGAGACTAGATAACAAGTCTAGATCTCAAATCCTTCCTTGATCCAACAAGAACAATTGCAAAAGAAGTAGAGAAAAGTAAATTGCAGAAGTAAATTGCAGAAGAGTAGAAGATGAAGCAGTAAAGTAAACAGAAATTGAAATTCAATTATGCAGAGAAAGTAAACAAGAGATCTCAAGGTGAGATTGAAACAGAAGTTCTTCAATTCTTCACCCAAGATCCAAAGCAAGAAAAGTAAAGAGTCCTCAAGCAAGAACAAGGAAGAAGAGAGATCAATTCTCCTTCCCAATTCTCTAAGATCTAAATTCAAAAGTAAAAGCTCAAAATGAAAAAATGAAAGTTCAAAAGAAAAATTCAAAGTAAAGTCTAGAGGTTTAAAAGTCCTAATTAAATCAAACTAACTCCTATTTATACACTTTCTATTCTTGGATTTTAGAATTTGGGTGGGCTTTTAATTTGGTGAAGATTTGAATTTAATTGGATTTTTGATTGATTTTTCAGCCCATGAAGAAATTGCTCCCAGGAGGATGCTCAGCTCAAGTGGTGAGCTGAGCATTGAAGCTTTGTGTGGGGATCCTTTGTAGCGTGCAATGTTGGGAGAAGCATCAGGGGAATGCTCAGCTCACAAGGGGAGCTGAGCATTGGTGCCTTGGTGCATGTCTTGTGCGCGCCTTGTGCTCCTTGCCTTGTCATGATGCGTGCTCCATTTCCCTGGTCCGTGTCACGCTCGCTCATTACTCCAAGGAGTAGCGCTCTGCTCTCCTTGTGAGCTAAGCATTGGTGCTCACAAGGGGAGATCCTTGGTTCGAACCCTTGGTGAAGGCACGCTGCTTTCTTTTCTTTGTGAAGGAAGTAGCACTTCTCTCTCCTCTCTTCCTTGAGGTGCTTGGTTCGAACCTTGGAGGATGCTTTTGGCCAATTCTTGGCTTATTTTCCTTGTGAGTAGTGCTCCCCCACAACCCCTTGGTTCTTGGTTCGACCCTTGGAGCAGGCATTTGGCAAACAATTTCCTTGAATTTCTTTTGATGAATGCCCGATAATGCTCCCTTGGTGAGCTGAGCATTGTTTTTCCTTTCATTGTTCCTTGGCTTCAAATTGTGCTCAGCTCTCAAGGTGAGCAGAGTATTGAGCCTTGGTCTATTGTTGCTTCCTTGAGAGAAAATGTTGCGCTCCCTTGGAGAGCACTGTGCTCTTGGGGAGAGCTTCATGGTTTTCCTTCATTGTTGTGCCACACTTCTTCTTTCCTTTGCCACACTTTTTCTTCCTTAGGCCACACTTCTTAAGCAACGCTTTCTTATTTTCTTCTTTTCTTCACCTACAATTAATCAAAACAACCAATCAAAGTATCACCATATTCACAAGGTTTATAAATCATTAAAAATCAATTAAATTTAGCCTAAACCTCATGATTTAGCATCAATTAAATGGTGGTTGTTTGATTCAAAGAAGTCATGCATTTCCATTCCAAATTACTTACTTAGAATGCAAGAAAGTGCATAAAACTTAATAAAAACAAAGAGAAAGACTAGTGAAACTAGGCTAAGATGACTTGTCATCACAACACGAAACTTAAAACTTGCTTGTCCCCAAGCAAGCACTAAACATAAGAGAAGATAGAATGAAATAGAGAAGTATGCATGTCCTTATTAGGCATATAGTTGAATTTGGTTTATGGGGTTTTATGCAGATCAAAAGTAGCTCATTTATTACTTGCTGTCAAAACAAACCATGTTTCCTTAAGGGTTCACCAAGGTTGCTGCTGTAATGCCTTACTTTTTACTTATTTCCCTTGTTAGCTTTTTCTTCTTTCTTTTGTATTACAGAGCTTATTATTTATTGAAGGCTTGGTGGCAAATGTTGCAGTGGCCTTTGGCTTAATTTCACTCAACATTTCTTCACCACAGACACATGGCTCACCTTTTTCCTCCTAGCATCATTGATGCCCAGCATCTCTTTGGACAACTAAATGTTTTGTAGCTAGGTTGCTCTTTATTGTGGACTTTCAGTTGGCAATCCCAAATAAGTTGATCTAAGTTGCCAAGTTTTAAAATACTCCTTAGAACTTACTTGTCCAAGCATATCCCAGTACACAAACACCACAGGCATATGTCCTAGGGTCCAAGCTATTGGTGTCTAACCTTATTGTTTGTTTCTTTGCCAACTTTTGGCTTTTCTTCTTTCTTTTTCTTTTTTTTTTTTGGTTTACTTTCAAGGGACTTTCATTGATTGAAGGATTATAGCAGCAAACTAGCTTAAGCTTCAAGTAACAAGTCATTTTGCAGCATTTATTTCTATGAGCTATCAATTAAATCAAACACACACCACCAACAACTTTCATTCTAACTTTTGCAACATTGAACAATTACTTTTCTTAATCAAACATCTCTCTTTTATTCGAACAGCAAGGGAAAACAAACAAAGTACTCAAGTTGATGAATGATGACAATTATTATGCAGATAACTTTCAAGCAAAAATTATGTAGATAGCTTTCCTCAACATGTACTTCCACTTGCAACTAAATAATCATTCCAGCCAGACATAAAGGGCTCTCTGAATTAAATCATTTCACAACAACAAGGATCAAGTATAAATACAACCTGTTGGGTTGCAGCTTTTCATTCTTTCTTCTTTTTGTTCCTTGTAAGTTATAATGTAGATGTTCCCTAATTTGTTGGCTATTTTCCTGCATACTCCTCAAATGTTGCTTGCTTTTCAACTCCTTTAGGTATTCAGCTAATCTGCAAGACTTATTTGTGGGCTCTTGAACTTACTTTGATGTGCGAACACCAAACTTAGTTCCTTGCTAATGCTTCTTATGCAACAAATTAGCTATATGCAAAATCTTTTTCTTTTTCGAAAGCAATAAAACGAATGACTAGAAAACAGCAGAATAGTTAACTAGTTTATCCGAATGCATGAAGCTAGCTTTGTGCAGGGGGGTGAGAATGTGTTTTATAATGGGATTTTGGTGGAACACCAAACTTAGAATTTTTCATTCTCCCTTATATTATTTTGGTGTGTAACACCAAACTTAGCATCTTGCAATACAGATAAAGCTAATTGACCTTTTTATTAAAATTGCTATGAAACAAAAACTACCTCAGGTTGGGTGATGACAAGTCATCTTAGCCTAGTTTCACTAGCCTTTTTCTTTTGTTTTCAATTGAATTATGCACTTTCTTGAGCCATAAGCAAGCCAATTGGGTAGATTTTCATGCTTCCTTTGATTTAATCAACCATGTATGAATTAATGCAATTTCATGAGGTTTTATGCTATAATTGTCACATATTATGAAAGAATGAATATCTCATGATTTTGAGCATAGCTTTGATGTGTTTGGTTGATTAATGATAGGTGAAGAAAGCTTGGAGAAAGGTTGAAGCAAGGAGGAATGGCTAGGAGGAAGAGAGGACAAAAAGTTTGAGCAAAAGTTTGCCTCAAACTTTAGCTCAAACTTTTGGAATAAGTGAAAATAAACCAGGGAGCAAAAAGCTGGACCAAAAGTTTGCCTCAAACTTTTGTGCAAACTTTTGTGCAAAAAGCTGGACCAAAAGTTTGCCTCAAACTTTTGTGCAAACTTTTGGGCAAAAAGCTAGAGCAAAAGTTTGCCTCAAACTTTTTGGCAAACTTTTGGCATCACAAATCAACACCCTGGAGAGCAAAAGTTTGCGCCAATGTTAGCCCCTAACTTTTTGGCAAACGTTGGCGCATGAACAACACACCCTGGAGAGCAAAAGTTTGCGCCAATGTTAGCCTCTAACTTTTTGGCTAACGTTGGCGCCATGAGTGTGCAAGGGGAGGCCAACGTTGGAGCAAAAGTTTGACCTCAAACTTTTGCCCCAACGTTGGTATCAGCAAAAGAGGGTGGCTGATGTGAAAAGTTGGAGTAAAAGTTTGCCTCAAACTTTTACTCAAACTTTTACTCAAGCTTTCATGATTCCAAACCCGGTTCAATTTGGTTCTTCTCCAAACTCCAAGAGCAATCAACCAAGGCCTCTATCAACCCAATTCCATCAAGAGCAAAGGCCAAATTGAAGGATTGAAGACCATTTGAAGAAAGTGTATAAATAGCATAGGATTTAAGTTTTTCGAGGAGCTTCCCTTTTAGTTTTCATAGAGCTTTCTTTTCGGTTTTGATTGGGTAGTTTTGTAGAGAGCTCACTTTTACATTCTAGCATTGTTGTTTTAATTCAAGAGAATTGGGGAGGAGAATTGATCTCTCTTCTTCCTTGTTCTTGCCCAGCACTCTTTACTTTCCTTGTCTCGGATCTTGGGTGGAGAATTGAAGAACTTCTGTTTCAATCTCACCTTGGGATCTTGTTTAATTTTCTGCTTAATTGAATTTCAGTTTCTGTCACTTGCTCTCTCATCTACTTTCTCTGCAATTTACATTTCCTTTGCAATTACTCTTGTTGGATCTAGGAAGGCATTGAGATCTAGACTTGGTTATCTAGTCTCTTGGGTCCTGAGATCTAAATTCCAATTTTACATCCTCTGTTTAATGCTTTTCATGCTCATTTACAATTCTGTTTTTGGATCCGGTTCAATCCAAGTTATCTTCTACTCCTCTGCTTGTTGAATTTTACTTTTCCTTGTTTAATTTCTGCAAATCCAATTCCCAATTCCCTTTACAATTCAAGCCATTTACATTTCTTGCACTTTAAGATTCTGCAATTTACATTTCTTGCGTTCTAAGTTTCTGCCATTTAATTTCTTGTTCTTTAAGATTCAGCACTTTAAATTTCAGTTCTCTTTAAATTCAATACAATTTACCCATTCCCTTTACTTTCCATGCAATCTAAATTCTGCAAATCCCAAATCACTCAACCAAATCTTGATTTGCTTGACTAAATCAACCACTAAACTAAAATTGCTCAATCCTTCAATCCCTGTGGGATCGACCTCACTCCCGTGAGTTATTATTACTTGATGCGACCCGGTGCACTTGCCGGTTAGATTTGTGTGTTTGGAATTCGTTTTCCAAAAATACACCATCATTGGGTTGCCTCCCAACAAGCGCTCTTTTATTGTCACTAGCTTGACATCCTTTGTGCTTGCTTAGTTCAGATTCTGGACTTCTTTCTCCTTGTCCCATTGTCCTCCTAAGTAAGGCTTTGCTCTGTGCCCATTTACTGTGAAGTGGCTCTGTGTAGCTTCATCTAGCAGCTCAAGGCTTCCATAAGGAAAGACCTTTGTCACCAAATATGGGCTAGTACATTTAGACTTAAGTTTGCCAGGAAAGACCTTAAGTCTTACATTGTACAGGAGCACTTGCTGTCCTGGCTTGAATTCCTTCTTTATGATTTTCTTATCATGCCACCTCTTAGCTCTTTCCTTGTATATCTTAGCACTTTCATAAGCTTCTAGCCTAAATTCGTCCAACTCATTTAGTTGTAACAGCCTTTTCTCTCCTGTAGCTTGGGAATCAAGGTTGAGAAGTTTAGTGGCCCAAAAAGCTCTATGTTCAAGCTCTACAGGGAGGTGACAAGATTTGCCATACAATAGCTGAAAGGGGGACTTCCCAATAGCTGTCTTGAATGCTGTCCTGTATGCCCAAAGTGCATCTTCCAGTTTTTTAGCCCAATCCTTTCTAGTAGCTCCCACTGTCTTCTCCAAAATTCTCTTCAACTCCCTATTGGTAAGTTCTGCCTGACCATTGGTCTGTGGGTGGTAAGGTGTAGCCACTTTATGTATCACTCCATACTTATGAAGTAGCTTCTCCATCTGTCTGTTGCAGAAGTGACCACCGCCATCACTCACCAATCCTTTAGGCACTCCATACCTGGTGAATATATGTTTCTTTAAGAATTGTAGAACAAATGGTGCATCACACGTGGTTGTGGCTATGGCTTCCACCCATTTTGAAACGTATTCCACTGCTACCAAGATGTACTTGAAATAGTAAGAGGGGGAAATGGGCCCATGAAATCAATGCCCCAGAAGTCAAACAACTCCACCTCTAGGATATAGTTCTGAGGCATCTCATTCCTTCTTGTCAAACCTCCAGCCTTTTGGCATTCACTGCATTGATGGGTAAACTCTCTAGCATCTTTAAAGATGGTTGGCCAATAAAATCCACTTTGAAGTACCTTGGCTGCTGTTCTTTTGGGCCCAAAATGCCCTCCATAAGCTAAACCGTGACAGTGCCACAGAATGTTGCTCATTTCACCTTCAGGGACACATTTCCTTATCACTCCATCTGAACACCGTCTGAATAAAAATGGTTCATCCCATAAAAATTTCTTTGCCTCATTGAGTAGCTTCTTGGTTTGTTGCTTGGTGAATTCTTTGGGAATCTTCCTTCCAACTTTGTAATTTGCTATGTCAGCAAACCAAGGTGCTTGTTGAACTTGGAAAATGTGTTCATCAGGGAAATTCTCATTTACTTGCTGTGGTTTGTCTTGATTGGCTTCTTGTGGCACTCTTGATAAATGATCTGCTACTTGATTCTCACTTCCCTTCCTATCTCTTATTTCAATATCAAATTCTTGTAGCAGCAGCACCCACCTAATAAGCCTTGGTTTTGAATCCTGTTTAGACATTAAATACTTGAGAGCAGCATGGTCAGTGTATACTATAACTTTTGAACCAATCAAGTATTGTCTAAACTTATCAAATGCATATACAATTGCTAAAAGCTCATTCTCAGTGGTGGTATAATTTTTCTGTGTTTCATTTAACACTTTGCTGGCATAATATATGACATGGTGCAACTTATCTTTCTTTTGTCCCAGCACAGCACCAATAGCAAGGTCACTTGCATCACACATAAGTTCAAAAGGCAAGTTCCAATCAGGGGGTGTGATGATTGGTGCTGTGATGAGTTTTCTCTTTAAGGTTTCAAAGGCATGCTTATAGTTGCCATCAAAGATGAAAGGGTTGTCAATCACTAGCAAATTGCTCAATGGCGTTGCTATTTTTGAGAAATCTTTGATGATCCTTCTGTAGAAACCAGCATGCCCAAGAAAACTCCTTACTGCTTTCACATTAACGGGTATAGGAAGTTTTTCAATAATTTCTATTTTGGCTTTATCAACTTCTATACCTTTGCATGATACTTTATGTCCAAGAGCTATCCCTTCAGGAACCATGAAATGGCATTTTTCCCAGTTCAAGACCAAGTTAGTTTCTTGGCATCTTTTCAAAACAAGAGTTAAATGATGCAAACAAGTATTAAATGAATTGCCAAAGACAGAAAAATCATCCATGAAGACTTCTAAAAATTTTTCAACCATATCAGAAAAAATGGAAAGCATACACCTCTGAAATGTGGCTGGGGCGTTGCATAGCCCAAAGGGCATCCTCCTGTATGCAAAAACTCTAAATGGACATGTGAAGGCAGTCTTTTCTTGGTCTTTGGGGTCCACCACGATTTGATTGTACCCAGAATACCCATCCAAAAAGCAATAATAGGCATGGCCGCCATTTTGACGGTTGATGGAGAAAGAGAGAGGGGTTGCCGGTGATTGTCGCCGGCGGTGATGGGCGGGATCGGCGGTGAGCACAGAGGCGGAGAAGAACGGAGACAAAGAGGAGTAAGAGAAGTAAGAGAGAAGGGGAAGGAGAAGAGGGGAAGGCAGTGATGGCGGCGGCGGCGATGGTGGTCGGAGCGCTCGCCGGAGGTCGGTCGGTCAGGAGAGGAGGAAGGTGAAGAATGGTGGGAGGGGAAAATGGAACGTTAGAGAGAAAGGGGGTTGGGGTGCGCGACTGCGCAGTGTGCTTCGCGAGCTAGGGTTATCCCTATTTTTGAATCGGCGCGCGCGCGCACCTTGCGCGTCCGCGTCTATGGAGAGAACGTGGGCCCTACGCGTGCGCGTACAACGCGCTTAAGCGGGGATGAGCAAAATAGGGAAGGACGCGTGTGCGTACCGTGCGCGCACGCGTGCATGGAGTTGGGCTGGGGGCTTAAAGTTGGCCTAACTCAGGCCTAACTCTCTCGAGAATGGCCTGGGAGTCGCGCCACTAGATTTGCGCGCACGCGGCAAGTACGCGTCCGCGTGCATTGAGGGGAATGGAGAAACACGCATGAGCGTACAGTGCGCGCTAACGTGGGGTGGCATATGAGGCAGGGGCGCGTGCGAATACCTTGCGCACACGCGTACATGAGATTGGGCCTGAGGCTTAGAATGGGCTTGAGGCACGCCCAACTCTCTGGTCCATGGCCTAGTTTGGTGGTACCACGCAAGGACGCGCGCGCGGCAAGTGCGCGTCCGTGTACATTGACGAATTGTGAAATGGCGCGCTGGCGCGATGCATGCGCTCGCGCAGATCGGGTTGGGCCTGGGGCCTAGAGCTAGCCCAGAAATGGCTTAACTCTCTGGGGTTTGGCTCAATCAATTGCAGCAAAAAAATCGGCGCGGATGCGGCAGGTGCGCGTCCGCGCGAACTCCCATGTTCTAAATAGTCGGCGCGCCCGCACGTAGTGCACGTCCGCGTGGGTCAATGTTGGGCTCAAGGCACAATGTTTACCCAAGGGAGGCCCAACTCTCTGGAGTGTGGCTCGTGGTGCATGCGCGTCGGGACGCGTACGCGTACGTTGTGCGCGCGCGTCCACGCCCCCTTTTTTTTTTTTCAGAAGAAGAAAAAAAACTTGCTGGGTGCTCCCCTTAGTGTTCACAACTCTTATTCACTCAACCATCATACAATTCACAAAAATGCAATTTTGATATTATTCATCTACTACTAAACACAACATGCATGTGACTAAGCTAACAATTAAGTTGTACAAACAAATTATGTGAAATATCTACCTACAATGGTAACTCAAATCACTTATTAGGCAAATTCAAAAGAGAATGGAAAGAGTTTACCATGGTGGGGTGTCTCCCACCTAGCACTTTTAGTTTAAGTCCTTAAGTTGGACATTTTGAGATGCTTATTGTCATGGTGGCTTATGTTTGTACTCATCCTTGAATCTCCAAGGATCTTTGCTCCTCAATTGGTTGACAGAATTTCCAACCCTTTTCATCAAGTTTGGGCAAAGTTCTACCCAAGATATGAGTCCCCATAGTTGGTCTTCACATAGCGAACCGGGATCCCATATCTTGTCTTCACACCCATCTTCGATTTGATCTTCATACTTTTTCTTTCCGGGTGGTTGACATGAGGGCGGTCGGCACGTAGAATTCTCGTTAGTCCACCAATTCTTCCTTCTAGACCCATACAAAGTAATTCTTATCCCGTCATAATTCCTATACCTTAAAGTTTTGACCTTAATGAGCCTAATTCCTAACTTGCAACCACTACACAACTCATTCTTGCTTTTAATTCCACAAAGAGCTCTAAGTTGTCCATCCGTTTCAATCAAACCATATTCAAGCGAGAAAGTGAAGCTTATGGATAAGAATTTTACCCACTTGAATGTTGCGTTGGATGATGACTCGGGAAGGGAGGCTTCCCCACACTTAGACCATGCAAGGTCTATTTCCTTGTGCTCTTCTTTGTGTATTTCCACCTCTTTGCGAGCCTCCTTGATTTCAACCTTTCCCTTTTTATCACATAGCTTGGTGTTGTCTTCAAGAACTTTGATTTCTTGCCTAATGGGAGGTGGTTCAATTTTGGATAGAAATTCATTGATGAATAAATCCATTTTTTGGTCAACCTCTTCATATTCTTCAATTTCGATATACATCATGCCAACGTTTTCCTCTTGGTAGCTCTCTTTCTCATTGCTCACCAAGGGTATGGGAGGTTGTGCACACTCTTTTATACTTTCAACTCCATGTCCAATGGGAGGGGATTCCATTGTAGAGAGAAATTCATCCATGATTGAATCCATTTCTTGATAAACCGCTTCCAAGTTTCCAACGATGATATGTCTTGGAGATTGCGCGCCCTTCTCAACATCAATATCAAGCTTCTTGGAAGAGTTCTCCATGATGCTACATTCCCATGGACTTTCAACATCTCCGAGATCTTCAACCACTTCTCCCCTTTCTTCAATGATCATAGGCTTCTCCAATTGTTCCAACACAAAATTTGACTCCTCCTTTTCCACCGAATTTTCCAATTTCTCCTTCATGCTTTGCTCTTCTTTTGACTTTTCACGTGTGGTTACGGAAGTACCTTGAGTATTCAAGCATTGGTGGGCTAAAGTGTGCACCACCTTGGTCAAATTGGTCACAAACTCAAGTGTATCCCGTTTCATGGCCTCTTGTCCTTGGAGTAACAAAGTGAGAGGATCGTCTATTGGGGCTTGGGGTGAATAGGAAGGTTCATTATTTTGGAAGGAGGGTTCATGGTAGGAAGGTGGTTCTTCTTGGTAAAGGTATAGAGATGATGAGTATTGAGGTGGTTCTTGGGAGTAATCTTGATATGGTTGTGGTGATTCTAGAGGTTCTTGCTCATAATGGCCATAAAAATATGGTATGGATGATTAGTTATATGATGGATATGGATCATAGGGTGGTGCTTGGTGATGAAAGGCTTGTGAGAATGGTTGAGGTTCATGTTGAGGGTGAGAGTCATAGGCATATGGTGGCGGTGCTTGGAAGTCACAAGGTGATTCACTATAGCCATTGGATTGGTATGCATCATAGAATGGCTCTTCTTCATAGTGCCTTGGTGGGGGTTGTTGCCATAAAGATTGATCATATGCATATGGCTCCTCCCACCTTTGGTCATCCCATTCTTGATACACATCTTCATTATAGTCTTCATTTCCTACAACATGTTGATAACCAAACTCATAGCCAAGGTGAGAATTCATGATAGCAAGAAGAAAATGAAAACAAAATCAAATAAGAAACAAGAAAATTAAATCCTAAAATTAGCAAGAGCTAACAAAAGCAAACATATTCACACTATTCACATATATACAATAACCAATAACATAACACCATTGCAATTCCCCGGCAACGGCGCCATTTTGACGAACGGATTTTTGACGGTTTAGAAATTCACTAATAAAATCTCGTTGTAAAGTATAGTTTCTAAACCAAGCAATAATCCTTTCATACAAAAAGTTGTTTGTCACTAGTACAAACCCCTAAAATTTATAAACCGAAGTATTGGACCTCGGGTCGTTCTCCCTAGGAATTACAATGAAGTGTCTTGTTATTGGTTATGAGTTATTTTGGGGTTTTGGATAAGGAGCATGAAAAGTAAATGGCAATGAAAATAAACTAAAAACTCTAAAAGGCTCTTGGAAAGGTGTGAGAACTAGAAGTCCTATCCTAGTTATCCTTTTCAATTGTCATGAGAATTGTTCATTGCTACCACTTAGTTAACCCTTACTAATTAAAGGAAAGTCAAGTGGATGAATTGACTTGAGCCACAAGTCCTAGCCAACTCCCAAGGAAAGACTAGCTTTAGTGCACTCCAAACCAATTAGCAATCTCTCTAATTGCCAATCAACAAAGGAATTAGATAACTCAAGCGTCACTAATTGCTCTACCATAGCCAAGAGGAACAAAATCTATACTAAAATCCTACCAAGCATTTCATCAAACACTTAGAAGGCATAAAAGAAAAGCAAAGTAATTTGATAACAAAAATAGAATCTAACAACAATTATGGCAATGAATTAACAACAACAATCAAAAGGAACACAATTATTATGAATTACCTCTAATTGAGTTGAAAGAAAATAGAAGGAGTAAAAGTAGATCTACAACAAAACATAAGAACAACATAAAGGAAATTACAACAAAAGAATAGAAGAAGAATGAATGTAACAACAAGGAATTGAAAGGTAGAAGGAGATGAAAGCATGAATTAAAATCTAGATCTAAGGTTATTAAACTAAACCTAATCCTAATTCTAGAGAGAAGTGAGAGCTTCTCTCTCTAGAAACTAACTCTCAAAACTAAACTAAACTAAAAGTGATTAGTGGTTGGGAATGATGATGATCATTCCTTGTGTCTTCCCCTTAATCCTTCATCCTTTTATTCCTTTCCCTCAGCAATTTGGCGCCAAAAATGGGTTCAGAAACCCTCTCAAATCGCCAGGCACGTGTTGCATTAATGAGGTCATGTGCCATCATCGGCGCGTGCGCGCATGGTACGCGTGCGCGTCCCTGGTCGATTCTGCAATGTGCACGCGAGCGCCTTGTGCGCGTGCGCATGCATGGCTGACTTTGCTTCTTTGACTTTTTATGCTTCTCTCCACTTGTATGCTTCCTTCCTTGCTTCCTTTGATCCATGCCTGGCCTATTTCAATCCTGGAATTACTAGCAAACACCTCAAGGCATCTTATGGAATCAAAGAAGAACTAGAATTCATCAAAATAAGGTTTAAAAAGCATGTTTTTACACTTAAGCACAAATATGGGAGAGACAACAAAATCATGCTAATTCCTAGGTTAAATGTGACAAAAGGTTATCAAAATACTCTAAATTCAATGCAAAACAAACCGTCAAATTGGGGTTTGTCAGCCGGCCAATCTTTCCAGCATCTGATCAATGAATGGGAGAGGAAAATGATCTTTCCTTGTGGCATCGTTCAATCGTCTATAATCTATGCACATCCTCCACCCAGTCATCGTTCTAGTAGGGATCAACTCATTCTTCTCATTGGTGATGACCGTCATTCCTCCTTTTTTTGGTACAACTTGAACCGAGCTCACCCATGAACTGTCAGAGATCGGAAAAATTATTTCAGAATTCCATAACTTCATAACTTCTTTTTGAACTACCTCCTTCATGGCTGGGTTGAGTCTTCTTTGGGGTTGAACCACAGGCTTTGATTCTTCTTCCAGCAAAATTTTATGCATACAAATGGCTGGGCTAATGCCTTTGATATTGTCAATTGTCCAACCCAAGGCTGCTTTATGAGCTTTCAACACTTCAATCAACCTTATTTCTTCTTCCCTGTTCAAGGATGAGTTAATGATCACTGGCAGTGTCTCTTCTTCTCCCAGGAACACATACTTGAGGTGAGGGGGGAGAGGTTTCAACTCCTGTTTTGGCTTTTCTTTTTCCTTGTCTTCACTGGAGATTTCTACTACTTCTTCTTCCTGTTGCTCATGACAAGTGGCTTCTAGCATTTCCTCCACCAAACTTTCTATCATATCCATCTTCATGTACTTCTCTTGTTCAGGGGGATGTTGCATTGATTTGAAGACATTGATGACCATTTGCTCATTATGTACCTTGAAAATCATCTCTCCCTTTTCTACATCAATAACGGCTCGGGCTGTGGCTAAAAATGGCCTTCCCAGGATAATTGAATTGTTTCCTTCCTCTTCTGTGTCCGGAATTACAAAATCTGCAGGGAAGATAAACTCCCCAACCTTCACTAACAAATTTTCCACAATGCCATTGGGTGTCTTGATTGATCTGTCAGCCATCACCAAAGACATCCTGGTAGGTTTGAGTTCTTCTATGGCAAGCTTTCTCATCATTGATAATGGCATCAAATTGATGCTAGCACCAAGGTCACAGAGAGCTTTGTCTAGGGTCATTTTGCCTATGGTACACGAAACTACAAAGCTCCCTGGGTCTTTGAGCTTTGGTGGGATACCTCCTTGAATCACAGCACTACATTCTTCAGTGAGAAGTATAGTTTCATTGACTTGCCAACTCCTCTTCTTGTTGATAAGCTCTTTCAAAAACTTTGCATATAAGGGCATTTGCTCAAGTGCTTCAGCTAAGGGAATATTGATCTCCAACTTCTTGAAGACTTCAAGAAATTTGAGGATATGGCAATGGAGGTGTGAAGTTCACTCCCTGCCTTTGTTCCTTGGTTAGCTCTCCCATTACTTCCTTCTCTTTCCTTGATTTTTGTGGCTGATCTTCCCTTTCTTTGAGCTTCTCTGAGGTCTGCTTGCTTGTTGTTACCTCTTTATCATTGGTTGCCTCTTCTTCAGCTTGTTTCTTGTCATTTTCATTTGGCTTCTTGGTTGCTTCTTCGTTTTTCACTAGGATCTTTGCACTCCTCAGCTGTATTGCCTTGCACTCCTCTTTTGGATTAGGAATGGTGTCACTTGGTAGTGAGCTTGATGGTCTTTCAATGATGATCTGCTTGGAGAGTTGTCCAACTTGCCTTTCCATATTTTTCATGGAGGCTTCCTAGTTCCTTAATGTCATCTCTTGGTGCTTCATCATTTTTTCCATTAAGAGCTCCAAGTTATTAATCCTCTGAGAGTCTTGTGAGATTGGTTGATTGTGGGGTGTTGAGGGTTGAGGGTAAGTGTTTTGGTTGGAGGCTTGGTTATTGGATGGATGATGGTTAGAGTTGGGGTAGGTGTTTTGTGGTTTTCTGTATGTGTTTTGGTTATTATTCTGCTGATTGTTTTGGTTTGTGTTTTTCCAATTGTTTTGGTTTGAGTTTCTTTGCCATTGTTGTTGAGGTTGATTGTGATTGTCTCCCCATTTGAGGTTGGGGTGGTTCTTTCATGAGGGGTTGTAAGTATCTCCATAGACTTCATTTGGCCCATAATTTTGGTTATGCATGTACTGGACTTGTTCTTGCTATTGCTCCTCTTGAGTTTCTTCATTTTGCCCCCATGTGGTTAATGGTTGGCTTGTGTTGACTGCTGCAACTTGAAGGTTGTCAATCCTCTTGGCCATTTGCTCAAATTGTTGTTGAATTTACTGCTGCATCATTTTGTTTTGAGCTAGGATTGAGTCCACTCCTTCCAACTCCATCACTCCTTTCCTTTGTGATGGTTGGCGTTGCCTTTGGTGAGCAAAGAAATACTGGTTGTTGGCTACCATATCAATGAGATTTTGGGCTTCCTCTGTAGTTTTCATGAGTTGCAAAGAGCCTCCTGCTGAATAATCCAAAGCCTCTTGAGATTTCAATGTCAAGCCTTCATAGAAATTCTGCAATCTGTCCCACTCACTGAATATTCCAGGTGGGCACTTCCTGATTAGAGCTTTGTATCGTTCCCATGCCTCATACAAGGGTTCAGCATCCATTTGTGTGAATGTTTGTACTTCAGTTTTTAATCCAATAACTCTTTGAGGTGGGTAAAACTTGGCAAGGAACTTGGTTACTAGATCATCCCAATTGTTGATGCTGTCTCTTAGGAAGGATTCTAACCATTGAGTGGCTTTGTCTCTAAAAATGGAAATAGAAGTAGCCTGTAACTGTCAGGGTGCACACCATTGGTTTTGACAGTGTCACAAATCCTTAAGAAGGTAGACAAGTGTTGGTTTGGATCTTCAAGTGGTCCTCCACCATAAGAACAATTATTTTGAACCAAGGTGATGAGTTGTGGCTTTAGTTCAAAGTTATTTGCATTAACATTTGGGGTGAGAATGCTACTCCCACAATGTCTAGGATTTGCAAATGTGTAGGAGGCCAAAACTCTTCTCTGTGGTGGATTATTGTTGTTATTGGCTACTCCTTCTGGTGGATTTGGTGGATTTGTTAGGTGTTCCTCCATATCTTGGAATTCTTCTTCTGATTCCGCTTCCCCAACAATGTTCTTCCCTCTTTCAGCTCTTCTTAACCTCCTAAGAGTTCTTTCGTCTTGTTCACAAAAAGTGGGTATAACTCTCTTTGTACCTGACATACAATCAAAACAAGAAGAATCACACAAAATCCATTGCTGGAGTGAAATTTTAGTTAGCTTAAGCAAAAATTCAAACAGTTAGTTTGTTAGTTAAAAGTCAAAGAAACAGAAAAATAAAAAGTGCTTGATCTAGATCTCCACTTCACTTAATCATTGTCAATCTAATTAATCCCCAACAACAGTGCCAAAAACTTTATGTGTGGAAAACGATCCAACACGAAACTCACCGGCAAGTGTACCGGGTCGCATCAAGTAATAATAACTCACATGAGTGAGGTCGATCCCACAGGGATTGAAGGATTGAGCAATTTTAGTTTAGTGGTTGATTTAGTCAAGCAAATCAAGTATTGGTTGAGTTGTTTGCAATTGGCAGAAACTAAATTGCTTGAAATGTAAAGGGAAAGGGGTAAAATGCAGTAAATTAAAGAGTAGGAAAGTAAAGCAGCAGAATCTTAAAGTGCAAGTAATGTAAATTGCAGAAACTTAGATTGCAAGAAATGTAAATGGCTGAAACTTAAAGTACAAGAAATGTAAATTGCTTGAATTATAAGAGAAATTGGGAGTTGGGATTGCAGAATTTAAACAAGAACAAGTAAATTGCATTAAACAGGAAAGTAGAGGATGACTTGAATTGAAGTAGATCTCAAGCAGAAGAATAAAATGCTTTGAGAAGTAAACAGAAAATGACTGGTGCTTAATTTGCAGCAATGTAAAAGATGGTTGAAGATCTCAGGAGTGGCAGAGACTAGATAACAAGTCTAGATCTCAAATCCTTCCTTGATCCAACAAGAACAATTGCAAAAGAAGTAGAGAAAAGTAAATTGCAGAAGTAAATTGCAGAAGAGTAGAAGATGAAGCAGTAAAGTAAACAGAAATTGAAATTCAATTATGCAGAGAAAGTAAACAAGAGATTTCAAGGTGAGATTGAAACAGAAGTTCTTCAATTCTTCACCCAAGATCCAAAGCAAGAAAAGTAAAGAGTCCTCAAGCAAGAACAAGGAAGAAGAGAGATCAATTCTCCTTCCCAATTCTCTAAGATCTAAATTCAAAAGTAAAAGCTCAAAATGAAAAAAATGAAAGTTCAAAAGAAAAATTCAAAGTAAAGTCTAGAGGTTCAAAAGTCCTAATTAAATCAAACTAACTCCTATTTATACACTTTCTATTCTTGGATTTTAGAATTTGGGTGGGCTTTTAATTTGGTGAAGATTTGAATTTAATTGGATTTTTGATTGATTTTTCAGCCTATGAAGAAATTGCTCCCAGGAGGATGCTCAGCTCAAGTGGTGAGCTGAGCATTGAAGCTTTGTGTGGGGATCCTTTGTAGCGTGCAATGTTGGGAGAAGCATCAGGGGAATGCTCAGCTCACAAGGGGAGCTGAGCATTGGTGCCTTGGTGCATGTCTTGTGCGCGCCTTGTGCTCCTTGCCTTGTCATGATGCGCGCTCCATTTCCCTGGTCCGTGTCACGCTCACTCATTGCTCCAAGGAGTAGCGCTCTACTCTCCTTGTGAGCTAAGCATTGGTGCTCACAAGGGGAGGTCCTTGGTTCGAACCCTTGGTGAAGGCACGCTGCTTTCTTTTCTTTGTGAAGGAAGTAGCGCTTCTCTCTCCTCTCTTCCTTGAGGTGCTTGGTTCGAACCTTGGAG
This sequence comes from Arachis hypogaea, assembly GCF_003086295.3. NCBI lineage: Eukaryota > Viridiplantae > Streptophyta > Magnoliopsida > Fabales > Fabaceae > Arachis > Arachis hypogaea. The sequence continues at coordinate 49,385,849 of NC_092050.1, forward strand.
GATGCTTTTGGCTAATTCTTGGCTTATTTTCCTTGTGAGTAGCGCTCCCCCACTCCCCCTTGGTTCTTGGTTCGACCCTTGTAGAAGGCATTTGGCAAACAATTTCCTTGAATTTCTTTTGATGAATGCCCAATAATGCTCCCTTGGTGAGCTGACCATTGTTTTTCCTTTCATTGTTCCTTGGCTTCAAATTGTGCTCAGCTCTCAAGGTGAGCAGAGCATTGAGCCTTGGTCCATTGTTGCTTCCTTGAGAGAAAATGTTGCGCTCCCTTGGAGAGCACTGTGCTCTTGGAGAGAGCTTCATGGTTTTCCTTCATTGTTGCGCCACACTTCTTCTTTCCTTTGCCACACTTTTTCTTCCTTAGGCCACACTTTTTAAGCAACGCTTTCTTATTTTCTTCTTTTCTTCACCTACAATTAATCAAAACAACCAATCAAAGTATCACCAAATTCACAAGGTTTATAAATCATTAAAAATCAATTAAATTTAGCCTAAACCTCATGATTTAGCATCAATTAAATGGTGGTTGTTTGATTCAAAGAAGTCATGCATTTCCATTCCAAATTACTTACTTAGAATGCAAGAAAGTGCATAAAACTTAATAAAAACAAAGAGAAAGACTAGTGAAACTAGGCTAAGATGACTTGTCATCAGATGTTACTGAAGAGCAAGTTGTTAAGTACCTTGGTGCAATCATGAAGCTAAATGCCGAATTATTTGGTAATGAGACTTGGGAAGATGAACCTCCCTTGCTCATCAATGAACTGAGTGATCTGGATCAACTGACATTACCTCAGAAGAAACAAGATCTTGGAAAGTTCTTAATACCTTGTACCATAGGCACCATTACCTTTGAGAAGGCTCTATGTGACCTTGGGTCAGGGATAAACCTCATGCCACTCTCTGTAATGGAGAAACTAGGAATCCTTGAGGTACAGGCTGCCAATTTCTCATTAGAGATGGCAGACAAATCTATGAAAATGGCTTATGGACTAGTAGAGGACGTGTTAGTAAAGGTTAAAGGCCTTTACATCCCTGCTGATTTCATAATTCTAGACACTGGGAAGGATGAGGATGAATCCATCATCCTTGGAAGACCCTTCCTAGCCACAGCAAGAGCTGTGATTGATGTAGACAGAGGAGAATTGATCCTTCAACTGAATGAGGACAACCTTGTGTTTAAAACTCAAGAATCTCCTTCTGTAACAATGGAGAGGAAGCATAGAAAGCTTCTCTCAGTACAGAGTCAACTAAAGGCCCCACAGTCAAACTATAAGTTTGGTGTTGGGAGGCCTCAGCCAAACTCTAAGTTTGGTGTTGAACTTCCATATCCAAACTCTAAGTTTGGTGTTGGGAATCTATAAAATTGACCTGATCACCTGTGTGGCTCCATGAGAGCCCACTGTCAAGCTATTGACATTAAAGAAGCGCTTGTTGGGAGACAACCCAATTTTTATTTATCTAATTTTACTTTTATTTTTATTGTTCTTTCATGTTTTATTAGGTTCATGATCATGTGGAGTCACAAAATAAATACAAAAATTAAAAATAGAATCAAAAACAGCAGAAGAAAAATCACACCCTGGAGGAAGGACTTACTGGCATTTAAATGCCAGTAAGGAGCATCTGGCTGGCATTCAACGCCAGAACAGAGCATGGATTTGGCGTTGAACGCCAGAAACAAGCAACATCCTGGCGTTCAAACGCCAGGAATGCACCCTGAGAAGAGCTGGCGCTGAACGCCAGAAACAAGCATAGAACTGGCGTTCAACGCCAGAAACATGCTGCATCTGGGCATTGAACGCCCAGAACAAGCATCAACTCAGCGTTTAAACGCCAGAATTGCATGCAAAGGCATTTTACATGCCTAATTGGTGCAGGGATGTAAATCCTTGACACCTCAGGATCTGTGGACCCCACAAGATCATCTCAGCATCTGTGGACCCCATAGGATCCCCACCTACCTCCACTCATATTCTTCCCTCTTCTCAATATTCATCCTCTCTTCCCAATAAACACCCTTCCCCAAAACCCTTCACCAATCACCTCAATCTCTCTTCCCTATTACCACCTACCACCACTCACATCTATCCACTCTTCCCCATAAACCCCACCTACCTTCAAAATTCAAAATCACTTTCCCACCCAAACCCACCCAATATGGCCGAACCTACCCCCTCTCCCCTCACTATATAAACCCCTCCATCCCTCCTTCATTTCCACACAACACAACCCTCTCTTCTATACCTTGGCCGAGTACACCCCCCTCACTCTCCTCCATATTTTCTCTTCTTCTACTTCTTTTCTTTCTTCTCTTGCTCGAGGGCGAGAAATATTCTAAGTCTGGTGTGGTAAAAGCATAAGCTTTTTATTTTTCCATTACCATTGATGGCACCTAAGACCGGAGAAACCTCTAGAAAAGGAAAAGGGAAGACAAAAGCTTCCACTTCCGAGTCATGGGAGATGGAGAGATTCATCTCCAAAGTCCATCAAGACCACTTCTATGATGTTGTGGCCAAGAAGAAGGTGATCCCCGAGGTCCCTTTCAAACTCAAGAAAAATGAGTATCCAGAGATCCGACATGAGATCCAAAGAAGAGGTTGGGAAATCCTAACCAACCCCATTCAACAAGTCGGAATCCTAATGGTTCAAGAGTTCTATACAAACTCATGGATCACTAGGAACCATGATCAAAGTGTGAACCCGAATCCAAAGCCTTGGCTCACCATGGTTTGTGGGAACTACTTAGATTTCAGTCCAAAAAATGTAAGGCTGGCGTTCAACTTGCCAATCATGGAAGAGAACGCACGCCCCTACACAAGAAGAGTCAACTTTGATCAAAGGTTGGACCAAGTCCTCATGGACATATGTGTGGAAGGAGCTCAATGGAAGATTGACTCAAAAGGCAAACCAGTTCAACTGAGAAGACTGGACCTTAAGCCTGTAGCTAGAGGATGGTTGGAGTTCATTCAACGCTCAATCATTCCCACTAGCAACCGGTCTGAAGTTACTATAGACCGGGCCATCATGATCCACAGTATCATGATTGGGGAGGAAGTGGAGGTTCATGAGATTATACCTCAAGAACTCTACAAGGTGGCTGACAAGTCCTCCACTATGGCAAGGTTAGCCTTTCCTCACCTCATTTGCCATCTATGCAATTCGGCTGGGATTGACATAGAGGGAGATATCCTCATTGATGAGGACAAGCCCATCACTAAGAAAAGGATGGAGCCAACAAGAGAGCCTATTCATGGATCTCAAGGGACGCATGAAGAAGCTCATCACCAAGAAATCCCTGAGATGCCTCAAGGGATGCACCTTCCTCCACAGAATTTTTGGTAGCAAATCAACACCTCCCTAGGAGAATTAAGTTCCAACATAGGACAACTAAGGGTGGAACATCAAGAGCACTCCATCATCCTTCATGAAATTAGAGAAGATCAGAGAGCAATGAGGGAGGAGCAACAAAGACAAGGAAGAGACATAGAAGAGCTCAAGGACATCATTGGTTCCTCAAGAAGGAAACGCCACCATCACTAAGGTGGACTCATTCCTTGTTCTTAAATTTTATGTTTTTCGTTTTTTATGTTAAATGTTTATTTATGTTTGTGTCTTATTACATGATCATTAGTATCTAAGTGTCTATGCCTTAAAGTAGTGAATATGAATCCATCACCTCTCTTAAATGAAAAATGTTTTAAAAACAAAAGAACAAGAAGTACATGGTTTCGAATTCATCCTTGAAAGTAGTTTAATTATTTTGATGTGGTGACAATACTTTTTGTTTTCTGAATGAATGCTTGAATAGTGCATATGTCTTTTGAATTTGATGTTTAAGAATGTTAAATATGTTGGCTCTTGAAAGAATGATGACAAGGAGACATGTTATTTGATAATCTGAAAAATCATAAAAATGATTCTTGAAGCAAGAAAAAGCAGTGAATACAAAGCTTGCGAAAAAAAAGAGAGAGAAAAAGAATAAGCAAGCAGAAAAAGCCAAAAGCTCTTAAAACCAAAAGGCAAGGGTAAATAAAAAGGATCCAAGGCTTTGAGCATCAGTGGATAGGAGGGCCTAAAGGAATAAAATCCTGGCCTAAGCGGCTAAACTAAGCTGTCCTTAACCATGTGCTTGTGGCGTGAAGGTGTCAAGTGAAAACTTGAGACTGAGCGGTTAAAGTCAAGGTCCAAAGAAAAAGCAGAGTGTGCTTAAGAACCCTGGACACCTCTAATTGGGGACTTTAGCAAAGCTGAGTCACAATCTGAAAAGGTTCACCCAGTTATGTGTCTGTGGCATTTATGTATCCGGTGGTAATACTGGAAAACAAAGTGCTTAGGGCCACGGCCAAGACTCATAAAGTAGCTGTGTTCAAGAATCAACATACTGAACTAGGAGAATCAATAACACTATCTGAACTCTGAGTTCCTATAGATACCAATCATTCTGAACTTCAATGGATAAAGTGAGATGCCAAAACTATTCAAGAGGCAAAAAGCTACAAGTCCCGCTCATCTGATTGGAGCTATATTTCATTGATATTTTGGAATTTATAGTATATTCTCTTCTTTTTATCCTATTTGATTTTCAGTTGCTTGGGGACAAGCAACAATTTAAGTTTGGTGTTGTGATGAGCGGATAATTTATACGCTTTTTGGCATTGTTTTTACATAGTTTTTAGTATGATTTGGTTAGTTTTTAGTATATTTTTATTAGTTTTTAATTAAAAATCACATTTCTGGACTTTACTATGAGTTTGTGCGTTTTTCTGTGATTTCAGGTATTTTCTGGCTGAAATTGAGGGACCTGAGCAAAAATCAGATTCAGAGGTTGAAGAAGGACTGCAGATGCTGTTGGATTCTGACCTCCCTGCACTCATAGTGGATTTTCTGGAGCTACAAAACTCCAAATGGTGCGCTTTCAATTGCGTTGGAAATTAGACATCCAGGGCTTTCCATCAATATATAATAGTTTATACTTTTCCCGAGTTTAGACGACGCAAACTGGCATTGAACGCCAGTTCCATGTTGCAGTCTAGCGTTCAACGCCAGAAACAAGTTGCAAAGTAGAGTTCAACGCCAGAAACACGTTACAAACTGGCGTTCAACTCCAAAATTGACCTCTCCATGTGAAAGCTTCATGCTCAGCCCAAGCACACACCAAGTGGGCCCCAGAAGTGGATTTCTGCATCAATTACTTACTTCTGTAAACCCTAGTAGCTAGTCTAGTATAAATAGGACTTTTTACTATTGTATTTGACATCTTCGGATCTTTGGATTATCTTTAGTTTCATCTTTAGATCACGTTTGGTGGCTGGCCATTCGGCCATTCCTGAACCTCATCACTTATGTATTTTCAAACGGTAGAGTTTCTACACACCATAGATTAAGGTGTGGAGCTCTGCTATTCCTCACGACTTAATACAAAGTACTACTGTTTTTCTATTCAATTCAACTTTTTTCGCTTCTAAGATATTCATTCGCACTTTGATGAGAGAATTTTTGCGTGGTCTAGAAATTTGCGGATAAATACTCGTTGCAAGTATAGTTTCTAAACCTTCAAAAGTCCTTTCATACAAACATTTTTGGTTGTCACAAGTAACAAACCCCTTTAAAAATTGTTAACCGAGTATTCAAACCTCGGGTCGTCTTCTCAAGGTACTGCAAGGAAGTATGTTCTTATTATTGGCTATTAAGGTTGTAATCGGGGTTTAGAAGGTGAGAAGCAAGTGATTTAAATGAAAGTTGAATCTAGATTCCACTTAGTTAACCTTTGCTAAAACAAAGAAAAGTCAAGGGACTAATTAGTTTGACCTTCGAATCCTATTTATTTCCTAAGAAAAAGTTGGGATTATTGAAGTTCAGTTCAATTAGCAAGATAGCGATTATCAGTTATATTGAGTTTGATAATATTGAGTTACTGATTTCTTAACCAAGACCAAAAAGGGAAAAAGTAAATTGCTGGAATAAAATATCTTCAGATTGGAAACAATGGTAACACAAATTAAAGAGAAAGCAATCAATAACAAAAATACCTCAAATATCATTAATTCAAATAACAATCTGTAATATGGAATAATTCATAAATTAAATTATAAAAGTAAATAATCAACTCAAGTGCTGGAATAAATAAATAAAAGTGAAAAGGGTAGCTTAAAACAAGAAACATAAAACCTGGATCGATAGAGAGAGAGGAGAGAACCCTAAACCCTAAGAGAGAGAGAGGAGAGAACCTCTCTCAAACTAAATCTAAATCATGGAAAGTAGTAAAAATGCGAGCTCCCTCTTGAATGGATGCATTCTCCCACTTTATAGCCTCTAGTCTGTGTGTTCTGCTCCTGGATCTGGGCCAAAAGGGCTTCAGAAATCGCTGGGGACGTATTCTGTAAATTCTAATACGTGGCCTCTGTCACGCGTCTGCGTGGGTCACGCGGTCGCGTCATCTGGAGTTTTCCTTGTGGCGCGGTCACGTCGGTCACGCGTCCGCATCGAATGCGCTATGCTCAAGTCGCGCGGCCGCGTCAGTCATGCGGCCGCGTCGCTGCTTTTTCGCTCCTGGCACGCGATCGCGTCATCCATGCGATCGTGTGGATGCCAGTTTCTTCAAAACTCCATTTCGCACTTTTCTTCCATTTTTGTACGTTTCCTTTTCCATCCTTTAAGTCATTCTGCCTTTAGAAAATCTGAAACTACTCAACACACTAATCACGGCATCGAATGGAAGTAAAGGTAATTAAAATAATTAATTTTAAAGCTTAGGAAACATGTTTTTCACATACATCACATAATAAGGAAGGAAAAGTAAAACCATGCAATTAATATGAATAAGTGAGTGAAGGATTGAATAAATCACTCAAACTAAGCACAAAATAACTCATGAAATATAGGTTTATCAACCTCCCCACACTTAAACAATAGCATGTCCTCATGCTAAATCCAAGGTAAAGAATAAGGTAAGGTTAAAGTGGTGAAATGTTATGCAATGCAACCTATTCTAAATGCATCTACCTAAATGAGTCATTGATGACAAGTCATCCTAGCCTAGTTTTGCTAGTCTTTTTCTTTGATTTTCAATAGGTTTTATGCACTTTCTTGAGCCATAAGTAAGCCAATTGGGTAAATTTCATGTTTCCTTTGATTCAATCAACCATGGATAAATTGATGCATTTTCATGAGATTTTGTGCTATAATTGTCATATATTATGAAAGAGAAACAATCTCATGATTTGGAGCATAGCTTTGATACGTTTGATTGATTGATGATAGGTGAAAAAAACTTTGAAGAAGGTTGAAGAAAAGGGGACAGCAAGAGGCAAGAGGAAGGACTCACGTTTGAGCCAAAGTTTACCTCAAACTTGGACTCAAACGTGAGGAAGAGTGCAACCACACCCTGGAGGCACACCAAGTTTGCGCCAACGTTTGCCTCAAACGTGGGGTCAAACGTTGGCGCCACAAGAACAAGTAAAGGCACCCCTGGAGCTTGGCAACGTTTGCGCCAACGTTTGCCTCAAACTTGAGGTCAAACATTGGCGCCATAAAAGCAAAGAAGAGTACCTCTATTTGATCCATTGAATGAGCCACGTTTACGCCAACGTTTGTCTCAAACGTTAGGCCAAACGTTGGCCAAAGGAGTAGCATGGGAGAAGCCACGTTTGAGCTCACATTTGACCTCAAACGTTGGCTCAAACATGGATGACAGCAAGTGGCCGAGTTGCATAATTGGTTTTACGAAGACGTTTAAGTCAACGTTTGCCTCAAACGTTGACTCAAACGTGAATGGTTCATGGTCCGGTTCACAAGTGGATTTCTTCCCAACACCAAGAGCAATCAACAGAGGCTATTATCAACCCAATTCCATCAAGGCCAAGGCCTAACTCAAGGCTTGAAGATCATTAGAAGAAAGTGTATAAATAGAAGTTAGTTTGATTTAGGAAAGGACGTCGACTTTTACTTTTGAATTTGCATCTCTTAGAGGAATTTACTTACTGTAACTTGGATCTGGGAAGGGAATTCAATTCTCTTCCTCTTTGATTTTCTTGTTTTCTTCACTGCAAATCTTTCTTGAGCCTTGGGTGTTGAGAATTGAGGAAATTCTGTCTCAATCTCACCTTGAGATCTCTTTTTTTTTTTCTTTCACTAAACCATTGGAGGATTGAGATTTGAATTCAAGTTTTCCTACTGTTTTGATCTTTAATTTGTTGAAATTGATTTCTGAATTGGATCTAGAAAGGCATTGAGATCTAGACTTGGTTATCTAGTCTCTTGAGTCCTGAGATCTGAAATTTCCTTTTGATTTCTCTATTGAACGCTTCTTCAAGCAATTTACATTTTCTGTTTGAGATCTACTGCAATTAAATTCATCTTTTACTTCCCTGCTTGTTGCAATTTACTTTTCCTTGTTTAATTTCTGCAATCCCAATTCCCAACTCTTTTTATAATTCAAGCAATTTACATTTCTTGCACTTTAAGATTTAGCCATTTACATTTCTTGCAATCTAAGTTTCTGCAATTTACATTACTTGTTCTTTAAGATTCAGCTTATTTACTTTAAGATTCAGCTTATTTACTTTCTTTGCTCTTTAATTTTCTGCAATCTACCCCTCTCCCTTTACATTTCAAGCAATTTAGTTTCTGCAATCACAAATCACTCAACTCAACACTTGATTCGCTTGACTAAATCAGCCACTAAACTAAAATTGCTCAATCCTTCAATCCCTGTGGGATCGACCTCACTCATGTGAGTTATTATTACTCATGTAAGTTATTATTACTTGGGTACACTTGCCGGTGAGTTTTGTGTTGGATCGTTTTCCATACATCAAGTTTTTGGCGCCGTTGCCGGGGATTGAATTAGATTGACAATGATTAAGTGAAGTGGAGATCTAGATCAAGCACTTTTTCTTTTCTGTTTCTTTAACTTTTAATTAACCCACTAACTGTTTGAATTTTTGCTCAAATTAACTAAAACGTCACTTTAGCAATAGAGTGAAGTTTTCCTAGTTTCTCTGGCTTGTGTGATCCTTATGCTTTTGCTTGTTGAATATACGAGAGAAGCAATTTTCTTCTATTAATCTTTCAAGTCTATCAACTGTTTGACACATTGTGTCAACTAATCTTCTAACCATATTTTGGACATGAATGTATTCAATCTTCATTTGGACTGTCCGTGACTGTGTAGATCATGGAGAAGAACCCAACGAATCCCAGTCAATATGGGAGCAGTGCCCTCACCCCAAATAACAATGCAACACAAGAATTGAAGCATCCACTCATCACCATGAATGATGTTGCTCAATGGCTTGAAGCCTTCCCACAAGGAAACATAATCAGATGGGAGGATCTAATGAGTGACTTCCTGGCCAAGTTGAAACAACCCCAGAGAATTGATATGCTAAAGGTAGAAGTGCAATCATTCACACAAGAGAAGGGAGTGGTGGAAATTGAAGGTGTCAGTGCAATCATGGCCCAAAGCAAGCAGATACATCAACAACTTCAGCAACAACTAGAACTGATGGACAGAAAAATCGATGAGCTGCGAACTGCTATGGCAAATGCACATAACCTATCTCAAAATCCCCATGGTTGGAATCAATCTGAAAAAGGTTTTGGAGCAATTAACTGTGAGCAACAAAATCATGAGCAATTACACTCTCCAAATAGTACCTCAAGCATGTTCCAACACAAGTTTCAAGGTGATGTGTACAACCCACCCTGGAGGACTCATTCCAATTGGAGGAGGAGTGAGCACCAAAATCAAGGACCAAGGGACCTCAATTACAACAATCCCAACTTCACAAACCAGCAAAAACATCACCATACCAACAACAACTATTACATACCACCACACCACCCATCATTCCAACCCCATCACACCTCACAATTTTCCCGAAACAACTTTCAACAACCATCTCATTTTATACAACCACAACCAAATCTAGGCTCTCAAAGAATCTCTAGTCTAGAGGTAATGATGGAAAATTTCATGAAAATTCAAGAGATGGCAAGACAAGATCAGGAAGCAACAAGTAGAGAGCAAGAAGCCTCAATCAGAAAACTTGAGAGGCAAATGGTATAACTGGCTAAGTACCTTGCAGAAATGGGTGAGGAGAAGGTAAATACTTCCCCCAGAGCCACTGAAGACAACCTGAAAGACAATGAGAAAGTTGCCAGGTGTGAGAAAGGGAAAGCAATCATAGAGGCAAGTGAGAAGAGGGCCACTGGAAAAGAAACAGTCATCAAAGAAAAACACCACTGAGAAGTTTCTCAAGAAGAAATAGAGAAAAGAAAGCCCACAGTAAGAGGAGGAAACCAAAGGCAACAGAAGCCTCAGCTTCCATGATCAGAGGATGAAGGATGTCAAGCTAATGACAATAAAAGAGCGCTTGTTGGGAGGCAACCCAACCTGAGGTAGTTTTCTTTTCATAGCTATTTTAATAAAAAGGTTAATTAGCTTTATCTATATTGCAAGAAGCTAAGTTTGGTATTGCACACCAAAACAAGATAAGGGAGAATGAAGGATTCTAAGTTTGGTATTCCACCAAAATCCCATCATAAAACGTATTCTCACATTCTGCATAATGCGAGCTTCAAGCATTTAGATAAACTAGTTAACTATTCTGCTGTTTCCTAAGTTTTCAGTTTTATTGCTTTTGAAAAAGAAAAAAAAAAGAGTTTCACACATGGTTAATCTGATGCATGAGAACCATTGGCAAGGTACTAAGTTTGGTGTTCCCACACCAAAGTAAGTTCAAAGGCCCACAAATAAATAATGCATGCTAACCATTTTTTTTAAGTGCTTGGGGAACAAGAAACTTTCAATATCACTGCAGAGCACCATGCAAACTTTTGGAAAGATTAAGCATTATCAATCAAAGAGATGAAAGAGGGATGTGAAGACCAGCAATGATGATGATGAGGAAGAGGACAACAAGTAAATTCCAAAAGGTTGTATTGTTCAGTGATTATTTTATATCAGATACTACTATGATTGAAAGTGATATAATACCCCTGCCTATCTGCATAGTATAGTTTTTCTGTAATTCAATAATTAAGATGCTTGATTATTCACAACACCACACTTTTCAAACTTGCGTGCACTCAAGATTTCAAAAAAAAAAACAAAAAAATGGGGCACCACATGATAGTTCTTCGAAAAGAAGGATTGAGGAATTAAACAATTTTGAGGCAAGCAAAAGATTAGGAGAAGTGGTGGTTCTGGTTGTGTGATTATGCATTGAGGTTGCATGCTTATGAAAACTTTTATGGGAGCTCATAGGCAGAACATAGAGTTCAAAGAAGTATTGTGGAGATTTTTGAACATTTATTGATCCAAGAAGCAGCAAACAAAAGAAAATAAAGAAGATATAAAAACAAGGAGAACAAGGTCCAAGGCTCTGAGCATCAATTACTAGGCAGAAAAGAAGAAAGAAACAAAAACTCAAAGAGTTATTATCATAGTAAATGCTTGTGGTCGAACTGTGTCAAAGAGAGAGGCTTGAGCAAGTAAATCCTAAGGGGTGCTTCAACACCTAATACCTTAAAACCAACTGGTTTAGGAGTATTGATTGAAAGCTTATCTAAAGAGCCACTTTGAGACATGACACTTAGAGTCAAGGCCAAAGCACAGAAACTATAAGCTGCTTCAAGGTGATTACCTATAGAGAGATCTCCATGATATTATTTGGATGAAAGTTCTAAGACTTAAGACTCCCAAGATGTAGGGACTAGTAAGCACTGAAACCCTTGCATGAGCATATAATTTAGAGTTTACCCCACTGTCACTTAATCACTTCACTCACAGGATAGTACATGTAATTCTTCAAATCCATTCTAATTGAAAGAACCTTTGAGCATAATTCTTATTTTGCTTGGGGACAAGCAAGCTTTAAGTTTGGTGTTGTGATGACAAGTCATCCTAGCCTAGTTTTGCTAATCTTTTTCTTTGATATTCAATAGGTTTTATGCACTTTCTTGAGCCATAAGTAAGCCAATTGGGTAGAATTTCATGTTTCCTTTGATTCAATCAACCATGGATAAATTGATGCATTTTCATGAGATTTTGTGCTATAATTGTCATATATTATGAAAGAGAAACAATCTCATGATTTGGAGCATAGCTTTGATACGTTTGATTGATTGATGATAGGTGAAAAAAACTTTGAAGAAGGTTGAAGAAAAGGGGACAGCAAGAGGCAAGAGGAAGGACTCATGTTTGAGCCAAAGTTTACCTCAAACTTGGACTCAAACGTGAGGAAGAGTGTAACCACACCCTGGAGGCACACCAAGTTTGCGCCAACGTTTGCCTCAAACGTGGGGTCAAACGTTGGTGCCACAAGAATAAGCAAAAGCACCTCTGGAGCTTGGCAATGTTTGCGCCAACGTTTGCCTCAAACTTGAGGTCAAACGTTGGCGCCATAAAAGCAAAGAAGAGCACCTCTGTTTGATCCATTGAGTGAGCCACGTTTGCGCCAACGTTTGCCTCAAACGTTAGGCCAAACGTTGGCCAAAGGAGTAGCATGGGAGAAGCCACGTTTGAGCTCAGGTTTGACCTCAAACATTGGCTCAAACGTGGATGACAGCAAGTGGCCGAGCTGCATAATTGGTTTCACGAAGACGTTTGAGTCAACGTTTGCCTCAAACGTTGACTCAAACGTGAATGGTTCATGGTCCGGTTCACAAGTGGATTTCTTCCCAACACCAAGAGCAATCAACAGAGGCTATTATCAACCCAATTCCATCAAGGGCAAGGCCCAATTCAAGGCTTGAAGATCATTAGAAGAAAGTGTATAAATAGAAGTTAGTTTGATTTAGGAAAGGACGTCAACTTTTACTTTTGAATTTGCACCTCTTAGAGGAATTTACTTACTGTAACTTGGATCTGGGAAGGGAATTCAATTCTCTTCCTCTTTGATTTTCTTGTTTTCTTCACTGCAAATCTTTCTTGAGCCTTGGGTGTTGAGAATTGAGGAAATTCTGTCTCAATCTCACCTTGAGATCTCTTTTTTTTTCTTTCACTGCACCATTGGAGGATTGAGATTTGAATTCAAGTTTTCCTACTGTTTTGATCTTTAATTTGTTGCAATTGATTTCTGAATTGAATCTAGGAAGGCATTGAGATCTAGACTTGGTTATCTAGTCTCTTGAGTCCTGAGATCTGAAATTTCCTTTTGATTTCTCTGTTGAACGCTTCTTCAAGCAATTTACATTTTCTGTTTGAGATCTACTGCAATTAAATTCATCTTTTACTTCCCTGCTTGTTGCAATTTACTTTTTCTTGTTTAATTTCTGCAATCCCAATTCCCAACTCCTTTTATAATTCAAGCAATTTACATTTCTTGCACTTTAAGATTCAGCCATTTACATTTCTTGCAATCTAAGTTTCTGCAATTTACATTACTTTTTCTTTAAGATTCAGCTTATTTACTTTCTTTGCTCTTTAATTTCCTGCAATCTACCCCTCTCCCTTTACATTTCAAGCAATTTAGTTTCTGCAATCACAAATCACTCAACTCAACACTTGATTCACTTGACTAAATCAACCACTAAACTAAAATTGCTCAATCCTTCAATCCCTGTGGGATCGACATCACTCATGTGAGTTATTATTACTTGATGCAACCCGGTACACTTGCCGGTGAGTTTTGTGTTGGATCATTTTCCACACATCAGTCATGCAATTCCAATTTATCTACTCATATATAAAGCTTACATGTAGTCAAATTAATTCACATTCTCAAGGAGTCATATATATATATATAGCCAACCCTTAAATAATAAAGCATTTTAGCAAATGAGATGGGGAATAAAAATATTGTACAAACTTACAAAATAATTAGTAAATTAAGCACAGATATATGTTGATGAGTTATTGAACCCTCACTGGATTTTGTGTTTACCCTCTAGTCACTCAGTGTTTATTGAGTTTATCCACTCTACTTTTCTTTTTATTCTTACTTTCTATAACTTTATTCTTCATCTAACCAATCAACAATTATAGAGTACAGTCATACCAAAAGTCATGAGGTCTTTAATTAAGGTTGTAATGGGGCCAAGGTAAAGGTAAGGATATTTGTATAAGGCTAAGTGAGCTAATAAGTGAATCCTTAATTAGACTAAGATCTCACCTAACATACATATTTAGTAGAACAAGCTTCTTTACCAATTTTCCCATATTATCCCACTTGTTGTTACATGCTCATGTTTTAATTTTATTTTTATCCCATGTGCATTGCTTTTATTTTGCATTGGGGAATTCTTTTGTATCCCCTTTTATTAAATGCTGAAAAATAACTTTTTTTTAATGCACATGGTAATTGAATCACTTTGATTTCTCATGAGCATGCTTCCCAAATTTTTTGAGTTATTTTATTTCTTTCAACTTTTCTACCTTTTGTTTCTATCATTCATGTTTCCAATAGGTTTCCCACATTTTAATTTATTCATAATTTTCTATCTTAAGCTAACCAAGGATTCAACTTGGGATTTTATTTTGTTTTTCTGCTTAAGGCTAGTAGTGTGGCTAAATAGAATAAAAGAGATTTTAATGGCTCAAGGGGGCTAACAAGGGTGATGTGAAAGGTAGGTTATTTTTGGGTAAGTAAGCTAAAATCAAATGATGGCCTCAATCATTCTTTTGGTATGTATCTATATCCTATATTCTATAATTGGACATATAGATTAAAGCAAAATAAATAACATCAGAATAAAAAGAAGCGAAACACACAGGAATGAAATTATGGTTTGAATGCAACCATACAATTAAGCTCAAGACTCACAGGCTGTGTGTTCTCTAACTCAAGCATCACATATCATTCATATATGTTATGCAGGTTTAGTTAAAAATTCCCATTATTCTCATAAAAAAAATTATTTAGGGTGGCCTTTAAAGTTTTAATGTTCCTCCTTGATGAAATGTTGTCAACTTAACTATATGATGTAATGCTATATATACAAGGTTTATGGATTTAAATCTGTTATGTTCAATTTCCTAGCTTACTTCCTTTTTATTTTTCAATTTAAACTATGCTATCTTATGCTAAAAAGGGTAAACTATACTAATTAATCCACTAATAAGTCAGAATTGAAAACTAAACTAAATAACTAAAAATATGAACTAAAAATGCAAAATGCAGAAATAGAGTAAAAATACATAAAAGTAGCTATGTATAAGTACTCAGAAAACAACAGTAAAAAGAAAAATACAGAAAAATATCCAAAATAAAAGAAAAAAGAGATGTAGTGGTTCACCAAAATAAAACGCCAGAGATGGCGACCTCCCCACACTTAAAATAAAGCATCATCCCTGATGCTCAGTCAAGCCGGGTGTGAAGGGGTGTCATCACTGGTAGGGATGGTAGCTGGAGGCTCTGTGGTGGTGGTGGGCTGAGGGTCTGGCTGCTGTAGAGGTGGTGCTGACTGGATCGGGATCTCCGGATCTGCAGCCTCGATCTGATGCGTAACCTCCTGATGTGGTGCAGCCTGCTCTGTGCTTGCCTGCGGATGGGTCTCCTCCTGGGGCTCATCCTCCTCCTCCTCTGATGTCTCTGATGGTGTGTCGGGCTCGGAGGGGATGTCACCACCCTGTCGGATCATCAGCTTCAGATGTGAATAGCGTCGCTGGCTGCGACGCTCCAATCTCTCATACCGGCGCCGGTTACGGCGCTCCATCTGATCAAGCTGTCGGAATAGGCGGTGCACGAGGCGGTATACGGGCTCAGAGGCAGGTGGAGGTGCAGTGGTGGCAGCAGGGGCAGCAGGTGCAGCCGTGGATGAAGAGGGTCCAGCAGACGGTAGGGATGTCTCATCAGTAGCAGGGAAGGGTGGTGGTCTGGAGCCCAAAGCTAGGAAGTTCCTGCTGTGAGGAATGATCTTCCTGCAGTCCGCCGCTGGTGGTCTCTTATCGGCATCCTCCCTTGGCACGTCAGCTCGACGGCCTAGTTGTGTAACCAGATACGGAAAAGGGAGGGTGCCTCGGACGTGGACCCTGGCCATATAATGCCGGATAAAGCGTGGCAGATAAAGGTCCTTACCCTCCATCACACACCATAGGAGGGTGATTATAGCAGCTGGGATCTCCGTCTCATGAGTACTCGGCATCACATAGTTGCTTAAGATCTGGTGCCATAACCGAGCCTCATCATTTAAGTACACCCTCTTGATCCCTCTAGGCATGGTGGTATCCTTACCCATCTCCCAAGGAACAGTCGGGTCGAGAGCTATCCGTGCCTTCACAGCATCCCAATCAAACTGCATCAGGCACATGTCCTCTATTGCCTCCTCAGTGACCAGAATCTGCTTTCCTCTCAGGTTCACTACATCGAGAGTGGTGATGTAGTAGTTGCAGTAGAATTCCCTGACCCAAGATGCATTGACCTCTGTCAGTGCTCTCTCCAGAAAGAACCAGCCTCTTTGCTTGATTTGCTCAGTGGTGTATTGCTGGAGTGCTTCTGAAATCCTCAGAGTTCTCTCCAGGTATAGATTCCTAGAGTTTGCAAATGCCGGATACTTCAGCTCACAGTACCAGTTTACAAATTTTATTGAATCATTTGCAGGGAGCAGCTGGTCAGCTTTTTCTTGCTGTGTAAATTTCTTCTCCCGCCATGAGGAATTATGCATGAGGTCAATGATGGACTGGGAGGAATCTCCCCTCTTGAGCTTGCCAGTAGCCTTGCCTTTTCCTTTCCTTTGTGAGGCAGACATCCTGAAAAATGGGAAACCAGGATATGGATAAAATAAGGGAAGCAAATAGGCAATTAGACAAAGAAAATTCAAAGCGGCAAAGGAGAATGGGAAGTAGGTAAATGAGTTAAATAATGGTGTATTAAGGATTGTATAGTAGTTTAAAAGTTGAAAGGAAGAATTTACAATCCAAAATGTATCAAAATTCAAGTTAAATAGAAAAATTGTCATTATGCCATGGTTAGAAAGTTAGAGGAAAGTGAAAAATCAGAAAAGAGATTTTAAAAGGGTAGTATGGTTAGAATTTGAAAAAGAAGTTAGTAAATTAAAATTAGTGAGTCAGTAAAATGCGGGTTAAAGTAAGTGGCATAAAGAAAATAGTCCATGTAACAACGATTCACAATTATGACTAGAAATAACTTATAACCGAACAAGGAAAACAGGGTGATGTTGATTCAAATAGATATAAAGAAAGCAAGAACTGGAATCAGAATATCACAAATGCAGTTTATAAAACAGGAAATCAAAGAGGATAAGAAAGTCTGCCATAGTATTCATGAAATGGTGGTTAAGGCAGAGGACAACAGAGTTTAGATTGCCAAACCAAAACATGAATGAAAACAATTCACAAAAAAAAATTGGGCAGCATTCCGGCTAAAATCGGATAGTCCCGAAAAATAAACAGCAAACAAGGCAGTTCATATGAATTAAAAAGTCAAGCTACAGGTACATATATATAATATAAACATGAAAATTCAATGTAAAGAGCAGCAATATACAAGAAATACAGCATATGAACAAGATTACAGCAACAGTAGATTTGCAAATATGATAAAACAGAAGCAAGAACAGTGCAAATAAACAGACCTAGAGCCACTAACCACAGCCTAATCTACCTAACAACCTAAAATCCACTACAACATGCATATCTAACTATCCTAACATGAACAAAAATGGAAAAATAAGAATAAACTACGAACGGATAAAAGGGATTGCGTGTTGCAGAACCTGGAAGGCGAAAGAAGGAGGTTGGGGTACAGAGGTGGCTGGGGTGGTGGCGGTGACGTCCGGCACGGCGGGTGGCGGCGGTGGGCACGGCGGTTAGGGGGTAGGGGGTAGGGGCTTTGGGAAGGGCAATGGGGGAAATAGGGGAGAGGGTTGGGGGTTGCGGGTGGTGGTGGGAGCGGCGGGTACGGATGGCGGCGGAGGGTGGTGGTTCGCGGAGGGCAGTGGCAGAGAGGGGGGGAAGAGAGGAAGAAAGAAGAAGGAAGAAGGGGAGGGAGGAAGGTGATGTGCGGAAAACGATCCGACACAAAACTCACTGGCAAGTGCACCGGGTCGCATCAAGTAATAATAACTCACATGAGTGAGGTCGATCCCACAGGGATTGAAGGATTGAGCAATTTTAGTTTAGTGATTGATTTAGTCAAGCGAATCAAGTGTTAAGTTGAGTGAAGTATGATTTCAGAAACTAAATTGCTTGAAATGTAAAGGGGAGTGGGTGAATTGCAAGAAATTAAAGAGAACAGAAAATAAAAGTGCTGAATCTTAAAGAACAAGAAATTAAATTGCAGAAACTTAGATTGCAAGAAATGTAAATGACTGAATCTTAAGGTGCAAGAAATGTAAATGGCTTGAATTGTAAATGGGTTAGGGATGTGGAATTGCAGAAATTAAACACAGGAAAGTAAATTGCAACAAGCAGGGAAGTAAAGGATGAATTTAATTGCAGTAAATCTCAAACAGAAAATGTAAATTGCTTGAAGAAGCGTTCAACAGAGAAACTTAAAATAGAATCTCCAGATCTCAGGACCCAAGAGACTAGATAACCAAGTCTAGATCTCAATGCCTTCCTAGATCCAATTTTAGAATTTAATTGCAAGAAAAGTAAAGATGAAGCAGTAGAAGAAAAGGATTCAAATATTGATTTCTCAAAGGAATGCAGTAAAGAAAACAGAGAGATCTTAAAGTGAGATTGAGACAGAATTTCCTCAATTCTTCAACACCCAAGACTCAAGACAATTGTAAGATGAAATTGAAAACAAGAAAACTAAGAGGAAGAGAATTCAATTTTCCTTCCCCGAGACTCAGAATCTCCAAATAGCTCAAAACCCAAAAGCTCTCAACTGCAAGTATTAAAAATTCTAAAAAGGAAGCTCTCCCTAAAAACTTCAAATCCTAAGCTATTTATACACTTTCTTCAAATGATCATTAAGCCTTGAATTGGGCCTTTAGCCTTGATGGAATTGGGTTGATAGTAGCCTCTGTTGATTGCTCTTGGTGTTGGGAGGAAATCCATTAGTGAACCAGGCCATGAACCATTCACGTTTGAGCCAATGTTTGAGGCAAACATTGACTCAAACGTTACTTGAGTGAGGCATTATGCAGCTAGGCCGTGTGCTGTCTTCCACGTTTGGCTCAACGTTTGAGGTCAAACGTGAGCTCAAACGTGGACCTCCCTTTTTGTATGCTTCTTGGGGGCTACTTTGTCCTCTTGTCGCGTTGCCAATTTTGTGCCCAATAGAGACTATTATATATGGTTGGAAAGCTCTGAATGTCAGCTTTCTAACCCACTTGGAATCACCTCAATTGGACATCTACAACTCAAGTTATTCTTGTTGGAAGTATGCCCCTTCATGCTGTTTGGCGCCAACGTTTGACCTCACGTTTGAGGCAAACGTTGGCTCAAACGTTGCTGTGCCCAGGAGCTCAAACGTTTCTGCCTCCAGGGATGCCATTTCTCTTCTCTTTGGTACCAACGTTTGACCTCACGTTTGAGGCAAACGTTGGCGCAAACGTTGCCTTCCCAGGAGCTTCAATTCTCTTCTCTTTTGGCGCCAACGTTTGACCTCACGTTTGAGGCAAACGTTGGCGCAAACGTTGCCTTCCAGGAGCTTCCATCTTCAGCCAACGTTTGACCTCAACGTTTGAGGCAAACGTTGGCGCAAACGTTGGCTTTTCCCCAGGGTGTTCTTCAACTGCTACTCACGTTTGAGTTGACGTTTGAGGCAAACGTTAGCTCAAACGTGAATTCCATTTTCTCAAACCCATTCTTGCAACCTTCTTCCATAATGTTGGCACACCTTTTGTTTCCTTTCTTCTCCTACAAGTAATCAAAACAACCAATCAAAGTATCACAAAATTCACAAGGTTTATAAATCAATTAATTATCAACTAAAGTTAGCTTGAACCTCATGATTTTGTATCAATTAAAAGGTGGTTGATTGATTTAAGGAAACCATGCAATTCCAATTCAAATGGCTAATTTATAATGCAAGAAAGTGCATAAAACTAAATGAAAACAAGAGAAAAAGACTAGTGAAACTAGGCTAAGATGACTTGTCATCACAACACCAAACTTAAAGCTTGCTTGTCCCCAAGCAAGAAAAGAATTATTAAGAAGAAAGAATGAAAACAAAAGAGAATGCTCCTGTTAGCAGAATATTATTGGTAGTTCATGGGGTTTTATGCAGATATGTAACTTATCCACTTCTTATTGACAATTAGGCCTAGAAAGTTTCCTTTAAGCATCAAGCAATACACTGATATGACCTCTCATTATTCCTTTGTCCTTGTTTACTGAAATTTTTTTTTTATTATTTTTTTTTTTGGATTCAAATATTTTAGTTCAGTGTCATGTGTAACAAGCTCTTTTCTTTATTTATGCTTGACACATTATTCACTTTAGACACTTGGCTCACATGCCTTCTTAGAATATTGATGCCCAGCACCTCTTTGGGTTACTAAATGTCTTGTAGCTAGGTTGCTCTTGATAGTGGATTTTCAGTTTATAATCCCGGGTTAGTTAACCCAAGTTACCAAGTGTTAATGCACTCCAAAGAACTTAATAATCCAAGCAGATCCTAGTACAAAGACACCACAGGCATATATTCTAAGGTTCAACATATTGGTGTCTAACTTTGTTTCTTTTTATTTTTATTTTTTTTTTATTCTGTTGCCACTCTTTGGCTATTTCTTTTCTCTTTTTGTTTTTCTTTTCACACAAGGACTTTTATTTGATTGAGATTCATAGACAGTGAGCTGCTTTCTTCTTAAAGAGAGAACAATCTATTCCTTTTATTCACTGATAGTGAGTTGCCACACAATCACACATATATGCCACCACTTACTATTATTTGACTTCTAGCTAACAATGAACCATCTTACTTCATGTTTCAAACATTTCTTTTATTGAATTGAAAAGATGCAGGGGACAAGGCATGCATTAGTTAAGTGAAAGTAACCACACAAGCACACACTTAGACTAGCTTATTTTAAAAAAATTTTTACTTGTACTAGCTGAACACTTTAACAAGATATAAATCATAGCATTTCTCAACAGCAGAAGTTAAGTATAGATACAACCTATTGGTTTGCAGTTCTTTTGTCTTCCTTTCTGTTGTTCCCTTTTTGCGTCATGGTGCGTAATGTCTTCAATTTGTGGTTAGTTCCCTGCACAATTCTCAAAAGTTGCTTGCTTTCCAAGCCCTTTGGGTGACTGATTAGTATGCATAAATTGAGTGCGGCTTTTGGATTTAATTTGGTGTGGGAACACCAAATTTAGTTCCTTGCCACTTCCTCTGATGCAACAAGTTACTATGTGTAAAATCTTGTGCTCTTGCTAAAGGTTATGGGGTTAAACTAGAGAGCAATTAAGTAGTTGAATGATCTGTTTGATTGCCTGGAGCTAGTATTACGCAAGAAGTGAGAATGTGCTTTTAAATGATGTTTTGGTGGAACACCAAACTTAGAATCCTTCATTCTCCCTTAAATTGTTTTGGTGTGCAACACCAAACTTAGCTTCTTGCAATGCATACCAATCATTCGACATTTTTATTGAAAAGGCTATGAAAAGAAAACTATCTCAGATTGGGTTGCCTCCCAACAAGCGCTCTTTTAATGTCACTAGCTTGACATTCTCTGTGTTTGTTCAGCTCAGGTACTGAACTTCCTTTTCCTTGTCCCATTGGTCTCCTAAATAAGGCTTTGCTCTATGTCCATTTGCTGTGAAGTGGCTCTGTGTGGCCTCATCTAGCAGCTCAAGACCTCCATAAGGAAAGACTTTTGTTACTAGATACGGACCTGTCCATTTGGACTTGAGCTTGCCAGGGAAGATCTTGAGCCTTGAGTTATACAAGAGCACTTGCTGTCCTGGCTTGAACTCCTTCTTTATGATTTTCTTATCATGCCACCTCTTAACTCTTTCCTTGTATATCTTAGCACTCTCATAAGCTTCTAGCCTGAATTCATCCAGCTCATTCAGTTGTAGCAACCTTTTCTCTCTCGCAGCTTGGGAGTCAAGGTTGAGGAGTTTAGTGGCCCAAAAAGCTCTGTGTTCAAGCTCTACAGGAAGGTGGCATGATTTTCCATACAATAGCTGAAAGGGTGACTTTCCAATGGGAGTTTTGAAAGCTGTCCTGTATGCCCAAAGTGCATCTTCTAGCTTCCTCGCCCAATCTTTTCTTGTGCTTCCCACTGTCTTTTCTAAGATCTTCTTCAACTCCCTATTTGCTAATTCAGCCTGGCCATTGGTTTGAGGGTGGTATAGTGTGGCTACTTTGTGGATCACTCCATATTTATGGAGGAGTTTCTCCATTTGTTTGCTGCAAAAGTGACCACCACCATCACTAACAAGACCCTTGGGTACTCCATATCTTGTGAAGATGTGCTTCTTAAGGAATTTGAGGACAATCTGTGCATCACAGGTGGTTGTGGATATGGCTTCCACCCACTTTGAGACATACTCGACTGCAACCAAGATATATCTGAACGAGTAGGAAGGGGGAAAAGGTCCCATGAAATCAATGCCCCATAGGTCATATAGCTCTACTTCCAAGATGAAATTTTGAGGCATCTCATTTCTTTTTGTCAATCCTCCAGCTCTTTGACATTCGTTGCATTGGTGAACGAACTCTCTGGCATCCTTAAACATAGTTGGCCAATAAAACCCACTCTGTAGTACCTTTGCAGCTGTTCTTTCTGGTCCAAAGTGTCCACCATATGCTGAGCCATGGCAATGCCACAATATGTTCTTCACTTCATTTTCAGGGACACACCTCCTAATCATTCCATCAGAACATCTCTTGAATAGGAAGGGTTCATCCCACAAGAATTTCCTTGCTTCATTGATCAGTTTCTTCGTTTGTTGCTTGAAAAATTCTTGAGGTATCTTCCTTCCTAACTTATAGTTTGCTATGTCCGCAAACCAAGGTGTTTGTTGAACTTGGAATAAGTGTTCATCAGGGAAGTTCTCATTTACTTGCTGTGGTTTATCTTGCTTGGCTTCTTGTGGCACTCTTGATAGATGATCTGCTACTTGATTTTCACTTCCCTTTCTATCCCTAACTTCAATATCAAATTCTTGTAGCAGCAACACCCACCTAATAAGCCTTGGCTTTGAATCCTGTTTAGACATTAAATACTTGAGAGCAGAATGGTCAGTGTACACTATAACTTTTGAACCGATCAAGTATTGTCTAAACTTATCAAATGCATATACAATTGCTAACAGTTCTTTTTCAGTGGTGGTATAATTTTTCTGTGTTTCATTCAACACCTTGCTAGCATAATATATGACATGATGCAATTTGTCTTTCTTTTGCCCCAGTACAGCACCAATAGCAAGGTTACTTGCATCGCACATAAGTTCAAAAGGTAAATTCCAATCAGGAGGTGTGATGATTGGTGCTGTAATGAGCTTTCTCTTGAGAGTTTCAAAGGCATGTTTACAAGTGTCATCAAAGATGAAGGGAGTATCATTCATTAGTAAGTTGCTCAATGGTTTTGCTATTTTTGAAAAATCTTTGATGAACCTTCTGTAGAACCCAGCATGCCCAAGAAAACTCCTTACTGCTTTCACATTAACAGGTATAGGGAGTTTTTCAATAACTTCTATTTTAGCTTTTTCAACTTCTATACCTTTACATGACACTTTATGCCCAAGAACTATTCCTTCCGGAACCATGAAATGGCATTTTTCCCAATTCAACACTAAATTAGTTTCTTGGCATCTTTTCAAAACAAGAGTTAAGTTATGCAAGCAAGTGTTAAATGAATTTTCGAAAACAGAAAAATCATCCATGAAGACTTCTAAGAATTTTTCCACCATATCAGAAAAGATGGAAAGCATGCACCTTTGAAAAGTGGCTGGTGCGTTGCACAGCCCAAAGGGCATCCTTCTATAGGCGAAAACTCCAAATGGGCATGTGAAGGATGTCTTCTCTTGATCATTGGGGTCCACCACTATTTGATTGTATCCAGAGTACCCATCCAGGAAACAATAGTAAGCATGGCCCGCTAGTCTTTCTAACATTTGATCAATGAAGGGTAGAGGGAAATGATCTTTTCTTGTTGCATCATTTAATCTCCTGTAGTCTATACACATTCTCCACCCAGTCACTGTCCGAGTGGGGATCAATTCATTCTTCTCATTGGTGATGACTGTCATTCCTCCCTTTTTTGGCACAACTTGTACCGGACTCACCCAAGAACTGTCTGAGATTGGGAAAATTATCCCCGCATTCCATAGCTTCATCACTTCTTTTTGAACCACCTCTTTCATGGTTGGGTTGAGTCTTCTTTGAGGTTGAACCACAGGTTTTGATTCTTCCTCCAATAATATTTTGTGCATACAACTAGCAGGGCTGATGCCTTTGATGTCCTCAATTGTCCACCCCAAAGCTGTTTTGTGAGCTTTTAATACCTCAATCAACCTTGCTTCTTCATCCATGTTTAAGGAGGAATTTATGATCACTGGTAGTGCCTCGGCTTCCCCAAGAAACACGTACTTGAGGTGAGGAGGGAGAGGCTTCAACTCCTGTTTTGGTTTATCCTCTTTCTTGTCTTCAATAGATATTTCTACCACTTCCTCTCCTTGTTCTTCCTGATGCTCCAAATAGTCTTCTTAAAACATTTCTTCTACCAACCCTTCTATCATATCCACATTCACGTAGTTCTCTTGCTCTGAGGGGTGTTGCATTGATTTGAAGACATTGATTACCATTTGTTCATTATGCACCCTGAAGGTCATTTCTCCCTTCTCCACGTCAATCGTGGTTCTTGCTGTGGCTAGAAACGGTCTCCCCAAAATGATTGAGTTGTTTCCTTCCCCATCTGTGTCTAAGATTACGAAGTCTGCAGGGAAGATAAACTTTCCAACCTTCACTAGTAAATTTTCTACAATTCCATTGGGTATCTTGATTGATCTATCGGCCATTACTAGTGACATCCTGGTGGGTTTGACTTCTTCTATAGCAAGCTTTCTCATCAGTGATAGAGGCATCAAGTTGATGCTGGCACCTAAATCACATAAAGCATTTTCCAATGTTATCTTGCCTATGGTGCATGAGACTACGAAACTCCCTGGGTCTTTGAGCTTTGGTGGGATACCCATCTGGATCACAGTGCTACATTCTTCAGTGAGCATAATAGTTTCCTTCTCAAGCCAACTTCTTTTCTTGTTAATGAGTTCCTTCAAGAACTTGGCATATAAGGGCATCTGTTCCAATGCTTCAGCCAGGGGAATGTTGATTTCCAGTTTCTTGAAAGTTTCCAGGAATTTGTGGAAGTGTTGATCTTTGGTTTCTTTGTTGAACCTCTGTGGGTATGGCAGCGGAGGAATGAAGACTTTCTCCTTTTTCTGTGCTTCTTCCTCTCTCTCATGTGTATTGATTGGCTGGTCTTCTTTTCTTTTGGGGTTCTCTGTGTTCTTGTTTGACACCATATTTTGATCATTGGCTTCCTCTGTATCTGTTGGCTTTTTGCTGCTTTCCACTGGCTTCTTTGTGGTGTCATTGTTGCTCATCAATGTTCTCCCACTTCTTAATTGTATTGCCTTGCATTCTTCCTTAGGATTTGGGATTGTGTCACTCGGCAGTGAGCTTGAAGGTCTCTCAACAGAAATCTATTTGGAGATTTGCCCAATTTGCCTCTCTAGACTCTTCATGGAGGCTTCATGATTCTTGGTTGTCATTTCCTGGTGTTTCCACATTTTGTCTATCAATGTTTCCAAGTTGGTGAGTCTTTGAGATTCAGGTGATGCTTGTGGTGGGTTGTGAGATGTGAATGGTGGGTGGTGGGTATTTTGGTTTGTGAGTTGGTTATTGGATTGGTAATGGTTGGGGTGGTTGTTTTGAGGCTTTTTGTAAGGGTTTTGGTTAGTTTGCTGCTGGTTGTGGTTTTGGTTGTTTCTTGAAGTGTTTTGGTTTGAGTTCCTCTGCCATGGTTGTTGGTTCTGGTTGTGATTATCTCCCCATCTGAGGTTCAGGTGGTTCTTCCAGGATGGATTGTATGTGTCTCCATACACTTCATTCTGTCCAGAGTTTTGGTTGTGCATGTACTGGACTTGTTCTTGCTGCTGCTCCTCTTGAGTCTCTTTATTTTGCCCCCATGTGGATGATGGTTGGCTTGTGTTAACTGCTGCAACTTGGAGGCTATCAATCCTCTTGGCCATTTGCTCAAATTGTTGTTGAATTTGCTGCTGCATCATCTTGTTTTGAGCCAAGATTGAGTCCACTCCTTCTAACTCCATTACTCCTCTCCTTTGTGATGGTTGGCGTTGCCTTTGATGCGCAAAGAAATACTGATTATTAGCCACCATGTCAATAAGATTCTGGGCTTCCTCAGCAGTTTTCATCAGTTGTAGTGAACCTCCAGCAGAATGATCTAATGCCTCTTGAGATTTCAATGTCAGGCCTTCATAGAAATTTTGCAGCACGTCCCATTCATTGAACATCTCTGGGGGACACTTTCTGATTAAGGCTTTGTACCTCTCCCATGCTTCATACAAGGATTCGGCATCTAATTGTGTGAATGTCTGCACCTCGGTTTTCAGCCTGATGACTCTTTGGGGTGGGTAGAATTTGGCTAGAAATTTGGTCACTAAGTCATCCCAACTAGTGATGCTTCCTTGGGGAAAAGTTTCAAGCCATTGTGTGGCCTTGTCCCTTAATGAGAACGGGAACAGCAGGAGCTTGTAAGTTTCAGGATTCACAAGATTGGATTTGACAGTGTCACAAATCCTTAAGAAGGTAGATAGATGTTGATTTGGGTCCTCCAATGGTCCTCCCCCAAACGAGCAGTTGTTTTGGACCAATGTGATGAGTTGTGGCTTCAGTTCAAAGTTATTTGCATTGACATTAGGGGTGAGAATGCTGCTTCCACAATGTCTAGCATTTGCAAAGGTGTAGGAGGCCAATACTCTCCTTTGTTGTGGGTGATTGTTAACTCCTCCTCCTGGATTAGATGTATCTCCTTCCATCTCGTGATATTCTTTCTCAGATTTTTCTTCTCCAGCAATATTTTTCCCTCTTTCAGCTCTTCTTAACCTTCTAAGAGTTCTCTGGTCAGCTTCAGATAAAACAGGAATGGATCTCCCTGTACCTGACATACAAACAAAACAAAAGAAACACCAACAATAACACTTCAATCTATTGCTAGAATGAAGTTTAGTTTAAGCAAAAATTCGAACAGTTAGTGGGTTAGTCCAAGATTAAAGAATCAGAAAAGAAAAAGTGCTTGATCTAGATCTCCACTTCACGTAATCATTGTCAATCTATTTCAATCCCCGGCAACGGCGCCAAAAACTTGATGTGCGGAAAACGATCCGACACAAAACTCACCGGCAAGTGCACCGGGTCGCATCAAGTAATAATAACTCACATGAGTGAGGTCGATCCCACAGGGATTGAAGGATTGAGCAATTTTAGTTTAGTGATTGATTTAGTCAAGCGAATCAAGTGTTGAGTTGAGTGAAGTATGATTTCAGAAACTAAATTGCTTGAAATGTAAAGGGGAGTGGGTGAATTGCAAGAAATTAAAGAGAACAGAAAATAAAAGTGCTGAATCTTAAAGAACAAGAAATTAAATTGCAGAAACTTAGATTGCAAGAAATGTAAATGACTGAATCTTAAGGTGCAAGAAATGTAAATGGCTTGAATTGTAAATGGGTTAGGGATGTGGAATTGGAGAAATTAAACACAGGAAAGTAAATTGCAACAAGCAGGGAAGTAAAGGATGAATTTAATTGCAGTAAATCTCAAACAGAAAATGTAAATTGCTTGAAGAAGCGTTCAACAGAGAAACTTAAAATAGAATCTCCAGATCTCAGGACCCAAGAGACTAGATAACCAAGTCTAGATCTCAATGCCTTCCTAGATCCAATTTTAGAATTTAATTGCAAGAAAAGTAAAGATGAAGCAGTAGAAGAAAAGGATTCAAATATTGATTTCTCAAAGGAATGCAGTAAAGAAAACAGAGAGATCTTAAGGTGAGTGGTGGACGAAATTGTGATCACATTAATGTAGTACTCTTTGTTATTGTATGGAATCATTATTATGGCTCTCTACTATGTGTGGACACAACTCCGTTCAACTAACCAGCAAGTGTACTGGGTCGTCCAAGTAATAAACCTTACGTGAGTAAGGGTCGATCCCACAGAGATTGTTGGCTTGAAGCAAGCTATGGTCACCTTGTAAATCTCAGTCAGGCGGATTTAAACATGATACTTTATTAGATTAAAATAAACAATAAAAGGGATAGAGATACTTATGTAGATTCATTGGCAGGGATTTCAGATAAGCGAATGGAGATGCTTTTCGTTCCTCTGAACCTCTTCTTTCCTGCTATCTTCATCCAATCAGTCTTACTCCTTTCCATGGCTGGTTGTATGCAAGGGCATCACCGTTGTCAGTGGCTACATCCCCTCCTCTCAGTGAATCATATGCTCACGCACCCTGTCACGGCACGGCTATTCATCTGTCGGTTCTCGATCATGCTGGAATAGGATTCACCCTCCTTTTGCGTCTGTCACTAACGCCCAACACTCGCGAGTTTGAAGCTCGTCACAGTCATTCAATCATTGAATCCTACTCAGAATACCACAGACAAGGTTTAGACCTTCCGGATTCTCTTGAATGCCGCCATCATTCTAGCTTGCGCCACGAAGATTCTGGTTAGGAGATCTAAGAGATATTCATTCTAGCTTATTTCAAGTAGAACGGAAGTGTTTGTCAGGCACGCGTTCATAAGGGAGAAGGATGATGAGCGTCACACATAATCATCACCTTCGTCACGTTCTTGGGTGCGAATGGATATCTTAGAAGAGAAATAAGAAGAATTGAATAGAAAACAGTAGTACTTTGCATTAATCTTTGAGGAACAGCAGAGCTCCACACCTTAATCTATGGAGTGTAGAAACTCTACCGTTTGAAAATACATAAGTGAAGGTCCAGGCATGGCCGAGATGGCCAGCCCCTCTGATCTAAGAACCAGGCGTCCAAAGATGCCTAATACAATAGTAAAAGGTCCTATTTATAATAAACTAGCTACTAGGGTTTACATGAGTAAGTATTTGATGTATAAATCCACTTCCGGGGCCCACTTGGTGTGTGTTTGGGCTGAGCTTAAGTGTAGCACGTGCAGAGGTCATTTGTGGAGTTGAACGCCAGTTTCTGTGCCAGTTTGGGCGTTCAACTCTGGTTTTGGATCCTTTTCTGGCGCTGGACGCCAGATTTGGGCAGAAGGCTGGCGTTGAATGCCAGTTTACGTCGTCAATTCTTGGCCAAAGTATAGACTATTATATATTGATGGAAAGCCCTGGATGTCTACTTTCCAACGCAATTGGAAGTGCGCCATTTCGAGTTTTGTAGCTCCAGAAAATCCACTTTGAGTGCAGGGAGGTCAGAATCCAACAGCATCAGCAGTCCTTTTTCAACCTCTGAATCTGATTTCTGCTCAAGTCCCTCAATTTCAGCCAGAAAATACCTGAAATCACAGAAAAACACACAAACTCATAGTAAAGTCTAGAAATGTGAATTTAACACAAAATCTATTAAAAACATCCCTAAAAGTAACTAGATCCTACTAAAAACATACTAAAAACAATGTCAAAAAGCGTATAAATTATCCGCTCATCACAACACCAAACTTAAATTGTTGCTTGTCCCCAAGCAACTGAAAATCAAAATAGGATAAAAAGAATAGAATATACTATAAATTCCAAACTATCAATGAAACAGAGCTTCAATCATATGAGCGGGACTTATAGCTTTTTGCCTCTTGAATAGTTTTGGCATCTCACTTTATCCATTGAGGTTCAGAATGATTGGCATCTATAGGAACTTCAGATTTCGAATAGTGTTATTGACTCTCCTAGTTCAGTATGATGATTCTTGAACACAGCTTCTTTATGAGTCTTGGCCGTGGCCCTAAGCACTTTGTTTTCCAGTATTACCACCGGATACATAAATGCCACAGACACATAATTGGGTGAACCTTTTCAGATTGTGACTCAGCTTTGCTAAAGTCCCCAATTAGAGGTGTCCAGGGTTCTTAAGCACACTCTTCTTTTGCTTTGGACCTTGACTTTAACCGCTCAGTCTCAAGTTTTCACTTGACACCTACACGCCACAAGCACATGGTTAGGGACAGCTTGGTTTAGCCGCTTAGACCAGGATTTTATTCCTTTAGGCCCTCCTATCCACTGATGCTCAAAGCCTTGGGATCCTTTTTATTTGCCCTTGCCTTTTGGTTTTAAGGGTTATTGGCTTTTTCTGCTTGCTTTTTCTTTTTTTTTTCTACATTTTTTTTTCGCCTTTTTTTTTTTCTGCAAGCTTTGTTCTTTGCTGCTTTTTCTTGCTTCAAGAATCATTTTTATGATTTTTCAGATTATCAAATAACATGTCTCCTAGTCATCATTCTTTCAAGAGCCAACATATTTAACATTCTTAAACAACAACTTCAAAAGACATATGCACTGTTCAAGCATTCATTCAGAAAACAAGAAGCATTGTCACCACATCAATATAATTAAGCTAAGTTCAAGGATAAATTCGAAACTCATGTACTTCTTGTTCTTTTGAATTAAAACATTTTTCATTTAAGAGAGGTGATGGATTCATAGGACATTCATATCTTTAAGACAAAGTTACTAACTACTAATGATCATGTAGTGAAGACACAAACACAGATAAGCACATAACATAGAAAACGAAAAACAGAAGTAATAAGAACAAGGAATGAATCCACCTTAGTGATGTCCTTGAACTCTTCTATGTCTCTTCCTTGTCTTTGCTGCTCCTCCTTCATTGCTTTTAGATCTTCTTTGATTTCATGAAGGATGATGGAGTGCTCTTGATGTTCCACCCTTAGTTGCTTCCAATAATTGTGTGGAAGAAAATGTATCCCCTGAGGTATCTCAGGGATCTCTTGATTTGCAGTCCAATGTTCTACCACTGAGCTATAGACCCTTGATGGAAGCTTTTGTCTTCCCTTTCCTCTTTCTAGAGGCCTCTCTGGCCTTAGGTGCCGTCAATGGTTATGGAAAAACAAAAAAGCTATGCTTTTACCACACCAAACTTAGAATGTTGCTCGCCCTCGAGCAAAAGAAGAAAGAATGAAGAAGATATGGAGGAGATGGATGGGAGTGTGTATTCGGCCATATGGGTGGGATTGGGTGGGGGAGAGATGTTGAATTTTGAAGGTAGTGGGTGTATGGATGTGAGTGGTAAATGGATAACAGAAGGGATGATCATGAATGGAAAGAGAGATGATGAGGTAGGTGGGGATCCTGTGGGGTCCACAGATCCTGAGGTGTCAAGGCATTTACATCCCTGCACCAATTTAGGCATGTAAAATGCCCTTGCACACAACTCTAGGCGTTCAGCGCCAGGATGGTGCCCATTTTGGGCGTTCAACGCCCATTTGCTGCCACTTCTGGCGTTGAACGCCAGAACCATGCTTGTTCTGGGCGTTCAGCGCCAGGATGCTCCCATTCTGGGCGTTCAGCGCCAGAACTATGTTCTGTTCTGGCGTTTGAACGCCAGACAGATGCTCCTCCAGGGTGTGATTTTTCTTCTGCTGTTTTTGATTCCGTTTTTAATTTTTATATTTATTTTGTGACTCCACATGATCATGAACCTAAGAAAACATGAAAAACAATAAAAATAAGAATTAGATAAACATTGGGTTGCCTCCCAACAAGCGCTTCTTTAATGTCAATAGCTTGACAGTGGGCTCTCATGGAGCCTCACAGATGTGCAGAGCTTTGTTGAAACTCTCCAACACCAAACTTAGAGTTTGGATATGGGAGTTCAACACCAAACTTAGAGTTTGGTTGTGGCCTCCTAACACCAAACTTAGAGTTTGACTGTGGGGGCTCTGGTTGACTCTGCTTTGAGAGAAGCTTTTCATGCTTCCTCTCCATGGTTGCAGAGGGAGATCCTTGAGTTTTGAATACAAGGGAGTTCTCATTCCATTGAAGGACTATTTCACCTCTGTCAACATCAATCACAGCTCTTGCTGTGGCCAGGAAAGGTCATCCTAGGATGATGGATTCATCCTCTTCCTTTCCAGTATCCAGGACTATGAAATCAACAGGGATGTAAAGGCCCTCAACTTTTACCAATACATCTTCTACGTGTCCATAAGCCTGTCTTCTTGAGCTATCTGCCATCTCTAGTGAGATTTTAGCAGCTTGCACCCCATAGATTCCCAGTTTCTCTATTACAGAGAGGGGCATGAGGTTTATTCCTGAACCAAGGTCACACAGAGCCTTAAAGATCATGGTGCCTATGGTACAGGGTATTATGAACTTTCCAGGATCCTGTCTCTTCTGAGGCAATGTCAGTTGATCCAGATCACTTAGTTCATTGATGAACAAGGGAGGTTCAACTTCCCAAGCATCAATGCCAAACAATTTGGCATTCAGCTTCATGATTACACTAAGAAACTTGGCAGTTTGCTCTTCAGTGACATCCTCATTCTCTTCAGAAGAGGAATACTCATCAGAGCTCATGAAGGGCATAAGGAGGTTCAATGGAATCTCTATGATCTCTAGATGAGCCTCAGAGTCCTTTGGTTCCTCAGAGGGAAGCTCCTTATTGACCACTGGACGTCCCAGGGGGTCTTCCTCCTTGGGATTCACGTCCTCTCCTTTCCTCACAGGTTCGGCCATGGCGCTTATGTCAATGGCCTTGCACTCTCCTTTTGGGTTCTCTTCTGTATTGCTTGGGAGAGTACTAGGAGGGATTTCAGTGATCCTTTTACTCAGCTGGCCCACTTGTGCTTCCAGATTTCTAATGGAAGATCTTGTTTCATTCATGAAACTTACAGTGGCCTTAGATAGATCAGAGACTAGATTTGCTAAATTAGAAGCATTTTGTTCAGAGTTCTCTGTCTGTTGCTGAGTTGATGATGGAAAAGGCTTGCTATTGCTAAACCTGTTTCTTCCACCATTATTAAAGCCTTGTTGGGGCTTTTGATCCTTCCATGAGAAATTTGGATGATTTCTCCATGTTGAGTTATAGGTGTTTCCATAAGGTTCACCTAAGTAATTTACCTCTGCTATTGCAGGGTTCTCAGGATCATAAGCTTCTTCTTCAGAAGATGCCTCTTGAGTACTGTTGGATGCAGCTTGCATTCCATGCAGACTCTGAGAAATCATATTAACTTGCTGAGTCAATATTTTATTCTGAGCCAATATGGCATTCAGAGTATCAACTTCAAGAACTCCCTTCTTCATAGGCGTCCCATTATTCACAGGATTCCTTTCAGAAGTGTACATGAACTGGTTATTAGCAACCATGTCAATGAGTTCTTGAGCTTCTGCAGGCGTTTTCTTTAGGTGAATGGATCCACCTGCAGAAGTGTCCAGTGACATCTTTGATAGCTCAGATAAACCATCATAGAATATATCCAGGATGGTCCATTCTGAAAGCATGTCAGAAGGACACTTTTTGGTCAACTGTTTGTATCTTTCCCAAGCTTCATAGAGAGATTCACCTTCTTTCTGTCTGAAGGTTTGAACATCAGCTCTAAGCTTGCTCAGCTTTTGAGGAGGAAAGTACTTGGCTAAGAAAGTCGTGACCAGCTTATCCCAAGAGTTCAGGCTATCTTTGGGTTGAGAATCCAACCATAATCTAGCTCTGTCTCTTACAGCAAAAGGGAAAAGCATGAGCCTGTAGACTTCAGGATCTATTCCATTAGTCTTAACAGTATCACATATCTGCAAGAATTTAGTTAAGAACTGAAAAGGATCTTCAGATGGAAGTCCATGAAACTTGCAGTTCTGCTGCATCAGAGAAACTAATTGAGGTTTCAGCTCAAAGTTGTTTGCTCCAATGGCAGGAATGGAGATGCTTCTTCCATGTAAATTGGAATTAGGTGCAGTAAAGTCACCAAGCATCCTCCTTGCATTATTATTATTTTCGACTGCCATCTCCTCTTCCTGTTCGAAAATTTCTGAAAGGTTTTCTCTGGATTGTTGTATTTTAGCTTCTCTTTAATTTTCTCTTCAGAGTCCTTTCAGGTTCTGGATCTGCTTCCACAAGAATGTTCTTATCCTTGCTCCTGCTCATAATACAAGGAAGAATGGATAGAAAAATGATAATAATAATAATAGAGATCGTTTATACCACAGTATAGGGATCCCTTATGTGAGTAGAAGAAAAGAGGAAGAAATTCGAACACAGATAGAAGAGGGGGTTCGAATTTGGTGATGATGTGAGGAAGAGATGTTAGTTAATGAATGAATAAATAGAATAGGATGAGAGAGAAGGAGGGAATTTTTGAAAATCATTTTTGAAAAGGGGTTAGTGATTTTTGAAAATGGTTTTTGAAAAATTAGTTAGTATTTTTCGAAAATTTTTTTTTTTGAAATAAAAAAAATAAAAATAATTAGTTAATTAAAAAGAAATTTTGAAAAAAGGGAGGATATTTTCGAAAATTGAGAGGGAGAGTTAGTTAGGTGGTTTTGAAAAAGTTAAGAAACAAACAAAAAGTTAGTTAGTTAGTTGAAACAAATTTTGAAAACCAATTTTGCAAAGATAAGTAGTTAGGAGGTTAGAAAAGATATTTTGAAAAGATATTTTTGAAAAAGATAAGATAAGAAGATATTTTTGAAAAGATATGATTGAAGTTAGTTTTGAAAAAGATTTGATTTTTAAAATCACAATTAATGACTTGATTCACAAGAAATCACAAGATATGATTCTAGAACTTAAAGTTTGAATCTTTCTTAACAAGCAAGTAACAAACTTCAAATTTTTGAATCAAAACATTAATTATTTATGTTATTTTCGAAAATTATGATATAAGATAAGAAAAAGATTTTTGAAAAATATTTTTGGAATTTTCGAAAATAACTAAGAATTTTGAAAAAGATTTGATTTTTGAAAAAGATTTTGAAAAAGATAAGAATTTCAAATTGAAAATTTGATTTGACTCATTGGCAACAACTTGATTTTTAAAAATTTTTGAAAAAGTCAACTCAAATTTTCGAATTTGATGAGAGAAAAAAGGAAAGATATTTTTTTGATTTTTTGAATTTTTATGAAAACATGAAAAATATGCAATGCATGAAATTTTTAGATCAAAACAATGAATGCATGCAAGAATGCTATGAATGTCAAGATGAACACCAAGAACACTTTGAATGTCATGATGAACATCAAGAACATATTTTTGAAAAATTTTTAATGCAAAGAAAACATGCAAGACACCAAACTTAGAATTCTTTAATGCTTAGACACTAAGAATTCAAGAATGCATATGATAAACATGAAAAGACACAAAACACAAAAATCATCAAGATCAAACAAGAAGACTTACCAAGAACAACTTGAAGATCATGAAGAACACTATGAATGCATGATATTTTCGAAAAATGCTAGATGCATATGCAAGTGACACCAAACTTATAATGTGACTCAAGACTCAAACAAGGAACAGAAAATATTTTTGATTTTTATGATTTTCTAATTTTTTTGGATTTTTATTTTATTTTTCGAAAATTAAAAGGAAAAATAAGGATTCCAAAATTTTTAATATGAATTCCAGGAATCTTATGTTCTAAAGCTCTAATCAAAGGGTCAGGCATGGCTTAATAGCCAGCCAAGCTTTAGTATGTAACTCAGACATGACACGCCTGACATTCCTTACATTCAATAGCCAATTGGCTAAGAAAGATAAAGAAGCTCTTCTCTTGGGTATAAGGATTGAGACATGGCTTTACAGCCAGCCAGGCTTCAACATGCTTCATGAAACGCTAGAATTCATTCTTAAAAATTCTGAAACCATAGAATAATTTCTTTTTGAAAACATTTTTTTTTTGAAAATATTTTTATTATTTATTTTTTTTTTTCGAAAACAGATGAGTAAATTTTAGAAATATTTTTGAAAAAATTTTTTTGAAAATAAAATAAAAAGAAAATTACCTAATCTGAGCAACAAGATGAACCGTCAGTTGTCCAAACTCAAACAATCCCCGGCAATGGCGCCAAAAACTTGGTGGACGAAATTGTGATCACATTAATGTAGTACTCTTTGTTATTGTATGGAATCATTATTATGGCTCTCTACTATGTGTGGACACAACTCCGTTCAACTAACCAGCAAGTGTACTGGGTCGTCCAAGTAATAAACCTTACGTGAGTAAGGGTCGATCCCACAGAGATTGTTGGCTTGAAGCAAGCTATGGTCACCTTGTAAATCTCAGTCAGGCGGATTTAAACATGATACTTTATTAGATTAAAATAAACAATAAAAGGGATAGAGATACTTATGTAGATTCATTGGCAGGGATTTCAGATAAGCGAATGGAGATGCTTTTCGTTCCTCTGAACCTCTGCTTTCCTGCTATCTTCATCCAATCAGTCTTACTCCTTTCCATGGCTGGTTGTATGCAAGGGTATCACCGTTGTCAGTGGCTACATCCCCTAAACTACGGAATGAATGTGTGTTGTTTCTGCATATTCTCTGACTCTAGTCTGCTATTCCGGGCTGAGAACTGGGCCGAAATAAGGTCCAAAATTGCCTCCAACGAATCCTGCAGATTATGCAGATCCCACATGTCACGCGATCGCGTCATCCATACGGACGCGTCGCTTGCGCTTTTTCCTCTCCACACGTTCGCGTCGTCTACGCTACCGCGTCACTTGCGCTTTCCAATTCGCGCGGCTGCGCAAGCCATGCGGCCGCGTCACTGCGATTTGCGCTACTTCGCGCGGTCGCGTGAGCCATGCGACCGCGTCACTTCTCGCTGGTTATCTCCTCAAATTCTTGTGTTCCTTCCATTTTTGCTAGCTTCCTCTCCAATCTCCATCTCATTCATGCCCCATAAAGCCTGAAACACTTGACACACAGATCACGACATCGAATGGAATAAAGGAGAATTAAATTTAAATAATTAAAGTCTCTAGGAAGCAATTTTCAAACATGTACTGAATTTAGGAAGGAAATCTAAATGCATGCTAAATTGATGAATAAGTGGGTAAGGATCATGACAAAACCACACAATTAAACACAATATAAACTATAAAATAGTGGTTTATCAAACACTCATCATCATTCCCTATGAACGTGTGCCTGACAACCACTTTCGTTCTACCTTCGATTGAATGAGTATCTCTTGGATTTCTTAATCAGAATCTTCGTGGTATAAGTTAGAACCCATGGATGGCCATTCTTGAGATTCAGAAAGTCTAAACTGTGTCTGTGGTATTCCGAGTAGGATCTGGGAAGGGATGGTTGTGACGAGCTTCAAACTCGCAAGTGCTGGGCGTAGTAACAGACGCAAAAGGATGGTGAATCCTATTCCAGTATGATCGAGAACCTCCAGATGATTAGCCATGCAGTGACAGCACATCGGACCATTTTCACAGAGAGAATGGGAAGTAGCCATTGACAACGGTGATGCCCTACACAAAGCTTGCCATGGAAAGGAGTAGGATTGATTGGATGAAGACAGCAGGAAAGCAGAGGTTCAGAGGAACGAAAGCATCTCTATACGCTTATATGAAATTCTCACCAATGAATTACATAAGTACCACTATCCTATTTTATGTTTTATTTATCTTTTACTTATCAATTCATAAAATCAGTTGAATCCGCCTGATTGAGATTTACAAGGTGACCATAGCTTGCTTCATACCGACAATCTTCGTGGGATCGACCCTTACTCACGTAAGGTTTATTACTTGGATGACCCAATGCACTTGCTGGTTAGTTGTACGAAGTTGTGAAACAAAATTAAGAATATGAACGTGCGTATGAAGTTTTTAGTGCCGTTACCAAGGAAGTAAAGATCACGATTTCGCACACCACCTCCAAGCTCATTTTCCTTGAGGCAAGTCCGAAAAAGCTCTTGGCAAGAGCTTTGGGCAAGGGCTTTGATTTTTTTTTTGAAGTAAAGCTTTCCACAAGAGCTCTAGGCTCTTGGCAAGAGCTTTGTGCTCTTGTTCCTTGAATTGAGCCACGCTTTTCTTCCCTTGGCCCACGCTTTCTTCCTTTGAGCACGCTTTCTTTATTTCCCTAGATCAAGGAAATATACCGTTTAAGCACAAAAGAATGTAATATTTAAGCACAAATCATCAATTTCTTGTATGAAAAAGCATAGAAAAACATGACATGGTGACATGTCATCATAGACCACGCTTTTAAAAGCGTGACCCATGACCAAATTAAAGGAGATTGGCAATCAGCACACAAAGCTCCGCACTTGCCAAGAGCAGAGCATTATCGTGATGCAAAAAATGAGCTTGGAAGCAAAATTTTCGCTAAGTTAAAATCTGGGCGCTCACAGCATGACCATGCCTCCTTCAAAGGGCTATAACTTGAGCTACAGATGTCCGATTGATGTGCTTCTAGTTGCGTTGGAAAGCTGACATTCAGAGCTTTCCAACGATATATGGAAATCCATATTTGGCATGAAATTGAGGCATGAGTGAAATGCATCTTTAAGGGCCAAAAACAAGCAAAAAAAATCAGCCAATGCTTCCACCAAGGTTTGAAGCTGGAGCCTCACTCCAAAGCAAAGTAGCGCTCTCAAGGAGAGCACAGCGCTCTCTTGGAGAGCATTGTCGTGCTCTCTCCCAAAGAAAATGCAAGGAAATTGGGCAAGAGTGCAATCCCCAAGGCTTGAACACGGATACCTCATCAAGGAAGCAAGGATGCTACGCTCTTGGGGAGAGCTGAGCACTACATTGACACAGCCAGGGAGCATTGTTGCGTGCACCAAAAGGGCCAAGGAAACAAGCACCAATGCTGCGCTCTTGGTGAGAGCCGAGCATTGCCCTGGGAGTGTCACCCATGGGCCAAAATTCAACCAAAATTCTATTTAAATTCAATTCCTCACCCAAATTGAATCAAGGCCAACCAAACCCATCTCTCTTCAAATCCAAAGCAAGCAAAGCCCACATCATCACTCAAAGGCACAAGAACAAGCTAGAATTAGGATTTTCATTTAATTTGTTTTTCATTTCAATTTCATTTTATTTTTATTTTGTAAAAAGCCTATATAAAGGCATCATTCTCATTTTCATGAGGAGGTTGGCTCTAATAGAGAGCATTAGAAGGCTGGCTCCACTAAGGAGCATTAGGATTAGAGAGCTCTCTTCTAGTTTTTCTTTCTTTAAATTTGAATCTTGGATTGAGAAGTGAAGGAATTATGTTTCCCTCTTGGTCTAAGATTTCTCTTGGTTGTTCTTCTGCAAAATTTCAGAGAATTGAGAATTGAATCTGAGTTTTCATTTATTGCTTTCATCTTTAATTTTCCTGTATCTTGTTCTCTATTGGATCAAGGAAGGGAGTGAGATCTAGACTTATTTTCTAGTCTCATTGAGCTCCTGAGATCTTCAACCTCTCATTTTGATTTTGCAATTGAGTTGAATTTAATTTTTTGTTTGCTTCTTCAAGCAATTCTGTTTAAAATCTACTGCATTTGATTTCACATTCTGGTTCTCGAATTGATTGCTCTCTGTTCTCATTGTTCCCAATTTACTTTCCTACACTTTTGTTCCTCTGCACTTTACATTTGAGTTGTTGTGATCTTGATTTATTTTCCTGCAATTTACAATTCCTGCAATTATTTTAATTCTTGAATTACTGCTTCCTTTAATTTCCCTGCACCCAACCCCCTTTACTTTTCATGCAATTTACTTTTCTTGCAATTTAAGTTTCAACTCTTTTACTTTCTTGCTCTTTAAGTTTCAGCAATTTAATTCTTCTGCACCTTTAATTCACTGCACTTTTACTTTCTGTTGATCAACTTCACACAATTCACTCAATGTTAGCTTGACTAAACAAATCACCCACTAAAGTTGCTTGATCCATCAATCCCTGTGGGATCGACCTCACTCTAAGTGAGTTTTACTACTTGATGCGACCCGATACACTTGCCGGTGAGTTTTAGGTGTTGGAATTTTGGTTTCAACACATTATTGGATATTGTTGGAATTTTTATTTTTCAACAGTTAGAATAAAAATTTATTTTTTTAGATTAAAATAAAAAATAATAAATTTACAAATTTCTTGTTTACTAGATATGGCTGAATTTTATTTTATTTTTCTATTTTAAATAAAAAATTAAATTTCATAATTAAATTTTTTATTTTTTATTCACCGGATGATGCCAGGGCATCTTGGCTAGTTTTACTAGCCATTTTTTCTATGCTTTAGGTTGGTTTCATGCATTTTCTTAGGCAATAAGCAAGTATTTGGATGAGAATTGTATGCATGCCTTGATTCAATCAAACATTGTTAATTATGTGTATTTTCATGAGATTTATGCAAGAATTGTTTGATGTTATGAATGATTCAAAATCTTGTGATTTAGCAAGGCTTTGAGGCATGTGTTTGGTTAATGATAGGTAATGAGGCAAGAAGTCAATGGAGCAAGAATTGGAGCAAGAAGGCTTGAAGATACATAAATCTTTGCAAGGCAAGCAGGGAGTCACTAGCACGTTGGCACTAGCGTGTTTGGTGGCAACTTCACCAACAACTCCAGCAAAGCTGGCAGCCTGACCTTGCCTCCTTCAAGGATGCATAACTTAAGCTACAAAGCTACAAAGGAGGTGATTCCAGTGGCATTGGAAAGTAGACATCAAGAGCTTTCCAACCATATATCATAGTATAGGGTTGGCATTTATTTGAAGCTTCAAAAGCTGGCTTCATTTAGAGCTTCAGAATCTGAGCACGTTGGCACTGGCGTGTTCACCAAAAACGCCTGCGATTTTGGCAGGCTAACCTTACCCTCTTCAATGGAGCATAACTTGAGCTAAAGAGATCCAATCGAAGTGCTTCCAGTTGCGTTGGAAAGCTGACATCTAGAGCTTTCCAACGATATATAATAGTCTATAGTGTAGCATGAAATGAAAGCTCAAATCAGAGTCATCTTTAGGCCCCAAAAATAAGAAAATGAAGTTGAGATTCAAGGTGGCATGAATGAGCCAAAAAGAGAGGATCGAGAGCGTTGCTAGGCAGGGAATGAACTGGCGTGTTCCCTGGAAACGCCCACAACAATACCAAGGCCAAGAAATTGGGCCAGAGAAGGATCAAGCACGTTGCCATGGGCGTGTTTGGAAAAAATGCCGCAACTAAGGCAGCCTGACCTTGCCCTCTTCAATGGAGAATAACTTGAGCTAGAAAGATTTAATTGAGATGACCCCATATGCATTGGAAAGAAGACGTTCTGAGATTTCCAATGATATAGATAGTCCATATTTAAGCAAAGGACTGAAGCTCAAAGTTCAGGCAACATCAAGCATGAAAAGTGAAGAATGAGCCAAGTGTTTGTCAATAACGTGGGTAACAACGCCCAAGCACCTAGTGCAACTCCCAGGAAATGTCACAGCACGTTGCCAACATGCAACAAGGTTGGCGTGTTTGCCAGTAACACCAGGCCATTGGGCCAGAGCAATGAGAATGAGCCCTGTTTCCTTTGTTTGGCAACACTTCCTCCATTGGGCCAGAATTGCCAAGACATGCGCACAAGCTCTCTGTTTTTAACTTGGTGCTACAATTTCATTTAGAAGCTAGCTAATCCAACCTCAAGCAAGCAAAGCCCATAAATCTCAACCAATCAAGACCACAAGAATAATCTAGAATAGTTAATTTTCATTTTGTTTGTAATTTGCTTTTAATTTCAGTTCAATTTGTAATTTAGGAAAGCCTATATGAAGGCCATAGTTTCATAGAATTAGGAGCCGGGGGGGGAGAACACACACAAACACTCTTCATTGGCACACTCCATTGGGAGTGGGTCTTCGGACCCCTCTCTTCATACTCTCTTCTCCCCTTTCTCTTCTCTTCTTCCTTAGTAGTAATTTAGTTTAATTTGTAATTTTCATTTATGAATTCTTGAATTTTCAATTTGTGTTTTGAATTCTCACTCTTTATTTTCATGCACTTTAATTTCATGAAATTTAGTTTTCATTTGAGAGCAATGATCACTTAATTCCCTTTGCATTTGGGAAAGGAGCTCTGTTTCAATTTTGATTGAATTGATGTTTATTTCTCCTTCTCTTCTTCACTCTATCTTCATACTTGGATATCTATTAGAATTCTTGCAAGAGAGTTTTGTTCTTCAAAGATCCTTGGATCTATTAGAATCCTATTGTGAACCTTGAGAGAGGGATCATAGGATTCAGTTTGAGCTCTCTTGGCATAATGAAGTTGATTTTGATTTAGAGTTAGTATTGTGACATGTAACCTCTCTAATATTGGGGTCTTTGGATTTATGTAGTATGAGATTAGAAATCATGTTTGTTTTTTTCTAAGAAAGAGCTTTTGTGCTTCAAAGATTCAATTACCACCAAGAGGGGGATTGAGTCTGCTTGAATTTCATGTGAGCCTCGAGAGAGGGATCATGGAATTCAGTTTGAGGCTCTTCTCTCATAATCCTCTTCATCAACACACTCTTAGTTGGTACGTGACATATAACCTCTTTGAGTTGAGGTCTTGAGGGTTGTGTGGCTTTTGGATTAGAAATTTAACTTCACCTCTTCTCATGAGCAATTAGATCAAGAGATTGGCAATTGATTATGTGAAGAAAAATTAAATCACCAAGAGATTGGGGTTTAATTACTCATAATCCGCCATGGATCTACCTTACATGATTGAAAAGGAGTGAGACCCATTAATTCATGAGGAATCAACATCTCTAATCCCTTATGCTTTCCATCTTTACTTTCCGTCATTTACTTTCTTGCAATTTTACTTTCCAGCTCTTTACATTCATGTCATTTACTTTCCTTGCAAGTTATTGCTTTCCTTTACTTTCATGTCATTTACATTTATTGTTTGCTCATCACTCCAAAATGATTGTCTAACTAGAATAATCAACTAACTATTGATTGCTTAATCCTTTAATCCTCGTGGGATCGACCTCACTCTAAGTGAGTTTTATTACTTGATGCGACCCGGTATACTTGCCAGTAGTAAATACGTGAAATAAAAAAATAATTTTTTCGCGTACCAAGTTTTTGGCGCCGTTGCCGGGGATTAATTGTGATTAACAATCTACCGGTGGTTGATTACCTAGATTAGACACTTTTTCTTTCTCTTTGTTTTAGTCATTTCTTTGCTTTTAATACTTTCTTTTATTGTCCCCAACTGTTTGTGTTAATTCCTCACTAAGAAACTCTTACTCGTGACAATCTTTTCTCTTAGTGATTGTGTTATTAACATGCAACAGTTTCTTTTGCTTAGTTTCATTCTAAATAAATTAGCATATGATTGCATTCTAAGTTTGGTGTTGCTATGCAACAAAAAGTTTCCAATCTTTACTGGATACTTGCATCAATTCTAAGTGAAAGTGTCACACTAAGTTTGGTGTGCCACTTACCTTTCATGCAATGTATCATGCACACCCCACTTGTTTTTGCAATCAATGTCTCTGTTTCTTGTGCCTTCATTGTCATTTTTTTATTTCGCTTGCTTGAACACATGTACTACTAACACTCCATTATTGAAGACACTCATGACCCATCATAAACCCCATCACCACTGTTTTAATTGTTGCTTGAGGACAAGCAATCATTCTAAGTTTGGTGTGGGAGGTGGAAGAGTAGGAGAAAAATGACAACAACAATGAAGATGAACTACAAGGTGGTAAAGTTCCTTTTCCTCTTATTTGTTTCCAGCACTTTAAATTGCATGACTGTCTTCTATTTTCTTTGTATGCATGTGTAATTACTCCTTGTGAATAAGCATAATTTGGTATTTGATTTGTAACATGTTGCTATGATATCATGATTATCATCTTGAATTTTACTTGCACCCAATATCTCTAAGAATGCAACAAAGAAATAATTCTTTTGAAAGGAAAATGTTGAAGAATTTTATAAATCTTGGGGCAAGCAAAAGAATAAGAGAAGTGGTGGTTCTAGTTGTATGATTATGTATTGAGGTTGCATGTTTGTGAAAACTTGCATGGGAGCTCATAGACAGGAAGTGAAGTTTAGAGAAGTATTATGGAATTTCTCAAACATCTATTGATCCAAGAAGCAGTAACAAAAGAAAACAAAAGAAAAAGAAAAAAACAAAGAGCAAAGCCCAAGGCTCTGAGCATCAATTACTAAGAAGAAAAAGAAAGAAAAGAACTCAAATAGTTATTGTCCTAGTTAAATGCTTGTGGTGGATTTGTGTCAAAGAGAGAGGCTTGAGCAAGTAAATCCTAAGGGGTGCTTCAACACCTAATACCTTAGACCAACTGGTTTGGGCGTATTGATTGAAAGCTTATCTAAAGAGCCGCTTTGAGACATAACACTTAGAGTTGAGGTCAAAATCCAAAGAGGAAAAAAATGCTAGAAAATAAGTGCTGCTTCAAGGTGATTATCTATAAAGAGACTTCCATAATATCATTTGAATGAAAGTCCTAAGATCTAAGACTTCCAAAATGTAAGGACTAATGAGCACTGGAATCCTTGCATAAGCATATAAATTGGAGTTCACCCCACTATCACTTAATCACTTCACCCACTAAGGCATCATTAGCAATTCTTCAATAAATTCCAATTAAGAGAGTTCTTTGTGCATAGTTCCTTTCTTGCTTGGGGACAAGCAAGATTTAAGTTTGGTGTTGTGATGCCAGGGCATCTTGGCTAGTTTTACTAGCCATTTTTTGTATGCTTTAGGTTGGTTTCATGCATTTTCTTAGGCAATAAGCAAGTATTTGGATGAGAATTGTATGCATGCCTTGATTCAATTAAACATTGTTAATTATGTGCATTTTCATGAGATTTATGCAAGAATTGTTTGATGTTATGAATGATGCAAAATCTTGTGATTTAGCAAGGCTTTGAGGCATGTGTTTGGTTAATGATAGGTAATGAGGCAAGAAGTCAATGGAGCAAGAATTGGAGCAAGAAGGCTTGAAGATACATCAATCTTTGAAAGGCAAGCAGGGAGTCACTAGCACGTTGGCACTAGCATTTTTGGTGGCAACTTCACCAACAACTCCAACAAAGCTGGCAGCCTGACCTTGCCTTCTTCAAGGATGCATAACTTAAGCTACAAATCTTCAAAGGAGGTGATTCCAGTGGCATTGGAA
The DNA here is from genome assembly GCF_003086295.3 of Arachis hypogaea. Lineage (NCBI taxonomy): Eukaryota > Viridiplantae > Streptophyta > Magnoliopsida > Fabales > Fabaceae > Arachis > Arachis hypogaea. The sequence continues at coordinate 49,430,848 of NC_092050.1, forward strand.
AGTAGACATCAAGAGCTTTCCAACCATATATCATAGTATGGGGTTGGCATTTATTTGAAGCTTCAAAATCTGGCTTCATTTAGAGCTTCAGAATCTGAGCATGTTGGCACTGGCGTGTTCACCAAAAACGCCTGCGATCTTGGCAGGCTGACCTTACCCTCTTCAATGGAGCATAACTTGAGCTAAAGAGATCCAATCGAGGTGCTTCTAGTTGCGTTGGAAAGATAACATCCAGTGCTTTCCAACGATATATAATAGTCTATAGTGTAGCATGAAATGGAAGCTCAAATCAGAGTCATCTTTAGGCCCCAAAAACAAGAAAATGAAGTTGAGATTCAAGGTGGCATGAATGAGCCAAAAAGAGAGGATCGAGAGCGTTGCCAGGCAGAGAATGAACTGGCGTGTTCCCTGGCAACGCTCACAACAATGCCAAGGCCAAGAAATTGGGCCAGAGAAGGATCAAGCGCGTTGCCATGGGCGTGTTTGGCAAAAATGCCCCAACCAAGGCAGCCTGACCTTGCCCTCTTCAATGGAGAATAACTTGAGCTAGGAAGATCCAATTGAGATGACCTTATATGCATTGGAAAGAAGACGTTCTGAGCTTTTCAATGATGTATGATAGTCCATATTTAAGCAAAGGACTGAACCTCAAAGTTCAGGCAACATCAAGCATGAAAAGTCAAGAATGAGCCAAGTGTTGGTCAATAACGTGGGTAACAACGCCCAAGCACCTAGTGCAACTCCCAGGAAATGTCACAGCATGTTGCCAACGTGCAACAAGGCTAGCATGTTTGCCAGTAATGCCAGGCCATTGGGACAGAGCAATGAGAATGAGCCCTGTTTCCTTTGTTTGGCAACACTTCCTCCATTGGGCCAGAATTGCCAAGACATGCGCACAAGCTCTCTGTTTTTAACTTGGTGCTACAATTTCATTTAGAAGCTAGCTAATCCAACCTCAAGCAAGCAAAGCCCATAAATCTCAACCAATCAAGGCCACAAGAATCATCTAGAATAGTTAATTTTCATTTTGTTTGTAATTTGCTTTTAATTTCATTTCAATTTGTAATTTAGGAAAGCCTATATAAAGGCCATAGTTTCATAGAATTAGGAGCCGGGGGGGAGAACACACACAAACACTCTTCATTGGCACACTCCATTGGGAGTGGGTCTTCGGACCCCTCTCCTCATACTCTCTTCTCCCCTTTCTCTTCTCTTCTTCCTTAGTAGTAATTTAGTTTAATTTGTAATTTTCATTTATGAATTCTTGAATTTTCAATTTGTGTTTTGAATTCTCACTCTTTATTTTCATGCACTTTAATTTCATGAAATTTAGTTTTCATTTGAGAGCAATGATCACTTAATTCCCTTTGCATTTGGGAAAGGAGCTCTGTTTCAATTTTGATTGAATTGATGTTTATTTCTCCTTCTCTTCTTCACTCTATCTTCATACTTGGATATCTATTAGAATCCTTGCAAGAGAGTTTTGTTCTTCAAAGATCCTTGGATCTATTAGAATCCTATTGTGAACCTTGAGAGAGGGATCATAGGATTCAGTTTGAGCTCTCTTGGCATAATGAAGTTGATTTTAATTTAGAGTTGGTATTGTGACATGTAACCTCTCTAATATTGGGGTCTTTGGATTTATGTAGTATGAGATTAGAAATCATGTTTGTTTTTTTTTCTAAGAAAGAGCTTTTGTGCTTCAAAGATTCAATTACCACCGAGAGGGGGATTAAGTCTACTTGAATTTCATGTGAGCCTCGAGAGAGGGATCATGGAATTCAGTTTGAGGCTCTTCTCTCATAATCCTCTTCATCAACACACTCTTAGTTGGTACGTGACATATAACCTCTTTGAGTTGAGATCTTGAGGGTTGTGTGGCTTTTGGATTAGAAATTAAACTTCACCTCTTCTCATGAGCAATTAGATCAAGAGATTGGCAATTGATTATGTGAAGAGAAATTAAATCACCAAGAGATTGGGGTTTAATTACTCATAATCCGCCATGGATCTACCTTACATGATTGAGAAGGAGTGAGACCCATTAATTCATGAGGAATCAACATCTCTAATCCCTTATGCTTTCCATCTTTACTTTCCATCATTTACTTTCTTGCAATTTTACTTTCCAGCTCTTTACATTCATGTCATTTACTTTCCTTGTGATGACAAGTCATCTTAGCTTAGTTTTACTAGTCTTTTTCTTTGTTTTTATTAGGTTTTATGCACTTTCTTGCATTCTAAGTAAGTAATTTGGAATGGAAATGCATGGTTTCTTTAAATCAAACAACCACCATTTAATTGATGCTAAATCATGAGGTTTAAGCTAAATTTAATTGATTTTTAATGATTTATAAACCTTGTGAATTTGGTGATACTTTGATTGGTTGTTTTGATTAATTGTAGGTGAAGAAAAGAAGAAAATAAGAAAGCGTTGTCTAAGAACTGTGGCCCAAGGAAGAGAAGAGTGTGGCAAAGAAAAGTGGAAAGCGTGGCACATGAAAAGAGGGAAGCCACAAAGCTCTCCCCAAGAGCCCAGTGCTCTCCAAGGGAGCGCAACAATGAACCAAGGAGGCAAGCTTTAATGCTCTGCTCCCCTTGAGAAATGAGCACAATTTGAAGCCAAGAAACAAGGAAAGGAAAAACAATGCTCAGCTCTCCTTGGGAGCATTATCGGGCTTCCACCAAAAATAAATCAAAGGAAATAAGTTGCCAATGCTTGCTCCAAGGTTTGAACCCATGACCCAAGGGAAGGAGGGGAGCGCTACTCACAAGGAAAACAAGCCAAAAATTGGCCAAATGCCACCCCCAAGATTCGAACTCAACACCTTAAGGAAGCAAGGAGCAAGGGCGCTACAAGGAACCAAAGAAAATTGTACCAGCGTGCATTCCTCAAGTGTCGAACCAAGGACCTTCCCTTGGAAGCTCCAATGCTCAGCTCACAAGGAGAGCAGAGCGCTACTCCTTGGTGCATCACACAAGAGCTTGACATGGACCAAGGAAGGCAAGGCGTGCAACATTTTGACACGGCCAGGGAGTTGAGCGCACAAGACATGCACACAAGGCACCAATGCTCTGCTCCCTACTTGAGCAGAGCATTCCCCTGATGCTTCTCCCAGCCAAGGCATGCGACAAGGGATCTCCAACATAAGCTCCAATGCTCTGCTCCCCACTTGAGCTGAGCATCCTCCTGGGAGCAATTTATTCATGGGCTGAAAAATCAATCAAAAATCCAATTAAATTCAAATCTTCACCAAATTAAAAGCCCATCCAAATTCTAAAATCCAAGAATAGAAAGTGTATAAATAGGAGCTAGTTTGATTTAATTAGGACCACGAGACTTTGCTTTGATTTTTCTTTGAACTTTCATTTTCATTTGGAGCTTTTATTCTTGAATTTAGATCTAAGAGAACTGGGAAGGGGAATTGATCTCTCTTCTTCCTTGTTCTTGCTTGAGCACTCTTTTATTTTCTTGCTTTTGATCTTGGGTGAAGAATTGAAGAACTTTTGTTTCAATCTCACTTTGAGATCTCTTGTTTACTTTTCTTCATAATTCAATTTCCATTTCTGTTTACTGCATCTTCTTCTACACTTGCTGCAATTTATTTTTCTTTACTTCTTTTGCAATTGCTCTTGTTGGATCAAGGAAGGATTTAAGATCTAGACTTATTTTCTAGTCTCTTCCACTCTTGAGATCTTCAACCTTCTTTTAAATTGCTACAAATTAAGCATCTGTCACTTTTTGTTTTAATTCCTCAAGCATTTCTACTTTGCTATTTAGATCTACTCTACTTCAATTCACCTTCTACTCTTCTGTTTAATTGCAATTCATTTGCTCTTGTTTAAATTCTGCAATCCCAGCTCCCTGAACCACTTTTATAATTCAAGCAATTTACATTTCTTGCACTTTAAGTTTCTGCAACATTACTTGTTCTTTAAGATTCCGCACTTTTATTTTTTGTTCTCTTTAATTTACTGCAATTCTTCCCTCTCCCTTTACAATTCATGCAATTTAGCTTCTGTCAATTATAAACCACTCAACCAATACTTGATTCACTTGACTAAATCAATCACTAAACAAAAATTGCTCAATCCTTCAATCCCTGTGGGATCGACCTCACTCATGTGAGTTATTATTACTTGATGCGACCCGGTACACTTGCCGGTGAGTTTCGTGTTGGATCGTTTTCCACACATCAAGTTTTTGGCGCCGTTGCCGGGGATTGAATTAGATTGACAATGATTGAGTGAAGTGGAGATCTAGATCCAGCACTTTTTATTTTTCTATTTCTTTGACTTTTAACTAACACACTAACTGTTTGAATTTTTGCTTAAGTTAACTAAAATTTCACTCCAGTAATAGGTTTTGTGTGATTCTTCTTGTTTTGATTGTATGTTAGGTACAAGGAAAGTTATACCCACTTTTTTTTGAACAAGACGAAAGAACTCCTAGGAGATTAAGAAGAGTTGAAAGAGGGAAGAACATTGTTGGAGAAGAGGATTCAGAAGAAGAATTCCAAGCTCATCTTTGCATCAGGGTAATGCTCAGCTCTTGGCAAGAGCGGAGCATTGTATGCTGATTGCCTATTCTCCTTTAATTTGGTCATGGGCCACGCTTTTAAAAGCGTGGCCTAAGCCTCCAAAGTGTGCTCCAACTTCAAAGTGTACCCCAAAGCTCTTTTTTTCTCCTTTTTAGCTTATTTTGTGCTTTTTGCTTCTTTTTCTTCTTATTTCCTAAAAAATTTATAAAATCAAAAGATCAAGGAAATGTATCAATTAAGCATAAAAGCATTCAATATTCAAGCACAAATCATCAATTTCTTGTATGAAAAAGCATAGAAAAACATGACATGGTGACATGTCATCACAACACCAAACTTAAACCTTGCTTGTCCCCAAGCAAGAAAAGAATCATGCATTAAAGATTGACAATCCAAGGTAAGAAGAATAGCAACTCAATGTTCATGGTTAGCTAGTTTTCTAAGCATGCTTCAATCACAAAAGAGATGTAAATGATTGATGCTTCTATCTAGCTCAATTTATGAAATCTTTCTCTTATATTTCTTCCTTGAAACAAGCTTTTGATTTTCTTATTTAGCTTCTCCTTTTGGGTGCTTTGCCCCATGAGTTGATAACAAAGCTACGACTTCTAAATGTTTTGTTTTCAAGTATTACCACTTGATACATAAGCACCACAAGCATTTGATTAGAGGACTTCATTAAGCTCATTTTTCTTTTCTTTTCTTGACTCTCTAATCATTGATGCTCAGAGCCTTGAGCTTTGAGGGAGTGCTTTTTCACTTTGAGCCTAACCTTTACTTCTAAGTGTTTTGTTTTCAAGCATTTGGCTTGATACATAAACACCACAAGTACTTAACAAATAAATTGCCATTGGTACTCAGAGCCTTCAGCTTTCTCATTCTTTCCCATTTTTTTTTGCTTTATTTGCATTTACTTCCTTCAAGGTTTTCATGATTTCAAAAGATTTCACAAAATGTCCTAGATGAAAACTTCAATTAAATAAAATCCAATGCAATTGAGCAACAATTAATCATACTAGCTTTCCAAAACTTATATGCACATGCTAATTTCTTCTTTAATGCCTTGTTTGTTTATGATCATGATACTTTACTGCTTTAAGCTTTACAAAACTCAAGTTGGCAGTCATAATGGCATGGCAACATGTTACAAATCAATATTCAAACTATGCTTATTCATACCACACATGCATACAGAGAATGTAAAGACAATCATGCAAAATAAAGTGCTGGAAACAAAGGAGAGGAAAAGGAACTCTACAACCTTGTAGTTCATCTTCATTATTATTGTCCTTTTTCCTCTATTCTTCCTCTTTCCCTTGCCAAACTCAGAATGCTTGTTCATCCTCAAGCAACAATTAGAACAATGGCTATGGGGCTAAGATGGATCATGAATGTCTTATACAATAAAATGTTAGTAGCACATGTGTTTTAAGCAAGCAGAATTAAAGATCACAATCAAGACACAAGAGACAAAGACATTTTGACTGTATAGATAAGAAGGTGTGCACAATACATTACATAAAAGATAAGTGGCACACCAAACTTAGTGTGACACTTTCACTTGGAATTAATGCAAGTATCTTGTAAGAATTGGAATCAAATTTTGTTGCATAGCAACACCAAACTTAGAATGCAATCATATGTCAATTTATTTGAATTAAAACTAAGCAAATGAAACTGTTATTTGTTACGTACAATCACCAAGTTAAGAATCTGTCATGAATAAAGCTCTATTGGTGATGTATTAACAAACACAGTAAATAAGAAAACTAAAATGAAAGCATTTAAAAACAGAAAAATGACTAAAGAAAGTAGAATGAAAAAGTGTCAAATTAAAAGAAAAAAATAAAATTGCAGAGGCATTATGATTGTGCAGACGAGTAGTGTTGCTTGAATGAATTGCATAGAAATAAGTGGCACACCAAACTTAGAATATTGGTGTGACACTTTCATTTTTGATTTGATGCAATCATCCAAAAAGATTGAAAACAATTTGTTGCAAGGCAACACCAAACTTAGAATGTAACCATATCCCAATTTATTGAATTTAAACAAAGCAAGGAGAAGAAATGTACCTACGGTCTACCTGTTCTTCACTTTCTTCCTCTTCTTCCAGTTTGTTAAGAGGAATGACCTCAAAGGAGGGAAAGATTCAGCTAGTGTCCCTTGTCTTGGCCTTTCCTCAGCAAGCTTCCTTTTGCAGATGTCTTGATTGACCTTGCTTGCTGGATTAGGGACAGAATTGGTGTTCTTGCTAGTTACCTTCATTTCTTTGGATTCAAGACTTGGTTGCTGTGTGATTATTGGAGTTTTGTCTTCATCCTGAGCCTTTTGAATTGGTGGCTCAATGAGCTCTTCCTTCATGTACTTCTCTGCCCCACTTGAGTGTGAATTTTCTTGAATGACTTCCTCACTTTTTTGTTCCTCCACTCCTTTTTTTGCACTCAATATTTGACTTAATAGTTCTTTTATGGAGGAAGTTTGTTGTTCTTCCCAAGATTTCTTCATCTCCTCTTCATATTTTTCGATCACAGATTCAAGGGAAGTTTGTGAGGGTTGTGAATGTTCATGTTCCTTTGTCACCTCAAGTGCAGTTTCATTTTCAACCACATCATTCTTCATTGAAAGTTCACTTGATGCAGTAGCCTTCTCATCTTGCTCTTCCACTTTATCCTTCACATCCATCAATTGGTCTTTATTTTCCTTGCTTAGTAGTTCTAAGCGTTTATCTGTGTCCTCCAATTGCTCATCCGTCTCCTAAGAAAGGATTTCTAGTTCCCTCCGGGATTGTTGATGTTCCTCCACCATTCTGTTGAACATGGACTCAAGTTCTGAGAGTCTTTGGCTCGTGGAGGTTTGTGTTGAGGCATATTTAGGTGATGAAGAATTTTCAAATGTAGAAGTGGGAGTTGAGGTTGGACAATTTCTCATGTGAGTTGACTGCTCAGGATTTGCAGTTTCTTGGAAACACTCCCAGCCACCATTGGAATAATGACTTGAATCATTTTGTGGTGGAAGGAAATATTCCTTATGATTTTCTTTCTCATCTTGTGTTTCTGAAGCAATTCTCCATGGATTGGAGTGCTTAGAATTTGTATTTTCTTGGTGATATTCCCAGCCACCATTAGAGATTGGTGATGGTGGGTAATATCCCATGAAATTTATTTGATCATAAGATGAGTTGAACTCCATTTGAATTTTGGAAAACACAACACCAAGGAAAATTGAAATTACTCATATCAGAGATGAGAATTTCTTAGTGAGGTAAAAACTCAAACACCTTGGTTTCAATTTAAAATAGAAAACAAAAATAAAGAAAATGCTTGATCTAGACTTCTCACCCACTTAATCATTGTTGATCTAAATCAATCCCCGGCAACGGCGCCAAAAACTTGATGGTGTTTTTGTGGAAAACTGAATTTCCAAACACATAAATCTAGCCGGCAAGTGTACCGGGTCACATCAAGTAGTAAAACTCACTTAGAGTGAGGTCGATCCCACAGGGATTGATGGATCAAGCAATTTTAGTGGGTGATTAGTTTAGTCAAGCTAACATTGAGTGAATTGTGTGAAATGTAGCCAACAGAAAGTAAATTGCAATGAATCTTAAAGATGCAAAAAGTAAAATTACAAGTAACTTAAAGAACAAGAAAGTAAAATAATTGAAACTTAAATTGCAAGAAAAGTAAATTGCATGAAAAGTAAAGGGGCTGGGGTGTTGGAAATTAAAGAGAGCAATAGATCATGCAACTGGAAATTTAAATTGCAGGAAGAATAAATTGGGAACAATGTAAGCAGAGAAGCAAAATTGCAGTGAATAAGAACTTAGAGCAATTGCAGGAAATGTAAATTGGAAGCAATGCAACAGAAAGTAAAAATGCTTGAAAGATTAAAAACAGAAAATGACTGATGCTAAATTGCAGCAATTAAAAGGATGTTGAAGATCTCAGGGGTGGAGGAGACTAGAAAACAAGTCTAGATCTCAAGTCCTTCCTTGATCCAATAAGAGAAAAGTTGTAGAGAATTAAAAGAAAGATTGCAGAAGAAGTAAAGAGAAGTTGCAGATAGAGAATGAAAACAGAATTCCTTCCACTCTCAATCCAAGATTTAAAACAGAAATGAAAATTAAAGAGAGAGTTTTCTAATCCTACTACTCCCTAGTGGAGCTAGCCTCCTATGATCTATATTGGAGTTCTCCTCTAACAAAGATGAAAATGATGCCTTATATAGGCTTTACAAAATGAAAATGAAAATAAAATGAAAAACAAATTACAATTAAATAAAATTCCTAATCTAATTGATCCTTGTGCCTTTGAGTGATGATAATGGGCTTAGCTTGCTTTGGATTTGAGAAAGAGTGGGTCTAGATGGCCTTGGTTCAATTAATGAAGAATTGTGTTCAAAGAAAATTTTAATTGAATTTTGGCCCATGTGAAAATTGCTCCCAGGAGGATGCTTATCTCAAGTGGGGAGCAGAGCATTGGAGCTTATGTTGGAGATCCCTTGTAGCGTGCCTTGGCTGGGAGAAGCATCAGGGGAATGCTCTGCTCACAAGGGGAGCTGAGCATTGGCTTGGTGTGGGGGTTGTCTTGCGTGCTCCTTGCTTCCCTGGACCGTGTCAATTGCGCGCCTCATGCTCCCTTGGCCCGTGTCAATGTTGCTTGTGTGTGCCAAGGAGTAGTGCTCTGCTCACCTTGTGAGCTGAGCATTGGTGCTTCCAAGGGGAGGTCCCAAGTTCAAACCCTTGTGAAAGCATTTGGAGAAAATATTTTCCTTGAATTTTTATGAAGAGAGCACGACAATGCTCTCTCCAAGAGAGCGCTGTGCTCTCCAAGTGAGCGCTACTTTACTTTGGAGTGAGGCTCCAGCTTCGAGCCTTGGTGGAAGCATTGGCTGATTTTTTTGCTTGTTTTTGGCCCATAAAGATGCATTTCATTCGTACCTCAACTTCATGCGAAATATAAATTGCCATACATCGTTGGAAAGCTCCGAATGTCAGCTTTTCAACGCAATTAGAATCACATCAATCGGACATCTGTAGCTCAAGTTATAGCCCTTTAAAGAAGGCATGGTCATGCTGTGAGCGCCCAGATTTTAACTTAGCCAAAATTTTGCTTCCAAGCTCATCTTGCATTAGGGTAATGCTCAGCTCTTGGCAAGAGCGGAGCATTGTATGCTGATTGCCTATTCTCCTTTAATTTGGTCATGGGCCACGCTTTTAAAAGCGTGGCCTAAGCCTCCAAAGTGTGCTCCAACTTCAAAGTGTACCCCAAAGCTCTTTTTTTCTCCTTTTTAGCTTATTTTGTGCTTTTTGCTTCTTTTTCTTCTTATTTCCTACAAAATTTATAAAAGCAAAAGATCAAGGAAATGTATCAATTAAGCATAAAAGCATTTAATATTCAAGCACAAATCATCAATTTCTTGTATGAAAAAGCATAGAAAAACATGACATGGTGACATGTCATCAATAGATTGCACCATGTCATATATTATGCCAGCAAAGTGTTAAATGAAACACAGAAAAATTATACCACCACAGAGAAAGAACTTTTGGCAATTGTTTATGCATTTGATAAGTTTAGGCAATACTTGATTGGCTCAAAAGTTATAGTATACACTGGCCATGCTGCTCTCAAGTATTTAATGTCTAAACAGGATTCAAAGCCAAGGCTTATTAGGTGGGTACTGCTGCTACAAGAGTTTGATATTGAAGTAAGAGATAGAAAGGGAAGTGAAAATCAAGTAGCAGATCATCTATCAAGAGTACCACAAGAAGCCTATCAAGATAGACCACAACAAGTAAATGAGAACTTCCCTGATGAGCACCTGTTCCAAGTTCAACAAACACCTTGGTTTGCTGACATAGCAAATTACAAAGTAGGAAAGAAGATACCTCAAGAATTTTCTAAGCAACAAGTGAAAAAGCTACTCAATGAAGCAAGGAAGTTCTTGTGGAACGAACCCTTTTTATTCAAGAGGTGCTCTGATGGAATGATTAGTAGGTGTGTCCCTGAAAATGAAATGAAGGACATATTATGGCATTGTCATGGTTCAGCCTACGGTGGACATTTTGGACCAGAGAGAACAGCTGCAAAGGTACTACAAAGCGGCTTCTATTGGCCAACTATCTTTAAGGATACCAGAGAGTTTGTTCACCAATGCAATGAATGCCAAAGAGCTGGAGGATTGACAAAAAGAAATGAGATGCCTCAAAATTTCATCTTGGAAGTGGAATTATTTGACCTGTTGGGCATCAATTTCATGGGACCCTTTCCCCCTTCGTACTCTTTCAGATACATCTTGGTGGCAGTGGAGTATGTCTCAAAGTGGGTAGAAGCCATAGCCACAACCACTTGTGATGCACAGATAGTCCTTCAGTTCCTTAAGAAGCAAATTTTCACTAGATATGGAGTACCCAAGGGTCTTGTCAACGATGGAGGTGGACACTTCTGCAACAAAAAAATGGAGAAACTCCTCCACAAATATGGAGTAATCCACAAAGTAGCCACACCATACCATCCTCAAACTAATGGCCAGGCTGAATTAGCAAATAGAGAGTTGAAGAAAATTTTAGAAAAAACAGTAGGAAGCACAAGAAAAGATTGGGCCAGGAAGTTAGAAGATGCACTTTGGGCATACAGCACAGCTTTCAAAACTCCCATTGGAAAGTCCCCCTTTCAGCTATTATATGGAAAATCTTGTCACCTCCCTGTAGAGCTTGAACATAAAGCTTTTTGGGCTACCAAACTCCTCAACCTTGATTCTCAAGCAGCAGGAGAAAAGTGGCTGCTACAATTAAATGAGTTGGATGAGTTTAGACTAGAAGATTATGAGAGTGCTAAGATATACAAGGAAAGAGCTAAGAGGTGGCATGACAAGAAGATCTCAAAGAAAGAGTTCAAGCCAGGACAGAAAGTGCTCCTGTATAACTCAAGGCTCAAGATCTTCCCTGGCAAGCTCAAGTCCAAATGGACAGGTCCGTATCTAGTAACAAAAGTTTTCCCTTATGGAAGTCTTGAGCTGCTAGATGAAGCTACACAGAGCTACTTGACAGCAAATGGGCACGGAGCAAAGCCTTACTTAGGAGGACAATGGGACAAGGAAAAAGAAGTTCAGAACCTGAACTGAACAAGCATAGAGGATGTCAAGCTAGTGACAATAAAAGAGCGCTTGTTGGGAGGCAACCCAACCTGAGGTAGTTTTCTTTTCATAGCTATTTAATAAAAAGGTCAATTAGTTTTGTCTACATTGCAAGAAGCTAAGTTTGGTGTTGCACACCAAAACAATCTAAAGAAGAGTGAAAGATTCTAAGTTTGGTGTTCCACCAAAGTCTCATCATAAAACACATTCTCTCTCTGCCTAATGCTAGCTTCAAACAATTAGATAAACTAGTTAACTATTTGCTGTTTCATAGTTTTTGGTTTTGTTACCTTTAGCATGGAAAAAGGATTTCACATATAATTAATTTGCTGCATGAGAGATATTGGCTAGGAACTAAGTTTGGTGTTCACTGTAACACCCTAATATTCAAATCCTTATGCTCGAGTCATAAGTCAATGATATTACGGTGGTACGACTCTCAGGAAAATGGCTGGGCATTTGGTGCAGCGCATCGACGCGCCCGCGCACACCACACGCACGCGTGGATGGTGCCTTCTTGAAGAACGACGCGTACGCGCCAAGTGCTCCTACGCGTGGAGGGTCATTCTGCTAAAAATTTTCTAAGTTAAAAGCTGCAGAATTCACAAATTCAACCCCGCATCTCCCGACGGACATAACTTTCTCATTTTAAATCATTTTTCGTCCGTTCTTTGAACGGCATGGACGACATCCCGGATCCAATTTCACTTCTAAACAAGTTTGGCACAAAACGAAAATCCGCAGTCCAAGTTATGTCCCGTCAAAGCATGCCCAAAAACCATGTTTTCACACAAAACCACAAAGTGCCATTTTCAAAATAAGCCATTTTCAACTCTTTTCAAAATCAACCAAAACATGCCAATTTCTTCCCTTTTTGAAATCAATCAAAATATACCAAAATCAACATCAAGCCTCCTCAACTCATACATTAACACCTTACCATAATATACAAAGCCGCCATATAACCATTTTTACCCATTTCAAACAAATGGCTAAATTACAAACACATTAACATGTCATACATCCTTCCTCATCCCAATTTCCAACAATACTATTTCCAATCAACCATCATTATACATAATCAATATCATACTCACTATCACGTGGTTTCACCCACAAATCAACCTTAATCATTCCTCAAGCATATATCACAACATACATATCTCTCATGCATCATCATGCCATCAAGGCATCAATAATCATAATCACATATATGACCACATAATATATCTCAACCAAAACCAAACATACCTCATCTACATAATTTCACCCAAAATTACCAAATTCCACACTTCAACTCCTCAAACCTTATTATTCAATAACCAACCCAATCATTCATATATTCATTATCTGAAATTCATCCAATCACTTGTGTCATCATACAATGCACACGTCAACTTACCTTCCTTACCTCTTTCCGGCCTCCGGCCCAAAATTCACGGCCTCCGGCCCAATTTCACAATTTAAATGCATAAACCACAAATCAATACTCATTACCCAATACATCAAATTTTCAATACACCAAGCATACAAAGCCACACAATTCTCAACCCAATCATTAATTCACATTACATACCAACTATGCATATTAGCACCAACCATTTACACAATCCAAACTTAATCCTAGGGGCATCTAGCCTAGGAATTCTCATCACACCACACGGTACTTAAATGAAACTTAAACTGTACCTCTTGTAGCCAAACCAATTGAGCCTCTTCTTTGGAAGTCTTCACCAACCTTAGCTCCAAGCCTCACCAAAGCTCCTCAAGCAATACCAATCTCCCAATTGTGCACCAACATCACCAAATACACTAACATAACCAATATCACATACATACATCAACCTAGGGCTCATAAAAATGACAAATCACAAGGGTTTGAGCACTTCTTACCTCAGCCCATATGAAGTAGGGATAGAACCCGCTTAGAATCCATGTTGGAGTATCCCTAAACACCCAAAATCACAAGATTTCAACACTAACTACCCAAAAACGTGTAACAGTGAGGAATTTCGAAAACTGGGCAGAGATGAATGGAATACTCACCACAAAACTTAGATAGAATTGTAGAGGATGAGAAGAGCGACGCGTGGCTGCAAACGGCTCGTCAATCGGAGCTCCGTAGCTCAAGTTATGGTGGTTTGAAGATCAAAGAGAGTTAGGTTTTCTCTCTTCTCTTCTCTCTTCCCAAATCAGCGCCCCAACCAAAAGGGTAAAATGAGCTGAAATGCTCATAACTAATGTTTATATATGTTGGGTCTTGGGCCCACCTAGGCCCGGTTCACTTATTTTTGTCCATTGGCCCAATTTTGGGCCAAAACTCTTTAAGATTAGCGCTCTAAATCGCACTTTAAAAATTTCTACCTCCCCTAATTATAATTCCTCATTTCTTAAACTTATTTACTCATAATCAATTTTCTCAACTGTAGTACCAGACAGATCTTAGCTGGTATTGCCGGTCAAAATTCTACTGCGCGCTTTTACGCAGAAAACTATGTTTTCCAATTCGGAAAAATTCACTGAATCCAAATATAATATTTAAATTATCAAATTCCAATTGCCAAATCTTCCAACCATATTCGCTCCTATTTAACTTATTATTTAATTAATTTTGCTTAGATCGGGTATTACATTCTACCCCCCTAATAGAAATTTTTGCCCTCAAAAATTCCATCCATCACTGCGAGTACGCGAGCGTAGTCTGCCTTTATATCCAACGCATAACAGTTCCAAGGTCCTTTTACTCTGCGCGCTTCCATTGCCGCGCTCTGATTTCTCTATCTCCGAGGGTCTCGGTCATTCGTTCAACGCCGACCAACAGCCTCGTTCCTTACTTTTATCGTCTCATCAACTCACACCCTATTAAATCGCAAATCATGTCATCAATAATATTGCCATCATCGTTAATCATAGCCATCATCCCACATCATTATAATCAATCAAAGCTTTCTTCGTTTTTAGAATTCAAATGAGTTTGGACTAACAAGCTAACAAAATCTTAAGAATCCGGCTTCCTTTAATAATCTATAAAAGCATTTGAAACACATCTCTTTTGTTAAAGTTATTCAAATCAAAGGTCCTTCTCGAAACTATAACTAACACTCTTTCAAATTCTTGAAAAAAAAATTTCAACAGCACCTCCCCAAAAATTGGAGTTTACCACCCGTCACGGGTTTTCTCAAACCAATCTCAGTACCGCATCAGCATTGCAATTTAAAAGTTTCCAAACTATTCCTCTGAAACCGATCATTATAAATCTTGATTTAAATCCAAGGTCACCATGACCAAACATCATAGCACTCGTCTCTCGAACACGACAACTTGCACTCAATCATCATCTAAATTTGATTATGCATCAATGATAATTTCCTCATCCGTTTCAGAACCATCAAGGCTCACAGCCGCAATTAATTCCAATTATCTAGAATCATTATCTGCATAAGCTCACTAAACTTTTAAGTACTCAAAGCATAAAGTATTTCTAATCATACTCCACTTTTCCTTATTATTACCATACTATGCTAACGCTTTAGCAAGCTTCCACTATGCCACTTTGATTTCTCGTCAAGTATTAGTTCCATCACTTATTTCCTCAAGTACTAAACCACCACTTAACTTGACCGACAATTCAAATCAACGTTTCCAAATCCATCATTTAGGACCATCCCTTATCTATTTAAATCAAAGGAACTAAAAGTCACGGGTTCAATCCGTTTCACCAAAAATCCAGAAATCAACCAACTACATAACAAACGCAACAAATCATTCTCAACAAAAAGTCATTTACATCACAGACATTTATCCATTTGTATTAAGGCAATTACCTCAATCTTACTGTTGCAATCGGCCCGCATCCTGACTCTCTCCTTGTTGGCAATTTCTTGATACATGCCCTGGTAACCCGCACTTGTAACATACACCTAACCCCAATCGGCACGACCTATTTGGGTGATAACTTCCACATCTCTGACAGCTTGAAACATTAGAAACAGCCGTTGCCCGTTTTCCCTTACCGTTCCTTTGGGACTCCTCACACGTCGCAAAGTTATTTTGTCCTTGGGGAAAGCGTTGTACATATCCTCTCTCCTTAAACTCTCGACCCCTTGGTGTGCATCCTTCGTTGTGCTCTCTATGACTTCCTTTCTCTGCAACCCTCCTTTTCACACATTCTTCAGCAATTTTGCTCTTATTCACCAACTCTGAAAAAGTTCGGATCTCCATTGGTCCCACCGAACTTAAGATGTCGCTCCGGAGTCCTCCTTCATACTTAATGCATTTCCATTCCTCGAAATCTCCCGGAGCTCCCTGACACATGCGGGAAAACCTGAATAGCTCCTCAAATTTGTCTGTATACTCAGATACGGACATAGCACCTTGCTTCAGCTGCAGTAACTCCAATTCCTTGGCTGTCCTGGCAGAATTTGGAAAGTACTTCTTATAGAATTCCACCTGGAAGGCATCCCAAGTGATAGGATCATTCCCCTGTTGCAGGAGACGTCGAGCCCCTTGCCACCAATGCGATGCTTCTCCCGTGAGCAGATAGGTAGCAAATTCAACACACTGCTCTTCAGGCACCAACTACGCTTGCAGTGCTCGCTCTATGGCCTGAAACCAAGTATCAGCTTCAGTCGGATTGGTGGTTCCCTTGAACTTAGGTGGATTAACCTTTAAGAAGGTTGCCAGTGTCATCGGGCCCTGAGTTTCCCTTCTGCCATTGCCATTATTGTTTATCTGTTGCCCAAGAGCCTCCGCAGTGGCCTGCATAGCAGCAGCCATATTCTCCAACGCCACCATAAGGTTTACTGGGTTATTCGGGTTGATTTCCGATTCCTGCGTATTAGTACGATCTCTCTCACGTCCCCGACCGGGTCCACGAGGCGCCATCTAGTTCCTATACACACCAAACAATCGATATCAAGTTGATCAGTCTCAATATCGAAAGTATAGTGCTTCAAAGTACCAAAGGTACACTCATGGACTTCATGCTAGATGTATCGGTTAGATACCCTAACTAGCACAGGCACAGACTCAGAGTATGCATTGAAGCATAAGCATTTCCATCCCTTAGGCTCACGAGGACGAACTGCTCTGATACCATAATGTAACACCCTAATATTCAAATCCTTATGCTCGAGTCATAAGTCAATGATATTACGGTGGTACGACTCTCAGGTGAATTTTTAATATATAAAAGTAGGTAATTTCGAAAGGAGTATTAATCGAGAAGCCTGAAAAGAGTAGAAATAAAATCGCGAAGACGTATCACTCACGTTTCGACAACAAAAGATAAACCGTGAAGCCAAAAGCGATATACGAACAAGGCGTAGAGGAGATTAAGAGGTAGATACAGATAGATACATATAACATAAGTAAATAGCCACTAGTCGCGACCCGCGAAGTTTAGGCCGGCTAGGGTACAGTATGAAAGTAGTTGACAACAGTATATCCTAATCTCTCCCGAAGGAAACATGAGAGCCTCTATAGGCAAATTCAAAAGAGTTCAATACATAATATAATCTTTTCAAAACAAAGGTGGAGAGATTCTAAGCAAAACACAAAGTAGAGAAAATAAAGATCTTCGCCGTCTCTCAGACGACCCACAACTCACTTCTGAGCACCTGGACCTGTATCTGAAAAACAAGAGATATATACAGAATAAGAACCCCGGGCCCATGGGTTCCCAGTACGGTAAAAGTGCCAAATAAATACAATGCACTGCAATAAAAACTCACTAAACATCCTAAACTCCTTCACCAATTATCCATCCTAGGTCCTCGCTAATCCATGAATAGGCAACTGTCATAAGGGAGTGCTAAATCTAATTCATGTTTCACATGTTTCCCAACTCGCTGACTCTTCTACGAATCAGACTCAGAATCATAAGCAAAACCATCACCAGTTGTTCTACCTCAACAATTATATATCAATACATCATACCTTCACCTGGAGCTAGTGAAACCACATCACTGCGTCTACCCAGGGAGTTCAAATTATCTCATTCAATGATCATCATCATGCAATCGCATCGTCGATTCATCTCAATAAGAACAGCCCTCAACATCCACCGACACCAGCATGAGGGCCTCCCAGTTATACAAACACAAGCAATACAGGCAAGTAATACACAAATAAGGTACAAGTAGAACAAGTAGCACATAATCAGGTAACATAGCATATGTGATGTTGAAATCCAAAACAAATAGGCAAACCCAAACAATTCAAACATATGCAAATGATGAATGCCTACCCTATGGCTGATGATATCATCTGTCGGTTATATAGCCAACCCGACATGTCCTGGTAGCTAACCATTGGACAGAAACACCCCTTGCGGAGCAAGTAGGTTTGAGCTACAACCCCCTTGCTACTGCCCGCTCAACCCAGAGCCAGTGAAATAACCACTACTACGGCTACTACCCAGGCGGGTGTTTAAAAGCTCAACCTGGAGCGAGTGGATTCACCACTACTGTCGCTACTACCCAGGCATCACAATCTCTGACTTGGAGCAAGTGGGACGAACCACAACCCTTGCTACTGCCCAGGATCTCAAAACATATATTCGTTCAGTTTAAAAGCAATCATCATTGTTATCAAATCTCAAACATTAACCTGGAGCAAGCGGGATGAACCACCACCCTTACTACTACCCAGGTATCACAAATACACATTTATTCAAAACTCCATAATTAAATTCATTTATCATAAACATCCTTTCCCGTCTCATACCCGGAGCAAGTGGACAACGCCACTGCCTACTACCCGGGGTCACACATCACATTTCAACATTTTCCATTATTATCCATTTAACACATTCATTCATTAATCATATATGCTTTTATACTCAGCCATAACCAATAATGGCTTTGCCATAACCCGGCAATAACTCAGCCATCCGACTCATGGTTCAATCAAGAACCAGCCATTCATCAATAAATATAGCCCTTCGGCTCATGGCATACACGGTACTTCCACCGTCATCCTCCATATCTCATATAATCATCTTTGATCATCATTGATCATAACTTTTTCCCTTGCTTCACTCGCAAGTTACCACATTCCCTAGCTCCTTTCTTATTGCTAGGCATATCATAATGATTTAATACATAAGGGGTGAGATCGGAGGCTTAAAAGCATGAGATTTGGCTTTTAAAACTCAAAAATCAACTTTAGCATGAAAACAGGGCCACGTGTACGCGCACTCCACGCGCACGCGTGGATAGCCACAAAACTAATTGACGCGCGAATTGAAAAATAGCCAAACGGCGCGTATGCGTCGGCCACGCGTACGCGTGGGTGCACTTGCGCCCCAGGCACAAAACTGGCACAACTCTGGCACAACTCTCGGGAAAATGGCTGGGCATTTGGTGCAGCGCATCGACGCGCCCGCGCACACCACGCGCACGCGTGGATGGTGCCTTCTAGAAGAACGACGCGTACGCGCCAAATTGTAAGGCCCACATCGGTTGGAGAGGGGAACGAAGCATGCCTTATAAGGGTGTGGATACCTCTCCCTAGTATGATGCATTTTGACGAGTGAGTGTGGGGGGCTTTGGCCATCATCCCTATCGTCAAAGGCAAAACCGTGAGGCCTTGTGTGCCAAAGCGGACAATATCGTGCTAGCGGGTGGTCTAGGCTGTTACAGATGGTATCAGAGCCAGAACCCGGATCGATGTGCCAGCGAGGGCGCTGGACTCCCTTAGGGAGATGGATTGTAAGGCCCACATCGGTTGGAGAGGGGAACGAAGCATGCCTTATAAGGGTGTGGATACCTCTCTCTAGTATGACGCGTTTTGACAAGTGAGTGTGGGGGGCTTTGGCCATCATCCCTATCGTCAAAGGCAAAACCGTGAGGCCTTGTGTGCCAAAGCGGACAATATCGTGCTAGCGGGTGGTCTGGGCTGTTACAGTATGCCATATATCTGCACCCATATATCCATTATATCATGATTCATCTCAAATATGGACTCACCTTTTGACCATTCTTATAGGTTCATCAACTGACCTTTAATGCACCAGTGATCTCCTTTGAGGATTTGTCTCCCTCTCCCAATATCCTTGAAGCTAAACAACATGTTCCTGCCCACTTCCGTAATGGCGAGTCCTTTAGGGTTGCCCCATATATCAGTAATGGCATTCTTATATGCTTTGAGATTCATCTCTTTTTGATATATGATTTTTCCAACCAAGTTGAGGCAATCATCATTAAAGCCTTGTTGCTCCAGTTTTTGGATCCGTATAGTTTTATCTTCAATAGACTTCATTTCATATGTTGCCATGATCTTTGCACTTTTTTATTCTGATAGCTTAGGCTAATGTATATCCTGTTGGTTTGTTTTTTCGAGATTAAAATGTCTGTGAGACAGGTTTGTATGATGTTTGAGTAAATAAGAGTGAAATACAACTTTCTAATAAAAAAAAAAAATTTGTTTCAGAGAACTCTCATTTTATGAGAGACGCTCTCAGTAGAAAGAATTTTGGGAGCTTATTTCTTAACTCTAAAGAAGTTGAGGTCATAAGTTAATGGACCTGAAAGAAGTCCACAAAAATTTTTTTTAATGTTATTGTGAAAAATGATAATGTAGAGGTTATTCAAAGTCAGGTCTCATAGAAATTAGTACAATTAAGATAAATAATTTATTCTCATGTAAAGAGAACTAAAAATGAGATTGTTCATGAATTAGCTCAAATGGCTCTAACCAGTCTGCGAATGAGTATGGATGGAAGACGCCGCAACTAAAATTTGTAATCTTGTGCTGTTGGACACCATTAGTCTTATTCAATTCGTGAAAGAATGTTACCTATTTATACCGTCAAAAAAAATAAAAAAGATATTCATTGTATAAAATTCCCTCATTAGTCAACTTATTACATTCAACCAGATCAACAAATATCATTTTTTTTTTCTTTTGCCTATAGCTAAAGACAATATCTTAGGCAATTAGGTTCCTCTAACAAATAGCATATAACACCTGATCATATCATACGTAACATTAAAGAAAATACAATCCAAAAACATAAATCTAAACTACATATATAATATAGTATCGAATTCTCTCTATGAAGGATACCCCCCTTCAAATTCCAGCTTCCAAAATGCAAGAATAGGATGATCCAATTTAAGCCACTGCCGGCATGTCCTTGAGCCATGAATCTAGTGGCTTTCCAACAGAATAAACAATGAATCCAATTTCCCTGAGCTTGTTAGCATCAACAACATTCCTTCCATCAAAAACAAATGCAGGCTTCTGCATGCTATCATAGACTTTCTTGTAATCAAGCTTCTTGAACTCGTCCCATTCGGTGAGAATGCAAATTCCATGTGCATCCTTAATTGCTTCATACGCATCCCAAACCACAGTCACTTGCTTGTTGTTGGTAGGACTAAGTGGTTGGAGATGTGCAGGGTGGTCCCAGTCGAATTTCTTCATCGAAAGATCCCTTATGATCTGGTCTTCAGTTACCTGCGGATCAAATATGCTCAGCTTTGCCTTGTCGCCCAACAAGCCCTTGCACACATCGATCGCCGGGGTCTCCCTGGTGTCACCAGTGTCCTTCTTGAAGGCAAAGCCTAGAATGGCAATCTTCTTCCCGGAGACAGTGTTGAACATCGAGGAAACAACTCGGTTCACGAACCGTGTTTTCTGGTAGTCGTTAACCTTGATCACCTGTTTCCAGTAGTTCGCTACCTCCGGAAGGCCGTTGCACTCGCAGATATAGACCAAGTTCAGTATATCCTTCTGGAAGCAAGAGCCGCCGAAGCCAACACTGGCATTCAAGAACTTTGGTCCAACTCTAGAGTCTGTCCCTATGGCATGGGACACCTGGGTGACATCTGCGCCGGTGGCCTCGCAGAGCGCAGAGATAGCGTTCACTGAGGAGATCCTTTGGGCCAAGAAAGCATTGGCTGCGAGCTTCGAAAGCTCAGCAGACCACAAGTTGGTGCAGAGAATTCGCTCCACAGGAACCCAATGAGCATACACATCCCTCAAAGCATGAATGGCCTTTTGGCCTTCCGGAGTCTCCCTGCCTCCGATAAGGACTCGATCCGGATTGAAAAGGTCTTTAATAGCGGTACCCTCGGCGAGGAACTCAGGGTTGGACAGGATTGTGAAGTTGATCCCTTTCCTGTTATGAGTTAGAATCCTCTCAATTGCCTCAGCTGTTTTAACAGGGACAGTTGATTTCTCAACCACGATTTTGTCTGATTTTGATACATCGGCAATCATCCGAGCCGCACTCTCCCAATAAGTCAGATCAGCTGCCTTGCCAGCTCCGAGACCCTGAGTCTTGGTCGGGGTGTTCACAGAGACAAATACTATGTCGGACTCGGCTACATGTTTCTCTACATCAACGCTGAAGAAGAGGTTCCTTCCTCTGCACTCCTTCACCACTTCATCAAGGCCAGGCTCATAGATTGGGAGGTGCTCGCTGTTCCAGGCATTGATTCTCGGTGCGGCGATGTCCACGACGGCTACCTGGATCTCAGGGCATTTGAGGGCAATAACTGCCATGGTTGGCCCACCAACGTATCCAGCACCAATGCAACAAATCTTCACCATTTTTGTTTTCTTTTCAGTCCTCCTGCCTCCGCAGAACCCTGCATCACACACATGACCAAAACCAAAACACAATATCAAAATCAGTACAGAACAAATTGCAAATTCACTCTCAAAATGTTTGAACA
Organism: Arachis hypogaea; assembly: GCF_003086295.3. Taxonomy (NCBI): domain Eukaryota; kingdom Viridiplantae; phylum Streptophyta; class Magnoliopsida; order Fabales; family Fabaceae; genus Arachis; species Arachis hypogaea. The sequence continues at coordinate 49,453,214 of NC_092050.1, forward strand.
AGGTAAACAAATTGTACGATCAAAAGTTAAAGATGTAATACATGAATAACACAAGAACACGCTAAACGAGATCTGTAACTGTCATTTTGAAACATGGAATTTAGATCCAGATGAGAGTTGCATTAGAAAAATACAAAAATATATGAAATGAAGTTAAATTAAAATTATTTAAACAAAAGTTAAGCTAATCAATCCCATTCTTATCCTAGGTTTCTAAACACAAGAGACAAAATTCCGGAATCCGAGATAAAATCTAACGGCAACAGATGCATCACAGAACAAAACGATTCCCAAACACAAGCACCAAAGAAAGAGAGAATAAAGACAAAAAGGGCATTTTAGTAAAAACAAGAATACCAAGAAGAGGAAAAAAAAAAAAGAAAGGGAAGAAGAAGCATACACGATATGGGTATGAAGAAAGGAAGTAACTTGGTGGATAGGAAAATCAAAGTAAATGAAATGGCAGAAAGAGCACTATAAATGGAAATGAAGAGAAAATGAAGGAAACATTTCACCACGAAGAGAAGCAAGTTTGTGGTCGTTACCTTAACAAGAGAGAGAGAGAGAGGTTGAGATAGAAAGTAGAGAGATCTCAATGTGAAGAAAAATTCAGAGGAGAGGAGGGAACGGGAGGAATGAAGAAGTGAGCACGCGTCAGAGTTTATAAAGAGAGAGAGAAAGGGATGAGTCATCAAATTCATACTTTCATAGCATTTGCAATTATTATTAGAATTTTCATTTTAATAATTTATTATTTTCTTATTAGTGGAAAACGGAGTAGGTTTGTGAGACAGTGACAAAAGTGAGATCTAACAATAACTCTTTCAGACCCAAAGTTTCCGTGACAAAAGCATTATTTATTGCCATTCTACCCAACACGTTTTCATACCGCGCTTCTCTCTTATTTTTTATTTTAGACTTTAGATATTTTTTCATATAAAAATATTAAACAAAACTCAATGAATAAATTTTTAATTTAATCAAGTTGCTCTCCAAAAGAAATTTTGTATTAAATTGGCATATAATTTTAACTTTCTATATTTTCATTGACAGATTGTCAGTATGAATTATTAAGTAATTTGACCATATTAGACTCAAATAATATGTGTCTGGCTGTCATTAAAACTTAATTTGATAAAGTGTTTTAAAGAGAAATTTATTTTTTTCTAACGTATAAGTATTTTATTTTGTATTTGGTAAATTAAAAAATTTATGTGTTTATATTTGTAGTTTTTAAAAGTTAAAATACTCTTAAAAGTACTTAAGAGAGAATTTTTTAAAATTGGTTTGTTCTTATCAAAATTAAAAAATCTAATATAACTTAATATAATTTTGTACATTAATTACTAATCAAATTTAATTCATACATTAATATCTACTAGTATTTTTTAAAATTTTAAAAGCTATTTCATAAAATACACATATTGTTGCTTTTGCTTATTAAAAATTATTTTTAATTTAATTTATCAAATACAGATTCTACAACTTTTAAAATATTAGCTTTTAAAAGTTAACTTTTATAAGCTAGTTTTGAAAAATAAAAGTTTTACCAAAATAAACCTAAGTTGATAAAAAAAAATTCAATAAAAAGTATCTTTTTTATTTTTTTTACGTATTTAGTAAATTTTTAGTAGTAAAAATAAAAAAATAAAAAAGTAAAAAATATCTTTTTTCAGAAGTTACAATTTACAGTTTTTTAAAAAGTTATTTTTTTAAAAAATATTTTTTATAAAATAAATAAACAAAAAAATATTTTTATATTATTATATCCAAACATAATTGAAAAATAAAAAGATATTTTTGTATAAAATATTCAAATATAAAATTATTTTTATTTTTCTGTAAGATTTTTAAAAAAAAATAATTCAAAATCTTTTAAAAAAAAAGTTCATCGAAACAAGTCTATTAATATCATATACTACCAAAATAATGTAGAATTGCACATGATTCTTGTGCAACTCAATTAAATATGAGATAAAAAAATTTTAAAATAAAAAAATTAGTAAATTAAAAAGTGAGAATTTAATTATTTTTAAATTAAAATTAAAAGATTCTGATAAAATTTATAAGTTTAATAATAATTAAATTTTTATTTTATTTTTTATAAATTTTTTTACTTTAGAAAAAAAATTTAGAGATAGGAGACCATAACACTTCGCATTTACTGTTAAAAATGACAAATGCTGCTTCTAATTAGACATGGTAATGGGTACTTACATGGGGGACATGCCCCCTGCCGCCGCCTCTATTTTTAGTTCCTATTCCTGTCCTCTTTCCGTGACGGGTAACGGAGACCCTGTATCCGCAAGAAATTGGGGACTCCATGAATATCTGGAGATTTTTAAAAAATTAAAAAAAAATTAGAAAAATAGAGAAAGCTAAATAATCTTCTGTTATCATTACAAACATCATGTCTATAATCTCCAAAAATATTGACAACAACAAACATTTAATATCAAACATTGGTAGTTATTGTCTCAATTCGAGGTTCTTGTTGTTGAGATTGTGGAGGGTTTTCGGTATTTTGATCATTAGTGGCTATAGGTTCTTCCGATGGAATACTTTTCTCAAGAATGTTACTCAATGCATTGGAGGAAGACATTCTGACAATTCTAAAATGACATAATCACAAAAATAACAAGAAATCTCAAAAACTATAATCACATACATTGATACACACAACAAATCGATAATCCACAAAAATAACAAAATTATAATCACATACACACAAAAATCCACAATAAATCACATAAATCAGAATCAAAGATTATAACAAGTTATAATTAGCATAAATCCACATAAACTATTATTACAATGCTACTGTAACATTGCTACTGTAACTAATAAAAAATTAGAATCACATAAATCCACAATAGACTATTATAACACTGCTATTGTAACTAATAAAGAATCAGAATAAAAAATTATAATTAGCATAAAAATCATAAAAATTAAAATCAGCATCAGAAAGAATCAGAATAAAAAATTATAATTAGCATAGAAATCATAGAAATCTGAATTAGCATAAGAAATATAAATTATAATTACCCTAACTCCAGAAATTATAACAAATTTTTCAAAAATCAAAATCAAAGTTAATAATGACTTACCCGACGAAGAAGATGCACAAACCAGCGAAGAACAGTGAAGACCGACGAAAACGCAACGCAAAGAGGCCAAAGATGACAAACACTCCAAGGACGCACTCCTTGCTGCGATGAGCGTGATAGTGACCTCAACAGGTGGGGATGAGGTGGTGGTGAGGGGTTGGGAGGTGGTGGTGAGGGGTTGGGAGGCGGTGGTCGACAGTGTGCATGCTTTCATGAGAGGACTCAGAGGAGAGACTGAGGGTTTGACGAAGAAGAGACTGAATTTGGAGAATGACGGCTAGGATTATCTCAATCTCATATATGTTATATATATAGCAGAAATATTTTAAAGTTTTTATATATATGAAGATTTAATGGTCTCTATAGAGTAGGAACCTCTATTTCTGCCTCCGTCCCATTTATTACATGGGCCTGTCCTTCGTCTCCGTGAATAAAAAATTATTGTTATATTTGTTTTCTAACAGATAAATCTTCGCAAGTACCCACCTCAAAAAAATTTTTTGCCATGCCTACTTCTAAAGCTTCTTCTCCTTCTTTCCTCGTAGTTTGATCTTCCGGACCTTACTTCCAATAATTACTAGTTGATAACATAATCAATTAATCATCCATGCAGGCACTCCGTGAATAGCAGAAAGATGAAAATGCTCGTAAGAACAAACGTAAATTGCTTAAACATTTCGGAAAAAAAATTTCAGAAATCAAGTTGATTAAACCGTGAATTTAGAAATCAAGTTAAAAATTTACTCAAATTTTAATTATCTTTTTACTGCTAATGATGTATTGAACGAAAAAGAGAAAAAACAAATGGAACATAAAAGAAAATAGGCAAATAATTTAATTAAAAAAGATATAATACACTTGCTTAAAATTATGTAAAGTCAAGAGCGTTTTAATAATTTTCTTAGTTAATATGCGCAAATATAATTGGACAATCATTTTGAACTGAACATTACTCACAAATCAAATTACTTACTAAAAATTATTTGTACAATAACAAAAAAAACTTGAAATCAGCAAGATTATAAAATATATTTTATGTATTAGAACAAATAATTTTATAATTTAGATCATTCATATTAAATTACCAAAAATATATATCATAATACAAAAGTGTACTTGTATTCATAAAAATAATTAAAGAGTTGTCTTAATTTTTTTTTAATCAAAGCTTCTGTATTATTAATATAGTTGAATTATGACTGCTCTAATGGGAAAAGAGCTATAGAACGACTTCGGTGTATTGGAGACCGAAAACCTGAAGTTACTATTTATATTTGAGTGTGGCACGCATTAAATCCTAAACCCTACAAAAAATAGTATCTCTAGTTTTATCTCATTTAACTCCAATCAAAAGTAATTATGATTTATTCAATTCAGCATTTAAGACAATAAATGAGATCACCATTATATAAATTATTTAATGTGGAATAACATAATTTTTTATTATAATTGATATATATGTATTGCCCACAAATAAATTAAGAAATTAATAATTTTTCAACAATCTCACACTTGTGCTATACATATATTCTTTCTTGAGATAATCACATTTTATAAACTTTATATGCACATCTGAATGTTATTTTCCCAATTACTTTAACAATTTGATCCGTCTCATATATTAGTTATGGAATTACCACAATTTTTATTGCATTAGTGTCATGATTGAACCACGATAATCACCATATTAATATATTTAAAGACATAGATCAAATTTGGATGAGTAATATGGAAACTACATGCTAAGTGATTTCGTGCATGTCTATTTTCAACTGGTCCAACTTCAAAATTTTATTAAGATCAAATATGTAACACCCTTACAATCAGAATGTCACGCTTCCAGCTGCGCCATTTTGATAGCGAGGAATATTACGACGACTCTCATATGTTTAATAATAAGATAGGAGGCCTTTAATTCGAAAACCGTATCGCTGTTTTCTTTGAAGAACTGAAAGTTCTTTTTCATTTTCAAACATGCATATATATAACCAAATCTTTGTTCTCGTCCTCCATACTAAGATATATTATAAGGCCAATAAGTTGATTCGATATTTCACTATCAACCTCTTGGCCTAAAAAAAGGAGTCTTTCTCTATAAAGTCAGTTGATTAGGATAAGATTTTATCCTTTAAGAGCCATACATGCATCTTTTGATGCATACGGTTATATATACCAAACTTCGTACACAAGTAACTTACAAATAGTATAAGCAAACATATCATTACAACTTCTATCCCTCTTACAAAAATATATTAATAAAAGCAAGGAAAAACTATAATATATATACAATAATATACAACACAATCAAATTCATAGAAGGAATTCTTTAAACTCTTTGTCCGTCCTAGAAAGAAAAATCTGTAGGGAGTGAAAATATCGTCCTCGCTGGTTCTCAATAGAGAATTTTTAAGAATTGTCATAAGAGGATATGTATAAAGAAAATTGATTTCAATTGCAGTAATTATTGTTCGTCTTATGAATCTATTCAAATATCAACATATAAATAAATCCAAAAATCCAACTGTATATCTTGAATTTATAAAAAGTTCCATTCTCGAAAATTCACATAACATTTAATATATACCGAAGGATCAATCAATCCAAACTCACCAATCATGACCTCCGGCCTAAACATAATCACGGCCTCCAGCCCAATATAAACACAACCTCGGCCATTGGCACAAAATATAAACAGTCACGCCCTCTGGCCCAAAACATAATCAAACCACCACTTCAACCACCATCGTCCAAACCAAACAGTCACAATCACAAATAATAAAATTCAAACACAATCAAGAGCAATTACAGCAAGTATGGCAATTAGTAGTTACATAGAAATATTCACATAGACAAACCAAATTTAATATGCACACCCAAACAATGTCACATAGATGCATATGATGCATGCCTGTCCTATTAGCCATGAGCTCACGTGTCGGTTAAACTGACAGAATCTGACACACCCAGTAGCTAACCCGGATATCGTCACTCTACACAAAGGGAATCCTCAACCTTCTAGGAGGGAATCCTCAACCTCTTCATCCGAGAGAGACTGTGATGTAAAAATAGGGAATTCATAACCTAACTCGTTCATACCACAACCAGAAATTGAATCAAAGGGAATCCTCAACCTTCTCCATTCAATTCCTCGATGTAACAAGAGAGAAAATCCTCAACCCCGCTTGCCCACCATAATAAGAGAGGAAATCCTCAACCTCAGCTTGTCTATCACAGTAAGAGAGAGAATTCTCAATCTCAACTTTCCTATACGCAAGCGGGACAAAATTACCGTCCTCACCATATCAATCCAAAACTAATTTCAATCCAACATAGTAAAACATAACCAAAATTAGAATCAACAATATAGAATTGAACTGAAGGGAATCCTCGACCTTCTATCCAACTTTTTGGTGCGACAAACGAGGAAATCCTCAACATCAAGCTTGTCCACCGCACCAAGAGAGAAAATCCTTAACATCATCTTTAATTCAGATAAATTCAATAAAAATTATTTTCACCAAATCAAAAGTCTCAAATTAACCTCGATAATCCATTCTTCAATTTTGTTTGAAATCCTCCAAAGCGTAACTCTCAGATTTGAAATAATTGCACAAAGCCCACTTTCAACTTTATTCTCAAGTTCAATAATTTTTCGAGATCCAAAATCATCTTTCTTCACCAATCAAATTCAAATACTTTGAATTCACCAAAACTCCTCAAAAGATGATTCTTTAATCAAGCTCAAAACAAAAGTCTTTTCATATCAAATCAAACACAAAACATAATTTATTTCTTAAATAAATCAAACTCATAACATGATTCTTTTCTTAATAAATTAAACTCAAAATAGTATAATTCTTTTCTTAAATAAATAAAACTCAAAACATAATTAATTCTTTTCTTAATAAATTAAACTCAAAACGAAATCCTTTTCTCAATAAATCAAAATCAAATAATATAATTCTTAAATCCAAATCTTCCTAAATAATCACTTCAAATGAAGTCTCCAATTTTCATAAAAATTTCGGTAGCATCTTCTCTAAAATTCAAACTTTGTCACCCTTCAAGGGTCCTAACTAAACCAAACCAAATATCTCTCAACCGTTCGAATAATTTCTAATTAACTAATATCATAACAATACCAACTCAACTCAAGGAAATCAACAAAATCCAGAACTCAAGCAACCAATCTCATCAATCACAATTTAAACCAACTTCAACCAAATTGATCAATAAATCAGAATTGTTAGCCTCCTCAAATAGTTTCAAACCAAATTGGATATACAAATTGGATTTCCAAATTTGGAAATCCAATTTGTATATTCATATTCAGTGCAACTCATTTCTCAATATGAATATACAAATTGGATTTCCAAATCAAGCTTTCATTAACTATTACAGCGCTAACTCAATCAATCAAGAATGCAATCAAATAAATAATCACATTCTTTCAAAATAACTCAGTCTATCCATAAGACTCACAAAATCACCAAAAATATATTTTTGCATCAATATCAATTTATAACAATACTTGAAAATAAAACGAGCTTAGGGAAAGTGCCCATACCAAGAATTGCGACTCAACTACATGACAACTCTCCTTTTCTCTCGGCACGCAACAGTAGTAGCCGCAAACACAGCTCCATTCTACTTTCGCGGTAACAACAATGACTTTAATCGTGACATGCAATAACTAAAACTCAATCCTATGGCAAACAACGCCGTAAAACCTCAGCATAAGATAACAGAACAGTTACTAAAAGGGCTTTTGGAGCCAAAACACTTACTGCAACTAAGAAGAAATGACTGAGCCGAGCAATAGCAACTCCGACGGGGTTTTGGCGACAGCAACGCCATACCCAGTGACCAGAAACCCCGGCAGTGGTGACGGAAGATTATTGTCGGTATAGAATTTCTCAATAAAATTGCGTTGTAAGTATAGTTCTAAACCAACAAATTATCCTCGGTCAACGTTTAAATTGTTTATCACTTAAGCAAACCCAATAAAAATAACCGAAGTATTTAAACCCCGGGTCGTCTCTCAAAGGAATTTCAGGAAAGTGTACTTCTTATTGATTATGAGGTAATATTTTTGGGGTTTTGAAATAAGGGACAAGAAATGTAAATAACAAGAAAGTAAATTAACAACTAAGAAAAGTCCTAGCAAGGGTTGAGAATTGGAATTCCTATCCTCATTATCATCGTCAATTGTGATGGTAATTGTCTTTTGCTCTTACTTAGTTAACCTCTAACAATTGAAGGAAAGTTAAGTGAGCAAAATCAACTTAAGTTCACAAGTCCTAGTCAAATATTAGATTTAGTGAAGCTCAAGCCAACTAGCAACTTTCAATCACCAATCAACAAGAGACTTTGACAATTCAAGAGTCTCCGAATTACTAAATCCAAGCCAAGAATACAAAAATCTATTTTAAAATCCAACCAAGCATTTTATCAAACACTTGGAAGACACAAAATAAAGCATGTTAAAATTGCAACAATAATAAAATTTAACAACTATCAATTGCAAGAAATGAACAATAACAACTAAAGGGAGCAATAATAACATGAAGATGTAAATTGCATTAATAAAAATCAAGAGTAGCAAGAGTGCATAACATAAAGGCAACAAAGTAAAGGAAATAACAAGTAGAATTAAAAAACAAAGGTGCAGGAACAATAGGTTGCAAGGAAATGTAAATGAAAACAACAATTAAATCTAAATCTAAGAAGAAGTTGAAAGAAGAAACCCTAAAACCTAGAATTCTATATCTAAAACCTAAAATGTGTGTATGAATGAATGGAATGAATGATCCTTCCAGCTCCACTCTGCAACCTCTTGTCTTCATTTTTGGGCCTGAAACTGCGTCAAAAGCAGCCCAAAAATCGCCCCAGCGTATTCACTTTACTGAGGCACGTGACGCTCATCACACGTACACGTTGTCCATGCGCATGCGTTGCTTTGATAATGAACTGGTCACACGTACGCGTCAGGTGGACTATGGCTTCATCAGGCGTACGCGTCATTCATGCGTACGCGTCGAGACCAGCTTCTCAAATCTCCAAATTCTTGTGTTCCTTCCACTTTAGCATGCTTCCTTTCCATCCTCTAAGCCATTGCTGCCCTATAAATCCTGTAATCACTCAACAAATGCATTACGTCATTGAATGGTAATAAGATAGAATTAAAAATTAGTAATTTTAAGGCCTAGAAAACATGTTTTCAATCAAAGCATAAAATTAGGAAGAAATCTTAAAAACATGCAATTTACATGAATAAGTGTGAGAATAGTTGACAAAATCCACTCAATTCAATACAAAATAAACCATAAAATAGTGGTTTATCAAGTGGCAGCAGTGATGTACCACTATTTCGTGGTACATCTTGTGCTTAATTGAGTAGATTTTATCCACTATTCTCACATTTATTCACAGAATTTGCATGTTTTACACTTTCCTTCCTAATTTTGTGCTTTGATTGAATACATGCTTCTTTGGCCTTAAATTTGCTATGTTTAATCCTCTCTTATTACCATTCGATGTCTTGATATGTGTGTTAAGTGATTTCAGGTTTATAGGGCAGGAATGGCTTAGAGGATGGAAAGGAAGCATGCAAAAGTGGAAGGAATACAAGAATTTGAAGGAATTGCTAAAGCTGTTTAGCCTGACCTCTTCGTACTAAATCGACCATAACTTGAGCAACAGAGGTCCAAATGCATGAATTCTAATGTCAGACTTGAATTTCTTCTTTAATGCAATTTGAGGAATTTTAGATTTATGATTGCTTTCTTCTATTTATGTTATTAATGCTTGCAATTGGTTATTTGGAATTTATTATCCTTTATTACTTCTTTATGCTTTTATGTTATGCCTTTCAAGCGTTTGACAAAATGCTTGGGAGGGTTTTAAATTAGCTTTTTATATTCTTGGCTTTGGTTGAGTGATTGGAGATTCTTGAGCTATCAAACTCCTTTGTTGATTGTTAATTGAAAGTTGCTGGTTGATTTGGATCCCTCTAAAGCTAGTCTTTCCTTAGGAGTTGACTAGGACTTGAGGAATCAAATTGATTAGTCCACTTGACTTTTCTTTATTCGGTAAGGGTTAACTAAGTGGGAGCAATGGACAATTCTCATCACAATTGATAAGGATAACTAGGATAGGACGTCTGGTTCTCATACCTTGCCAAGAGTTTTTCTAGTTATTAATTTACTTTCTTGCCATTTTACTTCCTTGTTCCTTATTTCAAAACCCAAAAAGATAAAATCTCATAACCAATAATAAACACACCTCCCTGCAATTCCTTGAGAGACGACCCGAGGTTTAAATACTTCGGTTTATTTTTTATTGGGTTTGCTTTTGTGACAGCCAAATTTTTGTATGAAAGGTTCTTTGTTGGTTTAGAAACTATACTTGCAACGAGAATTCTTTGTGAATTCTTTACTGGCAAAATCCGTTCGTCAAGCAGTAAAGGAACGACGACATCAGTGCGGCTTTCCGGCAGCTAGAGGCACGGCAGCGCAGCCCCCAGCAGCTCGACTGGGTACCTCTCTCTCACGGTTCTAATTCCCTGACGGCCACACCATAGCTCTTAGCAGTGCACAACAGCTCAACAGTGGTGTAGGTTCCCTCTTATGAGCGACCTACTTCTCTCTCCTCATTGCTTCGACGGCAACGGCGATGCAAAAGCTCCACAGTGGTGACGATGACTGGCAGCGATGACAACACGGATTCAACGACGATAGACGAGTCATTGATAACGGCGATGTGAGGACGGCGGGACCCGTGGCTCGATGGTTCCTCCTCTCTCAACACGATCTCTCTCTACAGGCTCTCTCCTCTCGATGACACAGTGGCGGTGATGATGGCAGGAACGCCCAAGGCGCCATCTCCCTTTCTTCTCTGCTTCCCCTTTTCTGTTCTCCCTCTCTTCCTCTGCTGTGCGTGTGTTTGTGTTTGATAAGCGAGAATGAGGGAGTTGAGTGTATGTGAGTGCGTTGGTAAAGTTGAGAGTGAGTAAGGTGAGTCCATGTGTGTGTGTCTCGTGAGGGTGGTGGCTCGGGAATGTTGGGGGTGTGTGTTATTAGAAATTAGGGTTAGGATTTTTGAGGAGTGTTTAGTAAATTAGTATTTTGGGTAGTTTGGTAATTTTAATAAAATTAAGGATAATAGAGTAATTGAAAATCAATTTTAATCCAACACTAATATTTATAAAAATGACTATTAAACCATCAACTTACAAACTATTTTTGAATATATACTCTAATTCAATAATTAGAGATAATCAAGTTAATTTTCCTTTATTCATAAAATAAAGCTAAAATCTAAATATTCAAAATTAAGCACATAAAATTCTCATTATTTTTTTGATTACTAAAGCTTTAAATTTTGAATATGAAAATTGTCCAATTAATATAAAAATCTCAAAAAATATAACTTTGGGTAAATATAATAAATCATAAATAACATTATTTATTTTTCAAAAATCCAGAATTTTACATCCTACCCCACTTATAAAAATTTTGGTCCTAAAAAATTGATACAAAATAAAAGTGGTTCATATTAACTTCACTTTTAAACGCATTAGAAAAAAAAGCAAAAGTTTTGGCATATACATATATGTTGAGACCTTATTGCTTTTTCCTTATAGGTTATGTCATATGACTTTTCTGGTATTTGAAACTATATATATATATATATATATATATATATATATATATATATAGTTTCAAATACCAGGATATTCATAGGGTATAAAGCATACATAGGTGAAATAGTGTGGTTGGTGCACGAAATTGTGATCTCAACGGCGCCAAAAACTTGGTGCGCACGATTATAATCTTAACTCCTTTTCACAACTCCGCACAACTAACCCTAAAGCTCAATTTGCTTTTTAGCTTAGGAATTTGGTACATTGTTTGGCGAAAGGGTCAGAGGATAAGGGAACAAACATACTTGAGCACGCAGACATCGACGGAATGGAGTAGCAGCTCCGACGGCGGTGCGGATAGCCACGGCTCCCTCTGGTGACTACCCAAACAGTGGCGACGGCGACACCGCAACGGCTCCCCTTGGGCCACTGGCTTGCGTTCTCTTCTCCCTCTATTCTTCAATGGCAATGCGACGGCGACATTGGATGACGACGACCGCGATCTTGACGGCAGCATCGATGTGCTATGATCCCTCTAGCGGCGGCGTGGATTTCGGTGGCCCCCTTTTTCTCTTGCATTTGGCTCGACGACGTCCCTCTCTCTTAACGATTCCTCCCTCTCCTTCTCGGTTCTGCAACAACGACGGCGACGGCGGCACCCAGCCCCGCCGGCGCCGTCACCTCCCTCTCTTTCTTTCTTTCTTTATTTCTTTATTTCTTTCTTCCTTTCTTTCTTTCTTTCTAACCGTGGGTGAGAAGGTGAGGGGGTAAGGGTAGGGGAGGGATAGGGTTAGGAGGGTTAGTGTGTGTTTTAAATTTTAGGGTTAGGATTTAATAATTTTAATTAAAAAAAGATATAGAGTAATTTAAAATTTAATTTAATTTTTTAAAAATTATTTTAAAAATATTATTAAATTATTAATTTTTAATTTAGAAGGCAGAATAGTTATTGAAATTCAACCATAGTTTAATTAAATTATATTAAAAATATAATATTTATTTATCAATTTATTAATTAGTTTTAACTTTTAAATAATTTTTTAATTTAAAAAATTAATAGTATTCAATCTAATCATTTTAGGTTACTGATGTGAGGAAGAGATGTTAGTAAATGAATAAATAAATAGAATAAGATGAGCGAGGGAGAGGATTTTCGAAAATAATTTTTGAAAAAGGTTAGTAATTTTTTGAAAAGTTTAAAATCAAAAGTTAAAATAATTAATTAATTAAAAAGAATTTTTGAAAAAGAGGGAGATATTTTCGAAAATTAGAGAGAGAGAGTTAGTTAGGTGGTTTTGAAAAAGATAAGAAACAAACAAAAAATTAGTTAGTTAGTTGAAACAAATTTTGAAAATCAATTTTGAAAAGATAAGAAGATAAGAAGTTAGAAAAGATATTTTGAAATCAAATTTTAAAAAAAGATAGAAAGATATGATTGAAATTAGTTTTTGAAAAAGATTTGATTTTTAAAATCTCAATTAATGACTTGATTCACAAGAAATCACAAGATATGATTCTTGAACTTAAAGTTTGAATCTTTCTTAACAAGTAAGTAACAAACTTGAAATTTTTGAATCAAAACATTAATTGTTATTGTTATTTTCGAAAATTTGACATAAAAATAAGAAAAAGATTTTTGAAAAATATTTTAAAAATTTTCGAAAATAACTAAGAAAATTGAAAAAGATTTGATTTTTGAAAAAGATTTTGAAAAAGATAAGATTTTTAAATTGAAAATTTGATTTGACTCATAAAGACAACTAGATTTTAAAAAATTTTGAAAAAGTCAAATCTAATTTTCCAAATTTTAAAAGGGAAAGATATTTTTTTGATTTTTGAATTTTTATGATGAGAGAGAAAAACAAGAAAAATGATGTAATGCATGAAAGTTATGGATCAAAACAATGAATGTATGCAAGAATGCTATGAATGTCAAGATGAACGCCAAGAACACTATGAAGATCATGATGAACATCAAGAACACATTTTTGAAAAATTTTTAATGCAAAGAAAACATGCAAGACACCAAACTTAGAATTCTTTAATGCTTAGACATAAATAATTCAGGAATGCATACGAAAAACAAGAAAAGACACAAAACATGCAAATGCAAAGATCAAACAAGAAGACTTACCAAGAACAACTTGAAGATCATGAAGAACACTATGAATGCATGATTATTTTCGAAAAATGCAAGATGCACATGCAATTGACACCAAACTTATAACATGACTCAAGACTCAAACAAGAAACACAAAAAATATTTTTGATTTTTATGATTTTCTAATTTTTTTTGTATTTTTTCGAAAATTATTTGAAAAACAAAAATAAGGATTCCAAAATTTTTAATATGAATTCCAGGAATCTTATGCTCTTTAGCCTAAAGCTCCAATCAAAGGGTCAGGCATGGCTTAATAGCCAGCCAAGCTTTAGCATGTAACAGGTAGATCATGAACAGTAGTAGGTGGATTAGCACCAACTAACTTGCTCTTGATAACAAATTGGAAGCCTCAGTCCAAATGAATTTAGACATGGCTTTACAGCCAGCCAGGCTTCACATGCTTCATGAAACACTAGAATTCATTCTTAAAAATTTTGCAGAAAAATATATTTTTGAAAACATTTTTTTTTTCGAAAACAAAGGAGAAATTTTTGAAAGATTTTTGAAAACTTTTTGAAAAGAAAACAAAAAGAAAGTTACCTAATCTGAGCAACAAGATGAACCGTCAGTTATCCAAACTCGAACAATCCCCTGCAACGGCGCCAAAAACTTGGTATGCGAAATTGTTACTCAGGTTGTGAATTATTATTTGAAATTGATTCCCTGGCAATGGCACCAAAAACGGATGCACAGAACCATGGTCTAAACATATCTTCACAACTTCGCATAACTAACCAGCAAGTGCACTGGGTCGTCCAAGTAATACCTTACGTGAGTAAGGGTCGAATCCCACGTAGATTGTTGGTATGAAGCAAGCTATGGTCACCTTGTAAATCTCAGTCAGGCAGATAATAAATGATTATGTAGTTTTCGAAGTGTAGTAATAAAAGAAGGATAGAAATACTTATGTAAATCATTGGTGAGAATTTCAGATAAGCGTGTGGAGATGCAATCGTTCCTCTGAACCTCTGCTTTCCTGCTATCTTCATCCAATCAGTCTTACTCCTTTCTATGGCTGGCTTTATGCAAGGGCATCACCGTTGTCAGTGGCTACATCCCCTCCTTTTGTGAAAATGGTCCAAGATGCCCTGTCACGGCACAGCTAATTATCTGAGGTTCCCGATCATGCTGGAATAGGATTCACCCTCCTTTTGCGTCTGTCGTTACGCCCAGCACTCGTGAGTTTGAAGCTCGTCACAGTCATTCAATCATTGAATCCTACTCGGAATACCACAGACAAGGTTTAGACTTTCCGGATTCTCTTGAATGCCGCCATCATTCTAGCTTACACCACGAAGATTCCGATTAAGAGATCTAAGAGACACTCATTCAATCTAAGGTAGAACGGAGGTGGTTGTCAGGCACGCGTTCATAGGGAATGATGATGATTGTCACTTTCATCACATTCAGGTTGAAGTGCGAATGAATATCTTAGAAGCAAAATAAGATGAATTGAATAGAAAACAGTAGTACTTTGCATTAATCTTTGAGGAACAGCAGAGCTCCACACCTTAATCTATGGAGTGTAGAAACTCTACCGTTAAAAATACATAAGTGAATGGTCCAGGTATGACCGAATGGCCAGCCCCCAAAACGTGATCACAGGATCAGAATACAATCCAGGATGTCTAATACAATAGTAAAAAGTCCTATTTATAATAAACTAGCTACTAGGGTTTACAGAAGTAAGTAATTGATGCATAAATCCACTTCCGGGGCCCACTTGGTGTGTGCTTGGGCTGAGCTTGAATGTTACACGTGCAAAGGCTCTTTCTGGAGTTGAACGCTAGGTTGTAACGTATTTTTGGCGTTCAACTCTGGTTTGTGACTTGTTTCTGGCATTTAACTCCAGACAGCAGCGTAGAACTGGCGTTCAACGCTTCTTTACATTGTCTAAACTCGGACAAAGTATGGACTATTATACATTGCTAGAAAGCCCTGGATGTCTACTTTCCAAAGCAATTGGAAGCGCGCCAGTTTGAGTTCTGTAGCTCCAGAAAATCCACTTTGAGTGCAGGGAGGTCAAAATCCAACAGCATCAGCAGTCCTTCTTCAACCTCTGAATCTGATTTTTGATCAAGTCCCTCAATTTCAGCCAGAAAATACCTGAAATCACAGAAAAACACACAAACTCATAGTAAAGTCCAGAAATGTGAATTTAACATAAAAACTAGTGAAAACATCCCTAAAAGTAACTAGATCCCACTAAAAACATACTAAAAACAATGTCAAAAAGCGTATAAATTATCCACTCATCAGTTACTCTTTTGAAAAATCGTGACCATAGATCCTTATAGGTCATCCTCCAAAAACGTTACCATAGATACCTTTAAGTCACCTCCAAAACTGTGACCATAGACCCCCTTAGGTCACTCTCCAAAACCGTGACCATAGACTCTTTTAGGTCACCCTTTCGAAAAACCGTGACTATAGACCCCTTTAGGTCTCCCCCTAAAACCATGACCGTAGACCCTTTTAGGTTACCCCTAAAACTGTGACCATAGACCCCTTTAGGTCGCCCCAAAACCGTGACCATAGACCCCTTTAAGTCACCCTCCAAAACCGTGACCATAGACCCCTTTAGGTCACCCCCCAAAACCGTGACCATAGACCCCGTTAGGTCACTCTCCAAAACTGTGACCATAGACCCTTTTAGGTCACCCTTCCGAAAAACCGTGACCATAGACCCTTTTTGGTCACTGTAAAAAATCGTGACCATAGACACCTTTAGGTCACCCCCAAAACCATGACCATAGACCCTTTTAGGCCACCCCCAAAACCGTGACCATAGGCCCCTTTAGGTCACCCCTCAAAATCGTGATCATAGATCCTTTTAGGTCACCTTTTTTTAAAAAATCGTGACCATAGCCCCTTTTTGGTCACTGTAAAAAACCATGACCATAGACCCTTTTAGGCCACCCTTCAAAACCGTGACCATAGACCCCTTTAGGTCACCCCTTAAAACCGTGACCATAGACCCTTTTTGGCCACCCTTTTTTAAAAAACTATGACCATAGGTACTCTATTGTAACCCTTTCCAAAAAAAAATGTGACCATAGCTTTTTTTTTTTGGTCACCCTAAAAAATCGTGACCATAGAGGGTCTATGATTACAGTTTTTTACTGTGACCAAAAAAACCGTTGCCATAGACCCAAAATGTTGTAGTGATGGTAAGCAAGCAGAATTCTTGTTAATATACCGAATCAACCTCCTAGACTCAATCAATTGCGAATTATATATACCAACCGATTCACTTAAACCTTGAAGCTTCAACCTTAATGATCTTTGATTTACAATGCCAACCACTAATCATCTCTCTTTTACTCTTCAACCCACAAAGCATCCTAAGTTGACCATCTATTTCAGGTAAACCATATTTAAGCGGAATAAGAAAGCTAAGAGATATGAATTTTACCCACTTGAATGATGTAATGGATGATGGTGACCTAGGGAGAGATGCTTCCAATGGTTTTGTCAAGGCAAATTCTACTCCCGTCCATCATTTTTTAGGGACTTCAATCACTTGATAAGCTTCTTCTAATTTAACCTCTTCTTTACCAATTTCTTCTAGCTCTTTCGCATCACTCAAATCGTACCTCGGAGGTTGTGTAAGATCTACATCAACACCCATTTCAAATTCAACCGGGGAAGGCTCAACAAGATCATCAAGGGGATTGGTAAGTGTGGACAAAAAATCATTAATGATAAAATCCACTTCTTGATCAATTTTCCTCAATTTTCCAACCACTTCTTCACTACCCATGATTTCAACTTCCTCCTCTTGTTGCAATTCTTACTTCAACTATTTTTTTTCACCTTGAAGCTCTAAGTTCTTCTCCTCCCTACGCTCTTTGATTGATCCTCCACATTCATCAATGGGGGTGTCTTGATTGCATGAACATAGGTGGGAGGCTATGCGGTCAACAGCTTCGGTCATGGTAGCCACCATGGTTCCTAGCCTCCCTAGCTCCTTTTACTCTTCTTCTTGCCTTTGGAGAATAGAGAGAAGCTCTCTTTGTTCTTGTAATAAGGATTAGAGAGCTTCATTTAATGAAGGAGATGGTGAAGAAAATAGCTCATGGTTTGGGAGGAAAGTTTCACGTTAGTGCCACTAATTACTGGGTTAACGTGAATCAAAGAGGTTTTAGGACGTTAGTGGCCACGTTGGTGTCACTAACGTCTTCGAGCCAGGAATTTGCACATCACGTTACTCACACTAACGGCCAAACTAACGTGACTTCTGCCTAACTCAAACTCCTCCAACAAGCTGAGCAAAGCCCAACGAGATTGATAACTGCTTCAACTGAGCCAACGGCCCACATCTAGAGACTTGCATCAACTAAAGATCAGAGAAGTAGTATATATAGGGGTAGTTTTGAACTAGAAAGGGAATTTGGACCTAGGGGATCCAGGATTATAAACACCCAAATTTGCTTTTCTCTATATTCAGTTTTACTTCCAATGTAATTTACATTTCCATTTTCCATTCCCAGAGCCATGATCAACTAAACCCACCTCATTGGGTAGGGAGCTCTGTTGTAATTCAATGGATCAATTATAGTTCTTGTATTCTTCTTCTTTTCAATCTCTTTGATTTGCTTGAAAGCTTTCGATCTTCATCCAATTGAGCAATTGTCTCGAAAGAGAAATTGTTCATACTTGGATTTCCTCGGAGCCTTGGAAGAGGAATGAGGAAATCATGCTAGAAATGCTTTCTCATGTTGGACTAGATTGAGGGTTGGACGGATATAGTGACATATAATCCTCCCGATACTTTGATCTAGAAAAATATGTGGTATAATCAGTGATCGTACTTCATCTCTTCCCATGAGCAATTAGATCAACGAATTGGGCAATTGTTCAAGCTTAGAGAGATTGAATTGCCAAGGAATTGGGATTCAATCTTCTAAGATTGTCAAGAGATCAATGAGTTACATGGATTAAGGAAGAGATGAGAATGAACTTGATCCAGAGAATGCAACATCTCCTGAACCCAATGAGCTTCCCCATTCTTATCTTCCCATTCTCTATTTTGCTGTTTACTTTGATGTTTATTACCCCCATTCCCATTTACTTTTCTGCAACTTACTTTCTACCATTTACTTTTATGAAATTTACATTCATCTATTTACCGTCCCGTCATTTACATTTCTTGTTATTTACGTTTCCCATCATTTAAATCCTGCAATTCGTAATCCAATTCTGTTTAGTTCAACTAGAATATTCCTCTGATTAAAGTTGCTCAACCAATCAATCCCTGTGGGATTTGATCTCACTCTATTGTGAGTTTTTACTTGACGACAATTTGATGCCAGGGCATTTTAGCCAGTTTCACTGACCTTTTCTTTATGGTTTTAGGGTAGTTTCATGCATTTTCTTAGGAAATAAGCATGTTTTGGGTAAATAATCACTTACATCTTGATTCAAGTAAACATTGTTAATTTTACATGATTTCATGAGAATTATGCATGAATTAAATGACAAAATTGAATGATGCATGTCTCATAACTTGGATTAGAGCTTTGATGCACTTTATTGCTTGATTTCAGGACAAAAGAAGCAAGAAAGAACCACGTTAGTAGCCACGTTAGTCTAGCTAACGTGACCACTAATGTGGAATGGAGGCTAACTTGTAACGTTAATGAGAAAAGTGATCGCCATTAACGCCTTCGTGAGCCATCATAGCCCACGTTGTTAACGTGGAAGCTAACGTGGAAGAGAAGTAGAACTCCAACGTTAGTGGTAAAAGTAAGTGCCACTAACGTTCCAAAGTGGCAGCTGGCCACGTTAGAGTTCACGTTAACTGAGTTAACGTGACTCTTAACGTGGATGAGGAAGATAATGCCAACGTTAGTGACACTCACCTTTGTCACTAACGTTGGACTAAGCTCATATTTGCCACGTTAAGAGTCACGTTAACCTAGTTAACGTGGACTCTAACGTGGAGGGAGCAAGGAATCACCAATGTTAGTGACACTCACCTTTGTCACTAACGATGGATTAAGCCACTATGAGCCACGTTAGTTGCCACGTTAATTACATTAACGTGGAAGCTAACGTGGAGAAGAGGGATGATGATCCAACGTTAGTGACACTCATCTTTGTCACTAACGTTGGAGATGGCTATCAATACCACGTTAGAAGTCACGTTAACCTAGTTAACATGAACTCTAACGTGGGAAGTAGGGGCGTTTTGAAGCGTTAGTGACAAAGGTAAGTGTCACTAATGCTCTCGAAGATTTGGCAAGCCTACGTTAAAGGCCACGTTAACTATACTAACGTGAACTCTAACGTAGGAAGAAAGGGGTACTCTCAACGTTATTGGAAAAGGTAAACCCCAGTAACGTTTGCGAAGGGCCAAGAAGCAACGTTAGTGGTCACGTTAGTGCCACTAACGTTGAGGTTAACGTGGACCATTTTTGGGTTAGGAACGTTAGTGAAAAAGGTGATTGTCACTAACGTTCTCGACCCCACAGTTTTACTTAACGTTAACACCACTAACGCCCCAAGCTAAAGTCCATATCTACTGCACACTTTCTCTGTAAGTAAAGCTGAGCCCACTGAAGAAGATAACTGCTTCAACTCAAGATCCAAAGGCCTATATCCAAGACTTGAAGAAGAAACTAGAAAATCAGAAGAATAGTATAAATAGGGAGAACTTTGAACTAGAAAAGAGCTTTTGGGCATTATTAGAATTACTCTCTGTATTTTTTACTTTCTCTGCAACTTCTAGTTTAACTTTTCAGAATGCATTCTCCATCTTTGTTTTCCATTCCCAGAGCTATGAACAACTAAACCCCTTTCATTGGGTTAGGGAGCTCTGTTGTTGATGGATCAATAATAGTTTTCATTATTCTTCTTCTTTCTTTTCTCTTGATTTTACTAGAAAGCTTTCAATCTTCACCCAATTGAGTAGTTATCTTGGAAAAGAAGCTATTCATACTTGGATCTCTTCGGAACCTTGGAAGAGGAATGAAGAGAACATGCTAGAAATGCTTTCTCATGTTGGACCAAATTGGGGTTTGGATGGATATAGTGACATATAATCCTACCAACATTTTAATTTGGAAATACATGTGGTATAATCAGTGACCATACCTCATCTCTTCTCATGAGCAATTGGACCAAGGAATTGGCTATTGATCAAGATTTGAGAGATTGAATTAGCAAGGAATTGGAATTCAATCACTTAAGATTGCCAAGGAGATCAATGAATGCATTGATTGAGGAAGAGATGAAAATGAACTTGATCCGGAGGATGCAACATCTCCTAAGCCTGATGAACTCCCCATTTCTGATCTTACCCATTCTCTTTAATTTCTGCCAATTACTTTTATGATCATTTTCCCCATTCTCATTTAAGATTCTGCAATTTATTTTCCGTCATCTATTTTCAGCTCTTTATTTCCAACATTTACATTTTTTGCTATTTACTTTCCCGCCATTTAATTTCCTGCAACTCTCAAACCAAATTCTGCTTAGCTCAACTAGAACATTCCTCCAATTAAAGTTGCTTGACCAATCAATCCCTATGGGATTTGACCTCACTCTTTTGTGAGTTATTACTTGACGACAATTCGGTATACTTGCCGAGGGAAATCTGTTGAGAAAAGGAACTGGGGAGAAAAGAAAACTGTAGTGCTCACAGAAGAATGCAGTTTCATCATACAAAAGAAGCTTCCCCAAAAGATGAAAGATCTTGGAAGCTTTCAAATCCCATGCATGATAGGAGACATTAGCATTGAAAAAGCATTGTGCGACCTGGGAGCTAGCATCAACCTTATGTCCTTGGACATGATGAAGAGAATGAGAATTGAAGAGGCTAAGCCAATAAGAATGGCATTCCAACTAGCAGACAGAACATTCAAGTTCCCCCATGGAGTAGTGGAGGACTTGTTAGTTAAGGTGGGTGACTTCATCTTCCCAACAGATTTTGTAGTGCTTGACATGGAAGAAGAGGCCAATACATCAATCATACTAGGGAGGCCATTCTTAGCAACAGCGGGAGCTATAATTGATGTACAAAAGGGAGAATTGGTCCTCAGGCTTCGTGAAGAAAAGATGGTATTTAATATTTTTATTGCTATGAGTTACCCAAAGGAGTCCATTGGAAAGTGTATGATGGTAGACACAATGAAGACATTGGTTCAAGGAGTTCTAGAAGAAGACAAACTTGAAGATGCAATAGAGCAAGAGCAACCAACATCATGTAGTGAATTACCACAAGGAAGCATGGATAGCTCAATCATGCTAGACAAGACAAGAAAGGAGAAAGTGGAAGCACCAAAGCTGGAATTGAAGACTCTACCTTCAAACTTGAAGTATGCTTACTTGGGGAGCAATGATACTTATCCAATAATCATCAATTCAACCTTGAGCAAGGAACAAGAGGAAGAGCTCATTAAGGTGCTGAAACAACACAAGGATGCCAAGCCCTTCAATGTGCATGCATAAGATACTTCTTAAGGAGGATGCCAAGCCCTCAATCCAGCCACAAAGAAGATTGAATCCATCAATGAAGGAAGTAGTGCAAAAGGAAGTGTTAAAGCTTTGGAAAGCAGGGGTGAACTACCCTATCTTAGATAGTCCTTGGGTGAGTCCTGTTCAAGTAGTCCCCAAGAAAGGGGGAATCAAAATGGTACCAATTGAAAGGAATGAGCTAATATCAACAAGAATAGTGACCGGATGGTGCATGTGTATAGACTACAGAAAACTCAATGAAGCCACAAGGAATGATCATTTCCCTCTACCCTTCATGGATCAAATGTTGGAGAGGCTTGCTGGGCACGAGTACTATTATTTCTTGGATGGATATTCAGGCTACAACCAGATTGTAGTGGATCCTAAGGACCAAGAAAAGACATCTTTCACTTGCCCTTATGGTGTTTTTGCATATAGACGTATGCCCTTTGGTTTGTACAATGCACCTGCCACATTCCAAAGGTGTATGCTGTCCATTTTTTCTGACATGATTCAGAAATTCATTAAGGTTTTCATGGATGATTTCTTAGTGTTTGATGACCCCTTTCCTAATTTCTTACACCATCTTGCCTTGGTGCTCAAGAGATGCTAAGAGACTAACCTAGTTTTGAACTGGGAAAAGTGTCATTTTATGGTTACCAAAGGGGTAGCCCTTGGTCACAAAATCTCTAAGAAAGGCATAGAAGTAGATAGAGCCAAGGTGGAAGTGATTGAAAAGTTACCCCCCACCTTGCAATGTCAAAGCAGTTAGGAGCTTTTTGGGACATGCTAGCTTCTATAGAAGGTTCATTAGAGATTGTTCAAAAATTGCTAAACCTTTAAGCAACCTGCTTGTCTCTAATGTACCCTTCATATTTGATAGAGAATCTATGCAAGCTTTTGAGGAGCTTAAAAGCTCTCCTCTGCACCTATTATAGTACCACCAAGCTGGGACTTGCCTTTTGAATTGATGTGTGATGCATCAGATTTTGCCATTGGTGCTGTATTTTGACAAAGGAGAGACAAGCTAGTGCATGTCATTTATTATGCAAGCAAGGTGCTTAATGAAGCCCAAAGGAACTACACCACCACAAAAAAAGAACTCCTTGCTATAGTCTTTGATTTTGATAAATTCAGGTCTTACCTTATTGGTTCTAAAGTAGTTGTGTTTACTGACCATGCAGCACTCAAATACTTGTTAACCAAACAAGAATCCAAGTCTAAATTAATCAGATGGATCCTACTACTCCAAGAGTTCAACATTGAAATCAAGGACATAAGTGAAGCAGAAAATAAGGTGGCTGACCACCTATTAAGGATCCCACATATGGACAATGAAGCTCATAGTCCTGGTTTAAACGAAAGCTTTCTAGATGAGCAATTAATGATGCTCGAAGAGGTTGCATGGTTTGCATACATAGCCAATTTCAAGGCCATTAGAGAGCTACCATCCAACATCATAAGAATGAAGCTTGATGGATTGGAAACAGAATTCCAACACCTAAACTCACCGGCAAGTGCACCGGGTCGCATTAAGTAATAATAACTCACATCAGTGAGGTCGATCCCATAGGGATTGAAGGATTGAGCAATTTTAGTTAGGTGGTTGATTTAGTCAAGTGAACAAGAGTTGATTTGAGTGATTTGTATCCAACAGAAGCTAAATTATATGAAATTTAAAGGGAGAGGGGTAATTGATAGGAATTTAAAGTGCAGAGGAATTAAAGGAGCTGAATCTTAAAGTGCAAGTAATGTAAATTGTAGAAACTTAAATTGCATGAAATGTAAATAACTGAAGCTTAAAATGCAAAAAATGTAAATGGCTTGAATCATAAAAGGATTTGGGAGTTGGGATTACAGAAATTAAACAAGAGAAAGTAAAATAGCATAAATTAGAGAAGTGGAATATGAATTAAAATTGCAATAGATCTAAGCAGAAGAGAACAATTGCTTGAAAATCCAAATAGAAAGCAAAATGTAGTTCAATTGCAATAACTCAAGAGAAGTTAAAGATCTCAGGGTTGGAGGAGACTAGAGAACAAGTCTAGATCTCAATTCCTTCCTTGATCCAACCAAGAACATTTGCAAAAGAAGTAGAAGAGTAAATTGTAGAAGAAGTAGAAGATGAAAGCAGTAAATTGAATTTGGATTCAAATATCTCAGTTTCTAGAACAACAAGCAATCGATATTTCACGATCAAGGATGTAGTACTCTTTGTAGTAGCGGTCCTTATATATCGTATTAACAATCGAAAGATGGTCGAAAGAAAAGATCTCTATTTGACAGGGCTTCTTCCTATACCTATGAATTCCATTGGACTATATAGAAAAACAAACAAAGAGATCTCAAGGTGAGATTGAAACAAAATTTCTTCAATTTTCCACCCAAGATCCAAGATAAGAAGTAGATAGTGCAGAAGCAAGAACAAGGAAGAAGAGAGATCAATTCTCCTTCCCAATTCTTAGAGATCCAAAGTAACACTTCACAAAAAAAATGAAAATTCTAAAATGAGGGTAAGAGTAAAAGTTCAAAAGTCCTTTCTAAATCAAACTAGCTTCTATTTATACACTTCCTATTTTTGGATTTTAGAATTTGGAGTGGGCTTTTTAATTTAGTGAAGAATTGAATTGAATTGGATTTTTAATTGAATTTTCAGCCCATGTGTTGCTCCCAGGATTAAGCTCGGTTCATGTGGAGAGCTGAGCTTTGGTGTGATTATTCCACTTCAATTGCTTTTCAGCCCATGTGTTGCTCCCAGGGTCAAGCTCGGTTCATGTGGAGAGCTGAGCTTGGGTGTTGCATGTGTGTTGCGCACCAAGCTTCCATGGCCGTGTCAATTGTGCGTGACATGCTTCATGTGGCAAGGGAAGTAGCGCTTAGCTCTTGGCAAGAGCTGAGCTTGCTCCTTGTCTTTGGTGAGGTCCCAAGCTCGACACCCGGGAGAGCATTGCTTGGCTTCTATTTCTTGGCACCAAAGTAGTGCACTCTCTCTTGCTTCCTTGAGGCCCCTGGTTCGGTTCCCATGGAGTGAAAATAAGCCAATTTTGGCTTGTTTTTCTTGTGAGATAGCGCTGCCCCCTCCACCTTGGTCTTGAGTTCGAAACTTGTGGAGTGCATTGGCAAACTATTTTTCCTTGAATTTTCTTGAGGCAAGCCTGAAAAAGCTCTTGGGGAGAGCTAAGCTTTGAAAATTTTGCCTTGCTCCCTCCTTGATATGTAGCGCTCGGTTCTTGTGGAGAGCCTAGCTCTCCCTTTGCTTGGCCTTTGGCCTTTGAAGTAAAGTTCTTGTGGAGAGCTCTAAGCTCTTGGCAAGACCGTTAAGCTCTTGCTCCTTGTATGTGCCACGCTTTCCTCCTCTTATGGCTATGCTTCTTGTTTCCCTTGGGCACGCTCCTTAGGCCACGCTTTTCTTATTTTTTTCTTTTCTTCACCTACAATTAATCAAAACAACCAATCAAAGTATCACCAAATTCACAAGGTTTAAAATTCATTTAAAAATCAATTTATTCAAGCTTAAACCTGATGATTTTGTGCCAATTAAAGGGTGGTTGATTGATTCAAATAAACCATGCAATTCCACTCCAAATTACTTACTTACAATGCAAGAAAGTGCATAAAACCTAATGAAACAAGTGAAATTTGCTTGAAAAGCTAGCATATGATGACTTGTCATCAAAGCTCATCAATGATGCCAAGCATTTCATTTGGGATGAACCATACCTCTTCAAAAAGTGTGTGATGCTCGGATTTTTGACGGTTTAGAATTCACAAATGAAATCTCATTGTAAGTATAGTTTCTAAACCAAAAAAAATCCTTTCATACAAAAGATTGTTTGTCACTAAAACAAACCCCTAAAATTATAAACTGAAGTATTGGAACCTCGGGTCGTTCTTCCTAGGAATTACAATAGAGTGCTCTTGTTATTGGTTATGAGGTATGTTTTAGGGTTTTTGAGATAAGAGACATGAAATGTAAATGGCAATAGAAATAAACTAATAGCTAAAAAGGTCTTGGCAAGGTTTGGTGGTCAAGGATCTCTATCCCTATCACTAACCACAACATGAGAATTGGCAAGGATCAATCCCATTAAATCATCCTCTAACTAGTAAAGGAAAGTCAAATGAGCTATATCAATCCAAGTTCATAAGTCCTAACTCTCCACTAATTCAATTAGTGAGAATTAGAGTTAATGACTTCCCAATCATCAATTACTTGGACATTAGTAACTCAAGAGTTCCTAAGTTACCTTCCCAAGCCAAGAGCACTAAAATCTACTCTAACATCCTTCCAAGCATTTTATCAAGCACTTGGAAGGCACAAAAGGAAAGCAAAGTTCAATTGCAAGAAAAGTAAATCTACACTACTCAAATGCAAGGAATTAAACAACAATAATTCAAATGAACAATAAAGGAACATGAAAACATAAATTGTATTAAAGAGAAATAGAAGAACAAAAGTGCATCAACATAAAAGTAGAGAATCACAAGAATTAAATGCTAAACCAGAGAGAAGAAATGTAGAAGAAGAAGAATTACAAAGGGAAAAATAAATCAAAGCATGAAATTAACCTAGATCTAAGGATTCTAATCTAGATCTAACCTAATCCTAATTCTAGAGAGAAGACTAACTAGAAAACTAAACTAAAACTAACTAAGTTTCTAAGTGTTCAAAAGTTGTGATTCCCCTTCAGTTCTTGGGTTAAATAGCATCAGAAATGAGTTGGATTGGGCCCAAAATGCTTCAGAAATCGCTGGCCACGAGTTGCACTTTAGTGAGTCACGTGCAACATCAGTGCGTACATGTATAGTGTGCGTGTGCATCCCTAAACACGATGCAACTATGGCAAATTTTATATCATTTTGAAGCACTGGATGTTAGCTTTCTAATGCAATTAGAACCGCATCATTTGAATCTCTGTAGCTCAAGTTATGAGCGATTAAGTGCAAAGAGGTCGGGCTTGACAGCTTTGCGATTCCTTCATTTCTTCATGAGTTCTCCATTTCTACATGCTTTTTCTTCATTCCCTCAATCCAATCCTTGCCTCCTAAATCTGAAATTACTTAACAAACATATCAAGGCATCTAATGGAATCAAGGTGAATTAAATTTAGCTATTTTAAGACCTCAAAAGTATGTTTTCACTCTTAAGCACAATTAAAGGAGAATTTACAAAACCATGCTATTTCATTGGATACATGTGAGAAAGGTTGACAAAACCCTCTAAATTCAAGACAAGATAAACCCTAAAAATGGGGTTTATCAGTGTGCTGATGGACTGCTAAGAAGATGCATCTCTCATGAGAAAGGACAAGAGGTTCTTTGGCATTGCCATGGATCTACTTATGGAGGGCTCTTTAGTGGAGAGAGGATTACAGCTCAGGTGTTGTAGTGTGGATTCTATTAGCCTACAATATTCAAGGATGCAAATGAGTTTGTGACAAGGTGCAATGAATGTCCAAGAGCTGGCAACCTACCCAAGAAGAATGAGATGCCACAGAGGTTCATCATGGTTAGAGAACAACTTTTAAGACACCTATTGGTATGTCTCCATACCAATTGGTGTATGAAAAACCTTCTCATTTGCCTGTGGAGCTTGAGCATAGAGCATTTTGGGCTCTAAAGATGTTAAACTTTGACAATCAAACTGCTAGAGAAAGAAGGTTGTTGCAGCTCAATGGGTTAGATGAATTCAGAATTCAAGCCTATGAAAATGCTAAGATTTATAAAGAGAAAATAAAGAAATGGCATGATCAAAAGCTATCAAAAAGGGAGTTTGCAGAAGGCCAAAAGGTTCTCTTATACAACTCAAGACTCAAATTTTTCCTAAGGAAGTTGAAATCAAGATGGTCAGGACTCTTCACAATCATCAAAGCTTCCCCTTATGGTCATGTGGAACTCATGGATGAGAAAACATAGAGGACTTTCACTGTCAATGGCCACAGACTTAAGCATTACTTGGGAGACTCACTAAATGAGTAATGAGTGAACTACAACCTCAGCTGAAGAGGAAGAACCGTCAAGCTAATGACGTTAAAGAAGCGCTAGTTGGGAGGCACCCCAACCCTCATATCCTTTCAATTTCATGCTTTCTAGATCTATTTATGTAAGTTACTTTAGTTAATTGCCTTCTAGTTTCTAGTGTTAGTTACTAAGTTATTAGCTTTGAGATTTTAGCTTTAAAGTTTTCTGGGTTTTTTCTGAAAGATCAATCTTGCATAGTTCATTATATGATGTTCCTTGATTGGGTTGAGAAACTTACTGAAGAACTAAGTTTGGTGTGGCCACCAGCCCACTTAATTTTTGAACTTACATGATAACATTTTAATTGATCTTATGAGTAAGCCAAAAATTAAGTTTACTGTGGCCACCATCATAAGAAACATTTGTAAATTGTGCACCCAAAGAAATTGAGCCCAATTAATTGGTATCTTAAGGCGCTCAGTAAATTGGTGAGATAAATGAAAAGGTCACTTAATTGTACACATAGAGTGGAAGTGGAAGGGTATGAAAAAAAATTAAATACATTCCACTCATTATGTATACAATAAAGTCTAATCATAAGCACCAGTCACCAGATGCAATGAACTTAAGTTTGGTGTCCAAAAGACACACAAAATGAATACCAATTAATTAGAAAAAAATGAAACAACCTTTTGATTACTAATATGAACTTTGTAACTGCAATTTCAGGAAGTGGTGGGGCCCATAAGGCATTGATCACTCATCAAGTGAAGGGAGTCAAAGTGTACTTCACACTTTGGAACTCACAATCTGAAGAAAGCTGAACTACTTTCAAATGGTGCTTCTCCCATGCTGGGCGCCAAAACCAAGTGTGAAAACATTCAATTTTGTCATCAATTTCACACCTTCTAGATTTTTCCTTCCCCCTATATTGCACTCACCCACCCCTTCTCATACACCACACACACCCCTTCTCTCTTCCGAAACCACCACTCTCTCTTATCTACTTTCTTTCTTTCTTTCTTGATTGGGACAATCAAGTCCTAAGTTTGGTGTTGAGTGAAATCCTTTTGCTTCATTTTTTTTCTCCTTCTTCCTTTCCATCATCACAAACCCATATTCCACAAATGGCACCACCAAAGGTCTCTGGCTCAAAGAAGAGAAAGACCAAGGAAACCTCTAGCTCTTCAAGTTACAATGAGCACAAGTTTCTTTCATTCTTCCAGTAAAACCAGTTCTTTGGGTGGGTGAGTGAGAGGAAAATCATCTCAGAGGTGGACTTCCAACTTAGAAGAGATGAGCACAGAGAAATCAACATTGAGATTAATAGTAGGGGCTGGGAAATCTGGTGCAATCCACCAAAGAAAGTGGTGGTGAGATTAGTATGAGAGTTATTTGCCAATGCGGTTCCACAACCAGGCCAACAGCTCACTTATCTAAGTTTTATGAGGGGGAAAGATATTGATTACAGCCCTGCAAACCTAGAAAGAATGCTGGAGGTAAGGAACACAAGATCCTTGATGTGTGGAAAACGATCCAACACGAAACTAACCGGCAAGTGCACCGGGTCGCATCAAGTGATAAAACTCACGGGAGTGAGGTCGATCCCACAGGGATTGAAGGATTGAGCAATTTTAGCTTAGTGGATGACTTAGTCTAGCGAATCAAGAGTTGATTTGAGTGGTTTGTATTCGACAGAAGCTAAATTGCATGAAATTAAAAGGGAGAGGGACAATTGGCAAGAATTTAAAGTGCAGAGAAATTAAAGAGGCTGAATCTTAAAGTGCAAGTAATATAAATTGCAGAAACTTAGATTGCAAGAAATGTAAATTGCAGAATCTTAAAGTGCAAGAAATGTAAATGGCTTGAATTGTAAAGGGAATTGGGAATTGGATTTGCAGAAATTAAACAAGGAAAAGTAAAATGCAATAAAGAGAAAAGTAGAAGATGACTTGAATTAAACCGGATCTAAAATAGAAATGAGAAAAAGCTTGGTGTAGCAATGAAAAAAGGAAATTGAAATTTAAAACTGTAGATCTCAGGACTCAAGAGACTATATAGCTGAGTCTAGATCTCACTGCCTTCCTAGATCCAGCAAGAACAATTGCAAAGGAAATAAAGAAATGTAAATTGTAGAAAGAGTAGAAGAAGAAGCAATTAACAGAAATTGGAATTCAATTATGCAGAAAATTTAACAAGATCTCAAGGTGAGATTGAAACAGAAGTTCTTCAATTCTTCACCCAAGATCCGAAGCAAGAAAAGTAAAGAGTGCTCAAGCAAGAACAAGGAAGAAGAGAGATCAATTCTCCTCCCAAATTCCCTTGAATTAAAACAACAATGCCCAGAAATGTAAAGGTGAGCTCTCTCTGTAAATATTTTTCCCAATGCTAAAGAAAAGCTCCCGGAAAACTTAAATCCTAAGCTATTTATACACTTTCTTCAAATGGTCTTCAAGCCTTGAATTGGGCCTTTGCTCTTGATGGAATTGGGTTGATAAAAGCCTCTGTTGATTGCTCTTGGAGTTGGAGAGAAACCCATTGTGAACCGGGACATAAAGCACAAAAGCTTGAGTCAAAGTTTGAGGCAAACTTTTGCTCAAGCTTTTTATATCAGCCACCCCCTTTTGCTGATATCCACATTTGAGCTAAAGTTTGAGGTCAAACTTTTAGCCAAACGTGGATCCCCTTGTGTGCATGTGTGGCACCAACGTTTGCCAAAAAGCTTGAGGCAAATGTTGGCACAAGCTTTTCTCCTCCAGGGTGTTGATGTGTGGCGCCAACGTTTGCTAAAGAGCTTGAGGCAAACGTTGGCGCAAGCTTTTCTCCTCCAGGGTGTTGGTGTGTGGCGCCAACGTTTGCCAAAAAGCTTGAGGCAAACGTTGGCGCAAGCTTTTGCTCCAACCAATGTGAATTCACTCTTCCAAAAGCTTGAGCTAAAGTTTGAGGCAAGCTTTTGCTCAAGCCTTTTGTTCTCTCTTGCTCCTTGCCCTTTCTTCTTTCGTCAACCTTCTTCAAAGCTCTTTTCACCTATCATCAATCAACCAAACACATCAAAGCTATGCTCAAAATCATGAGTTTGTTATTCTTTCATAATATATGACAATTATAGCACAAAATCTCATGAAATTTCATTAATTCATCCATGGTTGATTGAATCAAAGGAAATATGAAAGTCTACCCAATTGGCTTACTTATGGCTCAAGAAAGTGCATAAAATCAATTGAAAACAAAAGAAAAAGACTAGTGAAACTAGGCTAAGATGACTTGTCATCACAACACCAAACTTAGAGCTTGCTTGTCCCCAAGCAAGAAAAGAATTATTGAGAAGAAAGAATAATATGGAAGAGGATGTTCATGCTAGCAGAGTATTATTGGTAGTTCATGGGGTTTTATGTGGATATGTAAACACTCACTTATTGACTTTTAGGCCTAGAAAGTCTCCTTCAAGCATCAAGCAACACACTGCTATGACCTCTCATTATTACTTTGTCCTTGACTATTATTTTTCTCTATAAGCTTTAGTTCAGTGTCATGTGTAGCAAGTTCTTTTCTTTCTTTATACTTGACATATTATTCACTATAGACACTTGGCTCACATTCCTTCTTAAAACATTGATGCCCAGCACCTCTTTGGGTTACTAAATGCCTTGTAGTTAGGTTGCTCTTGATAGTGGACTTTTAGTTGATAATCCCGGGTTAGTTAACCCAAGTTACCAAGTGTTGATGCACTCCAAAGAACTTAATAATCCAAGCAGATCCTAGTACAAAGACACCACAGGCATATATTCTAAGGTTCAAACTATTGGTGTCTAGCTTTGTTTCTTCTTTTTTTTTTCTTTTGTTCTATTGCCACTTTTGGCTTGTTCTTTTCTCTTTTTGTTTTTCTTTTCAACCAAGGACTCTTATTTGATTGAGATTCATAGACAGTGAGCTACTTTCTACTTAAAAGGAGACAGTCTAGTTCTTTTATTCACTAAAAGTGAGCTATCATACAATCATACATTCATACCACCACTCACTATTATTGTACTTCCAGCTAACAAAGAATTATCTTACTTCACCTTCCAAATATTTCTTTTATTGAATTAAAGATGCAGGGGACAAAGCATACATTTAGTTAAGTGAAAGTAAACACACAAGCACACACTTAGACTAGCTTATTTATTGCAAAAAAATTGATTCTACTTGTACTAGATGAACACTTTAGCAAGACATAAATCAAAGCATTTCTAAACAATAGAAGTTAAGTATAGATACAACCTATTGGTTTGCAATTCTTTTGTCCTTCCTTCTGTTGTGCCCCTTTTGAGTTATGATGCATAATGTCCTCAAATGGTGGTTAGTTCCCTGCACAATTCTCAAAAGTTGCTTGCTTCTCAAGCCCTTAGGTGACTGGTTAGTATGCATGAATTGAGTGTGGCTTTTGGATTTAATTTGGTGTGGGAACACCAAACTTAATTTCTTGCCACTGTCTCTAATGCAACAGGTTGTCTACTTATGAATTCTTTTGGCCTTGCTAAAGGTTATGGAACCAAAACTAAAAGTAATTAAATGGTTGAATAATTTGTCTGATTGCTTAGAGCTAGCATTATGCAGGAGGTGAGAGTATGCTTTTAAATGAGATTTTGGTGGAACACCAAACTTAGAATCCTTCATTCTCCCTTAAATTGTTTTGGTGTGCAACACCAAACTTAGCTCCTTGCAATGCATACCAATTATTCAACATTTTTATTGAAAAGGCTATGAAAAGAAAACTACCTCAGGTTGGGTTGCCTCCCAATAAGCGCTTCTTTATTGTCATTAGCTTGACATCGATCCCCTTAGATCATGGGGGTTGAAAATCATAGTGCCTCAGCTTTTCTCCTCTTACTGTGAACTTCCTTCCGGTATCCTTTTTGATGATCTCTAGGTGTTCAAGTGAAAGGACCCGGTTCACAGTGTAGTATTCAGATGATTGTGGGGACACCTTCATTGGTTGGGTGTTTAACACTACTTTATCCCCTGGTGAAAAGCCTTCAGTGGGGATTTTCTTGTTTTTCCACCCTTTTGGCCTCTTCTTCTTCTCTTCTTTCTTAGGAGATGATTCATGCTTTGGTGGTTCTTTATCTGGAGTGTTGAGGTTCTCATCTGGGGGTTTTGGATCTAGTTCCTCCTGGATTTCTTTAGTCTGTTGCACCATCTCTACTTCTTTCAAGCATGGATTTAGAAGTCTTGGAGTTAACTCATTGAATGCCTCCTTCGAGCTTTGATCCCTGGCCTTATCCTTCATACAATCTTCTTCTTGAGTGGGCTCATGCAGGGTTTTAAAAACATGGAATGCTAGGTGCTCATCATGTACTCTCAACAATAATTCCCCTTTTTCAACATCTATCAATGCTCTGCCCGTAGCCAGGAAAGGCCTCCCCAGGATGATGGGAGTGTTAGGGTCTTCCTCCATATCCAGGATGACAAAATCAACTGGGAGAAGGAATTTTCCCACTTTTACCAGCACATTCTCTACAACTCCAAGTGCTTGTTGAATGGACTTGTCAGCCATTTGAAGAGTTATTCGAGTGGGTTTCAGCTCAAAAATTTTAAGCTTCTTCATAAGAGATAGAGGCATCAAGTTTATACTTGCACCAAGGTCACAGAATGATTTCTCAATAGTTATGTTTCCTATGGTACAAGGTATATAAAACCTTCTAGGATCATCCTTCTTCTCTGGTAGACCTCTTTGGAGAATAGCACTACACTCCATTGTCATTTCAACAATCTGTCCTTCCTTCAAGGGTCTTTTCTTTGTTAGCACTTCTTTCATAAATTTGGCATATAATGGCATCTGTTCAAGTGCTTCTAAGAAAGGAATATTGATACTGAGTGTCTTGAATATGTTCAGGAACTTTGAGTATTGCTTATCCTCGTTTTCTTTTTTGAATCTTTGAGGATATGGAAGTTTGGGGATATATGGCTTCATCCCTTCCTTCTTCTCTTGTAATTGTGTTTCAGGGATGTCCTTATCTCTCTTTGAGCATTTTGCATTCTCGGTCTTTTTATCCTCTTCACTTCTCTCTTCTGTCTCTTCTTGTGGAATTTGTTTGTTGTGTTCTTCCTGATTGATGGCTTCTTTCTCCCAAGTCTTCTCACTTTCCACTATGATTGCTTTGCACTCCTCCCACTTTGTAGCTTTTCCTTTGTCCCTTGGGTGGTTTTGAGTGGCACTAGGGGATGCATTTGGTTGCTTCTCACCCATCTCTGTAATTTGTTTAGCTACTTATTCCATTTGCATCTCAAGATTTCTGAGTGAAGCTTCTTGGTTTTTGCTTGTTATGGCTTGATCTTTTCTTGCTGCTTCTTGATCTTTTCTTGCTGTTTCTTGATCTTGTCTGGCAATCTCTTGATTTTTCATGAGTTTTTTCATCATTATCTCTTGGTACTTCATCATCTTTTCCATCAATATCTCCAAATTGGAGATTCTTTGAGTGTCTTGTGACGCTTGTGGCTGGTTGTGAGATATTGAAGGTTGATGGTAGGTGTTTTGGTTAGTGGTTTGGTTATTGGGTGGATAGTAACTGGAATTTGGGTGGTTGTTTTGGGGTTTTCTATATGGATTGGGGTTAATGTTTTGCTGGTTGTGGTTTTGGTTGTTTCTTGAGTTGTTTTGGTTTGAATTTCTTTGCCATGGTTGCTGGTTTTGAGTGTGGTTATCTCCCCATCTTATGTTTGGATGGTTCTTCCAGGATGGATGTAGGTGTCACCATAAACTTCATTTTGGCCTGAGCCTTGGTTGTGCATATATTGAGGTTGTTCCTGCTGCTGATCTTCTTGGTTTTCTTCATTTTGCCCCCCTGTGGTTGATGGTTGACTTGTATTCACTGTTGCAACTTGCAAGCTATCAATCCTCTTGGCCATTTGCTCAAACTGTTGTTGAATTTGCTGCTGCATCATTTTGTTTTGAGCTAGGATTGAGTCCACTCCTTCCAACTCTATCACTCCTTTCCTTTGTGATGGTTGGCGTTGCCTTTGGTGAGCAAAGAAATACTGGTTGTTAGCCACCATATCAATGAGATTTTGGGCCTCCTCTGCAGTTTTCATGAGTTGCGTTGAGCCTCCTGCTGAGTAGTCAAGTGCCTCTTGAGCTTTCATTGTCAGTCCTTCATAGAAATTTTGGAGTTTATCCCATTCATTAAACATCTTAGGAGAGCACTTCCTGATTAGAGCCTTGTATCTCTCCCATGCCTCATAGAGAGGTTCAGCATCCATCTGTATGAATGTTTGTACTTCGGTCTTCAATCTAATAATCTTCTGAGGCGGGTAAAATTTAGCAAGGAATTTGCTCACTAGATCTTCCCAATTATTGATGCTATCTCTTGGAAATGACTCCAACCATTGAGTGGCTTTGTCTTTGAGGGAAAATGAAAATAGCAGCAATTTGTAACTGTCAGGATGCACACCATTGGTCTTCACTGTGTTACATATCCTCAGGAAGGTGGATAGGTGCTGGTTTGGATCTTCCAAGGGGCCTCCTCCATAGGAACAGTTGTTCTGCACCAAGGTGATGAGTTGGGGCTTCAATTCAAAGTTATTTGCATCGACATTTGGGGTAAGGATACTACTCCCACAATGCCTTGGGTTAGCAAGTGTATATGAAGCCAAGACTCTCCTCTCGGGTTGACCATTGTTGTTGGCCATTCTCACTAGTGGATTTGTTGGATTTGTTGAGTGTTCCTCCAATTCATGATATTCTTCATTTGATTCTTCCTCTCCAGCAACATTTTTTTCTCTTGCTTCTCTTCTTAGCCTTCGGAGGATTCTTTCGTCAGTTTCATGAAAGGTAGGGATCTCTCTTCTTGTATCTGACATACAAGCAAAACATAAGAATCACACAACACCAGAAAGGCAATAACACTTCAATCCATGGCTGAAGTGAAATATTAGTTAGCTTAAGCAAAAATTCAAACAGTTAGCAGGTTAGCAACGAAAATAAAGAAACAGAAAAGAAAAAGTGCTTGATCTAGATCTCCACTTCACTTAATCATTGTCAATCTAATCAATCCCCGGCAACGGCGCCAAAAACTTGATGTGTGGAAAACGATCCAACACGAAACTAACCGGCAAGTGCACCGGGTCACATCAAGTAATAAAACTCACGGGAGTGAGGTCGATCCCACAGGGATTAAAGGATTGAGCAATTTTAGTTTAGTGGATGACTTAGTCTAGCGAATCAAGAGTTGATTTGAGTAATTTGTATTTGACAGAAGCTAAATTGCATGAAATTAAAAGGGAGAGGGACAATTGGCAAGAATTTAAAGTGCAGAGAAATTAAAGAGGCTGAATCTTAAAGTGCAAGTAATATAAATTGCAGAAACTTAGATTGCAAGAAATGTAAATTGCAGAATCTTAAAGTGCAAGAAATGTAAATGGCTTGAATTGTAAAGGGAATTGGGAATTGGATTTGCAGAAATTAAACAAGGAAAAGTAAAATGCAATAAACAGAAAAGTAGAAGATGACTTGAATTAAACCAGATCTAAAACGGAAATGAGAAAAAGCTTGGTGTAGCAATGAAATAAGGAAATTGAAATTTAAAACTGTAGATCTCAGGACTCAAGAGACTAGATAGCTGAGTCTAGATCTCACTGCCTTCCTAGATCCAACAAGAACAATTGCAAAGGAAATAAAGAAATGTAAATTGCAGAAAGAGTAGAAGAAGAAGCAATTAACAGAAATTGGAATTCAATTATGCAGAAAATTTAACAAGATCTCAAGGTGAGATTGAAACAGAAGTTCTTCAATTCTTCACCCAAGATCCGAAGCAAGAAAAGTAAAGAGTGCTCAAGCAAGAACAAGGAAGAAGAGAGATCAATTCTCCTCCCAAATTCCGTTGAATTAAAACAACAATGCCCAGAAATGTAAAGGTGAGCTCTCTCTGTAAATATTTTTCCCAATGCTAAAGAAAAGCTCCCGGAAAAATTAAATCCTAAGCTATTTATACACTTTCTTCAAATGGTCTTCAAGCCTTGAATTGGGCCTTTGCTCTTGATGGAATTGGGTTGATAAAAGCCTCTGTTGATTGCTCTTGGAGTTGGAGAGAAACCCATTGTGAACCGGGACATAAAGCACAAAAGCTTGAGTCAAAGTTTGAGGCAAACTTTTGCTCAAGCTTTTTATATCAACCACCCCCTTTTGCTGATATCCACGTTTGAGCTAAAGTTTGAGGTTAAACTTTTAGCCAAACGTGGATCCCCTTGTGTGCATGTGTGGCACCAACGTTTGCCAAAAAGCTTGAGGCAAACGTTGGCGCAAGCTTTTCTCCTCTAGGGTGTTGATGTGTGGCGCCAACGTTTGCTAAAAAGCTTGAGGCAAACGTTGGCGCAAGCTTTTCTCCTCCAAGGTGTTGGTGTGTGGCGCCAACGTTTGCCAAAAAGCTTGAGGCAAACGTTGGCGCAAGCTTTTGCTCCAACCAATGTGAATTCACTCTTCAAAAAGCTTGAGCTAAAGTTTGAGGCAAGCTTTTGCTCAAGCTTTTTGTTCTCTCTTGCTCCTTGCCCTTTCTTCTTTCTTCAACTTTCTTCAAAGCTCTTTTCACCTATCATCAATCAACCAAACACATCAAAGCTATGCTCAAAATCATGAGTTTGTTATTCTTTCATAATATATGACAATTATAGCACAAAATCTCATGAAATTGCATTAATTCATCCATGGTTGATTGAATCAAAGGAAATATGAAATTCTACCCAATTGGCTTACTTATGGCTCAAGAAAGTGCATAAAATCAATTGAAAACAAAAGAAAAAGACTAGTGAAACTAGGCTAAGATGACTTGTCATCAATCCTCTCGGTGCTATGAAGAAAGAGTGAAGCAACTTGATCCGGGCTTTGAAGACATTATAAATGAAATATGTGTACTCAAGTACTCCTCTTAAATTTGGTGACATTGTTGTAATTCACATTGGCTACGGCAAGGGCATACTCCTTTTGAATTTAGTGACATTGATCGGTGTAATGCATGGTGCTAGAGCACAAACCACAAATTCTAGGAGGGCCTTCAAGTTGGGCAGCTTGGGGTGGGGCTTGGATGGCTTGGATGAAATAGAATTCCTTTTGCTCTTTATGCATCTCCGTAAGGATAGTAGTCATATCCCCAAGCACCTTGGTCAAGCTTGCTTCGGAAGGTGGTGCTTCTACCACACCCTTGAGGGGATTGCTTCTTACCCTTACATGTTGTGTGATGACAAGTCATCTTATCCTAGTTTTTCAAGCAATTTTTCACTTGTTTTATAGGTTTTATACACTTTCTTGAGTTACAAGTAAGCCATTTGGGTGGAAATTCATGTGCATTTGGATTCAATCAACCATGAATAAATTAATATATTTTCATGAGATTTTGTACTATAATTGCTTATATGTCAAGGATGATAAGAAGTCTCATGATTTTAGCATAGCTTTGATGCATTTGTTGATTGATGACAGGTGACCAAAAGGCTTGGAGGAAGGTTGAAGAAAGGGGATGACAGAAGGCAGCAAAACCTCCCTGGGGAAGCTCAAGTTTGTGCCAACATTTGCCTCAAACTTGAGGTCAAACGTTGGCTTAAGAAAGAACCCAGGAGATGCCAAAGTTTGCGCCAACGTTTGCCTCAAACTTGAGGTCAAACGTTGGTTCAAAAACACATCCTGGAGGGGCCAACGTTCACGCCAACGTTCGCCTCAAACTTGAGGTCAAACGTTGGCACAATTAATAACCAGGGGAGGAGCCAACGTTCATGCCAACGTTTGCCTCAAACT
This sequence comes from Arachis hypogaea, assembly GCF_003086295.3. Classification (NCBI taxonomy): domain Eukaryota; kingdom Viridiplantae; phylum Streptophyta; class Magnoliopsida; order Fabales; family Fabaceae; genus Arachis; species Arachis hypogaea. The sequence goes on from NC_092050.1 coordinate 49,492,312, forward strand.
TGAGGTCAAACGTTGGCACAACTACTACCCAGGGGAGGCCAACGTTCACGCCAACGTTTACCTCAAACTTGAGGTCAAACATTGGCTTTACAATGTTCTTGGAGGAAGCACGGTTGAGCTCATGTTTGACCTCAAACGTGAACTCAAACGTGAGTGACAGAAAAGCACCGTTCTGCATAATTTTTAACAATCCAACGTTTGAGTTAAATTTTGCCTCAAACTTTGACTCAAACTTAAAGGCTCCAAAGTCCAAATTGCAAACGGATTTCTTTCCAAGTCCAAGAGCAATCAACTAAGGCTATCTTCAATCCAATTCCATCAAGGGCAAGGCCCAAATTCAAGGCTTCAAGACCATTAGAAGAAAGTGTATAAATAGAAGTTAGTTTGATTTAAGAGGGACGTACTTTTTACTTTTGAATGTTTGTACCTCTTTGAGAATTTTTCTTACTATAACTTTGATTTTGGATCTTGGAGGAGAGTTGAATTCTCTTCCCCTCTGGGTTTTCTGTTTTTCTTTTCTGAAAAGCTTTACTTGAGTCTCCGGTGTTGAGAATTGAGGAAATTCTGTCTCAATCTCACCTTGAGATCTCTCTTTGTTTCTTTCACTGCACCAATGGAGAATTTGAGATTTAAATTTGCTTCTTCCACTGTTTGATTTTAAAATTCACTTGCAATTGATCTTTGAATTGGATCAAGGAAGGTAGTGAGATCTAGACTTAGTTTTCTAGTCTCTTGACCCCTGAGATCTGAAATTTCCTTTTAATTCATATGTTGAATGCTTCTTCAAGCTAATTTACTTTTCTGTTTGAGATCTACTTCAATTCAATTCATCTTTTACTTTCCTACTTGTTGCAATTTACTTTTTCCTGTTTAATTTCTGCAATCCCAATTCCCAATTCCTTTTATAATTCAAGCAATTTACATTTCTTGAACTTTAAGCTTCAGTCATTTACATTTCTTGCAATCTAAGTTTCTGCAATTTATATTACTTGCACTTTAAGATTCAGCTTCCTTACTTTCTTTGCCCTTTAATTTACAGTCAATTACCCCTCCCCCTTTAAATTTCATGCAATTTAGCTTCTATAAATTACAAATCACTCAAATCAACTCTTATTCGCTTGACTAAATCAACCACTAAACTAAAATTGCTCAATCCTTCAATCCCTGTGGGATCGACCTCACTCACGTGAGTTATTATTACTTGATGCGACCCGGTACACTTGCCGGTGAGTTTTGTGTTGGATCATTTTCAACCCATCAAGTTTTTGGCGCCGTTGCCGGGGATTGATTAGGTTGACAAGGATTATGTGAGGTGGTGATTTAGATTAAGCAATTTTTCTTTATTTTTGACTAACACACTAACTGTTTGAATTTTTGCTTAAGTTAACTAAAATCTCACTTTAGCTATAGAGTGAAGTTTTCCTAGTGTTGCTGGTTCTGTACATTCCTTGTGATTCTTGCTTGCTGAGTATATGACAGAAGCAATATTCTTCTATTAATCTTTTAAGCCTATCAACTGTTTGACACATTGTGTCAACTAACCCTCTAACCACATTTTGGCATGAGTATATTCAATTTTCATTTGGATTAGTTGTGATTGTGCAGATCATGGAGGAGTACCCAACGAATCTCAGTCATTGTGGGAGTAGTGTCCTCACCCCAAATGACAATAGAACCCATGAATTGGAGCATCCACTCATCACCATGAACGATGTTGCTCAATGGCTTGAAGCCTTCCCACAAGGAAGCATCACCAGATGGGAAGATCTAGTGAGTGAATTCCTGGCCAAGTTGAAACCACCCTAGAAAATTGGTAAGCTAGAGGCAGAAATGCAACCATTCACACAAGAGAAGGGAGTGATGGAAATTGAAGGTGTAAGTGCAATCATGGCCCAAAACAAACAGATACACCAACAACTTCAGCAACAATTGGAACTGATGGACAGAAAAATCAATGAGCTACGAACTGCTGTAGTAAATGCACACGACCTGCCTCGAAACTCCCATTGTTGGAATTAACCTGAAAAAGGTTTCGGAGCAATTAACTATGAGTAACAAAGTCATGAGCGATTGCATTCTCCAAACAGTACCTCAAGCCTGTTCCAACACAAGTCTCAGGGTGATGTGTACAACCCACCCTGGAGGACTCATTCTAACTGGAGGAGGAGTGAGCACCAAAATCAAGGACCAAGAAACCTCAATTACAACAACCCTAGCTTCACAAACCAGCACGAAAACCACCCTAACAATAACAACCATTACGCACCACCCTAATACACATACTTCCAACCCCATCATACTTCACAATTCTCCCAAAACAACTCTCATCAACCATCCCATTTGACGCAACCACAACCAAATCCAAACTTCCAAAGAATCTCTAGTCTAGAGATAATGATGGAGAAGTTCATAAAAATTCAAGAGATGGCAAGACAAGATCAGGAAGCAGCAAGGAAAGATCAAGCCATAATAAGTAGAGACCAAGAAGCCTCAATCAGAAAACTTGAGAGGCAAATGGAACAAATGGTTAAACACATTATAGAAATAGGGGAGAAAGAGACAAATACCATCCCCATAGCCACTGAAGATGACCCAAAAGATAACGAAAAAGCTGCTAGGTGGGAGAAATGGAAAGCAATCATAGAGGAAAGTGAAAGGGCTATGGAAAAAGAAATAATCATCAAAGAAAAGCACCACAGAGAAGTTTCTCAAGAAGAAATAAAGGAAAGGAAGCCCACAGTAAGAGGAGAAGATCAAAGGCAACAGGATTTTTAATTTCCATGATCAAAGGATGGAGGATGTCAAGCTAGTGACAATAAAGAAGCGCTTGTTGGGAGGCAACCCAACCTGAGGTAGTTTTCTTTTCATAGCTATTTTAATAAAAAGGTTAATTAGCTTTATCTATATTGCAAGAAGCTAAGTTTGGTGTTGCACACCAAAACAATATAAGGGAGAATGAAGGATTCTAAGTTTGGTGTTCCACCAAAAGCTCATTATAAAACATATTCTCACCTTCTGCATAATGCTAGCTTCAAGCATTTAGATAAACTAGTTAACTATTCTGCTGTTTCCTAGCTTTTTTTAGTTCTATTACCTTTGGCAAAGAAAAAGAGTTCTACATATGGTCAATTTGATGTATGAGAACCATTGGCAAGGTACTAAGTTTGGTGTTCCCACACCAAAGTAAGTTCAAAAGCTCACAAATAATTCATGCATGCTAACCATTTTTCAAGTGCTTGGGGAACAAGCAACTTTCAATATCATTGTAGAGTATCATACATGTTTTTTGGAAGGATTAAGCATCATCACCCAAAGAAATGAAAGAGGAATGTTAAGACCAGCAATGATGATGATGGGGAGTAAAGCAAGTAAACTCCAAAAGGTTGTATTGTTAAGTGATTATTTTGCATCAGACACTGTTATGATTTGAAGTGATATTGTATCCCTGTCTGTCTGTCTAGTATAGTTTCTCTATAATTCAATAATTGAGATGCTTGATTATTCACAACACTACACCCTTCAAACTTGCTTGCACTCAAGATTTCAAAAAGGCATCACATGACAGTTCTTTGAAAAGAAGGATTGAGGAATTAAACAGTTTTGAGGCAAGCAAAAGATTAGGAGAAGTGGTGGTTCTAGTTGTATGATTTTGCATTGAGGTTGCATGCTTATGAAAACTTGTATGGGAGCTCATAGGCAGGACATAGAGTTCGAAGAAGTATTGTGGAGAATCCCAAACATTTATTGATCCAAGAAGCAGCAAACAAAAGGAAATAGAGAAAATAAAAAAATGAAAGAACATGGCCCAAGGCTCTGAGCATCAATTACTAGGCAGAAAAGAAGGAAGAAACAAAAACTCAAAGAGTTGTTATCCTAGTAAATGCTTGTGGTCGAATTGTGTCAAAGAGAGAGGCTTGAGAAAGTAAATCCTTAGGGGTGCTTTAACACCTAATACCCTAAAACCAACTGGTTTAGGAGTATTGATTGAAAGTTTATCTAAAGAGCCGCTTTGAGACATGACACTTAGAGTCAAGGCCAAAACACAGAAATTATAAGCTGCTTCAAGGTGATTACCTATAGAGAGATCTCCATGATATTATTTGGATGAAAGTTCTAAGACCTAAGACTTCCAAGATGTAGGGACTAGTAAGCACTGAAGCCCTTGCATGAGCATATAATTTAGAGTTCACACCACTGTCACTTAATCACTTCACTCACAGGATATGACAAGTCATTCTTCAATCCACTTCTAATTGAAAGAACCTTTGAGCATAATTCTTTTCTTGCTTGGGGACAAGCAAGGTTTAAGTTTGGTGTTGTGATGACAAGTCATCTTATCCTAGTTTTTCAAGCAATTTTTCACTTGTTTTATAGGTTTTATACACTTTCTTGAGTTACAAGTAAGCCATTTGGGTAGAAATTCATGTGCATTTGGATTCAATCAACCATGAGTAAATTGATGCATTTTCATGAGATTTTGTGCTATAATTGCTTATATGTCAAGGATGATAAGAAGTCTCATGATTTTAGCATAGCTTTATTTCATTTGTTGATTGATGACAGGTGACCAAAAGGCTTGGAGGAAGGTTGAAGAAAGGGGATGACAGAAGGCAGCAAAACTACCCTGGGGAAGCTCAAGTTTGTGCCAACGTTTGCCTCAAACTTGAGGTCAAACGTTGGCTTAAGAAAGAACCCAGGAGATGCCAAAGTTTGTGCCATTGTTTACCTCAAACTTGAGGTCAAACGTTGGTTCAAAAACACACCCTAGAGGGGCCAACGTTCACGCCAACGTTTGTCTCAAACTTGAGGTCAAATGTTGGCACAATTAATACCCAGGGGAGGAGCCAACGTTCACGCCAATGTTTGACCTCAAGTTTTGAGGTCAAACATTGGCTTCACAATGTTCTTGGAGGAAGCACGTTTGAGCTCACGTTTGACCTCAAACGTGAACTCAAACGTGAGTGACAGTAAAGCACCGTTCTGCATAATTTTTAACACTCCAACGTTTGAGTTAAAGTTTGCCTCAAACTTTGACTCAAACTTAAAGGCTCCAAAGTCCAAATTGCAAACGAATTTCTTTCGAAGTCCAAGAGCAATCAACTAAGGCTATCTTCAATCCAATTCCATCAAGGCCAAGGCCCAAATTCAAGGCTTCAAGACCATTAGAAGAAAGTGTATAAATAGAAGTTAGTTTGATTTAGGAGGGACGGACTTTTTACTTTTGAACATTTGTACCTCTTTGAGAATTTTTCTTACGGTAACTTTGACTCTGGATCTTGGAGGAGAGTTGAATTCTCTTCCCCTCTGGGTTTTCTGTTTTTCTTTTCTGAAACGCTTTACTTGAGTCTTGGGTGTTGAGAATTGAGGAAATTCTGTCTCAATCTCACCTTGAGATCTCTCTTTGTTTCTTTCGCTGCACCATTGGAGAATTTGAGATTTAAATTTGCTTCTTCCACTGTTTGATTTTAAAAATCACTTGCAATTGATCTTTGAATTGGATCAAAGAAGGTAGTGAGATCTAGACTTAGTTTTCTAGTCTCTTGACCCCTGAGATCTGAAATTTCCTTTTAATTCATCTGTTGAATGCTTCTTCAAGCTAATTTACTTTTCTGTTTGAGATCTACTTCAATTCAATTCATCTTTTACTTTCCTGCTTGTTGCAATTTACTTTTCCCCATTTAATTTCTGCAATCCCAATTCCAAATTCCTTTTATAATTCAAGAAATTTACATTTCTTGCATTTTAAGCTTCAGTCATTTACCTTTCTTCCAATCTAAGTTTCTACAATTTATATTACTTGCACTTTAAGATTCAGCTTCTTTACTTTTTTTGCCCTTTAATTTACAGTCAATTACCCCTCCTCCTTTAAATTTCATGCAATTTAGCTTCTGTCAATTACAAATCACTCAAATCAACTCTTATTCGCTTGACTAAATCAACCAGTAAACTAAAATTGCTCAATCCTTCAATCCCTGTGGGATCGACCTCACTCACGTGAGTTATTATTACTTGATGCGACCAGGTACACTTGCCGGTAAGTTTTGTGTTGGATCGTTTTCCACACATCATTGTGTAGCCTCGGCAACATCATTTATCAAGCTCCAAGCTTCTCCCGCTGTCTTGTTTTTGGAAAGGGAACCACCACTAGCAGCGGTGAGCAATCTTCTATCTTCCGCACAAAGACCTTCAGTAAAGTAACTGATAAGCTAATGAGTGTCCAATCCATGGTGCGGACAAGATTCCAATAGCCTGTTGAACCTCGTCCAATACTCATACAAACTCTCTTGGTCCTTTCGCATTATACCCGAGATCTCCTTCTGGATGTAGTCGGTCTTCTCCGGTGGAAAGAACTTGTCTAGGAACTCTCTTCTCAAGGAATCCTAATTGGTCACAATCTCATCCGGTTGCGAATAAAACCACATTTTTGCTTGCCCCTCAAGAGAGAAGGGGAAGGCAAAAACCATAATAGCCACCTCATCGGCTCCATGCCTTCGAGCCGTAGAACAAGCAACTTGAAAATCTCTTAGATGTCGGGTGGGGTCTTGACCCGGAAGCCCATGATACTTGGGAAGTAGATTTATCAAACTATTCTTCAACTCAAAGTTTGGATCAAGGTTCGGATACTGTTCATACCCTGGGTCGAGCTGTCCGACCCAGGTTGTTTGACGACAAGTCGACCGACCTCTTCAGGTCAGACTATCCGATCTCTTAGAAGGTTGGCTCATGTCCGACCTCTTAGAAGGTTGGCCCATTACCGACCTCTTCACAAAGAACTCGGCCAAATTGCCATAAGAGGCCCAAGCAGGCCCAAATGAAGGGACACAACCCAATCTAAAGGCAGCCAAAGCCTAGAAAGATAAAGGCGGTTCCCCAGAAGATAAGATGACCTCAGCCAAAGATAAGATAAGATAAGATAAGATAACTAACTTATCTTATCTAAAAAGGTCACTCCACACCATTATAAATACACTGGAGCACCTAGGTATAATATATACTCTGATTCTACAAAAAACCTGCTTAATACCCTTTCTAACTTAAGCATCGGAGTTCCTTGTAGGTACCACCACCCTCCGGTGACGAAGGATCAGCAGCGCATCCTGTCCAACAAGTCGGACACTGATACGCACAATACTTGTCTCTCAACAAATTTTCTTCGGCAAGTGTACCGAATTTGTCGTCAAGTAAAAACTCACAATAGAGTGAGGTCGAATCCCACAGAGATTGATTGATCAAGCAACTTTAATTAGAGGAATGTTCTAGTTGAGCGAACTAGAATTTGATTTGAGATTTGCAGAAAATTAAATGGCGGGAAAGTAAATAGTAGAAACAGTAAATGCTAGAAATAAAGAGCTGAATGTAAATGGAGGAAAGTAAATTGCAGAATCTTAAACGGGAATGGGGTAATTGCTCATAAAAGTAAATGGCAGAAATTAAAGAGAGTGGGTAAGATCAGAAATGGGGAGTTCATTGGGCTCAGGAGATGTTGCATTCTCCAGATCAAGTTCATTTTCATCTCTTCCTTAATCAATGCATTCATTGATCTCCTTGTCAATCTTAAGTGATCGAATTCCAATTTCTTGGTAATTCAATCTCTCAAATCTTGATCAATAGCCAATTCCTTGGTCAATTGCTCATGAGAAGAGATGAAGTAAGATCACTGATTATACCACATGCATTTCCCAAATCAAGTGTTGGTAGGATTATAGTCACATATCCATCCAAACCCAATTTGGTCCAGCATGAGAAAGTATTTCTAGTATGATCTCTTCATTCCTCTTTCAAGGTTCAGAATAGATCCAAGTATGAATAGCTTATTTTCCAAGATAATTACCCAATTAGATGAAGATCGAAAGCTTTCTAGTAAAATCAAGAGAAAAGATAGAAGAAGGAGAATGAAAACTAATATTGATCCATCAAATTACAACAGAGCTCCCTAACCCAATGAAAGGGGTTTAGTTTTTCACAGCTCTGGAAAATGAAAAGCAAGATGGAGAATACATGATGAAAGTAAAATTAGAAGTGCAGAGAAAGTAAAATACAGAGAGTAGTTCTATGCCAAAGGCTCCCTAAAGTTTCCAACTCCCCAACTAATTCAAAGCTACTCCTATATATACTACTTTTTTCATCTTCTAGTTGCCTCTTCAAGTCTTGGGTATGGGCCTCTGAATCTTGAGTTTGAAGCAGTTATCCTTTTCATTGGGCTTAGGTTTGCTTGCAGAGAGAAAAGGTGAAGTAGGCAGGGACTTTGACTTAGGACGTTAGTGGTGTCAACGTTAAATAAAAGTGTGGGTTCGAGAACGTTAGTGACAATCACCTTTTTCACTAACGTTCCTAACCCAAATATGATCACGTTGACTTCAACGTTAGTGGCACTAACGTGACCACTAACGTTACCTCTTGGTCCTTCGCACACGTTATTGGGACTTACCTTTCCCAATAACGTGGAGATTCCTCCCTTGTCCCTACGTTAGAGTCCACGTTAACTAGGTTAACGTGGCTTCTATCGTAGCAGTGCCAATTCTTCGAGAACGTTAGTGACACTTACCTTTGTCACTAACATTCCAATGTGCCCCTTTCCCACGTTAGAGTCTACATTAACTAGGTTAACATGGCTTCTAACGTAGTAATGCTAGCCATCCCCAACGTTAGTGACAAAGGTGAGTGTCACTAACGTTGGCTCATCATCTTTTTATCCATGTTAGCTTCCACGTTAACTAAGTTAACGTGGGAGTTAACGTTGCTCATGGTGGCTCTTGGTGGTTCACCCCAACGTTAGTGACAAAGGTAAGTGTCACTAACGTTGGCTATCAATTTCTCTCTCCACGTTAGCTTCCACGTTAACTAAGTTAACGTGGGAGTTAACGTGGCTTATGGAGGCTTGGCCAACGTTAGTGACAAAGGTGAATGTCACTAACGTTGGCTTTTCTTTTGCTTCTTAACGTTAGAGTTCATGTTAACTTAGTTAACGTGGCAACTAACGTGGCCAATTATGAGCTTGGTCCAACGTTAGTGACAAAGGAGAGTGTCACTAACGTTGGCCTTGTTGTCTTCTTCCACGTTAGAGTTCACGTTAACTTAGTTAACGTGACTCTTAACGTGGGCTTATGATGGCTTCGAGGGCGTTATTGGCGATTACTTTTCTCATTAACTTTGCAAGTTAGCACCCATTCCACATTAGAGGTCACATTAGTGGGTCTAACGTTACTGCTAACGTGGTTCTTATTTGCTTCCTTTATCCTGAAATCAAGCAACAAAGTGCATCAAAGTTCTAGTCCAAGTCATGAGTCATGCATCATCCAATTTGTCATATAATTCATGCAAAATTCTCATGAAATCATGTAAAGTGCACAATGTATGCTTGAATCAAGATGTAAGTGAATATCTATCCAAAACTAGCTTATTTTCTAAGAAAATGCATGAAACTACCTTAAAAACAGTAAAGAAAAGGTCAATGAAACTGGCCAAAATGCCCTGGCATCACAACACCAAACTTAAAGCTTGCTTGTCCCTAAGCAAGTACTGGAACAAGAGAATGATGAATGGAATGCCAAGAGAAATGAGTCATTCTTGTGGAAGTCATGTTCCTGGTTTTATGGTGGTTTCATGCATAGCAACTTAGGTTCGTTCCTTCATTGGCTTTCAGACCTTTATCATGTTCTAGAATACTCACTTGATTGCATCCCATGAGACTTTTATTCATTGATCCTTTTGTTGTCATTTCAGGGCTTATTTGTGTTCTTAGGCTAAGTGCTCTGTAAGGGGGCAACTCTTTAAAATAAGCTTTCAGCCAACACTCCCGAACCAGTTGGTTCAAGGTGCTAGGTGTTGAAGCACCCCTAAGGACTTACTTCCTCAAGTCTCTCCCCCATACATACACACCACAGGCACATGGTTTGTTTATTTTCTTTCCTTGAGGTCTTGGTGTCCAGCACCTCTTTGGGTTACTAAATGTTCTGTAGCAAAGATTGCTCTTGATAGTTGACTTTTAGCTGATAATCCCGGGTTAGTTAACCCAAGTTACCAGGTGATAAAGCACCCTTGAGAACTTAGTAATCCAAGCAGATCCTTGGTACAAGAACACCACAGACACATCCCTCAAGACTCAAACCCTTGGTGCCTAGCCTCTTTTCTTGCTATTTTTCTTTTATTCTTCAACTTTGATTGTTCTTTCCCTTTTTCTTATTAGGATCTTGTTATTTAGCTAGTCTTATGGGGTGTGTTCAAGCATATGATTCATGACAGATAGTTGTCTTCGCACCTTGTGGTTGAACCAACTTAGCTAACTTATGACCACACCACAAACTCAGGAACTTACTCCATAGTATGAACTCCACTCTGGTCTTTTATAAAACACTCCTTCTCTTTTCATTTGATTCACAAGGACAAGCATACAAGTAAGTAAGGAAATGATGCAGTAATGACATTCAGACTAGCAATCTTAGACCTAAGCAATGAAAAACTTAAAAGACAGAATTTAAAAAGGTTCCAGCTAACGAGTAACTATTAATCAAAAGTGAATTCGGACTTCCAACTTTCATCATTCTAAGTACATGGAATTAAGTACAATACAACCTTTAGGTGATGGTTTCTAGTTGCCCTTTTTTTTTTGTCATCATCCTAGTCTTTGCTACCTCACTTCCTTGGGTGAAGGTGCACCATTTCCTCATAAGATTCCTGCAAAGTTATTGGAAGTTGCTTGTTCCCAAAGCACTTGAGAAATAGTTAGCTTGCATGTATGCTTGTGACTTCTGAACTTAATTTGGTGTGTGAACACTAAACTTAGTTCCTTGCCCAGTACAAAACCTTGCATATATGCAGAGAACCTCATATCTTGTTATTAACAAAACAATTATTAACTAAAGTCTAACTACATCTAAGTGGTTTCCCTTGATTGGTTGGAGCTAGCAATGTGCTTTGGGAGTGGAGTGTGATTCTAACTAATATCCTTTGGTGGAACACCAGACTTAGAATTACATTTTCACTCTTGGATTGTTTTGGTGTGGAATACCAAACTTAGCTCCTTGCAATACAGGGGAAACAACTTGTGACCTTTATTGAAATAAAGATGAAAAGAAAACTACCTGAGGTTGGGTTGCCTCCCAACAGAGCGCTCTTTTATCGTCGCTAGCTCGACGATTCCTCAGTTACTTGAGATGATACTTTACTCTGGGGTTTTCCCCCATGTTGCCCATATAATGTTTGAGTCTTTGTCCATTCACAGTGAACGTCCTCTCTGAACCTTCATCCATGATTTCAATGTGTCCATATGGCGAGACTTTTGTGACAAGAAAATGTCTGGACCACCTTGATTTGAGTTTTCCTGGGAACAGTCTCAATTTGGAATTGTAGAGGAGTACTTGCTGCCCCTTTTCGAAACTCCTAGGTGCAAGATGCAGGTCATGTCTTTTCTTTGCCTTTTCTTTATAAATCTTGGTATTTTCATAGGCTTGTGACCTGAATTTCTCTATCTCTTGCAGCTGCAAGATCCTCTTTGCACCAGCAGCAATGCTGTCAAAATTTAGTATCTTGATAGCCCAGAGAGCTTTGTGTTCCAGCTCTAGTGGTAAATGACAAGCTTTCCCATACACCAGTTGATATGGGGACATTCAAAGTGGTGTTTTGAATGCTGTTCTGTATGCCCAAAGAGCATCATCCAGCTTCTTCGACCAATCCTTTCTTGATGCACCCACAGTCTTTTCTAAAATTCTTTTTAGCTCTCTGTTTGATATCTCAGTTTGCCCACTTGTTTGGGGGTGGTAAGGCGTGGCAACCTTGTGCTTTACCCCGTATCGTAGGATAAGAGCTTCTAGTGGTCTGTTACAGAAATGACTCCCTCCATCACCGATGAGTGCTCGTGGGACTCCAAAACGGCTAAAGATGTTATTCCTGAGGAAGTTCATGACTACCTTGTTATCATTCGTTGGAGTTGCAATAGCCTCTACCCACTTGGAAACATAATCCACTGCTACCAAGATGTACTTGTTTGAATATGAGGTTGGAAATGGTCCCATGAAATCTATCCCCATACATTAAACAGTTCCAGTTCCAAGATAAAATTTTGTGGCATCTCATTCCTTTTGGGCAAGTTTCTAGATCTTTGGCATTCGTTGCAGCTCTTCACTAGTTCTTTGGCATCCTTGAAAAGGGTGGGCCAAAAGAATCTGCTTTGTAACACTTTTGCTGCAGTTCTGTCCCCTCCGAAATGTCCTCCATAACAAGAGCCGTGGCAATTCCATAGGACCTCTCGTCCTTCCTCTTCCAAAACACATCTTCTAAGGATTCCATCTGAACACTTCTTGAAGAGATATGGCTCATCCCAGACAAAGTACTTTGCATCATTTATGAGCTTTCTTTTTTAATGTTTATTTATCCCTGGAGGTAGAGCCCCAGTTGCCTTGAAGTTGGCAATGTCTGCAAATCATGGTGCTTTGTGAATTGTCATCAACTGCTCATCAGGGAAAAGCTCGTTCACACTTGTATCACGTGTTCCACCTTCCTCATGAGGGATTCTAGATAGGTGATCCGCTACCTTGTTCTCCACTCCTTTCTTGTCTCTGATTTCAATATTGAATTCCTGCAACAATAAGATCCAGCTTATTAATCTTGGTTTTGATTCTTGTTTGGCAAACAAATATTTAAGTGCTGTGTGATCTGTGAAAACAATCACTTTAGCACCAATGAGGTATGACCTGAACTTGTCAAATACAAAAACTATGGCTAGTGATGGGAAGCAGAAGCTAGTGAATTAAAAATTTATTAAAATGGTTATGTTGCAAGTATAGTTCTTAACTAACCAAAAATCTGCCTATCAATTTAGAAATGTGTCACAGAAAGTTTAAATTAAATTACTGGGAGTTTTAAGTCCCACGTCGTCTCCCAACAAGTTGCAGAAAAGTGTGCTGTTTTATTAATCAGATATTCCAAGAAGTTGAGCTAGGTAAATTGGAAATTAAATTGAGGAATTTTAAATAATATAAATAAAAGCCTTGACTGGGAATCGATTGGTTAGAATCTCTATCATTGATGGTGTGATTGTAAGATTAATTTATAATTAATGGTTGTTCTGTTTGGTTATCCCTTACTAGGTAAGGAAAAGTCAAACAAGTGGGAATGCCAGATCTGTTCACAAGTTGCAACCCACTTAGTTCAAAGGGATTGGCGTCGGTAACAGGATAGTAATCCAACATTTAACCCAATTACAAATTTTCTTTCAATCTTTCCAACTCAAGAGTTCCTTTTAATCAACTCCCCATCAAGTAAGAAAACTACTCACGCATTGTAAATAAAGAATCCAAGGCATATGAAAGGGAATTAAAAGAAGACATGATTATTAGAATAGAAATTGAATTAAAAAGAAATAATCCTTGCATTAATTAATCATAAAAGTATCTGAATGACAAAATTGAACATAACAAAGAACATGGAAGATTAAAACCAAGTTAAGAGAACAAACTAGAATGATGAAGTCTTGATGAGGAAATAACTCTTTTCAATGTTCCAATGCTAAGACCAATTGAAAATTAAAATCCTAAAAACTAGAGAGAAAAACCTAAGAGAGTGAAAAACTAGATCTAAAACTACTGAATGAGTGTCTCACCTTTGTTTCTGCATATTCCCTGACTCTAGTCTGTTGTTCCAGGCCGAAAATTGGGCCAAATTAAGGTCCAAAATCGCCCCCAGCGGATTCTGCAGATTATGCAGATCGCACAGGTCACGCGATCGCGTCGTCCATGCGGACGCGTCGCTTGCGCTTTTTCCTCTCCACGCGTCGCGTCGTCCACGCTACCGCGTCGCTTGCGCTTTCTAATCCGCGCGGCCGCGCAGGCCATGCGGCCGCGTCACTGCGATTTGTCCTCCTTCGCGCGGTCGCGTGAGCCATGCAACCGCGCCACTTCTCGCTGGTTATCTCCTCAAATTCTTGTATTCCTTCCATTTTTGCTAGCTTCCTCTCCAATCTCCATCTCATTCATGCCCTATAAAGCCTGAAACACATGACACACAGATCACGGCATCGAATGGAATAAAGGAGAATTAAAAATAAATAATTAAAGTCTCTAGGAGGCAATTTTTAAACATGTACTGAATTTAGGAAGGAAATCTAAATGCATGCTAAATTAATGAATAAGTGGGTAAGGATCATGACAAAACCACACAATTAAGCATAATATGAACTATAAAATAGTGGTTTATCAACCTCCCCACACTTAAACATTAGCATGTCCTCATGCTAAATTGAAGGAGACAAGGAAATAAGTATGAACATGCAGAAACTCATGAAATGCAATGCAATCCTACATATATAAATAAATGTAACTATATGATTATTGTCCACTTGATTAAAAGTAAATAAGCCCTTCAAAACAATTACAACTCAAATTCCACTAATTCTATCATTATACAATAAAACCGATAAAAGTGCAAGAAGATAGCTTATGAAAGCAGGAAACATGAAATTTTACGCATTGAACCCTCACTTATAATGTATGTACGCTCTAATCTCTAGTGTATAGGGTAATCACTCTATTCTTCTCCAGTCATGTTTTCTAACTTTTGTTCTTCTCCTAACCAATCAACAACAGTTAATATACCAATGCAAACATCATGAGGTCTTTTCAGGGTTGTAATGGGGCCAAGGTGCAGGTAAGGGTATACATATGGCTAAGTGAGCTTTGTAAATTGAATTTTTAATTAACCTAAGCTCTCACCCAACATACATATATTCTATATAATTTTAAATTCATGCCTAGCTACCCATAATTCCCTTTTTCAACCCATACTCATGTTTCAACTTTGTATTTTAATTCTATCCTATGTGCATTGATCTTTATTAACATTAGGGTAATTTTGTCCCCTTATTTATTGATTTTTTTTTGAACAAATAAAGCTTATCAATGCACATAGATTTTTTTTATTCTTATATTTTCACATGAGTAGGTATCCAAATTCCCTTTAAATTTTCATGACCACAATTTTCCATACTTAACTAGCACACACAATTCTATCTTAAGCTAACCAAAGATTCAATTTGGGACATATAATTGTTTTTTGGCTTAAGGTTAGTAATGTGGTAAAATATCGAACAAATGGGAATTGAAGGCTCAAAGTGGTTAACAAAGGTAATTGAGAAGGGTAGGCTTGATTTGGATGAGTGAGTTTAAACAAATAATGGCCTCAATCATGTGCAAGCATGTAAATATAATAAATATTGGACATATAAGATAAAACAAAATATAGATTACAATCATAGAGAAGTAAACACACAAGAATAAAATAATTATGGTTAAATGATGTAACCATACATAAAGGCTCAAATCTTTCACAAGTTGTGTGTTCTTTGGCTCAAACATCATGTTCCAAATACAACTCAAGCAGATTTATCATAAAAAAGTTTTGAAAAATTAGTGAAATTTTATTCCAAAGATAGATTTTTAAAAGAAACTTATTGTCTTTTCAATCAAGTAGAACATGCATGCAACTATTCTAACCTATGCAATTTATTCTATTCTATAAAAGAAAGAAAATCTAACTAAAATATCCTAATTATTGGTGCCAGAGAAGAGAATTTACCTTCGAAAGTCAGGTACTGACCGACCTCCCCACACTTAAGGCTTTGCACCATCCTCGGTGCCATCTGTCAGGAACAGGGGTGGGCTGGTGGCAGTATCTCCACAGTCGGGACCGTCATGGCTCCCAGTGCTAGTAAAGGAAGTAGAGTCCGAGGTGTCTGAGTCTCTGAAGCGTCCCTTGAGTAGCTCCTTGAGGTGTTTGAATCGGCGCTCGTTACGGCGCTCTCTCAGCTTTGCTTTCTGTTCTTGTCGATCCAACCGTTCGATTATCTGCTGGAGCAATTTCTCAGTTGTAGATGCTTGTGGTGTTGAAGAAGGATTATCTTCAACTGGCTCAGTAGGTTGGTTTGTAGTGGCTGCTGAAAGTCTGAGGTATTTCCCGTTAGGGACATATTGATCATCCCGTGGAAGCATGGCTTTGGTGTCCCCAACTCTGTAGGAGACTCCGACTGCTGAGACAAGATCTGAGACTAAGGTGGGGAAAGGTAAGTTTCCCGCAATTTGTACGTGTTCCATAGCATTCCGGATATGTCTTGAGAGATTCAGATGTTGGTCTGTAAGGATGCACCATAGTAGAACAGCCATGTCTGCAGTGAAAGAGGACTCATGAGTGCTCGGAAAGACGTAATGGGACATGATCTGTGCCCATACGCGAGCCTCCAAGGTAAGTGCGGAAGCCAAGATTTCCTTAGGGCGGGTACGGTGGTATCCATAGATCCAACGGCTGCCAGGTAATGCAATGACTCCGAGAACGGAGTCCCAGTCAAATTGGTATCTCTGGTGCTGAAGGCTAGCTTCTTGAAAAGCGTCCATTCTTGCTGGAATAGGGGGACGACTCAGAACTTGCTGAATGGCCTCTTCTGTGATGGGGACTTGCTTCTGCCAGACATAAACAGACTGCAGGGTCGGTGTGTAGAAGTTGGAGTAGAACTCAACTACCTAAGAGAGATTGACCTGCCTTGGCTGTATCCGTAGGAAACCCCATTGTCTTTGCTCAATTTGCGGCTCAACAAAGGCGGCAATATTGGACGGGAGGATAAGAAGGTATTCATTGTTATAGTTCCTTTCGGCTAGGATAGGGAACATCTGCTCACAGTAGCGATTGGGAAATCGCGCAGTGTCCTTTGCTGGAAAGGCTTTCTCCTTGTCGTCAACCTTTATTATCCTCTTAACTCTTTTTGTTGAGGGCTTGACTGCGGTTGAAGAAGGCTCTGCCATAATGCTCTTTTAGTTCCTCTTCTTGCTGGTGGTTTGGAAGTAGCTTTCTCTTTTCCTTTCTTGGTGGCCATCCTGAAAGAAGGGAAGAGAAAGGAATTTAAATTCAAAGAGATAGAGCAAGGAAGAGGGTATTGTAAGTGATAGTCAATGCACAATAAAGATAAATGGCATTAACACATGGTCCGGATTACATGTGAAAAGCTCATCACTGGCAATATAGCAAGTGCATGTAGGACAATGGAATGCAAGAGGTTTATTGGCATGCAGGCAAAGGCTTGAGTAGCGTAGACCAAGCATTACTTTGTAACAAACCATCACGTTTGTATTGACAATTGAATTCAATTAATAAAATAATAAGGGAAAGTTGTGAAAAGCAAGCATTGAATAGTATAGTAACATAGAGAAGTGCATAATGCTATATAGGCATTTTCACAAACACATGGCATGCATGTTAAACAAGATATAAAAAGTATGAAATTGAACATGCAAGCAATCCCTTAAAAGTAATAATCGTCAATTAAATTGTAACAAGTCACAAGCATATAATGAGGGATAATGACTCAAAAAATTTCTAACACCATGTAAAAAGGGAAAAGAAGAATAAAGAAAAATAAAAGTTTGAAAAGGAAAAGAAAAGAAAAAGAATATAATAATATATACATAATATAATAAGAATGATAGAAAAGAGAAGAAGGAAGAAGAAGGTAAGACCTTGTTAATGGTGGGGAGAGAGATAGAGAGTGAAAGGTGAGGTAGAAGGGGAAGGGGGAAAGAAGAAAGAAGGAGGGAAAAGAAAAAATTAGGATTTGGAGGAAAGAAAGATAAGATAATTTGGCAATTGAGGTTTAGCTGTGCGGCGCATGCGACGCGGCCGCCTAGGGCACGCGTTCGCGTGGGCACGCGTCAGGGAAGGGGACGCGATCGCGTCGGTTACGCGGTCGCGTGACCTATGTTGCGCTGCTGGCGCGAGTGCAGCCTCGCTCCAGCACAACTCTCTGTTTGATTTATTTTAATTGCCAAAATTGGGTGACGCGATCGCGTGGGTCATGCGATCGCGTGAGTGTGCGTCAGAGAATAATCACGCGGCCGCGTCGTTGACGCGGTCGCATGACAAGGATTGTGCTTCCAGCACCAATCCAGCGCCACTCTCGCACAATATAGCATTGTGCACCCTTTTACGTCGAAAATGCAGGGCACGCGGCCGCGTGGGTCAATTTGTGCCATTGGCACGAGTCCAGCGCTCTTCCTGCGTAACTTTCTATTCATTTTTATTTTTCTGTATTCCTCCTGCCACGCGGACGCGTCGCTGGTGCGATCGCGTCGCGCGGCGAAATATTTATTTATTTTTTAATTTTTTATTTTTTTTAAAAGAAAGATAAAGACATGCATATGAAAGAGCACGAAAGCACGAATAAAGAGAAGAGTTATTTAAAGAAGAAAAACTAAAAGTGAAGAAAAGAACGATCATACTGCGGTGGGTTGTCTCCCACCAAGCACTTTGGTTTTACGTCCGTAAGTTGGACGCTCCAATAGCTCAATCTGCTGCGATGTGGGGATCTTCCAAGCGGAAGATCTCAAGCTCCTTATTTTTCTGCACCTTTTCACCATGGTACAGCTTCAGACGTTGTCCATTAACCTTAATAAGTTCAGAGCTTGAAGGATGGCTTAGGTGATAAACTCCGTACGGTTCAGCCTTCTCTATTCTGTATGGACCTTCCCATTTTGATCTCAACTTACCGGGCATGAGCCTCAGTCGAGATTTGTAAAGGAGAACAAAATCTCCAGGTTGGAACTCTCTCTTCTTGATGTTTTGATCGTGCACAGCTTTCATCTTTTCCTTGTATATTCTGGAGTTTTCATAAGCTTCCTGGCGAAGGTTCTCCAGTTCCTGCAGTTGCAACTTTCTTTCAGCTCCAGCATTCTCAATTCCCATGTTGCACTCCTTAACTGCCCAGAAGGCTCTGTGTTCTATTTCAACTGGGAGATGGCAAGCTTTTCCATAAACCAAGCGGAAGGGACTCATCCCAATGGGTGTCTTGTATGCTGTTCTATATGCCCACAGTGCATCTTATAGTCTGGTGCTCCAGTCATTTCTATGAGGCTTTACTATCTTCTGTAAGATACGCTTAATTTCTCTGTTTGACACCTCGGCTTGCCCATTGGTTTGGGGATGGTAAGCTGTTGCAACTTTATGGATTATCCCATGCTTCTTCATCAATCCTGTTAGTCTCCTGTTACAAAAATGGGTGCCTTGATCGCTCACGATCGCTCGTGGTGATCCAAAGCAGCATATAATATGGTTTCTCACAAAGGAAACAACAGTGTTAGCATCATCAGTGCGGGTAGAAATTGCTTCCACCCATTTGGAAACATAATCCACAGCTAACAATATATAAAAATATCCACTAGAATTTGGAAATGGACCCATGAAGTCAATGCCCCATACATCAAAAATTTCACAGAAAAGCATATATTGTTGAGGCATCTCATCCGTCTTGGATATGTTACCAAATTTCTGGCATGGGTGACAAGATTTACAAAACTCAGCAGCATCTCTAAAAAGAGTAGGCCACCAGAATCCACAGTCTAAGATCTTTCTAGCTGTTCTTTGAGGGCCAAAGTGTCCTCCACTCTCAGATGAGTGACAGGCCTCTAAAATGGACTGGAATTCTGATTGAGGTACACAACGTCTAATTATCTGGTCAGCACCACATCTCCATATATATGGGTCATCCCATATATAATATTTAGACTCGCTTTTCAGCTTGTCTCTTTGATGTTTAGAGAAATGTGGTGGAAATGTGCGGCTAACTAAATAATTAGCAACAGGTGCATACCAAGGGACTACCTCAGATACTGCTTGCAGGTTGTCAAAAGGAAAATTATCATCTATAGGAGTAGAATCATCCTTAATATGTTCAAGGCGACTCAAGTGGTCTGCTACTAAATTTTGATTGCCACTCCTATCCTTTATTTCTAAATCAAATTCTTGTAACAGCAGTATCCAACGTATAAGTCTTGGTTTGGATTCCTTTTTAGCTAATAGATACTTTAGAGCTGCATGGTCCGAATACACTACTACTCTAGTACCAAGTAAATAAGCTCGGAATTTATCCAGAGCGAAAACAATAGCAAGTAGCTCTTTCTTAGTAATAGTATAATTGGACTGGGCAGTGTCTAAAGTCTTAGACGCATAGGCAATAACAAAAGGGTCCTTACCTTCACGCTAAGCCAGCGCTGCTCCTATTGCATGGTTGGAAGCATCGCACATGATTTCAAATGGCTGGCTCCAGTCTGGTTCTCTCACAATTGGAGCCTGAGTTAGAGCGGTCTTCAGCTTATCATTGTTTGCAATCCTCACTGAACTCGAACTCAATGTCCTTCTGCAGTAATCTCGATAAGGGAAGTGCCACCTTACTAAAGTCCTTAATAAATCTCCTGTAGAAACCTGCATGGCCAAGGAACAAACGGACTTCCCTCACAGAAGAGGGGTAAGGTAAACTAGAAATAACATTCACCTTTGCTGGGTCTATAGAAATGCCATTATTAGATACCACATGTCCTAATACAATCCCTTGCTTTACCATAAAGTGACATTTTTCGAAATTCAATACAAGGTTTGTATTAACGCATCTATCTAATACTCTAGATAATCCATCTAAGCAAAGGTTAAAAGAATCACCATAAACGCTAAAATCGTCCATAAAAACTTCCATACAGTTCTCAATAAGATCAGAGAAAAGACTCATCATACATCTTTGGAAAGTAGCTGGTGCATTGCACAAGCCAAAAGGCATTCTCTTATAAGCGTAAGTCCCAAAAGGACATGTAAATGTAGTCTTTTCCTGATCCTCAGGAGCTATATAAATCTGGAAATAACCTGTGTAACCATCTAAAAAGCAATAATGTGATTTACCTGACAGGCGATCCAGCATTTGATCAATGAATGGAAGTGGGTAGTGATCCTTACGGGTAGCTTGGTTGAGACGCTTGTAGTCAATGCAGACTCTCCAAGCATTCTGAACTCTAGTTACAATGAGCTCTCCATGCTCATTCTTCACTGTAGTGACTCCGGACTTCTTGGGCACCACTTGTACTGGGCTTACCCATTCACTGTCTGAAATGGGATATATGATACCGGCTTCCAATAGTCTGGTCACTTCCTTTTTGACAACTTCCAAGATGGTGGGATTCAATCTTCTTTGTGGTTGACGGACAGGTCTTGCTCCCTCTTCTAAAAATATTCTGTGCTCGCATACTTGAGGGTTAATTCCCACTATGTCTGCCAAATTCCACCCAATTGCCTTCTTATGCTTCCTCAGTACATCAAGTAAATGCTCTTCTTGTTGAGAAGTCAGTTCCCTTACAATAATAACCGGAAGCTTCTGCTCATCCTCAAGATAAGCATATTTGAGATGTGGAGGGAGAGGTTTCAATTCTAACTTCTGATCATGGGTAGGCTCTGGATTATCTGGGGCTTGTGAAAATGGCGAAGTGTCCTCATTGTCAGTTAAGAGTGTCCCCACACTTGGACCTTGTCCAGTGTGCCTCTCTTCAAACTCTTCTTTTTGAACTTCAGCCACACTTTCGTCTATGACATCACACTGAAGATAGAACGATCTTCTGGGGGGTTGTCAATGACTCCATTCAGATTGAAGATCACTATGCGACCATCTATTTCAAAGGAGTATGTTCCTAAAAAAGCATCCAATTTGAATTTTGAAGTCTTCAGGAATGGTCTTCCAAGTAGGATTGATGATGGCTTATCTGAATCATTATGGGGAATCTCCAAGATATAAAAATCAGTGGAAAATGTGAGCCCTTTAATGTTCACCAAAACATCTTCAGCAACTCCAGCTACTGTAATAATGCTTTTATCTGCTAACACAAAACGAGCTGCCGACCTTTTTAAGGGAGGGAGCCTTAAAACATCATATATAGACAAAGGCATTATACTGACACATGCTCCTAAATCACACATGCAATCATAAATTACTACACCACCAATAGTACAACTAACTATGCAAGGACCTGGATCACTACATTTTTCAGGTAATCCTCCCATTAAAGCAGATATAGAACTACCTAAAGGAATAGTTTCCAATTCATTAATTTTGTCTTTATGGATACATAAATCTTTTAGAAACTTTTCATATTTAGGTACCTGTTGAATAACATCAAAAAGGGGAACAGTTACCTCAACCTTTTTGAATATTTCTACCATTTTAGGATCAGGTTCCAGCTGCTTCCTGGGCTTCCTTGCAAGTTGTGGAAATGGAATGGGAGTAGTGTTTTCTGTGGTGCCTGCGCCTTCTTGTGCTTCTTCCTGTGGTGGAGCTATCTCTTCTTCAGCTATGTCCTGTATGTCCTCTTCTTCTTCTTCAACATCTTCGATTTCTACCACCTCTTCAGCTGAGGCGTATTCTGGTGAGCTTAGTTCCTTCTGATTCCTCTCCTGCAGTGTGGTTCCGGACCTCAGGGTGATGGCATTAATGCCTCCCTTTGGATTGGGTAATGG
The DNA here is from genome assembly GCF_003086295.3 of Arachis hypogaea. NCBI lineage: Eukaryota > Viridiplantae > Streptophyta > Magnoliopsida > Fabales > Fabaceae > Arachis > Arachis hypogaea. The sequence continues at coordinate 49,514,614 of NC_092050.1, forward strand.
TTGAGAGGGGATTCTAGTGGTGCTTGAAGATTGGTTACTGGAATTTTGTACACTAAGTTGTGTCATCAAAGCTTGTAGAGTAGAGGTGAAACCATTCAGACTGGCGTTAATACTGTTCACGATGGTATTTTCCATGGCCAGTTGTCTTTTCTCAAAAGCTTGTAATAAATCTTCATTAGAAGATACAGAAGAATGAGTAAATTGAGAGGTTTGCTGCTGATTGTTCGGTGGTCCTTGGTTTTGCCTCAGGTGAGGTACTCGGTAAGGTTGATTTTGCTGCCTGTTGTTGTTATTATTCCACCTCTGATTTCTCTGATTATGTCTACCTCCCCTGTTATTGTTGTCCCTCCAATTCTGGTTTGAATTGTCCTGCCATCCATGGTTATTATTTTCACTTTGATTGTACCCTTGGTTGGAGCGGTCATAGAAGTTGTGAGTGGATGCCACCATGTTGTCTTCTTGTTGGAGCTGCGGGCATTCATCAGTGTAATGACTGTCATCAGCACAAATTCCGCAAATTCTTTGTGGGACTAGTTGTTGGTTTTGCTGCGGTTGAGTTTGCTGAGCTTGTTGATTTAACTGCATTTACTTCAGTAGGTTGGTCATTTCACAGATGCTTCGATTTAGAGCAGCAGTCTCTATGCCAGAAGATACTTCTGCAACGGCCATTGAACGGCCTTGCTTTTGTCTATGGTTCCGAGTAGATTCAGCTAAATCACTGATCAATTGCCAAGCTTCATCAGTAGTCTTGTACTTCTTCATAGACCCATTGCTGGCACTTTCCAATGTGATCTTATCTTGGGGCCTCATTCCTTCTGTGACATAGCTGAGTAGCACGATCTTGTCGATCATGTAGTGGGGGCATGCTTCTAGAAGATTATTGAAGCGCTCCCAGTATTCAAAGAGAGTCTCATTGTCATCCTGAACAATTGTGGAAATATCCTTCCTCAGTTTATCAGTAACTTCAGATGGAAAGAATTTCTCCAGAAACTCCTTTCTGAGTGTATCCCAGTTGGATACATTTGCTATAGGTTGAGTGTAGTACCACTCTCTCGCTTTCCCCTCAAGAGAGAACGAAAAAGCTTTCAGCATAATTGAAGTTTCATCAGTGCCATCATGCCTGACAGTAGAACAGGCTGCCTGGAAATCTCTCAAGTGCTTGATAGGCTCTTGAGCAGGTAGGCCATGAAACTTGGGCATCAAATTTAGCAGTGCGGTCTTTATTTCAAAATCTGTAGCTACCGCTGGATGATGCGCTTGAAACGGTTGCATTGTAAAATCAGGAGCTCCTTCCTCCTGAATGGTAACTCTTCTAGCTACCATGTTTTCTGCACGTAGAACAACCGAATCAGTAGAACGGGGGCTGGTTTCTTCCTCAAATTCACTTTCAGATCCGCCCTCAGAGCGGGCTAACCTACGCTGTTCTCGCCTTATTCGTGAAATTGTTCTTTCAATTTCAGGATCGAATATTAGCAAGCGCGGATCAGGAAGTGAACGTGTCATTTGACGGAAGAAACATGCAGCTCATAGTAGTAAAATTAAATAAAATGCAAATAAATAAATTCTAATTAATAAAATTAGCACTCTATTGCAACTCCCCGGCAACGGCACCAAAAATTGATGGGAAGCAGAAGCTGGTGAATTAAAAATTTATTAAAATGGTTACGTTGCAAGTATAGTTCTTAACTCACCGAAAATCTGCCTATCAATTTAGAAATGTGTCACAGAAAGTTTAAATTAAAATTACTAGGAGTTTTAAGTCCCAGGTCGTCTCCCAACGAGTTGCAGAAAAGTGTGCTATTTTATTAATCAGATATTCCAAGAAGTTGAGCTAGGTAAATTGGAAATTAAATTGAGGAATTTTAAATAATATAAATAAAAGCCTTGACTGGAAATCGATTGGTTAGAATCTCTATCATTGATGGTGTGATTGTAAGATTAATTTATAATTAATGGTTGTTCTGTTTGGTTATCCCTTACTAGGTAAGGGAAAGTCAAACAAGTGGGAATGCCATATCTGTTCACAAGTTGCAACCCACTTAGTTCAAAGGGATTGGCATCGGTGACAGGATAGCAATCCAACATTTAACCCAATTACAAATTTTCTTTCAATCTTTCCAACTCAAGAGTTCCTTTTAATCAACTCCCCATCAAGTAAGTAAACTACTCACGCATTGTAAATAAAGAATCCATGGCATATGAAAGGGAATTAAAAGAAGACATGATTATTGGAATAGAAATTGAATTAAAAAGAAATAATCCTTGCATTAATTAATCATAAAAGTATCTGAATGACAAAATTGAACATAACAAAGAACATGGAAGATTAAAACCAAGTTAAGAGAACAAACTAGAATGATGATGTCTTGATGAGGAAATAACTCTTCTCAATGTTCCAATGCTAAGACCAATTGAAAATTAAAATCCTAAAAACTAGAGAGAAAAACCTAATAGAGTGAAAAACTAGATCTAAAACTACTGAATGAGTGTCTCCCCTTTGTTTCTGCATATTCCCTGACTCTAGTCTGTTGTTCCGGGTCGAAGACTGGGCCGAATTAAGGTCCAAAATCACCCCCAGCAGATTCTGCAGATCGCACAGGTCACGCGATCGCGTCGTCCATGTGGACGCGTCGCTTGCGCTTTTTCCTCTCAACGCGTTCGTGTCGTCCACGCTACCGCGTCGCTTGCGCTTTCTAATCCGCGCGGCCGCGCAGGCCATGCGGCCGCGTCACTGCGATTTGTGCTCCTTCGCGCGGTCGCATGAGCCATGCGACCGCATCACTTCTCGCTGGTTATCTCCTCAAATTCTTGTGTTCCTTCCATTTTTGCTAGCTTCCTCTCCAATCTCCATCTCATTCATGCCCTATAAAGCCTGAAACACTTGACACACAGATCACGGCATCGAATGGAATAAAGGAGAATTAAAAATAAATAATTAAAGTCTCTAGGAGGCAATTTTCAAACATGTACTGAATTTAGGAAGGAAATCTAAATGCATGCTAAATTGATGAATAAGTGGGTAAGGATCATGACAAAACCACACAATTAAGCACAATATAAACTATAAAATAGTGGTTTATCAGCTAGCAACTCCTTTTCAGTAGTGGTATAATTTCTTTGAGCATCATTGAGGACTTTGCTAGCATAGTATATCACATGAAATAAGTTATCTTTCCTCTGCCCTAACACTGCCCCAACTGCAAAATCAGATGCATCACACATCAATTCAAAGGGTAAGTTCCAATTAGGTGGGGAGATGATAGGGGCAGATGACAATCTTTCTTTCAAATGCTCGAATGCTCACATACATGTTTCATCGAAGATAAAGGGTGTATCTGATATAAGGAGATTGCTCAAGGGCTTAGCTATTTTTGAAAAATCTTTAATAAACCTTCTGTAAAAGCCAGCATGCCTTAAAAAACTTCTAATTGCCTTGACATCACTGGGTGGAGGAAGTTTTTCAATAAGTTCCACTTTAGCCCTGTCCACTTCAATGCCTTGGTTAGAAACCTTATGGCCAAGGACTATTCCTCCTGTCACCATAAAATGACATTTCTCCCAGTTCAAGACCAGATTGGTCTCTTGGCACCTTTTCAATACTAAGGCAAGGTGACTCAGGCAGCTAGTAAAGGAATCTCCGAATACCGAGAAATCATCCATAAAAACTTCAATGAATTTCTCTATCATATCTGAGAAGATAGAAAGCATGCAGCGTTGGAAAGTCGCAGGTCAATTACATAGCCCAAATGGCATGCGGCTGTAGGCAAACACTCCATATGGACAAGTAAATGAAGTTTTCGCTTGGTCTCTGGGATCAACCACTATTTGGTTATATCCTGAATAACCATCAAGAAAATAGTAATATGCGTGTCCTGCGAGTCTTTCCAACATCTGATCCATAAATGGGAGGGGGAAATGGTCCTTTTGTGTAGCCTCATTGAGTTTCCGATAGTCTATCCACATCCGCCATCCTGTGACGGTCCTTGTTGGAATTAGTTCGTTCTTCTCATTGGGAACTACAGTGATTCCTCCCTTTTTGGGCACGACATGCACGAGGCTGACCCAGGGGCTATCTGAGATCGGGTAGATTACTCCTCCCTGCCATAGCTTCATAACCTCTTTCTATATCTCTTCCTTCATGATTGGGTTCAGCCTTCTTTGAGATTGAATGGATGGTTTGGCATCATCTTCTAACAGTATCTTATGCATGCATATGGCTGAACTGATTCCCTTCAAGTCAGCAAGGGTCCATCCAATGGCATCCTTATGCTTCCGCAATACTTGTAGTAGTTCGTCCTCTTGATCTTGACTGAAGGATGAGTTTATGACGACCGGGTAGCTTTTATTATTTCCTAGGTATGCATATTTGAGAGTGGGTGGCAGTGCTTTGAGCTCAAGTTTGGGTGCCTCTATCTTTTCATTCTCTTCCTCTAGTGCACCTTGTATGCGAATCTCTGTTGTTGCAACCACTTCACTCGATGTAGACTCCTCCTCTATTAACCTTTCAGGATCTTCTTCTTCAAAACTCTCCTGCACTTCCTCTTCAAGTGAGTCCAACCTCATACATTCCCCCAATTGTTCTGGTGGGTAACTCATGGCCTTGAACACATTGAATGTCATCTTTTTATTGTGCACTCTCAGGGTGAGATCACCTTTTTGGACATCAATGACAGCTCCAGCAGTGGCCAAGAATGGCCTTCCCAAGATGATAGAGGTCTTGGCTTCCTCCTGCATGTCCAGCACTACAAAATTTTTCGGGATGAAGTCTCCCACTTTCACCAGCAAATCCTCTACTACGCCATGAGGGAATTTGAACGATCGGTCTGCCAATTGTAAGGGCATTTTTGTTGGTTTAGCCTCCTTGATCTTCATCTTCCTCATCATAGCTACTGACATTAAATTGATGCTGACTCCTAAGTCACAAAGAGTTTTCTCCATCGTGATTTTCCCTATAATACAAGGGATCTGAAAACTCCCGGGATCCTTCAATTTCTGGGGCAGTTTGTGCTGAATGATAGCACTACATTCTTCGGTTAGTATCATAGTCTCGTTGTTCTTCCAGCTTCTCTTCTTAGTCATTAGCTCCTTTAAAATCTTGGCGTATAGTGGCATTTGTTCTATTGCTTCAGCAAAGGGTATGTTGATTTGTAGTTTCTTGAAGATTTCCAAAAATCTCAAAAACTGGTTGTCATCCCCCTTTTTCTTCAATTACTGAGGGTGTGGAACTCTTGGGACGTCCAGCTTCGGCATCCCTTCTTCTTTTTGCAAACTCGAAGTGGAAGCTTGAGCTCCATTTTGCTTTTCTCCCTTTTTATTTGAGCCCTCTTCTTGTGGTTTCTGGGAGAATTCCTTCAGTTCCTTCCCACTCCTAAGGGTAATAGCTTGACACTCCTCCCTTTTGTGTGAGTCAGTATCACTGCGAAGGTTGTGGCTGGAAATCTGCTTGAATAGGTAGCCAATTTGTGTCTCAAGTTTCTTGATGGCAGTATCTTGATTCTGCATATTGGACTGCACTTCCTCTCGGAATGCTTTACTGTCTTGGATCTCTTGGCATATGCCTTCAAGTAAGTTTTCAATCCTTGAGAGTCTGTCATTAGATGATGGTAGATTGGGATCAGAGGTAGAAGGATGAGGAGTGTTATTTTGGTTTTGATATGGATGTGGAGAGGTGTTGTTATGGTGGTGTTGATATGTTCTCTGTGTGAATTATTGGTGAGCTGTATTGTTGTTGGGGTTGTGACGTCTCTGATCTTGGCTTTGATCTTGTTGATTCCCCCACCCAAAGTTTGGGTGATTCCTCCAACCAGGGTTGTAGGTCTTGGAGTATGGGTCATGATTTTGTCTAGGTGAATTCCCAATGTAGTTGGCTTGCTCCTGCTCACTCTCTGCCTCTGTATTCACTCCCTCTTGGGTTGTTGATGAGGTGGTGATTGCTGCTACTTAGTTCCTCTCCATCTTCTTGGTGAGGTCAGCTAATTGCTTGGTAATGAGCTTGTTTTGGGCCAGCAGAGCATCTACATTGTTTAGCTCCATCACTCCTCTAGTGTTCCCTCTTTCGGAGGCATAGAAGTAGTCATTCTTTGCTACAGTTTTAATGACATCTATGGCCTCCTTAACGGTCTTCTTCTTGTTCAAAGATCCCCCAGATGAGTGGTCTACTGCTTTCTTTGATTCATAAGAAAGGCCTTCATAGAAAATGTGTAGCTGCACCCATTCATGAACATATCTAGTGGACACCTCCTTGTTAGGTCCTTAAACCTCTCCCATGCTTCATATAGAGTCTCACCATTCTGCTGCCTAAAAGTTTGAACCTCAGCTCTTAGCCTGTTGATTCTTTGAGGAGGATAGAATCTGGCTAAAAATTTGTTCACCACATCTTCCTAGGTTGTCAAACTCTCCTTAGGGAAGGATTTCAGCCATTTAGATGCCTTATCCTTGAGCGAGAAAGGGAACAAAAGTAGTCTATAGGTGTCAGGATGAACACCATTAGACTTCACAGTATCGCATATCCTCAGGAAGGTGGTTAGATGTTGATTGGGGTCTTCTTGGACACCTTCTCCGAATGAACAGTTGTTCTGAACAAGGGTGATGAGCTGTGGTTTTAGTTCAAAGTTGTTGGCATGTATGGTTGGATTTTGAATGCTACTCCCACAGCTTCCTGGGTTTAGGTTGATGTAGGAGCCTAGAACTCTTCTCTCTTGCCCAGCATGATTTGCTAGACCTTCTCTGCCATGGTTGTGAGCCTCTTCTTCATGAATGTTCTCCATATTCTCCTCCATGTCTAGTTCAAAGTACTCTTCCTCTTCCTCAGCACACACTACTCTTTTTCCTCTTGCTTCCCTCCTTAATCTAAGGAAGGTCCTCTCAGGTTCAGAATCAAAGGAAGTTGAAGCCCCGCTTCTCCTCCCTGTCATACAACCAACAAGGTACAAGCAAGGAAAATAGATGCAGAAAGTATTCTGTTAGAATTACTGTTAGTGTGAGTGATGCAATATATCAAACAGTTAGTGGGTTAGTGAGCTGAATTGTAAATAACTAAAAAAATAAACGAAAAAGTAGGGGGAAGGGAAGAAATTAACTAAAACTGAAAGCGAATGAACTCAACAAAAATTTAAATCAAACAAAAGAAAAATGCTCAATCTAGTTATTCTCCAATTTAATCATTGTTGATTCAAAATCAATCCCCGGCAACGGCGCCATAAACTTGATACGCACAAAACTTGTCTCTCAACAAATTTTCTTCGGCAAGTGTACCGAATTTGTCGTCAAGTAAAAACTCACAATAGAGTGAGGTCGAATCCGCAGAGATTGATTGATCAAGCAACTTTAATTAGAGGAATGTTCTAGTTGAGCGAACCAAAATTTGATTTGAGATTTGTAGAAAATTAAATAGCGGGAAAGTGAATAGCAGAAACAGTAAATGCTAGAAATAAAGAGCTGAATGTAAATGGTGGAAAGTAAATTGCAGAATCTTAAACGGGAATGGGGTAATTGCTCATAAAAGTAAATGGCAGAAATTAAAGAGAGTGGGTAAGATCAGAAATGGGGAGTTCATTGGGCTCAGGAGATGTTGCATTCTCCAGATCAAGTTCATTTTCATCTCTTCCTCAATCAATGCATTCATTGATCTCCTTGGCAATCTTAAGTGATCGAATTCTAATTTCTTGGTAATTCAATCTCTCAAATCTTGATCAATAGCCAATTCCTTGGTCAATTGCTCATGAGAAGAGATGAAGTATGATCACTGATTATACCACATGCATTTTCCAAATCAAGTGTTGGTAGGATTATAGTCACATATCCATCCAAACCCAATTTGGTCCAGCATGAGAAAGCATTTCTAGCATGATCTCTTCATTCCTCTTTCAAGGTTCAGAAGAGCTCCAAGTATGAATAGCTTCTTTTCCAAGATAACTACCCAATTGGATGAAGATCGAAAGCTTTCTAGTAAAATCAAGAGAAAAGATAGAAGAAGGAGAATGAAACTAATATTGATCCATCAAATTACAACAGAGCTCTCTAACCCAATGAAAGGGGTTTAGTTATTCATAGCTCTGGAAAATAAAAACCAAGATGGAGAATACATGATGAAAGTAAAATTAGAAGCGCAGAGAAAGTAAAATACAGAGAGTAGTTCTATGCCAAAGGCTCCCTAAAGTTTCCAACTCCCCAACTAATTCAACGCTACTCCTATATATTCTACTCTTCTCATCTTCTAGTTGGATCTTCAAGTCTTGGGTATGGGCCTCTGAATCTTGAGTTTGAAGCAGTTATCCTTTTCATTGGGCTTAGCTTTGCTTGCAGAGAGAAAAGGTGAAGTAGGCAGGGACTTTGACTCAGGACGTTAGTGGTGTCAACGTTAAGTGAAAGTGTCGGTTCGAGAACGTTAGTGACAATCACCTTTTTCACTAACGTTCCTAACCCAAATATGATCACGTTGACTTCAACGTTAGTGGCACTAACGTGACCACTAATGTTGCCTCTTGGTCCTTCGCACACGTTATTGGGACTTACTTTTCCCAATAACGTGGAGAGTTCTCCCTTGTCCCTACGTTAGAGTCTACATTAACTAGGTTAACGTGGCTTCTATCGTAGCAGTGCCAATTCTTCGAGAACGTTAGTGACACTTACCTTTGTCACTAACGTTCCGATGTGCCCCTTTCCCACGTTAGAGTCCACGTTAACTAGGTTAACATGGCTTCTAACGTAGTAATGCTAGCCATCCCCAACGTTAGTGACAAAGGTGAGTGTCACTAACGTTGGCTCATCATCTCTTTATCCACGTTAGCTTCCATGTTAACTAAGTTAACGTGGAAGTTAACGTTGCTCATGGTGGCTCTTGGTGGTTCACCCCAACGTTAGTGACAAAGGTAAGTGTCACTAACGTTGGCTATCAATTTCTCTCTCCACCTTAGCTTCCACGTTAACTAAGTTAACGTGGGAGTTAACATGGCTTATGGAGGCTTGGTCAACATTAGTGACAAAGGTGAATGTCACTAACGTTGGCTTCTCTTTTGCTTCTTAACGTTAGAGTTCACATTAACTAAGTTAACGTGGCAACTAACGTGGCCAATTATGAGCTTGGTCCAACGTTAGTGACAAAAGAGAGTGTCACTAATGTTGGCCATGTTGTCTTCTTCCACGTTAGAGTTCACGTTAACTTAGTTAACGTGACTCTTAATGTGAGCTTATGATGGCTTCGAGGGCGTTTGATGGTATTTTTGTGGAAAACTGAATTTCCCCAAAACACCTAAAACTAACCGGCAAGTGTACCGGGTCGTATCAAGTAGTAAAACTCACTTTGAGTGAGGTCGATCCCACAGAGATTGATGGATCAAGCAACTTTAGAGGGTGATTAGTTTAGTCAAGCTAACATTGAGTGAAATTGGGTGAGACTTGAAGCAGCAGAATGTAAATGACAAGGAATTATAAATTGCAGAAAGTAAGTGTGCAGAAATTATAAAGTGCAGTAAGTAAAATTGGACAGAAACTTAAAGAGCAAGAAATGTAAATTGCAAGAATCTTAAATGACAAGAAATGTAAATTGCATGAAATATAAAGGGGGTTGGGTACAGAATATTTAAAGAGAGCAACAGATCAAATTCAGAACAATTACAGTAAAGGTAAATGTGCAGGAAAGTAAATTGAGAGTTGCAGCAAATCTAGACAGAAAGGGAAAATTTCAGTGAAGGATCAAAACAGAAAAGCAGTGCTTAATTTGCAGCAATTTAAAAGTGGTTCAAGATCTCAGGAGTGGAAGAGACTAGAAAACAAGTCTAGATCTCAAATCCTTCCTTGATCCAACAAGAACAATTGCAAAATGAAAATGGAAGAGTAAATTGCAGAAGAAGAACAAGAGAAGTTACAGATGGAGAATGAAAATAGAATTCCTTCCAATCTCAATCCAAAATTTCAAAACAGAGAAGAAAACTAAGAAAGAAAGCAAAATGAAAACTAAAGAGTGCACAACTCCCTATTGGAGCTAGCCTCGTTTCTAATCGAGCTCTCTAATGAGATGGAATTGATGCCTTTATATAGGCTTTACAAAGTAAAAAATGAAATTGAAATGAAAAACAAATTAAATGAAAATCCTAATTCTAGCTTGTTCTTGTGCCTTTGAGTGATGGTGTGGGCTTTGCTTGCTTTGGATCTGAGGAGAAATGGGTTTGGTTGGCCTTGATTCAATTTGGAGAAGAATTGAATTTAAATGGAATTTTTATTCAATTTTTGGTCCATGGGTGTTGCTCCCAGGGGAAAGCTCAGTTGGAAAACCCAACTTAGCTTTCAAGTTGTGCTGTCCGTGTCATTTGATGCGCGTCCAGCCTTGGTTGTGTGCCAAAATTGTGCGCACAAGGCTTTGCTCCTTGGCGTGCCAAAATGTGAAGAGTGTGGAGGGAGTAGTGCTCAGTTGGGAAAACCAACTGAGCTCCCCTTGTGGCGCCTTGCTTTTGTCTTCAAGGTCCCAAGTTCAACTCTTGGTGGAGGAAGTTTTGTGAGCCTTTTCCTTGAATTTTTTTGAGTGGGAGCCCGATAAAGCTAAGTTGGAAAAGTGAACTGAGCACTATTTTGCTCTTGCCTTGCTTTCCTTGTGTCTCCCCCTTCGAGCCTTGGTGAAGCCACTTTGGTTTATTTTTGCTTGTTTTTGGTCCTTAAAGATGCCTTTCACTAGTGCCTCAATTTCATGCTAAATATAGACTATTATACATCGTTGGAAAGCTCTGAATGTCAGCTTTCCAACGCAACTAGAAGCACATCATTGGACGTCTGTAGCTCAAGTTATAGCCATTTGAAAGAGGCATGGTCATGCTGTAAACGCCCAAGTTTTAACTTAGCGAAAATTCTTGCTTCCAAGCTATGTTTTTCACAATAAAGCTAAGTTCACTTAGTGAACTGAGCTTTGTGAGTGCTGATTGCAAATCTCCTTTATTTGGTCATGGGCCACGCTTTTAAAAGCGTGGCCTAAGGCTCCAAAGTGTGCTCCAACTTCAAAGTGTGCCCCAAAACTCTTTTTTTCTTCTTTTTAGTTTATTTTGTGCTTTTTGCTTCTTTTTCTTTTTATTTCCTACAAAATTTTTCAAATCAAAAGATCAAAGAAATATAACATTTAAGCACAAAAGCATTCAATATTTAAGCACAAATCATCAATTTCTTGTATGAAAAAGCAAAGAAAAACATGACATGTTGACATGTCATCACAACACCAAACTTAAACCTTGCTTGTCCCCAAGCAAGAAAAGAATCATGCAATAAAGTGTGACAATTCAAGGTGAGAAGAATAGCAAGTTAATGTTCATGGCAAGCTAGTTTTCTATGCATGCTACAATCTCAAAAGAAATATAAATGATTGATGCTTCTATCTAGCTCAATTTATGAAATCTTTTCCTTATAATTCTTCCTTGAAACAAGCTTTTGATTTTCTTATTAGCTTCTCCTTTTAGGTGCTTTGCCCCATGAGTTAATAACAAAGCTACGATTCTAAATGCTTTGTTTTCAAGTATTACCACTTGATACATAAGCACCACAAGTATTTGAATTAGAGGACTTCATTAAGCTCATTTTTCTTTTCTTTTCTTGACTCTCTAATCATTGATGCTCAGAACCTTGAGCTTTGAGGGAGTGCTTTTGCACTTGAGCCTAGCCTTGACTTCTAAGTGTTTTTTTTCAAGCATTTGGCTTGATACATAAACACCACAAGTACTTAACAAATAAATTGCCATTGGTACTCAGAGCCTTCAGCTTTCTCATTCTTTCCCTTTTTCTTTTCTTGCTTTAATTGTATTTGCTTCTTCAAGGTTTTCATGATTTTCAAAAGATTTCACAAAATGTCCTAGATGAAAACTTCAATTAAATAAAATCCAATGCAATTAGGCAACAATCAAACATACTAGCTTTCCAATACTTTTATGCACATGCTAAATTCTTCTTTAATTCCTTGTTTGTTTATGATTATGATACTTTATTGCTTTTGAATTCACAAAACTCAAGTTGGTAATCATAATGACACAGCACCATGTTGCAATTTAGAAATCAAACTATGCCTTTTCATACACACATGCATACAGAGAAGGTAAAGACAATCATGCAGTTTATAGTGCTTGAAACAAATGAGAGGAAAAGGAACTTTACAACCTTGTAGTTCATCTTCTCTATTGTTGTCATTTTCCTCTCATTCTTCCCTTTCCCTTGCCAAACTCAGAATGCTTGCTCATCCTCAAGCAACAATTAGAACAATGGCTATGGGGCTAAGATGGATCATGAATGTCTTACACAATGAATTATTAGTAGCACATGTGTTTTAAGCAAGCAAAATTAAAGATAATAATCAAGGCACAAGAAACAGAGACATTGTGATTGCAAACTTAAGAAGGTGAGCACAATACATTGCATAAAAGATAAGTGGCACACCAAACTTAGTGTGACACTTTCACTTGGAATCAATGCAAGTATCCAGTAAAGATTTGAAGCAATTTGTGTTGCATAGCAACACCAAACTTAGAATACAATCCTATGTCCATTTATTTGAATTAAAACTAAGCAAGTGAAACTGTTATTTGTTAAGTACAATCACCAAGCCAAGAATATGTCATGAATAAAACTCTCTCGGTAATGTATTAACAAACACAGTGAATAAGTAAACTAAAATGAAAGCATTAAAAACAAAGAATTAACAAAAGTAAACAGAATAACAAAATATCAAACCAAAAGAAAATTAACACTGCAAAGACATTATGGTTATGCAGACAAGTGGTGTTGCTGAATGATTTGCATAGAAAAATAGGTGGCACACCAAACTTAGAATCTTGGTGTGTCACTTTCATTTTTGATTTGATGCAATCATCCAAAAAGATTGAAAACAATTTGTTGCAAGGCAACACCAAAGTTAGAATGTAACCATATGCCAATTTATTGAATTTGAACAAAGCAAGGAGAAAAAAATGTACCTACTGTCTACCTGTTCTTTACTTTCTTCCTCTTCTTCCAATTTGTTAAGAGAAATGACTTCAAAGGAGGAGAAGTTTCAGCTACTGTCCCTTGCCTTGGCCTTTCCTCAGCAAGCTTCCTTTTGCAAATGGCTTGATTGATCTTGCTTGCTGGATCAGGGACAGGGTTGGTGCTCTTGTTAGTTGCCTTCACTTCTTTGAATCCAAGTCTTGGTTGCTGTGTGATTATTGGAGTTTTGTATTCATCCAGAGCCTTTTGAACTGGTGGTTCCATGAACTCCTCCTTCATGTACTTCTCTGCCTCACTTGAGTTCGGAATGACTTCCTCACTTTCTTGCTCCTCCACTTCCTCTTTTACACTCAACATTTGTTTTAATAGCTCTTTCATGGAGGAGGTTTGTTGATCTTCCCAACATTTCTTCATCTCCTTTTCATATCTTTTAATCTCAGATTCAATTGTTGAGACTTTTTGGTCCAGGTGGGTTTGAGGAGGTTGTGAGTGTTCAGGTTCTTTTGTCACCTCAAGTGTAGTTTCATTTTCAACTATTTCCACCATCTCTTCCTTTTTCACTAAAAATTCACTTGACTCAGTAGCCTCTTCCTCTTGTTTTTCCTCCTTTTTCATTGCACTCACCAACTGAGCTAGTTGCACTTCCATGTTTTTGAGGGACGTTTCTTGTTCTTCCCAGTACTTCTTTGTCTCCTCCGTAAATCTTTTGAGCATGGACTCAAGTTTTGAGAGTCTTTGGCTATTGGAAGTTTGTTTTGGTTGTGAGTCTTTGGCTATTGGACAATCTCTCATGTGACTTGACTGCTCAGAATTTGCAGTTTCTTGGTAATACTCCCAGCCACCATTAGAATCATGACTTGCATCATTTTGTGGTGGTGGGAAGTATCCCATATGATTCTCTTGCTCATCTTGTGTCTCTGAAGCAAATCTCCATGAATTGGAGTGCTCAGAATGTGTATTCTCTTGGTGATATTCCCAGCCACCATTAGAGATTGGTGATGGTGGGTAATATCCCATAAAACATGTTTGATCATAAGATGAGTTGAACTCCATTTGAGTTTTGTAAAACACAACACCAAGAAAAATTGAAATTCATATCTCAGAGATGAATTTCTTAGTGAGGCAATAACTCAAACACCTTGGTTTCAACTTAGAACAGAGAACAAAAATAAAGAAAATGCTTGATCTAGACTTCTCACCCACTTAATCATTGTTGATCTAAATCAATCCCCGGCAACGGCGCCAAAAACTTGATGGTATTTTTGTGGAAAACTGAATTTCCCCAAAACACCTAAAACTAACCGGCAAGTGTACCGGGTCGTATCAAGTAGTAAAACTCACTTTGAGTGAGGTCGATCCCACAGGGATTGATGGATCAAGCAACTTTAGAGGGTGATTAGTTTAGTCAAGCTAACATTGAGTGAAATTGGGTGAGACTTGAAGCAGCAGAATGTAAATGACAAGGAATTATAAATTGCAGAAAGTAAGTGTGCAGAAATTATAAAGTGCAGTAAGTAAAATTGGACAGAAACTTAAAGAGCAAGAAATGTAAATTGCAAGAATCTTAAATGACAAGAAATGTAAATTGCATGAAATATAAAGGGGGTTGGGTACAGAATATTTAAAGAGAGCAACAGATCAAATTCAGAACAATTACAGTAAAGGTAAATGTGCAGGAAAGTAAATTGAGAGTTGCAGCAAATCTAGACAGAAAGGGAAAATTTCAGTGAAGGATCAAAACAGAAAAGCAGTGCTTAATTTGCAGCAATTTAAAAGTGGTTCAAGATCTCAGGAGTGGAAGAGACTAGAAAACAAGTCTAGATCTCAAATCCTTCCTTGATCCAACAAGAACAATTGCAAAATGAAAATGGAAGAGTAAATTGCAGAAGAAGAACAAGAGAAGTTGCAGATGGAGAATGAAAATAGAATTCCTTCCAATCTCAATCCAAAATTTCAAAACAGAGAAGAAAACTAAGAAAGAAAGCAAAATGACAACTAAAGAGTGCACAACTCCCTATTGGAGCTAGCCTCGTTTCTAATCGAGCTCTCTAATGAGATGGAATTGATGCCTTTATATAGGCTTTACAAAGTAAAAAATGAAATTGAAATGAAAAAAAAATTAAATGAAAATCCTAATTCTAGCTTGTTCTTGTGCCTTTGAGTGATGGTGTGGGCTTTGCTTGCTTTGGATCTGAGGAGAAATGGGTTTGGTTGGCCTTGATTCAATTTGGAGAAAAATTGAATTTAAATGGAATTTTTATTCAATTTTTGGTCCATGGGTGTTGCTCCCAGGGGAAAGCTCAGTTGGAAAACCCAACTTAGCTTTCAAGTTGTGCTGTCCGTGTCATTTGATGCGCGTCCAGCCTTTGTTGTGTGCCAAAATTGTGCGCACAAGGCTTTGCTCCTTGGCGTGCCAAAATGTGAAGAGTGTGGAGGGAGTAGTGCTCAGTTGGGAAAACCAACTGAGCTCCCCTTGTGGCGCCTTGCTTTTGTCTTCAAGGTCCCAAGTTCAACTCTTGGTGGAGGAAGTTTTGTGAGCCTTTTCCTTGAATTTTCTTGAGTGGGAGCCCGATAAAGCTAAGTTGGAAAAGTGAACTGAGCACTATTTTGCTCTTGCCTTGCTTTCCTTGTGTCTCCCCCTTCGAGCCTTGGTGAAGCCACTTTGGTTTATTTTTGCTTGTTTTTGGTCCTTAAAGATGCCTTTCACTTGTGCCTCAATTTCATGCCAAATATAGACTATTATACATCGTTGGAAAGCTCTGAATGTCAGCTTTTCAATGCAACTGGAAGCACATCAATTGGACGTCTGTAGCTCAAGTTATAGCCCTTTGAAAGAGGCATGGTCATGCTGTAAACGCCCAAGTTTTAACTTAGCGAAAATTCTTGCTTCCAAGCTAAGTTTTTCACGATAAAGCTAAGTTCACTTAGTGAACTGAGCTTTGTGAGTGCTGATTGCAAATCTCCTTTATTTGGTCATGGGCCACGCTTTTAAAAGCGTGGCCTAAGGCTCCAAAGTGTGCTCCAACTTCAAAGTGTGCCCCAAAACTCTTTTTTTCTTCTTTTTAGTTTATTTTGTGCTTTTTGCTTCTTTTTCTTCTTATTTCCTACAAAATTTTTCAAATCAAAAGATCAAAGAAATATAACATTTAAGCACAAAAGCATTCAATATTTAAGCACAAATCATCAATTTCTTGTATGAAAAAGCATAGAAAAACATGACATGTTGACATGTCATCAGCGTTATTGGCGATTACCTTTCTCATTAACTTTGCAAGTTAGCGCCCATTCCACGTTAGAGGTCACGTTAGTGGGACTAACGTGACTGCTAACGTGGTTCTTCTTTGCTTCCTTTGTCCTGAAATCAAGCAACAAAGTGCATCAAAGTTCTAGTCCAAGTCATGAGTCATGCATCATCCAATTTGTCATATAATTCATGCAAAATTCTCATGAAATCATGTAAAGTGCACAATGTATGCTTGAATCAAGATGTAAGTGAATATCTACCCAAAACTAGCTTATTTTCTAAGAAAATACATGAAACTACCTTAAAAACAGTAAAGAAAAGGTCAGTGAAACTGGCCAAAATGCCCTGGCATCAGACTCGACAGCTCCGGCCGCCACCCACCAGCTGGACACGTTATCTCCGACCAGTACAAAAGATCTCGTCCGAGATCGACCTATAGTTTCAGGTAACCCTCGGAACATTGGCGCCGTTGCCGAGGAACCTGGAAGTCATCCCATCACCATGGTGGACGACCATGACAACGATCACAACTCTGGTTTTGTTCCGGAATGTTCCGGGGGTTACCTGAAACTAGAGGTCGATCTCGGATGAGATCTTCTGTACTGGTCGGAGATGACGTGTCCGGCTGGCTGGTGGCGGCCGGAGCTGTTGTGCCCGACTTGTTGGACTTGCTGCACTACTGATCCTTGGCCACCGGAGGGTGGGGGTACCTACAAGAGACTCCGATGCTTAAGTTAGCATGGGTATTAAACAGGTTTTATGTAGAATCAGAGTATGAGTTATACCTGGGTGCTCCAGTGTATTTATAGTAGTTGTAGAGTGACCTCTCTAGATAAGATAAGTTAGTTATCTTATCTTATCTTTATCTTTTGAGTTGAGCTCAGCTTATCTTCAAGGGAACCGCCCTTATCTCTATAGGCTCGGACGGCCTTTGGATTTGGGTCGTGTTTCTCTACTTGGGCCCTTTATGGGCTTTCCTGTCGATTTGGCCGAGTTCTTTAAGAAGAAGTCGATCCGCTCGACCTGAAGAGGTCGGTCGCTTTGTCGTCAATCATCCCAGGTCAGATAGCTCGACTCAGGGTATGAACAGTGCCCCTGCTTGAGCTCGGTCTTGAGGTTGAGTCCTTGACTTCGGTCCTTCTCATAGCGAAGCCGAACTCAAGCATTTTGTCGACTCCTTTTTGTAGCAGCTTTTGAATGTAGAACGTTTTTCTCTAAAAGCGTGCGCTTTTATATCAGCGCTTTTTTGGGAACGCAAGCGGTTTTTAATATCCACATTTAATTGGCATTTAATTGCCCCATTCTCCTTTTTTATTTTGAATTTTTCGATCAAAAGACGGTTTCTCTTCTTCGTAACTTCTTTCTCACTTTCAACTCTTCGATTTTTCTGAAGCCTCCGCCTGTAGCTTTCGCGTTTCAGCCCAGTGACGTTGCTTTTTCGTGGGGGAAGGGGTGATTCTGGATTTTGCCTACTGCTTTTCTGCCTTTCTTTGCAGCTTTCTCATTTTCAGGTTTGGTTCTTCTTTCTTTTCTCCCTCTACGCCATTTTGTGTCTGTTTTGAGAAAGTTTTTTGGGAAAGTTTGGATCTTTCTGCTTTCCGCTGTGCCTGATCACTATGTGTTTCGTAATTTCTTCGTCTTTTGCATGGTCTTTGTTGCTTGATGCCTTTAGGGTTTTTGCATGTTGCGAAATGCTTTTGATTTTGAAGCTTTGGAATGATAGTTTTGTTTGATTCTGAAGAAAGGTCACATTTTTGCCTGGTATGTTTGCTGTTGTTTCTTGCTGATAGACTGTAGGAAGATAATTTTCTGTTTTGTTTGTGTTTTGTCTTTCTCCTGTGAAAAATGCTTGCTGTTTGAGGTCTTCTATTCTTGTTTGCAAGATATCGGGACGTAAGTAGATTTTTCTTGATACCTCGCTTTGTTACTGCCTCCAAAGGATGCCCCAGGAGTTTTAGTTTGAGTCTTGGGGTTTCCTTTTCTGTGTATTCGCCCGCCGAGATGTTTTTGAGTAATCTGTTCTTCTTTTCTTTTGTAGGGTTTAGTTGGCCTCATGTCTTCCCGAAATAACATTGTAGAGATGCCTTCCCAGGTTCCTGAGGGTATAGCCGATTGGGTGGACTCGATGGTTCTTATGTGTGTCTCTCTGGTTGATTCTGAGTTTTGTGCACAGCTTAGACAGTTTCATAGTGTTTGTAGTAATTCCAGTGATGAGAAGAACTATGAGCTTGTCCCTCCCTCTTCTGATGAGAGAGTCTGCTTTTCTACTCGGGTTGTTGATGATCGCCCCTTCTTTTATGTTTATGATTTTTTCTTCGGTCCGCTGGGTTTCACCTTTCCTTTTACTCAATTTGAAACCGATCTGTTATGGTCCTTTAATGTTGCCCCCCTCTCAACTTCACCCCAATTCCTGGGGTTTCATAAAAATTTTCCAATTGTTGTGCAATGGTTTTGGTATTCCTGCTTCCCAATCTCTCTTTTTCTACTTGTTTGTCTTGACTAAGCCCGGTGTGGTAAAAAAGAAGTCAGCTTGGGTCTCCTTCCGTTCCACCCAAGGAAAGAAGGTCTTTTCCATGTTTGACGAGTCGTTCCGTGATTTTAAAAACTACTTTTTCAAAATCCGAGCTGTTGAAGGAGCTCGGCCCTTTTTTCTGGATGAAAATGACGAACCTGCTTTTCCCTTGGAATGGCAAAAAGATGTAAGGGTCTCTAGATATGCGTGGGAAATGTTGGATGAGGCTGAACGAGCCTTTGTGACTGTCTTGGAAGAACGCTGGGGTCATCCTCCCCATCTCGACACAAAGAAATTTCTAACCAATCCTTCTCTTCTTCAAACTGAACTGGGTATCTTGTGTTTATCTGTTTATGTTGCTTGTAGCTGTCTTTCCGACTTATCCGACTAGTAGCTTAATTTCTGTTTTATTTGCAGAGGCAATGAAGAATAATGAAGCTTTGAAAGCTTTTAAGAGGGCGGAGAGGGGGACTGCTGCCAGGAATATTGCGGCCAAGGCGGCTGGGGAAGGGTCCTCCCAAATCCGCGAGAAGCCATCAGTGCCGAGTTCTCCTGGGGTGAAGAAGGTGGTCCCTACACCCCGAGTCTGTTTGGTGGATCCTCACCCTACTTCTGCCGCTCTATCTGCTGCTCCTCCTAATAAAAAAAAAAAACAGCCGAGCCCTTTCACCTCGATGCTCCTGATTTTAATGCCATTGAGTTTGTGGATCAGCAAATCGGTCCCTATGGCTCCCTCTCTACGGATGATGTGTCCATCCTCCATCACTTGGAATTTATGGCCCGGAATCACGTAAAGATGGCATATATGGCGGCTGCCATATATCGGACTGCTCAAAATCTCCCTTTCCATGCCACTAAAGTGTTTATGGAGGAGGCAAAACAAGAGTTTGATCGGATGAGAGAGTTGAAGGAGGAACTTGAGATAAAGGTAGCCAAGCTGGAGAAGGACTTAGAGAACGAGAAGGCGAGTTCTCAATCACTGGCAGCTTCTTTGAGGTTGGCTGAGGACACAGCTATGATGCACAAGGATAGTTACGTTACATCCTATCGGGAGATGTTGCATCTGAGGGAGGAGCTCGACAATGTTCGGGAAGATTATTCTGAGCTTCAAAGTCAGCTCGTTGGCAGTGTGACTGCTGCTTACGAGAACTTGAAGGAGCAAGTTCGGGTTATTGCTCCCGAGGCTGATCTCACTCCCTTTAGCCTGGACAACATTGTCAGGGATGGCAAGATTGTCCCTGATGATGGGGATGATGATGATGAGGTCGATCCCCTCCCTGTGGCTTCTGCCAAGGTGTCAGCGCCTACTGTTTCTCCTGCCAAGGTCGACCTTCCCGCTTCTGATCCTGACTGTCAGATTTTAAACCGGGACGATGGTACTGTGGATGCTGTTCCTCTCCAGGCTCGCCCTCCTTCTCCTCAGACTGATGCTGCTAAGAAGCCTTCTGACCTTTAGCTGTTTTACTTTGGATATTTTTGTAGTTGGCCCAGCTTGTGGGGTTTAAAACTCTTTGGTTCATTTTGTTGACACTCTTTCTGGTTGTTTGTTTAGCAACATTATTTAAAAACACAACGAATAGCTTCTGAGCTTTTGGGTCTGACCCTGAGGCTTTTATGTCACACTTGCTTGCGCCTGTCTTTGCTTTTTTGAGGGCTTGTTTGCTTAGCTTTTTTGAACTGGTTTGTTGTCAATGCGTGGATCCGATTTAGCAATCCATGCCCGACTTCTTTGCCCTTTTCCAAGTAGTTGACCGATGTCAATCTTTTTCAATTATTTGAAGTAATCTTCTTTTTTGGACCTTGGTCAGGTCTCTTTTAGAGATCACTTTTATAACCGGTTTGTGGGAGACCGACTTCTTTATGTCGATTTCTTCTAAGTTACTTCGTAATCCTCTTTCTTGGACCTTTGTCAGGTCTCTTTCAGGGATTACTTTTATAACTTTCTGTTGTAGGAGACCGACTTCTTTATGTCGATCTCTTCTAAGTTACTTCGTAATCCTCTTTCTTGGACCTTTGTCAGGTCTCTTTCAGGGATTTCTTTTATAACTTTCCGTTGTAGGAGACCGACTTCTTTATGTCGATCTCTTCTAAGTTACTTCGTAGTCCTCTTTCTTGGATCTTGGTCAGGTCTCTTCCAGGGATTACTTTTATAACTTTTCGTTGTAGGAGACCGACTTCTTTATGTCGATCTCTTCTAAGTTACTTCGTAGTCCTCTTTCTTGGACCTTGGTCAGGTCTCTTCCAGGGATTACTTTTATAACTTTTTGTATTTTGTAGGAGATCAACTTCGTTAGGTCGATCTCTTTCTAGGTTATTTTTGTAATCCTCTTTCTTGGACCTTTGTCAGGTCTCTTTCAGGGATTACTTTCATAACCTTTTTATTTTGGGCTGACTTTGTTAGGTCGAGCCCTTCTAAGTTAAAGTAATCCTCTTTAATAGGGTTGGCCAGACCTCTTTCCAGGGTTTACTTATAACTTGGGTTGACTTGGTCTGACTTCTGGACGTCGGCCAGTCTTTTAAGTTATTATTTTAGCTATCCATAAGACCTCGTCAGGTTCTTTTTTGGATTGCTTTCGATAACTTCTTACATTATTCTGTGTTCATTTTTGCCGATTTGTAGAAGGTGGTTGGCATCTTTAGATCGTTCTTTGGGTGAATCACGCTTTCACCTTTATCGGATGGTTTGTCTTTATCGTGGTCGTGCAGTGAAATTGTTTTTCACTTTCTGCCGACCTGTCGCTTTATAATCGGATGATGAATTCTTCAGATTAATGCGTCTTGAATTCTTGTAGAATATCTAAATAAACTTTATTCAAAGTAAAAGTGCAAATATATACATGTGGGAATTTTTTTCATCCATTTAAGTCGGATAGTGTTTAGGTCTCAACTTGGTGCCTCATTAAAAAACATTTTCAGGAAAAAGAGTGCATCCAATAATGAGATCTGTTACCTTCCTAATTGTAGTACCTTCTTAGGTTGCAAGCGTGCCATAATCTGGGAAGCTCTCGTCCGTCGAGTTCGGACAGTCTGTAGTAGCCCTTCCCGAGTACTTCTACTACTCGGTTGGGTCCTTTCCAATTTGCTGCCAACTTTCCTGCTCCTGGTCGAGTTGTTCCGATATCATTTCGAATTAAGATGAGATCATTCTCTGCGAAACTTCTCGCCACAACCTTTTTGGTTATATCTGGAAGCCATCCGTCGTTTTAGTGCTTCTTCCCTAATCCGAGCTCTTTCTTGGATTTTAGGTAGTAGGTCAAGTTCTTCCCTCTGAATTTGAGAGTTGGCTTCTTCATTGTAGTGGACTACTCTGGATGACCCTTCCTCAATCTCTACTGGGATCATTGCCTCCACTCCATATGCTAGTCGAAATGGTGATTCATTTGTAGTGGAGTGTGGCGTTGTTCGATATGCCCATAGGACTTGTGGAAGTTCTTCGGCCCAAGCTCCCTTTGCATCTTGTAGTCTCCATTTCAACCCAGCCAATATGACTTTGTTGGCAGCTTCGGCCTGTCCATTGGCTTGAGGGTGTTCGACGGAGGTGAACTGGTGCTTTATATTTAAGTCGGCTACTAGTCTCCTGAAGCCTGCGTCTGTGAATTGGGTGCCATTGTCCGTGGTGATGGAGTGTGGAACCCCAAACCTTGTGACAATGTTCCTGTATAGGAATTTCTGACTTCTTTGAGCGGTGGCGTTGGCTAGGGGCTCTGCCTCAATCCATTTTGTAAAATAGTCTACTCCGACTATGAGGAATTTTACTTGTCCTGATCCCTGGGGAATGGGTCTGAGAAGATCGAGTCCCCATTTTGCAAACGGCCAAGGCGAAGTTATGCTGATGAGCTCTTCTGGCGGGGCGATGTGAAAGTTGGCATGTTTCTGACATGGTGGGCATGTCTTTACAAATTCTGTAGCTTCTTTCTGTAGAGTTGGCCAATAAAACCCCGCCCGGAGTACTTTTTTGGCGAAAGCTCATGCTCCGAGATGGTTGCCACAAATGCCGCCGTGTACTTCTTCTAATACTTCCTTTGTGTGGGAGGTCGGTACGCATTTCAGTAATGGTACTGAGATCCCTCTTTTGTACAGGATGTTGTTTATAATAGTGTAATATTGTGCCTCTCTTTTTAGCCTCTTTGCCTCCTTTTCTTCCGTGGAGAGTGTTCCTGTTTTGAGGTAGTTGATTATGGGGGTCATCCATCCTTGGTCCTGGCCTGTTATGGTTAGGACTTTTTGTTCCTCTGAGATCAATGGGTTCTGCAGTATTTCCTGGATGAGGCTTCTATTGTTGCCCCCCGGTTTGGTGCTGGCTAATTTCGAAAGTGCGTCAGCTCGGGCATTTTGTTCTCGGGGTGTGTGGTAGATCTTATATTTCCCGATTTGTCCGAGCTGTTCCTTGGTCTTATCCAAATACCTTTTCATGGTGGGATCTTTGGCTTGGTAGCTCCCTGTTATTTGTGATGTGACAACTTGCAAATCGCTGTAAATGTTGAGTTTCCGAGCTCCAACCTCTTTTGCCAACTTCAAACTAGCTAGCAATGCTTCGTATTCCGCCTGGTTATTTGAAGCCGGGAATCCGAACTTGAGGGAGAGCTCAACTTGGGTTCCCTGGTTGCTTTCTATTATCACTCCTGCGCCGCTTCCAGTTTTATTTGAAGAACCGTCCACATAGAGATTCCACTCTGTGAGGGTTTCCAGGGCATCTGTGAATTCTGTGATAAAGTCGGCCAGATATTGTGACTTAATGGCCGTCCGAGCTTCATATTGGAGTCGAACTCTGACAGCTCGACTGCCCATTGTAGAATTCTACCTGCTAAATCTGTTTTCTGTAATATTCCTTTCAAGGGCTGGTTAGTGCGAACTTTGATGGTGTGGGCCTGGAAGTAAAGGCGGAGTCGTCGAGATGTTAGAATGAGAGTATATGCGAATTTTTCTATTTTCTGATAGTTCAACTCGGATCCCTGTAGTGCTTTACTAATGAAGTAGACGGGTTGTTGTCCGTTTTCGTCTTCTTTGACTAGTGCCGATGCTACTGCCCGGCTTCCTACTGCGAGATATAATATGAGTGGTTCTCCTTCTCGTGGTCGAGAGAGGATAGGTGGCTGTCCTAAGAACTTCTTAAAGTCTTGGAAGGCTTGCTCACATTCTGTCGTCCATTCGAACTGCTTTCCCTTTCTTAAAGTAGCATAGAATGGGAGAGATCTTATCGCAGCTCCTCCTAAGAATCGGGATAGGGCGGCCAATCTCCCGTTGAGTTGCTGTACTTCTTTGACACAGGTTGGGCTCTTCATGTTGAGTATGGCCTGATATTTGTCTGGATTTGCTTCAATTCCTCTTTGTGTGAGCATGAAACCTAAGAATTTGCCTGCTTCTACTGCAAAGGTGCACTTCGCGGGATGGAGTCGCATGTCATGCTTCCTTATGGTGTCGAATACTTGGGCCAGGTCGGACAATAATGTCTCTTCACTTTGTGTTTTTATTAGCATGTCGTCCACGTAGGCTTCCATGATCTTTCCGATGTGATCCGAGAAAACCTTATTCATTAGCCTTTGATAAGTAGCTCCTGCATTTTTGAGACTGAAAGGCATCACAATGTAGCAGTAGTTTGCTTTCGGTGTTAGGAACGAGGTCTTTTCTTGATCTGGTGGGTACATGGGGATCTTGTTGTATCCCGAGTATGCATCCATAAACGAGAAATATTTATATCCGGAGGAAGCGTCTACTAGAGCGTCGATATTTGGGAGTGGGTAAGGGTCTTTTGGACAAGCCTTGTTGAGATCGGTGTAATCGGTGCACATTCGCCACTTCCCATTTGATTTTTTCACCAAGACAACGTTGGCTAGCCATAGTGGGTATTTGACTTCTCTTATGAATCCTACTTCCAGTAGTGCCTGGACTTGTTCTTCCACAGCCTGGGATCGCTCTGGCCCAAGTTTTCTTCGTCTCTGCTGTACCGGTCGAGATCCTGGGTAGACCGCCAACTTATAACACATCAGCTTAGGGTCTATGCCTGGCATATCTGTGGCTTTCCATTCGAAGAGATCGACATTATCTCGCAAAAATTGTATTAGTAATTCCTTTGAGTCTCCTTTTAGGATTGTGCCGATATTAGTTATTTTTTCCGAGGTGTCCCCGATCTGAATTTTTTCTATCTCGCCCTCTGGCTGGGGACGAAGTTCCTCTCGTCGTTGAACTCTGCCCAGCTCGATTGTGTGGAACTCTTCTCCTTTGCCTCTGAGGATTAGGCTTTCATTGTAACAGCGACGTGCCATTTTTTGACCTGCTTTTATCGTGGCTATCCCCTTTGGTGTTGGGAATTTTATACATAGGTGTGGGGTCGAGACTATCGCGCTGAGTTGGTTGAGTGTTGTCCGACCTATGAGAGCATTGTAAGCTAAACTTACGTCGACCACGATGTAATCTATTTTGAGGGTCCTGGATTGGTTCCCTTTTCCAAAGGTTGTATGTAGTGGTATGTATCCTAGTGGTCGAACCGGGGTGTCTCCTAGTCCGAACAGACTGTTTGGATATTCTTGAAGTTCTTTTTCTTCTAAGCCGAGTTTATCAAAGACTGTTTTGAATAAGATGTCGGCAGAACTCCCTTGGTCTATTAAGGTGCGGTATAGGTTGGCGTTTTCTAATATGATGGTGATGACCATGGGATCGTCGTGTCCTGCGATGATGCCGGACGCGTCCTTTTTAGTGAATGTTATTGCCGGGATGTTGAGTGCTTCATCCTCTTCTTTGACATGATATACTTCTTTGAGATATCTTTTGCGAGAGGATTTAGAGATCCCAGCTGCTGTGAATCCGCCATGTATCATGTGGACATGTCTTTCTGGTGCCCGAGGCGATCGTTCTGTTCGTTTGGTATCTTCATCTCTTCGTCTCTTTCTTTGATCATCATCTTGGGTGGCCAGGAATCGATCTAACTTTCCTTCTCTCACCAATTTTTCTATGATATTTTTTAAGTCGAAACATTCGTTTGTGGAGTGTCCTCGGACTCGATGGTATTCACAATATTCCTTCCGATTTCCTCCTCCCTTTTTGCCTTTGAGTGGCCGTGCTGGGGGGATTTTTTCTGTATGGCAGACTTCTTTGTATATCTCGACCAAGGATGCCCTGAAAGGAGTGTAATTATGGTATTTTTTTATTTTCTCCCCTTGTAGACCTTCTTTCCTCTTGGATTCCTTGTCTCTATCTCGGTAAGCGGCCCCCGATTTTGAGGTCTCTCCTAACCGAGTGTTTTCTTCCATGTTGATGTATTTTTCTGCTCGTTCCTGCACTTCATCCAAGGAGGTCGGGTACTTTTTGATATAGATTGGCTGAAAGGTCCTTCTCGTAGACCATTGATGAGTCCCATGATGGCGGCCTCTGTGGGTAAACTTTGTATGTCCATGCACGTTTTGTTGAATCTCTCCATGTAGTTGTGGAGGCTCTCCTGGTCTCCTTGTTTGATCCTTAGTAAACTGGGGGTGTGCTTGGCTTTATCTTTCTGGATGGAGAATCTGGCTAGGAATTTTTTAGCTAGGTCATCAAAGCTTGAGATGGACTTTAGGGGTAGGTTGTCGAACCATCGAATTGCTATTTTTGTGAGAGTTATTGGGAAGGCTTTGCAGCGAACAGCATCTGGGGCGTCGGTGAGGTACATTCTGCTTCTGAAGTTACTGAGGTGGTGGTTGGGATCCGTGGTGCCATTGTACAAGGTCATATCCGGGAGTTTGAAGTCTTTTGGAATTTTGGTTTTCATGATTTCCTTGGTGAACGGGTCTTGCTCTTTGCGTGAATTTTCTTCGAGATTGGCCCGAGGGGCTTTTGATTTGAGATCGGCTTCTAATTGCTGTAGTTTTTCTTTCAACTCCCAACGTCGCCACACCTCTCTTTGTAGATCTCTTCCGATTTTCCATTGTTGTTGAGTTTCTTTTTCCAGTTGTTTTAGGCGATCCAGGAGCGCTTTTATTGCCCCTAGATTTGGTGAGTCTTTGTCCTTGTTGGTTTCCGGAGTATCTTGTAGCGTGACATCCGCATTCTTGTGAGGCATTCTCTCTTCCAGACCTGAATCGCGGTCGTTGTCATGGTTGTCCGCCATGGTGATGGCATGACTTCCAGGTCCCCGGCAACGGCGCCAATGTTTCGGAATGTTCCGGGGGTTACCTGAAACTGGAGGTCAATCTCGGATGAGATCTTCTGTACTGGTCGGAGATGACGTGTCCGGCTGGCTGGTGGCGGCCGGAGCTGTTGTGCCCGACTTGTTAGACTTGCTGCACTACTGATCCTTGGCCACCGGAGGGTGGGGGGTACCTGCAAGAGACTCCGATGCTTAAGTTAGCATGGGTATTAAACAGGTTTTATGTAGAATCAGAGTATGAGTTATACCTGGGTGCTCCAGTGTATTTATAGTAGTTGTAGAGTGACCTCTCCAGATAAGATAAGTTAGTTATCTTATCTTATCTTTATCTTTTGAGTTAAGGTCAGCTTATCTTCAATGGAACCGCCCTTATCTCTATTGGCTCGGACGGCCTTTGGATTTGGGTCGTGTTCCTCTACTTGGGCCCTTTATGGGCTTTCTTGTCGATTTGGCCGAGTTCTTTAAGAAGAAGTCGGTCCGCTCGACCTGAAGAGGTCGGTCGCTTTGTCGTCAATCATCCCAGGTCGGATAGCTCGATTCAGGGTATGAACAGGTTTGGTGGACAGAACACCAAACAAAGACACGGACGCCACCTCCAAAGACACACCTCAAAACGGGGGAGATAAGCAACCCCCAAACACAGAAATTTTGGAAGCTATCCGTAAGCAATAGAATCACCTTAAACAGCTGAAACAAGAAGCTGAGAGAAACCTCCAGAGAGAAACTAGGCGACGACGAGAGCTAGAGGACAACCTCCTAAAGCTCGAGGCTGATCTCAAAGCCAAAACCATTCAACCCAGTCACGATGACGACTCCCACAAAGACAAAAATCCCTTCACCAAGGAGATCATGAAAGCTAAAGTCCTAAAGGACTTCAAAGCTCCCGACATGACCTCGTACGATGGCACATCAAATCCAAGCCATCATCTCAGCAATTTCAGAAGCATAATGTATCTCACCAATGCCTCGGACGCCATTCGATGCAAAGCCTTCCCGACTACCCTAACGAAGACAGCAATAAAGTGGTTCGACAGTTTGCCTCCAAAATCCATCACAAGTTTTGACGACCTTGCTGAAAAAGTTCCCTGCCAAGTTCTCCATCCAGAAGGATAAAGCCGAACACGCTCCAAGCTTGCTAGGGATCAAGCAAGGAGATCGGGAAAGTCTTCGCAACTACATGGAAAGATTCAACAAAGCGTGCCTGGACATACAAAGTCTGGCAACAGAAGTAGATATCATGGGTTTCATCAATGGCCTACGAGGAAGACCTTTTATCCACTCAATATCCAAGAAGCACCCAACATCTCTAAACGAGGTACAGGAACGGGCAGAGAAATACATCAACATGGAGGAGAACTCCCGACTAGGAGAGAGCTCAGAAACTGAATTCTCCTAACCCACCACAGGACAAGGATAAAGAGTCCAAAAAAAAAAGAAGATCAACTTGGGAAGCCTAGAAAATACCGCAATTACACCCCTCTTCGGGTGTCTCTTATGGAGGTTTACCGAGAAATATGCAACACTGAGAAGATCTCACCACCTCACACCAAATAGGTCGGACGAATTGAACGTCTACCTCACACCGAAGAGGTCGGACGAGTTGAAGGTCCACCTCACAACAAAGAGGTCGGACGAGTTGAAGGTCCATCTCACACCAAAGAGGTCGGACGAGTCGAAGGTCCACCTCACAACAAAGAGGTTGGACGAGTCGAAGGTCCACCTCACACCGAAGAGGTCGGATGAGTTGAAGGTCCACCTCACACCAAAGAGGTCGGACGAGTTGAAGGTCCACCTCACAACAAAGAGGCCAGACGAGTTGAAGGTCCACCTCACAACAAAGAGGTCGGACGAGTTGAAGGTCTACCTCACACCAAAGAGGTCTGACGAGTGAAGGTCCACCTCACAACAAAGAGGTCGGACGAGTTGAAGGTTCACCTCACACCAAAGAGGTCGGACGAGTTGAAGATCCACCTCACACCGAAGAGGTCAGACGAATTGAACATCCACATCAGAGCGAAGAGGTCGGACGAGTTGAACGTCCACCTCACACCCCTGAAAGACATGTTCATATGATAAATGGAGGATTCGCAAGAGGAGAGATCTCTAAATCATCTCGCAAAAGATACCTCAAAGAGGTATATTAAGGAAGGGAGAGAGGTTTAAATAGGACAACGGAGTACGAACAAGCCTTCCAAGATTTCAAAAATTCTTGGGGCAACCATCCATTCTTACCCGACAACGGGAAAGTAAAGAACTGATATTATACCTCGCAGTGAAAAGTCGGGCAATAGCCTCAGCACTAGTCAGAGAAGACGAAAGTGGGCAACAACCCGTCTACTTTATCAGCAAAGCTCTACAAGGGGCCAAACTAAACTATCAAAAGATAGAAAATGTTCGCCTACGCCCTCATACTCACTTCTCGACGACTCCACCCATACTTTTAAGCTCACACTATCAGAGTGCGGACCAACCAGCCCATAAAAGGCATCCTACAGAAAACAAACTTAGCTGGAAGAATCGGGACCCTGGACAAAACCAGAGAACATCTCGGACAATTCGGGGGACCCTGAACAAAAACAGAAAATAGCTCGGACAAATCGGGTAAAATGAAGTCCGACACATAGAATGCCCGAGCTTATGCATTTTCAAAACCAGCCAGCACCAACAAGTCGGACAAAATCGGGGAAAATGAAGTCCGACACATAGAATGGCCGAGCTGATGCATTTTCAAAACTAGCCAACACCAAACCAGGGGGCAATAACAGAAGCCTCATCCAGGCTACATTACAATACCACAACAAGTCGATCTCGAAGGCGGTATAAGGAATGTACTCAGGGTCAGCCACAGTAACACGCATTAAAACTATGAAATCCAGCTAATCAGATATGCTGTCCGGGATCTTAGTAGACATCTCAAAGACATAGGTCGACTATGGGATTACTACCAAACAACTCGGGAAAATAAGGAAACAACTCGGACAATAACCGCAAAACATCAAGTGACAGACGTGGCAGTAAAAGGGAAACCCCAGGACTCACACGAAAGTCCAGGGGCACCTTTTAGAGGCAACAACAGGGCAAGAACACAAAGAAAAGAAGTCGACAATCTATACCCAAACAGTCCGAACATTTCCCAAACAAAAGGTCAAAATAAAAGCTAGAACTTTTGTATAAAAGGAGTCAAGCAACGATGAAAAGAAACAGGAACAGCAACCAAACCCTAAGCAAAGCACACATTCTTCTCAAAGGCGAATGACAAAAGAAAAGTCACAGCAAACGATTAAAGATGCAAACTTTTTGCAGAAAGAACCAAAGTTCTTCAGAGCAAAAAACCAAATACAAAGTCAAAGCTTTGCATCAAAAACATGCCAACTTCCCTATAGCCCCACCAGAAGAGCTCCCACAAGTCCTCTGGGCATATCGGACAACTCCACACTTCACCACGAAGGAATCACCTTTTTGATTAGCTTACGAAATAGAGGCAATGATCCCAATAGAGATCGAAGAAGCATCCCCCAGAATGATCCTCTACAATGAAGAGGTCAACTCCCAAATCCAAAGGGAAGAACTCGAACTACTTCCAGAAGTCCGAGAAAGAGCTCGAATTAGGGAGGAAGCGTTAAAACATCAAATGGCCTCAAGATACAATCAGAAGGGAAGCTAGCAGCCAATTGGAAAAAACCATACCAAGTGTTGAGAAGTACTGGGAAAAGGTCACCACAAAGTATCCGACCTCGAGGGGCAAGAGCTACCAAGGTCATGGCATGCCTGCAAACTAAAAAGGGCGCCAGGCCGAGATCCAAAAAAGATTGCCCGACCTAGAAAGGTAAGTACTAACATGTACACACTCCTATCTTCATTTTATTGTTTAAAAGATTTCAGATTCCCTAAAAAGTTTCCTACCAAGACGCCCGATTACGGCAGGTCGGCAAGGTGAACACCAAATTCACCACCCGATCATGACAAAGTCCGCAAGATGAAAACCAAGTTCATCATCCGATTACAAAGCGACAAGTCGGCAAGGTGAAAACCAACTTCACCACCCGACCACGATGGAAACCGAATTCATCATTTGATTTCGACAAAGGTCGACAAAGTGAAAACCAGATTCGCTACTCAATCAAGACGCATTAATCTGAGTGCAAAATTTCACTGCCTGATCATGACAAGGTCGGTGGGGTGAAAACCAAATTCACCGCCCGATCACGATAAAAGTCGGCAAAGATGAAACCAGAATTTATCGCCCGATTTCGACAAGGTCGGCAAAAAAAAAAGTGAAACCAGAATTCATCGGCCGATTATAAAGCCACAGATCGGCAGAAAGTGAAAATCAAATTCACTGCACGACCACGATAAAGAGCAACAAAGATGAAAACCAAATTCATCAAAAGGTCGACCAAATGGGGATCAAACCCAATTTCTACAAAATCGGCAAAGATGAACACAGAATAATGGAAGAAGTTATCGAAAGTGATCCATAGAAAGGACCTGACGAGGTCTTAATAAAAATGGGTTGCTAAATAATAACTTAAAGACTGGCCGACGTAAAGAAGTCGGACCAGTCGCAATAACCAAAGTTATAAGTAAATCCCTGGAAAGAGGTCTGGCCAGCCCTATAAAAGAGGATTACTATAACTTAGAAGGGCCCGACATGATGAAGTCGGCCCAAAACATAAAGTTATAAAAGTAATCCCTGAAAGAGACCTGAGCAAGGTCCAAGAAAGAGGATTACAAAAGTAACTTAGAAGGGCCCGACATGATGAAGTCGGCCCAAAACATAAAGTTACAAAAGTAATCCCTAAAAGAGACCTGAGCAAGGTCCAAAAAAGAGGATTGCTAGAAATAACTTAGAAGGACCCGACATGATGAAGTCGGCCCAAAACATAAAGTTACAAAAGTAATTCTTAAAAGAGACCTGAGCAAGGTCCAAGAAAGAGGATTACAAAAGTAACTTAGAAGGGCCAGACATAATGAAGTTGGCCCGACAAAAGTTATAAAAAGTAATCCATAAAAGAGATCTGGCAAAGGTCCAAATAAAATGGATTACTAAGAAATAACTTAGAAGAGGCCGACATGAAGAAGTCAGCCCGAACCAACGAAAGCTACAGCTTGGACCAACAAGAAGAAGTCGGACCAACGAAAGCTACAGATTGGACCGACGAGAAGAAGTCGGACCAACGAAAGCTACAGCTTGGACCGACAAGAAGAAGTCAGACCAACGAAAGTTACAACTTGGACCGACAAGAGAAGTCGGACCAACAAAAGCTACAGCTCGGATCGACACGAGAAGTCGGACCAACAAAAAGCGTGCGCTAAAAGGGACACAGCTTTGCCCAAAAAGCCACGGCTCCACAACAAGGCTATCAAAAATGTTCAGACCAACTAAAAAGGTTCTACCAAGAACACTAAAAAGTTTTCGGACAAGTTAGCCCCAGAGGTCATCCCGCCTAAACAGAAGACGGACTAAAAAAGATTTAGTCAAAGAGAGGTTGGACAGCAAAGTACCAACAGTCTATAAACATGTCACAAAGGCCAAGGAAAGGTCAAAAGACCAAAGCCAGAAGTGCTTCGCTGAAGAATACGAAGTCTTAAAAAAAGACACTACTTAAAAAGCGAAAAGCACGGCCTCAAAGACGGAGTGGTGCACGAAATTGTGATGTCCAGGCTCAAACAATCCCCGGCAACGGCGCCAAAAACTTGGTGCTCTGATCTCAATACATAATTGTCACAACTTCGATACAACTAACCAGCAAGTGCACTGGGTCGTCCAAATAATACCTTACGTGAGTAAGGGTCGAATCCCACGGAGATTGTTGGTATGAAGCAAGCTATGGTCACCTTGTAAATCTCAGTCAGGCAGATATAAAGTGATAATGGTGTTTTCGAATATTATATAATAAAATAGGGATAGAGATACTTATATAAATCATTGGTAGGAATTTCAGATAAGCGAATGGAGATGCTTTTCGTTCCTCTGAACCTCTGCTTTCCTGCTATCTTCATCCAATCAGTCTTACTCCTTTCCATGGCTGGCTTTATGCAAGGGCATCACCGTTGTCAGTGGCTACATCCCCTCCTCTCAGTGAAAGATATGCTCACATGCTCTATCACAGCACGGCCATTCATCTGTCGGTTCTCGATCATGCTGGAATAGGATTCACCCTCCTTTTGCGTCTGTCACTAACGCCCAGCACTCGCGAGTTTGAAGCTCGTCACAGTCATTCAATCATTGAATCCTACTCAGAATACCACAGACAAGGTTTAGACCTTCCGGATTCTCTTGAATGCCGCCATCATTCTAGCTTACGCCACGAAGATTCTGGTTAAGAGATCTAAGAGATACTCATTCTAGCTTAATTCATGTAGAACAGAAGTGTTTGTCAGGCACGCGTTCATAAGGGAGAAGGATGATGAGCGTCACACATAATCATCACCTTCATCACGTTCTTGGGTGCGAATGGATATCTTAGAAGCGAAATAAGAAGAATTGAATAGAAAACAGTAGTACTTTGCATTAATCTTTGAGGAACAGCAGAGCTCCACACCTTAATCTATGGAGTGTAGAAACTCTACCGTATGAAAATACATAAGTGAAGGTCCAGGCATGGCCGTGTGGCCAGCCCCTATGGTCTAAGAACAATGCGTTCAAAGATGCCTAATACAATAGTAATAGGTCCTATTTATAATAAACTAGCTACTAGGGTTTACATGAGTAAGTAATTGATGCATAAATCCACTTCCGGGGCCCACTTGGTGTGTGTTTGGGATGAGCTTAAGTGTTGCACGTGCAGAGGCCATTTATGGAGTTGAACGCCAGTTTTTGTGCCAGTTTGGGCGTTCAACTCTGGTTTTGGATCCTTTTCTGGCGCTGGACGCCAGATTTGGGTAGAAAGCTGGTGTTGAACGCCAGTTTACGTCGTCAATTCTTGGCCAAAGTATGGACTATTATATATTGCTGGAAAGCCTTGGATGTCTACTTTCCAACGCAATTGGAAGCGCGCCATTTCGAGTTCTGTAGCTCCAGAAAATCCACTTTGAGTGCAGGGAGGTCAGAATCCAACAGTATCAGCAGTCCTTTTTCAACCTCTGAATCTGATTTCTGCTCAAGTCCCTCAATTTCAGCCAGAAAATACCTGAAATCACAGAAAAACACACAAACTCATAGTAAAGTCCAAAAATGTGAATTTAACACAAAATCTATTAAAAACATCCCTAAAAGTAACTAGATCCTACTAAAAACATACTAAAAACAATGTCAAAAAGCGTATAAATTATCCGCTCATCACAACACCAAACTTAAATTTTTGCTTGTCCCCAAGCAACTGAAAATCAAAATAGGATAAAAAGAATAGAATATACTATAAATTCCAAACTATCAATGAAACAGAGCTTCAATCATATGAGCGGGACTTATAGCTTTTTGCCTCTTGAATAGTTTTGGCATCTCACTTTATCCATTGAGGTTCAGAATGATTGGCATCTATAGGAACTTCAGATTTCGAATAGTGTTATTGACTCTCTTAGTTCAGTATGATGATTCTTGAACACAACTTCTTTATGAGTCTTGGCCGTGGCCCTAAGCATTTTGTTTTCCAGTATTACCACTGGATACATAAATGCCACAGACGCATAATTGGGTGAACCTTTTCAGATTGTGACTCAGCTTTGCTAAAGTCCCCAATTAGAGGTGTCCAGGGTTCTTAAGCACACTCTTTTTTTTTTTTTTGCTTTGGACCTTGACTTTAACCGCTCAGTCTCAAGTTTTCACTTGACACCTACACGCCACAAGCACATGGTTAGGGACAGCTTGATTTAGCCGCTTAGACCAGGATTTTATTCCTTTAGGCCCTCCTATCCACTGATGCTCAAAGCCTTGGGATCCTTTTTAATTGCCCTTGCCTTTTGATTTTAAGGGTTATTGGCTTTTTGCTCTTGCCTCTTGGTTTTAAGAGCTTTGGCTTTTTCTGCTTGCTTTTTCTTTTTCTTTCTATATTTTTTTTTCGCCTAATTTTTTTTTCTTCTTTTTTTTTTCTGCAAGCTTTGTTTTTTTGCTGCTTTTTCTTTCTTCAAGAATCATTTTTATGATTTTTCAGATTATCAAATAACATGTCTCCTAGTCATCATTCTTTCAAGAGCCAACATATTTAACATTCTTAAACAACAACATCAAAAGACATATGCACTGTTCAAGCATACATTCAGAAAACAAGAAGCATTGTCACCACATCAATATAATTAAACTAAGTTCAAGGATAAATTCGAAACTCATGTACTTCTTGTTCTTTAGATTTAAAACATTTTTTTTTTAAGAGAGGTGATGGATTCATAGGACATTTATAAATTTAAGACATAGTTACTACTACTAATGATCATGTAATGAAGACACAAACATAGATAAGCACATAACATAGAAAACGAAAAACAGAGAAAGTAAGAACAAGGAATGAGTCCACCTTAGTGATGTCTTTGAGCTCTTCTATGTCTCTTCCTTGTCTTTGTTGCTCCTCCTTCATTGCTTTTAGATCTTCTCTGATTTCATGAAGGATGATGGAGTGCTCTTGATGTTCCACCCTTAGTTGCTTCCAATAATTGTGTGGAAGAAAATGTATCCCCTGAGATATCTCAGGGATTTCTTGATTTGCAGTCAAATGTTCTACCACTGAGCTATAGACCCTTGATGGAAGCTTTTGGCTTCCCTTTCCTCTTTCTAGAGGTTTCTCTGGCCTTAGGTGCCATCAATGGTTATGGAAAAAACAAAAAAGCTATGCTTTTACCACACCAAACTTAGAATGTTGCTCGCCCTCGAGCAAAAGAAGAAAGAATAGAAGAATAAGAAGAAGATATGGAGGAGATGGATGGGAGTGTGTATTCGGCCATATGGGTGGGATTGGGTGGGAGAGAGATGTTGAATTTTGAAGGTAGTGGGTGTATGGATGTGAGTGGTAAATGGAAAGTAGAAGGGATGATCATGAATGGGAAGAGAGATGATGAGGTAGGTGGGGATACTGTGGGGTCCACAGATCCTGAGGTGTCAAGGCATTTACATCCCTGCACCAATTTAGGCATGTAAAATGCCCTTGCACACAACTCTGGGCGTTCAGCGCCAGATTGGTGCCCTTTTTGGGCGTTCAACGCCCCTTTGCTGCCATTTCTGGCGTTGAACGCCAGAACCATGCTTATTCTGGGCGTTCAGCGCCAGGATGCTGCCCATTCTGGGCGTTCAGCGCCAGAACCATGCTCTGTTCT
This sequence comes from Arachis hypogaea, assembly GCF_003086295.3. NCBI lineage: Eukaryota > Viridiplantae > Streptophyta > Magnoliopsida > Fabales > Fabaceae > Arachis > Arachis hypogaea. The sequence continues at coordinate 49,550,686 of NC_092050.1, forward strand.
GGCGTTTGAACACCAGACAGATGCTCCTCCAGGGTGTGATTTTTCTTCTACTGTTTTTGATTCCGTTTTTAATTTTTATATTTATTTTGTGACTCAACATGATCATGAACCTAAGAAAACATGAAAAACAATAAAAATAAAAATTAGATAAACATTGGGTTGCCTCCCAACAAGCACTTCTTTAATGTCAATAGCTTGACAGTGGGCTCTCATGGAGCCTCACAGATGTGCAGAGCTTTGTTGGGACTCTCCAACACCAAACTTAGAGTTTGGATATGGGAGTTCAACACCAAACTTAGAGTTTGACTGTGGGGGCTTTGGTTGACTCTGCTTGGAGAGAAGCTTTTCCTGCTTCCTCTCCATGGTTGCAGAGGGAGATCCTTGAGTTTTGAATACAAGGGAGTTCTCATTCCATTGAAGGACTATTTCACCTCTGTCAACATCAATCACAGCTCTTGCTGTGGCCAGGAAAGGTCTTCCTAGGATGATGGATTCATCCTCTTCCTTTCCAGTATCCAGGACTATGAAATCAGTAGGTATGTAAAGGCCCTCAACCTTTACTAATACATCTTCTACTTGTCCATAAGCCTGTCTTCTTGAGCTGTCTGCCATCTCTAGTGAGATTTTAGCAGCTTGCACCCCATAGATTCCCAGTTTCTCTATTACAGAGAGGGGCATGAGGTTTATTCCTGAACCAAGATCACACAGAGCCTTAAAGAGCATGGTGCCTATGGTACAGGGTATTATGAACTTTCCAGGATCCTGTCTCTTCTGAGGAAATGTCAGTTGATCCAGATCACTGAGTTCATTGATGAACAAGGGAGGTTCAACTTCCCAAGCATCAATGCCAAACAATTTGGCATTCAGCTTCATGATTGCACCAGGAAACTTGGCAGTTTGCTCTTCAGTAACATCCTCATTCTCTTCAGAAGAGGAATACTCATCAGAGCTCATGAAGGGCATAAGGAGGTTCAATGGGATCTCTATAGTCTCTAGATGAGCCTCAGAATCCTTTGGTTCCTCAGAGGGAAGCTCCTTATTGATCACTGGACGTCCCAGGAGGTCTTCCTCCTTGGGATTCACGTCCTCTCCTCTCCTCGCAGGTTCGGCCATGGCGCTTATGTCAATGGCCTTGCACTCTCCTTTTGAGTTCTCTTCTGTATTGCTTGGGAGAGTACTAGGAGGGATTTCAGTGATTTTTTTACTCAGCTGGCCTACTTATGCTTCCAAATTTCTAATGGAAGACCTTGTTTCATTCATGAAACTTACAGTGGCCTTAGATAGATCAGAGATTAGATTTGCTAAATTAGAAGCATTTTGTTCAGAGTTCTCTGTCTGTTGCTGAGTTGATGATGGAAAAGGTTTGCTATTGCTAAACCTGTTTCTTCCACCATTATTAAAGCCTTGTTGAGGCTTTTGATCCTTCCATGAGAAATTTGGATGATTTCTCCATGTTGAGTTATAGGTGTTTCCATAAGGTTCACCTAAGTAGTTCACCTCTGCTATTGCAGGGTTCTCAGGATCATAGGCTTCTTCTTCAGAAGATGCCTCTTGAGTACTGTTGGATGCAGCTTGCATTCCATGCAGACTCTGAGAAATCATATTGACTTGCTGAGTCAATATTTTGTTCTGAGCCAATATGGCATTCAGAGTATCAACTTCAAGAACTCCCTTCTTCATAGGCGTCCCATTACTCACAGGATTCCTTTCAGAAGTGTACATGAACTGGTTATTAGCAACCATGTCAATGAGTTCTTGAGCTTCTGCAGGCGTTTTCTTTAGGTGAATGGATCCACCTGCAGAAGTGTCCAGTGACATCTTTGATAGCTCAGATAAACCATCATAGAATATATCCAGGATGGTCAATTCTAAAAGCATGTCAGAAGGACACTTTTTGGTCAACTGTTTGTATCTTTCCCAAGCTTCATAGAGGGATTCACCTTCTTTCTGTCTGAAGGTTTGAACATCAGCTCTAAGCTTGCTCAGCTTTTGAGGAGGAAAGTACTTGGCTAAGAAAGCCGTGACCAGCTTATCCCAAGAGTTCAGGCTGTCTTTGGGTTGAGAATCCAACCATGATCTAGCTCTGTCTCTTACAGCAAAAGGGAAAAGCATGAGCCTGTAGACTTCAGGATCTACTCCATTAGTCTTAACAGTATCACATATCTGCAAGAATTCAGTTAAGAACTGAAAAGGATCTTCAGATGGAAGTCCATGAAACTTGCAGTTCTGCTGCATCAGAGAAACTAATTGAGGTTTCAGCTCAAAGTTGTTTGCTCCAATGGCAGGAATGGAGATGCTTCTTCCATGTAAATTGGAATTAGGTGCAGTAAAGTCACCAAGCATCTTCCTTACATTATTATTATTTTCGGCTGCCATCTCCTCTGCCTGTTCGAAAATTTCTGAAAGGTTATCTCTGGATTGTTGTATTTTAGCTTCTCTTAATTTTCTCTTCAGAGTCCTTTCAGGTTCTGGATCTGCTTCCACAAGAATGTTCTTATCCTTGCTCCTGCTCATATGACAAAGAAGAAGGCACAGAAAAATAATAATAATAATAGAGATCCTTTATACCGCAGTATAGGGATCCCTTTGTGAGTGGAAGAAAAGAGGGGGAGACAAAGAATGTGATGTAAAGGAAGAAATACAACTGTACGAATGGAAGAGATGTGAGATGAGATGTTAAGATATGAATGAATAAATAAAATAGGATGGGGGAGGGATAATTTTCGAAAATTATTTTTGAAAAGGAGTTAGTGATTTTTGAAAATGGTTTTTGAAAAATTGTTAGTAATTTTCGAAAATTAAGTTTTAAAAATTAAAATAATTAATAATTTAAAAAGAAATTTTGAAAAAGGGGGAGATATTTTCGAAAAATGAGAGAGAGAGTTAGTTAGGTGGTTTTGAAAAAGTTAAGAAACAAACAAAAAGTTAGTTAGTTAGTTGAAACAAATTTTTGAAAAGATAAGAGGTTAGGAAGTTAGAAAAGATATTTTGAAAAGATATTTTTGAAAAAGATAAGATAAGAAGATATTTTTGAAAAGATATGATTTTTAAAATCACAATTAATGACTTGATTCATAAGAAATCACAAGATATGATTCTAGAACTTAAAGTTTGAATCTTTCTTAACAAGCAAGTAACAAACTTCAAATTTTTGACTCAAAACATTAATTGTTTATGTTATTTTCGAAAATTATGATATAAAATAAGAAAAAGATTTTTGAAAAATATTTTTGGAATTTTCAAAAATAACTAAGAATTTTTTTTAAAAAAGATTTGATTTTTGAAAAAGATTTTGAAAAAGATAAGATTTTCAAATTGAAAATTTGATTTGACTCATGAGAAATAATTTGATTTTAAAAATTTTTGAAAAAGTCAATTCAAATTTTCGAATTTGATGAGAGAAACATGGAAAGATATTTTTTTTTTTGAATTTTTATGAAAACATGAAAATTATGCAATGCATGAAATTTTTAGATCAAAACAATGAATGCATGCAAGAATGCTATGAATGTCAAGATGAACACCAAGAACACTATGAAGAACATGATGAACATCAAGAACATATTTTTGAAAAATTTTTAATGCAAAGAAAACATGCAAGACACCAAACTTAGAATTCTTTAATGCTTACGCACTAAGAATTCAAGAATGCATATGATAAACATGAAAAGACACAAAACAAAAAATCATCAAGATCAAACAAGAAGACTTACCAAGAACAACTTGAAGATCATGAAGAACACCATGAATGCATGAAATTTTCGAAAAATGCAAGATGCACATGCAATTGACACCAAACTTATGATATGACTAAAGACTCAAACAAGAACACAAAAATATTTTTGATTTTTATGATTTTCTAATTTTTTTTTTTGGATTTTTATTTTATATTTTTCGAAAATTATTTAGAAAAGAGAAAAATAAGGATTCAAAATTTTTAATATGAATTCCAGGAATCTTATGCTCTAAAGCTCCAATCAAAGGGTCAGGCATGGCTTAATAGCCAGCCAAGCTTTAGCATGTAAGTTTTTTCATGTATAGAACAACTAAGCGTGTGAGAATCTCTTGTGATGATAAGTTGAAATCCCAGTCCAAAAGATTGGACATGGCTTACAGCCAGCCAGGATTCAACAAATCATCATGAAACACTAGAATTTATTCTTAAAAATCCTGAAGAAAAGTATATTTTTGAAAATATTTTTAATTAAAAATTTTTTTTTTCGAAAACAAAGGAGAAATTTTTGAAAGATTTTTGAAAAATTTTTGAAAACAAAACAAAAAGAAAATTACCTAATCTGAGCAACAAGATGAACCGTCAGTTGTCCAAACTCGAACAATCCCCGACAACGGCGCCAAAAACTTGGTGCACGAAATTGTGATGTCCAGGCTCAAACAATCCCCGGCAACGGCGCCAAAAACTTGGTGCTCTGATCTCAATACATAATTGTCACAACTTCGATACAACTAACCAGCAAGTGCACTGGGTCGTCCAAGTAATACCTTACGTGAGTAAGGGTCGAATCCCACGGAGATTGTTGGTATGAAGCAAGCTATGGTCACCTTGTAAATCTCAGTCAGGCAGATATAAAGTGATAATGGTGTTTTCGAATATTATATAATAAAATAGGGATAGAGATACTTATGTAAATCATTGGTAGGAATTTCAGATAAGCGAATGGAGATGCTTTTCGTTCCTCTGAACCTCTGCTTTCCTGCTATCTTCATCCAATCAGTCTTACTCCTTTCCATGGCTGGCTTTATGCAAGGGCATCACCGTTGTCAGTGGCTACATCCCCTCCTCTCAGTGAAAGATATGCTCACATGCTCTATCACAGCACGACCATTCATCTGTCGGTTCTCGATCATGCTGGAATAGGATTCACCCTCCTTTTGCGTCTGTCACTAACGCCCAGCACTCGCGAGTTTGAAGCTCGTCACAGTCATTCAATCATTGAATCCTACTCAGAATACCACAGACAAGGTTTAGACCTTCCGGATTCTCTTGAATGCCGCCATCATTCTAGCTTACGCCACGAAGATTCTGGTTAGGAGATCTAAGAGATACTCATTCTAGCTTAATTCATGTAGAACAGAAGTGTTTGTCAGGCACGCGTTCATAAGGGAGAAGGATGATGAGCGTCACACATAATCATCACCTTCATCACGTTCTTGGGTGCGAATGGATATCTTAGAAGCGAAATAAGAAGAATTGAATAGAAAACAGTAGTACTTTGCATTAATCTTTGAGGAACAGCAGAGCTCCACACCTTAATCTATGGCGTGTAGAAACTCTACCGTATGAAAATACATAAGTGAAGGTCCAGGCATGGCCGTGTGGCCAGCCCCTATGGTCTAAGAACAATGCGTTCAAAGATGCCTAATACAATAGTAATAGGTCCTATTTATAATAAACTAGCTACTAGGGTTTACATGAGTAAGTAATTGATGCATAAATCCACTTCCGGGGCCCACTTGGTGTGTGTTTGGGATGAGCTTAAGTGTTGCACGTGCAGAGGCCATTTGTGGAGTTGAACGCCAGTTTTTGTGCCAGTTTGGGCGTTCAACTCTGGTTTTGGATCCTTTTCTGGCGCTGGACGCCAGATTTGGGTAGAAAGCTGGCGTTGAACGCCAGTTTACGTCGTCAATTATTGGCCAAAGTATGGACTATTATATATTGCTGGAAAGCCCTGGATGTCTACTTTCCAACACAATTGGAAGCGCGCCATTTCGAGTTCTGTAGCTCCAGAAAATCCACTTTGAGTGCAGGGAGGTCAGAATCCAACAGCATCAGCAGTCCTTTTTCAACCTCTGAATCTGATTTCTGCTCAAGTCCCTCAATTTCAGCCAGAAAATACCTGAAATCACAGAAAAACACACAAACTCATAGTAAAGTCCAGAAATGTGAATTTAACACAAAATCTATTAAAAACATCCCTAAAAGTAACTAGATCCTACTAAAAACATACTAAAAACAATGTCAAAAAGCGTATAAATTATCCGCTCATCACGGAGCTAAAAAGTCATCCAAACAAAAAGGTTCCCCATCAGAATACTACCTAAAAAGTTGTTGGATTATGACTAAAAAGCCCGAGCAGTAAAAACAAACAAGTCGAAAGAAGGCTGAAAAGACCTCTCAAGAAACTAAAAAGGGCAATACCAGACTCGCACAAGGGGAAACTACTCAAGAAGTCAAGATGCTTGAGCACGACTTTCTCAAAGAGATCGAAGCTCTAAAAGCACGATCTCATGGAAAGGTCCGAACTCAAGCAGGGGCAAAGTCATACAGGTCGACGTCAGCTAAAGAAGAGGTGCAAGTACGATCTCAAAAAAGAACAAGCCAAAAGGTTGGGAAACAACTTAAGGCTCAAATGTGCTTAGCCAAAAGGGATACAACTCCACTCAAAGAAGGCACAATCTCAAACAGGGCTACGAACGTCATCCGAGACTAAAAAAGGTTCTATATAAAGAACACTAAAAAGTCATTGGATAAGTCACTAAAAGCCCGGATATCAAGCCGCAAGGATAACTTCACCAAAGCAGAGGGTTGTCAACACAAACTTAAAGCAAGGCGTGATCCAGAAGGCAAGGGTAGAAAACCCACACTACCACTCAAAAGAGGTTGGACTGTGAAGTACCAAACCTCTAGAAAATCTGCAAAGATTGCAAAGCAATGAAGTAACAAGCCAGACAAATGCTTGAGCATGACTCCCTCGAAAGGATCGAAGCTAAGAAGCACGACCTCACAAGGAAGATCGAAGCTCAAGCAGGGGCACTGTTCATACCCTGGGTCGAGCTGTCCGACCCGGGTTGTTTGACGACAAGTCGACCGACCTCTTCAGGTCAGACTATCCGATCTCTTAGAAGGTTGGCCCATGTCTGACCTCTTAGAAGGTTGGCCCATTATTGACCTCTTCACAAAGAGCTTGGCCAAATCGCCATAAGAGGCACAAGCAGGCCCAAAAAAGGGACACAGCCCAATCTAAAGGCAGCCAAAGCCTAGAAAGATAAAGGCAGTTCCACAGAAGATAAGATGACCTCACCAAAAGATAAGATAAGATAAGATAAGATAAGATAAGATAACTAACTTATCTTATCTAACAAGGTCACTCCACACCATTATAAATACACTGGAGCACCCAGGTATAATATATACTCTGATTCTACAAAAACCTGCTTAATACCTTTGCTAACTTAAGCATCGGAGTCCCTTGTAGGTACCACCACCCTCCAGTGACGAAGGATCAGCAGCGCATCCTGTCCAACAAGTCAGACACGACAGTTCCGGCCGCCACCCACCAGCCGGACACGTCATCTCCAACCAGCACAGAAAATCTCATCCGAGATCGACCTACAGTTTCAGGTAACCCTCGGAACAGATACCTTGCTTGCAAAGGTTGAAGTATGATGTCCGAAGCCCCTTATTCATGTAGAATGATCCGACGTGGCTCCACCATGTATGGTTCACCTGTGGGATGCAAAGATGTATTAGTGGTGCCAACAGAAGAATATGAAGTAGCGGACTCCAAGTCACTCTTGGTACCGTCTAGTGATTCGGTATGCTTGATGACATGTCATCATGTCATGTTTTTCTATGATTTTTCATACAAGAAATTGATGATTAGTGCTTAAATATTGCATTCTTTTGTGCTTAAATGGTATATTTCTTTGATCTTTTGATTTTATAAACTTTGTAGGAAATAAGAAGAAAAAGAAGCAAAAAAAGCACAAAATAAGCTAAAAAGAAGAAAAGAGGAATTTTGGGCACATTTTGGAGTTGAGGCACACTTTGGAGCCTTAGGCCACGCTTTTAAAAGCATGGCCCATAACTAAATCAAGAAAGCGTGTTCCATGTTCATAATCAGCGCTCAAAATGTTAACTGGGCATTCACTTTTGTTAACTGGGCGTTCACTTTGTTAAACTTTCTCGTGAATTTCAGCTTGGAAGCAAAGGAAGCGTTCACTAAAGTTAACTCGGCGTTCACTTTTGTTAACTGGGCGCTGACAGCATGACCATGCCTTCTTCAAAGGGCCATAATTTGAGCTACAGATATCTAATTGATGCACTTCTAGTTGCGTTAGAAAGCTGATATTCAGAGCTTTCTAACAATATATAACAATCTATATTTGGCATGAAATTGAAGTATAAGAGATAAGCATCTTTAAGGCCTAAAAACCACACTCAAAAGCCAACATTTGGAGTAGCGCTCGTTACTAAAGTGAGCACCATGCTCACTAAGTTAACTTTTTCGGGCTTGGACAAGTCTGGGTAAGAAATTGAAGCACCAAAGGGCTCACTAAGGCAACACTCAACAAAGCAAGGTAGCGCTCAAATATTGAGCGTAGTGTTTCACTATGGAAACACTAGTAAGGCTACATGTGCACTAAAATTGGCACGTGAGGAAGCATACACGGAGTGAACGCCAAGTTCACTTTTCCAACTCAACGCTTCCCTGGGAGTGTCACCAAGCCACTCCTGACCCATGCCATCAAATGCCATCTTGGATCCAATTCTTCACAGACCCAAGCCACCAAATGCATCCGGATCCACTCTCATTCAAATTCAAAGCAAGCAAAGCCCATCAACATGACTCAAAGACACAAGAAAAAGCTAGATTAGGAATTTCATTTGAATTTGAATTTGTTTTCAATTTCAATTTCATTTTTCATTTTTGTAAAGCTTATATAAAGGCATCAATTTTATTTCATTAAGGGGGCTGGCTCTACTAGAGAGCAATAGGAGTAGGAGTAGGAGTAGAATAGAAAGTTCTCTTTGAAACACTTTAATTTTTTTGCATTTTTACATTTCAGTGATGCAATTCAATTCAACTTATGCAAATTTCAGTTTCTAATAATCTTCTTCTGCAAGTTTTCCTTTCTGCAATTTTACATGAGTTTGCTGTGAGCTTGATTTACAATTCTAAGCAATTTAAATTTCCATGCACCTCAATTCCCTTTTAAGTTGATGCAATTTACTTTCCTTGTCATTTAAGATTCTGTAATTTATTCTGAGTTCTGATTTACTGTCTTCTTTAATTTCCCAGCCCCAATTTCCTTTACATATAATGCAATTTACCTTTCTTGCTCTTTAAGATTCTGTCCAATCTACCTTCTGCACTTTAAATTTCTTGTCATTTACATTCTGTTGCTCAAAGTTCACTCCATTCATCACTGTTTGCTTAACTAAACTAATCACCTCACTAAAGTTGCTTGATCCATCAATTCTTGTGGGATCGACCTCACTCTTGTGAGTTATTACTACTTGATGTGACCCGGTACAATTGCCGATGAGTTTGTGTGAAATCTAATTTTCACCCATCAAGTTTTTGGCACCGTTGCCGGGGATTGATATAGATCGACAATGATTAAGTGGGTGAGAGGTCTAGATTAAGCATTTTCTTTGTTTTTGTTTTCTGTTTTAAGTTGACACCAAGGTGTTTGAGTTATTGCCTCACTAAGAAATTCTTTTCCGTGACATGAATTTCAATTTTCATTGGTGATGTGTTTTATAAAATTTAAATGGAGTTCAACTCATCTTATAATCAAACAGATTTTATGGGATATTACCCACCATCACCAATCTCTAATGGTGGCTGGGAATATCACGAAGAAAATACAAATTCGGAGCACTCCAATCAATTGAGATATGCTTCAGAACCACAAGATGAGCAAGAGAATCATATGGGATGTTACTCACCACCACAGCATGATTCAAGTCATTATCCTAATGGTGGATGGGAATATCACCAAGAAATGATAGATGATGAAGCAATTCACATGAGATATGATCCAGAACCACAAGATAATTTATGTCATTACCCTCAGGGTGTCTGGACATGTCAACAAGAGTGTGAACAATCAGTTGAAATGGGATACTTCCCACAGACACAATATGATCCAGATTTTGATGAGTCTAACAACTACTCATATTGTGGCTGGGAAAGTCAAAATCAAAGAGATCTAAGTGATCCATACTGTGTTCATCAAGAGCCTATCATCACTTGAGCAAACCTTCAATTCATTCGTGCAAAATTGTCCAACCTCACCTCCCAGCTTCTCATGTGAAAATACTTCATCACTTGATGATACCTCAACACAAAGTTTCCTCCACAATCCATACCAACCCCAAAACTCATTCCACAATCCACAAAATTTATTCCATGTCCCTCAAAACATCACCACAACACATCCATACCCACAAAATTTCTCTCAACCTTCATCCCTTGAGCTAGCATTTGAACAATACCTACAAACATCCATAGACTATTGGAAAGAGCAAGAAACCCTCTGCAATAAGATGGATGGATATTTGGAGAAAATGAGGAAACACTCAGAACTGCTAAGCAAGGAAGATGAAGACCACTGGTTGGATGTGAAGGAGGAAGTAGAAGAGCAAGATGAAGAAGCTACTGTATCAAGTGAAATTTCAATGGAGGAGGAGGTTGAGAAGGTAGTTGAACCCGAGACTACATATCTACAAAAGCCACTTGAGATGAGAAAGGAACATGAACACTCACAACCCTCACAAACTCCCCTGAACTAAAAACTCTCAACACTTGAATCTGTGATTGAAAGATATGAAGAGGAGATGAAGAGATTTAGGGAAGAACAACAAGCCTCCTCTAAGAAAGTGCTATTAAGACAAATATTGAGTATAAAGGAGGAAGTGAAGGAACAAGAAAGTGAGGAAGACAATCAAGGAAGCTCATACTCAAATGAAGCAGAGAATTACATAGATGAAGGGCTCATTGAACCAACAATTCAAAAGGCTCTTGCTGAAGATAAAACTCCAATAATCACACAGCAACCATGTCTTGAAATCAAAGAAGTAAAAGAAACTAACAAGAGCACCGAGAAGAGGATTGTGACCAAGATACCAAGGACAACATTCAAGAAAAGGTCAACTGCAAACAATCCTCTCCCTGATCCAGCAAGCAAGTTAAATTCAGCAAATAACAAAAGAAAGCTTGCTGAGGAGAGGCCAAGACAGGGGACACTAGCTTGTTCATCTCTCCCCTTGAGGTCATTCCTCTTAACAAACTAGAAGAAGAGAAAGAAAGTGAAGAACAAAATGTCAAGCTAATGACACTAAAAGAGCGCTTGGTGGGAGGCAACCCAACCTTAGGTAACATTTCATTCCTTTGCTTTGTTTATTTTCTCTGTCTGCTTTGTTTAAATTTCAATAAATTGGCATATGGTTACATTCTATGTTTGGTGTTGCCCTACAACAATTTATTTTCAATCCCTCTGGATGATTGCATCAATTCTACATGGAAGTGTCACACTAAGTTTTTAATTTTGGTGTGCCACTTAATTTCTCTGTAAATAAATCCAGCAACACCACTTGTCTGCATAATCATAATGCCTTTGCAGTGTTATTTTTCTTTTGGTTTGACACTTTTTCATTCTACTTGCTTTAGTAATTTCTCTGTTTTTAATGCTTTCATTTAGTTTCCTACTTAACTGTTTTTGTTAATACCTCACCAAGAAATCCTTATTCATGACAGATTCTTAGCTTGGTGATTGTATTTAACATACAACAGTTTAATTTTCTTAGTTTTATTTCAAATAAATTGACATGTGATTGCACTCTAAGTTTGGTGTTGCTATGCAACAAAATTTGTTTCCAATCTATACTGGATACTTGCATCAATTCCAAGTGAAAGTATCACACTAAGTTTGGTGTGCCACTTATATTTTTAAGCAATGTATCGTGCACACCCTCTTATTTTTGAAATAACAATGTCTCTGTTTCTCTGTGCCTTCATGGTTATCTTTAATTTTGCTTGCTTAAACCACATGTACTACTAACATTTCATTGTGTAAGACACTCATGATCCATCTTAGCCCCATCACCACTGTTCTAATTGTTGCTTGAGGATGAGCAAGCATTCGAAAGTTGGTAGGGGAACGTGAAGAATATGAGGAAAATGACAATAATAGAGAAGATGAATTAAAAGGTTGTAAAGTTCCTTTTTCTCTCATTTGTTTCCAGCACTTTAAATTGCATGATTGTCTTTATTCTCTATGTTCACATGTGTGTATGAATAAGCATAGCCTGAATTTTGATCTGTAATATGTTGCTATGCCACTATAACTACCAACTTGAATTTTGTAAAGTTCAAAGCAGTAAAATATTATGATCATAAACAAACAAGGTTATTAAAGAAGGATTTAGCATGTGCATACAAGTATTGGAAGGCTAGTATGATTAATTATTTCTCAATTACATTAGATTTTATTTAATTGAAGTTTTCATCTAGGACATTTTATAAAATTTTTGAAATCATAAAAACCTTGAAGGAAGCAAATGCAATTAAAGCAAGAAAAGAAAAAGGGAAAGAATGAGAAAGCTGAAGACTCTGAGTACCAATGGCAATTCAATGTTAAGTACTTGTGGTGTTTATGTATCAGGCAAAAAGCTTGAAAATAAAACACTTAGAGTCAAGGCTAGGCTCAAGTGAAAATGCACTCCCTCCAAGCTCAAGGCTCTGAGCATCAATGATTAGAGAGTTAAGAAAAGAAAACAAATGAGCTTAAAAAAGTCCTCTAATTTAATGCTTGTGGTGCTTATGTGTCAAGTGGTAATACTTGAAAACAAAGCATTTAGAGTCATAGCTTTGTTATCAACTCATGGGGCAAAACACCCAAAAGGAGAAGCTAATAGGAAAATCAAAAGCTTGTTTCAAGGAAGAAATATAAGGAAAAGATTTCATAAATTGAGCTAGATAGAAGCATCAATCATTTATAATTCTTTTGTGATTGTGGCATGCATAGAAAACTAGCCAACCATGAACATTGAGTTGCTATTCTTCTTACCTTGGATTGTCAATCTCTATTGCATGATTCTTTTCTTGCTTGGGGACAAGCAAGGTTTAAGTTTGGTCTTGTGATGACATGTCATCATGTCATATTTTTCTATGCTTTTTCATACAAGAAATTGATGATTAGTGCTTAAATATTGCATTCTTTTGTACTTAAATGGTATATTTCTTTGATCTTTTTAATTTTATAAACTTTGTAGGAAATAAAAAGAAAAAAAAGAAAAAAAAGCACAAAATAAGCTAAAAAGAAGAAAAGAGGAATTTTGGGCACATTTTGGAGTTGAGGCACACTTTGGAGCCTTAGGCCACGCTTTTAAAAGCATGGCCCATAACTAAATCAAGAAAGCGTGCTCAGTGTTCACAATCAGCGCTCAAAATGTTAACTGGGCATTCACTTTTGTTAACTAGGCGTTCACTTTGTTAAACTTTCTCGTGAATTTCAGCTTGGAAGCAAGGGGAGTGTTCACTAAAGTTAACTGGGCGCTGACAACATGACCATGCCTTCTTCAAAGGGCCATAACTTGAGCTAGAGATGACCAATTGATGCGCTTCTAGTTGCATTGGAAAGCTGACATTCAGAGCTTTCCAACGATATATAACAATCTATTTTTGGCATGAAATTGAAGCACAAGTGATAAGCATCTTTAAGGCCCAAAAACCACACTCAAAAGCCAACATTTGGAGTAACGCTCGTTACTATAGTGAGCGCCACGCTCACTAAGTTAACTTTTTCGGGCTTGGACAAGTCTGGGTAAGAATTTGAAGAACCAAAGGGCTCACTAAGGCAGCACTCAACAAAGCAAGGTAGCGCTCAAATATTGAGCGTAGCGTTCACTATGGAAATGCTAGTAAGGCTACATGCGCACCAAAATTGGCACGTGAGGAAGCATACAAGGAGTGAACGCCAACTTTACTTTCTCAACTGAACGCTTCCCTGGGAGTGTCACCAAGCCACTCCTGACCCATGCCATCAAGTGCTATCTTGGATCTAATTCTTCACAGACCCAAGCCACCAAATGCATCCGGATCCACTCTCATTCAAATCCAAAGCAAGCAAAGCCCATCAACATGACTCAACGGGACAAGAAAAAGCTAGATTAGGAATTTCATTTGAATTTTAATTTGTTTTCAATTTCAATTTCATTTTTCGTTTTTGTGAAGCCTATATAAAGGCATCAATTTTATTTCATTAAGGGGACTGGCTCTGCTAGAGAGCCATAGGAGTAGGAGTAGGAGTAGAGTAGAAATTTCTCTTTGAAACACTTTAATTCTTTTGCATTTTTACATTTCAGTGTTGCAATTCAATTCAGGTTATGCAAATTTCAGTTTCTGATAATCTTCTTCTGCAAGTTTTCCTTTCTGCAATTTTACATGAGTTTGCTGTGAGCTTGATTTACAATTCTAAGCAATTTAAATTTCTCTGCACCTCAATTCCCTTTTCCATTGATGCAATTTACTTTCCTTGTCCTTTGTTCTGAGTTCTGATTTACTGTCTTCTTTAATTTCCCAGCCCCAATTCCCTTTACATATAATGCAATTTACCTTTCTTGCTCTTTAAGATTCTGTCCAATCTACCTTCTGCACTTTAAATTTCTTGTCATTTACATTCTGTTGCTCAAATTTCACTCTATTCATCACTGTTTTCTTAACTAAACTAATCACCTCACTAAAGTTGCTTGATCCATCAATCCATGTGGGATCGACCTCACTTTTGTGAGTTATTACTACTTGATGCGACCCGGTACACTTGCTAGTGAGTTTGTGTGAAATCTAATTTTCACCCATCAATGCTCCTCAAGGGAGGCCAAAGTACTAGGCGTATAGTCCAACGGCCGTCTAGCTTGCCGAGTGTGTAACAAAGTTCTTTCAATCTCAGGGTCAAACTCGGCTAAGCTAGAATTTGGTTGAGACCGAGTCATCAAACTTGGGAGTCATAGCACATGTACAAAAGAAATCTAAACTACAACTAAGTATTGAAAGCAAGTAAATTATCTACACTATTCACATATTCACATAACTAATATCAAGGCATACATTACAACCATTCCCTGGTAACGGCGCAAAAAATTTGATAGCCAAGGATTTATACCGGTCTAGAATTTCTCAAATTAATTTCGTAATAGTATAGTCCAAACCGGTAATCGACCCTCGGATCAAATTTTAAGGAATTGGTTTTCACAAAGTTCAACCCCAATAAAAGTAACCGAAGTATTCAAACCTCGGGTCGTCTCACAAGGAATGGGCAAACATGTGCGTTAACATTGGTTAGAATTTCGGGGTTGCAAGTCATGAGCAAGAAATTAAACTAGGAGACTTAATAAGTAAGAAATCTTAAAGTGCAAGAAACTAATTCAAGTAGCTAAAGCAAGGTGTAAGCAAATCTAAACTAATAAGAGAACATCCAATGTAATTCTACTCTAAAATTAAACAAGTAACTATAACTAAAACTACTTAATTGAAATTTTTGGGTTTCAAATATGAATAATAAAAGCAACTCTTGGCATAGGCATGGGAATTGGGATCACTATCCTTGTCTAATAACCATATCTTAACAATTATGAGGAACCAAACTCATTAAGTTTTCTTCTATACTTGAAGTATATTAAATGGCTTGGTCAACATCAATCCATAAGGCCCAACCTAGCTACCATTTGACTTAGCAGTAGGCTAGTGTCAATGGTTATCAAATTGACCACTAAGGGTTCTCAAATCACCAAATCCATTAGACCCAATGACTCAAGTTTACCCAATTTCCTTAGCCTAGGCCAAGAGTAAAGAAAAATACTCCATAATCAAAGGATGCATTTCATCAAACACATGGTAAGCATTACTAAAAGACATATTCAAAATGCAATTAAATTGAAATTAAAAAGTACCCACTAACAATTATCAATGGAAAATCACTCAAATAACACAATTAATCATGGAAATCATCAATGTAACATTAACAATTCAAGATCCACAAGGTTCACAAAATGGGTAGAAAATGGCAATTGACAAGAAAACATAAATCTAACACAAGATTTAAACAAAATTATACTATGGCATTCAAATTAAGTAATCAAAACTCGAAATCAACAAAACCCAATTCAGAAATTCAGCAATGGGAGATCAAAATCAAACTAGATCTAGAGGAGAGTAAGTGTTTCTCTCTCTAGAAGAACAAAGAACAAAAACTAGCCAAAATTGTGTCTAAGTGTGTAATGGATGATCCCCCTTTCCCCTAGAGTTCTTAGGTCTTTTTCCATGCAGAACCAACTTGAATTTGGGCTTCTTGAACCTAAAAAATTGCTAGGCACGATTTCTTTAATGAGGTCACGTGCAGCTCGTCACGCGTACGCGTCATGCACGTGTGCGCGTCGCCTGAATTTTGCCAATCTACGCGGATGCGTCATTCTTCACGCGCCATGTCCAGCTCCTTGCATCCACGCATGCGCTTGGCGTGTGCGTGCGTGTCGCAGCCGATTTTCCCAAAATCCAATTCTTCATGTTCCTTCCTCCCGTACATGCTTTCTTTCTCTCTTCTAGGCCATTCTTGCCCTATAAACTCTAAAACTACTTAACAAACATATCACGGCATCGAATGGTAATAAAAGAGGATCAAAATATGACAATTTTAAGGCAAAAGAAGCATATTTTCCATCATGAAGCAATATTAGGAAGAGAACACAAAACCATACTATTTCATTGAATAAATGTGGGAAAAGAGATAAAATCCCTTAAAATAAGCACAAGATAAACCACAAAATTGGAGTTTATCAGCTATCAATCCACTACAGAGGGCAAGAGAGCATAGAGCTCATGTGGAAGCACCACAAGAGCCACCACAACAAGAAGAGCCATAGGTCCAAGCACCAATTCCACAAGTCCAAGCACAATTTCCATAGGGTTTTAATTGGAAAGAGATGCAGGGGAACATCCACCATATGCAAGAAGATATCAACCAACTTATGGAACAACAAACGCACTGGGAACAAATGCAAGAGAGCATCCAGCAACTTCAAGGAAATATGGATCAAATTAGGGAGCAACAAGGGCAATTCCATTGGGGAGAAATGCAAGGCAGCCTCAACAAAATTCTGGAGCAACAAATGGTTCAACAGAGGAACCTTGCTGAGTTTAGGTCCCTTTATGAGGCTAGAACCACTTAAAGAAGGCAATATGATATAAACACACAAGCGAAGCTGAATCACTTGTGCAATGTGGTAGCCACCCTGAACCCAAACTATCCAACATTTATGCAAGGAATGGAAAAGCTAAGTGCCAGGCAGGAGGAGATTTTAGGCAAGCATAAGGAGGATGAAAGGACTTTCATGAGGAGGTTAGGCTTTTGGAAGCCAAAGAATACTCAAGCACAAGAAGGAGCCACTACAAAGAAGAATGGTGATGAGTCCTCCAAGAAAAAGGATAAGGGGAAGAGACCAATGCACTGATCAAGGGAGAAGCATCATGACAAGCAAAGGTTGTTGAGTCCCATTTGGTAAGCTATTTTCTAAATTTGTTGCTTAGTAGTTTCTTATGTTAGTTGTTTGTGTTTTAAGAGTCCTTCTATGAGTCCTTAAGTTTAGTTTTATTTTGAGAAAGAAAATATTGATTGTTAAGCTTTACAATATCAATGAAATTAGTTTGTTTCCACAAGGAGTCAATGATGAGTTGTTTGCAAAACAAAAGTAAGGAACTAAGATCCAAGTGAGTTTAATTCAAAATAAGAGATGAGAAACAAGTATAAAATCATGAATTGAAGTTTGGGAAGTGAGTAATCTATAATGAACAAGTAGACAGAGAGGACATAAAAAGAAGATGCTAAGGATGACCCTTGAATATAAATAGAACCAAGAAGTAGTAAGCAAGACCCAAGGCTCTAATCATTAACTACTAGGAAGAAAATAAAGAAACAAATGGCTCAAAGAGCCAAGATCCTAGTAGATGCTTGTGGTGAATATGTGTCAAGAAAAAAGACCTGAGCAAGTAAATTCTTAGGGGTGTCTCAACACCTAATACCCTAAAACCAACTGGTTTAGGAGTGCTAATTGAAAGCTTACTTTAAAAAGTCATCTTGAGACAAAACATTTAGAGTCGTGGTCAATTAAAGAAGCAAAAGAATAATGAAAGAAAAAAAGAAGAATAATCAAAAGCAAAAGAACAACCTTACTACTTCAAGGTGACAATCAATAGAGGGGGCTTCAGAAGCAAGCACTTAAAGAGGTGATGAGGGAAAAATGATTCCACACAAACTCACCGGCAAGTGTACAGGGTCGCATCAAGTAGTAATAACTCACAAGAGTGAGGTCGATCCCACAGGGATTGATGGATTGAGCAAATTTAGTTAGGTGATGAATTCAGTTAAGCGAATAGTTGATAATTTGAGTGAAACTTGATTAATAGAAGTAAAATTGCAAGAAAATAAAAGGGAGAAGAAAATTGACAAAATATTAAAGTGCAGAAGAAGTAAATTACAGAAACTTAAAGTGCAAGAAAATAAAAGAGCTGAAACTTAAAGTGCAAGAAAGGTAAATAACTGAAACTTAAAGTGCAAGAAATTTAAATTACTGAATCTAAATTGACAGGAATCTTAAATTGCATCAAGAATAAAGGGATTTGGGTATTGGGATTCAAATTGAACTAGAAAATGTAAATTGCAGTAAATCAGAGAGCTATGAGATGAAGAGATTCAGATCTGGATCGCAGTAGCAAAACAGAAATAAAAAATTTGCAAAGGAGTCAACACAGAATGAGAACTTAATCAGATTTAAAATCTTAAAGAGAAATCAACAATTGCGTTCAAATAACAAAACAGAAAGAAGCTTAAATCTCAATTACTCTCTTGAACAAAAAGCGAAGAAGAAGTTGCAGAAGAAAAGAAAATGAAAACAGAAAAGAAGATTCAGATCCAATCTCCAATTCTCAGAACTATAAAAAGGAAAAATAAAAAATGATTCTTGATGACAAGTCATCTTATGCTAGCTTTTCAAGCATTTTTCACTTGTTTCATTAGGTTTTATGCACTTTCTTGCATTAGAAGTAAGTAAATTGGAGTGGATTTGCATGGTTTTGTTAAATCAATCAACCATCCTTTATTTGACACTAAATCATGAGGTTTATGATTAAATTAGTTGGTTTTTGAATAATTTATTAACCTTGTGAATTTGGTGATGTTTTGATTTGTTGTTTTGATTACTTGTAGGTGAAGAAATGGTTGAAAAGGAATTTTTGGCACGCTTTTGAAGATAAAGCACGTTTTGGACCTTAGGCCACGCTTTGGAAAGCGTTACCCAAGGTACAAAAGCGTGGCGCACCAAAGGAGGCATGGGCGCTTAGTTCACTCACTTAACTGAGCGCCAGTGGAAGCATGACCAAGGAAGCAAGGCCATAGCCCAGGAATCGAACCAAGCACCTAGGCATAACAAGGGAGCACTACTTGCATTGCTTCATGAAGAAATTAGTCACAAATGGCTTTGCTGGGGTTCGAACCAAGCACCCAAGGAATAAGGGAAGCGCTACTACTTGCAAGGAAACAAGCCAAATTGGGTTCAAAGAGGTTCGAACCTGGAGCTTCCTTGTACAAGCACTCCTTACATTCCACTTGGCCAAAGAAAATTGGCACCAAAGTGGCCTTACAAGGATTCAAACCAGGAGCCTCAAGCTAAAAAGAAAAGCGCTACACCAAAGCACAAGGCGCTACGTTAGTAGTTTTTAAATGAGCGCTACTTGTGAAATAAAATTGACATTAAATGGGAGGAGCAAGGATTCGAAGGGGGAGTCCCATGCAACAAAGGAGCGCTCAGTTAAAACTTCTTCACTGAGCGCCAATGCTAGGGAGGCCGCACCAAAAACATGTCTAGGACAAGCACATGTAGCGCTCAGTTACTTTAAAGTAACTGAACATTACCCTGGAGCAAGGCACGCATCAAATGGGCCAAGGAAACAAGCTTTGAGCACTCAGTTAACTTAGTTAACTGAACGCTCCCCTAGGAGGTGCACAAGGGTCCAAATTCAATTCAATTGCCACCTTGGATCCTATTCTTCACCAATTGAAAAGCCCACTCCAAATTCTGAAGATAAAAAATAGAAAGTGTATAAATAGGGCTTAGTTTGACTTAGAGAGAACTGGACCTTCTTACACTTTTACTTTTGGTTTATTTTTGAACTTTCATTTTGATTTTGAGCTTTGAATTGGGAATTGGGATTGAGAGCTGAGTTCTCTCCTCATAGTTCTCACTTTTGCATTTCTTGCTTTCTGTTTTTGAATTGTGGATAGAGATTGAAGGAATTCTGTTTCAATCGTTGATCTACAATTCATCTTTGTTCTCTTTTGCATAATTCTAAGGAATTGTGACTTGGATTTAGCTTTTTGATTTCATTTTCATTGCATCTGCTACATTTGCTATCTTCTCTTAGAATTTGAATTGAGATTGAAGAGCTTCATTGATTCTAAGTTTGAGAATCATCTTTTACCTCTCTTCTCAATTGTTCCAAGGAGTGGATCTGAGTTCCGTTTACTGTTTTACATTTTCTTTTCCTTTGGAAAATTGTTCTCTGTTGGATCAAGGAAGGAATTGAGATCTAGACTTGTTTTCTAGTCTCATTGTGCCTTTGAGCTCTTGAATTTCTTTCCTAGCTCTTACAATTGAGTTGAATTTACTTTCTGTTTTGTTCTTCAAGCAATTTTCCATTTTGGTTTAGATCTACTGCACTTACTTCATCTTCTTTACTTCTTGTTGTTAAATTCTAAATCCCAGCACCCTATATCCCTTTATTATTCAACCAATTTACATTTCTTGCACTCTAAGCTTTAGCTATTTACATTTCTTGCAATTTAAGTTTCAGTCATTTACATTACTTGCACTTTAAGATTCAGCTATTTTACTTTTTCTGTTCTTTAATTTACTGTCAATTCTCCCTCTTCCTTTTATTTTCATGCAATTTAGCTTATGTTGGGTACAAATCACTCAAATCATCAACTGTTTGCTTAACTAAATCAACCACCTAACTAAAATTGCTCACTCCTTCAATCCCTGTGGGATCGACCTCACTCATGTGAGTAATTACTACTTGATGCGACCCGGTACACTTGCCGGTGAGTTTTAGGTGTTGGAATTTCTTTTCCAACCCATCAAGTTTTTGGCACCGTTGCCGGGGATTGATTAGATTGACAATGATTAAGTAAGGTGGTGGTCTAGATTAAGCATTTATTTTCTTTATTTTTGTTTACTTTCTTTGTTTCTAACAAGCACACTAACTATTTGAGACTTTGTCTCTACAAACTCTCACTGCACTCAAGCTACAGAGTGCTTTTGTGTTTCTTGTTGTTGTGGTTGTATGACAGAGGCAAGGAGGAAGACCCCTACTTTTTGTGAGGCTGATGAAAGAACTTTTCGAAGGATAAGAAGAGAGGTAAGAGAAAAAGGAATTGTTGGAGAAGAAGAACTTTTTGAAGAAGAATTTCATGAAATAGAGGAACACTCAACAAATCCAACAAATCCACCAGTAGGAATGGCCAACAACAATGGTCAACCACAAAGGAGAGTATTGGCTTCATATACATTTGCTAATCCAAGGCATTGTGGGAGTAGCATCCTTACTCCAAATGTCAATGCAAATAACTTTGAATTGAAGCCCCAACTCATCACATTGGTAGAGAACAATTGTTCATATGGAGGAAGCCCTTTGGAGGATCCAAACCAACACTTATCTACCTTTCTGAGGATTTGTGATACAGTGAAGTCCAATGGTGTGCATACAGAAGCATACAAATTACTGCTGTTTCCATTTTCATTAAGGGACAAGGCTGCTCAATGGCTTGAAACCTTTCCACAAGGAAGCATCACTAGTTGGGAGGATCTAGTGAATAAAGTTTTGGCCAAGTTTTACCCCCTCAAAGGATCATCAGGCTCAAGACTGAGGTGCAAACCTTTACACAGATGGATGCAGAATCTCTCTATGAGGCATGGGAGAGGTACAAGGCCCTGATTAGAAAATGTCCCCATGAAATGTTTAATGAATGGGACATTCTTCAAAATTTCTATGAAGGTTTGACTCTAAAGGCTCAGGAGGCACTAGATCATTCAGCAGGAGGCTCCTTACAATTGATGAAGACAACAGAGGAGGCTCAAAACCTCATTGATATGGTGGCAAACAATCAATATTTCCTTGGCCGTCAGAGACAACGCCAACCATCACAAAGGAAAGGAGTGCTAGAGTTGGAAGGAGTGGACACAATCCTAACTCAACACAAGATAATACAGTAGCAAATCCAATAATAATTTGAGCAAATGGCTAAAAGGATTGATAACCTCTAAGTTGCAGCAGTGAACACAAGCCAACCATCAACCACATGGGGGCAAAATAAAGAAAACCAAGAAGATCAACAGCAGAAACAAATTCAATATGTGCACAACTAAAGCTCAGGCCAAAATGAGGTTTATGGTGACACCTACAATCCATCTTGGAAGAACCATCCAAACCTAAGATAGAGAGATAACCACACTCAAAACCAGCAACCATGGCAAAGAAATTCAAACCAAAACAACTCAAGAAACAACCAAAACCACAACCATCAAAACACTAACCCCAATCCATATAGAAAACCCCAAAATAACCACCTAAATTCCAGCTACTATCCACCCAATAACCAAACCACTAACCAAACACCTACCATCAACCTTCACCATCTCACAACCAGCCACAAGCATCACAAGACACTCAAAGAATCACCAACTTGGAGATATTGATAGAAAAGATGCTGAAGAACCAAGAGATAACAAGCAAGAATCAAGAAGCCTCAATAACAAATCTAGAGAGCCAGATGGGGCAATTATCCAAGCAAGTTGTGACTGAAAGGCCAACAAGCTCACTCCCAAGTGACACCATTCCAAATCCTAAAGAGGAGTGCAAAGCCATCCAACTGAGGAGTGGAAAAACCTTGGTGAGTAACAAAGAAGATAACAAGAGGCCTATGGACACTAACAAAGCTAGCAGCAAGCATGGTGAAGCTAGCATCAAGGAGGAGATGATAGCAAGCAAGCAGGATCAAGAGAAGCTTGAAGAGAAAGATAACCAGCCACAAGATTCAAGGAAAGAGAAGCAAGTAATGGAGGAAGGGCAGAAGCAGGTAATGAAAGCTTTCACACCCCCTTGCCATACCCTCAGAGGTTCAACAAGGAAACCAAGGATCAACACTTCCCCAAGTTCCTTGAAGTCTTCAAGAAATTGGAAATAAATATTCCCTTGGCTGAAGCATTAGAGCAAATGCCTCTATATGCAAAATTCTTGAAGGAGCTCATTAACAAAAAGAGAAGCTGGCATGAGAAGGAGACCATTATGCTCACACAAGAGTGCAATGCTATAATTCAAAGAGGTCTCCCACCAAAGCTCAAAGATCCTGGGAGCTTTTTCCTACCCTGCACCATTGGTAATATAACCATAAAAAGGGAACTGTGTGACTTAGGGGCCAGCATCAACTTAATCCCCTATTCTATGATGAGAAAGCTATGCATAGAGGAGGTAAATCCCATACAGATGTCACTAGAGCTCGTGGACAAATCATTGGTGTTTCCCAAAGGAGTGATTGAAAACCTTTTGGTCAAGGTGGATAAGTTCATATTCCCTGCAGACTTTGTGATCCTAGATCTAGGAGAAGAAGGAAATGAATCTATTATCTTAGGAAGACCCTTCTTGGCCACAGCAAGAGCCATTATAGATGTTGAACAAGGAGAGCTGACTCTAAGGGTAGATGATGAAAGCATTACTCTGAATGTCTTTCCAGAAGCACAGCATAATGATGAAAATGAAGAATGCATGGAGGCTGACAAAAAGGACTTACAGTGGAAGGAAGAAATCAACAAGACACTCATCAATCTTTCTCCAGGGCAAGAGACAAGCAGCAAGGCAGGCCAAGAGGAGAATGAGACTGCACCAAATGATGAGAAGAATCAAGAAGGAAGTGAGGTGTTAACTACTAAGAAGACAGATTTCAAAGCAAAACCCACTGCCAAAGGAAAAGAATCATCAAAAAAGGGGAAGAAAAGCAAGAAAAAGGGTCCAAGAGGGTGGAAGAATATAAAGATCCCAACTGAAGGATTTTCAAAGGGAGACAAAGTGCAGTTAATTTACCAACAGCTGGGGGCGAATCAACAAACTGATGACTACTACATTATCAATGGAGTACTCTCACTGGAGCATGCAGAGATTGAGCATCAAGGCACTGGAAGGAAGCTCACAGTAAGGGGACACAAGCTGAGACACTACAGTCATTAACCACCCTAATGAGGGTCCAATATCAAGCTAGTGACAATAAAAGAGCGCTACATGGGAGGCAACCCATGATTTAATATTCTTGTTTTGATTTTAATTTCAATAATCAATGGTCCTTCTAGCATGAATTTGAATTCTCATGAGCATACATGAGAATTGCATTGTATTGAAGCATATGCTAGATTTCTAAGTTTGGTGTGCCTGAAGGCACTCCAAAATGGTTTTTCAATCTTTCTTAGACTATATGCTTATTCATTTTGATGGAGTATATAGCCAAACATTAAGTTTGGTGTCTGCATATACATTTAATCTCATAGAAACCTTTTTGCTCAGAGGATCAAAATTATGAATAGATGAACCATACATGTTTCATTTTAGGAATTTATGGTAGAAAATAAAATGTTCCTTATGATAAATGTACCAATCATGATGAATATTATTTGTATGGATCCCTTAGCAGAGAACAAGTTTGGTGTCCACCAAATCTTTGTTCAAAATCTAAGGAACATAATTGGTCAATTATACATAAGGAACATGCAAAATTTGGTTTATTTTCTCTTTATTGTTTACCACTACATCACTATACCATATTCAACTCCTAAGCTTACCATTGTTTTGTTTTGCTTATATAGGTACAAGGGAGATTGAGAAAAGGACAAAAAGAATGCATGCACGGCTATGACAAAGTAAAAGAAGGTCACATGTACCTAGGGAATGGTCCATTCTTGAAGACAAAAATCTGCATGCATCAAAATCTTGGAGACCGAACCACATGCAGCCAATGGGGGGAGCAATCCTTGTCATCCTTCAACTATGCATGTAGGCCGTTCACACCAAGAGCTCCTCACAAAATTTTGCTCAATCTCCACCCTTCCTTTACCTAACTGAACTCTTTCCTCACTTGTGGTGTTGTTTGAAGACTTGATAACTTGTCTATAAATAGCTTCTGACAATCTATAAGCCTACACATTCATACAAGCTTCCCTCACTTATATGTTTCACCCTTCACCTATCCAAAAACACGTTCTAGTACCCATCTCCTACCCAATAGCAGCGTGAATTTTTATTTACCCTCACTCCTTCCATAGCTGAACCATAGCCCACACATAGCCACCTTCTCCTTCTTCTCTATTCTTACTTAGCTCATGGCCTCTTCAAGCCTAGAAAAAGGAAAGGCAAGGAGCCAGTGGTGGCCGAACCCCCAAGCTATGACACAAAGAAATTTAAATCTCAGTTTTATGAAGCAAGGTTTCATAGGCTCATGAAAACAAAACATGTCATTCCTGAGATGGGCTTCAGACTGAAGGATAGAGAGTATCCTATCATGATGCAAATTACTAAGGAAAGGAGGTGGAAACTTCTGTGTTACCCTCTCACTGACATTAGTGCAGTAATGATAAGGGAATTTTATGCAAATACTGTGAAAGAAAGCAAGGACAGCCCCCCTGATGCCAGGGGATTTTGGCCAGTTTCACTGACCTTTTCTTTACTATTTTAGGGTAGTTTCATGCATTTTCTTAGTTAATAAGCAAGTTTTGGGTAGATAATCACTTACATCTTGATTCAAGCTAACATTGTGAATTTCATGTGATTTTATGAGAATTATGCATGAATTGAATGACAAATTGGATAATGCATGTCTCATAACTTGGATTAGAGCTTTGATGCACTTTATTTGCTTGATTTCAGGACAAAGGAAGCAAGGAAGAGCCACATTAGCAGCCACGTTAATCTAATTAACGTGCCCACTAACGTGGAATGGGAATAAACTTACAACGTTAATGAGAAAAGTGATTGCCAATAACGCCTTCGAAACCATCATGGCCCACGTTAATTGCCACGTTAACTACATTAACGTGGTAGTTAACATGGAGAGAAAGGGAGCTCCAGCGTTAGTGGTAAAAGTGAATACCACTAACGCTCCAAATTGGCAATTAGCCACGTTAAGAGTCACGTTAACTCAGTTAACGTGAACTCTAACGAGGAAAGGGAAGACAATGCCAATGTTAGTGACACTCACCTTTGTCACTAACATTGGACTAAGCCCAATTGGCCACGTTAAGAGTCACGTTAACTACGTTAACATGAACTCTAACGTGGGAGGAGCAAGAAATCGCGAACGTTAGTGACACTCACCTTCGTCACTAATGTTGGACTAAGCCACTATGAGCCACGTTAGTTGCCACGTTAATTGCATTAACATAAAAGCTAACGTGGAGGAAAGAAATGATGAGCCAATATTAGTGACACTCACCTTTGTCACTAACGTTGGAGATGGCGATCACCACGACGTTAGTGGCCACGTCAAGACAATTAACGTGATGCACTAACGTGAGAAGGGGCGTTTGGAACGTTAGTGACAAAGGTAAGTGTCACTAACGCTTTCGAGGCTAAGGCATGCCCATGTTAAGAGCCACGTTAGTAATACTAACGTGGACTCTAACGTGAGAAAAGGGGGGCTAAGAGCAACGTTAGTGCAAAAGTAAATGCCAATAACGCTTGCGATGGACCAAGAGGCAGCGTTAGTGGTCACGTTAGTGCCACTAACATTGAAGTTAACGTGAACCATCTTGGGCTAGGAACGTTAGTGTAAAAGGTGATTGTCACTAACGTTCTCGAACCCACAATTTCACATAACGTTAACGCCACTAACGTCCGAGCTAAAGTCCATGCCTACTTCATACTTTCTCTGCAAGTAAATCTGAGCCCACTGAAAACTCCAAACTGCTTCAACTCAAGATCCAAAGGCCCATATCCAAGACTTGAACAGCCAACTAGAAGATCAGAATAGTAGTATATATAGGAGTAGTTTTGAACTAGAGAAGAGCTTTGGATTGGGAGAACCACTCTCTGTAAAATTTTACTTTCTCTGTAACTTCTAGTTTTACTTTCAGAATGTATTTTCCATCTTTGCTTTCCATTCCCAGAGCTATGAACAACTAAACCCCTTTCATTGGGTTAGGGAGCTCTATTGTAATTTGATGGATCAATAATAGTTTTCATTATTCTTCTTCTTTCTTTTCTCTTGATTTTACTAGAAAGCTTTCAATCTTCATCCAATTGGGTAGTTGTCTTGGAAAAGAAGCTATTCATACTTGGATCTCTTAGGAACCTTGGAAGAGGAATGAAGAGATCATGCTAGAAATGCTTTCTCATGTTGGACCAAGTTGGGGTTTGGATGGATATAGTGACATATAATCCTACCAATATTTTGATTTGGGAATACATGTGGTATAATCAGTGACCACACTTCATCTCTTCTCATGAGAAATTAGACTAAGGAATTGGCTATTGATCAAGATTTGAGAGATTGAATTACCAAGGAATTGGAATTCAATCACTTAAGATTGCTGACGTTAGGATTTTTTCCAGTAAAGAATTTCATAAAAACAGTCGTGTTGTAGATATAGTCTCTAAACCGACAGAAATCCCTTCGTACAAATATTTTGGTTGTCACAAGTAACATACCCCCTTTTAAAATTGATAACCGAGTATTTAAACCTCGGGTTGTCTTCTTAAGGAACTGCAAGGAAGTATGTTCTTATTATTGGCTATAAAGGTTGTAATCGAGGTTTAGAAGGTGAGAAGCAAGTGATATGAATGACAAGTAAAGTAAATGGCAATTAAAATAAATAAATACTGTAAAGCAACTTTTGGCAAGGTAAGAGAAATTAGAAGTCCAACTTAGTTATCTCTCTCAACAATAATGAAAGTTGAATCTAAATTCCACTTAGTTAACCCTTACTAAAGCAAAGGAAAGTCAAGGGACTAATTAGTTTGACCTTCGAATCCTATTTATTTCCTAAGAAAAAGTTGGGATTATTGAAGTTCAGTTTAATTAGCAAGATAACGATTATCAATTATGCTGAGGTTGATAACTGTTGAGTTACTGATTTCTTAACCAGGACCAAAAGGGGAAAAAGTAAATTGCTGGAACAAAATATCTTCAGATCGGAAACAATGATAACATAAATTAAAAAAAGCAATCATAAACTGAAAATACCTCAATTATCATTAATTCAAATAATAATCTGTAACATGGAATAATTCATAAGCCAATTGGGCAACATCTGCAGATACGAATGAAAGCATTAAAGTGAAAGTAGCATAGAAACATGAATTAAAGTAAATATTAAACCTGGATCGAGAGTCACTCTTAAAAACTAAGAGAAGTCCTAAATCCTAATCCTAAGAGAGAGAGGAGAGAATCTCCCTCTCAAAACTAAATCTAAATCATGGAAAGTAATAAAAATGCGAGCTTTGTTGAATGGATGCATTCCCCCACTTTATAGCCTCTAGTCTGTGTGTTCTGCACCTGGATCTGGGCCAAGAGGGCTTCAGAAATCGCTGGGGGCGTATTCTGTAAATTCTGATACGTGGCCTCTGTCACGCGTCCGCGTGGGTCACGCGGTCGCGTCATCTGGAGTTTTCCTTGTGGCGCGGTCGCGTCGGTCACGCGTCCGCATCGAATGCGCTATGCTCAAGTCGCGCGGCCGCGTCAGTCATGCGGCCGCGTCGCTACTTCTTTGCGCCTGGCACGCGATCGCGTCGTCCATGCGATCGCATGGATGCCAGTTTCTTCAAAACTCCGTTTCGTACTTTCCTTCCATTTTTGTATGTTTCCTTTTCCATCCTTTAAGTCATTCTGCCTTTAGAAAATCTGAAACTACTCAACACACTAATCACATCATCGAATAGAAGTAAAGGTAATTAAATAATTAATTTTAAAGCTTAGGAAACATGTTTTTCACATACATCCCATAGTAAGGAAGGGAAAGTAAAACCATGCAATTAATATGAATAAGTGGGTGAAGGATTGAATGAATCACTCAAACTAAGCACAAAATAACTCATGAAATATGGGTTTATCAACCTCCCCACACTTAAACAATAGCATGTCCTCATGCTAAATCCAAGGTAACGAATAAGGTAAGGTTAAAATGGTGGAATGTTATGCAATGCAACCTATTCTAAATGCATCTACCTAAATGAGTCATGCAATTCCAATTTATCCACTCATATATAAAGCTTACATATAGTCAATATAATTCACATTCTCAAGGAGTCATATATATATATATATATATATATATATATATATATAGCCAACCCTTAAATGATAAAGCATTTTTGCAAATGAGATGGGAAATAAAAATATTGTACAAACTTGCAAAATAATTAGTAAATTAAGCACAGATATATGTTGATGAGTTATTGAACCCTCACTGGATTTTGTGTTTACCCTCTAGTCATTCAGTGTTTATTGGGTTTATTCACTCTACTTTTCTTTTTATTCCTACTTTCTATAACTTTTTTCTTCATCTAACCAATCCACAATTATAGAGTACAGTCATACCAAAAATCATGAGGTCTTTAATTAAGGTTGTAATGGGGCCAAGGTAAAGGTAAGGATATATGTCTAAGGCTTAGTGAGCTAATAAGTGAATCCTTAATTAGACTAAGATCTCACCTAACATACATATTTAGTAGAACAAGCTTCTTTACCAATTTTCCCATATTATCCCACTTGTTGTTACATGCTCATGTTTCAATTTTTATTTTTATCCCATGTGCATTGCTTTTAATTTGCATTGGGGAAATTTTTTTTTGTATCCCCTTTTATTAAATGCTGAAAAATAACTTTTTTTTTAATGCACATGGTAATTGAATCACTTTGATTTCTCATGAGCATGCTTTCCAAATTTTATTTTATTTCTTTTAACTTTTCTACCTTTTGTTTCTATCATCCATGTTCCCAATAGGTTCCCCACATTTTAATCTATTCAAAATTTTCTATCTTAAGCTAACCAAGGATTCAACTTGGGATTTTATTTTGTTTTTCTGCTTAAGGCTAGTAGTGTGGCTAAATAGAATAAAAGGGATTTTAAAGGCTCAAGGGGGCTAACAAGGGTGATGTGAAAGGTAGGTTATTTTGGGGTAAGTGAGCTAAAATCAAATGATGGCCTCAATCATTCTTTTTGGTATGAATCTATATTCTATATTCTATAATTGGACATATAGATTAAAGCAAAGTAAAGAACATCAGAATAAAAAGAAGCGAAACACACAGGAATGAAATTATGGTTTGAATGCAACCATACAATTAAGCTCAAGACTCACAGGCTGTGTGTTCTCTAACTCAAGCATCATATATCATTCATATATGTTATACAGGTTTAGTTAAAAATTCCCATTATTCTCATAAAAAAATTATTTAGGGTAGCCTTTAAAGTTTTAATGTTCCTCCTTGATAAAATGTTGTCAACTTAACTATATGATGTAATGCTATATATACAAGGTTTATGGATTTAAATCTGTTATGTTCAATTTCCTAGCTTACTTCTTTTTTCAATTTAACTATGCTATCTTATGCTAAAAAGGGTAAACTATACTAATTAATCCACTAATAAGTCAGAATTGCAAACTAAACTAAATAACTAAAAATATGAACTAAAGATGCAAAATGCGAAAATAGAGTAAAAATACATAAAAGTAGCAATGTATAAGTACTCAGAAAATAACAGTAAAAAGAAAAATACAGAAAAATATCCAAAATAAAAGAAAAAGAGATGTAGTGGTTCACCAAAATAAAACGCCAGAGATGGCGACCTCCCCACACTTAAAATGAAGCATCGTCCCTGACGCTCATGTCAAGCCGGGTGTGAAGGGGTGTCATCACTAGTAGGGATGGTAGCTAGAGGCTCTGTGGTGGTGGTGGGCTGAGGGTCTGGCTGCTGTAGAGGCAGTGCTGACTGGATCGGGATCTCCGTCTCATGAGTACTCAGCATCACATAGTTGCTCAAGATCTGGTGCCATAACTGAGCCTCATCATTTAAGTACGCCCTCTTGATCCCTCTAGGCATGGTAGTGTCCTGACCCATCTCCCAAGGAACCGTCGGGTCGAGAGCTATCCGTGCCTTCACAGCATCCCAATCAAACTGCATCAGGCGCATGTCCTCCTCAGCCTTTGTATAACCATCAGGATGATCGGACTTGGCTGGGAGCCAGAGAATGTCCTCTATGGCCTCCTCAGTGATCAGAATCTGCTTTCCTCTCAGGTTCACGACATCGAGGGTGGTGATGTAGTAGTTACAGTAAAATTCCCTGACCCATGATGCATTGACCTCTGTCAGTGCTCTCTCCAGAAAGAACCAGCCTCTTTGCTTGATTTGCTCAGTGATGTACTGCTGGAGTGCTTCTGGAATCCTCAGAGTTCTCTCCAGGTATAGATTCCTGGAGTTTGCAAATGCCGGATACTTCAGCTCACAGTACCGGTTTGCAAATTTTATTGGATCATTTGCAGGGAGCAGCTGGTTAGCTTTTTCTTGCTGTGTAAAGTTCTTCTCCCGCCATGAGGTATCATGCATTAGGTCAATGATGGACTGGGAGGAATCTCCTCTCTTGCGCTTGCCATTAGCCTTGCCTTTTCCTTTCCTTTGTGAGGCAGACATCCTGAAAAATGGGAAACCAGGATATGGATAAAAATAGGGAAGTAAATAGGCAATTAAATAAAGAAAACTCAAAGCGGCAAAGGAGAATGGGAAGTAGGTAAATGAGTGAAGTAATGGCGTATTAAGGATTGTATAGTAGTTTAAAAGTTGAAAGGAAGAGTTTACAATCCAAAATGTATCAGAATTCAAGTTAAATAGAAAAATTATCATTTATGCCATGGTTAGAAAGTTGGAGGAAAGTGAAAAATCAGAAAAGATATTTTAAAAGGTTAGTATGGTTAGAATTTGAAAAAGAAGTTAGTAAATTAAAATTAGTGAGTCAGTAAAATGCGGGTTAAAGTAAGTGGCATAAAGAAAATAGTCCATGTAACAAGGATTCACAATTATGACTAGAAATAACTCATAGCCGAACAAGGAAAACAGGGTAAGGTTGATTCAAATAGATATAAAGAAAGCAAGAACTGGAATCAGAATATCACAAATGCAGTTTATAAACCAGGAAATCAAAGAGGATAAAAAAGTTTGCCATAGCATTCATGAAACGGTTTGGTTAAGGCAGAGGACAACAGAGTTTAGATTGCCAAACCAAATCATGAATGAAAACAATTCACAAAAAATTTGGGCAGCATTCCGGCTAAAATTGGATTGTTCCGGAAAATAAACAGCAAACAAGGCAGTTCATATAAATTAAAAAGTCAAGCTACAGGTACATATATATAATATAAACATGAAAATTCAATGTAAGGAGTAGCAATATACAAGAAATACAGCATATGAACAAGATTACAGCAACAGCAGATTTGCAAATATGATAAAACAGAAGCAAGAATAGTGCAAATAAACAGACCTAGAGCCACTAACCACAGCCTAATCTACCTAACAACCTAAAATCCACTACAACATGCATATCTAACTATCCTAACATGAACAAAAATGGAAAAATAAGAATAAACTACGAATGGATAAAAGGGATTGCGTGTTGCGGAACCTGGACGGCGAAAGAAAAGGAGTAGGGAGGAAGGTGGTTGGGTGGTGGTGATAGTGGCGTCCAGTGGTTGGCACGGTGGCTGGCGGTGACGTCCGGCGCGGCGGTTGGCGGCGTTGGGCACGGCGGTTGCTGCTGTTAGGGGGTAGGGACTTTGGGAAGGGTAATGGGTGAAATAAGGGTTGGATAGGGGAAAGGGGGGTGGCGCGGCTGGGATGGCCGGCGGTGGTGGGTGGTGGTCCGCGGAGGGCAGTAGCGGGATGGGGGGAAGAGAGGAAGAAAGAAGAAAGAAGAAGGGGAGGAAGGAAGGGGGGTAGGTGGCGGCGGGGTCTGGGTGGTGGCGGCGTCTGGGTGGCGGCGGTGGGTGGGCGGCGGCTAGGTGGTGGTTGAAAGAAGAAGAAGAAGAGAGGGAGAAGAGGGTAGGGGGTTGCGCAACTGATAGGGTTCGCGTGGCTGGGGGGTTATATTTTCAAATCCACGCGATCGCATGGGGGACGCGGTTGCGTGGTGGGGGTGAAAATGGGGGTGACGCGATCGTGTGGGTCACGCGATCGCATGAAAGGGATGGGAGAGGGGATGACGCGATCGCGTGGGTCACGCGATCGCATCGCTGGAAATTGTGCTAAACGCACAACTCCAGCACCGTTTCAGCGCAACTCTCTGTCTCCTTCTGGGGTGATGTGCAATCCATGCGACGTGATCGCATCGCTCACGCGGTCGCGTGGGATTGGTATTGTGCAGGTGACGCGATCGCATGGGGCATGCGATCGCGTGGGCCAATTTGTGCAAAACACACAAGGGCCGTACGATTCCAGCCTAACTTTCTGGACGTTGGATGTTTACGCCGATCTCCAGGTCACGCGGCTGCGTGGATGACGCGGTCGCGTGGATAGTGTTTTCGCCATATGACGCGATCGCATGGGGCATGTGGTCGCGTCGTGCATCCCCCCTTTTTTTTTTGAACTGAATGCAGGATGCAATGCTTAATGTGAATGCTATGCATGATTCCAGATTTAATAAAATAAAAATAAAATTCAAAAACAAACAAAACGAAATAAAATTAAAATTGCAAAAGGAACGATCATACCATGGTAGGTTGTCTCCCACCTAGCACTTTTAGTTAAAGTCCTTAAGTTGGACATTGGAAGGGCTTCCTGTTATGGTGGCTTGTGTTTAAATTCATCCAGAAATCTCCACCAGTGCTTGGAATGCCAATAGCCTCCGGGGTCCCAAACTAGGCATGTAAAGCTTCTGAGCAGCTTCAAACAGATTTTCAGGCTCCCGGGGTGACGAATGTCAGAATAGATTCCAGGATCCCAAGCTTTGCTATTAAATCCGCCTCCGTCTTGATCTATATGTGGAATCTCACCATGGTGACCAAACGTTCTTTGTGATCCATGCAATTGAGCACGATACCAATCCGTGTACTTCGAGGTGAAGCGTGGAACCTTATTGAACCTTGTGCACCAACTCTGAGTACGAGCCATTTCCCTCTTACTCTTAAGGCCGCAAAGAGCTCTAAGCTGGCCATCTGTTTCAAGCAAACCATATTCAAGTGAATAAGTAAAGTTATAGGTTAAGGATTGTACCCACTTGAAGCTTGTATTAGGTGGTAATGGCCTTGGGGTAGGTGTTTCTGGAGGTTCTGTAAGTTCTACTCCCTTGTGCTCTTCTGTGAATTCCTTCACTTCCTTGCAAGGTTCTACAATTGTATCTGTGTCCTGGTCAAAGTCTTCTATGTCTTCCTCATCACTTGAGTCATAGATTGAAGGTTGAGAGAAATCTACCTCTGCATCATCTTCGTATTCATCTTGGGAAGATTTTTCGATCTCAGAGAATTCACTTGCGGATGCAAGTTCATTACTAAGAGAGCTAGACTTGTGACTATCATCATCAAGGGAATTTGTGTCTTGGGTCATTCCGTCTGATTCTTCATAAACAACTTGCCTAGGAGATTGTACAATATCCTCCTTAGCATCAATTGTAGCGTCCTTGACGGAGTTCTCCTCAGTTCTGGATTCCCATGGAGGTTTAGCATCTCCTAGATCTTCAACCAACTCTTCTTCTTGAACAATGACAGTTTCTTTTACTTGTTCTAGTACGACTTCATTCTCTGTCTTGTCCACTGGAGTTTCTGGTATCTCCTTCATTGCTACGCTCTTCGTTAGACTGTTCACATGGGGCTGTGGCAGATCCTTGTGTATTTGAGCGCCTAGAAACCTATTGAATTATTGTTTGCTCCAGTTGTCGAATGGTTGTTTGAAGTTTATTTACTGTTTCCTTTAGGCGAACCTCTGCTTCTCGGGTTGCCGGACTTGGGCATGATACATAGGAAAGTGGTGGTGATTGGGAGTGATTGGATTGGTACTGGGGTAAGGAAGGATCATATGGTGGCGAATGGTGAAGAGAAGCTTGTGAGTGTGGTGGTTCGAGGTTATGTTGAAAGGATGGTTTATATGCACGGGGTGGGGCTTGTTGGTAGTTACAAGGTTGTCCACCATATCTTTCAGCTGGGTATGCACAGTGGAATGGTCTTTGTCCAGGATATCTCGGAGGGTGTTGCTGCCTAAAGGATTGATTAGATCCTCTTGGCTCCATCCATCCTTGATTGGTCTGACCTTGATGCATATTCCTGCTGTAACTTCTATTTCCTTTAACAAAGTTAGAACCAAACTCAAAGCGAGAGGGGTGAGAGTTCATGGTAGCAAATAAAGATAAAAAGGAAAAAACAAAAATAAATAAACAAGCAAAAGAAAAATATTTACAATAACCAATAACAAGGCACACGTTAGCAGTTCCCCGGCAACGGCGCCATTTTGACGTTAGGATTTTTGCCAGTAAAGAATTTCATAAAAATATTCGTGTTGTAGATATAGTCTCTAAACCGACAGAAATCCCTTCGTACAAACGTTTTGGTTGTCACAAGTAAAAAACCCCTTTTTAAAATTGATAACCGAGTATTTAAACCTCGGGTCGTCTTCTCAAGGAACTGCAAGGAAGTATGTTCTTATTATTGGCTATAAAGGTTGTAATCGGGGTTTAGAAGGTGAGAAGCAAGTGATTGAATGACAAGTAAAGTAAATGGCAATTAAAATAAATAAATAATGTAAAGCAACTTTTGGCAAGGTAAGAGAAATTAGAAGTCCAACTTAGTTATCTCTCTCAACAATAATGAAAGTTGAATCTAAATTCCACTTAGTTAACCCTTACTAAAGCAAAGGAAAGTCAAGGGACTAATTAGTTTGACCTTCGAATCCTATTTATTTCCTAAGAAAAAGTTGGGATTATTGAAGTTCAGTTTAATTAGCAAGATAACGATTATCAATTATGCTGAGGTTGATAACTGTTGAGTTACTGATTTCTTAACCAGGACCAAAAGGGGAAAAAGTAAATTGCTGGAATAAAATATCTTCAGATCGGAAACAATGATAACATAAATTAAAAAGAGCAATCATAAACTTAAAATACCTCAATTATCATTAATTCAAATAATAATCTGTAACATGGAATAATTCATAAGCCAATTGGGAAACATCTGCAGATACGAATGAAAGCATTAAAGTGAAAGTAGCATAGAAACATGAATTAAAGTAAATATTAAACCTGGATCGAGAGTCACTCTTAAAAACTAAGAGAAGTCCTAAATTCTAATCTTAAGAGAGAGAGGAGAGAATCTCCCTCTCAAAACTAAATCTAAATCATGGAAAGTAATAAAAATGCGAGCTCTGTTGAATGGATGCATTCCCCCACTTTATAGCCTCTAGTCTGTGTGTTCTGCACCTAGATCTGGGCCAAGAGGGCTTCAGAAATCGCTGGGGGCGTATTCTGTAAATTCTGATACGTGGCCTCTGTGACGCGTCCGCGTGGGTCACGCGGTCGCGTCATCTGGAGTTTTCCTTGTGGCGCGGTCGCGTCGGTCACGCGTCCGCATCGAATGCGCTATGCTCAAGTCGCGCGGCCGCGTCAGTCATGCGGCCGCGTCGCTGCTTCTTTGCGCCTGGCACGCGATCGCGTCGTCCATGCGATCGCGTGGATGCCAGTTTCTTCAAAATTCTGTTTCGCACTTTCCTTCCATTTTTGTATGTTTCCTTTTCCATCCTTTAAGTCATTCTGCCTTTAGAAAATCTGAAACTACTCAACACACTAATCACGGCATCGAATGGAAGTAAAGGTAATTAAAATAATTAATTGTAAAGCTTAGGAAACATGTTTTTCACATACATCACATAATAAGGAAGGGAAAGTAAAACCATGCAATTAATATGAATAAGTGGGTGAAGGTTTGAATAAACCACTCAAACTAAGCACAAAATAACTCATGAAATATGGGTTAATCAATTGCCAAGGAGATCAATGAATGCATTGATTGAGGAAGAGATGAAAATGAACTTGATCTAGAGAATGCAACATCTCCTGAGCCTAATGAATTCCCCATTTCTGATCTTACCGATTCTCTTTATTTTCTGCCATTTACTTTTATGCTGAATTTCCCATTTCCCATTTAAGATTCTACAATTTATTTTCTGTCATTTATATTCAGTTCTTTATTTCTAGCAATTACAATTTCTGCTATTTACTTTCCCGCCATTTAATTTTCTGCAACTCTGATGACAAGTCATCTTAGCCCATTTTAGCTAGTCTTTTTCTTTTGTTTTCATTAGAATTATGCAATTTCTTGAGCTACAAGCAAGCTAATTGAGTAGATTTTCATGTTTCCCTTGATTGAACCAACCATATGTGAATTCATGCCATTTCATGAGGTTTTGAACTATATTTGTTGCATATTGTGGAAGATTGAATACCTCATGATTTTGAGCAAAACTTTGATTAGTTTGGTTGATCAATGATAGGTGAAGAAGGCTTGGAGAAAGGTTGAAGCAAAGAGGAATGGCTAGGAGTGAAGAGAGGACAATGGAATAAGTGAAAATTGAACCGGGTTGCATGAAGTTAGCCCCAACGTTAGCCCCCTAACTTGGAGGCTAACGTTGGGCATATGAATCACTCTTTGGAAGTAGCCAACGTTAGCTCCAACGTTAGCCCCCTAACTTGGAGGCTAACGTTGGAACTTGAGAGTTTCTCCCTGGGCTACCAACGTTTGCGCCAACGTTAGCCCCCTAACTTGGAGGCTAACGTTGGCACTTAAATCACAATGGGGGAGTAGGCAACGTTTGCGCCAACGTTAGCCCCCTAACGTGGAGGCTAACGTTGGCACCAATCACACCAAGCAAGGCCAACGTTAGGGTCAAAGTTAGACCCCTAACGTTGGCGCCAACGTCTAAACCAGAAGAATGTGGTTTGCTGATATGAAAAGTTAGGGTCAAAGTTAGACCCCTAACTTTGACCCTAACGTTGAAGACCAACGTTGGCTAACTCCATTTCCGGTTCAATTGGTTCACTTCGGTTCTTCTTCAATCTTCAAGAGCAATCAACCAAGGCCTCTTTCAACCCAATTCCACCAAGAACAAAGGCCCAACTCAAGGCTTGAAGATCATTTTGGAAAGTGTATAAATAGGATAGAATTCAATTTGTTTAGGGAGCTTTTTCGGGAGAGTTTTCTTTTGGAGCTTTCCTTTTAGAATTTTCATAAGAGTTTTTGGGAAGCTTTTGTCACTGAGTGAACTTTAATTTCTTGTTTTCATTTGCTTTCAATTTCATTTTACTTTTGTCTTGGATCTTGGATTGGAGAATTGAAGAAATTCTGTTTCAATCTCAATCTTGGATCTCTCTGTTTATTTACTGCTTAATTGAATTTCCGTTTCTGTTACTTACTTCATCTATTCTCTTTGC
The DNA here is from genome assembly GCF_003086295.3 of Arachis hypogaea. Classification (NCBI taxonomy): domain Eukaryota; kingdom Viridiplantae; phylum Streptophyta; class Magnoliopsida; order Fabales; family Fabaceae; genus Arachis; species Arachis hypogaea. Next base: position 49,588,983 of record NC_092050.1, read on the forward strand.
AATTTACAATTTCCTTGCTATTGTTCATGTTGGATCTAGGAAGGCATTGAGATCTAGACTTGGTTTTCTAGTCTCTGGGTCCTGAGATCTGAATTTCTCATTTCAATTCCCTGCTTATTGCTTTTTCTGTTCATTTACTTTACTGTTTCAAGATCCGGTTTAATCCCAATTCCCTTTCCCTCTTCTGTTTGATGCAATTTAGTTTTTCCTTGTTTAAATTCTGCAAATCCATTCCCCAATTCCCTTTACATTTCAAGCAATTTATATTCCTTGCACTTTAAGATTCCGCAATTTACATTTCTTGCACTTTAAGTTTCTGCCATTTAATTTCTTGTTCTTTAAGATTCAGCAATTTAATTCCCTGCTTTCTTTAATTTCATGCAATTTACATTCTGCAAGTCACAAATCACTCAACCAACACTTGATTCGCTTGACTAAATCAACCACTAAACTAAAATTGCTCAATCCTTCAATCCTTGTGGGATCGACCTCACTCCCGTGAGTTTTTATTACTTGATACGACCCGGTACACTTGCCGGTTAGTTTTGTGATGTTTTGGAAGAGATTCGTTTCTCACCAAAATAACTCATCAAGTTTTTGGCGCCGTTGCCGGGGATTGATTAGATTGACAATGATTAAGTGAGGTGGTAATCTAGATCAAGCACTTTTTCTTTATTTTTCTTTAACTTTTGATTAACCCACTAACTGTTTGAATTTTTGCTTAAGCTAACTAAAACTTCATTCTAGCAGTAGATTGAAGTATCACTGGTTTGTGTGCTCTTATGTTCTGCTTGTATGTCAGGTACACAAAGAGCCATACCCAATTTTCATGAACAAGACGAAAGAACTCTCAGGAGGTTAAGAAGAGCCGAAAGAGGGAAAAGTATTGTTGGAGAAGAAGAATCTGAGGAAGAATACCACGAGATGGAAGGAGATACATCTAATCCAGGAGAAGGAGTTAATAATCCACCACAACAGAGGAGAGTATTGGCTTCCTATACTTTTGCAAATGCTAGACATTGTGGAAGCAGCATTCTCACCCCTAATGTCAATGCAAATAACTTTGAACTGAAGCCACAACTCATCACATTGGTCCAGAATAACTGCTCATTTGGAGGAGGACCATTGGAGGATCCAAATCAACATCTATCTACCTTCTTGAGGATCTGTGACACTGTCAAATCCAATGGTGTGAATCCTGAGACTTACAAGCTTCTGCTGTTCCCGTTCTCATTAAGGGATAAGGCTGCACAATGGCTTGAAACTTTTCCCCAAGCAAGTATCACTAGTTGGGATGACTTGGTGGCTAAATTTCTAGCCAAATTCTATCCACCCCAGAGAGTCATCAGGCTGAAAACTGAGGTGCAGACATTCACACAATTAGATGCTGAATCCTTGTATGAAGCATGGGAGAGGTACAAAGCCTTAATCAGAAAGTGCCCTCCAGAGATGTTCAATGAATGGGATGTGCTGCAAAATTTCTATGAAGGCCTGACATTGAAATCTCAGGAGGCATTAGATCATTCTGCTGGAGGTTCACTACAACTAATGAAAACTGCTGAGGAAGCTCAGAATCTTGTGGACATGGTGGCCAACAATCAATATTTCTTTGCTCATCAAAGAAGCCGCCAACCATCACAAAGAAGAGGAGTAATGGAACTAGACGGAGTGGATTCAATCCTAGCTCAAAACAAGATGATGCAGCAGCAATTTCAACAACAATTTGAGCAAATGGCTAAGAGGATTGACAGTCTCCAAGTTGCAGCAGTCAACACTAGCCAGCCATCAACCACATGGGGTCAGAGTGAAGAGACTCAAGAGGAGCAACAACAAGAACAAGTCCAGTACATGCACAACCAAAATTCTGGGCCAAATGAAGTATATGGTGACACTTACAACCCTTCTTGGAAGAACCACCCAAACCTTAGGTGGGGAGACAATCACAACCAAAATCAACAACCATGGCAGAGAAACTCAAACCAAAACACTTTAAGAAACAACCAAAACCACAACCAGCAGCAAACCAACCAAAACCCCTACAGAAAACCTCAAAACAACTACTCCAACCCCAACCATTACCAATCTAATAACCAACCCACCAACCAAAATGTCTACCATCCACCATCCACATTTCACAACCCACCACAAGCATCACCTGAATCTCAAAGACTCACCAACTTGGAAACCTTGATAGACAAAATGTGGAAACACCAAGAAATGACAACCAAGAACCATGAAGCCTCCATGAAGAGCCTAGAGAGGCAAATTGGGCAAATCTCCAAACAGATTTCTGTTGAGAAATCTTCAAGCTCACTGCCAAGTGACACAATCCCAAATCCTAAGGAAGAATGCAAGGCAATACAATTGAGGAGTGGAAAAGTCTTGGTGAAAAATGAAGAAGCAACCAAGAAGCCAAAGGAAAGTGACAAGAAACAAGCTGAAGAAGAGAAAGTCAATGACAAGAAGGAGGCAGCAAGCAAGCCAACTCAGGATCAAGCTCAAGAAAAAGAAGATCAGCCACAAAAATCAAGAAAGGGAAAGGAAGTAATTGAAGAGCCAACTGAGGACCAAAGGCAGGGAAATAACTTCACTCCTCCCTTGCCATATCCTCAAAGGTTTAACAAGGAAACTAAGGACCAACACTTCCCAAAATTTCTTGAAATCTTCAAGAAGTTAGAAATCAATATTCCCTTAACTGAAGCACTTGAGCAAATGCCCCTGTACGCAAAGTTCTTGAAGGAACTTATCAACAAGAAGAGGAGTTGGCAAGTTAATGAAACTGTACTGCTCACTGAGGAATGCAGAGCACTAATCCAGAAGGGACTTCCTCCCAAACTTGAGGACCCTGGGAGTTTCTTTCTACCCTGCGCCATTGGCAGTATGACTATCAAGAAGGCGATGTGTGACTTGGGAGCTAGTATCAATCTGATGCCTGCTTCTCTAGTGAAAAAGTTAGGCATAAAAGAGGTAAAACCGGTACAGATGTCTCTAGAATTGGTGGACAAATCAGTGATATGCCCCAGTGGTATAATTGAGAACCTTCTAGTCAAAGTAGACAGATTCATCTTCCCAGCAGATTTTGTGATCCTGGATTCGAATCAGGATGAGGGCGATTCCATTATACTGGGAAGACCGTTTTTAGCCACTGCTAGGGCCATCATAGACATAGAGCAAGGAGAATTAACCCTCAGGATGCATAATGAAAGTATCACTCTGAGTGTACTACCAGAAACACCGAACAGTAATGAAAAGAAGGATGGTACAGAAACAGACAAGGAGAATCTGCAGTGGAGGGAGGAAATCAACAAGACAAACAACAACTGCCCTCCCAAGCAAGAGATAGACGATACAGCAGGCCAAAAAGAGAAAGAGACTGTGCAAAGTAATGAAGAAGCTCAAGGGAACATTGTAGTATTGGCAACTAAGAAAAGGAATTTCAAAAGGGAGCCTGTTTTCAAAGAAGAAGAATTAACAAAAGGAAGGAAGAAAAACAAAAACAGAATCAAAAAGGGGTGGAAGAACAAAAAAATCCCAACAGAAGGGCTCTTCAAAGGTGACAAAGTGCAGTTAGTCTATCAACAACTGGGAACAGACCAACAGACTAACGATTACTACACTGTGAGCAAAATATTATCACTAGAACATGCTGAGATAGAGCACCAAGGAACAAAGAAGAAGCTCACAATCAGAGGGGACAAGTTGAGGCACTACAGTCATCAACCACCATAAAAGAAAGCTTCAATGTCAAGCTAGTGACAATAAAAGAGCGCTTGTTGGGAGGCAACCCAACCCGAGGTAGTTTTCTGTTCATAACTATTTTAATAAAAAGGTTAATTAGTTTTATCTATAATGCAAGAAGCTAATTTTGGTGTTGCACACCAAAACAATCTAAAGGAGAATGCAGGATTTTAAGTTTGGTGTTTCACCAAAATCCCATTATAAAACACATTCTCACTTCTTGCATAATGTAGGCTTCAAGCATACTGGATGAACTAGTTAGCCATTTTACTGTTTTTCTTAGTTTCCAGTTCTTTTACTTTTGAAAAAGAAAAAAAAAAAAAGAAATTATCACACATGGTTAATCCGATGCATTGGCAAGGTACTAAGTTTGGTGTTCCCACACCAAAGTAAGTTCAAAAAGCCCACAAATAAATCATGCAGATTAACCATTATTTCCAAGTGCTTGGGGAACAAGCAACTTTCAATATCATTGCAGAGGTCCATACAAGCTGTTGGAAGGATTAAAGCATCATCAACCAAAGAAACAAAAGATGAATCTAGAAGACAGCAATGATGATGATGAGAAGAAGGAAAGCAAGTAAACTTCAACAGGTTGTATTGTTAAGTCATTGTTTTGCATCAAATATTGCTGTAATTGAAAGTTGAATTGTATTCTGATCTGCCCTGCCTATCTGCATAGCATAGTTTCTCTTTTTTTTTATTTTCCCCTGCCTGCATAGCATAGTCTTTCTTTATAATTCAATAAGCAAGGTGTCTGATCATTCACAACATTCTTATCTTCAAAACTTGTTTGCACTCCAGTTTCAAGAAATGCATCACATGAAAGTTCTTTGAAAAGAAAGATTGAGGAATTAAACAATTTTGAGGCAAGCAAAAGATTAGGAAAAGTGGTGGTTCTGGTTATATGATTTTGTATTGAGGTTGCATGCTTGTGAAAACTTGCATGGGAGCTCATAGGCGGGACATGAAGTTCAAAGAAGTTTTGTGGAGATTCTCAAAAATTTATTGATCCAAGAAGCAGCAAACAAAAAAAAAAAAAAAAAAGAAAGAAAAGAAAATACAAAAACAAAAGAAATATGGCCCAAGGCTCTGAGCATCAATTACTAGGCAGAAAAAGAAAGAAAGAAACAAAAACTCAAAGAGTTGTTATCCTAGTAAATGCTTGTGGTTGAAGTGTGTCAAGGAAAGAGGCTTGAGCAAGTAAATCCTCAGGGGTGCTTCAACACCTAATACCTTAAAACCAACTGGTTTAGGAGTATTGATTGAAAGCTTATCTAAAGAGCCGCCTTGAGACATGATACTTAGAGTCGAGGCCAAAGCACATAAACTATAAGCTGCTTCAAGGTGACTACATATAAAGAGATCTCCATGACACCATTTGGATGAAAATCCTAAGACCTACGACTCCCAATATGTAAGGACTAGTGAGCACTGAAGCCCTTGCATGAGCATATGATTTAGAATTTATCCCACTGATACTTGATCACTTCACTCACTGCACTTTACAAGTGTTCCTCAATCCATCTTAATTGAAAGAACCTTGGAGCATAAATCTATTTCTTGCTTGGGGACAAGCAAGCTTTAAGTTTGGTGTTGTGATGACAAGTCATCTTAGCCCATTTTAGCTAGTCTTTTTCTTTTGTTTTCATTAGAATTATGCACTTTCTTGAGCTACAAGCAAGCTAATTGAGTAGATTTTCATGTTTCCCTTGATTGAACCAACCATATGTGAATTCATGCCATTTCATGAGGTTTTGAACTATATTTGTTGCATATTGTGGAAGATTGAATACCTCATGATTTTGAGCAAAACTTTGATTAGTTTGGTTGATCAATGATAGGTGAAGAAGGCTTGGAGAAAGGTTGAAGCAAAGAGGAATGGCTAGGAGTGAAGAGAGGACAATGGAATAAGTGAAAATTGAACCGGGTTGCATGAAGTTAGCCCCAACGTTAGCCCCCTAACTTGGAGGCTAACGTTGGGCATATGAATCACTCTTTGGAAGTAGCCAACGTTAGCTCCAACGTTAGCCCCCTAACTTGGAGGCTAACGTTGGAACTTGAGAGTTTCTCCCTGGGCTACCAACGTTTGCGCCAACGTTAGCCCCCTAACTTGGAGGCTAACGTTGGCACTTAAATCACAATGGGGGAGTAGGCAACGTTTGCGCCAACGTTAGCCCCCTAACGTGGAGGCTAACGTTGGCACCAATCACACCAAGCAAGGCCAACGTTAGGGTCAAAGTTAGACCCCTAACGTTGGCGCCAACGTCTAAACCAGAAGAATGTGGTTTGCTGATATGAAAAGTTAGGGTCAAAGTTAGACCCCTAACTTTGACCCTAACGTTGAAGACCAACGTTGGCTAACTCCATTTCCGGTTCAATTGGTTCACTTCGGTTCTTCTTCAATCTTCAAGAGCAATCAACCAAGGCCTCTTTCAACCCAATTCCACCAAGAACAAAGGCCCAACTCAAGGCTTGAAGATCATTTTGGAAAGTGTATAAATAGGATAGAATTCAATTTGTTTAGGGAGCTTTTTCGGGAGAGTTTTCTTTTGGAGCTTTCCTTTTAGAATTTTCATAAGAGTTTTTGGGAAGCTTTTGTCACTGAGTGAACTTTAATTTCTTGTTTTCATTTGCTTTCAATTTCATTTTACTTTTGTCTTGGATCTTGGATTGGAGAATTGAAGAAATTCTGTTTCAATCTCAATCTTGGATCTCTCTGTTTATTTACTGCTTAATTGAATTTCCGTTTCTGTTACTTACTTCATCTATTCTCTTTGCAATTTACAATTTCCTTGCTATTGTTCTTGTTGGATCTAGGAAGGCATTGAGATCTAGACTTGGTTTTCTAGTCTCTGGGTCCTGAGATCTGAATTTCTCATTTCAATTCCCTGCTTATTGCTTTTTCTGTTCATTTACTTTACTGTTTCAAGATCCGGTTTAATCCCAATTCCCTTTCCCTCTTCTGTTTGATGCAATTTAGTTTTTCCTTGTTTAAATTCTGCAAATCCATTCCCCAATTCCCTTTACATTTCAAGCAATTTATATTCCTTGCACTTTAAGATTCCGCAATTTACATTTCTTGCACTTTAAGTTTCTGCCATTTAATTTCTTGTTCTTTAAGATTCAGCAATTTAATTCCCTGCTTTCTTTAATTTCATGCAATTTACATTCTGCAAGTCACAAATCACTCAACCAACACTTGATTCGCTTGACTAAATCAACCACTAAACTAAAATTGCTCAATCCTTCAATCCTTGTGGGATCGACCTCACTCCCGTGAGTTTTTATTACTTGATACGACCCGGTACACTTGCCGGTTAGTTTTGTGATGTTTTGGAAGAGATTCGTTTCTCACCAAAATAACTCATCAAACTCTCAAATCAACTTCTGCTTAGCTCAACTAGAACATTCCTCCGATTAAAGTTGCTTGACCAATCAATCCCTGTGGGATTCGACCTCACTCTATTGTGAGTTTTTACTTGAAGACAATTTGGTATACTTGCCGAGGGAAATTTGTTGAGAGACAAGTTTCCGTGCATCAAGTTTATGGCGCTGTTGCCGGGGATTGATTTTGTATCAACAATGATTAAATTAGTGGATAACTAGATTGAGCATTTTTCTTTTGTTTAATTTAATTTCTGTTTGAGTGATTTACTTTCAGTTTTAGTTATTTTCTTCCCTTTACCCCTACCCGTTTGTGGTGTTCTCTTATTTGTTACAATTCAGTTCACTAACCCACTAACTGTTTGATATATTGCATCACTCACACTAACAGCATTTCTGACAAGAATACTTCCTGCATTTATCTCTTTCTTGCTTGTGCTTTGTTGGTTGTATGACAGGTAGAAGAAGCGGGGCTTCAACTTCCTTTGATTCTGAACCTGAGAGAACCTTCCTTAGACTAAGGAGGGAAGCAAGAGGAAAGAGAGTCGTTAATGCTGAGGAAGAAGAGGAGTATTTTGAACCAAACATGGATGAGAATATGGAGAACCATCATGAAGAAGAGGCTCACAACCATGGCAGAGAAGGACCAGTGCATCATGCTGGACAAGAAAGAAGAGTTCTAGGCTCTTATATCAATCCAAACCCAGGAAACTGTGGAAGTAGCATCTAAAAGCCAACCATACATGCCAATAACTTTGAAGTAAAGCCACATCTCATCACCCTTGTTCAGAACAACTGTTCATTCGGAGGAAGTGTCCAAGAAGATCCCAATCAACATCTCACCACATTCCTGAGGATATGTGATATTGTGAAGTCTAATGGTGTTTATCCTGACACCTATAGACTCCTTTTGTTTCCCTTCTCACTCAAGGACAAAGCATCTAAATGGCTGGAATCCTTCCCGAAGGAGAGTTTAACAACCTGGGAAGATGTGGTGAACAAATTCTTTGCGAGATTCTATCCTCTTCAAAGGATCAACAGGTTGAGAGCTGAGGTACAAACTTTCAGGCAACAAGACAGTGAAACTCTCTATGAAGCATGGGAGAGGTTCAAAGACTTAACAAGAAGGTGCCAGCCAGATATGTTCAATGAATGGGTGCAATTACACATTTTCTATGAAGGTCTTTCTTATGAATCAAAGAAGGCAGTAGACCACTCATCTGGGGGATCTCTGAACAAGAAGAAGACCATTGAAGAAGCCATAGATGTCATTGAGACTGTAGCTGAGAATGACTACTTCTATGCTTCTGAAAGAGGCAACATGATAAACCTCTATTTCATGGTTTATCTTGTGCTCATTTGAGTGGATTTTATCTACTCTTTACCCACTTATTCATAATATTTGCATAGTTTTATATTTCCTTCCTAATTATGTGCTATGATTGAAAACATGCTTCTTTGATCTTATAATTGCTTATTATTAATCCTCTCTTATTACCATTAGATGCCTTGATATGTGTGTTAAGTGCTTTCAGAGATTATAGGGCAGGAATGGCTTGGAGGATGGAAAAGAAGCATGCAAAAGTGGAAGGAATACAAGAAGATGAAGAAGTTGCTAAGCTGTTCAGCCTGACCCCTTCGCACTCAAACGGCTATAACTTTAGCTACAGAGGTCCAAACGACGCGGTTCCAGTTGCGTTGGAAAGCTAACATCCGGGGCTTCGATTTGATATATAATATGCCATAGTTGCCCTGACGCTAGGTGACGCGACCGCGTGCTCCATGCGGCCGCGTCGCAGTGACGGAAATCCAGCGTGATTGAATTCGAGACCAGCGAATTCTGGGCTGTTTTCGACCCAGTTTGCGGTCCATTCATAGACAGGCTCTCATATTCACAATTTTAGGAGTAGATGTAGTTTTTAGAGAGAGGTTCTCTCCTCTCTCTTAGGATTAGGATTTAGAACTTCTCTTAGTTTTAAGAGTGACTCTCAATCACAGGTTCAATGTTCTTTTTATTTATTTCTCCAATTTAATTTGTATGTCAGATTTAAGTTCTTTTGTGAATGCAATTCGAGGTATTTTCAGACTTAATTTTTGCTTTATTTATATGAATGCTTTTAATTTAATTTAGATATTTTCCCTTTTGGTCTTGGTTAAGAAATCAGTAACTCAGGAGTTATCCAATTCAACAGCATAATTGATAATTGTTATCCTTGCTAATTGAATTGATCTTCAATAATCCCAATATTTTCTTAGGAATTAACTAGGATTCAAAGATCTAACTAATTAGTCACTTGACCTACCCTTATTATAGCAAAGGTTAACTAAGTGGAATTAAAATTCAACTTTCATTATTGTTGATAAGGATAACTAAATCTGGACTTCCAATTTCTCATACCTTGCCAAGAGTCTATTTTATTATTATTATTTTATTTTACTTGTCATATAACATATTCCCACCTTACTTCCAAAACCCCAATTTACAAACTCATAACCAATAATAAGAACATACCTCCCTGCAATTCCTTGAGAAGACGACCCGAGGTTTGAATACTCGGTTATCAATTTCAACGGGGTTTGTTACTTGTGACAACAAAAACGTTTGTGCGAAGGGATTTCTGTCAGTTTAGAGACTATCTACAATGCGACTGTTTTTATGAAATTCTTTACTGGCAAAAATCCTAACGTCAAAATGGTGCCGTTGCCGGGGAATTGCAAACGTGTGCCTTATTATTGGTTATTGTAAATATTTTTATTTTTGCTTGTTTATTTGTTTTTATTTTTGTTTTTATTTTTGCTTTTTCTTAAGTTAAGAGGTTATTGGTTTTTATTTTAAAATTTTTTATTTTATCTTATCTTATTTCAAAAATCAAATTTCAAAATTAAAATTTAAAAATTTTAAAAATTCAAATTCAAAAATTTTCAAAATTTCAAATTTCAAAAATTCAAAATTCAAAAATTTAAAATTCAAAATTTCAAAATTTAATTTTCAAATTCAAAATTTAAATAACCTTTTAATTTAAATTTGTTTTTATTTTTGTTTTTAATTTTTATTTGCTACTATGAACTCTCACCCCTTTGGCTATGAGTCTGGTTACAATAATGTTGCAGGAAGAAGAAATTACAATGAGAACAGGCATCAAGGTTGGAATAATCAAAGATGGGAGGAGCCACAAGGATTTGATCAACCCTCATGGCAACAACCACCTCCAATGGACTATCAACAACCACCACCATATGCCTATAAACCCTCTCCTCAACACAGCTTTGAACCACCATACTCACAAGCCACCTACAACCATTCATCTCCATATGACCCTAACCCGTTTCCACCATACCAACCACCCTATGAACCAAATGAACCCTCCTATCCACCCCAAACCTCCATAGAGAAAGCACTTGCCGATCTAAACTCTACTATACAAGCTCTCTTCGCCCAAATCAGACCACCAAATACCTTCAACAATCAACCCTCAAGCTCTAGTGCACTTCCTTGTCAACCACAGAATGATCTCTCCATCCCATCACCACCATCCATGGAAGAGCACCTACATCCATCAATCCAAGAGCAACATGATCTTAATGATGCTATTGACATGGAACAAGAGAGAAGGGATCATCTTCGCGAATCCACACTTCATAAGGAGCTAGAGGAGGCCCTAAAGGTAAAGGTAGGAGAGACCCTTGAAGATAAAGGAGTAGTTGAAAGGAGTTGTCATGGAAAGGAAATCATCGAGGATGAGTACGATTTTATCCTTAAACAACTGGACAGAGCAGCAATTATTAAAAAGGAAGAAGCGGTTGCAGACTTAAGAGATGCTGTACCTCCATTAGGAAGTCTAGTCACAGAGCCTCCTTCCATGGTGTTTGATGTTGATGTTGAAGAGAGCGTACAACCTCCAAGGCAGATCATGGTTGAAGACTTTGTAGAGGTTGATCAAGTGATGGAGATTAAAGAAGAAGAAGCACAACCTCCCATGCCCTTGGTGAGCAATGAAGAAGAGATTGAATTGGAAGAAAGCTACCAAGAGGAAGAGGTTGAAATTGAAGAAGCATGCAAAGAGGTGGAAGTTGTCAGAGAAGAGCACAAGGGAGTGGATCTTGAAATCACCTTGCCAAAGTTATTGGAGTCTCCTCCCCCTAAGTTGCCATCATCCTTCACAACATTCAAGTGGGTAAAATTCATATCCCTTAGCTTTCTAATTCCACTTGAATATGGGCTACTGGAGACGGATGGTCAACTTAGAACTCTTTGTGGCATTAAGAGTAAGAGGAAGATGGCCAGTGATAAGAATTGTCAAGCAAGGTTCAACATGGTTGTGTGCTCAAAGTTTAAATGCAAAGGTTGGTGTAAGGCTCAACTGAATGGGTCTAGAAAGTTGTTTGGCCGCTTACGTAAGAATTCAGACTGCTTGCCACCCGGAGGGAACAATATTGCTCAACCAAAAGACGGGTGCAAAGGCAAGGTCTTGGACCCCGAAATCCATTCTATCAATCACCACTCTTGGGGCCTGGTCACTTGCTTTAACTTACTTGAAGGCTTTCTGCGCCTAGTTTGGGATCCCGGAGGCCATTGGAATCACAAACATTGGTGGAGATTCCTGGATCAGTACAAGCACAAGCCACCATAACAGGAAGCTCATCAAATGTCCAACTTAAGGACTTTAACTAAAAGTGCTAGGTGGGAGACAACCCACCATGGTATGATCGTTCCTTTTTCATTTTTATTTAGTTTTATTTGTTTTCGAATTTTATTTTATTTTATTATATTGAACCTGGACTTTTGCATCACATTCATATTAACACTGCATTCTGCATTTTTTTTCAGATTATCAAAAAAAAAAAAGTGCCACGCGACGCGACCGCATCAGCGACGCGTCCGCGTCGCAAGGAGAGAAGAGAAAATAAAAACGAACAGAGAGTCACGCTGGAGCGAGGCTGGAGGCATGCCAGTGGCACAATTCGTCCCACGTGACCGCGTCACTGACGCGTCCGCATCGCAGGGGAATACTGGCCTCCCACGCGATCGCGTGCCCCACGCGGCCGCGTGACCTGAAAATCGACGTCAACCAGGTGCATGGCCGAAAGTTGAGCTGGAGTTGGGCTGGACTCGTGCTGGTAGCCCAAGCCTCACCACGCGAACGCGTGCCCCACGCGTCCGCGTCACATCCCCATGATGGCCACTCACGCGATCGCATGCTCCACGCGATTGCGTCACCCAGATTTTTGGCAAAAGAGTTTCGAACAGAGAGTTGCGCGACCGCGAGGCTGCACTCGCGCCAATCGCACAAAACAGGCCACGCAATCGCGTGACCCACGTGTCCGCGTCACCTGACCTTATCACGCACCACGCGACCGCGTCACTCACGTGTCCGCGTCACAAGCGGCGCACAGAATATCCAGATCAGCCAATTTTCTTCTCTTTTCTTCTCTAATCCTTATTTTTTTATCTTTTCTTATTTATTTCTTCTTCCCTTCTTATCTTCTTTCCCTTCTCATTCTTCTTATTTTTCTTTTTCTTTTATTTTAATTTATTTGCATACTTTCATTCATTGCATTATTTTCATTGGTGTTAGAAATTTATTTGGGTCATTATTTCTATATTTTACTTGTGGATTATTAGAAGAATTATTTGACAATTATATACATATATTTATTTTTAAAGGGTTGCTTGCATGTTCAATTTATTATTTTCATTAGATTATTTACCATGCATGCTATGTGTTTGTGAAAACGCCTGTATGGCATTGTGCACTGCTTTTCAGTATCTTTTATCCTACTACTCTAAATGCCTGCTTTTCACAAAACCCTTTTTCATATCATATTCATTCAATATAATTGTCATTACAAACATGTTGCTAGTTTGAAAGACTTGGTAATCTAACTTGGACATTGAATGCTTGATCTATGCTACTCATGCCTTTGCCTGCATGCCAATAAACACCTTGCATTCAATTGTTATCATATGCACTAGCTATTTTTCATTGATGACTTTTCACATGTACTCATGAGCGTGTGTTAACGTCATTTTTCTTTATTGTTCATTGATTACCACCTTTCCCGCTCTCTTCCTTGCTCTAACCCTTAGCTTTAAAAGTCACTTTCCTTTTTCCTTTTCAGGATGGCCACCAAGAAGGGTAAAGAGAAAGCTACTCCCAAACTACCGGCAAGGAAAGGAACAAAAAGAGCCCCAGCTGAGGAACCACAACCCCCGTCCACTTGCAAATCTCAGCATGCACCGAGGACGGTGCAATCTTTAAGTGTGGGGAGGTCGATACCGATCTCCATGGGTTAGTACTTTCCTGTCTCAAACACCAATATTTTATTTTCTTTGTTAATTGTTAGATTTGCATATTTAATTGCATGTTTATTTGATTTTATGCATTTAGTTACTACTTGGTTGAAGTAATATTTTCTTTTTCAAGAAATTTTTTATAATATTTCACTAATTTAAATTGAAAAATTTTTTTGTGTTAAACTTGTTTGGAAGTTGTATTTGGAACATGGTTTTTGAGCTAAGGAGCACACAACCTGTGAGATTTGAGCTTATTTATATAGTTACATTATTTAACCATAAATATTTTATTCCTGTGTGTTCCCTTCTCTATGATTGTAATCTTTACTTTATTCCATTCTATATGTCCAATATTTAGTGTATTTACATGCTTGCATATGATTGAGGCCATTGTTTGATTTTATCTCACTTATCGAAAAATTAGCCTACCTTTTACATCACCCTTGTTAGCCCCCTTGAGCTTTTAAAACAGAAGGGATTTAAATTGAATCTTTGGTTAGCTTAAGATAGATATTGTGTAAAATTTAAGTGTGGGGAATTTTATGGGAACATGGGATGATATGAAAAAGTAGGGAATTAAATTGAATAAGTCATTTGAAAATTTGGGAGGCATGCTCATGTGAAATCAAAATAATTAAATTACCATGTGCATTGAAGAAAAATATATTAAGTAATTAAATAAGGGGATACAAAAAAAAAGAGAAAAATGAAAAATATATATATATATATATATATATTACCCCAAATGCAAAATAAAAAGAATCAATGCACATGGGACAAAATTCAAAAATAAGTTTGATACATGAGCATGTAATATAAGTGGAAAAAATTTGGGTAGTTAGGTACAGTATTTTAAAATTGTATAAAGTATGTATATGTTAGGTGAGATCTTAGACTAATCAAGGATTCAATTTGTTAGCTCACTTAGCCTTATATATATATATATATATATATATATATATCCTTACCCTTACCTTAGCCCCATTACAACCTTGAAAAGACCTCATGATGTTTGCATTGGTATACTAAATTTTGTTGATTGGTTAGATGAAGAACAAAGTTTTAGAAAGTATGATTAGAGAAGACTAGAGTGAATTACCCTATACACTTGAGAGATTAGAGTGATATACACCTCCAGTGAGGGTTCAACGCTTAAATTCTATGTTCCCTACTTTCATGAGCTGTCTTCTTACAAGTTCACTTGCTTTTTATTGTATGATTTGAATTAGGGGAAATTGGTTTGTATTTGTCTTGGAGAACTTATTTACTCTTAACCAAGTAAGTAAAAGCATTTAGCATGTAGTTGCATTCATAGGTTGCATTTCATACCATTCCTCTTCATCTTTATAGCTTCTCTTGAGCTTAGCATGAGGACATGCTAGTGTTTAAGTGTGGGGAGGTTGATAAACCTCTATTTCATGGTTTATCTTGTGCTCATTTGAGTGAATTTTATCAACTCTTTATCCACTTATTCATAATATTTGCATAGTTTTATATTTCCTTCCTAATTATATGCTATGATTGAAAACACGCTTCTTTGATCTTATATATGCTTATTATTAATCCTCTCTTATTACCATTAGATGCCTTGATATGTGTGTTAAGTGCTTTCAGAGATTATAGGGCAGGAATGGCTTGGAGGATGGAAAAGAAGCATGCAAAAGTGGAAGGAATACAAGAAGATGAAGAAGTTGCTAAGCTGTCCAGCCTGACCTCTTCGCACTCAAACAGCTATAACTTTAGCTACAGAGGTCCAAACGACACAGTTCTAGTTGTGTTGGAAAGCTAACATCTGGGGCTTCGATTTGATAGATAATATACCATAGTTTCCCTGACGCTAGACAACGCAACCGCGTGCTCCATGCGGCCACGTCGCAGTGACAGAAATCCAGCGTGATTGAATTCGAGACCAGCGAATTCTGGGTTGTTTTCAACCCAGTATGTGGCCCAGAAAACACAGATTAGAGGCTATAAAGTGGGGAATTGCATCCATTCATAGACAGGCTCTCATATTCACAATTTTAGGAGTAGATGTAGTTTTTAGAGAGAGAGGTTCTCTCCTCTCTCTTAGGATTAGGATTTATAACTTCTCTTAGTTTTAGGAGTGACTCTCAATCCCAGGTTCAATGTTCTTTTTATTTATTTCTCCAATTTAATTTGTATGTCAGATTTAAGTTCTTTTGTGAATGAAATTTGAGGTATTTTCAGACTTAATTTTTCTTTGCTTTATTTATATGAATGCTTTTAATTTAATTTAGATATTTTCCCTTTTGGTCTTGGTTAAGAAATCAGTAACTCAGGAGTTATCCAATTCAACAGCATAATTGATAATTGTTATCCTTGCTAATTGAATTGATCTTCAATAATCCCAATCTTTTCTTAGGAATTAAGTAGGACTCAAAGATCTAACTAATTAGTCACTTGACCTTCCCTTGTTATAGCAAAGGTTAACTAAGTGGAATTAAGATTCGACTTTCATTATTGTTGATAAGGATAACTAAATCGGGACTTCCAATTTCTCATACCTTGCCAAGAGTCTATCTTATTATTATTATTTTATTTTACTTGTCATATAACATATTCCCACCTTACTTCCAAAACCCCAATTTACAAACTCATAACCAATAATAAGAACATACCTCCCTGCAATTCCTTGAGAAGACGACCCGTGGTTTGAATACTCGGTTATCAATTTCAAAAGGGTTTGTTACTTGTGACAATCAAAACATTTGTAAGAAGGGATTTCTGTCGGTTTAGAGACTATATCTACAATGCGACTATTTTTATGAAATTTTTTACTGGCAAAAATCCTAACATCACAACACTAAAGGAGTGATAGAGCTAAACAACGTAGATGCACTGCTGGCCCAAAACAAGATGATCACCAAGCAGCTGGCCGATCTTACCAAGAAGATGGAGAGGAACCTAGTAGTAGCAATCACTACCTTATCAGCAGCTCAAGAGGGAGTGAATACAGAGGCAGAGGGTGATCAGGAACAAGCCAACTACATTGGAAATTCACCTAGGCAAAACCATGATCCATACTCCAAAAGTTACAATCCTGGTTGGAGGAACCACCCAAACTTTAGGTGGGGAAATCAACAAGATCAAGGCCAAGATCAGAGACGTCACAACCCCAACAACAATGCAGCTCACCAACATTCCACAGAGAGATCATATCAGCCCCCACATAACAACACCTCTCAACATCCATATCAAAACCAAAATGGCCATTCTCATCCCTCCAACTCCAACTCACCATCATCCGAAGATAGAATCTCAAGGATTGAGACCCTACTTGAATGAATATGCAAAGAAGTCCAGGATAGTAAAATGTTTCGAGAGGAAGTGCGGTCCAATATGCAGAATCAAGATGCTGCCATCAAGAAACTTGAGACACAAATTGGCTACCTATTCAAGCAAATTCCCAGCCATAACCTGTGCAGCAACACCGATCCAAACCCAAGAGAGGAATGTCAGGCTATCACCCTCAGAAGTGGGAAGGAATTGAAGGAAATTCCCAAGAAATCACAAGAGAAGAACTCAAATGAAGGGGAAAAGGAACGAGATGAAGTCCAAATTCCCATTCCTAGTTCACAACAAAAATGAGAAATGCTGAAACCGGACGTCCCAAAAGCTCCATACCCTCAGCAATTGAAAAAGAAGGGGGATGACAACCAATTCTTAAGATTTCTGGAAATCTTCAAGAAACTACAAATCAACATACCCTTTGCTAAAGCAATAGAGCAAATGCCACTCTATGCCAAGTTTTTAAAGGAATTAATGACCAAGAAGAGAAGCTGGAAGAGCAATGAGACTGTGATACTAACCGAAGAATATAGTGCCATCATTCAGCACAAACTACCCCAGAAATTAAAGGATCTAGGGAGTTTCTAGATCCCTTATATTATAGGGGAAATCACAGTAGAGAAGGCTCTGTGTGACTTAGGAGCCAGCATAAATCTGATATCAGTAGCGATGATGAGAAAAATGAGGATTGAGGAGGCTAAGCCAATAAAAATGGCCCTACAACTGGCAGACCTATCGTTCAAGTTTCCTAATGGCATAGTAGAAGATTTGCTGGTGAAGGTAGGAGATTTTATCTTCCCAGCAGACTTTGTAATGCTGGACATGAAGGAGGAAGCCAAGGCCTCCATCATCCTGGGAAGACCGTTCTTGGCCACTGCTGGAGCTATCATTGATGTCCAAAAAGGTGAACTCACCCTGAGATTACACAATGAAAAGATGACATTCAATGTGTTCAAGGCCATGAGTTACCCACCAGAACCATTGGGCGAATGTATGATGTTGGATTCACTAGAAGACACAGTACAAGAGATTTTTGAAGAAGAAGAACTTGAAGGGTTAACAGAGGAGGAATCAACATCTAGCGAAGAGGCTGCAACAGCAGAGATTCATATACAAGGTGCACCAAAGAAAGAGAATGAAAAAAAAGAAGCACCCAAACTTGAACTCAAAGCACTGCCACCCACTCTCAAATATGCATACTTAGGAGAGAATGAAAGTTACCTAATGATCATAAATTCAGCCCTCACCCAAGATTAAGAGGATGAACTACTCCAAGTATTGAGAAAGCATAAGGATGCCATTGGATGGACCCTCGCTGACCTGAAAGGAATCAGTTCGGCCATATGCATGCATAAGATACTGTTGGAAGACGATGTCAAACCATCCATTCAACCCCAAAGGAGGCTGAATCCAGTCATGAAGGAAGTGGTACAGAAAGAAGTCATGAAGTTATGGTAGGGAGGGGTGATCTACCCGATCTCAGACAGCCCATGGGTCAGCCCCGTGCAAGTTGTCCCAAAAAAAGGAGGAATCACTGTAGTCCCCAATGAGAAGAACGAACTAATCCCTACAAGGACCGTCACAGGATGGCGGATGTGCATAGACTACAGAAAACTCAATGAAGCTACAAGAAAAGATCATTTCCCCCTTCCTTTCATGGATCAGATGCTGGAAAGACTTGCAGGATATGCATATTACTGTTTTCTCGATGGTTATTCAGGATATAACCAAATAGTGGTTGATCCGAGAGACCAAGAGAAAACCTCATTCACTTGCCCATATGGAGTGTTTGCCTACAGGCGCATGCCATTTGGGCTACGTAATGCACCTGTAACTTTCCAACGCTACATGCTCTCCATTTTCTCAGATATGATAGAAAAATTCATTGAAGTCTTTATGGATGACTTTTCGGTATTCGGAGATTCCTTCCCTAATTGCCTAAATCACTTGGCCCTGGTATTAAAAAGATGTCAAGAGACCAACTTGGTCTTGAACTGGGAGAAATGTCACTTTATGGTGACAGGAGGAATAGTTCTTGGCCATAAGGTTTCTAACCAAGGCATTGAGGTAGACAGAGCTAAGGTGGAACTCATTGAAAAATTACCCCCACCAAGTGATGTCAAGGCAATTAGGAGCTTTTAGGGCATGCCGGCTTTTACAGAAGGTTTATTAAAGATTTTTCAAAGATAGCCAAGCCCTTAAGCAATCTCCTTGTATCTGATACACCGTTTGTCTTTGATGAAAAATGCATGCTAGCATTTGAAAACTTGAAAAAGAGGCTGTCCTCTGCCCCTATCATTTCCCCACCTGATTGGAACTTACCATTTGAACTGATGTGTGATGCATCTGATTTTGCAGTTGGGGCAGTGTTAGGACAAAGGAAAGATAACTTGGTCCATGTGATATACTATGCCAGCAAAGTCCTCAATGACACTCAAAGAAATTATACCGCTACTGAAAAGGAGTTGCTGGCAATAGTTTTTGCATTTAACAAGTTTAGATCGTACCTCATTGGTGCCAAAGTGATCGTTTTCACAGATCACACAGCACTTAAATATTTGTTTGCCAAGCAAGAATCAAAACCAAGACTAATAAGATGGATCTTGTTGTTGCAAAAATTCAATATTGAAATTAGAGACAAGAAAGGAGTGGAGAACAAAGTAGCAGATCACCTATCCAGAATCCCTCATGATAAAGAAAGATCACATGATACAAGTGTAAATGAGTTCTTCCCAGATGAGCAGTTGATGACGGTTCACAGAGCACCCTGGTTTGCAGATATTGCCAATTTCAAGGCAATTGGGGCTTTACCTCCAAAAATCAACAAATATCAAAAAAGAAAGCTCATCAATGACGCGAAGTATTTTGTTTGGGATGAACCATACCTATTCAAGAAGTGTTCAGATGGGATCCTTAGAAGATGTGTTTCAGAAGAAGAGGGAAGAGAGGTCTCATGGAACTGCCATGGCTCATGATATGGAGGCCACTTTGGAGGGGAAAGAACTGCAGCCAAGGTGTTGCAAAGCGGATTCTTTTGGCCCACCCTTTTCAAGGATGCCAAGGAAGTTGCAACGAGCTGCAATGAATGCCAAAGAGCTGGAAACCTACCTAAAAGAAATGAGATGCCACAGAATTTTATCTTAGAACTAGAACTATTTGATGTATGGGGAATCAATTTCATGGGACCATTTCCAACCTCATATTCAAACAAGTATATCCTAGTAGCAGTGGATTACATTTCCAAGTGGGTAGAGGCAATTGCAATCCCAACAAATGATAACAAGGTGGTCATGAACTTCCTCAGAAAGAATATCTTTAGCCGGTTTGGAGTCCCACGAGCGCTCATCAGTGATAGAGGGAGTCATTTTTGTAACAGGCCACTAGAAGCTCTTCTCCTACGATACGGGGTAAAGCACAAGGTTGCCACACCTTATCACCCCCAAACAAGTGGGAAAACCGAGATATCTAACAGAGAGTTAAAAAGGATACTGGAAAAGACTATAGGAGCATCAAGAAAGGACTGGTCAAAGAAGCTAGATGATGCTCTTTGGGCATACAGAACGGCATTCAAAACACTAATCGGGATGTCCCCATATCAACTAGTGTATAGAAAAGCCTGTCATTTACCATTGGAGCTTGAACACAAAGCCCTCTGGGCTCTCAAGCTACTAAATTTTGATAGCCTTGCCGCTGGTGAAAAAAGAGTCCTTCAGTTGCAGAAAATGGAGGAGTTCAGATCTCAAGCCTATGAAAATTCCAAGATCTATAAAGAAAAGGCAAAGAAAAGACATGACCTCAATCTGACACCCAGGAGTTTCGAAAAAGGACAGCAAGTGCTCCTCTACAACTCCAAATTGAGACTCTTCCCTGGGAAACTCAAATCAAGGTGGTCTGGACCCTTCCTTGTCGCAAAGGTCTCGCCGTATGGACATATAGAAATCATGGAGGAAAGCTCAAGGAGGACTTTCACTGTGAACGGACAAAGGCTCAAGCATTACATGGGCAACATGGGGGAAAGCCCCAAAGTGAAATATCATCTCAACTGATAGAGAAATCGTCGAGCTAGCGACGATAAAAGAGCGCTTCGTTGGGAGGCAACCCAACCTAAGGTAGTTTCCTTTTCATGATCATTTCAATAAAAGTTACAAGTAGTTTACCTATATTGCGAGGAGCTAAGTTTAGTGTTGTAAACCAAAAAAATCCAAGAGTGAATGTGTAATTCTAAGTTTGGTGTTCTACCAAAGATTTCAATTAGAACCACATTACACCTCTTCAATGGCAAGTTGAAAGCCCCAACCAATCAGGGAAACCACTTAACAATAGTCTAGTTTCTATTTCATAGTCATTTTATTAATAAAAGCACATGAGGTTCTCTGCATGTATTCAATCTGTGCATTAGGCAAGGAACTAAGTTTGGTGTTCACACACCAAATTGAATTCAGAAATTCACAAGCATACATGCATGCTAACTATTTCTCAAGTGCTTTGGGAACAAGCAACTTCCAATAACTTTGCAGGGATTCAATCAATCTTCTGGAAAAACAGTGCACCAGCATCCAAGGAGGCGAGGAAGGATGCAGAAGCTATGGATGATGACAACAAAGGGATAGCTGGAAGGCACCACCAAAAAGTTGTATTGTTATTTGATTCCATATGCTTAGAAATGCTCAAATTGGAAGTTTGAATGTGCCCCTGATTAATAGTTACTCTTTAGCTTAAATCACTAGAATTTAATGTTTGTTTTCCTTGCTTTTGTCATATGCTTGCTAGTCTAATGTCACTACTGCATTCTCACCTTGCTCACTTGTATGCTTGTCCCTTTAAGTCAAATAAAAAAAGATGTTATGAAAGACCAGAGTAATGTTCAATATGTGGAGTAAGTTCTTAAGCTTGTGGGGTAGTAATTACTTAGCTAAGTTGGTTCACCAACAAGGTAGGAAGGCAACTATCTGTTCTGAATCATATGCTTGAAACACACCCCATGAGACTAGCTAAATAACAAGATCCCAATAGAAAAAGGGGAAAGAAAAATGAAAGTTGAGAAATAAAGAAAAAGAATAAGAAATAAGGCTAGGCACCAAGGGTTGAATCTTAAGGCATGTGTCTGTGGTGCTCCTATGCAAAGGATATACTTGGATGAATAAGCTCTCAGGGGTGCCTTATCACTTGGTAACTTGGGTTAACTAACCCGGGATTATCAGCTGAAAGTCCACTATCAAGAGTAACCTTTGCTATAGAACACTTAGTAACCCAAAGAGGTGCTGGACACCAAGGTCTCAAGAATAAAAATAACAAACCATGTGCCTGTGGTGTGAATGTATGGGGGAAAGAGACTTGAGGGAATAAGTCCTTAGGGGTGTCTTAACACCTAGCACCTTGAACCAACTGGTTTGGGAGTGCTGGCTGAAAGCTTATATTAAAGAGTCGCCTCCTTACAGAGCACCTAGTCTAAAGAACACAATCAAACCCTGAAAAGACAAAGGGATCAATGAATAAAAGTCTCATAGGGTGCAATCAAGTGAGTATTCCAAGGCATGGTAAAGGTCTAAAAGCCAATGAGGGAATGAACCTAAGTTGCTATGCATGAAACCCCATAAAACTAAGAACATGACTTCCACAATAATGACTCATTTCTCTTGTCATTTCATTCATCATTCTCATGTTTCAATACTTGCTTAGGGACAAACAAGCTTTAAGTTTGGTGCTGTGATGCCAGGGTATTTTGGCCAGTTTCACTGACCTTTTCTTTACTATTTTAGGGTAGTTTCATGCATTTTCTTAGTTAATAAGAAAGTTTTGGGTAGATAATCACTTACATCTTGATTCAAGCAAACATTATGAATTTCATGTGATTTTATGAGAATTATGCATGAATTGAATGACAAATTGGATAATGCATGTCTCATAACTTGGATTAGAGCTTTGATGCACTTTATTTGCTTGATTTCAGGACAAAGAAAGCAAGGAAGAGCCACATTAGCAGCCACGTTAATCTAATTAACGTGACCGCTAATGTGGAATGGGAATAAACTTGCAACGTTAACGAGAAAAGTGATTGCCAATAACGCCTTCGAAACCATCATGGCCCACGTTAATTGCCACGTTAACTACATTAATGTGGTAGTTAACGTGGAGAGAAAGGGAGCTCCAGCGTTAGTGGTAAAAGTGAATACCACTAACGCTCCAAATTGGCAATTAGCCACGTTAAGAGTCACGTTAACTCAGTTAACGTGAACTCTAACGTGGAAAGGGAAGACAATGCCAACGTTAGTGACACTCACCTTTGTCACTAACGTTGGACTAAGCCCAATTGGCCACATTAAGAGTCATATTAACTACGTTAACGTGAACTCTAACGTGGGAGGAGCAAGGAATCGCCAACATTAGTGACACTCACCTTTGTCACTAACGTTAGACTAAGCCACTATGAGCCACGTTAGTTGCCACGTTAATTGCATTAACGTGGAAGCTAAAGTGGAGGAAAGAAATGATGAGCCAACGTTAGTGACACTCACCTTTGTCACTAACGTTGAAGATGGCGATCACCACCACGTTAAGACAATTAACGTGAGGCACTAACGTGAGAAGGGGCGTTTGGAGCGTTAGTGACAAAGGTAAGTGTCACTAACGCTCTCGAGGCTAAGCCATGCCCACGTTAAGAGCTACGTTAGTTATACTAACGTGGACTCTAACGTGAGAAAAGGGGGGCTAATAGCAACGTTATTGGCAAAGGTAAACGCCAATAACGCTTGCGATGGACCAAGAGACAACCTTAGTGGTCACGTTAGTGCCACTAACGTTGAAGTTAACGTGAACCATCTTGGGCTAGGAACGTTAGTGAAAAAGGTAATTGTCACTAACGTTCTCGAACCCACATTTTCACTTAACGTTAACGCCACTAATGTCCGAGCTAAAGTCCATGCCTACTTCACACTTTCTCTGCAGGTAAAGCTGAGCCCACTGAAGATTCCAAACTGCTTCAACTCAAGATCCAAAGGCCCATATCCAAGACTTGAAGAGCCAACTAGAAGATCAGAAGAGTAGTATATATAGGAGTAGTTTTGAACTAGAGAAGAGCTTTTGGATTGGGAGAACCACTCTCTGTAAAATTTTACTTTCTCTACAACTTCTAGTTTTACTTTCAGAATGTATTTTCCATATTTGCTTTCCATTCCCAGAGCTATGAACAACTAAACCCCTTTCATTGGGTTAGGGAGCTCTGTTGTAATTTGATGGATCAATAATAGTTTTCATTATTCTTCTTCTTTCTTTTCTCTTGATTTTACTAGAAAGCTTTCAATCTTCATCCAATTGGGTAGTTGTCTTGGAAAAGAAGCTATTCATACTTAGATCTCTTCGGAACCTTAGAAGAGGAATGAAGAGATCATGCTAGAAATGCTTTCTCATGTTGGACCAAATTGGGGTTTGGATGGATATAGTGACATATAATCCTACCAACATTTTGATTTGGGAATACATGTGGTATAATCAGTGACCATACTTCATCTCTTCTCATGAGCAATTAGACCAAGAAATTGGCTATTGATCAAGATTTGAGAGATTGAATTACCAAGGAATTGGAATTCAATCACTTAAGATTGCCAAGGAGATCAATGAATGCATTGATTGAGGAAGAGATGAAAATGAACTTGATCCGGAGAATGCAACATCTCCTGAGCCCAATGAATTCCCCATTTCTGATCTTACCCATTCTCTTTATTTTCTGCCATTTACTTTTATGCTGAATTCCGCATTTCCCATTTAAGATTCTACAATTTATTTTCTGTCATTTATATTCAGTTCTTTATTTCCAGCATTTACAATTTCTGCTATTTACTTTTTTGCCATTTAATTTTCTGCAACTCTCAAATCAACTTCTGCTTAGCTCAACTAGAACATTTCTCCGATTAAAGTTGCTTGACCAATCAATCCCTGTGGGATTCGACCTCACTCTATTGTGAGTTTTTACTTGACGACAATTCGGTATACTTGCCGAGAGAAATTTGTTGAGAGACAAGTTTCCGTGCATCACCCCCTTATAAAAGTTATGTCAGAGGTGTTGAGGTGGATTTTAGTCCATCATCAGTTACAAGGGTCCTACAATTGAGAACCATAACCTATGAGGAGCTTAGCTATGAGGAAATATTGTAGGGTGAGAATGACCCTGATGAAATATTGCAGGGGTTATGTATTGAAGGCAGAGATTGGGAGAGGGACATAGATGGAACTCCAAGCCACTTTAAAAGATTAGATCTTAGACCCGAGGCCAAAGGGTGGTATGAGATAGTGAGGAGATCAATACTCCCTATTGCAATCACCTCCGAAGTCATAATCAAGTGAGTCCTCTTGCTTTACTGCATCCTACATGGAGGAGATATCAACCTCTCACAACTCATAGCAGACAGTATTCAGGAGATTACTGAAGACACAAACAAATCAAGTAGGCTTGGTCACCCAAGCACTATTTTGAGGCTGTGTAAAAGGGCTGGGGTGATATTTGAAGATGAAGAAACGGATAAGGTAAAAGGAAGCAGGGGATCACTAGGTGACTGATGGAAGCTGCTACTTAAGATGATGATCTAGAGGAAAAAAGACCCCAAAGAAGAAGAAGACCACAAGTGGAGGAAGAGCAAGCTCCTGGTGCCATAGACATGAGCCAATTGCAAAGAGCTCTTGAGAAAATATCTCAACAAAACATGAGAGCACAAGAGCAGTATTTAAGGCAATAAGAGCTATATTTGCAACAACAGGAGCAGTACATGAAGGATAGAGAGGGAAGAGAGAACTGGCAGTGCCAAATGGAAGAGCGACAGAAGAATTGGCAGCAACAAATGATGGCTCAACAACAAGAATTCCAAACAAAGGTTCTTGAGGGGAAAAGGGAACAATCAACAAATTTTCGAGTCATATGACAGATTGTTCCTGAGTCAAGCCAAGTATGTGGAGTACACTCACAATTTATATCAGTGGAAGAACATATACTATACCATTGGAGAGAATAGGAACGTAGATAGAATAGAGTATGATGAAGACACTCAAGCAAAGTTGGATTATCTGATCTATGGCATGTAAGCATTGGATCCGCAGATCAAGCCATTTGAGCAATGCCAAGAGTTAGTGAACCATCAGAGAGCAAGAACCCAAAAGAATTCAGCACGTATGTAGCATAGATTAGAGGAGGCTGGACTCTCAGGTCTGACAGACTCTATCTGGGATAGGAGGTGCCCTGGTGAAGAGCCTCAAGATTACACCAAGAAGAGGAAGAAGAAGGGGGAATCAAGCAAGAGTAAGGGACATGACAATTAGAAGGTGGTGGAGTTTCTTTCATGTTTTCTTTTTAAAATTCAATAAGGAAGATGCATATCTGAGACATGAGATGCCTCCAAATGCCTTATGTTTTGCAATTTTATATTATGAGTAGTTTTCTTACAAGTGAATTGCATTATGTTTGTCATCCATCATTAGCTTGAATTTTGTTTTGTTCCTTTCTGCATAAATAAAAGAAAAATGTTTGATTTGGAAAAGTGAATGTTCAATGTTGTAGAAGTTAGAATGAAATTCAGTGGTGGTATTTGTTTGATTAAATGGATAGCTCAAATAACAACAGCTGCATAATGACATGTTCTTTGAAGTGTGAATTAGCTTGCTGCTATAAGGTCTGTTATTAATGGAAGTCCCTTGAGAATAAAGCAAGACAAAAAGAAAAATAAAAAGAAAAAGCCAAGAATTGGCAAAAAAACAAACAATAAGGCTAGACACCAATAGCTTGGACCCAAGGACATATGCCTATGGTGTTTTTATACTAGGATATGCTTGGACAAGTAGGTTCTGAGAAGTATTTTGAAACTTGGCTACTTAGATCAACTGATTTGGGATTGCCAATTGAAAGTCCACCATCAAGAGCAACCTAGTTATAAAATATTTAGTAATCCAAAGAGATGTTGGGCATCAATGTTCCAAGGAAGAAATTGTGAGCCATGTGTCTTTGGTGAAGAAATGTTGAGCAAGGTTTAGCCAAAAAGGCTGCTGCAACATTTGCTACCAAGCTTTCATTAATAAATAAGCTCTCTAAGCAAAAGAAAGAAAGAAAAAGCTAGCAAGGGATCAACTAAAAGTAAGGCATTATAGCAGAAACTCTAATGAACTTTTAAGGGAACATTTCTTATCTATCAGCAAGTAATAAATGAGCTACCATTGTCTGCATAAAATCCCATGAACCATGTTCAATCATCTGCTAAATAAGGACATGCATACTTCTCTGTTTCATTTCATTTTCTCTTATGTTTGGTTCTTGCTTGGGGACAAGCAAGCTTTAAGTTTGGTGTTGTGATGACAAGTCATCTTATGCTAGCTTTTCAAGCATTTTTCACTTGTTTCATTAGGTTTTATGCACTTTCTTGCATTAGAAGTAAGTAAATTGGAGTGGATTTGCATGGTTTTATTAAATCAATCAACCATCCTTTATTTGACACTAAATCATGAGGTTTAAGCTAAAATTAGTTGGTTTTTGAATAATTTATGAACCTTGTGAATTTGGTGATGCTTTGATTTGTTGTTTTGATTACTTGTAGGTGAAGAAATGGTTGAAAAAGGAATTTTGGCACGCTTTTGAAGATAAAGCACGCTTTGGACCTTATGCCACGCTTTGGAAAGCGTGACCCAAGGTACAAAGCATTGCGCACCAAAGGAGGCATGGGCGCTCAGTTCACTCACTTAACTGAACGCTAGTGGAAGCATGACCAAGGAAGCAAGGCCATAGCCCGGCATCAAGCAAAGGACCAAAGAAGGCTCATGGCGTTAGGTTAACTTACCTAACTGAGCGCCCAAGAGAATGGAAGAAGCATTAGCGCTCAGTTAACTTGTTTCACCTTTTTCGTGCCCCTCCAAGAAAGAAATCAAGGCACAAGCAAGCAAAATAGTGGAGCCAGGAATCGAACCAAGCACCTAGGCATAACAAGGGAGTACTACTTGCATTGCTTCATGAAGAAATTAGTCACAAATGGTTTTGCTGGGGTTCGAACCAAGCACCCAAGGAATAAGGGAAGCGCTACTACTTGCAAGAAAAAAACCCAAATTGGGTTCAAAGAGGTTTGAACCTGGAGCTTCCTTGTACAAGCACTCCTTACATTCCACTTGGCCAAAGAAAATTGGCACCAAAGTGGCCTCACAAGGATTCGAACCGAGAGCTTCAAGCTAAAAAAAAAAGCGCTACACCAAAGCACAAGGCGCTACGTTAGTAGTTTTTAACTGAGCGCTACTTGTGAAATAAAATTGACATCAAATGGGAGGAGCAAGGATTCGAAGGGGGAGTCCCATGCAACAAAGGGGCGCTCAGTTAAAACTTCTTCACTGAGTGCCAATGCTAGGGTGGCCGCACCAAAAACATGCTTGGGACAAGCACATGTAGTGCTCAGTTACTTTAAAGTAACTGAACGCTACCCTGGAGCAAGGCAAGCATCAAATGGGCCAAGGAAACAAGCTTTGAGCGCTCAGTTAACTTAGTTAACTGAACGCTCCCCTGGGAGGTGCACAAGGATCCAAATTTAATTAAATTGCCACCTTAGATTCAATTCTTCACCAATTGAAAAGCCCACTCCAAATTCTGAAGATCAAAAATAGAAAGTGTATAAATAGGACTTAGTTTGATTTAGAGAGAACTGGACCTTCTTACACTTTTACTTTTTGGCTTATTTTTGAACTTTCATTTTGATTTTGAGCTTTGAATTGGGAATTGGGATTGAGAGCTGAGTTCTCTCCTCCTAGTTCTCACTTTTGCATTTCTTGCTTTCTGTTTTTGAATTGTGGATAGAGATTGAAGGAATTCTGTTTCAATCGTTGATCTACAATTCATCTTTGTTCTCTTCTGCATAATTCTAAGGAATTGTGACTTGGATTTAGCTTTTTGATTTCATTTTCATTGCTTCTACTACATTTGCTATCTTCTCTTAGAATTTGAATTGAGATTGAAGAGCTTCATTGATTCTAAGTTTGAGAATCATCTTTCACCTCTCTTCTCAATTGTTCCAAGTAGTGGATCTGAGTTCCTTTTACTGTTTTACATTTTCTTTTCCCTTGCAAAATTGTTCTCTGTTGGATCAAGGAAGGAATTGAGATCTAGACTTGTTTTCTAGCCTCATTGAGCCTCTGAGCTCTTGAATTTCTTTCCTAGCTCTTACAATTGAGTTGAATTTACTTTCTATTTTGTTCTTCAAGCAATTTTCCATTTCGGTTTAGATCTAGTGCACTTACTTCATCTTCTTTACTTCTTGTTGTTAAATTCTAAATCCCAGCACCCCATATCCCTTTATTATTCAAGCAATTTACATTTCTTGCACTCTAAGCTTCAGCTATTTACATTTCTTGCAATTTAAGTTTCAGTCATTTACATTACTTGCACTTTAAGATTCAGCTATTTTACTTCTTCTGTTCTTTAATTTACTGTCAATTCTCCCTCTCCCTTTTATTTTTATGCAATTTAGCTTATGTTGGGTACAAATCACTCAAATAATCAACTGTTTGCTTAACTAAATCAACCACCTAATTAAAATTGCTCAATCCTTCAATCCCTGTGGGATCGACCTCACTCATGTGAGTAATTACTACTTGATGCGACCCGGTACACTTGCCGGTGAGTTTTAGGTGTTGGAATTTCATTTCCAACCCATCAATTCTCAGATGAAGGATCTCAGTAGAGGTCTTCTATCTGAACTCAAAAACCCAAAACAGAAAATAGAAGTTGCAGAATAAAGAACAAACAGAAAGAAAACTTAGATCTAATCCCCAATTCCCCAAATTCAAAAGAAAATTAAAAGAGGGCCAAAAAGTAAAAGTAAAACAAAATGTGCAGTCAAGGTTCTCCTCAAATCAAAATTGCTTCTATTTATACACTTTCTATTTTCAGTCATTGAGTAATTGGAATGGGCTTTTGATTTGGCCTTGAAGAAGTGGATCCGGATTTGCTTGGTTTAATTGGATCAGGGTGCATTTTGTGCTCCCAGTGGAGCGTTCAATTCACTTTGTGAACTCCACGTTCACTCCCTTTGGTGCTCCCCTCACGTGCAGCTTGCCTCCTACTAGCGTTCCCTTAGTGAACACTAAGTTCACTTCTTGAGCGCTCTCCCTTGGCTTCTTTGGTGCGTAGCACCATTTGGTGCGCTTATTCCCATGCATAGCGCTCCCTTTTTGAGCGCTAAGTTCACTATTTGAGCGCTGCTTAGTGCTCCCTTGTTTGAGCGCTACGCTTAATAAAAGTCTAGAATAAAATTATAAGATCTTTGCATCATTCATAAAATCAATTAATTCTAGAATAAACCTCATGATTTGGTGTAAAATAAATGATGTTTGATTGATTCAATATAATCATGAAAATCCACTCCAATCACTTGCTTATTGTGCAAGAAAGTGCATAAAAGCTAATGAAACAAGTAAAAAATGCTTGTAAAACTAGCATAAGATAACTTGTCATCACAACACCAAACTTAAATCTTGCTTGTCCCCAAGCAAGCACTAAACATGAGAAGAAATGAAACAAAATAGAGAAGTATATGTGTCCTTATTTAGCAGGAAACTGAATTAGGACCATGGGGTTTTATGCAGACAAAAATGCAGCTCAATTATTCTTTGTTGATAGATATGAAATGTCTCTTTGAGGATTCACTAGAGTTACTGCTATAATGCCTTGTTCTTTTATTGATCCCTATTAGCTTTTTCCTTCTTTCTTTTGCTTAGAAACTTTTTTCTCAATGATAGCTCAGTGTCAAGTGTTGCAGCAGCCTTTTAGCTCAATTTTTCTCAACACCTCTTAACTACAGACACTTGGCTCACAATCCTTCTTAGGAACATTGAAGCCCAGCACCTCTTTGGGTTACTAAATGCTTTGTAACTAGGTTGCACTTGATACTGGACTTTTGGTTGGTAACCCCGGATTAGTTAATCCAAGTTACCAAGTTTTAAAAGACTCCTTAGAACCTAATTGTCCAAGCATATCCTAGTACAAGAAGCACCACAGACATATGTCCTAAGGTCTAAGCTATTGGTGTGAAGCCTTATTATTTGTTTCCTTCTTTCTTGTTGCCATTCCTTCGATTTTCTTTTCTTTGTCTTTCTTACTTTTCTTTATTTTCCAAGGATGATCAGTAATAAAAGGTTTCATACCAGCAACTAAGTTCACACTACAAGAGATATTCTATTCTGTAGCTTTTCTTATTGAGCTTATCATCTAATCAAGAAATTACCACCATAAGTCTTTATTCTAATTCCCACTACATTGGACAATCACTTTCTATTTCAAACATTTTCTCTTATTGATGCAAAATGGAACCAAGACAGAATCTAATGCAGATGAGTGATAACAAGCATAATGCAGATCCTAATAAGAAATCTACTAAAGATATAAAAGTGCAGAATATAAAATATTTGGAGGCATCTCATGTTTTAGATATGCATCATCCTTATTCAATTAAAACTATAAAAGGGACTCTACCACCTCTAGTTGTTGTGCTCTTTCCTTTGTAGATTCTCCTTTCTTCTTCCGCTTCTTGCTTGTTTCTTGGGGTTCCTCAATAGGATATCTACGATCCCAAATGTGGTTTACTTGATCCCAAAGCCCAGCATCCTTCAATCCTTGTTGCATGTGTACTGCATTGTTCTTGGCTTTTGCTCTCTGATGGTTTACCAATTCTTGGCATTGAACATATGGCTTGATCTCTCGGTTCAATATTGGCATGCCACTGACTACATAGTCTAACTTTACTTGAGTTTCTATATCATACTCTATCCTGTCCAAGTTTCTATGCTCTCCAATTGTATGATATATATTCTTCTATTGGTAGAGATTTTGGATGTACTCTCCTTGCTTGGCTTGTTGTAGGGACAATCTATTAAATGATTCTTGAGAGTGTGCCGATTGTTCTCTTTGCCAATCAAGAGTTCTTGCTTGAAGTTCTCTCTGTTGATCCAACATCTTGAACTGGAAGTTTTCTTGTTGTTCCATTATTTGGTGCTGCCAATGCTCTTGTTGCTCTTGGGCGTTTAAGTACTGCTCTTGTTGCTTCAAGTATTGCTCCTGTTGTTGCTCCTGTGCTCTCATATATTGTTGAGACATTTTTTCAATGGCTCTTTGCTTAAGTCCATTGCACCAGAATCTTGTTCTCCCTCTATTTGTGGCCTCCTCCTTCTTACTTGAGCTCTTATCTCCTCCTGGGTTTCAGGGATACCATCTGTTCCGAGGGTTACCTGAAATTGTAGGTCGATCTCGGACGAGATCTTCTGTACTGGTCGGAGATGACGTGTCCGGCTTGTTGGATTGGTAATGCTGCTGATCCTTTGTCACCGGAGGGTGGTGGTACCTGCAAGGGACTCCGATGCTTAAGTTAGCAAGGGTATTAAGCAGGTTTTTAGTAGAATCAGAGTATGAGTTATACTTGGGTGCTCCAGTGTATTTATAATGGTGAGGAGTTTCTAGAGATAAGATAGTTATCTTATCTTATCTTATCTTTGGGTGAGGTCATTTTATCTTCAAGGGAGCCGCCCTTATCTCTATAGGCTTTGGAGTGCCTTTGGATTTGGGTTGCGTTCCTCTTTTTGGGCCCTTATCAGGCTTTTCTGGTGATTTGGCCGAGCTCTTTGAGAAGAGGTCGGATAGTCTGACCTGAAGAGGTCGATCGACTTGTCGCTAATCATCCCGGGTCGGACAGCTCGACCCAGGGTATGAACAGTGCCCCTGCTCGAGCTCGGTCCTTCTTTTGAGGTTGAGTCCTTAGTTTTAGGACCTCGATCCTTTTTTGGTGAAGCCGAACTCGAGCATTTTGTCGACTTCTTCTTGGTAGAGTTTTCTTTTTGAATGTGGAACGTTTTTCCTTCGCTTCTTTTAAAAGCGCGCGCTTTGCATCAGCGTTCTGGTCTTGGGAATGTACGAGGGTTTAATACCCTCATTAATTGATTTTTAATGCCCCGTTTCTCTTGCCTCTTCTATTTTGAACTTTATACGCAAAAATGGTTTTCTCTTCTCTATAACCTCCCCCCTTTTCTCTCTGTCTTTCTGTTTTGCCTGAGGCTTGCATAATCGCATTTTTCTCTATGACACTATGATTGTTGGTGCTTTGTTCGAGAGGCAATTCCGGATTTTGTTGCTCCATCTTTCAACTTCTTCAGAGCTTTCTCCTTTTTCTTTAGGTTGGCTCGCATTTCTTTACTTTTCTCGTTGCTCCTTTTATTTCTTGGCAAAGTTTAAATTTTTTGTTGAGTGCATTGTTGGAAAGCTTGAACCTTTTCGTGATTTTGTGCCTGCCTGTCATTGTGATGTACCTTTCTGGCTTTCTTTCGGCCTTGTGTATATTTTGACATTTCTTCTGATGGTTGAGGCTTCTTTTAGGGCTTTGCATGTTTGTTTTACTGCTTCTTGTAGATTTTCTGGCATTTTGGGATAATGGTTTGTTTGAATCTAAAAAATGTTGCGTCTTCCTTGGCATGTTCTGTTTGCTTGTCAGTTTCTTTTGCTGATGGACCGAAACTGTAGTTGAGAGGTGGCTTTATTTGGTTTTTTCTTCGCGGAGTGTTGGTTGTGAGAAGGTTCTTCTTTGTTGGGATAGCTTTGTAGAGGACGACGGTCTTTTGGTAATCTTGCTTTGATTTGTGTCTTTCTACTTGAAGCGTTGCCTAGAGTATTTGCTAGGATGTTTTAGCCTCTGTCGCCTTTTCTGAGTCTTTTACTCCATGTCACTGCCTCCAAAAGATGCCCTTGGACCTTGGTGTGTGTCTTGGGGCTTTCCTTTTATTGTCTGTATTGCTCTGAGTCATATTATCCGAGTTGTTTTGATATTGCCCGAGTTGTATTTGGTTAGTAATCCATTTTCTTTTCTTGTTTGTAGGACTAGTTGGCCATGTCTTCTCACAAAAATATTGTCGAGGTGTCTTCTAAGGTTCCTGAGGGGATGTCCGACTGGTTAGACTCCCTTGTGTTGCTGTGTCTTTCTCTGGCTAACTCTGAATTTTGTGTGGAGCTTAGGAAACATCATCGAATCTGTAATAGTAGGGATCAGGAGAACAACTATGAGCTAGTAGCACCTGATTCTGATGAAAGGGTTTGCTTTCCTGTTCTGTCCCAGGGGGAGCGTCCCTTTTTCTACGCATACGACTTCTTTTTTAGCCAGATGGACATTACCCTTCCCTTCGCTCCTTTTGAAATCGACCTGTTATGGTCGTGTAATGTGGCCCCATCTCAGCTTCATCCGAATTCTTGGGATTTCATTAAGATTTTTCAGTTGGTCTGTCAAGAATTTGATGTCAAACCTTCTCAAACTCTTTTTTCTGTATCTCTTTGTGTTGACCAAGCCTGGGACTACCAAAAAGAAAGCTTCTTGGATTTCTTTTAGGTCTGCCCAGGGACATAAATTTTTTTCCATGTATGATGAGTCCTTCAAGGATTTTAAGAATTACTTTTTTAAGGTCCGAGCTGTTGAAGGAGCTCGTCTTTTCTTTTTGGATGAGAATGGTGAGCCCCGCTTTCCCTTAGAATGGCAGAAGAACGTGGTGGTGTCTAGGTATACTTGGAAAATGTTGGACGAGGTTGAGCAGGCTTTTGTAACTATCTTGGAGGATATTTGGGGGGAACTTTCCCATCTTGATACCAAGAAATTTTTGGGGCATCCATCCCTTGTCCGAACTATGCTGGGTATTCATTATATTTTACTCTACTTTACTTTGCTTTCTTTGTTTTCCAATTTGTAATCTGCTTCTATGGTTGATTTCGTTTTTCAGAGATGGTTAAAAATAATGACTTCATGAGGGCCTTCAAAAAGGCGAAGAAAGCTACTGCTGCTGCCCAGAACATCTCGGCCAAGGTGGCTGGGGAAGGATCCTCTCATGTTCTGCCTAAGCCATCAGTACCGAGCTCTCCTGGACCGAGGAGGATGATTCCTACCCCTCGCGTCCATGTGCTCGACCCTCCCCAGTCTTCTGCTGTCGTTTCTTCTCCTCCAGCTGTTCCACCTTCAAAAAAACCTCGGATTGTTGAGCCCTTCAACCTGGACGCTCCTGATTTTGATGCCATTGGGTTTGTCGATCAGCAGATTGGTCCCTATGGTGCCCTTCCTATGGATGATGTTTCTCTTCTTTGTCATTTGGATTTCATAACTCGGAGTAGCATCTAGATGGCACATATGGGGGCAGCTCTGTATTGAACTGCCCAAGATCTTCCTATCCATGCAACGAAGGCCTTTATGGAGGAGGCCAAATAAGAGTTTGACCGGATTAAGGGTTTAAAGGAGGAGCTCGAGGTGAAGGTGACCAAGTTGGAGAAAGAATTGGAGGGTGAAAAGACTAGAGCTATTGCCTTGGCAGCTTCTGCCAGGTTGTCTGAAGATATGGCTTTAAAGCACAAGGAGAGTTATGTCACGACCTACTGGGAGATGATGGGTCTTAGGGAGGATTTGGAGTCTGCCCAAGCTAATTATGCCGAGCTCTAGGGTCATCTTGGAGGCAGTGTGAATGCTGCTTATGAGAATTTGAAGGATCAAGTTCGAGTTCTTGCACCCGAGCTTGATCTTACTCTCTTTAGCTTGGACAACATCGTAAAATATGGTAAGATCGTTCCTGAAGACCCTGATGATGAGGATGATGTCGACCCTCCTCCTATGCCTTCTGCCAAAGTCTCTGTTGCGCCGACTTCTACAACTCATGCAGGTGGTCATCCCGAGTCGAATCCTGATTGTCAGGTCCTGAGCTGGGATGATGGGACGGTGGATACGGTGCCCCTTCAGACTCGTCCTCCTTCATCCTGGGATGCTGCAACTAGGAACTCTTTGGATCCTCTCTGACTTATTCTGGATGTTTTGTATACAGCCCGGCTTGTGGGCTTTGAACTTTAAATTTTGTAATTGGCTGTTCTGACTGTGGATACTTTTTTAGTTGCTTTTCTGTTAGCAACTTTGTTTTTTGGAAAAACAAAGTATCTCTTCAGATTCTTGGGGTCGACTTTAGGTGGCCTCTTGAGTCTTTGTTATTATTATAACTTGTTTCTTTCGAAATATGCTTGTTCGCGCTTATCTGACACGTTCTAGGCTTTTTTGGGAGTGTTAGAACCTTGTTGTCTGACCTCGTTTAGCTGTCTTCATATTTTCATAGTTGTAGCTTGATTCTTTTGAGGTTACAGATTTCTGGAACCAACTTGTGTGTCTTTTGTTGGTCGATTTCTTCAACTTGGTCATGTCTTGCGGCTATTTCTAGTAATCCCTCCTGATTGGATCCTGGGTGATCCCTTCTTATGGATTATAGTTTTTGGTAGCCTTGCCGGGTCGATTTGGTGGTGTCGACCTCCTCTGAGTTATCTCTAGTAATCCATTTTTGGATCTTTTGTCAGATCTCTTGTATGGATTACTTTTATAACTTTTGTTTCGGGCCGACTTCATCGTGTCGGGCCCTTCTAAGTTATTTTAGTAATCCTCTTTTTTGGATCTTGTTCAAGTCTCTTTCAGAGATTACTTTTATAACTTTTTATTCTGGGCCTACTTCATCATGTCGGGCTCTTCTAAGTTATTTTAGTAATCCTCTTTTTTGGACCTTGTTTAGGTCTCTTTCAGGGATTACTTTTATAACTTTTTATTCTGGGCCGACTTCATCATATCGGGCTCTTCTAAGTTTTTTTAGTAATCTTCTTTTTTGTACCTTGTTCAAGTCTCTTTCAGGGATTACTTTTATAACTTTTTATTCTGGGCCGATTTCATCATATCAGGCTCTTCTAAGTTATTTTAGTAATCCTCTTTTTTGGACCTTGTTCAGGTCTCTTTCAGGGATTACTTTTATAACTTTTTATTCTGGGCCGACATCAACATGTCGGGCTCTTCTAAGTTATTTTAGTAATCCTCTTTTTTAGACCTTGTTTAGGTCTCTTTCAGGGATTACTTTTATAACTTTTTATTCTGGGCCAACTTCATCATGTCGAACCCTTCTAAGTTATTTTTAGTAATCCTCTTTTTTAGGGCTGGCTAGACCTCTTTCCAGGGATTTACTTTTTATAACTTTGGTTATTGTGGTTGACTGGTCCAAATTCTTTACGTCGGCTAGTCTTTTAAGTTATTTTTAGCAATCCATTTTTATTAAGACCTCGTCAGGTCCTTTCTATGGATCACTTTTGATAACTTCTTGCATTATTCTGTTTTTGTCACCCTTTCATCTTTGCTGATTTTGTAGATATTGGGTTTGATCCTTGTTGGTCGACCTCTCGATGAATTTGGTTTTCATCTTTGTTGGTCTTTACCGTGATCGTGCAGTGAATTTGATTTTCACTTTCTGCCGATCTGTAGCTTCGTAATAGGGCGATGAATTTTTTGCGTTTTAGATTAATGCATCTTGATAAAGGATTTGTGGGAAATCTGAAAAACTTTATTCAAAATAGAAAATATGTAAATATATACATGTGGGAGTTTTACTCCTCTTAGTTAGGTATTTTATGAATCTTGGCTTGGAACCTCATTAAAAAACCTTTTCAGGAAAAAGAGTGCACCTTATCCTAAGATCCTTGTTACCTCTAACTATAATACCTTCGTAGGTTGCAAGCGTGGCATGACATGGGAAGCTCTCGCCCTTTGAGTTCGGACAGCCTGTAGTAGCCCTTTCCAAGTACTTCTATAACTCGGTAGGGTCCTTTCCAGTTTGCTGCCAGCTTTCCTTCTCTAGGTCGAGTGGTTCCGATATCATTTCTGATTAGGATGAGGTCATTCTCGGCAAAACCTCACGGCACTACCTTTTGATTGTATCTTGAAGCCATTCGTCGCTTTAATGCCTCTTCCCTGATCCGAGCTATTTCTCGGATTTCTGGAAGTAGGTCGAGTTCTTCCCTTTGAAGTTGGGAATTGGCCTCTTTGTTGTAGTGGATCACTCTTGGCGACCCTTCTTCGACCTCCACTGGGATCATTGCCTCTATTCCGTAAGCTAATCAGAAGGGTGATTCCTTTGTAGTAGAGTGTGGGGTTGTCCAATATGCCCATAGGACTTATGGGAGCTCTTCAGCCCAGGCTCCCTTTGCATTCTGTAATCTCCGTTTTAACCCGGCTAATATGACTTTGTTAGCAGCTTCTGCTTGTCCATTGGCCTGGGGATGTTCTATGGATATGAATTGGTGTTTTATGTTTAGGTCGGCCACCAATTTTCTGAAGCCTGCATCTGTAAATTGAGTACCATTTTCTGTGGTTATAGAGTATGGGACCCCAAACCTTGTGACAATGTTTCTATATAGGAATTTTCGACTTCTTTGAGCAGTGGCATTAGCTAGGGGTTCTGCCTCGATCCATTTTGTGAAATAGTCTACCCCCACTATGAGAAATTTGACTTGTCCTGATTCTTGGGGGAAGGGTCCGAGAAGATTGAGTCCCCATTTTGCGAATGACCAGGGTGAGGTTACGCTGATGAGCTCCTCTGGCGGGGAGATGTAAAAGTTGGCATGCTTCTGACATGGTGGACATGTCTTCACGAATCCTGTTGCTTCTTTTTGTAAGGTCGGCCAATAGAATCCAACTCGTAGTACTTTCTTGACGAGTGCCTATGCTCCGAGGTGGTTGCCACAGATGCCACTGTGTACTTCTTCTAAAACTTCTTTTGTATTCGAAGTCGGTACGCATTTTAATAGTGGCGTCGAAATCCCTTTCTTGTATAATGTACCATTTATGATGGTGTAGTATTGTGCCTCCCATTTTAACCTCTTTGCTTCTTTCTTATCTGTAGGGAGTGCTTCTGTTTTGAGGTAATTAATTTTGGGAGTCATCCATCCTTGATCCAGACCTATTATGGTTAGGATTTTTTCTTCTTCCGAGATTGACGGGTTATGCAACATCTCTTGGATGAAGCTTCTATTGTTGCCCCCTGTTCATACCCTAGGTCGAACCGTCCGACCCGAGATGTTTAGCGACAAGGCAATCGACCTCTTCAGGTCAGACTATCCGACCTCTTCTCAAAGAGCTCGGCCAAATTGCCAAGAAAGCCCAATAAAGGGCCCAAATAGAGGAACACGACTCAAATCCAAAGGCAGCCCGAGCCTGTAGAGATAAGGGCGGTTCCCCTGAAGATAAGATGACCTCACTCAAAGATAAGATAAGATAACTAACTTATCTTATATAAAAAGGTCATTCCACACCATTATAAATACACTGGAGCACCCAGGTATAACTCATACTCTGATTCTACAAAAAACCTGCTTAATACCCTTGCTAACTTAAGCATCGGAGTCCCTTGCAGGTACCACCACCCTCTGGTGACAAAGGATCAGCAGCATAACCAGTCCAATAAGTCGGATACCACAGCTCCGGCCGCCATTCACCTGCCGGACACGTCAGCTCTGACCAAGTACAGAAGATCTCGTCCGAGATCGACTTACAGTTTCAGGTAACCCTCGAAACATTGGCGCCGTTGCCAGGGAATCTGGAAGTCATCCCACCACCATGGCGGACGACCATGACAACGACCACGATTCGGATCTAGAAGATAGAACACCGTACAAGAACGCGAACACTACATCAAAAGATACTCCTCAACCTAACAAAAACAACGATTCACCAAATGTGGGAGCCGTGGAGGCACTTCAAGATCATTTAAAGCAACTCGAAAAAGAGGTGGAGCATCAACGAGAAACTGAGAGAGACCTACGAAGGGAAGTTAGGCGACGCTGCGAGTTAGAGGACAAGCTCCTAAAACACGAAGCAGATCTCAAGACCAAGACTACTCGATCCGGTCACGAAGATGACTCCCGTAAGGACCAAGACCCATTCACTAAAGAGATCATGAGGACTAAAATCCCAAAGGACTTCAAACTTCCCGATATGACTTTATATGTTGGCAAAGAAGATCCTGGCCATCATCTCAGTAACTTCAGAAGTAGAATGTACCTCACCGATGCCTCAGATGCAGTTCGCTGCAAAGCCTTCCCAACCACTTTAACAAAGACAGCAATTAGATGGTTCGACAATCTACCCCCTAGGTCCATCTCAAGCTTCGACGACTTAGCCAAGAAGTTTCTGGCCAGATTCTTAATCCAAAAAGACAAATCTAAGCACGCCCCTAGTCTATTAGGAATCAAGCAAGAAGATCAGGAAAGTCTCCGCAGCTACATGGAAAGATTCAACAAAGCATGTCTAGACATACAAAGCCTACCAATAGAGGCCGCCATTATGGGTCTCATCAATGGCTTGCGAGAGGGACCTTTTAGCCAATCTATATCAAAAAAATATCCCTCATCTCTGAATGAAGTGCAAGAACGAGCAGAGAAATACATCAACATGGAGGAAAACTCTCGACTGGGAGAGACCTCAAAATCTGGATTCTCCTACTCCTTTCGAGATAAGGATAAAGAGTCTAAAAAGAAAGAAGACCAACATGGGGAAAAAATAAAAAAATACCACAATTACACCCCTCTTCGGGAGTCTCTTGTGGATGTCTACAGGGAAGTTTGCCATACTGAAAAAATACCCCCAGCTCGACCACTCAAAAGCAAAAAAAGGGGAGGAAATCGGACTGAATATTGTGAATATCATCGAATCTGTGGATATTCCACCAATGAATGCTTTGACTTAAAAAATTCCATAGAAAAACTGGTAAGAGAAGGGAAATTAGATTGGTACCTTGCCGACCGAGTCAATGAGCAAAGAAAAAGAAGAAGGGACGAAGATGTCGGACGAACTGAGCGATCACCTCGTACACCAGAGAGACATGTACACATGATACACGGAGGATTTACGGGAGGAGGAATCTCCAAATCATCTCGCAAAAGATATCTTAAAGAAGTATATCATGTCGAGGGAAAAGAGGAAGCACCCGACATCCCCACAATCACTTTTACCAAAGAGGACGCATCTGGCATAATCTTAGGACACGAAGATCCCATGGTCATCACTATTATACTGGAAAATGCAAATCTCCACCGTACACTGGTAGACCAAGGAAGCTCCACCGACATCTTGTTCAAAACTGCCTTCGACAAACTCGGCCTGGAAGAAAAAGAACTCAGAGCATATCCGAACAGCCTATTTGGACTGGGAGACACTCCAGTCCAGCCACTTGGATACATCTCACTACACACGACCTTCGGAAAAGGAAACCAGTCAAGAACACTCAAGATAGACTACATCATGGTCGACGTGAGTTCAGCCTACAATGCCTTAATAGGTCGGACAACCTTAAATCAACTCGGCGCAGTAGTCTCGACTCCACATCTATGCATAAAGTTCCCAACTACAGAAGGGAGAGCTACAATAAAAGCAGACCAGAAGATAGTGCGCACGCTGTTACAATGAAAGTCTAAACCTCAGAGGCAGAGGAAAAGAATTCCACACCATCGAACTCGGTGGAATTCAGAGGCAGGAAGAACAACGCCCATAACCTGAAGGCAAAGTAGAAAAAGTCCAGATCGGAGATATCCCAGACAAAACAACCAATATCGGTACAATCCTAAAAGGAGACACAAAAGAATCACTCGTACAGTTCTTACGAGATAACGTCGACCTCTTTGCATGGAAGGCTGCAGACATGCCAGGCATAGACCCCAAGTTAATGTGCCACAAGCTAGCAGTCTACCCAGGATCTCGGCCAGTACAACAGAGACATAGAAAGCTCGGACCAGAATGATCCCAAGTTGTGGAAGAGCAAGTACAAGCTCTACTAGAGGTAGAATTCATAAGAGAAGTCAAGTACCCACTATGGTTAGCTAACGTCGTCTTGGTGAAAAAATCAAATGGGAAGTGGCAGATGTGCACCGACTACACTGATCTCAACAAAGCCTGCCCAAAAGATCCTTATCCACTCCCAAGTATCGACGCTCTGGTGGATGCCTCCTCCGGATATAAATACCTCTCGTTTATGGATGCATATTCGGGATACAATCAAATCCTGGTGTACCCACCCGACCAAGAAAAAACTTCATTCTTAACCCCAAAATCAAACTACTGCTACATCGTCATGCCTTTTGGACTTAAAAACGCCTGAGCTACTTACCAGAGATTGATAAATAAGGTCTTTACGGATCACATCAGAAAAATCATGGAAGTCTATGTGGACGACATGTTAATAGAGACACAAAGTGAAGAGACGTTACTGTCCGACCTCACCCAAGTATTCAATACTATAAGAAGGCATGGCATGCGACTTAATCCTGCAAAATGCACCTTCGCAGTAGAAGCTGTCAAATTCTTGGGTTTTATGCTAACACAAAGAGGAATCGAAGCAAATCCAGATAAATGCCAGGCCATACTCGATATGAAAAGCCCGACTTGCGTCAAAGAGGTACAACAGCACAATGGAAGATTGGCAGCCTTGTCCAGATTTCTAGCGGGATCAGCGATAAGGTTCGAATGGACAACGGAATGCGAACATGCCTTCCAAGATTTCAAAAAGTTCCTGGGACAACCTCCTATCCTAACTCGGCCACGGGAAGGAGAACCCCTCGTATTATACCTCGCAGTAGGAAGTCGGGCAGTAGCCTCAGCATTGGTCTGAGAAAGCGACAGTGGGCAACAACCTGTATACTTCATTCGCAAGGCACTACAAGGATCCGAGCTGAACTACCAAAAAATAGAAAAATTTTCCTATGCTCTCATCTTAACATCTCGACGACTTCGTTCATATTTCCAAGCCCACAGCATCAGGGTTCGGACCAATCAGCCAATAAAAGGCATTCTGTAAAAAACAAATTTAGCAGGAAGAATCTTACAATGGGTAGTCGAGTTGTCTGAATTTGTCCTTCAATACGAAGCTCAGACAGCCATCAAATCCCAATATTTGGCTGACTTCATTGCAGAATTTACAGACACTCCGAAAATCTCCATAGAATGGAATCTCTATGTAGACGGTTCCTCAAACAAAACTAGAAGCGGCACGGGTGTGATAATTGAAAGCGATCAGGGAACTCAAATCGAACTTTCCCTCAAATTCGGGTTCCCTGCCTCAAACAACCAATCTGAATATGAGGCGCTACTAGCTGGTTTGAAGCTGGCTAGGGAGGTTGGAGCTCAAAAGCTTATCATCTTCAGCGACTCACAAGTAGTCACTTCACAAATAGCGGGGAGCTACCAAACCAAAGATCCCACCATGAAAAAGTACCTGGACAAAACCAGGGAACATCTCGGACAACTCGGGGAATATGAGGTCCGCCACATACCTCGAGAACAAAACGCCCGAGCTGATACACTCTCAAAGCTAGCCAGCACCAAACCAGGGGATAACAATAGAAGCCTCATCCAGGAAATGCTGTAGAACCCATCAATCTCGGAAGAAGAAAAAGTCCTAGCCATAACAAGCCTGGATCAAGGATGGATGACTCCCATAATTAACTACCTCAAAACAGAAGCACTCCCCACAGATGAGAAGGAGGCAAAGAGGCTAAAAAGGGAGGCACAATACTACACTATCATAAACAATACTCTATACAAAAGAGGGATTTTAATACCATTGTTAAAATATGTACCGACTTCCAACACAAAGGAAGTTTTAGAACAAGTACACAGTGGCATCTGTGGCAATCATCTCAGAGTGCAGGCACTTACCAAAAAAGTACTCCGAACAGGATTTTATTAGCCAACTCTACAAAAGGAATCCACAGAGTTCGTAAAGACGTGTCCACCATGTCAGAAACATGACAACTTTCACATCGCCCTACCAGAGGAGCTCATCAGCGTAACCTCGCCCTGGCCATTCGCAAAATGGGGACTCGATCTGCTCGGACCTTTCCCTCAAGGAACAGGACAAGTCAAATTCCTCATAGTAAGGGTAGACTACTTCACAAAATGGCACACCCAATTCACAGATGCAGGCTTTAGAAAGTTAGTGGCTGGCTTGAACATAAAACACAAATTCACCTCCGTAGAACATCCCCAAGCTAATAGACAAGTCGAAGCTGCCAATAAAGTTATATTGGCTGGGCTAAAATGGATATTACAGGACGCAAAGGGAGCCTGGGCTGAAGAGCTTCCATAAGTCCTATCGGCATACCGAACAACGCCACATTCCACCACAAAGGAATCACCCTTCCAATTAGCTTATGGAATGGAGGCAATGATCCCAGTAGAGATTGAAGAAGGGTCGCCCAGAGTGATCCACTATAATGAAG
The DNA here is from genome assembly GCF_003086295.3 of Arachis hypogaea. Lineage (NCBI taxonomy): Eukaryota > Viridiplantae > Streptophyta > Magnoliopsida > Fabales > Fabaceae > Arachis > Arachis hypogaea. Next base: position 49,632,797 of record NC_092050.1, read on the forward strand.
AAGCCAACTCCCAACTTCAAAGGGAAGAACTCGACCTACTTTCAGAAATCTAAGAAAGAGCTCGGATTAGGGAAGATGCATTGAAACGTTGAGTGGCTTCGAGATACAATCAAAGGGTAGTGCCGCAAAGTTTTGCCGAGAACGACCTCATCCTAATCCGAAATGATATCGGAATAACTCGACCTGGAGAAGGAAAGCTGGCAGCAAACTGGAAAGGACCTACCGAGTCATAGAAGTGCTTGGAAAGGGCTACTACAGACTGTCTGAACTCGAAGGGCGAGAGCTCCCTAGGTCGAGGCACGCCTGCAACCTGAGAAGGTACTATAGTTAGGGGTGATAAAGGATCTTAGGATAAGGCGCACTCTTTTTCCTGAAAAGGTTTTTTAATGAGGTGCCAAGCAAAAGACCTACAAATTGCCTGACTTAGAGGGATAAAACCCCCACATGTATATATCTATATTTTCTTTTGAATAAAATTTGTTTAGATCCTCTACCAATTCTCAAGATGCATTAATCTGAAACGCTCATCGTCTGATTATAAAGCCACAGATGGGCAGAAAGTGAAAACCAAGTTCACTGCACGATCACAATAAAGACCAACAAACATGAAAACCAAATTCGTCAAAAGGTCAACCAAACGGGGATTAAACCCAATTTCTACAAAATCGGCAAAGATGAAAACAGAATAATGCAAGAAATTATCGAAAGTGATCCATAGAAAGGACCTGACGAGGTCTTAATAAAATGGATTGCTATAAAATAACTTAAAGACTAGCCAACATAAAGAAGTCGGATCAGTCACAAAACCAAAGTTATAAAAGTAAATCCCTGGAAAGAGGTCTTGCCAGTCCTATAAAAGAGGATTACTAAAATAACTTAGAAGGGCTCGACATGATAAAGTCGGCCCAAAACATAAAGTTATAAAAGTAATCCCTGAAAGAGACCTGAGCAAGGTCCAAAAAAGAGGATTACTAAAATAACTTAGAAGGGCTCGACATGATGAAGTCGGCCCAAAACATAAAGTTATAAAAGTAATCCCTAAAAGAGACCTGAGCAAGGTCCAAAAAAGAGGATTACTAAAATAACTTAGAAGGGCTCGACATAATGAAGTCGGCCCAGAACATAAAAGTAATCCCTGAAAGAGAAAGAGGATTACTAAAATAACCTAGAAGGGCCTGACATGATGAAGTCGACCCAAAACATCAAGTTATGAAAATAATCCCTGAAAGAGACCTGAACAAAGGCCCGCACAAAATGGATTACTAGAAATAACTTCAGACCGAAGTGAGGAAGTCAACATACAAGTTGGACTCAAACATCCACAAACTCAAAAGAATCAAGCGACAAGTATGAAAATATAAAGGCAATCCAAAGAGGTCAGACAATAAGACTCCAACACTCCCAAACAGATGCAAACAAACATGTTATGAAAAAGCACAAGTTATAATAATAACAAACTCAAGAGGCTATCAAAAGTCAGCACCAAAGAGCTTGAGAAAATACTTTGTTTTTCAAAACAAAGTTGCTAAACAAGCAACTAAGAAAGTATCAAAAAGTCAGAGCTACCAATTACAACATATAAAAGGTTCAAAGCCCACAAGCCGGGCTATCTACACAAATGTCCAGGATAATCATTGAGGATCTGAAGGCTTCTCAGCAGCATCAACACGGGGTGAAGGAGGGCGAGCCTGAAGAGGCACCGCATCCACTGTCCCATCATCCCAGTTCAAGATTTGGCAATCAGGATCCGACCGGGGATGACCAAACTCAGCTGAAGGAATTGAAGAAGTCGGCACAACAGAAGTCTTGACGGCAGGCACAGGAGGAGGTTCGACATCATCATCATCATCAGGGTCATCAGGGACAATCTTGCCGTCCCTCACAACGTTGTCCAAACTGAAGAGAGTAAGATCGAGCTCGGGTGCAAAAACCCAAACCTGCTCCTTCAGGTTCTCATAAGCATCATTTACGCTGCCTACAAGGTGACTCTGGAGCTCAATATAGTCAGCTCGGGTAGACTCTAGATCATCCCTGAGACGCATCATTTCTCTATAGATCGTGACATAACTCTCCTTGTGCCTTGATGAGAGAACTTTTGCGTGGTCTAGAAAATTGCGGATATATCCTCGTTGCAAGTATAGTTTCTAAACCTTCAAAAGTCCTTTCATACAAACGTTTTGGTTGTCACAAGTAACAAACCCCTTTGAAATTGATAACCGAGTATTCAAACTTCGGGTCGTCTTCTCAAGGAATTGCAGGGAGGTATGTTCTTATTATTGGTTATGAGTTTGTAAATTGGGGTTTTGGAAGTAAGGAGGGAATATGTTATATGACAAGTAAAATAAAATAATAATAATAAAATCTCTTGGCAAGGTATAAGAATTGGAATTCCTATCCTAGTTATCCTTATCAAGTGTGAAGAGAATTGGATTTTATTCCCACTTGGTCAGCCTTTATTAAACAAAGGAAGGTTAAGTGGACTGATTAGCTTGATTCTCAAGTCCTAGTCAACTCCTGTGGAGAGACTAGTGTTAGAGCAATCCTAGCTAAAGCAAAATCTGCCAATTTCAATCACTTGCTGAGTTTGATAACTCAAGTACTACCAATCACTTGACCAAAGCCAAAAGGGAGAAAAATATCTAAATTAAATTAAAAGCATCAATATAAGCAAAGCAATCTTAAATCTGAAAATACCTCGAATACTATTAAATAAAATATGCAGATCTTAACATGAAAAGTTCATAAGCCAATTGGGCAACATATCTAATACAAGCATTGAAGCATCTAAAAGTAAAAAGAGGAATATAAAGTAAAAGGAATATTAAACCAGGGATTGAGAGTCACTCCTAAAACTAAGAGAAATCCTAAATCCTAATCCTAAGAGAGAGGAGAGAACCTATCTCTCTAAAAACTACATCTACTCCTAAAATTGTGAATATGAAAGCTTTTATGAATGGATGTATTCTCCCACTTTATAGCCTCTAATCTGTGTTTTCTGGGCCGCAAACTGGGTCAAAAACAGTCCAGAATTCGCTGGTTTCGAATTTTGCCACGCTGGATTTTTGTCACTGCAACGCGGCCGCATGGATCACGCGATCGCGTCGACTAGCATCAGGGAAACTATATCATATTATATATCAAATCGAAGCCCCGGACGTTAGCTTTCCAACGCAACTGGAACCGCGTCATTTGGACCTCTGAAACTAAAGTTATAGCTGTTTGAGTGCGAAGAGGTCAGGTTGGACAGCTTAGCAGTTTCTCCAACTTCTTGTATTCCTTCCACTTTTGCATGCTTCCTTTCTATCCTCTGAGTCATTCCTGCATTATAATATCTGAAAACACTTAACACACATATCAAGGTATCTAATGGTAATAAGAGAGGATTAATAATAAGCAAATATAAGATCAAAGAAGCATGTTTTCAATCAAAACACATAATTAGGAAGGAAATATAAAACCATGCAAATAGTATGAATAAGTGGGTAAAGAGTTAATAAAAACCACTCAATTGAGTACAAGATAAACCATAAAATAGTGGTTTATCTACCTCCCCACACTTAAACACTAGCATGTCCTCATGCTAAGCTCAAGAGAAGCTATAAAGATGAAGAGGGATGGTAGAATGCATGAAATGCAACCTATCTATATGAATGCAACTACATGCAATGATTCTACCTACTTAGATAAAAGTAAACAAATCCTTCAAGAATAAATATGAACTAGATTTCACTAATTCAAATCATGAAAATGAAGTACAAAATAGACTTGCAAGAAGAAAATAGCTTATGAAAGCAGGGAACAAGGAATTGAGCATCGAACCCTTACTGGTAGTGTATACACTCTAATCACTCAGGTGTTTAAGGTTCGATTTTACAATTCTCTACTAACCTTGCTTTCTAAGGCTTGCTCTTCATCTAACAATCAACATAAATTTAATGCACAGATACACATATCAAGAAGTCTTTTAAGGGTTGAAATGGGGTTAGGGTCAAGGTAGGATTGTATTTGGCCAAGTGGACTAAAATCTGAATCCTTAATTATCTTAAACTTTTTTCACCTAACTTAAGACAATCCATGTAATCATAATACAACATCTAACCATCCATTTAACCATGTTTCCCACATATTATGCATTCTAATTTCAAGTACAACTCATATGCATTACTTTCACCACTTACTTTGGGGCATTTTGTCCCCTTTTATTAATTGCTCTTTTTCTTTTCTTTTTCTCTCTCTTTTTCTTCTTCTTTATATATATATATATATATATATATATATATATATATATATATATATATATATATATTTTTTTTTTTTTTTCTTTTTCTTTTTGTTTTTCTCAATACATATGATTAATTTATTGAATGCATGAACATGTCCTATTTCTTTCACATTTTCATAAAGATATATAACACCCAATTCTTAAACCAAACATTTTCAAACCCACTTTTCCCCACACTTAATTCATGAGCACTCTCACTAGTCTAAGCTAACCAAGGATTCAAATTAAGGACATTATTGTTTTCCGCTTAGAGTTAGTGATGAGCTAAAATAAAGAATAAAAAGGGGTAAAATAGGCTCAAATTGGTTTGCAAAGGATAATGAAAGGTAAGGCCATATGGGTATGTAAGCTCAGTGAAACAAAGGCCTCAATCATGTAAGTGTATGCATACATCAAATTAGGGAAATATAGAATTAAGCAAGACAAAGATCACAATTTTAGAGAGAAAAGCACACATCAAAAATAAAATATTGGTTGAAAAATGCAACCAATTCAAATAGGCTTAAAATCTCACAAGTTTTGTGTGTTCGAGCTCTAAACCATGTTCCAGTATAATATCTCTTCAAACAAGTGTAACATTAAATTTTATTCAAATTAGTGAAATTCTCTAAAAGGTTTCTTGAAAAAGAAAATATTACTTTAACCAAGTAGTAAAATATGCACAAAAATCAAATAATCATGCAATCAAACATGCAAATGCAACAACTAACTACAAAGAAAAATTTAAACATTGGTGTTGAGACAAGAAAGTACTAACCCATGGAGATCGGTATCGACCTCCCCACACTTAAAGATTGCACCGTCCTCGGTGCATACTAAGATGTGCAAGTGGATGGGGGTTGTGGTTCCTCAGCTGGGGCTCTTTTTGTTCTTTTTCTTGCCAGTAGTTTGGGAGTAGCTTTCTCTTTACCCATCTTGGTGGCCATCCTGAAAAGGAAAAAAGAAAATGACTTATAAAGCTAAGGGTTAGAGCAAGAAAGAGAGCGGGAAAGGTGGTAATCAATGCACAATAAAGAAGAATGACGTTAACACACGCTCATGAGTACATGTGAAAGGTCATCAAAGGAAAATAGCTAGTGCATATGATAACAATTGAATGCAAGGTGTTTATTGGCATGCAAGTGATGTGCATAAACTTGTTATGCTACGATTTAGGAAATTGCACGATCGGCAAAATTCCTTCCGGCAAGTGCACCAGTTATCGTCAAGTAAAAACTCACAATAGAGTGAGGTCGAATCCCACAAGGATTGGTTGAATGAGCAATTCAGATTAGAAGTGTGTTCTAGTTGAGCGGAATCAAGATTTAGATGAGAATTGCGGAATGTAAAATTGGCGGGAAAAGTAAATGACAAGAAATTGAAATGGCGGAATCTTAAATTGCATGAATTAAAGAGCAGAAGCTAAATTGCTGAAATTAAAAGGGAATGGGGGTGATTGCATGAATTGAGTTGCAGAATGTAAAGAGAAAGTGGAAATCAGAAATGGGGAATTCATTGGGTTATAGGAGATATTGAGATCTCCGAATCAAAACATGTTTATCTCTTCCTCAACCAATGCGTTCATTAAATTTTGCTTGGCAATCTTATATGATTGGATCCCAATCCCTTGGCTCACCAATTCTCTCTAAAAACAAACAAATTCCCAATCCCTTGGTTTAAATGTTCATAAGAAGAGATGATGCTCGATCACTGATTATACCACACAGCTTCATGAACCACAATTTGGTAGGATTACATGTCACAATATCCATCCAAACCCCAATCCAATTCACTGTGAGAAAGCTTCTCTAGCATGAATCCTCCATTCCTTTCCCAAGGTTCCGAAGGATTCCAATTATGGGTAGTTTCTTTCCCAAGACAACTACCCAATGGAATTAGATCGAGAAGCTTTCTAACAAAATTCAAGAGAAAAGATTGAAGAAGAAGATAAACTATTATTGATTCATTGAATTACAATAGAGCTCCCTAACCCAATGAAAGGGGGTTTAGTGAGTCATAGCTCTGAATTCAATTACAAAGATATGAAAACTAGCTAAAATGAAAAGTTCCAGTTCTCTCCCCCTCAGGGGCTGGATTCCCCTTCAATCCCCCGTGTCTGTCTCAAATGTAGAAACTAAGGCCTTTAAATAGGCTCCCTAAATTACAAAATGAAAATGAAATTCAAAGCAAATTACAATCAAATGAAAATAAACTATTCTAGATGATTCTTGTGGCCTTGATTTGGTGTTGTTGATGGGCCTTGCTTGCTTGAAGGGTAGAGTGACATAATTGATCCAAAAAGGATAATGATCCATTAAACTACACTCAAACGTTGCACCCCCCTTTCTTGAGTCGTCACTTTGTTCTCTTGTCAACCTTGCCAATTTGATGCCAAATATAGACTATTATACCTCGTTGGAAAGCTATGGATGTCAGCTTTCTAACGCAACTGGAAGCACCTCAATTGGATCTCTATAGCTCAAGTTATGCTTGATTGAAGGTGACAAGGTTGCTGGTTGGTTCGACAGCGTTTAAGCCAACGTTTAAGTCACTTAAACGTGCTCGAAAATGCCAATTTTGGGAGCTCAGTTGCATTGTCCACCCCATACTTCTATATATCGTTGGAAAGCTCTGGATGTCTACTTTCCAATGCAACTGGAAGCGCATCATTTGGAGTTCTACAACTCGAGTTATACTCCATGGAAGGTGAAGAGGTCAGCTGGCCTGATTGCATGTTGGTACTATGCTCTTCTATGCACATTACGGGGCTGTTTTCTCCCTCAATTTTTAGTATCCACCATGCATGCCATATATGCTTGGAAAGCTCTAGATGTCTTCTTTCCAATGCATTTTGAATCACCTCATTTGGAGTTTTGTAGCTCAAGTTATTTATGTTTGAAGAAGGCATGGTCAAGCTGTTCCATATAACACGTTTAAGCTTCAGTTTAAGGTTAAACTGAAGCTTAAACGTGGAAATGGAAAAGGTAGCCCTGGAGGTCGAACACGTTTAAGCTCCAGTTTAAGGTTAAACTGGAGCTTAAACGTGGAAGCTTAGAAAGGTAGCCCTGGAGGTGTCGAACACGTTTAAGCTCCAGTTTAAGGTTAAACTGGAGCTTAAACGTGGAAATGGAGAAAGCAACCCTGGAGGAGAAACTTGGTCGAACACGTTTAAGCTCCAGTTTAAGGTCAAACTGGAGCTTAAACGTGGAAATGGCTCCCTGGTGCACTTCCCATTTCTGGCGTTTAACCTCCAGTTTAAGGTTAAACTGGAGGTTAAACGTGGACATGCTTCCTGATTGGTATTCTCATTCTGGCGTTTAACCTCCAGTTTAAGGTTAAACTGGAGGTTAAACTTCAATTCCAGCATTATATGGCTTGGTAGTTTAAGTTCCAGTTTAAGCTTAAACTGGAACTTAAACTCCACATGTGATATTCAAGCTTCCTTTATTGATTTTGTTGCTTCCTTGCCTAGCCTCTTCTTCCCTGAAATCATCCAAACAATTGCATCAAAGTCTTGCAAAAATTCATGAGAATTCTTCCATTCATAGCTTTCAAGGAATATAACTAAAAACTCATGGAATTTGCATCAAAATCTTCATGTTGAATGATTTAAGACAAGCATGACTATTTGGCCCAAAATGATTACTTAAGGCTCAAGAAAATGCATAAAACAACTAAAAATAAAAGAAAAAGGCTAGTGAAACTAGCCTAAGATGCCTTGGCATCACAACACCAAACTTAATCCTTGCTTGTCCCCAAGCAAGTTCTGAATTATTGAGAAGAAAGAATGAAACAGAAAGTAAATTCATTAGCCATATCAGTAAGTAATTGATTAATGGGGTGTTCATGCAGAAAGTTGTTGCAGCATCACTTTATTGTTTCTTAGGTAAGAATGTCACTTTTTATGTTTCCACTAAAACACTGCTATGGCCTCTTGTTATTCACATATCCTTGGCAAGTTTCTTTTCTTTGTTTTTCTTTTTCTTTGAGCTTATTTGCTCCTTGTTGCTCAGTGTCATGTGTTGCACAAGCCTTTGGCATTTTCTTTTTCTTATCAGTGCACTACACATATCCACTACAGGCATTTTAGTTCACATTTCTTCTTGAGACATTGGTACCCAGCACCTCTTTGTGTACTAAATGTTTTGTATTTAGGTTGCTCTTGATAATGGACTTTTGGTTGATAATCCCGGGTTAGTTAACCCAAGTTACCAAGTGTTGAAACACTCCTCAGAACCTATTCATCCAAGCATATCCTTAATACATAAACACCACAGGCATTTGTCTCAGAAGTTCAAACCATTGGTGCCTAGCTTATTTTCTCAATTTTTTTTTTTTTTTTGCTTTTTGGTTGCCCTTTTTCAGTGGCTTTTTCTTCTTCTTCTTCTTTCTTTTTCATGGCCAAAGACATTTATTCATCAAGATCCATAGACAGCATCCTAAATTCCACTAAAAGTGACAATTCTAACTTTATTTCTTAGTGAGCTGACTATTCAATCAAACATGCATACCACCACTTAATCTTATTTGATTTCTTACTAAATGGAATTGAGTTACTTTTGTTCAAACTTTTCTTTTATTTTTGGAAACAGAACAAGCATGGCAAGCATACATTTAAGCAAGTGAAGTTTATCCAGACACTTAGACTATCACTTATTTGGAAATTAAACAAACAGACAAACAAAAACTGCAATGACTCAAACTTAAAGCAGGGGTGCATGCAAACTTCCAATATCAGCAATTCAAAGTACAAGCAATTAAGTGACAATACAACCTTTTAGCATCTTCTTTGTTGTTCATCATCCTTCCTAGCCTTGGTGTTCTCTTTGATGATGATGTATATTCCTTCCATGAGATTGATTGTCTTCCTGCAAAGCTATTAGAAGTTGCTTGTTCCCCAAGCACTTTGAGAATTGGTTAGCATGCATGTATGTTTGTAGGCCTCTGAACTTAGATTGGTGTGTGAACACCAAACTTAGTTCCTTGCCATATGCAGCAATTTGGATCATATGCAGAAAACCTCATGTGCTTTTATTAAGAAAATAACTATGATCTAGAAATTAAACTATTGTTTAAGTAGTTTCCCTGATTGGTTGGAGCTAGTGACTAGTCATGCTGAGGTAGAAATGTGCTTTTAATGAAGTTTTTGGTGGAACACCAAACTTAGAATCTCACATTCACCCTTGAATTGTTTTGGTGTGCAACACCAAACTTAGCTCCTTGCAATACAGATAAATCTACTTAACTCTTTTATTGAAATAACTAGAAAAGAAAAACTACCTTTGGTTGGGTTGCCTCCCAACAAGCGCTTCTTTAACGTCATTAGCTTGACATGCTGTTCCTGACTTTCTTCCTCTTCTTCCAGTTTGTTAAGAGGAATGACTTCAAGTGGATAAAGGAGCTAGTTAGTGCCCCTTGTTGTGAATGCTTCTTTCCAGCAAGCTTTCCCTTGTGATTGGCTTGAGTGAACTTGCTTGTTGGCTCAGGAGTTGGATTGTTCTTCGACCTTCTCTTCTTCATGGATATGATCCTTTGTTTCTCGGTCACAATCCTCATTTTGGTGCTTGTTTCTACTGCCTTCACATCCTTGATCTCAGAACTTGGTTGTTGTTGGACAGTTGGAGTATCCTGTTCATCAAAAGCTTCCTGAATTTGTGGTTCAATGAACCCTTCCTCTTTGCAACTCTCTGTGTCATTGGAGTGTGATCTCCCTTGATTGACTTTCTCCCTTTCTTGTTCTTCTGATTCCTCCCTTGGGTTTGCCATGGTATCACTAGAAGAATTGTGGGTAGGGATTTGCTTTGATAGATATCCAATTTGTGCTTCTAGCTTTTGAATGGCAGCACCATGATTTTGTAAGTTGGATATCACTTCTTCCTTAAAGCTTTTCAAATCGGCCACATCTCTGCCCATAGTTGCAATCATTCCTTCTATCCTGTTTAATTGATCTTGAAATTGTTGGTTCGGATTGGGTTGATGAGGTTGATTATCTTGGCTGTGATATGGTGGCTGGGAGTATGTGTTTTGTGTGGGCTGATAGAGTCTTTGGTTGGAGTGTTGGTAGTGGTATGACTCTTGTGTGTAGTGGAATGAGTCTTGTGGATAGTGAAATGAATTGTATGAATTTGAGAAGGAATTTTGTGCTGAGAAATGCTCAAGTGATGAAGAATTTGGATATGTAAAACTAGGAGGTGAGGTTGGATAATTCAGAGGTGATGGCTCTTGATGAATGGGGTGTGAATAAGTGAAATCTCTTTGGTTTTGATCTTCCCAGCCACAACTTGAGTAGTGATCAAATTCACCAAAACATGGACCATTTTGTGGCTCTGGGAAGTACCCTGTTTCCTGTTCCTGATACTCCCACCCACCATGAGCATAATAACATGAATCATTCTGTGGTGGTGGAGAGTTTCTCATGAATTTTGATTGACCAAAAGATGATGGATACTCCTTTCTTTTTTGCAATGTGCTCAGTCTCAAACAATACTCATCCAAAGATAGTGGAAATTCCATAGTGAGGCAATATCACAAACAGCTAGTGGTTAGTATGCTAACAAGTGAATAAGCAAAGAAAACAAATTAAAATTTGCAGAAATTAGCAGTAATAAACTGAAACAAAAACTATTAACAAAAGAAAAGAAAAATTGCTCAATCTAGTTAACTTCCAATTGGAGAATTGTCAATCGAAAACCAATCCCCGGCAACGGCGCCATAAACTTGATGTGCATAAACTTGTTATGCTACGATTTAGGAAATTGCACGATCGGCAAAATTCCTTCCGGCAAGTGCACCAGTTATCGTCAAGTAAAAACTCACAATAGAGTGAGGTCGAATCCCACAAGGATTGGTTGAATGAGCAATTCAGATTAGAAGTGTGTTCTAGTTGAGCGGAATCAAGATTTAGATGAGAATTGCGGAATGTAAAATTGGCGGGAAAAGTAAATGACAAGAAATTGAAATGGCGGAATCTTAAATTGCATGAATTAAAGAGCAGAAGCTAAATTGCTGAAATTAAAAGGGAATGGGGGTGATTGCATGAATTGAGTTGCAGAATGTAAAGAGAAAGTGGAAATCAGAAATGGGGAATTCATTGGGTTATAGGAGATATTGAGATCTCCGAATCAAAACATGTTTATCTCTTCCTCAACCAATGCGTTCATTAAATTTTGCTTGGCAATCTTATATGATTGGATCCCAATCCCTTGGCTCACCAATTCTCTCTAAAAACAAACAAATTCCCAATCCCTTGGTTTAAATGTTCATAAGAAGAGATGATGCTCGATCACTGATTATACCACACAGCTTCATGAACCACAATTTGGTAGGATTACATGTCACAATATCCATCCAAACCCCAATCCAATTCACTGTGAGAAAGCTTCTCTAGCATGAATCCTCCATTCCTTTCCCAAGGTTCCGAAGGATTCCAATTATGGGTAGTTTCTTTCCCAAGACAACTACCCAATGGAATTAGATCGAGAAGCTTTCTAACAAAATTCAAGAGAAAAGATTGAAGAAGAAGATAAACTATTATTGATTCATTGAATTACAATAGAGCTCCCTAACCCAATGAAAGGGGGTTTAGTGAGTCATAGCTCTGAATTCAATTACAAAGATATGAAAACTAGCTAAAATGAAAAGTTCCAGTTCTCTCCCCCTCAGGGGCTGGATTCCCCTTCAATCCCCCGTGTCTGTCTCAAATGTAGAAACTAAGGCCTTTAAATAGGCTCCCTAAATTACAAAATGAAAATGAAATTCAAAGCAAATTACAATCAAATGAAAATAAACTATTCTAGATGATTCTTGTGGCCTTGATTTGGTGTTGTTGATGGGCCTTGCTTGCTTGAAGGGTAGAGTGACATAATTGATCCAAAAAGGATAATGATCCATTAAACTACACTCAAACGTTGCACCCCCCTTTCTTGAGTCGTCACTTTGTTCTCTTGTCAACCTTGCCAATTTGATGCCAAATATAGACTATTATACCTCGTTGGAAAGCTATGGATGTCAGCTTTCTAACGCAACTGGAAGCACCTCAATTGGATCTCTATAGCTCAAGTTATGCTTGATTGAAGGTGACAAGGTTGCTGGTTGGTTCGACAGCGTTTAAGCCAACGTTTAAGTCACTTAAACGTGCTCGAAAATGCCAATTTTGGGAGCTCAGTTGCATTGTCCACCCCATACTTCTATATATCGTTGGAAAGCTCTGGATGTCTACTTTCCAATGCAACTGGAAGCGCATCATTTGGAGTTCTACAACTCGAGTTATACTCCATGGAAGGTGAAGAGGTCAGCTGGCCTGATTGCATGTTGGTACTATGCTCTTCTATGCACATTACGGGGCTGTTTTCTCCCTCAATTTTTAGTATCCACCATGCATGCCATATATGCTTGGAAAGCTCTAGATGTCTTCTTTCCAATGCATTTTGAATCACCTCATTTGGAGTTTTGTAGCTCAAGTTATTTATGTTTGAAGAAGGCATGGTCAAGCTGTTCCATATAACACGTTTAAGCTTCAGTTTAAGGTTAAACTGAAGCTTAAACGTGGAAATGGAAAAGGTAGCCCTGGAGGTCGAACACGTTTAAGCTCCAGTTTAAGGTTAAACTGGAGCTTAAACGTGGAAGCTTAGAAAGGTAGCCCTGGAGGTGTCGAACACGTTTAAGCTCCAGTTTAAGGTTAAACTGGAGCTTAAACGTGGAAATGGAGAAAGCAACCCTGGAGGAGAAACTTGGTCGAACACGTTTAAGCTCCAGTTTAAGGTCAAACTGGAGCTTAAACGTGGAAATGGCTCCCTGGTGCACTTCCCATTTCTGGCGTTTAACCTCCAGTTTAAGGTTAAACTGGAGGTTAAACGTGGACATGCTTCCTGATTGGTATTCTCATTCTGGCGTTTAACCTCCAGTTTAAGGTTAAACTGGAGGTTAAACTTCAATTCCAGCATTATATGGCTTGGTAGTTTAAGTTCCAGTTTAAGCTTAAACTGGAACTTAAACTCCACATGTGATATTCAAGCTTCCTTTATTGATTTTGTTGCTTCCTTGCCTAGCCTCTTCTTCCCTGAAATCATCCAAACAATTGCATCAAAGTCTTGCAAAAATTCATGAGAATTCTTCCATTCATAGCTTTCAAGGAATATAACTAAAAACTCATGGAATTTGCATCAAAATCTTCATGTTGAATGATTTAAGACAAGCATGACTATTTGGCCCAAAATGATTACTTAAGGCTCAAGAAAATGCATAAAACAACTAAAAATAAAAGAAAAAGGCTAGTGAAACTAGCCTAAGATGCCTTGGCATCACAACACCAAACTTAATCCTTGCTTGTCCCCAAGCAAGTTCTGAATTATTGAGAAGAAAGAATGAAACAGAAAGTAAATTCATTAGCCATATCAGTAAGTAATTGATTAATGGGGTGTTCATGCAGAAAGTTGTTGCAGCATCACTTTATTGTTTCTTAGGTAAGAATGTCACTTTTTATGTTTCCACTAAAACACTGCTATGGCCTCTTGTTATTCACATATCCTTGGCAAGTTTCTTTTCTTTGTTTTTCTTTTTCTTTGAGCTTATTTGCTCCTTGTTGCTCAGTGTCATGTGTTGCACAAGCCTTTGGCATTTTCTTTTTCTTATCAGTGCACTACACATATCCACTACAGGCATTTTAGTTCACATTTCTTCTTGAGACATTGGTACCCAGCACCTCTTTGTGTACTAAATGTTTTGTATTTAGGTTGCTCTTGATAATGGACTTTTGGTTGATAATCCCGGGTTAGTTAACCCAAGTTACCAAGTGTTGAAACACTCCTCAGAACCTATTCATCCAAGCATATCCTTAATACATAAACACCACAGGCATTTGTCTCAGAAGTTCAAACCATTGGTGCCTAGCTTATTTTCTCAATTTTTTTTTTTTTTTTTGCTTTTTGGTTGCCCTTTTTCAGTGGCTTTTTCTTCTTCTTCTTCTTTCTTTTTCATGGCCAAAGACATTTATTCATCAAGATCCATAGACAGCATCCTAAATTCCACTAAAAGTGACAATTCTAACTTTATTTCTTAGTGAGCTGACTATTCAATCAAACATGCATACCACCACTTAATCTTATTTGATTTCTTACTAAATGGAATTGAGTTACTTTTGTTCAAACTTTTCTTTTATTTTTGGAAACAGAACAAGCATGGCAAGCATACATTTAAGCAAGTGAAGTTTATCCAGACACTTAGACTATCACTTATTTGGAAATTAAACAAACAGACAAACAAAAACTGCAATGACTCAAACTTAAAGCAGGGGTGCATGCAAACTTCCAATATCAGCAATTCAAAGTACAAGCAATTAAGTGACAATACAACCTTTTAGCATCTTCTTTGTTGTTCATCATCCTTCCTAGCCTTGGTGTTCTCTTTGATGATGATGTATATTCCTTCCATGAGATTGATTGTCTTCCTGCAAAGCTATTAGAAGTTGCTTGTTCCCCAAGCACTTTGAGAATTGGTTAGCATGCATGTATGTTTGTAGGCCTCTGAACTTAGATTGGTGTGTGAACACCAAACTTAGTTCCTTGCCATATGCAGCAATTTGGATCATATGCAGAAAACCTCATGTGCTTTTATTAAGAAAATAACTATGATCTAGAAATTAAACTATTGTTTAAGTAGTTTCCCTGATTGGTTGGAGCTAGTGACTAGTCATGCTGAGGTAGAAATGTGCTTTTAATGAAGTTTTTGGTGGAACACCAAACTTAGAATCTCACATTCACCCTTGAATTGTTTTGGTGTGCAACACCAAACTTAGCTCCTTGCAATACAGATAAATCTACTTAACTCTTTTATTGAAATAACTAGAAAAGAAAAACTACCTTTGGTTGGGTTGCCTCCCAACAAGCGCTTCTTTAACGTCATTAGCTTGACATGCTGTTCCTGACTTTCTTCCTCTTCTTCCAGTTTGTTAAGAGGAATGACTTCAAGTGGATAAAGGAGCTAGTTAGTGCCCCTTGTTGTGAATGCTTCTTTCCAGCAAGCTTTCCCTTGTGATTGGCTTGAGTGAACTTGCTTGTTGGCTCAGGAGTTGGATTGTTCTTCGACCTTCTCTTCTTCATGGATATGATCCTTTGTTTCTCGGTCACAATCCTCATTTTGGTGCTTGTTTCTACTGCCTTCACATCCTTGATCTCAGAACTTGGTTGTTGTTGGACAGTTGGAGTATCCTGTTCATCAAAAGCTTCCTGAATTTGTGGTTCAATGAACCCTTCCTCTTTGCAACTCTCTGTGTCATTGGAGTGTGATCTCCCTTGATTGACTTTCTCCCTTTCTTGTTCTTCTGATTCCTCCCTTGGGTTTGCCATGGTATCACTAGAAGAATTGTGGGTAGGGATTTGCTTTGATAGATATCCAATTTGTGCTTCTAGCTTTTGAATGGCAGCACCATGATTTTGTAAGTTGGATATCACTTCTTCCTTAAAGCTTTTCAAATCGGCCACATCTCTGCCCATAGTTGCAATCATTCCTTCTATCCTGTTTAATTGATCTTGAAATTGTTGGTTCGGATTGGGTTGATGAGGTTGATTATCTTGGCTGTGATATGGTGGCTGGGAGTATGTGTTTTGTGTGGGCTGATAGAGTCTTTGGTTGGAGTGTTGGTAGTGGTATGACTCTTGTGTGTAGTGGAATGAGTCTTGTGGATAGTGAAATGAATTGTATGAATTTGAGAAGGAATTTTGTGCTGAGAAATGCTCAAGTGATGAAGAATTTGGATATGTAAAACTAGGAGGTGAGGTTGGATAATTCAGAGGTGATGGCTCTTGATGAATGGGGTGTGAATAAGTGAAATCTCTTTGGTTTTGATCTTCCCAGCCACAACTTGAGTAGTGATCAAATTCACCAAAACATGGACCATTTTGTGGCTCTGGGAAGTACCCTGTTTCCTGTTCCTGATACTCCCACCCACCATGAGCATAATAACATGAATCATTCTGTGGTGGTGGAGAGTTTCTCATGAATTTTGATTGACCAAAAGATGATGGATACTCCTTTCTTTTTTGCAATGTGCTCAGTCTCAAACAATACTCATCCAAAGATAGTGGAAATTCCATAGTGAGGCAATATCACAAACAGCTAGTGGTTAGTATGCTAACAAGTGAATAAGCAAAGAAAACAAATTAAAATTTGCAGAAATTAGCAGTAATAAACTGAAACAAAAACTATTAACAAAAGAAAAGAAAAATTGCTCAATCTAGTTAACTTCCAATTGGAGAATTGTCAATCGAAAACCAATCCCCGGCAACGGCGCCATAAACTTGATGTGCATAAACTTGTTATGCTACGATTTAGGAAATTGCACGATCGGCAAAATTCCTTCCGGCAAGTGCACCAGTTATCGTCAAGTAAAAACTCACAATAGAGTGAGGTCGAATCCCACAAGGATTGGTTGAATGAGCAATTCAGATTAGAAGTGTGTTCTAGTTGAGCGGAATCAAGATTTAGATGAGAATTGCGGAATGTAAAATTGGCGGGAAAAGTAAATGACAAGAAATTGAAATGGCGGAATCTTAAATTGCATGAATTAAAGAGCAGAAGCTAAATTGCTGAAATTAAAAGGGAATGGGGGTGATTGCATGAATTGAGTTGCAGAATGTAAAGAGAAAGTGGAAATCAGAAATGGGGAATTCATTGGGTTATAGGAGATATTGAGATCTCCGAATCAAAACATGTTTATCTCTTCCTCAACCAATGCGTTCATTAAATTTTGCTTGGCAATCTTATATGATTGGATCCCAATCCCTTGGCTCACCAATTCTCTCTAAAAACAAACAAATTCCCAATCCCTTGGTTTAAATGTTCATAAGAAGAGATGATGCTCGATCACTGATTATACCACACAGCTTCATGAACCACAATTTGGTAGGATTACATGTCACAATATCCATCCAAACCCCAATCCAATTCACTGTGAGAAAGCTTCTCTAGCATGAATCCTCCATTCCTTTCCCAAGGTTCCGAAGGATTCCAATTATGGGTAGTTTCTTTCCCAAGACAACTACCCAATGGAATTAGATCGAGAAGCTTTCTAACAAAATTCAAGAGAAAAGATTGAAGAAGAAGATAAACTATTATTGATTCATTGAATTACAATAGAGCTCCCTAACCCAATGAAAGGGGGTTTAGTGAGTCATAGCTCTGAATTCAATTACAAAGATATGAAAACTAGCTAAAATGAAAAGTTCCAGTTCTCTCCCCCTCAGGGGCTGGATTCCCCTTCAATCCCCGTGTCTGTCTCAAATGTAGAAACTAAGGCCTTTAAATAGGCTCCCTAAATTACAAAATGAAAATGAAATTCAAAGCAAATTACAATCAAATGAAAATAAACTATTCTAGATGATTCTTGTGGCCTTGATTTGGTGTTGTTGATGGGCCTTGCTTGCTTGAAGGGTAGAGTGACATAATTGATCCAAAAAGGATAATGATCCATTAAACTACACTCAAACGTTGCACCCCCCTTTCTTGAGTCGTCACTTTGTTCTCTTGTCAACCTTGCCAATTTGATGCCAAATATAGACTATTATACCTCGTTGGAAAGCTATGGATGTCAGCTTTCTAACGCAACTGGAAGCACCTCAATTGGATCTCTATAGCTCAAGTTATGCTTGATTGAAGGTGACAAGGTTGCTGGTTGGTTCGACAGCGTTTAAGCCAACGTTTAAGTCACTTAAACGTGCTCGAAAATGCCAATTTTGGGAGCTCAGTTGCATTGTCCACCCCATACTTCTATATATCGTTGGAAAGCTCTGGATGTCTACTTTCCAATGCAACTGGAAGCGCATCATTTGGAGTTCTACAACTCGAGTTATACTCCATGGAAGGTGAAGAGGTCAGCTGGCCTGATTGCATGTTGGTACTATGCTCTTCTATGCACATTACGGGGCTGTTTTCTCCCTCAATTTTTAGTATCCACCATGCATGCCATATATGCTTGGAAAGCTCTAGATGTCTTCTTTCCAATGCATTTTGAATCACCTCATTTGGAGTTTTGTAGCTCAAGTTATTTATGTTTGAAGAAGGCATGGTCAAGCTGTTCCATATAACACGTTTAAGCTTCAGTTTAAGGTTAAACTGAAGCTTAAACGTGGAAATGGAAAAGGTAGCCCTGGAGGTCGAACACGTTTAAGCTCCAGTTTAAGGTTAAACTGGAGCTTAAACGTGGAAGCTTAGAAAGGTAGCCCTGGAGGTGTCGAACACGTTTAAGCTCCAGTTTAAGGTTAAACTGGAGCTTAAACGTGGAAATGGAGAAAGCAACCCTGGAGGAGAAACTTGGTCGAACACGTTTAAGCTCCAGTTTAAGGTCAAACTGGAGCTTAAACGTGGAAATGGCTCCCTGGTGCACTTCCCATTTCTGGCGTTTAACCTCCAGTTTAAGGTTAAACTGGAGGTTAAACGTGGACATGCTTCCTGATTGGTATTCTCATTCTGGCGTTTAACCTCCAGTTTAAGGTTAAACTGGAGGTTAAACTTCAATTCCAGCATTATATGGCTTGGTAGTTTAAGTTCCAGTTTAAGCTTAAACTGGAACTTAAACTCCACATGTGATATTCAAGCTTCCTTTATTGATTTTGTTGCTTCCTTGCCTAGCCTCTTCTTCCCTGAAATCATCCAAACAATTGCATCAAAGTCTTGCAAAAATTCATGAGAATTCTTCCATTCATAGCTTTCAAGGAATATAACTAAAAACTCATGGAATTTGCATCAAAATCTTCATGTTGAATGATTTAAGACAAGCATGACTATTTGGCCCAAAATGATTACTTAAGGCTCAAGAAAATGCATAAAACAACTAAAAATAAAAGAAAAAGGCTAGTGAAACTAGCCTAAGATGCCTTGGCATCAGCAAGCAAAGGCATGAGTATCATAGATCAAGCATTCAATGTCCAAGTTAGATTACCAAGTCTTTCAAACTAGCAACATGTTTGTAATGACAGTTATATTGAATGAATATGATATGAAAAAGGGTTTTGTGAAAAGCAGGCATTCAGAGTTGGAGGATAAAAGATACTGAAAAGCAGTGCACAATGCCATGCGGGCGTTTTCACAAACACATAGCATGCATGGTAAATAATCTAATGAAAATAATAAATTGAACATGCAAACAACCCTTTAAAAAAATAAATATATATAATTGTCAAATAATTCCTCTAATAATCCACAAGTAAAATATAGAAATAATGACCCAAATAAATTTCTAACACCAATGAAAATAATGCAATGAATGAAAGTATGCAAATAAATTAAAATAAAATAAAAAGAAAAATAAGAAGAATGAGAAGGGAAAAAAGATAAGAAAGGAAGAAGAAAGAAATAAGAAAAGATAAAAAAATAAGGATTAGAGAAGAAAAGATAAGAAAGTTGGCTGATCTGGATATGTTGTGCGACAATGGCGACGCGGTCGCGTGAGTGACGCGGTCGCGTGGTGCGCAAATAAGGTTAGGCGACGCGGACGCGTGGGGCACGCGATCGCGTGACTCGATTTGTGCTGGTACCGCGAGTGCAGCCTCGCGGTTGCGCAACTCTCTGTTCGAAACTCTTTTTGCCAAAATTCTGGGTGACGCGATCGCGTGGTTGACGCGGTCGCGGGAGTGGCCATCTTTTGAAAACGATGCGAACGCGTGGGGCACGCGTTCGTGTGGGAAGGCTTGGGCTTCTAGCACGAGTCCAGCCCAACTCCAGCACAACTTTCGGCCATGCACCCGGTTGACGTCGATTTTCAGGTCACGCGGTCGCGTCAGCGACGCGGTCGCGTCAGCGACGCGGTCGCGTCAGCGACGCGGTCGCGTGGGGTGATTTGTGCCATTGGCACGCCTCCAGCGCTGCTCCTGCGAAACTCTCTATTTATATTAATATTGTCTTCCATCTCCTTGCGACGCGGACGCGTTGCTGATGCGGTCGCGTCGCGTGCTCGCTTTTTTTTTTTTAATCTGAAAAGATGCAGAATGCAGTGTTAATATGAATGTGATGCAAAACTTCAGGTTCAATAAAATAAAATGAAACTCAAAAACAAATAAAACTAAATAAAAATGAAAAAGGAACAATCATACCATGGTGGGTTGTCTCCCACCTAGCACTTTTAGTTAAAGTCCTTAAGTTGGACATTTGATGAGCTTCCTGTTATGGTGGCTTATGCTTGTATTCATCCAGGAATCTCCACCAATGTTTGTATCTCCAGTAACCTCCGGGGTCCCAAACTAGGCGCAGAAAGCCTTCAAGTAAGTTAAAGCAAGTGACCAGGCCCCAAGAGTGGTGATTGATAGAATGGATTTCGGGGTCCCAGACCTTGCCTTTGCACCCGTCTTTTGGTTGAGCAATATTGTTCCATCCGGGTGGCAAGCAGTCTGAATTCTCACGTAAGCGGCCAAACAACTTCCTAGACCCATTCAGTTGAGCTTTACACCAACCTTTGCATTTAAACTTAAAGCTTCCAACCATGATGAACCTTGCAGGACAATTCTTACCATTGACCATCTTCCTCTTACTCTTAATGCCACAAAGAGCTCTAAGTTGACCATCCGTCTCCAATAGCCCATATTCATGTGGGATTAGAAAGCTAAGAGATATGAAATTTACCCACTTGAATGTTGTGAAGGATGATGGCAACTTAGGGGGAGGTATTTTCAATGAAATTGCAAGCTCCACTCCCTTGTGCTCTTCTCTGATAATTACCACCTCTTTGCAAGATTCTTCAATTTCAACCTCTTCCTCTTGGTAGCTTTCTTCCAATTCAGTCTTCTCTTCATTGCTTTCCAAGGGCATGGGAGGTTGTGCTTCTTCTTCTTGAATCTCCATCTCTTGATCAACCTCTTCCAAGTCTTCAACTGTGATATGCCTTGGAGGTTGTACACCCTCCTTAGCATCAATTTCAAACGTCTTGGAAGGGGGTTCTATGACTGGACTTTCCCATGGAGGTTCTGCATCTCCTAAGTCTTCAACCACTTCTTCTTCTTCAATATTCTGGCTTCCTCTACTTGTTCCAGTATAAGGTCATGCTCCGTACTGTTCACTGGAGTTTCTAGTATCTCCTTCATACTACGTTCTTCATTAGATTGTCCACATGAAGCCATGGGGTTCCTTGAGTGTTCGAATGTCGGGAAGCTAATTGACTCATTATTGCTTGCCCCAATTGATGAATGGTTGCTGAAATCGATCCACTGTTTCTTTTAGGCGAACCTCTGCTTCTCGGGTTGCCGGATTTGGACAGGACACATAGAGAAGTGGTGGTGGTTGGGAGTGAGTGGATTGGAATTGGGGTGGTTTTATATATGGTTCATATGGCTCATAAGGTGGTTGGTATGGTGGTTGAGGGTTAGGGTCATATGGAGGTGAATGGTGGTAAGGGGCTTGTGAGTATGGTGGTCCAAAGTCATGTTGAGGAAAGGGTTCATAGGCATATGGTGGTGGTTGTTGATAGTTCACTGGAGGTGGTTGTTGCCATGAGGGTTGACCAAATCCTTGTGGCTCCTCCCATCTTTGATTGTTCCAACCTTGATGCCTGTTCTCATTGTAATTTCTTCTTCCTGCAACATTATTGTAACCAGACTCATAGCCAAAGGGGTGAGAGTTCATAGTAGTAAAAAAAAATTAAAAATGAAAATAAAAATAAATTTAAATTAAAAGGTTATTTAAATTTTGAAATTGAAAATTAAATTTTGAAATTTGAAATTTTTGAAATTTGAATTTTGAAATTTGAATTTTAAATTTTTGAAATTTGAATTTTGAAATTTGAAATTTGAAAATTTTTTAAATTTTAATTTTAAAAATTTTTAAATTTGAATTTTGAAAATTTTTAAATTTGAAATTTGAAATTTGATTTTTGAAATAAAATAAGATAAAATAAAAATTTTAAAAATAAAAATCTGAAAATTTTTTTTTTCAAAAAAATTAATTAAAAATATTTTTGAATTTAATGAGGAAAGAGAAAAACAATAAAATGACACCAAATTTCAAATTTTTAGATCAAAACGAAGAAAACAACTAAGAACAGCTTGAAGGTCAAGATGAACGTGAAGAACAACTTGAAGATCAAGATGAACAATAAGAACAAATTTTTGAAAATTTTTTTTAATAACTAAATAAAAACAAATAACCTCTTAGTTGATGGAAAAGCAAAAATAAAAACAAAAATAAAAACAAATAAACAAGCAAAAATCAAAAAAATATTTACAATAACCAATAATAAGGCACACGTTTTCAATTCCCCGGCAACGGCGCCATTTTGATGAGAGAACTTTTGCGTAGTCTAGAAATTTGCGGATAAATCCTCGTTGCAAGTATAGTTTTTAAACCTTCAAAAGTCCTTTCATACAAACGTTTTGGTTGTCACAAGTAACAAACCCCTTTAAAATTGATAACCGAGTATTCAAACCTCGGGTCATCTTCTCAAGGAATTGCAGGGAGGTATGTTCTTATTATTGGTTATGAGTTTGTAAATTGGGGTTTTGGAAGTAAGGAGGGAATATGTTATATGACAAGTAAAATAAAATAATAATAATAAAATCTCTTGGCAAGGTATAAGAATTGGAATTCCTATCCTAGTTATCCTTATCAAGTGTGAAGAGAATTGGATTTTATTCCCACTTGGTCAGCCTTTATTAAACAAAGGAAGGTTAAGTGGACTGACTAGCTTGATTCTCAAGTCCTAGTCAACTCCTGTGGAGAGACTAGTGTTAGAGCAATCCTAGCTAAAGCAAAATCTGCCAATTTCAATCACTTGCTGAGTTTGATAACTCAAGTACTACCAATCACTTGACCAAAGTCAAAGGGGAGAAAAATATCTAAATTAAATTAAAAGCATCAATATAAGCAAAGCAATCTTAAATCTGAAAATACCTCGAATAATATTAAATAAAATATGCAGATCTTAACATGAAAAGTTCATAAGCCAATTGGGCAACATATCTAATACAAGCATTGAAGCATCTGAAAGTAAAAAGAGAAATATAAAGTAAAAGGAATATTAAACGTGGGATTGAGAGTCACTCCTAAAACTAAGAGAAATCCTAAATCCTAATCCTAAGAGAGAGGAGAGAACCTCTCTCTCTAAAAACTACATCTACTCCTAAAATTGTGAATATGAAAGCTTTTATGAATGGATGTATTCTCCCACTTTATAGCCTCTAATCTGTGTTTTCCGGGCCGCAAACTGGGTCAAAAACAGTCCAGAATTCGCTGGTTTCGAATTTTGCCACGCTGGATTTCTGTCACTGCGATGCGGCCGCATGGATCACGCGGTCGCGTCACCTAGTGTCAGGGAAACTATATCATATTATATATCAAATCGAAGCCCCGGACGTTAGCTTTCCAACGCAACTGGAACCGCGTCATTTTGACCTCTGTAGCTAAAGTTATATCTGTTTGAGTGCAAAGAGGTTAGGCTGGACAGCTTAGCAGTTTCTCCAACTTCTTGTATTCCTTCCACTTTTGCATGCTTCCTTTCTATCCTCTGAGCCATTCCTGCCTTATAATTTCTGAAAACACTTAACACACATATCAAGACATATAATGGTAATAAGAGAGGATTAATCATAAGCAAATATAAGATCAAAGAAGCATGTTTTCAATCAAAACACATAATTAGGAAGGAAATATAAAACCGTGCAAATAGTATGAATAAGTGGGTAAAGAGTTAATAAAAACCACTCAATTGAGTACAAGATAAACCATAAAATAGTGGTTTATCATGCCTCAAAGCCGTGTCTTCAGCCAACTTCACAGAAGCCGCCAAGGCAACAAAACTAGCCTTCTCACCCTCCAACTCTTTCTCTAGCTTGGTCACCTTCACCTCGAGCTCCTCCTTCAAACCCTTCATCCAATCGAACTCCAACTTGGCCTCCTCCATAAAGGCCTTCGTAGCATGAAGAGGAAGATCTTGGGCAGTCCGATATAAGGCCACCCCCATGTGTGCCATCTTGATGCTACTTTGAGTAAAAAAATTCAGATGGCGAAGAAGAGAAACATCATCAGTAGGGATGGTACCATAAGGACCGATCTGCTGGTCGACAAACTCAACAGCATCGAAGTCATGGGCCTCAAGGTTAAAAGGCTTGGCCGTTTTTTGCTTTTTTGGAGGAGGAGTACCGGTGGGAGAAGAGTTAGCACCAGAAGACTGAGGAGGATCAACTAAACGAGTTGAAGGGGTAGGGATTATCCTTCCCGGCCCTGAAGCAACTGAGACCGGTTTCCTAGGAAGAACCTGGGAAGATCCCTCGCCAGCAGCCTTGGATGAAGCAAGCTGAGCTGCAGTGGCCTTCTTGGCCTTCTTAAAGGCCTTTATGGAATCTGAAGTCTTGGCCATCTCTGAAACAAACAGAAGACCAGCAAAGCCAAGTTACAAATCAAAAAAGAAGACAAATTTGAAAAGAAGTAAAAACAGATAGAAAAAATGCAGTCGACCACTACCCAGCTCAATTCGGAGAAGCGAAGGGTCCCCTAAAAACCTCTTAGTGTCAAGGTAAGGAGGTTGCCCCCAATTCTCCTCCAACACACTCACAAAGGCCTGCTCAACCTCATCCAACATCTCCCACAAATACTTCGACACAACAACATTCTTTTGCCACTCTAAAGGAAAAGTAGGTTCATCATTCTCATCCAGAAAAAAGGGGCGAGCTCCTTCAATAGCTCGGACCTTGAAAAAGTAGTTTTTAAAATCACAGAAAGATTCGTCGTACATGGAAAAAACTTTCTTTCCCTGAGAAGCTCGAAAAGAAACCCAGGCAGCCTTCTTCTTAACCACCCCAGGTTTTGTTAAAACAAAAAGATAAAAGAAGAGGGATTGGGAAGGATGGACACCCAGTTCACGACACAGCAATTGAAAGATTTTTATAAAACCCCATAAATTGGGGTGGAGTTGGGATGGAGCTATATTACAAGACAATAATAGGTTAGTCTCAAAAGGAGTGAAAGGAAAAGTAATATTCATCTGACTAAAAAAGAAGTCATACGCATAGAAAAAGGGATGGTCTCCAACAACCCGAGTAGAAAAACAAACTCTCTCTTCAGAAGTAGGAGATATAAGTTCATAATTCTTTTCCTCACTACTATTACTACAAACCCTATGAAACTTCCTAAGCTGCTCACAAAATTCAGAATCAACCAGTAAAATACACAAAAGAACCATAGAATCCACCCAGTCGGCCATGCCATCAGGGACTTTGGAGGAGACCTCAACAATATTTTTGCGAGAGGAAGACATAGTCAACTAATCCTACAACAAAGAAAAAGAGAGGAATTACTAAATAAACAACTTGACCATAACAAAGAAATCAACTCGGACAAAAATGACTAAGAGAAACACAAACAGCAAAAAGGACTCCCCAGGATACACACCAAAAGACCCAGGGGCATCCTTTGGAGGCAATCAGGGGACAAGGGCTTAGGAAAAATCTACAAGCCTACATCTCTATACATCCTAACAGGAAGATAACAACCCTTTTTTCAACTAAAGCAGTGACACCAAGAAAATTTAAAACAAGCCACCAGAAAATCGCTATCTTCTACAAAGTTCATCAACAGAGAAAAGAGTAACATGGCGAAAGTCATCAAAGAAGGAATCTTTGAGAGAGCGAACAGATTCATAAGCCCCAATAACAAACATGCAGTTCATAAAAGAAGAACACAAACCAGAAAGCAATAAACGGCACGAACCCTAGAAATACAGAAGAATCATTTCAAAATAAAAAAAATATCCCCACAGCAGTAACAAGCAGATGCACGGCGAAACAAAAAAGGTTCAAACTTTACAAAGTCAAGCCAGAAATAAAAAAATGCAAGCGACGAAGGAAGTAAAGAAGCGGAAGGAAGAACTAACCTGAAAAAAGGGGAAAGCTCTAAAGAAGGTTGAAAGTCGGAGCGACAAAACCGGAAAAATGCCTCTCAAGTAAAGCACCAACAAAGTACCAAACAAACGTCGCAGAAAAAAAAAGCAAAAATGCAAAACAGAAAGACAGAGAGAAAAAAAGGGAAGTTACAGAGAAGAGAAAACTATTTTTTGAGTGTAAAATTCAAAATAAAGGAAGAAGAGAAACGAGGCATTAAAATCAATTAATGAGGGTATTAAACCCTCGCGCATTCCCAAGGCAAGGACGCTAAATGCAAAAAGGGCGCGCTTAAAAGAAAACAAAGAAAATGCTTCGCATTCGAAAGCTTCAAACGAAGTCGACAAAATGCTTGAGTTCGGCCTTACCAGAGAAGGATCGAAGTCCTAAAACCAAGACTCGACCTCAAAAAAAAAGGACCAAGCTCGATCAGGGGCACTGTTCATACCCTAGGTCAAACCTTCCAACCCAAGATGTTTAATGACAAGGCGACCGACCTCTTCAGGTCAGACTATCCGACCTCTTCTCAAAGAGCTCGGCCAAATTGCCAAGAAAGCCCAATAAAGGGCCCAAATAGAGGAACACGACCCAAATCCAAAGGCAGCCCGAGCCTGTAGTGATAAGGGCGGTTCCCTTGAAGATAAGATGACCTCACTCAAAGATAAGATAAGATAACTAACTTATGTTATCTAAAAAGGTCACTCCACACCATTATAAATACACTGGAGCACCCAGGTATAACTCATACTCTAATTTTACAAAAAACCTGCTTAATATCCTTGCTAACTTAAGCATCGGGGTCCCTTGCAGGTACCACCACCCTCCGGTGACAAAGGATCAGCAGCATAGCCAGTCCAACAAGTCGGATACCACAGCTCCGGCCGCCATTCACCTGCCGGACACGTCAGCTCCGACCAAGTACAGAAGATCTCGTCCAAGATCGACCTATAGTTTTAGGTAACCCTCGGAACACCCCCTGGTTTGGTGCTGGCTAATTTTGAGAGTGCATCAGCTCGAGCATTCTGTTCTCGGTGTATATGGCGGATCTCATATTCCCTGAGTTGTCCGAGTTGTTCCTTGGTTTTGTCCAAGTACTTTTTCATTTTGGGATCCTTGCCTTGGTAGCTCCTTGCTATTTGTGAAGTGACTACCTGTGAGTCACTGAAGATGATAAGCTTTTGAGCTCCAACCTCCTTAGCCAGCTTCAAGCCAGCTAGTAATGCCTCATACTCGGCTTGGTTGTTTGAGGCAGGGAACCCAAATTTGAGAGATAGTTCGATTTGGGTTCCCTGGTCACATACAATTATCACACCCGCGCCACTTCCCATTTTGTTTGAGGAACCGTCTACATAGAGATTCTATTCTGTAGGGATTTCCGGGGTGTATGTAAATTCTGCAATAAAGTCGGCCAAATATTACAATTTGATGGCTGTCCGAGCTTCATATTGAAGGTCGAATTCAGACAGCTTGACTGTCCATTGTAAGATTTTTCCTGCTAAATCTGTCTTCTGCAGAATTTTTCTATTTTTTGGTAGTTTAGTTCGGATCCTTGTAGTGCTTTACTGATGAAGTATACAGGCTGTTGCCCATTGTCATCTTCTCAGACTAGTGCGGAGGCTACTGCCCGATTGCCTACTGCGAGGTACAATACGAGTGGTTCTCCTTCCCGTGGCCGAGTTAGGATAGGTGGTTGTCCCAGGAATCTTTTGAAATCTTGGAAAGCCTGTGACGTTAGGATTTTTACCAGTAAAGAGATTCATAGAAACAGTTGTGTTGTAGATATAGTCTCTAAACCGACAAAAATCCCTTTGTACAAACGTTTTGGTTGTCACAAGTAACAAACCCCTTTAAAATTGATAACCAAGTATTTAAACCTCGGGTCGTCTTCTCAAGGAATTGCAGGGAAGTATGTTCTTATTATTGGTTATGAAGATTGTAAATTGGGGGTTTTGGAAGTTTGGGCAATGCGCATAGGTATATTTTCGAGCAATAAAAATAAATAAATAACTGTAAAATAAACTCTTGGCAAGGTATGAGAACTGGAAATCCTATCCTTGTTATCCTTATCAGATGTGATGAGAATTGGATTTTAATCCCACTTAGTTAAGTCAAGTGGACTAATTAGCTTGATCCTCAAGTCCTAGTCAACTCCTGTGGAGAGACTAGTGTTAGAGCAATCCTAGCTAAAGCAAAATCTGCCAATTTCAACCACTCCTGAGTTTGACAACTCAAGTGTTACCAATTACCTAACCAAAGCCAAAAGGGAGAAAATATCTAAATTAAATTAAAAGCATTAATATAAATAAAGCAAAGCAATCTTAAATCTGAAATACCTCAAATAATATTAATTAAGAAAATCATAACATGAATGTAGCATAAGCCAAGTAGGCAACATAACTAATATAAGCATTAAAGTATCTGAACGTAAGAGATAAATATAAAGTAAAAGAACGTTGAACCTGGGATTGAGAGTCACTCCTAAAACTAAGAGAAGTCCTAAATCCTAATCCTAAGAGAGAGGAGAGAACCTCTCTCTCTAAAAACTACATCTACTCCTAAAATTGTGAATTATGGAAGCCTCATGAATGGATGTATTCCCCCACTTTATAGCCTCTAATCTGTGTTTTCTCGGCCGCAAACTGGGTCAAAAATAATCCAGAATTCGCTGGTTTCGAATTTTGCCACGCTGGATTTCCGTCACTGCGACGCGGCCGCATGGATCACGCAGTCGCGTCATCTAGCATCAGGGGAACCATAGCATATTATATATCAAATCGAAGCCCCGAATGTTAGCTTTCCAACACAACTTGAACCGCGTCGTTTGGACCTCTGTAGCTAAAGTTATAGCCGTTTGAGTGCGAAGAAGTCAGGCTGGACAGCTTAGCAATTTCTCCAACTTCTTGTATTCCTTCCACTTTTGCATGCTTCCTTTCCATCCTCCAAGCCATTCCTGCCCTATAATCTCTGAAAATACTTAACACACATATCAAGGCATCTAATGGTAATAAGAGAGGATTAATAATAAGCAAATATAAGATCAAAGAAGCATGTTTTCAATCAAAGCACATAATTAGGAAGGCAAATGTAAAACCATGCAAATAGTATGAATAAGTGGGTAAAGAGTAGGTAAAAACTACTCAATTGAGCACAAGATAAACCATAAAATAGTGGTTTATCAACCTCTCCACACTTAAACATTAGCATGTCCTCATGCTAAGCTCAAGAGAAGCTATAAAGAAATGAAGAGGAATGGTAGAATGCATGAAATGCAACCTATGAATGCAACTACATGCTAAATGCTTTTACTTACTTGGTTAAGAGTAAATAAGTTCTCCAAGAATAAATATGAACTGGATTTCACTAATTCAAATCATAAAAAATGAAGTACAAATAGACTTGTAGAAGAAAATAGCTCATGAAAGCAGGGAACAAGGAATTGAGCATCGAACCCTCACTGGTAGTGTATACACTCTAGTCACTCAAGTGTTTAAGGTTCGATTCTCTCAATTCTCTACTAACCTTGCTTTCTAAGGCTTGCTCTTCATCTAACAATCAACATAATTTTAATGCACAAATACACATATCAAGAGGTCTTTTAAGGGTTGTAATCGGGTTAGGGTTAAGGTAGGATTGTATTTGGCCAAGTGGACTAAAATCTGAATCCTTAATTAACTTAAACTTTCCACCTAACTTAAACAATCCATGTAATCACAGTACAAAATCTAACTATCCATCAACCATGTTTTCCACATATTCATGCATTCTAATTTCAAGTACAATTCATATGCATTGTTTTCAACATTTACTTTGGGGCATTTTGTCCCCTTTTTCTTATTTGCTCTTTTTCCTCTTTTCTTTTTTTTTTTTTTACATAATTTTTCTTTTTCTTTTATTTTTCTCAATGCATATGATTAAATTATTGAATGCATGAATCATGTCCTAAACATTTTTTTTTCACATTTTTAGAAAATTCTAACATACTCAATTCTCAAACTAATTGTTTCCAAATTCGCTACCCCATACTTAATTTATGAGTACTCTCACTAGTCTAAGCTAACTAAGGATTCAAATTAAGGACATTATTATTTTCCGCTTAGAGTTAATGATGTGCTAAAGTAAAGAACAAAGGGGTAAAATAGGCTCAAAATTGGTTTGCAATGGATAATGAAAAGGTTAAGGCCATATGGGTATGTAAGCTCAGTGAAACAAAGGCCTCAATCATGTAAGTGCATGCATACATTAAACCATGGAAATATAGAATTAAGCAAGACAAAGATCACAATTTTTGAGAGAAAAACACACACCAAAAATAAATTATTGGTTGATAAAATGCAACCAATTCAAATAGGCTCAAAATCTCACAGGTTTTGTGTGTTCGAGCTCTAAACCATGTTCCAGTATAATATTTCTTTAAACAAGTGTAACATTAAATTTTTATTCATATTAGTGAAATACTCTAAAAAGTTTCTTGAAAAAAGAAAATATTACTTCAACCAAGTGATAAAATATGCACAAAATTAAACAAATATGCAATCAAACATGCAAATGCAACAATGAACAAACAAATAAAATAAAAATTTTGGTGTTTGAGTCAGGAAATAACTAACCCATGGAGATCGGTATCGACCTCTCCACACTTAAAGATTGCACCGTCCTCGGTGCATGTTGAGATTTGCAGGTGGATGGGTTGTTTCAACTGTTGCTTTTCTCTAAGGATTGTGCAGATGGACTTGTCTATCTCCCCATGTAAAATGTCTTCCGCTTCCCTTCCGGGTGGTCATCCTGAAAGAAAAAGGGAAGAAGAGTAACCCAGAAATAGAGATAAGAAAATAAAAGAAGTATGGGTGGGTTAATGCCAAATGATAAGGGTCTCATTTACATGGAAGCTTCAACATGTAAGTGAGAAAACAATAGAAGCCATGGCATACCAGTGGTGCAAAATTTGCAACCATGGGGAAAAAGGTGGGTAATGAAAGACAATGTAAATTCATGTCAATGCAAGAGAAATATCAGTAATATAAAAATTAGCATTGATTTAAATAATATTACCCAATCAGGATAAAACAAGTCATGAAGCACCAAGAAAATACCAGAAAAGATGTAACAGTTGAATAAGAACATTTGAACACTAATAATAAATTTAGAAAAAATAAAAATATGCAATGAATGAGAGTATGCAATTAAATAAAATAAAATGAAAGTGAAAAAGAATGAGAAGTAGAAAAAGAAAGTGAGAAAGGAGAGAGAAGGAAGAAATTAGGATTAGAAGAGAAAAGATAAGAAAATTGGCACTAATCTGGATAGGTTGTGCGACGCTGGCGACGCGGTCGCGTGGTGCGCAATAAGGTCAGGTAACGCGGACGCGTGGGGCACGCGATCGCGTGACTTGATTTGTGCTAGTGGCGCGAGTGCAGCCTCGCGGTCGCACAACTCTCTGTTCGAAACTCTTTTTGCCAAAATTCTGGGTGACGCGATCGCGTGGTCGACGCGATCGCGTGAGTGGCCTTTCTTTTAAAAATGACGCGAACGCGTGGGGCACGCGTTCGTGTGGTTGGTCTTGGGCTTCCAGCACAAGTCCAGCCCAACTCTAGCTCAACTTTCTGCCATACACCCTTTTTACGCCAATTTCAGGTCACGCGGTCGCGTGGGAGGTCATTATTCCCATATGACTCGGTCGCGTCAGCGACGCGGTCGCGTGGGGTAATTTGTGCCATTGGCACGCCTCCAGCGCTGCTCCTGCGTAACTCTCTGTTCATATTAATATTGTCTCCCATCTCCTTCGCTGATGCGGTCGCGTCGCGTGCTCGCTCTTTTTTTTTTTAATATGAAAAATGCAGAATGCAGTGTTAATATGAATGTGATGCAAAACTCCAGGTTCAATATAACAAAATAAAATAAAATTTAAAAACAAATAAAACTAAATAAAATTGAAAAAGGACGATCATACCATGGTGGGTTGTCTCCCACCTAGCACTTTTAGTTAAAGTCCTTATGTTGGACAATTGATGAGCTTCCTGTTATGGTGGCTTATGCTTGAACTCATCCAGGAATCTCCACCAGTATTTGTGATTCCAGTAACCTCCGGGGTCCCAAACTAGGCATGTAAAACCCTTGAACAGCTTCAAAAAGATTCTTAGGCTCCCGGGGTGTTGGATGTCAGAACAGATTCCAGGATCCCAAACCTTGTTTTTACACCCATTTTTGTCGGGATCTGTATTTTTCCAGCCGGGTGATAAGTAATTTGAATTCTCACTGCAGCTACCAAACAGCTTCCTAGACCTATTCAATTGAGCTCTACACCAACCTTTGCATTTAAACTTAAAGCTTCCAACCATAATGAACCTTGCAGGACAATTCTTACCACTGGCCATCTTCTTCTTACTCTCAATGCCACAAAGAGCTCTAAGTTGACCATCCGTCTCTAGTAGCCCATATTCAAGTGGGATTAGAAAGCTATGGGATATAAATTTTACCCACTTGAATGTTGTGAAGGATGATGGCAACTTAGGGGGAGGGGTTTTTAATGAAATTGCAAGCTCCACTCCCTTGTGCTCTTCTCTGATAATTTTCACCTCTTTGCAAGCTTCTTCAATTTCAACCTCTTCCTCTTGGTAGCTCTCTTTCAATTCAATCTCCTCTTCATTGCTTTCCAAGGGCATGGGAGGTTGTGCTTCTTCTTCTTGAATCTCCATCTCTTGATCAACCTCTTCCAAGTCTTCAACTATGATATGCTTTCCAAGCTTCATCCCTTAGGCGACCTCTGCTTCTCGGGTTGTCGGACTTGGACATGATACAAAAGAAAGTGGTGGTGGTTGGGAGTGATTGGATTGGAATTGGGGTAGTTTTATATATGGTTCATATGGCTCATAAGGTGGTTGGTATGGTGGTTGCGGGTTAGGGTCATATGGAGGTGAATGGCAGAAAGGGGCTTGTGAGTTTGGTGGTCCAAAGTTATGTTGAGGAAAGGGTTTATAGGCACATGGTGGTGGTTGTTGATAGTCCATTGGAGGTGGTTGTTGCCATGAGGGTTGATCAAATCCTTGTGGCTCCTCCCATCTTTGATTGTTCCAACCTTGATGCCTGTTCTCATTGTAATTTCTTCTTCCTGCAACATTATTGTAACCAGACTCATAGCCAAAGGGGTGAGAGTTCATAGTAAATAGAAATTAAAAATAAAAACAAATTGAAATTAAAAGGTTGTTTAAATTTTTAATTTGAAAATTAAATTTTGAAATTTTGAATTTTAAATTTTTGAATTTTGATTTTTTGAAATTTGAAATTTGAAAATTTTTAAATTTGAATTTTGAAAAATTTTTAAATTTGAATTTTGAAATTTGGTTTTTAAAATAAGATAAGATAAAATAAAAAATTTTAAAATAAAAAACCAATAACCTCTTAACTTAAGAAAAAGCAAAAATAAAAACGAAAATAAAAACAAATAAACAAGCAAAAATAAAATATTTACAATAACCAATAATAAGGCACACGTTTGCAATTCCCCGGCAATGGCGCCATTTTGACGTTAGGATTTTTACCAGTAAAGAGATTCATAGAAACATTTGCGTTGTAGATATAGTCTCTAAACCGACAAAAATCTCTTCGTACAAACGTTTTGGTTGTCACAAGTAACAAACCCCTTTAAGATTGATAACTGACTATTTAAACCTCGGGTCGTCTTCTTAAGGAATTGCAGGGAAGTATGTTCTTATTATTGGTTATAAAGATTGTAAATTGGGGGTTTTGGAAGTTTGGGCAATGCGCACAGGTATATTTTCGAGCAATAAAAATAAATAAATAATTGTAAAATAAACTCTTGGCAAGGTATGAGAACCGGAAATCATGTCTTTGTTATCCTTATCAGATGTGATGTGATGAGAATTGGATTTTAATCCCACTTAGTTAAGTCAAGTGGACTAATTAGCTTGATCCTCAAGTCCTAGTCAACTCCTGTGGAGAGACTAGTGTTAGAGCAATCCTAGCTAAAGCAAAATCTGCCAATTTCAACCACTCCTGAGTTTGACAACTCAAGTGTTACCAATTAACTAACCAAATCCAAAAGAGAGAAAATATCTAAATTAAATTAAAAGCATTAATATAAATAAAGCAAAGCAATCTTAAATCTGAAATACCTCAAATAATATTAATTAAGAAAATCATAACATGAATGTAGCATAAGCCAAGTAGGCAACATAACTAATATAAGCATTAAAGTATCTGAACGTAAGAGATAAATATAAAGTAAAAGAACGTTGAACCTAGGATTGAGAGTCACTCCTAAAACTAAGAGAAATCCTAAATCCTAATCCTTAGAGAGAGGAGAGAACCTCTCTCTCTAAAAACTACATCTACTCATAAAATTGTGAATTATGGAAGCCTCATGAATGGATGTATTCCCCCACTTTATAGCCTCTAATCTGTGTTTTTTGGGCCGCAAACTGGGTCAAAAACAGTCCAGAATTCGCTAGTTTTGAATTTTGCCACGCTGGATTTTCGTCACTGCGACGCGACCGCATGGATCACGCAATCGCGTTGCCTAGTGTCATGGGAGCTATAGCATATTATATATCAAATCGAAGCTCCGGACGTTAGCTTTCCAACGCAACTGGAACTGCGTCGTTTCGACCTCTGTAGCTAAAGTTATAGCCGTTTGAGTGCGAAGAGGTTAGGCTGGACAGCTTAGCAATTTCTCCAACTTCTTGTATTCCTTCCACTTTTGCATGCTTCCTTTCCATCCTCCAAGCTATTCCTGCCCTATAACCTCTGAAAACACTTAACACACATATCAAGGCATCTAATGGTAATAAGAGATGATTAATAATAAGCAAATATAAGATCAAAGAAGCATGTTTTCAATCAAAGCACATAATTAGGAAGGCAAATGTAAAACCATGCAAATAGTATGAATAAGTGGGTAAAGAGTAGATAAAAACCACTCAATTGAGCACAAGATAAACCATAAAATAGTGGTTTATCAGCCTGCTCGCACTCCGTTGTCCATTCGAATTTCTTTCCCTTCCTTAGAGTGGCGTAGAAGGGTAGGGATCTTATTGCCGATCCAACTAGGAATCTAGACAAGGCTGCCAGTCTTCCGTTGAGTTGTTGTACCTCTTTGACACAGGTCAGACTTTTCGTATTGAGTATAGCCTTGCATTTATCCGGATTTGCTTCAATTCCCCTTTGTGTGAGCATAAAACCCAAGAATTTGCCGGCTTCTACTGCAAAGGTGCATTTTGCAAGGTTGAGTTGCATGCCATGCCTTCTTATAGTGTTGAATACTTGGGTGAGGTCGGACAGTAACGTCTCTTCACTTTGCATTTTTATTAACATGTCGTCCACATAGACTTCCATGATTTTCCCAATGTGGTCTGCAAAGACCTTATTTATTAATCTCTGATAAGTAGCTCCCGCGTTTTTGAGTCCGAAAGGCATGACGATGTAGCAGTAGTTTGCTTTTGGGGTTAAGAATGAAGTTTTTTCTTGATCTGGTGGGTACATCAGGATTTGGTTGTACCCCGAATAAGTGTCCATGAACGAGAGGTATTTATATCCGGAGGAGGCATCCACCAGAGCGTCGATACTTGGGAGTGGATAGGGATCCTTTGGGCAGGCTTTGTTGAGATCAGTGTAGTCGGTGCACATCCGCCACTTCCCGTTTGATTTTTTCACCAAGACGACGTTAGCTAGCCATAGTGGGTACTTAACTTCTCTTATGAATCCTGCTTCCAGTAAAGCTTGTACTTGTTCTTCCACAGCTTGGGATTGTTCTGGTCTGAGTTTTCTGTGTCTCTGTTGTACTGGCCGAGATCCTGGGTAAACTGCTAGCTTATGGCACATTAACTTTGGGTCTATGCCCGGCATATCTGCAGCTTTCCATGCAAAGAGGTCGACATTGTCTCTTAAAAACTGTATTAGTGATTCTTTTATGTCTCCTTTTAGGATTGTGCCAATATTGGTTGTTTTGTTTGGGACATCTCCGATTCAGACCTTTTCTACTTCGCCTTCGGGGTGTGGACGAAGTTCTTCCCGCCCTCGAATTCCACCAAGTTCGATGGTGTGGAATTCTTCTCCTCTGCCTCTGAGGTTTAGACTTTCATTATAACAGCAGCGCACTGTCTTCTGGTCTACTTTTATTGTAGCTATTCCTTTTGTGGTTGGGAACTTCATGCACAGATGTGGAGTCGAGACTACTGCGCCGAGCTGGTTTAATGTTGTCCGACCAATTAGGGCATTGCAGGATGAACTCACGTCGACCATGATGTAGTCTATATTGAGTGTCCTTGACCGGTTTCCTTTTCCAAAGGTCGTGTGTAATGAGATGTACCCAAGTGGTTGGATTGGAGTGTCTCCCAGCCCGAACAGGCTGTTCGGATATGCTCGGAGTTCTTTTTCTTCCAGGCCGAGTTTGTCGAAGGAAGTTTTGAACAAGATGTTGGCCGAGCTTCCTTGGTCTACCAGTGTGCGGTGGAGATTTGCGTTGGCCAATATGATAGTGATGACCATAAGATCGTCATGTCCCAAGATGATGCCAGCTGCATCCTCTTTAGTAAAAGTGATTGTGGGGATGTCGGGTGCTTCCTCTCTTCCCTCGGCATGATATACATCTTTAAGATGTCTTTTGCGAGATGATTTTGAGATTCCTTCCCTTGCAAATCCTCCGTGTATCATGTGGACATGTCTGTCCGGGGTACGAGGTGGTCGTTCAGTTCGTCCGACATCTTCGTCCCTTCTTCTTTTTCTTGGTTCCTCAGCTCGACTGGCTAAGTACCGATCTAATTTTCCCTCTCTTACTAATTTCTCTATGACATTTTTTAAGTCAAAACATTCCTTGGTGGAATGTCCGTAGATTCGATGGTATTCACAATATACGCCCCGATTTCCTCCTCCTTTTTTGCTTTTGAGTGGTAGAGCTGGGGGTATCTTTTCAGTATGGCATACTTCTCGGTAGACATCTACAAGTGATACCCAAAGAGGGGTGTAATTATGGTATTTTTTGATCTTTTCCCCGTGTTGATCTTCTTTCTTTTTGGACTCTTTATCCTTATCCCGGGAGGAGTAGGAGAATCCGGGTTTCGAGGTCTCTCCCAGTCGAGAGTTTTCCTCCATGTTGATGTACTTCTCTGCTCGTTCTTGCACTTCGTTCAGAGATGTAGGATATTTTTTCGATATAGAGTGGCTAAAAGGTCCCTCTCGCAAGCCATTGATGAGACCTATAATGGCGGCCTCTGTTGGTAGACTTTGTATGTCCAGACATGTTTTGTTGAATTTTTCCATGTAACTGCGGAGACTTTTCTGATCTCCTTGCTTGATTCTTAATAGACTTGGGGCGTGTTTAGTTTTCTCTTTTTGGATGGAGAACCTGGCCAGAAACTTCTTGGCAAAGTCGTCGAAGCTTGAGATGGACCTAGGGGTAGATTGTCGAACCATTTAATCGCTGTCTTTGTTAAAGTAGTCAGGAAGGCTTTGCAGCGGACTGCATCTGAGGCATCGGTGAGGTACATTCGACTTCTGAAATTACTGAGGTGATGACTGGGATCTGCTGTGCCATCGTATAGATTCATGTCGGGAAGTTTGAAGTCCTTTGGGATTTTGGTCTTCATGATCTCTTTGGTGAATGGGTCTTGGTCTTTACGGGGGATGTCTTCGCGACCAGATTGGTTTGTTTTGTCTTTGAGATCTGCTTCGAGTTTTAGGAGCTTGTCCTTTAACTCACGGTGCCGCCTAACTTCCCTTCGTAGGTCTCTCTCAGCTTCTCGTTGATGCTCCACCTCTTTTTCGAGTTGTTTTAGGCGGTTTTGAAGTGCCTCCATGGCTTCTGCGTTTGTTGAATCTTTGTTTTTGTTAGGTTGAGGAGTATCTTTCAGTGTGGTGTCTGCATTTTTGTTTGGCGTTCTGTCTACCAAACCAGAGTTGTGCTCGTTGTCCGCCATGTAGATGGAATGAATTCCAGGTTCTCCGGCAACGGCGCCAATATTCTGAGGGTTACCTGAAACTGTAGGTCGATCTCGGACGAGATCTTCTATACTAGTCAGAGATGACGTGTCCGGCTTGTTGGATTGGTAATGCTGCTAATCCTTTGTCACCAGAGGGTGGTGGTACCTGCAAGGGACTCCAATGCTTAAGTTATCAAGGGTATTAAGCAGGTTTTTAGTAGAATCAGAGTATGAGTTATACCTGGGTGCCCCAGTGTATTTATAATGGTGAGGAGTGACCTTTCTGGAGATAAGATAGTTATCTATCTTATCTTATCTTTGGGTGAGGTCATCTTATCTTCAAGGGAGCCGCCCTTATCTCTATAGGCTTTGGACTGCCTTTGGATTTGGGTCGCATTCCTCTGTTCGGGCCCTTATTGGGCTTTTCTGGTGATTTGGCCGAGCTCTTTGAGAAGATGTCGGATAGTCCGACCTGAAGAGGTCGATCGACTTGTCGCTAATTATCCCGGGTCGGACAGCTCGACCCAGGGTATGAACACCATCCATTTTTCGCTTGGTGATTCCTCTGCCTCCCTTTACAAAATCTGTATCTGCATCCTCAAAGAGTACTCCTGCTCTATTGCAAAGCCTCAGAATGGTGCTTGGGTGACCAAGTCTGCTTGATTTGCTAGTATCCTCAGCCATCTCTTGAATGCTATCTGCTATGAGCTGTGGTATATTGATTTCTCCTCCCTAAGTATGCAATATATCAGAATTTCTCTCTTTATTATGTTTGCAGTGTGGAGTATGGATCTTCTCACTATCTCATACTACCCTTTGGCCTCAGGTATGAGATCCATTCTCTTCAAGCAGCTTGGGGCCCCCTCTGAGTCCCTTTCCCAGTCTTTGCCTTCAAAGCATAAACCATGTAATATCTCATCAGGATCACTCTCACCCACCATTCTTTCATCAAAGCTGGGTTCTCCATAGGGTATCACTTTTATCTGTAAGACTCTCATGATGGATGGTGGGCTGAAATCTACCTCAACCCCCCTAACATAGCTCTTGTAGGGAGGGCTAGTCTTGCTTGACCTCACAACGTTTGTATAGAACTCCCTTATCATGGTTACACTTATGTCTGTGAAAGGTTCACATAGAAGCTCCCATCTCCTCTCCACAGTTATTCTTCTCATGATGGGGTACTCTCCATCTTTCAATTTGAAACCCATCTCTGGAATGACCTCTTTTGATTCCATTAGCCTATGATATCTTGATTCATGAAATTGAGACTTAAATCTCTTAGTATCATAGGTTGATGGTTCGGTTTCACCTGGTTCTTTTCCTTTCCTTCTTCTGGAACTTGATGAAGCCATGAATTAGGAAGGAAAGAAGGGAGAAGGAAGGATGAACTTTGATTAAGGCACGATTTAGGATGGATGGAAGATTGGGTATTGTGTGATGTCTTTGGGTAAGAAAGGGCTGCTATAACGTATTTAGGAAAGGTGTATGAATGAAACAAAGGCAAATAGATTAGGAG
The DNA here is from genome assembly GCF_003086295.3 of Arachis hypogaea. Lineage (NCBI taxonomy): Eukaryota > Viridiplantae > Streptophyta > Magnoliopsida > Fabales > Fabaceae > Arachis > Arachis hypogaea. The sequence goes on from NC_092050.1 coordinate 49,672,355, forward strand.
GTGCCACTAACTGATTTATAGCACGGGAAGGTACTGTTGGAGAAAGGCATTGGTGGTTCGGTTATGTAGCAATGGAGGGTGAGGATTGAGCATGCCTTTATTGAAAATTCTTGGAATGGACAGTGATAAACCACTATTTTATGGTTTATCTTGTGCTCATTTGAGTGATTTTTATCAATTCTTTACCCACTTATTCATATGATTTGCATGAGTTTAGTTTTCCTTCCTAATCCTATGCTATAATTGAAAACATGTTTCCTGAGCCTTTAAATTACCAAATATTAATCATCTCTTATTACCATTCGATGCCATGATATGTGCGTTAAGTGATTTCAAAGATTACAGGGCAGGAATGGCTTGGAGGATGGAAAGGAAGCATACAAAAGTGGAAGGAATACAAGAAGTTGAAGGAAGTGCAAAGCTGTCAGCCTGACCCTCTTGCACTAAAACGGTCATAACTTGAGCTACAGAGATCCAAACAACACGGTTTTAGTTGTGTTGGAAAGCTAACGTCCGGAGCTTCGATTTGATATATAATATGCCATAGCTTCCCTGATGCTAGACGACGCGAACGCGTGCTCCACGCGGATGCATCGCAGTGACAAAAATCAGCGTGGCAGATTTCTTCTCCAGCGATTTCTGGGCTGTTTACGACCCAGTTTTCGGCCCAAAAAACACAGATTAGAGGCTATAAAGTGGAGGAATCCATTCATTCATAAGCATCAACTCATAATTCACTTTTCATAATTTAGATGTAGTTTTAGAGAGAGAGAGGCTCTCTCATCTCTCTTAGGATTTAGGATTAGGATTCCTCATAAAGGAATTAGGATTTCTTATTATTTTAATTTACAATTTCTTCTGAGTTCCAGGTTCAATGTTCCTTTAATTTAACATTTCTTCTACTTTTATTTGTTATAGTACTTTGGTTTTTTTATTTTTCTTATTGATTATCTTCTTATCCAAATTGGCTTATGAACCATTCATGTTAGGATTTTCTTTATTTAATATAAATTGAGGTATTTCAGATTTATGATTCTTATTTAGCTTTTTATATTGGCTTTAATTGATTAACTGGAGGCTCTTGAGTTATTAAACTTATTGTGGTTGTTAATTAATTCCTCTAATTGACTGAAATTCCACTAACTCTAGTCTTTCCTTAGGAGTAGGCTAGGACTCTCGCGCGATCTAGAATTTTCGCAAATAAACTCCCGTTGTAAATATAGCTTCTAGACCGACAAGAATTCCTTTCTTACAAACGTTTTGGTTGTCGCAAGTAATAAATACCTTTGAAATTGATAACCGAAGTATTTAACCTCGGGTTGGCTTCTCAAGGAATTGCAGGGAGGTGTTCTTATTATTGGTTATGAGTCTTGTAAATTGGGGGTTTTAAAAGTAAGGAACAGGTAATTTAAATGACAAGTAAAATAAATTAACAATAATAAAATCTCTTGGCAAGGTATGAAAATTCGGAAGTCCTATCCTAGTTACTCTTATGAGAATTGAGTTTAACCCCGCTTAGTTAACCTTTACAAAAGCAAGGGAAAGTCAAGCGGACTAATTGAGTTTAACCCCACTTAGTTAACCTTTACAAAATTTGCTGTATGTTCCTTATTTATGAAAAACCAAACTTGTTTTCTGCTAATTGCTTTATGTGAAATCTGATGAATGTCTATCATAATTAGTATACTCATTATAAGGAACACTTTATTTTCTACCTTAATGCAATAAACTCATAAAATGATGCAATATATGGTTTATCTATTCATGAATTTGAAGCTTTGAGCAAAAGTGATTTTCTTGAAATTCATAGCATATGTAGACACCAAACTTAGTGTTTGGCTATATACTTGATAAACCACTATTTTATGATTCATCTTATGCTCAATTGAGTATTTTTATCAATTCTTCACCCACTTATTCATATAATTTGCATGGTTTTACAATTCCTTCCTTATTCTGTGATATATGTGAAAACATGTTTCCTATGCCTTAAAAATATTAATTTTAATTATCCTTTATTACCATTCGATGCCGTGATCTATGTGTTAAGTATTTTCAGGCTTTATAGGGTAGGAATGGCTTAGAAAACAGAAAGGAAATATGCAAAAATGGAAGGAACGCACAAAATGGAGTTTTGAAGAAAATGGCAGCGACGCGCACGCATGGACGACGCGCACGCGTGCCTAGCGCAAAACGCAAGCGACGTACACGCATGACTGATGCATACGCGTGGCAAGGAAAATCTCCATATGACGTGCACGCGTGACCCATGCGCACGCGTGACGGACGCCACGTGCAGAAAATGGCAGAAGTCGCACCCAGCGATTTTCTAGGCCCTTTTTTGGCCCAAATCCAAGCCCAGAAACACAGAATAGAGGCTGGAGAATGAGGGAATCAAAGGATACAACATTCATAATTCACAATTTTAGGTTTTAGATGTAGTTTTCTAGAGAGAGAGGTTCTCTCCTCTCTCTTAGGTTTTAGAATTAGGATTTCTCATAGTTTATGGTTAATTCTTCAATACCAGGTTCAATGTTCCTTTATTTTATGTTCTCTTCTACTTTTATTTATTCTATTACTCTAGTTGATTACTTGATGTTGCCAATTTGGTTTATGGATTCCTATGTTTTTTTATTTCCTATTTAATACAATTCGAGGTATTTCAGATTTATGATTGCTTTCTTCTATTTATGATATAAATAATTTAGATTTTTCTCCCTTTTAGCTTTGGTTAAGTAATTGGTGACACTTGAGTTATCAAACTCAGCTGTTGATTGAAAATTGGGAATCGTTGATTGATTTGGATCCCTCTAAAGCTAGTCTTTCTACAGGAGTTGACTTGGACTTGAGGAATCAAAATGATTAGCCCACTTGACTTTCCTTTATTTAGTAAGGGTTAACTAAGTGGGAGCAATAACAATTCTCATCACACCTGATAAGGATAACTAGGATGGGATTTTCAGTTCTCATACCTTGCCAAGAGTTTTTTTAATTATTAATTTATTTTTCTTGCCGTTTAAATTACTTGTTCCTTATTTCAAAAAACCCAAAAATATACAATTTTATAACCAATAATAAATCATACTTCCCTACAATTCCTTGAGAGATGACCCTAGGTTTAAATACTTCGGTTATAAATTTTATTGGGTTTTGTTACTTGTGACAACCAAACTTTTGTACGAAAGGATTTTCCGCCGGTTTAGAAGCTATACTTACAACACGATTATTCTTATAAAATTCTTTACTAGCAGTTAATCCCATTCGTCAAAAAATGGCACCGTTGCCGGGGAGGTGCAATTGTGTGCCTTATTATTGGTTATTGTAAATATTTTATTTTGCTTGTTTATTTGTTTTTATTTTTGTTTTTAATTTTTATTAGCTACTATGAGTTCTCACCCCCGTCGCTTTGAGTTTGGTTCTAATGTTGTCGAAAGGAATGGAAGCTATAACAGGAACATGCATCACGGTCGAAATAATCACAGATGGAAGGAGCCACGAGGATCTAATCAACCCTTTCGGCAACAACACCTTCCAAGATACCATGGACAACGACCATTTTACAATGCATGCCAAGACAATAGTTACGGTGGACCCTTTCATGACAAACCACCTTCGCCAAATTACTATGGTCAAGAGCCATTCTGAGGTGCATACCAAGATGATAGATATGGTGGACCCCCTTGTAGTTACCAGCAAGCCCCATCATAGGCCAATGAACCACCTCCTCAACATAGCTTTGAACCACCATACTCACAAACCACCTACAACCATTCACCTCCATTTCCAACCCAATTACTCCCAAGAACCACCACTTCCATATGCACCATGTCCATATCCATCAACCCAAGAATCACAGGCTCGCCTCAAGGAAATAGTAGATCAATTTCATGCAACCCTTCATCAACTGGAGCAAGCGATAAATTAATTAGCTTCCCAATGTTCCGGCACTCAAGGAACTCCCGTGACTTCATGTGGAGAATCTAATGAAGAACGTAGCATGAAGGAGACACTAGAAGCTCCGGTTAGCAGTACAGAGCATGAATTTGTACTGGAACAAGTAGAGGAAGCTGAAATTATTAAGGAAGAAGAATTGGCTGAAGACTTAGGAGACGCTGAACCTCTATGGGAATCAGGAATTGTAGAGAATTCTGCCAAGAAATTCGCAATCGATGCAAAGGAGGATAGTGATGATGAGCATGAATCAAGTTTCCTTGGTAATTATGGATGGAACAAATCAAGAAGCGAGTTTCCTTGGTAATGATGAGCATGAATCAAGTTCTCCTAATGATGACCCTGCAGTCACAATTGAATTCTTTGAGCTAGTAGAATCTTCCCCAAGTGAATATGAAGATGATGTGGAGGTAGACTTTTCCCAACCTCCAACTTATGACTTAAGTGATGAGGAAGAAATTGAAGACTTTGATCAAGACGTAGTTGCAATTAAAGAGGTCTGTAAGGAAGTGGAAGAATTCACAGAAGAATAAAAGGGAGTAGAGCTTGAAAGACCACTGGAAACACCTCCCCCAAGAACATTACTACCCAATACAAACTTCAAGTAGGTAAAATCCTTAGCCTTTATCTTTACCTTTTCACTTGAATATGGTTTGCTTGAAACCGATGGTCAGCTTAGAGCTCTTTGTGGCTTTAAGAGTAAAAGGGAGATGGTTAGTAATAAAAGCTGGCATCCAAAGTTCAATACGGTTCCACGCTCCAAATGGAAGTGCAAGGATTGGTATAGAGCTCGATTGAATGAATTTCGGAAGAAGTACGAGTATCTCAGTGGAAATTCTGATTGTGTACTGCCCGGTTGGAACAATGTAGATAAAAGCAAAGACGGTTACAAAAGCAAGGTTTGGGATCCTGGAATTTATTCTGACAATCAACATCCCTGGGGCCTGAAATCCTGCTTTAACTTGCTCGAAGGCTTTACGTGTCTAGTATGGGACCCTGGAGGCTATTGGAATTGCAAACGCTAGTGGAGATTTCTGGATGAGTTCAAGCACAAGCAACCATAACAAGGAGCTCATCAAATGTCCAACTTAAGGACTTTAACTAAAAGTGCTAGGTGGGAGACAACCCACCATGGTATGATCGTTCCTTTTTCAATTTTAATTTTATTTCGTTTTGTTTGATTTTAGTTTTATTTTATTTTATTTCATTCTCCCTAGAATCATTCATAACATCCGCATCAGCATCTGCATTTTGCATTCTGCATATTTCAAAAAAAAAAATCACACCACGCGTACGCATCGGCCACGCGTGGGCGTCGATCTCAAATCGACTTCTCCATCCAACGACCAGAAAGTTGGGCTGGAATTGTGCGGGTGGAATGCGTTAGGCACAATTGGGCCATGCGTGCATGTCAATAACGCGTACGCGTCATTTTCACTTACACACACCACGCGTGAGCGTGGGCGACGCATACGTGTTGCGTGAAAAACTTTGCCCCCTTAATTGAAACAGAGAGTTATGCCAAAACGATGCTGAATTCGTGCGTTTAGCACAATTCTAGTCGGCACGCGTACGCGTCATTTTCATTATCCCTCAATTACACGTTCGCGTCAATGATGCTTTCGCGCCGTTTCAATTTTACCTTATCCACGCGCACGCGTGACCCACGCGTACGCGTGGATTTGAATTCACTAACCCACCCTGACGCGGAAACCCAACACCACACTCCTCTTATCGCCCCTCCTCTTCTTCCCCTACGCTCCCTATCCCTCTTTCACCCCCTGCCTCCACCCGGACCACCGCAGGCACCCCAGCGCCGCCGTGCCGCACCACAGCGCCGCCGTGCCGCCCACCAGCGCCACCACACCACCACCCTCTCTCTTCGTTTAATTTCTTTCACTACGCACACTAGGATCCACTACACTCCGATTCCTTTCCCATTCCAGTTAGTTAGTTTGCATATTTTTCAATTCTGTTGAAATTAGGATAGTTGGTGATGCATGTTCGTAGTGGATTTTAGGTGGTTAGGTAGTTAAGATGTGGTTAGTGGATTTAGGTCTGATAATTGCGCCGTTCTTGCTGCTTGCTTTATCTGTTTCGCGATTCTAAAATTGTTGTGCTGTTGATGTTGCTATTCACTGCTGTTCCATTCCTGTTCGATACTATTTTGTTCCATCGGATCTTAATTGAGTGTTGCAAATGCCTATATAACTGCACATACATTAGCATTCTTGTTACCACTTGCTTTTTATCCTCAATGATTCAGTATGCCAAATATATTGCATCCATATCCTATATTCTTGCTTGCATTCTGAATTTGCTAAAGCCATGCTGATTACATATACCTAATTACTGCTGTTTTAGATTAGCTAAATCACTTATTGCTGTTTTGGATTGGCTAAACTTGCTTATTACCTATACTTGCTATTTTTGGTCTTACCTATTCTAGGATTCATATAAGCTGCTAATCTTGCTTAAAAGTAATGCTCCTTGCATTATTAGGCTATTTGATTTTCCGGGAACGTCCAATTTTTAACCAAAATGCTGCCCAATTTTTCCGCAAATTGTTTCACTCAACTCCCATTTATAAATTGGCTTTGGTACTTTTAGACTCTGCACTAATTGTTTTCAACCAAGCCAATTCATGGATGAATGGGCTAGCATTCCTACTTCTTCTGGTTCCCTTCTTAGTTAAATCGCATTATTGATGATTTTATTCATTTTGCACTTCTTTTATTTACATGATTTATCATCATTAATCTGCATTCTCTGCTTGAATGTGAGTTGCTGGTTCTTTAAGTTTGTGCAATTTTTGTTAACTAGGAACTATAATACCATGCCACTAACTTTAACTTCACTCTTTAACTCTTAACTGCATTAACTTTCTAACTTCTCTCTTAGTTTTCAACTAACTACTTTCAACCCATTTCAAGGCATGATTATTGTCGTTCCTGATAAACAAGCATTCGGCATATCATAGATCTTGGATTCTGACTCTTATTTAAATTCTTTGACTTTTAGCTTGCCTACAGTCCAAAATTCTACATCTATCTAACTCACTTCATGCTTATATTGCTATTCTGTTCCTCTTTTGCCCATCTATGCTTATATTGCTCAAATACTATTTGCTTATCTGTTTTCCTGCTTTAGTTTAATAGACTGTATCCTGGAACCTCTGCTTTTCAGGATGTCTGACGCAAAAGGCAAAGGAAAAGCCAAAACAGGCACAGGCAAAAGAAAAAGAGGAGAATCCTCTACCACTATTTTAGATATCCTACATGATGATTCCTGGCGGGAGAAGAATTTTACCCCGCAGGAAAAAGCTGATCAGTTAGTGCCTGCAACCGACCCAGTCAAGTTCGCAAACCGTTATTGTGAGCTAAAGTATGCTGTCTTTGGGACTCACAGGCACCTATACTTGGAAAAGACCCTCAGAATTCCAGCTGAACTACAACAGTACACCACAAAACAAATCAAACAGAGAGGCTGGTTCTTTCTAGAGAGGAACTTGACTGAGGTAAATACATCCTGGGTTAGAGAATTTTACTGCAACTATTTTAAAACGACCCTGGATGCAGTATAGCTCAGAGGGAAGCAGATTCTAGTTACTGAGGAGGCAATTGAAGATATCCTCCAATTCCAGCCTAAGTCAGATGAACCAAATGATTACCAGAAGGCTGAAGAAGATATGAGGTTTATGTGTTTTGATTGGGAAGCAGTCAAACGTACTATAGCTATTGATCCTGCTGTCCCATGGGTTATGGGAAAGTCAACAGTGCACCCTAAAGGCATCAAGATCAATTATCTAAACGGTGAGGCTCGGCTATGGCAGCAAATTCTGAGCAACTATGTGATGCCAAGCACTCACGAGACTGAGGTGCCAGATGCCATGATTACTCTTATCTGGTGCGTGATGGAAGGCAAGGACCTGTACCTTCCCCGATTTATCCGATACTACATGGCCAGGGTCTATGTCTGAGGCACTCTGCCCTTCCCCTATTTGATTACCCAGATGGGCCGCCGAGCCGAGGTACCCTGGGAGCTTACGGGTGAGAAGCCACCAGCCGCCGACTGCAAGAAGATCATCCCACATGGCAGGAAGTTCGTAGCTCTGGGCTACAGACCGCCCTCTCTTACTGCCCCCACTGATGCAGCCACATCTTCTGCTGCCCGCTCAGCATCTGCTGCACAAGCCACCACCACAGCACCTTCACCTGCTTCCGAGCCCATTTACCACTTAGTGCACCGCCTCTTTCAGTGGCTAGACCAGATGGAGCGCCGCAACCAGCAGCGATATGAGTGGTCTGAGCGTCGCATCAAGCGACTCTATGAGCATTTGAAGTTGATGATCCGGTCAGGCCATGCTGACATCCCCTCCGAGCCTGACACACCATCAGAGCCATCTAAGGAGGAGGAAGATGAGCAGGAGGACGATGCACGGGCAGAGGCTGAGCAGGCTGCGCCACATCATGAGGAGTCCCAGCAGATACAGCCAGCAGATCCAGAGGTCCCTATACAGACAGAGCCTCCACTTCAGCAGGCAGACCCCCAGGCACCCACACAGACTGCAGCACCTCAGGCCACCACAGAGACACCAACAGAGCACCCTTCCGGAGATAACGCTTCTTCACACCCAGCTTGATTGAGCATCGAGGACGATGCTATTATATAAGTGTGGGGAGGTTGCCATCTCTGGCGAACTTTATTTTGGTGAACCACTTTCAGACTCTTTATCCTATTTTATTTCTTTTTCTATATTATTTTTATTTTTATTTTATTTTATCTTATTTTCCTTTTCAGTACTTGCACATTTTCTTTTGTTGTATTTTTTGTCTATTTCTACTTTACTACATTTTGCACTTTGGGCTGTATATATATCTTAGATATTTAGCTTAATTTGTAATCTTAGCTTATTTAGTTGTGATATAGAAAATATGGATTATTTAGTTTTGTTTACCCTTTTAGCATATGACAAATTGGTTTAATTGAAAATAAAGAGTAAACTAGAAATTTTTAGTTTTTCAGAATCACAATAATCCACCCACTATATATATATATATCAATAAATGTTGGTAAATTGACAACATTTTTCAAAGAATATACTTTTTTTTATATGAGTCATTCAAAGATTCACATTTAGTTGAATGGAAACTCTTAATTCCTACTTGCATGATATATATAACTGATATATGGTTTCTTAGCCAAAGAACACACAACCCATGAGTTTTTGAGCTTAATTGCATGGCTACATTATTTAACCATAGTTTTCATTCCTATGTGTTTCTCCCTTCTTCACTATAATTGCAGACTTTACTTTGTTTCATTCTATATGTCCAATACTCAATGTATTTACATTCTTGCATATGATTGAGGCCATTACTTATTTTTTCCTCACTTATCCCAAATAAGTCTACCCTTTTATATCACCCTTGTTAGCCCCCTTGAGCCTTTTAATCCCCATTTATTCTATTCTATAACCACATCACTAGCCTTAAGCAGAAAAAAAAATTAAATATCCCAATTTGGATCCTTGGTTAGCTTAAGATAGAGATTGTGCATCCACTAAGTGTGGAAAAACTATGGAAACTTGGGTTGGTAGGAAAATATTAAATTGATAAATTATTTGAAATATTGGGCGTATGCTCATGTGAGACTTAAATAATTAAAATACCATGTGCATTGATATAAAAAAAAACCCTTTAAATAAGTAAATAAATAAGAGGACAAAATTACCCCAATAATGAGTTTAGTAAAGAAATCAATGCACATAGGATAAGATTAAAAATAATTTGGTGCATGAGTATGTGATACAAAAGTGGGAAAATTGGGAAGTTAAGCATAATTTTAGAATCATGGAGAGTATGTATATGTTAGGTGAAATTTTAGACTAATCAAGGATTCAATTTATAGTTCACTTAGCCGTATATATATATATCCTCACCTTTGCCTTAACCCCATTACAACCTTGAAAAGACCTCATGATGTTTGCATGTGTACATTGAAAATTTGTTGATTGGTTAGATGAAGAACAAAGTTTTAGAAAGCATGACTAGAGAAGAATAGAGTGATTAACTCCAAACATTGGGTGATTAGAGTGCATACACAATTCCAGTGAGGGTTCAATAGCTCATTTCCATATATCCATATTTAATCATTGATTGTCTTGCAAGTATGTGAACTCTTTTAATTAATTCAAATCAATTGTGAATGTGTTTTAATATGATTTAGCCTTGGTTGTGCATATATGATTCTTTGAAAATATGAATCAATTTAACCACATGTAAGCTTTATATATATAGGTGGATAATAATTATAATTGCATGATTCATTTAGGTAGCTTGCATTTAGAATAGATTGCATTGCGTAGATTCCACCATTCTACCTTTACTCTTTTAGTTTCTCTTGAATTTAGCATGAGGACATGCTATTGTTTAAGTGTGGGGAGGTTGATAAACCACTATTTTATGATTCATCTTATGATCAATTGAGTGTTTTTATCAATTCTTCACCCACTTATTCATATAATTTGCATGGTTTTACAATTCCTTCCTTATTTTGTGATATATATATGTGAAGACATGTTTTCTATACCTTAAAAATATTAATTTTAATTATCCTTTATTACCATTCGATGCCGTGATCTGTGTGTTAAGTATTTTCAGGCTTCATAGGGCAGGAATGGCTTAGAGGACAGAAAGAAAACATGCAAAAATGGAAGGAACGCACAAAATGGAGTTTTGAAGAAAATGGCAGCGATGCGCACGCATGGACAACGCGGACGCGTGCCTATCGTAAAATGCAAGCAACGCGCACGTGTGATTGACGCGTACGCGTGGCAAGGAAAATCTCCAAATGACGCGCACGAGTGACCCACGTGCACGCGTGACGGACGCCATGTGCAGAAAATGGTAGAAGTCGCCCCCAGCGATTTCTAGGCCCTTTTTCGGCCCAAATCCAAGCCCAGAAACACAGAATAGAGGCTGGAGAATGAGGGAATCAAAGGATACAACATTCATAATTCACAATTTTAGATTTTAGATGTAGTTTTCTAGAGAGAGAGGTTCTCTCATCTCTCTTAGGTTTTAGAATTAGGATTTCTCTTAGTTTATGGTTAATTCTTCAATACCAGGTTCAATGTTCCTTTACTTTATGTTTTCTTCTACTTTTATTTATTCTATTACTCTAGTTGATTACTTGATGTTGCCAATTTGGTTTATGGATTCCTATGTTTAATTTTATTTCCTATTTAATACAATTCGAGGTATTTCAGTTTTATGATTGCTTTCTTCCATTTATGATATAAATAATTTATATTTTTCTCCCTTTTGGCTTTGGTTAAGTAATTGGTGACACTTGAATTATCAAACTCAGCTGTTGATTAAAAATTGGGAATTGCTGATTGATTTGGATCCCTCTAAAGCTAGTCTTTCCACAAGAGTTGACTAGGACTTGAGGAATCAAATTGATTAGTCCACTTGACTTTCCTTTATTTAGTAGAGGTTAACTAAGTGGGAGCAATAACAATTCTCATCACACCTGATAAGCATAACTAGGATGGGATTTCCAGTTCTCATACCTTGCCAAGAGTTTTTCTAATTATTAATTTATTTTTCTTGCCATTTAAATTACTTGTTCCTTATTTCAAAAAACCCAAAAATATATAATTTCATAACCAATAATAAATCATACTTCCCGGCAATTCCTTGAGAGATGACCCGAGGTTTTAATACTTCGGTTATAAATTTTATTGGGTTTTGTTACTTGTGACAACCAAACTTTTGTACGAAAGGATTTTCTGCCGGTTTAGAAGCTATACTTACAACATGATTATTCTTATACAATTCTTTACTAGCAGTTAATCTCGTTCGTTAAAAAATGGCGCCGTTGCCGGGGAGGTGCAATTGTGTGCCTTATTATTGGTTATTGTAAATATTTTATTTTTCTTGTTTATTTGATTTTATTTTTATTTTTAATTTTTATTAGCTACTATGAGTTCTCACCCCCGTCGCTTTGAGTTTGGTTCTAATGTTGTCGAAAGGAATGGAAGCTATAATAGGAACATGCATCACGGTCAAAACAATCACACATGGAAGGAGCCACGAGGATCTGATCAACCCTTTCGGCAACAACACCTTCCAAGATACCATGGACAACGACCATTTTACAATGCATGCCAAGACAATAGTTACGGTGGACCCTTTCGTGACAAACCACCTCCGCCAAATTACTATGGTCAAGAGCCATTCTGAGGTGCATACCAAGATAATAGATATGGTGGACCCCCTTGTAGTTACCAACAAGCCCCATCATATGCCAATGAACCACCTCCTCAACATAGCTTTGAACCACCATACTCACAAACCACCTACAACCATTCACCTCCATATGACACTAACCTTTATCCACCACAATTCCAATTCAATTACTCCTAAAAACCACCACTTCCATATGCACCATGCCCATATCCATCAACCCAAGAATCACAGGCTCGCCTCAAGGAAACAGTAGATCAATTTCATGCAACCCTTCATCAACTGGAGCAAGCGATAAATCTATTAGCTTCTAGATGTTTCGGCACTCAAGGAACTCCCATGGCTTCATGTGGAGAATCTAATAAAGAACGTAGTATGAAGGAGACACTAGAAGCTCCGGTTAGTAGTACAGAGCATGACTTTGTACTGGAACAAGTAGAGGAAGCTGAAATTATCAAAGAAGAAGAATTGGTTGAAGACTTAGGAGATGCTGAACCTCCATGGAATCAAGAATTGTAGAGAATTTTGCCAAGAAATTCGCAATCGATGCTAAGGTGGATAGTGCACAACCCCCAAAGCATGTATCTTACGAAGAACTGGACGGAACAGATCAAGAAGCAAGTTTCCTTGGTAATGATGAGCATGAATCAAGTTCTCCTAATGATGACCTTGCAGTCACAATTGAACTCCTTGAGCTAGAAGAATCTTCCCCAAGTGAATATGAAGATGATGTGGAGGTAGACTTTTCCCAACCTCCAACTTATGACTTAAGTGATGAGGAAGAAATTGAAGACTTTGATCAAGACGTAGTTGCAATTAAAGAGGTCTGTAAGGAAGTGGAAGAATTCACAGAAGAATAAAAGGGAGTAGAGCTTGAAAGACCACTGGAAACACCTCCCCCAAGAACATTACTACCCAATACAAACTTCAAGTAGGTAAAATCCTTAGCCTTTATCTTTACCTTTTCACTTGAATATGGTTTGCTTGAAACCGATGGTCAGCTTAGAGCTCTTTGTGGCTTTAAGAGTAAAAGGGAGATGGTTAGTAATAAGAGCTGGCATCCAAAGTTCAATACGGTTCCATGCTCCAAATGGAAGTGCAAGGATTGGTATAGAGCTCGATTGAATGAATTTCGGAAGAAGTTCGGGTATCTCAGTGGAAATTCTTATTGTGTACTGCCTGGTTGGAACAATGTAGATAAAAGTGAAGACGGTTACAAAAGCAAGGTTTGGGATCCTGGAATTTATTCTGACAATCAACATCCCTGGGGCCTGAAATCCTGCTTTATCTTGCTCGAAGGCTTTACGTGTCTAGTTTGGGACCTTGGAGGCTATTGGAATTGCAAACACTGGTGGAGATTTTTGGTTGAGTTCAAGCACAAGCCACCATAACAAGGAGCTCATCAAATGTCCAACTTAAGGACTTTAACTAAAAGTGCTAGGTGGGAGACAACCCACTGTGGTATGATAATTCCTTTTTCAATGTTAATTTTATTTCGTTTTGTTTTATTTTAATTTTATTTTATTTTATTTCATTCTCCCTAGAATCATTCATAACATCCGCATCAGCATCTGCATTTTGCATTCTGCATATTTCAAAAAAAAAAATCACACCACGCATGCGCATCGGCCACGCATGGGGGTCGATCTCAAATTGATGTCTCCATCCAATGGCCAGAAAGTTGGGCTGGAATCGTGCAGCTGGTGTGCATTAGGCCCAATTGGGCGACGCGTGTGCGTCAATAACGCGTACGCCTCATTTTCACTTACACACACCACGCGTGAGCGTGGGCGACGCGTAGCGTCGCGTGAAAATCTTTGCCCCCTTAATTGAAACAGAGAGTTGCACCAAAATGACGCTGAATTCATGCGTTTAGCACAATTCTAGTTGATACGTACGGGTGCTTCATGCGTACGCGTCATTTTCATTATCCCTCAATTACGTGTTCGTGTCAATGATGCTTTCGCACTGTTTCAATTTTACCTTATCCACGTGCACGCGTGACCCACGCGTACGCATGGATTTAAATTCACTAACACCCCCTGATGCGAAAACCCTAGCCCTCGTGTGCTCACTTTTCCCCCCTCCCTCACAGTCTTCTCCTCTCCTCCCTCCAACCTCCCAACCACCACCGCTAACCTAGCCGCCGTGCCACTGATAAATCCCATTTATAGGGTTTATCTTGTGCTTGAATTGGGGGACTTTACAACCTTTTACCCACATTTATTCAATGAAATAGCATGGTTTCATGATTGTCTCCTAATTTGTGCTTAAGTGAGAAAACATGCTTTCTAGGTCTTTAATTAGGCAAATTTAATTCACCTTGGATTCCACTAGATGCCTTGATTTATTTTGTTAAGTGATTTAAGGTTGAAAAAGGCTAGGAATGGATCAAAGGAGTGAAGAGGAAAGCATGCAAAGTGGAGAAATCGTGAAAAATCCAAAGATTTGAGAAACATCATCCACGCACACGCGCACTGTGCGCGCACGCGTGGATCGCGAAAAGGCAAGGGACGCGAACGCGCACTGTACGCGTACGCGTCGGTGGGCGCATGTGATTTTTAAATAGAAAATGTGTCCAGTGATTTTTGAGAAGCTGTGGGGCCCAATTGCAACCAATTTTGGCACCCAAAATGCTTTAAAAGACCAAGGATTGAAGGGGATTGACATCCTTAGCTCAGTCACACATTAGGATTAGTTTTAGTTAGTTTCTAGAGAGAGAAGCTCTCTCATCTCTCTAGAATTAGAAGTAGGTTAGATCTAGCTTAGGAATTTTTAGATCTAGTTAATTTCATGCTTAGATTTACTTTTCATGTTGTAATTCTTCTTCTTCTACATCTCCTCTTTCTAGTTTTGCATTTAATTCTTGTAATTTCCTACTTTTATGTTGATGCACTTTGTTCTTCCATTTTCCTTTAATGCAATTTATGATTCATGTTCCGTTATTGTTGATTTGCTTTGTTGTTGTTTAATTCCTTTCAATTGAGTAGTGTAGATTTACATTCCTTGCAATTTTACTATACTTTCCTTTTATGCCTGGCAAGTGTTTGATGAAATGCTTAGTTGGATTTTAGAGTAGATTTTTAGTGCTCTTGGCTTGGGAAGGTAACTTAGGAACTCTTGAGTTACTAATGTCCAAGTGATTGACGATTGGGAGCCATTAACTCTAGATCTCACTAATTGATTTAGTGGAGAACTAGGACTTATGAACTTGGATTGACATAGCTCACTTGACTTTCCTCTACTATTAGTTAGGGGTTAACTTAGTGGGGTTGGTCCTTGCCAATTCTCATGTTGTGGTTAGTGATTAGGATAGAGATCCTTGACCACCAAACCTTGCCAAGACCTCTTTAGTTGTTAGTTTATTTTCCTTTCCATTTACTTTTCATGCCTTTTATCAAAAACCCCAAATATAACTCATAACCAATAACAAGGACACTTTATTGCAACTCCTAGGGAGAACGACCAGAGGTTCAATACTTCGGTTTATAAATTTAGGGGTTTGTTACTTGTGACAAACAAATTTTTGTATGAAAGGATTGATGTTGGTTTAGAAACTATATTATAACGAGACTTATTGTGAATTCTAAACCGTCAAAAGTCCTCTCATCAGCCACCACCATCGACAACCCCTCGCCGCACCGCCCTCACCCCTTCTTTTCCCCTCTCTTCCTCTTCTTCCCCCTACCCCCCTCCTCACCCCTGCCCCGTTGCCAACCCAACCCCGCCGCTGTACCCTAATGCCGGCCACCACCACCCCAACGCTACACACCTCTCATCGCCCCTCCCCTTCTTCCCCTACCTCCCTATCCCTCTTTCACCCCTTGCCTCCACCCAGACCACCGCAGGCACCCCAACACCGCCGTCCCGCATCACAGTGCCGCCGTGCCGCCCACCAGCGCCACCACACCACCACCCTCTCTCTTTGTTCAATTTTTTTCACTACACACACGAGGTTCCACTGCACTCCGATTCCTTTCCCGTTCTAGTTAGTTAGTTTGCATATTTTTCAATTCTGTTCAAATTAGGATAGTTGGTGATGCATGTTCGTAGTGGATTTTAGGTGGTTAGTTAGCTAGGTTGTGGTTAGTGGATTTAGGTCTGATAATTGTGCCGTTCTTGCTGTTTGCTTTATCTGTTTCGCAATTCTGAAATTGCTGTGCTGTTGATGTTGCTATTCACTGCTGTTCCATTCCTGTTCGATACTATTTTGTTTCATCGGATCTTAATTGAGTGTTGCAAATGCCTATATAAATGCACATACATTAGCATTCTTGTTGCCATTTGCTTTTTATCCTCAATGATTCAATATGCCGAATACATTGCATCCATATCCTATATTCTTGCTTGCTTTCTGAATTTTCTAAAGCCAGGCTGATTACATATACTTAATTACTGCTGTTTTGGATTAGCTAAATCACTTATTCCTATTTTGGATTGGCTAAACTTGCTTATTACCTATACTTTCTATTTTTGGTCTTACCTGTTCTAGGATTCATATAAGGTGCTAATCTTGCTTAAAAGTAATGCTCCTTGCATTATTAGTCTATTCGATTTTCCGGGAACGTCCAATTTTTAGCCAAAATGCTGCCCAATTTTTCTGCAAATTGTTTTACTCAACTCCCATTATAAATTGGCTTTGGTACTTTTGAACTCTGCACTAATTGGTTTCAACCAAGACAATTCATGGATGAATGGGCTAGCATTGCTACTTCTTCTGGTTCCCTTCTTAGTTAAATCGCATTATTGATGATTTTATTCATTTTGCACTTCTTTTATTTACATGATTTATCATCATTAATCTGCATTCTCTGCTTGAATGTGAGTTGCTGGTTCTTTAAGTTTATGCAATTTTTGTTAACTAGGAAATACAATACCATGCCACTAACTTTAACTTCACTCTTTAACTCTTAACTGCATTAACTTTCTAACTTCTCTATTAGTTTTCAACTAACTACTTTCAACACATTTCAAGGCATGATTATTGTTGTTCCTGATACACAAGCATTCCGCATATCATAGATCTTGGATTGTGACTCTTATTTAAATTCTTTGACTTTTAGCTTGCTTACAATCTAAAATTCTATATCTATCTAACTCACTTCATGCTTATATTGCTATTCTATTCCTCTTTTTCCCATCTATGCTTATATTGCTCAAATACTATTTGCTTACCTGTTTTCCTACTTTAGTTTAATAAACTGTATCCTGGAACCTCTGCTTTTTAGAATGTCTGACCCAAAAGGCAAAGGAAAAGCAAAAACAGGCGCAGGAAAAAGAAAAAGAGGAGAATCCTCTACCACTTGATGGATTATTTTGGAAAACGAATTCCAGAACAACTAAAACTCACCGGCAAGTATATCGGGTCGCATCAAGTAGTAAAACTCACTTAGAGTGAGGTCGATCCCACAGGGATTGATGGATCAAGCAAATTTAGTGGGTGATTAGTTTAGTCAAGCTAACATTGATGATTTGAGGTGTAAAGTGACCAACAGAATTTTAAATGACAGGAAATTTAAAGTTGCAGAAAGTAAACATGCAGAAACTTAAAGAACAAGAAAAGTAAATTGTAGAAACTTAAATGACAAGAAATGTAAATTGCATTAAATGTAAAGGGGAGTGGGTGCTGGAAATTAAAGAAAGCAATAGATCAATCAATAAGAACAATTGGAGGAAATGTAAATGTGCAGGGAATTAAATCAAGCTTAACGTGAAAGGAAATGTGAAATTGCAGTATGCAGGAAAGGAAATTGCAGAAGAGTAAAAGTAGTAGAAGAGGAATCAACAATTTCAATGAAACAGTAAAAACAGAAGAGCAGCCAAGAGCTCAACTCAATTGCAAAAATAAAATTGAAGATCTCAGGGAATTAAAGAGACTAGAAAACAAGTCTAGATCTCACTCCCTTGCTAGATCCAACAGAGAACAAGATGCAGGAAATTAAAGATGAAAGCAATGAAGAGAACTTTGATTCAAATCACAATTCACTTGAAAATTTGTAGAAGAAGAACAAGAGAAGTTGCAGATAGAGAATGAAAACAGAATTCCTTCTAATCTCAATCCAAGATTTAAAACAGAAATGAAAATTAAAGAGAGAGCTCTCTACTCCTACTCCTATTGGAACCAGCCTTCTATGTTCTCTAATGGAACTCCTCTGCTTGCTCTCTAGTAGAGCTAGCCTTTTTATAGGCTTTTCACAAAATAAAAATGAAAATAAAAAATGAAATTCTAAACAAATTACAATTAAAAAATAAATTCCTCAGCTAACTTGTTCTTGTGCCTTGAAGTGATGTCCATGGGCTTTAGAATTTGGTGAAGAAATGAATTAATTTGGATTTTTAATGGATTTTTGGCCCATGGTGCACCTCCCAGTGGATGGCTCGGTTCAAATACCAAACTGAGCGCCCAATGTGCTTTGTGTTGCCCAATTTTTGGTGCGCGAGCCCCTTTTTCACGTTGCTCTTTAATAGAGCTCAGTTAGAAAATTGAACTGAGCTATACATCTTGCCTTGTGTGTGTCAACTTGTGCGCAAGGCTTGCTCCTTGGCGTGCCAAAAGTGTGGGGAATGGGGGAGAGTAGCGCTCAGTTGGGAAATCCAACTGAGCTCCCTATTGTAGCGCCAGTTGTGGGCTTCATGCTTCCAAGTTCGATCTTTGGTGGAAGCAAGCAAATTGGTGTTGATTTCCTTGGAAGAGTGGAGAGTAAGGAGTGCTTGTACAAGGAAGCTCCAGGTTCGAGCCTTGTTGAGTGAAATGTTGTACCCATTTTTATTTCAAGGAGTAGCGCTCTTTCCTTTCAAGTGAGAGGTTCCCACTTCGAATCTTGGTGAAGCCACTTTAGTCTATTTTTGCTTGTTTTTGGCCCTTAAAGATGCCTTTTACTTGTGCCTCAATTTCATGCCAAATATTAACTATCATATATCGTTGGAAATCTCTGAATGTCAGCTTTTCAACGCAACTGGATGAGGCTCTGAATGCCAAATATTAACTATCATATATGGTCCTTTGAATGAGGCATGGTCATGCTGTGAACACCCAAGTTTAACTTAGCGAAAATTCATGCTTCCATGCTGAATTTTTCACGATAAAGCTAAGTTCATTTAGTGAACTGAGCTTTGTGAGTGCTATTGTCAAGCTTCCTTGATTTGGTCATGGGCCACGCTTTTAAAAGCGTGGCCTAAGGCTCCAAAGTGTGTTCCAACTTCAAAGTGTGCCCCAAAACTCTTTTCTCTTTTTTAGCTTATTTGTTTGCTCTTTTTGCTTCTTTTTCCTCTTATTTCCTACAAAATTTATAAAATCAAAAGATCAAGGAAATATACCATTTAAGCACAAAAGAATGCAATATTTAAGCACTAATTATCAATTTCTTATATGAAAAAGCATAGAAAAATATGACATGATGACATGTCATCACAACACCAAACTTAAACCTTGCTTGTCCCCAAGCAAGAAAAGAATCATGCAATAAAGATTGACAATCAAAGGTAAGAAGAATAGCAACTCAATGTTCATGGTAAGCTAGTTTTCTAAGCATGCTACAATCACAAAAGAAATGTAAATGATTGATGCTTCTATCTAGCTCAATTTATGAAATCTTTTCATTATAATTTTCCCTTGAAACAAGCTTTTGATTTTCTTATTAGCTTCTCCTTTTGGGTGCTTTGCCCCATGAGTTGATAACAAAGCTACGACTCTAAATGCTTTGTTTTCAAGTATTACCACTTGATACATAAGCACCACAAGTATTTAATTAGAGGACTTCATTAAGCTCATTTGTTTCTTTTCTTAACTCTCTAATCATTGATGCTCATAGCCTTGAGCTTTGAGGGAGTGCTTTTGCACTTGAGCCTAGCCTTGACTTCTAAGTGTTTTGTTTTCAATCATTTGGCTTGATACATAAGCACCACAAGTACTTAACAAATTAATTGTCATTGGTACTCAGAGCCTTCAGCTTTCTCATTCTTTCCCTTTTTCTTTTCTTGCTTTAATTGTATTTGCTTTTTCAAGGTTTTCATGATTTTCAAAAGATTTCACAAAATGTCGTGGATGAAAACTTCAATTAAATAAAATCTAATGCAATTGAGCAACAATCAAACATACTAGCCTTCCAATACTTGTATGCACATGCTAAATTCTTCTTTAATTCCTTGTTTGTTTATGATCATGATGCTTTTTTTTCTTTTGAATTCACAAAACTCAAGTTGGTAGTCATAATGCCACAGCAACATGTTGCAAATCAAAATTCAAGCTATGCTTACTCATACCACACATGCATACAGAGAGGATAAAGACAGTCATGCAATGTATAGTGCTAGAAACAATTGAGAGGAAAAGGAACTTTACAACCTTGTAATTCATCTTCTCTATTGTTGTCACTTTCCTCCCATTCTTCTCCTTCCCATACCAAACTCAGCATGCTTGCTCATCCTCAAGCAACAACTAGAACAATGGTGATGGGGCTAAGATAGATCATGATTGTCTTACTCAATAAAATGTTAGTAGTGCATGTGTTCTAAGCAAGCAAAATTAAAGATAAAAATCAAGGCACAAGAGACAGAGACATTTTGATTGCAAACGTAAGAAGATGAGCATAATACATTGCATAAAAAAAATGAGTGGCACACCAAACTTAGTGTGACACTTTCACTTGAAATTAATGCAAGTATCTAGTAAAGATTAGAAGCAAATTTTGTTGCATAGCAACACCAAACTTAGAATGCAATCATATGTCAATTTATTTGAATAACTAAGCAAATGAAACTGTTATATGTTAAGTACAATCACCAAGCCAAGAATCTGTCATGAATAAAGATCTCTTGGTAATGCATTAACAAAAACAGTTAATAAGCAAACTAGATGAAAGCATTTAAAAACAGAAAAATGACTAAAGCAAGTAGAATGAAAAAGTGTCAAATCAAAAGAGAAAAATAAAACTGCAGAGGCATTATGATTATGCAGACAAGTAGTGTTGCTTGAATAAATTGCATAGAAATTAAGTGGCACACCAAACTTAGAATCTTGGTGTGTCACTTTCATTTTTGATTTGATGCAATCATCCAAAAAGATTGAAAACAATTTGTTGCAAAGCAACACCAAACTTAGAATGTAACCATATGCCAATTTATTGAAATTTAAACAAAGCAAAGAAAGAAATGTACCTACGGTCTACCTGTTCTTCACTTTCTTCCTCTTCTTCCAATTTGTTAAGAGGAATGACCTCAAGGAGGGAGAGGTTTCAGCTATTATCCCCTTTCTTGGTTTCCTCTCAGCAAGCTTTCTTTTGTACATGGCTTGATTGAGCTTGCTTGCTAATGGTCTAGAGGTTGGATTGCTTGTGGTTGACCCTTTATTCTTCATGAATATTTTCCTTGGTAGCTTGGTCCAAATCCTCTTCTTGGTGCTTTTGTTAATTGCCTTCACTTCCTTGAATCCAAGTCTTGGTGGTTGTGTGATTGTTGGAGTCTTCTTTTCATCAAGAGCCTCTTGTATTGGTGGTTCCCTGAGCCTTTCCTCTTTCTTCTTTACTTCACTTGAGTGTGAATTCTCTTGAGTATCTTCCTCCATTTTTTCTTCATGATTTTCCATTAATTCCTTTGGGAGGGAATCTTTATGTTTCATTGTCACCTCAAGTAGCTTTTGTGATTGTAAAATTCTTGGCTCATGTCCCTCATCCTTTATTGCAATTTCACTTGCAACAGGGACCTTTTGTTCTTGTTTTTCCACTTCCTCACTCACAAATTGGTCTTCATCCTCATTGTTTGATGGTTCTAAGTTCCCCCTTGTTTGCTCTAAGGGTCCATGCATCTTCTTGAAGATGATTTCTTTCCAGGATTGGGGTTGTGTGTATCTTTCCACGAGTTTTCTATGTATTTCAATGGCTTGAAGGTAATTCTCATCTGCTGGTTCAAGAGATGAAGGTTGAGAGTAATTTTGGTGAGATGGATGTGTTGTGGTGAAGTTGTGTTGAGGGGTGTGGAATGAGTTGTGTGATTGATGGGATGACTTGTATGGATTTTGGAGGAAACTTTGTGTTGAGGCATAATCAAGTGATGAAGAACTTTCAAATGAGAAACTGGGACATGAGGGTGGATGCTCTTTCATTCCTTGGTGATACTCCCAACCACCATTGGAATAATGACTTGAATCATTTTGTGGTGGTGGGAAGTATCCCATATGATTCTCTTGCTCATCTTGTGTCTCTGAAGCAAATCTCCATGAATTGGAGTGCTCAGAATGTGTATTCTCTTGGTGATATTCCCAGCCATCATTAGAGATTGATGATGGTGGGTAATATCCCATAAAATTTTGTTTGACTATAAGATAAGTTGAACTCCATTTGTATTTTGTAAACATCAATGAAAATTGAAATTACTCATATCAGAGATGAGAATTTCTTAGTGAGGCAAAAACACAAACACCTTGGTTTCAAGAACAAAAACAAAAAAATGCTTAATCTAGACTTCTAACCAACTTAATCATTGTTGATCTAAATCAATCCCCGGCAACGGTGCCAAAAACTTGATGGATTATTTTGGAAAATGAATTCCAAAACACCTAAAACTCACCGGCAAGTATACCGGGTCGCATCAAGTAGTAAAACTCACTTAGAGTGAGGTCGATCCCACTGGGATTGATGGATCAAGCAACTTTAGTGGGTGATTAGTTTAGTCAAGCTAACATTGATGATTTGAGGTGTAAAGTGACCAACAGAATTTTAAATGACATGAAATTTAAAGTTGCAGAAAGTAAACGTGCAGAAACTTAAAGAACAAGAAAAGTAAATTGTAGAAACTTAAATGACAAGAAATATAAATTGCATTAAATGTAAAGGGGAGTGGGTGCTGGAAATTAAAGAAAGCAATAGATCAATCAATTAGAACAATTGCAGGAAATGTAAATGTGTTGGGAATTAAATCAAGCTTAACGTGAAAGGAAATGTGAAATTGCAGTATGCAGGAAAGGAAATTGCAGAAGAGTAAAAGTAGCAGAAGAGGAATCAACAATTTCAATGAAACAGTAAAAACAGAAGAGCAGCCAAGAGCTCAACTCAATTGCAAAATAAAATTGAAGATCTCAGGGAATCAAAGAGACTAGAAAACAAGTCTAGATCTCACTCCCTTATTAGATCCAACAGAGAAAAAGATGCAGGAAATTAAAGATGAAAGCAATGAAGAGAACTTTGATTCAAATCACAATTCACTTGAAAATTTGCAGAAGAAGAACAAGAGAAGTTGCAGATAGAGAATGAAAATAGAATTTCTTCCAATCTCAATCCAAGATTTAAAACAGAAATGAAAATTAAAGAGAGAGCTCTCTACTCCTACTCCTATTGGAGCCAGCCTTCTATGTTCTCTAATGGAACTCCTCTGCTTGCTCTCTAGTAGAGCTAGCCTTTTTATTGGCTTTTCATAAAATAAAAATAAAAATGAAAAATGAAATTCTAAACAAATTACAATTAAAAAATAAATTCCTCAGCTAACTTGTTCCTGTGCCTTGAAGTGATGTCCATGGGCTTTAGAATTTGGTGAAGAAATGAACTAATTTAGATTTTTAATGGATTTTTGGCCCATGGTGCACCTCCCAGGGATGGCTCAGTTCAAATACCAAACTGGGCGCCCAATGTGCTTTGTGTTGCCCAATTTTTGGTACGCCAGCCCCTTGTTCACGTTGCTCTTTAATAGAGCTCAGTTAGAAATTTGAACTGAGCTCTATGTCTTGCCTTGGGTGTGTCAACTTGTGCGCAAGGCTTGCTCCTTGGCGTGCCAAAAGTGTGGGGAATGGGGGAGAGTAGCGCTCAGTTGGGAAATCCAACTGAGCTCCCTATTGTAGCGCCTAGTTGTGGGCTTCATGCTTCCAAGTTCGATCCTTGGTGGAAGCAAGCAAATTGGTGTTGATTTGCTTGGAAGAGTGGAGAGTAAGGAGTGCTTGTACAAGGAAGCTCCAGGTTCGAGCCTTGTTGAGTGAAATGTTGTACCCATTTTTATTTCAAGGAGTAGTGCTCCTTCCTTGCAAGTGAGAGGCTCCCACTTCGAATCTTGGTGAAGGCACTTTGGTCTATTTTTGTTTGTTTTTGGCACATAAAGATGCCTTTCACTTGTGCCTTAATTTCATGCCAAATATTAACTATCATATATCGTTGGAAATCTCTGAATGTCAGCTTTCCAACACAACTGGAAGCACATCAATTGGACGTCTATAGCTCAAGTTATGGTCCTTTGAATGAGGCATGGTCATGCTGTGAACACCCAAGTTTAACTTCCATGCTGAATTTTTCACGATAAAGCTAAGTTCATTTAGTGAACTGAGCTTTGTGAGTGCTATTGTCAAGCTTCCTTGATTTGGTCATGGGCCACGCTTTTAAAAGCATGGCCTAAGGCTCCAAAGTGTGTTCCAACTTCAAAGTGTGCCCCAAAACTCTTTTCTTCTTTTTAGCTTATTTGTTTGCTCTTTTTGCTTCTTTTTCTTCTTATTTCCTACAAAATTTATAAAATCAAAAGATCAAGGAAATATACCATTTAAGCACAAAAGAATGCAATATTTAAGCACTAATTATCAATTTCTTTTATGAAAAAGCATAAAAAAACATGACATGATGACATGTCATCACCACTATTTTAGATATCTTACATGATGATTCCTGGCGGGAGAAGAATTTTATCCCGCAAGAAAAAGCTGATCAGTTAGTGCCTGCAACTGACCCAGTCAAGTTTGCAAACCATTGTTGTGAGCTAAAGTATGATGTCTGTGGGACTCACAGGCACCTATACTTGGAAAAGACCCTCAGAATCCCAGCTGAACTATAGTAGTAGACCATAGAACAAATCAAACAGAGAGGCTAGTTCTTTCTAGAGAGGAACTTGACTGAGGTAAATGCATTCTGGGTCAGAGAATTTTACTGCAACTATTTTAAAATGACCATGGATGCAGTACAGCTCAGAGGGAAGCATATTCTAGTTACTGAGGAGGCAATTGAAGATATCCTCTAATTCCAGCCTAAGTCAGATGAACCAGATGGTTACCAGAAGGCTGAAGAAGATATGAGGTTTATGCGTTTTGATTAGGAAGCAGTCAAACGCACTATAGCTAATGATCCTGCTGTCCCATGGGTTATGGAAAAGTCAACAGTGCACCCTAAAGGCATCAAGATTAATTATCTAAACGATGAAGCTCGACTATGGCAGCAAATTCTGAGCAACTATGTAATGCCAAGCACTCACGAGACTGAGGTGCCAGCTGCCATAATTACTCTTATCTGGTGCGTGATGGAAGGCAAGGACCTGTACCTTCCCCAATTTATCCGGTACTACATGGCCAGGGTCCATGTCTGAGGCACTCTGCCCTTCCCCTATTTGATTACTCAGATGGGCCGCCAAGCCGAGGTACCCTGGGAGCTTGCGGATGAGAAGCCACCAGCCGCCGACTGCAAGAAGATCATCCCACATGGCAGGAAGTTCATAGCTCTGGGCTACAGACTGCCCTCTCTTACTGCCCCCACTGATGCAGCCACATCTTCTGCTGCCCCCTTAGCATCTGCTGCACCAGCCACCACCACAGCACCTTCACCTGCTTCCGAGCCCATTTACCACTTAGTGCACCGCCTCTTTTAGCGGCTAGACCAGATGGAGTGCCGCAACCAGCGGCGATATGAGCGGTCTGAGCGTCGTAGCAAGTGACGCTATGAGCATTTAAAGTTGATGATCCGGTCGGGCCACGCTGACATCCCCTCCAAGCCTGACACACCATCAGAGCCATCTGAGGAGGAGGAGGATGAGCATGAGGACGATGCATGGGTAGAGGCTGAGCAGGCTGCGCCACATCATGAGGAGTCCCAGCAGATACAGCCAGCAGATCCAGAGGTCCCTATACAGACATAGCCTCTGCATCAGCAGGCAGACCCCTAGGCACCCACACAGATTGCAACACCTCAAGCCACTACAGAGACACTAGCAGAGCACCCTTCCGGAGATGACGCTTCTTCACAACCAGCTTGATTGAGCATCAGGGATGATGCTGTTATATAAGTGTGGGGAGGTCGCCATCTCTGGCAAACTTTATTTTGGTGAACCACTTTCAGACTCTTTATCCTATTTTATTTCTTTTTCTGTATTTTTATTTTTTTTTTATTTTATTTTATCTTATTTTCCTTTTCAGCACTTACACATTTTCTTTTGCTGTATTTTTTGTCTATTTCTACTTTACTACATTTTGCACTTTGGGCTGTGTATATATCTTAGATATGTAGCATAATTTGCCACCTTAGTTTATTTAGTTGTGATAAAGAAAATATTGATTATTTAGTTTAGTTTACTCTTTTAGCATATGACAAATTGGTTTAATTGAAAATAAAGAGTAAACTAGAAATTTTTAGTTTTTCAGAATCACAACAATCCACCCACTATATATATATATAATATAATATAATATATAGCAACAAATGTTGGTAAATTGACAACATTTTTCAAAGAATATACTTATTTTTATATAAGCCATTCAAAGATTCACATTGAGTTGAATGAAAACTCTTAATTCCTACTTGCATGATATACATAACTGATATATGGTTTCTTAGCCAAAGAACACATAACCCGTGAGTTTTTGAGCTTAATTGCATGGCTACATTATTTAACCATAGTTTTCATTCCTGTGTATTTCTCCCTTCTTCACTATAATTGCAGACTTTACTATGTTTCATTCTATATGTCCAATATTCAATGTATTTACATTCTTGCATATGATTGAGGCCATTACTTGTTGGTGCACGAAATTGTAATGTCAATGTTCACATTACTCTCTTACAACTTCGCACAACTAACCAGCAAGTGTACTGGGTCGTCCAAGTAATACCTTACGTGAGTAAGGATCGATCCCACGGAGATTGTTGGCTTGAAGCAAGCTATGGTTATCTTGTAACTCTTAGTCAGGATATAATATCAATAATAATTCTTAATTTGAATTGTAAAAAGTAAAAGGGCAGAACACAAATTATACTTGTATGCAGTAATGGAGAATATGTTGGAGTTTTGGAGATGCTTTGTCTTCTAAGATTCTGCTTTCTTCTGTTTTCTGATTCACGCTCGCACGTCCTACTATGGCAAGCTGTGTGTTGGTGGATCACCGTTGTCAATGGCTACCATCCATCCTTCCAGTGAAAAGGGTCTAGGTGCGCTGTCACCGCACGACTAATCATCTGCAGGTTCTCAATCGTACCGGAATAGGATTTACTATCCTTTTCCGTTTGTCACTACGCCCAGCACTCACGAGTTTGAAGCTCGTCACAGTCATTCAATCCCTGAATCATACTCAGAATACCACAGACAAGGTTTAGACTTTTCGGATTCTCTTGAATACTGCCATCAATCTAGCTTATACCACAAAAATTCTAATTAAGAGATCCAAGAGATATTCATTCATTCTACGGTGGAACGGAAGTGGTTGTCAGGCACGCGTTCGTGGGGGAATGATGATGATTGTCACGTTCATCACATTCATATTGAAGTGCGAATGGATATCTTAGATAAGAACATGCATGTTTGAATGGAAAATAGAAATACTTGAATTAATTCATCGAGACACAGCAGAGCTCCTCACCCCCAACAATGGAGTTTAGAGACTCATGCCATCAAAGAGTACAAAGTTCAGATCTAAAAATGTCATGAGATACAAAATAAATCTCTAAAAGTTGTTTAAATACTAAACTAGTAACCTAGGTTTACAGAAAATGAGTAAACTATGATAGATAGTGCAGAAATCCACTTCTAGGGCCCACTTGATATGTGCTAGAGCTGAGACTAAAGCTTCTCACGTGCCTGGGCTGTTTTGGGCGTTCAACGCCAGGCTGTAACTTGTTTCTGGCGTTGAACTCCAACTTGTAACATGTTTCTGGCGCTGGACGCCGGACTGCAGCATGGATCTGGCGTTGAACACCAGTTTACGTCGTCTATCCTTGAGCAAAGTATGAACTATTATATATTGCTGGAAAGCCCTGGATGTCTACTTTCCATCGCAATTGGACTTCTGTAGCTCTGGAAATTCCATTCCGAGTGCAGAGAGGTCAGGATCCAACAACATCAGCAGTCCTTTTTCAGCCTGAATTAAATTTTTGCTCAGCTCCCTCAATTTCAGCCAGAAAATACCTGAAATTACAGAAAAATTCACAAACTCATAGTAAAGTCCAGAAATATGAATTTTGCCTAAAAACTAATGAAAATAAACTAAAAACTAACTAAAATATACTAAAAACTATATGAAATTAACCCGAAAAAGCGTATAAAATATCCGCTCTTCACAACACCAAACTTGAACTGTTGCTTGTCCCCAAGCAACTAGACAAATAAAATAGAATACAAATGAGTCAAGAAACAATAATATCTCAGAGTTTTTGAGTGAAGCTTAGATTCTAATTAAATGAGCGGGGCTAGTAGCTTTTTGCTTCTGAACAGTTTTGGCATCTCACTTTATCCATTGAAGCTCAGAATGATTGGCATCTATAGGAACTTAAAATTCAGATAGTGTTATTGATTCTCCTAGCTCAGTATGTTGATTCTTGAACACAACTACTTTTATGAGTCTTGGCCGTGGCCCTAAGCACTTTGTTTTCCAGTATTACCACCAGATACATAAATGCCACAGACACATAATTGGGTGAACCTTTTCAGATTGTGACTCAGCTTTGCTAAAGCCCCCAATTAGAGGTGTCCAGGGTTCTTAAGCACACTCTTCTCTTTGCTTTGGACCTTGACTTTAACCGCTCAGTTTCAAGTTTTCACTTGACACCTTCACGCCACAAGCACATGGTTAGGGACAGCTTGGTTTAGCCGCTTAGACCAGGATTTGATTTTCTTAGGCCCTCCTATCCACTGATGCTCAAAGCCTTGGATCCTTTTTATTACCCTTGCCTTTTAGTTTTAAGGGTTATTGGCTTTTTCTGCTTGCTTTTTTTTCTTTTTTGCAAGCTTTGTATTCACTGCTTTTTCTTGCTTCAAGAATCATTTTTATGATTTTTCAGATTACTAATAACATGTCTCATGTTTATCATTCTTTCAAGAGCCAACATATTTAACATTCAAGAACATCAAATTCCAAAGACATATGCACTGTTCAAGCATTCATTCAGAAGGCAGAAAGCATTGCCACCACATGTAATTAATCAGAATTTCTTGTATTAAAAACTCGAGAAATATTGCCTCCTTATCCTAAAGAAAATCTTCTATTTTATTCATATTTAATGATGATGAGAAAAATAAATTATAGCTTAGTTGGAGATAAAATCAAAATATAGATACTAATTACTACTATATGACTACTAAGGTAAAACTCAAATAATAAAAAAAATTATCACAGGGTTAAGGTTAAGATCAGAACTCCACAACCTTGACTTTGGGAAGCGGATGCCTCTTTAGTCTGTGGGGTGCTTGGCCCTTCAAGAGATAGTTTCTGACGCTTTAGTTCTCTTAATTCACGCCCTTGCACTTCTTGTTCTCTGAGCAGTTTGCAAAGCATGCTGTTTTGATTTCGTTGATCTTCCTTCATTTGATCCATGGTTTCTTGCAACTTAGTGACAGATGCCTCAAGATTCTCCCAGTATTCAAATTGAGGGAGTTCTGGTAGGAATTCTTGCGCCCTCCTCTTGATGGAGTCATCCTGCATTTGTTGTTTTTCCATTGTGATTTTAGTGATTGGTTGCTCCACTGAGATATACTCTGTTATTCCCATCTTTACTCCAGCATCTTTGCAGAGCATAGAGATTAGGCTTGGATAAGCCAACCTGGCATCCTTGGAGTTCTTGTTGGCAAGTATGTAGAATTCAGATGGGATCAGTTGATGAACTTCTACTTCTTTTCCCAACATAATGTAATGGATCATCACTGCTCTTCTAATATTAACTTCAGAACGGTTGCTGGTGGGCAATATAGAATGCCCAATGAAGTCCAGCCATCCTCTGGCAACTGGTTTGAGATATTCTCTCTTGAGTTGATTTGGGACACCCTTCGTGCTGGTGGTCCACCTGGCTCCAGGGATGCATATATCCTCTAGAATCTTATCCAGGCCCTTGTTTGTTCTCATCATTCTCCTATTGAAGGAGTCTGGGTCATCTTTCAGCTGAGGTAGCTTAAAGATCTCCCTGATTTTGTCAGGGTGGATGTGAACAATCTTTTCTCTGACCACAGTCCTATAGTCATAGAGGGCAGCTCCAGATATTCTCTGCCTGTCTGTTTGCCACAGATTAGCGTAGAATTCCTGAACCATATTCCTTCCCACTTTTGTTTCAAGATTAGCTAGGACTTCCCAGTTCCTGTTTTGAATCTGCTCTTGGATCTCCGGATATTCATCTTCTTTCAGATCGAACTTGACTTCTGGGATTACAGATCTTAGACCCATTATTTTGTAGTAATGGTCTGAATGTTCTTTGGTTAAGAACCTCCCTTGATTCCAAAGTGGTTTTGGAACACTCTCTTTCTTGCCTCTTGGAGTGGGTTGTTTTCCTTTAGGAGCCATGATCTTAGTGGGTATGGTTTAGTGATCACGGATAAACACACCAAACTTAGAGGATTGCTTGTCCTCAGGCAAAAGAAAAGAAAAGAGAGGGATAGAAGGAGAGCTAGTGTTGAATGGTGGATGAGATGAAGGAGGCCGAATGTGTTTTTAAAAGGGAGGGGGGTGGGTTTTCGAAAATAAGGAGAAAGATAAGATAGAAGATATGATTTAAAAAGAAATAAGTATGATAAGAAAAGATATAATTTAAAATTGAAGAGATATGAAAGATATTTGAAAAAGATAAATTTGGATTTTTTGAAAAAGATAATATGGAGATTTTAAAAAAAAGATATTGATTAGTTGAAAAGATTTTAGAATGAAAAGAGATAGATTTGTTTTGAAAATTTGAAAAAGAGTTGAATTGGATTGAAAAAAAGGATTTGTGCTTATGGATTAAGATACATTTGATATTTTTAAAGTAGGGTTTTTAGAAATTAGGGATTTTAGAAATCAGGATTTGTAACATGTTTATGCAAGAAATCATGAATTGAAACATGAAAATTAAGATTAAAATGAAAAATCTGAAGAAAAAACGAATTTATCTCCTCCCCACCATCCTGGCGTTTGAACGCCCAAACGCTGCATGTTTTGGGCGTTCAACGCCCAACTGCTGCTTCTCCTGGGCGTTCAACGCCCAGCTGTTGCTTCTTTTTGGCGTTGAACGCCAGGAACTCCTTTGTCACTGGGAGTTTTTCTGAACGCCCAGAACGCTGTAAATCTGGCATTCAACACCCAGAAGATGCTTCTTTCTGGCGTTTAACACCCAGATGGCTATCCTTACTGGCATTCAACGCCCAGTGGATGCTTCTTTTGGGCGTTGAACGCCCAAAACAGACTTTTACTGGCGTTTTCTTGCCAGTGAGCTCTTTTTCTCTGTTTTGTGTGTAGAATCCTTCTTGGGCGTTGAACGCCCAGTGGATGCTTCTTTTGGGCGTTGAATGCCCAAAACAAACTTATACAATTGACTCTTTACCTTAGTATCAATGAACTTTATATAAACAAATAAAATCAAGAATAGGGCGAAATGCTTAGAGGAAGTGATGCCCCATGGCTGGGTTGCCTCCCAGGAAGCGCTTCTTTATTGTCTTTAGCTGGACCTTGCTGACTTTTTAATCTAGCCTCAGCCTTGAGCAATCTTGCTCAACATTGCCTTCAAGATAGTGCTTGATTCTCTGTCCATTAACAATGAACTTCTTATCAGAATCAATATCTTGAAGCTCCACATGACCATATGGTGATACACTTGTAATCACATATGGTCCCCTCCACCGGGACTTCAGTTTCTTGGGGAATAGCCTGAGCCTAGAGTTAAACAACAGAACCTTTTGTCCTAGTTCAAAGATTCTAGATGACAGCTTTCTGTCATGCCACCTTTTTGACTTCTCTTTCTAAAGCTTGGCATTTTCGAAGGCAGTGAATCTGAATTCCTCTTGCTCATTCAGCTGGAGCAATCTTTTTTCTCCAGCTAGTTTGGCATCAAAGTTTAGGAATCTGGTTACCCAGTAGGCCTTATGTTCTAGTTCCACGGGTAGGTGACAAGCCTTACCATACACAAGTTGGTACGGAGAGGTCCCTATAGGAGTCTTGAATGCTGTTCTGTAAGCCCACAGTGCATCATCCAAGCTTCGTGCCCAATCCTTTCTATGGGTACTTACAGTCTGTTCTAGGATTCTTTTTAGTTCTCTGTTAGAAACTTCAGCTTGGCCATTTGTCTGTGGATGATATGGAGTCGCCACTTTGTGGCAAATCCCATACCGGACCATGGCAGATTAAAGTTGTTTGTTACAGAAGTGAGTGCCCCCATCACTGATTAGTACTCTAGGGACACCAAACCTGCTGAATATATGTTTCTGGAGAAACTTCAGCACTATTTTAGTATCATTGGTGGGTGTGGCAATGGCCTCAACCCATTTTGACACATAGTCAACTGCCACCAGAATATAAGTGTATGAGTATGATGGTGGGAAAGGCCCCATGAAATCAATACCCCATACATCAAACAACTCAATTTCTAAGATTCCTTGTTGAGGCATGGCGTAACTGTGAGGCAAGTTTCTAGCTCTCTGGCAACTATCACAGTTACGTACAAACTCTTGGGAATTTCTGTAGAGTGTAGGCCAGTAGAAGCCACATTGGAGGACCTTGGTGGCTGTCCGCTCACCTCCGAAATGACCTCCGTATTGTGACCTATGGCAATGCCATAAGATCCTTTGTGCTTCTTCTTTAGGCACACATCTACGGATTATGCCGTCTGCACATCTCTTAAAGAGATAGGGTTTATCCCACAAGTAGTACTTTGCATCAGTAATTAATTTTTTCTTTTGTTGCCTGCTGTACTCCTTGGGTATGAACCTTGCAGCTTTATAGTTTGCAATGTCTGCAAACCATGGTATTTCCTGAATGGCGAACAAATGCTCATCCGAAAAGGTTTCAGAGATCTCAATAGAGGAAGAGGACGCCCCTTCCACTGGTTCTATCCGGGATAGATGGTCAGCCACTTGGTTCTCTGTCCCTTTTCTGTCTCTTATTTCTATATCAAACTCTTGCAGAAGCAACACCCATCTTATGAGTCTGGGTTTTGAATCCTGCTTTGTGAGTAGATATTTAAGAGCAGCATGATCAGTGTACACAATCACTTTTGATCCTACTAAGTATGAT
This sequence comes from Arachis hypogaea, assembly GCF_003086295.3. Taxonomy (NCBI): domain Eukaryota; kingdom Viridiplantae; phylum Streptophyta; class Magnoliopsida; order Fabales; family Fabaceae; genus Arachis; species Arachis hypogaea. The sequence continues at coordinate 49,705,748 of NC_092050.1, forward strand.
CTAAACTTGTCAATGGCATAAACCACTGCAAGTAATTCTTTTTCTGTGGTTGTGTAATTTTTCTGGGCATCATTCAAAACACGGTTAGCATAATAAATGACATGCAGAAGCTTGTCATGCCTCTGCCCCAGTACTGCACCAATGGCGTGATCACTGGCATCACACATTAATTCGAATGGTAATGTCCAATCTGGTGCAGAGATAACTGGTGCTGTGACCAGTTTAGCTTTCAGAGTTTCAAACGCTTGCAGGCACTTTGTGTCAAACACAAATGGCGTGTCAGCAGCTAGCAGGTTGCTTAGAGGTTTTGCAATTTTTGAAAAATCCCTTATAAACCTCCTATAGAATCCTGCATGCCCCAAAAAGCTTCTAATTGCCTTAACCAAGCAGGTGGTGGTAACTTTTCAATTACCTCTATTTTAGCTTGATCCACCTCTATTCCCTTGTTTGAAATTTTATGCCCAAGGACAATCCCTTCAGTCACCATAAAGTGACATTTTTTCCCAGTTTAAAACCAGGTTGGTCTCTTGGCATCTTTTCAAAACCAGTGTTAGGTGATCAAGACAGGAGCTGAATGAGTCTCCATATACTGAGAAGTCATCCATGAAGACTTCCAGAAATTTTTCCACCATATCAGAGAAAATAGAGAGCATGCATCTCTGAAAGGTTGCAGGCGCATTACACAGCCCAAAAGGCATCCTTCTGTAAGCAAATACTCCAGATGGACATGTGAATGCTGTTTTCTCTTGATCCTGGGGATCTACTGCAATTTGGTTGTAGCCTGAATAGCCATCCAAAAAGCAGTAATAATTATGACCTGCTAGTCTTTCTAGCATCTGGTCTATGAATGGTAAAGGAAAATGATCCTTTCTGGTGGCTGTATTGAGCCTTCTGTAATCAATACACATGCGCCACCCTGTAACTGTTCTTGTAGGAACCAGTTCATTTTTTTCATTATGAACCACTGTCATGTCTCCCTTTTTAGGGACAACTTGAACAGGACTCACCCAGGGGCTATTAGAAATAGGATAAATAATCCCAGCCTCCAGTAATTTAGTGACCTATTTCTGCACCACTTCCTTCATGGCTGGATTTAGCCGCCTCTGTGGTTGAACCACTGGCTTAGCATCATCCTCCAATAGGATTTTGTGCATGCATCTAGCTGGGCTTATGCCCCTAAGGTCACTTATGGACCACCCAAGAGCTGCCTTGTATGTCCTTAGCACTTGGATTAGTGCTTCCTCTTCCTGTGGATTTAAAGCAGAGCTTATGATCATTAGAAAAGTATCACCTTCTCCCAGAAATGCATATTTCAGGGATGGTGGTAATGGTTTGAGCTCAGGTTTAGGAGGTTTTTCCTCTCCCTGAGGAAATTTCAGAGGCTCTTTCAATTCCTCTGAATCCTCTAGATCAGACGGAACATCTTTAAAGATGTCTTCCAGCTCTGTTTCGAGACTCTCAGCCATGTTGATCTCCTCCACCAGAGAGTCAATAAGATCAACTTTCATGCAGTCTTTTGGTGTGTCTGGATGCTGCATGGCATTGACAGCATTCAACTTAAACTCATCCTCATTGACTCTCAGGGTGACTTCCCCCTTTTGGACATCAATGAGAGTTCGTCCAGTTGCTAGGAAAGGTCTTCCTAGAATGAGAGTAGCACTCTTGTGCTCCTCTATTTCCAGCACAACAAAGTCAGTGGGAAAGGCGAATGGCCCAACCCTGACAATCATGTTCTCAATCACGCCTGATGGGTATTTAATGGAGCCATCAGCAAGTTGGAGACATATCCGGGTTGGTTTAACTTCTTCAGTTAAACCAAGCGTTCTGATGGTGGATGCAGGTATTAGGTTGATGCTTGCCCCAAGATCGCATAAAGTTGTCCTGGTGCAATTTTCCTCTAATGTGCATGGTATCAGAAAACTTCCGGGATCTTTAAGCTTTTCAGGAAAGCTTTTCAGAATGACTGCACTGCATTCTTCAGTGAGGAGAACTCTTTCAGTTTCTCCCCAAGAAGGTATTTGCTCAAGTGCTTCTGCAAACGGAATCTTTATTTCAAGAGTCCTGAGATAATCTGCAAAGTGAGCAAATTGCTTATCCTGCTCCTCTTGGTGGAGTTTTTGAGGATAAGGTATCTTGGCTTTATATTCCTCAACCTTGGTTGCTGTAGGGTTATTCCACCCAATTTCTGGCGTTTTAATGCCATAATTATTTTTCCCTGGGCTCTTACTGTCCTCAGATGGATTTTGGGTGGTTTGCTCATTTCTTGGCTTCCTACTGCCTTGAGGTGCGGTATTTAATGTTTTCCCACTTTTTAATTGAACTGCTTGGCATTCTTCTGTTATTTATTTTGACAGCTGCTGCTTTGTTTGCTTTAATTGTACTGCCATATTTATATTAGCCATCCTTGTCTCTTGTAGTCTATCCTTGAATTCGGCTAACTGCTTTGTTAGAAAATCCAATTGCTGATTGAATTCAGCAGCTTGTTCTACAGGACTGAGTTCAGCAGTTACTGTTTTAGCCTCTTCTTTCATGGAAGGGTCACTGCTTAGGTACAGATGCTGATTTCTGGCAACAGTATCAACGAGCTCTTGAGCTTCTTCAATTGTCTTTCTCATGTGGATAGATCCACCAGCTGAGTAATCTAGAGAAATCTGAGCCCTTTCTGTAAGCCCATAATAGAAGATGTCTAACTGAACCCACTCTGAAAACATTTCAGAGGGGCATTTTCGTAGCATCTCTCTGTATCACTCCCAGGCATCATAAAGAGATTAATTATCTCCTTGTTTAAATCCTTGGATGTCCAGCCTTAGCTGTGTCATCCGTTTTGGAGGAAAGTATTGATTCAGGAATTTTTCTGTCAGCTGTTTCCATGTCCTTATGCTAGCCTTAGGTTGGTTATTTAACCACCTCTTGGTTTGGTCTTTTACAGCAAATGGAAACAGTAATAATCTGTAGACATCCTGATCTACTTCCTTATCATGTACTGTGTCAGCAATTTGTAAAAACTGTGCCAGAAACTCTGTAGGTTCTTCCTGTGGAAGACCAGAATACTGGCAGCTTTGTTGCACCATGATAATAAGCTGAGGATTCAACTCAAAGCTACTGACTCCAATAGAGGGTATGCAGATACTACTCCCATATGAAGCAGTAGAGGGGTTAGCATATGACCCCAGAGTCCTTCTGGACTGTTCATTTCCACTCAGATCCATGATGGAGAAAGGGAGATGATGTAAAATAAAAAATTATTTTTATTTATTTATTTATTTATTTATTTATTTTGAAAATAAAATAAATTAAAATAAAATAAATAAAAATGGGTGAAGATTTTCGAAAAAATGAGGAGAGAGAAAGTGGTTAGGAAGTGTTGAAAAAGATATGATTTTTTTTTTGAAAAAGGTTTTAAATTTTGAAATAAAAATCTGAATTTTAAAGGTAAATTTCGAAAATTTGCTTTAAAATAGAGAGAAAAGATATTTTTGAATTTAAAGAGGAGAGAGAAAAACAATAAGATAGCACAAGATTTAAAAGTTTTAGATCTAATGCTCCTTGTTTTCGAAATTTTTGGAGGGAAAACACCAAGGAACACCAAACTTAAAAATTTTAAGATCAAGACACAAGGAAAACTTAAGAACACTTTGAAGACTCACAAGAACATGAAGAAAAAGAACACCAAACTTAAAATTTTTAGAAAACCAAAATAAGATTTTTGAAAACCAAAGAAAAATCAACAAGAAAACACCAAACTTAAAGTTTGGCACAAGATTTAATGTAAAAATTATTTTTGAAAAAGAATTTTAAAAAGAAGGTACCCAATTACCAAGAATACAGACCAACGCTCTAGCCAAATGGGCAGTAAATGTAACACTTGTTTTGAAAAAGTATTTTTAATAACTAAGAATAAGTATTTTTTTTTTAAAAAATTTTTTGAAAAGAATATAAAAGACTCTGACCCAAAAGACAAAATTTTCCTAATCTAAGCAACAGGATTCACCGTCAGTTGTTCAAACTCAAGCAATCCCCGGTAATGGCGCCAAAAACTTGGTGCACGAAATTGTAATGTCAATGTTCACATTACTCTCTTACAACTTCGCACAACTAACCAGCAAGTGCACTGGGTCGTCCAAGTAATACCTTACGTGAGTAAGGGTCGATCCCACGGAGATTGTTGGCTTGAAGCAAGCTATGGTTATCTTGTAACTCTTAGTCAGGATATAATATCAATAATAATTCTTAATTTGAATTGTGAAAAGTAAAAGGGCAGAACACAAATTATAGTTGTATACAGTAATGGAGAATATGTTGGAGTTTTGGAGATGTTTTATCTTTTGAAATTCTGCTTTCCTCTGTTTTCTGATTCACGCACGCACGTCCTCCTATGGCAAGCTGTGTGTTGGTTCACCGTTGTCAATGGCTACCATCCATCCTTCCAGTGAAAAGGGTCCAGGTGCGCTGTCACCGTACGGCTAATCATCTGCAGGTTCTCAATCATACCGGAATAGGATTTACTATCCTTTTGCGTCTGTCACTACGCCCAGCACTCGCGAGTTTGAAGCTCGTCACAGTCATTCAATCCCTGAATCCTACTCGGAATACCACAGACAAGGTTTAGACTTTCCGGATTCTCTTGAATACTGCCATCAATCTAGCTTATACCACGAAGATTCTGATTAAGAGATCCAAGAGATATTCATTCATTCTACGGTGGAATGGAGGTGGTTGTCAGGCACGCGTTCGTGGGAGAATGATGATGATTGTCACGTTCATCACATTCATATTGAAGTGCGAATGGATATCTTAGATAGGAACACACATGTTTGAATGGAAAACAGAAATACTTGCATTAATTCATCGAGACACAGCAGAGCTCCTCAACCCCAACAATAGAGTTTAGAGACTCATGCTGTCAAAGAGTACAAAGTACAGATCTAAAAATGTCATGAGATACAAAATAAATCTCTAAAAGTTGCTTAAATAATAAACTAGTAACCTAGGTTTACAGAAAATGAGTAAACTATGATAGATAGTGCAGAAATCCACTTCTAGGGCCCACTTGGTGTGTGCTGGGGCTGAGACTAAAGCTTCTCACGTGCCTGGGCTGTTTTGGGCATTCAACGCCAGGCTGTAACCTGTTTCTGGCGTTGAACTCCAACTTGTAACGTGTTTCTGGCGCTGGACGCCAGACTACAGCATGGAACTGGCGTTGAACGCCAGTTTACATCATCTATCATTGAGCAAAGTATGGACTATTATATATTGCTGGAAAGCCCTGGATGTCTACTTTCCAACGCAATTAGACTTCTGAGTGCAGAGATAAAACAGCATCAGCAGTCCTTTTTCAGCCTGAATCAAATTTTTGCTCAGCTCCCTCAATTTCAGCAAGAAAATACCTGAAATTACAGAAAAACACACAAACTCATAGTAAAGTCCAGAAATATGAATTTTTCCTAAAAATTAATGAAAATAAACTAAAAACTAACCAAAACATACTAAAAACTATATGAAATTAACCCCAAAAAGCGTATAAAATATCCGCTTATCACTTGTACTTTGCTCACTTATCCCAAATAAGCCTATCCTTTTATATCATCCTTGTTAGCCCCCTTGAGCCTTCTAATCCCCATTTATTCTGATCTATAACCACATCACTAGCCTTAAGCAGAAAAATAAATTAAATATCCCAATTTGGATCCTTGGTTAGTTTAAGATAGAGATTGTGCATCCACTAACTATGGGAAAACTATGGAAACTTGGGTTGGTAGGAAAATATTAAATTGATAAATTATTTGAAATATTGGGTGCATGCTCATGTGAGACTTAAATAATTAAAATACCATGTCCATTGATATAAAAAAAATCCCTTTAAATAAGTAAATAAATAAGGGGACAAAATTACCCCAATAATGAGTTTAGTAAAGAAATCAATGCACATAGGATAAGATTAAAAATAATTTGGTGCATGAGTATGTGATACAAAAGTGGGAAAATTAGGAAGTTAAGCATAATTTTAGAATCATGGAGAGTATGTATATGTTAGGTGAAATTTTAGACTAATCAAGGATTCAATTTATAGTTCACTTAGCCGTATATATATATCCTCACCTTTGCCTTAACCCCATTACAACCTTGAAAAGACCTCATGATGTTTGCATGTGTACATTGAATATTTGTTGATTGGTTAGATGAAGAACAAAGTTTTAGAAAGCATGACTAGAGAAGAATAGAGTGATTAACCCCAAACACTGAGTGATTAGAGTGCATACACAATTCCAGTGAGGGTTCAATAGCTCATTTCCATATATCCACATTAATCATTGATTGTCTTGCAAGTTTATGAACTCTTTTAATTAACTCAACTCAATTGTGAATGTGTTTTAATATGATTTAGCATTGGTTGTCCATATATGATTCCTTGAAAATATGAATCAATTTAACCACATGTAAGCTTTATATATATGGGTGGATAATAATTAGAATTGCATGATTCATTTAAGTAGCTTGCATTTAGAATAGATTGCATTGCATAGATTCCACCATTCTACCTTCACTCTTTTAGTTTCTCTTTAATTTAGCATAAGGACATGCTATTATTTAAGTGTGGGGAGGTTGATAAACCACTATTTTATGATTCATCTTATGGTCAATTGAGTGTTTTTATCAATTCTTCACCCATTTATTCATATAATTTCCATGGTTTTACAATTCCTTCCTTATTCTGTGATATATGTGAAAACATGTTTCCTATGCCTTAAAAATAATAATTTTAATTATCCTTTATTACCATTCGATGCCGTGATCTGTGTGTTAAGTATTTTCAGGCTTCATAGGGCAGGAATGGCTTAGAGGACAGAAAGGAAACATGCAAAAATGGAAGGGACGCACAAAATGGAGTTTTGAAGAAAATGGCAGCGACGCGCATGCATGGATGACGCGGACGCGTGCCTAGTGCAAAACAGAAGCGACGTGAACGCGTGACTGACACGTATGCATGGCAAGGAAAATCTCAAAATGACGCACATGCGTGACCCACGCGCACGCGTGACCCACGCATACGCGTGATGGAAGCCACGTGCAAAAAATGGCAGAAGTCGCCCCAGTGATTTCTGGGTTGTTTTTCGGCTCAAATCCAATCCCATAAGTACAGAATAGAGGCTGGAGAATGAGGGAATCAAAGGGTACAACATTCATAATTCACAATTTTAGGTTTTAGATGTAGTTTTCTAGAGAGAGGTTCTCTCCTCTCTCTTAGATTTTAGAATTAGGATTTCTCTTAGTTTATGGTTAATTCTTCAATACCAATTTCAATGTTCCTTTACTTTATGTTCTCTTCTACTTTTATTTATTCTATTACTCTAGTTGATTACTTGATGTTGCCAATTTGTTTTATGGATTCCTATGTTTAATTTTATTTTCTATTTAATACAATTCGAGGTATTTCATATTTATGATTGCTTTCTTCCATTTATGATATAAATAAATTAGATTTTTCTCCCTTTTGGCTTTGGTTAAGTAATTGGTGACACTTGAATTATCAAACTCAGCTGTTGATTGAAAATTGGGAATTGCTGATTGATTTGGATCCCTCTAAAGCTAGTCTTTCCACAGGAGTTGACTAGGACTTGAGGAATCAAATTGATTAGTTCACTTGACTTTCCTTTATTTAGTAAGGGTTAACTAAGTGGGAGCAATAACAATTCTTATCACATCTGATAAGGATGGGATTTTCAGTTCTCATACCTTGCCAAGAGTTTTTCTAATTATTAATTTATTTTTCTTGCCATTTAAATTACTTGTTCCTTATTTCAAAAAACCCAAAAATATACAATTTCATAACCAATAATAAATCATACTTTCCTGTAATTCCTTGAGAGACGACCCGAGGTTTAAATACTTCGGTTATAAATTTTATTGGGTTTTGTTACTTGTGATAACCAAACTTTTGTACAAAAGGATTTTCTGCCGATTTAGAAGCTATACTTACAACACGATTATTCTTATAAAATTATTTACTAGCATTTAATCCCGTTCGTCAATACTTCAATGGAATGAATGAGTATATATCCTAGGATGGTTATATGATTAGCTTGCTTGAAAAGCTATTTTAATGTGCCTTTAGGCACACCATACTTAGGAATCAAACATATGCTTCAAAATGATGTGTGTAGTTGTCACATTTGCTTATGAGAACTTAAACTTATGCTAGAAGAACCATTAATTATTGAAATTAAAACAAAAGCAAGAATATTAAATCATGGGCTGCCTCCCATGGAGCGCTCTTTTATTATCACTAGCTTGACACTGGTCCCTTGTTAGGGTGGCTGATGATTATGGTGCCTCAGTTTGTCCCCTCTCACTGTGAGCCTTCTTCTTGTGTGTTGATGATCAATCTCCATATGCTCCAGTGAGAGTATCTTATTGATGATGTAGTAATCATCAGTTTGTGGATCTGTCTCCAACTACTGATATATCAATCTTACTCTGTCCCCTTTTGCGAATCCTTCAGTTGGTATCCTTTTGTTCATCCACCTTTTTTGAACCTTTTTCTTGCTCTTTTTTTCTTTCTTTAATGGCTATTCTTTCTTGGCATCAGGTTTTATGTCCGGGACTTCCTTCCCAATGATCAAATCTTCAATCTCTTCTTGCCTTCTCTTCTTAGCCTTCACATGTTCTTTATCCTCTTTTTCTTCTCCAATGTTTGTCTTTTGCTTCGGAGGTGAGCTGATAAGTGCTTCATGGGGTTTGTCTTTCGAATGTAACTCTTCTTCTTCAACCCTCATGCAGCTTTTCTCTTCAACAGTATGCTGTATTTCTTGGAAGACATTTAGTGTGATCTTCTCATCATTTACCCTCAAAGTCATCTCTCCTTGTTCCACATCAATGATAGCCCTTGCTGTGGTCAGGAAGGGTCTTCCCAATATAATAGAGCATTCCCATCTTCACCTAAGTCCAGGATTACAAAATCTGCTGAAAATATGAATTTCCCCACTTTGACCAAGAGATTTTCAATCACCCCCTTGGGAATTACCAGAGATCTATCCACTAGCTCTAATGAAATCTGTGTAGGCTTCACTTCTTCTATAGATAGCCTTCTCATCATAGACAAAGGCATCAAGTTGATACTGGATCCTAAATCACACAGTGCCTTGTCAATGATTATGTTACCAATGGTACAAGGTAAGAAAAAGCTCCCAGGGTCTTTGAGTTTTGGTGGGATGCCTTCTTGGATCACTGCACTGTATTCTTGTGTCAAGATCACCGTCTCTTTTTCATTTCAGCTCCTCTTCTTGTTGATGAGCTCTTTGAGAAACTTAGCATATAGAGGCATCTGCTCTAAAGCTTCAACAAGTGGAATGTTGATATCCAGTTTCTTAAAAACTTCTAAAAACTTTGGGAACTGTTGATCCTTGATCAACTTCTGAAATCTTTGGGGATATGGCAGAGGAGGGGTGTGAGTCTTCACCATTTTCCTTTGTTCTTGTGATTGCTCCTCCATGACTTGCTTTCCCTTCTTTGAAGCTTGTGGCTGTTCCTCTTTCTCCTTGAGCTTCTTTTGGTCTTGCTTATCTTTGAGTGTCACTTCTTCCTTGCTGCTAGCCTCATCATTCTCAGCTGGCCTCTTGGTAGTTTCTTTGTCATTTACCAAGGTTCTTCCACTTCTTAGTTGAATTGCTTTGTATTCTTCTTTGGGATTGGGAATGGTGTCATTTGGTAATGCATTGGGTGCTCTTTCAGCCACTGTTTGCCTGGACAATTGGCCAATTTGCCTCTCTAAATTCCGCAGTGAAGCTTCATGGTTTTTGTTGGCCAATTCTTGATGGTTGATCATCTTTTCCATTATCATCTCCAAGTTGGAGATCTTTTGAGATTCTTGGGGTGGTTGTGGTTGATTATGGGATGTTGAGGTTGAATAATAGTTATATTGGTTAGTGGATGGGTTGTTGGATGGATAGTAGTTGGGTTGGGGTTGGTTGTTTTGTGGTTTTCTGTATTGATTTTGGTTAGTGTTTTGATGGTTTTGATGGTTTGTGTTTCTGGAATTGTTCTGGTTTGAGTTTCTTTGCCAAGGTTGTTGATTCTAGTTCTCTTCCCACTTCAAATTGGGGTGGTTTCTCCAAGATGAGTTGTAAGTGTCTCCATTGAAATCATTTGATCCAGAACCTTAATTGTGCATGTACTGCACTTGTTCAGGCTGCTGCTCTTCATAGCTTTCCTCCTGCTGTCCCCACACCACTGGTGGTTGGTTAGTTGTGCTCACTACTGCAAGATGTAATCCATCCATCCTCTTTGTCATTGATTCAATTCACTATTGGAGCTGCTGGTGCATGAGTTTGTTCTGAGCTAAAATGGTGTCAACTCCTTCAAGCTCAAACACACCTTTTTTTGGAGCTGCTTGCCTTTCAAAGGAGTAGAAATACTCATTGTTAGCCATCATGTCTATAAGATCATGTGCCTCTTGAGCAGTTTTCATCATTTGCAAAGATCCTCCTGAGGAATAATCTAAAGCTTTCCTTGAGGGCAGGGACAAGTCTTCATAGAAATTCTGCAACTCCACCCATTCACTGAACATTCCTTCTGGACACCTTCTGATCAGAGCTTTATACCTCTCCCAAGCTTCATACAATGACTCTCCTTCTTGCTATCTGAAGGTTTGTACATCAGTTTTCAGCTTAATGACTCTTTAGGGTGGATAGAATTTGGCTAGAAATTTGCTAACCAAATCATCCCAGCTAGTGATGCTCTCTTTAGGGAAGGTTTCTAACCAATGTATGGCTTTGTCTCTCAGTGAAAATGGGAATAACAAGAGTTTATAGATGTCAGGGTTGACTCCATTGGTTTTGACAGTGTCACAGATTCTCAAAAACACAGAAAGGTGTTGGTTTAGATCTTCAGCAGCACTTCCTACATATTGACAGTTATTCTGAACCAGGGTAATCAATTGAGGCTTAAGTTCGAAGTTATTGGCATGGTCATTAGGTGTTAAGATGCTGCTCCCACAATTCCTTGGGTTGGGGATAGTGTATGAAGCTAAGACTCTTCTCTGAGGCTGGCCATTGTTGTTGGCCACACCATCAGGTGGATTTGGAATGTTATCCTCCATCTCTTGATTTTCTTCCTCCAATTCCTCTTCTCCAATAACTCCCTTCCCTCTTGCTTCTCTTTTCAATCTCAAGAGTGTTCTCTCTGGCTCAGGATCAAAAGATGTGGATTCACCTCTTCTCCCTCCTGACATAAAACACAAAACTAGAAACCAAAAGCAATTCACTCTACTACTAGAGTGAGGTGAATGTTAGCTTAAATAAAAATTCAAACAGTTAGTGTGCTTGACAAAAATAAGTAAAAAATACTTAATCTAGATTATCACCCTACTTAATCATTGTCAATCTAAATAAATCCCCGGCAACGGTGCCAAAAACTTGATGAGGGAAAAATGATTCTACACAAACTCACCGGCAAGTGTACCGGGTCGCATCAAGTAGTAATAACCCACAAGAGTGAGGTCGATCCCACAGGGATTGATGGATTGAGAAAATTTAGTTAGGTGATGAATTTAGTTAAGCGAGTAGTTGGTAATTTGAGTGAAACTTGATCAATAGAAGTAAAATTGCAAGAAAATAAAAGGGAGAAGGTAAATTGACAAAATCTTAAAGTGCAGAAGAAGTAAATTACAGAAACTTAAAGTGCAAAAAATTTAAATTGCTGAATCTAAATTGACAGGAATCTTAAATTGCATCAATAATAAAGGGATTTGGGTATTGGGATTCAAATTTAACTAGAAAATGTAAATTGAAGTGAATCAGAGAGCTGTGAGATGAAAAGATTCAGATCTGGATCTTAGTAGCAAAATAGAAATGCAAAATTTGCAAAGGAGTCAACACGGAATGAGAACTTGAATCAGATTTAAAATCTTAAAGAGAAATCAACAATTGCCTTCAAATAACAGAACAGAAAGAAGCTTAAATCTCAATTACTCTCTTGACCAAAAAGCAAAGAAGAAGTTGCAAAAGAAAAGAAAATGAAAACAGAAAAGAAGATTCAGATCCAATCTCCAATTCTCAGAACTATAAAAAGGAAAAGTAAAAAATGATTCTTAGATGAAAGATCTCAGTGGAGTTCTTCAATCTGAACTCAAAAACCCAAAACAGAAAATAGAAGTTGTAGAATAAAGAACAAACAGAAAGAAAACTTAGATCTAATCCCCAATTCCCCAAATTCAAAAGAAAATTAAAAGAGAGCCAAAAATTAAAAGTAAAACAAAATGTGCAGTCAAGGTTCTCCTCAAATCAAAATTTCTTCTATTTATACACTTTATATTTTCAGTCATTGAGCAATTGGAATGGGCTTTTGATTTGGCCTTGAAGAAGTTGATCCGGATTTGCTTTGTTTAATTGGATCAGGGTACATTTTGTGCTCCAAGTGGAGCGTTTAGTTCACTTTGTGAACTCCACGTTCACTCCCTTTGGTGCTCCCTTCACGTGCAGCTTGCCTCCTACTAGCGTTCCCTTAGTGAATGCTAAGTTCACTTCCTGAACACTCTCTCTTGGCTTCTTTGGTGCGCAGCACCATTTGGTGCGCTTATTCCCTTGCCTAGCGCTCCCTTTTTGAGCGCTAAGTTCACTATTTGATCGCTTCTTAGTACTCCCTTGGTTGAGCGCTTCTCCTAGCGCTCCCTTGGTTGAGCGCTACGCTCAAAATTTGAATGCTCCTAGTGTGTGGATGGCACGAGGCCTTGACTCCCAGGCTAAAATTCACGAAAAAGTTCACAAAGTGAACGCCACGTTCACTTCAAAAGTGAACGCTTAGCCCAAAAGTGTTGCTAAGTGTGGCATTCTCTTTTTGAACGTAACACTTCCCTAATTGCTTCCCTTTCTTTCTCATTTCTTCACCTTCAAGCAACCAAACAACCAATCAAAGTCTCACCAAAATTATAAGATCTTTACATCATTCATAAAATCAATTAATTCTAGCATAAACCTCATGATTTGGTATAAAATAAATGATGTTTGATTGATTCAAGATAATCATGAAAATCCACTCCAATCACTTGCTTATTGTGAAAGAAAGTGCATAAAACCTAATGGAACAAGTAAAAAATGCTTGTAAAACTAGCATAAGATGACTTGTCATCAAGAGGTCCTCAAAAGTCTAGGGTTGGGACAAAGTCGCCCTCTACCGGAATCATCGCTCTCCGATCCTTAGTCTCCTGGGAAACACCAACAGTAGCAACTAACTCCGTCACCAAAGCTGTGAAAGCTAGGTTACCCTTGGCATGAACACGACCCATGGCTTGGTGGATGAGGTGAGCAATGTTAACCGGCCGCTCTGTGAGTATACACCAAACTAGCAAGGCAAGGTCCACGGTGATTGATGAGATATTTTGGAGGAAAAATAAATCTCTCCCAAAACACCCAAAACTAACCGGCAAGTGTACCGGGTCGCATCAAGTAATAAAAACTCACGGGAGTGAGGTCGATCCCACAGGGATTGAAGGATTGAGCAATTTTAGTTTAGTGGTTGATTTAGTCAAGCGAATCGAGTGTTGGTTGGGTGATTTGTGATTTGCAGGATGTAAATTGCATGAAAATAAAGAGTGCAGGAAATTAAATTGCTGAATCTTAAAGAACAAGAAATTAAATGGCAGAAACTTAAAGTGCAAGAAATGTAAATTACGGAATCTTAAAGTGCAAGAAATGTAAATTGCTTGAAATGTAAAGGGGATTGGGGAATGGATTTGCAGAATCTAAACAAAGAAAAGTTCAATTGCATTAAACAGAAGAGGGAAAGGGAATTGGGACTGAACCGGATGTGAAGCAGAAAAGTAAATGAACATAGAAAGCAGTAAACAGAGAAGTGAAATGGGAAATTCAGATCTCAGGACCCAGAGACTAGAAAACCAAGTCTAGATCTCAATGCCTTCCTAGATCCAACAAGAACAATTGCAAGGGAATTGTAAATTGCAAAGAGAATAGATGAAGAGCAATGAACCGGAAATGAAATTCAATTAACAGTAAAGAAACAGAGAGATCCAAGATTGAGATTGAAACAGAATTTCTTCAATTCTCCAATCCAAGATCCAAGACAAATGTAAAATGAAATTGAAAGCAATGAAAACAAGAAATTAAAGTTCACTCAAGTTCAAAAGCTCTCCGAAAACTATTATGAAAATTCTAAAAGGAAAAGCTCCCTGAATAACTTGAATTCTATCCTATTTATACACTTTCTTCAAATGATCTTCAAGCCTTGAGTTGGGCCTTTGCTCTTGGTGGAATTGGGTTGAAAGAGGCCTTGGTTGATTGCTCTTGAAGTTTGAAGAAGAACCGAAGTGAACCAATTGAACCGGTTTTGAGGTTAGCAAAAGTTGGACCAAAAGTTTGAGCCAAAGTTAGGGGTCTAACTTTGGCTCCAACTTTTCATATCAGCTTAGCACATTCTGCTGGTATGGACGTTGGTGCCAACGTTAGGGGTCTAACTTTGACCCTAACGTTGGCCTTCCCTTATATGCTAGTGGCGCCAACGTTAGCCTCCAAGTTAGGGGGCTAACGTTGGCGCAAACGTTGGCCCTTCTCCCTTTTGTTTTCATGTGCCAACGTTAGCCTCCAAGTTAGGGGGCTAACGTTGGCGCAAACGTTGGCCCTTCTCCTTTATGTCTTCATGTGCCAACGTTAGCCTCCAAGTTAGGGGGCTAACGTTGGCGCAAACGTTGGCTAGCCAGGGAGGAATTCATGTGCCAACGTTAGCCTCCAAGTTAGGGGGCTAACGTTGGCGCAAACGTGGGATGGCCAGGGAGGAAATTTCAAGTTCCAACGTTAGCCTCCAAGTTAGGGGGCTAACGTTGGGGCTAACTTCTTGCTTCCTAGTTCAATTTCACTTATTCCATTGTCCTCTCTTCACTCCTAGCCATTCCTCTTTGCTTCAACCTTTCTCCAAGCTTTCTTCACCTATCATTAATCAACCAAACTCATCAAAGCTATGCTCAAAATCATGAGATATTCATTCTTTCATAATATGCAACAAATATAGCATAAAACCTCATGAAATGGCATAAATTCATATATGGTTGGTTCAATCAAGGGAAACATGAAAATCTACTCAATTAGCTTGCTTGTAGCTCAAGAAAGTGCATAATTCTAATGAAAACAAAAGAAAAAGACTAGTTAAAATAGGCTAGGATGACTTGTCATCACAACACCAAACTTAAAGCTTGCTTGTCCCCAAGCAAGAAATGAATTATTAAGAAGAAAGAATGAAATGGAAGAGGAAGTTCATGCTAGCAGAGTATTATTGATAGTTCATGGGGTTTTGTGTGGATATGCAAATACTCACTTCTTATTGACTCCTAGGCCTAGAAAGTCTCCTTCAAGCTTCAAGTGACATACTGCTATGACTTCTCATTATTCCTTTATCCTTGGCTATTACTTTGTTCATAAGCTTTATTTGAGTGTCATGTGTAGCAAGTTCATTTTCTTTTCTTTATACTTGACACATTATTCACCATAGACACTTGGCTCACATTCCTTCTTAAAACATTGATGCCCATAACCTCTTTGGGCTACTAAATGCCTTGTAGTTAGGTTGCTCTTAATAGTGGACTTTCAGCTGATGATCCCGGGTTAGTTAACCCAAGTCACCAAGTGTTGAGGCACTCCTAAGAGCTTACTAATCCAAGCAGATCCTAGTACAAAGACATCACAGGCATATATTTTAAGGTTCAAGCTATTGGTGTCCAGCTTTGTTTCTTTTTGTTTTTCTTTTGTTTTGCCACTTTTTGGCTATCTTTTTCTTCTTTCCTTCTTTTTGTTTTTCCTTCTAACCAAGGAATTTAATTCAATTGAGATTCATAGACAGTAGGCCACTATTTACTTAGAAGAAGATATCCAGGCTCTTTATTCATTCAAAGTGAGCTATTATACACTCACACACATACCACCACTTACTTTTATTCTACTTCTATCTAACAGAGACCATTTCACTTCACATTCAAACTTTTTCTTTTATTGAATTTAAAGATGCAGGGGACAACACATGCTTCTTGTCAAGTGAAAGTGAATACACAAGCATACACATAGACTAGTTTTACTTGTTCTAAGGGAAGTTTGAATCTGTTTGAACTAAATGAACACTTTATCAAGACATCAATCAAAAATATTTCCCAACAGTAAAGGTTAAGTATAGATACAACCTATTGGTGTGCATTTCTTTTGTTCTCCTTTCTATTGTGTCCCTTTTTGAGTCTTTATGCATGGGACCTTCAATTGGTGGTTAATTCCCACTTAATTCCTTGCTACTTCTTCTGATTCAACAGGTTAACTCTGGGCAAACTTTTGTGTCCTTGCTAAAGGTTAAGATATTGGGACTAAACAAAAATAGTTAAGTTGTTGAATAATCTATTTGATTGCTTGGAACTAGCAATGTGCAGGAAGTTAGACTGAAGTTTTGGTGGAACACCAAACTTAGCATCTTGCATTCTCCCTTCGATTGTTTTTGGTGTGCAACACCAAACTTAGCTTCTTGCAATACATAGCAGTTATCCAACACTCTTATTGAAAAAGTTATGAAAAGAAAACTACCTCCGGTTGGGTTGCCTCCCAACAAGCGCTCTTTTATTGTCACTAGCTTGACATCTTTCAATTCTTTTTAAGAGGGCTGGAGGTGTTGAACCTCGTTTTCCTTATCCAATTGTCCTCCCAAATACAGCTTTGCTCTGTGACCATTTGTTGTGAATTGATTCTTTGTTGCCTCATCTAGCAGTTCAATACTCCCATAGGGAAAAACCTTTGTCACCAAGTATGGGCCAGTCCATTTATACTTCAGTTTGCCAGGGAAAATTTTAAGCCTCGAATTATACAGGAGCACTTGCTGTCCTGGCTTGAATTCCTTCTTTGTGATCTTCTTGTCATGCCACTTCTTGGCTTTCTCCTTGTATATCTTCGCACTTTCATAAGCCTCTAGTCTAAATTCATCCAACTCATTTAGTTGTAACAACCTTTTTTCTCCTGCAGCTTGGGGATCAAGGTTGAGGAGTTTAGTGGCCCAAAAAGCTCTGTGTTCAAGCTCTACAGGGAGGTGGTAGGATTTGCCATACAATAGCTGAAAGGGTGATTTGCTAATAGGAGTTTTAAAAGCTGTCCTATAAGCCCACAATGCATCCTCTAGCTTTCTAGCCCAATCTTTTCTTGTGATTCCCACTGTTTTCTCTAGGATCTTCTTTAATTCTCTATTTGCAAGTTCAGCTTGGCCATTAGTCTGAGGATGGTAAGGTGTGGCTACTTTGTGAATTACTCCATATTTGTGAAGGAGTTTCTCCATTTGTTTGTTGCAAAAGTGACTACCACCATCACTAATAAGACCTTTGGGTACTCCATACCTAGTGAAGATGTGCTTTTTAAGGAATTGGAGGACGATCTGTGCATCACAGGTGGTTGTGGCTATGGCTTCCACCCACTTTGAGACATACTCCACTGCTACCAGGATGTATCTAAAAGAATAGGAAGGAGAAAAAGGCCCCATGAAATCAATTCCCCATAGATCGAACAATTCTAATTCTAAGATAAAGTTTTGAGGCATCTCATTCCTTCTTGTTAATCCTCATGCTTTCTGGCATTCATTACATTGGTGTACATATTCTCTGGCATCCTTGAAGATAGTTGGCCAATAGAAGCCACTCTGCAGTATTTTTGCGGCTGTTTTTTCTGGGCCAAAGTGTCCACCATAAGTTGAACCATGACAATGCCACAAGATGTCCCTCACTTCACTTTCAGGAATACACCTTCTGCTCACTCCATCAGAGCATCTCTTGAATAAGAAGGGTTCATCCCATGAAAATTTCCTTGCTTCGTTGATCAACTTTTTCACTTGTTGCTTAGAGAATTCTTGCGGTATCTTCCTTCCCACTTTGTAATTTGCTATGTCAGCAAACCAAGGTGCTTGCTGGATCTGCAGAAGGTGCTCATTTGGGAAGCTTTCATTTATGGGCTGGGATGCTTTTTGACTTGTTTCATGTGGTAGCCTTGACAGATGATCAGCGACCTGATTTTCAGTGCCCTTCCTATCTCTTATCTCAATGTCAAATTCTTGTAGGAGCAGTATCCACCTGATGAGTCTTGGTTTAGCATCCTGTTTTGACATCAAATACTTAAGTGCAGCATGATCAGTGTAAACCACAACTTTTGATCCTATCAGATATGATCTAAACTTATCAAATGCATAGACTACAGCTAGCAACTCTTTTTCTGTTGTAGTGTAATTTCTTTGGGCCTCATTCAACACTTTACTTGCATAATATATGACATGATGCAAATTTCCCTTCTTTTGCCCAAGTACAGCACCAATTGCAATATCACTTGCATCACACATGAGCTCAAAAGGTAATTCCCAATCTAGAGGTGTGATGATTGGTGCTGTTGTGAGATTATTTTTTAAAGTTTCAAATGCATGCTGGCAGTTTTCATCAAAAACAAAAGGGGTATCAAGCATTAACAGATTACTTAAAGGTTTGGCTATTTTTGAAAAGTCCTTGATAAACCTTCTGTAAAATCTGGCATGCCCCAAGAAACTTCTAACAGATTTCACATTAATTGGTGGAGGGAGTTTTTCTATAATCTCAACCTTTGCTTTATCAACCTCTATGCCTTTTCTTGAAACTTTATGGCCAAGAACAATCCCTTCGGGTACCATGAAATGGCATTTCTCCCAGTTTAAAACCAAATTAGTTTCTTGGCACCGTTTCAAGACAAGAGTTAAATGGTTTAGGCAAGCATTGAAATTATCACCAAAAACAGAGAAGTCATCCATGAAGACTTCTAAAAATTTTTCGACCATATCAGAAAAAATGGAGAGCATACACCTTTGAAATGTGGCAGGGGCGTTGCAGAGCCCAAAAGGCATCCTCCTATATGCAAAAACTCCAAATGGACATGTAAAGGCAGTTTTCTCTTGGTCCTTGGGGTCCACCACGATTTGATTATACCCAGAATATCCGTCCAAAAAGCAGTAATAGGCATGGCCGGCTAACCTTTCCAGCATCTGATCAATGAATGGGAGAGGAAAATGATCCTTCCTGGTGGCATCATTCAATCTTCTATAGTCTATGCACATCCTCCACCCAGTCACTGTTCTAGTAGGGATCAACTCATTCTTCTCATTAGTGATGACCGTCATCCCTCCCTTCTTTGGCACAACTTGAACCGGACTTACCCATGGGCTGTCAGATATTGGGAAGATTATCCCTGCATTCCACAACTTCATTACTTCCTTCTGGACAACTTCCTTCATTGTAGGATTTAGCCTTCTTTGCGGTTGAACCACTGGTTTAGAATTATCTTCCAAGAGGATCTTATGCATACATACTGCAGGGCTGATTCCCTTCAGGTCATCAATGGTCCATCCTAAAGCATCCTTATGAGCTTTGAGTATGTCAAGTAGTTCTCCTTCTTCCTTCTTTGTCAAGGATGAATTAATGATTACTGGGAAGCTCTCCGATGTGCCAAGGAATGCATATTTGAGATGGGTGGGTAAAGGTTTCAGTTCTTGTTTTCGCACATCTTTATTGCTATCTTGTCTTTCATCTTGCTCAGTGAAGGTCTCAGCCACTTGTTCCTCTGTTGCCCCTTGATTTCCTTCTTGCTCTTGAAAATTTTCTTCCACTGTTTCTTCCACCAAACTGTCTATCATATCCACTCTTACGTAATCCTCTTGCTCAAGAGCGTTTTGCATTGATTTGAACACATTTATGATCATTTGTTCATTATGGACCCTGAAGGTCATTTCTCCTTTTTCTACATCAATGATGGCCCTTGCTGTGTGTAGAAATGGCCTTCCCAGAATGATTGAGTCATTTCCTTCTTCTTCAGTGTCCAAAATTACAAAGTCTGCTGGGAAAATAAACTCCCCAACCTTCACCAACAGATTCTCCACAATTCCATTGGGTGTCTTGGTTGATCTGTCAGCCATGACTAGTGATATCCTGGTGGGTTTAAGTTCTTCTATGGCAAGTTTTCTCATCATTGAGAGAGGCATTAAATTGATGCTGGCACCCAGGTCACAGAGAGCCTTGTTGAGAATTATCTTGCCAATAGTGCATGAGACTACAAAACTTCCTGGATCCTTAAGTTTTGGTGGAATACCCCGTTGAATTACAGCACTACATTCCTCGGTGAGTAATATGGTTTCCCTTTCAAGCCAACTTCTTTTCTTGTTGATAAGATCCTTCAGAAACTTGGAATATAGAGGCATTTGCTCAAGTGCTTCAGCCAAGGGAATATTGATTTCCAGCTTCTTAAAAATCTCAAGGAATTTGTGAAAATGTTGGTCTTTAACCTCTTTATTGAACCTCTGGGGATATGGCAGTGGAGGTGTGATGCTTTTTCCTATTTGCTGCTGCCCCTGAGCTACTTCTTTTGATCTATGTGGCTGGTTGTCCTTCTCTTTGAGTTTCTCAGTGTCTTTGTTTGGCATCACAACTTGCTCCTTAGCCTCATCTGCCTTTGTTTGCTTCTCATCCTCCGTTGGTTCTTTGATGTTCTCTGCTTGCTTCCTTGTAGTGTCATTGTTGCTTATCAATGCTCTCCCACTCCTTAATTGTATTGCCTTGCATTCCTCCTTGGGATTTGGAATTGTGTCACTGGGCAGTGAGTTTGTAGGTCTCTCAATAGATACTTGCTTGGAGAGTTGCCCCATCTGTCTCTCTAGGCTCTTCAGGGAGGCTTCTTGATTCTTGGCTACCATTTCCTGGTGTTTCAGCATTTTGTCTATCATGGCCTCCAAGTGAGTGATTCTTTGGGCTTCAGGTGATATTTGAGGTGGGTTATGAGATGTGGGTGGTGGATGGTAGGCATTTTGGTTGGTTGGTTGGTTATTAGATTGGTATTGGTTGAGGTTGGGGTAGTTGTTTTGAGGTTTTCTGTAGGGGTTTTGGTTAGTCTGCTGCTGGTTGTGATTTTGGTTGTTCCTTGGGTTGTGTTGGTTTGAGTTCCTTTGCCATGGTTGTTGGTTTTGGGTATGGTTATCTCCCCATCTGAGGTTTGGGTGGTTCTTCCATGATGGATTGTATATATCACCATACAATTCATTTGTCCTTGGTTGTGCATATACTGAACTTGCTCTTGTTGTTGTTCTTCTTGAGTTTCTTCACTCTGTCCCCATGTGGTTGATGGTTGGCTAGTGTTGACTGCTGCAACTTGGAGACTATCAATCCTCTTGGCCATTTGCTCAAATTGTTGCTGAATTTGCTGCTGCATCATCTTGTTTTGAGCCAGGATTGAATCTACTCCTTCTAGCTCCATTACTCCTCTCCTTTGTGATGGTTGGCGGCCTCTTTGATGAGCAAAGAAATATTGGTTGTTGGACACCATATCAATGAGTTCTTGAGCCTCTTCTGCAGTTTTCATGAGTTGCAAGGAACCTCCAGCTGAATGATCCAAAGCTTCCTGAGATTTCAGTGTTAAGCCTTCATAGAAGTTTTGAAGCTTCTCCCACTCATTAAACATAGCAGGGGGACATTTCCTGATCAGAGCCTTGTACCTCTCCCATGCCTCATAGATGGGTTCGGCCTCCATTTGTGTAAATGTTTGTACCTCAGCCTTTAACCTTATAATCCTCTGAGGTGGATAAAATTTGGCAAGAAACTTAGTTACCAAATCATCCCAATTGTTGATGCTGTCTCTTGGAAAAGATTCTAACCATTGAGTGGCCTTGTCCCTGAGAGAAAATGGGAATAGCATCAGCTTGTAGCTGTCAGAGGGCACTCCATTAGTTTTGACAGTGTTGCATATCCTCAAGAAAGTGGATAAATGTTGGTGTGGGTCCCCAAGTGGTCCTCCACCAAAAGAGCAGTTGTTCTGAACCAAAGTGATGAGTTGTGGCTTGAGTTCAAAGTTGTTAGCATTGACATTTGGAGCCAAGATGCTGCTCCCACAATGTCTAGGATTTGCAAAGGTGTAGGAAGCCAAAACTCTCCTCTGGGGTGGGTTGCCATTGTTGTTGTCTTCCCCACCTGGTGGATTGGTTAAATGTTCCTCCATCTCTTGGAATTCTTCGTCTGATTCCTCTTCTCCAACAATATTTTTCCCTCTTTCAGCTCTTCTTAACCCCCTGAGAGTTCTTTCGTTTTGTTCATGAAAATTGAGTATGGTTCTTCCTGTACCTGACATACAAGCAGAGCATGAGGAATGCACAAAACCAGTGACACTTCAATTTACTGCCAGATTGAAGTGTTAGTTAGTTTAAGCAAAAAATCAAACAGTTAGTGGGTTAATCAAAAATTAAAGAAAAATAAAGAAAAAGTGCTTGATCTAGATCACCACCTCACTTAATCATTGTCAATCTAATCAATCCCTGGCAACGGCGCCAAAAACTTGATGAGATATTTTGGAGGAAAAATAAATCTCTCCCAAAACACCCAAAACTAACCGGCAAGTGTACCGGGTCGCATCAAGTAATAAAAACTCACGGGAGTGAGGTCGATCCCACAGGGATTGAAGGATTGAGCAATTTTAGTTTAGTGGTTGATTTAGTCAAGCGAATCGAGTGTTGGTTGGGTGATTTGTGATTTGCAGGATGTAAATTGCATGAAAATAAAGAGTGCAGGAAATTAAATTGCTGAATCTTAAAGAACAAGAAATTAAATGGCAGAAACTTAAAGTGTAAGAAATGTAAATTACGGAATCTTAAAGTGCAAGAAATGTAAATTGCTTGAAATGTAAAGGGGATTGGGGAATGGATTTGCAGAATCTAAACAAAGAAAAGTTGAATTGCATTAAACAGAAGAGGGAAAGGGAATTGGGACTGAACCGGATGTGAAGCAGAAAAGTAAATGAACATAGAAAGCAGTAAACAGAGAAGTGAAATGGGAAATTCAGATCTCAGGACCCAGAGACTAGAAAACCAAGTCTAGATCTCAATGCCTTCCTAGATCCAACAAGAACAATTGCAAAGGAATTGTAAATTGCAAAGAGAATAGATGAAGAGCAATGAACCGGAAATGAAATTCAATTAACAGTAAAGAAATAGAGAGATCCAAGATTGAGATTGAAACAGAATTTCTTCAATTCTCCAATCCAAGATCCAAGACAAATGTAAAATGAAATTGAAAGCAATGAAAACAAGAAATTAAAGTTCACTCAAGTTCAAAAGCTCTCCGAAAACTATTATGAAAATTCTAAAAGGAAAAGCTCCCTGAATAACTTGAATTCTATCCTATTTATACACTTTCTTCAAATGATCTTCAAGCCTTGAGTTGGGCCTTTGCTCTTGGTGGAATTGGGTTGAAAGAGGCCTTGGTTGATTGCTCTTGAAGTTTGAAGAAGAACCGAAGTGAACCAATTGAACCGGTTTTGAGGTTAGCAAAAGTTGGACCAAAAGTTTGAGCCAAAGTTAGGGGTCTAACTTTGGCTCCAACTTTTCATATCAGCTTAGCACATTCTGCTGGTATGGACGTTGGTGCCAACGTTAGGGGTCTAACTTTGACCCTAACGTTGGCCTTCCCTTATATGCTAGTGGCGCCAACGTTAGCCTCCAAGTTAGGGGGCTAACGTTGGCGCAAACGTTGGCCCTTCTCCCTTTTGTTTTCATGTGCCAACGTTAGCCTCCAAGTTAGGGGGCTAACGTTGGCGCAAACGTTGGCCCTTCTCCTTTATGTCTTCATGTGCCAACGTTAGCCTCCAAGTTAGGGGGCTAACGTTGGCGCAAACGTTGGCTAGCCAGGGAGGAATTCATGTGCCAACGTTAGCCTCCAAGTTAGGGGGCTAACGTTGGCGCAAACGTGGGATGGCCAGGGAGGAAATTTCAAGTTCCAACGTTAGCCTCCAAGTTAGGGGGCTAACGTTGGGGCTAACTTCTTACTTCCTGGTTCAATTTCACTTATTCCATTGTCCTCTCTTCACTCCTAGCCATTCCTCTTTGCTTCAACCTTTCTCCAAGCTTTCTTCACCTATCATTAATCAACCAAACTCATCAAAGCTATGCTTAAAATCATGAGATATTCATTCTTTCATAATATGCAACAAATATAGCATAAAACCTCATGAAATGGCATAAATTCATATATGGTTGGTTCAATCAAGGGAAACATGAAAATCTACTCAATTAGCTTGCTTGTAGCTCAAGAAAGTGCATAATTCTAATGAAAACAAAAGAAAAAGACTAGTTAAAATAGGTTAGGATGACTTGTCATCAGTGATCAAGGTCTCGTGGGTGCTGGGAAACACGTAATGAGACAAGATCTGGGTCCATGCTCGAGCCTCTACAGTCAAATAACATGCAAGAATGCCCTTAGGTCGAGGTCTGAGGTGCCCTCGGGTCCAAAAATGTTTCTGGTTCGGCAATAACCCAGTGCATAGCATCCCAATCGAAAGTAGAATTAAACTCATCACACTGGCGAAGAGCCTCTTGGTAACCATCTACCTCATCCGGTATGGGTGGAACTCGGAGTACTTCTTGAATAGCTTTCTCGGAAACTGGAACTTGCTTCTGGCATATGAAGACAGTCTGAAGAGAAGATGAGAAGTAATTGGTATAGAACTCTACTACCCACGAGAGATTAGCTTCTTGTGGTCTCCTCATGAGAAAGCCCCATCCTTATCGCTCAATGTGAGGTATGATAAATTGAACTACATAACTCGGAGGGTTAAGAAGGGGTTCAGAATGATAATTCTATGCAATCACGATGTGGAACATGAGTTTGCAATAGCAGTTGGGAAACCGAGTGGAATCTCTCGCCGGGTTGTCCTTCTCTTGGTCATCAATCTTAATGATGCTTCGCGCCTTGTTTGGGAGAGGTTTGGCCTTGGGCGCGTGGTTCGCTTTGGCGGTGGCTTTTTGAGGTGCCCTTTTAGTAGGTGGCTTCTTCTGGGCTTTTTCCTTGTCCTTTTTTATGGCCATCTGAAAAAGGTATGGAAAAAGGAAGAAATTAAACTCAAAGAGACCACACTTGAACCTTAACATGCTAGTGAGAAAAAGTGCCACAAAAGAAAAGGTATCGTGCAAACATGACAGCTGTAACATGAAAGCAAGACAACCATTGAAACACGGAGCAATGCACTAGCATGGGATGCAAGAGTGAAAGAAGCATGCAAGTAAGGCATAAGAAGAATAAACTCAAGCATCTTGAATAACCCCAAGTGGCATATGGAAGACAGATAAAGAGTGCGAGAAAATCAATTATCCAATCTTACTCTAAGACAATAAGGCATGCAAAAAGAACAAAGGGGAGTTAGAGAAGGTTGAAATGCAAATTCTTGCAATATGACCTAAGGAAGCAAGTTATGGGTATGCACATATGAATGATACAGATGAAGTGCAATGAGCTCAATGTACAATAAGAAGGCAAGTGTATTGATACAAGAGCACCAATTTGAAAGCATATCGTCAAGATTGACTAAAAATGTGACAGGTGCAATTCAACAAACACTTGGTGTGCACATTTGAACCATAAGCATATTGAACAAATGCAAGAGTGCAATACCCCAAAATGACATAACCAACATCAAAACAACATCACATGATCACAACGAATTCAAAAGATAATAAATCAACCCATCAAAGGAAGAAGTAACTCAAATTTCAACATTCATAGAAAATGGCAAAGAAAACGAAGAATGCAAATAAACAAGAGAAAATTAAACAAAGTGCAACTAAGAAAATTAAGAGAAAATAAAGACATACAATTAAGAAAGAAATGCATAAAGTAAAGAAAAGAGAATGGAAAAGAATATGACCTTGAGAGGAGTAGAGAAGATGAGGTGCAAGTAAGGGAAAGGGAAAGGGAGAAGAGAGAGAGAAGATAAGAGAGAAAGAAGAGGAGAGAGAAAATGGGACCGCCGGAAGTGGTGGTCACCAGTGGGTGAAGTCGCTGGTGGTGGTGGGCGAGAGAAATGGTGAAGAGGGAAGGGGGAGAAGAAAGTAGAAGAATAAGAAGAAAGGAAGGAAGGAAAGTTGGAAACAGGGCGCGCTAGTTCATTATCTGCGTCACAAGATCGATGCGCGCACGCACGCCACGCGTACGCGTGGAATGAAGAAAAGGGGAGGGGGAGACACGTGAATGCCACCCACGCGTACGCATAGGTAGGGAAACAGGCAAGGGACGCGTACGTGTCACAGCGTGCGCAAGTGTGGAATGAATGCGCGTTTTGCGCAATGCTCGCGCAACTCTCGGGTGCCAAGTAGTAGGGGAACGCGTGTAAGGCGACCCACACGTACGCGTCGTGTGCGCGCACGTGTGGATATGCATGAGGACAAATGACGCGTGGGAGACCGGTGCGTGCACGCGTGATGAGGAGTTGCGCTTTGGGCTCAATGCTTGCACAATGCTCGCGCAACTCTCGGGTCAAATGTACCAAGAATGGCACGTAGACTAACCGACGCGTACGCGTCATGTGCGCGTACGCGTGGACAAGTTTGGGGGCAGGGGACGCGCGGGCGTGTTTCACGCGCACGCGTGAATTGACTTCTGCGCGTTGGCCATGCAACTCTCGGGTAAGATGCTCAGACTTGCAAAAATGCAAGCGACGCGCACGCGTCCTGCACTCTTACGCGTGCATCCCCTTTTTTTTTTCATACAACATAGAAAAAGGTATTTTAACACATTCCTAGCAGGTTCTCAAGCTATGTAGTCAAGAAAATAGTCACAAATTCATGCACTATCCAAAATAAAGCATTTTCTTTAACCATATCAATTCATCCATACCAAGATTAATGAAATCTATATGAATATCATAACAATTCAACAAAATCAACCAAAGCTAGCATTCCTAAACACCAAGAAATCACAAAATTCACAAGAATCTAAAACTAGAAGTAAGAAATTATAAACAAGGAAGATCTTACCACGGCGGGGTGTCTCCCACCAAGCACTTTTCTTTAACGTCCTTAAGTTGGATGGTCAGTCGCTTAAGCTTCTCCTCCTCTTGGTCCATCCGTAAGTAGGAACACCTCTAGCTCCTTTGAAGACTTGTAGCCATGGTACTTCTTCACTCTATGTCCATTCACCTTAAAAGTTGCATTGCTTCTAGGGTCAAACAATTCCACCACTCTATAGGGCTTTACCTCCTTCACATTGAAGGGTCCTTCCCATCTAGAACGGAGTTTGCCAGGCATGAATCTAAGCCTCGAGTTGTAGAGGAGAACTTCATCACCTTCTTGAAAGTCCTTTCTTCGGATATGGTGATCATGAAACACCTTAGTCTTTTCCTTGTAGATCCGGGCATTCTCATATGCTTCGTTCCTAAGACACTTGATGAACGAGAATTCTTGACGGTTTAGAATTTCATAAATGAAACCTCGTTGTAAAGTATAGTTTCCAAACCAATCAAGAATCCTTTCATGCAAAAATATTGGTTGTCACAAAGAACAAACCCCAAATAAGAAATAACCGGAGTATTTTGGACTCCGGGTCGTCTCACAAAGAGTTGCAATGAAATGTATGATTATTGGCTATGAGGGGACAAGGGGGTTTTGGTTGATAATTGGGCAAGAAAATAAAAAGACAAGAAAAATAAATTGAGCAAGTAAATAAGAGAAAGCAAGTAATAAAGAGAGACATTCATGGCAATGGATTGAGATCATAGGCTTTCTATCCTAGTCATGCAATGATTAATTCATCTTATTTAGTTAACTCCAACAAATAGGGAGAATGTCAAACAAGATTAACTAATCATGTCACAATAATAAACAAGAATTTATCTCATTACGTCAACTCCAACAAATAGGGAGAAAGTCTAACGAGACTAGCTAATCTCAATCCAAAAGTCCTAACCAACTTACTAATTAAACTAGCAAAAGATTAGCGTCAATGGAAACAATATTCCATAAGTCCTAATCAACTCACTAATTAAATTAGCAAAAGATTAGCGTCAATGGAAACAATACTAGCTAACAACTCTAGATCACCAACATGAGTTGGGTTTTCATGACTCAAGATTACCCAATCACTCTTTCCAAGCCAAGAATTCTCAAAATCTACTCTAAGGCCCAACCAAGCATTTTGTCAAACACTTGGTGGGTACAAATGGAAAGCATAGCAAAATAGCAAGGAAAGTAAATCTACACTACTCAATTGCAAGGAATTAAACAACAACAAATCAAATCAACAATAAAGGAACATGAATCATAAATTGCATTAAAGGAAAATGGAAGAACAAGAGTGTATCAACAACAAAGTAAGCAATTACAAGAATAAAATGCAAAATTAGAGAGAGGAAGAGTAGAGGAACAAGAAATT
Source organism: Arachis hypogaea (assembly GCF_003086295.3). Taxonomy (NCBI): domain Eukaryota; kingdom Viridiplantae; phylum Streptophyta; class Magnoliopsida; order Fabales; family Fabaceae; genus Arachis; species Arachis hypogaea. Next base: position 49,733,955 of record NC_092050.1, read on the forward strand.
GTAAAGGAAAAGTAAATCAAAGCATGAACTAAACCTAGATCTAAGATGAAAATTAACTTAACCTAATTCTAGAGAGAAGAGGGAGCTTCTCTCTCTAGAAAACTAACTAAAGGTTCATGTTGGCTAAACTAATTACTCCCCCTTTGCCCAAGCTTGAATTCTGCATGAAATAGCTTCAGAAATGAGTTGGGTTGGGCCCAAAGTGGTTCAGAATTCGCTGGGGGCGAATTCACTTTAGTGGGCCATGGCAGAATCGGCACGCGTGCGCAAAGTGCGCGTGTGTGCCCCTCAGCGCAAAGTAACATATGGCAAATTTTATATCATTTTGAAGCCCCAAATGTTGCCCGAGCCATCAGTGAGATACCACTCTGGAAGAGCTAGAATTCTAACCTTGTGCCAGGACCTACGGGCCAAGGGACAGTCTCAGGTAGACAGTTTCTATGGGGCGTAGGCCTTCAACATCAGTCGGTTCGGACCTCCACTTAGTTTCACCCAAGCTTCATCCTGGTCATAGATAGATCACCTAGGTTCGGGTCCATAAGCAGTGACAATTGCCCTATGAAGACTCGCTTTCGCTACGGCTCCGGTGGTTTCCCTTAACCAAGCCACTGCCTATGAGTCGTCGGCTCATTCTTCAACAGGCACGCTTTCCAACGCAACTGAAACCGCCTCATTTGGACCTTTGTAGCTCAAGTTATGGTCGATTGAGTGCGAAGAGGTCGGGCTTGACAGCTTTCCGGTTCCTTCATTTCTTCATTTGTTCTCCCGCTTGCATGCTTTTCTCCTCACTTCTTCCATCCAATACTTGCCCTATGTACCTGAAATCACTTAACAAATACATCAAGGCATCGAATGGAATTAAAGTGAATTAAAATCACCAATTTAAGGGCCTAAAAATTATGTTTCACATTTAAGCACAAATCAAGGGAGAATTACAAAACCATGCTATTTCATTGAATAAATGTGAGAAAAGGTGATAAAATCCCCCAAAATAAGCACAAGATAAACCACAAAATCGGGGTTTATCAAATCTCCCCACACTTAAACTAAGCATGTCCTCATGCTAAAATCAAGAAAGAAGCAAAGGGACATCAACATTTATTCAATGCAAACTAACTATATGCAACCTATCTATATGCAATCTATCTACATGAATGCATCCACTTAGTCAAAATAAATCAATTTCCAAGAATACATATACAAGCACAAGGGCTAAGGTAATAGCAATCAAATTAACCCACAATTGAATTGAATCATTGAAAGATTTTACAAACTTGCAAGAAAAGATGATCATGGGTGGAAACATGTAATTGAGCGATCGAACCCTCACCGGATGTGTATCCGCTCTAGTCGCTCAAGTGTATGGGGTTGATTCACTCAATTCTCCCCTAATCATGCTTTCCAAAATTTGTTTTTCATCTAACAATCAACAATTACTTTATGCATGCATACAAATATCATGAGGTCTTTCCCATAGGTTGTAATGGGGCTAGGGTCAAGGTAGGATGCATATGGTTAAGTGAGCTAGAAATTTGAATCTTTGATTAACTTAAACTTTCCACCTAACCTATGACAACCTATACAATTCTAAACAAACCTAACTACCCATTCTTCACTTTTTCACACACTCATGCATTCTCTTTTTGATCACCACCACATGCATTGACTTTTATTGATCCTTGCTTTAGGGCATTTTGTCCCCTTTTTATTGCTTTTCTTTTTCTTTCTTTTCTATATATTTTCTCTTTTTTTTTCTTTTTATAAATACATATATATATTTTTTTTCTTTTCGTTTTTCTCATTTTTTTTTCAAACTAAAATGTATACAAGAACATCAATGCATATGGTTTACACATGATTAATACATGAGTATGTACCCAATTCCCATGATTTTTTTTTTTCAACAAAAACGTAAACACACTTTTATCTCTACCCAATGTTCCCAACTCTCCCAAAATCAAATGATAAGCACTCTCACTAGCCTAAGCTAATCAAAGATCCAAACAAGGGACATTTATTGTTTTTCACTTAGGCTTGTAATGTGCTACAATTAAGAACAAATGGGTTAAGCATAGGCTCAAAATTAGCTGACAATGGAAGATAAAAGGTAGGCTTATTTGGGTAAGTGAGCTATTTGAACAATGGCCTCAATCATATAAATGCATGTATACACAAAATAATGGACATAAAGAATCAAACAAATCAAAGATTACAATCATAGGAAGAGAATAATGCACACAAGAATGAAAATAAGTGGTTATATATGATGTAACCACACAATTAGGCTCAAATCTCACATGCTTGTGTTCTTAGCTCAAGAACATGATCCACAAAGTATATAATTCAAGCAAGTTCTAAAAAAAAATTTTTTTTTTCAATTGGGGCGCCCTATAGATAAAATCCTTGGAAAATATCATGATTTTGACTAAGCATAATATATACATATGCAAAATAAGAAAATGCAACTAAGAATCCTAAAATGAAATGCAAAAGTGTTGGGATTAGAAACTTGTCACCCAAAAACGCCGAGCGGTCGGACGACCTCCCCACACTTAAAAGTTTGCACCGTCCTCGGTGCATTAAATGAGTAAGGGGGTACGGCGACTTTCCGAGTTGCTACCTTCAGCTGGTAGGTCAACCGGTGTTGCGTGTTCTTCTCCCGCTTCCGTTTTTGCTTGTGGTGCATCAATCATGAAAAACAAAATAAACACCGTAAGATGAGAAAATACAAAAGCTAGGAGTGTGAATTGTTGGAATGAGGTAAATCACTAGAAATGAGTGAGTGAATTAGTGTGACAATAATGAAAAATAGTTGTGTGGGTTCTAAAATTGCATGCGGTTTAGAACTCACACTCTAATATTTAGAAACCATGTCACAATTATACAAAATAAAACATGCACTTCACTCATTCTAGTGTGCTTGAGATACTTTAAAAGACTTGTAGGCTAAAACAACCTAACAAGTAGTGAAGAAGTATAAAAGCATTCAAGCAAAAATCAAGCGATTGTGAAATTGGATAGTGCATGGACATTGATTAATGTGTAGGTAGACTTAGTGAACAAAATGGTGTAAAGAGCTCACACATCAAACAATGACACATATTGAAGTTGTTGCAACACCTAAGTGACATAGAGGTGGAACACATGGATGCTATGGAACTTAGGAAAAAGAAGATAGAAGTGGAAATCAATCACATAGCAAGCATGGCCCACAAAGCTTTACAAAGCTCAAAAATACGTCACTAGGTAAGCTTTCGATCCGATTTCACAATTCTAGAATCTCAATGCATGAAATAGGTGATGATCAATTAGAACAAGCATCCTAAAAAAAATGCATTGATAATGTACAATTGCCTAACAGTGGATGATGAATGCATGGTGGCCAAAACATGCAATTCAAAGAGTTAAGATGCATGAAGGCAGTGTAACATGTACTTGGTATTCAAAAGCATTAAACATGAAAAGTTCCGAACCAAGTAACCAAATATAACCTCAACAAAGAAATCCAACAATGACAATTAACAATAATGATGTTAAACTAACATCCTATTAGTAACAAGCAGCAGTAAATGGTAAACAAGATTAGTAATCCAACACTTATAATGGAAAACAAAAATTAAGCCAAATAACTAACTAAAAGAAATGGTGTTATATGGTGTTTGGTAGTGTTGGATGATGTTTGAAGGGTGGAAAGAAAATAAGAGAAGAGAAAAGAAGGAAAGAAATGGAAAGAGGAGAAGAAAAGAAAGTGAGTAAAACAGGGCAATCCACGCGTGCGCGTCATGTGCGCGTAAGCGTGGTGATGACAAGTCATCTTAGCCCATTTTAGCTAGTCTTTTTCTTTTGTTTTCATTAGAATTATGCACTTTCTTGAGCTACAAGCAAGCTAATTGAGTAGATTTTCATGTTTCCCTTGATTGAACCAACCATATGTGAATTCATGCCATTTCATGAGGTTTTGAACTATATTTGTTGCATATTGTGGAAGATTGAATACCTCATGATTTTGAGCAAAACTTTGATTAGTTTGGTTGATCAATGATAGGTGAAGAAGGCTTGGAGAAAGGTTGAAGCAAAGAGGAATGGCTAGGAGTGAAGAGAGGACAATGGAATAAGTGAAAATTGAACCGGGTTGCATGAAGTTAGCCCCAACGTTAGCCCCCTAACTTGGAGGCTAACGTTGGGCATATGAATCACTCTTTGGAAGTAGCCAACGTTAGCTCCAACGTTAGCCCCCTAACTTGGAGGCTAACGTTGGAACTTGAGAGTTTCTCCCTGGCTACCAACGTTTGCGCCAACGTTAGCCCCCTAACTTGGAGGCTAACGTTGGCACTTAAATCACAATGGGGGAGTAGGCAACGTTTGCGCCAACGTTAGCCCCCTAACGTGGAGGCTAACGTTGGCACCAATCACACCAAGCAAGGCCAACGTTAGGGTCAAAGTTAGACCCCTAACGTTGGCGCCAACGTCTAAACCAGAAGAATGTGGTTTGCTGATATGAAAAGTTAGGGTCAAAGTTAGACCCCTAACTTTGACCCTAACGTTGAAGACCAACGTTGGCTAACTCCATTTCCGGTTCAATTGGTTCACTTCGGTTCTTCTTCAATCTTCAAGAGCAATCAACCAAGGCCTCTTTCAACCCAATTCCACCAAGAACAAAGGCCCAACTCAAGGCTTGAAGATCATTTTGGAAAGTGTATAAATAGGATAGAATTCAATTTGTTTAGAGAGCTTTTTCGGGAGAGTTTTCTTTTAGAGCTTTCCTTTTAGAATTTTCATAATAGTTTTCGAAGAGCTTTTGAACTTGAGTGAACTTTAATTTCTTGCTTTCATTGCTTTCAATTTCATTTGACTTTTGTCTTGGATCTTGGATTGGAGAATTGAAGAAATTCTGTTTCAATCTCAATCTTGGATCTCTCTGTTTCCTTTACTGTTAATTGAATTAGCATTTCTGTTTCTGTTACTTACTTCATCTATTCTCTTTGCAATTTACAATTTCCTTGCTATTGTTCTTGTTGGATCTAGGAAGGCATTGAGATCTAGACTTGGTTTTCTAGTCTCTGGGTCCTGAGATCTGAATTTCTCATTTCAATTCCCTGCTTATTGCTTTTTCTGTTCATTTACTTTACTGTTTCAAGATCCGGTTTAATCCCAATTCCCTTTCCCTCTTCTGTTTGATGCAATTTAGTTTTTCCTTGTTTAAATTCTGCAAATCCATTCCCCAATTCCCTTTACATTTCAAGCAATTTATATTCCTTGCACTTTAAGATTCCGCAATTTACATTTCTTGCACTTTAAGTTTCTGCCATTTAATTTCTTGTTCTTTAAGATTCAGCAATTTAATTCCCTGCTTTCTTTAATTTCATGCAATTTACATTCTGCAAGTCACAAATCACTCAACCAACACTTGATTCGCTTGACTAAATCAACCACTAAACTAAAATTGCTCAATCCTTCAATCCTTGTGGGATCGACCTCACTCCCGTGAGTTTTTATTACTTGATACGACCCGGTACACTTGCCGGTTAGTTTTATGATGTTTTGGAAAAGATTCGTTTCTCACCAAAATATCTCATCAAGTTTTTGGCGCCGTTGCCGGGGATTGATTAGATTGACAATGATTAAGTGAGGTGGTAATCTAGATCAAGCACTTTTTCTTTATTTTTCTTTAACTTTTGATTAACCCACTAACTGTTTGAATTTTTGCTTAAGCTAACTAAAACTTCATTCTAGCAGTAGATTGAAGTATCACTGGTTTGTGTGCTCTTATGTTCTGCTTGTATGTCAGGTACACAAAGAGCCATACCCAATTTTCATGAACAAGACGAAAGAACTCTCAGGAGGTTAAGAAGAGCCGAAAGAGGGAAAAGTATTGTTGGAGAAGAAGAATCTGAGGAAGAAGACCACGAGATGGAAGGAGATACATCTAATCCAGGAGAAGGAGTTAATAATCCACCACAACAGAGGAGAGTATTGGCTTCCTATACTTTTGCAAATGCTAGACATTGTGGAAGCAGCATTCTCACCCCTAATGTCAATGCAAATAACTTTGAACTGAAGCCACAACTCATCACATTGGTCCAGAATAACTGCTCATTTGGAGGAGGACCATTGGAGGATCCAAATCAACATCTATCTACCTTCTTGAGGATCTGTGACACTGTCAAATCCAATGGTGTGAATCCTGAGACTTACAAGCTTCTGCTGTTCCCGTTCTCATTAAGGGATAAGGCTGCACAATGGCTTGAAACTTTTCCCCAAGCAAGTATCACTAGTTGGGATGACTTGGTGGCTAAATTTCTAGCCAAATTCTATCCACCCCAGAGAGTCATCAGGCTGAAAACTGAGGTGCAGACATTCACACAATTAGATGCTGAATCCTTGTATGAAGCATGGGAGAGGTACAAAGCCTTAATCAGAAAGTGCCCTCCAGAGATGTTCAATGAATGGGATGTGCTGCAAAATTTCTATGAAGGCCTGACATTGAAATCTCAGGAGGCATTAGATCATTCTGCTGGAGGTTCACTACAACTAATGAAAACTGCTGAGGAAGCTCAGAATCTTGTGGACATGGTGGCCAACAATCAATATTTCTTTGCTCATCAAAGAAGCTGCCAACCATCACAAAGAAGAGGAGTAATGGAACTAGACGGAGTGGATTCAATCCTAGCTCAAAACAAGATGATGCAGCAGCAATTTCAACAACAATTTGAGCAAATGGCTAAGAGGATTGACAGTCTCCAAGTTGCAGCAGTCAACACTAGCCAGCCATCAACCACATGGGGTCAGAGTGAAGAGACTCAAGAGGAGCAACAACAAGAACAAGTCCAGTACATGCACAACCAAAATTCTGGGCCAAATGAAGTATATGGTGACACTTACAACCCTTCTTGGAAGAACCACCCAAACCTTAGGTGGGGAGACAATCACAACCAAAATCAACAACCATGGCAGAGAAACTCAAACCAAAACACTTTAAGAAACAACCAAAACCACAACCAGCAGCAAACCAACCAAAACCCCTACAGAAAACCTCAAAACAACTACTCCAACCCCAACCATTACCAATCTAATAACCAACCCACCAACCAAAATGTCTACCATCCACCATCCACATTTCACAACCCACCACAAGCATCACCTGAATCTCAAAGACTCACCAACTTGGAAACCTTGATAGACAAAATGTGGAAACACCAAGAAATGACAACCAAGAACCATGAAGCCTCCATGAAGAGCCTAGAGAGGCAAATTGGGCAAATCTCCAAACAGATTTCTGTTGAGAAATCTTCAAGCTCACTGCCAAGTGACACAATCCCAAATCCTAAGGAAGAATGCAAGGCAATACAATTGAGGAGTGGAAAAGTCTTGGTGAAAAATGAAGAAGCAACCAAGAAGCCAAAGGAAAGTGACAAGAAACAAGCTGAAGAAGAGAAAGTCAATGACAAGAAGGAGGCAGCAAGCAAGCCAACTCAGGATCAAGCTCAAGAAAAAGAAGATCAGCCACAAAAATCAAGAAAGGGAAAGGAAGTAATTGAAGAGCCAACTGAGGACCAAAGGCAGGGAAATAACTTCACTCCTCCCTTGCCATATCCTCAAAGGTTTAACAAGGAAACTAAGGACCAACACTTCCCAAAATTTCTTGAAATCTTCAAGAAGTTAGAAATCAATATTCCCTTAACTGAAGCACTTGAGCAAATGCCCCTGTACGCAAAGTTCTTGAAGGAACTTATCAACAAGAAGAGGAGTTGGCAAGTTAATGAAACTGTACTGCTCACTGAGGAATGCAGAGCACTAATCCAGAAGGGACTTCCTCCCAAACTTGAGGACCCTGGGAGTTTCTTTCTACCCTGCGCCATTGGCAGTATGACTATCAAGAAGGCGATGTGTGACTTGGGAGCTAGTATCAATCTGATGCCTGCTTCTCTAGTGAAAAAGTTAGGCATAAAAGAGGTAAAACCGGTACAGATGTCTCTAGAATTGGTGGACAAATCAGTGATATGCCCCAGTGGTATAATTGAGAACCTTCTAGTCAAAGTAGACAGATTCATCTTCCCAGCAGATTTTGTGATCCTGGATTCGAATCAGGATGAGGGCGATTCCATTATACTGGGAAGACCGTTTTTAGCCACTGCTAGGGCCATCATAGACATAGAGCAAGGAGAATTAACCCTCAGGATGCATAATGAAAGTATCACTCTGAGTGTACTACCAGAAACACCGAACAGTAATGAAAAGAAGGATGGTACAGAAACAGACAAGGAGAATCTGCAGTGGAGGGAGGAAATCAACAAGACAAACAACAACTGCCCTCCCAAGCAAGAGATAGACGATACAGCAGGCCAAAAAGAGAAAGAGACTGTGCAAAGTAATGAAGAAGCTCAAGGGAACATTGTAGTATTGGCAACTAAGAAAAGGAATTTCAAAAGGGAGCCTGTTTTCAAAGAAGAAGAATTAACAAAAGGAAGGAAGAAAAACAAAAACAGAATCAAAAAGGGGTGGAAGAACAAAAAAATCCCAACAGAAGGGCTCTTCAAAGGTGACAAAGTGCAGTTAGTCTATCAACAACTGGGAACAGACCAACAGACTAACGATTACTACACTGTGAGCAAAATATTATCACTAGAACATGCTGAGATAGAGCACCAAGGAACAAAGAAGAAGCTCACAATCAGAGGGGACAAGTTGAGGCACTACAGTCATCAACCACCATAAAAGAAAGCTTCAATGTCAAGCTAGTGACAATAAAAGAGCGCTTGTTGGGAGGCAACCCAACCCGAGGTAGTTTTCTGTTCATAACTATTTTAATAAAAAGGTTAATTAGTTTTATCTATAATGCAAGAAGCTAATTTTGGTGTTGCACACCAAAACAATCTAAAGGAGAATGCAGGATTTTAAGTTTGGTGTTTCACCAAAATCCCATTATAAAACACATTCTCACTTCTTGCATAATGTAGGCTTCAAGCATACTGGATGAACTAGTTAGCCATTTTACTGTTTTTCTTAGTTTCCAGTTCTTTTACTTTTGAAAAAGAAAAAAAAAAAAAGAAATTATCACACATGGTTAATCCGATGCATTGGCAAGGTACTAAGTTTGGTGTTCCCACACCAAAGTAAGTTCAAAAAGCCCACAAATAAATCATGCAGATTAACCATTATTTCCAAGTGCTTGGGGAACAAGCAACTTTCAATATCATTGCAGAGGTCCATACAAGCTGTTGGAAGGATTAAAGCATCATCAACCAAAGAAACAAAAGATGAATCTAGAAGACAGCAATGATGATGATGAGAAGAAGGAAAGCAAGTAAACTTCAACAGGTTGTATTGTTAAGTCATTGTTTTGCATCAAATATTGCTGTAATTGAAAGTTGAATGGTATTCTGATCTGCCCTGCCTATCTGCATAGCATAGTTTCTCTTTTTTTTTTATTTTCCCCTGCCTGCATAGCATAGTCTTTCTTTATAATTCAATAAGCAAGGTGTCTGATCATTCACAACATTCTTATCTTCAAAACTTGTTTGCACTCCAGTTTCAAGAAATGCATCACATGAAAGTTCTTTGAAAAGAAAGATTGAGGAATTAAACAATTTTGAGGCAAGCAAAAGATTAGGAAAAGTGGTGGTTCTGGTTATATGATTTTGTATTGAGGTTGCATGCTTGTGAAAACTTGCATGGGAGCTCATAGGCGGGACATGAAGTTCAAAGAAGTTTTGTGGAGATTCTCAAAAATTTATTGATCCAAGAAGCAGCAAACAAAAAAAAAAAAAAAAAAAGAAAGAAAAGAAAATACAAAAACAAAAGAAATATGGCCCAAGGCTCTGAGCATCAATTACTAGGCAGAAAAAGAAAGAAAGAAACAAAAACTCAAAGAGTTGTTATCCTAGTAAATGCTTGTGGTTGAAGTGTGTCAAGGAAAGAGGCTTGAGCAAGTAAATCCTCAGGGGTGCTTCAACACCTAATACCTTAAAACCAACTGGTTTAGGAGTATTGATTGAAAGCTTATCTAAAGAGCCGCCTTGAGACATGATACTTAGAGTCGAGGCCAAAGCACATAAACTATAAGCTGCTTCAAGGTGACTACATATAAAGAGATCTCCATGACACCATTTGGATGAAAATCCTAAGACCTACGACTCCCAATATGTAAGGACTAGTGAGCACTGAAGCCCTTGCATGAGCATATGATTTAGAATTTATCCCACTGATACTTGATCACTTCACTCACTGCACTTTACAAGTGTTCCTCAATCCATCTTAATTGAAAGAACCTTGGAGCATAAATCTATTTCTTGCTTGGGGACAAGCAAGCTTTAAGTTTGGTGTTGTGATGACAAGTCATCTTAGCCCATTTTAGCTAGTCTTTTTCTTTTGTTTTCATTAGAATTATGCACTTTCTTGAGCTACAAGCAAGCTAATTGAGTAGATTTTCATGTTTCCCTTGATTGAACCAACCATATGTGAATTCATGCCATTTCATGAGGTTTTGAACTATATTTGTTGCATATTGTGGAAGATTGAATACCTCATGATTTTGAGCAAAACTTTGATTAGTTTGGTTGATCAATGATAGGTGAAGAAGGCTTGGAGAAAGGTTGAAGCAAAGAGGAATGGCTAGGAGTGAAGAGAGGACAATGGAATAAGTGAAAATTGAACCGGGTTGCATGAAGTTAGCCCCAACGTTAGCCCCCTAACTTGGAGGCTAACGTTGGGCATATGAATCACTCTTTGGAAGTAGCCAACGTTAGCTCCAACGTTAGCCCCCTAACTTGGAGGCTAACGTTGGAACTTGAGAGTTTCTCCCTGGGCTACCAACGTTTGCGCCAACGTTAGCCCCCTAACTTGGAGGCTAACGTTGGCACTTAAATCACAATGGGGGAGTAGGCAACGTTTGCGCCAACGTTAGCCCCCTAACGTGGAGGCTAACGTTGGCACCAATCACACCAAGCAAGGCCAACGTTAGGGTCAAAGTTAGACCCCTAACGTTGGCGCCAACGTCTAAACCAGAAGAATGTGGTTTGCTGATATGAAAAGTTAGGGTCAAAGTTAGACCCCTAACTTTGACCCTAACGTTGAAGACCAACGTTGGCTAACTCCATTTCCGGTTCAATTGGTTCACTTCGGTTCTTCTTCAATCTTCAAGAGCAATCAACCAAGGCCTCTTTCAACCCAATTCCACCAAGAACAAAGGCCCAACTCAAGGCTTGAAGATCATTTTGGAAAGTGTATAAATAGGATAGAATTCAATTTGTTTAGAGAGCTTTTTCGGGAGAGTTTTCTTTTAGAGCTTTCCTTTTAGAATTTTCATAATAGTTTTCGAAGAGCTTTTGAACTTGAGTGAACTTTAATTTCTTGCTTTCATTGCTTTCAATTTCATTTGACTTTTGTCTTGGATCTTGGATTGGAGAATTGAAGAAATTCTGTTTCAATCTCAATCTTGGATCTCTCTGTTTCCTTTACTGTTAATTGAATTAGCATTTCTGTTTCTGTTACTTACTTCATCTATTCTCTTTGCAATTTACAATTTCCTTGCTATTGTTCTTGTTGGATCTAGGAAGGCATTGAGATCTAGACTTGGTTTTCTAGTCTCTGGGTCCTGAGATCTGAATTTCTCATTTCAATTCCCTGCTTATTGCTTTTTCTGTTCATTTACTTTACTGTTTCAAGATCCGGTTTAATCCCAATTCCCTTTCCCTCTTCTGTTTGATGCAATTTAGTTTTTCCTTGTTTAAATTCTGCAAATCCATTCCCCAATTCCCTTTACATTTCAAGCAATTTATATTCCTTGCACTTTAAGATTCCGCAATTTACATTTCTTGCACTTTAAGTTTCTGCCATTTAATTTCTTGTTCTTTAAGATTCAGCAATTTAATTCCCTGCTTTCTTTAATTTCATGCAATTTACATTCTGCAAGTCACAAATCACTCAACCAACACTTGATTCGCTTGACTAAATCAACCACTAAACTAAAATTGCTCAATCCTTCAATCCTTGTGGGATCGACCTCACTCCCGTGAGTTTTTATTACTTGATACGACCCGGTACACTTGCCGGTTAGTTTTATGATGTTTTGGAAAAGATTCGTTTCTCACCAAAATATCTCATCACGTGGATGGATGAAATGGAAGCGACGCGGATGCGTACGGCACGTCTGCGCATCGGTGGGTTATTTCGAGAGTGGTGCGTCCGCGCAAGGTACGCGTGTACGTGCCTTTGGGCACAAAATTGGCACACTCCAGGCACAACTCTCGGGAAAATGTATGGAGGGGTGGGAAAACTCAATCCACGCGTACGCGTACATGGCGCATCCGCGTGGATGGTCGAAAATGCTTGAGGCGCGCGTACGCACCAGGTGCGCGCACGCGCGGGTTGGTGCTCTGTTTTTCAAAAATTGTTTTCTATGTTTTCGCACCAAAACAGGCATTCCAAACCTCCAAACGACTACCAATCACATCAATAAACCTTATTTAACCTACTAAACTCCCAATTAAACACAACTAAGCAATTCAAAACAAGAATTAAACCTATTTTACCAATATTTACAAAGAGAAAAAAGGGAAAGAGTTTACCATGGTGGGTTGTCTCCCACCTAGCACTTTTGTTTATTGTCCTTAAGTTGGACTTATGGGGAGCTCTTCATCAAGGTGGCTTGTGCTTGAATCTATCCTTGAACATCCACCAATGCTTGGACTTCCATTGTGCTTCATAATTCAAAGTTAATAACTCCAAGCTTTGATGGAGTTCTTCACAAACCGTAGGCTCCCAAAGTTGATCTTCCTTGTGCGATCCGGGATCCCACACTTTGTTTTCACACCCGTCCTCGAGTTGATCATGGTGATTTCCTCCGGGTGGCAAGAGAGATGAATTCTCATAAAGGCACCAAACTATTCTCCTAGACCCATCCAATGGAGCACTAGTCCAACCCTTGCTCTTTGAAGCTTCAACCATAATGAGCCTAGACTTACAACGCCAACCACAAAACATTTTTCTTTTACGCTTCATCCCACAAAGCTCCCTAAGTTGGCCATCCGTTTCAAGCAAACCATATTCAAGTGGGATAATAAAGATAATAGAAATGAGTTTCACCCACTCAAATGAAGGTATAGATGGCAATCTAGGCAAAGGTGATTCCAAGGGTCTTGACAAGGCGTATTCAATTCCCATCCTCCTTTTTCTAAGTACTTCCACCTCTTCACAAGATCTCTTAATTTCAATCCTTTGTTCAACAATTTTATCTAAATATTTTCCCTTACTCAAATCACAAATGGGAGGACAAGAGAGATTTACCTCCACATTGCTTTCCATCTCCTTGGGAGAAAGTTCTTCATGCTCAAAGGATTCTTCACCACTAAGACTTGATGCTTCATCTTCATCACCAAGGGGACTCAATTCTTGCTCTATCCCATCCAATTCTTCACAAGAGATATGCCTTGGAGGTTGTGCACATTCCTCCTTAGCATCAAGTTCAATAATTTTGGAGTGGTTTCCTTCAATCTTAGACTCCCAAGGTGGTTCCGCATCTCCTAAGTCTTCAACCACTTCTTCCTCTTCTTCAATAATCTCTACTTCCTCCCCTTGTTGCATTTCTTGCTTTAATTCCTCTTCTTCACCTTGGAGCTTCAAGTTCACTCCCTCACTAAGCTTCTTGGTTGCTTCTCCACATTCCACAATGGAAGTTCCTTGATCACATAGGCTTAGGCGGGATGAGACTATGTTGCTAATGGCTTCTACCATGATAGCCGTTTTTGCTCTTAACTCCTCAAATTTCTTTTCATCCTCCTCGTGTCGCCTTAAGAGATGAGATTCAAGATCTCTCAATTCTAGCATGAAGGCTTCATCGAGAGGTGATGGTGGAAGAGAGGGTTCATTGTTTGAGGGAAGGGTATTGTAGTTGGAAGGTGGTTCTTCTTGGTAGGGTTGTGGTGGTTCAATATTTCCCATTCTTTCCATTTGTTGCACAAAACACTCCATGGTTGCTTGAAATTGATCCAATGTCTCCTTAAAATGATCCCTTGACTCTTGTTCTTCTTGGATATCATGAGTAGGATCATATGACTCTTGGATTGAAGGACATGAGTATTCTTCCATGGGAGGTTGTGGTGGAAAGTGGTATTCATCTTGTGGTTGGAAATTTTCATACATTGGAGGTGGTTTATCTTGAAAATGTTGATGTTGGAATGGTGGTGGCTCTATGTGTGGCTCATATGGCTCATATGATTGTTGGTGTGGTGGGTATGGATTAGGGTCATATGAAGATAGTTGGTAAGAAGGGGCTTGTGAGTATGGTTGAGGGCTATGTTGAGGATATGGCTCATAGGCATATGGTGGTGGTTCTTGAAAGTCACAAGGGGATTCACCATAGCCATTGGATTGGCATGCATCATAGAATGGCTCTTCTTCATAGTGCATTGGTGGAGGTTGTTGCCATGAGGATTGATCATATGCATATGGCTCCTCCCACCTTTGGTTATCCCATCCTTGATGCACATCTTCATTGAAGTTCCCATTTCCTACAACATAGTTGTAATCACACTCATAGCCAAAATGAGAATTCATAGTGAAAGAGAAAACAAAAACAAAAGCTAACAAGAAATAAAGAAAACTAAATCCTACAACTAGCAAAAATCAACAAACAAACCAAAAATAAAGCTATTCACAATATATACAATAACCAATAACATAACACCATTGCAACTCCCCGGCAACGGCGCCATTTTGATGAACGAGAATTCTTGACGGTTTAGAATTTCATAAATGAAACCTCGTTGTAAAGTATAGTTTCCAAACCAATCAAGAATCCTTTCATACAAAAATGTTGGTTGTCACAAAGAACAAACCCCAAATAAGAAATAACCGGAGTATTTTGGACTCCGGGTCGTCTCACAAAGAGTTGCAATGAAATGTATGATTATTGGCTATGAGGGGACAAGGGGGTTTTGGTTGATAATTGGGCAAGAAAATAAAAAGATAAGAAAAATAAATTGAGCAAGTAAATAAGAGAAAGCAAGTAATAAAGAGAGACATTCATGGCAATGGATTGAGATCATAGGCTTTCTATCCTAGTCATGCAATGATTAATTCATCTTATTTAGTTAACTCCAACAAATAGGGAGAATGTCAAACAAGATTAACTAATCATGTCACAATAATAAACAAGAATTTATCTCATTACGTCAACTCCAACAAATAGGGAGAAAGTCTAACGAGACTAGCTAATCTCAATCCAAAAGTCCTAACCAACTTACTAATTAAACTAGCAAAAGATTAGCGTCAATGGAAACAATATTCCATAAGTCCTAATCAACTCACTAATTAAATTAGCAAAAGATTAGCGTCAATGGAAACAATACTAGCTAACAACTCTAGATCACCAACATGAGTTGGGTTTTCATGACTCAAGATTACCCAATCACTCTTTCCAAGCCAAGAATGCTCAAAATCTACTCTAAGGCCCAACCAAGCATTTTGTCAAACACTTGGTGGGTACAAATGGAAAGCATAGCAAAATAGCAAGGAAAGTAAATCTACACTACTCAATTGCAAGGAATTAAACAGCAACAAATCAAATCAACAATAAAGGAACATGAATCATAAATTGCATTAAAGGAAAATGGAAGAACAAGAGTGTATCAACAACAAAGTAAGCAATTACAAGAATAAAATGCAAAATTAGAGAGAGGAAGAGTAGAGGAACAAGAAATTGTAAAGGAAAAGTAAATTAAAGCATGAACTAAACCTAGATCTAAGATGAAAATTAACCTAACCTAATTCTAGAGAGAAGAGGGAGCTTCTCTCTCTAGAAAACTAACTAAAGGCTCATGTTGGCTAAACTAATTGCTCCCCCTTTGCCCAAGCTTGAATTCTGCATGAAATAGCTTCAAAAATGAGTTGGGTTGGGCCCAAAGTGCTTCAGAATTTGCTGGGGGCGAATTCACTTTAGTGGGCCATGGCAGAATCGGCGCGCCGCGCAAAGTGCGCGTGCGCGCCCCTCAGCGCAAAGTAACATATGGCAAATTTTATATCATTTTGAAGCCCCGGATGTTAGCTTTCCAACGCAACTGAAACCGCCTCATTTGGATCTCTGTAGCTCAAGTTATGGTCGATTGAGTGCAAAGAGGTCGGGCTTGACAGCTTTCCGGTTCCTTCATTTCTTCATTTGTTCTCCCGCTTGCATGCTTTTCTCCTCACTTCTTCCATCCAATACTTGCCCTATGAACCTGAAATCACTTAACAAATACATCAAGACATCGAATGGAATTAAAGTGAAATAAAATCACCAATTTAAGGGCCTAAAAAGCATGTTTTCACATTTAAGCACAAATCAAGGGAGAATTACAAAACCATGCTATTTCATTGAATAAATGTGAGAAAAGGTGATAAAATCCCCCAAAATAAGCACAAGATAAACCACAAAATCGGGGTTTATCAACACTCAAGCTCCTCTAGTTGCAATTTTCGGGCTACACCCGCCTTGGTGAAATCCATGTTACACTGCTTTACTGCCCAATAGGCTTTATGCTCAATCTCCATCGGAAGGTGGCATGCCTTACCATAGACAATCCGGAAGGGACTCATCCCCAACGGAGTCTTGTAAGCCGTCCTATACGCCCATAGTGCATCTCCCAATCGAAAGCTCCAATCCTTCCTTTGTGGATTCACCAGTTTCTCCAAACTTCACTTAATCTCCCGGTTGGACACCTCTGCTTGTCCATTGGTTTGGGGGTGATAAGCAGTTGCAACCTTATGCAATACTCCATAGCGCTTGAGCAGTGCCTCTACTTTCCTATTGCAAAAGTGGGAACCTTGGTTGCTCATGATTGCTCGTGTAGCGGCATACAATGTTATTTCTAATGAAAGAAATCACGGTATTAGTGTCATCAAGGCGGGTAAGTATCGCTTCCACCCACTTTGATACGTAGTCAACCGCCAACAGAATATATAGATACCCACTTGAGTTGGAAAATGGCCTCATAAAGTCTATGCCCCATACATCAAAGATCTCACAAAACAACATCGGTTGTTGAGGCATTTCATCCCTTTGGGACGCATTTCCCGACTTCTGACATTGGTGGCACAACACACAGAATCGGTTAGCATCCTTGAATAAGGTTGGCCACCAGAATCCACAATCCAACACCTTTTTAGCTGTCCGTTGTGGGCCAAAGTGGCCACCACACTCAAATGAATGGTATGCTTCAATAATGGGTTGGATTTCTGATGAGCGGATAATTTATACGCTTTTTGGCATTATTTTTACATAGTTTTCAGTATAATTTAGTTAGTTTTTAGTGTATTTTTATTGGTTTTTAATTAAAATTTACATTTCTAGACTTTACTATGAGTTTGTGTATTTTTCTGTGATTTCAGGTATTTTCTTGCTGAAATTGAGGGACTTGAGCAAAAATCAGATTCAGAGGTTGAAGAAGGACTGCAGATGCTGTTGGATTCTGACTTCCGTGCACTCAAAGTGAATTTTCTGGAGCTACAGAACTCCAAATGGCGCGCTCTCAATTGCTTTGGAACGTTGACATCCAGGGCTTTCCAGCAATATATAATAGTCCATACTTTGATTAAGGATAGATGATGTAAACTGGCGTTGAACGCCAGTTCCATGCTGCATTCTGGAGTTAAACGCCAGAAACAGGTTGCAAAGTGGAGTTAAACGCCAGAAATAGGTTACAAACTGGCATTCAACTCCAAGAAAGACCTCTACACGTGTAAAGCTCAATGCTCAGCCCAAGCACACACCATGTGGGCGAAAGTGGATTTCTGCATCATTTACTCATTTCTGTAAACCCTAGTAACTAGTTTAGTATAAATAAGACTTTTTACTATCTTTGTAAGGGATCTTTGATTAGTTTTATGCTATCTTAGACTTTCATGGGGGCTGGCCATTCGGCCATGCCTGGACCATTATCACTTATGTATTTTCAACGGTAGAGTTTCTACACACCATAGATTAAGGTGTGGAGCTCTGCTGTTCCTCATGAATTAATACAAGTACTACTGTTTTTCTATTCAATTCAAGCTTATTCTTTCTCTAAGATATCCATTCGCACCCAAGAACATGATGAATGTGATGATTAGATGACGCTCATCATCATTCTCACCTATGAACGCGTGCCTGAAAAACACTTCCGTTCTACATGCAAACAAGCTAGAATGAGTATCTCTTAGATATCTAATACAGAGGACCGAGTCCGAGATATTAGAATCTTCGTGGTATAAGTTAGAACCCATGGATGGCCATTCCTGAGATCCGGAAAGTCTAAACCTTGTCTGTGGTATTCCGAGTAGGATCTGGGAAGGGATGGTTGTGACGAGCTTCAAACTCGCGAGTGCTGGGCGTAGTGACAGACGCAAAAGGATAGTAAATCCTATTCCAGTATGATCGAGAACCGACAGATGATTAGCCATGCAGTGACAGCGCATTGGACCATTTTCACAGAGAGGATGGGATGTAGCCATTGACAACGGTGATGCCCTACATAAAGCTTGCCATGGAAAGGAGTAGGAATGGTTGGATGAAGACAGCAGGAAAGCAGAGGTTCAGAGGAACGAAAGCATCTCTATACGCTTATCTGAAACTCTCACCAATGAATTACATAAGTATCTCTATCCTATTTTAATTATCTTTTAGTACACTATAATCTCTTAATACATTTGAATCCGCCTGACTAAGATTTACAAGGTGATCATAGCTTGCTTCAAGCCGACAATCTCCATGGGATCGACCCTTACTCACGTAAGGTTTATTACTTGGACGACCCAGTGCACTTGCTGGTCAGCTGTGCGAAGTTGTGACAAAGAATTAAGATTATGAACGTGCGTATAAAGTTTTCAGCGCCGTTACCAAGGAATGGAACCGTCACGATTTCTGCGCACCAAATTTTTGGCGCCGTTGCCGGGGATTGTTCGAGTTTGGACAACTGACGGTTCATCTTGTTGCTCAGATTAGGTAACTTTATTTTAATTTTAACCTTTTTGTTTTTATTATTCTTATTTTTGAAAAAAATCAAAATTTTTTCTTTTTTTTGTTTTTCCCAATTAATTTTCGAAAAATACAAAAAAAATTTACAAAATCATAAAACCAAAAATATTTTGTGTTTCTTGTTTGAGTCTAGAGTCAAGTTTTAAGTTTGGTGTCAATTGCATTTTTTTAATTTTCTAAAAAATTATTTTTGAAAATTTCATGCATTGCATTCTTCATGATCTTCAAGTTGTTCTTGGCCAATCTTCTTGTTTGATCTTCATATTTTCTTGTTTTGTGTCTTTTCTTGTTTTTCATATGCATTTTCACTTTGTTAATGTCTAAAGAATAAAAAATGTTTAAGTTTGGTGTCTTGCATGTTTTCTTTTCTTGAAGATTTTTCAAAAATAAGTTCTTGGTGTTCATCTTGACATTCATAGTGTTCTTGCATGCATCACATGTTTTGATCCAAAATTTTCATGCATTGAGTCTTTGGGTTGTTTTTCTCTTTCTTCATTGAAAATTCAAAAATCAAAAAATATCTTTCTCTTATTTCACTCATAATTTTCGAAAATTTGATTTGATTTAGTAAAAAATTTTTAAAATTTAGTTATTTCTTATAAGTCAAATCAAATTTTCAATTTAAAAATCTTATCTTTTTCAAATCTTTTTCAAAAAATCAAATCTTTTTCATTTTTCTTTTATAATTTTCGAAAATTCCAAAATGATTTTCAAAAATCTTTTTCTTATTTTGTTTCATAATTTCAAATCTTTACTAACAATTAATGTGATTGATTAAAAAAAAATTAAGTTTGTTACTTGCCTAGTAAGAAAGGTTCAATCTTTAAACTCTAGAATCATATCTTTTTAGTTTCTTGTTAGTCAAGTAATCAACTTTAATTTTCAAAATCAAATCTTTTTAAATTTCTTTTTCAAATCTTTTTCAAATTAAGTTTCAATCACATCTTTTTCAAAAATCAATTTCAAAATCTTTTCTAACTTCCTTTCGAACTTCTTACCTTTTTAAAATTGATTTTCAAATTTTTTTCAATCAATCCTATCTTTTTGTTTCAATCATATCTTTTTCAAAACTACCTAACTAATTCTCTCTCTCTAATTTTTGAAAATCCTTTCTCCCTTTTTTAAATTTCTTTTTTTATTAACTAATTGTTTTAATTTTTAATTTAATTTGATTTCAATTTTAATTTTCGAAATTTAACTTTAATTTTTATTTTTAATTTAATTAATTTTCGAAATCCCCTCCCTCTCATCTCCTTCTAATTATTTATTTATTTACTAGCACTTCTCTTCATCTCAAAATTCGAATCCTCTCTTCCTCTTGGTGTTCGAATTTCTCTTCTTCTATTCTTCTATTCTTATACTCACATACAGGAATCTCTATACTGTGACATAGAGGATTCTATATTTTTTTTTCTGTTTTCTTCTTTTTCATATGAGCAGGAACAAGGATAAGAACATTCTTGTTGAAGCTGATCCTGAACCTGAAAGGACTCTGAAGAGGAAGCTAAGGGAAGCCAAAGCATAACTCTCTGGAGAAAATCTGACAGAAATTTTCGAAAAAGAAGAAAACATGGCCGAAAATAATAACAATGCAAGGAAGATGCTTGGTGACTTTACTGCACCAAATTCCAATTTACATGGAAGAAGCATCTCAATCCCTGCCATTGGAGCAAACAATTTTGAGCTTAAACCTCAATTAGTTTCTCTGATGCAACAGAATTGCAAGT
This sequence comes from Arachis hypogaea, assembly GCF_003086295.3. Lineage (NCBI taxonomy): Eukaryota > Viridiplantae > Streptophyta > Magnoliopsida > Fabales > Fabaceae > Arachis > Arachis hypogaea. The sequence continues at coordinate 49,754,670 of NC_092050.1, forward strand.
TCCATGGATTTCCATCAGAAGATCCTTTTCAGTTCTTAACTGAATTCTTGCAGATCTGTGATACTGTTAAGACCAATGGGGTTGATCCCGAGGTCTACAGGCTTATGCTTTTCCCATTTGCTGTAAGAGACAGAGCTAGAATATGGTTGGACTCTCAACCTAAGGATAGCCTGAACTCTTGGGATAAGCTGGTCACGGCTTTCTTAGCCAAGTTCTTTCCTCCTCAAAACCTTAGTAAGCTTAGAGTGGATGTTCAAACCTTCAGACAAAAGGAAGGTGAATCCCTCTATGAAGCTTGGGAGAGATACAAGGAACTGACCAAAAAGTGTCCTTCTGACATGCTTTCAGAATGGACCATCCTGGATATATTCTATGATGGTCTGTCTGAGTTATCAAAGATGTCACTGGACCATTCTGCAGGTGGATCCATTCACCTAAAGAAAACGCCTGCAGAAGCTCAAGAACTTATTGACATGGTTGCAAACAACCAGTTCATGTACACTTCTAAAAGGAATCTTGTGAATAATGGGACGCCTATGAGGAAGGGAGTTCTTGAAATTGATACTTTGAATGCCATGTTGGCTCAGAATAAAATATTGACTTAGCAAGTCAATATGATCTCTCAGAGTCTGAATGGATTGAAGGAATCATCCAACAGTACTAAAGAGGCATCTTCTGAAGAAGAAGCTTATGATCCTGAGAACCCTGCAATAGCAGAGGTGAATCACATGGGTGAACCTTATGGAATTACCTATAATCCCTCATGGAGGAATCATCCAAATTTCTCATGGAAGGATCAACAAAAGCCTCAACAAGGCTTTAATAATGGTGGAAGAAACAGGTTTAGCAATAGCAAGCCCTTTCCATCATCCACTCAGCAACAGACAGAGAGTTCTGAGCAGAATCCATCTAGCTTAGCAAATATAGTCTCTGATCTATCTAAGGCCACTTTAAGTTTCATGAATGAAACAAGGTCCTCCATTAGAAATTTGGAGGCACAAGTGGGCCAGCTGAGTAAATGAGTCACTGAAACTCCTCCTAGTACTCTCCCAAGCAATACAGAAGAGAATCCAAAAAGAGAGTGCAAGGCCATTGATTTAACCATCATGGCCGAGCCTACAAGGGAGGGAGAGGACGTGAATCCCAGTGAGGAAGACCTCCTGGGACGTCCAGTGATCAACAAGGAGTTTCCCTCTGAGGAACCAAAAGAATCTGAGGCTCATCTAGAGACCATAGAGATTCCATTGAACCTCCTTATGCCATTCATGAGCTCTGATGAGTATTCTTCTTCTGAAGAGAATGAGGATGTTACTAAAGAGCAAGTTGCCAAGTACCTTGGTGCAATCATGAAGCTGAATGCGAAATTATTTGGTAATGAGACTTGGGAAGATGAACCTCCCTTGCTCATCAATGAACTAAGTGATCTGGATCAACTGAGATTGCCTCAGAAGAAACAGGATCCTGGAAAGTTCTTAATACCTTGTACCATAGGCACCATGACCTTTGAGAAGGTTCTATGTGACCTTGGATCAGGGATAAACCTCATGCCACTCTCTGTAATGGAGAAACTGGAAATCTTTGAGGTGCAAGCTGCCAGAATCTCATTAGAGATGGCAGACAACTCAAGAAAACAAGCTTATGGACAAGTAGAGGACATGCTAGTAAAGGTTGAAGGCCTTTACATCCCTGCTGATTTCATAATCCTGGATACTGGGAAGGATGAGGATGAAAATATCATCCATGGAAGACCCTTCCTAGCCACGGCAAGAGCTGTGATTGATGTGGACAGAGGAGAACTGATCCTTCAACTGAATGAGGACAACCTTGTGTTTAAAACTCAAAGATCTCCTTCTGTAACCATGGAGAGGAAGCATGAAAAGCTTCTCTCACTGCAGAGTTGATAAACCACTATTTTATGGTTTATCTTGTGCTTAATTGAGTGGATTTCATCAACTCTTTACCCACTTATTCATAATATTTGCATGGTTTTATATTTCCTTCCTGATTTTGTGCTATGATTGAAAACATGCTTCTTTGATCTTATATTTGCTTATTATTAGTCCTCTCTTATTACCATTAGATGCCTTGATATGTGTGTTAAGTGATTTCAGAGATTACAGGGCAAGAATGGCTCAGAGGATGGAAAGGAAGCATGCAAAAATGGAAGGAATACAAGAAGTTGGAGAAATTGCTAAGCTGTCCAACCTAACCTCTTCTCACTCAAACGGCTATAACTTTAACTACAGAGGTCCAAGTGATGCGGTTCCAGTTGCGTTGGAAAGCTAACGTCCGGGGCTTCGATTTGATATATAATATGCTATAGTTTCCTTGATGCTAGATGACGCGACCGCATGCTCCATGCAGCCGCGTCGCGGTGACGGAAATCCAGCGTGATTGAATTCGAGACCAGCAAATTCTAGGCTGTTTTCGACCCAGTTTGCGGCCCAGAAAACACAGATTAGAGGCTATAAAGTGGGAGAACGCATCCATTTATAAGGAGGCTCTCATATTCACAATTTTAGGAGTAGATGTATGATGTGCGGAAAACGATCCGACACAAAACTCACTGGCAAGTGCACCGGGTCGCATCAAGTAATAATAACTCACGGGAGTAAGGTCGATCTCACAGGGATTGAAGGATTGAGCAATTTTAGTTTAGTGGTTGATTTAGTCATGCGAATCAAGATTTGGTTGAGAGATTTGTGATTTGCAGAATTTAAATTGCATGGAAAATAAAGGGAATGGGTAATTTGCATGAAATTAAAGAGAACTGAAATTTAAAGTGCTAAATCTTAAAGGGCAAGAAATTAAATGGCAGAAACTTAGAACGCAAGAAATGTAAATTGCAGAATCTTAAAGTGCAAGAAATGTAAATGGCATGAATTGTAAAGGGAATTGGGAATTGGATTTGCAGAAATTAAACAAGGAAGAGTAAAATTCAACACACAGAAGAGTAGAAGATGCCTTGGGTTGAATTGGATCTAAAATAGAAATATAAAAGAGCTTGAAAAGCAGTAAACAGAGAAATTGAGAATGGGAATCCAGATCTCAGGACTCAAGAGACTAGATAACCAAGTCTAGATCTCAATGCCTTCCTAGATCCAACAAGAGCAATTGCAAAGGAAATGTAAATTGCAGAGAAAGTAGAAGAAGAAGCAATTAACAGAAACTGAAATTCAATTGTGCAGTAAGTAAACAGAGAGATCTCAGGATGAGATTGAAACAGAATTCCTTCAATTTTCCAACCCAAGATCAAAGCAAATGTAATTGAAATTGAAAGCAAGAAAACTAAGAGGAAGGGAATTCAATTCTCCTTCCCCGAGACTTAGAAACTCAAAATTACTCAACACCAAAAGCTCTCCGAAAACTACCTACGAAAACTAAAGGAAAGCTCCCTACACAACTACCCAATCAAAACCGAAAAGAAAATTCTCCCTTAAAAACTTAAATCTTAAGCTATTTATACACTCTCTTCAAATGGTCTTCAAGCCTTGAATTGGGCCTTTGCTCTTGATGGAATTGGGTTGATAGAGGCCTTGGTTGATTGCTCTTGGAGTTGGAGAGAGAACCGAAGTGAACCGGGTTGGGAATTATAAAAGCTTGAGTAAAAGTTTGAGTAAAAGTTTGAGGCAAACTTTTACTCAAACTTTTTTACACCAGCTGCCCCATTCTTGCTGCTACCAACGTTTGAGCTAAAGTTTAGGGTCAAACTTTTGCTCAAACGTTGGCCCCCTTATGCACACTCATGGCGCCAACGTTTGCCAAAAAGTTTGAGGCAAACGTTAGCGCAAACTTTTTGTCTCCAGGGTGTGTTGCTGATGGTGCCAACGTTTGCCAAAAAGTTTGATGCAAACGTTGACGCAAGCTTTTGTCCTCCAGGGTATTGATTTGTGATGCCAACGTTTGCCAAAAAGTTTGAGGCAAACGTTGGCGCAAGCTTTTTTCCCAAAAGTTTGAACTAAAGTTTGAGGCAAACTTTTGCTCAAGCTTTTTGTTCCCTGGGGTGTTTTCACTTATTCCGAAAGTTTGAGCTAAAGTTTGAGGCAAACTTTTGCTCAAACTTTTTGTTCTCTCTTGCTCCTAGCCATTCCTTCTTGCTTTAACCTTTCTCCAAGCTTTCTTCACCTATCATTAATCAACCAAACACATCAAAGCTATGCTCAAAATCATGAGATTGTCATTCTTTCATAATATGTGGCAATTATAACATAAATCCTCATGAAATTGCATTAATTTATCTATGGTTGATTAAATCAAAGGAAACATGAAAATCTACCCAATTGGCTTGCTTGTGGCTCAAGAAAGTGCATAATTCAATTGAAAACAACAGAAAAAGGCTAGTGAAACTAGGCTAAGATGACTTGTCATCACAACACCAAACTTAAAGCTTGCTTGTCCCCAAGCAAGAAAGGAATTATGCTCAAAGGTTCTTTCAATCAGAATGGATTTGAAAAATTACATGTACTATCCTGTGAGTGAAGTGATCAAGTGACAGTGGGGTGAACTCTAAATCATGTGCTCATGCAAGGGCCTCAGTGCTTACTAGTCCCTACATCTTGGGAGTCTTAGGTCTTAGAACTTTCATCCAAATAATATCATGAAGATCTCTTTATATGTAATCACCTTGAAGCAGCTTATAGTTTCTTTGCTTTGGCCTTGACTCTAAGTGTCATGTTTCAAAGCGGCTCTTTAGATAAGCTTTCAATCAATACTCCTAAACCAGTTGGTTTTAAGGTATTAGGTGTTAAAGCACCCCTAAGGATTTACTTGCTCAAGCCTCTTTCTTTGACACAATTCGACCACAAGCATTTACTAGGATAATAACTCTTTGAGTTTTTGTTTCTTCTTTCTTTTCTGCCTAGTAATTGATGCTCAGAGCCTTGGGCCATGTTCTTTTTGTTTTTGTATTTTCTTTATTTTCTTTTGTTTTGTTTGCTGCTTCTTGGATCAATAAATGTTTGAGAATCTCCATAACACTTCTTTGAACTCTATGTCCCGCCTATGAGCTCCCATGCAAGTTTTCATAAGCATGCAACCTCAATACATGATTATACAACTAGAACCACCACTTCTCCTAATCTTTTGCTTGCCTCAAAATTGTTCAATTCCTCAATCCTTCTTTTCAAAGAACTTTCATGTGATGCATTTTTGAAATATTGAGTGCAAACAAGTGTGAAAAGTGTAGTGTTGTGAATAATCAAGCATCTTAATTATTGAATTACAGAAAAACTATACTATGCAGACAAGCAGGGGTATTATATCACTTTCAATCGTAGCAGTAGCTGATATAAAACAATCACTGAACAATACAACCTTTTGGAATCTACTTGCTGTCCTCCTCCTCATCATCCTCATTGCTGGTTTTAGCATTCCTCTTTCATTTCTTTGGGTGATGATGCTTAATCCTTCCAAAAGCTTGTATGACACTCTACAATGATATTGAAAGTTGCTTGTTCCCCAAGCACTTGAAAAATGGTTAGCATGCATGATTTATTTGTGGGCTTTTGTACTTACTTTGGTGTGGGAACACCAAACTTAGTACCTTGCCAATGGTTCTTGTTCATCAAACTAACCAGATGTGAAACTCTTTTTCTTTTTCAAAAGTGACAAAACTGGAAACTTAGGAAACGGCAGCATAGTTAACCAGTTTATCTAAATGCTTGAAGCTAGCATTATGCAGAAAGTGAGAATGTGTTTTATGATGGGATTTTGGTGGAACACCAAACTTAGAATCCTTCATTCTTCCTTATATTGTTTTGGTGTGCAACACCAAACTTAGCTTCTTGCAATATAGATAGAACTAATTAACCTTTTTATTAAAATAGTTATGAAAAGAAAACTACCTCAGGTTGGGTTGCCTCCCAACAAGCGCTCTTTTATTGTCATTAGCTTGACATCCTTCATCCTCTGATCATGGAAGTTGAGGCTTCTGTTGCCTTTGGTTTCCTCCTAAGTGAGGTTTTGCTTTGTGATGCTCATCCTGGATGAGTGATTCTTTTCCTTCAGCCCTCTTCTCACCCATTTCTGCGAGGTTCTTAGCCAGTTGCTGCATTTGCCTCTCAATTCTTCTGAGTGAGGTTTCCTGGTTCTGTGTTATCTCCTCTTGGTGCTCCATCATTCTCTCTATTAAGATCTCCAAATTGGTGATCTTATGAATGTGTTGTGAAATTTGTTGGTGGTGAGGTATCTGGGGTTGGAGGGGTGGGTAGTGTGGTGGTATGTAGTGATTGTTGTTGGTATGGTGGTGCTTTTGCAGGTTTGGGAAGTTGGGGTTGTTGTAGTTGAAGTCCCTTTATTCCTGATGCTGAGATTCCCTCATTCTTAGATAAGAATGTGGCTTCCATGGTGGAAATTGTGCATTCACTGTGGCAGAATGTAGAAAATCAATTTGTCTAGCTATTGACTCCAATTGTTGCTGAGTTTGCTGGTATAGCTGTTTGTTTTGATTCATGATTGCCCTCACTCCTTCAAAATTCATTACTTCCTTTTCTGAAATTGCATTCCGTGGTGTCTCAAATGAGTGTTGGTTATTGGCTCTTTTGTCATTGAACTCTGCAGTTCCTTGGATGGTTGCTGTTGCGTTAAGTAGGCCATCTGAGAAGTAATCCACCGCTCTTTTTGTTTCTGGGGTTAATCCTTCGTAGAACGCTTGGAAACTCACTTTGTCACTTGCTTTCTTGTATCTTTCTCATGCTTTGAACAATGGTTCTTCCTCTCCTTGTATGAATGGATGTATTCCCTCTTTCATCTTGATGTTTTGTTGGGATGAGGAGAATTTGGCTAGAAACTTGGTAACCAAATCATCCCAACTAGTGATGCTTCCTTGGGGAAAGGTTTCAAGCCATTGTGCCGCTTCATCCTTTAGTGAGAAAGAAAATAATAAGAGCTTATAGGTATCATGATTTATACTATCGAGATTGACAGCACCACAAGTCCTCAGAAAAAGGGATAGGTGCTGTTTAGGATCCTCCAATGGATTTCCACCATAGGAACAATTGTTCTTGATTAGTGTAATGAGTTGCGGCTTCATGTTGTGGTGTTCTTCTTTCTCATAAATTCCTTCTTCAATAATATCCTTCCCTCTGGCCTCTCTTCTTTCCTGTGACATATAAATCAACAAACAGAACACACAGTGGTATTCTTGAAAATTGAGTGTAGTCAGTTGAGACAAAACTTCAAACAGTTAGTGTGTTAGTCAAAAATTTGAGAAACAGAAAATAAAAATGCTAGATCTAGATCACCACCTTACTTAATCATTGTCAATCTAATCAATCCCCGGCAACGGCGCCAAAAACTTGATGTGCGGAAAACGATCCGACACAAAACTCACCGGCAAGTGCACCGGGTCGCATCAAGTAATAATAACTCACGGGTGTGAGGTCGATCCCACAGGGATTGAAGGATTGAGCAATTTTAGTTTAGTGGTTGATTTAGTCAAGAGAATCAAGATTTGGTTGAGAGATTTATGATTTGCAGAATTTAAATTGCATGGAAAATAAAGGGAATGGGTAATTTGCATGAAATTAAAGAGAACTGAAATTTAAAGTGCTAAATCTTAAAGGGCAAGAAATTAAATGGCAGAAACTTAGAACGCAAGAAATGTAAATTGCAGAATCTTAAAGTGCAAGAAATGTAAATGGCTTGAATTGTAAAGGGAATTGGGAATTGGATTTGCAGAAATTAAACAAGGAAGAGTAAAATTCAACACACAGAAGAGTAGAAGATGCCTTGGGTTGAATTGGATCTAAAATAGAAATATAAAAGAGCTTGAAAAGCAGTAAACAGAGAAATTGAGAATGGGAATCCAGATCTCAGGACTCAAGAGACTAGATAACCAAGTCTAGATCTCAATGCCTTCCTAGATCCAACAAGAGCAATTGCAAAGGAAATGTAAATTGCAGAGAAAGTAGAAGAAGAAGCAATTAACAGAAACTGAAATTCAATTGGGCAGTAAGTAAACAGAGAGATCTCAGGATGAGATTGAAACAGAATTCCTTCAATTTTCCAACCCAAGATCAAAGCAAATGTAATTAAAATTGAAAGCAAGAAATCTAAGAGGAAGGGAATTCAATTCTCCTTCCCCGAGACTTAGAAACTCAAAATTACTCAACACCAAAAGCTCTCCGAAAACTACCTACGAAAACTAAAGGAAAGCTCCCTACACAACTACCCAATCAAAACCGAAAAGAAAATTCTCCCTTAAAAACTTAAATCTTAAGCTATTTATACACTTTCTTCAAATGGTCTTCAAGCCTTGAATTGGGCCTTTGCTCTTGATGGAATTGGGTTGATAGAGGCCTTGGTTGATTGCTCTTGGAGTTGGAGAGAGAACCGAAGTGAACCGGGTTGGAAATTATAAAAGCTTGAGTAAAAGTTTGAGTAAAAGTTTGAGGCAAACTTTTACTCAAACTTTTTACACCAGCTGCCCCATTCTTGCTGCTACCAACGTTTGAGCTAAAGTTTGGGGTCAAACTTTTGCTCAAACGTTGGCCCCCTTATGCACACTCATGGCGCCAACGTTTGCCAAAAAGTTTGAGGCAAACGTTGGCGCAAACTTTTTGTCTCCAGGGTGTGTTGCTGATGGCGCCAACGTTTGCCAAAAAGTTTGATGCAAACGTTGGCGCAAGCTTTTGTCCTCCAGGTTATTGATTTGTGATGCCAACGTTTGCCAAAAAGTTTGAGGCAAACGTTGGCGCAAGCTTTTTTTCCAAAAGTTTGAGCTAAAGTTTGAGGCAAACTTTTGCTCAAACTTTTTGTTCTCTCTTGCTCCTAGCCATTCCTTCTTGCTTTAACCTTTCTCCAAGCTTTCTTCACCTATCATTAATCAACCAAACACATCAAAGCTATGCTCAAAATCATGAGATTGTCATTCTTTCATAATATGTGGCAATTATAGCATAAATCCTCATGAAATTGCATTAATTTATCTATGGTTGATTAAATCAAAGGAAACATGAAAATCTACCCAATTGGCTTGCTTGTGGCTCAAGAAAGTGCATAATTCAATTGAAAACAAAAGAAAAAGGCTAGTGAAACTAGGCTAAGATGACTTGTCATCAATGTAGTTTTAGAGAGAGAGGTTCTCTCCTCTCTCTTAGGATTAGGATTTTGGACTTCTCTTAGTTTTAGGAGTGACGCTCAATCCCAGGTTCTTTATTTTTATTTATTTTTCCAATTTAATTTATGAACTTTTCCATGTTATGATTTGAATATTTTATTTAATATAATTTGAGGTATTTCAGACTTATGATTGCTCTCTTTAATTTATTAATGCTCTGTGTTTATCCAAGTTATTTTCATTCAAGTAGACTTTCTTCCCTTTTGGCTTTGGTTAAATAATTGGAGACTCTTGAGTTATCAAACTCATTGTTGATTGAAAATTGGAATTCTTCAAGAATTAATTCGAGTTCCACTAACTCTAACTTTTCCTAAGGAAAGACTAGGACTTGAGGAATCAGAATTAATTCATCCACTTAACTTACCTTCATAGTTAGAGGTTAACAAAGTGGGAGAAAAATCCAATTCTCATCAGAATTGACAAGGATAACCAGGATAGGACTTCCGGTTCTCATACCTTGCCAAGAGTTTATTTTACAGTTATTTATTTATTTTTATTGCTTGAAAATATACCTGTGTGCATTGCCCAAACTCCAGAACCCCAATTTACAAACTCATAACCAATAATAAGAACATACCTCCCTGCAATTCCTTGAGAAGACGACCCGAGGTTTGAATACTCGGTTATCAATTTCAAAGGGGTTTGTTACTTGTGACAACCAAAACGTTTGTACGAAGGGATTTCTGTTGGTTTAGAGACTATATCTACAACATGACTATTTTTATGAAATTCTTTACTGGCAAAAATCCTAACGTCAAAATGGCGCCGTTGCCGGGGAATTACAAACGTGTGCCTTATTATTGGTTATTGTAAATATTTTATTTTTGCTTGTTTAATTGTTTTCATTTTTGTTTTTATTTTTGCTTTTTCTTAAGTTGAGAGGTTATTGGTTTTTATTTTAAAATTTTTATTTTATCTTATCTTATTTCAAAAATCAAATTTCAAAAATTCAAATTTAAAAATTTTCAAAATTCAAATTTAAAAATTTTCAAATTTCAAATTTCAAAAAATTCAAATTTCAAAAATTTAAAATTCAAAATTTCAAAATTTCAAATTTCAAAATTTAATTTTCAAATTCAAAATTTAAATAACCTTTTAATTTAAATTTGCTTTTATTTTTGTTTTTAAATTTTTATTAACTAACTATGAATTCTCACCCTTCTCGCTTCAAGTTTGATTCCAATGTTATTGTTAGGAATGGAAACTATAATGAGAACAGGCATCAAGATTGGAAGAATCAAAGATGGGAGGAACCACAAGGATTTGATCAACCCTCATGGCAACAACCACCTCCAATGGACTGTCAACAACCATTCTGTGATGCATATCAAAGCAATGGCTATGGTGAGCGCTCTTTTGATTATCAACAACCACCACCATACGCCTATGAACCCTCTTCTTAACATAACTTTGGACCACCAAACTCACAAGCCCCTTTCCGCCATTCACCTCCATATGACCCTAACCCTCAACCACCATACCAACCACCTTATGAGCCATATGAACCATATATAGAACCACCCCAATTCCAACCCAATTACTTACAAGAACCACCACTTCAATATTCACCATCTCCATATCCATCAATCCAAGAGTACTATGATCCTATTTATGAAAGCCGAGTGCATCAAGAAACAAAGGATCGTTTCAAGGAAACAGTGGATCGATCTCATGCAACCATTCGTCAATTGGAGCAAGCGATAATTCAATTAGCTTCCCGACGTTCAGACACTCAAGGAACCCCCATGGCTTAATGTGGACAATCTAATGAAGAACATAGCATGAAGGAGATATTAGAAACTCCAGTGAACAGTACGGAGCATGACTTTGTACTGGAACAAGTGGAGGAAGCCGGAATTATTGAAGAAGAAGAAGTGGTTGAAGACTTAGGAGATGCAGAACCTCCATGGGAAAGTCCAGTCATAGAACCCCCTTCCAAGACGTTTGAAATTGATGCTGAGGAGGGTGTACAACCTCTAAGGCATATCATGGTTAAGAACTTGGAAGAGGTAGATCAAGAGATGGAGATTAAAGAAGAAGAAGCACAACCTCCCATGCCCTTGGAAAGCAATGAGGAGGAGATTGAATTGGAAGAAAGCTACCAAGAGGAAGAGGTTGAAATTGAAGAAGCTTGCAAAGAGGTGGTAATTATCAGAGAATAGCACAAGGGAGTGGAGCTTGCAATTTCATTAAAAATACCTCCCCCTAAGTTGCCATCATCCTTCACAACATTCAAGTGAGTAAAATTCATATCCCTTAGCTTTCTAATTCCACTTGAATATGGGCTACTGGAGACGGATGGTCAACTTAGAGCTCTTTGTAACATTCAGAGTAAGAGGAAGATGGCCAGTGGTAAGAATTGTCCTGCAAGGTTCATCATGGTTGGAAGCTTTAAGTTTAAGAGTAAAGGTTGGTATAGAGCTCAACTGAATGGGTCTAGGAAGCTATTTGGTCGCTGCAGTGAGAATTCAGATCACCTTTCACCCGGCCGGAAAAATACAGATCGAGACAAAAACGGGTGTAAAAGTAAGGTTTGGGATCCTGGAATCTGTTCTGACATTTGTCACCCCGGGAGCCTAAGAATCTGTTTGAAGCTTCTTAAGGGCTTTACATGCTTAGTTTGGGACCCCGAAGGCTACTGGAAATACAAACATTGGTGGAGATTCCTGGATGAGTTCAAGCACAAGCCACCATAACAGAAGAGCTCACCAAACGTCCAACTTAAGGACTTTAACTAAAAGTGCTAGGTGGGAGACAACCCACCATGGTATGATCGTTCATTTTTCATTTTTATTTAGCTTTATTTGTTTTCGAGTTTTATTTTATTTTATTATATTGAACCCGGAGTTTTGCATCACATTCATATTAACACTACATTCTGCATTTTTTTAGATAAAAAAAAGGGATTTTCGCACGTGACGCGACAGCATCGCCGACGCGTCCGCGTCGTATGTGCGTTTGGAAGAAAATGATGAAGAACAGAGAGTCACGCGAAAGCGTGGCTGGAGGCGCGCTAATGGCACAATTTGATCCATGCGACCGCGTCGCTGACGCGGCCGCGTCATTTGGAAAAATAGCTTCCCACGCGATCGCGTAACCCACGCGACCGCGTGGCTCTGAGAAGTCGACGTAAATGGGTGTATGGCAGAAAGTTGAGCTGGAGTTGGGCTGGACTCATGCTGGAAGACCAAGCCCTACCACGCGAACGCGTGCCCCACGCGACCGCATCGTTTTCCAAAAATGGCCATCCACGCGATCGCGTCGACCACACGACCGCGTCACCCAGATTTTTGGCAAAAAGAGTTTTGAATAGAGAGTTGAGCGACCGCGAGGCTGCACTCGCGCCAATCGCACAAAACAGGCCACGCGATCGCGTGACCCACGCATCCGCGTCACCAGACCTTATCGCGAACCACGCGACCGCGTCACAAGCGGCTCACAGAATATCCAGATTAGCCAATTTTCTTATCTTTTCTTCTATAATCCTTATTTTTCTTATCTTTTCTTATTTCTTTCTTCTTCCTTTCTTATTTTCTTTCACCTCCATTTTATTTTACTTAATTTATTTTCATATTTCATTCATTGCATCTTAATTTTGTGCATATTTTTATTTTCTTTTCTAAAATTAATTATTTTTCCTTTGGTGTTAAAATTTTCATATTTAACTGTTGCATCTTCCCTTGAATTATTTTTGGGTGCTTAGTGACTTGTTTTATTCTGGATAGGTTATATTATTTATATCAATGCCAATCTTTTATACCTGTATTACTTTTTGCATTGACATGAATTTACATTACCTCTCCTTACCCACACTCTCTTCCCTATTGTTGCAAATTTTTGCACTCTGTAATTGCCATGTGCTTTTATTTGTTTTCTCACGTACATGTTGAAGCTTCCATGTAAATAAGACCCTTATCATTTGGCATTAACCCAACCATACTTCATTTATTTTCTTATCTCTATTATTGGGTTACCTTTCTTCCCTTTTTCTTTCAGGATGGCCACCAGGAAGAGAGCCAGAAGATGCTTAAAAGGGGAGACAAACAAGTCCATCTGCACAATCTTTGAATAAGAGCATCAGTTGGAACAGCCCGTCCACTTGTACATCTTAGCATGCACCGAGGACGGTGCAACCTTTAAGTGTGGGGAAGTCGATACCGATCTCCATGGGTTAGTACTTTCTTTTCAACACTAATAATCTTATTTTCTTTATTTGTTCATTGTTGCATCTGCATATTTGATTGCATATTTATTTGATTTTGTGCATTTAGTTACTACTTAGTTAAAATAATAAATCTCTTTTTAAGATCCTATTTTTGAAAAAAATTTTACTAATTTAAATAAAAATTTTAAAACTTTTTATGTGTTAAATTTGTTTGAAGTTGTACTTAGAACATGGTTTTTGAGTCAAAGAACACACAACCTGTGAGACTTTGAGCTTATTTACATGGTTACATTATCTAACCATAAATATTTTATTCCTGTGTGTTCCCTTCTCTATGATTGTAATCTATATTTTGTTCCAACCTATATGTCCATTATTTAGTGTATTTACATGCTTGCATATGATTGAGGCCATTATTTGATTTTAGTTCACTTATCCCAAATAAGCCTACCCTTTAAATCACCCTTGTCAGCCACTTTGAGCCTTTTAACCCCATCTTGTTCTGTATTTTACCACATCACTAGCCTTAAAGCAGAAAAACAATTAAATATCCCAATTGAATCTTTGGTTAGCTTAAGATAGGGATTGTGCGTCAACTAAGTGTGAGGAAATTGTGGGAACTTAGGTTAATAAGGGAATGTGTCATGTTTATAACTTATTTGAATATTGGAAATTTGGGAACCTACTCATAAAAAAACCAAAATAGAAAAATAATGGAGAATCCATGCATTGATAAAAAAAAAAGAGAAAAAGAAAAAAAAATATGTAATATAAATAAATAAATAAATAAGGGGACAAAATTATCCCAATGTTAAGTTAATGAAAAATCAATGCACATGTGATAAATTAAAAAGAAAAATTTGGTACATGAGCATGGGAATCATACAAAAGTGGGAATTATGGGTAGCTAGGCATGATTCTAGAGTTATATAGAGTATATGTATGTTAGGTGAAAGCTTAGGTTAATTAAAGATTCAATTTATAAAGCTCACTTAGCCATATACATATACCCTTACCCTTACCTTAACCCCATTACAACCTTGAAAAGACCTCATGATATTTGCATTGGTATATTAAATATTGTTGATTGGTTAGGTGAAGAACAAAGTTTAGAAAGCATGATTAGAGAAGAGTAGAGTGATTGACCCTAGACACTTGAGAGTTAGAGTGATATACACTACTAGTAAGGGTTCAGTGCTAAATTCTATGTTCCCTGCTTTCATGAGCTATCTTCTTACAAGTTTACTTGTGCCTTATTTTATATGATTTGAATTAGCAGAATCTGATTTATATTTGTCTTAGAGAATTTATTTAATTTTAACCAAGTAGGTAGAAACATTTTGCATGTAGTTGCATTCATATAGATAGGTTGCATTTCAAACATTCTACCATTCCTCTTCATCTTTATAGCTTCTATTGAGCTTAGCATGAGGACATGCTAGTGTTTAAGTGTGGGGAGGTTGATAAACCACTATTTTATGGTTTATCTTGTGCTCTTTACCCACTTATTCGTAATATTTGCATGGTTTTATATTTCCTTCCTGATTTTGTGCTATGATTGAAAACATGCTTCTTTGATCTTATATTTGCTTATTATTATTCCTCTCTTATTACCATTAGATGCCTTGATATGTGTGTTAAGTGATTTCAGAGATTACAGGGCTGGAATGGCTCAGAGGATGGAAAGGAAGCATGCAAAAATAGAATGAATACAAGAAGTTGGAAAAATTGCTAAGCTGTCCAGCCTGACCTCTTCGCACTCAAACAGCTATAACTTTAGCTACAGAGATCCAAATGACGCGGTTCCAGTTGCGTTGGAAAGCTAACGTCCGGGGCTTCGATTTGATATATAATATGCTATAGTTTCCCTGAAGCTAGGTGACGCAACCGCGTGCTCCATGCGGCCGCGTCACAGTGACAGAAATCCAGCGTGATTGAATTCGAGACCAGCGAATTCTGGGATGTTTTCGACCTAGTTTGCGGCCCAAAAAATACAGATTAGAGGCTATAAAGTGGGAGAATGCATCCATTCATAAGGAGGCTCTCATATTCACAATTTTAGGAGTAGATGTAGTTTTTAGAGAGAGAGGTTCTCTCCTCTCTCTTAGGATTAGGATTTAGGACTTCTCTTAGTTTTAGGAGTGACTCTCAATCCCAGGTTCTTTATTTTTATTTATTTTTCCAATTTAATTTATGAACTTTTCCATGTTATGATTTGAATATTTTATTTAATATAATTTGAGGTATTTCAGACTTATGATTGCTCTCTTTAATTTATTAATGCTCTGTGTTTATCC
Source organism: Arachis hypogaea (assembly GCF_003086295.3). Taxonomy (NCBI): domain Eukaryota; kingdom Viridiplantae; phylum Streptophyta; class Magnoliopsida; order Fabales; family Fabaceae; genus Arachis; species Arachis hypogaea. The sequence continues at coordinate 49,770,250 of NC_092050.1, forward strand.
AAGTTATTTTCATTCAAGTAGACTTTCTTCCCTTTTGGCTTTGGTTAAATAATTGGAGACTCTTGAGTTATCAAACTCATTGTTGATTGAAAATTGGAATTCTTCAAGAATTAATTCAAGTTCCACTCACTCTAACTTTTCCTTAGGAGAGACTAGGACTTGAGGAATCAGAATTAATTCATCCACTTAACTTACCTTCATAGTTAGAGGTTAACAAAGTGGGAGAAAAATCCAATTCTCATCACAATTGAAAAGGATAACCAGGATAGGACTTCCGGTTCTCATACCTTGCCAAGAGTTTATTTTACAGTTATTTATTTATTTTTATTGCTTGAAAATATACCTGTGCGCATTGCCCAAACTCCAGAACCCCAATTTACAAACTCATAACCAATAATAAGAACATACCTCCCTGCAATTCCTTGAGAAGACGACCCGAGATTTGAATACTCGGTTATCAATTTCAAAGGGGTTTGTTACTTGTGACAACCAAAACGTTTGTACGAAGGGATTTCTGTCGGTTTAGAGACTATATCTACAACACGACTGTTTTTATGAAATTCTTTACTGGCAAAAATCCTAACGTCAAGAGTCAACCAAAGCCCCTAAAGTCAAACTCTAAGTTTGGTGTTGGGAGGCCACAACCAAACTCTAAGTTTGGTGTTGAACCCCCACATTCAAACTCTAAGTTTGGTGTTGGGAGGTTCCAACAAAGCTCTGAACATCTGTGAGGCTCCATGAGAGCTCACTGTCAAGCTATTGACATTAAAGAAGCGCTTGTTGGGAGGCAACCCAATGTTATCTAATTATATTTATTTATTTTCCATTGTTATTTTATGTTTTCTTTAGGTTGATGATCATTTGAAGTCACAAAAACTACTGAAAAATCAAAAATAGAGTGAAAAATAGAATGAAAAACAGCACACCCTGGAGGAGAACAAGCTGGCGTTTAAACGCCAGAAACAAGCATCTGTCTGGCGTTTAACGCCAGAAATAGGCACCAAGCTGGCGTTTAATGCCAGAAACAAGCATCTACCTGGCGTTAAACGCCAGAACAGAGCATAGAAGTGGCGTTTAACTCCAGAAACAGGCAGCAGTCTAGCGTTAAACGCCAGGATTGCACAGCAAGGGTGTTTTACACGCCTAATTGGAGCAGGGATGTTAAGTACTTGGCCCCACTGGATCTGTGGACCCCACAAGATCCCCACCTCTTCTTCTCTCCTCTTCACACCTTTCCACAACATTCTTCCCCAAAATAACCTCCACCAATCACCTCCAATTCCTCTCCAAAACCATCATACACCCACCTACACCCACCCACTCAAATTCAAACCATCACTCCTTCCTTTTCACACATCATAACCACCTTAAACCCCTAGTGGCTGAACCATTCACACACCTCTATCTCCTCTATTTTCCTCTTCTTCTACTACTTCCTTTCTTCTTTTGCTCGGGGACGAGCAAACCTTTTAAGTTTAGTGTGGTAAAAGCATTGCTTTTTGTTTTTCCGTAACCATTTATGACACCTAAGGCCAGAGAAACCTCTAGAAAGAGGAAAGGGAAGGTAAAAGCTTCCACCTCTGAGTCATAGGAGATGGAGAGATTCATCTCAAAATCTCACCACTAAGAAAATGATGGAGCAAACAAGAGAGTCTACTTATGGACCTCAACAAGAACATGATGAAATTCCTCACCATGAAATCCCTGAGATGCCTCAAGGGATGCACTTCCCTCCACAAAACTATTGGGAGCAAATCAACACCTCCCTAGGAGAATTAAGCTCCAACATGGAACAACTAAGGGTGGAGCACCAAGAGCACTCCATAATCCTCCATGAAATTAGAGAAGATCAAAGAGCTATGAGGGAGGAGCAACAAAGACAAGGAAGAGACATAGAGGAGCTCAAGAGTACCATTGGTTCTTCAAGAAGAAGAATACAACACCCTCACTAAGGTGGACTCATTCCTTAATCTCCTTGTTTATTTATTTTCATGTTTTTCGATTTTTAAGCTTTATGTTTATTTATATTTGTGTCTTATTACATGATCATTAGTGTCTAAGTATCTATGCCTTAAAGTTATGAATATGAATCCATCACCTCTCTTAAATGAAAACTGTTCTAAAAATAAAAGAACAAGAAGTACATGGTTTCGAATTCATCCTTGAAACTAGTTTAATTATTTTGATGTGGTGGAAACACTTTTTGTTTTCTGAATGAATGCTTGAACAATGCATATGTCTTTTGAAGTTGTTGTTTATGAATGTTAAATATGTTGGCTCTTGAAAGAATGATGAAAAGGAGAAATGTTATCTGATAATATGAAAAATCATAAAAATGATTCTTGAAGCAAGAAAAAGCAGTGAATACAAAAGCTTGCAGAAAAAAAAATTGCAAAAAAAAAAGAGAAAAAAAGAGAAAGCAAGCAGAAAAAGCCAAAAGCTCTTTAAACCAAAAGGCAAGAGCAAAAAGCCAATAGCTCTTAAAACCAAAAGGCAAGGGTAATAAAAAAGGATCCAAGGCTTTGAGCATCAGTGGATAGGAGGGCCTAAGGGAATAAAATCCTGGCCTAAGCGGCTAAACCAAGCTGTCCCTAACCATGTGCTTGTGGCGTGAAGGTGTCAAGTGAAAACTTGAGACTAAGCGGTTAAAGTCAAGATCCAAAGCAAAAAGAAGAGTGTGCTTAAGAACCCTGGACACCTTTAATTGGGGACTTTAGCAAAGCTGAGTCACAATCTGAAAAGGTTCACCCAGTTATGTGTCTGTGGCATTTATGTATCCGGTGGTAATACTGGAAAACAAAGTGCGTAGGGCCACGGCCAAGGCTCATAAAGTAGCTGTGTTCAAGAATCAACATACTGAACTAGGAGAATCAATAACACTATCTGAACTCTGAGTTCCTATAGATGCCAATCATTCTGAGCCTCAATGGATAAAGTGAGATGCAAAAACTATTCAAGAGGCAAAAAGCTACAAGTCTCGCTCATCTGATTGGAGCTAAGTTTCATTGATATTTTGGAATTTATAGTATATTCTCTTCTTTTTATCCTATTTGATTTTCAGTTACTTGGGGACAAGCAATAATTTAAGTTTGCTATTGTAATGAGCGGATAATTTATACGCTTTTTAGCATTATTTTTACATAGTTTTCAGTATAATTTAGTTAGTTTTTAGTGTATTTTTATTAATTTTTAATTAAAATTCACAATTATGGACTTTACTATGAGTTTGTGTGTTTTTCTGTGATTTCAGGTATTTTCTGGCTGAAATTGAGGGACTTGAGCAAAAATCAGATTCAGAGGTTGAAGAAGGACTGCAGATGCTGTTGGATTCTGACCTCCCTGCACTCAAAGTGAATTTTCTGGAGCTACAGAACTCCAAATGGCGTGCTCTCAATTGCTTTGGAAAGTAGACATCCAGGGCTTTCCAGAAATATATAATAGTCCATACTTTGATTAAGGATAAATGATGTAAACTGGCGTTGAACGCCAGTTCCATGCTGCATTCTGGAGTTAAACGCCAGAAACAGGTTGCAAAGTGGAGTTAAACGCCAGAAATAGGTTACAAACTGGCGTTCAACTCCAAGAAAGACCTCTACACATGTAAAGCTCAATGATCAGCCCAAGCACCCACCAAGTGGGCTCCGGAAGTGGATTTCTGCATCATTTACTCATTTCTGTAAACCCTAGTAACTAGTTAAGTATAAATAGGACTTTTTACTATCTTTGTAAGGGATCTTTGATTAGTTTTATGCTATCTTAGACTTTCATGGGGGCTGGCCATTCGGCCATGCCTGGACCATTATCACTTATGTATTTTCAACGGTAGAGTTTTTACACACCATAGATTAAGGTGTGGAGCTCTGCTGTTCCTCATGAATTAATACAAAGTACTACTGCTTTTCTATTCAATTCAAGCTTATTCTTTCTCTAAGATATCCATTCGCACCCATGAACATGATGAATGTGATGATTATGTGACGCTCATCATTATTCTCACCTATGAATGCGTGCTTGACAAACACTTCCGTTCTACATGCAAACAAGCTAGAATGAGTATCTCTTAGATATCTAATACAGAGGACCGAGTCCGAGATATTAGAATCTTCGTGGTATAAGTTAGAACCCATGGATGGCCATTCCTGAGATCCGAAAAGTCTAAACCTTGTCTGTGGTATTCCGAGTAGGATCTGGGAAGGGATGGCTGTGACGAGCTTCAAACTCGCGAGTGCTGGGCGTAGTGACAGACGCAAAAGGATAGTAAATCCTATTCCAGTATGATCGAGAATCGACAGATGATTAGCCATGCAGTGACAATGCATTGGACCATTTTCAAAGAGAGGATGGGATGTAGCCATTGACAATGGTGATGCCCTACATAAAGCTTGCCATGGAAAGGAGTAGGAATGGTTGGATGAAGACAGCAGGAAAGCAGAGGTTCAGAGGAACGAAAGCATCTCTATACGCTTATCTGAAACTCTCACCAATGAATTACATAAGTATCTCTATCCTATTTTAATTATCTTTTAGTACACTATAATCTCTAAATACATTTGAATCCGCCTGACTGAGATTTACAAGGTGACCATAGCTTGCTTCAAGCCGACAATCTCCGTGGGATCGACCCTTACTCACGTAAGGTTTATTACTTGGATGACCCAGTGCACTTGCTAGTCAGTTGTGACAAAGAATTAAGATTATGAACGTGCGTATAAAGTTTTCAGCGCCGTTACCAAGGAATGGAACCGTCACGATTTCTGCGCACCAATTTCAAATTTCGGGACACATCTTCGAATTACTTGGTCTACTCCCTCCTTCCACAAGTGAGGGTCATCCCAAATATAGTATTTGGAATCACTCCTCAACTTTTCCCTTTGGTGTTTAGAAAAGTTAAGAGGGAAGATCTTAGCAACCAAGTAGTTTGCCATTGGTGCAAACCAGGGAAAGCTATAGTTTCTAAAGAGAATGAGTCATCAATCGGAAATGGGTCATATTTTAGATTCTCAAGGCGGCTCAAATGATCCGTGAAGAACTGAAGATTGACGGTTTAGAATTCAGAATAAATTCTCGTTGCAAGTATAGTTTCTAAACCAAGCAATCAACCTTTCTTACAAAAGTTTTGGTTGTCACAAGTAACAAACCCCTTAATAAATTGATAACCGAAGTATTTAAACCTCGGGTCGTCTTCTGAAGGAATTGCAGGGAGGTGTTCTTATTATTGGTTATGAGTCTTGTAAATTTGGGGTTTTGAAAGTAAGGCACAGGTAATTTAAATGACAAGTAAAATAAATTAACAATAATAAAATCTCTTGGCAAGGTATAAGAATTAGAAGTCCTATCCTAGTTATCCTTATCAGATGTGATGAGAATTGGGTTTTAATCCCACTTAGTTAAGTCAAGTGGACTAATTAGCTTGATCCTCAAGTCCTAGTTAATCCCTGTGGGAAGACTAGCTTTAGAGCGATCTAGATCAATTAGTAATCTGCCAATTTCAACCACTACTGAGTTTGACAACTCAAGTGTTACCAATTACTTAACCAAAGCCAAAAGGAAGAAAATATATAAATTAAATTAAAAGCATTCATAGATAGAATAAAACAATCATAAACTGAAATACCTCAAATAATATTAATTAAGAAAATCATATGTAACATAGAAGAGTTCATAAATTAAACTGAGAAAATAATTAAAAAGGAACGTTGAACCTAAAAATTGAGAAGAAATAATCCTAAATCCTTTAAGAGGAATCCTAATCTTAAATCCTAATAGAGAGGAGAGAGCCTCTCTCTCTAAAAACTACATCTAAAATTATGAAAAGTGAATTATGAGCTGATGATTATGAATGAATGAATTCCCCCACTTTATAGCCTCTACTCTGTGATTTCTGGGCTGACAACTGGGTCAGAAACAGCCCAAAAATCTACTCCAGCGTATTCTGGTACGTACAGGTCGCGGAAAAGTGACGCGGAAGCGACGTCCACGCGTTTGTGTGGATTGTGTTTCTACCAGGTCACACGTCCGCGTGATCCACGCATTCGCGTCACCTGGCGTCAGGGCAGCTATGGAAAATTATATATCATTACGAAGCCCCAAATGTTAGCTTTCCAACGCAACTGAAACCATCTCATTTGGACCTTTGTAGCTCAAGTTATGACCGTTTGAGTGCAAAGAGGTCAGGCTGGACAGCTTAGCAATTTCATCAATTTCTTGTATTCCTTCCACTTTTGCATGCTTCCTTTCCATCCTCTGAGTCATTCCTGCCCTGTAATCTCTGAAATCACTTAACACACATATCAAGGCATCTAATGGTAATAAAAGAGGATTAATATTAGCAAATATAAGGCCAAAGAAGCATATTTTCAATCATAGCACAAAATTAGGAAGGAAAACGTAAACTCATGCAAATCATATGAATAAGTGTATGAAAGATTGATAAAATCCACTCAATTGAGTACAAGATAAACCATAAAATAATAGTTTATCAACCTCCCCACACTTAAACATTAGCATGTCCTCATGCTAAGCTTAAGAGAAGCTATAAAGGGGTGAAGAGGAATGATAGAGATATGCAATGCAGCCTATCTATGTGAATGCAACTACATGCAAAATGTTTCTACCTACTTGGTTAAAATTAAATAAGCTCTTCAAGACAAACATAAATCAGATTTCACTAATTCAAATTATACAATAAAAGACAAGTAAACTTGTAAGAAGATAGGTCATAAAAGCAAGGAACATAGAATCAAGCATTGAACCCTCACTGATGGAGTATATGCACTCTAACTCTCAAGTGTATAGGGTAATTCACTCTACTCTTCTCTAGTCATGCTTTCTCAACCTTGTTCTTCATCTAACTAATCAACAAATATTTAATGTACCAATGCAAACATCATGAGGTCTTTTTAGGGTTGTAATGGGGCTGAGATAAAGGTAAGGATATATATATATATATATATATATATATATATATATATATATATATATATATATATAAGGCTAAGTGAGCTAACAAAGTGAATCCTTGATTAGTCTAAGATCTCACCTAACATATACATACTTTATATAATTTAAAATTCTTTACCTAGCTACCCGAATTTTTTCCACTTTTGTATTACGTGCTCATGTATCAAACTTATTTTTGAATTTTGTCCCATGTGCATTGATTCTTTTTATTTTGTATTTGGGGTAATATTATTTTTCTTCTCTTTTTTCTCTTTTTTTTTGTATCCCCTTATTTAATTACTTAATATTTTATTTTTTTTCAATGCACATGGTAATTTAATTATTTTGATTTCACATGAGCATGCTTCCCAAATTTTCAAATAACTCATTCAATTTAATTCCCTACTTTTTCATATCATCCCATGTTCCCATAAAATTCTCCACACTTAAATTATACACAATATCTATCTTAAGCTAACCAAGGATTCAACTTGGGATTTTTATTTTGTTTTTCTGCTTAAGGCTAGTAATGTGGTTATGAAATAGAAGGGGGCTAAAAAGTTCAAAGTGGCTAACAAGGGTGATGTAAAAGGTAGGCTTATTTAGGATAAGTGAGCTAATAACAAATAATGGCCTCAATCATATGCAAGCATGTAAATACACTAAATAATGGACATATAGAATGGAACAAACCAAAGATTGCAATTATAGAGAAGAAAACACACAAGAATAAAAATTTATGGTTAAATAATGTAACCATGTAAATAAGCTCAAAATCTCACAGGTTGTGTGTTCTTTGGCTCAAAAACCATGTTCCAAATACAACTTCTGATAAGTTTAACACAAAAATTTTGATTTTAAATTAGTGAAAATTTTTCAAAAATAGGGTCTTTAAAAAGAAACTTATTATTTCTCAACCAAGCAGTAGCTAAATGTATAAAATCAAACAAACATGCAATTAAACATGTAAATGCAACAACTAACAAGGAAAATAAACCATTGGTGTTGAGATAGAAGAGTAACTAACCCATGGAGATCGGTATCGACCTCCCCACACTTAGAGATTGTACCGTCCTCGGTGCATGCTAAGATGTATAAGTGGACGGGCTGCTCCAACTGATGTCTTTCTCTATAGATTGTGCAGATTGACTTGTTTGTCTCCCCTTTTAGAAGTTTCTCCCTTTTTCTGTCTTCGGTGGCCAGCCTGAAAGAAGAAAAAAAGAAGAACAGTAACCCAAAAATAAAGATAAAATAAAATATGGTTGGGTTAATGCCAAATAATGAGGGTCTCAGTTACATGGTAGCTACAACATGCAAGTGAGAAAATAGTAGAAGTACATGGCAAATCAAGAGTGCAAAAATTTGCAACCTTAAGGAAGAGAGTGTGCGTAAGGAGAGATAATATAAATTCATGTCAATGTAAAAGTAATACAGGTATAAAAGATTGGCATTGATTTAAATAATATTACCTAACCAGAATAAAACAAGTCACTAAGTACCCAAAATAATTCAAGAGAAGATGCAACAGTTAAATAAGAAAATTTTAACACCAAAGGAAAAATAATGAATTTAGAAAAGAAAACAAAAATATGCACAAAATTAAAATGCAATGAATAAAATATGCAAATAAATTAAGTAAAATAAAATGAAAGATAAGAAGAATGAGAAGGGAAAGAATGGAAGAAGAAGTAAGTAAGAAAGGAGGGAGGAAAAATTAGGATTGAGGGAGAAAAGATAAGATTTTTGGCGTTGATTTGGATGAGCTGTGCGGCGGAGGCGGCGCGAACGCGTGAGTGACGCGGTCGCGTGGTACGCGATAAGGTCAGGTGACGCGGACACATGGCTCACGCAATCGCGTGGTCTGATTTGTGCGATTGGCGCGAGTGCAGCCTCGCGTTCACGTAACTCTCTGTTCGAAACTCTTTTCGCCAGATTTATGGGTGACGTGGTCGCGTGGTTGACGCGATCGCGTGGATGGCCTTTCGTTTTAAAAGTGACGCGGAAGCGTCGTCCACGCGTTTGCGTGGATTGTGTTTCTGCCAGGTCACGCGTCCGCGTGATCCATGCATTTGCGTCATCTGGCATTAGAGAAGCTATGGCAAATTATATATCGTTGCGAAGCCCCAAACGTTAGATTTTCAACGCAACTGAAACCATCTCATTTGGACCTTTGTAGCTAAAGTTATGACCGTTTGAGTGCAAAGAGGTCAGGCTGGACAGCTTAGCAATTTCATCAATTTCTTGTATTCCTTCCACTTTTGCATGCTTCCTTTCCATCCTCTGAGTCATTCCTGCCCTTTAATCTCTGAAATCACTTAACACACATATCAAGGCATCTAATGGTAATAAAAGAGGATTAATATTAGCAAATATAAGACCAAAGAAGCATGTTTTCAATCATAGCACAAAATCATGAAGGAAAACGTAAACTCATGCAAATCATACGAATAAGTGTATGAAAGATTGATAAAATCCACTCAATTGAGCACAAGATAAACTATAAAATAGTGGTTTATCAATCTGCAACCAAATTTTGAGACCTACTTCGATCCTTAATCTCAATGTCGAATTCTTGCAGGAGCAAGATCTGACGTATGAGCCTAGGTTTCGACTCATTCTTTGTCAACAAATACTTTAAAGCTGCATGATCTATGTATACCACTATTTTGGACCCTAGCAAATAAGATCTAAATTTATCTAAAGCATGAACAATAGGTAGGAGTTCTTTTTCCGTAGTGGTATAGTCGGATTGTGCCATGATGACTTGCATCATCTACCCTTCTTTCTTGCATAAAGAGAACCATAAAAGAGCATAAGCCTCATATGATCATTGCAATTCATGCATTATTTGATGAATATTATGATACATTGCTTTGAGATGAGTTGTGCTGAATTTCAGGTGAAAAAGACATCAAAAAATGGGAAAGAAGCAACAAAGAAGCTGGGCGTGTGAAACTGGCGTGTCACTTGGAACAAATGCCACAAAAATGCACTGGCGTGGCACGCCAGGAGCTGAGCATGGCACTCCCCAAGTGGGAAAACATTTAACCCTTTTATTTCCCACCATTCAAATCACACCCTTCACCCCTTATAAAAGCCTCACCTTCCCAACTCTTCTCCCACTTCAGAACCTCAATCGCACACGAAAGAGAATCCATACACCCTCCTTCTCCCCTTCTTTTCGTCTGCCATTACCTCCCTCTTCCCCTACTTCTTTTTCTTTTTTTTCTTGATTGGGACAATCAAGTTCTAAGTTTGGTGTTGGATCAAAACCTTGTTTTGCTTGCTCTCTCTTGCAAGTTCCCTTTCCCCAATTTTTTTGTTGCAACCTCAAACGCACTCTCTCAACCTAATGGCTCCACCAAAAAGCTCAGCCTCAAAAAAAAGAAAAACTAAGGAACCAACCTCTGGATCCTCAAGCTCATCTTTTAATGAATACAAGTTAGTAGAGCAAGGCAAATGGCAACAGAGGAACCTGGCTGAATTCAAAAATCTCTATGATGCCAGAACCATCTCCAGGAGGCAGTATGACATCAATACACAAGCGAAGCTGAATCACTTGTGTAATACCGTGGCCGCTCTAAACCCAGGATACCCAACGTTCATTGATAAACCACTATTTTATAGTTTATATTGTGCTAAATTGAGTGTTTTTTCATACATTATTCTCACGCTTATTCATAGAAATCGCATGATTTTACATTTTCCTTCCTGACTTTGTGCTATGATTGAAAACATGCTTCTTTGGCCTTATATTTGCTAATATTAATCCTCTCTTATTACCATTAGATGCCTTGATATGTGTGTTAAGTGATTTCAAGTATTACAGGGTAGGAATAGCTTAGAGGATGGAAATGAAGCATGCAAAAGTGGAAGGAATGCAAGAAGTTGAAGGAACTGCAAAGCTGTCAGCCTGACCCTCTCGCACTAAATCAATCATAACTTGAGCTACAGAGGTCCAAATGAGGAGGTTCTAGTTGCGTTGAAAAGCTAAAGTCCAGGGTTTTGAAATGATATATAATATACCATAGTTGCTCTGACGATAAGTTATGCGAACGCGTGATCCACGCGGATGTGTCACAGTGACGAAAAACCAGCGTGGTAAAATTCGCAAACAGCGATTTCTGGGCTGCTTTTGACCCAGTTCTCGGCCCAGAAAACACATATTAGAGGCTATAAAGTGGGGTAATCCATTCATTCATAAATCAAGCTTTAATAATTCATAATTTAGGTTTTAGATGTAGTTTTAGAGAGAGAGAGAGAGGCTCTCTCCTATCTCTTAGGATTAGGATTTAGGATTTCTATTATGTTTAGGCTACTTCTCTTCAAATACAGGTTCAATGTTCCTTTAATTTATTTTCTACTTTTATTTATTCTATTACTTTAAATGTTATTTATCTTTTTTATTTGGCTTATGAACTTCATGTTAGATTTTAATTTCTATTTAATGCAATTTGAGAAATTTCATATTTAAGATTTCTTTCTTTTATTTATGTTACTGCTGCTTCCCATCTGAAGGCATTTTTATTCAAGTAGATTTTCTCCCTTTTTGCTTTGGTTAAGTAATTGGAGACACTTGAGTTATCAAACTCCTTGTGATTGATGATTGTTATCTTTGCTAGTTGATTTGTATTCCAATAACTCTAGTCTTTCCATAGGAATTGACTAGGACCAGAGGAATCAAATTGATTCATCCACTTGACTTACCTTCATAGTTAGAGGTTAACAAGGTGGGAGCAAAATCCAATTCTCATCACAATTGATAATGATAATTAGGATAGGACGTCCATTTCTTACACCTTGCCAAGAGATTTTCTAATTATAAATTTATTTCTCTTGCCATTTAAATTACTTGTTCCTTATTTCAAAAACCCAAAAATACACTTTTACTCATAACCAATAATAAATCATACCTCCCTGCAATTTCTTGAGAAGACGACCCGAGGTTTAAATACTTCGGTTATAAATTTTATTGGGTTTGCTTAAGTGACAAACAAAAACTTTTGTACGAAAGGATTACTATTAGTTTAGAAATTATATCTACAACGCTATTATTTTTATAAAAATTCTAGATTAGCAGAAATCTGATCGTTCAAAATAGCGTCGTTGCCGGGAAATTGCAAACGTGTGCCTTATTATTGGTTATTGTAAATATTTACTTTTAAATTTATTTTTTCGAAAAAAATTCAGATTTTTATTTTAAAATTTTTATTATCTTATCTTAGTTTTAAATTTCAAAATTCAAATCTTTTTCAAAAATCATATCTTTTTCAAAATCTTATCTTATCTTATTTCAAAAATCAAATTTCAAATTTCAATTAAATTCCAAAATTCAAAAATTCAAAATTCAAAATTTAAATTTAAAATTTTAAAAATCAAACCTTTTCAAAATTTAAATCTTTTTCAAATATTTATCTTATATTGTTGACTTTTTCAAAATTCAAATTTCAAAATTTAAAATTCAAAATTTAATTTTTAAATTCAAAAATTTAAATTTCAAAACCTTTTAATTTAAAAACTTATCTTCTCTTACCTAACTTATCTTATCTTTTCTAATCTTAAAATCAAATCTTTTTCAAACCTTTTCTCTTATTTATTTTATTTTATTTTATTTTCCTTTGCTTGTCTATTTATTTTTATTTTTAATTTTTATTAGTTACTATGAGTTCTCACCCCCGTCGCTTTGAGTTTGATTCCAAAGTTGTTGTAAGGAATGGAAGCTATAATAGGAACATGCATCAAGGTCAAAGCAATCAAAGATGGAAGGAGCCACGAGGATCTGATCAACCCTTTCGGCAACAACACCTTCCAAAGTACCATGGATGGCGACCATCCTACAATGCATGCCAAAACAATAGTCATGGTGGACCCCTTCGTGACAAACCACCTCCACCTAATTACTATGGTCAAGAGCCATTCTAGGGAGCATACAAAGATGATAGATATGGTGGACCCCCTTGTAGTTGCCAACAAGTCCCATCATATGCTTACGAACCACCTCCACAACATACCTTTGAACCACCAAACTCACAAGCCCCTTTACACCATTCACCTCCATATGACCCTAACCCTTATCCACCACAACCTCCACTGGATGACAACACCCTTGGTGTTATTCACCAAGGGCAAACAAAGCTTCATACCACACTTGCCTCTATCACTAGTCTCACCTCTACCTTTCAAGCACTTATATCCCGCATGGACCAACCTTCTACCTCCAATATTCAACCCTCAAGCTTTAGTGCGCTTCCTTTTCAACCACATAATAATCTTCCCATCCCATCACCACCCTCCATGGAAGAGCACCCACATCCATCAATCCAAGAGCAAGATGATCCTAATTATGCTATTGATATGGAACAAGAAAGAAGGAATCATCTTCGCGAATCCATACTTCAAAAGAAGCTCAAGGCTTGTGAAGAACTCCCTCAAGGCTTGGCAAATTCACTTGAGAATAATGAAGATTATTGGAAGTCCAAGAATTGGTGGCAGTTTCAGGATGAGTTCAAGCACAAGCCACCATAACAAAAGACTCCCCAAATGTCCAACTTAAGGACTTTAACTAAAAGTGCTAGGTGGGAGACAACCCACCATGATATATTCTTTCCTTTTTGTTCTTAGTTTTATTTTATTTTATTTTTCCTTAGTGTTCATTCATAATCTCTGCATTTAGCTGCATATAGTTTGCATTTGCATTTGCATTCTGCATATAAAAAAAAAGCACGCGACGTGTTCGCGTCGCTGACGCGTCCGCGTCATAGGTGCATACGAAAGAAAAGAGAATTGAACAGAAAGTCACACGGGAGCATGGCTGGAGGCCTGCCTTAGGCACAACCATGCCCACGCGAATGCAATGCTGATGCGTCCGCATCATTCTGAAAAAGAGCCTCCCACGCGTCTGCGTCATCCACATGAACGCGTGGCTCTGCAAAAATCGACGTAAAGAGGTGTATGGCAGAGAGTTGTGATGGAGTGGGGCTGGAACTATGCTAGAAGCAAAATCCCTACCACGCAAACGCGTGTCTGATGTGCGGAAAATGATCCGACACAAAACTCATCGGCAAGTATACCGGGTCGCATCAAGTAGTAAAACTCACGTGAGTGAGGTCGATCCCACGAGGATTGATGGATCAAGTAACTTTAGTGGGTGATTAGTTTAGTCAAGCTAACATTGAGTGATTTGAGTGATAATTGAAGCCAACAGAATGTAAACTTGCAGGAATTATAAAGTGCAGAAAGTAAATTTTCAAGTAACTTAAAGAACAAGAAAGTAAAATAGCTGAAACTTAAATTGCAAGAAAAGTAAATTGCATGAAAAGTAAAGGGGCTGGGGTGCTGGAAATTAAATAGAGCAATATATCAGAATTCAAAACTCTTGCAGCAAGCTTAAATTGCAGGAAAGTAAATTGGGAGCAATGTAAACAGAGAAGCAAAATTGCAGTGAATTAGAACTTAGAGCAATTGCAGAGGAATTTAAAATTGTGCAGGAAATGTAAATGAGATTTGCAGTAGGCTTAATGTAAATTAGATTGAGGAACCAAACAGAAAATGAAACGCAGCTCAATTGCAAAATCTAAATGAGAGGTTAAAGATCTCAGGAAATCAATGAGACTAGAAAACAAGTCTAGATCTCAATTCCTTCCTTGCTCCGCTAGCAAACAAGATGCAGGAAAATTTAAGATGAAAGCGATGAAACGAACTTTGATTCAAATCACAATTCACTTGAAAGTTTGCAGAAGAAGAAAATAGAGAGAATTCTCAAGGTGAGATTGAAACAGAATTTCTTCAATTCTCAACCCAAGATTCAAAACAAAAAGAAAAACTAAAGAGAGAGAGTTCTGTATTCCTAATGCTCCCTAGTGGAGCTCGCCCCCCTAATAAAATGAAACAGATGCCTATTTATAGGCATTTTTACAAAATGAAAATGAAATTCAAAACAAATTAAAATTAAAATGAAATTTCTATTCTAACTATCTCTTGTGCCTTTGAGTGGTGTCAATTGGGCCCTTGCTCTTGATGGAATTGGGTTGACAAAAGCCTCTGTTGATTGCTCTTGGAGTTGGAGAGAAACCCATTGTGAACCGGGCCATGAATCATAAAAGTTTGAGTAAAAGTTTGAGGCAAACTTTTACTCAAACTTTTTATACCAGCTGCCCTTATTTGCTGCTACCAACGTTTGGGCTAAAGTTTGAGGTCAATCTTTTAGCCAAACGTTGGGCCTTCTTGCATGCATGTTGGGGTACTACTTTGTCTGCTTGTCAACGTTGCAAATTTCATGCCCACTATAGACTATTATATATGGTTAGAGAGCTCTGAATGTCAGCTTTCTAACCCAATTGGAATCACCTCAATTGGACATCTACAACTCAAGTTATGCTCATTTGAAAAGGACAAGGTCGCTGGCTTTGGTGTGCAGCTTTTGAGGTAAAGTTTGCCTCAAACGTGGTCGAAAACGCCAGTTCTGGAGGCTCAAATGTATTGTCCACCCCATACTATTATACATTGTTGGAAAGTCCTGAATGTCTACTTTCCAATTCCGTTGGAAGCGCATCATTTGGAGCTCTACAGCTCGAGTTATACTCCGTCGAAGGTGCAGAGGTCAGTTGGCCTCACTGCAGGTTGCCACCATGTTCGTTTATGCTCATTGCGGGGCTGTTTTCTCCCTTAATTTTAGTGTCCACCATGCAATGCCATATATGCTTGGAAAGCTCTCGATTCCTACTTTCCATTGTTTTTTGAATCACTTCATTTGGAGCTCTGTAGCTCAAGTTATTCTTGTTGGAAGTATACCCCTTTAGGCTGTTGTGGTGTGTGGCGCCAACGTTTGCCAAAAAATTTGAGGCAAATGTTGGCACAAGCTTTTTCCTCCAGGGTGTTTGTTTTGTGATGCCAACGTTTGCCAAAAAGCTTGAGGCAAACGTTGGCGCAAGCTTTTGCTCCCTCCAGGGTGTAGTCAAGCTCCTCCAAAAGTTTGAGCTAAAGTTTGAGGCAAACTTTAGCTCAAGCTTTTTGTCCTCTCTTGCTCTTTGTTTTGAGCCACGCTTTTCTTCCTTTGGGTCACGCTTCTCTTCCTTGATTTGGTCATGGGTCACGCTTTTAGAAGCGTGGCCTAAGCCTCCAAAGTGTGCTCCAACTTCAAAGTGTGCCCAAAATTTCTCTTTTCTTCTTTTTAGCTTATTTTGTGCTCTTTTTGCTTCTTTTTCTTCTTATTTCCTACAAAGTTTATCAAATCAAAAGATCAAAGAAATATACCATTTAAGCACCAAAGAATGCAATATTTAAGCACTAATCATAAATTTCTTGTATGAGAAAGCATAGAAAAACATGACATGGTGACATGTGATCACAACACCAAACTTAAACCTTGCTTGTCCCCAAGCAAGAAAAGAATCATGCATTTAAAGATTGACAATCTAAGGTGAGAAGAATAGCAACTCAATGTTCATGGTAAGCTAGTTTTCTAAGCATGCTACAATCACAAAAGAAATGTAAATGATTGATGCTTCCATCTAGCTCAATTTATGAAATCTTTCTCTTATATTTCTTCCTTGAAACAAGCTTTTGATTTTTTTTTTAGCTTCTCTTTTTGGGTGCTTTGCCCCATGAGTTGATAACAAAGCTACGACTTCTAAATGCTTTGTTTTCAAGTATTACCACTTGATACATAAGCACCACAAGCATTTGATTAGAGGACTTCATTAAGCTCATTTTTTCTTTTCTTTTCTTGACTCTCTAATCATTGATGCTCAGAACCTTGAGCTTTGAGGGAGTGCTTTTGCACTTGAGCCTAGCCTTGACTTCTAAGTGTTTTGTTTTCAAGCATTTGGCTTGATACATAAACACCACAAGTACTTAACAAACAAATTGCCATTGGTACTCAGAGCCTTCAGCTTTCTCATTCTTTCCCTTTTTCTTTTCTTGCCTTTTTTTGCTTTTTCTTTCAAGGTTTTCATGATTTTCAAAAGATTTCACAAAATGTTCTAGATGAAAACTTCAATTAAATAAAATCTAATGCAATTAAGCAACAATCAAATATACTAGCTTTCCAATACTTTTATGCACATGTTAAATTCTTCTTTAATTCCTTGTTTGTTTATGATCATGATACTTTGTTGCTTTTGAATTCACAAAACTCAAGTTGGTAATCATAATGACACAGCACCATGTTGCAAATCAAGATTTAAGTTTTGCTTTATTCATACACACATGTAAACAGAAAGGATGAAGACAATCATGCAATTTAAGTGCTGAAAACAAATGAGGAGAAAAGGAACTCTACAACCTTGTAGTTCATCTTCATTATTGTTGTCCTTTCTCCTCTATTCTTCCTTCTTCCCTTGCCAAACTCAGAATGCTTGCTCATCCTCAAGCAACAATTAGAATAATGGCTATGGGGCTAAGCAAGCAAAATTAAAGATAAAAATCAAGGCACAAGAGACAGAGACATTGTGATTGCAAACTTAAGAGGGTGAGCATAATACTTTGCATAAAGAATAAGTGGCACACCAAACTTAGTATGACACTTTCACTTGGAATTGATGCAAGTATCTTGTAAGGATTGGAATCAAATTTTGTTGCATAGCAACACCGAACTTAGAATGCAACCATATGTCAATTTATTGAAATAAAACTAAATGAAAGAAACTGTTATATGCTAAATACAATCACCAAGCTAAGAATCTATCATGAATAAAGCTCTCTTGGTAGTGTATTAACAAACACAGTAAATAAAAGAAAGCATTTAAAAACAAGAAAATGACTCAAAAAAAGAAAACTAAAATTGTCTAACTAAATGAAAGATAACACTGCAAGGCATTATGATTATGCAAACAAGTGATGTTGCTGGATGTATTGCATAGAAAATTAAGTGGCCCACCAAACTTAGAATCTTAGTGTGACACTTCCATGTAGAATTGATGCAATCATCCAAAGAGATTGAAAACAATGTGTTGCATGGCAACACCAAACTTAGAATGTAACCATATGCCAATTTATTGAATTTAAACAAAGCAAAGAAAGAAGACAAAGCATAGAAGAGAAACGTTACCTACTGTTGGCATGTTGTTCTTTACTTTCTTCCTCTTCTTCCAGTTTGTTAAGAGGAATGACGGGATATTTTTGCGGAAAAACGAATTTCTCCAAAACACCCAGATCTAACCGGCAAGTGCACCGGATCGCATCAAGTAATAATAACTCACGGGAGTGAGGTCGATCCCATAGGGATTGAAGGATTAAGCAATTTTAGTTTAGGGGTTGATTTAGTCAAGCGAATCAAGATTTGGTTGAGTGAATTGTGATTTGCAGAAATTAAATTGCATGGGAAGTAAAGGGAATGGGTAAATTGCATGAAATTAAAGAGAACTGAAATTTAAAGTGCTGAATCTTAAAGAACAAGAAATTAAATGGCAGAAACTTAGAACGCAAGAAATGTAAATTGCAGAATCTTAAAGTGCAAGAAATGTAAATGGCTTGAATTGTAAAGGGAATTGGGAATTGGATTTGCAGAAATTAAACAAGGGAAAGTGAAATTGCAACAAGCAGAAGAGTAGAAGATGACTTAGATTGAATCGGAACTAAAACAGAAAGGTAAATGAGCTTGAAAGCAGTAAACAGAGAAAGTAAAATGAGAATTCAGATCTCAGGACTCAAGAGACTAGATAACCAAGTCTAGATCTC
The DNA here is from genome assembly GCF_003086295.3 of Arachis hypogaea. NCBI lineage: Eukaryota > Viridiplantae > Streptophyta > Magnoliopsida > Fabales > Fabaceae > Arachis > Arachis hypogaea. Next base: position 49,788,865 of record NC_092050.1, read on the forward strand.
AATGCCTTCCTAGATCCAACAAGAGTAATTGCAAAGGAAATGTAAATTGCAGAGAAAGTAGATGAGAGAGCAAGTAACAGAAACTGAAATTCAATTAAGCAGAAAGTTAAACAAGATCCCAAGGTGAGATTGAAACAGAAGTTCTTCAATTCTCCACCCAAGATCCGAAGCAAGAAAATTAAAGAGTGCTGGGCAAGAACAAGGAAGAAGAGAGATCAATTCTCCTCCCCAATTCTCTTGAATTAAAATAACAATGCTAGAATGTAAAATGAGCTCTCTGCTGCAAGTATTGAAAAATTCTAAAAAGGAAGCTCCTCAAAAAACTTAAATCCTATGCTATTTATACACTTTCTTCAAATGGTCTTCAAGCCTTCAATTGGGCCTTTGCTCTTGATGGAATTGGGTTGATAGAGGCCTTGGTTGATTGCTCTTGGAGTTTGGAGAAGTACCGAATTGAACCGGGTTTGGAATCATGAAAGCTTGAGTAAAAGTTTGAGTAAAAGTTTGAGGCTAACTTTTACTCCAACTTTTCACATCAGCCACCCTTCTTTGCTGATACCAACGTTGGGGCAAAAGTTAGGGGTCAAACTTTTGCTCCAACGTTGGCCTCCCCTTGCATACTCATGGTGCCAACGTTAGCCAAAAAGTTAGAGGCTAACGTTGGCGCAAACTTTTGCTCTCCAGGGTGTGTTTTTCATGCGCCAACGTTAGCCAAAAAGTTAGGGGCTAACGTTGGCGCAAACTTTTGCTCTCCAGGGTGTTGATTTGTGATGCCAAAAGTTAGCCAAAAAGTTTGAGGCTAACTTTTGCTCCAGCTTTTTGCCCAAAAGTTTGCTCAAAAGTTTGAGGCTAACTTTTGGTCCAGCTTTTTGCTCCCTGGTTTATTTTCAATTAATCCAAAAGTTTGAGCTAAAGTTTGAGGCAAACTTTTGCTCAAACTTTTTGTCCTCTCTTCCTCCTAGCCATTCCTTCTTGCTTCAACCTTTCTCCAAGCTTTCTTCACCTATCATTAATCAACCAAACACATCAAAGCTATGCTCAAAATCATGAGATATTCATTCTTTCATAATATGTGACAATTATAGCATAAAACCTCATGAAATAGCATGAATTCATACATGGTTGATTAAGTCAAAGGAAACATGAAAATCTACCCAATTGGCTTGCTTATGGCTCAAGAAAGTGCATAATTCAATTGAAAACAAAAGAAAAAGGCTAGTGAAACTAGGCTAAGATGACTTGTCATCAATGACCTCAAGGGAGGAGAAGATTCAGCTATTACCCCCTGTCTTGGTCTCTCCTCAGCAAGCTTTCTTTTGTTAATGGCTTGATTGAGCTTGCTTGCTGGATCAGGGGGAGGATTGCTTGGAGTTGACCTTCTTTTCTTCATGAATATTGTCTTTTGTAGCTTGGTCACAATCCTCTTCTTGGTGCTTTTGTTAATTGCCTTCACTTTCTTGTAATTACGACTTGGTTGCTGTGTGATTATTGGAGTTTTGTCTTCATCAAGAGTCTCTTGCAATGGTGGTTCTGTGGATTCTTCCTTCATGTACTTCTCTGCTTCACTTGAGTTTGGAATTCTTTGGTTGTCTTTCTCACTTTCTTGTTCTTCCACTTCTTCCCTTGCACCCAACATTTGACTTAATAGCTTTTTCATTGAGGAGGTTTGTTGATCTTCCCAACATTTCTTCATCTCCTCTTCATTTTTTTCAATCACAGATTCAATTGTCGAGAGTTTTTGGGTCAGGGAAATTTGTGAGAGTTGTGATTCTTCATGTTCCTTTGTCATCTCGAGTGTAGTTTCATTTTCAACCACCTCATTCTTCATTAAAAATCCACTTGACTCAGTAGCCTCTTCCTCTTGTTTTTCCTCCTTCTTCATTGCACTTTCACTTGACATAAGGACCTTTTGTTCTTATTTTTCCACTTCCTCTCCCACAGATTGATTTTTACTGTTTGATGGTTCTAAGTGTTTCCTTATGTTCTCCAGGTGCTCATTCGTCCTCTGACGGATGATTTCTTCCCTTTTCCAGGCTTGTTCTTGTCTTTCAAAAATTCCTCTGAACTTTTGAAGGAGATCCTCTGAATCACAGTTTGAAGAAATGTTGAACTCATCACAGTATGGATTGCTAAGATTTCTTTGATTTTGACTTTCCCAGTCACAATATGAGTAGTTGTTAGACTCATCAAAATCTGGATCATATTGTGTCTCTGGGAGGTGTCCCATATGATTCTCTTGCTCATCTTGCGTGTCTGAAGCAATTCTCCATGGATTGGAGTGCTCAGAATCTGTTAATTCTTGGTGATATCCCCAGCCACCATTAAAGGTTGGTGATGGTGGGTGATATCCTGAGAAATTTTGTTTGACTGCAAGATGATTTGAACTCCATTTGTATTTTGCAAAACACGACACCATTGAAAATTGAAATTCATGTCACAGAGACAGAATTTCTTAGTGAGGCAAAAACACAAACACCGTGGTTTCAATTTAAAACAGAGAACAAAAATAAAGAAAATGCTTGATCTAGACTTCTCACCCACTTAATCATTGTTGATCTAAATCAATCCCCGGCAACGGCGCCAAAAACTTGATGTGCGGAAAACGATCCGACACAAAACTCACCGGCAAGTATACCGGGTCGCATCAAGTAGTAAAACTCACGTGAGTGAGGTTGATCCCACGAGGATTGATGGATCAAGCAACTTTAGTAGGTGATTAGTTTAGTCAAGCTAACATTGAGTGATTTGAGTGATAATTGAAGCCAACAGAATGTAAACTTGCAGGAATTATAAAGTGCAGAAAGTAAATTTGCAAGTAACTTAAAGAACAAGAAAGTAAAATAGCTGAAACTTAAATTGCAAGAAAAGTAAATTGCATGAAAAGTAAAGGGGCTGGGGTGCTGGAAATTAAATAGAGCAATATATCAGAATTCAAAACTCTTGCAGCAAACTTAAATTGCAGGAAAGTAAATTGGGAGCAATGTAAACAGAGAAGCAAAATTGCAGTGAATTAGAACTTAGAGCAATTGCAGAGGAATTTAAAATTGTGCAGGAAATGTAAATGAGATTTGCAGCAGGCTTAATGTAAATTGGATTGAGGAACCGAACAGGAAATGAAATGCAGCTCAATTGCAAAATCTAAATGAGAGGTTAAAGATCTCAGGAAATCAATGAGACTAGAAAACAAGTCTAGATCTCAATTCCTTCCTTGCTCCACTAGCAAACAAGATGCAGGAAAATTAAAGATGAAAGTGATGAAACGAACTTTGATTCAAATCACAATTCACTTGAAAGTTTGCAGAAGATGAAAACAGAGAGAATTCTCAAGGTGAGATTGAAACAGAATTTCTTCAATTCTCAACCCAAGATTCAAAACAAAAAGAAAAACTAAAGAGAGAGAGTTATGTATTCCTAATGCTCCCTAGTGGAGCTCGCCCCCCTAATAAAATGAAACAGATGCCTATTTATAGGCATTTTTACAAAATGAAAATGAAAATGAAAATGAAATTCAAAACAAATTAAAATTAAAATGAAATTTCTATTCTAACTATCTCTTGTGCCTTTGAGTGGTGTCAATTGGGCCCTTGCTCTTGATGGAATTGGGTTGACAAAAGCCTCTGTTGATTGCTCTTGGAGTTGGAGAGAAACCCATTGTGAACCGGGCCATGAATCATAAAAGTTTGAGTAAAAGTTTGAGGCAAACTTTTACTCAAACTTTTTATACCAGTTGCCCTTATTTGCTGCTACGAACGTTTGGGCTAAAGTTTGAGGTCAAACTTTTAGCCAAACGTTGGGCCTTCTTGCATGCATGTTGGGGTACTACTTTGTCTGCTTGTCAACGTTGTAAATTTCATGCCCACTATAGACTATTATATATGGTTAGAGAGCTCTGAATGTCAGCTTTCTAACCCAATTGGAATCACCTCAATTGGACATCTACAACTCAAGTTATGCTCATTTGAAGAGGACAAGGTCGCTGGCTTTGGTGTGCAGCTTTTGAGGTAAAGTTTGCCTCAAACGTGGTCGAAAATGCCAGTTCTGGAGGCTCAAACGTATTGTCCACCCCATACTATTATACATTGTTGGAAAGCCTTGAATGTCTACTTTCCAATGCCGTTGGAAGCGCATCATTTGGAGCTCTACAGCTCGAGTTATACTCCGTCGAAGGTGCAAAGGTCAGTTGGCCTCACTGCAGGTTGCCACCATGTTCGTTTATGCTCATTGCGGGGCTGTTTTCTCCCTCAATTTTAGTGTCCACCATGCAGTGTCATATATGCTTGGAAAGCTCTCGATTCTTACTTTCCATTGCTTTTTGAATCACCTCATTTGGAGCTCTGTAGCTCAAGTTATTCTTGTTGGAATTATACCCCTTTAGGCTGTTGTGGTGTGTGGCGCCAACGTTTGCCAAAAAGTTTGAGGCAAACGTTGGCGCAAGCTTTTTCCTCCAGGGTGTTTGTTTTGTGATGCCAACGTTTGCCAAAAAGCTTGAGGCAAACGTTGGCGCAAGCTTTTGCTCCCTCCAGGGTGTAGTCAAGCTCTTCCAAAAGTTTGAGCTAAAGTTTGAGGCAAACTTTAGCTCAAGCTTTTTGTCCTCTCTTGCTCTTTGTTTTGAGCCACGCTTTTCTTTCTTTGGGCCACGCTTCTCTTCCTTGATTTGGTCATGGGTCACGCTTTTAGAAGCGTGGCCTAAGCCTCCAAAGTGTGCTCCAACTTCAAAGTGTGCCCAAAATTTCTCTTTTCTTCTTTTTAGCTTATTTTGTGCTCTTTTTGCTTCTTTTTCTTCTTATTTCCTACAAAGTTTATCAAATCAAAAGATCAAAGAAATATACCATTTAAGCACCAAAGAATGCAATATTTAAGCACTAATCATAAATTTCTTGTATGAAAAAGTATAGAAAAACATGACATGGTGACATGTCATCAGTGTCCCAAGCGTCTGCGTCATTTTTAAAAGAATGGCCATTCACGCGTGTGCGTCACCCATGCGCACACGTCACCCTGAATTTTGGCAATATGCGTTTGAGACAGAGAGTTGCGCGAACGTGAGGCTGCTCTCACGCCACTAGCACAAAGCAATTCAAGCGTCCGCGTGACCGACGCGTCTGCGTCACTTGAAAATATCGCAACTCACGCGATCGCATGACCCACACGTCCGCGTCGCATGCGACGCACAGTTTATCCAGAATAGCACCAAAATTCCTATCTTTTCTTCTCCAATCCTACTTATCTTTCTATTATCATTCTTTCTTCTTTCTTCTATCTTTTCTTATTCTTTCTTCCTCCTTTCTTACTTTCTTTTTAAGCAAATCTTTTTAACCTCTCATCCCTCTTCACTTCCATTATATTTTATTTAATTTAATTGCATACTTTCATTCATCATATTTTAATTTTGTGCATATTTTTATTTTTTTTCTAAAGTTATTCTTTTTACATTGGTGTTACTTGTTCATATTCAGCTGTTATATCTTTTCTGGTATTATTTTGGTGCTTTGTGACTTGTTTTCTACTGTTGGGTAATATTATTTAAGTCAATGCTCATCTTTTATGATACTTGTATTACTTTTGCATTGACATGAGCTTATACTATCTTGCATTACCCACACTCTTTTTCCCTTTGTTGCAATTTTTGCACTATTGATATGCCACGTGCTTCTATTATTTTCTCACTTGCATGTTGTAGCTACCATGTAATTAAGACCCTCATTATTTGGCATTAACCCACCCGTATTTTATTTGTTTTCTATCTTTGTTTCTGGGCTACTTTTCTTTTTTTTTTCTCTTCTTTCAGGATGGTCACCGGAAAAGGAAAGAAAAAGAACTTCTATATGGAGCAACAGACAAGTCCATCTGCACAATCTCTAGAGAAAAGCATCAGTTGTAGCAGTTCGTCCACTTGCACATCTTAGCATGCACCGAGGATGGTGCAATCTTTAAGTGTGGGGAGGTCGATATCGACCTCCATGGGTTAGTTATTTTCTTCTCAACACCAATATTTTACATTATTTGTTAATTCATTGTTGCATTTGCATGTTTAATTGCATGATTGTTTGATTTTATGCATTTAGTTACTACTTGGTTGATGTAATATTTTCTTTTTCAAGAAATTTTTATAGTATTTCACTAATTTAAATAAAAAACTTTTGTGTTAAATTTGTTTGAAGTTGTATTTGGAACATAGTTTAACAAGCTAAAGAACACACAACCCGTAAGATTTTGAGCCTAATTACATGGTTACATTATTTAACCATAAATTTTTATTCTTGTGTGTTTACTTCTCTATGATTGCAATCTTTGCTTTGTTCCATTCTATATGTCCACTATTTAGTGTATTTACATGCTTGCATATGATTGAGGCCATTACTTGTTTAGCTCACTTATCCCAAATAAGTCTACCCTTTCAATTACCTTTGTCAGCCACTTTGAGCCTATTAAATTCTATTTATTCTATATTTTACCACATCACTAGCCTTAAGTAGAAAAATAATTAATTATTCCAATTGAATCTTTGGTTAGCTTAAGTTAGAGATGGTGTGTCAATTAAGTGTGGGAAAACTGTGGGAACATGCGTTAATAAGGGAATGTGTTATGTTTTTACTTTGATAAAATATTGGGAATTTGGGTACCTACTCATGTGAGACCAGAAAAATTAAAAATCCATGTGCATTGATAAGTTATGTTTATTTTTCTATTTGCCTCAAAAAAATCCAAAAATATTCAATAAATAAGTAAATAAATAAGGGGACAAGATTACCCCAATACAAAGTTAAGTTAATAAAAAGATTAATGCATATGTGATGAGCGGATATTTTATACGCTTTTTGGGGATAATTTCATATAGTTTAGAGTATGTTTTAGTTAGTTTTTAGTCTATTCCTATTAGTTTTTAGGAAAAATTCATATTTCTGGACTTTACTATGAGTTGTGTGTTTTTCTGTAATTTCAGGTATTTTTCTGACTGAAATTGAAGGAGTTGAGCAAAGATCTGATTCAGGCTGAAAAAGAACTGCTGATGCTGTTGGATTCTGACCTCCCTGCACTCAAAGTGGATTTTCTGGAGCTACAGAACTCGAAATGGCGCGCTTCCAATTGCGTTGGAAAGTAGACATCCAGGGCTTTCCAGCAATGTATAATAGTCTATACTTTTCACAAGAATAGACGACGTAAACTGGCGTTCAACGCCAGTCCTCTGCCCAATTCTGGCGTCCAGCGCCAGAATAGGATCAAAAACTGGAGTTGAACGCCCAAACTGGCACAAAAACTGGCGTTCAACTCCACAAATGGCCTCTGCACGTGAATTGCTTAAAGTCTCAGCCCCAGCACACACCAAGTGGGCCCCAGCACACCAAGTGGGCCCCAGAAGTGGATCTCTGCATCATCCATCATAGTCCACTCATATTTTGTAACCCTAGGCTACTGGTTTAGTATTTAAACAACTTTTAGAGACTTATTTTGTATCTCATGACATTTCAGATCTAAACTTTGTATTCTCTGACGGCATGAGTCTCTAAACCCCACTGTTGGGGGTGAGGAGCTCTGCTGTGTCTCAATGAATTAATGCAAGTATTTCTATTTCCCATTCAAACACGCTTGTTCCTATCTAAGATGTTCATTCGCGCTTAACTGTGATGAAGGTGATGACCCGTGACATTCATCACCTTCCTCAAACCATGAACGTGTGCCTGACAACCACCTCCGTTCTACATCCGACTGAATGAGTATCTCTTAGATTTCTTAATCAGAATCTCCGTGGTATAAGCTAGAACTGATGGCGGCATTCATGAGAATCCGGAAAGTCTAAACCTTGTCTGTGGTATTCCGAGTAGGATTCAATGATTGAATGACTGTGACGAGCTTCAAACTCCTGAAGGCTGGGCGTTAGTGACAGACGCAAAAGGATAGTAAATCCTATTCCAACCGGATCGAGAACCAACCGGTGATTAGCCGTGCTGTGACAGAGCGCGTGAGCGTAGTTTTCACTGGAAGGATGGGAGGTAGCCATTGACAACGGTGATCCACCAACACACAGCTTGCCATAGGAGGACGTGCGTGCGTGAATCAGAAGACAGAGGAAAGCAGAGATTCAGAGGACAAAGCATCTCCAAAACTCCAACATATTCTCCATTACTGCACAACAAGTAACTTTTAATTTATGCTCTACTGGTCATTCACAATTCAACTGATAAACATAATTGACTTCCTGACTAAGATTCACAAGATAACCATAGATTGCTTCAAACCAACAATCTCCGTGGGATTCGACCCTTACTCACGTAAGGTATTACTTGGACGACCCAGTGCACTTGCTGGTTAGTGGTACGCGTTGTGAAAAGTGTGATTCGCAATTTGTGCTACCAATATGTGATAAAATTAAAAGAAAAGTTGATGCATGAGTATGAGATGAAAAAGTGGGAATTATGGGTAGCTAGGCATGAATTTAAAATTACATAGAGTATGTGTATGTTAGGTGTGAGCTTAGGTTAGTCAAAGATTCATATTTTAGCTCACTTGGCCATACATATATCCTCACCCTTACCTTAGCCCCATTACAACCTTGAAAAGACCTCATGATGTTTGTATTGGTACATAAAATATTTGTTGATTGGTTAGATGAAGAACAAAGTTTAGGAAGCATGATTAGAGAAGAGTAGAGTGATTAACCCTAGACACTTGAGAGATTAGAGTGCATATACACTACCAGTGAAGGTTCAAATCTTGATTCTATGTTCCCTGCTTTCATGAGCTAACTTCTTACAAGTTTACTTGTCTTTTATTGTATAATTTGAATTAGTGAAATCTGATTTATGTCTGTCTTGAAGAGCTTATTTACTTTTAACCAAGTAGGTAGAAACATATTGCATGTAGTTGCATTCACATAGATAAGTTGCATTTCATATTCTTTACCATTCCCCTTCACTCTTTGAGTTCTCTTGAGCTTAGCATGAGGACATGCTAATGTTTAAGTGTGGGGAGGTTGATAAACCACTATTTTATGGTTTATATTGTGCTAAATTGAGTGGTTTTTCATACATTATTCTCACGCTTATTCATAGAAATCGCATGATTTTACATTTTCCTTCCTAACTTTGTGTTATGATTGAAAACATGCTTCTTTGGCCTTATATTTGTTAATATTAATCCTCTCTTATTACCATTAGATGTCTTGATATGTGTGTTAAGTGATTTCAGGGATTACAAGGCAGGAATGACTTAGAGGATGGAAAGGAAGCATGCAAAAGTGGAAGGAATGCAAGAAGTTGAAGGAACTGCAAAGCTGTCACCCTGATCCTCGGGCACTAAATCGATCATAACTTGAGCTACAGAGGTCGAAATGAGGCGGTTCCAGTTGCATTGGAAAGCTAACGTCTGGGGCTTCGAAATGATATATAATATCCCATAGTTGCCCTGACGATATGTGACACGAAAAACCAGCGTAGCCAAATTCGCAAACAGCGATTTCTGGGCTATTTTTGACCTAGTTCTCGGCCCAGAAAACACAGATTAGAGGCTATAAAGTGGGGGAATCTATTTATTCATAAATCAAGATTTAATAATTTATAATTTAGGTTTTAGATGTAGTTTTAGAGAGAGAGTGGCTCTCTCCTCTCTCTTAGGATTAGGATTTAGGATTTCTATTATGTTTAGGCTACTTCTCTTCAATTATAGGTTCAATGTTCCTTTAATTTATTTTCTACTTTTATTTATTCTATTACTTTAACTGTTATTTATCTTTTCAATTTGGCTTATGAACTTCATGTTAGATTTTAATTTCTATTTAATGCAATTTGAGGAATTTTAGATTTAAGATTTCTTTCTTTTATTTATGTTACTACTGCTTCCCATCTTTGATTTCTTTCTTTTATTTATGTTACTACTTCTCTTTCTTTCTTTTTGCTTTGGTTAAGTAATTGGAGACACTTGAGTTATCAAACTCCTTGTGATTGATGATTGTTATCTTTGCTAGTTGATTTGTATTCCAATAACTCTAGTCTTTCCATATGAATTGACTAGGACCAGAGGAATCAAATTGATTCATCCACTTGACTTACCTTCATAGTTAGAGGTTAACAAGGTGGGAGCAAAATCCAATTCTCATCACAATTGATAAGGATAACTAGGATAGGACGTCCAGTTCTTACACCTTGCCAAGAGATTTTCTAATTATTAATTTATTTCTCTTGCCATTTAAATTACTTGTTCCTTATTTCAAAAATCCAAAAATACACTTTTACTCATAACCAATAATAAATCATACCTCGAGGTTTAAATACTTCGGTTATAAATTTTATTGGGTTTGCTTAAGTGACATACAAAACTTTTGTACGAAAGGATTACTATTAGTTTAGAAACAATATCTACAATGCGATTATTTTTATAAAAATTCTAGATTAGCAGAAATCCGATCGTTCATTCATGCAAGGAATGGAGGAGTTGAGTGCAAGACAAGAGGAAATTCTAGCTAAACATAAAGAGGATGAAAGGAATTATATGAGAAGGCTAGGCTTTTGGAAGCCCAAGGATGCTAAGGCACAAGAAGGTTCCTTCAAGCAAGATGAAGGTGGTTCCTCCCCTTCCAAGAAGAAGGACAAAGGAAAGGGGCCAATGAACTGAAGATAAAGCTGCTCAAGGTTAAGTCCCATGGTTGACACTATCTAATTTCTGAAATCATGTTTAAGCTTTTGTTTGATTTACTTTCTGTCAGAATAAATAGTAATGCTAGGATAGTTTATGTTTTCTGCTTAGTTTTATTTCATATTTGAAGTCTTTATGAGTCCTTTTGATTACAAGAAAGAAAATGCAATGTATTTCAAGTCTTCTTCAACATAAACAAAGTAGAGCTTGTTTCCATAAGAGTTACTATGAGTTGTGCAAAAACAAAAAGTAAGAGAAACCAAGGCCAAGATACATCATTCAACAGACTAAGAAACAAGAAACTAAGTGTAGAACCTTGAATGAACAAAAAAGAAAATAAGTCATGGAAAGCAACTAGTCTTAGAAGGTATAACAAGAAAAAGGTTAAGGGGTGTTCCTTGAATATCCATAGAACCAAGAAGTAGTAAGCAATAAAGACCCAAGGCTCCGAGCACCAACTACTAGGATGGGAAAGAAATGTTAAAAAGCTCAAAAAGAGTTGAAGATCCTAGTAGATTCTTGTGGTGAAGATGTGTCAAGAAGAGGCCTGGGCAAGTAGATTCTTGGGGGTGCTTCAACACCCAGTACCCTAAAACCAACTAGTTTGGGAGTGCTAATTGAAAGCTTAAATAAAGGGTTGTCTTGAGACAAAACACTTAGAGTCGTGGTCAAGAAAGCACAACCAAAGAGAAAGCAAAACAACTCTTACTACTTCAAGGTGACAATCAATAGAAAGGACCCCTGAAGCCTATACTTGAAAGAACCCTCAAAGATCTAAGAGTTTTTCATGACATGAAAACATTCATACATGTGTTGAACACTTAGTCCTACCCTTAGTCATGTTGCATTCATTCAAGGCCAAGGCCTCAATTTATAAAAGGCCTACTCACACTGATTTTCTTGGGACAAGCAAAGCTTAAGTTTGGTGTTATGATGACTTGTATCATCTACCCTTCTTTCTTGCATAAAGAGAACCATAAAAGAGCATATGCCTCATTTGATCATTGCAATTCATGCATTATTTGATGAATATTATGGTACATTGCTTTGAGATGAGTTGTGCTGAATTTCAGGTGAAAAAAACATCAAAAATGGGAAAGAAGCAACAAAGAAGCTGGGCGTGTAAAACTGGCGTGTCACTTGGAACAAACGCCACAAAAATGCACTGGCGTGGCACGCCAATACTAAATTCCAGAGGAGAAGTCTCAAGCATTCACAAGGGGCATGGCACGCCAGACCCTGGGCGTGCCATGCTAGTACAAAGTTCCAGAGAAGCAACAATGGAGGACACTAAAGGGGCGTGGCACGCCTAAACCATCATCTACTGTGGGCGTGCCACTTGAGCCAAGGGGCGTGGCACGCCAGCTCATCACTCCAGGAGGAACCACCCCTATGGCGTGCCACTTGGTCTCGAAGGCATGGCACGTCAGCCTAGAAATTCACTTGGGTGTGCCACGTGAGGAACCATGCTTGGCACGCCAAGCTTGAGAAGTCTACAAATGTATGGGCGTGCCACTTGAAAGCATGGCATGGCACGCTGGTACAAAATTCTAGAGAAAGGAGTTGAAGGCCATATAGGTCTGGGCGTGCCACTTGGTATCGAAGGCGTGGCACGCCAGGCTCTCATTCTCACTTTAGCGTGCCACTTGAGCAACCAGGTGTGGCACGCCAATGCACAAAGAGGACAAAGCAAGGGCTGGGCGTGCCACTTGGTATCGAAGGCGTGGCACACCAGCACAAGAATCTCACTTAGGCGTGCCACTTGAGTACTGGGCGTGGCACGCCAGTTGCTGGAACCAAGGCAAGATCAGGGGGTGGCACGCCAGCCTCTAGGCGTGGCACGCTGGTACAAATTTCCAGAGAGGATGAAGGAGGCCAAACACATCGGCGTGCCACTTGGTATCGAAGGCGTGGCATGCCACCTACTATTCCTCACTTAGGCGTGCCACTTGAACCCCAGGCATGGCATGCCATTGTCATTCAGAAAGCAAGAGCCATTGGGGCATGCCACTTAAGTTCATGGCGTGGCACGCCAAACAGAAGGATCACTTGCCTCCAAAGGGCGTGGCACGCCAGACCTTGGACGTGCCACGCTAGTTCAACTTTCCAGAGAGCTTGATCAAGCGTACAACAAGAGCGTGGCACGTCATACCCTGGGTGTGCCATGCTAGTTCAAGTCTCCAAAAGCAAGAAGAAGAGGAAAAAGGATAGGGCGTGCCACTTAAGATGGAAGGCGTGGCACGCCAGGCTACATGGGCATTAAAAGACCCTGGGCATGCCACTTGAGTTCGAAGGCGTGGCACGCCAAGCCAGAATTGAAAGAGCACGTGACACGCCACTAAAGCGCCAGTCACACGCCTGCTGGAAAGTGATGCTTATTGAGTTTCTTTTCCCTCCAAAATGTAATTTTCCTTTTTTGCTTTTGTAATTCTTTTATTTTTAGCTAGGAGAAGTATAAATACCCCCATGAAGTACTGAAGAGGGGGTTAAGCAGTCAGAGAGATTAGTTTTGGAATCACTTTTACACTTCATCACCTTCTTTACTTTTGAGTACTTTTCTTTGAGCTATGAGTAGCTAAATTCCCTCTCATTGAGAGAGGGAGCTTTGTTGTACTTAATGGATTGATGATAGTGAAATTCTTCTTCTCTTCATCTTCTCTTTGATTTGCTAGAAGGAATTTCGTTTCTAATGCTTAGTGTTCAATTATCTTGGAAAAGAGATTGAATGCAAATTGGGTTTCATGGGAACCTTGGGAAAGGAAACATGAAACCATGGTTGAAATCCCTTCTCACACTTGAGTAGGATCTGGGTTTTGGAGTTTGGATATGGTGACATATAATCCTCCATCTACTTGGACCTATGATGATGTGTGGTATAATCAGGGACCAAGCATATCTCTCTTCATGAACAATTAGACCAAGGAATTGGCTATTGATCAAGATCTGAGAGATTGAGTCACCAAGGGATTGGAGCTCAATCAATCATGATTGCCAAGAGGTCAATGAGTTGTATGATTGAAGAGGATATAAGCTGAAATTGATCCAAAGAGACAATATCTCCTGATCTCAATGAAATTCCCCATTCTTATCTACCACTTTCTTTATAGCTTGCTTTTACATTCTGCAATTCCCCATTCCCATTTACAATTAAGCCATTTATGATTCTATATTTTACATTTTATCATTTCCATTTCTGCACTTTATTGCTTCCCTTTACATTCTAGCCATTTACATTTCTGACATTTATAATTCTGCAAATCACAATCTATCTGATCTGCTTGACTAATTCATCAATTGATTAAAACTGCTCAAATTTGCCAATCTCTGTGGATACGATCCCACTCCACTGTGGGTTATTACTTAATGATAATTTTGGTGTGCTTGCGAAAAGAACTGATTCACCATTTTTTGAATGGGGGTATGAATTGGACTCATCAAGCCGCATCCAATATTTTTGATGAATAAGAAATGATATAAGGGAGTTACCATCGCGTTGTGCAAGCGCGGCACCTAGAGCATGGTTTGACGCATCGCACATTATCTCGAATGGCTGCGTCCAGTTCGGAACTCGCACAATCGGTGCCATGGTAAGAACTCTCCTTAACTCCTCAAACGCACTCACACATGCACTGTAAAACTCAAAGTCCACTTCTTTTTAGAGTAGGCGCGACAATGGCAATGCAATCTTGCTGAAATCCTTGATAAAACGCTTGTAAAATCCTGCATGCCCCAAAAAGGAACGGACCTCCCTGACAGATGAGGGGTGAGGTAAATTGGTGATAACAACGACCTTGGCCGGGTCTACAGAAATGCCTTTATTAGATACTACATGTCCTAACACTATACCTTGTCTCACCATGAAGTGACATTTTTCAAAATTTAGGACAATGTTAGTGTCAACACACCTAGCTAAGACTTTGGCCAAGTTCTCTAAGCAACTATCAAATAAAGTTCCATAAACACTGAAGTCATCCATAAAGACTTCCAGATAACTCTCCATCAGATCGGAAAAGACACTGGTCATACACCGCTGAAAAGTAGCAGGTGCATTGCATAGCCCAAATGGCATCCTTTTGTAAGCAAAGGTGCCAAAGGGACAAGTGAATGTGGTCTTTTCTTGATCCTCAGGAGCAATGTGAATCTGGAAGTAACCAGTGAAGCCATCAAGAAAGCAATAATGGGATTTACCCGCCAGTCGGTCCAACATCTGGTCAATAAAGGGCAAAGGGTAGTGGTCCTTCCTTGTAGCGGCGTTCAACCTTCTATAATCGATGCACACCCACCAAGCATTTTGCACTCTCTTGGTGACCACTTCACCATCATCCTTTTTAACCGCAGTGATGCCCGATTTCTTGGAAATAACCTGGACCGTGCTCACCCACTCACTGTCAAAAATCGGATATATGATACCCGCATCAAGTAGCCTAGTGACCTCCTTCTTTACCACATCAAGGATGGTGGGGTTGAGCCTTCTTTGCAGTTGTCTAACTGGCCGAGCTCCCTCTTGGAGAAAGATACGATGCATGCACTTGCGGGAGTCAATCCCCACAATATCGGCTAAGCTCCAACCAATTGCTTTCTTGTACTTTCTTAGGACATCTAGGAGCTTTCCTCCTTCTTCACTAGAAATCTCACTAGTAATAATGACCGAAAACCTTTGGTTGTCCTCTAAGAAAGCATACCTCAAATGAGATGGAAGAGGCTTCAGTTCACTCCTTGCCTCAAGTTGAGGTTCCTTTTCATCAAGCTCCTAGAGTTCATTCTCAACAACTTTCTCTTGTTCACCCTCTTGGTCATCTGTCTCTTCTACAATAGGGTAGCACAACTTGTTGTGGTCTTCTCTTCATACCTCCACTACCACATCATCAATTACATCACATTGGAGAACGGAATGCTCTTCGGGAGGGTATTTCATGGCTTCTTCCAAATTGAACTTGATAGTTTTGTCTCCGACCTCAAAGGAATATGTGCCGATGAAGGCATCTAGCTTGAATTTAGAAGTCTTTAGGAAGGGTCTACCAAGTAGAACGGCGGAGCCGCTTCTATTATCTGTTGGGGGCATTTCAAGGATGTAGAAGTCAACTGGAAATACCAAGTCCTTAATTGCCACAAGTACATCTTCTGTTATTCCTATCACAGTGATCACGCTCTTATCGGCTAAGGAAAATTTTGCTGCCGACTTCTTTAATGGAGCTAAATTCAACCGCACAAAGATAGAAAGTGGCATGATTACGCAAGCCCCTAGATCACACATACAGTCATGAAAAGTACGCCCACCAATACGACAAGACACCAAACACGGTCCAGGGTCACCACATTTTTCTGGAATAGGCTTCATTAAGGAAGAAATGGAACTACCCAAGGATAATGTCTCCAACTCTCCTATCCTATCCTTGTGTGTACCCAAGTCCTTCAAAAATTTTGCATACTTCGAAATTTATTCAATGGAATCAAGAAGTGGTATGGTTACCTCAACCTTCTTGAACACTTGAAGCATATTTAAATCAAACTCCGAAGTCTTCTTTTCCTTCTTCACCATGGAAGGAAATGGGATATGAATGGATTCGTCCACTATAGCTTTCCTCTTGGGTTCCTAAAGCTTACTTCTTCCTCCTCATGCCTTTTGTCTACCTGCTCTTCTTCATGTTGAACTTCAACAACCGCTTCTTCCTCATGAATGTCTTCTATGACCCTAGGAGGTATCTCCTCCAATGTAGTTTCTGACTGTAGAGTAAAGGCATTGAGTCTGCCCTTTGGGTTTGGAATGGGTTGTGATGGAAGGTTAGAAGAATCTGAGGGTTGTTTGGAGTTGTTGGAGGAAGGTAGAGACAACCTTGAAAGTATACAATTGAGCGGTTATAGTACCAAATTGAGCCTCATGTTTCTCTACCGCACCCTTGAGTCTCTCTTGCTCTTGGGTGAGTGCACAGTTGGGGTCATCACCTTGAATAGCAGAGGAAGAAGTGGATTGGTAGGATTATTACCTATAATGTGGTGCTTGGTATTTGGGGTTGTTGTTTTGGTTTAGATGGGATGCTTGGTTGTAGTGATTTTGGTTGGCTTGGTGGTTGTGGTTGTTATGGTGGTATTGGGATGAGGATTGGTGGTTGTTGTTGTTGTGAGAAGAAGACTTGTTCCATCTTTGATTTTGATTGCTCCCTTGTGCATTATCCCTCCACCCTTGATTGTGATTACTGCCATGAGAGTAGTTGTTTTGGCCTTGAGAGGGATAGGGTGGACGATTGTTGTAATTCACATTGGCTACGGTAAGGGCGTACTCCTCTTGAATTTGGTGACATTGATCGGTGTAATGCGTGGTGCTAGAGCACAAGCCACAAAATCTAGGAGGGCCTTCAAGGTTGGGCAACTTGGGGTGGGGCTTGGATGGAATAGAATGCCCTTTGCTCTTTATGCATCTCCGTAAGGATAGTAGTCATATCCCCAAGCACCTTGGTCAAGCTTGCTTTGGAAGGTGGTGCTTCTACAACACCCTTGAGGGGATTGCTTCTTACCCTTACATGTTGTGTAGCCTCGGCAACATCATTTATCAAGCTCCAAGCTTCTCCCGCCGTCTTGTTTTTGGAAAGGGAACCACCACTAGCGGCAGTGAGCAATCTTCTATCTTCCGCACAAAGACCTCTGGTAAAGTAATTGATAAGTAAATGAGTGTCCAATCCATGGTGCGGACAAGATTCCAATAGCCTCTTGAACCTCGTCCAATACTCATACAAACTCTCTTGGTCCTTTTGCATTATACCCAAGATCTCCTTCTAGATGTAGTCGGTCTTCTCCGGCGGAAAGAACTTGTCTAGAAACTCCCTTCTCAAGGAATCCTAATTGGTCACAATCTCATCTGGTTGCGAATAAAACCACGTTTTTGCTTGCCCCTCAAGAGAGAAGGGGAAGGCAAAAACCATAATAGCCACCTCATCGGCTCAATGCCTTCGAGCCGTAGAACAAACAATTTGAAAATCTCTTAGATGTCGGATGGGGTCTTGACCCGGAAGCCCATGATACTTGGGAAGTAAATTTATCAAGCTATTCTTCAACTCAAAGTTTGGATCAAGGTTGGGATACCTTGCTTGCAAAGGTTGAAGTATGATGTCCGGAGCCCCTTGTTCATGTAGAGTGATCCGGCGTGGCTCCGCCATGTATGGTTCACCTGTGGGATGCAAAGATGTATTAGTGGTGCCAACAGAAGAATATGAAGTAGCGGACTCCAAGTCACTCTTAGTACCGTCAAGTGATTCGGTATGCTCCTCAAGGGCGGCCGAAGTACTAGGCGAATAGTCCAACCACCGTCTAGCTTGCCGAGTGTGTAACAAAGTTTTTTCAATCTCAGGGTCAAACTCGGCTAAGCTAGAATTCGGTTGAGACCGAGTCATCAAACTTGGGAGTCATAGCACATGTACAAAAGAAATCTAAACTACAACTAAATATTGAAAGCAAGTAAACTATCTATACTATTCACATATTCACATAACTAATATCAAGGCATATATTGCAACCATTCCCCGGCAATGGTGCCAAAAGTTTGATAGCCAAGGATTTATACCGTCTAGAATTTCTCAAATTAATTTCGTAATAGTATAGTCCAAACCGATAATCAACCCTCGGATCAAATTTTAAGGAATTGGTTGTCACAAAGTTCAACCCCAATAAAAGTAACCGAAGTATTCAAACCTCGGGTCGTCTCACAAGGAATGGGCAAACATGTGCGTCAACATTGGTTAGAATTCCGGGGTTGCAAGTCATGAGCATGAAATTAAACTAAGAGACTTAACAAGCAAGAAATCTTAAAGTGCAAGAAACTAATTCAAGTAGCTAAAGCAAGGTGTAAGCAAATCTAAACTAATAAGAGAACATCCAATGTAATTCTACTCTAAAATTAAACAAGTAACTATAACTAAAACTACGCAATTGAAATGTTTGGGTTTCAAATATGAATAATAAAAGCAACTCTTGGCTAGGCATGGGAATTGGGATCACTATCCTTGTCTAATAACCATATCTTGACAATTATGAGGAACCAAACTCATTAAGTTTACTTCTATACTTGAAGTATATTAAATGGCTTGGTCAACATCAATCCATAAGGCCCAACCTAGCTACCATTTGACTTAGTAGTAGGCTAGTATCAATGGTTATCAAATTGACCACTAAGGGTTCTCAAATCACCAAATCCATTAGACCCAATGACTCAAGTTTACCCAATTCCCTTAGCCTAGGCCAAGAGTAAAGAAAACTACTCCATAATCAAAGGAAGCATTTCATCAAATACATGGTAAGCATTACTAAAAGACATATTCAAAATGTAATTAAATTGAAATTAAAAAGTACCCACTCACAATTATCAATGGAAAATCACTCAAACAACACAATTAATCATCGAAATCATCAATGTAACATTAACAATTCAAGATCCACAAGGTTCACAAAATGGGTAGAAAATGACAATTGACAAGAAAACATAAATCAAACACAAGATCTAAAGAAAATTATTGATGACAAGTCATCTTAGGCTAGTTTCACTAGCCTTTTTCATTGTTTTTATTAGGTTTTATGCACTTTCTTGCATTCTAAGTAAGTAATTTGGAATGAAAATGCATGACTTCTTTGAATCAATCAACCACCATGTAATTGATGTTAAATTATGAGGTTTAAGCTAAATTTAATTAAATTTTAATGATTTATAAACCTTGTGAATTTGGTGATACTTTGATTGGTTGATTTAATTACTTGTAGGTAAAGAAAGAAGAAAATAAGAAAAGCGTGGCCTAAGGGACGTTCCAAAAGAAGCAAAAAGCATGCCCCAAAGGAAGAAAAAGCGTGGCAACATTAAGGGAGAAGGAAAGCTAAGTTTGGGAAATGAACTGAGCTTCACAAGGAATGAAAGGAGAAGGCAAGATACAAAGCTAAGTTCAAATAGTTAACTGAGCACTAAAGAAAGCAAGGAAATGGCATGAAGCTCAGTTCACTAAGTGAACTTTATCGGGGACATCTCAAAATTAATTCAAAGAAAAAGTCCCATGAGTGGAGCCACCAAGTTTCGAACTCATGAACTAGAGGAAGCAAGGAACGCTCCTTGCAATGAAAATAAGAAGAAAATAGCCAAAATGCCTCCTCCATGGTTCGAACTTGGAACCACTCACCACCAAGCTTGCAAGGAAAATCAAGAAGAAATAGCTAAAATGCTTGGGCCAAGGTTCGAACCAGGGAGCTCTTGGAAACACAAGGGAGGAACGCCCACTTATCCAAGGAAATTAGCTCCAAGACTTCCTCCACCAGGATTTGAACTTGGGACCTTGAAGTCTCAAACAAGGCACTACACAAGGGGGAGCTCAGTTGGTTTTTCCAACTGAGCACTACCTCCCCATTCTCCCCACAATTTGACAAGGCCAAGCACAATTTTACACACCAAGGGGGTTGTCATGCGCACCATGACACGGCCAAGCAGCAAATTGGCGTAACGAGGAAGCAAGCATAGCGCGCACAAGGGGACACGGCCTAGAGCTCAGTTCAAAATTCCAACTGAGCTCTAGTGCAATTGACATCAACCAAGGGGCTGGGCGCACCAAATTGACACGGGCAGCACACTTGAGTGCTCAGTTGGGTTTTCCAACTGAGCTTGCCCCTGGGAGTTGCAAACTTGGGCTGAAAATTGAATTAAAAATCCAACTTAATTCATTTCCTCACCAAATCAAAAGCCCATCCAAATTCCAAAATCCAAGAATAGAAAGTGTATAAATAGGAGTTAGTTTGAGGTAATTAGGACTTCTAGACTTTACTTTGAATTTTTCCTTTAGCTTTCATTTTACATTTTTAGCTTTTATTTTGGAATTGAGATCTTAGAGAATTGGGAAGGAGAATTGATCTCTCTTCTTCTTGGTTCTTGCTTGAGCAATCTTTTATTTTCTTGCTTTTGATCTTGGGTGAAGAATTGAAGAACTTCTGTTTCAATCTCACATTGAGATCTATTGTTTACTTTCTCTGCATAATTGAATTTCCATTTCTATTTACTTTGCTGCTTCATCTTCTCTTTAATTCTGGAATTTACTTTTCTTTATTTCTTTTGCAATTGTTCTTGTTGGATCAAGGAAGGATTTGAGATCTAGACTTGTTTTCTAGTCTCTTCCACTCCTGAGATCTTCAACCTCTTTTAAATTGCTGCAAATTAAGCATTGCTCATTCTCTGTTTTTAAATTCTCAAAGCATTTTTACTTTTCTGTAGAGATCCATTTCAATTCAATTCATCTTTTGCTTTGCTGTTTGATGCAATTTACCTTTGCTTGTTTAATTTTTGCAATCCCGATTCCCAATTCCTTTTATGATTCAAGCAATTTCCATTTCTTGCACTTTAAGCTTCAGTTATTTACATTTCTTGCAATCTAAGTTTCTGCAATTTACCTTACTTGCTCTTTAAGATTCAGCACTTTTACTTTCCTACTCTTTAATTTACTGCAATTTCCCTTCCCCCTTTACAATTCATGCAATTTAGTTTCTGCAAATTACAAACCACTCAACCAATACTTGATTCGCTTGACTAAATCAACCACTAAACTAAAATTGCTCAATCCTTCAATCCCTGTGGGATCGACCTCACTCATGTGAGTTATTATTACTTGATGCGACCCGGTACACTTGCCGGTGAGTTTTCTGTTGGATCGTTTTCCACACATCAAGTTTTTGGCGCCGTTGCCGGGGATTGAATTAGATTGACAATGGTTAAGTGAAGTGAAGATCTAGATCAAGCACTTTTTATTTTCTGTTTCTTTAACTTTTAACTAACACACTAACTGTTTGAATTTTTGCTTAAGCCAACTAACATTTCACTTCAGCCATGGATTGAAGTGTTATTGCCTTTCTGATGTTGTGTGATTCTTATACTTTGGTTGTATGTCAGGTACAAGGAGAATTACGCCCACTTTTTGTGAACAAGACGAAAGAACCCTCAGAAGATTAAGAAGAGCTGAAAGAGGGAAAAACATTGTTGGAAAAGAGAAGTCAGAAGAAGAATTCTAAGATATGGAGGAACACTTAACAAATCCACCAAATGGAACAGAAGGGACAGCCAATAACAACAATAATCCACCACAGAGAAGAGTTTTGGCTTCCTACACATGTGCAGATCCTAGACATTGTGGGAGTAGCATTCTTACCACAAATGTTAATGTAAAAAACTTTGAACTAAAGCCACAACTCATCACCTTGGTTCAAAATAATTGTTCTTATGGAGGAGGACCACTTGAAGACCCTAACCAACACTTGTCCACCATCTTGAGAATTTGTGACACTGTCAAAACCAATGGTGTGCACCCTGACAGTTACAAGCTACTGCTATTTCCATTCGCTCTCAGAGACAAAGCCACTCAATGGTTGGAATCCTTCCCAAGAGACAGCATCAACAATTGGGATGATCTAGTAACCAAGTTCCTTGCCAAATTTTACCCACCTCAAAGAGTTATTAGATTGAAGACTGAAGTACAAACATTCACACAAATGGATGTTGAACCCTTGTATGAGGCATGGGAACGATACAAAGCTCTAATCAGGAAGTGTCCACCAGGAATGTTCAGTGAGTGGGACAGATTACAGAATTTCTATGAAGGCTTGACACTGAAATCTCAAGAGGCTTTGGATTATTCAGCAGGAGGCTCTTTACAACTAATAAAAATGGCAGAGAAAGCCCAAAATCTCATTGATATGGTGGCCAACAACCAATATTTCTTTGCTCACCAAAGGCAACGCCAACCATCACAGAGGAAGGGAGTGATGGAGTTGGAAGGAGTGGACTCAATCCTAGCTCAAAACAAAATGATGCAGCAGCAAATTCAACAACAATTTGAGCAAATGGCCAAGAGGATTGATAGCCTCCAAGTTGCAGCAGTTAACACAAGCCAACCATCATCCACATGGGGGTAAAATGAAAAAACTCAAGAGGAGCAGCAGCAAGAACAAATCCAGTACATGCACAACCAAAATTCTGGGCCAAATGAAGTCTATGGTGATACTTACAACCCTTCATGGAAGAACCATCCCAACCTCAGATGGGGAGAAAACCACAATCAAACTCAACAGCCATGGCAGAGAAACTCAAACCAAAACAATTGGAAGAACACAAACCAAAACAATCAACAGAACAATAGCCAAGCCACATACAGAAAACCACAAAACACCTACCCCAATTCTAACAATCATCCACCCAATAACCAAGTCTCAAATCAAAACACTTATCCTCAACCCTCAACACCCCACAATCAATCAATCTCACAAGACTCTCAGAGGATTAACAACTTGGAGCTCTTAATGGAAAAGATGATGAAGCACCAAGAGATGACATTGAGGAACCAGGAAGCCTCCATGAAAAATATGGAAAGGCAAATTGGACAACTCTCCAAGCAAATTACCGTTGAAAGGCCATCAAGCTCATTACCAAATGACACCATTCCTAATCCAAAAGAGGAGTGCAAGGCAATACAACTAAGGAGTGGAAAGATCCTGGTGAAAAATGAAGAAACAACCAAGAAGCCAAAAGAAAGTGACAAGAAACAAGCTGAAGAAGAGAAAGCCAATGATGAGGATATAACAGCAAGCAAGCAAACTCAGAATCAAGCTCAAGAAAAAGAAGATCAGCCACAAAAATCAAGAAAAGGGAAGGAAGCGATTGAAGAGCCAACCAAGGAACAAAGGCAGGAAATGAACTTCACACCACCTTTGCCATATCCTCAAAGGTTCAACAAAGAGACTAAGGACCAACACTTCCCAAAATTTCTTGAAATCTTCAAGAAGTTGGAGATCAATATTCTTTTAGCTAAAGCACTTGAGCAAATGCCCCTGTATGCAAAGTTCTTGAAGGAACTTATCAACAAGAAAAGGAGTTGGCAAGTTAATGAAACTATACTGCTTACTGAGGAATGTAGAGCGCTAATCCAGAAGGGACTTCCTCCTAAACTCGAAGACCCTGGGAGTTTCTTTCTACCCTGCGCCATTGGCAGTATGACCATCAACAAGGTGATGTGTGACTTAGGAGCTAGTATCAATCTAATGCCTGCCTCTCTAGTGAAAAAGCTAAGCATAAAAGAGGTGAAACCAGTACAAATGTCTCTAGAATTGGTGGACAAATCAGTGATATGCCCCAGGGGTATAATCGAGAACCTTCTAGTCAAGGTAGACAGATTCATCTTCCCTACAGATTTTGTGATCCTAGATTCGAATCAGGATGAGGGCGACTCCATTATACTGGGAAGACCGTTCTTGGCCACTGCTAGGGCCATCATAGACATAGAGCAAGGAGAATTAACCCTCAGGATGCATGATGAAAGTGTCACTCTGAGTGTACTGCCAGAAACACAAGCAGTAATGGAAAGAAGGATGGTACAGAAATAGACAAAGAGAATCTGCAGTAAAAGGAGGGAATCAACAAGACAAACAACAACTGCCCTCCCAAGCAAGAGATAGATGATACAGCAGGTCAAAAAGAGAAAGAGACTGTGCAAAATAATGAAGAAGCTCAAGAGGACATTGTAGTATTGGCAACTAAGAAAAGAAATCTCAAGAGGGAGCCTATTGTCAAAGAAGAAAGGTCAACAAAAGGAGGGAAGAAAAACAAAAACAGAATCAAAAAGGGTTGGAAGAACAAAAAAATTCCAACAGAAGGGCTCTCCAAAGGTGACAAAGTGCAATTAATCTATCAACAACTGGGAGCAAGCCAACAGACCGATGATTACTATACTGTGAGCAAAATACTCTCACTAGAACATGCTGAGATAGAGCACCAAGGAACAAAGAAGAAGCTCACAATCAGAGGGGACAAGTTGAGGTACTACAGTCACCAACCACCATAAAAAAGGGGGTCAATGTCAAGCTAATGACAATAAAAGAGCGCTTGTTGGGAGGCAACCCAACCTGAGGTAGTTTCTTTTCATAGTTATTTCAATAAAGAGGTTAATTAGCCTTATCTATATTGCAAAAAGCTAAGTTTGGTGTTGCACACCAAAACAATATAAGGGAGAATGAAGGATTCTAAGTTTGGTGTTCCACCAAAATCTCATCATAAAATATATTCTCACCTCCTGCATAATGCTAGCTTTGGGCATTTAGATAAACTAGTTAACTATTTTGCTGATTCCAAGTCATTAGTTTATTTCTTTTGAAAAAGAAAAAGAGTTCACATATAATTTGTTGCATGAGAAATATTGGCAAGGAACTAAGTTTGGTATTCACACACCAAAGTAAGTTCGAGAGCCCACACACAAGCTTTGAAGATTTACCAATACCTAAAAGGGTTGAACAGCAAGCAACATTTGAGGAGCAGGCAGAAAAATAGCCAACAAATTAAAAGAACACCTGAATTACAACTCAAAAGGAGCAAATGGAAGTAAGAATGGAAAACTGCAACTCAACAGGTTGTATCTATTCTTGATCCTTGCTGTTATGTAATGATTTAATTTAGAGAGTCCTTTATGTCTGGCTGAAATGATTATTTAGTTGTAAGTGGAAGTACATGTTGAAGAAAGCTATCTGCATAATTTTTGCTTGAAAGTTATCTGCATAATAAGTGTCATCACTCATCAGCATTGAACACTTTGTCTTGTCTCCCTTGCTGTTTGAATAAAAGAAAGATGTTTGATTTAGAAAAGTAATTGTTCAATGTTGCAAAAGTTAGAATGAAAGTAGTGGTGGTGTGTGTTTGATTCAACTATTAGCTCATGGAATAAATATTGCAGAATGACTTGTTTCTTAAAGCTTAAGCTAGTTTGCTGCTATGATCCTTCAATTAATGAAAGCTCCTTGAAAATAAACCAAAACAGAAAGAAAAAGAAAGAAGAAAAGCCAAAAGTTGGCAAAGGAACAAAAAATAAGGCTAGACACCAATAGCTTGGACCCTAGGACATATGCCTGTGGTGTTTATGTACTAGGATATGCTTGGACAAGTAGGTTCTAAGGAGTATTTTAAAACTTGGCAACTTAGATCAACTGATTTGGGATTGTCAACTGAAAGTCCACAATAAAGAGCAACCTAGCTACAAAACATTTAGTGATCCAAAGAGATGCTGGGCATCAATGATCCTAGGAAGAAAAATGTGAGCCATGTGTCTGTGGTGAAGAAATGTTGAGTGAAAATAAGCCAAAGGCCACTGCAACATTTGCCACCAAGCCCTCAATAAGAAATAAGGTCTGAAATGCAAAAGAAAGAAGAAAAAGCTTACAAGGGAAATAAGCAAAAAGGCAAGGAATCATAGCAGCAACCTTGGTGAACCCATAAGGAAACATTGTTTGTTTTGACAGCAAGTAATAAATGAGCCATTTTTGATCTGCATAAAACCCCATAAACCAAATTCAACTAATTGCCTAATAAGGACATGCATACTTATCTAATTCATTCTATCTTCTCTTATGTTTAAGTGCTTGCTTGGGGACAAGCAAATTTTAAGTTTGGTGTTGTGATGACAAGTCATCTTAGGCTAGTTTCACTAGCCTTTTTCCTTGTTTTTATTAGGTTTTATGCACTTTCTTGCATTCTAAGTAAGTAATTTGGAATGAAAATGCATGACTTCTTTGAATCAATCAACCACCATGTAATTGATGTTAAATTATGAGGTTTTAGCTAAATTTAATTGAATTTTAATGATTTATAAACCTTGTGAATTTGGTGATACTTTGATTGGTTGATTTGATTACTTGTAGGTGAAGAAAGAAGAAAATAAGAAAAGCGTGGCCTAAGGGACGTTCCAAAAGAAGCAAAAAGCGTGCCCCAAAGGAAGAAAAAGCGTGGCAACGTTAAGGGAGAAGGAAAGCTAAGTTTGGGAAATAAACTGAGCTTCACAAGGAATGAAAGGAGATGGCAAGATACAAAGCTAAGTTCAAATAGTTAACTGAGCACTAAAGAAAGCAAGGAAATGGCATGAAGCTCAGTTCACTAAGTGAACTTTATCGGGGACCTCTCAAAATTAATTCAAAGAAAAAGTCCCATGAGTGAAGCCACCAAGTTTCGAACTCATGAACTAGAGGAAGCAAGGAATGCTCCTTCTAATGAAAATGAGAAGAAAATAGCCAAAATGCCTCCTCCATGGTTCGAATTTGGAACCACTGACGTTAGGTTTTTTTGCCAGTAAAGAATGTCATAAAAATAGTCGCGTTGTAGATATAGTCTCTAAACCAACAAAAATCCCTTCGTACAAACGTTTTGGTTGTCACAAGTAACAAACCCCTTTTAAAAATTGTTAACCGAGTATTCAAACCTCGGGTCGTCTTCTCAAGGAATTGCAGGGAGGTATGTTCTTATTATTGGTTATGGAGATTGTAAATTTGGGGGTTTGAGAAATTTGGAGTCTGGGCAATGTGCACAGGTATATTTAAATGACAAGTAAAATAAATTAACAATAATAAAATCTCTTGGCAAGGTATGGAGAACTGGAGGTCCTATCCTAGTTATCCTTATCAATTGTGATGAGAATTGGATTCTTCCCCCACCTTATTAACCTCTAACTATGAAGGTAAGTTAAGTGGACAAATTAATTCCAATTTTCAATCAACAATGAGTTTGATAACTCAAGAGTTACCAATGTCTCAACCAAAGCCAAAAGAGAGAAATTCTACTTCAATGGAAATAATTTGGATAAACACAGGGCATTAATAAATTAAAGAGAGCAATCATGAGTCTGAAATACTTCGAATTATATTAAATAAAATGTTCAAATCATAACATGGGAATTCATAAATTAAATTGGAAAAATAAATAAAAATAAAGAACCTGGGATTGAGAGCTACTCCTAAAACTAAGAGAAATCCTAAATCCTAATCCTAAGAGAGAGGAGAGAACCTCTCTCTCTAAAAACTACATCTACTCCTAAAATTGTGAATTATGAGAGCCTCCTCATGAATGGATATATTCCCTCACTTTATAGCCTCTAATCTGTGTTTTCTGGGCCGCAAACTGGGTCAAAAACAGTCCAGAATTCGCTGGTTTCGAATTTCGCCATGCTGGATTTCCGTCACTGCGACGCGGCTGCATTGATCACGCGGTCATGTCACCTAGCGTCAGGGGAACTATAGTATATTATATATCAAATCGAAGCCCCGGACATTAGCTTTCCAACGCAACTGGAACCGCGTCATTTGAACCTCTGTAGCTAAAGTTATAGCCGTTTGAGTGCGAAGAGGTCAGGCTGGACAGCTTAGCAATTTCTCCAACTTCTTGTATTTCTTCCACTTTTGCATACTTTCTTCCCATCCTCCAAGCCATTCCTGCCTTATAATATCTGAAAACACTTAACACACATATCAAGGCATCTAATGGTAATAAGAGAGGATTAATAATAAGCAAATATAAGATCAAAGAAGCATGTTTTCAATCAAAGCACATAATTAGGAAGGCAAATGTAAAACCATGCAAATAGTATGAATAAGTGGGTAAAGAGTTGATAAAATCCACTCAATTGAGCATAAGATAAACCATGAAATAGTGGTTTATCAACCTCCCCACACTTAAACACTAGCATGTCCTCATGCTAAGCTCAAGAGAAGCTATAAGGATGAAAAGGAATGGTAGAATGTATGAAATGCAATCCTATGAATGCAACTACATGCAAAATGATTCTACCTACTTAGTTAAAAGTAAACAAATCTTTCAAGAGGAAATATGAACTGGATTTCACTAATTCAAATCATAAGAATGAAGTACAAGTAGACTTGCAAGAAGAAAATAGCTCATGAAAGCAGGGAACAAGGAATTGAGCATCGAACCCTTACTGGTAGTGTATACACTCTAATCACTCAAGTGTTTTAGGTTCGATTCTCTCAATTCTCTACTAACCTTGCTTTCTAAGGCTTGCTCTTCATCTAACAATCAACATAAATTTTATGCACAGATACACAAATCAAGAGGTCTTTCAAGGGTTGTAATGGGGTTAGGGTCAAGGTAGGATTGTATTTGGTCAAGTGGACTAAAATTTGAATCCTTAATTAACTTAAACTTTCCACCTAACTTTAGACAATCCATGTAATCACAATACAAATTCTAACTATCCATCAACCATGTTTTCCACATTATTCATACATTCTAATTCTAAGTACCGTACATATGCATTGCTTTCACCACTTACTTTGGGGCATTTTGTCCCCTTTCTCTTATTTGCACTTTTTCTTTCCTTTTTCTCTCTCTTTTTTTTTCTTTTATATATATATATATATATATATATATATATATATATATTTTTTTTTCTTTTTCTTTTGTTTTTCTCAATGCATATAATTAATTTATTGAATGCATGAATATGTCCCAAGCATTTCTTTCACATTTTTAAAAAATTCTAACATACTCAATTCTTAAACCAAATATTTCCAAACCCAATTTTCCACACTTAAATCATAAGCACTCTCACTAGTCTAAGCTAACTAAGGATTCAAATTAAGGACATTATTGTTTTCCGCTTAGAGTTAATGATGTGCTAAATAAAAAGAACAAAGGGGTACAATAGGCTCAAAATTGGTTTGCAAGGGATAATGAAAGGTAAGGCCATATGGGTATGTAAGCTCAGTGAAATAAAGGTCTCAATCATGTAAGTGCATGCATACATCAAACCATGGAAATATAGAATTAAGCAAGACAAAGATCACAATTTTAGAGAGAAAAATACACACTAAAACAAAATTTTTGGTTGATAAAATGCAACCAATTCAAATAGGCTCAAAAATCTCATAGGTTTTGTGTGTTCGAGTTCTAAACCATGTTCCAGTATAATATCTCTTCAAACAAGTGTAACATTAAATTTTATTCAAATTAGTGAAATTCTCTAAAAGGTTTCTTGAAAAAGAAAATATTAATTTAACCAAGTGGTAAAATATGCACAAAAATCAAATAATCATGCAAGCAAACATGCAAATGCAACAACTAACTACAAAGAAAAATTTAAACATTGGTGTTGAGATAAGAAAGTACTAACCCATGGAGATCGGTATCGACCTCCCCACACTTAAAGATTGCACCATCCTCGGTGCATGTGAAGATGTGCAAGTGGACGGGTTGCTTCAACTGATGCTCTTCTCATCAAGGAATGTGCGTAGGAACTTGTTTGTCTCTCCCATTAAGAAGCTTTTCCTCTCCCTTTGTGGTGGCCATCCTGAAAGAAGAGGGAAAAGAAAAAGTAACCCAAAAAAGATAGAAAATAAATAAATAAAATGTGGGTGTTAATGCCAGATAATAAGGGTCTCAATTACATGGTAGCTACAACATGCAAGTGAGAAAACAATAGAAGTACATGGCAGATCAAGAGTGCAAAAAATTTGCAACAATGGGAGGAGAGAGTGGGTAATGAAAGACAATGTAAGTTCGTGGCAATGCAAATGAAGTGTAAGTATTATAAAAGATTGGCATTGGCAGATAATTAATATCATCCCACAGTGTAAAACAAGTTATTAAGCACCAAAGTAATTCAAGAAAAGATGTAACAGTTGAATAAGAACTTTTGAACACCAAAATTAATAAATTTAAAAAAATAAAAATATGCAATGAATGAAAGTATGCAAATAAATTAAATAAAATAGAATGGGAGTGAGAGAAAATAAGAGAGGAAGAAGAAAGAAATAAGAAAAGATAAGAAGAATAAGGATTCGGAGAAGAAAAGATAAGAAAATTGGCACTAATCTGGATAGGTTGTGCGATGCTGGCGACGCGGTCGCGTGGTGCGCAATAAGGTTAGGCAACGCGGACGCGTGGGGCACGCGATCGCGTGACTCGATTTGTGCTAGTGGCGCGAGTGCAGCCTCGCGGTCGCACAACTCTCTGTTCAAAACTCAGTATTGCCAAAATCCAGGGTGACGCGGTCGCATGGTCGATGCGATCGCGTGAGTGGCCATCTTCTTGAAATGACGCGGCCGCATGGGGCACGCGGTCTCGTGGTAGGCTTGGGCTTCCAGCACGATTCCACCCCAACTCCAGCTCAACTTTCGGCCATACACCATTTTTACGCCGATTTCAGGTCACGCGGCCGCGTGGTTGACGCGGTCGCGTGGGAGGCCATTATTCCCATATGACGCGGTCGCGTCAGCAACGCGGTCGCGTGGGGTGATTTGTGTCATTGGCACGCCTCCAGTGCTGCTCCTGCGTAACTTTCTGTTCAATTTATTATTCTCTCATCTCCTTGCGACGCGGACGCGTCGCTGATGCGGTCGCGTCGCGTGCTCGCTTTTTTCTTTTTTTTTTTAATTTTTTAGTCTGAAAAGAAAATGCAGAATGCAGTGTTAATATGGATGTGATACAAAACTCCAGGTTCAATAAAATAAAATAAAACTCAAAAACAAATAAAACTAAAAAATGAAAAAGGAACGATTATACCATAGTGGGTTGTCTCCCACCTAGCACTTTTAGTTAAAGTCCTTAAGTTGGACATTTGATGAGCTTCCTGTTATGGTGGCTTGTGCTTGTTCTGATCCAGGAATCTCCACCAATGTTTGTGATTCCAATGGCCTCTGGGATCCCAAACTAGGCGCAGAAAGCCTTTAAGTAAGTTAAAGCAAGTGACAAGGCCCCAAGAGTACTGATTTCTAGATTGAATTCCGGGGTCCCAGACCTTGCCTTTGCACCCATCTTCTTGTTGATCATCATTTTTCCACTTGGGTGGTGAACAGTCAGAATTCTCATGGAGACATCCAAACAGCTTCCTAGACCCATTCAGTTGAGCTTTATACCAACCTTTGCGTTTAAACTTAAAGCTTCCAACCATAATGAACCTTGCTGGACAATTCGTACCACTGGCCATCTTCCTCTTACTCTTAATGCCACAAAGAGCTCTAAGTTGACCATCCGTCTCTAGTAGCCCATATTCAAGTGGGATTAGAAAGCTATAGGATATGAATTTTACCCACTTGAATGTTGTGAAGGATGATGGCAACTTAAGGGGAGGGGTTTCCAACAACTTTGGCAAGGTAATTTCAAGCTCCACTCCTTTGTGCTCTTCTTTGACATCTTCTACCTCTTGATCAACCTCTACAAAATCTTCAATCATGACCTGCCTTGGAGGTTGTACGCTCTTCTCAACATCAACATCAAACACCGTGGAAGGAGGCTCTGTGACTGGACTTTCCAATGGAGGTACATCATCTCTTAAGTCCGCAACCACTTCTTCCTTTTTAATAATTACTGCTTTGTCCAGTTGTTTAAGTATAAAATCGTACTCATCCTCGATATTTTTCTTTCTATGACAACTCCTTTCAACTATTCTTTCATCTTCAAGGGTCTCTCCTACCCTTACCCATAGGGCCTCCTCTAGCTCTTTATGAAGTATGGATTCGCGAAGATGATTCCTTCTTTCCTGTTCCATATCAATAGCATAATTGGGATCATCTTGCTTTTGGATTGATGGATGTGGGTGCTCTTCCATGGATGGTGGTGATGGGATGGAGAGATCATTCTGTGGTTGAAAAGGAAGTGCACTAGAGCTTGAGGGTTAATTGTTGAAGGTATTTGGTGGTCTGATTTGGGCGACGAGAGCTTGTATAGTAGAGTTTAGATTGGCAAGTGCTTTCTCCATGGAGGTTTGGGGTGGATCTATGTATGGTTCATTTGGTTCATAAGGTGGTCTGTATGGTGGATGTGGGTTAGAGTCATATGGAGGTGAATGGTGGAAAGAGGCTTGTGAGTATGGTGGTCCAAAGTTATGTTGAGGAAAGGGTTCATAGGCATATGGTGGTGGTTGTTGATAGTCCACTGGAGGTGGTTGTTGCCATGAGGGTTGATCAAATCCTTGTGGCTCCTCCATCCTTGATTGTTCCAACCTTGATGCCTGTTCTCATTGTAATTTCTTCTTCCTGCAACATTATTGTAACCAGACTCATAGCCAAAGGGGTGAGAGTTCATAGTAGCAAATAAAAATTAAAAATGAAAATAAAAATAAATTTAAATTAAAAGGTTATTTAAATTTTGAATCTGAAAATTAAATTTTGAAATTTTGAAATTTGAATTTTGAATTTTGAATTTTAAAATTTTGAAATTTGAATTTTTGAAATTTGAAATTTGAAATTTGAAAATTTATAAATTTAAATTTTGAAAATTTTAAATTTGAATTTTGAAATTTGATTTTTGAAATAAGATAAGATAAGATAAAAATTTTAAAAATAAAAATCTGAAATTTTTTTTTTTTTGAAAAAAAATTAATTAAAAATATTTTTGAATTTAATGAGGAAAGAGAAAAATAATAAAATGACACCAAAGTTCAAATTTTTAGATCAAAACAAAGAAAACAACTAAGAACAGCTTGAAGGTCAAGATAAACGTGAAGAACAACTTGAAGATCAAGATGAACACTAAGAACAAATTTTTGAAAATATTTTTTTTAATAACTAAATAAAAACAAATAACCTCTTAATTTATGGAAAAGCAAAAATAAAAACAAAAATAAAAACAAATAAACAAGCAAAAATAAAAAAAAAATTTACAATAACCAATAATAAGGCACACATTTGCAATTCCCCGGCAACAGCGCCATTTTGACATTAGGTTTTTTTGCCAGTAAAGAATGTCATAAAAATAGTTGCGTTGTAGATATAGTCTCAAAACCGACAAAAATCCCTTCGTACAAACGTTTTGGTTGTCACAGGTAACAAACCCCTTTTAAAAATTGTTAACCGAGTATTCAAACCTCGGGTCGTCTTCTCAAGGAATTGCAGGGAGGTATGTTCTTATTATTGATTATGGAGATTGTAAATTTGGGGGTTTGAGAAATTTGGAGTCTGGGCAATGTGCACAGGTATATTTAAATGACAAGTAAAATAAATTAACAATAATAAAATCTCTTGGCAAGGTATGGAGAACTGGAGGTCCTATCCTAGTTATCCTTATCAATTGTGATGAGAATTGGATTCTTCCCCCACCTTATTAACCTCTAACTATGAAGGTAAGTTAAGTGGACAAATTAATTCCAATTTTCAATCAAAAATGAGTTTGATAACTCAAGAGTTACCAATGTCTCAACCAAAGCCAAAAGAGAGAAATTCTACTTGAATGGAAATAATTTGGATAAACACAGGGCATTAATAAATTAAAGAGAGCAATCATGAGTCTAAAATACTTCGAATTATATTAAATAAAATGTTCAAATCATAACATGGGAATTCATAAATTAAATTGGAAAAATAAATAAAAATAAAGAACCTGGGATTGAGAGCTACTCCTAAAACTAAGAGAAATCCTAAATCCTAATCCTAAGAGAGAGGAGAGAACGTCTCTCTCTAAAAACTACATCTACTCCTAAAATTGTGAATTATGAGAGCCTCCTCATGAATGGATATATTCCCCCACTTTATAGCCTCTAATCTGTGTTTTCTGGGCTGCAAACTGGGTCAAAAATAGTCCAGAATTCGCTGGTTTCAAATTTTGCCACGCTGGATTTCTGTCATTGCGACGTGGCTGCATGGATCACGCGGTCGCGTCGCCTAGCGTCAGGGGAACTATAGCATATAATATATTAAATCGAAGCCCCGGATGTTAGCTTTCCAACGCAACTGAAACCGCGTCATTTGGACCTCTGTAGCTAAAGTTATAGCCATTTGAGTGCGAAGAGGTCAGACTGGACAACTTAGCAATTTCTCCAACTTCTTGTATTCCTTCCACTTTTGCATGCTTTCTTCCCATCCTCCAAGCCATTCCTGCCTTATAATATCTGAAAACACTTACCACACATATCAAGGCATCTAATGGTAATAAGAGAGGATTAATAATAAGCAAATATAAGATCAAAGAAGCATGTTTTCAATCAAAGCACATAATTAGGAAGGCAAATGTAAAACCATGCAAATAGTATGAATAAGTGGGTAAAGAGTTGATAAAATCCACTCAATTGAGCACAAGATAAAGCATGAAATAGTGGTTTATCAACCACTCACCACCAAGCTTGCAAGGAAAATCAAGAAGAAATAGCTAAAATGCTTGGGCCAAGGTTCGAACCAGGGAGCTCTTGGAAACACAAGGGAGGAACGCCCACTCATCCAAGGAAATTAGCTCCAAGACTTCCTCCACCAGGATTTGAACTTGGGACCTTGAAGTCTCAAACAAGGTGCTGCACAAGGGGGAGCTCAGTTGGTTTTTCCAACTGAGCACTACCTCCCCATTCTCCACACAATTCGACACGGCCAAGCACAGTTTTACACACCAAAGGGGCTGTCATGCGCACCATGACACGGCCAAGCAGCAAATTGGCACAACGAGGAAGCAAGCATAGCGCGCACAAGGGGACACGGCCTAGAGCTCAGTTCAAAATTCAAACTGAGCTCTAGTGCAATTGACATCAACCAAGGGGCTGGGCGCACCAAATTGACACGGGCAGCACACTTGAGTGCTCAGTTGGGTTTTCCAACTGAGCTTGCCCCTGGGAGTTGCAAACTTGGGCTGAAAATTGAATTAAAAATCCAACTTAATTCATTTCCTCACCAAATCAAAAGCCCATCCAAATTCCAAAATCCAAGAATAGAAAGTGTATAAATAGGAGTTAGTTTGATGTAATTAGGACCTCTAGACTTTACTTTGAATTTTTCCTTTAGCTTTCATTTTACATTTTTAGCTTTTATTTTTGAATTGAGATCTTAGAGAATTGGGAAGCAGAATTGATCTCTCTTCTTCTTGGTTCTTGCTTGAGCACTCTTTTATTTTCTTGCTTTTGATCTTGGGTGAAGAATTGAAGAACTTCTGTTTCAATCTCACATTGAGATTTCTTGTTTACTTTCTCTGCATAATTGAATTTCCATTTCTGTTTACTTTGCTGCTTCATCTTCTCTTTAATTCTAGAATTTACTTTTCTTTATTTTTTTTGCAATTGTTCTTGTTGGATCAAGGAAGGATTTGAGATCTAGACTTGTTTTCTAGTCTCTTCCACTCCTGAGATCTTCAACCTCTTTTAAATTGCTACAAATTAAGCATTGCTTATTCTCTGTTTTTAAATTCTCAAAGCATTTTAACTTTTCTGTAGAGATCCATTTCAATTCAATTCATCTTTTGCTTTGCTGTTTGATGTAATTTACCTTTGCTTGTTTAATTTCTGCAATCCCGATTCCCAATTCCTTTTATGATTCAAGCAATTTCCATTTCTTGCACTTTAAGCTTCAGTTATTTACATTTCTTGCAATCTAAGTTTCTGCAATTTACCTTACTTGCTCTTTAAGATTCAGCACTTTTATTTTCCTGCTCTTTAATTTACTGCAATTTCCCTTCCCCCTTTACAATTCATGCAATTTAGTTTCTACAAATTACAAACCACTCAACCAATACTTGATTCGCTTGACTAAATCAACCACTAAACTAAAATTGCTCAATCCTTCAATCCCTGTGGGATCGACCTCACTCATGTGAGTTATTATTACTTGATGTGACCCGGTACACTTGCCGGTGAGTTTTGTGTTGGATCATTTTCCACACATCAATTATACTAAGGCATTCAAATTAAGTAATCAAAACTAGAAATCAACAAAACCCAATTCAGAAATTCAGCAATGGGAGATCAAAATCAAACTAGATCTAGAAGAGAGTAAGTGTTTCTCTTTTTAGAAGAACAAAGAACAAAAACCAGCCAAAATTGTGTCTAAGTGTGTAATGGATGATCCCCCCTTTCCTCCTAGAGTTCTTGGGTCTTTTTCCATGCAAAACCAGCTTGAATGAGGTCACGTGAAGCTCGTCACGCGTACGCGTCATGCACGCGTGCGCGTTGCCTGAATTTTGCCAATCCACACAGATGCGTCATTCTTCGTGCGCCATGTCCAGCTCCTTGCATCCACGCGTGCGCGTGGCGTGCACGTGCGCGTCGTAGCCGATTTCCCCAAAATCTAATTCTTCATGTTCCTTCCTATTGTACATGCTTTCTTTCTTTCTTCTAGGCCGTTCTTGCCCTATAAACTCTGAAACCACTCAACAAACATCTCACGGCATCGAATGGTAATAAAATAGGATCAAAATATGACAATTTTAAGGCAAAAGAAGCATGTTTTCCATCATGAAGCAATATTAGGAAGAGAACACAAAACCATGCTATTTCATTGAATGAATGTGGGAAAAGGTGATAAAATCCCTCAAAATAAGCACAAGATAAACCATAAAATTAGGGTTTATCAGCTATCAATCCACTACAGAGGGCAACAGAGCATAGAGCTCATGTGGAAGCACCACAAGAGCCACCACAACAAGAAGAGCCATATGTCCAAGCACCAATTCCACAAGTCCAAGCACAATTTCCATAGGGTTTTAATTAGAAAGAGATGCAGGGGAACATCCACCATATGCAAGGAGATATCAACCAACTTATGGAACAACAAAAGTACTGGGAACAAATGCAAGAGAGCATCTAACAACTTCAAGGAAATATGGATCAAATCAGGGAGCAACAAGGGCAATTCCATTGGGGAGAAATGCAAGGCAGCCTCAACAAAATTCTTATGTTAGTTGTTTGTGTTTTAAGAGTCCTTCTATGAGTCCTTAAGTTTAGTTTTATTTTGAGAAAGAAAATGTTGGTTGTTAAGCTTTACAATATCAATGAAATTAGTTTATTTCCACAAGGAGTCAATGATGAGTTGTTTGCAAAACAAAAGTAAGGAACTAAGACCCAAGTGAGTTTAATTTAAAATAAGAGATGAGAAACAAGTATAAAATCATGGATTGAAGTTTGGGAAGTGAGTAATCCATAATAAACAAGTAGACAGAGAGGACATAACAAGAAGATGCTAAGGATGACCCTTGAATATAAATAGAACCAAGAAGTAGTAAGCAAGACCCAAGGCTCTAAGCATCAACTAATAGGAAGAAAATAAAGAAACAAATGGCCCAAAGAGCCAAGATCCTAGTAGATGCTTGTGGTGAAGATGTGTCAAGAAGAAAGACCTGAGCAAGTAAATTCTTAGGGGTGTCTCAACACCTAATACCCTAAAACCCACTGGTTTGGGAGTGCTAATTGAAAGCTTACTTTAAAAGGTCGTCTTGAGACAAAACATTTAGAGTAGTGGTCAATCAAAGAAGCAAAAGAATAATGAAAGAAGAAAAGAAGAACAATCAAAAGCAAAAGAACAACCTTACTATTTCAAGGTGACAATCAATAGAGGGGGCTTTAGAAGCAAGCACTTAAAGAGGTCCTCAAAAGTCTAGGGGTTTCATTGTGATATGAAAGCAAATAAAGTTCATGCATGATTGATACTTAATCCTTGTCTATAATTGTGGTTGCATTCTCTAAGGGTCAAGTCTCAATTATTTGGAACAATTCATATTGATTTGCTTGAGGACAAGCAAAAATTAAGTTTGGTGTTGTGTTGACTTGCATCATCTACCTCTTTATCTCATCTAAAAGGACCATAAAGTGATGAATTCTAATTCATTTGATGCATTGTTAAAAGCTATATCATAAGTTTTTAAGACTCTGTTTTGAAATCAGTTCATGCTTGGATTTTAGGTGAAAAGAGCAAAAAAAGAGGAAGAAAACAAAGGTGCTGGGCGTGTGAGTGGGGCATGCCACTTCAAGCAAGCTGATGTTCAGTTTCTTGTACAGTTTAGAATTTCACAAATGAAATCTCGTTGCAAGTATAGTTCTAAACCAACAAAAAATCCTCACATGTAAAAATATTGGTTGTCACAGGTACAAACCCCAATAAGAATTAACCGAAGTATTTAAACCTCGGGTCATCTAACAAGGAATTGTAATGAAGTGATCAATTATTGTCTATGAAGATGCAAGGGGGGTTTGATTTGGAAATTGACAAGAAAATATAAATGGCAAGAAAGTAAAATAACAAGAACTAATAAAAGAAATGGAAAGAACTCTTGGCTAGACTTAGGTAATTGAGATCACCATCATTGTCTACAAACCAAATATTGATAATTATGAGGAACCAAGCTCATCAAGTCTACTTCTATGCTTGAAGTATATCAAATGGCTTGATCAACATCAATCCATAAGTCCTATCCTAGCTACTAATTGACTTAGTAGTAGGCTAGTGTCAATGGTTATCAAATTGACCACATAGGGTTCTCAAATCACTAATTCATTGAGACCCAATGACTCAAGGTCACTCAATTCCCTTAGCCTAGGCCAAGAATAAAGAAAACTATTCAAAAACTAGAGGAAACATTCTATCAAACACCTAGAGTGCAAGAAAAGTAAACATCACAAAATGCAAGAATTAACAAAACCCATAACTATCATAAGCAAGGAATCAACAATAGTAATGAAGGCAAACATAAAAGAAGACATGGAAACATAACATTGTATTAGAAGAAATCAAGTTGTTCGTCAACATAAAAGAGAGCAAAATAAGAAATTAACAACAGAAACTAAAAATATTAAGACAATAGAACGCTAAAATATAAAGAGAATTAAAATCAAAACAAGAATTGAAAGAGAAATTTGAGAGAGATTAACCTAACTTTACCCTAATTTCTATCCTAAATCTAGAGAGAGGAGAGAGCCTCTCTCTCTAGAATTCTACCCTAAAACATGATCAAAACTAAAACTATGACTAGTTTGTTCCTTCCCTCTTCAATCCTTGGGTTCAATAGCATCAGAAATGGGTTGGATTGGGCCCAAAATGCTTCAGAAATCGCTGGCCACGTGTTGCTTTTAGTGAGTCACGTGCAGCTTCCCACACATACATGTGATGCACGCATACGCGTCTCCATACGCCAGGCAATTGTGGCAAATTTCATATCATTTTGAAGCCCCGGATGTTAGCTTTGCAGTTCCTTCATTTCTTCATGAGTTCTCCATTTTTACATGCTTTTTCTTCATTCCCTCAATCCAATATTTGCCTTCTAATCCGAAAATCACTTAAAAAATATATCAAGGTATTGAATAGAATGAAAGTGAATTAAATTTGGCTATTTTAAGGCCTAAAAAGCATGTTTTCACACTTAAGCACAAATTTAGGGAGAATTACAAAACCATGCTATTTCATTGAATAAATGTGAGAAAATTTGATAAAATTCCCTAAATTAAGCACAAGATAAACCACAAAATTGGGTCTATCACAAACGCCAGGATTTTTGACTGGGCGAGGCACGCCAGCTATAAGCTCTAGAAGCGGCCTTTGAAGAATTACTTTGGGCGTGGCACGCCAGGCAGAATGTCCGGAGAAGGTTTTCCAAGATCCACTATGGGCGTGGCATGCCAGTTATGATGGCCAGAGAGGGAATTCCAAGCTCAACAATGGGCGTGGCATGCCACTACTGGGCGTGGTATGCCACCTCTATTTCCCAAGAAGAGGGATGAATAAGCTTCACTATGGGCGTGGCACGCCACTGCTGGGCATGGCACGCCAACTATACTTTCTAGAGAAGAATCATTGAACTTCACAATGGGCGTGGCACGCCAGGCATTCTGACCAGAGAGGGGTTTTGAAGAACTATAATGGGCGTGGCACACCAACACCAGGTGTGGCACGCCAGTCGTCTTGTCCAGAAGAAGGATCTCTAAAGTTCAACAATGGGCGTGGCACACCAAGGTGGGCATGGCACGCCAGTTCTATCTTCCAAGCTGGGCATGGCATGCCAGTTCAAGTAGTCAGAAAAAGAGCTTGTCACTTTTATAAGGGTGTGGCACGACAGGTCTAAAGCATGGCATGCCAGTACAATTGTCCAAAGGAGAAGGGAAGGAGCAGCTTCAATGGGCGTGCCACTTCATACTAAGGGCGTGACACGCCTAGCTTGTGAGCCCAAACCATCATCATGGGTGTGCCACTTGAGTTCTGGGCGTGACACGCCAGTTCACTTAACTAGAGAGGGAGATTGAAGACTCCAACAAGGGCATGGCACGCCAGACCTCGGCGTGGCATGCCAAGCCAACCAGCCAGAGAAGAAGATTGAAGATTTTAATAAGGGTGTGGCATGCCAGGTCTGGGTGTGGGACGCCAGTTCAAATTGCCAGAGAAGAAGATGGAAGACTGCACCATGGGGCGTGCCACTTGAGTTTTGAGCGTGGCACGCCAAGCCAATCACCATCATGGGCATGCCACTTGGGACCCTGGGCATGGAGTGCCAAGCTATACCAAGCTGGGCGTGGCATGCTGCTCACACTCCACTCACACGGCACTAACGTGTCATCAATGAATGGTTATTTCCTTTAGTTTCAATTTTAATTTTTTTCCTTTTTGGTAATTTTACATTTCTAGAATAGGAGTAGTATAAATACCCCCTTGAAGAGTACTGAAGGGGGGCTTGGAACTTTTACTTCACACTACTTTACTTTCATCTATTGTACTCTCTCTCTAAGCTATGAGTAGCTAAATTCCCTCTCATTGAGGGAGGGAGCTCTGTTGTAACTGATGGATTAATGATAATGAATTTCTTCTTTTCTTCATCTCTCTTTGATTTGCTAGAAGGAATTTTGTTCTTCATGCTTAGCATTCAATTATCTTGGAAAAGAGATTGAATGTAACTTGGGTTTTATGGGAACCTTGGAAGAGAAAATATGAAATCATGCTTGAAATCCCTTCTCACGTTGAGTATATCTATGTTTTGGGATTGGATATGATGACATTAAATCTACCCACCACTTGGATCTATGAGGATGTGTGGTAAAATCAGGGACCAAGCTTATCTCTCTTCATGAGCAATTAGACTAAGGAATTGGCTGATTATCAAGATTTGAGAGATTGAATCACCAATAGGATTCAATCAATCATGATTGCCAAGAGGTCAATGAGTTGCATGATTGAAGATGAGATGATCTGAAATTAATCCGGAGAAAGCAACATCTCCTAACCCCAATGAATCTTCCCCATTCTTATCTTCCCTATTCTTTATAGCTTGTTTAATTTCTGTCAATCAACCCATTCCCCTTTATAATTCAGTCATTTACATTTCTGTCATTTATATTCTAGCAATTTATCTTTATGCTCTTTACATTCCATCACTTACTGCTTTTTTTATTTTTAAGTCCTTTACGATTCTATCATTTAATTTTCTGCACTCAACACTTATTCTTGATTAGCTTAACTAAATTACCCAGTAACTATAGTTATCACTTTAATTTCATTCTTTATTTTTCTTTACTTTTTTAGCACTTGAATTTGCAATTATTCATTGTATATATTTCCATTCAAACAGAGGCACACTAACTGTTTTATGCTTTGCATCAACCAATCTTGACTTACCAACCCATCTACAAGGAGGGTGTTTATTCTTGCTTTGGATTATGTTCCGTTGTGTATGACACGGAGGAAAGGAGTTGTAACCTCTTAAGATTCTAAAACTAAGAGGACATTTCTAAGATTGAAAAGAGAGGCAGTAGCAAGAGGAAAAAGGGTAGTTGGTAAAGAAGAAGAAGAAGAAGAGAATCCAACCCAAAATATGGAGGGTGAAGCATACAATCATCAAGATGAAGTAGTTGGCAACCATGCTCTTCCACAAGAAAGAAGAGTACTAGGCTCTTTTATTAATCCCAACCCTAGGAATTGTGGGAGCAGCATCTTAAAACACACCATACATCCAACAACTTTGAGCTCAAACGACAACTAATCGCCCTTGTTCAGAATAGCTGCTCATTTGGAGGAAATGCTCAAGAAGATCCAAACCAACATCTGACCACCTTCCTGAGAATCTGTGACACAGTGAAAGCTAATGGTATTCACCCTGACACTTATAGACTGCTTTTGTTCCCCTTTTCTCTTAGGGACAAAGCATCCAAGTGGCTGGAATCCTTCCCGAAGGAGAGTTTGACAACTTGGAAAGAAGTGGTGAATAAGGTCTTGGCAAAATTCTACCATCCCCAAAGGGTTATCAAGTTGAGGAATAAGGTACAAACCTTCAGACAACAAGATAGAGAGACTCTCTATGAAACTTGGGAGAGATATAAAGAGCTAACAAGGAGATGCCCTCCGGAGATGTTTAATGAGTGGGTGCAGCTGCACATTTTCTATGAAGGATTATCTCAAGAGGCAAAGAAGGCCTTAGGTCACTCTTCAGAAGGTTCCCTTAATACCAAGAAGATAATTGAAGAGGCCATAGACATCATAGAAACTGTGGCCAATAATGAGTACTTCTATGCATCTGATAGGAACCAAAGGAGGGGAGTGATGGAGCTAAACCAGATAGATGCTCTGCTGGCTCAAAATAAGGTGATCACAGCCTAACTTACAGCTCTCACCAAGCAAATGGAGAAGAATCAGGTCTCAGCAATCAAAACTCAAGCACCAGTGCAAGAAGGAGCTAGCCTAGAAGCTGAATATGATTGGGAGTAGGCCAACTATGTGAACAGTCCACCAGTGCATAATGAACACTCAATAAGGTCTCTTTGTATTCTCATTCATTCTTCTTATGCTCTATCACTTGCTTGAGGACAAGTAAGATTTAAGTTTGGTGTGATGCCAGGGCATCTTGGCTAATTTTACAAGCCATTTTGAGTATGTTTTAGGTTAGTTTAATGCATTTTCTTAGGCAATAAGCACGTATTTGGTTGAGTATGCATTCATATCTTGATTCAATCAAACATTGTGAATTTTAAACATTTTCATGAGAATAAGACAAGGATTGATTGATGTAATAAGTGATGCATTATCTCATGATTAGAGCAAGACTTTGATGCAACTTGTTTGATTGATTTCAGGTAAGAAGAAGTAGAGAAGAGCCATGTTAGTGGCCACGTTAGTGCCACTAACATGGCCATTAATGTGGAAGAAGGGATAGCTTGGCATGTTAATGGTGAAGTTAGCACCATTAACGTGTTCAAAGGCCAAGGAAGCCCACGTTAGTGGCCACGTTAGTGCCACTAACATAGGCACTAACATGGAAGAAGAGGAAGCTTGGCATGTTAATGGTAAAGTTAACACTATTAACGTGATTAAAGGTTAGGAGAGGCCAGTGCCACTAACAGCTGGGTTAACGTAAATCAAAGAGGTTTTGGGACGTTAGTGGCCACATTGGTGTCACTAATGTCTTCGAGCCAGGAATTTGCACATCACGTTACTCACACTAACAGCCTAACTAACGTGACTTCTGCCTAACTCAAACTCCTCCAGCAAGCTGAGCAAAGCCCAATGAGATTGATAACTGCTTCAACTGAGCCAAGGGCCCACATGCAGAGGCTTGCATCAACTAAAGATCAGAGAAGTAGTATATATAGGGGTAGTTTTGAACTAGAAAGGGAATTGGGACCTAAGGGATCCAGGATTGTAAACACCCAAATTTGCTTTTCTCTGTATTCAGATTTACTTCCAATGCAATTTACATTTTCATTTTCCATTCCCAGAGCCATGATCAACTAAACCCACCTCTTTGGTTAGGGAGCTCTGTTGTAATTCAATGGATCAATTATTGTTCTTGTATTCTTCTTCTTTTCAATCTCTTTGATTTTCTTGAAAGCTTTCAATCTTCATCCAATTGAGAAATTATCTCGAAAGAGTAATTGTTTATACTTGGATTTCCTCAGATCCTTGGAAGAGGAATGAGGAAATCATGCTAGAAATGCTTTCTCATGTTGGACTAGATTGAGGGTTGGACGGATATAGTAACATATAATCTTCCCGATACTTTGATCTAGAAAAACATGTGGTATAATCAGTGATCGTACTTCATCTCTTCCCATGAGCAATTAGATCAACGAATTGGATAATTGTTCAAGTTTAGAGAGATTGAATTGCCAAGGAATTGGGATTCAATCTTCTAAGATTGTCAAGAGATCAATGAGTTGCATGGATTAAGGAAGAGATGAGAATGAACTTGATCCGGAGAATGCAACATCTCCTGAACCCAATGAGCTTCCCCATTCTTATCTTCTCATTCTCTAAATTTTGCTGTTTACTTTGATGTTCATTACCCCCATTCCCATTTACTTTTCTGCAACTTACTTTCTGCCATTTACTTTTATGAAATTTACATTCATCTATTTACCTTTCCATCATTTACATTTCTTGTTATTTACGTTTCCCGTCATTTAAATCCTGCAATTCGATCCAATTCTATTTAGTTCAACTAGAACATTCTTTTGATTAAAGTTGCTCAACTAATCAATCCCTGTAGGATTTGACCTCACTCTACTGTGAGTTTTTACTTGACGA
Source organism: Arachis hypogaea (assembly GCF_003086295.3). NCBI lineage: Eukaryota > Viridiplantae > Streptophyta > Magnoliopsida > Fabales > Fabaceae > Arachis > Arachis hypogaea. The sequence continues at coordinate 49,833,508 of NC_092050.1, forward strand.
CAATTTTGGTATACTTGCCGAAGGGGACTTGTTGAGAGACAAATTTCCCGTTATCAAAAAACCATCCTCAAAATCCAATCAATCGTAATATATCATCTTCAGCTTCACAACCATGCGATGACAGTGACAAGTTTGCAAGGTTGGAAGCCATGATTGCAAGAATGGAAGAAGATGTCGCTGTAGTAAAATAAGCATAACCTGACAAGAAGTTGGAAGCATATCAAGAAGAAGTCAGATCCAATTTAAACAACTAAGAAGCAGAAATCACAAAATTGGAAACACAATTTGGATACCTATCCAAGAAATTACTCATGTCTACAAATGCATTTCCCAGTGATACCATGACCAATCCAAGGGGGAATACAAGGCCATCAAATTAAGAAGTGGGAAAGTGGTGAAGGAGGCATCTTCAAGCCACAACCTACGAGAGGAAGAGGTGGAAAAAAACTCAAAAATCAAAGAGGAAGAAGAGATACATACTCCTACCCCATCAAAGGAAGTCTTGAAGCCCTATGTACCAAAAGCACCTTACCTACAGAGGCTAAGAAAAGATGGAAAAGACAGCCAGTTTTCTAGGTTATTGGAGATCTTCAAGAAGCTCCAAATCAACATCCCTTTTGCTGAACCATTAGAGTAAATGCCACTCTATGCTAAGTTTCTAAAGGAGCTCATGACCAAGAAAAGGAACTGGGGAGAAAAGAAAATTGTAGTGCTCACAGAAGAATGCAGTGCCATCATACAAAAGAAGCTTCCCCAAAAGATGAAAGATCTTGGAAGCTTTCAAATCCCATGCATCATAGGAGACATTAGCATTGAGAAAGTATTGTGCGACCTGGGAGCTAGCATCAACCTTATGTCCTTGGACATGATGAAGAGAATCAGAATTGAAGAGGCTAAGCCAACAAGAGTGGCACTCCAACTAGCAGACAGAACATTCAAGTTCCCCCATGGAGTAGTGGAGGACTTGTTGGTTAAGGTGGGTGACTTCATCTTCCCAGCAGATTTTGTAGTGCTTAACATGGAAGAAGATGCCAATACATCAATCATACTAGGGAGGTCATTCTTAGCAACAGCGGGAGCTATAATTGATGTACAAAAGGGAGAATTGGTCCTCAGGCTTCATAAAGAAAAGATGGTATTCAATATTCTTAGCAACCAGCATCATCTAGTGAATTACCACAAGGAAGCATGGATAGCTCAATCATGCTAGACAAGACAAGAAAGGAGAAAGTAGAAGCACCGAAGTTGGAATTGAAGACTCTACCTCCAAACTTGAAGTATGCTTACTTGGGGAGCAATGATTCTTATCCAATAATCATCAATTCAACCTTGAGCAAGGAACAAGACGAAGAGCTCATTAAGGTGCTGAAACAACACAAGAATGCCAAGCCCTTCAATATACATGCATAAGATCTTTCTTAAGGAGGATGCCAGGCCCTTAATCTAGCCACAAAGAAGATTAAATCCATCAATGAAGGAAGTAGTGCAAAAGGAAGTGTTAAAGCTTTGGCAAGCAGGGGTGATCTACCCTATCTCAGATAGTCCTTGGGTGAGTCCTGTTCAAGTAGTCCCCAAGAAAGGGAGAATCACAATGGTACCAATTGAAATGAATGAGCTAATATCAACAAGAACAGTGACGGGATGGTGCATGTGTATAGACTACAGAAAACTCAATGAAGCCACAAGGAATGATCATTTCCCTCTATCCTTCATAGATCAAATGTTGGAGAGGCTTGCTGGGCATGAGTACTATTATTTCTTGGATGGATATTCAGGCTACAACCAAATGTTATTGGATCCTAAGGACCAAGAAAAGACATCTTTCACTTGCCCTTATGGTATTTTTGCATATAGACGTATGCCCTTTGGTTTGTACAATGCACTTGCCACATTCCAAAGGTGTATGCTGTCCATTTTTTTTGACATGATTGACAAATTCATTAAGGTTTTCATGGATGATTTCTCAGTGTTTGATGACCCCTTTCCTAATTGCTTACACCATCTTACCTTGGTGCTCAAGAGATGCCAAGAGACTAACCTAGTTTTGAACTGGAAAAAGTGTACCGAAGGGGTAGCCCTTGGTCACAAAATCTCTAAGAAAGGAATAGAGGTAGATAGAGCCAAGGTGGAAGTGATTGAAAAGTTACCCCCACCTTGTAATGTCAAAGCAGTTAGGAGCTTTTTGGGAAATGCTGGCTTCTATAGAAGGTTCATTAGAGAATGTTCAAAAATTGCTAAACCTTTAAGCAACCTGCTTGTCTCTAATGTACCCTTCATATTTGATAGAGAATGTATGCATGCTTTTGAGGAGCTTAAAAGGAAGCTCTCTTCTACACCTATTATAGTACAACCAAGCTGGGACTTGCCTTTTGAATTGATGTGTGATGCATCAGATTTCGCCATTGGTGCTGTATTTTGACAAAGGAGACAAGCTAGTGCATGTCATCTATTATGGAAGCAAGGTGCTTAATGAAGCCCAAAAGAACTACACCACCGCAGAAAAAGAACTCCTTGCTATAGTCTTTACTTTTGATAAATTCAGGTCTTACCTTATTGGTTCTAAGGTAGTTGTGTTTACTGACCATGCAGCACTCAAATACTTGTTAACCAAACAAGAATCCAAGTCTAGATTAATCAGATGGATCCTACTACTCCAAGAGTTTAACATTGAAATCAAGGACAGAAGTGAAGTAGAAAATAAGGTGGCTGACCACCTGTTAAGGATCCCACATATGGACAATGAAGCTCATAGCCCTGGTGTAAATGAAAGCTTTCTAGATGAGCAATTAATGATGCTCCAAGAGGTTGCATGGTTTGCAGACATAGCCAATTTCAAGGCCATTAGAGAGCTACCATCCAACATTAGAAGAATGAAGCTCATCAATGATGCCAAGCATTTCATTTGGGATGAACCATACAAAAGAATTCACAAATGAAATCTCATTGCAAGTATAGTTTCTAAACCAAACAATAATCCTTTCATACAAAAGATTGTTTGTCACTAAAACAAACCCCTAAAATTATAAATCGAAGTATTAGAACCACAGGTCGTTCTCCCTGGGAATTACAATAGAGTGCTCTTGTTATTGGTTATGAGGTATGTTTTGGGGTTTTTGAGATAAGAGACATGAAATGTAAATGGCAATAAAAATAAACTAATAGCTAAAAAGGTCTTGACAAGGTTTGGTGGTCAAGGATCTCTATCCCTATCACTAACCACAACATGAGAATTGGCAAGGATCAATCCCATTAAATCATCCTCTAACTAGTAAAGAAAAGTCAAATGAGCTATATCAATCCAAGTGCATAAGTCCTAACTCTCCACTAATTCAATTAGTGAGAATTAGAGTTAATGGCTTCCCAATCATCAATTACTTGGACATTAGTAACTCAAGAGTTCCTAAGTTACCTTCCCAAGCCAAGAGCACTAAAATATACTCTAACGTCCTTCCAAGTATTTTATCAAGCACTTGGAAGGTACAAAAGGAAAGCAAAGTTCAATTGCAAGAAAAATAAATCTACACTACTCAAATGCAAGGAATTAAACAATAATAATTCAAATGAACAATAAAGGAACATGAAAACATAAATTGCATTAAAGAGAAATAGAAGAACAAAAGTGAATCAACATAAAAGTAGAGAATCACAATAATTAAATGCTAAACTAGAGAGAAGAGATGTAGAAGAAGAAGAATTACAAAGGGAAAAGTAAATTAAAGCATGAAATTAACCTAGATCTAAGGATTCTAATCTAAATCTAACCTAATCCTAATTCTAGAGAGAAGACTAGCTAGAAAACTAAACTAAAACTAACTAAGTGTCTAAGTGTCCAAAATTTGTGATTCCCCTTCAGTCCTTGGGTTAAATAGCATCAGAAATAAGTTGGATTGGGCCCAAAATGCTTCAGAAATCGCTGGCCACGAGTTGCACTTTAGTGAGTCACATGTAACATCGGCGTGTATGCGTACAGTGCACGTGTGCATCCCTAAGTGTGATGTAACTATGGCAAATTTTATATCATTTTGATGCCCCGGATGTTAGCTTTCCAACGCAACTAGAACCGCATCATTTGAACCTCTGTAGCTCAAGTTATGATCGATTAAGTGCAAAGAGGTTGGGCTTGACAATTTTGCAATTCCTTCATTTCTTCATGAGTTCTCCATTTCTACATGCTTTTTCTTTATTCCCTCAATCCAGTCCTTGCCTCCTAAATCTGAAATCACTTAACAAACATATCAAGGCATCTAATGGAATCAAGGTGAATTAAATTTAGCTATTTTAAGACCTCAAAAGCATATTTTCACTCATAAGCACAATTAAAGGAGAATTTATAAAACCATGCTATTTCATTGGATACATGTGAGAAAAGTTGACAAAACCCTCTAAATTCAACACAAGATAAACCCTAAAAATGGGGTTTATTAGTGTGCTGATGGACTGCTAAGAAGATGCATCTCTCATGAGGAAGGACAAGAGGTTCTTTGGCATTGCCATGGATCTACTTATGGAGGGCTCTTTAGTGGAGAGAGGATTGTAGCTCAGGTGTTGTAGTGTGGATTCTTTTAGCCTACAATATTCAAGGATGCAAAGGAGTTTGTGACAAGGTGCAATGAATGTCCAAGAGCTGGCAACCTACCCAAGAAGAATGAGATGCTACAGAGGTTCATCATGGTTATAGAACAACTTTTAAGACACCTATTGGTATGTCTCCATACCAATTGGTGTATGAAAAACCTTGTCATTTGCCTGTGGAGCTTGAGCATAGAGCATTTTGGGCTTTAAAGATGTTAAACTTTGACAATCAAACTGCTGGAGAAAGAAGGTTGTTGCAGCTCAATGAGTTAGATGAATTCAAAATTCAAGCCTATAAAAATACTAAGATTTATAAAGAGAGAACAAAGAAATAGCATGATCAAAATCTGTCAAAAAGGGAGTTTGCAGAAGGGCAAAAGGTTCTCTTATACAACTCAAGACTCAAATTTTTCCTAGGGAAGCTGAAATCAAGATGGTCAGGACTCTTCACAATCATCAAAGCTTCCCCTTATGGTCATGTGGAACTCATGGATGAGAAAACACAGAGGACTTTTACTGTCAATGGCCACAGACTTAAGCATTACTTGGGAGACTCGTTGAATGAGTAATGAGTGAACTACAACCTCAGCTAAAGAGGAAGAACCGTCAAGCTAATGACGTTAAAGAAGCGCTAGTTGGGAGGCACCCCAACCCTCATATCCTTTCAATTTCATGCTTTTTAGATCTATTTATGTAAGTTACTTTGGTTAATTGCCTTCTAGTTTCTACTGTTAGTTACTAAGTTATTAGCTTTGAGATTTTAGCTTTAAAGTTTTCTGGGTTTTTCTGGAAGATCAATCTTGCATAGTTCATTATACGATGTTCCTAGATTGGGTTGAGAAACTTGCTGAAGAACTAAGTTTGGTGTGGCCACCAGCCCACTTAATTTTTGAACTTACATGATAACATTTTAATTGATCTTATGAGTAAGCCAAAAATTAAGTTTGGTGTGGCCACCATCATAAGAAACATTTGTAAATTGTGCACCCAAAGAAATTGAGCCCAATTAACTGGTATCTTAAGGTGCTCAGTAAATTGGTGAGATAAATGAAAAAGTTACTTAATTGTACACATAGAGTGGAAGTGGAAGGGTATGAAAAAAAATATTAAGTACATTCCACTCATTTTGCATACAATAAAGTCCAAACATAAGCACCAGTCACCAGATGCAATGAACTTAAGTTTGGTGTGCAAAAGATACACAAAATGAATACCAATTAATTAGAAAAAAATGAAACAACCCTTTGATTACTAATGTGAACTTTGTAACTACAATTTCAGGAAGTGGTGGGGCCCACAAGGCATTGATCACTCATCAAGTGAGGGGAGTCAAAGTGTACTTCACACTTTGGAACTCACAATCTGAAGAAAGCTGAACCACTTTCAAATGGCACTTCTCCCACGCTGGGCGCCAAAACCAAGTGTGAAAATATTCAATTTTGTCATCAATTGCACACCTTCCAGATTTTTCCTTCCCCCTATATTGCACTCACCCACCCCTTCTCATCACGCCACACACACCCCTTCTCTCTTCCGAAACCACCACTCTCTCTTATCTACTTTCTTGCTTTTTTTCTTGATTGGCACAATCAAGTCCTAAGTTTGGTGTTGAGCGAATTCCTTTTGCTTCATTTTTCTTCTCCTTCTTCCTTTCCACCATCACAAACCCATATTCCACAAATGGCACCACCAAAGGTCTCTGGCTCAAAGAAGAGAAAGACCAAGGAAACCTCTGGCTCTTCAAGCTACAATGAGCACAAGTTTCTTTCATTCTTCCAGTAAAACCAGTTCTTTGGGTGGGTGAGTGAGAGGAAAATCATCCCAGAGGTGGGCTTCCAACTTATAAGAGATGAGCACAGATAAATCAACATTGAGATTAATAGTAGGGGCTGGGAAATCTGGTGCAATCAACCAAAGAAAGTGGTGGTGAGCTTAGTATGAGAGTTTTATGCCAATGCTGTTCCACAACCAAGCCAACAGCTCACTTAGCTAAGTTCTATGAGGGGGAAAGATATTGATTACAGCCCTACAAACCTATAAAGAATGCTAGAGGTAAGGAACACAAGATCCTCCCAGAGCTATGAAAAAAGAGTGAAACAAATTGATCCAGGCTTTGAAGACATTCTAAATGAAATCTGTGTACTCAAGTACTCCTCTTGAATTTGGTGACATTGTTGTAATTCACATTGGCTACGGCAAGGGCGTACTCCTCCTGAATTTGGTGACATTGATCAGTGTAATGCATGGTGCTAGAGCACAATCCACAAATTCTAGGGGGACCTTCAAGTTGGGCAACTTGGGGTGGGGCTTGGATGGCTTGGATGGAATAGAATGCCTTTTGCTCTTTATGCATCTCCGTAAGGATAGTAGTCATATCCCTAAGCACCTTGGTCAAGCTTGCTTCGTAAGGTGGTATTTCTACCATACCCTTGAGGGGATTGCTTCTTACCCTTACATGTTGTGTAGCCTCGGCAACATCATTTATCAAGCTCCAAGCTTCTCCTACCATCTTATTTTTGGAAAGGGAACCACCACTAGCAGCGGTGAGCAATCTTCTATCTTCCGCACAAAGACCTCCGGTAAAGTAACTGATAAGCAAATGAGTGTCCAATCCATGGTGCGGACAAGATTCCAATAGCCTCTTGAACCTCGTCCAATACTCATACAAACTCTCTTGGTCCTTTTGTATTATACCCAAGATCTCCTTCCGGATGTAGTCGGTCTTTTCCGGCGGAAAGAACTTGTCTAGAAACTCTCTTCTCAAGGAATCCCAATTGGTCACAATCTTATCCAGTTGTGAATAAAACAACATTTTTGCTTGCCCCTCAAGAGAGAAGGGGAAGGCAAAAACCATAATAGCCACCTCATCGGCTCCATGCCTTCGAGCCGTAGAACAAGTAACTTGAAAATCTCTTAGATGTCGGATGGAGTCTTGACCCGAAAGCCCATGATACTTGGGAAGTAGATTTATCAAGCTATTCTTCAACTCAAAGTTTGGATCAAGGTTGGGATACCTTGCTTGCAAAGGTTGAAGTATGATGTCCGGAGCCCCTTGTTCATGTAGAGTGATCCGACGTAGCTCCGCCATGTATGGTTCACCTGTGGGATGCAAAGATGTATTAGTGGTGCCAACTGAAGAATATGAAGTAGCGGACTCTAAGTCACTCTCGGTAACATCTAGTGATTCAGTATGCTTGATGACATGTCATCATGTCATGTTTTTCTATGCTTTTTCATACAAGAAATTGATGATTAGTGCTTAAATATTGCATTGTTTTGTGCTTAAATGGTATATTTCTTTGATCTTTTGATTTTATAAACTTTGCAGGAAATAAGAAGAAAAAGAAGCAAAAAAAGCACAAAATAAGGTAAAAAGAAGAAAAGAGGAATTTTGGGCATATTTTGGAGTTGAGGCACACTTTGGAGTCTTAGGCCACGCTTTTAAAAGCGTGGCCCATAACTAAATCAAGAAAGTGTGTTCCATGTTCACAATCAGCGCTCAAAATGTTAACTGGGCATTCACTTTTGTTAACTAGGCGTTCACTTTGTTAAACTTTCTCGTGAATTTCAGCTTGGAAGCAAGGGGAGCGTTCACTAAAGTTAACTGGGCGTTCGCTTTTGTTAACTGGGCGCTGACAGCATGACCATGCCTTCTTCAAAGGGCTATAACTTGAGCTACAGATTTTCAATTGATGCGCTTCTAGTTGTGTTGGAAAGCTAACATTCAGAGCTTTCGAACGATATATAACAATCTATATTTGGTATGAAATTGAAGTAAAAGTGATAAGCATCTTTAAGGCCTAAAAACCACACTCAAAAGCCAACATTTGGAGTAGCGCTCGTTACTAAAGTGAGCGCCACGCTCACTAAGTTAACTTTTTCAGGCTTGGACAAGTCTGGGTAAGAAGTTGAAGCACCAAAGTGCTCACTAAGGTAGCACTCAACAAAGCAAGGTAGCGCTCAAATATTGAGTGTTGCATTCACTATGGAAACGCTAGTAAGGCTACATGCGCACCAAAATTGGCACGTGAGGAAGCATAGAAGGTGTGGACGCCAAGTTCACTTTCCCAACTGAACGCTTTCCTGGGAGTGTCACCAAGCCACTCCTGACCCATGCCATCAAGTGCCATCTTGGATCCAATTCTTCACAGACCCAAGCCACCAAATGCATCTGGATCCACTCCCATTCAAATCTAAAGCAAGCAAAGCCCATCAACATGACTCAAAGGCACAAGAAAAAACTAGATTAGGAATTTCATTTGAATTTTAATTTGTTTTCAATTTTAATTTCATTTTTCATTTTGTAAAGCCTATATAAAGGCATCAATTTCATTTAATTAAGGGGATTGGCTCTGCTAGAGAGCAATAGGAGTAGGAGTAGGAGTAGAATAGAAAGTTCTCTTTGAAACACTTTAATTTTTTTGTATTTTTACATTTCAGTGTTGCAATTCAATTCAGCTTATGCAAATTTCAGTTTCTGATAATCTTCTTTTGCAAGTTTTCCTTTCTGCAATTTGACATGAGTTTGCTGTGAGCTTAATTTACATTTCTAAGCAATTTAAATTTCCCTGCACCTCAATTCCCTTTTCCGTTGATGCAATTTACTTTCCTTGTCATTTAAGATTCTGTCATTTATTCTAAGTTCTGATTTACTGTCTTCTTTAATTTCCCAGCCCTAATTCCCTTTACATTTCATGTAATTTACCTTTCTTGCTCTTTAAGATTCTGTCCAATCTACCTTTTGCACTTTAAATTTCTTGTTATTTACATTCTGTTGCTCAAATTTCACTCCATTCATCACTGTTAGCTTAACTAAACTAATCACCTCACTAAAGTTGCTTGATCCATCAATCCCTATGGGATCGACCTCACTCTTGTGAGTTATTACTACTTGATGCGACCCGGTACACTTGCCGGTGAGTTTGTGTGAAATCTATTTTTCACCCATCAAGTTTTTGGCGCCGTTGCCGGGGATTGATATAGATCGACAATGATTAAGTGGGTAAGAGGTCTAGATTAAGTATTTTCTTTGTTTTTGTTTTCTGTTTTAAGTTGACACCAAGGTGTTTGAGTTATTGCCTCACTAAGAAATTATTTTCTATGACATAAATTTCATTTTTCATTGGTGATGTGTTTTATAAAATTTAAATGGAGTTCATCTCATCTTATAATCAAACAGATTTTATGGGATATTACCCACCATCATCAATCTCTAATGGTGGCTGGGAATATCACCAAGAAAATACAAATTCTGAGCACTCCAATCAATGGAGATATGCTTCAGAACCACAAGATGAGCAAGAGAATCATATGGGATGTTACTCTCCACTACAGCATGATTCAAGTCATTATCCTAATGGTAGATGGGAATATCACCAAGAAATGATAGATGATGAAGTAATTCACATGAGATATGATCCAGAACCACAAGATGATTTATGTCATTACCCTCATGGTGTCTGGACATGTCAACAAGAGTGTGAACAATCAGTTGAAATAGGACACTTCCTAGAGACACAATATGATCCAGATTTTGATGAGTCTAACAACTACTCATATTGTGGCTGGGAAAGTCAAATTCAAAGAGATCTAAGTGATCCATACTGTGTTCATCAAGAGCCATCATCACTTGAGTAAACCTTCAATTCATTCATGCAAAATTGTCCAACCTCACCTCCCAGCTTCTCATGTGAAAATCCTTCATCACTTGATGATACCTCATCACAAAGATTCCTCCATGATCCATATCAACCATAAAACTGATTCCACAAACCACAAAATTTATTCCATGTCCCTTAAAACATCACCACAACATATCCATACGCACAAAATTTCTCTCAACCTTCATCCCTTGAGCTAGCATTTGAACAATACCTACAAACATCCATAGACTCTTGGAAAGAACAAGAAACCCTCTGTAATAAGATGGATGGATATTTGGAGAAAATGAGAAAACACTCAGAACTGCTAAGCAAGGAAGATGAAGACCACTGGGTGGATATGAAGGAGGAAGTAGAAGAGCAAGATGAAGAGGCTACTATATCAAGTGAAATTTCAATGGAAGAGGAGGTTGTGAAGGTAGTTGAACCCGAGACTACATATCTACAGAAGCCACTTGAGATGACAAAGGAACATGAACACTCACAGCCCTCACAAACTCCCCTGAACCAAAAACTCTCAACACTTGAATCTGTGATTTAAAGATATGAAGAGAAGATGAAGAGATTTTCGGAAGAACAACAAGCGTCCTCTAAGAAAGTGCTATTAAGACAAATGTTGAGTGTAAAGGAGGAAGTGAAGGAACAAGAAAGTGAGGAAGACAATCAAGGAAGCTCATACTCAAGTGAAGCAAAGAATTACATAGATGAAGGGCTCATTGAACCAACAATTCAAAAGGCTCTTGCTTAAGATAAAACTCTAATAATCACACAGCAACCATGTCTTGAAATCAAAGAAGTAAAGGCAACTAACAAGAGCACCGAGAAGAGGATTATGACCAAGATACCAAGGACAACATTTAAGAAAAGGTCAACTACAAATAATCCTCCCCCTAATCCAGTAAGCAAGTTAAATTCAGCAAATAACAAAAGGAAGCTTGCTAAGGAGAGGCCAAGACAGGGGACACTAGCTGGTTCATCTCTCCCCTTGAGGTCATTCCTCTTAACAAACTGGAAGAAGAGGAAGAAAGTGAAGAACAACATGTCAAGCTAATGACACTAAAAGAGCGCTTGGTGGGAGGCAACCCAACCTTAGGTAATATTTCATTCTTTTGCTTTGTTTATTTTCTCTGTCTGCTTTGTTTAAATTTCAATAAATTGGCATATGCTTACATTCTAAGTTTGGTGTTGCCCTGCAACAATTTGTTTTCAATCCCTCTAGGTGATTGCATCAATTCTACATGGAAGTGTCACACTAAATTTCTAAGTTTGGTGTGCCACTTAATTTCTGTGTAAATAAATCCAGCAACACCACTTGTCTGCATAATCATAATGCCTTTGCAGTGTTATTTTTCTTTTAGTTTGACACTTTTTCATTCTACTTGCTTTAGTCATTTCTCTATTTTTAATGCTTTCATTTAGTTTGCTACTTAACTATTTTTGTTAATACCTCACCAAGAAATCCTTATTCATGACAGATTCTTGGCTTGGTGATTGTATTTAACATACAACAATTTAATTTTCTTAGTTTTATTTCAAATAAATTGACATGTGATTGCACTCTAAGTTTGGTGTTGCTATGCAATAAAATTTGTTTCCAATCCATATTGGATACTTGCATCAATTCCAAGTGAAAGTGTCACACTAATTTTGGTGTGCCACTTATATTTTTAAGCAATGTATCGTGCACACCCTCTTATTTTTGCAATCACAATGTCTCTATTTCGCTGTGCCTTTATGGTTATCTTTAATTTTGCTTGCTTAAAACACATGTACTACCAACATTTCATTGTGTAAGACACTCATGATCCATCTTAGCCCCATCACCACTATTCTAATTGTTGCTTGAGGATGAGCACGCATTCGGAAGTTGGTAGGGGAAGGGGAAGAATGGGAGGAAAATGATAACAATAGAGAAGATGAATTACAAGGTTGTAAAGTTCCTTTTCCTCTCATTTGTTTCCAACACTTTAAATTGCATGATTGTCTTTATCCTCTCTGTTCACATGTGTGTATGAATAAGCATAGCCTAAATTTTGATCTGTAACATGTTGCTATGCCACTATAACTACCAACTTGAGTTTTGTAAAGTTCAAAGCAGTAAAGTATCATGATCATAAACAAACAAGGTTATTAAAGAAAGATTTAGCATGTGCATACAAGTATTGGAAGGCTAGTATGATTAATTGTTGCTCAATTACATTAGATTTTATTTAATTGAAGTTTTCATCTAGGACATTTTATGAAATTTTTGAAATCATGAAAACCTTGAAGGAAGCAAATGCAATTAAAGCAAGAAAAAAAAAGGGAAAGAATGAGAAAGCTGAAGGCTCTGAGTACCAATGGCAATTCAATTATTAAGTACTTGTGGTGTTTATGTATCAGGCAAAAATCTTGAAAACAAAACACTTAGAGTCAGGGTTAGGCTCAAGTGAAAATGCACTCCCTCCAAGCTCAAGGCTCTGAGCATCAATGATTAGAGAGTTAAGAAAAGAAAACAAATGAGCTTAAAGAAGTCCTCTAATTAAATGCTTGTGGTGCTTATGTGTCAAGTGGTAATACTTGAAAACAAAGCATTTAGAGTCGTAGCTTTGTTATCAACTCATGGGGCAAAACACCCAAAAGGAGAAGCTAATAGGAAAATCAAAAGCTTGTTTCAAGGAAGAAATATAAGGAAAAGATTTCATAAATTGAGCTAGATAGAAACGTCAATCATTTACAATTCTTTTGTGATTGTGGCACGCATAGAAAACTAGCCAACCATGAACATTGAGTTGCTATTCTTCTTACCTTGGATTGTCAATCTCTATTGCATGATTCTTTTCTTGCTTGGGGACAAGCAAGGTTTAAGTTTGGTGTTGTGATGACATGTCATCATGTCATGTTTTTCTATGCTTTTTCATACAAGAAATTGATGATTAGTGCTTAAATATTGCATTCTTTTGTGCTTAAATGGTATATTTCTTTGATCTTTTGATTTTATAAACTTTGTAGGAAATAAGAAGAAAAAGAAGCAAAAAAAGTACAAAATAAGCTAAAAAGAAGAAAAGAGGAATTTTGGGCACAGTTTGGAGCCTTAGGCCACGTTTTTAAAAGCGTGCTCCATGTTCACAATCAACGCTCAAAATGTTAACTGGGCGTTCACTTTTGTTAACTGGGCATTTACTTTGTTAAACTTTCTCGTGAATTTCATCTTGGAAGCAAGGGGAGCATTCACTAAAGTTAACTGGGTGTTCACTTTTGTTAACTGGGCGCTGACAGCATGACCATGCCTTCTTTAAAGGGCCATAACTTGAGCTATAGATGTTCAATTGATGCGCTTCTAGTTGCGTTGGAAAGCTGACATTCAGAGCTTTCCAACAGTATATAACAATCTATATTTTGCATGAAATTGAAGCACAAGTGATAAGTATCTTTAAGGCCCCAAAACCACACTCAAAAGCCAACATTTGGAGTAGTGCTCGTTACTAAAGTGAGCGCCACGCTCACTAAGTTAACTTTTTCGGGCTTGGACAAGTCTGGGTAAGAAATTGAAGCACCAAAGGGCTCACTAAGGCAGCACTCAACAAAGCAAGTTGGCGCTCAAATATTGAGCGTAGTGTTCACTATGGAAACGCTAGTAAGGCTACATGCGCACCAAAATTGGCACGTGAGGAAGCATACAAGGAGTGAACGCCAAGTTCACTTTTTCAACTGAACGCTTCCCTGGGAGTGTCACCAAGCCACTCCTGACCCATGCCATCAAGTGCCATCTTGGATCCAATTCTTCACAGACCCAAGCCACCAAATGCATCTGGATCCACTCTCATTCAAATCCAAAGCAAGCAAAGCCCATCAACATGACTCAAAGGCGCAAGAAAAAGCTAGATTAGGAATTTCGTTTGAATTTTAATTTGTTTTCAATTTCAATTTCATTTTTCATTTTTGTAAAGCCTATATAAAGGCATCAATTTCATTTAATTAAGGGGACTGGCTCTGCTAGAGAGCAATAGGAGTAGGAGTAGGAGTAGAATAGAAAGTTCTCTTTGAAACACTTTAATTTTTTTGCATTTTTACATTTCAGTGTTGCAATTCAATTCAGCTTATGCAAATTTCAGTTTCTGATAATCTTCTTTTGCAAGTTTTCCTTTCTGCAATTTTTCATGAGTTTGCTGTGAGCTTGATTTACAATTCTAAGCAATTTAAATTTCCCTGCACCTCAATTCCCTTTTCCGTTGATACAATTTACTTTCCTTGTCATTTAAGATTCTGTCATTTGTTCTGAGTTCTGATTTACTATCCTCTTTAATTTCCCAGTACCAATTCCCTTTACATTTCATGCAATTTACCTCCATTTCCTTTGAATCAAGGTTGGGATACCTTGCTTGCAAAGGTTAAAGTATGATGTCCGGAGCCCCTTATTCATGTAGAGTGATCCAGCGTGGCTCCTCCATGTATGGTTCACCTGTGGGATGCAAAGATGTATTAGTGGTGCCAACAGAAGAATATGAAGTAGCGGACTCTAAGTCACTCTCGGTACCGTCTAGTGATTCGGTATGCTCCTCAAAGGAGGCCGAAGTACTAGGCGTATAGTCCAACTACTGTCTAGCTTGCCGAGTGTGTAACAAAGTTCTTTCAATCTCAGGGTCAAACTCGGCTAAGCTAGAATTTGGTTGAGACCGAGTCATCAAACTTGGGAGTCATAGCACATGTACAAAAGAAATCTAAGTATTGAAAGTAAGTAAACTATCTACACTATTCACATATTCACATAACTAATATCAAGGCATACATTGCAACCATTCCCCGGCAATGGCGCCAAAAATTTGATAGCCAAGGATTTATACTGGTCTAGAATTTTTCAAATTGATTTCGTAATAGTATAGTCCAAACCGATAATCGACCCTCGGATCAAATTTTAAGGAATTCATTGTCACAAAGTTCAACCCCAATAAAAGTAACCAAAGTATTCAAACCTCGGATCGTCTCACAAGGAATGGGCAAACATGTTCGTCAACATTGGTTAAAATTCTGGGGTTGCAAGTCATGAGTAAGAAATTAAACTAAGAGACTTAACAAGCAAGAAATCTTAAAGTGCAGGAAACTAATTTAAGTAGCTAAAGTAAGGTGTAAGCAAATCTAAACTAATAAGAGAACATCCAATGTAATTCTACTCTAAAATTAAACAAGTCACTATAACAAAAACTACGCAATTGAAATTTTTGGGTTTCAAATATGAATAATAAAAGCAACTCTTGGCTAGGCATGGGAATTGGGATCGCTATCCTTGTCTAATAACCATATCTTGACAATTACGAGGAACCAAACTCATTAAGTTTACTTCTATACTTGAAGTATATTAAATGGCTTGGTCAACATCAATCCATAAGGCCCAACCTAGCTACCATTTGACTTAGTAGTAGGCTAGTGTCAATGGTTATCAAATTGACCACTAAGGGTTCTCAAATCACCAAATCCATTAGACCCAATGACTCAAGTTTACCCAATTCCCTTAGCCTAGGCCAAGAGTAAAGAAAACTACTCCATAATCAAAGGAAGCATTTCATCAAACACATGGTAAGCATTACTAAAAGACATATTCAAAATGCAATTAAATTGAAATTAAAAAGTACCCACTAATAATATTCAATGGAAAATCACTCAAACAACACAATTAATCATGAAAATCATCAATGTAACATTAACAATTCAAGATCCACAAGGTTCATAAAATGGGTAGAAAATGGTAATTGACAAGAAAACATAAATCTAACACAAGATCTAAACAAAATTATACTAAGGCATTCAAATTAAGTAATCAAAACTAGAAATCAACAAAACCCAATTCAGAAATTCAGCAACGGGAGATCAAAATTAAACTAGATCTAGAAGAGAGTAAGTGTTTATCTCTTTAGAAGAACAAAGAACAAAAACTAGCCAAAATTGTGTCTAAGTGTGTAATGGATGATCCCCCCTTTCCCCCTAGAGTTCTTGGGTCTTTTTCCATGCAGAACCAGCTTAAATTTGGGCTTCTTGAGCCTTAGAAATCGCTAGGCACGATTTCTTTAATGAGGTCACGTGCAACTCGTCACGCGTACGCGTCATGCACTCGTGCGTGTCGCCTGAATTTTGCCAATCCATGCGGAAGCGTCATTCTTTGCGCGTCGTGTCCAGCTCCTTGCATCCACGCGTGTGCATGGCGTGCGCATGCGCATCGCAGCCGATTTCCCCAAAATACAATTCTTCATGTTCCTTCCTATTGTACATGCTTTCTTTCTCTCTTCTAGGTCATTCTTGCCTTATAAACGCTGAAACCACTCAACAAACATATGACGGCATCGAATGGTAATAAAAGAGGATCAAAATATGACAATTTTAAGGCAAAAGAAGCATGTTTTCCATCATGAAGCAATATTAGGAAGAGAACACAAAACCATGCTATTTCATTGAATAAATGTGGGAAAAGGTGATAAAATCCATCAAAATAAGCACAAGATAAACCACACAATTGGAGTTTATCAGCTATCAATCCACTACAGAGGGCAAGAGAGCATAGAGCTCATGTGGAAGCACCACAAGAGCCACCACAACAAGAAGAGCCATATGTCCAAGCACCAATTCCAAAAGTCCAAGCACAATTTCCATAGGGTTTTAATTGGAAAGAGATGCAGGGGAACATCCACCATAGGCAAGGAGATATCAACCAACTTATGGAACAATAAAAGCACTGGGAACAAATGCAAGAGAGCATCCAGCAACTTCAAGGAAATGTGGATTAAATCAGGGAGCAACCAGGGCAATTCCATTGGGAAGAAATGCAAGGCAGCCTCAACAAAATTCTGGAGCAACAAATGGTTCAACAGAGGAACCTTGCTGAGTTTAGGTCCCTTTATGAGGCTAGAACCACTTCAAGAAGGCAATATGAGATAAACACACAAGCGAAGCTGAATCACTTGTGCAATGTGCCCCTGAACCCAAACTATCCAACATTTATGCAAGGAATGGAAGAGCTAAGTTCCAGGCAGGAGGAGATTTTAGCCAAGCATAACGAGGATGAAAGGATTTTTATGAGGAGGTTAGGGTTTTGGAAGCCAAAGAATACTCAAGAACAAGAAGGAGCCACTACAAAGAAGAATGGTGATGAGTCCTCCAAGAAAAAGGATAAGGGGAAGAGACCAATGCACTGATCAAGGGAGAAGCATCATGACAAGCAAAGGTTGTTGAGTCCCATTTGGGAAGCTATTTTCTAAATTTATTGCTTAGTAGTTTCTTATGTTAGTTGTTTGTGTTTTAAGAGTCCTTCTGTGAGTCCTTAAGTTTAGTTTTATTTTGAGAAAGAAAATGTTGGTTGTTAAGCTTTACAATATCAATGAAATTAGTTTATTTCCACAAGGAGTCAATGATGAGTTGTTTGCAAAACAAAAGTAAGGAACTAAGACCCAAGTGAGTTTAATTCAAAATAAGAGATGAGAAACAAGTATAAAATTATGAATTGAAGTTTGGAAAGTGAGTAATCCATAATGAACAAGTAGACAGAGAGGACATAACAAGAAGATACTAAGGATGACCCTTGAATATAAATAGAACCAAGAAGTAGTAAGCAAGACCCAAGGCTCTAAGCATCAACTACTAGGAAGAAAATAAAGAAACAAATGGCTCAAAGAGCCAAGATCCTAGTAGATGCTTGTGGTGAAGATGTGTCAAGAAGAAAGACCTGAGCAAGTAAATTCTTAAAGGTGTCTCAACACCTAATACCCTAAAACCAACTGGTTTGGGAGTGCTAATTGAAAGCTTACTTTAAAAGGTCGTCTTGAGACAAAACATTTAGAGTCGTGGTCAATCAAAGAAGCAAAAGAATAATGAAAGAAGAAAAGAAGAACAATCAAAAGCAAAAGAACAACCTTACTACTTCAAGGTGACAATCAATAGAGGGGGCTTCAGAAGCAAGCACTTAAAGAGGCCACACAAACTCACCGGCAAGTGTACCAGGTCGCATCAAGTAGTAATAACTCACAAGAGTGAGGTCGATCCCACAGGGATTGATGGATTGAGAAAATTTTGTTAGGTGATGAATTTAGTTAAGCGAATAGTTGATCATTTGAGTGAAACTTGATTAATAGAAGTAAAATTGCAAGAAAATAAAAGGGAGAAGGTAAATTGACAAAATATTAAAGTGCAGGAGAAGTAAATTGAAAAAACTTAAAGTGTAAGAAAGTAAAAGAGCTGAAACTTAAAGTGCAAGAAAGGTAAATAACTGAAACTTAAAGTGCAAGAAATTTAAATTGCTGAATCTAAATTGACAGGAATCTTAAATTGCATCAAGAATAAAGAGATTTTGGTATTGGAATTCAAATTGAACTCGAAAATGTAAATTGAAGAGAATTAGAGAGCTATGAGATGAAGAGATTCAGATCTGGATCTCAGTAGCAAAACAGAAATGCAAAATTTGCAAAGGAGTCAACACGGAATGAGAACTTGAATCAGATTTAAAATCTTAAAGAGAAATCAACAATTGCCTTCAAATAACAAAACAGAAAGAAGCTTAAATCTGAATTACTCTCTTGACCAAAAAGCAAAGAAGAAGTTGTAGAAGAAAAGAAAATGAAAACAGAAAAGAAGATTCAGATCCAATCTCCAATTCTCATAACTATAAAAAGGAAAAATAAGTTCACTTCTTGCCTCCTACCAGCGTTCCCTTAGTGAACGCTAAGTTCACTTCTTGAGCCCTCCCCCTTGGCTTCTTTGGTGTGCAGCACCATTTGGTGCGCTTATTCCCTTGCCTAACGCTCCCTTTTGAGCGCTAAGTTCACTATTTGAGCGCTACTTAGTGCTCACTTGGTTGAGCGCTTCTCCTAGCGCTCCCTTAGTTGAGCGCTACGCTCAATATTTGAATGCTCCTAGTGTGGGGATGGCACGAGGCCTTGGCTCCTAGGCTGATATTCATGAAAAAGTTCACAAAGTGAATGCCACGTTCACTTCCAAAGTGAACGCTTAGCCCAAAAGCGTTGCTGAGTATGGCGTTCTCTTTGTGAACGTAACGCTTCACTGATTGCTTCTCTTTCTTTCTCATTTCTTCACCTTCAAGCAACCAAACAACCAATCAAAGTCTCACCAAAATTATAAGATCTTTGCATCATTCATAAAATCAATTAATTCTAGCATAAACCTCATGATTTGGTGTAAAATAAATGATGTTTGATTGATTCAAGATAATCATGAAAATCCACTCCAATCACTTACTTATTGTGCAAGAAAGTTCATAAAACCTAATGAAACAAGTAAAAAATGCTTGTAAAACTAGCATAAGATGACCTGTCATCACAACGCTAAACTTTAATCTTGCTTGCCCCCAAGCAAGCACTAAACATGAGAAGAAATGAAACAAAATAGAGAAGTATATGTGTCCTTATTTAGCAGGTAATTGAATTAGGACCATGGGGTTTTATGCAGACAAAAATGCAGCTCAATTATTCTTTGCTGATAGATATGAAATGTCTCTTTGAGGATTCACTAGAGTTGCTGCTATAATGCCTTGTTCTTTTATTGATCCCTGTTAGCTTTTTCCTTCTTTCTTTTGCTTAGAAACTTATTTCTCAATGATAGTTAAGTGTCAAGTGTTGCAACAGCCTTTTGGCACAATTTTTCTCAACACCTCTTCACTACAAACACTTGACTCACAATCCTTCTTAGGAACATTGATGCCCAGCACCTCTTTGGGTTACTAAATGATTTGTAACTAGGTTGCTCTTGATAATGGACTTTCGGTTGGTAATCCCGGATTAGTTAATCCAAGTTACCAAGTTTTAAAAGACTCCTCAGAACCTAATTGTCCAAGCATATCCTAGTACAAGAAGCATCACAGACATATGTCCTAAGGTCTAAGCTATTGGTGTCTAGCCTTATTATTTGTTTCTCTCTTTCTTGTTGCCATTCATTGGCTTTTCTTTTCTTTGTCTTTCTTACTTTTCTTCATTTTCCAAGGATGATCAGTAATAAAAAGTTTTATACCAGCAACTAAGTTCACACTACAAGAGATATTCTATTCTGCTGCGTTTATTACTGAGCTTATCATCTAATCAAGAAATTACCACCACAAGTCTTTATTCTAATTCCCACTACATTGGACAATCACTTTATATTTCAAACATTTTCTCTTATTAATGCAAAAGGGAACCAAGACAGAATTTAATGCAGATGAGTGATAACAAACATAATGCAGATCCTAATAAGAAATATACTAAAGATATAAAAGTGCAGAATATAAAATATTTGGAGGCATCTCATGTTTCAAATATGCATTATCCTTATTCAATTAAAACTATAAAAGGGACTCCACCACCTCTAGTGGTTGTGCTATTTCCTTTGCTAGATTCTCCTTTCTTCTTCCGCTTCTTGCTTATTTCTTGGGGTTCCTCAACAGGACATCTACGATCCCAAATGTGGTTTACTTGATCCCAGAGCCCAGCATCCTTCAATCCTTGTTGCATGTGTGCTGCATTGTTCTTGGCTTTTGCTCTACCAATTCTTGGCATTGAACATATGGCTTGATCTCTCGGTTTAATATTGGCATGCCACTGACTACATAGTCTAACTTTGCTTGAGTTTCTATATCATACTCCATCCTGTCCAAGTTTCTATGCTCTCCAATTGTATGATATATATTCTTCCATTGGTAGAGATTTTGGATGTACTCTCCTTGCTTGGCTTGTTGTAGGGATAATCTATTAAATGATTCTTTAGAGTGTGCCGATTGTTCCCTTTGCCAATCAAGAGTTCTTGCTTGAAGTTCTTTCTGTTGATCCAACATCTTGAGCTGGAAGTTTTCTTGTTGTTCCATCATTTGCTGCTGCCAATGCTCTTGTTGCTCTTGGACTTTCAAGTACTGCTCTTGTTGCTTCAAGTATTGCTCCTGTTGTTGCTCCTGTGCTCTTATATATTGTTGAGACATTTCTTCAATGGCTATTTGAATTTGGCTTAAGTCCATTGCACCAGAAGCTTGTTCTCCCTCTATTTGTGGCCTCCTCCTTCTTCCTTGAGCTCTTCTCTCCTCCTGGGTTTCAGGGATACCATCCATTTTTTGCTTGGTGATTTCTCTGCCTCCCTTTACCCGATCTGTATCTGCATCCTCAAAGAGTACTCCTGCTCTATTGCACAGCCTCAGAATGATGCTTTGGTGACCAAGTCTGCTTGATTTGCTAGTAACCTCAGCCATCTCTTGAATGCTATTCGCTATGAGCTGTGGTATATTGATTCTCCTCCCCTAAGTATGCAATATGTCAGAATTGCTCTCTTTATTGTGACCTCAGATGTGTTTGCAGTGGGGAGTATGGATCTTCTCACTATCTCATACTACCCTTTGGCCTCAGGTATGAGATCCATTTTCTTCAAGCGGCTTGGGGCCCCCTCTGAGTCCCTTTTCCAGTCTTTGCCTTCAAAGCATAAACCATGTAATATCTCATCAGGATCACTCTCACCCGCTATTCTTTCATCAAAGCTGGGTTCTCCATAGGGTATCACTTTTATCTATAAGACTCTCATGATGGATGGTGGGCTGAAATCTACCTCAACCCCCCTAACATAGCTCTTGTAGGGAGGGCTAGTCTTGCTTGACCTCACAACATTTGCATGGAACTCCCTTATCATGGTTGCACTTATGTCTGTGAGAGGTTCACATAGAAGCTCCTATCTCCTCTCTGCGGTTATTCTTCTCATGATGGGGCACTCTCCATCTTTCAATCTGAAACCCATCTCTGGAATGACCTCTTTTGATTCCATTAGCCTATGATATCTTGATTCATGAAATTGAGACTTAAATCTCTTAGTATCATAGGTTGGTGGTTCGATTTCAGCTGGTTCCTTTCCTTTCCTTCCTTTGGAACTTGATGAAGCCATGAATTAAGAAGGAAAGAAAGGAGAAGGAAGGATGAACTTTGATTAAGGCACGATTTAGGATTGATGAAATAAGAAGTTGGGTATTGTGTGATGTCTTTGGGTTAGAAAGGGCTGTTGTAACGTATTTAGGAAAGGTGTATGAATGAAACAAAGGCAAATAGATTAGGAGGTGCCACGAACTGATTTATAGCACGGGAAGGTATAGTTGGAGAAAGGCATTGGTGGTTCGGTTATGTAGCAATGGAGGGTGAGGATTGAGCATGCCTTTATTGAAAATTCATGGAATGGACAGCTTGCATGTAAAAATGAATGAAGACAAGGATTGCTCCTTCATTGAGCACAAGGTTCGGCCTCCTAGGTACTGATTCCTGCAGCGTTGTGCTTCCCAAACATGCACATGTGACTTGCTTTTCTCCTTGGGACAACCATGCATGCATGAGTTTTGTCCTTTCCTCAAATTTCATTATTCCTATCCACGTGAATCAAGGCAATAGTGAGCACAAATTTTAAATTCAATACGGTGGAGGTTATCAAGTGAAGAGTGATGTAGTGGAAAATGATTCGACACAAAACTCACCGGCAAGTGCACCGGGTCGCATCAAGTAATAATAACTCACGGGAGTGAGGTCGATCCCACAGGGATTGAAGGATTTAGCAATTTTGGTTTAGTGGTTGATTTAGTCAAGCGAATCAAGATTTGGTTGAGTGAATTGTGATTTGCAGAATTTAAATTGTATGAGAAGTAAAGGGAATGGGTAAATTGCATGAAATTAAAGAGAACTGAAATTTAAAGTGCAGAATCTTAAAGAACAAGAAATTAAATGGCAGAAACTTAGAACGCAAGAAATGTAAATTGCAGAATCTTAAAGTGCAAGAAATGTAAATGGCTTGGATTGTAAAGGGAATTGGGAATTGGATTTGCAGAAATTAAACAAGGAAAAGTAAAATTCAACAAGTAGAGGAGTAGAAGATAACTTGGATTGAACCGGATCTAAAAAAACAGAATTGTAAATGAGCATGAAAAGCATTAAACAGAGGATGTAAAATTGAAATTTAGATCTCAGGACCCAAGAGACTAGATAACCAAGTCTAGATCTCAATGCCTTCCTAGATCCAACAAGAACAATCGCAAAGGAAATGTAAATTGCAAAGAAAGTAGATGAAGAAGCAATTAACCGAAACTGAAATTCAATTAAGCAGAGAATTAAACAAGATCCCAAGGTGAGATTGAAACAGATTTCCTTCAATTCTCCAACCCAAGATCCAAGACAATTGTAATTGAAATTGAAAGCAAGAAAACTAAGAGGAAGGGAATTCAATTCTCCTTCCCCGAGACTTAGAAATTAAAATTCACTCAATACCAAAAGCTCTCCGAAAACTCTCTATGAAAACTAAAAGGAAAGCTCCCCGGAAAACTTAAATCCTATGCTATTTATACACTTTCTTCAAATGGTCTTCAAGCCTTCAATTGGGCCTTTGCTCTTGATGGAATTGGGTTGATAGAGGCCTTGGTTGATTGCTCTTGGAGTTTGGAGAAGAACCGAATTGAACCGGGTTTGGAATCATGAAAGCTTGAGTAAAAGTTTGAGGCAAACTTTTACTCCAACTTTTCACATCAGCCACCCTCTTTTGCTGATACCAACATTGGGGCAAAAGTTTGGGGTCAAACTTTTGCTCCAACGTTGGCCTCCCCTTGCACACTCATGGCGCCAACGTTTGCCAAAAAGTTAGAGGCAAACGTTGGCGCCAACTTTTGCTCTCCAGGGTGTGTTGTTCATGCGCCAACGTTTGCTAAAAAGTTTGAGGCAAATGTTGGCGCAAACTTTTGCTCTCCAGGGTGTTGATTTGTGATGCCAAAAGTTTGCCAAAAAGTTTGAGGCAAACTTTTGCTCCAACTTTTTGCCCAAAAGTTTGCTCAAAAGTTTGAGGCAAACTTTTGGTCCAGCTTTTTGCTCCCTGGTTCATTTTCACTTATTCCAAAAGTTTGAGCTAAAGTTTGAGGCAAACTTTTGCTCAAACTTTTTGTCCTCTCTTCCTCCTAGCCATTCCTTCTTGCTTCAACCTTTCTCCAAGCTTTCTTCACCTATCATTAATCAACCAAACACATCAAAGCTATGCTCAAAATCATGAGATATTCATTCTTTTATAATATATGACAATTATAGCATAAAACCTCATGAAATTGCATTAATTCATCTATGGTTGATTAAATCAAAGGAAGCATGAATATCTACCCAATTGGCTTGCTTATGGCTCAAGAAAGTGCATAATTCAAATGAAAACAAAAGAAAAAGGCTAATGAAACTAGGCTAAGATGACTTGTCATCACAACACCAAACTTAAAGCTTGCTTGTCCCCAAGCAAGAAATGATTTATTGAGAAGAAAGAATGAAATGGAAGAGGATGTTCATGCTAGTAGAGTGTTATTGGTAGTTCATGGGGTTTTATGTGGATATGTAAACACTCGCCTCTTATTGACTCTTAAGCCTAGAAAGTCTCCTTCAAGCTTCAAGTAACATACTGCTATGACCTCTCATTATTTCTTTATCCTTGGCTATTATTTTGTTCATAAGCTTTATTTGAGTGTCATGTGTAGCAAGTTCATTTCCTTTTCTTTATACTTGACACATTATTCACTATAGACACTTGGCTCACATTCCTTCTTAGAACATTGATGCCCAGCACCTCTTTGGGCTACTAAATGCCTTGTAGTTAGGTTGCTCTTGATAGTGGACTTTCAGCTGATGATCCCGAGTTAGTTAACCCAAGTCATCAAATGTTGATGCACTCCAAAGAGCTTAATAATCCAAGCAGATCCTAATACAAAGACACCACAGGCATATATTCTAAGGTTCAAGCTATTGGTGTCCAGCTTTGTTTCTTTTTGTTTTTCTTTTGTTCTGTTGCCATTTTTGGCTTTTTCTTCTCTCTTTTTGTTTTTGTTTTTCTTTTCAACCAAGGACTTTTATTTGATTGAGATTTATAGACAGTAAGCCACTTTCTACTTAAGAGGAGACATCCTAGTTCTTTTATTCACTAAAAGTGAGCTATTATACAATCACACACACATACCACCACTTACTTTTATTGTACTTCTGTCTAACAGAGAACTATCTCACTTCACTTTCAAACATTTCTTTTATTGAATTGAAAATGCAGGGGACAAAACATGCTTTTTGTTCAATGAAAGTAAACACACAAGCACACACTTGGACTAGCTTACTTATTGCAAAAGAAAATTGAATCTACTTGAACTAGATGAACACTTTAGCAAGACATAAATCAAAGCATTTCTCAATAGCAAAAGTTAAGTATAAATACAACCTATTGGTTTGCAGTTCTTTTGTTCTTCCTTATGTTGTGCCCCTTTTGAGTCATGATGCATAATGTCTTCAAATGGTGGTTCGTTCCCTGCACAATTCTCAAAAGCTGCTTGCTTCTCAAGCCCTTAGGTGACTGGTTAGTATGCATGAATTGAGTGTGGCTTTTTGGATTCAATTTGGTGTGGGAACACCAAACTTAATTCCTTGCCACTGTCTCTAATGCAATAGGTTGTATATTTATAAATTCTTTTGGCCTTGCTAAAGGTTATGGAACCAAACTAAGAAGCAATTAACTGGTTGAATAATTTGTCTGATTGCTTGGAGCTATCATTATGCAAGAGGTGAGAGTATGCTTTTAAATGAGATTTTGGTGGAACACCAAACTTAGAATCCTTCATTCTCCCTTAAATTGTTTTGGTGTGCAACACCAAACTTAGTTCCTTGCAATACAGACAAAACTACTCAACCTTTTTATTGAAATAGCTATGAAAAGAAAACTACCTCAGGTTGGGTTGCCTCCCAACAAGCGCTCTTTTAATGTCACTAGCTTGACATCTTGTTTTTTGATCATGGAGGTTGAAAATCATAGTGCCTCAGCTTTTCTCCTCTTACTGTGAACTTTCTTCCGGTCTCCTCTTTGATGATCTCTAGGTGTTCAAGTGAAAGGATCCGGTTCACAGTATAGCATTCAGATGATTGTGGGGACACCTTCATTGGTTGGGCGTTTAACACTACTTTATCCCCTGGTGAAAAGCCTTCAGTAGGGATCTTCTTGTTTCTCCACCCTCTTGGCCTCTTCTTCTTTTCTTTCTCAAAAGATACTCCCTGCCTTGGTGGTTCCTTATCTGAGATGTTGAATTTCTCATCTGGAGGTTTTGGATCTAGTTCCTCCTTGATTTCTTTGGTCTGTTGCACCATCTCTACTTCTTTCAAGCATGAATTTGGAAGTCTTGGAGCTAACTCATTGACTACCTCCTACAAACTTTGATCTCTGGCCTTATCCTCCGTACACTCTTCTTCTTGAGTGGGCTCATGTGGGGTTTTAAAAATATGGAATGCTAGGTGCTCATCATGCACTCTCAGCAATAATTCTCCTTTTTCAACATCTATCAATGCTCTGCCCGTAGCCAAGAAAGGCCTCCCCATGATGATGGGAGTGTTAGGGTCTTCATCCATATCCAGGATGACAAAATCAGCTGGGAGAAAGAATTTTCCCACTTTTACCAACACATTCTTCACAACTCCCAGTGCTTGCTTAATGGATTTGTCAGCCATTTGGAGAACTATTCATGTGGACTTCAGCTCAGAAATTTGAAGTTTCCTCATTAGAGACAAAGGCATTAAGTTTATACCTACACCGAGGTCACAAAATGACTTCTCAATTGTTATGTTTCCTATGGTGCAAGGTATGTAAAAACTCCCAGGATCATCTTTCTTCTCTGGCAACTCTCTTTGGAGGATGGCACTACATTCCTTTGTCATCTCAACAATCTGTCCTTCCTTCAGGGATCTTTTCTTTGTGAGTACTTCTTTCATAAATTTGGCATATAATGGCATCTGTTCAAGTGCTTCTAAGAAAGGAATATTGATGCTAAGAGTCTTGAATATATCCAGGAATTTTGAGTATTGCTTATCCTCGTTTTCCTTTTTGAACCTCTGAGGGTACGGAAGTTTGGGGACATCTGGCTTCACCCCTTCCTTCTTCTCTTGTAGCTGTGTTTCAAGGATGTCCTCATCTTTCTTTGAGCTTTTTGCATTCTTGGTCTTTCTCTCCTCTTCACTTCTCTCTTCTGTCTCTTCTTGTGGAACTTCTCTGTTGTGTTCTTCTTGATTGATGACTTTCTCCTCCCTAGTCTTTTCACTTCCCACTATGATTGCTTTGCACTCCTCCCACTTTATAGCTTTTCCTTTGTCCTTTGGATTGGAGATTGTATCACTTGGGAGAACATTGGTTGGCCGTTCAGCTTGTTTGGCCAATTGTCCCACTTGTCGTTCAAGGCTCTTCATGGTAGCTTCATTTCTCTCTTGCATTTTGACCAAGCTTTGAGTGGACTGAGCAATTGGTTGTATGGCTGCCTCAAGACTTGAAATTCTACTTTCATGGTGGTCTATTGGTGGTATGATGGGGTGGAATATGGTTGCTGGAAGTTATTTGTAGGGGTAGTGTGGTAGTTTTGGGGGTTAGATGTTGGTGCGGAAATGCTATTTTGATGAGTTTGTGGATTGTGGTGGGGTGGTTGATATGTATTTTGTGGTTTCTTGTATTGATTATTATTAGCGTTTTGTTGGTCGTGGTTCTGGTTGCTTCTTGAGTTGTTTTGGTTTGAATTCCTTTGCCATGGTTGTTGGTTTTGAGTGTGGTTATCTCCCCATCTGAGATTTGGATGGTTCTTCCAGGATGGATTGTAGGTGTCACCATAAACCTCATTTTGGCCTGAACCTTGGTTGTGCACATATTGAAGTTGTTCCTGCTGCTGATCTTCTTGGTTTTCTTTATTTTGCCCCCATGTGGTTGATGGTTGGCTTGTATTCACTGCTGCAACTTGCAAGCTATCAATCTTTTTAGCCATCTGCTCAAATTGTTGTTGAATCTGCTCCTGCATTATCTTGTTTTGAGCTAGGAGGGTGTCAACCCCTTCCATTTCTAACACTCCTTTCCTTAGTGATGGTTGGCGTTGTCTCTGATGGCCAAAGAAATATTGGTTGCAAACCACCATGTTAATGAGGTTCTGAGCTTCTTCAGCTGTCTTCATGAGTTGCATTGAGCCTCCTGCTGAATAGTCAAGTGCCTCTTGAGCTTTCATTGTCAGTCCTTCATAGAAATTTTGGAGTTTATCCCATTCATTAAACATCTCTGGTGGACACTTCCTGAGTAAAGCTTTGTATCTCTCCTATGCTTCATACAATGACTCTCCATCCATCTGAGTAAATGTTTGAACCTCTGTTTTGAGCCTGATGATCCTTTGAGGTGGGTAAAACTTGGCAAGAAACTTGGTTACTAGATCATCCCAGTTGTTGATGCTGTCTCTTGGAAATGACTCCAACCATTGAGTAGCTTTGTCCCTCAGGGAAAATGGAAACAACAAGAATTTGTAACTATCAGGATGTACACCATTGGTCTTCACTGTGTTACATATCCTCAGGAAGGTGGATAGGTGCTGGTTTGGATCTTCCAAGGGGCCTCCTCCATAAGAACAGTTGTTCTGCACCAAGGTGATGAGTTGGGGCTTCAATTCAAAGTTATTTGCATCGACATTTGGGGTAAGGATGCTACTCCCACAATGCCTTGGATTAGCAAATGTATATGAAGCCAAGACTCTCCTCTGGGGTTGACCATTGTTGTTGGCCATTCTCACTGGTGGATTTGTTGGATTTGTTGAGTGTTCCTCCAATTCATGATATTCTTCATCTGATTCTTCCTCTCCAGCAACATTTTTTTCTCTTGCTTCTCTTCTTAGCCTTCGGATGATTCTTTCGTCAGTTTCATGAAAGGTAGGGATCTCTCTTCTTGTATCTGACATACAATCAAAACACAAGAATCACACAATACCAGAAAAGCAATAACACTTCAATCCATGGCTGAAGTGAAATATTAGTTAGCTTAGGCAAAAATTCAAACAGTTAGCTGATGACAAGTCATCCTAGCCTATTTTAACTAGTCTTTTCCTTTTGTTTTCATTAGAATTATGCACTTTCTTGAACCATAAGCAAGCTAATTGAGTAGATTTTCATGTTTCCCTTGATTGAATCAACCATGTATGAATTCATGCCATTTCATGAGGTTTTATGCTATAATTGTTGCATATTATGATAGAATGGATATCTCATGATTATGAGCATAGCTTTGATGTGTTTGGTTGATTAATGATAGGTGAAGAAAGCTTGGAGAAAGGTTGAAGCAAGAAGGAATGGCTAGGAGTGAAGAGAGGACAATGGAATAAGTGAAATTGAACCAGGAAGCAAAAAGCTGGACCTAAAGTTAGCATCAAACTTTTGCACAAACTTTTGGTTGAAAAGTTAGCCCCAACGTTAGCCCCCTAACTTGGAGGCTAACGTTGGAACTTGAAAATCAATCCCTGGGTACCAAAAGTTTGCGCCAACGTTAGCCCCCTAACTTTGAGGCTAACGTTGGCATGAAGAAAACCTCCCTGGGCACCAAAAGTTTGCGCCAACGTTAGCCCCCTAACTTGGTGGCTAACGTTGGCACATGAAATTCACAAGGAGGAGCAAAAGTTTGCGCCAACGTTAGCCCCCTAACTTGGTGGCTAACGTTGGCGCCACAAGTACACAAGGTAAGGCCAACGTTAGGGCCAAAGTTAGACCCCTAACTTTGGCACCAACGTTGGTATCAGCAAAGTGGTGTTAGCTGATATGAAAAGTTGGAGCAAAAGTTAGACCCCTAACTTTTGCTCAAACTTTTGGTCCAACTTTTGCAAAACTCAAACCCGGTTCAATTGGTTCGTTTTGGTTCTTCTCCAAACTTCAAGAGCAATCAACCAAGGCCTCTTTCAACCCAATTCCACCAAGAGCAAAGGCCCAACTCAAGGCTTGAAGATCATTTGAAGAAAGTGTATAAATAGGATAGAATTCAAGTTCTTTGGGGAGCTTTCTTTTGGAATTTTCATAATAGTTTTCGGAGAGCTTTGGATATTGAGTGAACTTTAATTTCTTTGTCTTGGGGAAGGAGAATTCACTTCTCTTCCTCTTCATTTATTGCTTTCAATTTCAATTGCAATTGTCTTGGATCTTGGGTTGGAGAATTGAAGAAATTCTGTTTCAATCTCATCCTTGGATCTCTCTGTTTATTTACTGCTTAATTGAATTTCCGTTTCTGTTACTTGCTTCTCATCTACTTTCCTTGCAATTTACAACTTCCTTTCAATTGTTCTTATTGGATCTAGGAAGGCATTGAGATCTAGACTTGGTTTTCTAGTCTCTGGGTCGTGAGATCTGATTTCCCATTTTCAATTCTCTGTTTACCGCTTTATATGTTCATTTACTTTTCTGTTTCAGATCCGATTCAATCCCAATTCCCTTTTACTCTTCTGTTTAATGCAATTCAACTTTTCCTTGTTTAAATTCTGCAAATCCAATCCCCAATTCCCTTTACAATTCCAGTCGTTACATTTCTTGCACTTTAAGATTCCGTTATTTACATTTCTTGCATTCTAAGTTTCTGCTATTTAATTTCTTGTTCTTTAAGATTCAGCACTTTAATTCCCTGTTCTCTTTACTTCCATGCAATTTAATTTTTGCACATCACAAAACACTCAACCAAATCTTGATTCGCTTGACTAAATTAACCACTAAGCTAAACTTGCTCAATCCTTCAATCCCTGTGGGATCGACCTCACTCCCGTGAGTTTTTATTACTTGATACGACCCGATACACTTGCCGGTTGAATTTGTGTGTTTTGGAGGAAATTTATTTTTCACCAAAATACTCATCAAGTTTTTGGCGTCGTTGCCGGGGATTGATTAGATTGACAATGATTAAGTGAGGTGGTGATCTAGATCAAGCATTTTTTTCTTTAATTTTTGACTAACCCACTAACTGTTTGAATTTTTGCCTGAGTTAATTGAAACCTCACTTTAGCAATAGAGTGAAGTTTTCTTGGTTTATCTTGCTGAATATGATTCTCATAGCTTGATAAATAAACGAGAGAAGTGATTTTCGTTCATTAATCTCTCAAGTTTACCAACTGTTTGACACATGGTGTCAACTAATCCTCTGACTACATTCTGGCATGAGAATATCCAATTTCCATTTGGATTGTTTGTGATTGTGCAGGTCATGGAGGAAAGGAATCCTACAGCAAGAGGAGAAAAACTGAGGCATTATGATTTCCAGCCTCCATAATCAAAGAGCAAGATGTCAAGCTAGTGACAATAAAAGAGTGCTTGTTGGGAGGCAACCCAACCTGAGGTATTTCTCTCTTCATATCTATTTCAATAAAAAAGGTTAATCAGTTTTATCTATATTGCAAGAAGCTAAGTTTGGTATTGCACACCAAAACAATCTAAGGGAGAATGAAGGATTCTAAGTTTGGTGTTCCACCAAAATCCCATCATAAAATACATTCTCACTTTCTGCATAATGTTGGCTTCAAGCATGTTGGATGAACTAGTTAACTATTCTGCTGTTTCCTAGTTTTCAGTTTTATTGCTTTTGAAAAAGAAAAAAAAAAAAAAAGAAAAAGAGTTTCACACATGGTTAATTTGATGCATGAAAACCATTGGCAAGGTACTAAGTTTGGTGTTCCCACACCAAAGTAAGTTCAAAAGCCCACAAATAAATCATGAAAATTAACCATTGTTTCCAAGTGCTTGGGGAACAAGCAACTTTCAATATCACTGCAGAGTATCATACAAGCTTTTGGAGATGTTTAGCATCATCAATCAAAGAGGTGAAAGATGAACATGAAGGCCAGCAATGATGATGATGAGAAGAAGGAAAGCAAGTAAACTTCAACAAGTTGTATTGTTAAGTGATTGTTTTACATCAAATATTGCTGTGATTGAAAGTTGGATTGTATCCTGATCTGCCCTGCCTGTCTGCATAGCATAGTTTTTTTTTATTTATTTACCCCTGCCTGCCTGCATAGCATAGTCTTTCTTTATAATTCAATAAGCAAGGTGTCTGATCATTCACAACATTCTTATCTTCAAAACTTGTTTGCACTCAATTTTTAAGAAATGCATCACATGAAAGTTCTTTGAAAAGAAGGATTGAGGAATCAAACAATTTTGAGGCAAGCAAAAGATTAGGAGAAGTGGTGGTTCTAGTTGTATGATTATGTATTGAGGTTGCATGCTTGTGAAAACTTGCATGGGAGCTCATAGGCGGGACATGAAGTTCAAAGAAGTATTGTGGAGATTCTCAAAAATTTATTGATCCAAGAAGCAGCAAACAAAATAAAAGAAAATAAAGAAGATACAAAAGCAAAAAAAAAAAAAAAAGAACATGGCCCAAGGCTCTGAGCATCAATTACTAGGCAGAAAAAGAAAGAAAGAAACAAAAACTCAAAGAGTTGTTATCCTAGTAAATGCTTGTGGTTGAAGTATGTCAAGGAAAGAGGCTTGAGCAAGTAAATCCTTAGGGGTGCTTTAACACCTAATACCTTAAAACCAACTGGTTTAGGAGTATTGATTGAAAGCTTATCTAAAGAGCCGCTTTGAGACATGATACTTAGAGTCGAGGCCAAAGCACAGAAATTATAAGCTGCTTCAAGGTGATTACATATAAAGAGATCTCCATGATACCATTTGGATGAAAATCCTAAGACCTACGACTCCCAATATGTAAGGACTAGTGAGCACTGAAGCCCTTGCATAAGCATATGATTTAGAGTTCACCCCACTGTTACTTGATCACTTCACTCACTGTATTTTACAAGTGTTCCTCAATCCATCTTAATTAAAAGAATCTCTGAGCATAATTCATTTCTTGCTTGGGGACAAGCAAGCTTTAAGTTTGGTGTTGTGATGACAAGTCATCCTAGCCTATTTTAACTAGTCTTTTCCTTTTGTTTTCATTAGAATTATGCACTTTCTTGAACCATAAGCAAGCTAATTGAGTAGATTTTCATGTTTCCCTTGATTGAATCAACCATGTATGAATT
The DNA here is from genome assembly GCF_003086295.3 of Arachis hypogaea. NCBI lineage: Eukaryota > Viridiplantae > Streptophyta > Magnoliopsida > Fabales > Fabaceae > Arachis > Arachis hypogaea. The sequence goes on from NC_092050.1 coordinate 49,866,553, forward strand.
CATGCCATTTCATGAGGTTTTATGCTATAATTGTTGCATATTATGATAGAATGGATATCTCATGATTATGAGCATAGCTTTGATGTGTTTGGTTGATTAATGATAGGTGAAGAAAGCTTGGAGAAAGGTTGAAGCAAGAAGGAATGGCTAGGAGTGAAGAGAGGACAATGGAATAAGTGAAATTGAACCAGGAAGCAAAAAGCTGGACCTAAAGTTAGCATCAAACTTTTGCACAAACTTTTGGTTGAAAAGTTAGCCCCAACGTTAGCCCCCTAACTTGGAGGCTAACGTTGGAACTTGAAAATCAATCCTTGGGTACCAAAAGTTTGCGCCAACGTTAGCCCCCTAACTTTGAGGCTAACGTTGGCATGAAGAAAACCTCCCTGGGCACCAAAAGTTTGCGCCAACGTTAGCCCCCTAACTTGGTGGCTAACGTTGGCACATGAAATTCACAAGGAGGAGCAAAAGTTTGTGCCAACGTTAGCCCCCTAACTTGGTGGCTAACGTTGGCGCCACAAGTACACAAGGTAAGGCCAACGTTAGGGCCAAAGTTAGACCCCTAAATTTGGCACCAACGTTGGTATCAGCAAAGTGGTGTTAGCTGATATGAAAAGTTGGAGCAAAAGTTAGACCCCTAACTTTTGCTCAAACTTTTGGTCCAACTTTTGCAAAACTCAAACCCGGTTCAATTGGTTCATTTTGGTTCTTCTCCAAACTTCAAGAGCAATCAACCAAGGCCTCTTTCAACCCAATTCCACCAAGAGAAAAGGCCCAACTCAAGGCTTGAAGATCATTTGAAGAAAGTGTATAAATAGGATAGAATTCAAGTTCTTCGGGGAGCTTTCTTTTGGAATTTTCATAATAGTTTTCGGAGAGCTTTGGATATTGAGTGAACTTTAATTTCTTTGTCTTGGGGAAGGAGAATTCACTTCTCTTCCTCTTCATTTTATTGCTTTCAATTTCAATTGCAATTGTCTTGGATCTTGGGTTGGAGAATTGAAGAAATTCTGTTTCAATCTCATCCTTGGATCTCTCTGTTTATTTACTGCTTAATTGAATTTTCGTTTCTGTTACTTGCTTCTCATCTACTTTCCTTGCAATTTACAATTTCCTTTCAATTGTTCTTATTGGATCTAGGAAGGCATTGAGATCTAGACTTGGTTTTCTAGTCTCTGGGTCCTGAGATCTGATTTCCCATTTTCAATTCTCTGTTTACCGCTTTATATGTTCATTTACTTTTCTGTTTCAGATCCGATTCAATCCCAATTCCCTTTTACTCTTCTATTTAATGCAATTCAACTTTTCCTTGTTTAAATTCTGCAAATCCAATCCCCAATTCCCTTTACAATTCCAGCCGTTACATTTCTTGCACTTTAAGATTCCGTTATTTACATTTCTTGCATTCTAAGTTTCTGCTATTTAATTTCTTGTTCTTTAAGATTCAGCACTTTAATTCCCTGTTCTCTTTACTTCCATGCAATTTAATTTCTGCACATCACAAAACACTCAACCAAATCTTGATTCGCTTGACTAAATTAACCACTAAGCTAAAATTGCTCAATCCTTCAATCCCTGTGGGATCGACCTCACTCCCGTGAGTTTTTATTACTTGATACGACCCGGTACACTTGCCGGTTGAATTTGTGTGTTTTGGAGGAAATTTATTTTTCACCAAAATACTCATCATTAGCGTGTTAGTCAAAAGTTAAAGAAACAGAAAAGAAAAAGTGCTTGATCTAGATCTCCACTTCACTTAATCATTGTCAATCTAATCAATCCCCGGCAATGGCGCCAAAAACTTGATGTAGCGAAAAATGATCCGACACAAAACTCACCGGCAAGTGCACCGGGTCGCATCAAGTAATAATAACTCACGGGAGTGAGGTCGATCCCACAGGGATTGAAGGATTGAGCAATTTTGGTTTAGTGGTTGATTTAGTCAAGCGAATCAAGATTTGGTTGAGTGAATTGTGATTTGCAGAATTTAAATTGCATGAGAAGTAAAGGGAATGGGTAAATTGCATGAAATTAAAGAGAACTGAAATTTAAAGTGCTGAATCTTAAAGAACAAGAAATTAAATGGCAGAAACTTAGAACGCAAGAAATGTAAATTGCAGAATCTTAAAGTGCAAGAAATGTAAATGGCTTGGATTGTAAAGGGAATTGGGAATTGGATTTGCAGAAATTAAACAAGGAAAAGTAAAATTCAACAAGCAGAGGAGTAGAAGATAACTTGGATTGAACCGGATCTAAAAAAACAGAATTGTAAATGAGCATGAAAAGCATTAAACAGAGGATGTAAAATTGAAATTTAGATCTCAGGACCCAAGAGACTAGATAACCAAGTCTAGATCTCAATGCCTTCCTAGATCCAACAAGAACAATCGCAAAGGAAATGTAAATTGCAAAGAAAGTAGATGAAGAAGCAATTAACCGAAACTGAAATTCAATTAAGCAGAGAATTAAACAAGATCACAAGGTGAGATTGAAACATATTTCCTTCAATTCTCCAACCCAAGATCCAAGACAATTGTAATTGAAATTGAAAGCAAGAAAACTAAGAGGAAGGGAATTCAATTCTCCTTCCCCGAGACTTAGAAATTAAAATTCACTCAATACCAACAGCTCTCCGAAAACTCTCTATGAAAACTAAAAGGAAAGCTCCCCGAGAAACTTGAATCCTATTCTATTTATACACTTTCTTCAAATGGTCTTCAAGCCTTCAATTGGGCCTTTGCTCTTGATGGAATTGGGTTGATAGAGGCCTTGGTTGATTGCTCTTGGAGTTTGGAGAAGAACCGAATTGAACCGGGTTTGGAATCATGAAAGCTTGAGTAAAAGTTTGAGTAAAAGTTTGAGGCAAACTTTTACTCCAACTTTTCACATCAGCCACCCTCTTTTGCTGATACCAACGTTGGGGCAAAAGTTTGGGGTCAAACTTTTGCTCCAACGTTGGCCTCCCCTTGCACACTCATGGCGCCAACATTTGCCAAAAAGTTAGAGGCAAACGTTGGCGCAAACTTTTGCTCTCCAGGGTGTGTTGTTCATGCGCCAACGTTTGCCAAAAAGTTTGAGGCAAACGTTGGCGCAAACTTTTGCTCTCCAGGGTGATGCCAAAAGTTTGCCAAAAAGTTTGAGGCAAACTTTTGCTCCAGCTTTTTGCCCAAAAGTTTGCACAAAAGTTTGAGGCAAACTTTTGGTCCAGCTTTTTGCTCCCTGGTTCATTTTCACTTATTCCAAAAGTTTGAGCTAAAGTTTGAGGCAAACTTTTGCTCAAACTTTTTGTCCTCTCTTCCTCCTAGCCATTCCTTCTTGCTTCAACCTTTCTCCAAGATTTCTTCTCCTATCATTAATCAACCAAACACATCAAAGCTATGCTCAAAATCATGAGATATTCATTCTTTCATAATATATGACAATTATAGCATAAAACCTCATGAAATTGCATTAATTCATCTATGGATGATTAAATCAAAGGAAGCATGAAAATCTACCCAATTGGCTTGCTTATGGCTCAAGAAAGTGCATAATTCAAATGAAAACAAAAGAAAAAGGCTAATGAAACTAGGCTAAGATGACTTGTCATCAAAGAGTAATAAAGAAAAAAAAATAAAATTTGCTGTATGTTCCTTATTTATGAAAAACCAACTATGTCCCTTAGGAATTTGAACAAAATTTTGGTGAACACCAAACTTGTTTTCTGCTAAGTTCTTTATGTGAAATCTGATGAATGTCTATCATAATTAATTAGTATATTCATTATAAGGAACACTTTATTTTCTACTTTAATGCAATAAACTCATAAAATGATGCAATATATGGTTTACCTATTCATGAATTTGAAGCTTTGAGCAAAAGTGATTTTCTTGAAATTCATAGCATATGTAGACACCAAACTTAGTGTTTGGCTATATACTTGATAAAACACTATTTTATGATTCATCTTATGCTTAATTGAGTGTTTTTATCAATTCTTCACCCACTTATTCATATAATTTGCATGGTTTTATAATTCCTTCCTTATTCTGTGATATATGTGAAAACAAGTTTCCTATGCCTTAAAAATATTAATTTTAATTATCCTTTATTACCATTCGATGCCATGATCTGTATGTTAAGTATTTTCAGGCTTCATAGGGCAGGAATGACTTAGAGGACAGAAAGGAAACATGCAAAAATGGAAGGAACGCACAAAATGGAGTTTTGAAGAAAATGGCAGCGACGCGCACGCATGGACGACGTGGACGCGTGCGTAGCGCAAAACGCAAGCGACGCGCACATGTGACTGATGCGTACGCGTGGCAAGGAAAATGGCAGAAGTCGCCCCCAGCGATTTTTGGGCCCTTTTTTGGCCCAAGTCCAAGCCCAGAAACACAGAATAGAGGCTGGAGAATGAGGGAATCAAAGGATACAACATTCATAATTCACAATTTTAGGTTTTAGATGTAGTTTTCTAGAGAGAGAGGTTCTCTCCTCTCTCTTAGGTTTTAGAATTAGGATTTCTCTTAGTTTATGGTTAATTCTTCAATACCAGGTTCAATGTTCCTTTACTTTATGTTCTCTTCTACTTTTATTTATTCTATTACTCTAGTTGATTACTTGATGTTGCCAATTTGGTTTATGGATTCCTATGTTTAATTTTATTTTCTATTTAATACAATTCGAGGTATTTTCAGATTTATGATTGCTTTCTTCCATTTATGATATAAATAATTTAGATTTTTCTTCCTTTTGGCTTTGGTTAAGTAATTGGTGATGCCAGGGCATTTTGGCCAGTTTCACTGACCTTTTCTTTATTGTTTTTAGGGTAGTTTCATGCATTTTCTTAGGGAATAAGCAAGTTTTGGGTAGAATTTCACTTACATCTTGATTCAAGCATACATTGTGTACGTTACATGATTTCATGAGGATTTTGCATGAATTTAATGACAAATTGGATGATGCATTTCCCATGACTGGGACTAGAGCTTTGATGCACTTTATTGCTTGATTTCAGGACAAAGGAAGCAAGGAAGAACCACGTTAGCAGCCACGTTAGTCTAACTAACGTGACCTCTAACGTGGAATGGGAGCTAACTTGCAAAGTTAATAAGAAAAGTAATCGCCAATAACGCCCTCGAAGCCATAATAGCCCACGTTAAGAGTCACGTTAACTAAGTTAACGTGAACTCTAACGTTGAAGAAAGAAATGAAGCCAACGTTAGTGACACTTACCTTTGTCACTAACGTTGGACCAAGCTCACAATTGGCCACATTAAGAGCCACGTTAACTCAGTTAACGTGGACTCTAACGTTGAGAAGCAAAAGAGAAGCCAACGTTAGTGACACTTACCTTTGTCACTAACGTTGAGCTAAGCCACAATGAGCCACGTTAACTCCCACGTTAACTTAGTTAACGTGGAAGCTAACGTGGAGGGAGCAAGAATCGCCAACGTTAACTCCCACGTTAACTTAGTTAACGTGGAAGCTAACGTGGATAAGGGAATGATGAGCCAACGTTAGTGACACTCACCTTTGTCACTAACGTTGGAAATAGCTATCATTGCTACGTTAGAAGCCACGTTAACCTAGTTAACGTGGACTCTAACGTGGAAAGTAGGGGCACATTGGAACGTTAGTGACAAACGTAAGTGTCACTAACATTCTGGAAGGATTGGTAAGCTTACGTTAAGAGCCACGTTAACTTAGTTAACGTGGACTCTAACGTAGGGGGAAGGGAAGACTCTCAACGTTATTGGGAAAGGTGAGTCCCAATAACGTGTGCGAAGGACCAAGAGGCAATTTTAGTGGTCACGTTAGTGCCACTAACGTTGAAGTTAACGTGGACCATCCCTGGGTGAGGAACGTTAGTGAAAAAGGTGATTGTTACTAACGTTCTCAAACCCACACTCTCACTTAACGTTAACGCCACTAACGTCCTGAGCTAAACACCCTGCCTACTTCACACTTTCTCTCTGTAAGTAAAGCTAAGCCCACTGCAGAAGATAACTGCTTCAAACTCAAGATCCAAAGGCCCATATGCAAGACTTGAAGAACCAACTAGAAGATCAGAAGAGTAGTATATATAAGGGTAGTTTTGAAATAGGAAAAAAGCTTGGAGGGGGATTGGAAATTGGGAACTATTCTCTGTATAATTTACTTTTTCTGCACTTCTAGTTCTAATTTTCATGATGTATTCTCCATCTTTGTTTTCTATTTCTAGAGCTATGAACAACTAAACCCCTTTCATTAGGTTAGGGAGCTCTGTTGTAATTTGATAGATCAATACTAGTTTTCATTACTCTTCTTCTATCTTTTCTCTTGATTTTACTAGAAAGCTTTCAATCTTCATCCAATTGGGTAGTTATCTTGGAGAAGAAGCTATTCATACTTGGATCTCTTCTAAACCTTGGAAGAGGAATGAAGAGATCATGCTAGAAATGCTTTCTCATGTTGGACCAAATTGGGTTTGGTTGGATATGGTGACTATAATCCTACTAACACTTGATTTGGGAATGCATGTGGTATAATCAGTGACCATACTTCATCTCTTCTCATGAGCAATTGACTAAGGAATTGGCTATTGATCAAGATTTGAGAGATTGAATTTCCAAGGAATTGGAATTCGATCAATTAAGATTGCCAAGGAGATCAATGAATGCATTGATTGAGGAAGAGATGAAAATGAATTTGATCCGGAGAATGCAACATCTCCTAAGCCCAATGAATCCCCATTTCTGATCTTACCCATTCTCTTTAATTTCTGCAATTTACTTTTATGAGCATCTTCCCAATTCCCATTTAAATTCTGCAATTTACCTGATGCCATTTACTTTCAGCTCTTTACTTTCGGCATTTACATTTTCTGCTATTTACTTTCTCGCCCTTTAATTTCCTGCAACACTCAAACCAAATTCTGCTTCGCTCAACTAGAACATTCCTCTAATTAAAGATGCTTGACCAATCAATCCCTGTGGGATTCGACCTCACTCTATTGTGAGTTTTTACTTGACGACAATTCGGTACACTTGCCAAAGGAAAATTGTTGAGAGACAAGTTTCTGTGTGCATCAATTGGTGACACTTGAGTTATCAAACTCAACTGTTGATTGAAAATTGGGAATTGCTGATTGATTTGGATCCCTCTAAAGCTAGTCTTTCCACAGGAGTTGACTAGGACTTGAGGAATCAAATTGATTAGTCCTCTTGACTTTCCTTTATTTAGTAAGGGTTAACTAAGTGGGAGCAATAACAATTCTCATCACACCTGATAAGGATAACTAGGATGGGATTTCCAGGTCTCATACCTTGCCAAGAGTTTTTCTAATTATTAATTTATTTTTCTTGCCATTTAAATTTTTGTTCCTTATTTCAAAAAACCAAAAAATATACAATTTCTTAACCAATAAGAAATCATACTTCCCTGCAATTCCTTGAGAGACGACCCGAGGTTTAAATACTTCGGTTATAAATTTTATTAGGCTTTGTTACTTGTGACAACCAAACTTTTGTACGAAAGGATTTTCTCCCGGTTTAGAAGCTATACTTACAACACGATTATTCTTATAAAATTCTTTACTAGCAGTTAATCCCGTTCGTCAAAAAATGGCACCGTTGCCGGGGAGGTGCAATTGTGTGCCTTATTATTGGTTATTGTAAATATTATATTTTGCTTGTTTATTTGTTTTTATTTTTGTTTTTAATTTTTATTAGCTACTACGAGTTCTCACCACGTCGCTTTGAGTTTAGTTCTAATGTTGTCGAAAGGAATGGAAGCTATAACAGGAACATGCATCACGATCGAAAGAATCACAGATGGAAGGAGCCACGAGGATCTGATCAACCCTTTCGGCAATAAATCCTTCCAAGATACCATGGACAACGACCATTTTACAATGCATGCCAAGATAATAGTTACGGTGGACCCTTTCGTGACAAACCACCTCGCCAAATTACTATGGTCAAGAGCCATTCTGAGGTGCATACCAAGATGATAGATATGGTGGACCCCCTTGAAGTTACCAGCAAGCCCCATCATATGCCAATGAACCACCTCCTTAACATATCTTTGAACCACCATACTCACAAACCACCTACAAATATTCACCTCCATATGACCCTAACCTTTATCCACCCCAATTCCAATCCAGTTACTCCTAAGAAAAACCACTTTCATATGCACCATGTCCATATCCATCAACCCAAGAATCACAGGCTCGCCTCAAGGAAACAGTAGATCAATTTCATGCAACCCTTCATCAACTGGAGCAAGCGATAAATCAATTAGCTTCCTGACGTTCCGACACTCAAGGAACTCCCATGGCTTCATGTGGAGAATCTAATGAAGAACGTAACATGAAGGAGATACTAGAAGCTCCGGTTAGCAATACAGAGCATAACTTTATACTAGAACAAGTAGAGGAAGCTGAAATTATCAAGGAAAAAGAATTGGTTGAAGACTTAGGAGACGCTGAACCTCCATGGGAATCAAGAATTGTAGAGAATCCCGCCAAGAAATTCGCAATCGATGCTAAGGAGGATAGTGCACAACCCCCAAAGCATGTATCTTATGAAGAACTGGATGGAACAGATCAAGAAGCGAGTTTCCTTGGTAATGATGAGCATGAATCAAGTTCTCCTAATGATGACCCTACAGTCACAATTGAACTCTTTGAGCTAGAAGAATCTTGCCCAAGTGAATATGAAGATGATGTGGAGGTAGACTTTTCCCAACCTTCAACTTATGACTTGAGTGATGAGGAAAAATTGAAGACTTTGATCAAGACGTAGTTGCAATTGAAGAGGTCTGTAAGGAAGTGGAAGAATTCATAGAAGAATACAAGGGAGTGGAGCTTGAAAGACCACTGGAAACACCTCTCCCAAGGCCATTACCACCAATACAAACTTCAAGTGGGTAAAATTCTTAGCCTTTATCTTTACCTTTCCACTTGAATATGGTTTGCTTGAATCCGATGGTCAGCTTAGAGCTCTTTGTGGCTTTAAGAGTAAAAGGGAGATGGTTAGTAATAAGAGTTGGCATCCAAAGTTTAATACGGTTCCATGCTCCAAATGGAAATGCAAGAATTGGTATAGAGCTCAATTGAATGAATTTTGGAAGAAGTTCTGGTATCCCAGTGGAAATTCTGATTGTGTACCGCCCAGTTGGAACAATGTAGATAAAAGCAAAGACGGTTACAAAAGCAAGGTTTGGGATCCTGGAATTTATTCTGACAATCAACATCCCTGGGGCCTGAAATCCTACTTTAACTTGCTCGAAGGCATTACGTGTCTAGTTTAGGACCCCGGAGGCTATTGGAATTACAAACGCTGGTGGAGGTTTCTGGATGAGTTCAATCACAAGCCACCATAACAAGGAGCTCATCAAATGTCCAACTTCAGAACTTTAACTAAAATTGCTAGATGGGAGACAACCCACCATGGTATGATCGTTCCTTTTTCAATTTTAATTTTATTTCGTTTTGTTTGATTTTAGTTTTATTTTATTTTATTTCATTCTCCCTAGAATCATTCATAACATCCGCATCAGCATCTGCATTTTGCATTTTGCATATTTCAAAAAAAAAAAAATCACACCACGCGTGCGCATCGGCCACGCGTGGGCATCGATCTCAAATCGACGTCACCATCCAACGCCCAGAAAGTTGGGCTGGAATCGTGCGGCTGGTGTACGTTAGGCACAATTGGGCCACGTGTGCGCGTCAATAACGCGAACGCGTCATTTTCACTTAGACACACCACGCGTGAGCATGGGCGACGGGTACGCATGCTGAATTCGTACGCATGCTGAATTCGCGTCGCATTAAAATCTTTGCCCCCTTAATTGAAACAGAGAGTTGTGCCAAAATGACGCTGAATTCGTGCGTTTAGCACAATTCTAGTCGACGCGTCCGCATGCTTCACGCGTGCGTGTCATTTTCATTATCCCTCAATTACGCATTCGTGTCAATGACGCTTTTGCGCCGTTTCAATTTTACCTTATCCACGCGCTCGCGTGACCCACGTGCTCGCGCGACCCACGCGTACGCATGGATTTGAATTCACTAACCCCCCCTGACGCGAAAACCCTAGCCCTTGTGTGCTCACTTTTCCCCCCTCCCTCACAGTCTTCTCCTCTCCTCTCTCCAACCTCCCAAGCACCACCGCCATCCCAGCCGCCGCGCCACCACCATCGACAACCCCTCGTCGCACCGCCCTCACCCCCTATTTTACCCTATCTTCCTCTTCTTCCCCCTACGCCTCTCCTCACCCCTGCCCTGTCGCCAACCCAACCCCGCTGCCGCACCTTAATGCCGTCCACCACCACCCCAACGGCACACTTCTCTCATCACCCCTCCCCTTCTTCCCCTACCCTCCCTATCCCTCTTTCACCCCCTGCCTCCACCCGGACCACCGCAGGCACCCCAGCGCCGCCGTGCCGCCCACCAGTGCCACCACACCACCACCCTCTCTCTTCGTTCAATTTGTTTCACTACGCGCACCAGGTTCTACTTCACTCCGATTCCTTTCCCATTCCAGTTTGTTAGTTTGCATATTTTTTAACTCTGTTCAAATTAGGATAGTTGGTGATGCATGTTCGTAGTGGATTTTAGGTGGTTAGGTAGCTAGGATGTGGTTAGTGGATTTAGGTCTGATAATTGCGCCGTTCTTGCTGCTTGCTTTATCTGTTTCGCAATTATGAAATTGCTGTGCTGTTGATGTTGCTATTCACTGCTGTTCCATTCTTGTTCGATACTATTTTGTTTCATCGGATCTTAATTGAGTGTTGCAAATGCCTATATAACTGCACATACATTAGCATTCTTGTTGCCATTTTCTTTTTATCCTCAATGATTCAGTATGCCGAATACATTGCATCCATATCCTATATTCTTGCTTGCTTACTGAATTTGCTAAAGCCAGGCTGATTACATATACCTAATTACTGTTGTTTTGGATTAGCTAAATCACTTATTACTGTTTTGGATTGGCTAAACTTGCTTATTACCTATACTTGCTATTTTTGGTCTTACCTGTTCTAGGATTCATATAAGCTGCTAATCTTGCTTAAAAGTAATGCTCCTTGCATTATTAGGCTATTTGATATTCCGAGAACGTCTAATTTTTAGCCAAAATGCTGCCCGATTTTTCTGCAAATTGTTTCACTCAACTACCATTTATAAATTGGCTTTGGTACTTTTGAACGCTGCACTAATTGGTTTCAACCAAGCCAATTCATGGATGAATGGGCTAGCATTCCTACTTCTTCTGGTTCCCTTCTTAGTTAAATCGTATTATTGATGATTTTATTCATTTTGCACTTCTTTTAATTTACATGATTTATCATCATTAATCTGCATTCTCTGCTTGAATGTGAGGTGCTGGTTCTTTAAGTTTGTGCAATTTTTGTTAACTAGGAACTACAATACCATGCCACTAACTTTAACTTCACTCTTTAACCCTTAACTGCATTAACTTTTTAACTTCTCTCTTAGTTTTGAAGTAAAAAATTTCAACCCATTTCAAGGCATGATTATTGTCGTTCCTGATAAACAAGCATTCCGCATATCATAGATCTTGGATTGTGACTCTTATTTAAATTCTTTGACTTTTAGCTTGCCTATAGTCCAAAATTCTACATCTATCTAACTCACTTCATGCTTATATTGCTATTATATTCCTCTTTTGCCCATCTATGCTTATATTGCTCAAATACTATTTGCTTACCTATTTTCCTGCTTTAGTTTAATAAACTGTATCCTGGACCTCTGCTTTTCAGGATGTCTGACCCAAAAGGCAAAGGAAAAGCCAAAACAGGCACAGGCAAAAGAAAGAGAGGAGAATCCTCTACCACTATTTTAGATATCCTACATGACGATTCCTGGCGGGAGAAGAATTTTACCCCGCAGGAAAAAGCTGATCAGTTAGTGCCTGCAACCGACCCAGTCAAGTTCGCAAACCGTTATTGTGAGCTAAAGTATGATGTCTTTGGGACTCACAGGCACCTATACTTGGAAAAGACCCTCAGAATCCCAGCTGAACTACAGTAGTACACCACAGAACAAATCAAACAGAGAGGCTGGTTCTTTCTGGAGAGGAACTTGATTGAGGTAAATGCATCCTGGGTTAGAGAATTTTACTGCAACTATTTTAAAACAACCCTGGATGTAGTACAGCTCAGAAGGAAGCAGATTCTAGTTACTGAGGAGGCAATTAAAGATATCCTCCAATTCCAGCTTAAGTCAGATGAACCAGATGGTTACCAGAAGGCTGAAGAAGATATGAGGTTTATGCGTTTTGATTGGGAAGCAGTCAAACGCACTATAGCTATTGATCCTGCTGTCCCATGGGTTATGGGAAAGTCAACAGTGCACCCTAAAGGCATCAAGATCAATTATCTAAACGATGAGGCTAGGCTATGGTAGCAAAGTCTGAGCAACTATGTGATGCCAAGCACTTACGAGACTGAGGTGCCAGCTGCCATGATTACTCTTATCTGGTGCGTGATGGAAGGCAAGGACCGGTACCTTCCCCGATTTATCCGGTACTACATGGCCAGGGTCCATGTCCAAGGCACTCTGCCCTTCCCCTATTTGATTACTCAGATGGGCCGCCGAGCCGAGGTACCCTAGGAGCTTGCGGATGAGAAGCCACCAGCCGCTGACTGCAAGAAGATCATCCCACATGGCAGAAAGTTCATAGCTCTGGGCTACAGACCGCCCTCACTTACTGCCCCCACTGATGCAGCCACATCTTCTACTGCCCCCTCAGCATCTGCTGCACCAGCCACCACCACAGCACCTTCACCTGCTTCCAAGCCCATTTACCACTTAGTGCACTGCCTCTTTCAGCGGCTAGACCAGATCGAGTGCCGCAGCCAGCGGCAATATGAGTGGTCTGAGCGTCGCAACAACCGACCCTATGAGCATTTGAAGTTGATGATCCGGTCGGGCCACACTGACATTGTAACGACCCAATTTTCAATATGTGTAGATCATACTGGAAACTGAGTGCTACCAATTTTTCTTCCTAATTATTATCTATTATTTATCATATGAGCCTGATTTGTTTTTAAAAGCGTAGTTAATTTGCGAGGTGTATTTTTTTTTTGAAAATGTTTCGGTTAATAGACGGAATCACTCGTAATCAATTCACAAGTGATAACAGATAAAACAATTATAAACAACCACACATAAATACATCACAAGTAGCTAGCAACATTTAGTGATCCAGCCTTTGTTAGAGTATAGACCTTTAGTTAGAACACCCCTAGATATAGCTAGATAATAACTATATACATATACATACATACAACATCCCAGGTCCTGACCTATTCAAGAGGTCCCTAAGCTGGCACCTAGGCTAGCCTAGACTCTATACTCACCTAGTCCCTCTAAACTACTAAACTGAGGGAATGTACGTTCTAAGTCTTCAAAACTCGAGTTAAGTCGAATTTTATCAAAAGGTGGAAGGTCGTCTACTACTCCTCTGCATGATCATACATTTTAATATGACGTCCTACTGGTACTCCGTCAAGTAGCGACACAACAGGAGTCCCATACACAGGATTTAGGCTAAAACGCGCATACGAACGGGGTGCAGACGTTGGCTGGTCTCATAGTATATACATATAAACAGAGAACGAGATTCACCCTAGACTCAGAAGACTACCTAGAGCAGAATCTTTTTTGCATACGACCGTCAGCGAACTACGGAAGGGAACACATGCTTCCATCTGAAGGGGGAAGGGAGAGAGAAGGGGTAATAACTGGGAAGTTCTTAGTAGGGTCGGGGTTATTAGTTAAGTTCATTAATTTGTGTCGCTTAGCAGACATATAGCAGAATATAGAGATGCAGTAAATAGAAGATACAGATAAATAGAAAAAATAGAAAAAATAGAAAGCAGAACGCAAACAAAAGAATACAAGAAAATAAAACACAAATACAAAGAATAGAATACAAACAAACAAAGCATACATTCATTCAACAATCATAACAGAGGAAATGCACAACCAAATATGATGCATGTCTGTCCTATGCAGGCTATGAGCTCACGTGTCGGTTTACACCCACCCTGCAGCCCGACATTACGTAGGAACTAGTCCTAGATATGGCTTTATCTCTGTAGGTGAACTTCGGTCTACAGAAACAGCACTCCCATAAGTGAACTTCGGCTTACAGGAATAGTTTAATCACAATACAACAACTTTCTGTAGGTGAACTTTGACCTACAGAAATAACACCTCTGTAAGTGAACTTCGGCTTACAGAAATAGTCTAATTACAGCACAACAATTTTCTGTAGGTGAACTTTAGCGTACAGAAATAGCACCTCTGTAAGTGAACTTTGGCTTACAGAAATGGCGCCCCTGTAAGTGAACTTCGGCTTACAGGTATTACAACTCTCTGTAGGTGAACTTCGGCTTACAGGAGCAACACCCTGAGATACACAATTGATATTCACTGCAGGTGAACTTCGGCCTACAAGAATAATAACTCACTGTAGGTGAACTTGGGCCTACAAGACCGCTAGGGCCAATGGAAAAGCATCAGATGAACATATAATAAAATATCACGCCACAAGGCTTAACTCTTTATTTTTATACTCTTCTCCTCTATTCTCTTTGTTATATTACTCTTTTCTCATTATCATCATTCATTATCATTCTCATTATTCATAATCACTTTCACATTCTTATGCAGTACTTCTTTCTTTCTCTGTTCAATCATACTATACAAACTTTACAGCTTTTACTTTTACAACATCTTAACTCAAACCATTTCTCTTTATCAGATTACTCTTTTCTCTGTATCCCTTTATTCTACTCTAGTTACTCTTTTTTCTGTATCTCTTTACTTTTCTCTGATTACTCTGTTCTCTGTGTTTTTCTACTCTGCTCTGATTTTTCTGTTTAACGTATGTATTTAAAGCTTGTGTAAATTTCGGTATGAATAGTTAGTCTATCCCAAGTATAGGTTCATTAAGTCTATACTGAAACAGTCTAACTTTTCATATAATACCTAACCCTAGTCACAATTCAATGACTAACTATGTTGCCCTAGTTCGTTCACTAAATCTCTGTCTGATTTTCTGTTATTAAAACTTTACAGACTTTTTCTTCGACTTTTATTTTTTCTTCAACTTTTTATCTTTCTTTTATCTTTGTCTCACTAACATGTTATTACCACTCCCTAAGTGTTTTATGAAGGTAATTATGAGATTCTGCACTTAAAGTTATCTTTCTAAAACTTTTCCAGAAAACTGCCTTTTTCGTATTATTTTATTATTTTTATTAAAATATTATTTTTAATTAAATATTATTATTTAATATTTTATTATTATTTATTATTTTATCATTAATTTTCGAAGATTACCTTACCTTTTACTTTTAACCTTTAAAATTTACTTTCTACCAAACGTAACTTTTAATATTTCTACCTTAACCACCCTAACTTTCAGAAATTACCAAATAACCCCTCAAACACCAAAATATTTACTTCCTTACCCTTTCTAAGATCTAAAAGGTGTTCTCCAATGTTCTTCACCTCACTTAAAGTGTTCTTCGTGTTCTTCGTATATTCTTCAAATTCTTTCTCTGTTTTTACCCGTTTTTCAGTCTTTTCAGCAACCGATTTTTACCATAATTCAAATTAAATTAGCAGCCACTAAAACCCCATCTTTTCTACATGATTTCAACACAAATTGAACCTCAATTTAAGCCTAGGGTTTCGTTTTTCCAGCTGCCCCAAGAACATGAACTTTAAAGCTTGAATTTCATCAAATTTCATCAAAATTTTACCAAATTTTCACCAAGAATCAATCATATATGCAACCAATTTTTAGCACAGCCAAATCATACAACATTCACACAACTCAAACACAAATAATCAAGATTAATTTCGTGACACCCTACCTTGATTTGCTGCTCCAAATCCGGTTACTCTTTGAAGTGTTCTTAAAGCACTGTTTCCTCCTAAAACACATCAAGAACCACTTTAAAACTCTAAACCATCAACTAAACAAACTTTAGCAGCATCTTAGGAAGGTTATCCTCACCTTAAACATGCAGGAAATCAAAGATCTTTGGCCCACAAGTCAATCTAAGCAAGAGATCTAAGGAAGAACATCAAGAAAATACTTTTTTAAGCATGTTTCCTTGAAAACCAAATTGAAGAGGGAGGGAGACAGCCATCTCACCTTATTTCCAGCCTTGATAAGTCACATGGTTATGTAGAGGAAGAAGAGATGATCATTTTGGTAAAATCGGAGTTTTGATTTGAGTTTTAGTTCAGAAGAAATCAAGCTTTGAAGATTAAGTGTTCATGAAGTTTTCTCTCTTTTCTCTCCTTTCAATTTCGGCCAAAGGGAGTAAATGACCAGCTAAGTTGTGATTGCTGGCTTGGAGGTGGATTAAAATAATATTAAAATATCTCAGGTGTATAACTACTAAAACTAGATGTATCGGAACACTCGTTAAAACATCTCTAAAAATTATTTTCTGAGCTACTAGCATAAATGACACTAGTAACATATTTATTATGAGAATAGAACATGTATGATGAGGTCTTAGCATTGCTAAAGTCATCAGAGAGTGCTGGTGCTAAGCTGCACCAGTAAACCGTAAACCCGGTTAAACTAATTTTCTATTTTTAACTAAAACAGACCAGGTAACCTTATAATATCATTCAAGCATTTTCTAATACTCATATAATGATAAAATTATACTATTATCTCTCTCCTCTCATGAATCGACTCCGGTTCGTCAAATAGAGACTATTTACGAAAATCAGAATCAAAACTGCCAACCGATACGGTTCAAAAACTAGGTTCTTCGTGACCGCGTTATCGAGCTTGCCTCGGAAAAGGTTCTAGTTTAAGGATGACATAATGACAATGAGGATTGAGATACTTGTTGATATAGAAGAGGTGTTCCCTTTACTGATCTTCTGGCGAAATCCGTGCCTTCGGAAAAGATCTCGCATTCTCGAAAATCAGTGTTGTTACAGACATCCCCTCCAAGCCTGACACACCATTAGAGCCATCTGAGGAGGAGGAGGATGAGCAGGAGAACGATGCACAGGCAGAGGCTGAGCAGGCTGTGCCACATCATGAAGAGTCCCAGCAGATACAGCCAGCAGATCCAGAGGTCCCTATACAGACTGAGACTCCGCTTTAGCAGGCAGACCCCCAGGCACCCACACAGACTGCAGCACCTCAGGCCACCACAGAGACACCAGCAGAACACCCTTCCGGAGATGACGCTTCTTCACACCCAGGTTGATTGAGCATCAAGGACGATGCTATTATATAAGTGTGGGGAGGTCGCCATCATTGGCAAACTTTATTTTGGTGAACCACTTTCAGACTCTTTATCCTATTTTATTCTTTTTTTGTATTTTTATTTTATTTTATTTTTATTTTATCTTATTTTCCTTTTCAGTACTTGCACATTTTCTTTTGCTGTTTTTTTGTCTATTTCTACTTTACTACATTTTTCACTTTGGACTGTGTATATATCTTATATATTTAGCTTAATTTTCCATCTTAGCTTATTTAGTTGTGATATAGAAAATATGGATTATTTAGTTTAGTTTACCCTTTTAGCATATGACAAATTGGTTTAATTGAAAATAAAGAGTAAACTAGAAATTTTTAGTTTTTCAGAATCATAACAATCCACCCCACTATATATATATAGCAATAAATGTTGGTAAATTCACAACATTTTTCAAAGAATATACTTATTTTTATATGAGCCATTCAAAGATTCACATTGAATTGAATGGAAACTCTTAATTCCTTCTTGCATGATATCTGATAGCACGAAAAACTTGTCTCTCAACAAATCTCCCTTCGGCAAGTATACCGAATTGTTGTCAAGTAATAACTCACAAAAGAGTGAGGTCGAATCCCACAGAGATTAACGGATTAAGCAATCAATGGTTAATTGATTATCCTAGTTAGACGGTTCATATTTGGATGATGAGCAATAGGGAACTGTAAATTGACAGAAAAGTAAAGAAAGCAATAAAGTGCAAAAAAGTAAAATGGCAAGAAAAGTAAATGTAAGAACTAAAAATAAACGAACATTGGGTTCAAGAGATATTGCAACCCTCTGGATCAAGTTCATTCTCATCTCTTCCTCAATCAATGCATTCATTGATCTCCTTGGCAATCTTAAGTGATCGAATTACAATTCTTTGTAATTCAATCTCTCAAATGTTGATCAATAGCCAATTCCTTGGTCAATTGCTCATGAGAAGAGATGAAGTATGGTCACTGATTATACCACATGCATTCCCAAATCAAGT
This sequence comes from Arachis hypogaea, assembly GCF_003086295.3. Classification (NCBI taxonomy): domain Eukaryota; kingdom Viridiplantae; phylum Streptophyta; class Magnoliopsida; order Fabales; family Fabaceae; genus Arachis; species Arachis hypogaea. Next base: position 49,884,839 of record NC_092050.1, read on the forward strand.
GTTGGTAGAATTATAGTTACCATATCTTTCCAACCCCAATTTGGTCCAACGTGAGAAAGTATTTCTAGCATGATCTCTTCATTCCTCTTCCAAGGTTCAGAAGAGATCCAAGTATGAATAGCTTCTTTTCCAAGATAACTACCCAATTGGATGAAGATTGAAAGCTTTCTAGTGAAATCAAGAGAAAAGATAGAAGAAGAAGAATAAGAACTACAATTGATCCATTGAATCACAATAGAGCTCTCTAACCCAATGAAAAGAGTTAGTTGATCATTGCTCTACAAAAATAGAAAAGAAAAAAGTGTAGAAAAGTAAAGATGAAGATTAAAACTAAAACTGAAACTTCAAAATTCATAAATGAAAATTACAAAGAAAAGAAAGAAAAGGAAAAGTGTGTGAGGGGGGGAGTTCGAAGACCCCTCTTCAATCCCCCCATTCCAGAATGTCCTTTGAATGTAAAAGCTAAGGCCCTTATATAGGCTCTCCTAAATTACAAAATAAAATTAAAAGCAATTTAAAATTAAATGAAAATTCCTATTCTAGATGCTTCTTGTGGCCTTGATTGGTTGACACTTGTGGGCTTGCTTCCTTGAGGTTAGGTGGTCCTTGAAAGATAATCAAGTTGAGGACCAGGTGCTAATGTCAGTGCTAACGTTAGCCATACTAACGCTACAAGTGTGGCGTTTGTGCTGAAGCTAGTGTGGCTAACGTCACACTTGCTACCCAGTTGGTGTTTTTGGGGCTTAAAAGAGGCCTCTGGTTTGTGCTCCAATTTCATACCCATTATAGATTATTATATATCGTTGGAAAGATCTGAATGTCAGATTTCTAACGCAACTGAAATCACCTCAATTGGACCTATGTAACTTAAGTTATGCTCTTTTGAAGGGGACAGGGTTGCTGGCATAGTGGCTGGCGTTATTGGCAAACGTGAGTGCCAATAATGTCCGCGATCAGGGGCTGAAAATTGCCAGTTTCTGAAGCTCAACTTAATATCCATGATAAACCACTATTTTATAGTTTATATTGTGTTTAATTGTGTGGTTTTGTCATGATCCTTACCCACTTATTCATCAATTTAGCATGCATTTAGATTTCCTTCCTAAATTCAGTGCATGTTTGAAAATTGCTTCCTAAAGACTTTAATTATTTAATTTTAATTCTCCTTTATTCCATTCGATGCCGTGATCTATGTGTCAAGTGTTTCAGGCTTTGTAGGGCATGAATGAGATGGAGATTGGAGAGGAAGCTAGCAAAAATGGAAGGAACACAAGAATTTGAGGAGATAACCAGCGAGAAGTGACGCGGTTGCATGGCTCACGCGACCGCGCGAAGGAGCGCAAATCGCAGTGACGCGACCGCATGACTCGCACGGTCGCGCGAATTGGAAAGCGCAAGTGACGCGGTAGCGTGGACGACGCGAACGCGTGGAGAGGAAAAAGAGCAAGCGACGCGTCCGCATGGATGACGCGATCGCGTGACATGTGCGATCTGCATAATCTGCAGGATTCACTGGGGGCGATTTTGGACCTTATTTTCGGCCCAGTTCTCGGCCCGGAACAGCAGACTAGAGTCAGAGAATATGCAGAAACAAGACACATTCATTCAGTAGTTTTAGATCCAGTTTTACTCTCTTAGGTTTTTCTCTCTAGGTTTTGAGTATTCTAATTTGGAATTGATCCGAGCATTGGAACATTGAGAAGAGTTATTTCCCTCATCAAGACTTCGTCATTCTAGTTCGTTTTCTTAACTTGGTTTCATTCTTCCATGTTCTTTGCTTTGTTCAATTTTGTATTTGAATGCTTTTATGATTAATTAATGCAAGGATTATTTCTTCTTAATTCAATTTCAATTCCAATAATCATGTCTTCTTTTAATTCCCTTTCATGTGCTATGGATTCTTTACTTACAATGCGTGAGTAGTTTCCTTACATGATGGGGAGTTGATTAAAAGGAACTCTTGAGTTGGAAGGATTGAAGGAAAAATTTGTAATTGGGTTAAATGTTGGATTGCTATCCTATCACCGACACCAATCCCTTTGAACTAAGTGGGTTGCAACTTGTGAACAGATCTGGCATTCCAACTTGTTTGACTTTCCCTTACCTAGTAAGGATAACCAAACACAGTAACCGTTAATTATAAATCAATCTTAAAAATCACTCCATCAATGATAGAGATTCTAACCAATCAATTCCCAGTCAAGGCTTTTATTTATATTATTTAAAATTCCTCAATTTAAATTCCAATTTACTTAGCTCAACTTCTTGGAACATCTGATTAATAAAACAACACACTTTTCTGCAACTCGTTGGGAGACGACCTGGGACTTAAAACTCCCATTAATTTTAATTTAAACTCTCTGTGACATATTTCTAAATTGATAGGCAGATTTTCGGTGAGTTAAGAACTATACTTGCAACGTAACCATTTTAATAAATTTTTAATTCACCAGCTTCTGCGTCCTATCAATTTTTGGTGCTGTTGCCGGGGAGTTGCAATAGAGTGCTAATTTTATTAATTAGAATTTATTTATTTGCATTTTATTTAATTTTGCTACTATGAGCTGCATGTTTCTTCCGTCAAATGACACGTTCACTTTCTGATCCGCGCTTGCTAATATTCGATCCTGAAATTGAAAGAACAATTTCACGAATAAGGCGAGAACATCGTAGGTTAACCCGCTCTGAGGGTGGATCTGAAAGTGAATATGAGGAAGAAACCAGCCCCCGTTCTACTGATTCGGTTGTTTTACGTGCAGAAAACATGGCAGCTAGAAGAGTTACCATCCAGGAGGAAGGAGCTCCTGATTTTACAATGCAACCGTTTCAAGCACATCATCCAGCGGTAGCTACAGATTTTGAAATAAAGACCGCACTGTTAAATTTGATGCCCAAGTTTCATGGCCTACCTGCTCAAGAGCCTATCAAGCACTTGAGAGATTTCCAGGCAGCCTGTTCTACTGTCAGGCGTGACGGCACTGATGAAACTTCAATTCTGCTGAAAGCTTTTCTGTTTTCTCTAGAGGGAAAAGCAAGAGAGTGGTACTACACTCAACCTATGGCAAATGTATCCAACTGGGATACACTCAGAAAGGAGTTTCTGGAGAAATTCTTTCCATCTGAAGTTACTGATAAACTGAGGAAGCATATCTCTACAATTGTTCAGGATGACAGTGAGACTCTCTTTGAATACTGGGAGCGCTTCAATAATCTTCTGGAAGCATGCCCCCACCACATGATTGACAAGATCGTGCTACTCAGCTATATCACACAAGGTATGAGGCCCCAAGATAAGACCACATTGGAAAGTGCCAGCAATGGGTCTATGAAGAAGTACAAGACCACTGATGAAGCTTGGCAATTGATTAGTGATTTAGCTGAATCTACTCGGAACCACAGACAGAAGCAAGGCCATTCAAAAGTCGTTGCAGAAGTATCTTCTGGCAGAGAGACTGCTGCTCTAACTCAAAGCATCTGTGAGATGACCAACCTGCTGAAGCAAATGCAGTTGAATCAACAAGCTCAGCAAACTCAACCGTAATAAAATCAACAACTAGTCCCATAAAGAGTTTGCGGAATTTGTGCTGATTACAGCCATTACACTGATGAATGCCCGCAGCTCCAACAAGAAGACAACATGGTGGCATCCACTCACAACTTCTATGACCGCCCCAACCAAGGGTACAATCAAAGTGGAAATAATAACCATGGATTGCAGGACAATACAAACCAGAAATGGAGGGACAACAATAACAGGGAAGGCAGAGATAATCAGAAAAATCAGAGGTGGAATAATAACAACAACAGGCAGCAAAATCAACCTTACCGAGCACCTCACCTGAGGCAAAACCAAGGACCACCGAACAATCAGCAGCAAACCTCTTAATTTACTCATTCTTCTGTATCTTCTAATGAAGATTTATTACAAGCTTTTGAGAAAAGACAACTGGCCATGGAAAGTACCATCGTGAACACTATTAATACCAGTCTGAATGGTCTCACCTCTACTCTGCAAGCTTTTATGACACAGCTTGGTTTAACACAAAATTCCAGCAACCAACCTTCAAGCACCACTAGAATCCCCTCTCAACCGTTACCCAATCCAAAGGGAGGCATTAATGCCATCACCCTGAGGTCCGGAACCACACTGCAGGAGAGGAATCAGGAGGAACCAAGCTCACCAGAATACGCCTCAGCTGAAAAGGTGGTAGAAATCAAAGATGTTGAAGAGGAAGAGGATATACAGGACATAGCTGAAGAAGAGATAGCTCAACCACAGGAAGGAGCACAAAAAGGCGCAGGCACCACAGAAAACACTACTCCCATTCCATTTCCACAACTTGCAAGGAAGCCCAGGAAGCAGCTGGAACCTGATCCTAAAATGGTAGAAATATTCAAAAAGGTTGAGGTAACTGTTCCCCTTTTTTATGTTATTCAGCAGGTACCTAAATATGCAAAGTTTCTAAAAGACTTATGTATCCATAAAGACAAGATTAATGAATTAGAAACTATTCATTTAGGTAGTTCTATATCTGCTTTAATGGGAGGATTACCTGAAAAATATAGTGATCTAGGTCCTTGCATAGTTAGTTGTACTGTTGGTGGTGTAGTAATTTATGATTGCATGTGTGATTTAGGAGCATGTATCAGTATAATGCCTTTGTCCATATATGATGTTTTGAGGCTCCCTCCCTTAAAAAGGTCAGCAGCTCGTTTTGTGTTAGCAGATAAAAGCATTATTACAGTGGCTGGAGTTGCTGAAGATGTTTTGGTGAATATTAAAGGGCTCACATTTTCCACTGATTTTTATATCTTGGAGATGTCCCATAATGATTCAGATAAGCCATCATCGATCCTACTTGGAAGACCATTCCTGAAGACATCAAAATTCAAATTGGATGCTTTTTCAGGAACATACTCCTTTGAAATAGATGGCCGCATAGTGATCTTCAATCTGAATGGAGTCATTAACAACCCCCCAGAAGATCGTTCTATGATGTCATAGACGAAAGTATGGCTGAAGTTCAAAAAGAAGAGTTTGAAGAGAGGCACACTGGACAAGGTCCGAGTGTGGGGACCCTCTTAACTGACAGTGAGGGCACTTCGCCACTTTCACAAGCCCCAGATAATCCAGAGCCTGCCCATGATCAAAAGTTAGAATTGAAACCTCTCCCTCCACATCTCAAATATGCTTATCTTGAGGATGAGCAGAAGCTTCCGGTTATAATTGCAAGGGAACTGACTTCTCAACAAGAAGAGCAGTTACTTGATGTACTGAGGAAGCATAAGAAGGCAATTGGGTGGAGTTTGGCAGACATAGTGGGAATTAACCCTCAAGTATGCGAGCACAGAATATTTTTAGAAGAGGGAGCAAGACCTGTCCGTCAACCCAAGAGAAGATTGAATCCCACCATCTTGGAAGTTGTCAAGAAGGAGGTGACCAGACTATTGGAGGCCGGTATCATATATCCCATTTCAGACAATAAATGGGTAAGCCCAGTACAAGTGGTGCCCAAGAAGTCCGGAGTCACTACCGTGAAGAATGAGCATAGAGAGCTCATAGCAACTAGAGTTCAGAATGCTTGGAGAGTCTGCATTAATTACAGGCGTCTCAACCAAGCTACCCGTAAGGATCACTACCCACTTTCATTCATTGATCAAATGTTGGATCGCCTGTCAGGTAAATCACATTATTGCTTTCTAGATGGTTACACAGGTTATTTCCAGATTCATATAGCTCCTGAGGATCAGGAAAAGACTACTTTTACATGTCCTTTTGGGACTTACGCTTATAAGAGAATGCCCTTTGGCAATGCACCGGCCACCTTCCAAAGGTGCATGATGAGTCTTTTTTCTGATCTTATTGAGGACTGTATGGAAGGTTTTTATGGACGATTTTAGTGTTTATGGTTATTCTTTTAACCTTTGCTTAGATGGATTATCTAGAGTATTAGATAGATGTATTAATACAAACCTTGTATTGAATTTCGAAAAATGCCACTTTATGGTAAAACAAGGGTTTGTATTAGGACATGTGGTATCTAATAATGGCATTTCTGTAGACCCAGCAAAGGTGAATGTTATTTCTAGTTTACCTTACCCCTCTTCTGTGAGGGAAGTCCATTCGTTCCTTGGCCATGCAGGTTTCTACAGGAGATTTATTAAGGACTTTAGTAAGGTGGCACTTCCCTTATCCAGATTACTGCAGAAGGATATTGAGTACGAGTTCAGTAAGGATTGCAAACAAGCGTTTGATAAGCTGAAAACTTCTCTGACTCAAGCTCCAATTGTGAGAGGACCAGACTGGAGCCAGCCGTTTGAAATCATGTGCGATGCTTCCAACCATGCAGTAGGAGCAGCGTTGGCTCAGCGTGAAGGTAAGGATCCTTTTGTTATTGCCTATGCGTCTAAGACTTTAGACACTGCCCAGTCCAATTATACTACTACTGAAAAAGAGCTACTTGCTATTGTTTTTGCTCTGGATAAATTCCGGACTTATTTACTTGGTACTAGAGTAGTAGTGTATTCAGACCATGCAGCTCTAAAGTATCTATTAGCTAAAAAGGAATCCAAACCAAGACTTATACGTTGGATACTGCTGTTACAAGAATTCGATTTAGAAATAAAGGATAGGAGTGGTAATCAAAATTTAGTAGCAGACCACTTGAGTCGCCTTGAACATATTAAGGATGATTCTACTCCTATAGATGATAATTTTCCTTTTAACAACCTGCAAGCAGTATCTGAGGTAGTCCCTTGGTATGCACCTGTTGCTAATTATTTAGTTAGCCGCACATTTCCTCCACATTTTTCTAAACATCAAAGAGACAAACTGAAAAGCAAGTCTAAATATTATATATGGGATGATCCATATTTATGGAGATGTGGCGCTGACCAGATAATTAGACGTTGTTTACCTCAATCAGAATTCCAGTCCATTTTAGAGGCCTGTCACTCATCTGAGAGTGGAGGTCACTTTGGCCCTCAAAGAACAGCTAGAAAGATCTTAGACTGCGGATTCTAGTGGCCTACTCTTTTTAGAGATGCTGCTGAGTTTTGTAAATCTTGTCACCCATGCCAGAAATTTGGTAACATATCCAAGAGGGATGAGATGCCTCAACAATATATGCTTTTCTGTGAAATTTTTTATGTTTGGGGCATTGACTTCATGGGTCCATTTCCAAATTCTAGTGGATATTTTTATATATTGTTAGCTGTGGATTATGTTTCCAAATGGGTGGAAGCAATTCTTACCCACACTGATGATGCTAACACTGTTGTTTCCTTTGTGAAAAACCATATTATATGCCGCTTTGGATCACCACGAGCGATCGTGAGCGATCAAGGCACCCATTTTTGTAACAGGAGACTAACAGGATTGATGAAGAAGCATGGGATAATCCATAAAGTTGCAACAGCTTATCATCCCCAAACTAATGGGCAAGCCGAGGTGTCGAACAGAGAAATTAAGTGTATCTTGCAAAAGATAGTGAAGCCTCATAGAAAAGAGTGGAGCACCAGGCTACAAGATGCACTGTGGGCATACAGAACAGCATACAAGACACCCATTGGGATGAGTCCCTTCCGCTTGGTTTATGGAAAAGCTTGTCATCTCCCAGTTGAAATAGAACACAGAGCCTTCTGGGCAGTTAAGGAGTGCAACATGGGAATTGAGAATGCTGGAGCTGAAAGAAAGTTGCAACTGCAGGAACTGGAGAACCTTCGCCTGGAAGCTTATGAGAACTCCAGAATATACAAGGAAAAGATGAAAGCTATGCATGATCAAAACATCAAGAAGAGAGAGTTCCAACCTGTAGATTTTGTTCTCCTTTACAAATCTCGACTGAAGCTCATGCCCGGTAAGTTGAGATCAAAATGGGAAGGTCCATACAGAATAGAGAAGGCTGAACCGTACGGAGTTTATCACCTAAGCCATCCTTCAAGCTCTGAACTTATTAAGGTTAATGGACAATGCCTGAAGCTATACCATGGTGAGAAGGTGCAGAAAAATAAGGAGCTTGAGATCTTCCGCTTGGAAGACCCCCACATCGCAGCAGATTGAGCTATTGGAGCGTCCAACTTACGGACGTAAAAGCAAAGTGCTTGGTGGGAGACAACCCACCGCGGTATGATCGTTCTTTTCTTCATTTTTAGTTTTTCTTCTTTAGTAACTCTTCTCTTTATTAGTGCTTTTGTGCTCTTTCAATTACATGTCTTTATCTTTCCTTAAAAAAAAATAAAATAATTTTTTTGCCGCGCGACGTGATCGCACCAGCGACGCATCCGCGTGGCAGGGGGAGTAAAGAAAAATAAAAATGAACAGAAAGTTACGCATGAGGAGCGCTGCAGTCGTGCCAATGGCACAAGTTACCCCACGCGACCGCGTCGCTGACGCGACCGCGTCGCATGGAAATCATGGCCTCCCACGCGACCGTGTGCCCCACGCGGCTGCATGCCCTGAATTTTCGACGTAAAAGGGTGTACATCGACATTTTGTGCGAGAGTGATGCTGGATTGGTGCTGGAAGCACAATCCTTGTCACGCGACCGCGTCACCGACGCTGCCACGTCACCCATTTTATGACGCGCATTCATGCGATCGCGTGACCCACGCGATCGCGTCACCCCAATTTGGCAATTGAATTAAATTGAACAGAGAGTTGTGCTGGAGCGAGGCTGCACTCGCGCCAGATGAATAACATGGGTCACGCGACCGCGTGACCGACGCGATCGCGTCCCCCTCCCTGACGCGCACCCACGCGAACGCGTGCCCCACGTGGCCGCATCGCATGCGCCGCACAGCTCAACCTAAAATTGCCATATATCTTATCTTCTACTCCTCCAAATCCTAATTTTTCTTTTCCCTCCTTCTTTCTTCCTTCCCCCTTTCCCTTTCTATCTCACCTTTCACTCTCTATCTCTCTCACCATCATTAACAAGGTTTTACCTTCTTCTTCCTCCTTCTCTCTTCCATCATTCTTCTTATATTATATATATTTTTATTTTCTTTTTCTTTTCCTTTTTACATGGTATTAGAAATTCTTTGAGTCATTATCCCTCATTATATGCTTGTGACTTGTTACAATTTATTTGACAATTATTATTTTTAAGGAATTGCTTGCATGTTCAATTTTATACTTTTTATATCTTATTTACCATGCATGCCATGTGTTTGTGAAAAAGCCCATATAGCACTATGCACTTTTCTACATTACTTTACTCTACTATTCAATGCTTGCTTTTCACAAATTCTCCTTCTTATTTTATTAATTGAATTTAATTGTCAATACAAATGTGATGGTTTGTTACAAAGTATTGCTTGGTCTATGCTACTCATGCCCTTTGCCAGCATGCCAATAAACACCTTGCATTCATTTGTCTTTATATGCACTAGCTATTTTCCATCGTTGGCTTTTCACACGTACTCGCGAGCATGTGTTAATGTCAGCATATCTTAATGTGCATCCATCACCCTCTTTTCCGTTTCCTTCCTTGCTGTATATCTCTTTGAATTTGATTTACTTTCTCTTCCCTTCTTTCAGGATGGCCACTAAGAAAGGAAAAGAGAAAGCTACTTCCAAACCACCAGCAAGAAGAGGAACTAAAAGAGCATTAGTGGCAGAGCCTTCTTCAACCGCAGTCAAGCCATCAACAAAACGAGTCAAGAGGATAATAAAGGTTGACAAAAAGGAGAAAGACTTTCCAGCAAAGGACGCTGCGCGATTTTCCAATCGCTACTGTGAGCAGATATTCCCTATCCTGGCAGAAAGGAACTATAACAATGAATACCTTCTTATCCTCCCGTCCAATATTGCCACCTTTGTTGAGCCGCAAATTGAGCGAAGACAATGGGGTTTCCTACGAAAACAGCCAAGGTAGGTCAATCTTTCTTAGGTAGTTGAGTTCTACTCCAACTTCTACATGCCGACCCTGCAGTCTGTTTATGTCCGGCAGAAACAAGTCCCCATCACAGAAGAGGCCATTCAGCAAGCTCTGAGTCTCCCCCCTATTCCAGCAGGAATGGACACTTTTCAAGAAGCCGCCCTTCAGCGCCAGAGATACCAATTCGACTGGGACTCCGTTCTCGGAGTCATCGCATTACCTGGCAGCCGTTGGATCTACGGATACCACCGTACCCGCCCTAAGGGAATCTTGGCTTCAGCACTTACCTTGGAGGCTCACGTATGGGCACAGATCATGTCCCATTACGTCTTTCCGAGCACTGATGAGTCCTCTTTCACTACAGACATGGCTGTTCTACTATGGTGCATCCTTACAGACTAACCTCTGAATCTCTCAAGACATATCCGGAATGCTATGGAACACGTACAAATTGCGGGCAACTTATCTTTCCCCGCCTTGGTCTCAGATCTTGTCTCAGCAGCCGGAGTCTCCTACAGAGCTGGGGACACCAAAGCCATGCTTCCACGGGATGATCAATATGTCCCTAACGGGAAATACCTCAGACTTTCAGTAGCCACTACAAGCCTTCCTACTGCTCCAGTTGAAGATAATCCTTCTTCAACACCACAAGCATCCACAATTGAGAAATTGCTCCAGCAGATAATCGAACGGTTAGATCGGCAAGAACAGAAAGTAAAGATGAGAGAGCGCCGCAACGAGCGCCGATTCAAACACCTCAAGGAGCTACTCAAGGGACGCTTCAGAGACTCAGACACCCCGGACTCCACTTCCTTTACTAGCACAGGGAGCCATGACGGTCCCGATGATGGAGATACTGCTACCAGCCCACCCCTGTTTCTAACAGATGGCACCGAGGACGGTGCAAAGCCTTAAGTGTGGGGAGATCGGTTAGTACCTGACTTCCGGAGGTAAATTCTCTTCTCTGGCACCAATAATTAGGATATTTTAGTTAGATTTTCTTTCTTTTATAGAATAGAATAAATTACATAGGTTAGAATAGTTGCATGCATGTTCTACTTGATTGAAAAGACAATAAGTTGCTTTTAAAAATCTATCCTTGGAATAAAATTTCACTAATTTTTCAAAATTTTTATGATAAATCTGCTTGAGTTGTATTTGGAACATGATGTTTGAGCTAAAGAACACACAACTGTGAAAGATTTGAGCCTTTATGTATGGTTACATTATTTAACCATAATTATTTTATTCTTGTGTATTTACTTCTCTATGATTGTAATCTATATTTTGTTTTATCTTATATGTTCAATATTTATTATATTTACATGCTTGCACATGATTGAGGCCATTAATTGCTTAAACTCACTTATCCAAATCAAGCCTACCCTTTTCAATTACCCTTGTTAACCACTTTGAGCCTTTAAAACCCCATTTGTTCTATATTTTACCACATTACTAACCTTAAGCTGAAAAACAATTGCATATCCCAAATTGAATCTTTGGTTAGCTTAAGATAGAATTGTGTGTGCTAGTTAAGTATGGGAAATTGTGGGAACAAAAGTTGTTAAGGGGATGTGCCATAAAAATTTAAAGGGAATTTGGATACCTATTCATGTGAAACTATAAGAATAAAAAATCTATGTGCATTGGTAAGCTTTATTTATTTCAATTCAAAAAAAAAAAAGATGATAAACAAATAAATAAGGGGACAAAATTACCCCAATGTTAAATTCAGAATTCAAAGATCAATGCACATATGATAGAATTAAAATACAAAGTTGAAACATGAGTATGGGTTGAAAAAAAAAAGGGAATTACGGGTAGCTAGGCATGAATTTAAAAGTATATAGAATATATGTATATTAGGAGAGAGCTTAGGTTAATTAAAGATTCAATTTATAAAGCTCACTTAGCCATATGTATACCCTTACCTGCACCTTGGCCCCATTACAACCCTGAAAAGACCTCATGATGTTTGCATTGGTATATTAACTGTTGTTGATTGGTTAGGAGAAAAACAAAAGTTAGAAAACATGACTAGAGAATAATAGAGTGATTACCTTATACACTGGAGATTAGAGCGTACATACACTATCGGTGAGGGTTCAATGCTTGAATTTTCATGTTTCCTGCTTTTATAAGCTATCTGCTTGCACTTTTATCGGTTTTATTGTATAATGATAGAATTAGTGGAATTTGATTTGTAATTATTTTGAAGGGCTTATTTACTTTTGATTAAGTGGACAATAATCATATAGTTGCATTTATTTATATATGTAGGATTGCATTGCATTTCATGAGTTTCTACATGTTCATACTTATTTCCTTGTCTCCTTCAATTTAGCATGAGGACATGCTAATGTTTAAGTGTGGGGAGGTTGATAAACCACTATTTTATAGTTTATATTGTGTTTAATTGTGTGGTTTTGTCATGATCCTTACCCACTTATTCATCAATTTAGCATGCATTTAGATTTCTTTCCTAAATTCAGTGCATGTTTGAAAATTGCTTCCTAAAGACTTTAATTATTTAATTTTAATTCTCCTTTATTCCATTCGATGCCGTGATCTGTGTGTCAAGTGTTTCAGGCTTTATACGGCATGAATGAGATGGAGATTGGAGAGGAAGCTAGCAAAAATGGAAGGAACACAAGAATTTGAGGAGATAACCAGCGAGAAGTGACGCGGTCGCATGGCTCACGCGACCACGCGAAGGAGCGCAAATCGCAGTGACGCGGTAGCGTGGACGACGCGAACGCGTGGAGAGGAAAAAGCGCAAGCGACGCGTCCGCATGGATGACGCAATCGCGTGACATGTTCGATCTACATAATCTGCAGGATTCGCTGGGGGCGATTTTGGACCTTATTTTTGGCCCAGTTCTCGGCCCGGAACAGCAGACTAGAGTCAGAGAATATGCAGAAACAAGACACATTCATTCAGTAGTTTTAGATCCAGTTTTACTCTCTTAGGTTTTTCTCTCTAGGTTTTGAGTATTCTAATTTTGAATTGATCCGAGCATTGGAACATTGAGAAGAGTTATTTCCCTCATCAAGACTTCGTCATTCTAGTTCGTTTTCTTAACTTGGTTTCATTCTTCCATGTTCTTTGCTTTGTTCAATTTTGTATTTGAATGCTTTTATGATTAATTAATGCAAGGATTATTTCTTCTTAATTCAATTTCAATTTCAATAATCATGTCTTCTTTTAATTCCCTTTTATGTGCTATGGATTCTTTATTTACAATGTGTGAATAGTTTCCTTACTTGATGGGAAGTTGATTAAAAGGAACTCTTGAGTTGGAAGGATTGAAGGAAAAATTTGTAATTGGGTTAAATGTTGGATTGCTATCCTGTCACCGACGCCAATCCCTTTGAACTAAGTGGGTTGCAACTTGTGAACAGATCTGGCATTCCAACTTGTTTGACTTTCCCTTACCTATTAAGGATAACCAAACAGAGTAACCGTTAATTATAAATCAATCTTAAAAATCACTCCATCAATGATAGAGATTCTAACCAATCAATTTCCAGTCAAGGCTTTTATTTATATTATTTAAAATTCCTCAATTTAAATTCCAATTTACATAGCTCAACTTCTTGGAACATCTGATTAATAAAACAGCATACTTTTCTGCAACTCGTTGGGAGACGACCTGGGACTTAAAACTCCCAGTAATTTTAATTTAAACTCTCTGTGACATATTTCTAAATTGATAGGCAGATTTTCGGTGAGTTAAGAACTATACTTGCAACGTAACCATTTTAATAAATTTTTAATTCACCAGCTTCTACGTCCCATCAGTCCACCCCATACTATTATATATTGTTGGAAAGCCATGGATGTCTACTTTCTAACGCTTTTGGAAGCGCATCATTTGGAGCTCTACAACTCGAGTTATACTTCTTGGAAGGTGAAGAGGTCAGCTGGCCTTACTACAGGTTGATACCATTTTCATCTTTGCACTTTCGGGGCAGGTTTTCTCCCTCAAATTTAGTGTCCACCATGTAGTGCTATATATGCTTGGAAAGCTCTGGAATCCTACTTTCCAATGCCACTGGAATCACCTCATTTGGAGCTTTGTGGCTCAAGTTATTCTTGTTTGAAGAAGGCATGGTCAGGCTGCTGGGTGAGACTTTTGCCCACATTAACTACCACGTTAATGTAGTTAACGTGGAAGCTAACGTGGGTCTTTTTGCTTCGCAAACGTTAGTGGAGATCACCTTTTCCACTAACTTTGGCATCTCCCTTTCCTTCCACGTTAGTTCCCACGTTAATGTAACTAACGTGGAGACTAACGTGGGTCTTCTTGCACCTTCGCTTGCATTATTGGCACTCACTTTTGCCACTAACGCTGTTCCTTCTTCAAAGTTGATGCCATTAAAGTTCCCACAAACGTTCCAACTTTCCTTCCTTCCACGTTAGTGGCCAAGTTAGTGGTACTAACGTAGCCACTAACGTGGCTCTTCTTTGCTTCTTGTTACCTGAAATCAATCAAACAAAGTGCATCAAAGTCTTGCTCTTAATCATGGGATCATGCATCATCCATTTTATCATTCAATTCATGCATAATTCTCATGAAATTATTCAAAATTCACAATGTTTACTTGAATCAAGGTGTGAATGCATTTTCATCCAAATACTTGCTTATTTCCTAGAAAAATGCATGAAACCACCCTAAAGCATACAAAAAATGGCTAGTAAAACTAGCCAAGATGCCCTGTGATACGTGGAAAACTTGTCTCGCAACAAATTTCCTTCGGCAAGTGTACCGAATTCATCGTCAAGTAAAAACTCACAATAAAGTGAGGTCGAATCCCACATAGATTGATTGATCAAGCAACTTTAATTAAAGGAATGTTCTAGTTGAGCGAACCAGAATTTGAGTTGGGAATTTGTAGAAAATTAAATGACGGAAAAGTAAATAGTGGAAACAGTAAATGCTGGAAATAAAGAGCTGAATGTAAATGGCGAAAAGTAAATTGCAGAATCTTAAATGGGGATGGGGCAATTGCTCATAAAAGTAAATCGCAGAAATTAAAGAGAATGGGTAAGATCAGAAATGGGGAGTTCATTGGGCTCAGGAGATGTTGCATTCTCCGGATCAAGTTCATTTTCATCTATTCCTCAATCAATGCATTCATTGATCTCCTTGGCAATCTTAAGTGATTGAATTACAATTCCTTGTAATTTAATCTCTCAAATCTTGATCAATAGCCAATTCCTTGGTCAATTGCTCATGAGAAGAGATGAAGTATGGTCACTGATTATACCACATGCATTTCCCAAATCAAGTGTTGGAAGGATTATAGTCACATATCCATCCACACCCAATTTGGTCCAGCATAAGAAAGCATTTCTAGCATGATCCCTTCATTCCTCTTTCAAGGTTCAGAAGTGATCCAAGTATGAATAGCTTCTTTTCCAAGATAACTACCCAATTGGATGAAGATCGAAAGCTTTCTAGTAAAATCAAGAGAAAAGATAGAAGAAGGGGAATGAAAAACTAAAATTGATCCATCAAATTACAACAGAGCTCCCTAACCCAATGAAAGGGGTTTAGTTGTTCATAGCTCTGGAAAATGAAAACAAAGATGGAAAATACATGCTGAAAGTAAACTAGAAGTGCAGAGAAAGTAAAATACAGAGAGTAATTCTAGGCCAAAGGCTCCCTAAAGTTTTCAGCCTCCTAACTAATTCAAAGCTACTCCTATATATACTACTCTTCTGATCTTCTAGTTGGCTCTTCAAGTCTTAGGTATGGGCCTTTGGATCCTGAGTTTGAAGCAGTTATCTTCTTCATTGGGCTTAGCTTTGCTTGCAGAGAGAAAGTGTGAAGTAGGCAGGGACTTTTAGCTCAGGACGTTAGTGGTGTTAACGTTAATTGAAAGTGTGTGTTCGAGAACGTTAGTGACAATCACCTTTTTCACTAACGTTGCTCACCCAAGTATGAACCACGTTAACCTCAACGTTAGTAGCACAAACGTTACCACTAACGTTGCCTCTTGGTCCTTCGCACACGTTATTGGGACTTACCTTTCCCAATAACATTGATGAGCCTCCCCCTTCTTTACGTTAGAGTCCACGTTAAATTAGTTAACGTGGCTCTTAACGTAAGCTTGCCAATCCTTCGAGAACGTTAGTGACACTTACCTTTGTCACTAACGTTCCAATGTGCCCCTATTTCTCACGTTAGAGTCCACGTTAACTAGGTTAACGTGGCTTCTAACGTAGTCATGCTAGCCATCTCCAACGTTAGTGACAAAGGTGAGTGTCACTAATGTTGGCTCATTACCTCTTTATCCACGTTAGCTTGCACGTTAACTAAGTTAACGTGGAAGCTAACGTTGCTCATGGTGGCTCTTGGTGGTTCACCCCAACGTTAGTGATAAAGGTAAGTGTCACTAACGTTGGCGACCAATTGCTCTCTCCATGTTAGCTTCCACGTTAACTAAGTTAACGTGGGAGTTAACGTGGCTTATGGAAGCTTGGCCAACATTAGTGACAAAGGTGAATGTCACTAACGTTGGCTTCCCTTTTGCTCCTTAACGTTAGAAGCCACGTTAACTAAGTTAACGTGGCAACTAACGTGGCCAATTATGAGCTTGGTCCAACGTTAGTGACAAAGGGGAGTGTCACTAACGTTGGCCTTATTGTCTTCTCACTACAAGAAATAAGGCCTATCGGTACCCTTTTTTCTTGCCACGCTTTAAAAGCGTGGCCAAAAGTGATCAATGGCCACGCTTTTATGAGGGTAGCCACTAATTTGTGATTTGGCCACGCTTTTTTTGTCACGCTTCAAAAGCGTGGCCATAGAGAGATTTTGGCACGCTTTTATGAGGGTGACCACTGATTTATGATTTGACCACCCTTTTTTTTGTCACACTTCAAAAGCGTGGCCATAGAGAGAAACAGGTACGCTTTTAAAGCGTGGCTGGTTTGTCGGGATACGGGCACATTTTTAAAGCGTGCCTATATCCTCTAATGATTTGGAACCCTAAAAAAATGTGACAATAGGGTTCCCAATTAATTTAATTTCTCACTCAAACACTTCATTTTTTTTATCAAAACTCTCAAAACAGCCCTCACTTAAGTGAGAACCAAACCCTCGAAGCCTCTTCATTACTCAACTAAGAACCCTAAACCTTCGCAGCCCTCTCAGCTCGCAGCCCTCTTCATCATTGAGAAGTGAGAATCCCTTCATCTTTCAGCTCGTAGCCCCCTCTTAACTTGCAACCCTCTATCCTTCTCTTGCAATCATTTATCCCACTTTTGTAACTCTTGGAAACTTCAATCGGTGCTGCCTCCGTCGACGAACCCTCCATCGGCGCGCCCTCCGTTGGCATTCAGTCTCGCTCGCAAGGCCTCCATCGGCGCTCGCTCTCTCTCGCTCAAACCTTACCTCCATCGACGCTGACTCAATCGTCGCTGCCTCTCCCGCAATCGTCGTTCCTCCCTCAATCGGCGCTCAACCCTCATCGTAACACAAGAAGGTACAGATTTAATCCCTTTTTGTTTCTCTATTTCAACCCTCACCATAACGCTGATTAATGTTTTCCGGAACCCAAAGAACAAGGAAATGTTGCCGGAAAACTTCAAAGAACAGCTTGCTTTGTCTGTGAGAAGCATCCAGTGGAGCTATACAATATTCTGATCTACTTCATCTACCCAACCCGGGTACTAACTTCTAACTAACTGTTTCCTTGAATTTCAGTTCTGTTTTGGGATTTTTTTTTTCATTTTCTGTTTCTTGAATATTTGTTGTTTGTGAAAATACCTCACTGGACTTCATATGACGAGACACATCATGACTTGTTTCTTCTTCTGCTTCTTCTTCTCTAATATGAACAACTCAATACAATAGCTTCTTAGACAACACCACAATTCTCGTCCTTTTTCATACTGATAACATTGTCGTGATTTGAGTACTCATCTTATATTATGTTTTTGTTATTTTTGGTCCAAAGTTTCAATCTTTTGAATTTTATTTTAGGCTATAAGGGTTGCTGCCATGAACTGTATTGATGGGCTAAGCATTGGGGCTCGTATTGCATGTTCTAGCAAGAAAAATGGTACTTAACTGTCAGAACAATTGGACTTAGCTATTACTTCTTAATTAATATTACCTTGATATTAAGATTTTCTAAACAGGAAACAAATGTCTTAATTGATGGTTACTATACTTGTGAAAATGTTTCTATAACAAATGCTTGTTATGCATGCTTTAGTTTGTTGAAGGGGTGCATGGGTATTATTAAAACTCATTCTTCATCTTATACAGTAAAAAGAGGTAAATAAAACTGCAACTGTGATAATGGAGATGCAATGATTTCTGAAATTATAAAATCCTCTTTCTTGCAAGAATTAAACCTTTTGTGTTTGGTCTATATGTCTACTTAATTCATTATCATGCTCCTAATTTTATATTGCAACAGCTGGTTGGCTAATACATACAAATCCATTGCCTTGTATAATCCAATATTTAAGTTGGTAAAACCAGAAGGCAATTAACTCGTTGATATATATAAAAGTTTACATGGTGAGATGTGAATCATTTAATGGAGCACCTCATATCGATACTTTTACTTCTACTTCTACTTACTGCTATTATTATTTTTATCAGTGCACAAAGTGATGGCAAATCTGATCAGGTCAATTTTTACATTATATATTCATGAGGTTGTTTCTTTTTCTGTCTCTCTCTGAGTTTCTTTGTTTTTTGCATCACCCATTTTAATTCTCTTGTTAATAAACCGAGGTGGGTCTATGAGCTCTGAACTTGTTTCTTCAATTGTCTATTTTTAGGTTAATTGATTGTAAACATTTTGATTCCTCTATTTCCTGAGAATTTGAGCTGTTTCCTGAGAATTTGAGCATGGTTTTGATTCCTCTGTTTGTTTAGCAAATGTCCTTGAACTGATCTGAACTTTAATATGCATGGTTTGTTTAGCAAATGATTTTGATTCCTTTGTGGCTCACCTTCTATCAGTGGCTACTATTGTCATGGTCTGGCTTTGGAACATACACTTTAGGGGTTTAGTTTTTAATACATTTATTTATATATAACACAAGATAATCATATAATATTACACAAGTTGAAGTTACTAATCTATATTAAGCCTTTATATATCTTATATTTGTGACTATTATTATATATAAATTGTCAATATATAGTTAGTGAAGTACCCCTAACTTACGTATTTCTTTTTCTTGATACAGATCCACCTTGTTCTTTTGCTAATTGGATTAATAATCATGGGAGGTGAAGGTAACCAAAAAACTTTCACAAGATACCGTTTTAGTATCTGTGTTGATTCCTGAACTGCTTTTTTTTTTAAGGAAAAAAAATCTAGTGTGAATCTAATATTTTTTTAAAGATATTTGAGCATTAGTTTTCTCTGAATTTGATTTTCATTCTTTTTACCAAATTATGGAAATTAGATGAATAGTTTGATACAAAAGAAACTGAATGATAAACCTTGAAAGTTTCGGTCTCATTAATGCTCTATTCTGTTTGGCATTACTCTGTTTCAGAATTTTCTCTAGTCTTTCATTATTTTAATCTCTCATTCAATTTGTTACTCCACCTAGGTACCAAGCATAATATAACTTATGAAAAATGAGGTGTTTGAAGGATGCTGCTGAACCACCTTTGAACAAGATGCATCCCCATGAGAACTCATCATGTCACTAATGGTAAGATTTTTATCCTCACTTGCTAGGGGCACATAACCTCCCTCTTTGTACACCTTATATTGATCATTCAGCATATAGCTAAAGCTTCTACAATATTCCTGATGGTTTCCCTGTTTATCCCTACTTTTATTAAGAACCTATTCTGCTGCTGTTTTTGTTTCATGAGAGTTAGGCTTAGCTAGAGCTGCTTGTTATTTTCCTTTTTGATTAATTAGAGCATTCCTCTTGGTTTGATTAGTGGAGATAGCGCCTTTTTTATTTGAGACAGAGCTTTGCGATTTGGTTTTTTGCATGTTAGGTTTGGGATTCTGAATAGTAACTATTTTTTGCCCGTGACTTTTAGGGATTTCCTTGCCTTTGATGGCTTGATTATTTCCTTTCTGGGAGTGGCCAGCATGATGAATGATTTATTAATATTATATTTTAGGGGGATTTGGTTTTCTGTAGGAATTTTAAGTTTTAATATGCAAAGTATATATAATTTCTTAATGAGTGGAAGATCAAATTTTGGATATTGCGTTGCAAAGTTGTTTAATCAGTTTTTTTGTTGGCGAGCGAAGACGCTATATTTTGTGAACATGTTCTAATTGATTCATTTTTGCAGTGTTTGTGAAATCGCAGTTGGTGAAGCACGTTATTTTAACTTCTTTAATTGCTGCTGTTACATTTAATGGAAGGCTTCTGACTCCTAAAGCAGTAGTTGATGACACCTGGTTTTTCGATCACGAACTTTGTAAGGAGTCGAAGGTATGTGCCATGTCCCTACAATTGTTATCATATTCCCCTAATTAGGTCAAATTAGTAGGAGTGGAATTAGCTTTATGTTTTGCTGATTTAATTTTGATTCATATGAATAAGCTCAATCCCTTGTAAATTTGAGACTTTGGTACCACCAATTTTGTTTCCCATTTTCCTTTTTTTTCCAGTCATGGTACTGGTATGTGCTTTCAAAGACATTGGCTGAAGATGCTGCTTGGAAATTTGCAAAAAAAAAAAAAAAATTAACCCAGTAATGGTGATTGGACCTCTTCTGCAACCAGTACTTAACACAAGTGCTGCTGGTGTTTTGAATGTAACTAATGGTAATTTTTAAAATTCTATTTCTGCATGTGGAAATGAAAATTGAAATAGTAAATGATAAAAGTACAATATATAATGTGTAAGTCTATAAAGCTTATCTTTCTCTTATGATGTGTTTGTCAATGTGATGTTGATTCAAGTGTCTTAATGTGTGGTTCAGGAGAAGAAGCCTTATTCCAATAAAGTTGCTAAGCTTAAAGCAGAATATGAGAAGGCTATGGAAAGTTATAATGCTGCTGAAGCAGGAGGAGAAAAGGGAGAAGGAGAAGGAGAGCATGAAGAGGGCTAATGAAAAATATGATAAGGAAGAAGATGCGGCCAGTGAAGATGAGGAGTTTTAAAAGCAAATGGTAGCAGGAGTTCTTCCCACATCAACTTTTTGTTAATCATAGTTCTGCTGTATATCACATTTTGGTTTTCCATCCTTCATATCTTTGGGAACATTATAGTTTTAATTTAAATTATTATAGCATGTAAATAATTCATGTAAATCAATAAAAAATCAATTCTTATGCCTTCTAATTTTCTCTTTTTAATTATTATTATAGAATTGTAATTTTTCAATTATTATTATGCATTCTAATTTTTTCCTTTTTTTTTAATTTGACAAAAGAATAGGCCACGCTTTGAAAGCGTGGCAAAAGGCTTTAGTGGGAAAGCCACGCTTCAAAAGTGTGGCTGTATGTGCTCTATCGGCACGCTTCAAAAGCGTGGCGATATGTGAACTTTTCGGTACGTTTTTAAAGCGTACCGATAGATTAACACCTATGGCCACGCTTTTAAGCATGGCAAGAGTTGAAAGCGTGGCCAAAAAGAAAGCGTGCCGATAGATCCACAAAAGCGTGGCGATAGAGCAACCGGCACGCTGGCAGATGTGACCCTTTCAAAAGCGTGCCGATAGCTCAAAAAGCGTGGCGAAAAGCTATCGGCACATTTTTTAGCACTTTTCGACACGCTTTAAAAGCGTGGCAGAAAGCTTATTTTCTTGTAGTGTCTTCCACGTTAGAGTTCACGTTAACTAAGTTAACGTGACTCTTAACGTGGGCTATGATGGCTTCGGGGGCGTTATTGGCGATTACTTTTCTCATTAACTTTGCAAGTTAGCTCCCATTCCACGTCAGAGGTCACGTTAGTTAGATTAACGTGGCTGCTAACGTGATTCTTCCTTGCTTCTTTTGTCCTGAAATCAAGCAATAAAGTGCATCAAAGTTCTAATCCAAGTCATGGGAAATACAACATCCAATTTGTCATTAAATTCATGCAAAATCCTCATGAAATCATGTAAAGTGCACAATGTATGCTTGAATCAAGATGTAAGTGAATATCTACCCAAAAAGAGCTTATTTTCTAAGAAAATGCATGAAACTACCCTAAAAACAGTAAAGAAAAGGTCAGTGAAACTGGCCAAAATGCCCTGGCATCACAACACCAAACTTAAAGCTTGGTTGTCCCTAAGCAAGTACTGGAACAAGAGAATGATGAATGGAATGCCAAGAGAAATGAGTCATTCTTGTGGAAGTCATGTTTCTGGTTTTATGGTGGTTTCATGCATAGAAACTTAGGTTCATTCCTTCACTGGCTTTTAGACCTTTATCATGTCCTAGAATACTCACTTTGATTGCATCCCATGAGATTTTTATTCATTGATCCTTTTGTTGTCATTTCAGGGCTTATTTGTGTTCTTAGGCTAAGTGCTCTATAAGGGGGAACTCTTTAAAATAAGCTTTCAGCCAATACTCCCAAACCAGTTGGTTCATGGTACTAGGTGTTGAAGCACCCCTAAGGACTTACTTCCTCAAGTCTCTCCCCCATACATACACACCATAGGCACATGGTTTGTTTATTTTCTTTCCTTGAGGTCTTGGTGTCCAGCACCTCTTTGGGTTACTAAATGTTCTGTAGAAAAGATTGCTCTTGATAGTGGACTTTCAGCTGATAATCCCGGGTTAGTTAACCCAAGTTACCAAGTGATAAAGCACCCCTGAGAGCTTAGTAATCCAAGCAGATCCTTGGTACAGGAACACCACAGACACATCCCTCAAGACTCGAACCCTTGGTGCCTAGCCTCTTTTCTTGCTATTTTTCTTTTATTCTTCAACTTTGATTGTTCTTTCCCTTTTTCTTATTAGGATCTTATTATTTAGCTAGTCTCATGGGTATGTTCAAAGCATAGTATTCATGACAGATAGTTGTCTTCCCACCTTGTGGTTAAACCAACTTAGCTAATTTATGACCACACCACAAACTCAGGAACTTACTCCATAGTATGAACTTCACTATGGTCTTTTATAAAGCACTCATTCTCTTTTTCATATGATTCAAAAGGACAAGCATACAAGTAAGCAAAGTGAAGGTGCAGTGACATAAAGACTAGCAAGCATAGACCTATTCAACAAAAAGCTTAAAAGACAGAATTGAAAAAGGTTCAAACTAACATGGAAGCATGTTCTATTTCATACAAGATCTTCCTTATTTAAAGCATAGAAAAAGATGGACCAAAGAAGGAACTCCACCACCTTTTACTCATGTGGTTGCCTATGCTCTCCTCCTTGCTTGTCCTCTTTGTGTCCTCTAGCATTTCCTTGCACCCGTGCCAATCTTGCTTGCTTCCAATCCTCAAGTGCCTTCCTCACTGATTCATGACTCTCTTCCACCCTTTGTCTTTCTTCTCGTGCTAATTCATCCCTCATTTCTTCATACCTTGTGATTCTTGGATGCAATATAGGGAGCTGTCCTACCAAGTATCCGAGCCTGGCTTGAGTGTTTATATGATGCCCAGTCTCGCTCATGTAAACTCCTTCTGCGAATGCCCTTTGCTCGTCCAATAGTTCTGCCTGTTCTATTTGTCTTCGATGCATCTCATGTATGTGTGCACCTTGATGTGCTTGGATGTTGATTAGCTTCTGGATAGACTCTTGTTGTTGATTTTGTCTTTGTTCTATCCTGTGGAATGTTTCACTCCATTATTGTCCATGACTCAGTTGCTGCTCCATCATTTGCTTTTGCCACTCCCCTTGTTGAGTCATCCATCTTGAGAGTGATTCCTCTTGCTGCCCCATCATTTGTAGTTAAAGCTCTTTCTATGCTCCTTGGCTTTCCAAATATTGTCGAGATAGGCCATTAATGGCTTCCTGTAGTTGGTGTATATCCAAAGTGGCTGGTGCTTGCCCCTCTAAGACTTGTCCTTCTACTACTTGAGGGGCTGGCCTCTTCCTTTGCTTCTGTTGAGGCAGGGGAGATGTGGTAGCATGCATCCATCGAACGGTTATTGGAATGCCTTCTTTTATCCACACAGGATCCTCATCTTCAAACACCACCCCAGCTTTCTTGCATAGTCGGTAAATAGTGTTGGGGTAACCTAACTTTCCTCTTGAGTCGCTTTTCTCTGCCATCTTTCTAATGCCTACGGCTATAAGTTCATGAACCTTGATCTCTCCTCCTTTGAGTATACAGTGCACCATTGTGGCTCTCTTGAGATTCACCTCCGAGTTGTTCCCTGCTGGGAGGATAGACCTCCTTACAATTTCGAACCACCCTTTTGCTTCCGGAGTGAGGTCTGCTCTCTTGATGAACCTTGGTTTACTATCCGCATATCTTTCCCAGTCAGCTCCGGGTACACAAATATCTTGCATAATCTGCTCATAATTAGAGTTGTTGTCCAGTCTTGAATGATAACTCTCTTCTTCAAACGGTATGGACCGTAGCTTTAATGCCCTCATGACACTAATGGGACCGAAATCCACAGTCTTTCCTCTTACAAAGCTTGTATATGACTCATCTGCCTTATCATATCGGACCGCATTTGCATAAAATTCTCTTACAAGATTTGCATTCACCTTAATGACCGGATCTGTGAGGAGCTCCCATCTTCTCTTTTCTACCTCCTTTGTGATTTCGGGACACTCAGTTTTCCTAACTTGAAACCCCAGCTCATAAATGATCTCCTTATCCACCATCCACCCGTATTGCAATGCATGGTGCAAGCTTCTAAATATCTTTTCATCATACGGGTGTTGCTCCATAGGTTCCTTTCTTTTATTTCTTTTAGAGCTCGAAGATGCTATGAATGAGAGTTAATGTGTGAAGGTGGCAAGGGTGTGGAGACTTTTGGCTGTTTAGGGTTGAGCGTAATGAAGGGAGTGAGTGGGAATGTTTTTAATGGGATAGGAAGTGCTTGGTTCCGAAAGGGAGAGGTGTGAAGAGTGGGCGTGGAGTGTGAAGGTGGGGTACAGAGCAAGGGTTACTTATATAGGGAGATTGTAAATGAATGTAGGGTGTGGATTGATGGAGTGGTTGTTTGATGGACGGTTGGGTTTGTGCATGGAGAAAGGACAAGGATCATCACTTTATGATGGAAATTGCTCGGTCTTCAAGGGTCCCATTCTTTTCTATGTTGCATGGCAACATTTTCCAATGCGTTCCCTTTTGAGAACAAGTGTGTAATCCCTCTTCATGAAGTGGCCGAACCTTCTTCATTTAATTATCCAATCAATCCTCTCCAATGCTCCTTTCCTTTTTCCTATAAAAATAAAATAAAAAAAATCAATATCATAAAAAAAATTTAAACTTTACGGCTAGAATAATAAAGAAAAAGAATTAGATTGTTTATTCATGAACACCAACTAACTAACTAACTGTGTATCCTTATATGCATATTCGTGGCACCTTGGGTGACACCAAACTTAGTTTGGAGCATTGTGATGAAAAAGTCTTTGTTCAAAGCTCCAAGACTAGCATGCTCTGAGTTGCATTCATGCTTTCTTGGCATGCTTTGAATACCAAACTTGTTCTTCACTATAAACTGCATAATAAGGATTTTACCAAGTGTTTGTCAAGTTTGGGTTGGAATTCATAAATATTGACTTATTCACTATTTTCTAAAAGCATATAAAACATGGGTTGCCTCCCATGAAGCGCTTCTTTAGCATCACTAGCTTGACATTTTGCCTTCATCAGGGAGATCGATAATGCTTCAAGTCTTCTCCTCTGGCAATAGACCTATATCCAGTAGTTGTATCAATGATCTCTACATGTTCCAAGGAGAGAACTCTGTTGATAGTGAAGACCTTAGGTAACTGAGATGGTACAGTGGGGAGATCAGGGGGGATATCTGGGAAGTAAGCTGAGATCACTTTATCCCCTGGAGAGAAGTCCTCTGTAGGGATCTTTTTGTTCCTCCACCTCCTTGGTACCTTCTTCTTTGTTCCTTGTGATGTTGTCTTACTCTTTGTGGCCTCTTCTTCTAAAGGAATTTTGATGTTGTCTTCACATGCCTCTAGTGGTTTAGGTTCCTCCAGCTTTTCCTTGAGCTGTGACAGCTGCTTGTTTCCTTGTCCATCAACCAAGGAAATCTCCAGATAAGCTTGTTGTTCTTCAGTACTCATCTCTTCCTTCAGTATCTCACTGTGATCCTTCCTTGGTTCCTTGTTCTCTTGATCTATTTCTTGTGAGTGTTTGAAGACAGTGAAGGCGAGCTGTTCATCATGGATCCTCAAAATTAGCTCCCCTCGCTCCACATCTATGAGTGCTCTGGCTATAGCTAGGAATGGTCTTCCCAATATGATTGGGTGAGTGTAACTCTCTTCTATGTCCAATATGACAAATTCTGCTGGGAGGAAGTATTTCCCAACCTTTACCAACACATTTTCCACCACTCCTATTGCTTGTTTTTGAGTTTTGTCAGCTAGCCTGATGACTACATCTGTGGGCATTATCTCATTGATCTGTAGCCTCTTCACAAGGGATAAGGGTATTAAGTTGATGCTTGCTCCCAAATCGCAGAGTGCTCTGATAAACCACTATTTTATGGTTTATATTGTGTTTAATTGTGTGGTTTTATCATGATCCTTACCCACTTATTCATCAAATTAGCATGAAATTATAATTCCTTCCTGAATTTATAACATGTTTGAAAACTGCTTCCTAGAGACTTTAATTATGTAATTTTAATTCTCCTTTATTCTATTCGATGCCGTGATCTGTGTGTTGAGTGTTTCAGACTTTATAGGGCATGAACGAGTTGGAGATTGGGAAGGAAGCTAGCAAAAATGTAAGGAACACAAGAATTTGAGGAGATAACCAGCTAGAAGTGACGCAGTCGCATGGCTCACGCGACCGCGCGAAGGAGAGCAAATCGCAGTGATGCGGCCGCATGGCTCACGCGGCCGCATGGATTAGAAAAGCTAAAGCGACGCGGTAGCGTGGACGACGTGAACGCGTGGCAAGGAAAAATGCGAATGACGCGTCCGCTTGGATGACGCGATCGCGTGACATGTGCGATCTGCATAATCTGCAGAATTCGCTGCGGGCGATTTTGGACCTTATTTCGACCCGGAACAGCAGACTAGAGCCAGAGAATATGTAGAAACAAAAAAAAGAACATTCATTCTATACAGTTTGAAGTTTCAGATCTAGTTTTACTCCTTTAGGTTTCTTTCTCTAGGTTTTAGGAATTTTAATTTTCAATTGGTCTTAGCATTGGAACATTGAGAAGAGTTGTTTCCTCATCAAGACTTCGTCATTCTAGTTCGTTCTCTAAACTTAGTTTTATTCTTCCATGTTCTTTGCTTTGTTCAATTTTGTCATTTGAATACTTTCATGATTATTTAGTACAAGGATTATTTCTTCCATTTTAATTTATTTTCCATTCCAATAATCATGTTTTCTTTTAATTCCCTTTCATGTGTTATGGATTTATTATTTACAATGAGTGAGTAGTTCCCTCACTTGATGGGGAGTTGATTGAAAGGAACTCTTGAGTTGGAAGGATTGAAAGAAAGTTTGTAATTGGGTTAATGGTGCACGAAATTGGAAATCACAATTCTTCACAAATTCGCACAACTAACCAGCAAGTGCACTAGGTCGTCCAAGTAATACCTTACGTGAGTAAGGGTCGAATCCACGAAGATTGTTGGCTTGAAGCAATCTATGGTTACCTTGTAACTCTTAGTCAGGAAAACAATAAAACAATTCACTTATCAAATTTGATTGCAAGGAATAAAAGAGCATGAAATAAATACTTATTATGCAGTAATGGAGAATATGTTGGAGTTTTGGAGATGCTTTGTCTTCTGAATTTCAGCTTTTCTTTTGTATTCCTCTTCCCTCATGCATGAAAAAGTGAAAAGTTCCTTCCATGGCAAGCTCTATGTAAGGTGTCACTGTTGTCAATGGCTACTTCCCATCTTCTCAGTGAAAATGGTCCAAATGCTCTGTCACAGCACGGCTAATCATCTGGAAGTTCTCGATCATGCTGGAATAAGATTGACTATCCTTTTGCATCTGTCACTACGCGCAGCACTCGCGAGTTTGAAGCCCGTCACAGTCATCCAATCCCAGAATCCTACTCGAAATACCACAGACAAGTTTTAGACATTCCGGATTCTCATGAATGCCGCCATCAATCTAGCTTATTCCACGAAGATTCTGATTAAGAAATCTAAGAGATAATCATTCATTCTAATGTAGAACGAAGGTGGTTGTCAGACACATGTTCATGGATTGAGGAAGGTGATGAATGTCATGGATCATCACCCTCTCCATCGTTAAGCGCGAATGAGTATCTTAGAGAGGAACACGCATGTTTGAATGGAAAACATAAGTACTTGCATTAATTCATCGAGACGCTGCAGAGCTCCTCACCCCCAACAATGGGGTTTAGAGACTCATGCTGTCAAAAGGTACAAAATTCAGATCTAAAATGTCATGAGATACAAAATAAATCTCTAAAAGTTGTTTAAATACTAAACTAGTAACCTAGGTTTACAGAAAATGAGTAAACTATGATAGATAGTGCAGAAATCTACTTCTGGGGCCCACTTGGTGTGTGCTGGGGCTGAGACTAAAGCTTCTCACGTGCCTGGGCTGTTTTGGGCGTTCAACGCCAGGCTCTAACCTATTTCTGGCGTTGAACTCCAACTTGTAACGTGTTTCTGGCACTGGACGCCAGACTACAACATGGAACTGGCATTGAACGCCAGTTTACGTCCTTTATCCTTGAGCAAAGTATGAACTATTATATATTTCTGGAAAGCTCTGGATGTCTACTTTCCAACGCAATTGGAAGCGCGTCAATTGGACTCTTGTAGCTCCAGAAATTCCATTCCGAGTGCAGAGAGGTCAGGATCCAACAGCATCAGCAGTCCTTTTTCAGCCTGAATCAGATTTTTGCTCAGCTCCCTCAATTTCAGCCAGAAAATACCTAAAATTACAGAAAAACACACAAACTCATAGTAAAGTCCAGAAATATGAATTTTGCCTAGAAACTAATGAAAATAAACTAAAAACTAACTAAAACATACTAAAAACTATATGAAATTAACCCCAAAAAGCGTATAAAATATCCGCTCATCACAACACCAAACTTGAACTGTTGCTTGTCCCCAAGCAACTAGACAAATAAAATAGAATACAAATGAGTCAAGAAACAGTAATATCTCAGAGTTTTTGAGTGAAGCTTAGATTCTAATTAAATGAGCGGGGCTAGTAGCTTTTTGCTTCCGAACAGTTTTGGCATCTCACTTTATCCATTGAAGCTCAGAATGATTGGCATCTATAGGAACTTAAAATTCAGATAGTGTTATTGATTCTCCTAGTTCATTATGTTGATTCTTGAACACAGCTACTTTTATGAGTCTTGGCGGTGGCCCTAAGCACTTTGTTTTCCAGTATTACCACCGGATACATAAATGCCACAGGCACATAATTGGGTGAACCTTTTCAGATTGTGACTCAGCTTTGCTAAAGCCCCCAATTAGAGGTGTCCAGGGTTCTTAAGCACACTCTTCCCTTTGCTTTGGACCTTGACTTTAACCGCTTAGTCTCAAGTTTTCACTTGACACCTTCACGCTACAAGCACATGGTTAGGGACAGCTTGGTTTAGCCGCTTAGACCAGGATTTGATTTCCTTAGGCCCTCCAATCCACTGATGCTCAAAGCCTTGGATCCTTTTTATTACCCTTGCCTTTTGGTTTTAAGGGTTATCGGCTTTTTCTGCTTGCTTTTTTTTTTTTGCAAGCTTTGTATTCAATGCTTTTTCTTGCTTCAAGAATCATTTTTTATGATTTTTCAGATTACCAATAACATGTCTCATGTTTATCATTCTTTCAAGAGCCAACATATTTAACATTCAAGAACATCAAATTCCAAAGACATATGCACTGTTCAAGCATTCATTCAGAAGGCAGAAAGCATTGCCACCACATGTAATTAATCAGAATTTCTTGTATTAAAAACTCGAGAAATATTGCCTCCTTATCCTAAAGAAAATCTTCTATTTTATTCATGTTTAATGATGATGAGAAAAATAAATTATAGCTTAATTGGAGATAAAATCAAAATATAGATACTAATTACTACTATATGACTCCTAAGGTAAAACTCAAATAAAAATAAAAAAAAATTATCACAGGGTTAAGGGTAAGATCAGAACTCAACAACCTTGACTTTGGGAAACGGATGCCTCTTTAGTCTGTGGAGTGCTTGGCCCTTCAAGAGATAGTTTCTGACGCTTTAGTTCTCTTAATTCACGCCCTTGCACTTCTTGTTCTCTGAGCAGTTTGCAAAGCATGCTGTTTTGATTTTGCTGTTCTTCTTTCATTTGGTCCATGGTTTCTTGCAACTTAGTGACAGATGCCTCAAGATGCTCCCAGTATTCAAATTGAGGGAGTTCTGGTAGGAATTCTTGCACCCTCCTCTTGATGGGGTCATCCTGCATTTGTTATTTTTCCATTGTGATTTTAGTGATTGGTTGCTCCACTGAGATATACTCTGTTATTCCTATCTTTACTCCAGCATCTTTGTAGAGCATAGAGATTAGGCTTGGATAAGCCAACCTGGCATCCTTGGAGTTCTTGTTGGCAAGTATGTAGAATTCAGATGGGATCAGTTGATGAACTTCTACTTCTTTTCCCAACATAATGCAATGGATCATCACTGCTCTTCTAATATTGACTTCAGAATGGTTGCTGGTGGGCAATATAGAATGCCCAATGAAGTCCAGCCATCCTCTGGCGACTGGTTTGAGATCTTCTCTCTTGAGTTGATTTGGGACACCCCTCGTGCTGGTGGTCCACCTGGCTACAGGGATGCATATATCCTCTAGAATCTTATCCAGGCCCTTGTTTGTTCTCATCATTCTCCTATTGAAGGAGTCTGGGTCATCTTTCAGCTGAGGTAGCTTAAAGATCTCCCTGATTTTGTCAGGGTGGATGTGAACAATCTTTCCTCTGACCACAGTCCTATAGTCATAGAGGGCAGCTCCAGATATTCTCTGCCTGTCTGTTTGCCATAGATTAGTGTAGAATTCCTGAACCATATTCCTTCTCACTTTCGTTTTAGGATTAGCTAGGACTTCCCAGTTCCTGTTTCGAATCTGCTTATGGATCTCCGGATATTCATCTTCTTTCAGATCGAACTTGACTTCCGGGATCACAGATCTTAGACCCATTATTTTGTAGTAATGGTCTGAATGTTCTTTGGTTAAGAACCTCCCTTAATTCCAAAGTGGTTTTGGAACACTCTCTTTTTTGCCTCTTGGAGTGGGTTATTTTCCTTTAGGAGCCATGATCTTAGTGGGTATGGTTTAATGATCACGGATAAACACACCAAACTTAGAGGATTGCTTGTCCTCAAGCAAAAGAAAAGAAAGGAGAGGGATAGAAGGAGAGCTAGTGTTGAATGGTGGATGAGAGGAAGGAGGCCGAATGTGTTTTTAAAAGGGAGGTGGGTGGGTTTTCGAAAACAGAGAGAAAGATAAGATAGAAGATATGATTTAAAAAGAAATAAGTATGATAAGAAAAGATATAATTTAAAATTGAAGAGATATGAAAGATATTTGAAAAAGATAAATTTGGATTTTTGAAAAAGATAATTTGGAGATTTTAAAAAAAGGATATTGATTAGTTGAAAAGATTTTAGAATGAAAAGAGATAGATTTGTTTTGAAAATTTGAGAAAGAGTTGAATTGGATTGAAAAAAAAGGATTTGTGCTTATGGATTAAGATACATTTGATATTTTTAAAGTAGGGTTTTTAGAAATTAGGGATTTTAGAAATCAGGGTTTGTAACATGTTTATGCAAGAAATCATGAATTAAAACATGAAAATTAGGATTAAAATAAAAAATATGAAGAAAAAACGAATTTACCTCCTCCCCACCATCCTGGCATTTGAACGCCCAAACGCTGCATGTTTTGGGCGTTCAACGCCCAACTACTGCTTCTCCTGGGCGTTTAACGCCCAGCTGTTGCTTCTTTTTGGTGTTAAACACCAGGAACTCCTTTGTCACTAGGCGTTTTTCTGAACGCCCAGGACGCTGTAAATCTGGCGTTAAACGCCCAAAAGGAGCTTCTTTCTGGAGTTCAACGCCCAGAAGATGCTTCTTTCTGGCGTTTAACGCCCAGATGGCTATCCTTACTGGCGTTCAACGCCTAGTGGATGCTTCTTTTGGGCGTTGAACGCCCAAAACAGACTTTTACTGGCGTTTTCTTGCCAGTGAGCTCTTTTTCTCTGTTTTTTGTGCAGAATCCTTCTGTAACCCTGTAAACTTATACAATTGACTCTTTACCTTAGTATCAATGAACTTTATATAAACAAATAAAATCAAGAATAGGGCAAAATGCTTAGAGGAAGTGATGCCCCATGGCTGGGTTGCCTCCCAGCAAGCGCTTCTTTATTGTCTTTAGCTGGACCTTGCTGAGTTTTTAATCTAGCCTCAGCCTTGAGCACTCTTGCTCAACATTGCCTTCAAGATAGTGCTTGATTCTCTGTCCATTAACAATGAACATCTTATCAGAATCAATATCTTGAAGCTCCACATAACCATATGGTGATACACTTGTAATCACATATGGTCCCCTCCACCGGGACTTCAGTTTCCCGGGGAATAGCCTGAGCCTAGAGTTAAACAACAGAACCTTTTGTCCTGGTTCAAAGATTCTAGATGATAGCTTTCTGTCATGCCACTTTTTTTACTTCTCTTTATAAAGCTTGGCATTTTCGAAGGCAATGAATCTGAATTCCTCTAGCTCATTAAGCTGGAGCAATCTTTTTTCTCCAGCAAGTTTGGCAGCAAAGTTTAGGAATCTGGTTGTCCAGTAGGCCTTATGTTTCAGTTCCACGGGCAGGTGACAAGCCTTACCATACACAAGTTGGTACGGAGAGGTCCCTATAGGAGTCTTGAATGCTGTTCTATAAGCCCACAGAGCATCATCCAAGCTTCATGCCCAATCCTTTCTACGGGTACTTACAGTCCGTTCCAGGATTCTTTTTAGTTCTCTGTTAGAAACTTCAGCTTGCCCATTTGTCTGTGGATGATATGGAGTCGCCACTTTGTGGCGAATCCCATACCGGACCATGGTAGAGTAAAGCTGTTTGTTGCAGAAGTGAGTGCCCCCATCACTGATTAGTACCCTAGGGACACCAAACCTGCTGAATATATATTTCTGGAGGAATTTCAGCACTATTTTTAGTATCATTGGTGGGTGTGGCCAATGGCCTCAACCCATTTTGATACATAGTCAACTGCCACCAGAATATAAGTGTTTGAGTATGATGGTGGGAAAGGCCCCATGAAATCAATACCCCATACGTCAAACAACTCAATCTCCAAGATTCCTTGTTGAGGCATGGCGTAACTGTGAGGCAAATTACCAGCTCTCTGGCAACTGTCACAGTTACGTACAAACTCTCGGGAATCTCTGTAAAGTGTAGGCCAGTAGAAACCACATTGGAGGACCTTGGTGGCTGTTCGCTCACCTCCGAAATGACCTCCATATTATGACCCATGGCAATGCCATAAGATCCTTTGTGCTTTTTCCTTAGCCACACACCTACGGATTATGCCGTCTGCACATCTCTTAAAGAGATAGGGTTCATCCCACAAGTAGTACTTTGCATCAGTAATTAATTTTTTCTTTTGTTGCCTGCTGTACTCCTTGGGAATGAACCTTGCAGCTTTGTAGTTTGCAATGTCTGTAAACCATGGTAATTCCTGAATGGTGAACAAATGCTCATCCGGAAAAGTTTCAGAGATCTCAATAGAGGAGGAGGACGCCCCTTCCATTGGTTCTATCCAGGACAGATGGTCAGCCACTTGGTTCTCTGTCCCTTTTTTGTCTCTTATTTATATATCAAACTCTTGCAGAAGCAACACCCATCTTATGAGTCTGGGTTTTGAATCCTGCTTTGTGAGTAGATATTTAAGAGCAACATGATCTGTGTACACAATCACTTTTGATCCTACTAAGTATGATCTAAACTTGTCAATGGCATAAACCACTGCAAGCAATTCTTTTTCTGTGGTTGTGTAATTTTTCTGGGCATCATTCAAAACATGGCTAGCGTAATAAATGACATGCAGAAGCTTGTCATGCCTCTGCCCCCAGTACTGCACCAATGGCGTGATCACTGGCATCACACATTAATTCGAACGGTAATGTCCAGTCTGGTGCAGAGATAACTGGTGCTATGACCAGCTTAGCTTTCAGAGTTTCAAACGCCTGCAGACACTCTGTGTCAAACACAAATGGCGTGTCAGCAGCTAGCAGGTTGCTTAGAGGTTTTGCAATTTTTGAAAAATCCTTTATAAACCTCCTATAGAATCCTGCATGCCCCAGAAAACTTCTGATTGCCTTAACATTGGCAGGTGGTGGTAATTTTTCAATTACCTCTATTTTAGCTTGATCCACCTCTATTCCCTTGTTTGAAATTTTATGCCCAAGGACAATCCCTTCAGTCACCATAAAGTGACATTTTTCCTAGTTTAAAACCAGGTTGGTCTCTTGGCATCTTTTCAAAACCAGTGTCAGGTGATCAAGACAGGAGCTGAATGAGTCTCCATATACTGAGAAGTCATCCATGAAGACTTCCAGAAATTTTTCCACCATATCAGAGAAAATAGAGAGCATGCATCTCTGAAAGGTTGCAGGCGCATTACACAGCCCAAAAGGCATCCTTCTGTAAGCAAATACTCCAGATGGACATGTGAATGCTGTTTTCTCTTGATCCTGGGGATCTACTGCAATTTGGTTGTAGCCTGAATAGCCATCCAAAAAGCAGTAATAATTATGACATGCTAGTCTTTCTAGCATCTAGTCTATGAATGGTAAAGGAAAATGATCCTTTCTGGTGGCTGTATTGAGCCTTCTGTAATCAATACACATGCGCCACCCTGTAACTGTTCTTGTTGGAACCAGTTCATTTTTTTCATTATGAACCACTGTCATGCCTCCCTTTTTAGGGACAACTTGAACAGGACTCACCCAGGGGCTATCTGAAATAGGATAAATAATCCCAGCCTCCAGTAATTTAGTGACCTCTTTCTGCACCACTTCCTTCATGGCTGGATTTAGCCACCTCTGTGGTTGAACCACTGGCTTAGCATTGTCCTCCAATAAGATCTTGTGCATGCATCTAGCTGGGCTTATGCCCTTAAGGTCACTTATGGACCACCCAAGAGCTGCCTTGTGTGTCCTTAGCACTTGGATTAGTGCTTCCTCTTCCTGTGGATTTAAAGCAGAGCTTATGATCACTGGAAAAGTATCACCTTCTCCCAGAAATGTATATTTCAGGGATGGTGGTAATGGTTTGAGCTCGGGTTTAGGAGGTTTTTCCTCTCCCTGAGGAAATTTCAGAGGCTCTTTCAATTCCTCTGAATCCTCTAGATCAGACGGAACATCTTTAAAGATGTCTTCCAGCTCTGATTCGATACTCTCAGCCATGTTGATCTCCTCCACGAGAGAGTCAATAAGATCAACTTTTATGCAGTCTTTTGGTGTGCCTTGATGCTGCATGGCATTGACAGCATTCAACTTAAACTCATCCTCATTGACTCTCAGGGTGACTTTCCCCTTTTGGACATCAACGAGAGTTCGTCTAGTTGCTAGGAAAGGTCTTCCTAGAATGAGAGTAGCACTCTTGTGCTCCTCCATTTCCAGCACAACAAAGTCAGTGGGAAAGGCGAATGGCCCAACCCTGACAATTATGTCCTCAATCACGCCTGATGGGTATTTAATGGAGCCATCAGCAAGTTGGAGACATATCCGGGTTCGTTTAACTTCTTCAGTTAAACCAAGCTTTCTGATGGTGGATGCAGGTATTAGGTTGATGCTTGCCCCATGATCACATAGGGCTGTCTTGGTGCAATTACCCTCTAATATGCATGGTATCAGAAAGCTTCCGGGATCTTTAAGCTTTTCAGTAAAGCTTTTTAGAATGACTGCACTGCATTCTTCAGTGAGGAAAACTCTTTCAGTTTCTCTCCAATCCTTCTTATGACTCAAGATCTCTTTCATGAACATCGCGTAAGAAGGTATTTGCTCAGTGCTTCTGCAAACGAAATCTTTATTTCAAGAGTCCTGAGATAATCTGCAAAGTGAGCAAATTGCTTATCCTACTCCTCTTGGCGGAGTTTTTGAGGATAAGGTATCTTGGCCTTATATTCCTCAACCTTGGTTGCTGCAGGTTTATTTCCTACAGTGATGGTTGAAGAAGCCTTTTTAAATGGATTGTCATCAGCACTTGTGTGTGTCTGATCTCTCTCTGGCAATTGAGTGCCAGAGTTAGAAGCTGGAGTGACATTAGACGCCAACTCCTCATCTTTCCCTGGCGTCTGAATGCCAGAACTGTGCTTCTTTTGGGCGTTCAACGCCAGTTCCTTGCTTGTTTCTGGCATTGAACGCCAGTCCTAAGCATGGCCTGGGCGTTCAGCACCAGCCTTCTACCCAATCTCTGGCGTTTTAGCGCCAGGATTATTTCTCTCCGGGCTCTTACCGTCCTCAGATGGATTTTGGGTAGTTTGCTCATTTCATGGCTTCCTGCTACCTTGAGGTGGGGTATTTAATGTTTTTCCACTTCTTAATTGAACTACTTGGCATTCTTCTGTTATTTGCTTTGACAGCTGCTGCTTTGTTTGCTTTAATTGTACTTCCATATTTATATTAGCCATCCTTGTCTCTTGTAGTTTATCCTTGAATTCGGCTAACTACTTTGTCAGAAAATCCAATTACTGATTGAATTCAGCAGCTTGTTCTACAGGACTGAGTTCAGCAGTTACTGTTTTAGCCTCTTCTTTCATGGAAGGGTCACTGCTTAGGTATAGATGCTGATTTTTGGCAACTGTATCAATGAGCTCTTGAGCTTCTTCAATTGTCTTTCTCATGTGGATAGATCCACCAGTTGAGTAATCTAGAGAGATCTGAGCTCTTTCTGTAAGCCCGTAATAGAAGATGTCTAACTGAACCCACTCTGAAAACATTTCAGAGGGGCATGTTCTTAGCATCTCTCTATATCTCTCCCAGGCATCATAAAGAGATTCATTATCTCCTTGTTTAAAGCCTTGGATGTCCAGCCTTAGTTGTGTCATCCGTTTTGGAGGAAAGTATTGATTCAGGAATTTTTTCATCAGCTGTTTCCATGTCTTTATGCTAGCCTTAGGTTGGTTATTTAACCACCTCTTAGCTTGGTCTTTTACAGCAAATGGGAACAGTAATAATCTGTAGACATCCTGATTTACTTCCTTATCATGTACTGTGTCAGTAATTTGTAAAAACTGTGCCAGAAACTCTGTAGGTTCTTCCTGTGGAAGACCGGAATACTGGCAACTTTGCTGCACCATGATAATGAGCTGAGGATTCAACTCAAAGCTACTGACTCCAATGGAGGGTATACTGATACTACTCCCATATGAAGCAGTAGTGGGATTAGCATATGACCCCAGAGTCCTTCTGGACTGTTCATTTCCACTTAGATCCATGATGGAGAAAGGGAGATGATGTAAAATAGAGAAGAAATATTTTTATTTATTTAATTATTTATTTATTTCGAAAATAGAATAAATTAAAATAAAATAAATAAAAATAGGTGAAGATTTTTGAAAAATGGAAAGAGAGAAAAAAAATGGTTAGGAAATTTTGAAAAAGATATGATTTGAAAAAGATTTTAAATTTTGAAATAAAAAATCTGAATTTTAAAAGTAAATTTCGAAAATTTGCTTTAAAATAGAGAGAAAAGATATTTTTGAATATAAAGAGGAGAGAGAAAAACAATAAGATAGCACAAGATTTAAAATTTTTAGATCTAATGCTCCTTTTTTTTTCGAAAATTTTGGAGGGAAAACACCAAGGAACACCAAACTTAAAAATTTTAAGATCAAGACACAAGGAAAACTCAAGAACACTTTGAAGACTCACAAGAACACAAGAACATGAAGGAAGAACACCAAACTTAAAATTTTTAGAAAACTAAAATAAGATTTTCGAAAACCAAAGAAAAATCAACAAGAAAACACCAAACTTAAAGTTTGG
The DNA here is from genome assembly GCF_003086295.3 of Arachis hypogaea. Lineage (NCBI taxonomy): Eukaryota > Viridiplantae > Streptophyta > Magnoliopsida > Fabales > Fabaceae > Arachis > Arachis hypogaea. Next base: position 49,922,796 of record NC_092050.1, read on the forward strand.
CACAAGATTTAATGTAAAAATTATTTTTGAAAAAGAATTTTAAAAAGAAGGTACCCAATTACCAAGAACACAGACCAATGCTCTAGCCAATTGGGCAGTAAATGTAACACTTGTTTTGAAAAAGTATTTTTAATAACTAAGAATAAAATTTTTGAAAAATAAAATAAAAAAAAGGATTTTAAAAAGAAAATTTTAACCAAAAACAATATTAGAAGACTCTAAACCAAAAAAAGAAAAAAATTTTTCCTAATCTAAGCAACAAAATAAACCGTCAGTTGTTCAAACTCAAACAATCCCTGGCAACGGCGCCAAAAACTTGGTGCACGAAATTGGAAATCACAATTCTTCACAAATTCGCACAACTAACCAGCAAGTGCACTGGGTCGTCCAAGTAATACCTTACGTGAGTAAAGGTCAATCCCACGGAGATTGTTGGCTTGAAGCAATCTATGGTTACCTTGTAACTCTTAGTCAGGAAAACAATAAAACAATTCACTTATCAAATTTGATTGCAAGGAATAAAAGAGCATGAAATAAATACTTATTATGCAGTAATGGAGAATATGTTGGAGTTTTGGAGATGCTTTGTCTTCTGAATTTCAGCTTTTCTTTTGTATTCCTCTTCCCTCATGCATGAAAAGGTGCAAAGTTCCTTCCATGGCAAGCTCTATGTAAGGTGTCACTGTTGTCAATGGCTACTTCCCATCTTCTCAGTGAAAATGGTCCAAATGCTCTGTCACAGCACGGCTAATCATCTGGAAGTTCTCGATCATGCTGGAATAAGATTGACTATCCTTTTGCATCTGTCACTACGCCCAGCACTCGCGAGTTTGAAGCCCGTCACAGTCATCCAATCCCAGAATCCTACTCGGAATACCACAGACAAGGTTTAGACATTCCCGATTTTCATGAATGCCGCCATCAATCTAGCTTATACCACGAAGATTCTGATTAAGAAATCTAAGAGATAATCATTCATTCTAATGTAGAACGAAGGTGGTTGTCAGACACATGTTCATGGATTGAGGAAGGTGATGAGTGTCACGGATCATCGCCCTCTCCATAGTTAAGCGCGAATGAGTATCTTAGAGAGGAACACGCATGTGTGAATGGAAAACATAAGTACTTGCATTAATTCATCGAGACGCTGCAGAGCTCCTCACCCCCAACAATGGGGTTTAGAGACTCATGCTGCCAAAAGATACAAAATTCAGATCTAAAATGTCATGAGATACAAAATAAATCTCTAAAAGTTGTTTAAATACTAAACTAGTAACCTAGGTTTACAAAAAATGAGTAAACTATGATATATAGTGCAGAAATTCACTTCTGGGGCCCACTTGGTATGTGCTGGGGCTGAGACTAAAGCTTCTCACGTGCCTGGGCTGTTTTGGGCGTTCAACGCCAGGCTATAACCTGTTTCTGGCGTTGAACTCCAACTTGTAATGTGTTTCTGGCGCTGGACGCCAGACTGCAACATGGAACTGGCATTGAACACCAGTTTACGTTGTCTATCCTTGAGCAAAGTATGGACGTATATATATTGCTGGAAAGCCCTGGATGTCTACTTTCCAACGCAATTGGAAGCGCGTCAATTGGACTCTTGTAGCTCCAGAAATTCCATTCCGAGTGTAGAGAGGTCAGGATCCAACAGCATCAGCAGTCCTTTTTCAGCCTGAATCAGATTTTTGCTCAGCTCCCTCAATTTCAGCCAGAAAATACCTGAAATTACAGAAAAATACACAAACTCATAGTAAAGTCCAGAAATATGAATTTTGCCTAGAAACTAATGAAAATAAACTAAAAACTAACTAAAACATACTAAAAACTATATGAAATTAACCCCAAAAAGCGTATAAAATATCCGCTCATCAGTTAACTGTTGGATTGTTATCTAATCACTAACACCAATCCCTTTGAACTAAGTGGGTTGCAACTCGTGAATAGATCTAACATTCCAACTTGTTTGACTTTCCTTTACCTAGTAAAGGATAACTAAACAGAATAACCTTTTATTCATATTATTTGAATTTTCTCAATTTAATTTTCCACCTACTTAACTCAACTTCTTGGAACATCTGATTAATAAAATAGCACACTTTTCTGCAACTCGTTGGGAGACGACCTGGGACTTAAACTCCCAGTAATTTTTAATTTAAACTCTCTGTGACGTATTTCTAAATTGATAGGCAGATTTTCGGTGTGTTAAGAACTATACTTGCAACGTAACTATTTTAATAATTTTTAATTCACCAACTTCTGTTCCTCATCAATTTTTGGCGCCGTTGCCGGGGAGTTGCAATAGAGTGCTAAAGTTATTAATTAGAATTTATTTATTTGCATTTTATTTTATTTTGCTACTATGAGCTCCATGTTTCTTTCGTCAAATGACGCGTTCACTTCCTGATCCGCGCTTGCTGATATTCGATCCTGAAATTGAAAGGACTATTTCCCGAATAAGGCGAGAACAGCGTCGGTTAGTCCGCTCTGAGGGCGGATCTGAAAGTGAACTTGAGGAAGAAACCAGCTCCCGTTCTACTGATTCGGTTGTTTTACGTGCAGAAGACATGGCAGCTAGGAGAGTTACCATCCAGGAGGAAGGAGCCCCTGATTTTACAATGCAACTGTTTCAAGCGCATCATCCAGCGGTAGCTACAGATTTTGAAATAAAGACCGCACTGCTAAATTTGATGCCCAAGTTTCATGGCCTACCTGCTCAAGAGCCTATCAAGCACTTGAGAGATTTCCAGGCAGCCTATTCTACTGTCAGGCGTGATGGTACTGATGAAACTTCAATTTTGCTGAAAGCTTTCCCGTTTTCTCTTGAGGGAAAAGCAAGAGAGTGGTACTACACTCAACCTCTAGCAAATGTATCCAACTGGGATACACTCAGAAAGGAGTTTTTGGAGAAATTCTTTCCATATGAAGTTACTGATAAACTGAGGAAGGATATTTCCACAATTGTTCAGGATGACAATGAGACTCTCTTTGAATACTGGGAGTGCTTCAATAATCTTCTGGAAGCATGCCCCCACCACATGATTGACAAGATAATGTTACTTAGCTATATCACACAGGGCATGAGGCCCCAAGATAAGACCACATTGGAAAGTGCTAGCAATGGGTCTATGAAGAAGTACAAGACCACTGATGAGGCTTGGCAATTGATTAGTGATTTAGCTGAATCTATTAGGAACCACAGACAAAAGCAAGGCCGTTCAAAAGCCGTTGCAGAAGTATCCTCTAGCAGAGAGACTGCGGCTCTAGCTCAGAGTATATGTGAGATGACCAACTTGCTGAAGCAGATGCAATTGAATCAACAACATGCTCAGCAAGCTAAACCTCCTCCACCACAGCAAAACCAACAACTGGTCCCGTAAAGAATTTGTAGAATCTGTGCTGATTATAGCCATTACACTGATGAATGCCCGCAGCTCCAACAAGAAGACAACATGGTGGCATCCACTCATAACTTCTATGACCGCCCCAACCAAGGGTACAATCAAAGTGGAAATAATAACCATGGATGGCAGGACAATTCTAACTAGAATTAGAGGGACAACAATAACAGAGGAGGCACAGATAATCAGAGAAATCAGAGATGGAATAATAACAACAAGAGGCAGCAGAATCAACCTTATAGAGCACCTCACCTGAGGCAAAACCAAGGACCACAGAACAATCAACAGCAGACCTCTCAATTTACTCATTCTTCTGTATCTCCTAATGAAGAGCTACTACAATCTTTTGAGCGAAGACAACAGACCATGGAAAATAACATCATGAATAGTATTAATGCCAGTCTGAATGGTCTCACCTCTACTTTGTAAGCTCTTATGTCACAGATTGGATCAACGCAAAATTCCAGTAACCAACCTTCAAGCTCCACTGGAATCCCCTCTCAACCATTACCTAATCCAAAGGGAGGCATTAATGCCATCACCCTAAGGTCTGGAACCACACTGCAGGAGAGGAATCAGGATGAACCAAGCCCATCAAAACACACCTCAGCTGAAGAGGTAGTAGAAATAGAAGATGTTGAAGAGGAAGAGGACATACAGGACATAGCTGAAGAAGAAATAGCTCAACCACAGGAGGAAGCACCAAAAGGCGCAAACACCACAGAAAATGCTACTCTTATTCCATTTCCACAACTCGCAAAGAAGCCCAGGAAGCAGCTGGAACCCGACTCCAAAATGGTAGAAATATTCAAAAAGGTTGAGGTAATTGTTCCTCTTTTTGATGTTATTCAACAGGTACCTAAATATGCGAAGTTTCTAAAAGACTTATGTATCCATAAAGACAAAATTAAAGAATTAGAAACTATTCCTTTAGGTAGTTCTATATCTGCTTTAATGGGAGGATTACCGAAAAAATGTAGTGATCCAGGTCCTTGTATAGTTAGCTGTACTATTGGTCGTGTAGTAATTTATGATTGCATGTGTGATTTAGGAGCATGTGTCAGTATAATGCCTTTGTCTATATATGATATTTTGAGGCTCCCTCCCTTAAAAAGGTCGGCAGCTCGTTTTGTGTTAGCAGATAAAAGCATTATTACAGTGGCTGGAGTTGCTAAAGATATTTTGGTGAACATTAAAGGGCTTACATTTCCTACTGATTTTTATATCTTGGAGATGCCCCATAATGATTCAGATAAGCCATCATCAATCCTACTTGGAAGACCATTCCTAAAGACATCAAAATTCAAATTGGATGCCTTTTCAGGAACATACTCCTTTGAAATAGATGGCCGCATAGTAATCTTCAATCTGAACGGAGTCATTGACAACCCCCCAGAAGATCGTTCTATCTTTCAGTGTGATGTCATAGATGAAAGTGTAGCTAAAGTTCACAAGGAAGAGTTAGAAGAGAGGTACACTGGATAAGGTCCAAGTATGGGGATCCTCTTAACTGACAATGAGGGCACTTCGTCATTTTCACAAGCTCCAGATAATCCAGAACCTGCCCATGATCAAAAGTTAGAATTGAAGCCCCTCCCTCCACATCTCAAATATGCTTATCTTGAAGATGAGCAGAGGTTTCCAGTTATCATGGCAAGGGAACTTACTTCTCAACAAGAAGAGTAGTTACTTGATGTGCTGAGGAAGCATAAGAAGACAATTGGGTGGAGCTTGGCAGACATAGTCGGCATCAACCCTCAAGTATGTGAGCACAGAATATTTTTAGAAGAGGGAGCAAGACCTGTCCGTCAACCCTAAAGAAGATTGAATCCCACCATCTTAGAAGTTATCAAAAAGGAACTGACTAGACTATTGGAAGCCGGTATCATATATCCCATTTCAGACAGTGAATGGGTAAACCCAGTACAAGTGGTGCCCAAGAAGTCTGGAGTCACTACAGTGAAGGATGAGCATGGAGAGCTCATAGCATCTAGAGTTCAGAATGCTTGGAGAGTCTGCATTGATTACAGGCGTCTCAACCAAGCTACTCGTAAGGATCACTACCCACTTCCATTCATTGATCAAATGCTGGATCGCCTGTCAGGTAAATCACATTATTGCTTTTTAGATGGTTACACAGGTTATTTCCAAATTCATATAGCTCCTGAGGATCAGGAAAAGACTACATTTACATGTCCTTTTGGGACTTATGCTTACAAGAGAATGCCCTTTGGCTTATGCAATGCACCAGCTACCTTCCAAAGGTGCATGATGAGTGTTTTCTCTGACTTTATTGAGGACTGTATTGAAGTTTTTATGGACGATTTTAGCGTTTATGGTGATTCTTTTAGCCTTTGCTTAGATGGATTATCTAGAGTATTAGATAGATGTGTTAATACAAACCTGGTATTAAATTTCGAAAAATGTCACTTTATGGTAAAACAAGGGATTGTATTAGGACATGTGGTATCTAATAATGGCATTTCTGTAGACCCAGCAAAGATGAATGTTATTTCTAGTTTACCTTACCCCTCTTCTGTGAGGGAAGTCCGTTCGTTCCTTGGCCATGCAGGTTTTTACAGGAGATTTATTAAAGACTTTAGTAAGGTCGTACTTCCCTTATCCAGATTACTGCAGAAGGATATTGAGTTCGAGTTCAGTGAGGATTGCAAACAAGCGTTTGATAAGCTGAAGACTGCTCTGACTCAAGCTCCAATTGTGAGAGGACCAGACTGGAGCCAGCCGTTTGAAATCATGTGCGATGCTTCCAACCATGCAGTAGGAGCAGTGCTGGCTCAGCACGAAGGTAAGGATCCTTTCGTTATTGCTTATGCGTCTAAGACTTTAGACACTGCCCAGTCCAACTATACTACTACTGAGAAAGAGCTTCTTGCTATTGTTTTTGCTCTAGATAAATTCCAAGCTTATTTACTTGGTACTAGAGTAGTAGTGTATTCGGACCATGCAGCTTTAAAGTATCTATTAGCTAAAAAAGAATCCAAACCAAGACTTATACATTGGATACTGCTGTTACAAGAATTTGATTTGGAAATAAAGGATAGGAGTGGTAATCAGAATTTAGTGGCAGACCACTTGAGTCGCCTTGAGCATATTAAGGATGATTCTACTCCTATAGATGATAATTTTCCTTTTGATAACCTGCAAGCAGTATCTGAGGTAGTCCCTTGGTATGCACCTGTTGCTAATTATTTAGTTAGCCGCACATTTCCTCCAAATTTTTCTAAGCATCAAAGAGACAAGCTGAAAAGCGAGTCTAAATATTATACATTGGATGACCCATATTTATGGAGATGTGGCGCTGATCAAGTAATTAGATGTTGTGTGCCTCAATCAGAATTCCAGTCCATTTTAGAGGCCTGTCACTCATCTGAGAGTGGAGGACATTTTGGTCCCCAAAGAACAGCTAGAAAGATCTTAGACTGTGAATTCTGGTGGCCTACTCTTTTTAGAGACACTGCTGAGTTTTGTAAATCTTGTCTCCTATGCCAGAAATTTGGTAATATATCCAGGAGGGATGAGATGCCTCAACAAATTATGCTTTTCTGTGAAATTTTTGATGTTTGGGGCATTGACTTCATGGGTCTATTTCCAAATTCTAATAGATATTTTTATATATTGTTAGCTGTGGATTATGTTTCCAAATGGGTGGAAGCAATTCCTACCCACACTGATGATGCTAACACTGTTGTTTCCTTTGTGAGAAACCATATTATATGTCGCTTCGGATCACCACGAGCAATCGTGAGCGATCAAGGCACCCATTTTTGTAACAGGAGACTAACAGGATTAATGAAGAAGCATGGGATAATTCATAAAGTTGCAACAGCTTACCATCCCCAAACTAATGGGCAAGCCGAGGTGTCAAACAGAGAAATTAAGCGTATCTTACAAAAGATAGTAAAGCCTCATAGAAAAGACTGGAGCACCAGGCTACAAGATGCACTCTGGGCATATAGAACAGCATACAAGACACCCATTGGGATGAGTCCTTTCCGCTTGGTTTATGGAAAAGCTTGTCACCTCCCAGTTGAAGTAGAACACAGAGCTTTTTGGGCAGTTAAGGAGTGCAACATGGGAATTGAGAAAGCCGGAGCTGAAAGGAAGTTGCAACTGCAGGAACTGGAGAGCCTTCGCCTAGAAGCTTATGAAAACTCCAGAATATACAAGGAAAAGATGAAGGCTGTACATGATCAAAACAACAAGAAGAAAGAGTTCCAACCTGGGGATTTAGTCCTCCTTTACAAATCTTGACTAAGACTCATGCCAGGTAAGTTGAGATCAAGATGGGAAGGTCCATACAGAGTAGAGAAGGCCGAACCGTACGGAGTTTATCACCTAAGCCATCCTTCAAGCTCTGAACTCATTAAGGTTAATGGACAACGCCTGAAGCTATACCATGGCGAGAAGGTGCAGAGAAACAAGGAGCTTGAGATCTTCCTCTTGGAAGATCCCCACGCAGTAGAAGATTGAGCTAGTGGAGCGTCCAACTTACGGACGTTAAAGCAAAGTGCTAGGTGGGAGACAACCCACCATGGTATGATCATTTTTTCTTTATTTTTAGTTTTTTCTATTCAATAACTCTTCTCTTTCTTAGTACATTCGTGCATCTGCATTTACATGTTTTCATTTTCAAAAAAAAAAAAAATTTTGCTACGCGACGCGATCGCATCAACGATGCATCCGCATCACAGGGAGAGTAAAGAAAAATAAAAAAATAAACAGAAAGTCACGCTGGAGTGTGGCTGGAGGCATGCCAATGGCACAAATCAACCCACGCGACCGCGTCGCTGACGCGTCCGTGTCGCATGGGAATCATGGCCTCGCATGCGACCGCGTGCCCTGAGTTTTCGACGTAAAAGGATGCACAATGAAATATTGTGCGAGAGTGATGCTGGATTGGTGCTGGAAGCACAATTCTTATCACGCGACCGCGTCGCCGACGCGGCCGCATCATCCATTTTCTGGCGCACACTCACGCGATCGTGTGACCCACGCGATCGCGCCGTCCCAATTTTGGCAAATAAATTAATTTGAACAGAGAGTTGTGCTGGTGCGGGGCTGCACTCGCGCCAGAAGCATAACATGGGTCACGCGACCGCGTGACCGACGCGATCGTGTCACCATACTTGAAGCGCATCCACACGAACGCGTGCCCCACGCGGCCGCGTCGCATGCGCCGCACAGCTCAACCTAAAATTGCCACATATCTTATCTTTCTCTCCTCCAAATCCTAATTTTCCTTTTTCCTCCTTATTTCTTCCTTCTCCCTTCCCCCTTCTATCTCACCTTTCACTCTCTATCTCTCTCACCTCCATTAACAAGGTTTTACTTTCTTCCTCCATCCTTCTTTTTCTATTATTCTTATTATTTTATATGTATTTTCTTTTCTTTTCTTTTTCTTTTCATTATTCATATTTTCTTTCTTTTTCTTTTCCTTTTTACATGGTGTTAGAAATTTACTTGTTTTTCTTTTTTTTGAGTCATTATCCCTCATTATATGCTTGTGGATTGTTGCAAATTATTTGACAATTATTTTTATTCTATTTAAGGGATTGCTTGCATGTTCACCTTCATATTTTCTATACCTTATTCAACATGCATGCTATGTGTTTGTGAAAAAGCTCAAACGGCATTATGCACTTCTCTATGTTGTTATACTATTCAATGCTTGCTTTTCACAACTTTCCTTTACTATTGTTTTAATTGAATTTAATTGTCAATACAAACGTGATGGTTTGTTACAAAGTATTGCTTGGTCTATGCTACTCATGCCCTTTGCCGGCATGCCAATAAACACCTTGCAGTCACTTGTCTTTATATGCACTAGCTATTTTCCATTGTTGGCTTTTCACATGTACTCGCGAGCATGTGTTAATGTCAGTATATCTTAATGTGCATCCATCCCCCTCTTTTCCGTTTCCTTCCTTGCTGTATATCTCTTTGAGTTTAATTTACTTTCTCTTCCCTTCTTTCAGGATGGCCACCAAGAAAGGAAAAGAGAAAGCTACTTCCAAACCACCAGCAAGAAGAGGGACTAAAAGAGCATTAGTGGCAGAGCCTTCTTCAACCGCAGTCAAGCCCTCAACAAAAAGAGTTAAGAGGATAATAAAGGTTGATGAGAAGGAGAAAGCCTTTCCAGCAAAGGACACTACGCGATTTACCAATCGTTACTGTGAGCAGATGTTCCCTATCCTAGCAGAAAGAAACTATAACAATGAATACCTTCTTATCCTCCCGTCCAATATTGCTTCCTTTGTTGAGCCACAAATTGAACGAAGATAATGGGGTTTCCTACGGAGACAGCCAAGGCAGGTCAATCTTTCTTGGGTAGTTGAGTTCTACTCTAACTTCTACATGCCAACCCTGCAGTCTGTTTATGTCTGGCAGAAGCAAGTCCCCATCACAGAAGAGGCCATTCAGCAAGCTCTGAGTCTTCCCCCTATTCCAGAAGGAATGGACGCCTTCCAAGAAGCCGCACTTAAGCGCCAGAGGTACCAATTTGACTGGGACTCCGTTCTCGGAGTTATCGCATTACCTGGCAGTCGTTGGATCTACGGATACCACCGTACCCGCCCTAAGGGAATCTTGGCTTCAGCACTTACCTTGGAGGCTCGCGTCTGGGCACAGATCATGTCCCATTATGTCTTTTCGAGCACTCATGAGTCCTCCTTCACTACGGATATGGCTGTTCTACTGTGGTGCATCCTTACATACCAACCTCTGCATCTCTCAAGACATATCCGGAATGCTATGGGACACGTACAAATTGTGGACAACTTACCTTTTCCCGCCTTGGTCTCAGATCTTGTCTCAGCAGCCAGAGTCTCCTACAGAGCTGGGGACACCAAAGCCGTGCTTCCACGGGATGATCAGTATGTCCCTAACGGGAAATACCTCAAACTCCAAGCAGCCACTACAAGCCTTCCTGCTACTCCAGTTGAAGATAATCCTTCTTCAACACCACAAGTACCTACAACTGATGAATTGCTCCAACAGATAATCGAAAGGTTGGATCGGCAAGAACAGAAAGCAAAGATGAGAGAGCGCCATAATGAGCGCCGATTCAAACACCTCAAGGACCTACTCAAGGGACACTTCAAGGACTTGGATACCCCGGACTCCACTTCTTTTACCAGCACAGGGAGCCATAATGGTCCCGACTGTGGAGATACTGCCACCAGCCCACCCCTGTTCCTGACAGACGGCACCGAGGACGGTGCAAAGCCTTAAGTGTAGGGAGGTCGGTCAGTACCTGACTTCCGGAGGTAATTTCTCTTCTCTAGCACCAATAATTAGGATATTTAATTAGATTTTCTTTCTTTTATAGAATAGAATAAATTGCATAGGTTAGGATAGTTGCATGCATGTTCTACTTGATTGAAAAGACAATAAGTTTCTTTTAAGACCCTATCTTTGGAACAAAATTTCACTAATTTTTCAAAATTTTTATGATAAATTTGCTTGAGTTGTATTTGGAACATGATATTTGAGCTAAAGAACACACAACCTGTGAAAGATTTGAGCCTTTATGTATTGTTACATTATTTAACCATAATTATTTCATTCTTGTGTGTTTACTTCTCTATGATTGTAATCTATATTTTGTTTTATCTTATATGTCCAATATTTATTATATTTGCATGCTTGCACATGATTGAGGCCATTATTTGTTTAAACTCACTTATCCAAATTAAGCCTACCCTTTTCAATTACCTTTGTTAACCACTTTGAGCCTTTAAATCCCATTTGTTCTATATTTTACCACATTACTAACCTTAAGCTGAAAAATAATTGTATATCCCAAATTGAATCTTTGGTTAGCTTAAGATAGAATTGTGTGTGCTAGTTAAGTATGGGAAATTGTGGGAACAAAAGTTGTTAAAGGAATGTGTCATGAGAATTTAATGGGAATTTGGATACCTACTCATGTGAAACTATAAGAATAAAAAAATCTATGTGCATTGATAAGCTATATTTATTTTAATGTTAAAAAAAATAATATATATATATATATATATATATATATATATATATATATATATATATAAGGGTACAAAATTACCCCAATGTTAAATTCAGAATTCAAAAATCAATGCACATATGATAGAATCAAATATAAAGTTAATACATGAGTATGGATAGAAAAAGGGAATTCTGGGTAGCTAGGTATGAACTTTAAGATTACATTAAAAATATATAGGTTGGGTTGAAGCTTGGGTTAATTAAAGATTCAATTTATTAGCTCACTTGACTAAATGTATACCCCTACCTGTACCTTAGCCCCATTACAACCTTGAAAAGACCTCATGATGTTTGCATTGGTATATTAACTGTTGTTGATTGGTTGGGAGAAGAACAAAAGTTAGAAAGCATGATTAGAGAAGGATAGAGTGATTACCATATACACTAGAGATTAGAGCGTATATACATTATCAATGAGGGTTCAATGCTTGAATTTTCATGTTCCCTGCTTTCATGAGCTATCTTCTTGCACTTTTATCTGTTTTATTGTATAATGATAGAATTAGTGGAATTTGATTTGTAATTGTTTTGAAGAGCTTATTTACTTTTGATCAAGTGGGCAAGAATCATATAGTTGCATTTATTTATATATATATAGGCTTGCATTGCATTTCATGAATTTCTACATGTTCATACTTATTTCCTTATCTCCTTCAATTAAGCATGAGGACATGCTAATGTTTAAGTGTGTGGAGGTTGATAAACCACTATTTTATGGTTTATATTGTGTTTAATTGTGTGGTTTTATCATGATCCTTACCCACTTATTCATCAAATTAGCATGAAATTATAATTCCTTCCTGAATTTATAACATGTTTGAAAACTGCTTCCTAGAGACTTTAATTATGTAATTTTAATTCTCCTTTATTCTATTCGATACCGTGATCTGTGTGTTGAGTGTTTCAGACTTTATAGGGCATGAACGAGTTGGAAATTGGGAAGGAAGCTAGCAAAAATGGAAGGAACACAAGAATTTGATGAGATAACCAGCGAGAAGTGACGTGGTCGCATGGCTCACGCGACCGCGCGAAGGAGAGCAAATCGCAGTGACGCGGCCGCATGGCTCACGTGGCCACGCGGATTGGAAAAGCTAAAGTGACATGGTAGCGTGGACGACGCAAACGCGTGGCAAGGAAAAATGCGAATGACGCGTCCGCATGGATGACGCGATCGCGTGACATGTGCGATCTGCATAATCTGCAGAATTCGCTGCGGGCGATTTTGGACCTTATTTCGACCCAGTTTTCGGTCCGAAACAGCAGACTAGAGCCAGAGAATATGCAGAAACAAAAAAAAGAACATTCATTCTATACAGTTTGAAGTTTCATATCTAGTTTTACTCCTTTAGGTTTCTTTCTCTAGGTTTTAGGAATTTTAATTTTCAATTGGTCTTAGCATTGGAACATTGAGAAGAGTTATTTCCTCATCAAGACTTCGTCATTCTAGTTCGTTCTCTTAACTTGGTTTTATTCTTCCATGTTCTTTGCTTTGTTCAATTTTGTCATTTGAATACTGATGAGCGGATATTTTATACGCTTTTGGGGTTAATTTCATATAGTTTTTAGTATGTTTTAGTTAGTTTTTAGTTTATTTTCATTAGTTTCTAGGAAAAATTCATATTTCTGGACTTTACTATGAGTTTTTGTGTTTTTCTGTAATTTCAGGTATTTTCTGGCTGAAATTGAGGGAGCTGAGCCAAAATCTGATTCAGGCTGAAAAAGGACTGCTGATGCTGTTGGATCCTGACCTCTCTGCACTCAGAATGGAATTTCTGGAGCTACAAGAGTCCAATTGACGCGCTTCCAATTGCGTTGGAAAGTAGACATCCAGGGCTTTCCAGCAATATATAATAGTTCATACTTCGCTCAAGGCTAGACGACGTAAACTGGCGTTCAACGCCAGTTCCATGTTGCAGTCTGGCATCCAGCGCCAGAAACACGTTACAAGTTGAAGTTCAACGCCAGAAACAGGTTACAGCCTGGCGTTGAATGCCCAAAATAGCCCAGGCACGTGAGAAGCCTTAGTCTCAGCCCCAGCACACACTAAGTGGGCCCCAGAAGTGGATTTCTGCACTATCTATCATAGTTTACTCATTTTCTGTAAACCTAGGTTACTAGTTTAGTATTTAAACAACTTTTAGAGATTTATTTTTCATCTCATGACAATTTTAGATTTGAACTTTGTAATCTCTGACGGCATGAGTCTCTAAACTCCATTGTTAAGGGTGAGGAGCTCTGCTGTGTTTTGATGAATTAATGCAACTATTTCTGTTTTCCATTCAAACATGCGTGTTCCTATCTAAGATATTCATCTGCGCTTGATTATAGAGAAGGTGATGATCCGTGACACTCATCACCTTCCTCAATCCATAAACGTGTGTCTGACAACCACCTCCATTCTACATCAGATTGAATGAGTATCTCTTAGATTCCTTAATCAGAATCTCTGTGGTATAAGCTAGAATCCATTGGCAGCATCCTTGAGAATCCAGAAAGTCTAAACCTTGTCTGTGGTATTCCGAGTAGGATTCTGGGATTGGATGACTGTGACGAGCTTCAAACTCGCGAGTGCTGGGCGTAGTGACAAACGAAAAAGGATAGTAAATCCTATTCCGGTATGATCGAGAACCTACAGATGATTAGCCGTGCGGTGACAGCGCACCTGGACCATTTTCACTGAGAGGAAGGATGGTAGCCATTGACAACGGTGATCCACCAACACACAGCTTGCCATAGGAGGGACGTGCGTGCGTGAAGAAGAAGATAGGGAGAAAGCAGAGATTCAAAAGATGAAGCATCTCCAAAACTCCAACATATTCTCATTTATTGCATAACAAGTAACCTTAAATTCATGCTCTCTTGTTCATTTGCAAGTCAATTGATAACTACAAATTAATATCCTGACTAAGAGTTGCAAGATAACCATAGCTTACTTCAAACCAACAATCTCCGTGGGATCGACCCTTACTCACGTAAGGTATTACTTGGACGACCCAGTGCACTTGCTAGTTAGTTGTGCGGAATTACATAGTGTGAAGTAATTTTCGTGCACCAAATACTTTCATGATTATTTAGTACAAGGATTATTTCTTCCATTTTAATTTATTTTCCATTCCAATAATCATGTCTTCTTTTAATTCCCTTTCATGTGTTATGGATTTATTATTTACAATGAGTGAGTAGTTCCCTCACTTGATGGGGAGTTGATTGAAAGGAACTCTTGAGTTGGAAGGATTGAAAGAAAGTTTGTAATTGGGTTAACTGTTGGAGTTATCTAATCACTAACACCAATCCCTTTGAACTAAGTGGGTTGCAACTCATGAATAGATCTAACATTCCAACTTGTTTGACTTTCCTTTACCTAGTAAAGGATAACTAAACAGAATAACCATTAATTATAAATTAATCTTGAAATCGTCCCATCAATAATAGAGATTCCAACTAATCAACTCCCAGTCAAGGCTTTTATTCATATTATTTGAATTTTCTCAATTTAATTTTCCACCTACTTAACTCAACTTCTTGGAACATCTGATTAATAAAATAGCACACTTTTTTGTAACTCGTTGGGAGATGACCTGGGACTTAAACTCCCAGTAATTTTTAATTTAAACTCTCTGTGACATATTTCTAAATTGATAGGCAGATTTTCGGTGAGTTAAGAACTATACTTGCAACGTAACTCTTTTAATAATTTTTAATTCACCAACTTTTGTGCCTCATCATGCTCTATCAAACATTGTTTCTCCTTTGGCACAGGGGATATGAAAACTCCCTGGGTCCTTTCTTTTTGTAGGCAACTCTGGTTGAATGAGGGCACTGCACTCCTTGTTCATCACTATAGTTTGGCCTCCCTTGAGTGAGCTTTTCCTGGGAAGCAGTTCCTTCATATACTTGATGTATGCAGGCATTTGTTGGATGGTCTTGATGAATGGTATGTTTACATGCAGAGATGCAAACAAGTCAAGAAATCTTGAGTATATTCTCTTTTCCACAGCACCGTTGAGTAGTTGAGGAAAGGGTGCATAGAGTCTCAGCAGCTCCTGTTGTGAGATTTTTGGTTCTTGGTGATCTTTTTCCTTCTCCTCTGCTGAGGTATCTCCAGGTTGTTCTGACGGCTTGTTTGGCTTGTCCTCAGTCTCCTTATCACTTATAGTGACCATCTTGCAATCTTCCCATCTTACTTTCTTTGTTTCTCCTCTCGGATTTTTCTCTGTGTCACTTGGGAATCCATCTGTAGGTTTGGGAATCTGCTCAGAGAGATACCCTACTTGAGATTCCAACCTCTTGATGGTATCTCCTTGGTTCTTAAAATTCACTCGCACTTCCTCCTTGATTGCCTTGTTGTCTTGAATCTCTTTGCCTATGCCTTCAAGTAGATTCTCAATCCTTGAGAGTCTATCATCAAATGATGGTGGATTGGGATTAGAGGTGGAGGGATTAGAAATGTTATTTTGGTTTTGATATGGATGTGGAGAGGTGTTGTTATGGTGGTGTTGATATGTTCTCTGTGTGAATTGTTGGTGAGCTGCATTGTTGTTGGGGTTGTGACGTCTCTGATCTTGGCCTTGATCTTGTTGATTCCCCCATCCAAAGTTTGGGTGATTTCTCCAACCAGGGTTGTAGGTCTTGGAGTATGGATCATGGTTTTGCCTAGGTGAATTCCCAATGTAGTTGGCTTGCTCCTGACTACCCTCTGCTTCTTCATTCACTCCTTCTTGGGTTGCTGATGAAGTGGTGATTGCTACTACTTGGTTCCTCTCCATCTTCTTGGTGAGGTCAGCCAGCTGCTTGGTAATGAGATTATTTTGGGCCAGCAGAGCATCTACATTGTTTAGCTCCATCACTCCTCTAGTGTTCCCTCTTTCAGAAGCATAGAAATAGTCATTTTCTGCTACAGTTTAAATGACATCTATGGCCTCCTCAATGGTCTTCTTCTTGTTCAGAGATCCCCCAGATGAGTGGTTTACTGCTTTCTTTGATTCATAAGAAAGGCCTTCATAGAAAATGTGTAGCTGCACCCATTCATTGAACATATCTGGTGGACACCTCCTTGTCAGGTCCTTAAACCTCTCCCATGCTTCATATAGAGTCTCACCATCTTGTTGCCTGAAAGTTTGGACCTCAGCTCTCAGCCTGTTGATTCTTTGGGGAGGATAGAATCTGGCTAAAAATTTTTTCACCACATCTTCCCAGGTTGTCAAACTCACCTTCGGAAAAGACTCCAGCCACTTGGCTGCCTTATCCTTGAGTGAGAATGGAAATAAGAGCAGTCTATAGGCGTCAGGATGAATACCATTAGACTTCACCGTGTCACATATCCTCAGGAAGGTGGTTAGATGTTGATTGGGGTCTTCTTGGACTCCTCCGAACGAACGAACAGTTGTTCTGAGCAAGGGTGATGAGCTGCGGTTTTAGTTCAAAATTATTGGCATGGATGGTCGGCTTTTGAATGCTACTTCCACAGTTTCCTGGGTTTGGATTGATGTAAGAGCCTGAAACTCTTTTCTCGTCCCCAGCATGATTTGCTCGACCTTCTCTGCCATGGTTGTGAGCCTCTTCTTCATGATGGTTTTCCATGTTTTCTTCCATGTTTGGTTCAAAGTATTCCTCCTCTTCTTCGGCACCCACTACTCGTTTTTCTCTTGCTTCCCTCCTTAATCTAAGGAAGGTCCTCTCAGGTTCTGAATCAAAGGAAGTTGAAGCCTCGCTTCTTCTCCCTGTCATACAACCAACAAGGTACAAGCAAGGAAATAGATCCAGAAAGTATTTCTGTTAGAATTACTGTTAGTGTGAGTGATGCAATATATCAAACAGTTAGTGGGTCAGTGAACTGAATTGTAAATAACTAAAAGAAATGAAAAAGTAGGGGGAAGGGAAGAAATTAACTAAAACTGAAAGTAAATTACTCAAACAGAAAATTAAATCAAACAAACTAAAAGTGCTCAATCTAGTTATCCTCCAATTTAATCATTGTTGATTCAAAATCAATCCCCGACAACGGCGCCATAAACTTGATACGCGGAAAACTTGTCTCGCAACAAATTTTCTTTGGCAAGTGTACCGAATTCGTCGTCAAGTAAAAACTCACAATAGAGTGAGGTCGAATCCCACAGAGATTGATTGATCAAGCAACTTTAATTAAAGGAATGTTCTAGTTGAGCGAACCAGAATTTGAGTTGGGAATTTGCAGAAAATTAAATGACGGGAAAGTAAATAGTGGAAATAGTAAATGCTGGAAATAAAGAGCTGAATGTAAATGGCAGAAAGTAAATTGCAGAATCTTAAATTGGGATGGGGCAATTGCTCATAAAAGTAAATGGCAGAAATTAAAGAGAATGGGTAAGATCAGAAATGGGGAGTTCATCGGGCTCAGGAGATGTTGCATTCTCCGGATCAAGTTCATTTTCATCTCTTACTCAATCAATGCATTCATTGATCTCCTTGGCAATCTTAAGTGATTGAATTACAATTCCTTGTAATTCAATCTCTCAAATCTTTATCAATAGCCAATTCCTTGGTCAATTGCTCATGAGGAGAGATGAAGTATGGTCACTGATTATACCACATGCATTTCCCAAATCAAGTGTTGGAAGGATTATAGTCACATATCCATCCACACCCAATTTGGTCCAGCATGAGAAAGCATTTCTAGCATGATCCCTTCATTCCTCTTTCAAGGTTCAGAAGAGATCCAAGTATGAATAGCTTCTTTTCCAAGATAACTACCCAATTAAATGAAGATCGAAAGCTTTCTAGTAAAATCAAGAGAAAAGATAGAAGAAGGAGAATGAAAACTAAAATTGATCCATCAAATTACAACAGAGCTCCCTAACCCAATGAAAGGGATTTAGTTGTTCATAGCTCTGGAAAATGAAAACAAAGATGGAGAATACATGCTGAAAGTAAACTAGAAGTGCAGAGAAAGTAAAATACAGAAAGTAATTCTAGGCCAAAGGCTCCCTAAAGTTTTCAGCCTCCTAACTAATTCAAAGCTACTCCTATATATACTACTCTTCTGATCTTCTAGTTGGCTCTTCAAGTCTTGGGTATGGGCCTTTGGATCCTGAGTTTGAAGCAGTTATCTTCTTCATTGGGCTTAGCTTTGCTTGCAGAGAGAAAGTATGAAGTAGGTAGGGACTTTTAGCTCAGGACGTTAGTGGTGTTAACGTTAATTAAAAGTGTGGGTTCAAGAACGTTAGTGACAATCACCTTTTTCACTAACGTTGCTCACCCAAGTATGAACCGCGTTAACCTCAACGTTAGTGGCACAAACGTTACCACTAACGTTGCCTCTTGGTCCTTCGCACACGTTATTGGGACTTACCTTTCCCGATAACGTTGATGAGCCTCCCCCTTCTCTACGTTAGAGTCCATGTTAACTTAGTTAACGTGGATCTTAACGTAAGCTTGCCAATCCTTCGAGAACGTTAGTGACACTTACCTTTGTCACTAACGTTCCAATGTGCCCTTATTTCTCAAGTTAGAGTCCACGTTAACTAGGTTAACGTGGCTTCTAACGTAGTCATGCTAGCCATCTCCAACGTTAGTGACAAAGGTGAGTGTCACTAACGTTGGCTCATTACCTCTTTATCCACGTTAGCTTCCACGTTAACTAAGTTAACGTGGGAGTTAACGTTGCTCATGGTGGCTCTTGGTGGTTCACCCCAACGTTAGTGACAAAGGTAAGTGTCACTAACGTTGGCGACCAATTGCTCTCTCCACGTTAGCTTCCACGTTAACTAAGTTAACGTGGGAGTTAACGTGGCTTATGGAAGCTTGGCCAACATTAGTGACAAAGATGAATTTCACTAACGTTGGCTTCCCTTTTGCTCCTTAACGTTAGAAGCCACATTAACTAAGTTAACGTGGCAACTAACGTGGCCAATTATGAGCTTGGTCCAACGTTAGTGACAAAGGGGAGTGTCACTAACGTTGGCCTTATTGTCTTCTTCCACGTTAGAGTTTAACTAAGTTAACGTGACTCTTAACGTGGGCTATGATGGCTTCGGGGGCGTTATTGGCGATTACTTTTCTCATTAACTTTGCAAGTTAGCTCCCATTCCACGTCAGAGGTCACGTTAGTTAGATTAACGTGGCTGCTAACGTGATTCTTCCTTGCTTCTTTTGTCCTGAAATCAAGCAATAAAGTGCATCAAAGTTCTAATTCAAGTCATGGGAAATGCAACATCCAATTTGTCATTAAATTCATGCAAAATCCTCATGAAATCATGTAAAGTGCACAATGTATGCTTGAATCAAGATGTAAGTGAATATCTACCCAAAAAGAGCTTATTTTCTAAGAAAATGCATGAAACTACCCTAAAAACAGTAAAGAAAAGGTCAGTGAAACTGGCCAAAATGCCCTGGCATCACCCTGGCATCAATATCCATAACTGATATATGGTTTCTGAGCCAAAGAACACACAACCCGTGAGATTTTGAGCTTAATTGCATGGTTACATTATTTAACCATAGTTTTCATTCCTGTGTGTTTCTCCCTTCTTCACTATAATTGCAGACTTTAGTTTGTTTCATTCTATATGTCCAATATTCAATGTATTTACTTTCTTGCATATGATTGAGGCCATTACTTGTTCTTTGCTCACTTATCCCAAATAAGCCTACCCTTTTATATCACCCTTGTTAGCCCCCTTGAGCCTTTTAATCCCCGTTTATTCTGTTCTATAACCACATCACTAGTCTTAAGCAGAAAAACAAATTAAATATCCCAATTTGGATCCTTGGTTAGCTTAAAATAGAGATTGTGCATCCCCTAAGTGTGGGGAAACTATGAGAACTTGGGTTGGTAGGAAAATATTAAATTGATAAATTATTTGAAATATTGGGTGCATGCTCATGTGAGACTTAAATAATTAAAATACCATGTGCATTGATATAAAAAAATCCCTTTAAATAAGTAAATAAATAAGGAGACAAAATTACCCCAATAATGAGTTTAGTAAAGAAATCAATGCATATAGGATAAGATTAAAAATAATTTGGTGCATGAGTATGTGATACAAATGTGGGAAAATTGGGAAGTTAAGCATAATTTTAGAATCATGGAGAGTATGTATATGTTAGGTGAAATTTTAGACTAATCAAGGATTCAATTTATAGTTTACTTAGACGTATATATATATATATATATATATATATATATATATATATATATATATATATATATATATATATATATATATATATATATATATACTCACCTTTGCCTTAACCCCATTACAATCTTGAAAAGACCTCATGATGTTTGCATGTGTATATTGAATATTTTTTGATTGGTTAGATAAAGAGCAAAGTTTTAGAAAGCATGACTACAGAAGAATAGAGTGATTAACCCCAAACACTGAGTGATTAGAGTGCATACACAATTCCAGTGAGGGTTCAATAGCTCATTTCCATATATCCATATTTAATCATTGATTGTCTTGCAAGTTTGTGAACTCTTTTAATTAACTCAACTCAATTGTGAATGTGTTTTAATATGATTTAGCCTTGGTTGTGCATATATGATTCCTTGAAAATATGAATCAATTAACCACATGTAAGCTTTATATATTTTGGTGGATAATAATTAGAATTGCATGATTCATTTAGGTAGCTTGCATTTAGAATAGATTGCATTGCATAGATTCTACCATTCTACCTTCACTCTTTTAGTTTCTCTTGAATTTAGCATGAGGACATGCTATTGTTTAAGTGTGGGGAGGTTGATAAACCACTATTTTATGATTCATCTATTGCTCAATTGAGTGCTCTTTTCAATTCTTCACCCACTTATTCATATAATTTGCATGGTTTTACAATTCCTTCCTTATTCTGTGATATATGTGAAAACATGTTTCCTATGCCTTAAAAATATTAATTTTAATTATCCTTTATTACCATTCGATGCTGTGATCTGTGTGTTAAGTATTTTTAGGCTTCATAGGGTTGGAATGGCTTAGAAGACAGAAAGAAAACATGCAAAAATGGAAGGAACGCACAAAATGGAGTTTTGAAGAAAATGGCAGCGACGCGCACGCATGGACGATGCGGACGCGTGCCTAGCGCAAAACGCAAGCGACGTGCACGCGTGACTGACGTGTACGCGTGGCAAGGAAAATCTCCAAATGACACGCACGCATGATGGACGCCACGTGCAGAAAATGGTAGAAGTCGCCCCCAGTGATTTCTGGGCCCTTTTTCGGCCCAAATCCAAGCCCAGAAACACAGAATAGAGGCTGGAGAATGAGGGAATCAAAGGATACAACATTCATAATTTACAATTTTAGGTTTTAGATGTAGTTTTCTAGAGAGAGAGGTTCTCTCCTCTCTCTTAGGTTTTAGAATTAGGATTTCTCTTAGTTTATGGTTAATTCTTCAATACCAAGTTCAATGTTCCTATACATTATGTTCTCTTCTACTTTTATTTATTCTATTACTCTAGTTGATTACTTGATGTTGCCAATTTGGTTTATGGATTCCTATGTTTAATTTTATTTCCTATTTAATACAATTCAAGGTATTTCTGATTTATGATTGCTTTCTTCCATTTATGATATAAATAATTTAGATTTTTCTCCCTTTTGGCTTTGGTTAAGTAATTGGTGACACTTGAGTTATCAAACTCAGCTGTTGATTGAAAATTGGGAATTGTTGATTGATTTGGATCCCTCTAAATCTACTCTTTCCACAAAAGTTGACTAGGACTTGAGGAATCAAATTGATTAGTCCACTTGACTTTCCTTTATTTATTAAGGCTTAACTAAGTGGGAGCAATAACAATTCTCATCACACCTGATAAGGATAACTAGGATGGGATTTCCAGTTCTCATACCTTGCCAAAAGTTTTTCTAATTATTAATTTATTTTTCTTTCCATTTAAATTACTTGTTCCTTATTTCAAAAAACCCAAAAATATACAATTTCATAACCGATAATAAATCATACTTCCCTGCAATTCCTTGAGAGACAACCCGAGTTTTAAATACTTCGGTTGTAAATTTTATTAGGCTTTGTTACTTGTGACAACCAAACTTTTGTACGAAAGGATTTTCTGCCGGTTTAAAAGCTATACTTAAAACACGGTTATTCTTATAAAATTCTTTACTAGCAATTAATCCCGTTCGTCAATACTTCAATGGAACGAATGAGTATATATCCTAGGATGGTTATATGATCAGCTTGCTTGAAAAGCTATTTTAAAGTGCCTTTAGGCACACCAAACTTAGGAATCAAACATATGCTTCAAAATGATGTGTGTAGTTATCACATCTGCTCATGAGAACATAAACTTATGCTAGAAGAACTATTAATTATTGAAATTAAAACAAAAGCAAGAATATTAAATCATGGGCTTCCTCCCATGGAGCACTCTTTTATTGTCACTAGCTTGACATTGGTCCCTTGTTATGGTGGCTGATGATTATGGTGCCTCAGTTTGTCCCCTCTCACTGTGAGCCTTCTTCCTGTGTGTTGATGATCAATCTCCATATGCTCCAGTGAGAGCATATTATTGACGATGTAGTAATCATCAGTTTGTGGATCTGTCTCCAACTGCTGGTATATCAATCTTACTCTATCCCCTTTTGTGAATCTTCAGTTGGTATTCTTTTGTTTTTCCACCCTTTTGGAACCTTTTTCTTTCTCTTTTTTTCATTCTTTGATGGCCCTTCTTTCTTGGCATCAGGTTTTATTTCAGGGACTTCCTTCCCAATGATCAAATCTTCAATCTCTTCTTGCCTTCTCTTCTTAGCCTTCACATGTTCCTTATCCTCTTTTTCTTCTCCAATGTTTGTCTTTTGCTTTGGAGGTGTGCCGATAAGTGCTTCATGGGGTTTGTTTTTCCAATGTAACTCTTCTTCTTCAACCCTCATGCAGCTTTTCTCTTCAACAGTATGCTGTATTTCTTGGAAGACATTTAGTGTGATCTTCTCGTTATTTACCCTCAAAGTCATCTCTCCTTATTCCACATCAATAATAGCCCTTGCTATGGCCAGGAAAGGTCTTCCCAATGTAATAGAGTCATTTCCCTCTGCACCTAAGTCCAGGATTACAAAATCTGCTAGAAATATGAATTTCCCCACTCTGACCAAGAGATTTTCAATCACCCCTTTGAGAATTACCAGAGATCTATCCACTAGCTCCAATAACATCTGTGTAGGATTCACTTCTTCTATAGATAGCCTTCTCATCATAAACAAAGGCATCAGGTTGATACTGGATCCTAAATTACACAGTGCCATGTCAATGATTATGTTACCAATGGTACAAGGCAAGAAGAAGCTCTCAGGGTCTTTGAGTTTTGGTGGGATGCCTTCTTGGATCATTGCACTGCATTCTTGTGTCAAGATCACTGTCTCTTTTTCATTCCAGCTCCTCTTCTTGTTGATGAGCTCTTTGAGAAACTTAGCATATAGAGGCATCTGCTCTAAAGCTTCAACAAGTGGAATGTTGATCTCCAGTTTCTTAAAAACTTATAAAAACTTTGGAAACTGTTGATCCTTGATCTCCTTCTGAAATCTTTGAGGATATGGCAGAGGAGGGGTGTGAGTCTTCACCATTTTCCTCTGTTCTTGTGATTGCTCCTCCATGACTTACTTTCCATTCTTTGAAGCTTGTGGTTGTTCCTCTTTCTCCTTGAGCTTCTCTTGGTCTTGCTTGTCTTTGAGTGTCACTTCTTCCTTGCTGCTAGCCTCATCATTCTAAGCTGGCCTCTTGGTAGTTTCTTTGTTATTTACCAAGGTTCTTCCACTCCTTAGTTGAATTGCTTTGCATTCTTGTTTGGGATTGGGAATGGTGTCACTTGGTAATGCATTGGATTCTCTTTCAGCCACTGTTTGCTTGGACAATTGGCCAATTTGCCTCTCTAAATTCTGCAGTGAAGCTTCATGGTTCTTGTTGGTCAATTCTTGATGCTTGATCATCTTTTCCATCATCATTTCCAAGTTGGAGATCCTTTGAGATTCTTGAGGTGGTTGTGGTTGATTATAGGATGTTGAGGTTGAATGATAGTTATATTGGTTAGTGGATAGGTTGTTGGGTAGATAGTAGTTGGGTTGGGGTTGGTTATTTTGTGGTTTTCTGTATTAGTTTTGGTTAGTGTTTTGATAGTTTTGATGGTTTGTGTTTCTGGAATTGTTCTGGTTTGAGTTTCTTTGCCAAGGTTGTTGATTCTGGTTCTCCCCCACTTCAAATTGGGGTGGTTTCTCCAAGATAAATTGTAAGTGTCTCCATGGAAATCATTTGATCCAGAACCTTGATTGTGCATGTACTGCACTTGTTCAGGCTACTGCTCTTCATAGCTTTCCTCCTGCTGTCCCCACATCACTGGTGGTTGGTTAGTTGTGCTCACTGCTGCAAGTTGTAATCCATCCATCCTCTTTGTCATTAATTTAATTTATTGTTGGAGCTGCTGCTGCATGAGTTTGTTATGAGCTAATATGGTATCAACTCCTTCAAGCTCAAACATACCTTTCTTTGGAGCTGCTTGCCTTTCAAAGGAGTAGAAATACTCATTGTTAGCCACCATGTCTATAAGATCATGTGCCTCTTGAGCAGTTTTCATCATTTGCAATGATTCTCCTGAGGAATAATCCAAAGCTTTCCTTGAGGGCAGGGACAAGCCTTCATAGAAATTCTGTAACTCCACCCATTCATTGAACATTCTTTCTGGACACCTTCTGATCAGAGCTTTATACCTCTCCCAAGCTTCATACAATGACTCTCCTTCTAACGAAATCATCCTAGCTGGTGATGCTCTCTTTAGGGAAGGTTTCTAACCAATGTGTGGCTTTGTCTCTCAGTGAAAATGGGAATAACAAGAGTTTATAGATGTTAGGGTTGACTCCATTAGTTTTGACAGTGTCACAGATTCTCAAAAACACAGAGAGGTGTTGGTTTAGATCTTTAGCAGCACTTCCTCCATATTGACAGTTATTCTGAACCAGGGTAATCAATTGAGGCTTGAGTTCGAAGTTATTGGTATGGACATTGGGTGTTAAGATGCTGTGATAATGAAAAAAAAATTTAGTTCTTCCGTTTTAACTACCGGCAAGTGCACCGGGTCCTATCAAGTAATAAAACTCACAAAGAGTGAGGTCGATCCCACGAGGATTAACGGATTAAGCAAGCAATAGTTGATTATTTATTCTAGTTAGACGATTCAATTTTGAGTGATAAGCAACAAGGAAATGTAAATGACATAAAAGTAAAGGAAAGCAATAAACTGGAAGGAAAGTAAATGACAAGAAATTAAAGTGCTGAAAATTAAAGTACAAGAATGTAAATTACAAGGAATAGAAAGTACAAGAAAGTAAAGTGCAAGAAAGTAAATGACTAGAAAGTAAAACCAAGTGAAGCATTTCTACAAACACTTGGAAGGCACAAATGTGCAAAAGTAAATAAAGCTATAAATGTGAATAAGTAAATGACAAGAATTAAAGACAAAAAGTAAATAACAAGAAATAAGAATGAAATTAACATTGGGATCAAGAGATATTGCATTCTTAGGATCAATATTTTTCATCTCATTTTCAATCATGCAACTCATTGACCTCTTGGCAATCATGATTGATTGAATCCCAATTCCTTGGTAATTCAATCTCTCAAATCTTGATCATCAGCCAATTCCTTGGTCTAATTGCCCATGAGAAGAGATGAAGAATGGTCCCTAATTATACCACACATCCTTATAGATCCCAATAGAGGGAGGATTATATGTCACCATATCCAAACACCAAAACCCAAATCTACTCAAGTGTGAGAAGGATTTTCAAGCATGGTTTTATGTTTCCTCTTCCAAGGTTCCCATAAAACCCAATTGCATTCAATATCTTTTCCATGTTAATTGAATGCTAAGCATGAAGAACGAAAATCCTTCAAGTAAATCAAAGAGAGATGAAGAGAAGGAGAAGAATAAAAATAAATTAATCCATCAAATAGCAATAGAGCTCTCTTTCCCAATGTTGGAAATTAGAAACTCATAACTAAATATTTACAAAAGTGTATATGAAAGAAATGGAAGAAGAGAAGAGAATGAGAGAGAAAGGGGAGTGGAGTCACCTCCACCCCTCTATGGTGTGTGTAAAATGATGAAGCTAAGGTCCTATTTATAAGCTACCTAAATTACAAATTCAAATGAAATTACAATCAAATGCAAATTTCTTAATTACTTCTAGATGATTCTTATGCCCTTGATTGATTGTTAAATGTGGCTTGACTTGGGCTTGTGAACTTTTAATTCTTTTCATGGAAATTTGAAACATTGAAGAATAAATGAAGGAATTGGAGTATTAGAAGTGGCCCAATGTGGAGTGTCATTGAAGTGGCATTTTGGGCTTGTGAAGGTTTGGAAAACCTTGCACGCTGAAGTATTGATCTGTTTGGGTCCCCAAATTAAATGCCCACTATAGACTATTATATATCATTGGAAAGTCCTGGATCTCAGATTTTCAACGCCGCTGGAAGCATGTCATTTGGACCTCTCTAGCCCAAGTTATGATCTTTTGAAGGTGAAGAGGTCAGTCTGGCAGGCTTGCTGGAATTTTGGCCCAGCGTGCCACGCCCAGGTTTTGGCGTGCCACGCCGAGTACGCAGTGCTTGAAAGAATTGCGATTTTCACCCTCAAATCTAGTGTCCACTATAGAGTGTTATATATGGTTGGAAAGCTCTGGAAGTCTACTTTTCAATGGCACTAAGATCACCTCATTTGAAGCTTTGTAACTCGAGTTATTCTTGTTTGAGTGTGAAGAGGTCAGGGTTACAAATCCTCTTTGCTTCTCTTTGAGTTTGTCTCCAACTCTTTTGCCACCTTGAGAGTGTGCTTCCTCTATTAGTGCTTTTATTGCTTCTTTTTCTATCATTTCCTACAAAATTCAACACAAACCCATTTCAAAGCAATGTACGATAATATTTATCATTTAGTTCATGAAATTGCATTGAAACATTGAATATGTGCTGTTTTTATGCAAGTCATCACAACACCAAACTTAAACTTTGCTTGTCCTCAAGCAAACAAAGAATTATGCAATAAATATTGACAAACCAAGGTGAGAAGAATAGCAATATTTATGTTCATCATTGGCTAGTTTCTTATGCATCTACAATCACAAAAGAAATTCAAATGATTGATGCTTCTATCTAGCTCGTTTTATGAAATCTTTTTCTTTATGTTCCTTCCTTGAAGTAAGCTTTTAATTATTTTCTTATCTTAGCTTCTTGGGTGCTTTGCACCATGTGTTGAAAGCTACGACTCTAAATGCTTTGTTTTCAAGTATTACCACTTGATACATAAGCAACACAAGCATTTAATTAGAGGACTCTTGAAGCTCATTTCTTTCTTTTCTTTACTTTCCTTCTAATCATTGGTGCTTAGAGCCTTGAGCTTTGAGGGAGTGCTTTGCACTTGAGCCTAGCCTTGACTCTAAGTGTTTTGTTTTCAAGCCTTTTGCTTGATACATAAACACCACAAGTACTTGACTAATAAATTGTCATTGGTACTCAGAGCTTTCAACTTTCTCATCTTTCCCTTTTCTTTTCTTGCCTTATTTGCATTTGCTTTTTCAAGGTTTTCAATATTTCAAAAAATTTTATAAAATGTCCTAGATGAAAACTTCAATTACAATAGTCATGCTAGCCTTCCAATACTTATATGCTCATGCTAGGTTCTTCTTTAATTACCTTGTTTGTTTATGATCGTGAAACTAAATTTCTTTGAACTTACAAAACTCATGATGGTAGTCATAATGTCATAGCACATGTTACAATTTAGCAATCAAGCTATGCTTATTCACAAGAGAAGAAGAACACACATGAATATGAAAGAAATGGAAGACAATCATGCAATTGAAAGTATAGAGAATAAATAAGAGGAAAAGGAACTTAACCACCTTGTAGTTCATCTTCATTGTTGTCATTTTCCTCCTATTCCTTCCTTCCCACACCAAACTTAGAATGATTGCTTGTCCTCAAGCAAAAAATAAAATAATGGTGATGAAATTTATGATTAATCATGAATGTCTTCAAGAAAGTAAGTGAGTGATGCATGTGTTTAAGCAAGGAAAATTAAAGATAACAATCAAGGTACAAAGAAAAGAGACAATGTGATTGCATTAATAAGTGAGTTGTGCATGGTACTATGCATGAAAGGTAATTGGCAACACCAAACTTAGTGTGACACTTTCATTTTAGAATGATGCAAGTACCCACTAAAGATTGAAGATCAAATTGTTGTACGCAACACCAAACTTAAAATGCAATCATATGCCAAATTATTGAAAGTAAACCAAGCAAAGAAAGAAAATGTTACCAAATGTTGGCTTACCTCCCAACAAGCGCTCTTTTAGTGTCAATAGCTTGACATGTTGGTTCTTGAATTTTCTTCCTCTTCTTCCAATTGGTTAAGAGAAATGACTTCAAGGGAGAAGAAGAGAATATTGATGCCCCTTGCTTTGATGGCCTCCTGGTGCACGAAATTGTGATCATCAACAATGGCACCAAAGACTTGGTGCTCTCAAATGTGAATCACACTTTGTCACAACTTCGCACAACTAACCAGCAAGTGCACTGGGTCGTCCATGTAATAAACCTTACGTGAGTAAGGGTCGATCCCACAAAGATTGTCGGCCTGAAGCAAGCTACGGTCACCTTGTAAATCTCAGTCAGGCGGATTCAAATGGTTATGGTGAATTGATAATAAAAATATAAATAGAACGTAAATTAAAGATAGAGATACTTACGTAATTCATTGGTGAGAGTTTCAGATAAGCGTAGGGAGATTCTTAATTCCTTCTAAATCTCTGCTTTCCTATTGCTGTCATCCAATCCTTCATACTCCTTTCTATCGCAAGCTGTATATTAGGCATTACCGTTGTCAATGGCTACATCCTGTCCTCTCAGTGAAAATGGCCCAATGCACTGTCACTGCATGGCTAATCATCTGTCGGTTCTCGATCATGCTGGAATAGGATCCATTGATCCTTTTGCGTCTGTCACTACGCCCAGCACTCGCGAGTTTGAAGCTTGTCGCAGCCATCCTGTCCCAGATCCTACTCGGAATACCACAGACAAGGTTTAGACTTTTGGGATCTCAAGAATGGCCGTCCATAGATTCTAACTTATACCACGAAGACTCTGATTAAGGAATCCCAGAGATACTCATTCAATCTAAGGTAGAACGGAAGTGGTTGTCAGGTACGCGTTCATAGGTTGGGAATGATGATGAGTGTCACAATCATCACATTCATATTGAGGTGCGAATGAATATCTTAGAATCGGAATAAGCTTGAATTGAATAGAAAAAGAATAGTACTTTGCATTAATTCATGAGGAACAGCAGAGCTCCACACCTTAATCTATGGTGTGTAGAAACTCTACCGTTGAAAATACATAAGAACAAGGTCCAGGTATGGCCAAATGGCCAGCCCCCTGAACATGATCAAAGGATCAAAAGATAATCCAAAGATGTAAACACAATAGTAAAAAGTCCTATTTATACTAACTAGTTACTAGGGTTTACAAAAATGAGTAATTGATGCAGAAATCCACTTTTGGGGCCCACTTGGTGTGTGCTTGGGCTGAGCATTGAGCTTTACACATGTAGAGGCTTCTCTTGGAGTTGAACGCCAGTTTATAACCTGTTTTTGGCGTTTAACTCCACTTTGCAACCTATTTTTGGCGTTTATCTCCAGAATGCAACATGGAACTGGCATTGAGAGCGCACCATTTGGAGTTCTGTAGCTCCAGAAAATCCACTTTGAGTGCAGGGAGGTCAGAATCCAACAGCATCTGCAGTCCTTCCTCAACCTCTGAATATGATTTTTGCTCAAGTCCCTTAATTTCAGCCAGAAAATACCTGAAATCACAGAAAAACACAAAAACTCATAGTAAAATCCATAAATGTGATTTTTATTGAAAAACTAATAAAAATATACTAAAAACTAACTAAATTATACTAAAAACTATGTAAAAACAATGCCAAAAAGCGTATAAATTATCCGCTCATCACAACACCAAACTTAAATTGTTGCTTGTCCCCAAGCAACTGAAAATAAAATAGGATAAAAAGAAGAGAATATACTATAAATTCCAAAATATCAATGAAACTTAGCTCCAATCAGATGAGCGGGACTATTAGGCTTTTGCCTCTTGAATAGTTTTGGCATCTCACTTTATCCATTGAAGTTCAGAATGATTGGCATCTATAGGGACTTAGAATTCAGATAGTGTTATTGATTCTCTTAGTTCAGTATGTTGATTCTTGAACACATCTACTTTATAAGTCTTGGCCGTGGCCCTAAGCACTTTGTTTTCCAGTATTACCATCGGATACATAAATGCCACAGACACATAACTGGGTGAACCTTTTCAGATTGTGACTCAGCTTTGCTAAAGTCCCCAATTAGAGGTGTCCAGGGTTCTTAAGCACACTCTTTTTTTGCTTTGGACCTTGACTTTAACCGCTCAGTCTCAAGTTTTCACTTGACACCTTCACGCCACAAGCACATGGTTAGGGACAGCTTGGTTTAGCCGCTTAGGCCAGGATTTTATTCCTTTAGGCCCTCCTATCCACTGATGCTCAAAGCCTTGGATCTTTTTTATTACCCTTGCCTTTTGGTTTTAAGGGCTATTGGCTTTTTCTTCTTGCTTTTTCTTTTTCTTTCTTTTTTCGCCATTTTTCATTTCTCTTTGTTTTTTTTTTTGCAAGCTCTTCTCTATTCACTGCTTTTTCTTGCTTCAAGAAACAATTTTATGATTTTTCAGATTATCAAATAACATGTCTCCTTTTCCATCATTCTTCAAGAGCCAACATATTTAACATTCATAAACAACAATTTCAAAAGACATATGCACTATTCAGGCATTCATTCAGAAAACAAAAAGTATTGTCACCACATCAAAATAATTAAACTAGTTTCAAGGATGAATTCGAAACCCTGTACTTCTTGTTCTTTTGTTTTTTGAACATTTTTCATTTAAGAGAGGTGATGGATTCATAGGACATTCATAACTTTAAGGCATGGACACTTAAATACTAATGATCATGTAATAAGACACAAACATAAACATAAAGCATAGTAAATGAAAAACAGAAAAATAAGAACAAGGAGATTAAGGAACGGGTCCACCTTAGTGAGGGTGATGTCTTCCTCTTCTTGAAGAACCAATGGTGCTCTTGAGCTCCTCTATGTCTCTTCCTTGTCTTTGTTGCTCCTTCCTCATAGCTCTTTGATCTTCTCTAATCTCATGGAGGATGATGGAGTGCTCTTGGTGCTCCATCCATAGTTGTCCCATGTTGGAACTTAATTCTCCTAGGGAGGTGTTGATTTGCTCCCAATAATTCTGTGGAGGAAAGTGCATCTCCTGAGGCATCTCAGTGATTTCATGGTGAGGAATTTCCTCATGCTCTTGTTGAGGTCCATGAGTGGGCTCTCTTTTTGTGCAGTCAAATGCTCTACCACTGAGCTATGGACCTTGAGATGAATCTCTCCATCTCCCATGACTCGGAGGTGGAAGCTTTTGTCTTCCCTTTCCTCTTTCTTGAGGTTTCTCTGGTCTTAGGTGCCATTAATGGTTATGGAAAAACAAAAAGCAATGCTTTTTACCACACCAAACTTAAAAGGTTTGCTCTCATCCCCGAGCAAAAGAAGAAAGGAAGTAGTAGAAGAAGAAGAAAATAGAAGAGATGGAGGTGTGTGAATGGTTCGGCCACTGGGGATTAAGGTGGTTATGATGTGTGAAAATGAAGAAGGAATGAGGGGTTTATATAGGGGTGAGGGGAGGTTTAGGGTTCGGCTATTAGGGTTGGGTTTGGGAGGGAAAAGAAGTTGAATTTTAGAGGTAGGTGGGGTTTATGGGGAAGAGAAGATGAATGTAAGTGGTGAGGGGGTGATGGGGAAGAGTGATTGAGGTGATTGGTGAAGGGTATTTGGGGAAGAGGGTTATGAAAAGGTGTGAAGAGGAGAGAAGAAAAGGTAGGGATCCTGTGGGGTCCACAGATCCTGAGGGGATCCTGTGGGGTCCACAGATCCTGAGGGGTCAAAGACTTAACATCCCTGCTCTAATTAGGCGTGTAAAACGTCCTTGCTGTGCAATCCTAGCATTTAACGCCAGACTACTGCTTGTTTCTGGCGTTAAACGCCCAAATGTAGCCTGTTTCTAGCATTTAATGCCAGATAGATGCTTGTTTCTGGCGTTAAACGCCAGCTTGGTGCTTATTTCTGGCGTTTAAATGCCAGAATGCTCCTCCTCCAGGGTGTGCTATTTTTCATTCTATTTTTGATTTTTCAGTAGTTTTTATGACTCCACATGATCATCATCCTAATAAAACACGAAATAACAAAAAGAAAATAAAATAGATATGATTAAATAACATTGGGTTGCCTCCCAACAAGCGCTTCTTTAATGTCAATAGCTTGACAGTGAGCTCTCATGGAGCCTCACAGATAATCAGAGCAAGGTTGGAACCTCCCAACACCAAACTTAAAGTTTGAATATGGGGGTTCAACACCAAACTTAGAGTTTGACTGTGGGGGCTTTGGTTGACTCTGCAGTGAGAGAAGCTTTTCATGCTTCCTCTCCATGGTTACAGAAGGAGAACCTTGAGTCTTAAACACAAGGCAGTCCTCATTCAGTTGAAGGACCAACTCTCCTCTGTCCACATCAATCACAGCTTTTGCTGTGGCTAGGAAGGGTCTTCCAAAGATGATGGATTCATCCTCATCCTTCCCAGTGTCTAGGATTATGAAATCAGTAGGGATGTAAAGGCCTTCAACCTTTACTAACACGTCCTCTACTTGTCCATAAGCCTATTTTCTTGAGTTGTCTGCCATCTCCAATGAGATTCTGGTAGCTTGCACCTCAAAGATCCCAAGTTTTTCCATTACAGAGAGTGGCATTAAGTTTATGCCTGACCCTAGGTCACACAGAGCCTTCTCAAAGGTCATGGTGCCTATGTTACAGGGAATTAGGAATTTACCAGGATCCTGTTTCTTTTGAGGTAGAGTTTGCTGATCCAAGGCATTTAGTTCCTTGATGAGCAATGGAGGTTCATCCTCCCAAGTCTCATTGCCAAATAATTTGGCATTCAGCTTCATGATTGCTCCTAAATATTGAGTAACTTGCTCTTTAGTAATGTCTTCATCTTCTTCAGAAGATGAATAGTCATCAGAGCTTATGAATGGTAAAAGGAGGTTCAATGGAATCTCTATGGTCTCTAGATGAGCCTCAGATTCCTTTGGTTCCTCAAAGGGAAACTCCTTATAGGTCAATGGACGTCCCAGGAGGTCTTCCTCACTAGGATTCACGTCCTTCTCCTTCTCTCTGTGTTCGGCCACACTAAGTAAGGTAATGGCCTTGCACTCTCTTTTTGGATTCTCTTCTGTATTGCTTGGGAGAGTACTAGGAGGAGTTTCAGTGACTCTTTTACTCAGCTGGCCCACTTGTGCTTCCAAATTTCTAATGGAGGACCTTGTTTCATTCATGAAACTCAGAGTGGCCTTAGATAGATCAGAGACTATATTTGCTAAGCTAGATGGATTCTGCTCAGAATTCTCTGTCTGTTGCTGGGTGGATGATGGAAAAGGCTTGCTACTGCTAAACCTATTTCTTCCACCATTATTAAAGCCTTGTTGAGGCTTTTGTTGATCCTTCTATGAGAAATTTGGATGATTTCTCCATGAGGGATTATAGGTGTTTCCATAGGGTTCACCCATGTAATTCACCTCTACTATTGCAGGGTTCTCATGATCATAAGCTTCTTCTTCAAAAGAGGCCTCTTTAGTACTGTTGGATGATTCCTTCAATCCATTCAGACTCTGACAGATCATATTGACTTGCTGAGTCAATATTTTATTCTGAGCCAACATGGCATTCAGAGTATCAACTTCAAGAACTCCCTTCCTTTGAGGCGTCCCATTATTCACAGGATTCCTTTCAGAAGTGTACATGAACTGGTTATTTGCAACCATGTCAATGAGTTCTTGAGCTTCTACAGGCGTTTTCTTTAGGTGAATGGATCCACCTGCAGAATGGTCCAATGACATCTTAGATAATTCAGACAGACCATCATAGAATATATCCAAGATGGTCCATTCTGAAAGCATGTTAGAAGGACACTTTTTGGTCAGTTCCTTGTATCTCTCCCAAGCTTCATAGAGAGATTCACCTTCCTTCTGTTTGAAGGTTTGAACATCCACTCTAAGCTTGCTAAGCTTTTGAGGAGGAAAGAACTTGGCTAAGAAAGCCGTGACCAGCTTATCCCAAGAGTTCAGGCTATCTTTAGGTTGAGAGTCTAACCATATTCTAGCTTTGTCTCTTACAGCAAACGGGAAAAGCATAAGCCTGTAGACCTCGGGATCAACCCCATTGGTCTTAACAGTATCACAGATCTGCAAGAATTCAGTTAAGAACTGAAAAGGATCTTCTAATGGAAGTCCATAAAACTTGTAGTTCTGTTGCATCAGAGAAACTAATTGAGGTTTCAGCTCAAAGTTATTTGCTTCAATGGCAGGGATTGAGATGCTTCTTCCATGTAAATTGGAATTTGGTGGAGTAAAGTCACCAAGCATCTTCCTTGCATTGTTATTATTTTTGGCCATGTCTCCTTCTTTTTCAAAAATTTCTGTCAGATTTTCTCCAGGGAGTTGTGCTTTAGCTTCCCTTAGCTTCCTCTTCAGAGTCCTTTTAGGTTCAGAATCAGCTTCAATAAGAATGTTCTTATCTTTGTTCCTGCTCATATGAAAAAGAAGAGAACAGAAAATATGGAATCCTCTACGTCACAGTATAGACATTCCTTATGTAAGTATAAGAAGAGAATAATGGAGGAAGGAAAAGATAAGAATCCAAACACAAGGGAGAGGAATGAGTTCGAATTCTTGGGTGAAAGAGGGGTGTTAGTAGATGAATAAATAAACAGAAGGGGATGAGAGATAAGAGAATTCGAAAATTAAATAAAATAAAATAAAAATATTTTTGTTTTTAATTTAAAATCAAAGTTAGAATTCGAAAATAAGAAAGAAAAATGAAACTAATTTAAATTGAAATTTAAAACAATTAGTTAATTAAAATTGAATTTTGAAAAAGAGGGAAGGGATTTTCGAAAATTAGAGAGAGAGAGAGAGAGAGTTATTTAGGTAGTTTTAAAAAAATAAGAATCAAACAAAAAGTTAAGTGGTTAATTGAAAAAGATTTGAAAATCAAATTTTGAAAAGATAAGAAGTTAGAAAAGATTTTGAAATTAATTTTGAAAAAGATGTGATTAAAATTTATTTTGAAAAAGATTTGAAAAAGAAATTTAAAAAGATTTGATTTTGAAAATTAAAGTTGATTACTTAACTAACAAGAAACTAAAAAGATATGATTTAAAATTTAAAGATTGAACCTTTCTTACTAGGCAAGTAACAAACTTAAAATTTTTTTGAATCAATCACATTAATTGTTAGTAAAGATTTTGAAATTATGAAACAAAATAAGAAAAATATTTTTGAGAATCAACTTGAAATTTTCGAAAATCATAAAAGAAAAATGAGAAAGATTTGTTTTTTTTGAAAAGATTTGAAAAAGATAGAATTTTTAAGTTGAAAATTTGATTTGACTCATAAGAAACAACTAAATTTTAAAAAGTTTTGAAAAAGTCAACTCAAATTTTCGAAAATTTATGAGAGAAAGAGGGAAAGATATTTTTTTGATTTTTGAATTTTTAATGATGAAAGAGAAAAACACAAAATTGACACAAAACATAGAAATTATGAATCAAAACAACTAATGCATGCAAGAACACTTTGAATGTCAAGATGAACACCAAGAACACTTTGAATGTCAAGATGAACATCAAGAACATATTTTTTGAAAATTTTTAAGAAAAGAAAAACATGCAAGACACCAAACTTAAAAATTTTTATTCTTTAGACACTAATAATTCAATAATGCATGTGAAAAATAAGAAAAGACACAAAACAAGAAATTTTAAAGATCAAACAAGAAGAATTACCAAGAACAACTTGAAGATCATGAAGAATGCAATGCATGAATTTTCAAAAAATGCAAGAAAGAGATAAACATGCAATTGACACCAAACTTAAAAACTGACACAAGACTTAAACAAGAAACATCAAATTATTTTTTTGATTTTATGACTTTATTAAAATTTTTTTGGTATTTTTCGAAAATCATTTGGAAAAAGAAAAATAAGGATTTCAAAATTTCTAATGAGAATTCGAGGAATCATGCAATGTTAGTCTAAAGCTCCAGTCCAGGAATTAGACATGGCTTACTAGCTAGCCAAGCTTTCAGTGAAAGCTCCGGTCCAAAATACTAGACATGGCCAATGGCCAGCCAAGCTTTAGCAAATCATTACATACAACAGCTAAATTTCTGAGGAAGATAAAGAAGCTCTTCTCTTAAGGATAAGTGAAAATTCGGTCCAAAAGATTAGACATGGCTTAACAGCTTGCCAGGATTCAACATATCTCATGAAACTCTAGAATTCCTTCTTAAAAATTCTGAAGAACATAGAATAATTTATTTTTGAAAATAATTTTTTTTTCAAAAATAAAATTAATAAAAACAAAAAGCTTAAAATTAAAATAAAATTACCTAATCTGAGCAACAAGATGAACCGTCAGTTGTCCAAACTCGAACAATCCCCGACAACGGCGCCAAAAAATATGGTGCACAAAATGGTGATCATCAACAATGGCGCCAAAGACTTGGTGCTCTCAAACGTGAATCACACTTTGTCACAACTTTGCACAACTAACCAGCAAGTGCACTGGGTCGTCCAAGTAATAAACCTTACATGAGTAAGGGTCGATCCCACGAAGATTGTCGGCCTGAAGCAAGCTATGGTCACCTTGTAAATCTCAGTCAGGCGGATTCAAATGGTTATGGTGAATTGATAATAAAAATATAAATAGAACGTAAATTAAAGATAGAGATACTTATGTAATTCATTGGTGAGAGTTTCAAATAAGCGTATGGAGATGCTTAGTTCCTTCTGAATCTCTGCTTTCCTATTGCTGTCATCCAATCCTTCATACTCCTTTCTATGGCAAGCTGTATGTTAGGCATCACCATTGTCAATGGCTACATCCTGTCCTCTCAGTGAAAATGGTCCAATGCGCTATCACTGCATGACTAATCATCTGTCGGTTCTCGATCATGCTGGAATAGGATCCATTGATCCTTTTGCGTCTGTCACTACACCCAGCACTCGCGAGTTTGAAGCTCGTCGCAGCCATCCCTTTCCAGATCCTACTCGGAATACCACAGACAAGGTTTAGACTTTCCGGATCTCAAGAATGGTCGTCCATGGATTCTAACTTATACCACGAAGACTCTGATTAAGGAATCCCAGAGATACTCATTCAATCTAAGGTAGAACGGAAGTGGTTGTCAGGCACGCGTTCATAGGTTGGGAATGATGATGAGTGTCACGATCATCATATTCATATTGAGGTGGGAATGAATATCATAGAATCGGAATAAGCTTGAATTGAATAGAAAAACAATAGTACTTTGCGTTAATTCATGAGGAACAGCAGAGCTCCACACCTTAATCTATGGTGTGTAGAAACTCTACCGTTGAAAATACATAAGAACAAGGTCCAGGCATGGCCGAATGGCCAGCCCCCTGAACATGATCAAAGGATCAAAAGATAATCCAAAGATGTAAATACAATAGTAAAAAGTCCTATTTATACTAACTAGTTACTAGGATTTACAGAAATGAGTAATTGATGTAGAAATCCACTTCTGGGGCCCACTTGGTGTGTGCTTGGGCTGAGCATTGAGCTTTACACGTGTAGAGGCTTCTCTTGGAGTTGAACACCAGTTTGTAACCTGTTTCTAGCGTTTAACTCCACTTTGCAACCTGTTTCTGGCGTTTATCTCCAGAATGCAACATGGAACTGGCGTTGAACGCCAGTTTGCATCGTCTAAACTCGGGCAAAGTAGTATGGACTATTATATATTGCTGGAAAGCCCTAGATGTCGACTTTCCAACGCAATTATGAGTGCGCCATTTGGAATTCTGTAGCTCCATAAAATCCACTTTGAGTGCAGGGAGGTCAGAATCCAACAGCATCTGCAGTCCTTCCTCAACCTCTGAATCTGATTTTTGCTCAAGTCCCTCAATTTCAGCCAGAAAATACCTGAAATCACAGAAAAACACACAAACTCATAGTAAAGTCTAGAAATGTGATTTTCATTGAAAAACTAATAAAAATATACTAAAAACTAACTAAATTATACTAAAAACTATGTAAAAACAATGCCAAAAAGCGTATAAATTATCCTTTTCTTTTTATTGACCTTCTCTTTTTCATGGATGTTGTCTTTTGTTTCTTCGCACAATCCTTCTTTGAGCGCTTTCCTTGATTGCCTTCACTTCCTTGATTTCAAGACTTATGTGTTGTGTGATGGTTGGAGTGTCCTCTTCATCAAGAACCTCTTGGATTGATGGTTCAATTAAATCATCCTCCATACAACTCTCCACTTCATTGGAGTGTGGACTCCCTTGGTTGTTTTCCTCCCTTTCTTTTGTAAGGTCTTGCATTGCTTTCTTTGGGAGTGAGTTTGCATGTTCCTTTCTCACCCTAAGTAGCCTTTGTGGATATGGAGCCCTAGGCTTATATACTCTCACAACCTCCTCCTTCTTCATTGGAGTCTCACTTAGTATGGGTGCCTCTTTTTCTTGTTTTTCTAATTCCTCCCTTGCACCTATCATTTGGTCTAAATGCATTCCAATGTTCTTGAGAGAGGTTTCTTGTTCTTTAAAAGAATTCCTTACCTCCTCCATAAAGCTTTCCATACTCTTCATTCGCTTCTCCCCAATGATTTCTATATTCTCTCTAAAGCTTTCAATATCATTCATAAGATTTTCAACCTTGGATTTAGTTTTTGGGAATCCTTGGTCAAATGTTAGCTCAAGAGATGAAGGTTGAGAATGATTTTGTGGATATGTGGGTGTTATGGTGAAGTCATTTTGAGGAGTATAAAAGGAGTTTTGTGAGTTGTGAAATAAATTTTGTGGTTGATGAATTGAATTGTATGGATTTTGGAAGGAATTTTGTGTTGGGGCAAACTCAAGGGGTGAAGAATTTTGATATGAAAAAGTAAGAGGTGAGGTTGGACAATTTTGCTTAAATGCATTAACGGATGATGGCTCTTGATGGATGGGATAGGAAACATTGAATTCTCTTTAGTTTTGGCCTTTCCAATCACAATTTGGATAGTTGTCCCATTCATAGAAGTATGAATCATTTTGAGACCTTGGGAGGTGTCCCATTTGGTTTGATTGCTCAAACCCCATCATTCCTTGATGTTGATATCTCCAACCACAATTAGTATAGTAACTTGAATCATTTTGTGGAGGTAGGAAATATCCCATGTAATATGATTGATCATCATGTGAGGTAAACTCCATTTTAATTGAAAAATATTGTATCAAACACAACCACCAAGAGAAATTGAAATTCCTTGTGTCACAACTAAAGAATTTTTAGTGAGGCAATAACACAAACACTTAACTTGCAATAAGAAAAGAGAAATAAAAAAAGTAAAGTAAATGACAAAAAAAAAGGGAAAAAAATGTCTAATCTAGATAATTAATCAATCGGTAGTTTGCTAATCACAATTAATCCGCAGCAACGGTGCCAAAAACTTGATAACGAAAAAAAAATTAGTTCTTCCATTTTAACTACCGGCAAGTGCACCGGGTCGTATCAAGTAATAAAACTCACAAAGAGTGAGGTCAATCCCACGAGGATTAACGGATTAAGCAAGCAATAGTTGATTAATTATTCTAGTTAGACGATTCAATTTTGAGTGATAAGCAACAAGGAAATGTAAATGACATAAAAGTAAAGGAAAGCAATAAAGTGCAAGGAAAGTAAATGACAAGAAATTAAAGTGCTAAAAATTAATGTACAAGAATGTAAATTGCAAGGAATAGGAAGTACAAGAAAGTAAAGTGCAAGAAAGTAAATGACTAGAAAGTAAAACCAAGTGAAGCATTTCTACAAACACTTGGAAGGCACAAATGTGCAAAAATGAATAAAGCTATAAATGTGCATAAGTAAATGACAAAAATTAAAGACAAAAAGTAAATAACAAGAATTAAGAATGAAATTAACATTGGGATCAAGAGATATTGCATTCTTAGGATCAATAGTTTTCATCTCATCCTCAATCATGCAACTCATTGACCTCTTGGCAATCATGATTGATTGAATCCCAATTCCTTGGTAATTCAATTTCTCAAATCTTGGTCAATAGCCAATTCCTTGGTCTAATTGCTCATGAGAAGAGATGAAGAATGG
This sequence comes from Arachis hypogaea, assembly GCF_003086295.3. Lineage (NCBI taxonomy): Eukaryota > Viridiplantae > Streptophyta > Magnoliopsida > Fabales > Fabaceae > Arachis > Arachis hypogaea. The sequence continues at coordinate 49,963,558 of NC_092050.1, forward strand.
TCCCTAATTATACCACACATCCTTATAGATCCAAGTAGAGGGAGGATTATATGTCACCATATCCAAACACCAAAACCCAAATCTACTCAAGTGTGAGAAGGATTTTCAAGCATGGTTTTATGTTTCCTCTTCCAAGGTTCCCATAAAACCTAATTGCATTCAATCTCTTTTCAAAGATAATTGAATGCTAAGCATGAAGAACGAAAATTCTTCAAGTAAATCAAAGAAAGATTAAGAGAAGGAGAAGAATAAAAACAAATTAATCCATCAAATAGCAATAGAGCTCTCTTTCCCAATGTTGAAAATTAGAAATTCATAACTAAATATTTACAAAAGTGTATATGAAAGAGATAGAAGAAGAAAAGAGAATGAGAGTGAAAGGGGGGTGGAGTCACCTCCACCCCTCTATGGTATGTGTAAAATGATGAAGCTAAGGTCCTATTTATAGGTTACCTAAATTACAAATTCAAATGAAATTACACTCAAATGCAAATTTCTTAATTAATTCTAGATGATTCTTATGGCCTTGATTGATTGTGAAATGTGGCTTGACTTGGGCTTGTGAACTTTTAATTCTCTTCATGGAATTTTGGCCCAGTGTGCCACGCCCAGGTTTTGGCATGCCACGCCGAGTACGCAGTGCTTGAAAGAATTGCGATTTTCACCCTCAAATATAGCGTCCACTATAGAGTGTTATATATGGTTGGAAAGCTCTGGAAGTCTACTTTCCAATGGAACTAAGATCACCTCATTTGAAGCTTTGTAACTCGAGTTATTCTTGTTTGAGTGTGAAGAGGTCAGGGTTACAAATCCTCTTTGCTTCTCTTTGAGTTTGTCTCCAACTCTTTTGCCACCTTGAGAGTGTGCTTCCTCTGTTAGTGCTTTTATTGCTTTTTTTTCTATCATTTCCTAAAAAATTCAACACAAACCCATTTCAAAGCAATGTACCATAATATTTATCATTTAGTTCATGAAATTGCATTGAAACATTGAATATGTGCTCTTTTTATGGTCCTTTCTCGTAGGTAAAAAGGGTAAATGATGCAAGTCATCATGCTGCTCCCACAATTCCTTGGGTTGGGGATAGTGTATGAAGCTAAGACTCTTCTCTGAGGCTGGCCGTTGTTGTTGGCCACACCATCAGGTGGATTTGGAATGTTATCCTCCATCTCTTGATTTTCTTCCTCTGATTCCTCTTCTCCAATAACTCTCTTCCCTCTTGCTTCTCTTCTCAATCTCAAGAGTGTTCTCTCTGGCTCAGGATCAAAAGATGTGGATTCACCTATTCTCCCTCCTGACATAAAACACAAAACCAGAAACCAAAAGCAATTCACTCTACTGCTAGAGTGAGGTGAAGGTTAGCTTAAACAAAAATTCAAACAATTAGTGTGCTTGACAAAAATAAGGAAAAAATGCTTAATCTAGATTATCACCCTACTTAATCATTGTAAATCTAAATCAATCCCCAGCAACGGCGCCAAAAACTTGATGAGGGAAAAATGATTCCACACAAACTCACCGGCAAGTGTACCAGGTCGCATCAACTAGTAATAACTCACAAGAGTGAGGTCGATCCCACAGGGATTGATGGATTGAGCAAATTTAGTTAGGTGATGAATTTAGTTAAGCGAATAGTTGATAATTTGAGTGAAAATTATCAAAGTCAAAGTCAAACGCACTCACACATGCACTGTCAAACTCAAAGTCCACATCTTTTTAGAGTAGGCGCGACAATGGCAATGCAATCTTACTGAAATCCTTGATAAAGCGCCTGTAAAATCCTGCATGCCCCAAAAAGGAATGGACCTCCCTCACAGATGAGGGGTGAGGTAAATTGGTGATAACATCGACCTTGGCCGAGTCTACAGAAATGCCTTCATTAGATACTACATGTCCTAACATTATACCTTGTCTCACCATGAAGTGACATTTTTCAAAATTTAGGACAAGGTTAGTGTCAACACACCTAGCTAAGACTTTGGCCAAGTTCTCTAAGCAACTATCAAATGAAGTTCCATAAACACTGAAGTCATCCATAAAGACTTCCAGACAACTCTCCATCAGATCGGAAAAGACACTGGTCATACACCACTGAAAAGTAGCAGGTGCATTGCATAGCCCAAATAGCATCCTTCTGTAAGCAAAGGTGCCAAAGGGACAAGTGAATGTGGTCTTTTCTTGATCCTCAGGAGCAATGTGAATCTGGAAGTAACCAGTGAAGCCATCAAGAAAGCAATAATGGGATTTACCCGCCAGTCAGTCCAACATCTGGTCAATAAAGGGCAAAGGGTAGTGGTCCTTCCTTGTAGCGGCGTTCAACCTTCTATAATCGATGCACACCCGCCAAGCATTTTGAACTCTCTTGGTGACCACTTCACCATCATCCTTTTTAACCGTAGTGATGCCCGATTTCTTGGGAACAACCTGGACCGGGCTCACCCACTCACTGTTAGAAATTGGATATATGATACCCGCATCAAGTAGCCTAGTGACCTCCTTCTTCACCACATAAAGGATGGTGGGGTTGAGCCTTCTGTGCGGTTGTCTAACCGGCTGAGCTCCCTCAACAACTTTCTCTTGTTCACCCTCTTGGTCATCCGTCTCTTCAACAATAGGGTAGCACAACTTGTTGTGGTCTTCTCTTCGTACCTCCGCTACCACCTCATCGATTACATCACATCGGAGAATGGAATGCTCTTCAGGAGGATGTTTCATGGCTTCTTGCAAATTGAACTTGATGGTTTTGTCTCTGACCTCAAAGGAATATGTGCCGGTGAAGGCATCTAGCTTGAATTTAGAAGTCTTTAGGAATGGTCTACCAAGTAGAACGAAGGAGGTGCTTCTATTCTCTGTTGGGGCATTTCAAGGATGTAGAAGTCAACTGGAAATACTAAGTCCTTGATTGCCACAAGTACATCTTCTGTTATTCCCATTACAGTGATCACACTCTTATCGGCTAAGGCAAATTTTGCCGCCGACTTTTTTAATGGAGCTAAATTCAACCGCACAAAGATAGAAAGTGGCATGATTACGCAAGCCCCTAGATCACACATACAGTCATGAAAAGTACGCCCACCAATACGACAAGACACCAAACACGGTTCAGGGTCACCACATTTTTCTGGAATAGGCTTCATTAAGGAAGAAATGGAACTACCCAAGGATAATGTCTCCAACTCTCCTATCCTATCCTTGTGTGTACACAAGTCCTTCAAAAATTTTGCATACTTCGGAATTTGTTGAATGGCATCAAGAAGTGGTATGGTTACCTCAACCTTCTTGAACACTTGAAGCATATTTAAATCAAACTCTGGAGTCTTCTTTTCCTTCTTCACCAGGGAAGGGAATGGGATAGGAATGGATTTGTCCACTATAGCTTTCCTCTTGGGTTCCTTAAGGCTTGCTTCTTCCTCCTCATGCCTTTTGTTTACCTCCTCTTCTTCATGTGGAACTTCAACAACCGCTTCTTCCTCATGAATGTCTTCCATGACCCTAGGAGGTATCTCCTCCAATGTAGTTCCCGACCGTAGAGTAATGGCGTTGAGGCCGCCCTTTGGGTTTGGAATGGGTTGGGATGGAAGGTTAGAAGAACTTGATGGTTGGTTGGAGTTGTCGGAGGAAGGTAGAGACAACCTTGAAAGTATCTCGGTGATGTTGGACCATTGAGCAGTTATAGTACCAAATTGAGCCTCATGTTTTTTTACCGCACCCTTGAGTCTCTCTTGCTCTTGGGTGAGTGCACGGTTGGGGTCATCACCTTGAGTAGTAGAGGAAGAAGTGGATTGGTAGGATTGTTGCCTATAATGTGGTTCTTGATATTTGGGGTAGTTGTTGTGGTTTTGATGCGATACTTGGTTGTAGTGATTTTGGTTGGCTTGGTGGTTGCTGTTGTTATGGTGGTATTGGGATGAGGACTGGTGGTTGTTGTTGTAGTGAGAAGAAGAGTTGTTCCATCTTTGATTTTGATTGCTCCCATGTGCATTATCCCTCCACCCTTGATTGTGATTACTACCATGAGAGTAGTTGTTTTGGCCTTGAGAGGGATAGGGTAAACGATTGTTGTAATTCACATTGGCTACGGCAAGGGCGTACTCCTCTTGAATTTGGTGACATTGATCGGTATAATGCGTGGTGCTAGAGAACAAACCACAAATTCTAGGAGGGCCTTCAAGTTGGGAAACTTGGGGTGGGGCTTGGATGGCTTGGATGGAATAGAATGCCTTTTGCTCTTTATGCATCTCCGTAAGGATAGTAGTTGATGAGCGGATAATTTATACGCTTTTTGGCATTGTTTTTTGTATGTTTTTAGTAGGATCTAGTTACTTTTAGGGATGTTTTTATTATTTTTTATGTTAAATTCACATTTCTGGACTTTACTATGAGTTTGTGTGTTTTTCTGTGATTTCAGGTATTTTCTGGCTGAAATTGAGGGACTTGAGCAAAAATCAGATTCAGAGGTAGAAGAAGGACTGCTGATGCTGTTGGATTCTGACCTCCCTGCACTCAAAGTAGATTTTCTGGAGCTACAAAACTCAAAATGGCGCGCTTCCAATTGCGTTGAAAAGTAGACATCCAGCAATTTCCAGAAATATATAATAGTCCATACTTTGGCTGAGTTTAGACGACGCAAAAGGGGGTTGAACACCAGTTCTACGCTACAGTCTGGAGTTAAACGCCAGAAACACGTCACAAGCTAGAGTTGAACACCAGAAACACGTTACAAACTGGCGTTCAACTCCAGGAATGACCTCTCCACGTGTAAACTTCAAGCTCAGCCCAAGCACACACCAAGTGGGCCCCGGAAGTGGATTTATGCATCAATTACTTACTTCTGTAAACCATAGTAACTAGTTTAGTATAAATAGGACTTTTTACTATTGTATTAGATATCTTGGGACGTTTAGTTCTTAGATCATGGGGGCTGGCCATTCGGCCATGCCTGAACCTTTCACTTATGTATTTTTCAACGGTAGAGTTTCTACACTCCATAGATTAAGGTGTGGAGCTCTGCTGTTCCTCATGAATTAATGCAAAGTACTACTGTTTTCTATTCAATTCAACTTATTCCGCTTCTAAGATATCCATTCGCACCCAAGAACATGATGAATGTGATGATTATGTGACACTCATCATCATTCTCACTTATGAACGCGTGCTTGACAAACACTTCCGTTCTACATGCAACCAAGCTAGAATGAGTATCTCTTAGATATCTAATACAGAGGACCGAGTCCGAGATATTAGAATCTTCGTGGTATAAGTTAGAACCCATGGATGGCCATTCCTGAGATCCGAAAAGTCTAAACCTTGTCTGTGGTATTCCGAGTAGGATCTGGGAAGGGATGGCTGTGACGATCTTCAAACTCGCGAGTGCTGGGCGTAGTGACAGACGCAAAAGGAGGGTGAATCCTATTCCAGTATGATCGAGAACCTCAGATGATTAGCCATGCCGTGACAGAGCATTTGGACCTTTTTAACAAGAGGATGGGATGTAGCCATTGACAACGGTGATGCCCTTACAGAAAGCTTGCCATGGAAAGGAGTAAGGCTGATTGGATGAAGACAGCGGGAAAGCAGAGAGTCAGAGGAACGAAAGCATCTCTATACGCTTATCTGAAATTCTCACCAATGATATACATAAGTATTTCTATCTTTATTTTTTGTTTATTTATTATTATTATTCAAAAACTCCATAACCATTTGATATCCGCCTGACTGAGATTTACAAGGTGACCATAGCTTGCTTCATACCGACAATCTCCGTGGGACCGACCCTTACTCGCGTAAGGTTTATTACTTGGACGACCCAGTGCACTTGCTGGTTAGTTGTGCGAAGTTGTGAAGTTATGTCTGGACCATGGTATTGTGCACCAGTTCTTGGAGCCATTGCCAAGGAGAGAACGAACAACAAATTTTACAACCTCAGAGTAACAATTTCGCATGTATCAAGTTTTTGGCGCCGTTGCCGGGGATCACAATTTTGTGCACCAAGTTTTTGGCGCCGTTGTCGGGGATTGTTTGAGTTTGGACAACTGACGGTTCATCGTGTTGGTCAGATTGGGTAATTTTCTTCTTATTTTATTTTCAAAAAGTTTTAAAAAAAATATTTTCAAAAAAATGTTTCAAAAATTTATCATCTATTTTCGAAAATTATTCTAAAATTTTTTAAGAATGAATTCTAGTGTTTCATGAAGCATGCTGAAGCCTGACTGGTTGTAAAGCCATGACTAAATTCATTTGGACTGGGGCTTCCAACCCAACAATATCAAGAGCAAGCTAGTTGTTGCTAATCCACCTGCTGCTGTTCCTGATCCACCTGATTTATATCCTAAAGCTGGCTGGCTATTAAGCCATGCCTAACCCTCAGATTGGAGCTTTAGACTAAGAGTTCAAGATTCCTGGAATTCATATTAAAAATTTTGGAATCCTTATTTTTCTTTTTCACAAATAATTTTTGAAAAAATACAAAAAAAAATTATTATAAAATCATAAAAATAAAAAATATTTTGTGTTTCTTGTTTGAGTCTTGAGTCAATTTCAAGTTTGGTGTCAATTGCATTTTTTCTAAAAATTTATGCATTTTTCGAAAATTCATGCATTCATAGTGTTCTTCATGATCTTCAAGTTGTTCTTAGCCAGTCTTCTTGTTTGATCTTCATATTTTCTTGTTTTGTGTCTTTTTTTGTTTTTCATATGCATTTTTGCATTCATAGTGTCTGAACATGAAAGATTTCTAAGTTTGATGTCTTGCATGTTTTCTTTGCATTGAAAATTTTTCAAAAATATGTTCTTGATGTTCATCATGATCTTCAAAGTGTTCTTGGTATTCATCTTGACATTCAAAGCATTCTTGCATGCATTCATTATTTTGATCCAAAATTTTCATGCATTGCATCATTTTCATGTTTTTCTTTTTCATCATTAAAAATTCAAAAATAAAAAAAAAATATCTTTCCCTTTTTCACTCATAAATTTCAAAAATTTGAGTTGACTTTTTCAAAACTTTTTAAAATCTAGTTGTTCTTATGAGTCAAATCAAATTTTCAATTTAAAAATCATATCTTTTTCAAAATCTTTTTCAAAAATCAAATCTTTTTCATTTTCTTAATTAATTTTGAAAATTATAAAAATATTTTTTCAAAAATCTTTTTCTTAATCTTATCTCATAATTTTCGAAAATATCATCAAAAATTAATGCTTTGATTCAAAAATTTCAAGTTTGTTACTTGCTTGTTAAGAAAGATTCAAACTTTAAGTTCTAGAATCATATCTTGTGATTACTTGTGAGTCAAGTCATTAATTTTGATTTTTAAAATTCAAATCTTTTTCAAAACTAATTTCAATCATATCTTTTCAAAAAGATCTTTTTATCTTATCTTTTTCAAAATCATATCCTTTTAATCATATCTTTTTAAAACATATCTTTTTTCAAAAATTTGATTTTAAAATATCTTTTCTAACTTCTTATCTTCTTATCTTTTCAAAATTGATTTTCAAATCTTTTTCAACTAACTAATTGACTTTTTGTTTGTTTCTTATCTTTTTCAAAACTACCTAACTAACTCTCTCTCTAATTTTCGAAAATATCTCCCTCTTTTTTAAAAATTCTTTTTAATTAACTAATTGTTTCAAAATTCAATTTTAATTTATTTCTTCTTTTAATTTTCGAAAATCACTAACCATTTTCTAAAAATAATTTTCGAAAATCCTCCTTCTCTCTCATCTCCTTCTATTTATTTATTCATCTACTAATACTTCTCTTCACCCAAAATTCGAACCCCTTCTTCTCCTCTGAGTTCAAATTCTTCTCTTCTACATTCTTATTCTTCTTTTCTTCTACTCTCACAAGGGAACCTCTATACTGTGGTAAAAAGGATCCCTATTATTATTATTTTTCTGTTCCCTCTTTTTCATATGAGCAGGAGCAAAGACAAGAACATTCTTGTTGAAGCAGACCCTGAACCTGAAAGGACTCTGAAGAGGAAACTAAGAGAAGCTAAAATACAACAATCCAGAGACAACCTTACAGAAATTTTCGAACAAGAAGAGGATATGGCATCCGAAAATAATAATAATGCAAGGAGGATGCTTGGTGACTTTACTGCACCTAATTCTAATTTACATGGAAGAAGCATCTCCATCCCTATCATTGGAGCAAACAATTTTGAGCTGAAACCTCAATTAGTTTCTCTGATGCAACAAAACTGCAAGTTTCATGGACTTCCATCTGAAGATCCCTTTCAGTTTTTAACTGAATTCTTGCAGATCTGTGATATTGTTAAGACTAATGGAGTAGATCCTGAAGTCTACAGGCTCATGCTTTTCCCGTTTGCTGTAAGAGACAGAGCTAGAATATGGTTGGATTCTCAACCTAAAGATAGCCTGAACTCTTGGGCTAAGCTGGTCAAGGCTTTCTTAGCCAAGTTCTTTCCTCCCCAAAAGCTGAGTAAGCTTAGAGTGGATGTTCAAACCTTTAGACAGAAGGAAGGTGAATCCCTCTATGAAGCTTGGGAGAGATACAATGAACTGACCAAAAAGTGTCCTTCTGACATGCTTTCAGAATGGACCATCCTGGATATACTCTATGATGGTCTGTCTGAATTAGCTAAGATGTCATTGAATACTTCTGCAAGTGGATCCATTCACCTAAAGAAAATGCCTGCAGAAGCTCAAGAACTCATTGACATGGTTGCTAATAACCACTTCATGTACACTTCTAAGAGGAATCCTGTAAGTAATGGGACGCCTCAGAAGAAGGGAGTTCTTGAAATTGATAACCTGAATGCCATATTGGCTCAGAATAAAATATTGACTTAGCAAGTCAATATGATTTCTCATAGTCTGAATGGAATGCAAGCTGCGTCCAACAGTACTCAAGAGGCATTTTTTGAAGAAGAAGTTTATGATCCTGAGAACCCTGCAATAGCAGAGGTGAATTACATGGGGAACCATATGGAAACACCTATAACCCCTCATGGAGAAATCACCCAAATCTCTCATGGAAGGATCAATAAAAGCCTCAACAAGGCTTTAATAATGGTGGAAGAAACAGGTTTAGCAATAGCAAGCCTTTTCCATCATCCACTCAGCAACAGACAGAGAACTCTGAACAAAATACCTCTAATTTAGCAAACTTAGTCTCTAAACTATCTAAGGCCACTGTGAGTTTCATGAATGAAACAAGGTCCTCCATTAGAAATTTGGAAGCACAAGTGGGCCAGCTGAGTAAAAGAATCACTGAAACCCCTCCTAGTACTCTCCCAAGCAATACAGAAGAGAATCCAAAAGGAGAGTGCAAGGCCATTGAATTAATTACCATGGCCGAACCTGTAAGGGAGGTTGAGGACGTGAATCCCAGTGAGGAAGACCTCCTGGGACGTCCAGTGTTTAATAAGGAGTTTCCCTCTGAGGAACCAAAGGAATCTGAGGCCCATCTAGAGACCATAGAGATTCCATTGAACCTCCTTATGCCCTTCATGAGCTCTGATGAGTATTCTTCTTCTGAAGAGAATGAGGATGTTACTGAAGAGCAAGTTGCCATGTACCTTGGTGCAATCATGAAGCTGAATGCCAATTTATTTGGTAAAGAGACTTGGGGAGATGAACCTCCCCTGTTCACCAATGAACTAAATGCATTGGATCAACTGAGATTGCCTCTGAAGAAACAGGATCCTGGAAAGTTCCTAATACCTTGTACCATAGGCACCATAACCTTTGAGAAGGCTCTATGTGACCTTGGGTCAGGAATAAACCTCATGCCACTCTCTGTAATAGAGAAATTGGGAATTTTTGAGGTACAAGCTGCTAAAATCTCATTAGAGATGGCAGACAATTCCAGAAAATAGGCTTATGGACAAGTAGAGGACATGTTAGTAAAGGTTGCAGGCCTTTACATCCCTGCTGATTTCATAATCCTAGATACTGGGAAGGATGAGGATGAATCCATCATCCTTGAAAGACCCTTCCTAGACACAGCAAGAGCTGTCATTGATGTTAACAGAGGTGAACTAGTCCTTCAATTGAATGAGGACTCCCTTGAGTTTAAAACTCAAGGACATCCTTCTGTAAACATGAAAAAGAGGCACAGTAAGTTTCTCTCAAAACAGAGTCAACCAAAGCCCCCACAGTCAAACTCTAAGTTTGGTGTTGAACTCCCATATTCAAACTCTAAGTTTGGTGTTGGGGAGTCTCAACAATGCTCTGAACATCTGTGAGGCTCCATGAGAGCCCACTGTCAAGCTATTGACATTAAAGAAGCGCTTGTTGGGAGGCAACCCAATTTTTATTTAATTATATTTTTATTAGTTATATGTCTTCATAGGTTCATGATTATGTGGAGTCACAAAAACAACTGAAAAAATTGAAGAAAAATAAAAAAACAGCATTAAAAACAGCACACCCTGGAGGAGGATTTCATTGGCATTCAAATGCCAGTAAGGAGCATCTGGCTGGCGTTCAACGCCAGAACAGAGCATGGAGCTGGCGCTGAACGCCAGAAACAAGCATGAAGCTGGCGTTCAACGCCAGAAAACATGCTGCATCTGGGCGCTGAACGCCCAGAACAAGCATCAGTTCGGCGTTTAAACGCCAGAATTGCATGCAAAGGCATTTTACATGCCTAATTGGTGCAAGGATGTAAATCCTTGACACCTCAAGATCTGTGGACCTCACAGGATCATCTCAGGATCTGTGAACCCCACAGGATCCCCACCTTCCCTCCTCATAATCCTAGTTTTTTTTCCCACATCTTCTTCTTCATCTATTCTTTCTTCTTTTGCTCGAGGGCGAGCAATATTCTATGTTTGGTGTGGTAAAAGAATAATTCTTTTTTTTTTGTTTTTCCATAACCATTGATGGCACCTAAGGCCAGAGAAACCTCAAAAAAAAAAAAAGAAGAGAGAAGAGAAAAGGGAAGACAAAAGCTTCCACCTCCAAGTCATGGGAGATGGAGAGATTCATGTAAAGGATCTATAGCTCAATGGTAGAACATTTGACTGCAAATCAAGAGATCCCTGAGATACCTCAGGGGATACATTTTTCCCCACACAATTATTGGGAGCAACTAAGGATAGGAGCACCAAAATCACTAGGGATCAAGCAACAGAGACAAGGAAGAGACATAGAAGAGCTCAAGGACATCATTGGTTCCTCAAGGAGAAAACGCCACCATCACTAAGGTGGACTTATTCCTTGTTCTTAAACTTTCTGTTTCTCGTTTTCTTATGTTAAATGTTTATCTATGTTTGTGTCTTATTATATGATCATTAGTATTTAAGTATCTATGCCTTAAAGTAGTGAATATGAATCCATCACCTCTCTTAAATGAAAAATGTTTCAATTCAAAAGAACAAGAAGTACATGAGTTTCAAATTTATCCTTGAACTTAGTTTAATTATATTGATGTGGTGATAATACTTTTTATTTTCTGAATGAATTCTTGAACAGTGCATATGTCTTTTGAAGTTGTTGTTTAAGAATGTTAAATATGTTGGCTCTTGAAAGAATGATGACAAGGAGACATGTTATTTGATAATCTGAAAAATCATAAAAATGATTCTTGAAGCAAGAAAAAGCAGTGAATACAAAAATCTTGCAAAAAAAAATAGAAAGAAAAAGAAAAAGCAAGCAGAAAAAGCCAAAAGCTCTTAAAACCAAGAGGCAAGAGCAAAAAGCCAGTAGCCCTTAAAACCAAAAGGCAAGGGTAAATAAAAAGGATCCAAGGCTTTGAGCATCAGTGGATAGGAGGGCCTAAAGGAATAAAATCCTGGCCTAAGCGGCTAAACCAAGTTGTCCTAACCATGTGCTTGTGGCGTGAAGGTGTCAAGTGAAAACTTGAGACTGAGCGGTTAAAGTCAAGGTCCAAAGTAAAAGAAGAGTGTGCTTAAGAACCCTGGACACCCCTAATTTGGGACTTTAGCAAAGCTGAGTCACAATCTGAAAAGGTTCACCCAATTATGTGTCTGTGGCATTTATGTATCCGGTGGTAATACTGGAAAACAAAGTGCTTAGGGCCACGGCCAAGACTCATAAAATAGCTGTGTTCAAGAATCATCATACTGAACTAGGAGAATCAATAACACTATCTGAACTCTGAGTTCCTATAGATGCCAATCATTCTGAACCTCAATGGATAAAGTGAGATGCCAAAACTATTCAAGAGGCAAAAAGCTACAAGTCCCGCTCATCTGATTGGAGCTATGTTTCATTGATAGTTTGGAATTTATAGTATATTCTCTTCTTTTTATCCTATTTGATTTTCAGTTGCTTGGGGACAAGCAACAATTTAAGTTTGGTGTTGTGATGAGCGGATAATTTATACGCTTTTTGGCATTGTTTTTAGTTTGTTTTTAGTAGAATCTAGTTAATTTTAGGGATGTTTTCATTAGTTTTTATGTTAAATTCACATTTCTGGACTTTACTATGAGTTTATATGTTTTTCTGTTATTTCAGGTATTTTCTGGCTGAAATTGAGGGACTTGAGCAAAAATCAGATTCAGAGGTAGAAGAAGGACTACTGATGCTATTGGATTCTGAACTCCCTGCACTCAAAGTAGATTTTCTGGAGCTACAGAACTCAAAATGGCGTGCTTCCAATTGCGTTGGAATGTCGACATCCAGGGCTTTCCAGCAATATATAATAGTCCATACTTTGGCTGAGTTTAGACGACGCCAAAGGGGGTTGAACGCCAGTTCTACGTTGTAGTCTGGAGTTAAACGCCAGAAACACGTCACAAGCCAGAGTTGAACGCTAGAAACACGTTACAAACTGGCGTTCAACTCCAAGAATGACCTCTCCACGTGTAAACTTCAAGCTCAGCCCAAGCACACACCAAGTGGGCCCCGGAAGTGGATTTATGCATCAATTACTTACTTCTGTAAACCCTAGTAACTAGTTTAGTATAAATAGGACTTTTTACTATTGTATTAGATATCTTGGGACGTTTAGTTTTTAGATCATGGGGGCTGGCCATTTGGCCATTCCTGAACCTTTCACTTATGTATTTTTCAACGGTAGAGTTTCTACACTCCATAGATTAAGGTGTGGAGCTCTGCTGTTCCTCATGAATTAATGCAAAGTACTACTGTTTTCTATTCAATTCAACTTATTCCGCTTCTAAGATATCCATTCGCACCCAAGAACATGATGAATGTGATGATTATGTGACGCTCATCATCATTCTCACTTATGAACGCGTGCCTGACAAACACTTCCGTTCTACGTGCAACCAAGCTAGAATGAATATCTCTTAGATATCTAATACAGAGGACCGAGTCCGAGATATTAGAATCTTCGTGGTATAAGTTAGAACCCATGGATGGCCATTCCTGAGATCCGGAAAGTCTAAACCTTGTCTGTGGCATTTCGAGTAGGATCTGGGAAAGGATGGCTATGACGATCTTCAAACTCGCGAGTACTAGGCGTAGTGACAGACGCAAAAGGAGGGTGAATCCTATTCCAGTATGATCGAGAACCTCAGATGATTAGCCGTGCCGTGACAGAGCATTTGGACCTTTTTCATAAGAGGATAGGATGTAGCAATTGACAATGGTGATGCCCTTACAGAAAGCTTGCCATGGAAAGGAGTAAGGCTGATTGGATGCAGACAGCGGGAAAGCAGAGAGTCAGAGGAACGAAAGCATCTCTATACGCTTATCTGAAATTCTCACCAATGATATACATAAGTATTTCTATCTTTATTTTTTGTTTATTTATTATTATTATTCAAAAACTCCATAACCATTTGATATCCGCCTGACTGAGATTTACAAGGTGACCATAGCTTGCTTCATACCGACAATCTCCGTGGGACCGACCCTTACTCGCGTAAGGTTTATTACTTGGACGACCCAGTGCACTTGCTGGTTAGTTGTGCGAAGTTGTGAAGTTATGTCTGGACCATGGTATTGTGCACCAGTTCTTGGAGCCATTGCCAGGGAGAGAACGAACAACAAATTTTACAACCTCAGAGTAACAATTTCGCATGTATCAGTAGTCATATTCCCAAGCACCTTGGTCTAGCTTGCTTCAGATTCTGGTGCTTCTACCACACCATTGAGGGGATTACTTCTTACCCTTACATGTTGTGTAGCCTCGGCAACATCATTTATCAAGCTCTAAACTTCTCCCTCCGTCTTGTTTTTGGAAAGGGAACCACCACTAGCGGCAGTGAGCAATCTTCTATCTTCCGCACAAAGACCTCCGGTAAAGTAACTGATAAGCAAATGAGTGTCCGATCCATGGTGCGGACAAGATTTCAATAGCCTCTTGAACCTTGTCCAATACTTATACAAACTCTCTTGGTCCTTTTGCATTATACCCGAGATCTCCTTTAGGGATGTAGTCGGTCTTCTCCGGCGAAAAGAACTTGTCTAGAAACTCTCTTCTCAAGGAATCCAAATTGGTAAGAATCTCATCCGGTTGCGAATAAAACCACGTTTTTGCTTGTCCCTCAAGAGAGAAGGGGAAGGCAAAAACCATAATAGCCACCTCATCAGCTCCATGCTTTCGAGCCGTAGAACAAGCAACTTGAAAATCTCTTAGATGTCGGATGGGGTCTTGACCCAGAAGCCCATGATACTTGGGAAGTAGATTTATCAAGCTATTCTTCAACTCAAAGTTTGGATCAAGGTTGGGATACCTTGCTTGCAAAGGTTGAAGTATAATGTCCGGAGCCCCTTGTTCATGTAGAGTGATCCAACATGGCTCCGCCATGTATGCTTCACCTGTGGGATGTAAAGATGTATTAGTGGTGCCAACAGAAGAATATGAAATAGCGGACTCCAAGTCACTGTCGGTACTGTCTAGTGATTCGGTATGCTCCTCAAGGGAGGCCGAAGTACTAGGCGTATAGTCCAACTGCCGTCTAGCTTGCCGAGTGTGTAACAAAGTTCTTTCAATCTCATGGTCAAACTCGGCTAAGCTAGAATTCGGTTGAGACCGAGTCATCAAACCTGTGAGTCATAGCACATGTACAAAAGAAATCTAAACTACAACTAAGTATTGAAAGCAAGTAAACTATCTACACTATTCACATATTCACATAACTAATATCAAGGCATACATTGCAACCATTTCCCGGCAACGGCAGCAAAAATTTGATAGCCAAGGATTTATACTAGTCTAGAATTTCTCAAATTAATTTCGTAATAGTATAGTCCAAACCGATAATCGACCCTCGGATCAAATTTTAAGGAATTGGTTGTCACAAAGGTCAACCCCAATAAATGTAACCGAAGTATTCAAATCTCAGGTCGTCTCACAAGGAATGGGCAAACATGTGCATCAACATTGGTTAGAATTCCGGGGTTGCAAGTCATGAGCAAGAAATTAAACTAAGAGACTTAACAAGCAAGAAATCTTGAAGTGCAAGAAACTAATTCAAGTAGCTAAAGCAAGGTGTAAGCAAATCTAAACTAATAAGAGAACATCCAATGTAATGCTACTCTAAAATTAAACAAGTAACTGTAAATAAAACTACGCAATTGAAATTTTTGGGTTTCAAATATGAATAATAAAAGTAACTCTTGGTTAGGCATGGGAATTGGGATCACCATCCTTGTCTAATAACCATATCTTGATAATTATGAGGAACCAAACTCATTAAGTTTACTTCTATATTTGAAGTATATTAAATGGCTTGGTCAACATCAATCCATAAGGCCCAACCTAGCTACCATTTGACTTAGTAGTAGACTAATGTCAATGGTTATCAAATTGACCACTAAGGGTTCTCAAATCACCAAATCCATTAGACCTAATGACTCAAATTTACCCAATTCCCTTAGCTTAGGCCAAGAGTAAAGAAAACTACTCCATAATCAAAGGAAGCATTTCATCAAACACATGGTAAGCATTACTAAAAGACATATTCAAAATGCAATTAAATTGAAATTAAAAAGTACCCACTAACAATTATCAATGGAAAATCACTTAAACAACACAATTAATCATGAAAATTATCAATGTAACATTAACAATTCAAGATCCATAAGGTTCACAAAATGGGTAGAAAATGGCAATTGATAAGAAAACATAAATCTAACACAAGATCTAAACAAAATTATACCAAGGCATTCAAATTAAGTAATCAAAACTAGAAATCAACAAAACCCAATTCAGAAATTCAGCAATGGGAGATCAAAATCAAACTAGATCTAGAAGAGAGTAAGTGTTTCTCTCTCTAGAAGAATAAAGAACAAAAACTAGCCAAAATTGTGTCTAAATGTGTAATGGATGATCCCCCCTTTCCCCCTAGAGTTCTTGGGTCTTTTTCCATGCAGAACCAGCTTGAATTTGGGCTTCTTGAGCCTCAGAAATCGCTAGGCACGATTTCTTAATGAGGTCACGTGCAGCTCGTCACGCATACGCATCTTGCACGTGAGCGCGTCGCCTGAATTTTGCCAATCCACGCGGATGCATCATTCTTCACGTGCCATGTCCAGCTCCTTGCATCCACGCGTGCACGTTGTAACAACCCCGATTTTCGAGTACGTGAGATCTTTTCTGAAAGTACAAATTTCTCTGGAAGATCAGTAAGGGGAAAACCTTTGATATATCATCAAGTATCTCAATCTTCATTGTCATTATGTCATCTTTAAGATAGAACCTTTTATGAGGCAAGCTCAATAACGCGGTCACGAAGAACCTAGTTTTTGAACCGTATCGGTTGGCAGTTTTGATTCTGACTTTTGTAAATAGTCTCTGTTTGACGAACCGGACTTGATTCATGAGAGAAGAGAGATAATAGGATGATATTATCATTATATTAGTATTAGAAGCTTCTTGAATGATATTATAAGGTTACCTGATCAGTTTTAGTTAAAAACAGAAAACCGGTTTAACCGGGTTCACAATTTACTGGTGCAGCTTAGCACCAGCACTCTCTGATGACTTTAGCAATGCTATGGCCTCATTATTCATGTTTTATTCTCATAATAAATATTTTACTAGTGTCATTTATGCTAGTAGCTCAGAAAATAATTTTTAGAGATGTTTTTGCAAGTGTTCCGATACATCTAGTTTTAGTAGTTATACACCTGAGATATTTTAATATTATTTTAATCCACCTCCAAGCCAACCAATCACAACTCACCCTACACCCCCAAAACCCTCAAGACTGGCTCATTTTCACTTTGTGGCCGAAATTAGGTAGAGAGAAAAAGAGAGAAAAGTTCTTAGTTCCAAATCTTCAAAGCTTGATTTCTGCTGAACTAAAACTCAAATCAAAATTCCAATCCGACCAAAATGATCCTCTCTTCTTTCTCTACATGATCATATGAATTATCAAGGCTGGAATCAAGGTGAGTTGGCTGCACCATCTCTCTTTTGATTTGGTTTCAAGGAAACATGGTTAAATATGTGTTTTCTTGATGTGATTTAGGAGGAAAAAGTGCTTAAGGACCACCTGAAAGTTTAATTGAATTAGTAGCAGCAAAACCAGGTAGGGTGTCACGAAATTAATCTTGATTATTTGTGTTTGAGTTGTGTGAATGTTGTATAAATTTTCTGTGCTAAAAATTGGTTGCATATATGATTGATTCTTGGTGAAAATTTGGTGAAATTTTGATGAAATTTGATGAAATTCAAGCTTTAAAGTTCCTGTTCTTGGGAAGCTGGAAAAATGAAACCCTAAGCTTAAATTGAGGTTCAATTCATGTTGAAATCATGTAGAAAAGATGGGGTTTTAGTGGCTACTAATTTATTATGAATTATAGTAAAAATCGGTTGCTGAAAAGACTGAAAAACGGGTAAAAACAGAGAAGGAATCTGAAGAATTTATGAAGAACATGAAGAACACTTTGAGTGTGATGAAGAAAAATGAAGAACACCTTTTTGATTCATAAAAGGGCAAGGAAGTAATTAATTTGGTGTTTGGGGGGTTATTTGGTAATTTCTGAAAGTTAGGGTGGTAAAAATAGAAATATTAAAAGTTACGGGTGGTAAAAAGTGAATTTTAAAGGTTAAAAGTAAAAGTAAGTTAATTTTCGAAAATTTAATGATAAAATAATAAAAAATAATAAAATATTAAATAATAATATTTAATTAAAAATAATATTTTAATAAAAATAATAAAATAATGAAGAAAAGGCAGTTTTCTGTAAAAGCTTTAGAAAGACAACTTTAAGAACAGAATCTCATAATTACTTTCATTAAACACTTAGGGAGTGGTAAAAACATATTAGTGAGGCAAAGATAAATAAAAGATAAAAATTTGAAGAAAAGATAAAAATCGAAGAAAAAGTCTGTAAAGTTTTAATGACAGAAAAACAGACAGAGACTAGTGAACGAACTAGGGCAACATAGTTAGTCCTGGAATTGCGAATAGGGTTAGGTGTTATATGAAAAGTTAAACTGTTTCAGTATAGACTTAATGAACCTATACTTGGGACATGCTAACTATTCATACCGAAATTTACATAAGCTTTAAATACGTACGTTAAATAGAAAAATCAGAGCAGAGTAAAAAAACACAGAGAACAGAGTAACCAGAACAGAATAAAGGGATACAGAGAAAAGAGTAATCAGAGCAAAGTAAAAAGAGAAAGAGAAAAGAGTAATGTGATAAAGAGAAATGGTTTGAATTAAGATGTTGTAAAAGTAAAAGCTGTAGGGTTTGTATAGCATGATTGAACAGAGAAAGAAAGAAGTACTGCATAAGAATGTGAAAGTGATGATGAATACTGAGAATGTTAATGAATGATGATAATGAGAATGATTATGTAAGAATCTGCTGCAGAGAGGTAGTCAGATAGATGGTGGTACGACCACTGAGAACGCTTTTCTGGGATACCTTGCTATAATGCTCTCCTGTAAGACAGAGGTTGCTTATAGTGAGTGTGTTGTTGCTCCTATAAGACAGAGGTTGCTTACAGTGAGTGTGTTGTTGCTCCTGTAAGACAGAGGTTGCTTACAGTGAGTATGTTGTTGCTCCTGTAAGACAGAGGTTGCTTATAGTGAGTCTGTTGGGCGTATATCGGCTAATAAGTGCCGCCCTGCAAGACAAAGGTTGCTTGCAGTGGATACCCTGCAAGACAAAGGTTTCTTGTAGTGGATATCGCCAACAGGAAAGCCTTATCCAGACAGAGGTTGCTGGGTAACGTCGGGAGCGGGTATGTAACCGACAAATGAGCTCATTACCTGCACTAGGGCTAGACATGCATCATACTTGGCTGTGCATTTTCCTCTGTTATGATTGTTGTATGAATGTATGCTTTCCTTGTTTGTATTCTATTCTCTGTGTCTGTGTTGTACTTTCTTGTATTTTTCTGTTTGTGTTCTGTTTTTTATTTTCTCTATTTCCTCTATTTATATGTATCTTCTATTTACTGCTTCTTGTATTCTGCTATTTGTCTGCTAAACAACATGGAATTAATGAAATTAACTAATAACCCCGACCCTACTAAGAACTCCCAAGTTCTTACCCCTTCTCTCTCCCTTCCCCCTTCAAATGGAAGCTTGGGTACCCTTCCGTAGTTCGCTGTTGACCGTTCATAAAGAGAATTTCGCTCTAGGTAGTCTTCTGAGTCTAGGGTGAATCCTGTTCTCTGTTCATATGTATATACGGTGAGACCAGCCAACGTCTACACCCTGCTTATCTACAAACTTTAACCTATGTCCTCCGTACGATGTTGCTGTTATGTGGCCACTCGATGAAGTACTTGAGAGATGCTCTTTGATGACATATGATCGTGCAGAGGATTAGTAGACGACCTTCCACCTTTTGATGACGTTCCACCTGACTTGAGTTTTGAAGACTTAGAACATACTTTCCCTCACTTTAGTAGTTTAGAGGGACTAGGTGAGTATAGAGTCTAGGCTAGCCTGGGCGCCAGCTTAGGGACTTCTTGAACTGGTTAGGACCTGGGATGTTGTATGTATATATGTATATAGTTATTATCTAGCTATGTCTAGGGGTGTTCTAACTAAAAGTCTATACTCTAATAAAGGCTGGATCACCGAATATTGTCAACTGCTTGTGATACATTTATGTGTGATTGTTTATAATTGTTTTATATATTATCAGTTGTGAATTGATTATGAATGATACTGTTTGTTAATCCAAACGTTTTTCAAAAAAAAGTACCTCGTAAAATAACTACGCTTTTAACAACGAATCAGGCTCATATAATAAATAATAGATAATAATTAGGTAGACAAGTTGGTAGCGCTCAGTTTCTAGTATGATCATGACGTACCAGAAATTGGGTCGTTACACACGTGGCATGGCCGATTTCCCTAAAATCCAATTCTTCATGTTCCTTCCTATTGTACATACTTTCTTTCTCTCTTCTAGGCCATTCTTGCCCTATAAACTCTGAAACCACTCAATAAATATATCACGGCATCGAATGATAATAAAAGAGGATCAAAATATGACAATTTTAAGGCAAAAGAAGCATGTTTTCCATCATAAAGTAATATTAGGAAGAGAACACAAAACCATGCTATTTCATTGAATAAATGTGGGAAAAGGTGATAAAATCCCTCAAAATAAGCACAAGATAAACCACAAAATTGGGGTTTATTAGCTATTAATCCACTACAGAGGGCAAGAGAGCATAGAGCTCATGTGGAAGCACCACAAGAGCCACCACAACAAGAAGAGCCATATGTCCAAGCACGAATTCCACAAGTCCAAGCACAATTTCCATAGGGTTTTAATTGGAAAGAGATGCAGGGGAACATCCACCATATGCAAGGAGATATCAACCAACTTATGGAACAACAAAAGGACTAGGAACAAATGCAAGAGAGCATCCAGCAACTTCAAGGAAATGTGGATCAAATCAGGGAGCAACAAGGGCAATTCCATTGGGGAGAAATACAAGGCAGCCTCAACAAAATTCTGGAGCAACAAATGGTTCAACAGAGGAACCTGATGACAAGTCATCTTAGCCTAGTTTCACTAGCCTTTTTCTTTGTTTTTATTAAGTTTTATGCACTTTCTTGCATTCTAAGTAAGAAATTTGGAATGAAAATGCATGACTTCTTTGAATCAAACAACCACCATTTAATTGATGCTAAATCATGAGGTTTAAGCTAAATTTAATTGATAATTAATTGATTTATAAACCTTGTGAATTTAGTGATACTTTGATTGGTTGTTTTAATTGCTTGTAGGTGAAGAAAGAAGAAAATTCTAAGGGGTGAAGCCAACAAGATTCGAACCAAGGACCAAGGAGAAGCAAGGAACTCACCTTGCAAGGAAATTCAAGAAGAAATGGCCAAAATGCATCCTCCATGGTTCGAACTTGGAACCACACGCTACTCCTTGCAAGGGAATTTGAGAATAAATAGCTAGAATGCTTCCTCCAGGACTTGAACTTGGGTATTCTTTGAAACATAAGGAAGGAGTACCATCAAGCTTGCAAGGAAAATCAAGGAAAAATAGCTTAAATGCTTCCTCCAAGTTTCGAACTTGGGAACTCTTGGAAATACAAGGGAGGAACACCCACTCAACCAAGGAAATTAGCTCCAAGGCTTCCTCCACCAAGTGTTGAACCTGGGACCTTGAAGTCTCAAGCAAAGGCGCTACAAGGAAAGCTAAGTTGGAAATTCCAACTGAGCATTGCATCTCCCCCAAGCCTCCACACTTTGGCGCACAATCCTAGCACACCAAGGCATCATGACACGGCCCAGCAACAATTGAAGCGCACCAAGCTTGCCATGCGCACAACAAGGACACGGCCTAGAGCTAAGTTGGATTTTCCAACTGAGCTCTAGTGCAATTGACACCCAAACAAGGCTGGGCACACCAATTTGACATGGATAGAGCATGCTTGAAAGCTAAGTTGGATTTTCCAACTGAGCTTTCCCCTGGAGGTGCAAATTGGGCTAAAAATTGGATTAAAAATCCAATTTAATTCATTTCTTCACCAAATCAAAAGCCCACCCAAATTCCAAAATCCAAGAATAGAAAGTGTATAAATAGGAGTTAGTTTGATGTAATTAGAACCTTTTGAACCTTTTTGACACTTTTAGATTCTACTTTGAATTTTCCTTTTTGAGCTTTCATTTTAATTCTAAACTTTTGGGTTTTGAGTTGGTAATTTCTGAGAACTTGAAAGGAGAATTGATCTCTCTTCTTCTTGGTTCTTGCTTGAGCACTCTTTTATTTTCTTGCTTTGGATCTTGGGTGAAGAATTGAAGAACTTCTGTTTCAATCTCACCTTGAGATCTCTTGTTTACTTCTTCTGCATAATTGAATTTCATTTGCTGTTTACTGCATCTTCTTCTACACTTCTGCAATTTACTTTTCATTCCCTTTTGCAATTGTTCTTGTTGGATCAAGGAAGGATTTGAGATCTAGACTTGTTATCTAGTCTCTTCCACCCTGAGATCTTCAACCTCTTTTACTTTGCTGCAAATTAAGCACTGCTTACTATGTTTTTAAATTCTCAAAGCATTTTTACTTTTCTGTTGAGATCTAGTTTAATTCAATCAATTCTCTACTCTTCTGTTTAATTTCAATTTACTTCTTTCTTGTTTAATTTCTGCAATCCCAACTCCCAATCCCTTTTACAATTCAAGCAATTTACGTTTCTTGCACTTTAAGCTTCTGCCATTTACATTACTTGCAATCTAAGTTTCTGCAATTTAATTTACTTGCACTTTAAGATTCAGCTCCTTTATTTTCATGCTCTTTAGTTTACTGTAAATTTCCCATCTCCTTTTACATTTCATGCAATTTAGTTTCTGCAAAGCACAAACCACTCAACCAATACTTGATTTGCTTGACTAAATCAACCACTAAACTAAAATTGCTTAATCCTTCAATCCCTGTGGGATCGACCTCACTCATGTGAATTATTATTACTTGATGCGACCCGGTACACTTGCCGGTGAGATTTGTGTTGGATCGTTTTCCACACATCAAGTTTTTGGCGCCGTTGCCGGGGATTGATTAGATTGACAATGATTAAGTGAAGTGGAGATCTAGATCTAGCATTTTTATTTTTTGTTTCTCTAACTTTGGATTAACCCACTAACTGTTTGAATTTTTGCTTGAACTAACTGAAACCTCACTTTAGCAACACAGTGAAATTTTCTTGGTTTCTCTGGCTTCGTATGATTCTCACACTCCAGCTTATTGAATATACGAGAGAAGCAATTCTCTCTTACTAATCTTTCAAGCCTATCAACTGTTTGATACATTGTGTCAGCTGAACCTTTCAACCACATTTTGGACATGAATGTATTCAATCTTCATTTGGACTATTTGTGATTGTGCAGATCATGGAGAAGAACCCAACGAATCCCAGTCAGTATGGTAGTAATAAGGAGGAGATTTTAGCCAAGCATAAGGAGGATGAAAGGACTTTCATGAGGAGGTTAGGCTTTTGGAAGCCAAGGAATACTCAAGCACAAGAAAGATCCACTATAAAGAAGAATGGTGATGAGTCCTCCAAGAAAAAGGATAAGGGGAAGAGACCAATGCACTGATCAAGGGAGAAACATCATGACAAGAAAAGGTTTTTGAGTCCCATTTGGGAAGCTGTTTTCTGAATTTATTGCTTAGTAGTTTCTTATGTTAGTTTTTTGTGTTTTAAAAGTCCTTCTATGAGTCCTTCAGTTTAATTTTATTTTGAGAAAGAAAATGTTGATTGTTCAGCTTTACAATACAATGAAATTAGTTTGTTTCCACAAGGAGTCAATGATGAGTTGTTTACAAAACAAAAGTAAGGAACTAAGATCCAAGTGAGTTTAATTCAAAATAAGAGATGAGAAACAAGTATAAAATCATGAATTGAAGTTTGGGAAGTGAGTAATCCATAATGAACATGTAGAAAAGAGGACATAACAAGAAGATGCTAAGCACCCTTGAATATAAATAGAACCAAGAAGTAGTAAGCAAGACCCAAGGCTCTAAGCATTAACTATTAGGAAGAAAATAAAGAAACAAATAGCTCAAAGAGCCAAGATCCTAGTAGATGCTTGTGGTGAAGATGTGTCAAGAAGAAAGACCTGAGCAAGTAAATTCTTAGGGGTGTCTCAACACCAACTACCCTAAAACCAACTGGTTTGGGAGTGCTAATTGAAAGCTTACTTTAAAAGGTCGTCATGAGACAAAATATTTAGAGTCGTGATCAATCAAAGAAGCAAAAGAATAATGAAAGAAGAAAATAAGAACAATCAAAAGCAAAAGAACAACCTTACTACTTCAAGGTGACAATCAATAGAGGGCGCTTTAGAAGCAAGCACTTAAAAAGGTCCTCAAAAGTCTAGGGGTTTCATTGTGATATGAAAGCAAATAAAGTTCATGCATGATTGATACTTAATCCTTGTCTATAATTGTTGTTGCATTTTCTAAGGGTCAAGTCTCAATTATTTGGAACAATTCATATTCATTTGCTTGAGGACAAGAAAAAATTAAGTTTGGTGTTGTGCTGACTTGCATCATCTACCTCTTTATCTCTTTTAAAAGGACCATAAACATGATGAATTCTCATTCATTTAATGCATTGTTAAAAGCTATATCATAAGTTTTTAAGACTCTGTTTTGAAATCAGTTCTTGCTTGTATTTCAGGTGAAAAGAGCAACAAAAGAGGAAAAAAGCAAGCAAAGGTGCTGGATGTGTGAGTGGGGCATGCCACTTCAAGCAAGCTGATGTTCGGTTTCTTGTACGGTTTAGAATTTCACAAATGAAATATCGTTGCAAGTATAGTTCTAAATTAACAAAGAATCCTCACATGCAAAAATATTGGTTGTCATAGGTACAAACCCCAATAAGAATTAACCGAAGTATTTAAACCTCAGGTCGTCTCACAAGGAATTGTAATGAAGTGATCAATTATTGGCTATGAGGATGCAAGGGGGGGTTTGATTTGGAAATTGACAAGAAAATATAAATGACAAGAAAGTAAAATAACAAGAACTAATAAAAGAAATGGAAAGAACTCTTGGCTAGACTTAGGTAATTGAGATCACCATCCTTATCTACAAACCAAATATTGACAATTATGAGGAACCAAGCTCATCAAGTCTACTTCTATGCTTGAAGTATATCAAATGGCTTGATCAACATCAATCCATAAGTTCTATCCTAGCTACTAATTGACTTAGTAGTAGGCTAGTGTCAATGGTTATCAAATTGACCACATAGGGTCCTCAAATCACCAATTCATTGAGACCCAATGACTCAAGGTCACTCAATTTCCTTAGCCTAGGCCAAGAGTAAAGAAAACTATTCAAAAACTAGAGGAAACATTCTATCAAACACCTAGAGTGCAAGAAAAGTAAACATCACAAAATGCAAGAATTAACAAAACCCATAACTATCATAAGCAAGGAATCAACAACAGCAATGAAGGCAAACATTAAAAAAGACATGGAAACATAACATTGCATTAGAAGAAATCAAGATCCAACAATTGTTCATCAACATAAAAGAGAGCAAAATAAGAAATTAACAAGAGAAACTAAGAAGAATAAGACAATAGAACACTAAAATATAAAGAGAATTGAAATCAGAACAAGAATTGAAAGAAATTTAAGAGAGATTAACCTAACTTTACCCTAATTTCTATCCTAAATCTAGAGAGAGGAAAGAGCCTCTCTCTCTAGAATTCTACCCTAAAACATGATCAAAACTAAAACTATGACTACTTGGTTCCTTCCATCTTCAATCCTTGGGTTCAATAGCATCAGAAATGTGTTGGATTGGGCCCAAAATGCTTCAGAAATCGCTGGCCATGAGTTGCATTTAGTGAGTCACGTGCAGCTTCCCACGTGTACATGTAATGCACGCACACGCATCTCCAGACCCTAGGCAATTGTGGCAAATTTCATATCATTTTGAAGCCCCGGATGTTATCTTTCCAACGCAACTAGAACCGCCTCATTTGGACCTTTGTAGCTCAAGTTATGATCGATTAAGTGCGAGGAGGTTAGGATTGACAACTTTATAGTTCCTTCATTTCTTCATGAATTCTCCATTTTTACATGCTTTTTCTTTATTCCCTCAATCTAATCTTTGCCTTCTAATCATGAAATCACTTAAAAAACATATCAAGGCATCGAATGGAATGAAAGTGAATTAAATTTGACTATTTTAAGGCCTAAAAAGTATGTTTTCACACTTAATCACAAATTTAGGGAGAATTACAAAACCATGCTATTTCATTGAATAAATGTGAAAAAAGTTGATATAATCCCCTAAATTAGGCACAAGATAGGCCACAAAATTGGGGTCTATCACAAACGCCAGGATTTTTGACTAGGCATGGCACGCCAGCTATAAGCTCTAGAAGAGGCCTTTGAAGAATTACTTTGGGCGTGGCACGCTAGGCAGAATGTCTAGAGAAGGTTCTCCAAGATCCACTATAGGCGTGGCATGCCAGTTATGATGGCCAGAGAGGGAATTCCAAGCTCAACAATTTTACTGGGCATGCAACGCCAGGCATTCTGACCAGAGAGGGGTTTTGAAGAACTATAATGGGCGTGGCACGCCACTGCTGGGCATGGCACGCCAACTATACTTTCTAGAGAAGAATCCTTGAACTTCACAATGGGCGTGGCACGCCACTGCTGGGCGTGGCACGCCAGGCATTCTGAGCAGAGAGGGGTTTTGAAGAACTATAATGGGCATGGCACGCCAACGCCAGGCGTGGCACGCCAACGCCAGGCGTGGCACACCAGTCGTCTTGTCAAAAAGAAGGATCTCCAATGTTCAACAACGTGGCACGCCAAGGTGGGCGTGGCACGCCAGTTCTATCTTCCAAGCTGGGTGTGGCATGCCAGGTCGAAGGCGTGGCACGCCAGTTCAAGTGGTCAGAAAAAGAGCTTGTCACTTTTATAAGGGTGTGGCATGCCAGGTCTAAGGCATGACACGCCAATACAATTGTCCAAAGGAGAAGGGAAGGAGCAGCTTCAATGGGCGTGCCATTTGGTACTAAGGGCGTGACACCTAGCTTGTGAGCCCAAACCATTATCATGGGTGTGCCACTTGAGTTCTGGGCATGACACGCCAGTTCACTTAACCAGAGAGGGAGATTGAAGACTCCAACAAGGGCGTGGCACGCCAGACTGGGGCATGGCACGCCAACCTTGCTTGCACCATGTGCGTGGCACACCAGTTCACTTTACCAGAAAGGAACATTTGTGCACCAACAAGGGCGTGGCACACCAGACCTGGGCGTGGCACGCCAAGCCAACCCTCCAGAGAAGAAGATTGAAGATTTTAATAAGGGTGTGGTGTGCCACTTGAGTTTTGGGCGTGGCACGCCAAGCCAATCACCATCATGGGCACGCCACTTGGGACCTTGGGCATGGAGTGCCAAGCTATACCAAGCTGGGCATGGCACGCTGCTCACACTCCACTCACACGCCACTAATGTGTCATCAATGAATGGTTATTTCCTTTAGTTTCAATTTTATTTTTTTTTCTTTTTGTTAATTTCTCATTTCTAGAATAGGAGTAGTATAAATACCCCATTGAAGAGTGCTGAAGGGGGGCTTGGAACTTTTTCTTCACTTTATTTTACTTTCATCTCATGTACTCTCTCTCTAAGCTATGAGTAGATAAACTCCCTCTCATTGGGGGAGGGAGCTCTGTTGTAACTTATGGATTAATGATAGTGAATTTCTTCTTTTCTTCATCTCTCTTTGATTTTCTAGAAGAAATTTCATTCTTCATGCTTAGCATTCAATTATCTTGGAAAAGAGATTGAATGCAACTTGGATTTCATGGGAACCTTGGAAGAGGAAACATGAAATCGTGCTTGAAATCCCTTCTCACGTTGAGTAGATTTGGGTTTTGGGATTGGATATGGTGACATTAAATCTACCCACCACTTGGATCTATAAGAACGTGTGGTAAAATCAGAGACCAAGCTTATCTCTCTTCATGAGCAATTAGACCAAGAAATTGGCTGATTATCAAAATTTGAGAGATTGAATCACCAAGGAATTGGGATTCAATCAATCATGATTGCCAAGAGGTCAATGAGTTACATGATTGAAGATAAGATGATCTGAAATTAATCCAGAGAAAGCAACATCTCCTAACCCCAATGAATCTTCCCTATTCTTTATAGCTTTGTTTAATTTCTGTTAATCAACCCATTCCCCTTTATAATTCAGTCATTTACATTTCTGTAATTTACATTCTAGCAATTTATCTTTATGCTCTTTACATTCCATCACTTACTGCTTTCTTTATTTTTAAGTCCTTTACGATTTTGTCATTTAATTTTCTGCACTCAACACTTATTCCTTATTAGCTTAACTAAATTACCCAGTAACTAAAGTTGTTCAATCAATCAATCCTCGTGGGATCGACCTCACTCACAGTGACTTTTTACTTGACGATAATTCAGTATACTTGCCGAAGGAGTTATTGTAGTGATACAGTAAATTTCTGTCATCAAGTTTATGGTGCCGTTGCCGGGGATTGATTCTGAATTGACAATGATTAAGTTGATGGGTATCTAGATTAAGCATTTTCCTTACTTTGATAATCACTTTAATTTCAGTCTTTATTTTTATTTACTTTTCTAGCACTTAAATTTGCAATTATTCATTGTATATATTGCCATTCTAACAGACGCACACTAACTGTTTGATGCTTTGCATCAACCAATCTTGACTTACTAACCCATCTATAAGGAGGGTGTTTATTCTTGCTTTGGATTATGTTCCGTTGTGTATGACACGGAGGAGAGGAGTTGTAACCTCTTAAGATTCTGAACCTAAGAGGACATTTCTAAGATTGAAAAGAGAGGCAGTGGCAAGAAGAAAAAGGGTAGTTGGTGAATAAGAAGAAGAAGAGAATCCAACCCAAAATATGGAGGGTGAAGCATACAATCATCAAGATGAAGTAGTTGGCAACCATGCTCCTCCACAAGAAAGAAGAGTACTAGGCTCTTTTATCAATCCCAACCCCGGGAATTGTGGGAGCAACATCTTAAAACCCATCATACATCCAACAACTTTGAGCTCAAACCACAGCTAATTGCCCTTGTTTAGAATAGCTGCTCATTTGGAGGAAATGCTCAAGAAGATCCAAACCAACATCTGACCACCTTCCTGAGAATCTGTGATACCGTGAAAGCTAATGACGTTCACCCTGACACTTATAGACTGCTTTTGTTCCCCTTTTCTCTTAGGGACAAAGCATCCAAGTGGCTGGAATCCTTCCCAAAGGAGAGTTTGACAACTTGGAAAGAAGTGGTGAATAAGGTCTTGGCAAAATTCTACCATCCCCAAAGGGTTATCAAGTTGAGGAATAAGATACAAACCTCCTGACAACAAGATAGAGAGACTCTCTATGAAACTTGGGAGAGATATAAAGAGCTAACAAGGAGATGCCCTCTGGATATGTTTAATGAGTGGGTGCAGGTGCACATTTTCTATGAAGGATTATCTCAAGAGGTAAAGAAGGCCTTAGATCACTCTCCAGAAGGTTCCCTTAATACCAAGAAGACAATTGAAGAGGCCATAGACTTCATAGAAACTGTGGCCAATAATGAGTACTTTTATGCATCTGATAGGAACCAAAGGAGGGGAGTGATGGAGCTAAACCAGATGGATGCTCTGCTGGCTCAAAACAAGGTGATCACAGCCTAACTTGCAGCTCTCACCAAGCAAATAGAGAAAAATCAGGTCTCAGTATTCAAAACTCAAGCACCAGTGCAAGAAGGAGCTAGCCTAGAAGCTGAATATGATTGAGAGCAGGCCAACTATGTGAACAATCTACCAGTGCATGATAAACACTCAATAAGGTCTCTTTGTATTCTCATTCATTCTTCTTATGCTCTATCACTTGCATGAGGAGAAGTAAGATTTAAGTTTGGTGTTGTGATGCCATGGCATCTTGGCTAATTTTACAAGCCATTTTGAGTATGTTTTAGGTTAGTTTAATGCATTTTCTTAGGCAATAAGCACGTATTTGGTTGAGTATGCATTCATATCTTGATTTAATCAAATATTGTGAATTTTAAACATTTTCAAGAGAATAAGGCAAGGATTGATTGATGTAATGAGTGATGCATTATCTCATGATTAGAGCAAGACTTTGATGCAACTTGTTTGATTGATTTCAGGTAAGAAGAAGCAGAGAAGAGCCATGTTAGTGGCCACATTAGTGCCACTAACATGGCCATTAACGTGGAAGAAGGGATAGCTTGGCATGTTAATGGTGAAGTTAGCACCATTAACGTGTTCGAAGGCCAAGGAAGCCCACGTTATTGGCCACGTTAGTGCCACTAACGTAGGCACTAACGTGGAAGAAGAGGAAGCTTGGCATGTTAATGGTGAAGTTAACACCATTAACGTGATTAAAGGTTAGGAGAGGCCACATTAGTGCCACTAACGGCTGGGTTAACGTGAATCAAAGAGGTTTTGGAACGTTAGTGGCCACGTTGGTGTCACTAACGTCTTCGAGCCAGGAATTTGCACATCACGTTACTCACACTAACGGCCTAACTAATGTGACTTCTGCCTAACTCAAACTCCTCCAGCAAGCTAAGCAAAGCCCAATGAGATTGATAACTGCTTCAACTGAGCCAAGGGCCCACATCTAGAGACTTGCAGACTCAATTGAAGATCAGAGAAGTAGTATATATAGGGGTAGTTTTGAACTAGAAAGGGAATTGGGACCTGGGGGATCCAGGATTGTAAACACCCAAATTTGCTTTTCTCTGTATTCAGTTTTACTTCCAATGCAATTTACATTTCCATTTTCCATTCCCAGAGCCATGATCAACTAAACCCACCTCATTGGGTAGGGAGCTCTGTTGTAATTCAATGGATCAATTATAGTTCTTGTATTCTTCTTCTTTTCATTCTCTTTGATTTGTTTGAAAGCTTTCGATCTTCATCCAATTGAGCAATTGTCTCGGAAGATAAATTGTTCATACTTGGATTTCCTTGGAACCTTGGAAGAGGAATGAGAAAATCATGCTAGAAATGCTTTCTCATGTTGGACTAGATTGGGGGTTGGACAGATATCGTGACATATAATCCTCCTGATACTTTGATCTAGAAAAACATGTGGTATAATAAGTGATCATACTTCATCTCTTCCCATGAGCAATTAGATCAATGAATTGGGCAATTGTTCAAGCTTAGAGAGATTAAATTGCCAAGGAATTGGGATTCAATCTTCTAAGATTGTCAAGAGATCAGTGAGTTGTATGGATTGACGAAGAGATGAGAATGAACTTGATCCGGAGAATGCAACATCTCCTGAACCCAATGAGCTTCCCCATTCTTATGTTCCCATTCTCTATATTTTGTTGTTTACTTTGATGCTCATTACCCCCATTCCCATTTACTTTTCTGCAACTTACTTTCTGCCATTTACTTTTATGCAATTTACATTTAGCTATTTACCTTCCTGTCATTTACATTTCTTGCTATTTACGTTTTTTGTTATTTAAATCCTGCAATTCTTAATCCAATTCTATTTAGTTCAACTAGAACATTCCTCTTATTAAAGTTGCTCAACCAATCAATCCCTGTGGGATTCGACCTCACTCTATTGTGAGTTTTTACTTGACGACAAATTCGGTATACTTGCCGAAGGGGATTTGTTGAGAGACAGATTTCCCATTATCAAGTTTATAGCGCCATTGCCGGGGATTGATTTTGCATTAACAATGATTAAATCAGAGGATAACTAGATTGAACACTTTTCTTTTCTTTTGTTGATTAGTTTCATTTAAGCTCGTTTACTTTTATTCTCAGCAATTTCAATCACTTTAACTTGTTATTTTACATTCTTGCACACTAATTCACTAACTGTTTGACAAATTGCACCAATCACTCTAACCACACTTGTTAACAAGAGTGATTCCTTCACTTGTTCTCTTTTGTTTGTTTACTGTGTGTATGACAGGTAGAAGAGGAGGAGATTCATCCTCTTTTGATAGTGAACCTGAGAGGACCTTCCTTAGACTAAGGAGGGAAGCAAGAGGTAAAGGAATAGCTGGTGAGGATGAAGTAGAAGAAGATCTAGACATTAATATGGAGGGAGAAGTACATAATCATGTTGGAGAGGGTGCTGGTAATCATGTTGGGTAGGAGAAAAGAGTTTTAGGCTCTTTCATCAACCCAAACCCAAGAAATTATGGAAGTAGCATTGTAAAACCAACCATTCATGCCAATAACTTTGAGCTAAAACCTCAGCTCATCATCCTGGTTTAAAACAATTGTTCATTTGGAGGAAGTGCTCAAGAAGACCCCAACCAACATCTAACCACATTCCTGAGAATCTGTTACACAGTGAAGGCCAATGGTGTTCATCGTGACACCTATAGACTGCTCTTGTTTCCCTTTTCTCTTAGGGACAAAGCATCTAAGTGGCTTGAATCCTTTGCTAATAAGAGTCTTACCACCTGGGAGGATGTTGTCAACAAGTTTCTAACAAAGTTATACCCTCCACAGAGGATAATCAAGTTGAGAATAGAGGTACAGACCTTTAGGCAGCTAGATGGAGAAACTTTGTATGATGCTTGGGAAAGACATAAGGAGCTAACAAGGAGATGCCCCCCTGATATGTTCAACGAATGGGTGCAGTAATAGTAGAATTATTATCGGTCTAGAAATTTCTCTTATAGAAAAGGAATTTGTTCATTGTAAGTATAGTTCCAAACGAACTAATAACTCCCAATCAAATTTTAATATTGGTTGTCACATGCATAAACCCCAATGAAGATTAACCAAAGTATTCAAACCTCAGGTCGTCTCACAAGGAATTGCAACGAAGTACTCAATTATTGGCTATGAAGATGCAAGGGGGTTTGATTTGTTGTTAACAAGAAAAGTAAATAACAAGAAAGTAAATGACAAGAACTAATTAAGAAATGGAAAGAACTCTTGGCTAGATATGGGAATTGAGATCACCATCCTTGTCTACAAACCATGTATTGACAATTATGAGGGACCAACCCATTAAGTCTACTTCTATGCTTGAAGTAAGTCAAACAGGCTTGATCAACATCAATCTATAAGTCCAAACCTAGCAACTAATTGACTCAGTAGTAGGCTAGTGTCAATGGTTATCAAATTGACCACATAGGGTTCTCAAATCACCAATTCAATGAGACCCAATGGCTCAAGGTCACTCAATTTCCTTAGCCTATGCCGAGAGTAAAGAAAACTACTCAATAACTAGAGAAAGCATTTTAACAAACACCTAGTGTGTAATAAAAGTAAACATCACAAAATGCAAGAATTAATCGAACCCATAACTAACACAAACAAGAAATCAACAATAGTAACAAAGGAGAACATAAAATTGCATTAAAAGGAAATTGAAATCAACAAGAGTGCATGAAGGTAAAAATGGCTAAATAAGGAAATTAACAACAAGAACTAGAAGAACAAAGATGTAACAACAAGAAATTAAAAGGGAAAACTAAATCAAAACAAGAATTGAAAGTGTGATCTAAGAAAATTTGACCTAAAGTACCCTAAATTCTAGAGAGAAGAGAGAACTTCTCTCTCTAGAATTCTAACCTACAACATAATGAAAATTACCCTATTTGCTCCCCTCCCCCATTCCTTCCCATCCTTGGGTTCAAAAGCATCAGAAATGAGTTGAATTTGGGCCGCCTTGAGCTCAGAAATTGCCCCCAACATTTTTCCTTTAGTGAAGTCACGTGCAGCTTGTCACGCATATGCACGGGTTACGCGTACGACTCGCATTGCAAAATTCCTCTCACGCGTGCGCGTGGATGATGCGTGCGCGTCACTGGTGAATCTCCTTTTCACGCGTACGCGTGGGTGACGTGTGCGCGTGGCCTTGAGTTTAGCAAATCCTCATTTCTTCATGAATTCTCCATTTTTCCATGCTTTTTCTTCATTTCTTCAACCCAATCTTTGCCTTCTAATCCTAAAATCACTTAAGAAACATATCAAGGCATCGAATATAATTATGGTGAATTAAAATTAGTTATTTTTAGGCTTGAAAAGCATGTTTTTACTCTTAAGCACAAATTAGGAGAAATTCACAAAACCATGTTATTTCATTGAATAAATGTGAGAAAATATGATAAAGTCCCCTAAATTCAACACAAGATAAACCACAAAATTGGGATTTATCAAACCTCCCCACACTTAAACCAAGCATGTTCTCATGCTAAACCTAGAAAGACAAGAAAAGGGGTACGAACATTTATTCAATGTGAATGAACTATATACACCTATCTATATGAATGCAACTGAATGCAAAATGATTCTAACTACTTAGTTAAAGGTAAATCAATTCTCTAAGAACGTATATGAACAAGTAGGGCTAAGATTATCTGACGATTCATGAGTCCTATCAATTCAAAAACCAAAATGAAGTTCAGGTAGACTTGCAAGAAGAAAGCTCGTGAAAGCAGAGAACAAGGAATTGAGCGTCGAACCCTCACCGGAAGTGTATCCGCTCTAGTTGCTCAAGTGTATAGGGTTGATTCACTCAATTCTCTTCTAATCATGCAATGCAACAACTAACTAACAAATTGGTAGGGTGCCCTAAAATAGTTTTCTTGGAAAAGAAATCATCACTCTAACCAAGTAGTCCTAACAAGAAAGAAGTGGTAAAATATGTACAATTTCTAACTAACATGCAATCTATCATGCAATGCAATAACTAACTAACAAAGAAAATTAATAATTGGTGTTGTAAAAGGAAGTGATTACCCACAGAGGTCGGTCAGACGACCACCCCACACATAGAAATTTGCACCGTCCTTGGTGCATGCAAAGAAGAGCAAGGTGCACGGGTTGCTACCACTGATGAGCTCCATCAAAAGGTTGTGTGGAGAGACTAGTTCATCGCCCTGTTTAGAAGCTTTTCTATTCCCTTCATGGTGGCCAGCCCAAAAGAAGAGAAAAGAAAGAAAATTATGCCCATAATAAAGATATCAAAGCAAATAGAGCATAGGCGGGGCTAATGCCAAATAAGAGTAAGATTCTCCACTTACATGGTAGCTACACATGTAAGTGAGAAAGCAATATGAGCTAAGGGCATATCAGTAACACTTGATACAAGAGTAAAATCAAAGCACAAGTACATGACATGAAGAGCATGTTGAGCATCAAGTTTAAATAAGAAAGAGTAGGTCATGAAAGACATGCAAGTTCATATCAATCCACAAAGGATGCAAGAATCATCAAAGATTAAGCATTGATTTAAAAGTTTCATCACCCATCAATATCAAACAAGTCAAGAAGCACCAAAACTAACCAAGAAAGACTCAACAATTGAGTAAAAGGATTCAACACCAATATGAAAATAAGAAAATTAGAAAAGAAAATAAAACAAGCTATACGATCAAAATTAAAATGCAATGAATGAAAGTATGCAAATGCAATAAACAAAAGAAAATGAAAAATGAGAAAAATGAGAAATGGAAATTTTGAAGAGAGGAAGAAGAAGGAAGTAAGAAAGAAAAAGAGAAAAAAGAAAGGTAGAAAGAAAGAAGAAGGAAAGAAGAAGGAGAGAAGATGAAAGAAGAAGAAAGGAACAAAACAAAAACAGGGCAGTTGAGGCACGGAGGTGACGCGTGCGCATGGGTGATGTGCGCGCGCGAAAAGCAGAAAAGTGACATGACGCGTAAGCGTTGACCACGCGTACGCGTGGAACGCAAAAAAGGGAGGTGACAT
Organism: Arachis hypogaea; assembly: GCF_003086295.3. NCBI lineage: Eukaryota > Viridiplantae > Streptophyta > Magnoliopsida > Fabales > Fabaceae > Arachis > Arachis hypogaea. Next base: position 49,999,155 of record NC_092050.1, read on the forward strand.
GTACGCGTCATCCACGCGTACGTGCGGAGCTAAATTGTACTCTCAGCACAAACGCAGCACCACTCCAGGGCAACTCTCTGGTTTTTGTACCAGGAGTCCCAACATCAGCTTTTTGACGAGTACACGTCGCTCACGCTCACGCGTGGGTGTGCAAGAAAGACCAGTGACGCGTACGCATTGCCCATGCTTGCACATGGAGCGACCCCCTTTTTTTCTTAAAGCATAAAACAGAAACAGAGCACTCTCCTAGCCTATAAACATTCTAAAGCACCTAAAATTCCAATTTAACAAAAATGTTTTTAGTTTTTGAAAATTTTTCAAAGACAATGCAAACAAAACTTGCACTTCAAGCAAAATGCAATTCAAAAACAATTAACCTACAACTTAAGGCATAAATCTAATCAAACAAACTAACAACCAAAATACTAAAACAAAAATATGCAAAGAAGAAACCTACCTAACAATGACAACCTAATTCATTCATTGATTATATATGCAAGAGAATGGAAAGAGTTTACCGTGGTGGGGTGTCTCCCACATAGCACTTTTAGTTTAAGTCCTTATGTTGGACAATTGGGAGGCTCCTTGTCAAGGTGGTTTATGGTTGTATTCATCCTTGAACTTCCAAGGATGCTTGCTCCTGAAACGGTTGTCAGAATTTCCAACTGACTTCACCAAGCTTGGGTGAAGTTCTTCCCAAGATATGAGCTCCCAAAATTGGTCTTCATGTTGTGATCCGGGATCCTATATCTTATTTTTTCACCTGTCTTCTAATTGATCCTTATTATTCCATCCGGGTGGTAAGCACATATAATTCTCATTAGAGCACCAAATTCTCCTCTTAGACCCATATGATGCTAGGGCATCTTAGGCTAGTTTCACTATCCTTTTTCGTTGATTTTAATAGGTTTTATGCACTTTCTTGAGCTATAAGTAAGCAAATTGGGTAGAAATTCATGTATGCCTAGATTCATTCAACCATGAGTAATTTGATGTAATTTCATGATGATTTATGTTATGATTACTTGTATGCTAAGAATGATAAGAATTCTTATGACTTTAGCAAGGCTTTGATGCATGTAATGGTTAATGATAGGTGAAAGAAAGCATGGAGGAAGGTTGAAGAAGGAGCCTGAAAAAAATGAAGAAGAAGCAATGTTGGTGACCAAGTTGGAACACCAACGTTGCCTCAAACGTTGGAAGAGAAGCAGAGCAACTCTCTGTAAAGTGTGCTGATGCTCACGTTGGAGGTGGCGTTGGAGGTCCAACGTTAATCCCAACGTTGTGAGAAAATGATCAATTCTGGGGCTGAAGGATTTTTGAGTGACGCGTACTGTCTATGACGCGTACGCGTGAAAAAGCAAAATTTTCATATCCACGTGCAAGCGTAAGTCACGCGCACACGTGGAATGGCAAAATCGACCATCCACGCGTACGCGTGGGCCACGCATACGCGTCACTAAACGAATGTTGGAGTCCAACTTTGCCTCAAATGCCAGCCTCCAACGTCCGTGATGAACAACCCAGGTGTTGGATTTGAAAAACTAGAATCAACGCGTATAAGTCAGTGACGTGTACGTGTGGATAGGAAAAAGGGCGAATCACGCATAAGCGTGGAGTACGCGCACACGTGAAAACGCCAACGTTTGAGGTAACGTTGGAGGTCCAACGCTGAGGCCAACGGCCCCTGAATGGTTTTGAAGCTGTAAAATGAAATCTTCGCATCCACGCGCATGTGTGAAGCACGAGTACGCATGGATGAGAATTTTTGCCCCTTGTGCGCAAACGCGCAAAGCACGCGCACGCGTGGATAACAGAACGTCGGCCCTCCAACGTTGAGTCAAACGCCAATGACAGTAGGTTTCTCTGGTTTTTCTGAAGAGCGTTTGAGTCAACGTTAGCCATCAAACGTTGACTCCAACGTGAAGCATCAGACTCTACAATTCAAACCAATCTCTTCTTAACAGCAAAGGAAACCAATTCGAGCCAATTCAACCCAATTCCAGCAAGGCCAAGAGAGTGTATAAATAGTTTAGAATTTAAGTTAGAGAGACCTTTTTTTCGGATTACGATTTTTCTTTTACTGAGTACTACACATTTACTTTCTGTGATTTTTCTTTTGCAATGTATCTTTCAATCTGAATTTTCATTTTGAGAGCTATGAATAACTAAACCCCTTTCATTGGGTTAGGGAGCTTTGTGTAATTCAATGGATCAATAGTAATTTTCATTCATCTTCTTCTTTCTTTTCTCTTGATTTTGCTAGAAAGCTTTCGTTCTTCATCAAATTAGATAGTTATCTTGGGAAAGAAGCTATTCATAATTGGATCTCCTCGGAACCTTGGAAGAGGAATGAGGAGATCATGCTAGAAATGCTTTCTCACATTGGATTAGATTGGGGTTTGGATGGATATAGTGACATGTAATCCTACCAACACTTTGATCTATGAATTTGTGTGGTATAATCAGTGACCAAACTTCATCTCTTCCCATGAGCACTTAAATCAAGCAATTGGGGAATTGTTCATACTTAGAGAGATTGGTGAGCCAAGTGATGAGCGGATAATTTATATGCTTTTTGGCATTGTTCTTAGTATGTTTTTAGTATATTTTAATTAGTTTTTATTATATTTTTATTAGTTTTTAAATAAAAATCACTCTTCTGGACTTTACTATGAGTTTGTGTATTTTTCTATAATTTCAGGTATTTTCTGGCTGAAATTGCGGGACCTGAGCAAAAATCTGATTTAGAGGCTGAAAAAGGACTGCAGATGCTGTTGGATTCTGACCTCCCTGCACTCAAAGTGGATTTTCTGGAGCTACAAAAGCCCAATTGGCACGCTCTCAATTGCGTTGGAAAGTAGACATCCTGGGATTTCCAGCAGTATATAATAGTTTATACTTAGCCCGAGATTTGATGGCCCAAACAGGCGTTCTAAGTCAGCTTAAGAATTCTGGCGTTTGACTCCAAAACTGGCACAAAAGCTGGAGTTAAACGCCCAAACTGGAACAAAAGTTAGCGTTTAACTCCAAGAAAAGTCTCTACACATGGAAGCTTCAATGCTCAGCCCAAGCACACACCAAGTGGGCCGAAAAAGATTTCTGCATTCTCATTTCTGTAACCCTAGGCTACTAGTTTTCCATAAATAGGACCTTTTGCCATTGTGTTTTCATACTTTTGGATCTTTGATAAGTCTTATGCTATCTTAGACACATTGGGAGGCTGGCCATTCGGCTATGCCTTGACCTTGTTCTTATGTATTTTCAAAGGTGGAGTTTCTACACACCATAGATTAAGGTGTGGAGTTCTGCTGTGCCTCATGAATTAATACAAGTACTATTGTTTTTCTATTCAACTCAAGTCTATTTCTTCTCCAAGATATTCATTCGTTCTTCAACTTGATGAATGTGATGATCCGTGACACTCATCATCATTCTCACCTATGAACACGTGACTGACAACCACTTCCGTTCTACATGCAAACAAGCTTGAATGCGTATCTCTTGGGTTTCTAATCTAAGATTGGAACCTTCGTGGTATAGGCTAGAATTATTGGCGGCCATTCTTGAGATTCGAAAAGTCTAAACCTTGTCTGTGGTATTCCGAGTAGGATCTGGGAAGGGATGACTGTGATGATCGCGATTGTGGGTGATGACAAGTCATCCTAGCCTATTTTAACTAGTCTTTTCCTTTTGTTTTCATTAGAATTATGCACTTTCTTGAACCATAAGCAAGCTAATTGAGTAGATTTTCATGTTTCCCTTGATTGAATCAACTATGTATGAATTCATGCCATTTCATGAGGTTTTATGCTATAATTGTTGCATATTATGATAGAATGGATATCTCATGATTATGAGCATAGCTTTGATGTGTTTGGTTGATTAATGATAGGTGAAGAAAGCTTGGAGAAAGGTTGAAGCAAGAAGGAATAGCTAGGAGTAAAGAGAAGACGAGGGAATAAGTGAAATTGAACCAGGAAGCAAAAAGCTGGACCTAAAGTTAGCATCAAACTTTTGCACAAACTTTTGGTTGAAAAGTTAGCCCCAACGTTAGCCCCCTAACTTGGAGGCTAACGTTGGAACTTGAAAATCACTCCCTGGGTACCAAAAGTTTGCGCCAACGTTAGCCCCCTAACTTTGAGGCTAACGTTGGCACATGAAATTCACCCCTGGGCACCAAAAGTTTGCGCCAACGTTAGCCCCCTAACTTGAGGCTAACGTTGGCATGAAGAAAACCTCCCTGGGCACCAAAAGTTTGCGCCAACGTTAGCCCCCTAACTTGGTGGCTAACGTTGGCACATGAAAATCACAAGGAGGAGCAAAAGTTTGCGCCAACGTTAGCCCCCTAACTTGGTGGCTAACGTTGGCGCCACAAGTACACAAGGTAAGGCCAACGTTCATATCAGCAAAGTGGTGTTAGCTGATATGAAAAGTTGGAGCTAAAGTTAGACCCCTAACTTTTGCTCAAACTTTTGGTCCAACTTTTGCAAAACTCAAACCCGGTTCAATTGGTTCAGTTTGGTTCTTCTCCAAACTTCAAGAGCAATCAACCAAGGCCTCTTTCAACCCAATTCCACCAAGAGCAAAGGCCCAACTCAAGGCTTGAAGATCATTGGAAGAAAGTGCATAAATAGGATAGAATTCAAGTTCTTCGGGGAGCTTTCCTTTTGAATTTTCATAATAGTTTTCGGAGAGCTTTGGATATTGAGTGATCTTTAATTTCTTTGTCTTGGAGAAGGAGAATTCACTTCTCTTCCTCTTCATTTTATTGCTTTCTATTTCAATTGCAATTGTCTTGGATCTTGGGTTGGAGAATTGAAGGAATTCTGTTTCAATCTCATCCTTGGATCTCTCTGCTTTGTTTACTGCAATTTAATTTCCGTTTCTGTTACTTGCTTCTCATCTACTTTCCTTACAATTTACAATTTTCTTGCAATTGTTCTTGTTGGATCTAGGAAGGCATTGAGATCTAGACTTGGCTTTCTAGTCTCTGGGTCCTGAGATCTGATTTCCCATTTCAATTCTCTGTTTACTACTTTATATGTTCATTTACTTTTCTGTTTTGGATCCGATTCAATCCCAATTCCCTTCTACTTCTCTGCTTGATGCAATTTACTTTTCCTTGTTTAAATTCTGCAAATCCAATCCCCAATTCCCTTTACAATTCCAGCCATTTACATTTCTTGCACTTTAAGATTCCGCAATTTACATTTCTTGCATTCTAAGTTTCTGCTATTTAATTTCTTGTTCTTTAAGATTTAGCACTTTAATTCCCTGTTCTCTTTACTTCCATGCAATTTAATTACTGCAAAGTACAAAACACTCAACCAAATCTTGATTCGCTTGACTAAATTAACCACTAAGCTAAAATTGCTCAATCCTTCAATCCTTGTGGGATCGACCTCACTCCCGTGAGTTTTTATTACTTGATATGACCCGGTACACTTGCCGGTTAGATTTGTGTGTTTTGGGAGAAATTTATTTTTCACCAAAATACTCATCAAGTTTTGGCGCCGTTGCCGGGGATTGATTAGATTGACAATGATTAAGTGAAGTGGTGATCTAGATCAAGCACTTTTTCTTTAATTTTCGACTAACCCACTAACTGTTTGATTTTTTGCTTAATCTAACTAACACTTCAATCTGGCAGTAAATTGAAGTGTCACTGGTTTTGTGCATTTCTCATGCTCTGCTTGTATGTCAGGTACAAGAAGAACCATACCCAATTTTCATGAATAAGACGAAAGAACTCTCAGGAGGTTAAGAAGAGCTGAAAGAGGGAAAAATATTGTTGGAGAAGAGGAATCAGACGAAGAATTCCAAGAGATGGAGGAACATTTAACCAATCCACCAGGTGGAGAAGACAACAACAATGACAACCCACCCCAGAGGAGAGTTTTGGCTTCCTATACCTTTGCAAATCCTAGACATTGTGGGAGCAGCATCTTGGCTCCAAATGTCAATGCTAACAATTTTGAACTCAAACCACAACTCATCACCTTGGTTCAGAACAATTGCTCTTTTGGTGGAGGACCACTTGAGGACCCACACCAACATTTATCCACTTTCTTGAGGATATGCAACACTGTCAAAACTAATGGAGTGCCCTCTGACAGTTACAAGCTGATGCTATTCCCATTTTCTCTCAGGGACAAGGCCACTCAATGGTTGGAATCTTTTCCAAGGGACAGCATCAACAACTGGGATGATTTGGTAACCAAGTTTCTTGCCAATTTTACCCACCTCAGAGGATTATAAGGTTGAAGGCTGAGGTACAAACATTTACATAAATGGAGGCCGAACCCATCTATGAGGCATGGGAGAGGTACAAGGCTCTGATCAGGAAATGTCCCCCTGCCATGTTTAATGAGTGGGAGAAGCTTCAAAACTTCTATGAAGGCTTAACACTGAAATCCCAGGAAGCTTTAGATCATTCAGCTGGAGGTTCCTTGCAACTCATGAAAACTGCAGAAGAGGCTCAAGAACTCATTGATATGGTGTCCAGCAACCAATATTTCTTTGCTCATCAAAGAGGCCGCCAACCATCACAAAGGAGAGGAGTAATGGAGCTAGAAGGAGTGGATTCAATCCTGGCTCAAAACAAGATGATGCAGCAGCAAATTCAACAACAATTTGAGCAAATGGCCAAGAGGATTGATAGTCTCCAAGTTGCAGCAGTTAACACCAGCCAACCATCAACCACATGGGGACAGAGTGAAGAAACTCAAGAAGAACAACAACAAGAGCAAGTACAGTATATGCACAACCAAGGACCAAATGAAGTGTATGGTGATACATACAATCCATCCTGGAAAACCACCCAAACCTCAGATGGGGAGATAACCATACCCAAAACCAACAACCATGGCAGAGGAACTCAAACCAACACAACCCAAGAAGCAACCAAAACACAACCAGCAGCAAACTAACCAAAACCCCTACACAAAACCTCAAAACAACTACCCCAACCTCAACCAATACCAATCTAATAACCAACCCACCAACCAAAATGCCTACCATCCACCACCCACATCTCATAACCCACCTCAAGTATCACCTGAAGCCCAAAGAATCACTCACTTGGAGGCCATGATAGACAAAATGTTGAAACACCAGGAAATGGTAACCAAGAATCAGGAAGCCTCCCTGAAGAGCCTAGAGAGACAGATGGGGCAACTCTCCAAGCAAGTATCTATTGAGAGACCTTCAAACTCACTGCCCAGTGACACAATTCCAAATCCCAAGGAGGAATGCAAGGCAATACAATTAAGGAGTGGGAGAACATTGATAAGCAACAATGACACTACAAAGAAGCAAGCAGAGAACATCAAAGAACCAACGGAGGATGAGAATCAAACAAAGGCAGATGAGGCTAAGGAGCAAGTTGTGATGCCAAACAAAGCACTGAGAAACTTAAAGAGAAGGACAACCAGCCACATAGCTCAAAGGAAGTAGCTCAGGGACAGCAGCAAATAGGAAAGGCATCACACCTCCACTGCCATATCCCCAGAGGTTCAACAAAGAGGTTAAAGACTAGCATTTTCACAAATTCCTTGAGATTTTTAAAAAGCTGGAAATCAATATTCCCTTGGCTGAAGCACTTGAGCAAATGCCTCTATATTCCAAGTTTCTGAAGGATCTTATCAACAAGAAAAGAAGCTGGGATGAGAAAGAAACCATAATGATTACTGAGGAATGCAGGGCCTTGATTCAAAAGGGGCTCCCTCCCAAGCTTGAGGACCCAGGGAGCTTCCTGTTGCCTTGCACCATTGGGGAATTGACCATCACTAAAGCAATGTGCGATCTCGGAGCAAGTATTAACTTAATACCATCCTCCTTGGTGAAAAAGCTGCATATAGAGGAGGTCAAACCAGTACAAATGTCTCTGGAGCTGGTAGACAAGTCAATGATATACCCCAGGGGTGTAATTGAAAATCTTTTGGTCAAGGTGGACAGTTTTATATACCCTGCTGATTTTGTGGTTCTAGAATCAAACGATGATGATGGTGACTCTGTTATACTGGGAAGGCCATTCTTGGCCACTGCTAGAGCTATCATAGACGTAGAGGAAGGGGAATTAACTCTCAGGATGCATGACCAGAGTGTCACTCTGAAGGTATTACCAGAGGCACAATTTAGCAAGGAAAAGAAAGACTATATGAAAAATGACCAGGAAAGTCACAGCAACATCCCAATGCTAAGGATTGTGCAGACTGATGAAAAAGCCCAAGAGGATATTAGAGTATTGGCCACTGAAAAGAGAGGTCCCCAAGGAAAACCTACGGCCAGAAAAGAAAGAACAACAAAAGGAAAGATGAAACGCAGAAACAAAGCAAAAAGGGGTTGGAAGAACAGAAAGATTCCAACAGAGGGGCTTTCCAAAGGTGACAAAGTGCAACTGATATATCAACAGCTGGGGGCAAATCAACAAACCGAGGATTACTACACTGTCAGCAGCATACTATCATTAGAGCATGCTGAAATTGAACACCAGAGAACAAAGAAGAGGATCACGGTCAGAGGAGACAAATTGAGGCCCTACAAGCACCAACCACCATAAAAGAAAGCCTCAATGTCAAGCTAATGACAATAAAAGAGCGCTCCATGGGAGGCAACCCATGCTTTAAGATTCATGTCATTTTAAATTCAATAAATTATGATCAATTGAGCATGAATTCTTTTTCTTTTCATGAACATGTCCATTGACTGCATGCACTATTTTGAAACATATGCTAAGTTTGGTGTGCCTTCAAGCACACTAAACCATTGTTACAAATAATTCTATTTTGCATGCTTGGAGTATCTTGACAAAGCATATGACCGAACACTAAGTTTGGTGTCCACATAGCTTCATGAAAAGTAGAAACTCATGCATCAATAATCATACAATTGTTGTTTTTCAAAATCTTATAAATGAAAAAATTCTTTTCCGGTAATGAAGGCATTAATTGTGATGTACCCTTTGACAAGAAACAAGTTTGGTGTTCATCAAACTTGATGCACCATTTAGGGATACAATTGATCCTTCATGAAAAAAAAGAAAAAAAGAAAGTATGATGAAAACAATTCTTATGAACATTAACATTTGAATCTCACTAATTGGAGGAAGATACTCATTTTCTTTATATATACCAAACATTAAGTTGGTGTCTTCAAGGAGAGTGTCACGATTCAAATGAGATAAGAATTGATGGTTCACAAAGTATTAATAAAAAGAACACCTTGCTACGGTTGGATAAGACTAATGTATGTTGTTTGTTGTGGTGACTAGGAGGTCAAAGAATCTTCAAAGAAAAAGACAAGACAAAGGAAAGCATAGCATAAGACAAAATCCCATCACATGCTCAAAAAGAAATCTGCCACTCCTTGAGAATGATCACGGCAAAGGCAAGGGAGGAGCAAATTTGTCTTCATTCATCCTTACATGCATACCTTTGATCCCATAGGTCTAATTGCATCCACCCTTCATTGCTCATTTAAAAGCATACCACCTTCAAGCCATGCACATGACCGAATCACTTTCTTCTCAACATAACAGCTTTGTGCAACTTTCTCTTACTTTAAACTCCAACCACTTAAACTTCTCTTCTTATTTCTTGTCATAGCAAGTCGGCCTAATTTCTTTTTCCTCCAAACACACATCAAACTCTCCAACATTCTTCACACTCCTTCTCAACAAACCAAGTGACCATGGCCTCCTCCTCAAGAACCAAACGAAAAAAGGAAAAGATCCCATAGTGGAGGAAGACACACATGAATATGACCAA